>NC_136474.1:71907042-74307042 GCF_902686455.1 Sciurus vulgaris
GAACAGATGTGTTGGGGGCGGGGGTAGTGAGGGGGCAAAAGGAATCGTTGAATTAGAAGAAGGGCTACTACTTCCATTAAGGGGTCTTTTCCAACTTCTGCACACAGCCAACTTAAATATAAGAGGGAAGAGAGACCCCCAAGCCTTGAAAGGCTTTATTAGAAAGAGACCAGAAACCACATTTTTATGGAGGAGCATGGCAGGAAAGAAGCCCTCCCAAACACACTGAATATTTCATTTCTGTGGGGAAATCTGGTGATTCATCTTTCCTGCGCATATGTAACCGATTCAGCCTAAAGGTGCATTTAAATAATAATAATTAGCTTGAAGGAGCCTAAAGGGGATATTTACATCTTTGTAGGAGGGCTGCTCCTCCAGTGATGGATGGTGGACCGGGCTGCCTGGGCTGCTGCTACCACCGCTCGCTTTCTGGGGGGCCAGAGGCGGAGGCGGGGGAGGGGGCAGGTCCGAGCTGCCAGGGTCACCCAGTTTGCCATCTTCCTGTAGCAACCTGGAGGAATTCAGGGCGAGCGGGAAAGCGCCAGCGGCGGCCGGCGCTCTGTCGCGGCTGTTTCCCTTCTCCGGTAGCCCCCGGCCCTGGAGGAACCGACCACCGCTGACTAAGGGGTCTCCTAATAGAACCCCATTCTCCTCGTCTTCTTCCTCATCGTCCTCAGGGTCTCGACCTTCCTCCTCCTCTTCCTCGCCCTCCAGGGGCTTGTGGCCCTCCACATCCACCTCCTGCTCTTCTTCCTCGTCGTCTTCATCCTCGGAGCTGTCCTCGCTGGGGTAGCTGCAGCTGGTTCCCCCGGGGGACAGAAGGCCTCGGTGGTGCGACTGCGGAGCCAGCGGGGGCGGTGGGGGTGGAGGCGGCGGCGGGGCGGGGTGATGGCGCTCAGAACCTGGCTCGTCGGGCTGCGGAGGCAGCAGCAGCAGCGGCGACGGTGGCTGTGCGGGATGATGGTGGTGGTGATGGTGTGGGTGGTGATGGTGATGGTGGTGGTGCGCTTGGGCAGAGTGTGGCCCGCCCGCCGACGCCCCATGCAGCTTGGCCAGACTCTCTGCGTCGTCCTTGCCGCCCACGGGCCGGAAGGCGCTCGAATGGTGGTAACTGCCACCGCCAGCCTTGCGCCCCTCCAGGAGGTGCGGATGGTGCGGCGCGGGCACCCGGGCGCCCGCTGGACCGGCGCCGGCTGACACTGCCCCTGCTGCGGATGTTGCGCTGGGGTCTGCGGGCGGCGTGGAACCCGCGCTGCAGTCCCCCCCGCTGCCGCCCGGGGGCGACTCGAAGAGCGTGTCTCGAGTGCTGGCGCCCCCAGCAGGAGGCGGTGGGCCGGAGCCCGGGCCATTGGCTACCACCGGAGGAGGCTGACCCGGTGGGGGCGCAGCCTCCGCGCTCGCACCCGCGCCGCCGGGCTCAGACAGATCCAGGAAGGCCTGGCGCAGCAGGGCTGGGCTGTCACCAAGCGCGCAGCCGAGAGCAGAGGGAGGTTGAGGCGGGGGTTGTAGATAGGTGGGCACTGGAAGCCCGCCGGGGGTCCGCGGTGGCCAGAACATGCAAAAGGGCGGGTAGAAAGCGTCCTTGCGGCCCGCGGGCCAGAAGAGACCTGACAAACCGGCCTTGGGCGCTGCACCTGCGCTCCCTGCGCCCGCTGCCCCCAAGGCCTCAGCCGCTGCGCCGGAGTCCTCCTTCTTGTGGCACAAGCCAAAGGCGGCGGCTGCGGCCGGAAAGGTGTAAGGATGAGGGAAAAGCCCCCCGCAGCCCGGGAACTTCTGAAGCACACCCCCAAATGAGCCCTTACTGGGCACCGGGATGACCGGGTAGCTCCGCGGGCCTTTGGCGCCAGCTGCCCCGCCTGCCCCCGCGCCGGCGCCAACGCCAACGCCGGTCACACAACCACCCCCGGCGCCACTCCCGCCCGCCCCGGCGCCGCCCGAGGCCGCGGCCACCGAGAGACTGGCGGCCGCGGCCGAAAGGCTGGCTGCGGCCACGACGGCTGCCTCTTGCAGGGAATCGTCGTCGTCGTCGAAGCGCGGCCTCTTGTGATGGGCATGAGGAGCGCCTGCCAGTTCCGCCAGTGGTGGTGGCGGTGGTGGAGGCGGTGGAGCGCCCAGTAGGTGCGGGCCCAGCAAACCACCGCCCCCGGCCACTGCAGCCGCGGCTGCCACAGCGGCCGCCTTGACGGAGCTGAGTGGGTGGCAGGCAGGGTGAGCGCCGGGTTGAGGCAGCGCACGCTTGCGGCTACCGCCATTGAACATGGCCTTCACATCTTCCCAGGCAAAGACTAGCTCGTCTTGGGGACTCTTGTCGGTGAGCTTGAGATGACGGCGCCACGAATTGAAGTTGGCTGCGTCTGGCTGCGTGTACTTAGCGTCCGGCGTGCGGTGGGAGTGGAAAATAAACTTGTTGGGTGAGAAGTACATGTTGCAGTAGCTGCATTTGATGCACTTGGCGCGCGAGCTATTGTAGCGCGCAGGGATGAAGCTGCCTCTGCAACCCCAAGCGCACTCGTGGGACACGTCGAAGGCAAAGTTGTCGGGCAGCTTGGGAGGCCTGTTTTCGCCCAGAAATGACTTGCATAGACGTTCGGCCTCGCGTTTGGTGATCATGCCGCAGCGGCGCGATGAGATAGGCATGGCCCCTGCGCGCCGCAGGATCTCCAGCTGCACTGGCGTGCACTGTACGCACGTGATGCCCAGCGCCACGCGGCGGTTGTGGATCTCGTTGTAGCTGAAGTTTTTGAGTAGAGTGTTGGAGATCTGCGCCAGGCACAGGCGCTCCTGCCCATCGATCACCAACGACACGATGGGAATGCCGTAGAGGATCACCTGGCCCACCTGGTTGGGTTTGAGGTTGGCATGGCCTGGCCGCGGCTGGCTCAGTGCGTCGGGCTGGAAGGCGCTGGAGGGCGACGCCAGCAAGATGTCGTTGGGCCCCGGCAGTGGGCTGGAAGCCATCTCCTCCGCCGTGGAACTCCGGGCCGAGCCCTCCGGGTCTGCCTTGAAGACTGGAAGGGAAAGGAGGAAAGGTTGACTTGAGCCTTTTCGTTCAAAAACAGAGGAGTGGGGAGTGTCGCTAACTGAAGAATTACATTAACTATCTTGGTTTAGTTAAGACATGATAATCACTGGGCAAGTGACCAAGTTTCAGACGCAAGAAAGTCATCTCTTTTAATTTCCTTTAAGGTCGCGCTTTATTAAATGCAATGCTTTGGAGGTAGCAATTTTTCTTCTGTCCCAAACACACACACACACACACACACACACAAGCAGTCAGTTCCTAAGAAACTCAAGACCTTATCCCGGATTTATGGAAGCTGTTGGAATAAAATAACTTGCCTGCTAGAAATGCGAAAGTAATGACAATCGTAACTAGTACAGATTATAAAAGTTATGAAACAGGCTTGATCGTTAAAATCTAAATTTAAAGGGAGAGACCATTCACATTTGCTTGAAAATGAATTGATTTTGGTTAAAAAAAATAAACCCAAGCCTTTTTAAAAGTGATTTTTGTGGTATCTGTGGTTTCCTTGGGGGAAATTCTCTACTGGTTGAAATACTGGTTGAAATACAGCTCATTAAAGCAATGCGAAGTCCCTTCTACCCCGTCCTTACCATTAGATACTTAGTTACTGTAATTAGAATGTGGAAGAAGAAAGGTGGAAAAATGTACAAAGCCATACTCGTGATTGTACTAGAATAGGGAGTTTCACTTTCAATTTTTTTCCCAAAATTCTGTTCGTTGAACTAATTGAGTGGTTCTGGTTCAAGATAGGTAGCTTAAAAAGATGAAATTGAAAATCTGTAAACATTTAAAAACTGTTTCCCTCTCATTCCATAACAAGGAGCAAGTAACGACAGGCCAGAGTGTTAAACCAAGGCACTGGGCAAAGAAACAGTTCTTGGGGATCTGTACTGGTTAACTTTAAAAGGCAATTTCAGTTTAAAGCTATCTACCGTCTGTGACTTTCCCCCCCCCCCCCTCATCTATGTTGATGGCTCTATATCTTTGGGGCAGGGGGGAGAGATGCCCCACAGTAAAGATAATCTCTAGAGTAGGTAATCATGGGAGCTTTGAAAATGGAAGCCTGAGGTTAAGTCTGAGCTAAAATTCCTAATTTTATCTCAGGTCAACCGAATGCCAAAATGAGGAAACAAATCCCGCAAATGGGGGAAAATATAGAAAAAGAGCAGGTGAAAGAAACAGTTGTGACATTGCTGTTAAAACAGGCTAAATGGTGCATTCCTTAGGAAAACAGACAGTGACCTTTCCAGCGCTAATTGTCCAGTACCTAAGCCAAAAACTACCCTTTGCCCCTGGAAAATCACCCGTGAAGGTAGCATAATCACTCTTGACCAAATACATTGGATTTTGTTATTACAGCTATTTCGGAGGATACACTGCATACAGATTGTCACACCCCTGTGCTTCTTGGATGGGCCCCCATGACATCTGCACGGCTGCCTTTGCCCTGCTGCCCCGGGATCCTCAGCTCTCATTACATTCTGTGGCCTCCAGGAAGACTAAAAAAAACCTCGAGGCGATCAAACAGGAGAGCCTGGCTTGTCACTTCGGATGGATCAGAGACAATATTGCCAGGGGGCAGGGCGTTTAATAGCAGTTCAAAGCATTGTGATACCTGAGCCTGACTGACACGACCAGCCCCAGCTTTGCCAAATGGACCTTCAGAGCTCATTTCCCTCCTAAACAAGAGTCCTGTTATTTCAATGAGACCTTGGGATAACTCAAACTCTCGCTCCCCAGAAAGGTGCACAGCGGGCCCGACCCAGCGGAGAGCGGGCTCTTGGTTGGGGACCGGCAGACTTATCAGCACTGTCTTATCAGAAGTGTCTCCTCCAGCAGTGTCTCGAGCTCGCACCCCAAGTGCTCTCAGAAACTCCCGTCAGAACAGAGACTCAAATAAGAAGGTTCTGGTTGGGGATATTTTAAGGGTTGAGAAGAGAAGAGACAATTAAAAGTTAGTTGAACTGAGAAAGGACTGGCGAACTTCCCTATCCGGCTCACGAGCCAACGACCTCCAACTTAATTCTCCTGGCTCCAAACCCATCACCACCGAAGCACGCCGCTGTCCCTCAACCTAACGCGGAAAATTCCACCGCTGGGGATCTCTAACAGAGAACCGCGAGCTGGGTGCCGAGTCAGGCCGGCGGGTTCAGGCAGTACCTGGTCACCCCTAGATGTCTTTAGGCGAGTGGCTGCCGGCCCATCTTCCGAGGGCGCTCGGAGGCGAAGCATCCAAGCGGGTCCTCGAATCCAGCGGGTGGGACTCCGGCGGGCTCGGCTCGAAGATCCGGGCTCTGGTGCGAGCCAACGGCGCTGGAACCCCGGGTAGGGGAGGATGAAGGCCTGAATTGCGGCGGGGTGTCCCCTCGACCGCAAAAAGTGAGGGCGCGCGGAAATCTGCGGCAAGCGAGCCCCAAGTGGAGCGCAGTCTGACAGCGCCTTTCTCTGTCTCTGAACTCGTGTCGGACCGAGGGGACGCCACCCAGTGGGCAGGGTGACGTCACCGTCTCCCTGACACTCCACATTAAAGGGCTGGCATGTTACAGGGAGGGAGGGGGAGAGAGAAAGCGAGAGCGAGCAACATAGAGATTCTTTCTCAGCAGGCACGAAAGATACCACCTCACCAACTCGCAATTGACGACAACCTCCCCACCCCGTTAGCAAAGCGCCGCAAAGGTGATGGATCTCCAGATCTGATTTAGGAGTGGAAGGCTGAACGATCTGCGTGCATCCTGGGACGTGGATCCTGGAGGCCCTGGATTCTACAAGAAGCCTCCAAATGAACTGTACGCCTGTCCGTTATTGGCCCCTTCTCATTTCTCTGAGTCACTCTCCTTCATGAATGATTTCTCTGGTACACGGTGCAAACCAGTAACCCTCCTGAAGATACACAATCCGGGAGAATACATTAGTTTTATTGTTTCCTTTGAAACACTGTGAAATGAGAAAAAGGAGAGAAGTTTCCCCATAGGTTGCTGGATCTGAAACTTGGAAGGAAGCTTGAGCAGTGTCCCCACTATTGCATTACATTTGCTTATTAGGGAAAGATACAAAGAGTCATACAGCTTTCTGTTTCACAGTGTGTACAATTGGGTGAGGACCCCAATATGTGCATGTGTATATTCATCCCTTAACTTCTCTTGGAATAGTTCTGTAACCCATTTTCCAAGTTCTATGCAGGCTATCTCAGTACAAGGAAAAGGGGGAGTGGGAAATTAGGGAGGTCTCCAACGCTGACTGGCCCTTGAACAATTGTCAATTCCATTGAGAAAAAAATTTCCTAAGAATCTTGTAGGGGCATATATCTCCCTTCCCTACAAAGGGGACAACCAGGATGAGAAAGAACCATTTCCCATATCTCCTCAAAGTGAGGCACAGCCTAGGATATTAATGCAGTGTTGAACATGAACTCCTAACTGACAAGTTCTTAAGAGTTGAACAACCACTGGCAGTTCATCAGAAAGGAAAGAAGCTATTTATTTGCAGGACATTCTAAGAAGTTTACCTTCTTATCTGGGGGGAGGAATCCTTTAAGGTCTTCCTTTACCATTCTAACTGAATTTTCAACTTCTACCAGGTAAAAACGTTGGGCAATTACCTTGTGGAAATAATGGAACAATCTTCACTAAGTCTGAAGCCCAACCAGACTTAGTATCAACAATATACCACTGCTAAGTACAAAAATTAAAGTGTGAAATCTTAGTACTTAATAAAGCCAAGAGAGTCAACTGAACTGGAATGTGAGGGGCTTGTTGCTCAGGAGTTGCAGCTTTAAAAAATTAATATCCTGAAAATTCAATTTCAGAGTCATGAAAATTGTAATGTTTGGGCAGAAGTTTCAAACAGCAGTGGAATAATTTTGCACCCATCTCCTAGTTTCTAAAGGCATTAATTAGGCACAAATTAGGCTTTGCCCTAAGCAGCTGAAATCAACCCATCTCTCCCTCACCAATGCCCCTAAGGCTCCCTTCTTAAAGGGAATAAAATGTGTTTTCTGCCTGCCCAGCCCATTCCCTGAAAGAGCACAGTTATCATCCTCAAACCCTTTCCCCAGAAAGACTGAAGGCCTGGCACACTCTTCTGAAGGTTCCAGGGCCAACCCTGGTACTTCCTCCTTCTCTGTCTCCTCTTTGGGGTCAGGAACTCTCACAAAGGGAATTTATGACTTGCTCACCATTCCCAGAGCTCAGGCTGCTAGAAAGAAAGCTAGAGTCTTGAAAGAAAGCCTGGAAGTGGGACAGGTTTTAAGACTGAAAATAGGGAGGAATGAATAATCTTATCCCCTCACTAACACCACAGGGAAATGTCTGGGCACTTGGGGAGGAAGCACCGGTGGGGTCTTCTGTTTTTTATTACATAGTTTCCATTTTACCCCAAAGCTTATTTCTCTTCTTAAAACAAAACAAAACAAAACAAAACAAAACAAAACAAAACAAAAAAACCCCACTGTCTTCGGTAATATCTTTCTTTGAAAGGAAAAATGGGCCAAATCTTTGTCTTTCCTCCCATCCCAGGTTACCCTGAGGAATGAATCCACACCTGGGTGGCATGTGTAGTGACCTCCTAACCTAAATCTTTAAGCATAAACATTTATACAGTACTCTGGGGACTTAGTGTATACAAGCCTGTAACTTTTATTTTAATACAAAATAAGTTTCACTGGAAAGAGAAAGGCAGAGTATTAGGCAAAATACTTTTACATAAATAATTGTAAGAATAGTGCAGTGTTTCATTATCCCCAGTGGGCCTGGGGGCCTGTTTAAAAAGTCAGGTCAATTGTATTTTTGGAAGGTGGAGAGAAGTTAGTTGTTCACAGCAGACTCCTGGAGAATCCTCATCTTGACACCGAGTTGGAATGTGGAGCTTGTTTGTATGGTTTGAAACTGTGAGCAACTTCCGCCACCCACTGTTTCTCTGACCTTTTGCTTTCTTCACAGTTTGAGCAAATCTCTTGCTGGCCTTCCTGGGGGTTCTTGTCAGTCCCTGCTCTGGCCCCTGGGACCTTGGCAGGCTCAGGGAGGAGCCGGTGGTAGCGCGGCGAGGCTGTTCGGGGGCCGAGTTAATCAATGTTTTCCTATTCGAGTTGACATGCATTTTACACGTCGGGACTCTCCTCAGCCGGCTAATTGATTCAAATTGTTTTATTGGTTAAACTGGTGTCACCCGTTTGCATGATCTATCACCACACGAAAGAGAGTATTTCCATTCCCATCTCTGTTCCGGACGGCTGCGGTTCACCCAGGCCAAGGACAGGTAGAGGAGCCCAGACGCCGGACCCAAAGGAAAACCACAAATCGAGCTGACCCCCTCGGAACTGAAGAGGCGACGCCTAGATGCAAGCGCACGCGGCCGGCACGGCAGCGCAGCGCAGATGGAGGATTATAGTCACCGCTACTAACTCATGGTTGGAGTGAACCCCAAGCCCTGCCGAGACCGGGGCCCAGCATCCTCGGTTTTGGAAACAGTTTGATTTTGAGCCAACTGTAAACCCTGCGGGGTGTGTGGCCAACGCCAAAGCCAAGTTAGGAGCTGTCCGCGGTGCTGACGCGATGCGTCGCTCCAAGGCACAGCAGATCCTGGAAGAAGACTCCCAGCCTGTAACCATGGGAGTCCTAGATTCGGCTTGGGGCTGGGGTATGGCCTGGTAGACTTAAGATGCGAGCAAGGAGTGTCACAGAACTCTTCTATTTCTCTAACATATACCACATCTCCGAGGACTGAAAAATCCAGCCTTCCCACAAACCCACCCTCTTCCTTGCATTGACAGCAAGGAAGATAAAGGCCTTAATATAAATTCATTACAATCAGAAATGCAAGATTCCCTCTCCTCTTCTCCCACTCCCAGCCTGGTGCTGAGAAACCCATGACAGCTACAGACCCAAGAATAACCCTCTATCCCTCTCTACCACTTTCTATCACCCCATTCTCACTCTCAGGCAGAAATACTACTACTTTGTGTCCCTGCCAGAAGTGCTCTGGTATTGGTATTTCTGCATTAAATAGGGCAAGAAATGGTCTCTCTCTTAGTCCAAGGTTTGCACAAGGAGACCCAAATGGCCCAGAAAGAAACTGGATGATTGGCAGAAATGGACTACAGAATTCTGGCATGTCAGAAAGTACAGAGGATTCAGAGTCAGATGAAACTAGGTACACATTTCTCTTCAGTCACTTTCTAGCCATGGAATCTTGATCAGGTAACTAGCCTTCCCAAGTCTCAGATTCTTCATCTGCAAAATGAGGAAATTGAAGGTAGCCTATAGGGGTGCAGTGAAAATTAAATAATATCCTGTATGTGAAGGGCTTGGCATACAGTAGTTAAAAGCACCTTCCTTGGAGAATGGGGACAAGAGCCAGGCCTTCCTGTTATATGTTATTATTTTTTTTCTAGAATAAAAGACATCAAATGCATTTTACCTAAGTGATGAGCAGAGGAGGAACCAAGGTCCTTGGAGGAACATTGGTTCTTTTCATTAAAATTTTATCCTACCTCTAATTGGTCTAGTGTTTGTTTTACATACAGGTGGCCAGAACCCCAGCTACTGTTTGTTTAATCCATTTTAAGTAAGTTGATAATAAAAATCACCAACAATAATGGTTATAATGACAATAATGGCGGATAACTCTCAGTTCTGATTTTCTATTCCCAAAAGGTTTTTGCAGCCTGGGAAACCCAGGTCAGACACCCTGGTGTTTGCTCTATTGCCTCAGCTGGAGTTGCATGAGGAAAACCAAGGACCAGAGGTAACCAGAGACTCATCTACGATAAAAATCATAGGAGAATGAGGAAGGCCTCTGAGCGTTCTGCAGCTGACTCAATCTTTGAGCTTTCTCTAAAATATTGTATATGAACAAGGATCCTTTCACCCTGGGGCCAGATATGCCTGAGAAAAATACAACGAGAGCACAAACCCCAAAATCTAAATCAGAATTGGAAAAAGAAAGGGAAGGAAAAAATGAACACATGTTGCAAGACCTGCATCCCTGACCCCATGATCCTTTAACTTCCAGTGATTGTGGGAACCAATGAGTCCTTCTTACACTTCAAACAAGCACTTTTGTAAGAAATAGAAATGTGGAAGGAGAAATCAAGACTTAATTTCCCTTAATCAGAGAAAACCATTCTTGAAAGAAAACTTGCATTTTAGGGCTGGGTGTGGTGGCCCATGCCTGAAAATCCAGTGACTTGGAGGCTGAGGCAGGAGGATTGCAAGTTCAAAGCCAGCCTCAGCAACTAAATGAAGCCCTAAATAACTTAGTGAGACCCTGTTTCAAAATAAAAAATAAAAAGGGCTGGGGATGTAGTTCAGCAGTTAAGCATTCCTGGGTTCAATCCCCAGGGCCAAAAAACAAGCAAAAAAACAAAAGCTAAAACAAACAAACAAAAAACCTGGCATTTTGGGTAAGTGGAAGAGAAGGCTTTTATTATGGTTCACAGAAACCAGGGACTAATCTGAACATTTGCTGTTGTACTTTCTTTTTCACAACAGAGAATATACATTTATTCATAAATCCTCATAAACCTAGAAATACAGAATGGCATATGGGTGTGCAAATAGTTTACATGAAGTAATTAAATCCAGACTGGAACATAAACTTAGTGTACTTGATGGTCACTTAGCAAATGTTAGTTGACCAAGATAAAATTCAAAAGTACACAAAAACACTCAAAGATACGCATAAGCCCATGAATGCATACTCTCCCTGAACACACCTGCAAATGTGCATCAAAGAGGAACACTGGCACAAGGAATAAGCCCACTAGACTTTCTCCTACCCACCCCCCAGTGCATGCATACACATATGCACCCACCCCCTCCGCTTCCCTCCTCCCCACATTGGAAAGGAGGGGGGTCCTTTGAAATGGAGGTGGTCCCAGCTGGAAAACCCCGGAGCTCATTTAGATCACATCACTTCAGGCTTTTGTCTCTGCTCCTGAATAACCTAGGCTGCTACAACAAAAGGATAGGCATCTACATGGAGTTTTCATTGGCAAAGATGCGTCTCAAAGATGCTGCTATAATAACGAATAACGAGGCAAGATGCTTGCCTTTTTTGATTGCCACTCCTAAAGAAGAGAGAGGAGAGAGGAAAAACAGGGAGAAGGGGAGAGGGAGAAAGTGCAGCAAGAAATAGAGGTTGTGGGAGAGGAAACCAAGGCAAGTATTTGGATGAATTTCTGCAAAAGAGTCTTAAATTCTATGAAGACTTCAACTGCCACAAAGTATACAGAATGGGGCTTATTTTATTTCATAACTGGCTCTTTTGTTTTAGGAAACCAGTTTAAGAAGTAACTGACACTGAGGATGTAGATGGGGTGTGGAGCGGGACCTTTTAAAGCTTGCAGAGAGGGGGCAGGGGACTGGGAGTAGGGGGAGGGGAGTAGATTGTCTGTTGACATGTCACAAGAGAGAAAATGACATAGATACACATTTAACATCTCCCCAGCTGACACTGGTGGAAGGAACATTAGATTTTATTTCCTGGGGAAATGAAGGCATTTTCCCCTCTTTCCTGTTCTTTTCCCCATTCTCCCACCCATCTGAAAATTTTACTTTGCTATCAAGCTTGATCTCATTAGCTAATACGCTATTAAATTATCATGTGCTCTCTAGCTGCCCAATAAATAACATGCCTTCAGTTTTCCTTCTGTGTGCAGACTTTAACTCAGTGGTAGCAAAAGGTGAAATTAGATATTAGCAAAATAAATCCCAATGTTTGAAATACCTTCACTTTGAACCCCTTAAGTCCCATGGTTGAGAGCCTTTTTTGTGTGTAAAAAGTTACTTTTAAATACACAAAAATAGAAAAGTTCTTTCAATATTCTCTCTAAATATTCATTGGGTACTATATTTTCAAGAATAAAAACCAATGACTCAGATTTCTGCCCCCCATACCAAAGGCAATACCATCCGAAACTTTTTCAAGACACATTATGATATCATCAACAAACTCTTAATGTTGGCAAATAATTAAATTTTCCATCTTTTAGAACTGTGTAACCTTGGGTGTCTTAGAAACAAATTGTACAAACAAACCATGGAGATGAGCACTGAGGGTTTCAGAGGAGATATAATGAACCAACTTTAATTACTAACTTGAAATTAAAAATGTAATATACAGATTTAAATTTATTTTCACCTAAATTGTGTATAAAATTATATGGCTTTTGCAGGCTAAGAAATGCTTTGTAACCAGCCATGCTACTAAAAAGTCTGAAGTAGTTTCCAAAACCGAGTTCCCAGACTCACACAGTAATAATGATACATTTATCATTACTGATGACCACCTACTGGGTAATTATTGCTTTGTTACTACTATTACAATCAAGAGATTTCTTTATTTACTGTTAACATTCACTTAAAACTGAATGTTAATGACTGTTCTGAATTCACCAAAGAGAGTTTTCTGTTATATTTCAGAAGTACTTATGTTCTGGTTCAGAAATGGAAAACCATATCATAACAGAGTGGAAGACTGGTTGAGTGCTTGGTTCTCACCCTCTCTTGAGAATGGAAATGGTGGTCTGAGGATTTCTGGAGCAAAATTTTCCAGCTCACAGTTGCAAAAGGTTAACATAATGCAACCACTTGACTTGTGCTAATTATGTAAGTATTTTATTACAGGAGATTCATTCATTATTGATACTTGTTTGCAGTAACTTCCTGCTTGGGGGAGTTATATTTTATATGAGAAGTAAACAACCCACTGCTCCAGAGCTCCCCACCCCTCCAAATCTGTTTTCCTCCCACCCTTTGTCTAGTTTGATAACCCTTCTGGGTTGTTCTGTCTCTATTGGGGCAGAGAAGACAGTTCTCTAACACTTTCCTCTTCTTTCTCCCTTTCCCTTCCCCATTCACAACTTCCCAGTTCCTTGAAGGTAGAGCTCAGGGTTTGCAAAGTTGAAGTGGGGACCAGGTGGTGAGAAAATAAAACTGGTGTTAGTGTCTTCTTATATCATATAAACATAAAAATTTCATATGAAGTACAAGTCTAGACTCCTTGAAATGTGGATACCAGTTTTACTCTTGGTAACTACTCTTAACTCTCAACCCCAAAATATCAGAAGTCAGATGCACTTTTGGTATACTTAGAGGTCAGGAGATTGTCATTAGAGAAGTGGGCATGATGGAAGCTCTTGAGCAGTGGGTAAGCTCTGAAGAAGCTCCTGCCAGTGCAAAAGCCAGAGCCTAATCTCACAGTTAGTGGTAGTTGGTGCAGTCTACAGTTTTCTTCCAGGGCCTATGCCAAATTGCACCAAGGAAACACATGGCTTTGTTTGTGGGATGGCCTCACTGAACCTCTGTGAAGGATGATGCAGTTTGCTTGCCTGAGGGATTCTCGGGAATTTTACTCCAAAAATGTCTGAGGCTGGCTGGTTGGTAAGAGATCAGTTTCCTTGAGGAGCTCAAAGTCCCTGCTGTAGGCCTCAAGCCTAGAAGCAAGGGTGTCTTCTTGGGCTTTCTCCTACTTTCTGAGACCCCTGCATGAAAGTCTCAGTTCAGAGCTGGGATGGATGTAAGATGCCAGAGGTCAGCATGCTGTCGACCCTGAGAAGTCAGGAATTGAAGATAGTGGGAAGGCAGTGGAAAAGTGTGAAGTAGATGGGGGGGGGCAACATTAAATTTCCTGTTCTTTCAGGTTCTAGTGTGGGCAGGTGGGAAAGGACCAGCTGGAAGCTGGAATATGAAGGGACCATTTGAAAAGAACAAAATAGTATGATTCAGGAACGGACGGGCACTTGGGGGAGGGCCTGTGAATTGGTAGGATTGAGCAGGTCTGGACACAGACTTGGGAGAACTGATTGCATTCAAAGTCCAGGTTCACCCCTGGCTCTTTACTGTCTAGTCTAGAACTTGCACTTTTGAGAGTAGGCACAGGGAGGAGAGGGATGACTGCAGGTTCCCAGAGCTCTGGGGAGTCCTGCATAGAAGAGAGGGGACGGAGAGAGTGCTGAGACTGGATCCAGAACGGGTGTTCTGGGCTCTGTTCACATAAAACCCACTCCCTTGGGCTCCTCACTTCCCTGCTTTCACCCCATGTCAGGGTGGACCCGCTCTGCGTGATCTACGGAGGAATGCCATTCCCAGCAAGGTTTCCTTAATGGTCCTTTAACAAACTCTTCGATCTTTCTTTGGCCGCCCTGGCTCTCACCCACCTCCTCCCTCTTCTCTTCTCCACTGCCTCCGTCAATTATTTATGACCAGCGTTAATTATTCACGAAAAGAGAAAACTCCAGCTTTGGGAACTTTTCTAGGAGCCATTTGGAGGGTTTCTCCCTTCCCCACCCTTACGGTGAGTTTGAGAATTGGGGATTTTCAGGACTGCATTTAGCCCGATCCAGTAGGGAAAGGGAGACAGTATGGAAAGGAAATCCAGTGGTTGGGCTGGAGATGAAGTGGGGAATGTACCCCTTGTCCAGTTCAACTTCGACCGGCGCTGCCTGCCTTGTGTAACCTCCGGAGACCAGAAGTTACTAGACTCGCCCGCGGGAGTCGCTGTCCGGGCTTTGTGGTGCTGAAACCCAGGGCATGGGCCCTAAGACTGTGGGCTGCGGGGCGGAGTACAGAGAGTACTGAGTGTGGGGACGATCTGGATACGGTCCCAGGCGGGCGAGTCGCTTTTCACAGCCTCTCCAAAAAGTCTCGTTTGCTTTCTCTCCCTTGCTCTCTCCAGCCCCCCCCCCAACCCCCGTGACTCCAGGACGCTGTAACCAAAGATTAATTGCCTTAATCAAATCGACCTACCCTCTGCAATTAATCTTTTAGCAACAAATTAGAGACAATCTACCTTAACCTCGCGGGTCAGGAGGAGAGAGGAGGTGAAATGGGGTGGGGGAGATGGACAGAGTGGGAGACTTCGACATAATCACAAATGGTGAGGGGTGGGAACTTGGGACTAGGTGTGCGGTTAAGGTAAGAGGGGAGTGGGGAGGTAGAGGTCAACCGTGGAGCTGCGCTGAGGGACAAAAATTCCTGGAGTCCCTTTCAACCCAGTATTCTCCAAAGGAGGAGAGGCCGAGAGCGGAGGACGAGGCCACTTACCTGTCCGCGCCGCTAGCGCGGTCTCAGTCCTCCCGCCTGCCTTGCGCACCGCGGCTCCTCCGCTGGGCTCTGCCTCCCGCGGCGCCTGCCGCCTCCCCCGCGCGGGATCCGCCGCTGCCGCCCGCAGCCCTCGTACTCTGCGTTCCTGTTCGCTGTCGGGTTCTCGGTGGCGACCCTGTTCCGTCCCGCCCCTCCTCTTCTCGAGGTCCCCCTCAGTCCCCAGCTCTTCCCACTCCCTTTCTGGGCAAGTTTGCAAGTTTGGGGTGAGGGTCGATCTCCTCGCGCCCAGCTTCTCGGTTTAGCTTGCTCGAATCGTCCCCCCCCCACTCCCCAGCTCAGACCTGGGTCTCCGACGCCGCCTGTTGGTCAGGCAGGGCAGGGCAGGCCCCGGAGCGCAGAAACAGTCCCAGCCCCCCACCATTCACCCCTCGGTACCTAATGGTCCAGCAGGACAGAAAGGAGGAGAAGATTGAAGGCCTGGTAATTAGAGTGGGGCTAGGGGCAAGAGGTAGCAATCAGCCATAGGCGTGCACAGCCTGGGCTGGCGGCTTGGGCTTGTCCCAGGTCCTGCAGGTGTGCTTCTCTCGTGCTGCCTACAAGCAGTCCACTAACCCACACCTTTTCCCGAGTCTCCCGGGGTACGACCACCTGAGATGTGGTCGGGCCGGAAGACCTGCGTCTATTAGGAAGTGCTGGTCGTGGGCCTCTCTTGTGCTGTCTCCAGAATCCAGATAGGGAGCTGGGTAGATGAAAAAGACCAGAGAGTGAGTCCTCAGCACCCTCGGGGAAGAAAACTTTGCAGAAGCTGGTAAAAAAAAAAAAAAAAAAAAAAAAAAAAAAAAAAAATCCCTCTCACTATGAGCGTCAGATCGAATGGTGGGGCAAGCGCGGGACATGGGTTCCAGGCAGAGGCCAGAGCAGAGTTCTGGGTGGGGATGAAGAGGATAAGGACCGAGTTCAGGAGGTCTGTGTGGTGTTACAAAGGCAGCCTTTCCAGCTCTGGCCTAGTCCCTTCCTTGGCAGCTTCCTAAAGTGCGGGCAGCGCTCATCCGGTCACCCTACCCTTTGAACTTCCTGGGAAGCCTCGGTCTATCCCTGGCTTCACCAAGATATGCCGGACTGGAGGCGTTGTACTCTCCCCTTTCTCATCCTGTCTTTTTCATTGAAAGAATTGATGGACTGTTTCTCCTCTACCCCCTCCTTCTCTAATAAACGCTTCCCATAGATTATTCGACGCAGAGAAGGAAGGCGGCTGCTTAAAAAACAAAAAGCCATAGCCCTAATGAGTTCAATTACAATGTGGTAAACACATTGCCTCTACGCTTTAATTAAGCCTGCTGCCCAATTTTAACTCATTAGTAATTCATTAAGAGAACAGCCCCGTGCTGGCGGGTGGAACGCACCACAGACCGACTGTGCGCTGCGGAGTCCACACACTCGCAAGCCGCCGCCGGCCCTCGCGTAGCGCAGGAGCGAGTCAGATTTGCAACTCAGTGGCTTCAATATATCAGTCTAGTCCCGCCCCCCCGCCCCCTCCCCCCCCCACACTAGGCTTTGCCACTTGGAGCGCTCGCAATGACCTCCTAGTTGGAGTCTACAGGGCTTGTAGCAGGGTTTGCAAACCTGCAGGGTATGTGGAGGTGGTGCGGGACTAAGCCACAGTGGGGGAGAAAGTCCTGTAGGTTAGATCCAGTTGCCCAGTTCAGAACTCAGTCTTCTTTCACTTTGCACTAGGAGGCGTTGGCACTCAGCTCCAGCTACCCACTTCATACTTCCGGATATTCTGCCCCGGAGTAGTTTTGCTAGTAATCAGATCTTGGGTTTTGGAAGTGGGGATGAGGTGGATGGTGGGGGAAGAAGACTGTTGGTTAGAGAAGTGGAGAACTGAAGGGGGGGCCCAGAGCTTTCCTTTGTGGTTTTTGACTCTCTTCTCCAGTGTTAGGGAGTGGTTTGGGGGTTATGACCACATCTCTAAGCCAGTTGACAGCAGCTCTCTCTCTGTAGACCAGCTTTCTGTATGCAAAATAAAGAGCATTGCAGAGTAAATAACGCGCTGGTAACAGGAAAACTGTTATGGTTTTTGCTTTTAATAATCAAGGGAGAGAACTCATGCAGTTCAACCTCAACCGGTCGGTCCCTCTCCTCCCACACATAACTTGGAGGGTTCTGGGAAGAGAGTGAGTGTTCTGAGCGTCCAGCAATTTGGATAGGTCTGAACTCCTACTTCCCCAGGCTCCAGCGCGGAGTTTCTAAAGAGAAGGAAGGCGCGAGTGCTACGGAGCGAGGCTTTGGTGAAGAAAAGGACCTCGCGGGCGCTTGGTGCCCCAGCTCTGGGCGCGTTCTTTCGCGGGAAGAATTAGGTGCTTCCCAGCTGCCCACCGCGCCCCCTAGGTGAGGCTGGAAACTTTTCCCGCGGGGCCGCGCTGGCCTAGCTCCGCCTCCCGCAGGAGGGCGGGACTCCCCGCGTGGTCAGTGCAGGTTCCTGCACCCGGCCCCCCACCTACAGGACATGGTTGGGGCGGTTTACCCTCTCTTCGGCCGAGAGCCCCTCCTCAGAATTGCGTGTCGCTTCTGCTGGCGTCGGGCCGCTCCCTTCCCTGGTGTAAGCTGCAACTCCTCCTGGAAGCGAGTGAACCGACGGGATTTCCTCTCAGCGGAGGGTAATGGAACCAGTACCCAGGCAAGGTTGCCAAGAGGGAGGGAAAGACACGTCGTAGGACTTTTCTGATTTGTCAGTGTGCAATTGGGAGCTTAGGCTTTGGCGTGTGTGTGTGTGTGTGTGTGTGTGTGTGTGTGTGTGTGTGTGTGTGTGATGTCTTAACTTTCGGTCTACTCCCACCCCTTTCCTGCCTCTTTGAACCTGAAGGCAGGAAATGCTGCGGGATCAAATTGGGTACACCAAGGACCAGGGTCTTGTCGGATTTTGCCCTCTCCGAGTTTCCTCTGGTCAGTTCGGAAGAAACCCAGGCCCAGCGGAAACTGGGTCTCAGTCTTTTTCAGCGGATCAGTCGGAGGAGGGCGGGGAGTGCGAGAGGAGCTTCCTGCTGTGCAGAGTGCGCAGACCCGGGTCCTTGATGGAAGACTCGGAATTGCTCCTTGCTGCTTTTCGCCAGAGGCGCACGGGCCTTGCCCTCCTCTGGCAGCTGGGCCCTGCCGCAACAGCGCCTTCTAGCGCCGCGAGGATTGGCAGCCCGGGTTTGCCTGGAGAGGGGCCCCTCTCCAGCGAAGTTTTATGAAAGTCTAAAAATCGAATTCCTGCCCTAGGCGTTTTGAGCTCCTAACATGAAGGGGGGCAGCGATGGAATCAGAAAAGCGCGCAACCGGGTCTCTTTTCTCTGGGTTTCCGGGCTTGAAATCCAGTTAGATGTCTACTGGGGTAACCCCAAGCCTCTCACCCCATGAGGGCATTTTTATCCACTCTGGGGGAAAAGTTGCCAGGGCAAACATTTCAGAAAGGTCCCTCGTGCCTGATGTTAATTACAACTGAAATAAATTGTCTTTCTTCATTTTTTTCCTTCCCTAATGTAAGGACGGGGAGATAGGATATAATTTATTTCTGTTGACAGTGGGATAATTAAGTACATTTTTGGATTACTAAGAATTGGCTGCTGGTGGTGGGGGGGTTGCTTTCCCATAGTATCAGATGGAGCCTTTAGACTGGGCCCTGGGACAGGGAAATGGCGTTTTCAAGGGCTTTTATCCAAGCCCGGGCCCATTTGGAACCCACTTCTTTCCTGGCCTGGGATGTGGAGGTCAAGGCTGAAGGAGGCCAGTTTAGTGGGTAGAGCTGCCAGGGTCAGCTGAAGCCAAACTTTGGGTTTCATGCAATTTACTTTCCTTTTTTTTTTTTCCTTTTGCAACCCTTTCAGAGTACCAGCGTCTGTGAAGAAAGATCCTCAGAAATTAACTGTTAGCATATTAAAACTATTTTTACTTTTTTGAAGGGAGACTTTTGGGAAAAGGATGTTATCCCATGGTGTAAGACTGTACATTGAGATAGATGTAGAGTGGGGAGAGATAGAAAATGATAGGATTTTTGGCAAGGTGCAGAAAGCAAAGATACCAATTTATTAGTCCCAAATAAGCAGACTAGTCCCTGTTTACACGCCTGTCTTAACAGCAACTAAGAGAGCCTGAGCTATTGTTTATGAAAAGTCTGACTTGCCACCCAGTGGGAAGTTCTGTAGAAAACACCATGAGACTCACTGTTGTAGTAAAACAGCAAGAACACTCTGACTCATGCTTGAGATATTTTTGGGGAAGGAGGGAAAATGTGTTCATGATTAAAACACTTTCTGTGTGCTAGGCCTGTGTTAGACATTTTATATACTACCTTTCATTTACTCTCATATAACTCCCATGAGTTAGGTTTCTTTTGTCCATATTTTACAGATTTGGAAAACTGAAGCTCAGTGAGGATCCTTTTTTCCCCAAGGTCACACAGTTGGTAAGTTTTCAACATTTCAAGTTCACATCTGTTTGCATTCCTAAAGTGCTTTCAACTAATAAACCAGACAGTGTACTACTTTACACACACTGTACCATTTTGATACTTATAATAATCTTGTTAGATATATTTGTCCTGTGTTAGTCCCACTTAATAATAATAAAAAACCTAGAGTCCCTCAACCATGGTTCTCAAACATGAGTGTGGTTCAACACCTAGAGACTGACCTAGGTCTGGGGTGGGGCCTTGGGTCTGTGGCAGCTCATTTTGAGACTGGAATTTTGGGAACATATTTTGAGAAGTACCACCGCTGTGGCTTGGGTGCAGTTTGTCCCCAAAGGTTGATATTTTGGAACCTTGGTTTCCAATGTGGTGGTATTAAGAGGTGATGGAACCTGTGGGGCTTAGTGGAAGGTAGTTAGGTCATTGGGGCATGCAGTGGGAAGGGATTAATGTAGTTTTCTGGGGATCCCCATTAGTTCTTATAAGAGCAAGTTGTTATAAAAAGGAGTAAGCCTGACCTCTAAATCTCTCTGGCTTCCTGTCCCACCATGATGCCCTCCACCACTAGTCCCTTACCAAATGCCATATAGAGATAGCTGCTCAAACTTGGACATGTAGCCTCCAAAACTGTGTGCTAAATAAACCTATCTCTCTCTTTTCAATACTTTCCTTCAGGCATTTTGTTATATCAACAGAAAATGGACTAATAGAACTGCAACAGAGGATGGTAACTTGCTCAAGGTCATTAGGACTGGGGCAAACTGTTAACGGACCTCTGTTCTCCTTTTCTCTCCATCAAGGTCTTGGTAAGAGTTCATGGCTTCTTTATTGAAACCCATATAGTTAAACCCAGAGTCTGGCATGGGGAAGGAAGTTTCTGAATACAGTAGCAGACTGGTCTCCCCGAAGTCACTAACCTAGGAAAATCTGTGTCCTGAGGTTTCTTCAAATCATTTGCATCTGGCCTACCTGGAGAAGCAAACTCAGGCACTTCAATGAGCAAGGGCCACCAACTGCTGGGATTCAACAACATGCTTCAAAAGGAAGTACTGAATAGAAAGCATGAACCCTAGCTGTGGACCTATCGTCTCTATAGTGGTGTAGCTTGGAAGTGAGTGGGAAACACGGTTGAAAGAGATAAGTGTTTAGACCTAACTGGCAAATACAATGTAAGAGAAGCTTTAAATCAGGGGCTGTAGGAATGTGGATCTGACCTGGCCTATTCCAGTGCCTAGGAATAAGTGTGTGCCTAGCCTGAATTGTATCCAGAGCAGGTAAACAGGCTCTGGCCCCATATGGGCACCAGTAAACCTACTGGTTGATGGCCTGTTTTTACTTCTGTCATATTAAACTCTGAACAGAATGTGCTCCCTGGAGCAATTCTGCTTATCTGTTTTTAGACCAATGCAAATGTTAAACACCAAGATTCAACCAAATCACTCTCCTGACCCTTGAAAAATGGGTTTTGAAAGCAGAAGGAGATTCTTACCTGTCAAGGCATTCCTAGGAGATTATGGCAGAAACCAAAATATTTTAGTCCTATATCCAGTTTGGTCCTTGGGCATTTAAAGAGTGTCTTAACTGTGATAATTCATTTGTTTTTGCATTATGCATGAAATAATTTTATATATGTAGTTTTAATAGGACTTATTAACTTATTAACTCTAAATTGAGTACTCATCAGCCCTGCTTTTTGGATGACATATATTCTGTGTTTTTCTAGGTAGTCCAGCAACAGAATTGTATTTAATGCCATGAAAAGGCTAGATTTGTCAACATCTTCCCAATATTTTATCATATGGCACCAATTTATTTGAAAGTTAAGCTGTTCTATTGCAGTAAGGCCCTTGAAGGGGGCTGCCTTAGTTTCCGTTTTTTTCTTGTCCAGGAAGATAGTAAATATCTACAGTTTTTTTTTTTTTTTTAAAGCCTGGTACAAACAGGAAGTGGGAAGTAGGAAAAGAATTGATAGGATTGTGTATATGCCCAGAGTATTGGGTTCAGAATTTAGGGGAAATTCTGAAATCTCAGAAGTCTCAGAAAGACCTTCTGCCCCTCAAAGTAACCACTGTGACATCTTGCTAATACTTGAAATCCTCCTACATATGGTTATTTGTTTCTTTGTACATCTCTTTAAACTCAAGCAATTGTTTATGATTTAGGGTAAATTAACTTATCCACTTTTTCCTTAGATTATATTTTGGTTGACTTGAAGGTATAAAAAATGTGAAGCTGCCAGGTATCTGGGCTGAGAAAAGAAATGGTAGAATCCACTAGGGGAAAAAGTACAAAAGAAGAGGGCCTTAGGGATGGGGATAGAGCTCAGTTGGTAAAGCACTTGCCTAGCATGTGCAGGGCCCTGGTTTGATCTCCAGGACTAGAAGAAAGAAAAGTCCTTAGAGGAAGAACCACTTCCTTTACAGTTTTGCCAAGGGTTAGTCCCTGTCTGTCACTGTTTGAGACACTATAGGGATGCAGGTTGGGTGCCAGCAAAGGCCCCTTACATTCCATGTGGGGAGATAATATTAATATTAATTTTAATGTAACGGAGGACAAGATGGGACAAATTGCATTTAGGATTAATGTGATATGAAAAAAAAAAGCCCCAAGAAACAAAATACCAAACAAACATTTCTTGAATTCTACATTTTTTATTTCAGAAGTTTCTGTAGAAATGAGTCCTTCCAACAGTGGCATAGAAAGAAATTTGGAGAAGAATAGCAGACAAGCAAAGTGCAAGCGTTAGCCATCATTGCACCTGCCATCAAGAACTGCTGAAGTCAGAAACTCCTCAGCCTCTTTTTTGGTGGCTAATCCTGATTCATCTTTTGATGGAAACATCACTTCGTTGCACTTAGTGATGTCCAACCCAGATGGTACTTAGTGTTCATCCTTATGCTCCTCCCTTCTTAAGAAAGGAAGTGCTAATGTAATTGGTTTAATTCAGGAAGTGAATAGGACCACATTTTCTAGAGAAGATACTGTGCTACAGAGGTCAGTGCCCAGCTGGTGTGTATTGATTGATCTTTTATCACTAGGAATATGATCAGATTTGGTGGGCTGGTGATGTGGCTCAGTGGTAAAGTGCTTGCCTGGCATGCATGAAGCCCTGGGTTCAGATCCCCCAGCACCAAAATAAATAAATAAATAAATAAATAAATAAATAAATAAATAAATAAATAAATAATAAAAAAAAGATTTGGTCCTTGTACATGGGCATGAGCATGGGCTGGAGGTTTCCTGGCTTACTGTAAGTGGAACCCTTGACCAATTTAGCAGAAAAGTGGGTGACCTGGTCTAGCTTCTTATAAGAATTTTTTTTTATTGTTTAGATTTGGGGCCCAAACTGAGGTAGTGATAAAGTATTACTTTGAGGGACATATCCTTTTCTTTCTCCTATAATCATGTTCCTTGGGGACCTCACAGGGAGGGTGGCTTTGTTCATATTCTCATACTGTAAAAGTTTTCTGACTCTTCAAGGATAATCTTGTATTATCATTTGGGATTCAGCTCTAGTTTTTTCTCTTTGAAAATGTCTATTCCATACTCAATGATTTTTCCTTTCTCCGATCTTTTCCAGCACCTGGACTTTTCCAGCACCTTCTTTTCATTTACATACATACGGTCTTGCTGTTTGCTATGGCTGCCTTTGCTAAGAGTATCCTAAACTGCCAGCTAAGGACAATATCTCAGCAGCCCATGGCTGCCTCCTGGAGAACAGGGAATAGACCACAGTGAGTTTATACCCATTTTTGTGTTGCTCTTTGATTATTTAATGTGTTTAGCATGAGGAATTCAGGGCCTTTGAGGTTACCTTACACATTGACATTCACAATAGCACATAACAAAGAGATGAAAACTTAAAGGATGGCCAGAAAATATCTGCTGACCTTTGACTTATTTCAAGATACACATCTTAAATGTTTTTCTGTACCTATAACCCTCAGTTGGCTTTGTATGTTGGCTTTGCCATGATACGGGATACATTTTGAGATTCCATCATCAGCCTGGGTTTTAGAGTGAAAAGCATGGAACTGAACTTCAGTGGACATACTGCATGCTGAGAAGGTAAATGGGGATGGATTGCCCTCGTCTCTGCTGCCCTTCCTGTCAACAGGTCTAGTCTACTTCTTTACCCCCTTGAATGTAGGCTGGCCCATGATTTATGTATGTATGTATGTATGTATGTATGTATGTATGTAGGTAGGTATTTATTTTTGGTATGGGGGATTGAACCCAGGGGCACTTGACCTCTAGCCACACCTCCAGCCCTTTATTTATTTTTTAAAAATTTGAGACAGGGTCTCACTAAGTTGCTTAGGGCCTTGCTAAGTTGCTGAGGCTGTCTTTGAACCTGTGATCCTTCTGCCTCAGCCTCCCAAGCTGTTTGTATTACAGGCATGTGCCACTCTGCCCAGGTTGGCCCATGATTTACGTTGACATGTTTCATGATATTATGAACTGTGTTGGAAGTTATGTTGTTTGGGATTCTGATTCTAGGCCTACGTGTCTTGTAACTTCTACTTCACCCTTTTGGGAACCCAGCTACTAAACAGAGAAGCTTGGGTTAGACCACTGAATGATGAGAGACCTCACAGAGACAGAGGCTAGCCCTCTGGCTGGCCTTTCCGGTTATAGTGAGGCCCTTTTAGATTTTGAAACTTCCAAGGGCCCAGCATTTGAATGTAGCCACAGAATTACCCAACCAAATCACAATATCATGAGCGACAAAAGTTTTTTATTTTTCAAGTCATTAATATTTGGAGTCATTTATTCAAAGCAATAAGTAACTGAAAGCAAGGCCTGTGTTGTTGTAAGCTACTAAGAATTTGGCATCACTTATCTTTAATTGCAGCTTAACTTGACCTATACTGACTTATAAAGCTAACAATGTAATTTAACCATGTAACTTGATTTATTTAAATGGGTTTACTTTTACTTTATACATATATATATATATTTTGTATTATATATGTATATAATTTTTTTTACTACGGGGAACTGAACTCAGGGACACTCGGCGACTGAGCCACATCTCCAGCCTTATTTTATATTTTATTTAGCAGGGTCTCACTGAGTTGCTTAGCACCTCGCTTTTGCTGAGATTGGCTTTGAACTCCAGATCCTCCTGCCTCAGCCTCCCAGGCTGCTGGGATTACAGGTGTGTGTCACTGTGCCTGGCTAGTTATATATTTTAATTTATTTCTATCATTTTATTTTGGTTATTTGTTTAACTTTTCTTCTTTATCATCTTCTTGTTTTCTTTTTCTTTTTATTCTTTTGATCCTTTCCTTTTTTTGGACTGATTGAATTTTTTTTTTTTTTTTTTTTGGTGGGGCTGGGGATTGAACCCAGGGCCTTTTTCATGCTAGGCAAGCACTCTACCAACTGTTTTATCCCCAGCTTGACTGAATTTTTTAAAAATTCAATTTTATCAATTGAATTCAATTCAATTCACACTTAGTTTATTATCTATTATATGCTCTATATTTCTTTAATGGTTAAAAGCGCCTAACTAACTTAACATACTTAAATATCGTAATTCTTTTCCTGAACGATAGAATGATTTTATCATGCTTTAACTCTGATTACTTCTTGCCCAACTTGTTGACTGCATTGCTCTGTGTTTAGTTCTGTTGTACTTTGGCCTTGCTTTTTAGTCATATAAGGTGGATGTTATTAATATTGTCTTATGTGGTGAATTCATATTTTTATTTACTCACACATTTACCTATATATTTGTATTTATTTATATACGCATTAATATGTTTTGTCTGTCATTTATTTACTCATGTATCAGATTTTTATCATTCCTTTTTGTTTTTGGGAAGTACTTCCTGTTGTGTGAAATATATTCTTCAGAATTTCCCTTAACAAGGATTTATTGGTAGTGTGATCTCCCCTTTTGTTTCTCTCTTGTCTATAAATTATTTTATTTTCACTTCATTTGACAGGTGATTTTTCTGGCTGTAGAATATTAAGTTGAGTGTTTTTTTCTATCAGCACACTATTAGTTCCCTTGTTCTGGCTTTCACTGTTACACGGATGAGTTAGCCCCCTTGCTGCCACTTTGTTAGGTGAACTCTCTTTTCTTCCTGGCTATTTTAAATATTTTATTTTTGTCTTGGTGGTTTTCAGTTATAACATGATGTGTATAGGTTCTTAAATATTGATTACAATTATTTTGGGCTTCCCGATTTTGAGAATTTCTATTTTTCATCATGAAAACATATTTTGAAAAGTTCCCAGCTACTGTCTCTTCAAATATCACTTCGTACATATTATCTATTGTCTCTTTTGGGAATTCTAGGTAGCTATATAGAAATTTGCCATATTCTATCCATCATGCCTTATAAATTCTCTTCCTGTCATGACTTCTGCTTAATTTCTTTAGAACTGCCCCCCAGTTGACTAATTTTCTCTTTGGCTATATCTAATCTACTACTTAAGCAATTCATTAAAATTTAAGTTTGAATTATTATATGTACATTTTATTTCTGGAATCTAATTCTTTCACACACCTTGGTGGTATTTAGTACCTTTTGTTGCTTGCACTTATTTCCAAGCATCCCTTTTTAACTTCATAGTTATAATTTGTATAATAGGAACTATTGCTTATTTTATGTCAACTGATTCCATTATTTGAAGACTTCTGGGGCTTGATTTGCTGTCTCTAATTCTGATAGATCTCACTCAAGTGTCTTGGTTTCTTTTGTGATTTTTTTACTGTGAGTTACACATTTTATTAATACATTTATCTATTGGAATTCTTTTTGAAGTTCTATTCACCCAGAAAGAACTCAGTCCTTCTGCTAGTCACTTCTGCACTATGAGCCCTGGATCATTAAAAAAACAACCCCCCCCAAACCAAACAACTTTATTGAAGTATGATTCCATAAAATTCACCCATTTTAAGCATATAGTTCATTGAGATATAATAAGTTTATAATGTTGTACGAACATCATAATGATCCAGTGTTACAACTCTTCCATAATTCTCCAAGATCCCTTGACCTGTTTAGTTTCTCATATTCAGGTCCTGGCACTCATAAGTCCACTCTCTTCCTCTTTGTCTATTTTTTTGGCTGTTTTATATAAATGAAATCATACAATATGAAGTCTTTTATATGTGGCTTCTTTCACTTAGCATAGCATTTTTGAGGCTCATCCATATACTTAGGATAATTTTAAGTTATTTTAAGTTAAAATCTAGGCTTGTGATTTGCTGGACCTCATAAGTAACTTGAATTAAGATCAACAGCCTGCACAAGGCCAGCTTGTAGATACAGATTTTCCCCTCCATCTAGTGCTAAGGCTGAAATAGTCAAGTTTCCTTATTTACTCTTTCTGAGCAGCAGATTTATTTATAGTTGACCCTTTTGCAGAGGGCATATCTCTGTGATCCCGCCTTTATGTTAGATTCCCAACTTAACTTCAATGTGACCATCAAAGTAGAAACTCAGTGTCTTCAGGTTTCAGAAGAGACCCTCAGGACAAAGCTAGCTTTAGCCCACAGCCCCTAGAAATTTTGCATTTACTTCATTTTTTGGTCTTTCTGCTTCATACAATTGTGTCAGTTCAGCAATGCTTTTAAAATATAAATTTTTATATTTCCCACCTTATTTCATGTATTTTAGTGGTAGAGACCTTCAGAGGATTTCATCTGCTATACTGCCTGAAATAGAAGGCTGACAAGTTCCCCTTATAAGCGTCACCTTTCCCCTGTTTGGATCTCAGGTTGAGAATGATGGGCAATCTTCCCATTCCCGTCTGTCTCGCCCTATTCCTGCGACCTCCTCCCTCTCCCCACTTACCTATTCAGTCTGATCAGTACTATCATTGACATGTTCACTTGGTTTAGCAGCAATTTGCAACCACAGCTGTACATTCATTCCCTCATATACCTTTGCTACTCCTTGCACTCCTGGTGGGCCCTTAAAAACAGCTGTTTCTCAGACGGCAGTGGGAATTGCTAAGGTCTCTGTTCAGCTTAAGGCATGTCAGTATTCAAAGTCGATATGGAAGGGGCAGGGATTAGAGCTGGAGAAACTGAGGCTTTGGGGGGCGAAGTGACTTGCCCAGTTTCTCAGACAGCTGGAACTGGAACTCAGACCCACAGACTCCCTGTGACAATGTTCTTTCCACCATGTCTTTCTGCCCCTTCTTGGTGACAGGAAAACTGGAGTGGAAGAGCATAGCTCTGGTGCATTCATTGATTGAAGAGGTAAAGTTTTGGAGAGTCTGGGTTTTCTTCATCTTTGATTTCTGCGTCTCCGTTGCACACTGTTATGTGAGAGTAGCAGTTGAGGAAAACAGACAAACACACGAACAACCCGCCTGCCCCCCAGCTGCTCACTGTTGCTGTTTTTAAACAATATGGATCATTCTGCAGGGAAATTTCTCACTTCTCAGCATGTTAGAGAGGCCTGCTGGTTTGACCCTTTAAGTGGAAGAAAAGGAAAAGGTATCCCAGAGTCTCAATCCCAGTCCGTCAGCCCCTCTTCAGTGAGTTTCTTACCTTATTTTGGGGGAAGGATGATGTTATTAATGGCCTTTCTAGCAATTTGAAAAAACAGACAAACGTGGCTTGGAGTGAAGTCCTCAGTGATGGAAAATATCATTGCAAACAGGCTCCTGGTGTTCATTCTGTCATTTCCAAGCGTTTCTGATAAGTTTCGTTTGTGTGTTGCACTGTGCGGAGCTGGTGGAAGCCCAGGACAGTTTGTGTGCTTGTTGGTGACAAGAGTTCCTTTGTGGAGGGAGGTGGGAAGGGAGACGCAGGCAGGTCTCACCTACTCATCTGAAACTGGGGCAAGCCCTAGGCAGCATCTGCAGTTTTGCTTGAGGTGCAGTTACCAGGCCATACATCCCGACTGGCTCCAGCTTTGTCGGCATGGTGTCCAAATGATGCACTGGTGAGAGGATAAAGCATCCAGCAGGGTCATCTGAGTCAAGGAGATGGACAGTCACAGCCATGGGAAAAAGTCTCACCTGGAAAAAAGCAAGCGAGCACACCAACCAACCAGCTGTTGGCCTGAATTCAGTAGTTAAAAGAAAGTGGGAGCGGGAGAGATAAAGAAATATAGTGAAAATTCTGTGTCTGTTTCTGATCCCCCCACCCAGGAATACTTTCTGGGAAAATCAGATTCTTTGTTGTTAAAAAAGATGCCTGTGTAGGTTTAAAAAATCTAAGGCAATACTCAAACCCTTTTCTTCATCCTAAAGCACCAGCTCCTTAGGGTCTAATTTGCATGTAGTTGGATTCAAAAGAGCTAAAGTTGTGTACATCTAATTGGATGGAATTTGAGTCTTTCCCTGAAGCTGTTAAAGAAAAAGCAGGGTCCAGGAACATGATGAAGTGCTCTTTAGGTGACAAAGATTTGAAACTGCCATTCGTAGTGCTCGCAGGAGATTCCTACAGCAGCCTTCAAGGCCACTGTACGAGGCAGTGCTGAATTGACACTTTTTTCTGCCTTACATAAGTAAGAAATGCACAAATGAACATAGGTGCAGCAATAAAAATCACAATGAATAATTGGAGTTGTTTGCAAACCTCATGACCTGATTTTGTTTGCATTTGATTCCCTTGGAAATGGTAGGACAAAAAGTAAGAGGTAGGAATGTTCCCAAAGTCCGTAGGTTGGCTCCAGTGCTGTCACGACTTGCCTATATCCCCTTGACACTAACTATTCCAGTACAGATCTGTTTTAGTCAGCGTTTTTGCCACTGTGACTAAAAGATATGACCAGAACAATTGTAGAGGAGGAAAAGTTTATTTGGAGGCTTATGGTTTTGGAGGTCTCTGTCCATAGAAGGCCAGGTCCATTCCTTGGGGCTCCAGGTGAGGGTGAACATCATGGCGGAAGAGTGTGGCAGAGGGAAGCAGCTTACATGATGATCAAGAAGCAGAGAGAGAGACTCCACTCAAAATATATACCTCATAGCTATGCCCCCAATACCCACCTTCTCCAGCCACACCCTACCTGCCTTCAGTTACCACGAAGTTAATCCCACCAGGGGATTAATTCACTGATTGGGTTAAGACTCTCACAACCCAATCAGTTCTCCTTTGAACCTTCCTGCATTGTCTCACACGTGAGCTTTTGGGGGATACCTCACATCCAAACCATAACATAACGATATCTAAACTTCCAACTGCAAATACCTAGGAGTCTCCTTTCAGGCTGGAAGAGTTGGATACTGATATGCTTGGGAGTGGCCCCCAGCCAGTGGTTGATGGAAATAAGTGAGTGGATATCCTGCTTCCCTGCCTCAGCTGGACAGCTCTGTGCACGTTCTACACTGTCTTCCAGCAGGCCAGGTCTTCAGTTGTCCACAGTGTCCACCTGACCCGTCATTCACCCTTTGTTGACTTTTTCCCGCTCTGCCTCACTTTCCCACTTCCCTTGGCGTGCTTCCTGGCCTGATCTCCCAGATAAGGTCTGTGCGCTTAAATCTTTGTCTCAGGGTCTATACCTGGGAGAACCCCACCATGACACAGGGATTTTATTCTATTAACTGAAAATCCTTTGTGACCTCAGGTTCTCTGTAGTACTGATTTGGCCATAGATTCAAAACAAGTTAAAGCTAAAGGTGCAGAAATCTCTCCTCCAGGGGTGCCTTCTCTGAATGAGGGAACAGGCTCAGGCCACACAGCCAAGTGGTTCCAGAGGTGGACTACACGCCAGCTGCATACCTCCAACCCCCGTGGCTCACCATCTGGGCATCCTTTAACTCCTATGTTTAGCAAAGTGTTCCAAGTTTCAGGGTTACAGCTGGGGAAGTCACTGTTTCCTCTTTTCTCAGCCAGATAGTACTTTATTCTCTCTAGTCACCTTTCTTGGGCTGGCAGATCATGATGTGCTTATATATTTTTTTTATTCACTTAATAAACACTGAATATCTATGTGGGTCCCAGACAATGTGGTTGGTTGAGGGGATGTGGCATGATACCAGAGGCCCTGCTTGTAGTCTGTGGGGAGGAGGGACTAGGGGAGCAGAAGTGACAATTCAGAATGAAAAGGGAGTGCTAAGTGCCAGCAATCACAAAGGAAGGACAGAGCCCAAACCAGGGGTTCCAGGAAATCATCCAGGGACAAATCATATGTGAACTGAGACCAAAAGTTGAATAGCGGGGAGCGGGGCAAAAAGGAGTGTTCCAAGTGAAGAGGAGGGCTTCCAATAGGAAGGCCATGACTCTCTTGGAGGAGCTGAAAGAGGGACAGTCTGCCTAAATGTTAGAGAGTGAGGTGAGCAGATGGGGCCTGAGAGGATGCAAGGTCCAGATTGGAGGTGTGTAAGGAGATTAGATACTATTTGGAAGACAATGAAGAGTCGTCCAGATACATGGAGCAGAGTTTTGTGCTCCTTTGCCTAGAAAGGCTGCCTTCATGTTCTCCTTCATGTTCAATAAGTTGAAAGGATCCAAGCCAGGGGTCAGGGGTTTAGTTAGGAGGGATTGACTGTGGCCTAAGTTAGGTTAGTGGCAGTGAGGTTGCAGAGACAATGGGCAAAATAATTGGGGATGAGTATCAGGAGGACTTGGGATCTGACTGAGAAGCTAGGGTTAAGGGTTGAGCCAAAGTCTCCAACTTGGGCAACTGGTTTGGCAGTGATGTTCCTGATGTGTCAGTCTGTGACTGACACAGACTAGAGCCACTGAGAGGCTAAGATTCATAGTATATCCAGAAGAAATAAAGGGAATCTGCTGCCTTTCAGTCTCATCTGAAGTGATGAACACAGAGGACACAGCAAGTTATGGAAAAATTAAGCTAAATGAAAATCACCAGAGCACAGAAGCAGGTGGAACTGTGTGGTCATCGAGGTACTTTGGGGATCTGGAAGGCAAGTGCCTGGAGGAGTGGGAGGAGTGGGAGGTGAGGGTCCTGAGCCAGTATGGCCAGAGTGGACAGTGGTGAGAGGGAGGAAAGAAGGAAAAGGAAGTTCTGGAACTAATAAATTAATTCGGCAAAGTTGCAGGATCTAAAACTGACACCCATAAATCTAATGCATTTCTGTTCATAAGTGATGAATCCTCTGACATAGAAATTAGGAAAACTACCTCATTCACAATAGCCTCAAAAAGTAAAATAAAATACTTGGGAGTCAATCTAACAAAAGAGGTGAAAGACTTCTACAATGAAAATTACAGAACACTAAAGAAAGAAATTGAAGATAACCTTAGAAGATAGAAAGATCTCCTATGTTCTTGGATAGGCAGAATTAATATTGTCAAAATGACCATCCTATCAAAAGCATTATATAGATCCAGTGCAATTCCAATTAAAATCCCAATGTCTTTTCTCATAGAAATTGAGAACACAATCATAAAATTAATTTGGAAAAATAAGAGACCCGGAATAGACAAAGCAGTACTTAGCAAGAAAAGTGAAGCAGGAGGCATCACAATATCAGACCTTAAACTATACTACAGAGCTTTTGTAACAAAAATGGCATGGTATTGGCACCAAAATAGACAGATAGACCAATGGTATAGAATAGAAGACACAGAGACAAACCAACATAAGTACAGTTATACTAGACAAAGGTGCAAAAAACATATAGTGGAGAAAAGATATCCTCTTCAACAAATGGTGCTGGACGTTCATATGCAGCAAAATGAAATTAAACCCCTATCTCTCACTCTGCACAAAACTCAACTCAAAATGGATCAAGAATCAATTAGACCAGGGACCCTGCACCAAATAGAAGAAAAAGTAGGCCCAAATCACTATGTTAGCTTAGAACCAGACTTCCTTAACAAGACTCATGAAATAAAATAAAGAATTAATAAATGGGATGGATTCAAACTAAAAAGCTTTTTCTCAGCAAAGGAAAAAATCAATAATGTGAAGAGAGAGCCCACAGAGTGGGAGAAAATCTTTACCACACACACTTCAGATAGAGCGCTAATCTCCAGAATTTATAAAGAAATCAAAAAACTTAATACCAATAATACAAATAACCCAATCAGGCTAAGGAACTGAGCAGACACTTCACAGAAGATATACGATTGATCAACAAATATATCAAAAAATATTCACTATTTCTAGTAATTAGATAAATGCAAATCAAAACTAAGATTCTATCTCACTGCAATTAGAATGGCAATGATCAAGAATATAAGCAACAATAAGTGTTGGTGAGAATTTTGGGAAAAGGGCATACTCATACATTGCTGGTGGAATTGCAAATTGGTGTATCCACTCTGGAAAGCAGTAAGGAGACTCCTCAGAAAACTTGGAATGGAAGAAAACTTGGAACAGAACCACCATTTAACTCAGCTATGTCACTCCTTGGCCTATACACAAAGAACTTAAAGTCAGCATACTACAGTGATGCAGCCACATCAATGTTTATTAGCAGTTCAGTTCACAATAGCTAAATTGTGGAACCAACCTGATGCCTTCAATAGAAGAATGGATAAAGAAACTGTGGTATATATATATAATGGAATATTACTATATATTATAATATATAATATATAATGGAATATTACTATATATTATATATATAATATATATAATGGAATATTTCTCAGCCTTAAAGAAGAATAAAATTATGGCATTTTCAGGTAAATGGATGGAGTTGAAGAATATCATGCTAAGCAAGATAAGCCAATCCCAAAAAACCAAAGGCCAAATGTTTTCTCTATTAAGAGGATGCTGATACAGAATAGGGAGGTGGGGCAGTAAGGGAAGAATGGAGGAACTTTGGATTGGGCAGAGGGGGATGAGGGGAGTGAAGTGGGCAGGGGGGTGGGAAAGATGGCGGAATGAGACAGACATCATTACCCTATGTCCATGTATGATTGCATGAATGGTGTGACTCTACATCATGTACAACCAGAGAAGTGGAAAGTTGTACTCCATTCATGTACAATGAATTGAAATGCATTCTGCTGTCTTGCATAACTAAGTAGAACAAATAAAAAGAAAAAAAAAAGGCAGACCACATGGGATGTGGGAAACTTGTGCATTTGCTGAGAACTAGAAGGTTCTCTGAGTTCTAGGAAAATTCTCATCTACCTTGGGAGTACTGGAAGCAGGGTCTTCACTGATAACCTCTAAAACTGGGTCTATCAAGGCATACAGTTGGCACTCCGTATCCATGGGTTAGGCATCTTGGGTTTAACCAACGAGTGATCAAAAATATTCAGGTCAAAAAATTGCATCTGTGCTAAAAACACTGGGACTTTCTTTTCTTGTCTAGTTCCTTAAATGATTCCACATAACAATTCAAATGTGTGGGAGGATATGCCTAGGTTATATGCAAATCCGACGTCGTTGTATATGAGGGACTTGAGCACTGCAGATTTGGTATCCATGGGGTTCTAGAATCACTCCTATGGATACCAAAGGGGTGACTAGATTTGCAAGAGTTATAGAAAAAAGGAAAGAAAACAGTATCACCCCATTTTCAATGAGAATACAGATTTAATTTCCTACATGTGGGAGGTATATCAAATATACCCAAATTTCCACCCAAATTTACTCTAGTTACAGAAATTTGTTTGCTTATCCTTCCTTTCAGAGATGAAATCCTTGTTGAAAATCTCAGATCGAATAGTTGACGTGTGGGTTTGGGGTTCTATATATCTTAAGGTGATTGATTTCTAATGTAATAAATCATGCAAGGAACATAGTGCATGATTTCAATTTAAAAAAAGTAATGGAAATGCTTTTAATATTGATTGTATTGGTTACATACATGTCAAAACTGATCAGATTGCATACTTCAAATATGTACCTTTTATTTTACTTCAATTTTACCTTAATAAAGCTATGGGGGAAAAAAAAAAGAAGAAAGTTCTGGAAAAGCATGATGTTGAGTTTCTTTTCTTGCCTTATCTTTCTTCACCTCTTCCCAGAGCTAGGGAACAGGAGACTCTGCTCTGTGGCAAACTAAGCAGGAAAAGGAGATCAGAATAAGCTGCCGTGCTGTGGATGAAGAGAAGCTGTCAGGCAGGCTGCCCTCAGCAGCGCTGCGAAGGAGGTGACTTTTGCAGGGGAGCCGTCTCCTGCCCTTCATGGGGCTTATATGCTAATTGGGGTGGGGGAAGATGATTAAAAAATCAGTAAAGAAAGCACATACATGACTGGTTCAATGGGGTAATGAGCTGGAGGGGGGAAGAATGGGTGGTCTTGCCATTTTAATAGGATTGGCAGGGAAAGCCTCACTCAGACAGTGACCTTTGAGCAGCTGGAAGCTAAAAGAGGGTGTGCAAGCCACCAGGGTGGCTGGGGCGAAGGGTTCCAGGGAAGCCCCTTGCAGAGGCTTCAGCGGAAGCAGGCCTGGTGTCCTCAGGGGATTGGACACTGCCAGAATCTTGGCTTTGACACTGGAAGGGACTGGAGCTCCTGCTGCAGAGGCGGACTAATCTACTCTTGTCTCCTGCCCAAGGGGTGATGGGGCAAGTTTGACAAGTTCATTTTAGGCCAAAGTGAACATGGTGGATGTGACAGCTTATAGTCCCCTGCCCACCATTTTTTAAGTTTGGAAACATTTTTTCATTATATTAATTTTTTTGAAAACAGATATGCTTTACCATTGACCCAGCCCTTTGTGTTTTTTATTTTGAGACAGAGTCTAGCTAAGTTGCTGAGGCAGCCTTGAACTTGGAATCCTCCTGCCCCAGCCTTCTGAGTCACTGGGATTACAGGCATGTGCCACAGTATCTGGCTCCATTATGTTAGATTTAAAACACAAACAAAAGTAAAGATAATAGTGTAGTAGATTCCCATGCACCTTCTGCCTACTTCGTGATTTACCAATCCACGGTCAGTTTTATTTTATATCTGTAGTCTCCAACCCTCCTTGGCTTCCCCCCATCCCTGGTACTGGAGATTGAACTCAGGGGTACTCTACCACTAAGCTATATCCCCAAACCTTTTCATTTTTTCCTATAGGGTCTTACGGAGTTGCTTAGGTCCTTGCTAAGTTGCTGAGGCTGGCCTCAAATTGCAATCCTCCTGTCTCAGCCTCTTGAGTCACTGAGAATACAGGTGTGCACTGCCTTGCCCAGCAATCCCTACCTTTTTGAGGCAAATGTAGACATTGTAGCACTTCAGCTGTCATTATTTCATTAAGGATCTCAAAAACATAAGGGAAAAACATAACCACAATACCTTTATCATGCCAAAAACACTGAATAAAAATTCTTTAATACCTTCAAATGCCCAATCCATCAGTGTTTGTTTTCTGTATCTAACTGAATAATATTGAAATGAAGTACCTATGTTGCGTTTGGTTTATTTTTCTTAAAAATTAATAATAGAATTGATCTTAATTTTTGAAACAGTTTTGAGTTCATAGCAAAACTGAGAGGAAGGTACAGAGATTTTTCCATGGGCTCCCTGCACCCACAAACATACACAGTATCCCCCACTATCATTATCTCCTACCAGAGAGGTGCATTTGTTACAACGGATGAACCTGCATTTACCTATCTTTATCACCCAGACTGTGGTTTATGCGAGGGTTCACTCACTCTTAGTGTTGTGTATTTTGTGGGTTTGGACAAATATACGATGACACGTAACCAGCACTGTAGCATCATGCAGGCTAACTTCACTGTCTCTACAGTCCTCTGTCTACACATATTCATCTCTCCTCAAACCCTGGCAATCACTGGTCTTTTTACTGTTGCCCTAATTTTGCCTTTTCTAGAATACCAGATAGTTGGAATCATACAGTAGGTAGTCTTTTCAGAATAGCCTCTTTCATTTAGAAATATGTATGTAGGTTTCCTCCATTTCTTTTCAGGGTTTGACAGCTTGTTCCTTTTTAGTGCTGAGTTATATTCCATTGTCTGGACATACCACAGTTTATCCATTCATCTATTGAAGGTCATCATGGTTGCTTCCAAATTTTGCCATTCATGAATAAAGCTACCATAAACATCCATGTGTGGATTTTTGTGTGGACATACATTTTTGACACCTATGGTTAAGTGCAAAGAGCATGATTGCTGAATGTCTTTCAGTTTTCAAGTTATAGGTTCCTCTTCCATCTCTTTCCCCTCTCTCTCTAGGGTGCTGGGGATTGGACCTTGGGCCTCACACATGGGAGACAAACACTGCCACTGAGCTACGCTTGTATCCCTTTTTTTAATAAAAATTTTCCATTTTATTTTTTGAAAAAACTAGTTTGCTGGTCCTATAGAATTTTTTGATTTGGATTTTTCTTTCTGCATCTTGGTGATGCCTACTTGTTACTTCATTCCATTATATTTCCTATAAATTGGTCATTAAATCTAGAAGTGCTATCAAACTCAAATCTGAATTCTTTGGTAAGAATATGTTATAGGGGTTGTTATATTCTTCCATCAGCCTTTCCTCAAGGGCTCATGGAGATGGAGCTTTGTAAGGCTATTGAGGGTGTGTATTTGGGGGTATTTGGGGCTGGGCATTGCTAAGGTCTTGAACTTGAGCTAGACAGGTGGTGTCAGGGTTTAGATGTGAGGTGTTCTCCAAAAGCTCACATGTGAGACAAATGAAGGAGAGTTTTGAGGTGAGGTGACTGGGTGACTGGGTTATGTGAGCCTTACTCTAGTCAGCGCATTAATCCCCCAATGGGGTTAACTGGTGATAGCTGCAGGCAGGTCGGGTGTGGCTGGAGGAGGTGGGTCACGGGGACATAACTCTGGGGTATATATTTTGTCCATGGGGAGGGGAACTCTTGCTCCCTGCTTCCTGGTACCATGTCCCGAGCTGCTTTCCTCCACCACACTTTTCTGCCATGACGTTCTACCTCACTGAGACCCTGAGGAGTAAGTCACCATCTCTGGACTGAGACCTCTGAAACCATAAGAGACAAATAAACTTTTCCCCCTTAAGATTGTTCGTGTCGGGTTCTTTACTTGCAGCAAAAAAAAAAAAAAAAAAAAAAAAAAAAAAAAAAAAAAAAAAAAAAAAAAAGTTGACAAAAACAGGTGACTATTAACCTGCGCATAAAACCAGTTTTGGTTGGAGGTGTGTGTGTGTCTCCAGGGTGAGAAAATGATGTGTAGTCCAGGTGTGCAAAGTGTCTTGGCTTCTCAAGGAAATGAAATAAATTGATGAGAAATAAAACATTCTAATATTAACAATAAAGACGGATAAAATTACTGTCACGAGGAATTGTGGCCACCAAGACCCGGAAGAAACAGGGTTTCTGCTTCTGACTTGACACTGTTGTGGCAAGCCCTCTCACTTTCTAACCCCTCCCTGTTTAATTTTTCAAATGCTGTATGGCAATTATATTAGTTGTTGTATTTAATACATAGTATATTTGTTCTTAGACTTTTATGACTACTGCTAATTAACTGTACAGTCTTCTATTAGTGTTTGAAATTCTAATTACTGCAGTACCAGGAAGTTTTAATATTGTTTAGCCTGCATTGCTTCTTTATGGACTCCTAGGTTTTCCTCAAGAAATTCAAATTATGAATCTCGGTGAGTCTGTATTCTTTAGAGAAGAACACTCTGGTTTCAACACACCTTCTCCTTTGTTCATTGACAAAGGAGTGAGTCCTTGGGACTGGGTTGGTTGAAGAGTGTCGTGCCCATGGTTGGTTTTCAAGGAGTAGAGGGTGTTTCTGTGACTGGCAAGGGAAGGACAGGGTAGTGTGTGTCCCCCACTGCCCTCTAATGACAGGCAGGTCCCCCTCCTGTCCCACCCACAGAGCAGGCTCCTTGCCCGGTCGGGGAGCCATGTGCTCTCAGTGGGAACGTCCCTCTTCTCCCTGGCCATGCTTGCCTGTTATTTTAGGACCTGCTGCACGAAGCCTTCCCCAGCCCCAGCCTCCCCAGTGCTCTGCAGTCTAACCCCAGCTTAGTGTGCACATTTGTCTTGTGTCACTCATTACTCGTCTCTGGTGTGTTGACATCATGCCTTTACCTGAAATGTAACTCTGAGAGCTGAAATATCACCTCATGGCTGTCTTCAGTACACCCCACCAGGCCTGTCATGCCTCAGACACTTAATCATCACATGTTGATCATTGTTTCCTATTTGTGGGAAGTGAGGGGTACAGAGTGAATTTTCAAAATGAAACTTGTGGCCTATATCAATAACTTGAAATGTAGATTCATAAAGACGTTGACGATCAGGCTGATGTGCATTGAGGTCTGTTCTAAGTCTTGCTTTCCCTTCTTTTCCTCAAATATTCGCTGAGCACCTGGTAGGTCGGGTACCATGCCAGCACTAGGGGTGATGCAGACACAGGGCTTAGCAGGAGGAGAGGCACTCTTGTAGCATGTGGCCAATGCTATGCTAGAGGGAAGTCACAGGAGAGGGGATGTGAGAGGGATGGGTCAGAGTCCTCTGATGGTTCTTTCTTCCCTTTGCCTCCCTGTTGACTTTGGTGAGTAATTCTTTCCAGGAATGGGATTTTGTAACATTATGGAGTACTGGTTTCTGCCCTGATTTGCCCTTCTCACTGGGGAGAAGCAGTTCTCATGTGGTTTTAGAGCCCAAGTCCTGGAGTTAGATCTGGGTTCTAGTGCTGGGTGACCTTGGGAAAGTTGCCTGACCTCCCCACACCTCAGTTTCCCTAAATGAAACATGGGGATCATCATTGTCCAACCAGAGGGGAAAGATGGGAATTCCATAAGATGACTCAGGAATTGGGGGAGGGGTCTGGTGCATCATGAATACTTAGTAAATGTTGGCTGTTAAAATATGGCTAGAAAATGCTCATTCTGGCTTTCTTCTCTTTCTCCTGCCTAGAACTCATGTCCCTTTCCTGTGGTACCATATGTGCCATTCAGCCTTGGAGAAATGTCTTGTGGGACTCTTGTACTTCAGTACCGGGGCACCGTTTAGATAGGTGGAGGAGAGATGGTGACAGGAGCTTAGAGTTCCGCCATGGCCCACTTTCCATCACATCCGCTGCCTTTGCTGGGCTTACTCTTTACCAAGTGCAGAGCCAAGGGGTGAGGATTTCTGTCTGTCCCTTTGGGACGTAGGGGGTGAATGAGTTAACATTTACAAAGTGCTTTGAGCTCCTTGGAGAAAAGGCATAATCTAAGTATTCTCATTAGTGTATGAATAATAGATGAGCATAAAGCACTTTGCAAATATGAAGTTCTTTAGCAATGCTAAGTAATACTTCCACCAACCTACCTGCGAGTGCAGGGCCGCTTCTTGGAGCTCCGAGGGGTCCAGTCTTCCCTTCTCACTAATGCAAAGCGTGATCTTAGGCAAAATTGCCTCCCGCTCTGGCTCTCAGAACAGAGGGATCAGAATGGGTGATGTTGAAGGCAACTCTCATTCAGTGCCTCATTTTTCGGGTTCTTTGTTTAGATGGAGAAATGGCTACGGCAGGAGTCAGAGTTGTCATTTGTGGACTTCTCCAAAGCAGCCTGAGCTTCGGGGCAGATTCTGAAACAGGCTATGCCTGTTCTTTTCTACCTTTTGGGCACACTGAGAATGGGCTTATCTTTTCTCTTAGGGTAGTTTGGGGGGTCTTGCACCCAGGACAGTGGAGAAAAGACCTCCTGGATTTGGATCCTAGAAAAGACCTAATGACTATTGTGATTTGGATACAAGTTGTCCCCCAAAGCTCCTGTGTTAGTAAAGTATATTCAGAGGTAAAATGACTGGATTAGGAGAGCTAATCAGTCCATCCTAGTTTGAAGGGACTGGGTAGTGACCATAGGCAGGTAGGGTAGAGCTGGAGGAGGTGGGTCACTGGGACTGTGTCCTGGAAGGGTGCATCTTCCCTGTGGCTCCTTCACCCTTCTCTGTCTCTGCTTTCCGACCCACTGTGAGCTGAGCAGCTTCTCTTTGCCATGCCCTTTGCCCATGATGTTCTGCCTCACCTTGGGCCCAGAGTGATGGAGTTGGCTGTCTGTGGACTGAGGCCTCTGCTACCATGAGTCAAAATAAACTTTTTATCTTCTTAAGATGTTTTGTTGGGTATTTTGGTCACAGCAATGCAAAAACTGACTAAAACAATGACCACAGATACCCTTTAAAAAATTGTGGTAAATAACAACATAAAATTTACCATCTCAACCTTTTTTAAGTGTGTAGTTTAGTAGTGTTGAGTACATTCACACTGTTGTGCAACCAATTTCCAGAACTTTTTCACCTCGAAAAACTGAAACTTCATGCCCACTAAGCTACAGCTCCTCATTCCTCCCTACCCCTGCCCCTCCCAACCACCCTTCAACTTTCTGTCTCTGACTTTGACTCTGCTAGGTTTGTCATGTAAATGGAATAGTATGGTATTTGTCTTTTTGTAACTGATATAATTTCATTTAGTGTAATGTCCTTGAGACTCATTTATGTTGTAGTGTGTGTTGGAATTTACTTCCTGTTTAAGGCTGAATAACATTCCATTGTGTGTGTGTGTGTGTGTGTGCGCAATCACTTTTTGTTTGTTCATTTTTTCATTGACCAACACTGAACCTGTTTTCACCTTTGCTTCCAGCTATTGTAAACATGGGTGTATTAATATCTTTTTGAAATACTGCTTTCAATTATTTTGAGTTTTTACCCAGAAATGGAATTACTGGATCATATGATAATTCATTTTTCAAACTTTTAAGGAAATGACCAAATCTGTTTATTCTCCAAAATTGCAGAATTGGAAGAGAATCTTTGATGGCCTTAGATTCTCTAGGCTGCATGGTTCAAGCTACTCTGGGGTAGAGCAATTCTAAAGCAGGGGATCAACTAAAATCCACCTTCACTTTTGTGAGTTGGCCCATGAAGGATGAAGACCAAGTCCAGGCTTCTTACACAGCCCTTGTGGTGTTTTAAGGAAAGACTCATGTGACTTCGAGTGTTTTCTCCAGGTGATTGTCCTTACTTCTCACCACCTTTGGCTTCAGGAGTAAAATCAGGTGTGTGGTACCTTTCCCCAACCCCTGACATCCTTCACATCTGACTAACAGCGGCTAATGTAAAAAAGACATTTGATTAACTCACAGAACTAGAAGTCTGGGCAGTTTTAGATTTGTTGTGGGGGCTCAATGGTGTCATCTAGGAACCTGGATCTTCCTGTGTAACTCCAGCCGTTGGCTTTTGTTCTTAGGCTTATTGCCTCTTGGTCACAAGTAGCGGCCTCAGCTTCAAACAGAAAATCCTCATATATGCACGTTTAAGGTAGGAGGAAATGGAAGCTCTCATTCTTTCTTTATGTCTCTCTCTTAACAAGAACAATCATTCTTTCAGGAGGCTCCGTCAAGCAAAAGAAGTCCCCTTAGAGTTCACCAGAACCAAGTTGCACCCTCGCACCAGAGGTACTCACTGGCCACTGGGATTGATATTGCCTTGCTGGTCTTGGACAAATCACAGTTGATCCGGTGGGGACAGAAGCATGTTGCTACCTGAGCAACAATGGGGTGCCATCCCCTTGAGAGAGCAGGGGTTAGGAACTGATAGTGTCGACCATAAGTATATAGCCCAGAGGAAGAACTGACAAGGACTGCAGTTTTTATTTATACATTGTAATCTACAGAGGCATTTAATGAAGGACTCTTAAACTTCTCTGTTAAACTTACCAAGATAAAAAGACTAGATACCTTATAATATTTCTTAAATATTCCTTCAATCCCTTTTGATCTTTCTCCAGCTATGCTATAGAGATAATGAAAACATAACTGAATAATATTTCATGGTGCACAAAGAATTTTCACATACATCTTCCATTTGGCCTTCATGCTAACTGTGTGAACTATGTGAGGAATTAATATAATTTTTATTGTTTCTTATTTGACTTAGGTTTAGAAGGTTGAGCTAATCCTACTCTCTGCACATGGAATTCTAGCATCTGTTTTTGTACTTGACCCCTGTCTTATAATAATGAACTAATCGGTTCATTCTCCTTTATTACTATGTCCCGAATTTCTCTTTCTCCATATAGACAATCATTCTAAATATGTCCAATGTCTATTTTATTTATGTGTATTTGTAAAAAATGTGTATTTTGTTTAGAGTCCATGCAGTTTCATTACGTAAAAAGTAGAATTCTGTAGGTCTCACTCTGGTTTGTACTTTTTTCACTCTGCACTGTTTTCAAGAGTGATCCTTGTTGCCCTGCATTTCTACTCCTTGCCTGGAAGTGCTGCATAATATTCCTCGGTGTTCATTCACCATGTTTTGCTCACCTCTGTCCCCTGGTGGAAACCTTGATGGCCTCCCACTCTGTAAACATCTCCCAGGTGGACATCTGACAGATGATGGTCTGGATGGAGATTTCTCTGGGATGCAGACTTAAGAGCATGGTGGCCGAGTTATAAAACAGACACTTAATTTGGATAAACACCACTCAAATGGCTCTCCAGACAGGCTGTACGAGTCTGTCCTGCCAGAATTGATCATACTTAACCAGAGTACTTAACTTAGGTCTTAAGGATGCTAGTTACCTTATCCAAGCTTACATGGAAGTTAAAAGTGAATTAGGACTGGAACCCAAATCCAGGTCTTCTAATTTCAGAGTCTGTTTATTTTCTAGGGCCGCACTCTTCAGTCTCTGGATCATAAAACTGAACATTAATAGATTTCATGAGACTTTTGTTATTTAGGGAATGCCTTGAAATGGCTTCTGGTGCTAATGGTAAGTTGCAGGCATAAGAAAGAATGAAAGTTAATGCAAAGCTCATGTTCTAAGATCTGAATGTTCCTGTCATGGGTCTCTTTTGATTGCTTGACCACAGTCACTATTACCCTACTTTGGGACGTATTTGAAAAAGGAGAGGAAGGGCTATATATCTAAACTCCTTTCCTTCCACTTGACAGGGGCCAGAATGTCATGCTTCAAAGACTGTCTGAATTGAAAGTAAAGGTAGAGAGAGTCATAGAATCAGATAGTGTTATAACCAGAATGGGCCTTAGAGACTGTCTAGTCCACCCTCCTACTTTACAGATAAGGAAATGGAGGCCCAGAGATGGAAGTCAATTGTCTGAGGTCCACACAGGTAGAGGGAACAGGACAGACAACCTGATTCCTGCAAACCCATCCATTGCCCTTTCCCCCGCCCCGTAGGCAGCAGTTTTTCTCTGCCTACCTGGGAGTGCACGCTGTAACTCTCAACGATCTGAGGGGTGATATCAATGGTGGCATACTGGCAAATGTTTAACAATCACCTTTCTGGGTGTGGGTGGGTGGGGAGGTGACCAAACTCTTTGTAGTATTTGACAGTTTCCATGGGGTAAGCGCTCCCACCAGGGCCAATTTCAAACTGCCAAAGTGCTGTCACTTAATGCGGAGTTGGAAAACTGGGTCCCAGGAATATGGACAGCATATGGGGTGTTTCCAACCACCCAGATGCAGGAGGCGGAGTTAACTGCTGGAGCAGAGATGGTAGTGAAATCTCATCAAATGGTCAGAGATGATGCATCCTGAGTATTTATTAGATTTGTTTTTAGTATAATTTGCTGATGGTAAGTTAACCAAATGTAATGTCTAATAAAGTCTGTGTTTATAATCAGCTCATGAAATTCCTGAAAATTGAAGACTCGCTCTCCTGAGCTGGGGTGAGTCAGCTTCCGGCACCACAGTATAGAGGCATGGAGCCCTCTGTGTAGCAGCCTGTCTTCCCGGTTTACACATTTGTCTTGATTCTTTTGAATACTCTTTGGTGGAAACATGAAACATGAAATATGAACATAGTGGGGAAAAAGGCAGAGGATAAATGAGTTATTCTGGAGATAAGTTTTATGTATAGCTAGAATCTTAGCTCTTTAAGCTCCCTAACTATAAAAGTTCTCACTCTTACAGACTAACTTTGTGTATGTGGGTGTGTGTGTGTGTGTGTGTGTGTGTGTGTGTGTGTGTGTGGTGCTGGGGATTAAACCCAGGGCCTTGTGCTTACGAGGCAAACACTCTACCAACAGAGCTATATCCACAGACCCAGACTAACTTTTAAAAGAATTATATTGCAGTCTTTTGGACTTCATTATTCACAAAGCATTATGACTTTTATTGTCAACTCAAGGCATATTTAAGTGTGGAAAGCTGTTTGCTCCTGGAATAAATGACCCCAGACTGCTGTGCTATTTGTAACTCTTGGATTTGCTTTTTAGAGTTTTTTTTTTTTTTTTTTTTTTAATATTCTCACTCAGTGTCCAGAAGTTACAACTTTTTACTACTGTCAGTATGTCTTTCTCTAGCTCCTCCTTCCTCTTTCTAACTGACTAAAGACAGAGAATCAAACTTATTAGAATCCTTTTAAAATGTCATTAACCTGCTGGAATACAGTCCTGATGAATAAGATGCTTACATTTTGTGCAGGGTCTTGCAATATTTATTTTGACTACTCAGAGGACTTCTGGTTTAACTTCTAGTTCTTGTAGAATCTCTGGAGAGGAGATACTGCTGCTTCCTATGTTCTAGATCAGTGCATATTGCTGCACTAATACTGTTATTATTATATATGAATATACAGCATATCTCTATGCAAGGATTTAATTACAGAAGAAGGGAAAATTTGTTTCTGGGCTGGGCAATATGTTGTGTAAAAAGTAGAGCAGTCCTGTAGTTTGAGGGATCTCAAAAATGCCCTTGGAATGGGAATTCATCTAGTTGATGAACTTTGCAAAGGACAGTAAGAATGAAATAGTAACATTTGGGGCGTTTCTCCTTGCTCTAGAGTTCTTTCAGCACAAATGCAGGCTGTGGATGGGGAAGTAGATCTAGTGTTCCAGAGTTTTCCCTGCCTGGAGCAGGGGAAGTCCCTGCATGCACCTGCTCATCTCCAGGAGTGCTGCTTGCTGGGGTTGGGAAAGGCACTAGACTGCACTGTGACCTGGCATCGCCATTCAGTTGTCACATTGGGAGCACCAATAAAATGCCTTGTTTCATCAGTCTATTCAATCTTTACATAAAACTGAAGGGAGACAACATTGGGTCATTGACCCCTGGCTTTCAAAGAGGAAATGACTTTCCACATTTCTACCATCTTCCCAAATGCAGGAAAGGCAGTCTCAAGCACAGATGGAGGAAGCACCCTCTTCCATGCACCCCATTCCCAGTCTCTCCACCAATTCACCTCTCATTCCTGTGGAGCTCTGAGGCTTTTGGGAATTCTTAAGTCTAAGGAGAGTGACCTCATGAAAATTCTTTTCCTTAAACCTTCATCAGCTCCTGGAGAGCATTGGGTGGGCCACAGCTTAGAGGCAGGTCCAGGGCTGGGACTGGTGTAGGGAGGGCAACTACCAGAAGGCACAAGGGCACACTCCCTTTCCTGCCCTGGGCTGGAAATGGCTGGATGCTGTTGACATCGTCTGAGCAACTTCTATGAAGTCTCTGGAGCTGGGGTCGCCACACAGGGCAGTGGGGAGTCCAGTAGCGAGGGCTTGCTCCCCCAACTCACATCCTAATTAACAAGTTGGGTCCCTTCCAGCTCCTCTCTGTGGCTCTCGGGGGCCGGGCTCCACTGGGGGTGGGCAGACAGTCTTACTTTAAGCAGTGTATTGATCCTCACGTGGTCCTGGTGCCCTCTTGGGGGAGCACTCTCATGTTTTAAGTGCATGCAGTTACTCTCTTGACTGGCTTGTAAACAGGTTTTAATGGGGCTATTAGTGTAAAAGGACAGGAAACTTTCAAAAACAGCCTCTTAAATATTCATGAGGATGTTAAATCTGGCGCTTAATCACCAGTGTTTGCACACAGCTAACGGGGAGGGAGGACAGCTAACAGGCCGCCTTCACTCTGAGCAATTGACAGGGCATTAATAAACGCTCCTACAGGCATGATTAATGGCCAAGAGAATAGGACATTTTTCTTTTCTTTTTTTGAACAAAAGGAGCCCCTCTCCTCTGGGGACTCCTGTTCTAGGGGGAGCAACCGTGAGGACGTGGAACAGGGTTTGGAAGGCATTGAGGCTGAAGGGGTGTCATGGATGGATGGATTCTTTCCCTTCAGAAATGGTTAGTTGGACTCCACATCTGACTATCCACTTCCTGGAGGATGGTTTCCTTGGGGGCACCTTTCCAAAAACTTAAGCAGAGAATCTCCAAGGAATTACCTACTTGGAGAATTCTTAAATCAGCCTTGGGAAGATCCGTGAGGGAAGCACAAGAGCTTCCTGGCTCTGATCATTTGCCTTCTCAATACCTGAACTCTCCTACTTTGAGACTGGTGTTCAACACAAGGATGACCAACTGTGGCACAAGGGCTTGTGTGAGTAGCCCACCCTCCCCAGTCCACCTTTCTAAGTATGCATTTTAATTTATGGAGAGGCGTCTTTCTCTAAGTTCTCTTTGTCATAGTTGATATAGAATCTCCATCAATGAATGGGAATGATTTACTAGTTAAAATGAATGGGAAGCTTACTTTTTAACTAGTAAATCATCTAAACTGTCATGCTTCTGGAATGGACATTGGAGACTGACTGGGACAGTGTTCACTCCTTCCAGATAAAGGAACTGAGGTGTAGGGAGGTGAATCAACTTGTTCAACTTGTCAAAAAAAGTGGAAGAATTAGGAATGGACCCCAGGTACCCTAAGTGCACATCCACTAATTCTTTTCACAGGACCCCCACATCAGCATGATGCAGCTTCTCCGGGGGAGCCAGAGAACAACCCACTCTTCCTTCAGATGGGCTGTAGGCCCAAGTGCCTGCACAGCACAGGTATGGTAATATCTGCATTGATGGCACCAAAACTGGGTTCAGTTTTTATGTAGTAGGAAAGTACAGCCTTATTATCTGAGACCAACTAAGAAATCCATACCTGTTTCCTCTCCACAAGTACCAGTTAGTATTTTGGGTTGACAAGTTCCATTTAGAAATGAAACCAAGGCTACCTCCCATGCATAAAGTCAGAAATCCATGAAAGTCATTTTTATGGAGCTAGAAAATGCCCTACTATTTTATAATGATATCCCAGGGAAGGGAAGTCAACATCTTCCATTAAACCCTTCCTAGTCCTCAGTCCTTCTTCCTACACCACATGCTTCCAACAAACCCTTTGTGCGCAAGTTACTGGATTAAGGGTTGGGGTGGGTAATGCTGTCACAAAGATGGACAAGGTGTTCTTCCTTTAGTTAATAACTTGACTCTGGGGCTGCTGCAGAAGTGCAAGTACAGTGCCAGGCTGAATTGTTTTGTAAATATCATTACATCATCTCAAACATTGCTCAAAAATATATGGCGGCTCCCATTTCATCGGAACCCAGCCCAGACTGGTCCTCTGCACAGCTTATTTTAGCTTCCCTTGGAGCCAAATGCATCCTTCCTTTGGAAACAGTGGTGCAGGGAACACTTTACAGATTGGATGAATATAATTCTTAATCATGGATTTGTTCAGAGACATTTTTTTTAATGGAATGCCAACCAGGAATAAAAAATCAGCCTCTCTTGCTAAACAGTTCTCATTAATGACTTCCATAAGAGCCAATCTATTGATTTTTTAAGAAAACAAAACTTCACTTGTCTCTTTCATCTGGATATATAGCTGGTAGGTATTGTTGGTAAAGCAACCAGTGTGAGAAGTAGTTTCCTTTCCACAAATAGAATGGATGTATTTTGACAGTTTTTACCAATAATTGTTGTAATGTTTGGTACAAATCCAAAGCACATATGAAACTGAGCCCCAGTCGAGCAGAACTATTTCCTCAATGGATTGTATGACAGGCAAAGGTGGGTTCTACATAACTTTTTATCAAACTGACACCAAATATAGGACAATATAACATCAATTTCACAGAACACAACTTTTGATTGACCTTGTGCCTCTTATGCCAAAGTCTCCTATTATATAACATTATTTTTGACTAGCTTGTTTAATCAGTCCAATGAAGTAGGACTCGTCATGGTTCAGGGAAAGCATTTGGACTGGGGTGGAGGAAATTCAGGTCCTACTCCCAGTAGTCCCACTCAGTTATCATACATATTACGCAAACCTCACTTTCCTCACCTGTAAAATGAGCACAGTAAAACCTGTGGTACCAATCTATTGTTTGGAGTAAAGCAATGCATACATTACCTACTGGCTGTTTCCATGTGGTCCCTCACAGACATCCTAAGGTGGAACTTTCTCATGTTGAACTTAGACTCTCCCGCTCCACGCAGTCCAATCACTTCTCAGATCAGTGGCCTTGCCAACTCCTCAGGTGCTGGGGCCAGAAACTGGAGTCCGCCTCCCACCCTGATGGAGTTAGGTAATAACACATTCTATTCTGTCTTCTAAGCCTCACACCCATTCGCTCCACGGAGCAGCCCAGTCCTGGCCATGCTTATCTCTTCCTGGGCTGAAGACTCAGCCTCCTTACTCTTCCTGCCATACGCACTATGGCTCCTGCAGTGCGCCCGCCCCTTGGTATTCTCCTAAAATGTAGTCCTACCTGTGCCACTCTCTTAGAGGTAACCCTCCAGTGGCTGCTTAAAACCCCGAATGTGGCCCATCAGGCCACACACAACAGTCTTGCTCTTAGCTGCCTCTTCAGTCTCAATTCCATCCCCTGCTCCCGCACAACACTCTCTTCTGCTCCTTTTATGCTTCTTCCAAGGCCCAGAGTCTTCACACAGATGGTGGAGGGAAGCTCACTCACTCCACTGTTGCCTGCATGACTCCCACTCATCCTTCAGACCTCGGGGTAAATGCCAAGCACTAGGGGCCGGCATCTCTGCTCTGGTCCCCGCTCCCCACCGGCAGGGCTTATTCTGTAGAATTTATTCAAATTACATTTTTAATATTCATTTGTGTAATTATTTGGATATTAGCTCCATGAGATCCAAGATTATGGCAGCTTTGCCTCTGTGCCCTCAGTGCCTTGCCCAGTGCTTGTCACATGGTTGACAGAAAACAGAATAAGCATGTGTGTGAATGAATGAGCGAACATCCGCTGATACAAATCCAAGTTGGTTTCCTACTCGTGTCCATGGGACACCAAATTAAGCAGAGAGAGGAGATGTATCTAATGAGTCAGATAGTTTGGAGTGTAAGCTGACAAACTCATCTTGGACTAGTTTCACTACTACAGGGGAAGAGTAATAGCCTGGCCACAGAAAGAGCAGGGCTAGAGCTGACCTGAGGTACTCAAAGATGGCAGCCAGCTCCTTTCTGCTTTTCCTGCTCTGTCTCTGTCCCTCTCATTCCCCTTTGTTGTCACTTTTTAATGCAGACAGACTTATCCACAGGGTACAAAAGGTGGCCACAGGAACGTCAGATTCCTGTTTTAGTCCTCCTTCCAAGAAAACCTCATGGAGGGACTCAGATTGACCCTACCCTTGGTCACAAGCTCATCTGTGGTCACTGTGGCTGCTGTTCCCACTGTGATCAGGCGGGTGGAGACATCACCAGTCCCTGCCAAAGTTTCTGAGGTTAAGGTCTGTTAGTGGAAGAGTGGGGCTGTCACCTGGGGAAAGAGAGTGGCCACCACAGAGTGTCAATTCTGTGGGATGGAAGGAAACCAGGTGATCTGGATTCCAATGTTCATGATTTGAACTTCAATTATCCTGGCTCCTGACACAGGTTAGGTATTAGGAAACCCCCAGCAGAGGCAGCTTTACCTGTGTATAGAGTGGGCAACCATTCTCTTGAAATTCCACGAAAGAAGTCATATTTTGGTTAGAATGAAAGTCTTAAATGGTTAATTGCAATTCAAGAGCTCAAATAAAGAGTTAGTCTTGACTGACTCAGTGGTGAAGCCCTGTAATCCCAGGAACTTGGGAGGCTAAGTCAGGATGATCATAAGTTCAAGGCCAGCCTCAGCAACTTAGCAAGACCCTGTCTCAAAATAAAAAAATTAAAAGGACTGGGGATGTAGTTCAGTGGTAAACTGTGCCTCTGGGTTCAATTCCCACTCACACAACAACAACAAAACTTTAAAAAAGTCTTTGCAGTGCCAATAACCATCAGCATTTGTCTAAAGGTTTTCTCCCTTATTTCTAGGGAGTTAGTGGTGACTATGGGAATAAAAGGCAATAAGGATCCATCCTTTTGGCAGTTGAATTAATGAATGGAGTGTTGAAAATGCTGTGTTTTTACCAATCCTCCATAGCCTAATTAAATGTCACCTCCTCACTGTCACCCTCCATGAGGACTAATAGAGTCCCATTCCTGGAATTGTTATGGGGATTCAGTGAGCTAATAAAGATGAAGCACTTAGACTGGAACTGTGCACTCTAAGCCCTCAATAAGTTTTAACTGTGGACACAGTGGTACCAAAAGGAGATGTCGTGACCTCTCTGTGTCCTGGGTGTATCCATTTTTCCACCTAATACATTTGTTTTTCTAGTACCAGGGAATGAACCTAGGACCTCACACATACTAGGCAAGCACTGGCCACTGAGCTGACGCCCCATCCCCTCATCTATATTTTTCTTTAAGAATGAGCCAAACTATGGGAATTTCTGGTCCACAAATCACTGTGCATGATTGTTTTTTACCTGGCCCTACAACAAAAATTCAGACTGTGAATCTCGCATTTTGTGTTTAATGCCTACTGCTACAGGTTGTCAAGAAGAGGTTTCCCTGAGTCTCCTCCTGAGAGATTCTGGGTCAGTAGGCCTGGGCAACGGGCCTGGGAATGTGGAACTTTAAATACATGTTCAGTGATTCTCCTCTCTTTCAGGGGGTTCCATGGACCACGGTTTGAGAAATATTGGCCTTGAGAGAGGAGCAGTGGAGATGAGGGGAGATGAAGAAAATGACAGCACTTATTCCACATTTGGGTTCACCAAGCAAGAGCCATGTCATGACTTACCAAAATCTCTAAGTGTCCCCAACCAGGAAGAGAGCTCTATCATATTTCCCTCATGGGCCGACCAGATAGCCTCCCTTGTTGGTGAGTATTATATAGGTTTGAAGCATCTACTATGCCTACTACTTAGCCCAGGGTCATTCAGGCCAATGACATGGTCACAGCACTGCCAAGTTCCACACTTCACACGCATGCCCTGCTGTGCTGCCAATTTCAAAGAGGGGGTGGCCATAGGTGGAGGCCTGGAGTGCCAGAAGTCCCGTAGAATGAATGTGTTCTTGGACACCCTGGTGGACGGTCCCCTTGGATCCTTGTCACCTTGTGCAAAGAGATTTTCAGGAGGGTCCAGGAACAGATCTATTCAATCCTAGAGACCCTGCCCTTCGCAGGGTGTGTATTAAGACAGCCTGTCACAGGAGAATGCATTACCAACTCGTATGCTTTTGTATTAAGCATTATGTCTCATCTTTACAGTCAGATTAATGGAGATTAGTGGCTCCACTTAAGAGTTTAAACATCGTGCTGACCCAAATTGTTGGAGCCATCGTAACGTGGCACTATATGTTCAAGGACTGGACCAGCTGGTAGTTGAGTGGGGGAGGGGAGGTGCACATTTTCCCAAAGTGATTTCATTAATTGCTCCGTGTAAGAAAGCTGGGGTGCCTCTTTATACATAATGCATATGCAGCACTGCCTCTACTTTCCACACACTTAACTGCCCATCAGGCCAGTCTGGGGATGCCCCTTTGCTAAGAGGACATTTAATAATCAACGGTCACTCATGCTTGCTTCCCTTCGGCTTCTGTGGGTGGAGTCCAGTCCCTGAAGTCTCAAATGGTTTCATTAATGTCTTTTATCCACTCGAAGGATAAAAATAAATCTCTCCAAAGCTCTTAGAAACCCACCACCCTGAAAGTGGGAGGAAAAGGGGGAGGGCTGTTAATTAACAAACTTAAACCATCTCGGCAGGAGTGCGCCCGCCCTCCCGGCTGGGATCTGCTGCCCAGGAACTAGGCCCAGCCTCCCATCAGGCCTGAATTACCCTTTATTTCTTGGGCAGGTTTAGGGACTCCCTGCTGGTTATAGTTGTAAAGTTAAACAGGAAATCGCATATGCATTTTACCTAAAGTCTAATGTCTGTTTTTCTTAGCAAGCATGCTCAGGGCTCATAGAATCCTGTATTCTTACATATCCTCAGAGGGGAAGAACTTGGTGGGAAACAGTCAAAGCCCATTTAGAACAAACCTGGTGTACAAGATATGTGATCAGGCTGGAGAGGGGTATGTTTGGCTACACAAGGTAAAGTGATTGGTTTTATGGGGTGGACTGTCAAACCTGAGGTTACCAAGAAAGGAATTCCAAAAATGCTTGGCAAATGCAGGTAGCCTCCATAGATTTGGAGAGTAGGCTCCAGCAATGCAAGGGTCTGGATCTGGTGGAGGGAGAGGTGTGTTTATTTTGACAAAGTTCTGACCAACCCTCACCCCCAAACCCAGTGATAAATCACTGATCTAAACTGTCGAAAGGACATGTGGAAGATGAGGCTTCATTTAATATTCAGAAAATCGTATTGTTCACCAAATTTTTCTTTTTACCCTGTTTCATATGTGTAGATACATAATATGGAAAGACTTTTTAAAAAGTGACTTCTACTTCATGTTTTTCCAGAACGATTTAAAAATATCTGCATAGTTTCATCTTTCAAAAGATTTCTCCAAATTCTCTATACTATTATTTGTACTACAACTCTATTGACTAATTCAATGTTGATGACATCATAGCTTTATGGAGAGAGGTAAGATAAATGTTATTATTTTCTCATGTTATAGATGAAGAACCTGAAGGGTTATGGAAAATAATATTCCTATAAGACAGCTCCCTAAGAAAAATGGAGTGATGTGTGGCTTGGAAGGAGGGAGGAGAAAATTGGCCAAACTGTAAACCTCTCCCAGAGCATTCTTTCCTGATCACAATGGGCTTTGGGGGAAAGGGGTGGATAGGGAATGCTGAGTGGCAAATTAGTCCTAAATGACAATGGGTAAGATTTGAGTACTCATTCCTCCTCCTCTGGTTTTAACCTGTACAACTAGCCCCTGGTGGTCAAAACTGCAAGGTCAAAACTTCATGTGCAGGGTTTCCAATGATTACATCATCCTCCTTGTACCCTATAAAACCAAAATCCCTTCTGTAACTGACGGCCATTTTCCCCTTCCGGAAAATGGGCCCCAATGGCGCCAGAGTCCACAAAGGAATAGAGGCTTCTCTGAATCTGTTAAGGTCTGCTTCCTGTCCTTTTGCATTTATAGAATCCAAGATTCAGAGAGAAGCTGCTTGGTAAAAGTCACACAATCAGTAAGTGGCAGAGTCAAGATTTGTGTGATTTATAATTCATACTGATGACAATCAGATTCCTATCTTCCGTGCCATTTTCTGCCAATCAGAGGAGGAGGGAGGTGGGACTTCCTGTAAGTGGAGTAGTCAAGCCTCCATGGGGCTGCTGGGCTTTCTCTGGCCTGGTTCTTCTATGGGGTGGAGTTCAGAGGTCAACCCCCGGAGGGCTGAAAATTCACATTAACAGAGTGTTATTAATGTTGGGTCAGAGATGAAAGCATCACTAATGCCTGAAGGCCTGTAATTCTTACATGGAACAAGGGGACCGGGGAAGTAGAGCAATGCTTTCTTTATTTCTATAGGACATGATCATTTGTAATATCTTTGCTGTGAAATATTAAAGTGGCAACTGAGTCCCCTGTCATGCACGCCACCTCTTTCTACCACTGTGTCCTTCTGATAGGCTGACTTCCAAGCTGTATCCCTGACTAAATCTGTTCTCTGAAGTTACTGATGCATAATTGACTTTGGAGAATGTTCCAGAGTCCCCTTTACCCTCTTCTTTAAGCAAGTTAGCTCCTTCCTGAAGGACTTCAGAGTTTCTCTCATTACAGATGTTTTGTGACCTTGCTACTAAAGGTGGGTCAGGGCCCAGCCATCCTCCTCCTCCTCCTCCTCCTCCTCCTCCTCCTCATCATCGTCAGCAGCATCTCTGGGGAGCTTGTGAGAAAGGCAAAATCACTGGCTCCACCAGTGATTCTGAGTCAGAATCTGCATTTAACCAGAACCCCAGGAGAAGTTTGTGAAGTAACACTCTATTGAGCCCACACAATACTTCTCTATAGATACAGATATAGTTTTATCAAAGAGGGAAATATGGCTACATCTTACAACTTTAGCTGCTGGTGGTAGACTTGATTTTTTTTTTTTTTTTTTCTGGTCACAAATCCAAAAATTCCAGGTAGGGTATTTGTTGGCTCAATATAGGTCAGATGCTTATATTCGGACCAAACATCTGTCCTAAAAGACATGAGGGAGGGCTGGGGATGGAGCCCAGTGGAGAGTGCTTACCTAACATGTGTGAGGTCATGGGTTTGATCCCTAACACTGGAGTGGCGAGGGTAGGGGGAGCCCAGGGAATTATGAGGTTAGATTATAAACTAGGTCAACAATCTCAAAGATGTCCACTATGTGGACTTTATAAGGTGGTTGTGAGGATTATAATGAGATATTATTTGTCATGGGTTGAATTGTGTCTTCCTAAAAGGCATATTCAAGTCCTCATCCCTGATACCTGTGAATATGGCCTTTTTTTGGAAAAAGAGTTTGCAGATGTCATCAGGTTAAGATGAGGTCGTACTGGAAAAGGTGGAGTGCTGACACATGAATGATATCCTTAAGAGAAGAGGGAAATCTGGACACAGAAACACAGGAAGAACACTGTCTGGCGATGGAGGCAGAGACTGGATTGATACATCTACAAGCTGAGGAGCACTGGTGATTGCTGACTACCACCAGAACAGAGGAGGAAGGGTCACATGGTTCATCTCTCAGAGCTTCCAGAAGGAACCAAACAGACCTACACCTTGATTTTGGACATCCCGCCTCCAGAACTGTAGAAGAATAAGTTTCTGCCCGTTTAAGCTACTCATTTTGTGCTGTGTGTTCAAGGCAACCCTGGGCACGGATATATTACCATCTTCCCGAGCACCAGGACACAATTACAATTTGGCCAAGTTCTTTGCCACTCTACTACAAGGATGATCTCTCTTCCAGTCTGTAAGTATGTGTTCTTCATTTGTAAGACCTCAGCAAAATGGCCTTTACCATTCACATTTCTGTCAACATTCTGATCACAAATGTGGTGCTCTCTGCTTCCATGATGGCTCCTGGTTATTGCAGCCTCTCAGGGTAGAAGGGGTGAATGGTCTGTCCTCACATGGCGGAAGGCAGAAGGGTGAAGAGCATGAGGGTGCTCCTTTTAACCTCTTTTGTAAGAAAATAATTCTTATATGAAGAAGAAGCCCTTATGACTTAATCACTTCTCAAAAGGCCTTATCTATTAGTACTAGCACCTCGGTATTAAGGTTCTAACATGAATTTTGGAGCATTGACATTTATCAGTCCACATTGCTGTGAGTCACTGGCTCATACAAAGGGTGAAATCATGGCCAGGTTCTGAGTGAAGTGAGGGAATGGTAGTTTTCCAGCACTCATCTGGTTTTGGCTAGTAATTATTTTCTGCAGGGCTGGCCTGAGCTGAAACTCATTTAGGAATCCTCGTTAAAACAGCAGGCATCATGGAAAACCATGTGCATAAGTTAGACACCTAAGTGGGATGTATGCACCACCAAATAAATTGCAGATTGAATTATTGAATTTATATTCCATTTTCTTTTTTTCTTTCTTTCTTTCTTTTTCTTTTTTTTTTTTTTTTTGTATCAGGAATTGAACCCAGAGGCACTTAACCAATGAGCCACATCCCCAGCCTGTCTTATTTTTTATTTTGAGATAGGGTTTTACTAAGTTGCTGAGGTTGGTTTGAATTTGCAAGCCTCCTGCCTCAGCCTCCAGAACTACTGGGATTATAGGCATGCACTACCGTGCCTGGCTGGATTTGGTCTTGAAGTATGATGACCCTGGTCAAAGGCAGGAATTGGTTCTCCTATTAGGGACACTTCTCCATTTCTCAGAACTCTTCATGGAGAAGAGTAAAACGATGTGTGAAAGGAGCTTTGCCTTCTTGCCTGCACTGGACTGCTTACTGATGGCGAGCTGCTAAGGGAGCCTATGATTAGTGTCTCTACCTCCCTGTCTCTTCTACCACCAAAGAGTAGATCAGATGAACAGATCCAATACTAATGAGAAGTGAGGTATTGCACAAAAGGAACCATTTCAGACCTTAAAGATGACCTCTCTGTCAGACAACAATTTCAATTTAACCATTGTAGTGGAAATCATTCATTTGAAATATTCCCTATGTCATTATAAATAAACTAATCTGGGTGGTTGAAACAGAAGAATTTATTAAAAACTCATAAAATTGCTGGAAGGGTTGGAAGATCAGCCGAGAAAACAGGAATAAAGGGAGGCTAGAAGGTGAAGTTCTAGACAGGGTCCTGCCACAGAACAAGTCAGGGATAGGAACTGACTATTGGGGTGCTTGAACCACTCGATACCTTATATTGCTGGTTCTAAACGCTGAGGGCCATCATGGGGAAAAATGTTCTCCCCTATCCCTAATTCATGGAGTCCCTTGCTCCTGAGTAAAGGTCTAGGGCCAAGGTGTTCAGGTGACTCAGCCAGGGTCATAGGTCTGGGCCCAAGTTGCAAGCAGGGATAAGAGGTGTCTGGTGCCCCAGCTTCTGTGGTGACAGACAGCTCTGCTCCACCTGTGGGCTCCTCCAAATACTGGAGGGGTTCAGAGACTGGGTGGTCACAGGTAGATAATTTTTCTCCTCAAAGAAGGTACTGAGCATTCTGATAATATAAGAACTGGCCATGCTACCGGAATTTATAGTTCCTAAATGCTTCATCCTCATTGTCTTTTTCTATCATGGCAACCCTCTTTGAGAGAGCCAGGGTCAGGTAGAAAGAAGCTCTGCTGCCCAGCCCATGGTGGAATCCAACAAGATCCAACAAGACCCAGGCAATGCCAACCTGCACATTTACTTGTGCATCTGCACTTTTTTTTTTTTTTTTTTTTTTTTTACAGTGGAGAGGGGTCCAACCCATTGAGTGTGTGAAACTCATCCTCTTGTTCTTCGGGGTCTCATTTCATTAATTCCCCACTGGTTACCTCCTTCTTTCTGTTCCTACCCTCAGCCCCAACTTCCTCCCCTCCCTCTACCTGCTCCTTCTCACCAGCTTCTGAACACCTGCTTAACTCTCAGTCATTTCTTTTTATTAAAAACAAAGGAGAAAAAGAAAGAAAAGATGAACAAAATAACATGTCCACCATCAGAATGAAGAAGCATTACTATTTGCTGATCATCATTATTTTTCATTCCATTCTAACCCTCACTCTCCTCTGTTCCTTTCCAGAGGCAGACACTGAATTTGGCATGTATTCTTCGAGTCCATGGTTTTATATTTACATTATATGTATGTAAATAATACATGGTATAATTTGCTTTTGAACAAATTGATGAAAAAATGTTTTCCTGCTATTTGTATCATTTATTATTGATACCTTTGGACTTATTTCTCTTTCTGCAGTGCCCTCTGGCATCTGTTGCTGCTAATGAGAATTCTGCTCTTGGTTTAATTGTCATTTATTTTTCAATAATCAATTTTTGTTTTCTGATGGTTTTTAAGATTTTCTCTTTATTCTTAATGTTTTGTAAATCCACTACCATGTATATAGTAGATGGATTTTTAAAAATTCATCCTTTTTTGCTACTTTATCTGAAGGCCCTCAATTAGAGGAACACTAAGAAACATTAACCATTAATTTTTCTCTTAGCCATTATCATTGATGCTCAGAACTCCTCTCTTTTCATATTAAATTTCTTTTTCCATATTGTTTCAGGTTGGATGAATATCTTAATGAATTATTTTGAAGATGTCCTATCTATAGTTATCCCAAACAATGGGTTAATTTCATTGATTTTTTTCAATGTGTCTTTTCCAGCACTACTTCTTGAAGTTTTTGTTTCATACCCTATTTTTAAGTTTTATTATTATTATTTGTTTGTTTTTTATTTTTTTTGCAGTGCTGGGGATTGAACCCAGGGCCTTGTGGATGCGAGGCAAGCACTCTACCAACTGAGCTATATCCCCAGCCCTTTAAGTTTATTGAAATATAATTCACACATCAGATCATTCTGTCATTTAAAATGTACAATCAATGGATTTTTGTATAGTACACAACACTTTAAAACTGACGTAAAATCTACATAACAGAAAAATTTCTATTATAACAATTTTTAAGTGAACAATTCAATGACACTGGTGGCAGTCACAATATTATTATGGCATCACGATTATTTCCAAAACTTTCATTACTGCACACAAAAATTCAGTGCCCATTAAGCTATAACATCTCATTCTCCTTTTCCCCAGCCCATGACTTCGACTATTCTAGATATTTTACATAAATGGAATCATACAATATTTGTTCTTTTGTGTCCTGCTTATTTTACTTAGCATAATATTTTCAAGATTCATTCAAATTACAGCATGTGTCAGAACTTCATTTTTTTTAATGACTGGATAATATTCACATGCGTTTATCTCATTTTGCTTATCTGTTGATTGGCACTTGGGTTATGTTTGGACATTGGGGTTATGTCCATCTGTTGGTTATTGTGAATTAAGTTGCAATGCATAGTCATATGCTAGTATCTGTCGCAGTTCCTGTTTTTGATTCCTTTGGGTGTGTACCTAGAAGTGGAATTGTTGCTCTTATGTTAATTCAGTATTGAACTTTTATTTTCTCTCCCCTTCCTCCTCTTTTTCTTTCCTTCTAGTGCTGGAGATTGAACACAAGTCCTTGTGCATACTAAGCACATACCCTACCACTGAGCTACACCCCAAGCTCTATATTTCCCTTGAGGACAGTTCTTTATAGTAGCTGCACCATGTTACATTCCCATGAGCAATGCTCAAGTGTTCCAATTTCTTCATATCTCTTCCAACATTTGTTATTTTCCATTTAAAAAAATTGCAGCTTTCCCAGTAGGGGGAATTAATATCTCATTGTGATTTTGATTTGTGTAATAGATAAAATATTTGTGCACCCCCCCCCCCCCCATTCTTATGTTGAAGCCCTAAACCTCAGTGTGGTTGTATTTTGGTGGAATCTCTGAGGAAGAAAATAAGATTAGATGAGGTTATAAGTGGGGGTTCCTAATCAGGGAAGATTAGCCTCCTTATAAGAAGAAGATACCAGAGTGCTCAATTTCTTTCTTTCCATGCATACACAGGGAAAGGCCATGTGAAGATGCAGCAAGTAAAAAAAAAAAACGGTGGCTACCTACAAGCCAGGAAGAGAACCCTCACCAGGACCCAACCATGCTGACACCCTGATTTCAGACTTCCAGTTTCCAAATGGTGAGGAAATAAAATTCTGTTAGTTAAGCCACCCAGCTTCTGTTCTTTTATTGTGTTATCTCTACCAGACAAATGCATTTACATTTTCCTGTTGCCTGATAACATGGAACATCTTTTCATGTTCTCATGTACCATTTGTATATCTTCTTTACACATTTTGAAATTAGGTTGTTGGTGTTTCGTTACTGCGTTGTAGGAGCTCTTGTTTTAATTTGTTTCATGACTTCCTTTTTATATGGATGCTATTTCCTTTCCTCCCTTAAACTAATCATTTGGCAGTTCTACCTGCCACTCAGCTCTGCAAAGCATCCCAAATGCCCTTGTTATTCAGCCAATGTTCATCTCTCCTTTATTCCACCTGCCTCCTAAATTTTATCTCCTCCTTGAATTCATTCTCCACATCCAGATCCATTCTGTCACTGTCCTGTCTACCCTGCTCAAAACTGTTCAGCAAATCTCCAATCCTCAGTAATACATTTTAAATTTCTTTACATGGATTTTTAAGGCCCTCTATAATTTGCCTCCCATCTCTCTATTCCTTACCCTCCAGTCTCATTTCTTGTTATTGTCCCTCTGAAAATATAGAACATGTCTCTCTCTGTCTTTCTGTTTATCTCACTCTCTTCAGGGTTTTGGATTGGAAGTTCTGTTTGAATTGTTTTGTATGAAATCACCAAATCATCTCATATGCAGAAGTTAGAGTAAAATAAAGGTAAGGAGGAGGGAAGGATAGAATAATATAAAGAACCAATCAAGTATAAGTTACTGGATGAGCAAAAGGAAGTCGAGTAGAGGAAGGAAGATGGGAGAGGAGAGGGAGGATAGGAGGGATCATGAGCTGAAATCCATTTCCATGCATGGATGAGTTTCCCAGGATGAACCCAACTGCTATGGATAACTATAAAGCTCTAATAAAAATATAAATTGCCAAACCATCCCTCTTGCTCTTCCCTGACTGCACAGTAGTGGTCTCTACTTATCCCATTCATCTCGCGTTTACCTTTCGTTCTCAGTACCTAAATGGAACTCTCTGGTGGTGGTGGCGGAGGCCTCAGATTTATTTATTAGCCCTATCAGTCTTTTGGTGGAATTTTTTGGATTTTCTAGGTAAAGGATCATATCATCTGTAAATAGTGACAATTTGACTTCTTCCTTTCCTATTTTTATGCTTTTTATTTCCTTCTCTTGCCTAATTTCTCTGGCTAGAATTTCCAGCATTATATTAAATCAGAGTGATGCGAGTGGATGTCCTTGTCATATCCCAGATTTTAAAGGAAGTGTTTTCAGTTTTTTTCCCATTTTTTGGTTGGCTTTGGATTTTTCATAGATAGCCTTTATGATGTTGAGGTAGTTCCTTCTATCCCTAGTTTCTTCAGTATTTTTATCATAAATGGTTGCTGAATTTTGTCAAATGTCTTCTCAACATCTATTGAGATGAGTAGGTGATTTTTGTACTTAATTCTATTTATGTGATGAATTACACTTATTGACTTGCATACATTAAAACATTCTTGCATCTCTGGAATAAAGCCAGCTTGTTCACGGTGTGCCAATCTTCTTAATAGATTGTTAAAAATGATTTGCTAATATTTTATTGAATATTTTTGCATCTAAGTTCATCAGGGATATTGGTCTGTAGTTTTCTTTCCTTGACCTGTCCTTATCTAGTTTTGGTATGAATGTGATACTGGCTTCATAGAATGAATTTGGAAGTGTTCTTTCTATTTCATGGAATAATTTGAGGGGTATTGACATTAGTTCTTCTTTAAAGTTTTGGTAGAATTTAGGTGAGAATCCACCTGGATCTAGGCTTTTTTCTTTGTTGGAAGGCTTTTTATTACTGTTAGTATCTCATTACAAACTATTGCTCTGTTTAGGTTTTCTGTGTCTTCTTGATTCAACTTTGGCAGATTATGTTTATCTAGAAATGTTTTCATTTTTTCTAGGTTTTCTAAGTTATTGGAGTATAAGTTTTCAAAATAGTCCATAACGATCTGCTGAATTTCTGTGATATCTGTGATGATTTATCCTTTCTCATCTTTAATTTTATTAATTGAGATTTTCTCTCTTTTTCTATTGTTTAGTTTGGCTAAGGGCTTATCTATCTTGTTTCTCTTTTCAAAGAACCAACTCTTTGTTTCATTGATCATTTGTATTGTTTTTTTATTCTCAATTTCATTGATTTTGGTTCTGATCTTAAGTGCTTCCTTCCTCCTGCTGGTTTTGATTATGATGTTTTTCAAACACAGAAAAATGGAAAGGTGGGTGCAATGCAAGAAGGTCTTGAATTCTTATTCCTCACTACATAGACTCTATAATTAGTATTTTAAAAATTTGTTCTTTTTTGCTACACATGACAGTAGAATGTATTTTGACAAATTATACATAGAGTGTAACTTATTCTATTTAGGATCCCACTCTTGTGTTTTTATGTGATGCAGATTACTCTGGTTGTGTATTCAAATACAAGGCTAGTAAAGTTATGTCCAATTAATTCTACTGTCTTTCCTGTTCCCCTCCCGCTCCCTTTGTTTCCCTTTGTCTAATCCAATGGATTTATATTTTTCCCCTCCCAAATCTCCCTTGTTTTGGGTTAGCATCCACAAATCAGAAAGAACATTCAACCTTTGTTTTTTGGGGGGGATTGGCTTATTTCACTTAGCATGATATTTTCTAGTTCCCTCCATTTACTGGCCAATACCATTACTTCATTCTTCTTTATGACTGAACAATATTCCACTTTATACACATACCAAATTTTCTTTATTCTATTTATCTGTGAAAGACACCTAGGTTATTTCCAAAGCTTGACTATTGTGAGTTGAACTTCTAAAGACATTGATGTGGTTGTGTCACTGTAGTATGCCGTTTTTAAGTTCTTTGGGTATAGACTGAGAAGTGGGATAACCCAATCAAAAGATGGTTTTATTCCAAGATTTCTAAGGAATCTCTATACTGCTTTCCATAGTGGTTGTACCAATTTGCAATCCCACCAATATCCTTGCCAACATTTACTGTTACTTGTATTCTTTATAATTGCCATTCTGACTGGAGTGACATGGAATCTCAAATAGCCAAAACAATCATTAGTGAAAAAAATGATGTAGGAAGCATCACAATACCAGACCTTAAATTATGATACATTGCTATAGTAAAAAAAAAACAGTATGATATTGGCAGTAAAACAGACATGAAGACCAATGGAACAGAATAGAAGACACAGAGACACACCATATAAATAGTTACCTCATCCTAGACAAGATGCCATAAATATACATTGAAGAAATATATATATAATATATATGTATATATAATACATATTTTATATATAAATTTACATTGGAGAAAAGATAACCTCTTCAATAAATGGTCTGGGAAAACTGGAAATCCATAAGTAGTAGAATGAAATTAAATTCCTTTATCTAACCCTGCACAAAACTCAACTCTAAATGGATTAAGGACCTAGACATTAGATCAGAGACCCTGCACTCACTAAAGGAAAATGTAGACCCAACTCTCCAACTTGTTGGCTTAGGAACCAACTTTCTAAGACTCCTAAAGTGCAAGAAATAAAATAAAGAATTCAAATCATTAATAAGTGGGGTAGTATCAAACTGAAAAGTTTCTTCATAGCAAAAAAAAAAAAAAAAAAAAAAATCAAGAACATGAACAGAGATACTACAGAATGGGAGAAAATCTTTACCACCAGTACCTCAGATAAGGCATTAATTTCCAGGATATACAAAGAACTCAAGAAACTTAATGACAGAAAAATAAGTAACCCAATCAATAAATGGTCAAAGAAATGGAATAGGCACTTCACAGAAGAAGAAGTGTGAATGGTCAAATGTACACTCATACATTGTTGATGGGAATGCAAATTGGTGCAACCATTATGGAAAGCAGTATGGACAGTCCTCAGGAAACATAGAATGGAACCACCATTTGACCCAGTTATCCCACTCCTTGGTTTATACCCAAAGGACTTAAAATCAACATACTGCAACGACACGCCACATCAATGTTTATAGCAGCTCAATTCACAACAGCTAAACTACGGAACCTATTTGGATGCCCTTCAACAGATGAATGGATAAAGAAAATGTAGTGTATATATATATGATGGAATATTACTCAACTTTAAAGAAGAATTAAATTCTTTTATTTGCTGATATATGGATGGAGTTAGAGAATATCATGCTAAGTAGACTAAGCAGAACCCAAAAACCAAAGACTGTATGTTTTCTTTGATATGCAAAAGCTAATTCACAATGGGGGGGATAGGGTAGGATAGAGTTATTTTATATTAAGTACAGGGGAGTGAAGGGAGGATAAGTGTAAGGGGGAAGGAATGATAAGAGTGAAACAGACATTATTACCTCATGTACATGTATGACTGCATGACCGATGAGATCCTGCAATATGTATAATCAGAAAAATGAGAGATTACATTCTATGTGTGATCTGTCAAAATGTATAACTGCATTCTACTGTCATGTATGACTAATTAGAACAAATAAAAAATTTTTAAAAATTTATGAAAAATATTCAACATGTCTAGTAATTAAAGAAATGCAAATTAAAACTATAATTAGTATTTTAATTTATATCTACTCATCTATCCGTCCATTAATTATACTTTTGGAGGGGTGAATTTCAAAGTAAGCTGTTGACTTCAGTGAGCTTCACACCTAACCATGTCAGCATACAGGACATTTGTTTATGATTTTAAATCAAATTTACACAAAATAAAATGGATGAATCTTAGGTGTATCATTTGGAGCATTCCAAACTCCTCAAGGTGTAGAACATCACCACTGTCCCAGAATGTGCTCTTGTACCAGGAACCCCCAGCTCCAGCCCAACCAAGGAGGAATGTTTGATTTCCTTCCTGCATAGATTGGTGCTATCCATTGAAGAACCTCATTCTTTTATTCAGGGTTCTCTCTTTGCCTCAGAACAAGGTTGAGATTGTTGCATGCATTATGAATAATGCTGCTATGAATATTCTTGTACAAGTATTTTTGTGAATGTGTTTTCATTTCTCTGGGGTTAGTATCTAGGAGTGACATTTCTCGGGTATATGGGAGGTTTGCATTTAGTTTTGTAAGAAACCACCAAGCTACTTTCCTAAGTGGTTGCACCATTTTACAGTTTCACCAACTGTATATGACAGTTTTAGTTGTTCCACATGATGGCCAACATTTGGAGGTGTCAATTTTTCCATTTTAGCCATTCTGATGAGTATATAAATAGTTCTACACTATAGCTTTAATTTCTATTTCCTTGATGATGGTTATGGTTTGGATTTTTAATGGACCCAAAGTTCATGTGCTAAAGATTGGTCATATCAGCCGGTGGTGCTATTGGGAGGTGGTGCAAGCTTTGAGGGGGGGCAGTTAGTGAAAGGAAGTGAGATCACTGCCATGTGACCTTGAAGGGGATGTTGGGAATTGGCCCCTTTCCCCCTCTACTTCCCAGACACCACAAGGTGAACAGCTCTGCTCTGTCATACACTCCCTGTCATGTTGTTCTGCCTTGCCACAGGCCCAAAATGATGGGGCCAAGTGACCATGGATTGAAACCTCAAACCACGAGTCAAAATAAATCTTTTCTCTTTGTCAGTAGATTTTCTCAGGCATTTTGTCACAGTGACAGAAAGCTAACACAATGACCAAATGATTCTGCGAATTTTTTCAAATGTTTATTAGCCATTTGCATACCTTCTTTTGGGAACTATCTGTTGAAGTCTTTTTTCCTCTTTTTAAAAGTCAGGCTTCATGAGATATAATTTACATAAAGTAAAATTCACCCTTTTTAAGTGTGTGGTTCCATAAATTTTGCAAGTACATATAGTCATATAATTACCACATTAATCTAGATGAAGAACACTGCTACCACTATCAGCAGCCTTCTTGTACTCCTTTCTACTTTATATCCTCTTGCTACCCTGCCTTTGGTAAACATGATCTATTTTCTGTCCCTAAAGTTTTACCTTGTCCAGAATGTCATATAATGAAATCCACCCCTCCCATCCTTCTTTTCTTCATTCCTTTCTTCCTTCTTTTAGTTCTCTCTCTCTCTCTGTCTTGTCCTGGAGATTAAACCCAGGATCTTGTGCATGCCAGGCAAGTCTTCCGGTACTGAGTACATTCCCAATCCCTTGGAATCACATGGTATGAAGCATTTGAATCTATTACCCAATTTTACTACAATTGTTTGTCTTCTTATTGAGTTGTAGGACTTTTTATTTGTCATAGATACCAGTCTTTTGTCAGATATGTGTTTGATAAATATTTTTTTTCAGAGTGTTATTTGATTATTCTTTTTTCTAAATGGTAGGCTAAATTTTAATAAAGTCCAGTTTGTCAAGGTTTTCTTTTATGGTTATTATTTTCTGTGCCATAAGAAACCATCACCTACCTCACATTATGATGAAGACATTCTTCTATGTTTCCAAAGTTTCCAGAAACTTCATTGTTTTAATTTTTTAGGAGTTAAGTTTATGATCCATCTGGAATTAATTTCTGTGTATGGTGTGAGGTAGGGGTCAAGATTCGTTTGTTTGCTTTTTCACTGGTCCCTTAGTCTTATTCAGTCCCTCTCCTTGCGCTTCCATATCCTATTCTGATAGGCACTCATTACCTCCATCTTCTTTTGCATCATTTTTATTTTTTTGTTGGCTCATTACTTTTTCAATTGGATTATATGTTCTTGTGGGCAAGGGCTATGCATTCTCTATAAAGAAGCAGGTAGGGTAGTGCTAGTGAAATAAGTTTTTAGACCTGGTGGAACCTGTGCTTAATCCAGGCTTCCTAACTGACCAGCTGTGTGGGCCTGAGAAAATCTTAACACCTCATTTCTTCAGGAAACAGTTCTGGTCTCCTGTGGGCCTGGCATGGGACTAGAAGGGGTTCATAAAGAGGAGAGCAATGCAGGCCTTGAAGGACCCCACTCAAGTGTGGGGATTAAGAAAAGGTAATTATTAAAGGATGGTTTCAGTGCTATAACAGAAATATGAACAGGTGGTTATGGGATCAGAGAGGCTTTCTGACAGAGGTCAACCCTGCCCTGAATTTCAACAGATGCGTAGGGTTAGCCAGGCACAGGTAGGTGAGATGGGATTTCCTGGTGGAGGAACCAGCAAGCTTTTGCAAAAGATCTGAAGTGAGTTCCTCCAATACAATGTGCCGAGTACACTTCTTAAGCTGCCTTAAGGACTTCATCACCTAACGAATGTGGTGTAAGGTTGCATTGTATGGGACATGATGTCTACTAAAAACTGACTCATTGTTTATGAAATCAAATCTAAGTGGCAGGCATCCTGCATTACCATTGGCTAATTCTGGCTAACTTAATGGGATGGCACTGAGCAGTCCCTGGCCCAGAGTGTCAGTCAGTCCGTGGTACTCTAATTCAGGTAGTTTGCCTCTGGAGTGGAGAGGGGAAGAGAGCATAAAGGTGGGAGGAGTCATAAAGTGGTAAAGGCAGAATTTGGATTAGTGTCACTGACACTTCCTTTCAGGAGTGAGGGCGTTTCCTGCCAGGCACAGCCCTTGTCTTTGGAAAAGCCTCCCTTCACTGTTAAAAACCTGCAGGGTGGCAGGTTCCCCACAGGAGCAGAGGCTCAATTCTAATGGAAATACCACGTGTGGTTGTCCTAGGGCATGTCCCTTAAAGAACCCTCCTCCGCTTTCTTCTTTGTAGTCCGAGTTCTGAGAATCCAGGTGACTTCTTATAGAAAAGACTCTAGGATGCTAAGGTGCCCCTAGATCTGTGTGGCTTGGCTCCCTGTGCAGCTCCCACCTGGGTCCTCCCAGGAGTCTGCATCACCTGCCCCCTCCTCTGGCCACCGCAAGGGCCCAGCTCCCAGCACCAGGCTTCCTGACCTGCAGTCGGAGGGGAGTCAGGCACTTCTGCCCTAGGTGATATGGCTGTGTCTAGATGTGCTTAACAAATTGCCTGTTCACTCAATTACATTTTATTTAATCATCTGTAATCATATAAATTATGCCTGATGGTAGTAAATGTTCGTGTCAGTTCCTAATTACAGATTGATTAATTGGCTGGGGTGATCTGTATTACTACTTATATAAGAATATATGAGGATGATGATAAATGAGTCCTGGTAATCTGAGCCCAGGAACATGGAACATTTCCAATTGCATACCACTTTTTGGGGGTGGGGAAGCCATTGCCCTTGTCCTGCCTTGTTCTTGTCAGATGCCTCCAGGAGGGTTTATGTTCTATTGATTGATTGATTTTGGCGACACCTGAGTCAAGAAATATTTATTATTATTTAGTTAGTGTATGTGTTTGTGTAAAATTTTTGCCGTGTGGTGCTTCTCTTTTTGGCTGTGGCAGAGATGAATAATGACAAGCTCATTAAGTTCAGTTGGGCTCATTACGTCCTGCTGGGCCTAGAAAGTTCCCGGGGTTGCATTTGGCCTGGAGAGCAGGAATCCAGAGAATAAAGAGGGGTGTGTGTGTGTGTGGGAGGGACTTGATCAGTGTCTCCAAAATGTTTCCTTATTAGGTGATTTCATCTTTTTGTTTCCCTGGACAATAGGGTGTTGAGTGGTCCAGAAGGGACCTTGGACGTTTTTCTAGTAACAGCAGACCTTTGATGCCTGGGATGTGCATGGTTCTCAGCTTTGGGGAACATAATCTACTTGGGATGCACCCTCCTTCCATCATCCTTGGTCCCCCTCCATATGTTGGGCTGCAAGTAAAGATGAGGCAACACGGGAAAAGAGGAGGGGAGGGGAGAGTCTGTAGAGCCAGGAGTGGACCCTGGTTTCAGGGAAGGGGTCTGGGACTTCATTCCAGATTCCTTGGCTTCTGAGAGGTGATGGGTGGAGGAAGGATGGCAGAAAAGCCTGTGAGTGTCCACCATCCCACAGGCTTGTTATTGGAGAGGACCTTCAGCTGGTCTTCCTTCACAAATGAGCCACAATAGGAGCAGGGGTTTAGGGTCACTGGCAGTTATGGGTGCCCTTCCTTTTTTGGGGAATTTTTCGATCTGGCTGTTGTATCACAGAGACATGATATAAAGTGCAGCCTCTGTAATCCTCATGCCTGAGTTCAAATTTCAGCTTCACTTTTTTGTCATCTAGGGCACATTACAAAGCTGTGCCTCAGTTTCCTCCTCTGTAAATTGGGGATGATGAGAGTTCTATGTTGTGGGGTGTTGTCAGGACGCAGTGAGTTAATAGATGTTGAGAAAATAGAACACATCAAGAAATGTGTGCTGGTTCCATTATTTACTCATTTGATTTCAAAGTAGTCCAGAGAGATACTAGGATGGATGATGGTTATGGTTTAGATATGAGGTGCCCCCAAAAGGCTCACATATGAGGCAATGCAAGAAAGTTCAGAGAAGAATGACTAAGTTATGAGAGATATGAACTAACCAGTGGTTTAATCCACTGATGGATTAACCGGGTGGTAACTGTAGGCAGGAGGTTTGGGCTGGGTACATGCCTTTGGGGCTTATATTTTGCCCGTGGTGAGTGGAATGCTCTGCCTGCTTGCTGATCACCGTGTCCTGAGCTGCTCTCCTCCTCCAAGCCCTTCTGCCCTGGTGTTCTGCCTTACCTTGGGCTCACTGCTATGGAATTGGCTGACCATAGACTGAACCTCAGAAACCATGAACCAACATGAAAATTTCCTCTTCTAAATTGTTTTTGTTGGGTCTTCTGGTCACAGTGACATAAAGCTAACTAAAACAATTACTGAACTCTCATTGAATGAGGCAATGGAGTCCCTAAGTAGTGAACAACTTGCTTCAGGATGACAATTTACACCCCCAATGTCCCTGGATATGGCATCCCCTGATGTCCCTGGATATGATGTCCCTGGATATGACAACCCTGATGTCCCTGGATATGGCACCCCTGATGTCCCTGGATGTGACATCCCCTGATATCCCTGGATATGACACCCCCTGATGTCCCTGACTATGACACCCCCTGATGTCCCTGACTATGGCACCCCTGATGTCCCTGGATAGGACACCCCTGATGTCCCTGGATAGGACACCCCTGATGTCCCTGGATGTGATATCCCTGATGTCCCTGGATATGATACCCCTCATGTCCCTGACTATGACACCCCTGATGTCCCTGGATATGACACCCCTGATGTCCCTGGATATGGCACCCCTGATGTCCCTGAATATGATACCCCCTAAACTGACACAGGGGCCAAATTGTTCCTCCTGGTTTCCTTTACAAGGTAAGCCTTTGAGTGTTCTAGGGTTTTCTATTGGTATCCCAATCGAGGCACTTAATTTGGGGTGCGACTAAGAATATCACACTACTTAGAATGAGGGAATCTGTCACCTGATGCCAAGTTTTTATCAGTAGGAAGTTTTTGGCTGCAAGTAAATTAATCTAAAGGAAACCAAATTAAAGTTAACTCCTCATGAGGGTTTTATTAATTCATGGAATGAGGTTTCCAAAGTTAGGGCAGTCCCAGGGTAATGTAGTGCAGCAGCCCAATGACATTTCAGTCTGCAATCTAGTTGACCTATCCATCCTACCAGTTTACCGCACAGCCACATATAGTTGTTGTAGCTCCAGACACTCACATAGATTAAGTGACTTGCAGCAAAAACATGTTTCCTCCAACCTAACTTCTTTATTAGTTGACTTGCTCTAGCTTCCTTTTTCTCAGGTCTCATTAGGCACAGTTGGGTCACATGTCCACCCTAAACTAGTCATTGTCAAAGGGACTGAGGCAACTGTGATTGGCCTAGACCTATCATGACTCCCTCATGGTCCTGGGAAGAGGGGGACCTTTCTGGAAAATATGTCCTGGTGGAGTGACACAGGAACAAAATCGAAACTGATAGCCACCAAAAAGTAAATGTGCACATGTGTGTTGAATTAGGAGAAATTTGTTGTTGGGCGAGTGCCAATAGTTACTTCTGTTGAAGTCCCTGAAATGCAAGAACCATGAAAACCCCACGTCAGAACAGGTGATCAAGTGCCTCCACAGAAAGTCACTTCAGTAGGACCAGGCTCTTACTCAGTTATTCTCGTCTTCCTCTTGTAGTTACAAGTGACTTTCACAGCTTTATTATGCACATAACCCAGGGATATCTACTGATAAATCTGCTGAAGAATTTACACTGCCATTTGTGATAGAGGAAGGACTTATGGGGACACTGTTATCAATCTACCCTGCCTCCATTCTCTTAACTGACCCACGTGACCCCACCTCCACCTTCAGAGGAGAATCTCCATGACTCTGAGCCAGTTGGAGCCTGGGATTCTCCTGGAAGTGGGTACAGGCCCAGGATAGGTAAGTTGTCCCAATCAGATTGAAGAGAAGGCCAGAAGTCATCCCTGGGAAGAGCTTCCTCTTTCTCTCCTGCTCCGTGGGGACAGGAAGTCCAGCCCTGTTGCTGCCATCTGATAGGAGATGGGTTTGCAGCAGAGACGTGGCCCCTAAGACTTAAGGTTGGCTGCTAGTTCCTGGGCATCCCACGCTACCTGGGCTCACAGCAGGCAGAAGCCATAGACCCCAGTGGCCTGACAGTCTCCTGTTCAAACAGCCCTGCCCTATGGCATCACCATAGATGGGAAAGTGTGAAGTTGAATCTGATGTGAGGAAGACAGGGCCAGACAGGGAGAGAAACCAGGGTCTCAGTGAAATCACCGAGCCAACCCTGGAGTTAGCCTCTGACCTTGCTGAGTAAGATGCCAGCTTTTCCTTTGATGTCACCAACTTGAACGGGGGTTTCTGGTTACTTGCTGCTGGGAGCATCCTTATTGAAACTGGACCCATTATCTTCTTTTACAAAGGAAGAAACGGAGCAAGAGTAGGCTGGCTGCCTCGGGTCCTCCACCCAACAGAGTAATGGATGACTGCACGTCCAGTCTTCTGACCCCGAGGTGGCTTTTTTTCCTCTCCTGTCCTATTCCCTCCTATCACAGGGGACCACTCCCCAGTGATCAGAAACGCTGTTGAATTGATCTGGGGGTTGGTGGGGTGGGTGAAATGCTTCCTAGGAGCACCAATAGGTCCGGCTGGGAAATCTAATTCCTTCTGAGTTGGCTGCTGGCTGCCATCTGGACGCAGATAATTGTTACCCTGCCCTTTCTTTGTTTAACCAGCTCTGTCGTGGGAACAATGAATTCCAATGAATTGTGCAGTAAACAATATCTTCTACTTCCTGGGGGGAAACTTGCAAAACAAAGAATGAGGGTACCCCCCAAGAGGGAGGGAGCAGAGTGGAGAAAAGGCATACATTAGAGCTAAGGACACAGCCTCCTCCGAGGTTGGTCACAGGGAAAGGTCAGGCTTGGGCAGAATCAGCAGCTACTGCCATTGTGGGAGGGTTGTCCTGGGGGGCGGTCACACCATCCATCTCTGTGACCTTCTGTTAGCCCCACATAGGACGTGCTGGAAGAGTCCCAGGTGCAGAGAAGTTCATGTGGGGTGCTGACTAGAGATGGGCTGGTCCCCTGGGGAGCTGGGGGGCTGAAATGGCCCACCAGAGTCGTCCTGCATAGCTGGTCTTTATACTCCTGCCTTCATCAGCCACTGGAGATGGGCCGTCCCTTCGGGAGCAGGGGGCTCTCTGCAACTGGAGGGGCCCCTGAAGTGCCCAACCGCTGAGGGCTGACCCAGTACTGGCTGCACTCCTGGCGGACAGCGTCATCAGTCCTTCTTGAAGGACTCTGTGTGGTCCATCTCTGTGTCCACCACACCTGCCCCTCAACCACCCCCGAGAACGTCCTGTCTTTGGATTCGTCTGTTCAGAGTCAAGGTAGCACCTGACCCGTGTTTGATAGGCTGGTCTGCACTGCCCACCTGTGCATTTTCCTTTTCTGGAACACTGCATCTGCCTCCTTTCCCATTCACGGTGATGCCACCTGGCAGGGATGTTTGAACAGGAGACTGTCAGGCCACCTGGATCTATGTCCCCTGTCTGCCGTGAGCACAGGTAACGTGGGATGTCAGGAACTAGCAGCCAACCAGTCACAGGAGGGCCTCACAGGCTGGGAGGCAGTTCTGGCCCTCTTGGGAGCAATGACTAACCGCAGGGGTGGACCTAACCTGCCTGTGGTGTGTCACCGGCAGAGCCTGACTTTGCTGCTTCTCTCCCATCTGAAAACTCACATGGCGTCTCCTTCGCTGCTTCTTGTATGAGGCTCTTGTGAAGATGAACCAAGTAACAAATATACCAAGAACAAACCCAAGGTCCATGGAACTGTGGGACAGTGCCCTCGTCATGTCTGCCACTGTGAGAAGTGGGATAGTGCCATCGTCGTGTCTGTTACTGTAAGAAGTGACTGACGGGACATGTAAAAGCCACGAAGCACTGTGTCTCCATAGAGACCAGTGCGAAAGGCGCAGGTGGACTAGGGGCATCGGGCTCTTTCTCTGGGCACCAGTTCCCCTGCTGACGAACCAGTGCCTGTTCCCTAGAGGATTCAGCCCGTCTCGCCTCTGCTCTGTCTGCCAGTTTCCACGTTCGCTCTTGCTAGTGTGGTCGTCTAGAAGTTGGGGTTTGACACGTAACCCTGGGGGAGGGATCGGTGCTTGGGTGGCAGGATTGTTTCCTCATTTTCCCTGTCCAGGGTTTGCCTACCTCGGGTTGGGTCATCTGGGACTTTGGGCAGCAGAGCTGTCCTCAGACAGTGGCCCACAGCTGAACAGAGCTGGGTGACCTGCTGAGAGGTGGGCGTGGAGTTCAGGCTCCTCTGTGGTGGTCTTGACTTGTCAGCACCGGAAGAGAGTTTAGAGGCCATTCGTCATTCTTTCTGCCAAATCTCCCTCTGTCCTCTCCAATCCAATTTCAGCAAATATTTTGGGGGGCACTGTAAAGTTGCCTGGTCTTATTCTGGGGACAGGAGATGCAACACTGAATAAAATCAACCAAAACCTCATGGAAATCATGCACTGCTTGGAGTGGGGAGCACAGAACAAATCAATCAGGTGGCTAAATATATATGATGTAAGATAGTGATAAATATGCAAAGAAAAATCCAGTGATTAAGAGACCAGAGAGTGCTGGAGATAGCAGGAAGGGTGCAGGGAAATTTTAAATAGGATGGTCAGGGAGGACTCCTCTGAGAAGGTGACATTTGAGCAAAGATGTCAGACAGGTGAAGGAACAGCCACGTGGTTCTCTGAGGGAAGAGCATTCATTCCTAATTGGGTTCAGCATGTGCAAAGGCCCTGAGGTGGGCCCTGGCCTGGCAGGGTTGAGTTAAGTTAAGGAGACCTGGGGCTGAAGCAGGGTGGTGGGTACAGGGAGAGTAGCATGCAGGAGATCAGATGATAGGAGGCAAAGTATGAGTAAGGGGGTCAGCAAGGAGCTGCAGTACAACCCAGCAGGGGGATGGAGGCACGGGCTGGGCTGGGAGCAGTGGAGGTGGAGTGGAGTGGTTGGGCTGGAGGCATCTCCAAGGGAATATGGGCAAGATTTATGACACATGAGGAAATCGGTCCAGAGAGTGATTTGTGCAAAAAAAAGCAGTCTGCCTACCACTCTGGTGGTGGACCAGGACCAGAACAGCCTGGAACAAATGGATTTCTCAACCTGAACCAGGCCTCCCTGTGTGTGAAGTGGGCTCATACCCGTGTGCTCTGTGTTGTGTGTGTGAGTGTGAGTGTGTGTGAGTGTGTATGTGTGAGAGTGTGTGTGTGTGAGAGTGTGTGTGTGAGAGTGTGAGAGTGTGTGTGTGTGAGCGTGTGTGTGAGAGTGAGTGTGTGTGTGTGTGTGTGTATGTGTGTGTGCACTTGTGGTAGTTCTTACGTCCAGGGGAACTGGCCTGGACAAGCAAAAGCAGCAATTAGAGGACAACTGCTTTCTACTGTGGTGCTAGTGTCCCTGCGGGCCTCTCCCCACCTCCACCCTGCTCACGCCTCCTGGCCTCTTCCTTCGGAGCCCATCCAGGGTCCTGGCCAATCTGGCTTTCCTGAAGCAGTCCCCTGGCATTGGAAAGGGAAGACCCAACCTCCAGGGCTCCATTTGGACTCTTCTTCTTTTTTCCTCTCAGCCCCAGCTGACCACCTCTTGCCTGGCATCTCCCTGTGGCATGGAGCTGGGAAGAGGATGGGGTGAGTGCTGAGGTGGTGGGAGGGGACAAGCCACACAAGACTGGGCAGAAAGTGCTACTTGACGATAGGTCTGCGTGTCTCAGCAGGAAGTGGTCACTCCATCCTCAGCAAGGCACAGAGAAGGGGAGGCTGGGAGGGAGGAGGGAAACTGGGAGGGAAGAACAGGTCTCAGGATGGTGCAGTGGTCAGCACCAGGCTGTGCCCTCTCTCTGCAAGGAGAACGGCAGACAAGTTTGCTCCCTCTGAAGTGCAGGCCTCCTCAAGCCGGTGTCCTTGACAGGATCGAGCCCTTAAGCGATGGTTCCTGCATGCACTGACTGCGAGGACCTTTGCCACGCCAAGCCTTCCAGATGCCCGTTTATAGCCTTGCTGAGGCTGCCGAGGTCGGCAGGGAGCAGCTCACTGTGCTGAGCTTACAATCATCTTAAAATTCACCTTAGCTTGTGATTTGGTTGTTTAGGGTAACTTCTTACCTTGTGGGACCCTTGCTCCCCTCATTCTGTAGCTCCTGCGTGGCCACCTGCCATTGTCTCAAGCTGCCTGCTGGGCAGGGATCTAACAAGCCTGGCATCTGTGCCTTCAACTAACCCTCCTGCACTACTCACCCGACATCTTGAGAGGCATGTCAAATACAATTATAAGTATTTCTACAGGGATTAGATGCAGATTTAATTCTTTAACCTCTTAGTGAATGGTGGGTCCAGGCTGGGGGGTGCTGGACTCGTTTCCAAGGTCCTTCCAATTCCAGGAGTCTCTGAGCCTTTCACAAATCTTGGGTTCACACGATTGGATGTGACAAGGACAGACATTTTCAGTGTGACTGCAGCACAGGATTTCTTATTCAGCAAAATCAGTTGTTTTATCAACCAAGGGGTGTTAGACTCAGGGAAAGTCCTCCTTTCTGGAGCCGACCCTTTCCTTAAAAGTATGAAGATTGAAGCCTTTGGTGTGGCATTTAAGACTCACTTCAGTCTGGCCCCAGCTGCTCTTTGCTGAGAGCTGTGTTCTTTTCTCCTTCCCCACTTATTCAGAGTCTGTTATTCAGTGTTTGGATCTCAAATAGTCCCTGAAGGCCACATGCGATGGAGTTGTTGGGAGTGGTGCAGCTTTAGGAGTTGGGGCCTAGTGGAGGGAAGTCAGGTCACTGGGGGTGCCCTGCAAGGGGATGTTGGGGTCCTGGCCTCTTCTTATCTCTGCCTTTTTGCTTCCTAGCCACCATGAAGTGAACAGAACACCTCTGCCATGCACTTCGACCACAATGTTCTGCCTCCTCAGGTCCAAAGCAATGGGACCAAGTGGCCATGGGCTGAAACCTCTGAAGCCATGAGTCAAAATGAGTCTTTCCTCCTTTAAGTTGATTTATCTCAGGTATTTTGTCACAGCAATTTAAAGCTGACCAGCACATGGTCCCTAACCCCTGATCCTCCCTGGCTGCCTGTCATCCATCCCTGGTACAGGAACTCCCTGACTACCTGCCTGGTGATGACCTGCTTCCATATCCATGGACGTTTCTCCTCACTGCCATTTGGATCTGCTCCCTTGCCCATCCAGCTCCTGGCTTCTTCTCCTACCTCTACGACATTCACTCTTACATGCCCAGCTGGACATGGGGTGGAGTGTTGCAAACATTCTGCTACTGAAGGGCCCATCTCCCTGTGGTCTGTTTCCCCCACTAGAGTCTTAGCCTCCCACACAGACTGCTCTTCTTTGCTCTTGCCATAAGTATGTCAAGGACTTCCTCTTCCACGAAGATGGTTCTTATCACACCAACCCTCTTTCTTTCCATTCACTCCCTGTAACTTTCATTTCCATGCTGTTTGGTGCTTTTTAAAAACTCCACGGAATGCTCCTATTGTGCAATGCTCACTATGGACTGAATTGTGTCTCCCCAAATTCACATGGCAATGCCTCCTGACCCTGATGTGGCTGTATAGTCTGACCTCCATATATACTTGTGGATTCTGCATCCATGGATTCAGTCAACAGAAGTTTGAAATATGTGGAAAAACAAGTTACTTCCTTGCTGACAGGAACTGCATAATTCGGCCTATTATGACTGCGTCTGAACTCAACATATACAGAGACTTTTATTTTTCTTGTCATTATTCCCCAAACAATACAGTTAACAACTATTTACTTAGTGTTTACATTGTATTAGATGTAAGTAATCTACAGCTGATTTAAAGTACACAGGAGGATGTGTGTAGGTTATATGCAAATACTACACCATTTTATATAGGGGACTTGGGCATCCTTGGATTTTGGTATCCAAGAAGGGGCCCTAGAACCAATCTCCCTTAGGATACTGAGGAATGACTGTACTTGGACATGGGGTTTTAGAAGGTGATTAAGGTTAAATGAGGTCATAAGCATGAATTTTAATGCAGTAGAATTGGTGGCCTTATAAAGAAGAGATAAGAAGAGGAAGACAGAAAGAACTCTACCCCTGACCCCAAACTCCATCACAGATGTGAGGACACGGTGACAAGGGAGTGGTCTGCAAGCCAGGAAGAGGGACCTGACTATGCTGGCATCCTGACCTGCACTTTCAGCCTCCAGGTCAGTGAGAAAATAAATGAAATAAATGTCTATTGTTTAAGTCACCCGATCTCTGGTGTTTTGTTACAGCAGCCCAAACTGACTCAGACAATAATGGCTAGCACTTCAATGTCCTGTATGTTTTATCAACTTACTCCTAGGCCACATTGTTGTTAGTGTTTTAAGAAGTTCCATTGCTGTCTAACAGGAATCTACAAAGACCCTCCTATCAGAACAGAGCTGCTGCATGTTCACAAACAGGGCACACCATGTGACCACCGCCTGGGATAAGGTCTGTGCAACACTAGCCCCTCAAGGCCTCCTGTAATCCACTCCAGCCTCAACCAGCCCCAGTGGAAACCACCATCCTGACTTCCAAGCCCTGATGGGTGTGCCTGTTTTTGTGGCTACTGGAAACAGAATCGGGCAGTGCGCTCTCTTTTGTGTCTGGCTTCTCTTGCTTTATTGTGAAATTCATCCATATTGTTCTGCGCGGTTGGAGACTATTCATTCTTATTGATAGTCCACTGTGGGAATAGACTGCCATGTATTTATTTCTCCACTTGCTGGCTGAGGGGCATTTGGATAGTCTCCCCTTTTAGCCATTACATGTAAGGCTGCCATGGATATTCTAGGGGTGCAGTTGTTGGGTCATAAGATGTGTGTATGCTCAGCTTCCGTAGATACTGCCAAACAGTTTTCCAAAGTAATTAAACTACTTTACCAGCCATTACTTACCAGTCATCTGTAAGAAGATCTATTTTTGGTTCTCCTTTATGCCCTTGGCATAGGGAGGAGTAGATGCAGTGTATTTCAAGTAACGCTCACTGAATGAGTAGAGATGGAATTCTCTTGATGTTCAGGCACACATGTGAATGAACCTGTGGGTCCATCAGGACCTCAGTGTCCTTGGTGCCAGTCTGTTCAGAAACTCCCCTTAACCATTGAAAAAATGCTCTTTTTGTTTGAGTCTGGTTGGGAAAGCTGTGGGCCCATCATTAATTCCCTGTTTTCTGGATGACTCCATTAAACATCTGTGATGGAAATTTCCTTGGAGAAGGAGCCTGGCACTGCAATGATGCGGAACCCTGTTCTTTCCTCTCTTCAGATATTTCTAAGCAATAAAGCAGAAAGTTGAGAGGAAGTCAGAGGCAAGGGGGAATCAATCATGCAGGTTTGGAAGCCACGTTCAGAGGATGAAAGATGAAGTCAGGATGCAAAGATTTGTCCATCAGAGGGTCATGTTGGGATAAGGGCAGAAATGGCATGAGCAAGGCCTGGTGCCCCCACCAGCTCTGGTCACATGCACACTGTCCCTCAGCAAAGCTCCTGAATTCAGAAGAGAAGAACAATAAGGCCACAGGGATCTGCTACCAACGTGAAAAGTAATCAGTTCCATAAAAAAAAGAAGAAGTTCTTGCAAGGATACCCCTGCAGATTTTCCATTCCAGCATCCCACGGGGAAGGAAGTCCCTGCACCTCTCCCCCCTCTTCTCTGGGTACACACCAGATTCAGTGCTCCTTTTAAAACTGTTGAAGCCAAAAGAAAGAAACCAAAGAGCAAATGTGGTCTCTCAAATACTCAGACCACACAATGGGAGCATCGTCTTCCTTGATGGAAAGTTAAATTTTTATTAATATCACATAAAGATTTTAATAAGCTTTTTTAGGGGCAATTATGTTGTCAATTCATACTGAGTTTGCGGTCAACTGAAAAACTTGTCTACCTCACATTTTTTCAATTTAAGCTGCTGTCCTTCCCAGTTGGCCATGGACAACTGTCTTTTTTATTTTTTAGTCTAATTGTAATACTGTACATTTCCCTTTGCTTTCTTCATCATGCAGATTTTGCCCTGGAACCTCAGTGACCACCAACATAAGCCAACAAGTGCCCTTACTGTCCCCTGGCAACTTCTCAAATCCTTCCTCTTCTTGGACATACTCTCTGCACTCACCCTGCACCTGGGAGTCCCTGCCCTTCTCTCCACACTTCCAACCCCAGCCTTGGTTGAGGTAATCCCTCCCTCTGTTTGCTCAGCAGGAACCTCCCCTCCCGCACCAGCAGCAGAGGACTGGCAGCCCTGGAAAGGCAGGTGCTTCCGCCAGAAGCCCAGATCCAGGACAGGTCATTACAGGCACTGGCTCTCTGACGCTCCTGCCCATCCCAGATGCAAGAAAAGAACGTGGTACCTGGGATGCACACTTAAAGGGTTTCTGTTGCTAAGCCTGTGCTGCTTCAGGTGAGAGGGTGCCATGGAGAAGAAGATGCTGGTTAGTAGATGGAAGGGGCTTGAAGAAAAACACGAACCACGGTGATGAGAAGACCCCTCGCACTGCTCGCAATCCAGCTGGAGAGAGAATTTAATTGGAATTTTTCTTGGAAAGGAGTGAGTGGACCTAATCAGATAACTAAGTTGTGTTCTCCCTTTCTACTTTCTCCCCCTTCCCTGTCTCCGCCTGTTTTTGTTTGGATCTGGAATGGCCCCAAGACTCATGTGTCAAAGGCTTTGTGGCCACTGGTGGCACTATTGGGAGGTGGAGGAAACTTTAGAAGGTAAAAGAAAGTAGGTCGCTGGTCCGTGTCCTTGAAGGATATATCTTGCCCCTCACCCCTTCCTCTCTGTGTCTCTGCCTACCAGACACCATGAAGTGAGTGGCTTTGCTCCGCCATATGCTTTCTGCTTATGATCTTCTACCTCACCACAGGCTCCCAAATCAACAGATTCATGGGGCCAAGTAACACTGGACCAAAACCTCTGAAACTGTGAGCCAAAATAAATCTTTCAACCTTAAGTTGATTTTCTCAGGTGTTTTGTCATAATGCTGGAAAGCTGACTTCCACACTCTCCCACCATGACTGTTTTCTTCCCTTCCATATTTATTGAGGATGCACTAAGAGTTGTACACTTTGCTAAACCCTGAGGACATGGCAGTGAATGACAATCACAAGCCCTTATGGATTGACCATCTAGAGTGAGATACTGAAACTAAAAAAAAAAAAAAAAATTGCTGAAGGAATTCTGTAGACAGTTGTGAGAAGGAACAAAAGGAGTTGTACAGGGTGAATAAGAGCATACAGTGCTGGAGCTTTGCCCTAATCTGGGGCTGCTTGGGAGCTCTACCCAGAGGGACGTGAATTTAAAGGGATGAGCAGCTCATGGTCTTTCAGTTTGATTTGTAGGTAAGTGCCCATTTAAAGGAAGGGTTTTATGACCAAAGGTACAAGTTTCTCAAACAACCTATCTATAAATAAAAACAGTTGACTCAGTAAACGAGAAGGTCAACTCAGACAAATTGTTAGTTGACAGGACTGGGACTAATGCTGGCTCCTGCATGGTTACCATTCTATAAATGTCATTTTCAGTAATAGGAATTGTGTTGTTAGCGATAAAGATCTTACTATTTTTAAAATTAAGGAAAGACAACTTGGTGGGGTGGAAACGGCAGCAAGCTGTTGTTCAGGATGGTGCTCAGTGGCCTCAAAGGTGAAGCACAGAGAAGGAACAGCGAGAGCCTTGATAGGAGGGTGAGTAGGGTGTATATGGAATCTTTGTTGCTCAGGATGTTCTGGAGCGGAAGGAGGGTTTGAGACACAGTCTCCTGGTAATTCAACCCAAGATTCTGTGCCTTAATAAAAGGACCGAGAAAAAAGTAGCATCTGAATCTGGGCTGGGAGAGAGGTATAGGGCGCGGGGGTCCCCACAGTGTCACGCAGAGTTAGGGCCCCCACCAACGCTGGGTGCCCTGGCCTTGGAAGACTCTGGCAAGGACTGGATGCTCAGCAGTTCCTGGTCCAAGTGGGATGCTAGACCAGCTCCCCTTCTCCCTGGAAGACCCTGAAATTCTGTGATGAGAACCTGATGTACTAATACGGCTCTTTTAGGACTGAGGAATGCAGAAACGAGAAATAGCATGAAGAGCAGACTTTGAGAATGAGGTGACTGTAAACTAAAGGCGAGCAGGAATTCCAGGGACAAAGAGGCTGCGCAGACTCAGGCAAGATATATTGGTCTTGAAGTTGAAGACAGAGGTAGAATGTGGTTCTCTTTTGAGATTATCAGAAAGATCAGTTGGTTCTCAGTCTTGGGAGATTAGGAACAATTCTGCCTGAGGCAGGGGGTTGGAGCAGATGACCTTTCAAGATTCCTTCTTCCTGACGATGCCGAGAAGACATTTCTCATCGCCTTGACAGTCCTGGAATGTCTTTTCTTAATGGGGAATTTATCTGCTGGATTCAATTTAACTGTTGCATTTGTATTTTGTTCATGCACCTGCCCTGGGGCAATGGTTACATTTTAAATAAATCAAATAAATCAATAAATATGATACGCCTCACTTTAATCATTACATAATGCAAAAAATTATGATAATGCCACATTAAGTTGCAAATTAAGACATGCAAAAGTAAGAAAATGTGGAAATGAATGTTCTCCCAGCAACATTAACTCCCTTGCGTGGTGATGTGGTATAATAAAGCCTATATTTATATCTGCCTACCTAGCACCCTCTCATTCAGCACAGGCCAAGGCGGGGGGTTATTGCCATTACGAACCTTAACTTTTGTGTCTGATGGCTTGTTGTAAATGTGTCATCTTAAATGAAGTATTAGGATATCTCCTTCTAGGAAGACAGGAGGGTGCACTGGTAGCATGGCAGGCTTCCAGTGAGATTTCTGGGTCTTGCCATCCCAGTTCTGCCTCTGCAAGGCCCTTGTTGCCTGCCCAACTTAGTTCTCTGCCCCTGTTTCCTATTTATAGTATGGAGATTGAAAGACCTGTCCACAGCATCTGGACCTTTGGTCCCCCTCCCCAAACATCACTTTTATTTTATTTTATTTTTGTGGCTCATTTTGCATTTCATTTTGAAGAAAAGTGTTCTGCTGCTCAGAGTAATTACAATCATAGCTCTAGTCCTGGTTTTATAGATGAGGTGATCAGGAAGGTGAAGTAATTGGTTCACATAGTTGGTTGCTCTTGGAGAGACTTCCACTCCAGGTCATGACTCCCTTCCATGCCAACCACTTTCTGGGATCTTGCTCTTGTCCCCATATGCAAGCTACCTGCTGACCAGTACCTGACTCCTAGCTGGCATGTGCTACAGAAGGCCAGTCATGTGTGTGTAAGACATAAGAGGTGCCCAGGGCTGTGAGGCTGATGTGACTGTCACAGGTGTTGGGGTCAGGTGAAGCAGGTTCCAGCACCACCACGTGCTGTGACCTTATACCATCCCGAACCTCAGCTGCCTCTATAAAATGGCAAGAAGAGAACTTGCACTTTAGGATCCAAAGAAACAAGGTAGGCAAAATATCCATTGTGGCTCCCCTGCTTCTTGTAGGCACTAAAGAAAAGTTGACTAAGCTTTAAAAACAGTTCTTATTTAAAGTATGGAAGTTTCCCCAATTTTCCTTGAGCTGACTGAAATTCCATCCTGCATGGTACATTAAAGTAGGTGGAGCACTCCTCTCTCCCCACCAAATAACCTTACCACTCTGTTCACCTGCAGAGAACCTAAAAGAAGGGCACACTCTAAGCCCCTACCACCTTTAATGGCTCCCCATGGCCCAGTGGGTGAATTAAAATGCTTTTACTCTTAAACTCTGCCCACATCCCAGAGGCAGGGCGATTTCCCACTCTTAGTTTGCTCTGGGCTTCAGCATCTCTGTGCCTTTTCTCCTGGCACTCCCTCCTCCTGGGACACCCTCTCCTCTCTCTATCTGTGTTCCCGTCTACAAGGACCTGTCTCTACCTGTCAACACCTGGCTTCCCTTCTGGGCTCAATTCAAATAGTACATCTTCTGTGAATCTTCCCTGATTTCCCCAGACTAATGTGCCTGCTTCCAGCTCCCTGCCTCTAGATCCCTTATACTTCTCCAATGGTGGTTCCATTACCATACTGGGAGTGTGTTCCTAGACCTAGTCCCATTGGTTGATTGAGGACAGGAATCGGATGATGCTCATCTTTATCACCCTGCAGGGATGACTAGCCCAGAGCCTTGCATGCTGGATAAGCCCTGAATGGAATAAAAACTAAGTGATATTAGCTTGAGGCTCATTTTCATATTACAAGAGGCTGAGGCTGGAGGAATGTGCTGGGTGCCTGGGAAAGGGAGGCGGAGAGGGCAGGGAGGGGTTAAGCCCAAGCTCTTGCCAAGGGTGGGCTCTGTTGCAAAAATGGAAATAAGAACCTCACCAAAATCAACAGGAGCCTGGGAGAAAAGGATGCTGGTTGTGTTGTTTACAGCTTCATTATTTCTCTGCAATCTTCTGGAGGCTCATCAGTGTAATTATCCCAGCCTCTCACCAGGGCCTGGAGTTTTCAAGTCTCGGGGCTGGCATTATTTGGGCTCAAACTGGGGAAAAAAGCAATTTGTTTTTCCTGTGGTTTTACTCAAAAACTACTGACTGGGGTTCATAATCACACTTGAGCTGCATCCCAAGGAGCCTCATGTTTTATAGATCCTATTTCCTGGGAAGGTGGGGGTGGATGCAGGAATGGGAAGGTAACTTCCTGTTTCCTGTAAGAGTTGTAGGAGTGAAGTGATGCCAAGACATGAGAGAGACATCCGTGGGCAGAGTTCTGTGCCGAGTAGTGAAGGTGACACTTAAGAAATAAAGATATGCTCCCTATTTCTTAGGCGCTCATGCTGGACTGGTCTTGTCTTGGTTAATCAGCTCCATAGCAGGGATTTATTGATCACCAGTGGTATGCCTAAAACTGCTAGAAAGAGGCAGTTTTGTCACGATCATGGGGCTGGTATTCTGTCTTCTCCCTTTCTTTGTCTCCACGTGCCCAGGAGGGTTTCAGGGACACATCGTCCAGGCCACAGACCAGTCGTCTGCATGAGTGTGAGTGTGTGTTTCTGGGTTCCTCTTTCCACATCAGTTGCAGCTTCCAGCAGATCTCCCTTGGGAGTGACATGGGACTTCGACTACCTATTTCGTCACTCACTAGGCGTGGCTTTTTATCCTCAAGTTATGAAATATGGTAAAAGTGCAGAAAGGTACAGAGAATATAAACTCTATATCTGCCTAGAATTAGCACAGGCTGGCATTTGGTCATATTGGTTCCAGATCTTTCTTTTTCTTCCTTTTTTAAAAATCAGAACCTGACCTGTACTTAAAGTTTTCCTTAGGACCTCCTCAATATATTAACCTCTTACAATAATATCCCATTATCTCAAATAATGTGGTATAGTCTCCCCCTTTTATAAATAATGGGAGGAACACCTGCAAAGGTAAACATACCTGTGCTACACAGGTAGAGGTGAGGAGTCGGGAGTGAGCAGTCACTTACCCTCACTGACCTCTGAACCCCATCTTCTTTCAATCTGCCCATTATTCTGTTTTTTTTTTTTTCCCCTGAGAAGGAAGACAGACTACCTTGTGTTGTGAAAGGATTTTAGGAAGCAGTTGGCAACAAAGAAATTTGTCCTTGCAGCAGGGAGGAAGGGAGAAGGGAGTCTTATTGCTTCTTGGAAATTAAACTGCCGCCAGTTACCCTCTCTTCTACCAAACCCCTGTAAAATGTTAAAATGATGGTTTCTTTTAAAAGAGAATTTAATATTTAAAAATTTGTTCTCTTTAGATATATATGATAATAGAGTGTGTTTTGACATATTATGCATACACGGAGTATAACATATTCTAATTAGACTCCATTCTTGTGGTTGTACATGATGTGGAGTTTCACTGGTCATATATTCATGTATGAACATAGGAAAGTTATGCCCGACTCATTACTGTCTTTCCCATGCCCATGCCCACCTCTTCCTTTCATTCCTCTTTAGCTAATTCAATGAACTTCTATTCTTCCCTCCCCCCATTGTGTATCTGCACAATATAGTACAATACAGTATAGTACAGTATAGTACAATATAGTATCCGCATATCAGAAAGGACATCTGGCCTTTGGTTTTTTGGACTGCCTTATTTCACTTGGCATGATAATCTCCAGTTCCATCAATTTGCCTGCAAATGCCATAATTTCATTTCTCTTTATGACTGAGTAATATTCCATTGTGTATATGTACCACATTTTCTTTATCCATTCATCTGTTGAAGGGCACTAGGTTGGTACCATAGCTTAGCTATTGTGAATTGAGCTTCTATAAACATTGATGTGGCTGTGTCACTATAGCATGCTGATTTTAAATCCTTTGGGTATATTCTGGGAGTGGGATAAGTAAAAATGATGTTAACTGCAATGGTAAGTTAGTTGGTAAGCGAGTTAATAGTCAAGTAGAGCCCTAGCATATGTACATGTTAGACTTTACCTCTTTCCTTTAGGAAATCTCAAGGAGGGAATCAAACAGCCATTTAATGGACAAAAGTGAAAGCTGTGTTCAGTCTCCTGTGTTTCTTGAGGGTGGAAGGCCACTTGCAGCAGCAGCATCCTCCCAGCTGGTGAGGGGTTTGGTTGGTGCTTCCTGATCTTGAAGCTCTCTTGGTGCTAACTGTTAGGGCAGATGCTTTCTACCGTGAGGATTTGGAAATCTGTCTCATGGTGGAGAAGCACCACCCCCTTAGCTCTGTCCAGAGATGCACGGGAATAAGAGCATCTGAGAGGAGGTTGTTTCAGTCAATTTTTTTTTGTCAGGAGACCTGACGAGAACAACTTAAAGGAGGAAAAGTTTATTGTGACTCATGGTGTCAGAGGTTCAGTCCATGGTCAACTGACTCCATAGCTCTGGGCCCAAGGGGAGGTAGAACATCCTGGTGGAAGGGAGTGTGGAGGAAAGCAGCTCCATTGCACCCAGGAAGTAGAGAGCTCTGCTCACCAGGGACATATATATAAACCCAAGGCACTCCCCCAGGGACCTGCTTCCTCCAGCCACCCTACCTGCATAGAGTCGCCATGCAGCTAATCCACATCAGTGGATGAATCCACTGAACCTATGAACCTTCTTGTCTCCCATAGGATCATGTGTGGAATTCCTCATATCTAAATCGTAAAAGAGATCCAGAGGCAGTGCATTTGAGGTTGGGCTCGTGCCTCCTTTCAGTGACAGAATCCTCCAGAATTTGTCTTTTCATCTTCATTCTTGTGTTCTCGCCTTCTCAAACTGGTCTTGTATCAACATTCCAAGAAAAGAAGCAGGAGATGGTTAGAATAAGAGGTTGCTCAAAGGGCACAGTTTTCTTATTTGCAAAATAATTTTCTCTCTACATACCTCTTAGCAGACTTCTGTTTATCTCATTGGCCAGAGGGACTCACATGGTCACTCGTCCATGCAAGAGAGGATGGAAAATTAGCTTACATTCCCTCAAGTCCCATCACAGGAATTTTGTAGACACTTGAATGGGAAACAAGCAAAGGAAGAGGAGCTGGGAGTGATTTCAGGTCTAAAGGATGTTCCAGAGATTTGTATAAACTGGGAAGGTTGAGGTCAATGTTTCCCAAACTCAACTTTCTTCTGCATCCCTGGGAAACTTGTTAAAAATGCAGATTCCAACTGAAATCAGTGTGTCAGGGAGATACCTGCTCTGTCATGTTCACTACAGCATTACACTAGCCAATGTAAGAACCCATCCAAAGTGTCTATCAGTGGATGAATGGATAAAGAAAATGTGGGATATAAATGTAATGGTATACTATTCAGTCCTAGGAAAGAAAATTTTATCATTTGTGACAATATGGATGAAGCTGGAGGACATTGTACTAAGTAAAACAAGCCAGGTAGGAAAGACAAATGCTGTGTGATCTTAGTGACATGTGGAATTTTAAAATGTTAGGAATTGCCAGAGGCTGGCATGGGGTGGTGGTGGGAAGTTGGGGAGATGTTGATCAAAGAGCACAAAGTTTCAGTTAGAAAGGTGGAATGAGTTTTTGAGATCTATAGCATAGCATGGTGACTATAGTTAATAACACCATAGTAAATTTCAAAATTGCTGAGAGTAGATTTTAAATATTGATACTACAAAAAATCAAGTATGGGAGGGACAGGTATGTTATTCAGCTTGATTTAATCATGACATAATACACACATACATATATTAAAATATTTTGTTCTCTATAAAGAAATATAAATATTTGTCAACTTGAAGAAACACAGGTTCCTGGTGGCTGCTGATTAAATGGGAATCAGGGAACAGGACTGGAATGTGCAGGTTTCTCACTCCTCCCCCTTTGGTGATTTGGGTGCTGCCCCCTCCCCACTGTTTGTGGGGTGGGAGCTTCTGGTCCAGTGCAAAGGAGAGAGCTGAGGTTGACGTCAGGTCTCAGCCCTGGCCGTTGAGTGCCGGACTGTGGGCAGTTCACTTGGTAGTGCCAGATACCACCTTCGAGAATGTTTGTAGTGTCAGGTGACCATCTTGGATCTGTCCTTCTGGCCTTCAGGCCACAGCCAAGGCTCTGTACTGTCTCTCTGGTTTTATCTCATGCTCCTTTGTTCATTTGCTCTACTTCTTTCCTCCATCTCTAATTTCCTGTCTTGGTGTAGGGTATCTATTCATCTGTTGGTTCATCCATCCATCTGTCTATTCATCATCTGTCCACCCACCCATGCATACGTCCAGAAATGGCTAGCCAGTACTGAAGGTTAATATTCTCTCTCTTGCCTTCATTCCTCTGCTGATTTTGATCCTTCCTGGTCACCTCTTGAAGCTTTATAAGGGTCACTGTCCTCCATCTACTACTCTTTCCCACTTCTAATTTCAGCCTCATAATATCACTGTCTTCATTCCACTTCCAGCAACCCTTGATTGAAAATCTCTGTTGCTCAGGGAATGTTCTAGATGCTGCAAATGCAGAATAGACAAGACACACATCATAGTCCCTCCAAGCAACTTATAGTTCAGTCTTGACCTGGGCTTTTATTTTCATTTTTACCAAAGTGTTTAAAAAACATATAAGGCAATGGACTTTTGGATTTCAATTTCACCTATTAGGAGCTTAGAAGTTGCCATTATGTTTTAATGTCACATCTTAACAAACTGAAATACATTGTTATAAAAAATGCCATTGTAAACAGTCTGTAAGGTGAAAACAACAGGATGAATTTGTCCCTTTTGTCTTTTTCTCCCAGTGTCCATGTAACTGAGGACACCACTTATGTGTTTCTTGTAGAAATGCTCCAAACCTGCATTTTTTCCAATGGTTTTGAGGTGAGTCCCTTCTCCCAGTTGGGTAACAAGCACCTGGGCAGGTGCACTCAGTCCCTCCATGTTGCCCTTCACAGGCCTGGATACCCAAGAGGCTGTCTACTCTAGAACACTGGCAATAAAATTCAGGAACAGAAAAATTCTTTGGGGGTAATTGTGCAGACTGATGACTACTTCCTGTGTGAATCTTTTTGCATTGCCTAAGAGGTAAAGCCCTGGAGAGGAGGGTCACCCTGACTGTCACCAGACTCCTTCTAGTCCTGTGACGCTTCCAGCTTCTCCTAGGCTGGAACTTTTGGGCATTCCCTGGCGTAGTAAGGGCAGCCCCCAGCATCAAAACCTTCCTGCTTTCAGTCACTTTTCCTGTTCCATGGTATTATCAAAGGAGTATCAGAGACCAGGTCCCACTGCCAGCATGGTACAGCCAATAAGACACGTGGGGGTCAGTTGACGGGTGTTGGTGGGAGCCCAGGAGGGAAGGCTGAGCTGTCAGAATGAGAGAGACGAAGAGGGAGCAGGGGAGAGCTGGAGTATCAGAATGAGTGATGTGCAATGTCCAGGGGTCAGCGCATTACAAAATGATTCTCGTTAATTATTTAGAGTCCGCCATCTATCGCGTGGCAGGTGTGGACAGCCAGGATGGGATGTCTGCCTTTCTGTCTCAGCCACTGGCAGAGGGGAGAGTGGGATCACTTTGCATCAGTGTTTGGAGTGTGAGTCTGGGGGTGACGCCAGTGTGGGGCATCACTGGAAGAGGTGGGACCAGCTGAGCAGGACCCCCCATCTTTGAGAATCATGTCACTCAATGATGGTGGTAGTGACTCTTGGGACCTCTATAGGTAGAAGATGAAGAGAAACTATACTCTGAAACCAGATAATGTACAGGAGGCTAAAGCTATCTGTTCAGGTAGGATAAGTAGAAGCATAGTGAGAACTGGAGAAGAAAGAGAAATTTCCTCTCTAGCTCTGCCCCTTCTCTGAGTCATCTCCCTCTCTCCCAGGTCAGCTCTATCTGTTCTTTACATGTCCAGCATAGCCCACTGCCCTGGGTGCCACCTACTTGCCTGGCAGTCATACACTGGCCCCTCCATTGCTGCAGGCCTGGCCTGCACATGCCCTTGGGTTCAGCATGGTGCTGCCTGCCTTCTCTCTGTTCATGAGTCCATCTCATCCACCTAATCCAAGGAAGAACCTCTCCAACCTGCAGCCAGGCACACAGGAAGCTGAGTATGTCATGGAAGGACCAGAGAAGATGTTGAGAAAAGACAGAAAGATGTCAGTAGGAAAAAAAAAATCATGGAGCAGAGGCAGTGTGACTGAGTGCTCAATAGTCTGGGTCTGGAGGTAAACACTCGGGCCCACTGGTGGAGAGCTGAGTGGTTGAGCCTCAGTTTTCTCATCTCTACAGTGGGGTTAAAACTAATAGCTATCATGGGGCTGGGGTTGTAGCTCAGTGGTAGAGCATTTGCCTAGCAAGTGTGAGGCACTGGGTTCAATCCTCCACACCACATAAAAATAAATAAGCAAAATAAAGATATTGTATTCATCTACAAACTAAAATAAATAAATAAATAAATAAACTAATAGCTATCCCTGAGGACTAAAGGAGGGGATGCATGCAAATGTCCGACACAGAGGCAGCATGTGGTAGTGGTGGCGATCAGGGTGCCCTGCTCCAGTGCCCCTGAGTCCGTGTTACGTCCCCTGGTGGGAAGCAGGGGCAAGCACTTTCGTCACCTATTAACCTCACTTAGGGAAAATCCTGTTCCCTGGTGAGGGAGTATTAGACCCAAGAAGGTGGGTGGAGAAGTAAGGGGGTACAGGTGGCTCTCCCAGTTCTGGGCGTGAGCTCAGAGCACACCTGGCTGAACCTGTGGCCTCCTTTCTTTAGGCCACTCTGATTCTGGTCTCACCTGGGATAACCATCAGGAAAAGCAAATAAATGAGGCACCTGGCACAGGTTCTTGGCTGAGAAGATAGACCTTTGGCTCAGGTCTGAGACCTGCTTCTGAGCTTGGCTCTAGAGCTCTGTGGCCGTGGGACCCTGGATGCGCTGCATGTCTCCATATCTTCATCTTTCAAATGAGAGAGGTGGACAGTTGACATGTTCCAACTTTGACATTCACACAAGTGATCGCCTCTTTGAAAATGCTGTAGAACTGAAGTGAAAGACCAGGGTTCCCTGGAAGCGGGGCCAGCAGCTGGAGGGGAAATTTCTGCAGGAACCTGGGTCTGCAGTTACTCGTCTAATGTGGTTTGATTTGGTCTGGTTTCCTCTGACCTGGGTCCTCCACAAACTGCTGGGATGCACTTATTCTTGGCCATGGGGAGTGTGAATATTTAATCTTGCCTGGCTTTGCTTTCAATGTTTCTAATTCAAGTGCCTGCACAGCATCTGGGCGTTCATTCCACCCAGGCCTCTGCACTCTCGGTTGGAACAGAAGCTCCTGTGGGTTATTGTATGGGATTCGTCTTAGGGTCCAGCATCAAGTTGCCGAGTCTTCCAGTCCCCAAGGATGGTGGGCACAGATGCAGCCCCTCCCAAGCCACAGGCGTGTAGGAACCAATCTCTCACCCAGGGTCCTGTCCCTGCTCCCCTGCTTCTGTGCTAGCAGTTTCCCTCTGCTAGATTCCCCTGCGTCTTGGGGACTTGGCTCTTTAGACCCGCATGTTCTTGGTACCTGGTGTACATAGAGGGTGTTTAACAGATGTCTGCTGGAGACTGACTGAGGGAATGGTCCTTGTAAGTTAATGAACTCAGACTCAGTGAAGGATGAGGTATAAGGTAGTCTGATATTTCCTGAGTCCTTAGTAAATGTCAGCAATTTTCCTGAGTGGGTTTTTATACGTTAACCCATTTAACTTGTCTAACTCTAAGAGATGGATACAATTATCACTCCCATTTTCCTGATGATGAAGCAGAGGCACAGAGCAGTTTAGTTTGCACAGTTAGTAAGCGATCAAGCTGAGATTTGTGCTTGGGGCAGGCCAGCGTGAGTTCGTGTGCTTGATCCCCATCCTACATGGATATGAGGACGGGCTTCAACTTTGGCAAGTGGCTGAAAACTGGGAGGTGTTATGAGCGACACTGAGAGTGACCAGACCCTAGGAAGAATTCTGAGGTCATGGAAATGCTGGAGCAGGCTCCGGTGTCATTTGTCAGGTGCAGCATCTCTTGCTGTCTGGTGCACAGAGACTCTGTTTGTTCATGGTTTCTCATCTGCTCTAATGTCTTTAGGGCTGGTTGGCTGGTATTTCCAGTGATGGCACTAGACATCCTTTGTTATCCCCCTCCTACTGGCCTGCTCTCTGGCTGATTCCCAGAGCCTTTCCCATGAACATTTCTGAACTTCCTTCCTGAAGACTTTTCATGTCTTGCATGGTCCCTGCCACTATCATTGTACTTACTCCTGTCAAGTTGGGTACCGCCCCTCCCCAAACCATGTTCCTAATCCTGGGTTGGGCTCTGAGGGTGACCAAGGAATGCCTAATGCCTGGTGCTGGCACTTGACAGTCTTCTGATTTACTTGGAGGGAGAATAACTGAGTTGCATTTGAGCATAAAGTCAGTGCCAGGTGACATGGTTGCTGTTAAGTGTGAGAAGGAGGAGAGAAGAGATGAAGAGAGTCAGGCTAGCAGGAGTTAGGAGATATTGATCTAGTCCCTGAGACTCCACTTGCTTGCTGTGTGTTGCTGGGTCTCTTACTTCTCTTCTCTGGGCTTCAGTTACCAGATCAGTAAAATAAGATTAATCTAAACTCTAATGTTGTCTTTAACTCTGAAATTTAACCCTGTGAGACTTCCTGAAATGAAGAGGGACTTCAGATTTGTCCCCCAACAAGGAAGGTTTAGATGGGGGAACAGAACTGGTGGGTACTTCCTTGAAGTCCCCATTCAGAAGCCCCAGGGCTGCCCCACCCCTGTGCCATCTCCACATCATGATGGCGCCCGCCTCTCAGTTCTGCCCCAGGTCCCAGGGTGGCCTAAGTGCTTTTCCTTTCCCGCCTTCCTTCTTCCACGCCTGGATTGTTCTGGTCTTTGTCACTGGTTCTCTGCTTCCCTCTGACACCCCTGAGCAGGACTCCATCCCGCCCCGCTCTCCATGCTTCTCTCTCATCCCTCCGCTGTGGGACCTTCTCCCACCATCACTGCTTCCCTTTCCCAGAACCTGGACTCCGCTCATCCATCTTCCCCGCGTGCGGCTGATCCTGGCGCTCCCCTTCCAGTGCATTTGGGGGACAGGTGCTGTCGGGATGCACACAAGGAAAAAATGAGAGGCTCCCCCTCCCTGGGTGTGGGGAGGATAATGATCCTGAGTGCTTCCCTCCGAGGGCATGATGAGAATCAGTGAGTTAATGCCCATAAAGTATTATAATTACTCCATGGAGTCATCTGATGGAGCGATGAGGACCTGGGCATCTGGCTCTAATTTACTTAGAGCTGGAGAATTCAGGCAGAAGCGGCAGCCTCATTTTTTCTTCTTTTTGTACCAACCACTCGCCCCAATGCAGAGCAGAATTTCTAAGCAGAGATTGACACCACCTAGTGAGATATAAATATACCAGATTCTTGATTCATGAGACCTACATTCATTACAAGGTTCATTACAGATATCCTGTTGTTCCCTCGCCCCACTCCACCCCCTTTGACAGATTAGGAAGTAGGTTCTGAGCCCTTAGGTGACGTAATCTCAACTTTCTAGCTAGTCGGGGGGGTGGGTCTGGAAGGAGAAACTTTGTCTCCTTATTCCAACATGTGCTTTCTTCTTCCCCCCTCCTTCCCTTCCTTTCTTTTTTCCCCACGTGTTTGTTGGACTGTCTCCTGGAGTGTGACTCCCTGACACTGGTGTCCTCTCTTGGATGGCTCGCCAGCAGGTGGAGATGGAGAAGTTGCCGACCTGAAACTCAGAGGCAAGCGACTGTGTTTACAGCACCGTGGCGGCCTGTTTCCACTGCTCACCCGCTCTCCTCCATCGTCCTTCTTCCAGCACCCGACCCTGCCTTGCGTTCCTCTTCCTTCTGTGTCTTTGCTCATGCTGTTTCTCCTTCCACAAATCTTTCTCCTGCCCATCCATGTGACACAACCTTTTCCCTTTAAAAACTTCTCCATGCATATCTCAGTGTCTCCACAAGCAGCGTGTCATCCTGGGTCTGCTGAAACTGGATCACCTGGTTCAGCTCTTTGCTCTGTCCTCTGCCAGGCCCTTCTGGCTCTCTGCAGGTGGACACTTTGTTTTTCTGTGGTAGACTTAAGGGGAAAGTTGGGTTCATTGATCCAACACCATGAAGCCAGCAACAAACCCCTTTGTTCTGTTTTTGTTTCTGGCTCAGCAAAGTCTGTTCTACTTTTGCTACTATCTTCCCAGCCATTTTTACCCTCATGGGAATTCCAAATATTGGATGTGATGTTTCCATAGTACTATAGCCCCTTATGCTAATAAATGGCCACCCTTCATAACAATCAATCAGGTCCACAGCTCTGACCTGGTTCAATGTCTGCCTCACCTGGAACCTGACTTCTTGAGCAGTGAACTCTAGTATACTAATAACTATTCCAGTTCTAGCAAATATCTCTCTCCTTAAACCTCCTCTGAGCTTTTTTGCATTGACCCTTTGAAAATACATAACTTTATTTCCATCTTTGCAGTATAGTCACCTCAAAAGCAAAGCCCATGACTATAATAGCATCTCAAAAAAAAAAAAAAAAAAAAAAAAAAAAGCAAAACAAAACAAAACAAACAAAATCCTTAACAATCCTTAACAGACATTTGCTGATTAAATGATTTACTGGGCTGTGAATCTAATTTGGGGACATTGGCATTGATTCTGCTGCCTTCTGCTAGGTGGTGACTGAAGTTATAGATTTTGTCTGACCCAGACTCCAGGATAGCAGATTCTGGTGCTGGGAGTGGGAAGAATTACTAGAAAATAAGTATTTGACAACATCCCAGACTGTGTGGCCAGCCTTGGGTTGTCCCTTGTACAATGACTGTAATTCCGGCCCCGCTGTAGCTGTATGCGGAATGTCATTTGTTAATGTAAGCGAGCTTCAAGCTTCCCGGGACTCTCATTCTGCTAAAATATTGAACAAGCTTGTAAAGCTAAGCACCTTCCCTTCCTAGCAGGCGGCGATGACTGTAAGAGAAGGCAGCCACCTTCAGCGCAAAAGCATAAACGTTTCTCACTGATCACAGAAATAAAAATGTGACCCTAGTGAATGAGTTTGCAAAGCATCTTGCCCACTTTATGAAATTTGCCTGATTTGCCATCTCTCTTCTCTCCACTCCCCACCCGCTCCTGCATCGCCCTCTGTCTGTGGGAAACACCTCCATTGCATTCTTACTGGACCCAATGCTCAGTGCTGGTGCCTCTAGCTTCCCACCACTGCCTGTCCTTTGCTGGAGTTCTCCACTGACCCCTCCAGTTGGTCCCGCCCACTGCCTTGGCCACCTTCATCCCAGCCTGGGGGAAAGGAAGCGGTCTGATCTGGGGGCCCTGAGCCACATCCAGCTTCCTGTCTCTTTTTCTTTTGTTAAAGCCAAATGAAACAATGTAATTAGCTTGTTACAATTAAAGTGACTCGACTGGATAAATTGTAATCACCCAGAATCAAGTCAGGCATCCCTGCAGGTCCCGGACATCGCAGCTGAGCTGCCTCATTTGCATAATTAAAATATACAAATGATAATGGATTTTGTACTCAATTTCCAGCGGCTGTGAATTTTGAGAAACTCTGAAATTAGAATAACAGAGATGAAGCCCGCCTAGAGGTAATGGGGATGACAAGTTTTGACAGTAGGGGTGTTTATAACGCTAGTTTCTCGCTACAAAATAAATAAGTACAAAAAAGATTAGAGAGTGATATTAGCTAATAGTTCCACGGGCAGTGGGAAGTGGAGATAGACTATGATCACCTCTGTGGATTTACACTGCCTTTTTTCTTTTTTTCTTTTTGTCTGACAAGCTCTTGCCTAACCTTAGGGGATACCTTCTCCCTGATTATGAGAAATTGAGAATGAATTAAATGCATAAAAAGGGTTGTCACAGATCGACTCACCAAAGGAAAAGAAGAGAAATGGAATTAGTCTTGCTGCTGTTGCTTGCAGCTAGGGGTGGATTGAAAGCAAAGTGTGGGGAAGGGGACAGAGGTGGCAGAGGAGCTGGAAGAGGTCATGTTGGTCAGGGGAGGGAGTGGCTAGCATGGCAGGGAAGGAAGGGGGAAAGAGGGGTGCAGGTAGGACTGACCATGGGCATCCAGGGCACAAATTACCTATGGAGTGAGATTTGAGAGTCTTGGAAAGACCTCTGCTTAAAATCTACTCTGCAGAAGGGCAAAATTCTGGTGGATACACACTTTCACATAAGCACAATGCTCTCTGCCAATGCACTGATCGTCAAAACAGGAATGAGGCTGTTCCTTTCCTTCCTGTAAACTACACAAGAGCAGGGGCCAGATCTGTCCTAGTCATCTGGTATTTTCAAGACCTAGCACACAGTAGGTCCTTAATAAGAGTTGAATGAATGAATGAATGAATGAATGAGTGAATGAATGGGAGAGACTGAAGATAATATAAGAATAGTGGGACCGGTTGGGAAAGTACCCTGGAGATTCATAACATCAATTTCCCCATTTTCCTTAGAGTCAGTGGAGCCCTAGACATCGGAGTCATCATCTAGAATGGTTACACGGTGTCAGAGTTCATCTCTCTGGGGCCACCCTGCGTTGAGCTGTGGCCCGCATGGGGCAGGGGACACTGGTGCATCCCTGCGCCAGGAACAGACCGGTGGAACTGCAGAGCAGTAAACTGGTGGGAGCCAGGCACACTGCTGTCTGGGAAGGAAATATGGAACCAAGCTCTGGGTCTTTCCACTGGTGCGCTCAGCACAGAGGCCTCCAACAGAGCAAGGAGGGAAACCGTCTGTGGGGAAATTGGGAGTGAGTGGCTGGTATGCCACCCCACCTCACGGTAAAGGGTGTGTGGTGGGGCAATCGGACAAGCCCCCCAAGCAGCTGATCCTTGGGTGGAGGAGGACGGGTACACAGTGATGTGGGCTCTTGGCTCCTGGGAGCGCATGAACTGAACAGCAACAGCGGGCCTGGGCGAAGCTGCGGTGGCTCGGAGTGGGGACAGAAAGGAAGGCAGGGCCGCTGTCAGTTTTCCAGTTGCTGAGTGAGCAGCAGGTCACATCTTCTCTTGAGTGTCCTGGCTCTAGGGTAGGAGGACCTGCCAAGCCCCAGTCATTGAGGAATGATGTGACAAGAGGCCACAGCAAGGGCGAGGCTCCTGGAGGAAATGCTCACAGGTGTGGACGTGCACAGACCTCAGGACAGGGCGGGTGACCGTAATCTCAGGTTAGTGATGAGGAAAGCCGGTTGTGTGCTGGTGGCCTGGAACAGTCTGTGGTGGAGGTGTCCAGGCTGCCTCAGGCCTGCCTTGGAAATGCCACTGAGGGGCCACCCATTGATTCACCCACTTTTGGCTTCTGCCCCTGAAAGGGCATTTGGTAGATATCTATTCAACTTTGGAATGGCCTCCATTCCCAACTGCCTCTTTATTAGCCATTAAGAATTTTCTATAAGTTTATATGAATTCTTTTTTGAAACTCTCATTATTGCCTGCTGCCGCCTCTTGGAATTTTTACCTCTTCTGGGTAGTTTTATTCATCTAGACCACGTCTTTCTTATTCTGAGTTGGGGCACAGGTGGTCAAATTCTCCCGTTTGGGATGTGACCTCACATGTGTGTTCATGCCTCTTGTAACGTCCAGCCATGATCTCAGACCTCAACTCTGCAGACCACCTCACTCAGGAAGTCTGCCCAGTCCTCCTTGTCGCTGGCCACTTAATTGCCTCCTTATTCTGACTGACAGTGCGCAGGACATTTTGCAAAGCCCAGGGAAGCTGTTTTTTTAGCCAGGGTGTGGCACAGCACATGAAGTCTTCTCTTGGGCCTCAGAGGCCCTGCATTCAGCGTTCAGAGGAAGTGCTGTGTCCTGTTGGTCAGTCAGACTCCAGGTGGAGAGAGGCATTGATCTTCAATGTGATGGTATTAGTCACAGAGTGGGAGGCGTGGCATGGTCGTTCCAGCCAGGGGGCACAGGAAGAGAAGGCCTGTTAAAGAAGTGCTGTGTGGACCTCGAGAGGCAACCTTGCTTCCTTCCCCCAATCTGCTCTTCTCCTGGACAGCCCTGCCTCTGAGTCTCTCCCTCCTACAGGCAACGAACATCTGCCCCATATCCGGAATCTTCAAGCAGCCAATTTGATCCCTTTTCTACTAGAGAATTAATTTTTAATGGGTTTTATAGCATGGTGGATAAATCAGTTGGGGAGAGACAAGGAACTGGCAATGCCTAATGAATATCGATTGGGCCATTTAAAAGGTAAACCTTGCCAAAAGGGGACAGTGACCCTGCAGAATCAAGATCAGCTATGCCCAGTGGCTGTGGGGCACCAGGGACTATCCCATTTCTCAGGGCTGAGATATTTCTTCAACTTGTTGGCCAGAAGCTTCACCACATTTTGGGAAATGGCTGAGACTTTTGTTAACATTCACATAACTTTCAGACAGGATAAGGAACTTTTTTCTATATCTAATTCCTTAGTATAAAATAGTGATGTAGATATTTTCAAAAGGACAGGAGAAGAAGGGGAGGATTGAGGCAGAGGGATCTTGTGCATCTTCCTGGGGTTGATTGTGTCTGAGTTCTCTGTCAAACACTTTTGGGGGTACACAGTGGTACCACAGAATGCAGAAAAGCCTTAGAGGTGAGATTGCACATTTTACAATGTCCATTTTTTTCTTCGAGATTTGATGAAAAATGTTTTTCATTGAAACATTTTCTTTGGTGGAGGAGAATGTCACAACTGGTGTGCACCAAAGAAGATTGCATGTCCCCTCTCTTGCTTCCTGCTGTAGGAAGACCTCACTCAGTGATGGAGAAAGAACTGGCCTCAAGGGGAAAAACTTTGGGCTCAAGTTTTGGTTCCAAGCCTAACTAATAGGAACAAGAGTAATGAACAAATCATTCATTATCTTATTAAAGAATATGTAAGTAACTGCCGAAGTTTGCTATACTATTATAAAGCAAGGCAGTTCAATAACCTCTGAAGAATATTCTAACACTAATGTGCTATCACTATTAAAAGGATTCATTGTATTTAATATGGCATTTTGTTACAACTTATTATTATTATTATTTTGTAGGTACCATATTTCTGGGTAAGTATCTCTGTCCCTTTGGAAAGTGCTGTGCTTTTTCAATGATGGTATCCCAATGCAAATCGTGTCGGCAAGGCCTCCTGGAGGATCACCTTCAAGGCAAATCTGAAACATTCATTTCACTGAAAACAGTCGTATTTCCTAAGCATTATGTATGTGAGAAGATGAGAGGACCAGGTGATCAGGAAAGGCCAGGTAGGAGAGGCCTTGGGCATGGCTGGGGAATTGTAGAAATTTTTATTTTAAGGCATCTTCTTTCACCTGGTTCCTTTCTCACATGGAACCTGTCTACCATATTGGCTGGATATTGCCAAACGAATGACATTCCTCACGGCCCAGGCAGTTCCCTCTGGCCATTCCCAGGGAAACCTTTTCACCTCATACTTCATGCTCTGGGGCTCAGGTTTAGAGAAGGACTGAGTTGGACTGGTGGTTCTTACCAGGTGGAGCCTGATGGAACCCCATGGGAGGGGGATGCGTTGCCCTGGCACTCTCCACAAGAGATCTCCACAAAATCTCCAAAGAGATTTTGGTCTCCAGAACCCAGAGAAGTGACTCTATAATTATAGAGGAAATCAGAGACCATCTATTTGATTAATTTGATGTGTCAATTTCTCTGACCCACAGGATACCCAGATATTTGGCTAAACATGAATTCTGGGTGTGTTAGTGAGGTTGTTTTTGGGTGAGATTAGCATTTGGCGGACTTGGTATAATGACCCCTTCCTGTGTGGGTGGGCCTCATCCAATCCACTGAAAGCCTGGATAAAGCAACAGGCAGAAGAAGGGAACTGTGGTCTCTGTTGAAATGCTTGAGCTGGGATATTGGTCTTCTGCCCTTGAGTGGAACTTATGCCATCTGTACTGCGGTCCTCAGGTCTTCAGGTCTGGCCTGGAACTATATCACTGCTGTTCTGGGTCTTCAGTGTATAGGTGGCAGATCACGGGACTCCTTAGTCACCATCAAGTGTGAGCCAATTCCTTATTATCTATCTATCTATCTATCTATCTATCTATCTATCTATCTATCTATCCATCCATCTACCTTCCCACTCTTATTGTTTCTGTTTCTCTGGAGAACCCTTCCTAATACACTATTCCAGAGGAAAGTTAATTGGGAAACTGGGAAGACCTCTCTTGTGTTTCAAATCACATTGCTGGTGTAGAACATCATGAACAAATTCATTTCTCTCAATATTATAGGCCCATAGAAGGATAGCTGTGGAGTTAGAAGCAGTTTTAGAGGATTTTCTAGGCCAACCTCATCTTCTTATGAATGAAGAAATAGGCCAGAGGGTTGAGTCCTGTAAATATGTTGAAGGTAGTTAGTGACAACAGCATTGAGTACGTACTGTATGCACATCTTGACACCCTAACTGGATCATAGACTCCCTGGGGGCAGGTATCTTCTCTGGTATCTCACAGCCTGTAGCATAGTTGTAGGTATATGGAAAGTGTCAGGAAAATCTTAGTGGTCTGCAGCAGTGCTTCTCAAACTTGAGTGTGCATCAGAATTACCTTGTTAAAACACAGGTCTCTGGGCTCCACCCCCAGAGCTTCTGGCTTATTACGTCTGGAGCAGGTTTCTGAAAAATCTGCATTTCCAACAATATCCCAGTTGCCGAGGCTGCTGATCTGGGGACTGAACTTTGAGAACTACTGAGGTAAGTGTTTTAAGGATCTATCCATTTCTCATATAATTTGAAGCACTTCATTCCCAGGAAGCCTACTTTATTAGACACTAAGTGGCTACGTGAGAAATCCCAGACTTAAAAGATACTAGTTTAAAAGTATTTAAAGTGAATAATTACCTTCAGGGTGGTCTAGGTAGAAAGATTAAATAAATTAAGTTGAGTCAATAGGAGTTTAAGCATCATTTGTTAAAGCAGTACTATTAGTTTTTCTTTTCCTAGTGGAAATTCTCTTCTTGTCACATAATCCTAATTAATTATTGTATAAAGACCTGAAAACTTAAATGCACAAGGGAGTAATAATCTTATGTTTCATTAACCAGCAGATTCAAAAGCCAGAACCAAGTGTGGAGAAGGAGCAGGAACAAGTGTACAGGGCAAGTCCCTTCCAAGTGGCCTGAGGTCCACCCTCGTGCTTGCATTTGTCACAGAGTGTGTTAACGTGAATTTACATTTACGCTCTTAAATATATTGTCTCTGTTCAACACAATCTTATTGGAGGTAGCCAATCAATATGAATTTCAGGAGTATTTGCCATTGATTTTGCAATATGCTTTGTAATTACTGAATCAATATAAAATTCTCAACTCATTAGGAGATTAGCTTTTTTTAAATCATTTATATTAATGTGTTTAACCAAAGGCATTGGACTCCTTTTTAAAAAAATCATTTGTTTAATCACCTACATTAAAAATGAATGAATGCTGTGGACTCAGAGTTTATTCTACTTGCTTTTCAAGGAGCACCTGCCTGGTATTTTGTCTTTGATAGGACCTCAACAAATCAGTTGCATTGTAGAGTCCAAATGATGACATGGGACCAAATGGGAACAACCATTTCAATAACCCAGTAGAAAAAAGGCAGCTTCATGGGTTGAGGTGGTTAGCCTTATAACTATTCACTCTTTTTTAAAAAAATATATTTTATTTTTACAGACTGCATTTTGATTCATTGTACACAAATGGGGTACATCTTTTTGTTTCTATGGTTGTGCATGGTGTAGATTCATACCATTCATGTAATCATACATGTACCTAGGGTAATGATGTCTCACTCTTGATTTACTAGTTTAATTCTTATAGTTTTGAGTTTTTATCTCAAAACTACTAGTTTTTGAGTTGTTTGTTTATGATGCTTTCTCCTTGGGACAAAGCTTATAGCACTTGGTCAATTAGGAGACAGTGTGACCAATGTGGTTCTACAACATGTACAATCAGAAGACGGAGAACGTGTACCTCATTTATGTGTGATATATCAAAGTGCATAAATGCAAGCTACTCGTGTATAACTAATTACAACAAATAAAAAAATTTAAAAAAGAGAAAGTGGACATTTGGGCATTGAATACACACTTGGTAAATAAAAGAATAAACTGTGTTTTTACTAGCAACACTTCTGGCAAATGTGTAAGTTCTTCACACCAAACACTTCTCCAGTTCTTTGCAGACCCCAGCTGGGCTTCTGACAATTTCATTCAATTCGCACACTAACTACCTGGAGTTAGTGCGGACCCCACAGGACTGCTCACCCTCCCGCCCCACTTCAGAGGCCAGTTGTAAGAATTGGGTGCTCAGGTGCTCATATTTGTGATGAACTTGGCTTTGAGATCAGGGATTCCCATACCCAAACCCCTCCTCAAGTTTGATCATCTGCTGTGATGGCTCACAGAACTTAGGGAGTTGTTTTACTCACATTCACCTGCTCATCGTAGAGCATATGCTGAAGGATACAGGTGAGCAGCCAGATGAAGAGGGACAGATGAGGTCTGGAAGGGTCCCAGGCACAAGAACCTCTGTGCCTGAGGAGTTGGAGTGCCCTCCAGCACACGGTAGCACATTCACCCACCAGACGCTCCCGAAGCCTATGGTTTATGGAGGCTTTATCTCGTAGGCATGATCAATTAGTAACTCAGTCTCCATCCCCTCCCGCTTCCCCAGAGTGTAACTGGGGCTGAAAATTTCAATCTTCTAATCATAGTTTGTCTTTCTGATGACCAACCTCCACCCTAAGGCTACCCAGGAGACCACCAAGAGTCACTTCAGTAGAACAAAAATGCTCCTTATCACCAGAGGAAAATCCAAGACATTTAGACATTCAGTGTGTAGTGTGCTCCTGTCACCTGATCACTCAGAAAATTACAAAGATTTTAGAACTCCATTGGGAACTGGCGGTGAACAAGTGTATCTTTCTTATGTCACCGTGGATTAAATACTTACGCAGATTTTTAGTACTGATAATAGCAGCACCTCACCATAACTGTGAGTGGGTTGGGCAGGTGTTGTCTATTTATAAGTGTAGAAACTGAGTCCTGGCGGGTAAAGTGTTGTGTACCAAGTCACCATATGTGTTTATGGCTGGGCGGATCTAGGGTACATGTTTCCCTGTGGTTGGAATATACACAGGCAAGGCCATCCTCTGAGGAGTGGTAGCTGTCGCTGGCAGAGCACATCGCTGCTGAAGACTGTTGGCTTTAGACATTCTTGGTGACCTTGGCACCCAAAGTGGCTCCTCCTGGCCCTGTCTCTAGGGCCGCACAGTCCCAGGACACTTTGGCTCCAGCCAGTAGCTGCTGCTTAGAGTTTGTTATGGCTCAGATATGAGTTGTTCTCCCAAAAAGCTCAGGTGTGAGGCAATAGCAGCACATTCAGAGGTGAAATAATTAGGTCAAGAGAGCCTTTGTCACCCCTTGAGTGGATTAACTGGGTGGTGACTGTAGGTGGGTAGGGCGTGGCTGGCGGAGGTGGGTCACTGGTGGTGTGCCTTTGGGGTATATATTTCGTCTCTGGTGAGGAATGCTCTCTCTGCAGCCTGATTGCCACATCCTGAGGCACTTTCCTCTGTCACTCCCTTCTGCCCTGATGTTCTGTCTCACGTCGGGCCCATCGCTAAGAAGTCAGCCATTTGTGAACTGAGACCTCTGAAGCCATGCATGCCAAGTACACTTCCTCCTCTAAAACTATTCTTGTCTGGTCTTTTGGTCGCAGAGGTAGAAAAGCTCACTACAACAGAAATTTAGGGTTTCGAGTTGAGATACCTGGTGTTTCAGAGATTTTTTTCTGCCCATCAGGAGAGCATTGTCCTGGCATCTAATGCAGGATAATAACTATAATAATAATACTACTCCCTTCCATCCTACGGACCCTAAGAGTTTACAGGAGGCCTCTAAATGCAGTATCTGGTTTCAAGCTCACAACTGCCCTGGGAGGTGGGCCGATGCTCACAATCCATTTGACAGCTAGAGGCCAGTGACGATTACAGATGTCCGGTGGATTGCTAGCAGTGGGTAAAGAATTGGATATCTGTCCTCCCGCCTGACATGGTGCTGCCTTCCTGGAGAGAGGAACCAAAAACAAAGTCCAGGATGGGCTCTGGCAGCCACGTGTCCTCACTTCCTTTGGGGATGTCTCTCCTTCTCGCTGGGTTTCAGTTCCCATCTCAGGGGTGGGGGATGCCACTCCCGCCTTTCTGTCTGAAAGAAGTATGGAGGGAGGGATGCATGAACAGATGGGTGTTTCCCTCCGTCTGGTCTCTCGTCCATTGGTTGACCAGCAGTGCCGTGGCCACTGGATTTTGGGGGGCTCTGGGTAGCGGGTTTGTGGGAGATGCCAATGGCTGTGTGGGAGAGGTGATGGGGGAAAGTGGGGACTCTAGTGCTGCCCTGAACAAAACCGTAGTGCTGGTGCCTCGCCAGCTGCCTGGCCTCTCAGGGTCCTTCCTTCCATTCCAGTGGGCTGGTACAGCATTCCTAGACTTGAATGCCACCTGGGCAGCCCTGTGCTGGCTGAGTAAGGAAAGGTATTCATCCAGAGGTGGGCATGACTGACCAGGGGTTGCCATGTTACCCCTCCCAGCAGGGCTGCCTGTCTCACAGATATGACTTCGCCCTAAAAGGAATGAAGCAAGGCAGTTGTGGTTGTGGAATTTCAGCTCCATGCTTGGGAGCTGGGCCTTCACTGAGGGTGTGCGTCAGCTGACTGCTGGGCCCTGCTGCTCCTCTGGAAAGAGGGGCACATTGGCTGCCATCCCAGGATTCCTGTTCATAAATCAGAGTTCTCTGCCACCAGCTGCTTGGCATATTGTTCTTGTACCAGTGATGTAGTTGCCAAATTGTCAGTGTGCTGGGCTGGGGGTAGCACAGGGCTTGTGTAATTAACCCCCTTGATGCACCTCACCCTGGAGTTCACCCAGCGAAACTTGGCTTCAAGATGGCCCCAGTGGCAGGGGGCAGGGGGGCTGTTGGCCTGGCCACCCTCACCAGGGAGGATGTATTAATCAGGGAAGGGTGGCTGACAGACTGGGGAGGGAGCAGCTGTTGAGAGACGCTGGGAACTGGCTCAGTCTCTGTGTAAACGTCCTCACTTTTGAGGGGATGTTGGAATTGAAGTGGCAATGCATGTCTTTGGAACTTTGAACTCTTTCTTCCATTCTGTTCCCCTGATTTTGTGTCACAATGGCTTTTTGGATTATTAATGTAAAATACTATGATGGGGGACAAAATTTTAAATAACCTGGATGCCACCATCACAAAGGATTTCACATTTGCATATTACCACAGAGCTCCAGTTTGTGCACATCTTTTGTTTTCATAGTTGATAACCAAGATGCTATTGTCATTTTGTAATCTTTTGGCATGCTTTTTTCTTTCTTTCTTTCTTTCTTTCTTTCTTTCTTTCTTTCTTTCTTTCTTTCTTTCTTTCTTTCTTTCTTTCTTCTTTCTTTCTTTCTGATGGAGAATCAGGTGCAGGGCTGTGAGGCTGCAGAGACTGGTCCAGGGCCCTGCCTCCTGACTCGCCATGTTCTGCCACACTTCCTGGGGCTGGTTAAGGCAGGGCCAGTGCTGCTGGTGTTAGGGGCAGGGGTATGGCAAGCATGCCTCTGAGAGACTGCTGGTCATCAGCCAGTTCGGATTGTGATTCATATGACACCATGTCTGGCAGCAGTGCTCAGAGCCTGGCCAATGTCTTCACTGGGCAGCAGGGTGGGCACTGGGGGGGCAGATCGTGGTTTTCACTCTCCAGCCTGTGGGTATCAGCAGGAACCCTAGAGACATCCTAGCCAGACTCCCACTGTACAGGTGAGAAAGCGGAGTTTCTGGGGGCAGCAGGGACTCCCTTTCCTTTCCTAAGGCACGTTCCCTTGGAGGTGGCATGTTCCGCAGGAGTCATTCAAGATCACAGAGAAAAGTGGATGGTTCACGTTGAGGAGTCAGGTGTGTCATTTCAGTTAAATGGCAGCAAATGAACATAAACTTTTGACTCACAGCAATAGCAATTTCATATGGTTCAACCTGTTAGTTGGGGAGGCAAGACATATGTGAAGACACCACCCCGAAGAGAAGCAATAAAAACAGTTAAAGAACAATTCAAAGGATTATTGAAAAGCTGCCATAAGGCATTTATCATTTAGAAAATTTCTTACTTTGAGTGAAATGGCAGAGCTGTGTTCAGATTTTTAATCCAGTGTATTGAAAGCCTTTATCCTGGTACCCGACACCCAGTAGGTGCTCAATGTACCTACTGGACACATGAAGAGTCATGTTCACCATCTTTCTCCACTTCCCTACCCACTTCCCTCTCCTCCCTCTCCTCTGCCCAATCAAAATGCATTCTGTTGTCACATATAACTAATTAGAACAACAACAACAAAAAAAAGTCACATTCAGCTCTGATTAGCTGTTGACTCAGAATTCCATGTGGCAGAACCTGAGCAGCTTAAACAATGAGGGACTTCAGTTTCTCTCATGAAAGGGCAGGAACAGGTTGTCCAAAGCTGAGGCAGCTATTCAAGCAAGTCATCAGGGACCATATTCTTCTCACTGTCATCTTTAACATGTTGTCTTTGTTCCCATTGTCCCAAGGTGGCTGCTCCACATTAAGAGATCAGGTCCAAGATCCAGGCAGGGATATTTGCAAATGGCAAAAGCCACTGTGTGATGGCAGAGTCTTCGCCTTTTTATCAGGAAAACAATAGGTTTACTGGCTGCCCCACTGACTAGTCTTCTTCTTGCAATACATTGATCTGACATGAGTCACATGGCCACTCAGAGTGGCAAGTGAATCTGAAACTGGGCTCTGTTGGTTGGACAGGTGGAAGGCATATTAGTAGGTAATATGCATCTTCTCCCTCAGATGCTTTACAGTGAAAACTGATCATTTAAACAAGAAGTGTAGGTTGTAATTTGGAAATCTCCGAGTGTAAGTTGTGTGTTCATTCATGCATCATTTATTCATTCATCCTGTGCAGAGTCAAAGGAAGTCTGCCAGGTGAGGGGTGCTGGCCATGAGCTAGGATTGCAGTGGAGAATAAAGCAGTCTTGACATCTGTGTCGACGGGGCTCAGACACACACATGCAGGACAGGAAGGTCCCTGAGCAGCAAGGAAAGTAAGGTTCAGGCAGGTGGCAAGGCTGGAATGTATAAGAGGGAGCAGAGAGTCTGAGGAAATAAAAAGGAGACCTGTAGGGCCGGTGTAGGATACTGGAGGGGTGTGGCACTTAAGTGGCCTGGGAACGGAAGGAGCTGGTCCCATAGGTCTAGGCTGGCAAAACCAGACCCAGGGCACACACTGTGAGCACTATCAAGGAGAGTGGGTGCAAAGTGGCAATCTGAACTGATGGTGCACGTGTGGTGGAGAGGCCACATCAGCTCATGTGAGATGTGGACCAAAGGCCACCACCCAGGCCACCTCCTCACGTGGGCATGGACAAGTGAAACGGGGAGGTTTTCACTGTGTGATCATGTCTTGAGCCCTAGGAAGACAAGGAGGGACCACTGAGCAAACTAATTGCACCTGGCATTCTTTATCATTTATGATGATTCTGCCATGCTTGGCCACCTCAATCGAGGGGCAGCTCCAAGAGTGGGAGACGCCATTAGGGAGCTGCTGACAGGGCACAGAGCTGTGGGACGTGATGGACCAGCCACCAGATGACCTCAGCACAAACATTTGTTCTATTGATTGACCTTTAGGAGAGAGAAATGGGTGCCTGGTTGTCACTGGCTGGTCAGGCTGTGATCAAGACAGATTCTGTGCAGGGATCACCTCCCCTTCTCCTCCTTGGGACCAGTGACGACATTCAGAGAAGGCTGGTTCCACAGTGGTGTGCAGTGGTGTGGGCTTGGCCTGGCAGTCGTGGCTGGTGAAAGGTTCCCGGGGAACACAAGTCAGCTTTGCTCTCTCCCAGCCTGCTTCCCCTGGATGTCATCTTTCAACAATCTCATGCCACTCCTGGTCCTGGGACTCTGAACTCCACCCAGGTCAGTGTGGCTGCAGAAAGGTTTTTCTTCCGGTTTTTCCCCAGAAGAGTCCTGTTCTCAGTTCTGCAAGGAACACATGGAACTTGTTCCTGCTAAGCCACTGCTGCTGGTCATGAATTTCCCAGGGCCACTGTTCTCATTGGAAGAGGCAGTAATGCCTTAACCTGTGGTTTTATAAAATTGCCATGAGAATCAAAAAACCCTAACTCTTTTTTTTTTTTTTTCAGTTGAACATCTAAAAAAATTAACATGAATGAATTCTGAATCTGTGAGGAATTTCCTTCACACCCAGTAAGGCCTCACAATTTTAGGACCCCACCGTTATGGTTTAAGTATGAGGTGCCCCATCCCAAAGCTCCTGTTCGTGCAGGAATATTCAAAGGTGAGATGAATCATTATAAGAACTGTAACCTAATAGTCCATCCTAGTTTGAATGGACTGGGTTGTAACTGTGGGCGGGTGGGGTGAAGCTGGAGGAGGTGGGTCACTGGGGATATGTCCTGGAAGGTGCATCTTCCTCATGATCCCTTCATGTCCTCTCTCTCTCTCTCTCTCTCTCTCTCTCTCTCTCTCTCTCTCTCTCTCTTTTCTGACTTTGTCATAAGCTGAGAAACTTTCCTCTGCTGGGTCCTTCCCCCAGGATGTTCTGTCTTCACATGGGCCCAGGGGAATGGAGTCAGCCATTTATGGACTGAGACCTGTGAAATTGTGAGCTCCAGATAAACTTTCTCTCCCCTAGGTTATTCTTGTTGGTTCCAGTGATGCAAAAACTGACTAAAACATCCATTTAATTTTAAGCTGATAATATAATTAATGTAAAGTAGTACTAGTAAAATAGAGAAGAAAATTGGAGGCTACTCAAAGGTATGGATCTCAAAGGAAGATGTTTGGATACAGGATAGCTGGAGGCTCTGGGGTCCTTTCAGCTCCTCCGGTGATACTATAAGACTGAAGTGAATGCACACCGGTGTGAAGGTCTCCCAAGCAGTGCCAGCCATGTCATGGCTCATGGAGAAAGGACAGGAAGTCCTCACTCTTTCTCCCCACCCCCACCAGTGTGGAGTCCCATTCTGTCATTGACAAAGGGTGAGAGCAAAAATTTTAAAGAAGGTTGCTTCTGAAGAGGAGAAAGAGTGACAAACCTGCCTCCTATTGCAGAGGTGGACAGAGAGATATGTCCTGCTCTGGATGGTCTTTGGACCATCACAATATCTTCTTGTTTGAAATAATAAGTGAAGTGACAGAAAAACTTAATCAAAATGTATATATGCATTCTACTGTCAGTACAACCAATTATAACAAAAAATTTAAAAAATTAAAAAAGCTTAATCAAGCTTTCTTAGTTTATGCATGCTAGTATAACAGAACATCACGAATGAGTGGCTTCAATAGCTGAAACTTCTTTCTTATGCTTCTGAGGGCTGGAGAACCCAAGATCAAGGCACTGGTGGATCCAGTGCTTGGTGAGGGCTTTTTTTGGGCAGATGGCTGCCTTATTGCAGAGATATCTTTTCTCTCATGTCTCATAAGGGCACTAATCCCATTCATAAGGGCTCCACCCTCATGACTGACTTATCGTCTAGTGTTCCCGCCTCCTAACACCATCATCTTGGGGATTAGGCTTCAACATATGAAGGGGGCGGGCACAAACATTCAGAAGATCACACAAAACTGCTGCTAAAGGAGCATGATGGCAATACGGGTGGTTTACCTTTATGGGATCCTCTAGGGCTGGCATGGGACAGAATCCTTTCAGAGAACTCTCTTATTCAATCTGTACACTCCACCAATCAGGCACTATTCATTACCTGCATTTTGCAGAAGAGAAAACTCAGTTACAAAGAGGTAAAGCAACTTGCCCGAGTTTATACAGCTAGTAGGGGTACACAGAGGATTCACATTCTGTGCCCTCTGATTCCATTCCACTCCATTCCACTGTGTGGCGATCTGCTCTGGGATCCTTCACCTATTTTGTGATCAAGGTCCTCCAATTCCTCACCTGCACAGGCCGTGTTAAGGGCACACCCTGTCGGTGGGCTAATTCTACTGATGTTCAGGGGACGAAGCTGTGAAGTCCTCCTCGGTAGGCCTGGGAAGAACGACTTCTTGTGGATGTCATGGCCCTACAGCTGTCTAAGTTCCATTTCTTTTACTCCTGTGTGGGACTGCTGGGCTTCTGAGATCCAACAGGCATTGGGGGACCCTTGAAAGGCTGAACTCTTGGTTCAGCTCTGTAAATACGTATTTAGGGAGCTTTAATAACGCATATTATTGACCACATAGGCCTGTAGAACTATTTGTGTGTAAATCCATATTTAGTACACTATTGATCCATACCAGGCAGCCAAAACCATATTAATTTGAATGTGAAGATTAAAAACATTTTCTAAAAGTTGTTGCAGAGTATAAAGGAGTTGATGTTCAATTTCTAACTGCCTAATGTGCTTTCCCTTCCTTTAGATGGCTCCTTTTAGCTGACTTGGCCAGTTTCTTTTCCAACTGGCTTCTCCCTCACTCTCTTCCAGAGAGGCTGTGGGTAGTGGATGCTGTGGCGAGGCCCCGTTTGCCCCCGCCAGTACTGAAGTACACTCGTCCCCAGCCGCTGGAGTGTTGCCGACGGATGGTACTGCACTAATCCCTCTTCAGAGTTCGCCCTCAGCTGAAAAGGACCTTATCCACCTTGTTCCAGGTCACAGTCATGCCTGGGGATAGCTGATGGTGGGTCTGTGTGGGGGGTGAGGGCTTTCCTGGATCTGGAGTCTCTGGGCGATGGGAAGAGGCCTTTAGGAAGGCTGCTTTGCAGCTCAGCTCCTCGCTCTGCCCAGCAGGGCTGTCCTTTCTCCAGTGGGAATCCCCCACAAACCCCTACCCCTAAGTCTGTGACCCAAGACACCACTCAAACCTGGAAACTGTTCTCGACTCCTTCCTCCTCTTCTACTGTGTAATTAAGTAATTTATCCACATCATAAAGAAATAGAAAGTCTGAACAGAACAATAACAACTAAGGAGATTGAAGCAGTATTCAAATCATTCCCAACAAAGAAGCCCAGGAGCTGGAGACTTCTCTGGTGAATTCTACCAAACAGCTAAAGAGGAATTAATACTTTATCCTCCTTAAACTCTTCCAAAAAATCAAAGAGGAGAAAAGACTTCCAAACTCATTTTATGAAGCCATCAGTTCCTTGATACAGAGGCCAGACAAGAATACTATAAGAAAAGAAAAATAGTGGCCATTATCCCCGGGGAAGGTTGATACAAAAAATCCTCAACAAAATATCAGTGAACTGAATTAAACAGAGTCATGATCATGTGGGATTTATACCCATGATACAAAGATGGCTCAAAATACACAGATCAATAAATGTGATTTACCACATTAACAGAAAGCAAAAATTATTTAATAATGTGAAAAAAGCATCTGTCATAGTTAACATCATTTCATGATAAAACTGAATAAATTAGATATAGAAGGAATATAAATATATCTCAATATAATAAAGGCCATATATTACAAGCTCACATCTATCATCATAGTGCTGAAAATTCGAAAACTTGTCCTCTAAGAGCAGAATCAGGAAAAAAGCAAGGATGCCCACTCTTTTTTTTTTTTTTTTTTTTTTTTTTGGGATGGAGTCCTTGCTATGTTGCCCAGGCTGGCCTCAAATTTCTAGGCTCAAGTGATCTTCCTGCCTCAGCCTCCTGAATAGTTGGGACATGCACATGCCACGGTGCCTGGCTAAGGATGACTTTAAGGATGACTTAAAGGGGCATTTGCAAAACCATGGCTGAACCTAGAAAACATTATGTAAAGTGGAATAAGCCAGACACACAAAGATAAATACTGCATAGTCTCATATGAGGAATCTAAAAAGATCAAACTTGTAGAAGCAGAGGTGGTTGCCAGGGTCTGGGAAGATGGGGTGGGGGAAATGGAAAGATGTTGGTTAAAGTATGGAAAATTTCCATTAGGATCAGTAAATCTCTGTTACCTTCCTCTTCCCCTGCTGGACAGGTGTCACCTGCACGACACCCCTGACAAGTGGTCTAACCTCCACTGGGACCTTGCAATGATAGGAGGTCATGACCTTGACCCTTCTTATTGGTGAGCTCATAGTTTTATGGGAACACTGTTATATTTTACCTTCAACTTCCACAGGTCCTAGTTCTGCCCTTTGGAACTTGGCATCAACTTATCAGCAAGACATTGGATCGTGGTGGAAAGGGTGCGATAGGTCATGCTAGTTGGACTGATGACACTCCAGGGTTGGCATGTATACAAACTGGAAGTAGCCAGAGAGATTGTCCTTGATTAGGCCAGTCTCCAAGAGAGACTCACTCCTCGGCTTCGAGGTGGGGCAAAGCAGCAGGGAACTGAAGGTAGTGGTAGTATTTAGAGTCAGGCAGGACTTCAAATTTTGTTTCTGGCTAGATGGTGCTGATCACATGTACACTAGGGAGATGTCTGAGACCCAAGATGGGACCAGGCAGGTGGCATCAGGAATTCGGGGACTTTTTCCAGATTGGAATAGACCCTGGAAATGACAGTTGGTAATAGTAATAAAAAATACTAATATTTGTTGAGTGACCAGCAAAGCACTTTGCTCTGGCTGGCTTCTCTGTAAGAAGTGTGGATACCACAGTGGAACTTGTTAGAGATGCATCTGGGGCCCCACCTCAGATCTGCTGAATCAGAATCCGCATTTTAACAAGAGCCTAAGGTGATTCATATGCAAATCACAAGTAGAGAACTGGTCTGGATGACTCCAGGGTTAAGGCAGCAAGACCCATTTCAGATAATCCCAGTCTGGAAAAGAACTGCTTCAGCCAGGGGTGGGCCAGGAGCAAAGGTTTGGGTAGGCAAGGCTGACTCCTTGCAGTCCCCCAAGTGTTGAAAGCAGCCAACAGGCCACTCAACCCCTTTTCCCTAAAGTGTCAAATCCAAGCTAATTTCTTCATCTATGGACTTTAAAACAGTCCCCCGTCTTGGTCACTCTCCCCTGGGGAGCATGTTAATGTTTCTCTTAAAATGTAGAGTGTATGCTTAATAGAGACCAAGTCTATATTTAACTGCATTGTCAGTCTTATTATCTCCTTCATGCCAATCAAATCCAAGGATTGTTCTCACTTCTCCATGAAATGGCTATTTAACCAGGTCTCCTGCACTTTACTTGCATCTGTAATGATGCTAATTTTCATTTTGTTAGTTGTTTATATATTTTTGGTACCCATTTAATATAATTTAAAGTTGCCTCTTTAAATTAAATTAAACATAATCATTGCCTCCAATTGGCAAGAGTCTAAAAGGACAGGGTGAAGGCAAGAATTCTGTGACCTAACACTATATCCAGATCCATCTTTCAGGTGCTGCAGACCAGGTGAACACTCTTCCTGGGGTGGTTGTTCTCAGCCAAGATATCAGCAGCACAGGGCTGCCCAGACCATGCTCTCCAGGTTTACAAGGACATTTCTCTAAAGACCTGTCACGTCTTCATCTCATGATGGGAGCAGATGAGCCTAATTGCTTAGGTTATAATTATTGAACTCATGACAAATTCTTCAAATCACTGCTTTGTCTCTTCAGTGTAAATAACTTACCTTTAAGAAAAGAACTTTTAATTTTATATAGTTTCAGGTTTACAGAGAAATCGTAAAGGTAGAACAGAGAGATCTTGTATATCCCACACCCAAATTTCTCTGTTAACATCTTACAACATGATGGTACATTTGTCACAACTAAGGAACCAACATCACTATTGCAAGAATGTATTTCTATTGACCTAACACGGCAATTTCCTCAGATTCCTAAGTTCTCCTAATGTCCTTTTTCTGTTCCAGAATCTCACCAAGGATGTCGCCTCACATTTAGTTGTTATGTCTTCTCAGGCTCCTCTGGTCTGTGATGGTTTGTTGGGGGTTCCTTTACTTTGATGACCTTGACGATTTTAAGGAGTACTGGTCTGGGCTGATGTAGAACGACCCTCAATTTAAGCTTGTCTGATGACCATCTCATGGTTAGACCAGGTTTATGGGTCTTGGAGTGAGGAGAAGGCCACAGCGGTGAAGGGCCCTTCTTATCACATGGGGCCATCAACTGGACTTAGCACTGATGACCTTGACCTTGAGCACCAGGCTAAGGCAGTCTTTGCCAGTTTTCTCCACATATAAGTCACTTTCAACCTGCTCTGAAATTTGCCTAGGAGTAGCCCAGCAAAGCCCTAGCTTGTGCTTTCCAGAATCCATCTTCCCCTGTGCCTGAAAAGTGGGATGTTTGACCAGGTTCAGTTTTCTGACTCATGTGTCACTCAACATTGATCCCTTCAAGAGTTGATCAATCATTTTCTGATTACATTTGCAAAACCTTTCAGAATTCAGGGATGTAATAAATCTTGGGCAGGATACATCCACACATTTCATTTATTTATCTATTCAATGTATATTTAATATCATTTGTGTTCCAAGGTCTCTCTTAGGTTCTAGAAGAAGATAAAATGTATAAGTCATCGTCCTTCTCATAGTAGGCTAACCATATAAAAACTCCATGTGCTTGTGTGTACCAGGGCAGCAGAGGGACAGGATACCTGATGAACTCTACCTGGGGTGTGGTTGGGGGTCAAGAAAAATCACACAGAATTGGTGGTACAAAGGGTGTTTTACCCCCGTAACCTTTGCTTAGCTACCTTTGACCTTTAAGGACTTCAAATTTTGTTTCTGGCTAGATCTGCCAAAACCCTTGGTGCTGATCATATATGCACACTAGGGAGATGTCTGGGACCCAAGATGCGACCCGCTTTAGACTGCAAGGGCCTTGGGTAGCAGCCACTGGGCTTTGCATCAGACTGGCCTTGAGGAACACCTTCCTGTCAGAAGAGAAAACTAACTGGATGAGGGAGCTTCCACCCAGCCCCCAGGGAAATTCAGGTTCTGGGGTGGTGAACATTACACAAGGCCCACAGGCTATAAACCACCCTAACAGGCATAATGGCTTTCGTGCCTCCACCTGAAGGGACTCATTGCAATCAGGTAACAGCTCTTGCAGATGCCTCCAGCGTTAACTATGGGAACACTGGCTTTATGGCACTGCCTGAATGATCTACATCCTGCTCCCGTCAATGGCAATTTCAGCAGCAATTCGGCTTATGTCTTTTCTGCATGCGTGTCTGTGCAGCGCCCTGCAAACCTCTGGCATTAACATGTGAAGGGGGCCATGTCACAGCTGCCAAGCTAGAGATGGGTAGGTTTGGGCTCTGAGCTAGGTGTTAAGAAATAACTCTCAGGAGCTGACACTAGTCCAAAGGACAAGATTAACCCCGATTCTGCATTCATTCATTCATTCACTTATTCATTCATTGATTCATCCACTCATTCATTCACAAGTCTTTAGTGAGTCCTCTGTTTCCCAAGCACAATACTGTACTAGGAATGCAAAGAGAAAAGGGACATAGGCCTTTCTTTCAAACCTCATAGGTGAGAGAGGAAGGCAGATATAGTGGTATAATACTCGGTTGGCGGCCGTGGGTGGATGCAGCCTGTAAGTCCGCAGCTGCCATTGAGGCGCTCTGTCCACAGGGACCCGCTGGGTGAGGTGAGGTTAGGTTTGCCCTGTAGTCTAGCCCTTGCCTTGGGGCTTGGGCCTTGGGCCTTGGGCTGCCTACGAACAGCACACTCTATGACCTTGCAAGGCTCCCTCCAGGGTGGTTGGGAGCAGGACAGCCTGCAGGGGAAGGTAAGGGGGGATGACGGCACCCCACCCCTTCACTGCAGTTGTTCCTCCCCCTCCCATCTTACAACCCAGCTGTCAGTCTGCGATCCTAGCCAGTCATTGGTCTGTTCGTCAGCCTGTGCTCCGGCAGCCATTGGCCTGACCCCTAGCCTGAGAATTTAACTACTCAGCAATTGGCTTGATGTCGTTAGCCGTGAAATTCAACTACTTAAAAGAAGCCCCCCCCCCCCATGTTCATTCTCTGTCTCTCTCTGTCTCTCTGTCTCTCTCTGTCTCTCTGTCTCTCTCTCTCTCTCCAGGGCAGACACTGTACATCCACCTAATAAAATCTCTTGCGTGAATTCCTGCACCAGGAGTGGTTTTTCTGGGCCCTTTTCACTTTTCAAGTGGAGAGTGGAGAAACTCTTAAATACTCAGGAATTTTGCCATATGAACCCTCTTCAAAATCCACGTAGCAGTTGCTATAAAGCAGAGCTCCCCTCTACCTTTAAATCTTTGGAGAGACGATTTATTTATTATCACCCAACAGTGAGATAGACATAATTAACCCAGGAAACCCATGGGGTTGACACCTAGGCCATCTGTTTTGAGTCTCATCTCAGCCATCGAGTTGTATGACCATGGGAAAGTCATTCAGACTTTCTGAGTTTCTATTTCCTCATCCTAACAGTGGAGACAGGAATAATTCCTGCCTCACAGGGTCATAGCAAGGCAGGACACATGTGGCACATGTCTGAGGCTGTAAGAAGATGGGTCTGATGGGATGAAGGTGCTCTGAGTGCGGATACACAGGAAGCTAGAGAGATTGGCAGGACCTGACAGTTAGACTTGGACCTAAGGGGCAGGGGTAATGTGATGATGGAGGAGCTCTTGTTAGTCTTAGGCAGAAGGCACATGGTTGCACATGTCTATGGGCTCAAAGGGACTATGTACCCAATCCAAGCCCCATATCCCAACTAGCCCCAAGCTGCTTCTTCACTGCCTGTTTATGCCACTTGATCAGTCCTCAGCAATCCCAAACTTCTCCTCCCCTTAGCCCTACAGCCACCAAGGACTGACAGGGCCAGCTCCCTCCTTAGCACAGATTCTCCTTAGGTGAAGGTCTCAGCCTGTAATGGGAAATTCCTCCCTGATTTTATGTGAGGCAGGTTCCCTGAATCTGTTGTCAAAGGAGTACATTTAGGCAAGCCATGTCTTTACCAGGCCATGGCAAATTTCACACTAGCGCACGAGGGGAGCTGATGTGCCCTGACTGGATATATGGTGGGTGAGATGTCTGGGGAGTTCTCTAAGCCAGAAGCCTAGGTCTCATCGTTCACTCCTATGTCTCCTCCAGTGAGACACTCCCGCCAGTTCATGCAGGCTTCCTAGAGTCTTTTGGAAGCACTTACTTGTCCCCATCCTCACTGCCTGATGTTAGTTCATTACCTAACTGAGATGGGTTACTGCAGCCACCTCTTCCTGATTACCCAGCAAGTGCTGCCTCCCCCATCCATTCCTCGCCCCACACCCAAACGAGCAACATCCTTGTCACTCAGCAATTCTGTGACATTTCAAAAGAACAAAGATCCTGTTGAGAGTTCGTTGCTTCCAAGATGCCAGTGAGAGGCTGGGAAGAGCATCCCATATGTTTTGCTACTTTGCTGTAGCAGAAGATGGGCATGAATGAAGTTTCAGAGACTCAGCTGAGCCAAGAGGTTTGGTCCTGGTTAAAACAGAACATGGCTGGGTGGGGCTACGATTTATCATCAGACAGCCTCACAACTGGCATTAATTTTTCAGATCTCTCTCCTCCTGATCCTTATTCGAAATCAGAATTTGAAAGGGGAATGTCACATGTCCAAAGCCCTGGACTTTGCCCAGCAAGTCAGGCATTTGGTGGGAGAGGGGCTTTGCTGATGGGATGGGAAAAGGAAGAGAATATCTAAAAGGGGAATTGGGAAGACAATCTTGGCGATTCTGGGACATGGGCATCTGCGTTATTTTTTGTTTTTGTTTTTGAAATTGTTTTTACTTGTTCCAATTAGTCGTACATGACAGTAGAATGCACTTATACATTTTGATAGATCATACATAAATGGAGTGTAATTTCTCATTTTTCTGATTATACATATTGCAGGATCACATTGGTCATGCAGTCACACATGTACATGAAGTAATAATGTCTGTTTCACTCTACTACCCTTCCCACCCCCATACCCCTTTCCCTCCCTTCACTCCCCTCTACCTAATATAAAGTAACTCTATTCTTCTCTATCTCCTCTTATTGTGAATTAGCTTCCGCATATCAGAGAAAACATTTGGTCTTTGGTTTTTTGGGTTTGGTATAGTTCTCTTAGCATGATATTCTCTAACTCCATCCAGTTACCAGCAAAAATTTTTTTTTTTTTTTCGGTGCTGGGGATTGAACCCAGGGCCTTGTGCTTGCAAGGCAAGCACTCTACCAACTGAACTATCTCCCCAGCCCAGCAAATTGTTTTTTAATGTTCCTCAGAGATGAGATGATTCTTAAAGGTCTGCGATTGTCGCTGCGACTCTTAGAATCCACTTCTCCTGTGGATTCTTTTATAGAACATAGTGGATAATACTCTCAGTCACGTCTTTTCAGTAAACAATGGAACCCTGAACGGCAGCTGGTGGTCAACACCTCAACTCATTCTAGTTAGACTGCTTCCTCAATGACACCAGAACAAGTGGCCTGTGCACCCAGGTCTCTGATGATTCAGCTCATTCCAGGCAAACATTTCAGAATATTTGGAACAGGGTTCTTACACTGGCCTTTCTGAGGTCAATGAACCCTTGATGCTGTATGCAAATTTTCAAACACATGTTTATGCACATTTTTCTGGGGTGGGGGTAACTTTCCTTTCAAAGTTCAGAACCACTCAGTAGAGAAACAGCTAGAACACATCTCTGTAGACCATTTCTTACCCATCAATCTTTGGCTCTGTAATTTTTGGTCAGGAGTTTGGAGTGATAATATCTAATGCATCCACAGAATCAGGTACATGACACCACAGATCAAGGCAGCCAATTCAGCTGGGCTGGAGTTTCCATTTCCCAGTGAGTTCAAGCTGCCCAATGAGCTTGCATGTTTAAGTGGAAGGCTCACTGTTTGTGGAAGGAATAAACAGAAAAGGCAGAACCTCAGGGATGAGAACAGCCAAGCAGTCATTCAGACAGTTGGCCATGAAGTGCTGTGGACTCAGCGGCCACCCAATGCAGAGCTGAAGCAGCAGAAGAGGGAGGAAGATGGAAGGAAAGTGCCTCCGATCAGGTGGATTAATCAGAGCCAGTAAATAATTTCTAATCAAAAGATGCCCTGAACCCTGAAGAACCCTCATGCTCTCTCTTTCCTTTTTTATTTATTTTTTGATTAGTATTATTTTTTTCCTTGAGTAAAGATGAAATAGGAGTCATTATCAAATGAGGCTTGGTAAGGTGATTAGATGTTATTTACAGAAAGACTGGGGGCAGATGGAATCATCCACTGGACCCTGTATGTGCTCAGCAAGACAGTCCTTTGGTTATCAATGTCACTCATTCTACAGTTGCAAGGGGCCACCTCCGGTGTGGTGAGGAGGGAGTCCCTCGGTTCAATAATCACTGATTACAGGAACTTGAGAAGTTGGTCATTTCCAATACAGCAGCTCTCAGGGGAGCTGTATTTAATGCAAACCACAGATTTTCAATCAATCAATCAGCATATATGTATTGATCGCCTACTACGTGCAAGGAAGATTCACGAGGAGTAGCAAATGTGAAGTCCGGCTCAGCTTCCACGAAGCTTTCTTGCGGTCACAGTGTGACCAGCATGGCTTCCTTCACTGTAACGTGACCTTGGAGGGCCTGAAGATCTTGGTAAAAAGCAGATTCTGATTCAGAAAGTCCGAGGTGGTGCCCCAGAGTCTGTTCCTAACAAGCTGGAGCAAGGGGTGCATTTTCAGTTCTCTGGTGGACACCTCCAGATTACCCTGAATGAGGAGCTGGGAAGCACAGGCTCTCAATGAAGCTGTGACACTAACCAGCTGTGTGACCTTGACCAAGTCACTCCTCCCTGAGCCTCAGTTTCCTTTCACATAAATTCAGGTTAGGTTGTGTGCTGCACAGATGCTCCAAGGATGATAGGTAAGTAGAACCCTTCAGAGTCATGTAGGATACAACCTGCCCAAACACATGCTGAGTTCCTGAAAGGGTTGGATGGGACAGTGGGTCTCAACTGTGGCTGCACATTACCATCATCGGCTGAGATTTTAGATGCCAATAGCTGAGCCCTGTCCTTGGTGATTCTGGGACCTAGGGATTGAACTCAGAGGCACTTGACCACTGAGCCCCAGCCGCAGCCCTATTTTGTATTCTATTTAGAGACAGAGTCTCACTGAGTTGCTTAGCACCTCATTTTTTGCTGAGTCTGGCTTTGAACTCATGATCCTCCTGCCTCAGCCTCCTGAGCCGCTGGGATTACAAGCGTGCGCCACTGTGTCTGGCCTGTCTTGTTTTTTAATGTTCCTGAGAGATGAGATGATTCTTAAGGTCCATCTTGTGATTGTCTTTGTGCCTCTTAGATTGCTCACAGAACCCTTAGGTTGCTAAACTCTAGCATACCAGAGAAGAGCAGGATTAGTGCAGAGCAAGGAATCTGGGCTTTCCTGGAGGCAGGTAGCAGGTTTAAATGGAGTGACCAGGAGGGAGAAGCCATTCCAGGTGTGGCTATGTGCACACAGATGCAGAGGAAGCGATCCACATTCTGGAGGCTTCTGTTCATATTTCCATCTGGATTGGTTCTGGGGATAGACCTGTGAAGAGACAAACGAATAGCCATCATCACGAGTCTATAATCATGCAGAACGGTCAGGGCTTGCTTGGAGGGAAGACAAGGAATCATATGATAGAGGCCTCACTCAGATTGAGGGACTGAGGAAGAGGCCACAAACCCGAGCAAAGAGGAACCCCTCCTGTCCTGGGTGCTTATAGCCCAGGCTTTGTGCAGTCCCCATGATCCAGCTCAGTTGAGTTCTGGGAACAGGGGATGAGGATGGCAGGGAAGAGTGGGGCCAGGGCTGTGCCTGTTTGGTGGCCCTTCTGAAGGGCAGGCTCTAGGACACTGTGATCACACCTAGTTAGAATCAGCTTGGAGCAGACCAGAGACCCCCATTCAGAAGACCCTTACCATAATTAAGCAGAAGCCCCCATCATATTTGTAATATATAAGTTCTTCTTCTTTTAGAAAGCTTTATAACAGAAATCAGCAAAATTTTCTACCAAAAACTCAGCGTGGGCTAGGACTTCCTCTTTCCTGTGAGGACTAAGTTACTCTGTTTTGCAAAAACTAAGTTTGGCAGCAGATTGATGATGCCACTTCTACTTTTGTTGTAAAACCTCCGACTAATCTAAAAAATGGGACCAAAAGCACTTTCTTGAACTCAAGAAAAAAAATACTTTTATGTAGACCCCCTAGCAAATGTAAACCTCCAAGCCCTCCCCCATCCCGCCCCCTTGGGTATAAAGTTCCAAGAATTTTCAGACTCAAGGTCCAGAGAATCTTTTAGGTGATAGCCCTCTGGACCCTGCAGTCAATAAACCTGCTTCCTGAAAATTCCTCAGGCATCCAGTCTCATCTGTCCTGCACCAAGCTGTCGAAGTATGCTGCTGGCTAGTCTTGCACCAGATGGTCCGGAAGTTGTGGAGCCTTGTTACAGGCTTCTGCACACAGTGGGTGGCTCCTTTAAGTCTAAAAGGCACTTCTCTCATTATTTTTTCTGTCAATCTAGTCTTTCACTCAAAGCTCTTTTTCTGTGTCCTCATTGTCCCCTTGTCTTTTAGGTCTTGGCCTGCAGACTGTGGCCATGAGTCCTAGAGGGGCCACCCGGGGCGGGGGACTGTGAGTCCCCTCTCCCACCCCTGCCTCAGGCTCCACTCCACGCAAACCCTGCTCTCCATGGGCCTTTTAACTAAAACGGATCCTGCTGGCTTCCGAGGAAAGATGGCCTCCCAAATCCATCCAAGGAATGTGATGGATGGCACTGCTGGGGCAGGAGACAGAGAAGTCCTCTCTGGTTTTCGTATTAATGCTGGGTTATCTCCCACAGTATTGATTTTTTGTTTGGCTTTTGAAATTTCTCTTCTCTGTTTCTGAGCCATTTCTATAAAAATGAAAGAGGAGGTGAGGGATGATGGCGCCTGGGTTGACAAGCTTTGCTGACTTGCAGTATTAGCTGCTGTTTTCCATTAGGTCTTTCTGAGCCTGTCAACTGCCTCTTCGGGGCAGAAATATATTTAAAATGTGGTATGGAAAGGTCCCCATGTGTCAACAGTAAGAGCCTGCCACCAGATTTAGTCACTGGATTTAATCTTCCCATCCTTAGCGCTCGGGTCCCCTTCCAAGGGTCAACAAAGATTTTGATGGACTCCAGCCTGCCCCTCCCCACCCTCACCCTCTCTTTCCTCCTCTTTCCCTCTGCAAGAACTGTTCATCTTCTGTGAAACTGTCAAGGGATGACATTGGCCTGGGGGACCTCAGCCTGCCTTCCTCCACTCTGTTTTGCTCTCAAATACGTTCCGCTCCTCCCACTTCTCACCCCTTCCTGCTCCTAGAGTTGCCCTCAGCACTGGGTGTCAATGACTTAGAATGTCTTTAAGGGAGATCCTCACCTGTGGAGATTGTCTTTACTAGGACTTGGGGCTCAAGGATGTTAAGCTCTGAATAGTGGAATTTCATACAGCCCAGCTTAGAGAGGATATTTTGGAGAAAGGGAGAGAAGGTGGTATTTCCTGAAATCTGAAAGCTACCCTCTCCCTCTGGTGTCACTGGGAGTGTCTCCTCTGGCTGGAGGGCATGTTGGACCACTGCAGGTAGCAGGGCTGCACCCAACAAGCTGGGCCATCCATCCATCCATTCAACAAGCATTTGAATTGAGTTAAAGACCCATTTTTTTCCTTTTACAACAGTAATATGGGCCCACAACCCTGCTTTGTCAGGTATACATTTTTTATTTGTTCATCCTTCATTGCACAAAGAAGCATGCAGACCTAGTACCAGACACTGTGCTAATGCTGGGCATGCAGGGTGGACAAGAGAATCAGTCCCTGTCCTTACAGGGGTGTCCAGACCAGAGAGCTGGAAGTCTTCCCTGCTTGTGCTTCCTTACCAACATTCCCCCACACTAGCACATCCAGTTATCTTGTTCTGTCTTCCTGCCACTGGCCTTGACCCATCTAATCTATAGCTACTGGAACAGTGAGTACATATTATAGGTCCATGATATATGTAGGTCTGCCTCAACCCCACCACATTTCTGAAACATGATTGAGTATGTAAGTCAGACCCCTCTCTTACTCAGAGGCTTCCAATGACTCCCCATTTTCTACAGAATAAAATGAGAATTACTTTGAATGGCACACAGAACATTCATGAGTTGGTCCCTGCCGATCCATCCAACCTCATCTTTTGCAATTCCCATGTGTTAGTCAGGGTTCTCCAGAGAAACAACCAATAGAATGTCTGTCTGTTTATCTGTCTGTCTGTCTATCCATCTAGCTATAAAATCTGTCAAGAGACTTATTATAAAGTATTGGTTCATGCAATTATGGAGATTGGTGGAGTCCAAAATCCACAATATGGGCTGGCAGGCAAGAGACCCAGGAAAACCAATGATGCACATAAAGTCTAAGGGCAGCTGTGGGAGAATTCCCTCTTGCTTGGAAGGCTGGTCTTTTTGTTCTGTTCAAGCCTTTAAATGACTGGATGAGGACTGTATACATTGCGGAGGGTAGTTTACTCCAAATTTACCAATTTAAATGTCAATATTATCCAAGAATATCTTCTAAGTTGATGTGTGAAGTTAAGCATGAGATCTTCTTTGCCCTTCATGCTCTGGCAACATCACATCTCTTTTTAGCTTCCAAAAATGGCACAGTGTCCTGCCTCTGGTTCTTTGCACATACCATTCCCTCCCCCTGACTTACCCTCCCCCATCCTTCCACTCAACGGAGACCTTGTCACCAAACCAGCCTCACTGGGAAGCTCTTCCTTGGTGATTCCTTCTTGGACCCTTACAAACAGATTTGGATGCTTTGTGTCAATGTTCTTACTCTACTTTTTGCCTCGCTTTTTATCATTTATCATGTCATAAGTGTTGCTTGACATCTTCCTCCCCACTGGGGCATGTATTTTCTTTTTTAAAAAAATTTTTATAGTTGTAGGTGGACATGATGCCTTTATTTTATTTGTTTATTTTTAAAATGTGGTGCTAAGGATCAAACCCAGTGCCTCACATATGCTGGGCAAGTGTCCTGCCACTGAGCCCCAGCCCCAGCCCCTATATTTTCATTTTTATCTAAAACAATCCCTTATTGTGGGTATTGGGGGAAATTTCTTGGGCATTACAGCTTTAACCTATTATTTTGCAATCACCATGGAACCTCATTTTAGTCATTTAGAAAATGGAAACTTGAACAAGTAGGCCAATATCCATCAATGGCTTACCCTGATAGTTCTTCTCACCTTATTTCATAGTCACAGAGTTTTTAGTGGAGCCTGCAGCCATGGAGGCCAAGTCACATTTCCTAGAAGCCTATGCAGTCACATGCAGTCATGTGACTTAATCATGGCCAATGGGATGTGGATGAAGGGTCCTCAGCACCTTCCCAGAGTTTTTCTTCTCTGTCACTTTCTCCATCCAGCTGCCTGGAATCAAATGCTAACGTCTGGGACCATGAGGATGTGGAGCAGATGTGGAAGCCATCTGTACACAGACATCTGTGGACCCAGCCCATTTTACTTTCATTTGAGAGAGAAGAAGCCCGTTATCCTGTTTAGGCCACTAGATTTGAAGTGTTTGTTGCCTGCAGTTGAAGCTAACCCCAAGCCTCCACCTTGAGAAGCACTTTCCAGACTCTCTGAGGGAAGTCAGGAGCTGCCATGAGCAGAGGGAGTCCAAGCGGGCAGGGCTAGCCCAGTCCTCTAAGCCACTCCCCTCTTAACCCAATGGTTGCTGCATACTTTTGTGTATTTTACATGTTGACTTAGAATTTGTTTGGAGATGGAAGGACTGGGAGAAGCTCTACAAAGTTCCCTATATTTCTGACTTTCTAAGAATCTGTCCATGTAGATAACCAAACGAAAAAGGAGCAATTCCATAAGGAGGAGCAGGGTGTCTCCAGCATGTACAGATGTGGACATGGATGGCCATCGGTTACTCCTGAGAGTGCAGTCTTGGACCCTGTGGGAGGGGGAGGCTCTCTACTCCCTCCTCTATGTCTAGGGCCTGCCTAAACAGGGCCATACTCTTTCCTGCCATCCTGATCTACTCATCCCAGAGCTGGGCAGGCAGCGGGCATTTGGGGGGTATTAGCTGAATCTGCTGAATGAACTTTGGACTGAATGAGCACACGGTGACCATGACACACTAACTTTTGCACTCACCATCTGTCTTAAAGAGCTGTGGGTTAGTTTCTTGGCAGTTCCGCAATGTGGCCTTATTTCTTCTCAGTTGCATCCCAGGAGTCTTTGTGGTAGATTGAGTGGAGATTCTGCTCAGCACCAAGCCCACTGCTGAGCCAGCAAAGATCATAAGCAGGCCTGACCTGTGGTGGCCATGCCTGTGTGGTGTGTGCGCATGCACCCGTGATTCATCACCTCCCACCCAGTCTGGCGTTGCGCTGCCCAGGAACTCACTGAGGGCTTGGAAGGGTGCTTGCTGTGGAGGATGGTGAATTCAGAGCACTGAGCAGTTGGGAAACTGCAGCCATCAGCAGCCGAAATGGGCAGGAGCAGGGCTGATGGTCTTCTCTGGGCTTTCCAAGGAGCTGCCCCAACTTCTCAATGGCTGTAGTTTTCATCAGGTGCTATTATTATCCCTACTATATAGATGTGAAAAAAGAGGCACAGAGAAGTTCAGTAGCTTGCTTATGGTATCCCAGCCTGAAAGTGACCATCTAGCTCCTCCTTAACCCCTGTCGATCTGCTGAACTGGAAGGTGCAGAAGGGCTTTGAGACTGTTGGACACAGTCCATGTGGCAGTCTTTGCTATTGTTATGACTCATCTTCCAGAGAGGATGTGGTAGAGCTGATATTTCCAGCCCTACCCAGGAGCCATGAGCTAAGACTTACTTCTTGGGTCCCATTCATGCAGCCTGGGTGCAGCGGGTGTGAGAACAGGTTTTTTTGTGTGTGCGTGTGTGTGTGAATGAGGGAGAGAGCGGGCAGGTGTCACACAGTTGTGTGTGCACCTGCCTGTGTGAGGATACCCTCCTCCCCTGCTGCCTCTATAATGGCCGTTTTTGATGAAGGAAACCAGCCCTATTTTCTTATCACACGGTCCTCATTTGTTCAGCATGGTACTTCTCACCTGCACAAGCGGAGCACATGTCATTTGGTCCTGAAGGATGACTTGAAGGGGCTCTAGCAGGGATGGGGACCCAGACCTGGGGCAGGAATAGGTGGGACAGGGCCATCTATGCCCAGTTGCCCTAGTAATATGGGAGGTGCCCCCAGGAGATGTGCCCCCATCCCCACTCACACCCTGAGCCCTGGTGTTCTGTCAGTTCAGCACGAGGGAGGCAAGGCGATTCCATGGGTGTAGGGAGTCAGGCCACGTGAGCTCTGGCCTGAGGTTACCCTCCATTTGTCATTTTCTCTGATGCCTTGTCTGCCACAGCCTCTCATTTTCAGTGGAGGGGAAGGGTGGAGGAGGGGAGGTAAGAAGTGCAGCCTCAAGAATCTCCCAGGCCAGAGAGGTTGTGCAAGGGAGATGAGGCCCATATTTAAGACCAGGGTTCAGTATTAGCTTTAGCAAATTGAGCAGAGGAGCAGCACCTGACGGCACTAGGAGGCGGAGAATCTGCTGACCTGGCTGCATTTCCTGACAGTTATGCACAGCAGTCCTGCAGCAAAGCCTGGGCTCTAGTCCAGGCTGCCTGTGAGGTGCTGGGAAATTTCCCTTCTCTGTACCTCAGTTTCCTCGTTTGTGAAAGGTGGGTATTAATAGTCCCTGCCTCTTGGGGCATTGTGAGAGGTTGGTGACAGCATGGGGGATGGCCTTAGCAACGATTTGGTGACAGGTAGCTGCTGCCATGAACTTTATTACTCTGACACTTGACCCACCTTGGGACCTTGGGTAAGGAGGTCTCATCTCTAGATTTCAGCTCATATTGGGCTCCATCAGCACCCTGACCCCTCTGAGGCGTTACTGTAATTACAGTAATTTCTCCCCAGCCTCAGAGAGAGGCACTTCATAAGGAGTAGGCAGGAAACCAGGGGCATTGGTGAGGTCATGACCTGGAAAAGTCATTCAACCCTTGCATGAAGAGCAGGTTTGCTTCTGGAACATCTATCCTTTCTCCTCATTCCCACTTCGGCCCCAGCTGCTATCTCTGCTCCTGGGATTTTGCTTACAGTCAGTGGTACTTGCTTCACCAGTTATCATCAAAATACCCATACCCCTTAGGTCCCCTTCATGGCTCATGAGCATCCTCACGGTAACATGTCTTTGACAAAATCAAGGTTCTTCATTTTCCCCCAGTCTGATGGTCATGAACTGGCATCTTGCTGTTATTTTTATTGAAATTTCCCTGATTATTAGTGAGGCTGGGCTTCTTGTGAGTATCAGTCATTCTCCTTTTTGCGTGCGTGTGAATTGTTTCACGTACTTTGACGATCTTGCTATTGGGCCTTCACCTGTTTCTAATTGGTTAGTTCAAGTTCTTATCCTGGCTATGCTTCTATTTTTCATCACCAGGGATGCCAATCTCTGCTTCCAGGTTGCAGCTTCGTTCATCTCTCACTTTGATTTGGATGGTCCTGTGTTCGCATTCGGGTGCTCTGATTTGTCAGATGTTTCCTTTCTAGATTTTGCTTTTCATGTTTTGCTAAGAAAATTATTCCTAAGTCGATGCCATAAAGATATATGGCATAAAAGATTTTTCTTTTTTAGAAAAGTTTTAGCTTTGCTGTTTTTACGTTGAGATCTCGAATCCATATGGAGTTTATATTCTATGTGATGTGAGGCAGAAATTTGTTTCTCCATGTAAGAAGATAATTGTAAAGTTTTGCTTCAACTCTTCCACATTACATATGACAATACCAAGGTCCAAAGAAGTGGAGGGACTTGACTGAGGTCAGAGATTCAGTTGGTGGAACTATGACAGGCATAAGATTTTTAAACTCTCAACCCAGGGTTCCAGCACAATCATATTACTGTGCCATAAAATTCTATCTTGGACTGGAATGTACTATTCTTATATAAAAATGGACAAATACAGTTTTAAATTTCTTGGAAGTAGAGATTCTGCTCTTTCCTCCTTTCCTAGCCCAGTACTTACTTAGCAATATGCCAAGCATTTACTGAATTCTACAGATTGATTTCTGAATAATTAATTCTTTGCAATTCAACTCTTTGTTTCATCTCATACAGGTTTTTATATTTAGACATACCCATTCATTCAGTAAGCACTCACTGAATACCTACCATGTTCCACGCACCGTGCTACCTGCTGGAGATTAAAAGAGGATGTGTTCAGTTTGTTAAAGAACTTGAAGAGTTGTGGGAAATATGGAAAGTTAAGCAGAAGTTCTTACTATTATGGATGAGAGATGGAAGGGAGATAAAATCTGGCCCAAACCCAGAAAGACTTCCTGGAAGAGGGGACACTTGAGGTGAGTCTCTCAGGATGAAACAGAGTGATTCCTTTGCCCACAGTGGAGTGTACAAAGTTCGGAATTGACTTCCTGGGCAAATGCAGAGACCCGAGGCATCTGGCCACAGTTCACTATAACCAGAACACAGAGTAACAAGGCAGTTGAATCACATTTGTTCAGTTTTAAGAGTTCAAGGTCCCTGCCTCCTGGGTGGGTCTAGTTTAACTCAGGTTTGTCCACAGTTGAATGCAGCATCCCAAATGCTACCTGCCTTGCCATTGATTAAACCATCCGGATGCAGGGGCTCTATATTGTAATTTTCTCCTGGATAAAATGGGCTTCAACTTCTTGTGGAGAAGTATGGTTTTCACCTTATTTCATGATTGTAAATTGACATTCCCCTTCTTGCCATCATTTCTTTTGCCAATGCTATTATTCTGGGCCTTTCTCATGCAGCCAGAATAACATATGAGACACCAGCCTGGAGTGACAGTGTGCCTGACAAAAACAGAAATAGCCCAGCTCATGTTATTTGCAAAAGAATTATCCCCTGGAGGTGACTTTTAATTTGGGGGGTTTGCTGCAAAATGGAAACCTGAGCAGGGCTGCTTTGCAACCCAAATGCTTGTCTTACCAATCAATTATCAAAATGAGACTGGCTGGGCATTGTAGCAAGTGTTTCTGGGCTCTCTGTTTTAATGGGTCAAGTCCAAGTTGCCTCCATTATTGGGAAAAGCTAGGGGCAACTGAGAAATTTAATTTGCTAGTGGGGGAAGGGAAGACAGGAGAAAAGGTTCTCACATCCTGATAAAGGAAGGCACAAAAGGTGGCCAGAGGGAACCTAAATCAGAGGCAGCTATGTCTGCTGGGTAGTAAGTGGCATGTGGTGGTTGTTTGTAAGGAATTAATAATTCAGTCCCAGGAATAAGGCCAGGGCTTATGGTTTAAGAAGCAAACTTGCATAAAGGTTAATTGGTACCTATCAGATACTGGTTAGTTGCATTTGTGCTATTTTGGCATCTGGGGGTACTCGAGGGAAAAAAGAAGAGAGAGACAGAAGCAAAGTTGATTGTGGGGATCCAGGAGGCTTTTTCTTGATATCAGGATTTCATGAAATTGCTCTCCTGGCCCCAGCAGGGAGGAGAAGAGGCTGGCTTCAGAGCATTTATAGGCTTGAAAAATGAATTCTGTGTCCCCACCATTGTAAGCCTTGCACATGCTATTTAAACTTGACATGTCGTAAATCCAATAGCAACAAACAAGGTGGCACAGCTTTGCTGTCCACTTTTATTTGTGGGGATGCAGAAAATGATGCTGGCATGCATAAGTGGCAGGTGCTGCTAGTTGAAGACTCAAGGGCTGGGCCTAAGGAGTGGGGGTACAGGCTTGAAGACCGCTGTGTGATTTTTTTGGACATACAGCCTCCTCTGTCCATGTGGTAGCTCTGTGGCTTGGGCTGAGTATCCAGGCATCTCTTTAACTCCCAGAATAACCCTTATTGCAGGGGGATCAGTGAACTGTAATAAAACTTTACAGTTTTCATCTAAGCATCATCAACTATTCCCCTGACTTATAAAGTCCCTTGGGGACAGGACCATGTCTTATTGCTATCTCTGTCTTCACTGTGACCATAGCACTAGACACCTAGTGTTCATTTGGGTCATGTTTGTGAAAAGGGTGAAACGGATGGAGAAGGTATGTCTATTCCCACACCACAGCACTCCCTGGGGCAGATGTCCTCAGTCTCTACCAGATCATGCAGCCATTGAAGTGCAGGGATGGGTTTATAACTTGTGGAACTTTGAATCCAACACCTCATTTACACCCTCCTTGATTGCTTAAGTCTTTCTACTTTGGTTTGATACCCCATGAAAATCAAAAGTTTCCATTTCATTGGTGTCTTTTCACTTTGTCCATAATTAACAAAAACATCTTGCTTTGGATCTAAGGACTGCCAATCAACTTGAAGTTTTGTGTGAGGCCTGACTTTTTTTGTTGCCATTAGCAACATTCTTCTAAAGAAGAGTTCATCTCCAAAGAAAAGTTCTTAAGATTTTCTTTCTTCCTTTTCATCTCCTCTCCTGTGCAATCAGAGGATAGACTGAAAAACCACTTCTCAGCTAAGTTTATATTATAAAAGTCAACTCTGCTGGACTTGGAAGTGTCAGTTATACATTCTCGCTCTTGAAAGCACGCTTTCTTCAGGTCTGAATTTAAATGTCTTCAGGGCAACTTCTTATTAAAGTTACTATCCTTGAAACATCAAGAAAAAGTGTTGGAAGGACCTTGAAAAGACTTTCAGTGCGTGGTCCTGCTTCTATGTTGGACTTTATTAAGTCATTCAGAGGCCTCAAGACTTCCTGAGAAGATTCTTCAGTTTTCTGGGGTCTGCCTTCTTTGGCCTGAGACCTCTGTTGGTCTGAGTGTTTACCTACTTTTCTAATCACTTGATTTTCAGCCAAAAATTCAGTCAACATGCTGTCTCTGGACTCTGTCTTTCCTGGGCTGGTATGGCCTGGACAGTGATAATGAGGTAGAGACCTGGGTCTGGGGAGATGGGAAGTGTATATGCATAAAGAAGGTCTTGTGGAGAAATTCTTGAGTTTGGTGTCCCCAGTCCCTGCCCCTGCCCACAGAGTCTCAGAAGTCTTTTTCTTGCTCCCCTCCATTGGTTTAGGATGTCTGAGCACTTGAGCTGGCATCTGAGCCTTCAGTGAAAGGAAGGCAGCCCTCTACCAAGTCTTGATGAAATGGAAGGAATTCCTCCTCTCTCTACCATGCTGTGGTTGAAAGAACTGAGTAGATGTGGACTGATTTCAAGCTTTGACACGTGCAATCAAGTGATCCTTTGGCAAATCACATGGCTCTCACACTCAGTCGCCTCACTGTGAGATGGGAGCAGCAGCTCCTACTGTGTCCTTTGTGGTGAAGTCGTGCATGGAGTCAGACCAGATGAGTGGGAATCTTTATTGTAGTATTCATTGGCCTTGGGAAAAGCACTTACTCTGTGTGTTGCAGTTTTATCCTTTGTAAAATAGACCAAAAGTAGTGTCTCGCTCATAATCATCAAGACGCTGGAGGGTGGGAAGGCTGTGGCCTCTGAGGCTAGACTACTTGGATCTGAATCCCAGCTCTGTCATTTTCTAGCTTTGTCACTTTCACTCAACCTTTCTGTGCTTCTATTCCAGCTTCTTCAAAATGGGGATCATAATGGTGCCAAGGTGTAGGGTTGTTGTAGGGACCAGATTAATCTAGACAATGCACCTGGAGCACAGCTGGCATCTCAAAAGCACAATGTTAGGTTTAGAAATTATCATGCAGAAAATTAAATGAGATGTCACATGCAAAGTCGCTTGGACAATGTTGGGCACATACTAAATATTCATGACTATTTTCCAAGGCACCTGGAACAAAGGGGAGGCCCTCAGTGAGCATCAGTTCTCCTTCTCCCCTGTTCAGTTGTGTGGAGAGGGAATCCCTCACTTAGCCAGTGTACACACAGCACCAGGCCTGATGGGCAGGTAGTGAAACACTGAAGCTCAGGACTAGGGCAGCATGGGGCTGGGCTTATGATGTGGGCTGAGTGTCCATGTATCTCCACCACACTCTCCTTGTTTAAATAAAACTGTGAGGCAAAACCGAAGTACTTCCCTAAGCTTTCCTATTTTGGGTCAATAACCTGTGAGGAAGCAGAGGAAACAGAGGGCTAAATTAAAGCAGCATTTATAAATACTTTAATAATGATGAATAAATGATCCAACACAGTTGCATTGCACAGTAAATTATTCCAACATGCACAGAGACCTGTCGGAATGATTGCAAACTAGTTAATAGATGATACCGCAACTTGTGAGGAGGCACTCCAGAGCAGTAGCTCACACAATTATTAAGCCTCTATACATTCCAGCATAATTTAAGAAAAAGGGAAAATTTACATATCAGCTTTCAATAAAGTATTCATGCTACCTTAATGTGAAAGATAACAAAAAAATATTTAGAGTCTTATTGATTCAATGAGGCTTATGTTACTATGGTATTCTTTGGGTGGTAAAGTCAACTCAGACACACGACCTTTGAGTGAAGCAGTTGCCTCTCTGGCAAGTTCCCAAGATCTCAGGGAAACTGGAAGGGGGTCCCGGGTGGGGATGGAGTCATGGTAAGAGGGCCTGGGGCTTCCAGGTTCCATGTGGTGGACCTGGGAGTCCCTGTGGACTGTCATGGTCAATAGATGGTCAGAGTTGGAAGGAACTTCCTAAATTCTCTGGTTCAACTCCCAAATGAGCAAACTGAAGGCCAGCAAGACCAAAAGATACACAAAGCTCACACGGTTAAAGCATGACAGAGTTGCAGAGCTGCTATGTGGTGCTAAAGTCTTCTCCATGTCTCTTTCTCTGTAAGGCACCCAGGCGGGGATCTCCTTTCCCATATAGAAAAAAGGAGGTCTTCAGAGCTTCCTGGATGCACAGCAGTACACTGAATGTTTGGACCAGCTGAGACTAAAGTTTAGATGTATACAATCTAAGTCATGTATGTAGTCAAGTGAGAGGCCACAATGAACCGATGGATGTGCACTGGAAGTCGGGTGTGCTGGATGGTTGTGCGAGTTGGAGTTAAGGTCTCTATTACTTTCTTGGCCTTCTCCTCATGGTTGCAAGATGGCTGCAGCTCGAGTCATCACCGTGTTCCCTGCAGGAGGAAGGGAGCAGGTAGAAGGCAGGAGCAAGACTGTATCAGGCAGGTAAATGCCCAAACACAGGGCCACACCTGGCACCTGACACATGACTTTGCACACGGGGAGGCCTTATAGAATGATCCCTATGAAGGGAGAGAAGTAGAAGGTCCAGAAAGTAGTCTCCAAAAAAGGGTGGTCAGATGTGGGATTCTACTAGGAAACAAATATTATGGGTACCTAGCAGCCAGCACTAGCCTTGGGCAGAAGGGAGATGGCAAGGATAATCTCCAGTACTGTTGGCCTCCTGCTCCTGCCCAGATCCATTTTCCTTCTTAATGGACTCCCACCCACTTTCCAATTGCTTCCTGCTTTGTGCACCTTCTCTGCTTTATGAAATCCTGATCTCAAGAAAACACCCTCTACTAGTTAGCTTGTGGCTTAGCACGACTTTATAGAAAATTATGGAGATTATAGAGAATACAGGACATGGAAATCACCTCACCCTCTCTTTCACAAAGAAAACTGAGGTCAAGAGGAGGAGTATATCTCACAGCTTTGTAAAGAAAGTCAGTGGCAGACAGGGTATGGAGCCAGGGACTTCTGACTCCTAGCCTAATATGTGTGTGCACAGGCATATGATGCATGCATGTGTGTGTATATGTGTGTGTGTGTGTGTGTGTGTGTGTGTGTAGCATGCATGTGTGTGTATATGTGTGTGTGTGTGTATACTATGAACATGTGTATTTGCTTTTTTCATTTAAAATCTCATTTCATACAGTGTAAGTGCAATCTTTCTCTCTTGTAAAGTAGATACTAGAGGAAACTGAGGGCAGAGAATATGAAATCCTAATATATGGGTGCATGCTTACTCTGCCTAGTCAGAGAGTGAGGCTGAACTTGTCTCTTGACAAGTAGGGAAAAGGGGAGGGACAAATAGATAGACAGATAGACCAACAACCTGACCCAAGAGGAAGGAGACATCTGGAGCCAGGGCTGCTGTTGGGGGACCCTATTGCCAGGAGGCTCAAGAAATACATGCACAGGGCTTCCTGGTCTATTATAAACAATTAGCCTTTGAAGCCAGGAGAAGACCTCAATGCAGCTTAGCTTTGCCTTGGCTGCCGTAGAATCAGGATGGGCTTAGATCTACAGATGCAGAGACCAGTGTGGCCGGTCTCCCAGGGCCTTGACTGCCTGGAGATGGGTGCCCTGAGGATTTTTCTTTGGGTTTTATAAATCAGTCAGCAAGGCAGCTGCTTCCATGCTGAGATAGCATATTCAAGGTCTCAACCCAAGATCAATTGCTGGCTGACTTTGGTTCCCTGTCATGTATCCTGGCCCAGTCCTGTCCCAAACTGGGATACTGGCAAAGCTTGGCTTTGATGACTCCTGCTCAGCCTTTCTTTCTTTTATTGGCTTTACTTCTGCTCCCCAGGCAACATTTTTCCTGAGTTCAGCCATGACTGTTCTACCCTGGGGTACTCCGACAAAAGGGTTTTTTTTTTTTTTTTTTTCCTTCAGAGAATACCCTGCAATTTGGCTATGCTGCCATAAGGGGGCAATTGTTTCACTGATCAGGTGCTATAAATGGTGATGTGAGAAGTGAAAAAGAACAGCTACAGAGTATTTTTGTTTGATGTTATAATTTTTTAAAAATCTTAAATCTGCTACCAATAATTTAACAGTAGGAGACTGCCCATAAAAAATCCTGATATAGGGCTTTCTTCAAAATATCAAGACTTTCAGCAACATTTCCTCTGACCAACAGCCAGCCCAGGCTGAGTAGGAATGCCCCTGGGGATAGGACATGAGCCTGCCATTGTCACTGTCATTACCTGTTTGCCTGCTCTCACTGACATTGCCTGTCTACCTTCTGAAGTTTTAAACAACTTTGTCTTGACTCCCAGCCCGCACCAGGTGCCCCATTCCCAGTCCTGCATGCCCCATGGATGCTAGTTTGTCTGCCCACGTGTCTGCTGCCTGCCAAGCCCAAGGATCTGGACACTGCCCTGTGGCTTTCCTGTTAATGGCTGTGTTCCCTGCTCACAGTCAGAGCAGACAGAGCGAGTTTTGAATGCTGACCACAGACTAATTCCCTTGAGTCAAGTTCAGGCATGATGTCTGATTCAGCCCTGTATCCCTCACAGGCCTGGCCCATGGTAGTGCTCAATAAGGTGTTGGTTGGCTTGAACTGTATGAAACTGGGCCAAGGGTTTGGACAGACAGAGATCTCTTCTGGCAAAAGAGGAGAATAAAAGAAATTAATGATTTCTCACAACAGACTCTTTCATTCTGTTTGGCCATGACCCACAGAGAAGAAAGGATTTCTACAATGGAACCTAGTATACCCACTCCACACAGGAGACAAGTGCTGTACTATGGTCCTTCTTACCTTATAGTGCACACACTTTGACCTAATCTGATCCATTCCATTCCATCCCACTCCACTCCATCCATTCCATTCCACTCCACTCCACACCATCCACTCCATTCCACTCACTTCCATTCCACTCCACTCCACTCCCTTCCATTCCACTCATTCCACTCCACTCCACTCCATCCACTCCACTCCACTCCACTCCATCCACTCCACTCCACTCCCTTCCATTCCACTCCACTCCACTCCACTCCATCCACTCCACTCCACTCCATTCCACTCTACTCCACTTCACTCCACTCTACTCCATTCCACTCCACTCCACTCCACTCCACTCCACTCCACTCCACTCCACTCCATCCACTCCACTCCAACCACTCCATCTACTGCACTCCACTCCACTCCACTCCACTCCCTTCCACTCCACTCCATTCCACTTCACTCCACTCCACTCCATTCCACTTCACTCCACTCCACTCCATTCCACTCTACTCCACTTCTCTCCACTCTACTCCATTCCACTCCACTCCACTCCATCCACTCCACTCCACTCCCTTCCACTCCACTCCATTCCGTTCCACTCTATCCACTCCATTCCACTCCATCCACTCCACTCCGCTCCACTCCACTCCATTCCACTCCACTCCACTCCACTCCATTCCACTCTACTCCACTCCACTCCATTCTACTCTACTCCACTCCACTCCACTCCACTCCCTTCCATTCCACTCCACTCCATTCCACTCCATCCACTCCACTCCAACCACTCCATCTACTCCACTCCACTCCACTCCCTTCCACTCCACACCATTCCACTTCACTCCACTCCACTCCATTCCACTTCACTCCACTCCACTCCATTCCACTCTACTCCACTTCTCTCCACTCTACTCCATTCCACTCCACTCCACTCCATCCACTCCACTCCACTCCACTCCCTTCCACTCCACTCCATTCCATTCCACTCCATCCACTCCATTCCACTCCATCCACTCCACTCCACTCCACTCCCTTCCACTCCACTCCATTCTATTCCACTCCATCCACTCCATTCCACTCCATCCACTCCACTCCACTCCACTCCATTCCACTCTACTCCACTCCACTCCATTCCACTCTACTCCACTCCACTCCACTCCACTCCACTCCACTCCCTTCCATTCCACTCCACTCCACTCCACTCCATCCACTCCACTCCAACCACTCCATCTACTCCACTCCACTCCACTCCACTCCATTCCACTCTACTCCACTCCACTCCACTCCACTCCACTCCCTTCCATTCCACTCCACTCCACTCCACTCCACTCCAACCACTCCATCTACTCCACTCCACTCCACTCCACTCCCTTCCACTCCACTCCATTCCACTCCACTCCACTCCATCCACTCCACTCCACTCCACTCCACTCCCTTCCACTCCACTCCATTCCATTCCACTCCATCCACTCCATTCCACTCCATCCACTCCACTCCACTCCACTCCACTCCACTCCATTCCACTCCATTCCACTCCACTCCATTCCACTCTACTCCACTTCACTCCACTCTACTCCCTTCCACTCCACTCCATTCCACTCCACTCCACTCCACTCCATTCCACTCCACTCCACTCCATTCCCTTCCATTCCACTCCATCCACTCCATTCTACTCCATCCACTCCACTCCACTCCCTTCCACTCCACTCCATTCCATTCCACTCCATCCACTCCATTCCACTCCATCCACTCCACTCCACTCCACTCCATTCCACTCCATTCCACTCCACTCCATTCCACTCTACTCCACTTCACTCCACTCTACTCCATTCCACTCCACTCCACTCCATCCATTCCACTCCACTCCACTCCCTTCCACTCCACTCCATTCCATTCCACTCCATCCACTCCATTCTACTCCATCCACTCCACTCCATTCCCTTCCACTCCACTCCACTTCATTCCATCCCATTCCCAGTCTTGCTCTTTGTAGACTCACATTAGGAAGCAGAAACCTCTGTTCACCCCCCACTCTTCCCTCACTTGTAAGCGTGCCCCTGAAATGGAGTCACTGTTACCCATTGTGTGAAAAGCCCCAATTGTACCTGAGTGCTATCCTAGGCTCATCCGTGGCATGGAATTCTGCCTTTTTACCCTCACCTGATGCCACTGTCACACAGACTCACTGGCACATTAGGAGACAGCAGTTAGAAACCACTTAGGAAGCATCATGAGGAGGCTGGCCTGAATGGGTCTCACACTCCCTGGGCACTGTGTCTTTGACATACGGGGTGTTTTAAACACCTGGGTCATCATCTCACTTCTCATCCTGGTAACCTGCTCTGGATCACTGCCCAAATGCTGCCTGTCTGAGGGGGGCTGAGGGGTGTCCCCCATGAGAGAAGAAGCACTGGTTTCCATCCCCCACTGCCCCAGCAGAGAAGTGAGCATCTCTCTCGGGGGAACGAGGCTACGGAGTCCTTTGTTGAATGAAGCACCTTTCTCGTGAGGAGGCTATGGCAAGATAAAATGACACGTTGCTAATGATGTATTTTATGGACTGCCATCTGTCTCCAGAAAGGTCAGAGAAAAATGGCAACTTGGTTGCAGGTGATTGGGTGGCAGTGGTGGTTGGGGGAACAAATGGCTCTCATCGGAACATGACAAGGAGCCTGGGTGACATCATATAAATGCCCTAATTGGGAAGTGGTCAATCGAGCGGGGCCTGACTTCTGAATTTGATGTGTCAATAAACAAGCTCAAGGTGAGATGCTGGATCAATACGGCAGGACAAGAACCATCCGGCAAATTTACTGCAAAGTAATTGGGTGCAAAATGACTCAAGTCAACCTTCACACTGCCGAAAAGCAAACAAACCGTTGACCAATGGCGACCGTCAGTACGTGTCAGCGACTGGGCTGGCTGCCTGCTAATGGGCTTAGGGAAGGGATCCCCCTCAAGGGAGGTTAAGTGGCACACCCTTCATGATGGCACTGATTCCAGAAACTTTTCCACAGTTGGGGGTATAATCCAGATGCTTCTCTCAGGGACAATCCTAAATATAATATAATATAACATAATATATTCAATATAGCAATAGTAACTATAATTGTTATGTGCCCATTCTTTATTCTGATTAGACTGCACAATAGAGACACAGGGGAAATTTCTCTATCTGCATGTATATCTAACATTGGTTGAGGTTGGTGGAATCTTGTTTTCTCCATCCTCAGGCATAGGGAAAGGGGAAAAAGACTCATTGCTTTAACCTCAGGGTGTCTTGACCTGGAGGCAGGTGGTACATCCTGTCCCGCCCCAGTGGTGGGCGAGGTGTCCTTTCCCAGAAGCCTCCTGCCGTAGAGGCCTGGAGCTTCTGAGCAGGTTGGCAGAGGAGTGTTGGAGCTGCTCCTATAAACCTGCACCAGTGGATTGTTGCTCAACCATTAGTAGCTTGGAACTGGCCACAGTTGGAGTATTCTCACCACAGAATCAGCAAGCCCTCCACATCAGGGCCTGGGGGTCAGGTAGGGGCACACCACTGGGAGGAAGTATGGGTTCTGGAAGTTTGGGATCCAGGGAAGGGTGAGACCAGTGCTGGTCTGCACCCTCAGAGGTTGAACTGACTGCTGGATAATTACACTTGGATTCTGAAGTGTTGGGCAAGATGGGGAGGCAGCTGAGGACAGCAGGGAAGCCAACGGCCAAAGAAGAAACGCCATCAGCATTTCCGTCACCTCTTCTCAGAGGGGCGCTATTTAGGAAGACTGATTGGGGAACTGTGCTGGCCACCAGTAGGCTAGCCTTCTACATCGGTTTGTCCTGCACCAAGTGCAAGTCCAGCACCAACAGCCAGCTGAGTGTTACATGGACTCCTATAGTTACAACATAGTACAATCACAATGCTTCCATATTGGCTGCCCAAAGCCCAAAGTGCCTTGGCCGGAGCTCTTCTCTTGTCTGAGACCTCTTCATTTCCCCCTTCCTCACAATCCAACTGCCAAAGCATCAACACCTGTACACCTGCGTGCCTTGGAGACCCCACCCTGTATTAAGCCAGCCTTGGTCCTAATGGGTCTTTGCTCCTGGCTGCCTACACCACAGTGCAGGAGGACTCGAGGACTTGTGGGGACATTATCTATACCATTGAGCTGTCCTGGAGGTATACAGTGCAGGGTGGCCAATTACCACAATGAATTGCTGGGTGGATGGGCCTGCTGGTTGGGTGAGCAAAGTCCTGAGGGAACGAGGGCACTAGCTCTCTCTGGAGAAAGGCAGATGGATCGGGTCAGCAGTTGGCAGTCTAGATTGATGCTACTGAGGCAAGTCACTGAGCACTCTCTGTGTCTTGGTTTCCCCATCTGTGAATTGAGGTCACTGGAGCAATCACCCTATTGGGTTGTTTTGAGGACTGAGTGAGCTAATTCATAGAAGGTCTTAGAAGAGTGTCTAGCATATAGTTGGTATGCTCTTGTACTTAATCCAGCACTTCTATTATTTCATGTGAGCCTTGCAGCAACTGTGTGTGAATAGGGTTTATCACCAATGTTCCCACCTTTATGACATGTAGACTGAGCTTTGAAATCTAATAACCTGTAGTCTCATGTCCCATAGTGCTGGAGCCAGCTGGAACCCAGGCTGTTCCCTCTGAATTTGGCATGTTCTCTATTCTCCTGTGATCTGCAGGTAGCCAGGAGGGGTAAGGTGGAGATGCTGGCTTGGGAGACAGCAGGATGCCTGAGGCCAGAGACCCAGTAGAGGGATGGACTCAGGGGAACTCAGCGGCCCACTGCCTGAGGTGAGGGTGGGAGGTGGCAAGGTAAGCAGAACTCCATTTTCCCAGATGGGCCCTATGGAGCTAATGCGCTCTATCCACATAGGAACAGAAAATTCAATTTTGCCAACTCTAGGTTGTTTCTGCTGGTTCTAAATAGAGCCACTTTGGGGGTAAACATCATTACATTCAGCCTTGTCCTCCTCCCCCTCTTCCTAAGGTCAGTTTTGTCCGGGGAAAGGGGTGGCAGAGGGTGTGTGTGTGAGTGTGTGTGTGTGCGCGCGTGTGACCTTATTCAGCGGGTGCCTGTACACACGCCCCCAGCACACACTGACTGTTGCTGGTCAGGCCCAGGCACCCATACTCATAGTCCTACAACCTTTGCTACCTGGATGAGCAGGTCCGGGTGAGACAGGCTTAAAAGCTCCTGTGCTGCTCTCCAGCATGCCGAGGCCTTGCCCACATCCAACACCCATCCCTTCTCAGAGACCCTGGCAGTGGCTGCTCAGCTGTCCTCTCTTCCACCCCCTGCTGCGGCTTCTCAACTCTTCCCCAGGGCTGAGAATCATGGTTAGCAGCCTGCTTCCCACGCTGAAGTTTCTGGGAAGCTTTGGGCACTGGGCACTTCAGCTCCTTGGATACCAAGGAACAAATCAACCTCATGTCTTTGTCGAGTTTCTAATTCCTCAAACTAAAATACTTTTAGGACTAGAATGTCTTCAGTGAGTTTAAAAAAAAGTGTATTTGCAACTCTATTGACCTTTTTGTTCCAAACTGGCCCTATGTCCCTGATTCATAGGAAAGGGAACCCCCAGAGAAACAGGGACAAATGGGTGGGATGAGGAGAGGGGAGAAAAGGCAGTTCTTATTTCAAAATACTGTCCCTCAGCTGTGCCAGTTGCTGAGGATTTGACCTGGCTTTAGTTTGGTAAGAGCTCAGCCATGGTCAGCCACCACTGGCATCATGTTCTATTGCTCAGCTTGTGGGATTTAAGAACAAGAGAGAGAAGCCAAGAGGAGAGACAGTTGCACAGTCGGCAGGATGGGTGAGTTTGGGAGGTGAGGAGCAAGCAGGGTGCAGTTTTGGGGGCAGTCACAGGGGGCTTCAGGAGAAGCTTGCCTGGCCTCCCCTCTTACCACTTCCTGCCTGTCCCCTGCCTTCGCTTTGGCCTCACTCAACTCTTTTCAGTCCTAGATTCACTGTCCCTTTTCACTGGATCCCTGCTCTCCCCTGCTGTCTCCATGCTGGGAAAGTCAACCTGCTAAGTCTCCATCCTGCAACTTCATGAGGGACACTGAGCCAGGGCCACCTGGTGCTGCCATTCCCAGATCCCTGGAGCGCAGAGACTGTGAAGCACTAAGTGCTTGCTGCTTTCAACCCTGAGTTGTGGGTTGACTTGTTACACACAAGTAGATGGGATGTTCATTATTCTAGTATCATCTAGTGTGATTTTTTTTTTTGGGGGGGGGGGTTATGGTGATTGAACTCAGGGACACTTAACCACTGAGACATATCCCCAGTCATTTTTGGTACTTTATTTAGAGACAGGGTTTCACTGAGTTGCTTAGTGCCTTGCTGATGCTGAGGCTGGCTTTTGTCTCCCGAGCTGCTGGGATGACAGACGTGCACCACCACACCTGCCCAGCTAGTATAACTTTTTAAATTAAAAAAATAGTGTAATAAGCCAGAGGAAGACAAATGCCTGAAACTTCCTGACCTGGTCCTGTATCTTGGGATCAGGGTTCTTCATTTTGGGATGAGGGTTTGCATTAGGCAATCTTGAAGGTGATTTCCAGTTCTAACACTTGGTGAAGGTTTATGAAAACGCTTCCCAATAGACCCACGTTTTGCAGATTGGAGGCTACTAAATTCCCTGAGGAGATGTGTCCAGAACAGGCCTCCCGCCTGCCTCTAGCTCAGGCTGCCTGTGAGGCCTGCTGGAGAGACTCTGGGCTGCTCATAAGGGATGACACTGTGTTCCCCCGACCCTCAGTACTGGGGATTGAACCCAGGGCCTTCACTGAACCATAGCCCCGGTGAGATGGGTCTCACTAACTTGCTTTGGGCCTTGCTCCCTAAGTTGCTAAGACTGACCTCAAACTTGTGATCCCTCTGCCTCAGCCTCCTGAGTAGCTGGGATTACACCAGAAGTATTTACCCCCACCACCCACCATTCTGTGCAAACAGGAGACATAGTGACAGCCACAATTAGTGACTCTAGACCAGAGTGCTGCCATTCAAGGTTAGGAGAAAAAGAAGTCACAGCAGGAGTCTGCCTCTAGCTCATTGTCTGGGATGTGTCTCTGGTTGCTGGCCTCAGAGGAGGCCAGGGAGCGCTGCTGCTGGAGGAGATGGGGGAAGGGAACGGGGTGGAGCTTAATCAGGAAGCTTCACCTCAAGTGATAGAACCCAGTCCCCACTAGGCTAGGCCAAAGGGGCTTCCACAACCAAAGGTCAGGAAGGCCAGGGTGTGGCTGGGCCTCAAGAGCTGCTTCTGGAATGTTTCAGGGCTCCTCTTTGCCGCTCTGTCTCTCGGGCAGTCTTTCCTTCCTTTTAGCTGAAGGATCCCCACAGTTCCTGAAACTAGCCTTACACTTGGCCTCCAGAGAGAGGGCTTCGTCTCTAATGCCAAGCTGAGAATCTCAGAGAAATTTTCTGGCTTGGCCTGGGTTAAATCCCTGTTCTTGGGCCATTTAGCCCTGGCCAGGGGCAGTGTACCTGTGGTCTAAGTGGTGGGGTCATGAAACTGGTCTTATATCCCCAAGGTGGGGAGGGGATATAAGAGCAACATGCATGAGAAGAAGAAGGGTGGGCAGAGAGAGATGGTGTCCCTACACCAGGATCTCAAGAGACCCCAGAGAGCATGGACTCCAAACTCCAGAGAGGTCAGAGTACTTGGCCTATGTCCAATGGTAAGTTAATGGAAGACTTAGGCTGAATCCCTGGCTTCCACACTCCTTGCACCTTCTGCAAGGTGCTCAGCGTTGGTGCCACGGACATGTGGGGCTGGGGAGTTCTTCCCCTCGGGGTCAGCCAGCACATCCTAAGGTGTTTATCGCAGGCTGCAGCGAACTGCTTAAGCTCGTTGGCCTCGGTTTCTACAATTGGCAGTAACTACAGCTGCCTGCCTACCTCAGGAAGGGAGTCACAAAAATAAAAGGTTTAAAGATACTAGTTACGGGAATCCTTGCAAAACCCAAAATAGCAATCCTCCATTCCACTTCCTGTCAGACAACATGACTGGGAACGTGTGCAGGAACATGTGTCACTGTGGTGTCACTGTGAGGGCAACCCCTTCTTCCTGAGGAATCCGAAACCCTCTGCCAAAGTGACAGTCACTGAGAAACTGCACATGGAAGGTGAGGATGTGTGGGCAGAGGTGGGGGTTGGTTTGGAACTCCTCTCGATTGATCTCTAGGGAAATGGTTCATGGCCTAAGTAAGATTCAGTGTTTAAAAAGGAGACAGAGCCTCAAGTGTGCTGGGAATGAAGGACAGCCACCCAGCAGCTTCTCCTGAACCAGGACCCTATGCATACTGCCTTCCACCAGCCTCTGACTTTTCAACCCCAAAGTGAGGTCATCTTGTCAGGAAAACCAACCAACCAGTCAGTCCACCAAGAGGGGCACTGTGCTGCAGAGCATGATGTAGAACAGGCTATGCCCCATTCCTTGGGGGACATTTGGCACCACTTGGAGACTTAGCTGACATCTCATCCTCCCCTGTCCTCTCATGGCAGGGCCAGGTCAGTCCTAAGGCTCCCCCAAGGGGCACCCTTGCCCAGGCTGCATTGGATATAGACCATGCCCTGGCATGTAGGGGCATCTCTGGGCAGGGATATCAGGTCAAATGCATGGAGGGCTGGACCTGGGTCTGGGAAAAGGAGCTGATCATCGAGAGTCACATTCTAGAATCTTTCACCACGTAGAGCCTATGTCAGGTGATGTTCTGGTGGCCAGAAAAGACTTCCTGGAGGACTTGGTGTCCAGATGGGGACTTGCAAAGCCATGAGGTGGCAGTACACAGGCCAGAACTTCAGGGCCCCAGCTTGGCCAGCTCCACGGCACCAACCACATAGTCTCCTCCACAGTGCCCCTGCTAAGATGACACTTTCCATGTTAGTTCTCTTCCTTCAACCTGCATTTCTGATTTTTGTCTTTGATCTTCATCAGTATCATCACACATTTATCTGATGTTCTGATGAAGGGAATTCAACAAGAACTAGACATGTGCCTCACCTGGAGGAGGGACACACACCTAGGAAAGAAACACCATGATTTCTACCTTCATTTAGGTGTAAGGCCAATTTATGAGAAATAATTAAAAAACTGTGACCAAGAGTTAAATAAAATACACTAAGTGGATTATCAGTGGATAATTTTTCTGTTTATTTACTTAGGATTAAGTAAGTGTCATGGTGACATGGACTCTGGAAGGCTTCCTAGAGGAGGCAAGATGGAAGGCACTCAACCCATGCTGGGCAGGGCAAGTCCTGGCACAGGGCTGGGTTGCTGCCAGGCAGCCCTCCTCATGTGGCTGGTAAGATTTCAGTGAGTGTTTCCCAAGTGGGCTATGCAGAAGGTGGCTGATAGACTGATTTGTCATGGAAGCCTTCCCCAGGGCCATTACCTGCAATGACATTTCTTTAAGAATAGACAACTTGCCCAGCAATTTCATTTCTGCTCAAGTTTGTGTTTTCACACAAGACTGAGTTTCCATCCACCTTCAAGTGTCCTTCCCCTTTCCCATTTCACGCTCCTGTCCCTAAATAATGCTTGCATTTTCTATTAATAGGTCTGCCTTGATTGTGCTGGTCCAGCTGACCTACTTTCTCCAGTTTTTTTTTTTTTCCCATAAATGGTGCTGCCTGATTCTCTTAGCATTGTCTACTCTTCAGTCATTTATTCCACATGTGGTTATGAGCTCCTACTGCTCAGAGACTGCAGAAAACAAGTGAAATACAGACCTAGGTCCCTGGGAGCTCCGAGTCTAGTTGGAAAGTCAAGACAGATGCTCGTACCATAATGATCTACAGGTATTGTAGTGCCTTGTGGGTGCCTGCATGGCACTGCCTGTGTGCGTGCCCATTGCTCAGAGAGGGAGAGAGCCTGGGGCTCAATAAACCGTGGAGGTCCTCATGGAGGAGGTGGGAACTCTGTGAGTTGTAATGTTTTCTAGGGAGAAGATCCCACGGGAGTGAGCTCACTTGCTTCCTGTTTAGAATTTCTTAATTCATGCAGAAGAGATGATGGCCCCTGGAGGAGAATGTTGGTTGGTTGGCCACCCATTCTTGTACCCAGCCTCCCTTCTCTTTCCTGCCCACCCTGCCATCTTGATTTGGGTACCTGCAGGATTGCCTCTCATATCAGGCTCAGATGCACCTCTGTGCCTTGGCTTATTCAGTTCTTCCAGGTGGATGTTTTCTTTTTTTCTTCATTACTATAGTAGATGTAAAAAAAAAAAAAAAGATAAAAAGTCTCCTCATACTTCCTCACCCCGTTGATATTGGGGTTGGTCATGTGACCTGCTTTGACCTACAGGATGCTAGCAGGTACAACGTTAACATGACTTGTGTTTTTCTATGGCCATGAGGAGAACATGTTCCAACCGGCCCGCTGGGGCAAGAGGTTGAGCCAGCAGTGTGCTCACCTGGACCTGACCTCTGCTTTGGAATCAAGCACAGCCAAAACCAGTGTCCTGTAGCACTGAGTGAGAAGCAATGATGACTGCCATAAGCCACTGAGCTGTGGGATGGTTTGTCACACAGAGTTAGTGGTCCTAGGCGGCTGATGCAGCTGCCCATGCAGGAGTCGTGTTTTCTCCTAACTTCAGGATCTGTAGATGCTTCCTTCAGGAAGATTGACCGTGAGATTGATGGTGCGTAGATCCCTTTGTTCATCTGCTTTGTGCCACGCCAGCTCTCACTCACTCCCCTTTTTCTTACACTATGTGTGTGCTCTTTTGCTGTCTCCCATGTGGGCTGCCTGCATTCACAGTTGTGCTGTGACCCAGGGTTAACAGGCCTCTTCCCTATGACTTTGCCATCTTAGAAGCTGAGCACGTATGAAGATCTCAGAGCCACTGAATGCCTAAAGGAAAGTGCATGCTACTTCCTCTAAGGATGGATGGAAGGAAGGAAGGAAGGAAGGAAGGAAGGAAGGAAGGAAGGAAGGAAGGAAGGAAGGAAGGGAGGGAGGGAGGGAGGAAGGAGAAGGAGAAAGAAAGAAAGAAAGAAAGAAAAAGAAAGAGAAAGAAAGAAAAAAAGAAAGAAAGAAAGAAAGAAAGAAAGAAAGAAAGAAAGAAAGGAAGGAAGGAAGGAAGGAAGGAAAAGAAAGAAAGAATAGTGTGTACTGGTTCTAGCATTCTAGGGCTCTTCACCAGGTACTGGTTTGAGTTCCAATGTCACTAAAGCATTTAGTGATCTAGCCTGTGTTTCCAGAAGGTGCAGGCAGGCCAGACTTCACAGTGTAGCATCTAGGGGGCACACAGGAGTGCATGTGGGCATGTGGCCTGCTGACCTCACTAGCCACCTAAGTTTCACAAAGCCATTTCCATAAATAGACCCACTCCCAGGAAATGCCATGTACCTGGGTTTACTGGGCTCCGTGTCGATCTTTGTGGACATGGGAAAAGAACCGTTTACTCCATAGTAAAGCTGTGAGTCTTCTGTGAGGAGGCCCTGTCCAAACAATATCCACCCATCCTGGGGACACAATTTGGAGATCAGAGACAACTTCTCCTGTTGACTCTTCCATGCTGTGCCCACCTGCTCCTTGTGCTGGGTTGTCCCCACTCCCTGACACAGCCTCACATCCTTGCCTGCCAGAGTTCTCTGTGGCCTGCCAGGCACTGTCTCAAGGCCACTTCTCCTGGGAAGCCTTTTCACCCTTTTGCAGAAATCATTTGTTCCATTCCTAGGTGCTCCCATATCCCTTGATTTAGTCATCCTTTGGGGTTCTTGAAATTATGCTATATTCTAGACACTTGTGTCAACACTCTTGATGTCCCCTAGACCATAAGCACCTGTGTATAGAAATGGCCGTGGGTTCCCCTCGTCAGAGCTCAGGACACATGCCTGCCAGTGGGCCATGCTGTAAATGTGCCTTTGGAGGTGTCCAGCCCCAGGACTATTCTTGCTCAGCATCTGGCCATGGTTGTGGGGAGAAATTAGCCCCCTCTTGCCTTCTTTTATGAAGATTGATATTCATGGACATGCAATTGTGAAGCAGTGGAGAGATCCTTCAAGAAGAGTGCTGTCGTCATTAAGAACTGGGCTCAGCTGCACACAGCAGAAAGTCCAAGGGCAGAAAACCAGCGTAAACAAGGGAGAAGTTTATTCCTTTTTCATCCGGAAGAAGTTCAGAGGTGGGCAAGGTCAGGCTAGTCCAATGACTCTGCTTCCCTAGTCTTCAAGAACTCAGACCCTTTCTGATTCCTGGTCCACTATCTTTAGTTCATGGCTTAGATCCTCAGGTGACCTTGTCACAAGATGAGCACCACAGCACCAGCCAACACATATACATTCTAGACAGCAGGAAGGAGAAAGGGAAAAGGGAATAAGAGCATACTTCCTAGCTGAGGTTGTGAACCAGGGAAAGACACCTGGTAGGAAGTTTCTGAAGGAACAGGAGCAAAGAGTAGTGGGAAATCTTGAGTGAGAAGATGAGAGCTGATGAAGTCTCCACAGAGACTGAAGCTTTGACAAAGTGGAAGTCCACTCCTTGTGTGGCACAAAGACCTGTGTACACTCAAGTTATGACACTTGGTAAATGGTGGAAAGGACTAGAGAGCTTTCCAGAGGATTGAGATGAGTTATTGGATGACAGAACTGTGGAGACTTGCTGAGGGATGCTGGTTGGCAAGGGATAGTAATCTCTTCCTTTGGAAATGGGAGCAACGGCAGCCTGTGGATGGAGCATGGCCTCTCCTCTGATGATCAGAGGACAGATTTTAGATATCTGGCTGAGGCAGGGATCTGAAGGGGACTGACTGCTGAGAAGGCCAGCTATCTCCTAATGAAGGTGGGTCTCTGAAGCTGATTTGGAATCATGGAATATAGAAGTTAGAGTGGAGCCTAAAACCAAGTAGAGAATTCTCTCTTTTACAGATGAGAAAGCTGGAGCCCCAAATGAAATGAATGCTTCAACACACCCAACTAAAGTAGTGGTAGAACCAGGACTAGAATTCAGGTCTCTGGGTTTCCACAAATGGTGTGAACACATTTCTCAAAATGGCGGAGAGACTGAATGGGCTGAGTGGTTAGGAGGAAGGAGTGAGATCAATTTATATCCCATCCCCACTCTCTGCTCAGCATCCTCCAGAGAGCATCACTGTTTGGCACCTTCTAGTACCTTCCACTGCAGTTGGGGAGTTCCCCAGGCACACGGGAGGAGGACACACCATTGCTGGCCATTTTAATATCTCTTTCTTCTGTCTTTCTCCGTGGCTTTCCCTTCAGAGCTCCATCCCCCTCCTTCTGCCTCCATCATATTGAATCACCAGGGTGTGAAATATAATAAAGCATTGTACCGTTCAATCTGTCGGCTATTCCTTAAAGGTGTACTCCAGGTAAATATCCCCTTGGCCTGTGAAAAATGAGCTTACCTGCAACAAATGACTTTGATGAACCTCAGGAGCCGGCCCTCTATCATTCTTTTCCAATTGGCTTCCCCAGCCAAGCATGATTTCCCTGCACAAATTTGTCTTGCTGAAGGAAGAGTTTCTCTAATTCACTTCCCTCCCAATGCCCCAGCTTCCCTGCCTGGGCATCCCTTTATCCGGCCACCACTCCCAGAGAGATTTTTCTTCTGGCTCTTCATACAGTCATCAAATGCTTCACCAGGTTGATCAAAATCAGAATCCAAATTAATCAGTCCTTCCATGAGCACTGATTGGGTATGGCAGACAGGAAGTGGACTGAAGCTGGATTTATGAAATGGGTGTCCCCCAAGTTCTCAGTTTTACACCTAAGTTTCCTCCACTATCATGTGGGGACATGATAACAGCTAATCCTCCTCCTTCTTAGGGGTGCCTGAGTAGCAAATAAAATTTTGCATGCAAAAATGCTTCCAAAAATATAAATAACTATGCAAATTCAAGGCTAACTATTATTATTGTGGATTTAAATTCTTTAGGGGATGAAAGAAAAAAAATTTTTTTTTTCATTTATTCAACAATTATTTACCAAGTACCCCTACGATGTGCCAGGCATGGCCCAAAGCAATGGGGTTACTTTCGGGAATAAAAAGAGCAAACTCCTGCTCCCTAATTTCCTCATATCTAAGCCATGATGACAAAACCAACAAATATAAGAATGAAATATAGGACAAAAGGGAGTATCATATATTGATAACTAAGTAATGTATCCTGAATGTAAACTCCCATTACATGAGTACCTATTATGCTATGTGTGATTGCATTTATTTTTAAAACAACTACACGAACTGAGCATTATTTCTTTTTATGGCAGAGGAACCTGAGGTTCAGAGAGGTAAATTTATAAGTCATGAAGCAGAGCTGGGACAGAGGCCCAGGACTCTGACTCCCCGAGGACCCCCTCCTCCACCCTGTGCCTCAGCCCTGTTCTGAAGACCGAGCTCCCCTGTGAGTTCACAAGCCCATAGTGCTCTCAGCGCCTGTGGCGATCAGAAGAAACTTCAAAGAAGAAGCTGCCTCTCACTTGGTCAGGGAGAGTGTGGGAGTAGCAGGAGTGAGAACAAGGACAAGGACAGGGACAAGCTGAGCCCTGGGGATGGAGGGCCCAGATGGAAGTGTGAGGTTGGACTGTGCCAGGTCATGGCAAGGCTCAAAAGTAAGGCTGGGGAACATTCCTGTCCCCAAAGGGAAAGTAGATGGAGGGCTCATTATTGTTAGAATAGGAAGTGGATCCTCTACCTGCTTAGCAGGAATGTTCTAGAACATTCCTGAACTTGTAGAAGATAAGTGGAGGGCACCTTATTGTTAAAACAGGAAGTGGGTCCTCTCCCTGCCCAACTGTTCCATTACACAGACCTCCACACAGAGAGAATAGTTAGTTTGTCACTAACTGAGTGATGTTGGGAAATTAATATTAACATCCTTCCTCCAGCCTCAGTTTCCCCATCTGCAAGAGGAAAGGATTAGAAGAGAGCGATGCTGCTTCTCACTCTGACACATCTTGGTTCCGTGATTCCATCATGAACTCAGAAGCGTGTCCATATGCAGATCACAGCTGTGTACCTGCAAGGGCTTTTCTCCCTCTCTGCTGTTGTAATTTTAGATAAGTGCCAAATGCCTCTTTATTCTCAAATATAAAAACATCGAGAAGATTAAGCCACAGCCTGTCTCATAATAATCTGGGCATCCAATTCCAGCTTTCTGATGGAGCTACCACTGTTATAAGAAAATTGGAAAGTTTAATATTTGCAAAAACAAACAAATAGCCCTCCCTCCCCCCACCCCTTGTACAAGGTTGAATGTTTCTGGTGACATAGTATTTCCCTTTCTCATTTCTTTATACATAGTTTTATTTTGGGATATCTGAGGTTACAAGCTGTTGTTACAGTCTTCATCTGGGTCTAGTCTTTCCTTTGACAGGGGACCATGGATCAGAATCGGTGATACCTCTGTCGTCTCCTTAAGAAAGACCTCCTGGAGGCTCAAACTTGCAAAAAACCTCAAACTGCTCTCATGGAAAAACCACCTAGAGCTGCCTGGTGAACTTGGGCCAAGTGCTGATGATGGCAAGGTCCGTCCCACGTCCAGGGCTTACTGTGTGCCAGACGTGGTCCTGAGCACTTCCCCTGTATCAATTCACTTACTCTTCCCAACAGTCCTTCGAAGTGAGTGCTGCATTCGCCCTTATTTTGCAGAGGAGAAAACTGAGGACCAGGGCGGTTAAGACTCTTGACCAAGTTCACAGAGCGAGTTGGCGACACAATTGGATCTGCACATGAGCACTGGTCTCCCCTGATGCTCTACTGCCTTGCAAGGGCTGCTGCCATCGGTAACCACTTCCCACCTCTCAGACCCACTCATCCTCTGGGACTTTTTCTTTATTGTCAGCAGACCCACAACAGGCAGTAAGCTGAGTGACGTGCTCACTGGGCATCCGACCAGCAGACAACCACCTCCACCATTGTCGGGCATCGGCTTGCACCAGGTGCTAGGCATGCCATCATGAAGAGGACTGGCTTCTTCTCCAGGGATTCCATGAACACGTGAGGGAAGCAAGAGGCAGCTGTGGCACACTGTGGGGGCATACGGGACCCAGGAGAGGGAGTGACATCTTTGACAGGAGGCTGTACAGGACAGGGGACCCCTCAAACCCTCTCTTCCCTTCTTTCCACTACCCTCTCCTTCTTAGCACGTCTGCCAACCCATGGATGCTTCCAGACTACAGGGCTGAGAGTACCCTCTCTGTCCCTCCCTGACAATCCCATGACTGTCATCCCTCTTTCTCTCTGGCATCTGTTTTTGGTGACCTTCTCTATTTCTCCTCCCAGGTGGCCAGTGGTTCATTGCCATTCTGTCCTAATGCCAGGATTCTCAGTTGCAGGAAGCTCTGGCTAGAACCTCTTCTTAGCCTCATCTGAAGGGGAAGCTGCAAACAAGGAAATGTTAGCTGAAGTGAGTCTATTAGTCAGGGGTCCTTCAGAGAAACAGAACCCATACACAATTGGGTGTGTGTGTGTATTACCAGGGATTGGGATGCAACTGTGGAAGCTGAAAAGTCCCAAGATCTACTGTGGTTGGCAGGCTGGAGAGCCAGGAGAGTGCAAGGTGTTCCAGTGGGAGAGCCAGCAGGCCCGAGACCCAGGAGAGCCCTTGTTTTCGTCCATATGAGAAGGCCAGGAAAGACCAAGGGCTCAACTCAGTGGTCGGTCTTTTTGTTCTATGAGGTCTTCTTGATCGGATGAAGTCACTCACCGTAGGAAAGGCAATCTGCTCCACCCAAGACTCCCTGATTTAAATATGTACCCCACAGACCCTGGGTAATTTGCCCTTCTGGCACTGCTTGGACAATAGTCATGGCTCACTGTTACCCGTGTGGTTGTCACAGTGCAGTGGCACGAAATGGGGGCCTCAGCTCTGACTCCTTCCTCTCCAGATGGAAATCATCAGGACTGTCCTGAGCCCCCATCACACTGTCATTGCTGGAGAAAGAAGCAGGGAGTGCAGCCTCCTGCCTGCAGGAGGTGGGGAGAGGGGGTGCTCTCCCAAAGAGGAGGGGAGCTGTTTTCTGTGATGACGTGTTAGCAAGCCACCGTTGCTGCGGACCTGAGTCTGCATCTTGCAGTCTGACAATAACGAATCCGGTTCTCTCTCGGCTGGGCTCAGCTCTTCTGAGTCATCAGAAGAGGAATATTGTTTATTGACCTCGAAGTCTCATCAGGAGTCATTTCCCCAGTAAGTCAAGAGGGCGGCAGCCAACTCTTCACAGCAGAGCTGCCCAAAGGGAATTTCCATGCTGTGCTCATCCACGCTGTCACCCCCATTTCACAGATGAAGAAACTGAGACCAAGATAAGGAAAAGAAGGGAAGACTAGCCACTGTCCACGGTACTTCCTACAACCCTCCAGGACTGGAATCACGACCTGGCCTCACCAGTGCAGCGCAAGGAGAGGAAGAGCGTATACAGTCGGTGGTGGAGCTGGGAACTCAACAGTCCCCTCCCCGAAGTCTTAGCCTGTTCCTTTTCCTTTCCACTGACCCTTGGGAGCCACATGTGTAAGCCACACCAAAAAGATAAAGAAGAAGGAAAACGGCCAAACAAAACAGGAGTCCAAGCCCGAAGCTAGAGCGAGGACTCTCAGATGGCAGCACTGGCGGAGGATCGAGAGTCCCGGAAATCTCTGCAGGGTCACCTAAACGTGAAGCCAGCCCTGAGCACCCCTCCGTTCTCCCTTCTCCCTCCTCCTTCCCTTCCTCTGGCAGACACTGTCTGCTTCCCTTTCAGCAGCTATTTATTTTCACCCTCTTCTTTCCTGCTAAAATAAAAAAAAATGTCCCTTTCTGATGTGAAAGTGATCATTGCGTGGACGATGGCTGGAGCTGTGGCTTGAGCAGGGTCACCCATGGAAAGGGCTGGACAGCATCAGGGAGCCAAGGAGACCACAGTTTGGGAGGGGGTGTTCATCATGGCAGGGGGCTGCCATTGGCAATGCCAATGAGAGCAATCTGATGAGGGGGAGGTGGCACCCAGATGACAAGGTATTGAGATCCGATCGTAGCTGAAACATTCCAGGCAGTGAAAGAAGTTCCCCTGACAGGCGGGAGTGATGGAGGGTGTCAGAAGGATGGGGAGTGTGCCAGGAAGGGCATTTCCAAGATGGAGCAAGTTGAGCATGCCGTAGGACCATAAAAATAACCAAAGCAGCTGAGGTTTGCTGTGACATCACTGTTCTGAGTGTTTTATGGGGGGATCTCATTTTATCCTGATAACTGTATGGTAAGTGCTGTTGTAATTCCAGTTTCCAGACATGGAGATTGAGGCAGAGGGAGGGTCAGCAGCTTGCCCAGCTCCCAAGAAGCACAGCAGGGATTGAAATCTGCACAGTCGGACTCTACAGAAGAGGAAAGAGCTTCCAGGGAGGGGGAGATGGCAGATACCGGAGAGCTTGGGGATGATTGATCTAGCAAAGGCCTGGAAGAGATGGGAAGGGATGGGATCAATAGTCCAGGTGGAGGGTGCACCTTAGCAAAGTAGGAGAATACGTCTTCCTTGAGACGGGAGGAAGGATGAAAGGATGGATGATAATGCTGCAGGGAGTCTCTGAGGCAGAGGGAAGAAAGTCAAGGCAGTGCGTGTTAGATGACCTTGATCTTCCCAGGAAAGTAGGCAGCATCGCACCCCAGTAAGCTGGTCTCCTTCTCACCCACTTCCTCTGTTCTCCCTCCTGCCCAACCCCCTCCTCTTGCCTTCCCCTGGAAGATGTAGCCCAGGTGACGCTTTCATCCAAACTGGATGTTTACGTGTAAATGAGGGACTGGGAAGTTCTTGAACAGAGGAGAGGGAATAAGTTAAAACAGATTGCCTGACAGAGGATTCTGGGAGTCAGCAATGGGAAGGAGTAGGAGAGGTGAGTACAGTTTTGCTTTTATTATAAGGACCGCTGAGGTGGAATGCAGTCTTGGTGAGGCATTTTAGTTTCTTCATATTGCTCCCAAGAAATAGGGAAACAGAAATGTGGAATCCATGAGTTTGGGGTCTGGGGTTAGGGATGACGTTTGTTGATGAATTGAAAAACAGAGATTTTTTTTTTTTTTTAACTGAGTTTAAAAAAATCAAATTAAAGTATGCTGATAACAAAAATTGGGAAGTACAAAAATGTATGAAAAGTCCACAAAAATCACTTTATCTCAGAATTATTATTTTATTATTATTTTGTACTTTAATTTTAGTTGTTTCTACATGCATTAAAAACTTAAAATTCCACCACACCTGGCTTTTCCAGTATAATCATATTGTGAGCATTTCCCCCATGTTATTAAAAAACTTCTTTTAAACTTATTTTTTAAGTAGAGGGTGAAACAATTAAAATGAGTGAGAGTTCATCTAATTACACAGTTCCTACATGCAGCATGCAATTTGATGACTGGTGAGCGAGCCCTCATCTGGGTCCTGTGCTTTTCTTTAGCTATTTCCCTCCCTAAGGCTGGAGAGAGCGGCTTGTTTTCAGTCTTTTGCTTTGGTGTGAATGCTCTGAGGAACATCTCTGTGCACCAATCTTTGCGCGTGGTTGCCTCCTTTGGATGGATTCTTGGAAGTAAAACAATTGGAATGGAAGGTGTGAGTGATGTAAAGACGGTTCCCATCGGGTTTGATTACAGTCATTTACGTCCCACCCACAGGGACGTACAGATAATGTATGTCTGGGAGTGCCCACACTCTGGAAGGTCAGGGTCAGGAAGTGTGGCGTCTGCATGCTGATTCTGAACTTGGAGCCTGTGGAAAGGCTGCTTGAGGCCCATGCTGAGTCCTGCCCCAGAGGGAAGCAATGGCAGGGGAACTGGGGCTGTCTGTGTTGGAAAGTGCTGGATGCTGGGGGAACAAAAAGATCATCCTTGCCCTGACAAACAATCACCTACTTTGCACTGGCTCTGTTCTCCACAGGCAAAACCTTTTGAAAATCTAATGAATTCAAGGAAGACTCTGGGTGGACACCATCACACACACACACACACACACACACACACACACACACACACAGCCTTCAATTTCAAGGGATTCATTGATCCACAGGGGTCTTGGGGTTTATGAATACTAGGTTAAGAAACTCTGCTTTAGAGACCATTAGCATTTCTGGCTTTCTTTCCAGATAGTTAGCACTTTCAGGACCCTTTACTGTGCTAGAAATTTCAAACCACACTCAGAATAACCAGATTGTTCTGAATCTGGCCCTTCTCAGGTAAAAGTGCTGTATGGATAACCACTTCATGTCTTCCTCTCAATATCAGGCGTCAGGCAAGGTGTCTGGATGCTTGACAAGTTGGTAGAGAGAGTTCATGGGGGAGAAAACACGCGTTCATACATATATTCCCAGCTACACCCACACACACGCCTGTGTGTGCTGATCCCACATGAATGCACATCACCAGTACCTACACGTACTCATACATACAACATGTGCATATTCACAGAAGCACACATGCTTTCACGCACATGGAAAATTCATACGCACACACATATTCCACACACGCACGCACGCAGGCACGCACGCGCGCACACATTCCCAGGACCTGGTCCTCTGCTTCCTCAGGCTCCGCCCTGGGACCTCCCTTTCCTCCTTTACTTGATCTTGGCCTAGATCCTCCCTTTTCCTCCCAACAAATGGTAAATATACCCGCCTGAGTTCGAGCGAATGTAAAAGAAGCACAGGAGGAAAGTGGGAGATAAATTTAACAAGCATTAAAGTTAATATATAATTTAAATATGTATAAAATTATTCTATGTATCGATTAGAAAATGGGCTGTTGACCATTTCAAGGCAACAATCAATTTCAGAGTTCACAGGTCAGGTCAAGTTTCTTTCTAATGATCTAAGAAAGAAGGCAGCATTAGGGGGATAATGAACTCCCCGGCTCACAGATGCGATCCATGGCCGGTGGCCGCCGTGGCAGCCCGGGCGGGGTGCCGGTGGCGTTCTCTTGTGGGCCTGTGTAAAAGCCTGGCCCGGCGATGACAACCCATGATGTAATCAAGAGCCTCTGGGATGGCTGGCCTTTTGTTAAAAGACCAAGTGGTTGCTGAAGCTCCTGGTTGTCAATGGGCAGCTGCGGTGGAACCCCATTAATGCGGTTTAAGTGGAGAGCTTCCCTTTTTCTGGGAAGTGGAAATGGGCTTGGCCAGCACTGTGAATCACCTGGCTTGACAAGGGGATGGGCGGGCCTGCAAGAGGGGCAGGGTGTGATCTCACTGCAGGGCTGTGGTGGGGCTGCGAGGCTGGGCCTCTGCCTGCCAACGAGCAAGGATCCCCCAAATCACAAGGTGGTTCCTTAGCCAGAGGTGGAGGACTTTCTCTGGGTTTCCCCAGGTCCCTTTGTAAGACTGAAAGGGACTAAGGTTTGGGGAGTTCTCCAAGTGCAAAGTGTCGAAGAAGTGACTGACCCAGAGTGGTGTGAAGTAAGCCCATGAGAGCAGCCAAGCCAGGCCCCCCAGCCACCCTCTTCCCACCCAAGGAGAGCACTGGACTCCCCCAGCCCCTGCCTTGGAACTGGATCAGGAGCTAGGATCTGCCTTCTGGTCACTGGCACCTGGTGACCAAATAGCCCATGGACTCCAAAGGCGAGACACACCAGGTCCTGGGTATTTCATCCTAAGAGGAGTTTGCTTGTAAGAAGCTTTGAGATTTTTTGATGTCATGGGATGCTTCTAAAACAACTTTCCAACTTGCGACACCCAAACTGGTCCAACCTCTGCTATTTGAGGGGCAGTGAAGAAGGAAGGGATGGGGGATGGGAATAAGAGAGACTAGAATGAATCAGACATCACTTTCCTATGTTCATACATGAATTCACGACCTCTGAAACTTCACATCACATCATGTACAACCACGAGAATGAGATCCTATGTTATACTTATGTATAATGTGTCAAAATATACTCTACCATCGTGTGTATCTAAACAACAAATTTTAAAAAAGGCATTCCCATGCCTGAGGTAGTGGACATGCCTATAATTCCAGAGACTCAGGAGGCTGAGGCAGGAGGATTGCAAGTTTGAAGGCAGCCTGGGCATCTTAGAGAGACCCTGTCTCAAAATAAAAAAAATAAAAATTAATAAAAGGAGCTGGGGATGTAGCTCAGTGGTTAAGCACCCCTGAGTTCAATTCCCAGTACCAAAAAAAGGGATTCCCACACTCCAGTAGCTCTCGGCTGGGCCTGTTCTTGATGCCTGAAATTCCACGTTAGGTGCACATTCATTTTATTGAATATTACATCATCTTTCTTTTAAGATGCACATTTTCCCTGCAGGCTGCTGGTCTACCAATCCAGAGGTGATCAATTTGGTGATGAGTGGTTCAGAAAAAGAGGGAGAAACAGGCTGGCCAGCGTCTATGCCATAGTGTGGACAGGGACCACCATTTAACCTTGAGGGTCCCCTGAGGGCTTTATATTGGCCGTGAATCTCTGGCAAGTTTCCATTACAAATGAGAGAAACAAATGAAGAGGAAGAAGGGAGGTGTGTGTGTGTGTGTGTGTGTGTGTGTGTGTGTGTGAGAGAGAGATAGAGAGAGAGAGAGAGAGAGAGAGAGAGAGAGAGAGAGAGAGAGAGAGAGAGAGAGAGAGAAACAGAGAGGGAAGAATGGGGGATGTAGGTAAAGGGAGCCTGGGACACTGTCACAAGTCTGTACCTTTGCACATGATGTTCCTTGGCCCTTCCCGCTGCCCCCTTTCCATCCTGTCTCTCTGGAAATCCCCTGGCCTTCTCGCAGCTTCCCTCTGCTGTCTGAGTGTTCTTGAGCAATCCCTCTCTGCCCCTGCAGCCAACGTGCCTGCATTCGGCACAGCTGTATGGCCGTGGAGACTACACTGGAAGGACATTCCACTTCCTACTTGACTGGAAGCTCCTTGAAGGTAAGAGCCCCTGGCATACTCGATATCCGGAATCCCCACAGTAGGTGCTCAGTAAACACTTACCCAATTGCATGTAGGCTGAGCAGCCTGCAGCTGGGTCTGCTCAATTCTATGGATGCCCAGGAAGACCTGGGATGACAGGTCACATGTAAGCAGGCCAGAACTGGGGGTCGCTCCTGAGGGTAAGTAGGGACAGAAGCCCAGGGTCAATTTTAGAGGCCAGACCCAGATTAAATAATGTATGCATCTTGTCCTTCCACAAGCACTTGCAAAAGGACAAAATGAGACTATAAGCACCAGGACAAGTTTTGTTGGAGTAAAGAACCTGAAAGAGCATCCTTTGTGTGGCGCAGAAGGAGGCTCGCCTCTCCTGTTTGATGACAGTGGCAAGGGCAGCAGGGTTATTCTGCAAACGGATTGGATGCCTAGATGCCACAAGGCTCCCAGCTGGCCCCCATGTCACTCTAACCCTCTTTCCACTTGAGTCACTGCTCTGCCTGTGGGCCTTGAAGTCCTCGGAACTCCAAGTTCCTGCCTTTGGGAGTGGGCCCGAGCCTGGAATGCATCCCTACGCCACAGACCCGGCAGCATGTGGAGGGCAGCGGGAAGACAAGAAATCTTCCAGAGGTACCGGAAATGCCGGAAGCCAGCAGCCCTGGGATGGCCACTCGGAAGCAGTTGTTAGTGAAATTGTGGTTATCAGGACACCAGGGAGGAACTGACTATCAGTGTGTCCCCTGCTGTAAGACGGTTCTGTGCCCAAGAAGTGTGGGAAAGGCAGACGCCAAGAGGCTCAGATGTGTTTTGGTCGTCATCGCAGCAGGTGTAAAGAACACCCCCAAACCAGGTTTCTAACAGCCTCTTCCTCCCTCCCTCATTAATCTGGTGAAGTGGAGAAGAGCGCCGGGCGCAGCCCCGCCATGTATGTACATTACCGAATTAACCAGGCATGTAATTAGCGCTCAGGTGCTCAGCGGAGGAAGAGCGCTCACGATTAGTCCAATTTAGCTTCAGTGCCCTGAAGTTGGGGAAGCCGGTGGTGCCAGTGCCCGGAGCGGCCTCACTGTCCCCCACCCCCCAGCACCCCCACTTGGCCTCCCGTCTCGCATTCATGGAATGTGATGTCGGGGCATTTGCAGATGTTTATGGAAATGCACGTAACCCTTCCCAGAGCTGTAAATCACGTCCTGACTAGGAGAGTCCGCCAGCCTGGTGTTGGGACATCAAGGAGCCTGCGGGAGCCCGCCGTGGAAGCCGCTGGCCTCCTCTCGGTCTCAGAATCTTGCGTGAATGAGATGGAGATGGATGCTGGGATTAATTAAGTGCCAACAGGGTCTGGGTCGTAAAGCCATCTCCGCAGTCGGTGTGAGGCATCTGTCTATAAAGGGAGGCCACGTCACAACTGCAGTAAGAGAGACCTGGGGTCTTAGATCTGAGATGGGAAGATGGAGACTGACCTTGCTCTTCCCCTCCCACCGTTTCTCCTACAGTTTTTTGGAAAAAAAAAATTGTCCCCAACAGGCAAACCAGTGAGTCACTCAGGAGCACAGTTTGCCATTTATCCCTCCTAATCCTATCCTGATTCTGTCTTGAAATGCCTCTTCTCACTAACCCTGCCCAGATCCACTCAAATCTTACCCCTGACCAGTGCCTGGTCACCTCCATGCACCCTGGAGGCACCTCACCCCTGGCCTGCTCTGACCAGTGCTTTTGGGGACAGGACTTCACCTCCCCAGCCATCAACTGGGGTTGACCTTACTGCCCCCATGCAAGGCCAGGTCTGCTCCAGGTCAGTGTAGCAGGCCCAGTCAGAGACAGGACAGGATTGGTGGCAGCTCCAGAATAGCTCATAACCTTGCCAACTGCTGAGCTTTGAACTTGAATTAGAACTACAGGAGTGTTGGCTTGAAAGGATGGAGACAATGAGATATTTTTAATCAGCTTTGTATTTATTTGCATATGTTTATACATTCACCTCTAAAGGGTCTCACACTCTCTTATGTGTGTTTGGTTTATCTGCTGAAATTATTCAGGGCTGGGGATTCTGTAAGCTTCACGAGTCTGGCCCAGTATGCTCAGATTTTTCTGTGCTTTGACTTGGATTCTCAATGTCACGCTATTCCACCATAGTCCAGTACCCCTCTCCCCGTGCTTGCGTGGAGCTTAGGGCTCCTGAGTTTAGGGCTGGAATCAAGAAGTGATTGAGCAGAATCAGTGACCCTCATGAAAAAAAGAAGTTACTCATTTTCCCACACAACCTGCCATCCCTGTGTTTCTTTAGCACATCTGGTTTTACAGCAGTTTAATTTCACCATTTCCCAAGGGTCTGGTGCATCGGAAGATTTCAGTGAGTTCTAAGATATCCAGAGTCCCCCTCCCTTCTCAGTTACAACTAGTAACTTCTGTTCCATTTTGCTTTTACGCAAAATCACACCAGTAAGAGTTTCAGACCACCTTAGGATAAGACACGTCTCTAAGCCGCTGTCTCTGAGCAGTGTGTGCCAAAAGTTTATTGTTTGGATACTCACTGATGGTCCCGGTCTTCCACTCTAGAATCTGTTCCTTTTGATAAAACACACTCTTTAATTAAAAATATTCTCCAGACACCGCGAGGCTGCTGCTCGTTCTCCATTCTGTAGCAGCAAAACTGGAGGAGAGGGAAGGGGCAGGGGCAGCCGGGCCGTGACTTAACTCCTGGGCATTAGCCCTGCCTGCACGTGCCCTTTCCAATCTTGGCTTCTCTGCTGGTAAAACAAGCAGGATTAGTGCATGATAAGAGAAGCTGGGGTCATAATTACACCCCATGCGACATGTGATGGGGCAGCAGAACCACTAAATAAATCCCTGGACAATTATTAAAATGGCCCAATGCATTACACAAATTAGAACAGGCTGGGACTTTTGGGGCGAGGGGAGGGAGTGAAGACCCAGTATTTAAGTGTTCTTGTAAGCCATCTAAGATATTAATGTTGCAAAGCTCCTTATGAATATTTAAGAACGTAAAATGGAGCTTCGTTGCCGTCCCACATCACCACAGAAGCCTGTAGTACCGTTGAGTCCACTTAAGAAAACAGAGCTGCATCCGCGGCAGATTGAAGCCAGATGAACCTGGGCTGTCACCCCTGCAGTGGCCCTGCTCATCCCAGACCAGCCTGATGAGGTGGCATTATGTCCTCCTGGAAGAGGATTTAGTTAAAGACTTGAATGACTCTAATGGGTGGGACAACCAGTGACCGTGAACCCATTTCCCTCCCTGGTGATTTAGAAGATTGACGCTGTCCCTGACTGTTCTGACAGAAGAGACTGAGTGAATGGTCACCTGTTCCACTCAAGTCAATGCCAAACAAAGTCCTTGCAGGACAGAAGTCCTGAGACCCCTTGGCTCGCTGGGCAGAGATTTCTCAGAGCTGCGTTCGAGGTCCTATTAATCTGTTTTCTCACAGGACACAAATACAGTGCCAGGTTCTGACACTGGGAAAGAAATCCCTTGGATTAAGGAAGGAAAGGGCTGCTCCAAAGAAAGATGAGTTACACTCAGAACTCAAGTTCAGGGGCGCCTTGCCAGGATCAGGCCTGCTGTGTCCTTTGGTTGGGAACAAGGTGTCGCTCTTGGGAGTTGCTGGAGAGAGAGGCGGAAGCGCACAGGAGAGGAGTGTCGGGTGAGGACTCAGAGGCAGTGGGCTCCTATTCCAGCTCAGCCCGTGATCCTCCTTTCTGCTCACCTTTTCCTGTCTGTCAAATGGGATTAGGATTGTTGGCCAGTCTGGCCACGAGTGGACATGGTGTGTTCCAGGACTATATGATATGTGATTGTTAGTTAGTATTACCTGTCTAGTTTAATTCTGTTTGCTGGTGGCTTTGCTGTACCCCCTGAAAATTTTTCCAACTGACTTCACTCTATTCTTCTGGATCAAGTGGGAAAGGAAAGGGTTCTATCTGTACCCACTGACCTCCAACCCTTCTCCTGGCTGCCTCTTTTTAGGATTAGGGCCACTCTGAGGGCAGTGGAGGCAACCTACAAAAAAGAAGAGTAGGCAGTTTTGCCCACAAGGATCCATCTGAGGATCCCCAAGAGATCCCTTCACTGCAAGGGAATGTTGGGGTGGCAGAGGAATGGGAGGCTTCACACCCAGGCACAGGGAAGGGACAGAGGACGAGGGGCAGACAGAGAGATGGCCTATACGGGTGCAGGGCAGGCTAAGCCTGGCCACAGGAGGTGCAGGGGGGCACTTGTCCCGGTGGTCCTGGTGCATCACATCCTGATGGCGTCAACCGTTGGCTATGAATGAACAGGGTTTTCCTTCCTCAGATGCTCAGAGGATTCCTTGATCTCGTTATGTTTCAAATTTTGATGGTGCTTACTGAGATTCATTGAGGGACCACACAGCTACCCTGAGAGGGGGCTGTTATTCTCTATTCTCTCCAGTTGAAAGGACTCTTAGGACTCAGGGAAGCTTCTGGCCCCATCTCTTTCTCTCTTTCTCACCGTTCAGGTGAGAAAGTGTTGTTTTTGCAAGGATTATTTTCTATCTTTTCTTCCCACCCTATTGCCACTCTTTCAGTCTGAATTAATCACACAAGACTCTATGTACCATTGATTATAGCTTGAGGAAATCTAAATGAATCAAGCCCTAAGAGCATTTAGTCAACTGACCTGGGTTCAGGTCTTGCATGATTTATTTATCTTCTCTGAACCTCGGTTTCCTTATGCAAAACCAGATGGAGAGAGGAATAAGAGGCCTGTCTCTTTGGGTTAATGTGAGTATTATGGTTTAGGACTTAAAGGATCCCCAAAGACCCATGTGTTAAGGGCTTGGCTCTCAACCTATAGGGCAATTAAGAGGTGATGGGACCTTTAAGAGGTGGGATCTAGTGGGAGGAAATTGGGTCATGATTGTGTGCCCCTGAAGGTACTGTTGGGACCCCAGTCTCTCCCTATCTCATTACTTCCTGGCTGCTACAAGGTGAGCAGCTTTCTCCATCATATGCTCCTGCCATAATGTGCTTCCTTGCCACAGGCCCCAAAACACCGGGCCAATTGATTATGGATTACAGTCTGCAGAACTGTGAGCCAAAATAAACCTTTCCTCTTTATAAATTCATTTTATCAGGTGTTTTGTTACAGTAATGCAAAACAGATGAACAGTATTCGACAAGAGAATGCCTGTAAAATGCTTAGTATGTGGCACAGATTCTGTGGGCACTAAATAATATTTTTCACCATTTCCATTATAGGTCTGAGATTATTGTAGCAGAGAATCATCCCACCAAAGCTTAAAACTCAGATACTTGGATGGGAATAAAAACCTTGTATTAAACCTTTTTGTGCTAACAGTGCTGCAAGTCTAATATTATGTAGTGTGGACCATACACCACTATGGCCCCTGTCAACGCTGAGATTTTCTGCCTCTGTTAAATACTTAGAATGATGGGTATCTTGTAAAGAGAGCACAGGTGAAGCACCTGGAGGCATAGGAGGAAGGTGTCAAGAAAAGAAAGAAAACCCATGGCAAGGAGAGGATGATCTTTGTGGGGGCGTGTTCTCCTGAGTTTCCTGGTCTGCCTGATTCTTTGGACTGTTTTCCTTAGCTGTTTGAGGCAAGAGTGAGCAGAGCTGATTTTGCCCCTGGATAATGTGATTTGCAAATACCATCAATCAACCTCTCATCGTTATGGTTAACATTTATTAGGCCTGGCGCTTCATACTTTGTCATTCGGTGTTCATTCACATTTTGCAACTGGAGAAACCAAGTCTCAAGGCCGCACAGCTGGGAAGCAGGAGCACTGTGTCTCTACCTGGACCATCTGAGCCTAGGGCTATGCCTACCCCATCCTCCTTTGCAAATGTTTCCGAGATCATGATGCCTTCAGCCTGGCCCTGGCCCCAAGTTCACTTTGCAGTTGTGGAATTCATGTGGTCCCTGTGCTCTGCACTTATTAAAAAATACTCAGTACCTCGTTGTCTGCCAGGTGCTAATGGAGTCTGCTGTTGGAAATGATGCTATTGACCCAGCATCACTGGGCTCAAAGGATCAGGTTGGGTTTGATTTAGGACACCCATCCTCTCAGGCCCATCTGGGCTTGCTTGCACTCATGGAGAGGGTGCTCAGGACTGGAAATCCAGTCTGGAGCCAGGGATCAGAGGATTTCTCTCCTTATATGGAACTAGCAGTCTTCTAGGTGCAATGGTGGTTCCCTGAGAATTATAGAATCACAGAATTGTGGAGTTGTAGGAGTCTTTCATCTCATAAGCATTTAAAGTAACTGAGTGGACCAGACCATGCTGAGGAAGTGAGAATAAGCAGATGCCCAGCGGAGGCCCTGGCAAGCCTGCAGCCCATGCCTCATTCCACCCTTGCTGGGGAAATCCTCCTTGTGTTTTCCAACCTCATTCTTGTCTATTTGTCTATTTCAGCCTTTTTCTTTATCTCCTTTTCCTTTGAATGTGGGGGAGCTTATCATCTGCATATTTCCACATTCTTGTACTCTTGATGTTCTCAAATAGTCTAATCTGTAAGAGTTTTGTTTCTCTTAGGTCCTAGTATCTAGGACGGTGAGAGCTTTGACAGATGGGGTTGTGTTCACCAGCATAGTGCCTGGAACACAGTAGGTACTCAGTAAGTGGTAGCTGGTTGGTGGGAGACTCATGAATTCCCCACTGAGACTAGCACGAGTCAGAGCACATGGTGGGGACATTGTGGATACATGGTGATGTTCACTGGTCCTAATGACTCTTCTCAGATTAATTCCTTTTTATTAGGCAACCTCACTCGAGTTCCCAGAAACTATGGAGGGCACCATGTAGATCGTGGTAGGTCTTTGAGAAGTCATTCTATTGTTTACCTACTGTGGGTTTGATAGTTTTTGTCATTTGCCAAGAGAAGTAAGTGCCATTTTGCACTCTTGGAAGGCCAAGTCATGGCTTCCTGACAGGTCCAGGGGATTTGGGGAAAAACCAACTTTGAAGCAGGAATGTAACCACCTCTGAATGTTCCCCTTAGGATATGAACGAGGGACATCAAACTAGTCCATAGTCACCGAAGACCATGAAGTCTTCCAGGTGGACTTCAAAGATGATCTGCTTTAGTGGTTTTATGGCCAATTATTTTTTTAAGTTTTGCATCTCTTGCTCAAGTGAAACTGCATAAGTTGAATTTTTTGGAGTTTCTCTAATTTTGAAGTGGAATGTGATGCCCAGAGCCCTGTATTCCTAGCTCCTAGAAGAGCGCTGAGCACTCCCTAGAGCTTTCTGGAGAACATGTTAAGAACCAACATGAGTGACTATAGGAAACAAATGTGACTCATTGTGGTGAGCTGTGTTTAAACCAGTTTTTATTTTGAGGGAGCATCATTTTAGATCAGACTCAATTTACAGATGTGGGGGTACTTTGGACTCAATGTATTTGCTCAAGAAAGTGGGATTTATGAGGATGTTCTTAGATAGCTTAGGGAAAAGTTTATTCCATAAAGGCTCTTTAGGAATTAAGATGCCTGAAAATGCTTGCTATAATGTAAAGAAAAAAAAATTAGGTAGATATAGAGGTTGACATGAACTTATCATGTGTAAGTTGCTCATTCACCTTAACTCTGTCCCCTAAGAAGGAATAGAAGATGCATATTTTATCAAGGCACTGAGAAATAGGACAAAGGCGAGTGCCCACATCTCTGAGAAGTGCTGTCGAGGTTGTTGTCTATTCCGAGAGAGAGTGATGCTGTGGTTGAAATGGGACCCCTGAGTTCGTGGGGGATACTAGAATCCTCAGGGAAAGAGACCAAGGAATGGCATTTTAAGAAATGTATAGGGACAAAGTGGCGCATGTATTATTTAATGTTCTTAATTGCATCAGAATCCATGATGGATGGCTTAAGCAAAAAGAGTTTTTATAAAAGGATATCAGAACCATACCAGATGCCTTTGGACGGGCTGGATGAACAGCAAAGACGGGGCTGCGGGGCAGCTTAGTAAGACTCACTGCTCCTTGGCTTTGGCAGTGCTCAGGACTGGCTGCCGGATGCTCTGCCTTCACCATTACAGGGCTGGCTCTCTCCGCCACTCTGCTTGCCAGATGTCAGTTCTCCTGCTCGTAGCCTCCGCTTCATTCCGTACACTTCTGAATCCAATTTTCCCCAGACCAGTCTGATTTGTCCAGATACAAATCTGCACGTACCTACAACCTGACTGCACGGGAACCTGGGAAGGTGAGAACCTTCAGCGAGGCACTTGACAGCATTGCAAGGAACTGTGTTTCTGTGAGCTGGGAAAGTGGGGAATGGCATTGCCAGCAGCTGGTGGTACGCAGCACTGCATGGTCCCATATCGGCAGCAGGCCAGTGTGCTAATCAGATTGGTCAGGACCTGTACGAATCTTAGGGAATACTAACTGATCATAATGTCTTTAGCACTGAAGTACATGGACAGTTTTCTACAAAACTTGTTGGCCCATAAAATCAAAATAAACAAACAAGCACCATCCACCAGCCTAGTTAACCGAGAAGGCTTCTTTGAGTCACCAAGTATAGAGGGTCATTTGTCCTTGTTCAATCTCTAAACTCAAGCCACAGGCCCAGAGCTCATGGAAGATACCAGATACCTTTGAGGGAGGAAGGACCCTGCAATTGTTTCACATGCACATCTTACAAATCCTACTCCTGGCTGTCTTCAAAGAGATCTGGTAAAGATTAATTGGAAAAAAGGAGACTTTTTAGATTTTTTTTTTTTTTTATTGATTCTGAGGTAATTCTTGGTGATCCAATATCCAACTGTAATCCACTGGTCAAGGAATCTTTTGAAGATCAGGTGATACTTTTTGACATCAGAGTTGGCCCAGTGAACCCCAAACCCATTCCATGCTGTTTTTCTCAGTTCTTGACTGTGTAGTTGGAATAGCTACATTCAGTACAGGGAAGCAGTACATTGATTTCCTAAAAGTTTCCTGTGTTAGAAAGTTCCAAATGGAAGATTTAAGTAGTAAACCCAAAGCAATACCCATTCCTGGTGGGAATCATTAAAGCTGGAATATGCAGCTGGAAGACCTAGAAGATGCAGGTGTACTGTCACCATGTCATTTTAATCATTTACTTGTCCAGAGTGGAAAGTGGAGCTACCCTGGAGAATGGCAATAGATTATTACAAATGTGATGTAGTGGCCTCCCATTATAGCTATTCCAGACTCAGCCACCTTGCTGGAGCAAATAACTAGTCTTTGACATTGATCTGCAGTTATCTATATGGCTAGTGCTTTTTAAATATTTACTTCCAATAAGGAGGTACAGCTTTCTTTCACCTGGTAAGGATTGCAGTATACTTTATTATTCCAGTTCTCCACCTCTATGTCACAATTTAGTCCACAGAGAAATTTGATTATCTCTTCATCCGACAAGAAATCAGACTGATGCGGCATATTGACAACATCATGCTGTTAGGACTTGGAGAGCTGAAGAGGTAAGTCCTGTGGACATCTGAGTACGATATGAATGCCAGAGGGTGGAGATTGAATTCTGTGAAAATACAAGCGACAAGTAAACATTACACAACTTCTTATTTCTGTTTAATATCTACGGCAATATGCAGGCAAAGATTTCTAAATCAAATTTTACATAGTTTTCATGTAGCTATTTCTATTTTATGTTTTTTTATTTATCCTAATTTTATTTATGCATTTACATGTGGACATTGTGAGTTTTCACTCCTACCTAAAATACCGTAATCTGCTTAGCTTTGCTGTCCATTAGAGCTTAGATTGTTGCTGGTTTTTTCTCTATGTTGCTATAAATGTCTTCATATAAATTGCTTTTTTTTTTTTTTTTTTGGTGGGGGGACTTGGTTATTTCCTTAGGGTATATTCCTTTTAAAGAATTACTATGTCAAAAGATATGAACAGTTTTATAGCTTTTGTTCCATATTTCCCTATTGCTCTCCAGACAGATTGAACCAATTTACAATGCTACTGACAATATATAGGCATGCTATTTCTCCATGGTCCACCCAGTCATATTTTCTACATTTTATTTATTTTGATTAATTTAATATCATATAATGATACCTTGACATTGTGTTAGTATCTATTTCTTTAATTATTAGGAAGTCTGCATCACACCGTGTAAAATCATTCTTTATCATTCCAGAGTTTGTTCATCTTCTAGTTTCACTGATGGGTTTGTAAGCCTACCAGTGGTTGAGACTGTGACTCCACCATCTAGGCATCTACTGTCTGTCCTTTATTAATTGAGCACTTACTGTGTTCCCGTCCAGACACTGTGCTAAGGTAGAGGAACACCAGAGAACAAGACTCAGCACTCATCCTTAAGGGACTGCTATTTGTCGTTCACAACAAGGTCAGTGATTATGCTTAAAAGTCAATTAAAATGTGCACAAAGTGCCAGCGGGTTTCAGAAGAGGAACTTCAGGGTGGTGGGGTTATTCAAGTTGTTCTCAGAAGAGTCAGTAAGACTTCTAAGAGAAACCACTCTTGTGTTCAGATCTGACCCTCAGGGAGGATGAATCAAACTTCAGAAGGTTAGGAAAGGTTATCCAGAAGGAAGCGAAAGGTGAATAGTGCACTGTGAGTGAAAGAGGTGTGAAGCGAGAGTGTGACCCCAAGGGGAGGAGCGAGGACTTCTTGAGAGGAAGGCTGTAAAACAAGGCAAATCTTTCCAGAGGTATCTGGCTCTAAATAACAGAAGACTCTGACTTGACTGATTTATTAGACAGTAAGCTAAATTTGCATCTCCTTATGTAAGAAGCTCAGAAGTCGGGCTGCCCAGGGTCTGCTAGCTCCATCGCTTGGCAATGCCACTGAGGACTCATGCTCTTTCCCCTTTCTATCTTGTCACCGTAGTGGGCTTCCCTTGTGGTTATGAGCTGGCAGTGCCACTGTCAAAGGTATCCTTTGTAGACAAAATAATGTGGGGTAGAAGAAAAGGGACTGCCTTTTCCTTGTGCATCTTTTTAAGGACAAAGAAGCCCTTCCGAAAATCTCCTTGGAGGACTTTCCATTCCCTAGCCTTTAGGATTATATGCCTATCTCCAAACCAAGCTCCAGTAAGGGCAATGGCATTACCAAGAGGGGTGCGGATGTCTTAGGATGTAGTTATGGATTGGGAATAGGGTCAACATCCCTGAGAGTTGGAACTGATAAAATACAGTGTAATTATCAAAGAAGACCTGGGAAAGGGACTTTGGGCAACCAATTGTATTGCTGTATCAGGGCACTGACAGTGTATTCTCTGTGAGTCATGTTGACTTATGGGTGTTACTGCTGAATTATTCCCCATGGAGACTCCTTTGTGAGTCAGTTTCAGCCACATAGAGTCCAGTAGTAATGGGGAGTCATAGCAGGGCCCTCCTCATCCAGCAAGACCTGCAATGAGGAAATAGCTTCAGAGAGATTGAGAAGAGCTTAAACAAATATTCATTGTATGCCTACTGTGTGCTAAACACAGTGCTAGGTTTCACGGACATAGAGTAAGATATAGCACTCAGTCCCTGCCCTCAAGGAACTCACACTGAGGGTTGGGTGAGAAGGCAGCTGAAAGGGTAAATAGGCTCCTATACACAATATAAAATTATAAATAAAACAATTAGAGCTGTATTGAGTGTATGTTATATTCCACCTAACATTTTTACCTAGTCTTTGCATTTGATTTTTACAGTTATCCTCATTTCTTTTCCCCATTTGCCATCAAGAAAAGAGAGCCTAAGAAGGACTGGGTGCCTGTTCAGGTTCTCCTGGCTGGTAGCGGGAGAGCCAGGACTCAGCTGAGGTCAGAACCCTTCCTCTTCCCTGCTCTGCCATGTGGTCTCTATCATAAACTCAAACACCAAGATGCCATGGATTCCCAAAGGAAGGTCATGATGTCAGGGGTAAGGCTGGGAACACTTTGCAAAGGAAGTGTAACATGTGCTGCCTCATGGAACGTAGGAGAATAACCAGAAGGGCAAGTTGGCCAGGCCTTGTAGCCAGGGGGAAGGACACGTGTGGACTGGAAGAAGAGGTTCATGGGGAGGTGGGACTGAAGAGGTAGGGTGGGTTGCTGTCTTATGCTTACAAGTGTGGATTTGTCTCAAGAGCAATGAACGTCTTCTGAAATTTTGAAACTAAAGGTGGAGTTTAGAAAGACCACCTTGGTAGCATTTTGGAAGATGGACTTGAGGAGTCAAGATCCTGGCAAGACCAGCAAGGAAGCTGTAGTATGATCCAGATGAGAGAGAGAAAGGAGAGTGAGGTAACCGAAAAGGCATTTTAGAGGGAATCAAGAGGTTTTGGTAATTGATTAGAATTGCAGGTTAGGGGAAAAAAAATGAGGATGACTTCTGTATTCCTGGTTTGGGCAAAAAAAGAATGGTAGCAGTTTTCTACTCAGGAATCTCTGATGCAGGTGACACAAACTCCACTCACATTAGCTTAAGCAAAAAGAAATATAAAGACACCTGTACCTGAGAAGAAATTGAGTAGCTTCTAGATCTGAAGGAAGAGATGTAGAAGCCAAGGCTCAATACCTCTAGAAGACTCTTTCATCTTTGCTTGTCTCTGCTTGGATTTTTCTATGTGCCAGGAAAGATGACCTCTAAGAGCTCCAAATATGCATCCATCCCACTCTCTGCAGTAGAAAGACAACTTCTCTCATTCATAGGCCTTCTCGAGTCATAAGCTCATCCTGGACCAATCCCTGTACTATGAGGGCCAGTTTCCACTGGTACAGGGCAAAGCGACATACAACACTTAGACCCTGTCCTCACAAAGCTTACACTGGGGGCTGTGGTAAGAAGGTAGGTGAGGGGGTAAACATACTCATTATCACAATATGAAGTTATGGATAGAAATGTGTATGGTGGTGGGCAGGCCAGAGTCAAATGCTCTCTCCTGTGGCCAAAGAAGGAAGCTAAGAAGCTCAAGATAATATCTATCATGGTTCACTTTGTTGTTGACCAAGAGAGAAAACTGTGGGGGGACAGCGTAACTGACTTTCAATTCAGATCTGATTTAGATCCGTGGGATTCACAGCACTGAACTCCCTGGCAGACACCAAGTGCCATAACTTTTTATTGAAATCAACATGCTGGTAAGATAAGGTGCCTGACAGACAGCAGATGGCTCCCACACAGAAAGACTAATCAATTCAGACAAAAAACAGCTATCATAAAAGAATGGGACATACACAGCATGCACACACATCAGAATGGCATAGAGACAAAGGCTCTTGCGTGGTCCTAGCCAGGAGAGAGAAACAATGTCTTTGCAACGGCACTGTGAGAAAGTCTGGGCATTCAGACCCTCCCTGGCTGGCCTCACTTCCCTTGGCTCACATCACAGAGCTCTGAACACTTGCATTGAACTCATGGGGCTTTCTCAGACTCCCCTGGGCTTTCCCACATCAGTACCTCTGCCCACTGCCTCCTCCCTGCCTGGCGTACCCAGGCCCAGGCCCTGAAGGACTGACACAGTCCTCAAAGTCCATCTCCAGTCCATCTTGCTGAAGACTTGTTTTGTTGTTAATGCTCCATCAAAGTGTCTGTGACCAGTTAACCAGATTGCAGGCTTCTTGTGGACAAGTGACATGTCGTATTCATCACTGCATACCCAAGAGCACTTGGCACAGGAACTTGAACCAAGTTCTTAACAAGTTTCATTAATCCACTTCCAATCTTGGAGTGATCCACTTCCAATCTTGGAGTGAAGGGTAGAATAAAAGTCTTTGCAACATATAGTAAAAAGTTAATGATGTTAATAGATCAAAATACCTTTACAAATCAGTAATATAGGATGAGAAAGCCAACAGGGAGGCAGGCAAAGACAATTAACATGAGGTTCACAGAAAGGTCCACACTTATGAAAAAAGTCAACTCCCCTAGTTATTGAAGAGATGCAAAATAAAATGATGTGATTCCTTGTTTCGCTTATCAAATTGGGGGAGATTTAAAAATGGATTCTGTAGAGCTAATAGCATGGTGAAATAACTATTCATACAACATAGATGGGATTGCTCCGGAATACAGCTTTCCTAAAGATGAATATGGTCATTTTTATTAAAAATCTTCAGAATGTCCATGCTTTTAAAATCAGTAATTTTGCTTCTAAATTATCATCCTAAGAATGTATTCCAAGTCAAACACACAAATTATATATAAGAATGCATATCTTAGTGTGATGACAAATGACCTGGCTGATTCTCACTTATTTGGTATATCCAGTAGGCAACCCCAAAAAGAGAAATGGGATTTATATATAGTTACTTTCCATTTGTCTGACTTGGGTAAGAAAAGCCTTGGCAGTTGGTTCAATGCCTGCTGCAATGTGGTAAGCCTCTTCGTTCACATTGGTAGGGGATGCTCTACTCTACTTCTTGGGATTTTTTGTATTAATCTGAGCTCTTGCTATGAATGCCCCTGTCTACCATGCCATATGGAAGAGCCTATTATTTTTCTCCTCACTTCTCAGGCCTTGAAGTTCTTTGGGGGATCAGGGGTACTGTACTAGAGATGAAACAAGTTGGTGGGGTGCAGACAAGAAGAAGGAATCTCATTTTATTACTCCTCAGGTTACTTAAGTACTATCAGTAGATTAATCCATCTTTCCATTCATTTGTCCATCCATCCATCCATCCATCCATCCATCCATCCATCCATCCATCCATCCATCCATGTATCTGCTCAAACATTTCTTCTTATTTCTTTCCCAATATTGACTGAGCACTTGCTATGTGCCAGGAGCTGTATTGGGTGTTGAATACTAGGTTTTCACAGGAAATAGGCATGGTCCTTGCTAACAAGTTATCACAGCTCAGGGGCATGATAGACTAATAAAGACACAATCAACTGTTTCCTCTAGAGGTCAACACACAACAAAAGTTCTGGAGCATGGGGGGGCGGGCAGGGAGGAAGGAGTGTATTGCCCTCAGGTGGTGGATCCCCACAGAAAAGTCTGAGTGGAGTCTTCAAAATTACCTACAAGTTAACTTTGCAATAAAGAGGAAAGGGACATTTGGAGGGGCAGAGAGAGAGGAAAGATTTGTTGGTCACTGGTCATGCTCTTTAGATCTGGGCTTTATCTGAGAGGCAAAGGGGGGACTTGTAAGGTTTAAGGGAGGAAAGTTTTAAATATTTTTTTAAAAATCAGGCTGGTAGCAGTGTGTGGATGGATTGGGGGCTCAAGGTCAGTCAGGACATGGCTGCAGTGGTCCAGATGAGAAATTATAATTGTCCAAGGAGGAACTGAACAAGGCACGAAGGGAAGAAGAGGAAATAGAGTCCAGAGATGTCACCAAGGCCATGTTGACAGTACCACTCACTGGTCAGGTACTGGTGGGGAATGGGACACCCCAGAGAGGAGGAGCCATGAGGCATCAGTGAGCATCCCTCGTCTCTGGTGTGAGCTGGCTGGTTTAGATTTAGAGTTTGTGGGGAAGGCAGAGAAAGGGAGGTCTGCCCTTGAGCATTCCCTGTGGAAGCCTGCTCACCTCCCCTTTCCTCTCCTCTTCTGGCCTTTCCCCTGGAGCTCTTCAGAAGTGACTGCAGGGATTGCTCAGATGTCGCCCTGTGGCTGGGACCCAGCATCAGCACAAATTTCCTGGGTCGTAAATGGCTTTCCGGACAGCAAATTCTGTAACCTAGTCTCAGGGATGTAACCTAGTCTCAGGTGACTAGTGTTATTTGTCCTTGCTGAGAATGTTCCTAACTGGAGTTTATATTCAACAAAATTTTGTTGAGGGAGGGACTGTGTGTGTGTGTGTGTGTGTGTGTGTGTGTGTGTAGGTGCCGGGGATTGAACTCAGAGGCACTCAACCACGGAGCCACCTCCCCAGCACTATTTTGTATTTTATTTAGAGAAAGGGTCTCACTGAGTTGCTTAGCACCTCGCTGTTGCTGAGGCTGGCTTTGAACTCACCATCTTCCTGCCTCAGCCTCCCGAGCCACTGGGATTACAGGCATGTGCCACGGCACCCAGCTTGTTTTGTGTTACGTTCTGCAAAACAATCCTCTAGGTACTGATTGCACTTTTTATTCTACATCCTAGGTCCAACTTAAATGACACCTGTCTTACAAAGACTTTTTTAAGTCCCCACCTCCACCCGAGGTGCCTGTTGCTCAGATCTCTATTGCATTTCATGTCTCCTCATGTTTGTGCATCTATCCTCCGGGATAGGCTGGGAGTTCCTTGGGGCCAAGAGCTGCACAGATTCCCCTGGTCCCTGTGGCATGTGGCCACCTAGTCCTCATCTTTACACTTCACTATTCCCTACTGTTTTGAACAGTTAGTACTCATTCCTGGGATTTGTAACTCCTTTCATGGAGTAATTCTCTTGTTTATTTGTTAGCCATGATTAATTAGCTATGATTTTTTTTGGGGGAGGGGGAATCAGGCACAAAAAATTTCCCCCACTTTTAAAAGCTTGTAGCTGTGGCCTGAAGCTCTTAATGATTTGCTCAGATGGGTCTGGCTGTTCCAGGGAAAGTATTTTGGCCTGGAAACGTGATGCTTTGAAGACTCCATAGGAAGCAAAACCTCCTGTTTTCCGCTTGGGAATGGGACTTGTGCCTTTAAGACCTGTCTTGGGAAATCAGCCTGAGCAACATAATTGCAATGAAATTACCCCATATCACACCCACACATTCATTATGAGATTCCTTATTGACACCTTGACAATTTGTTTCAGAAGACGTTATTGCATATTCCTCCCTCTGGAATAGATACAGATGCATATAGACACACAAGCCCACACATAATGTATATGCATATCAGTGTGTTTTTATTATATAATTATACGAGGCTATCAATCAGTTTTCATTTGGAACTCTTTGCATTTATAGTTCAGGAAGTTATTTAAAATCAAGAGGTGGAGAGGAGAGCCTCCTAGAAGATGTAAAGAGGAAGGATTGGATTGGGAAAGGCAGCTAGCTTGGTTGTGCCATCTGGGAACTGCACCTCCAGCCCAGACACACTTTCCCCCTCTTAACTAAGCCAGGTCTTGCTACCAGTGGGAGTTCAGTCCCAGAAGCACTCACAGGAAGAGGCTACCAGGATTCAAGGGGAGTCTCCTCAGGTCATAGGGGTCACCTTGGACTGTTGCAAGCACTTACATGGGGCCTGGGGAAGCTTTGTGGCCACACTGATCTTCATAGAATGGTAAAGTGACAGCTGGATGCCGACCAGACTCAAATACTTCCCCAAATCCATGAAGATGGAGCATCACACCTAAGAGAGAAAGGCTCCCTAAACTTCCAACATGGCAACACCTGAAAATGGCAATATTTGGTCTGCACTCTGCAAGGACTTGGGGCATTTTTGGTTTTCTTTATTATAAAATACAAAATGAAAAATAAAATACCATCTGTTAAGAGAGACATGTATTGAATTAGTGTGAAACATTTCCTAGTTTTAATGAGAAACATGAGCTTGTTTCCTTCCTTGAATGAAACGTTTCAAATCGGGTCCTGTGATGGAAATTGTTTTGCACAATACCCGATTAAGACTTTTTAAAGGATGATCTCTACACCTTCTTGGTAGTCACCTTTGATGAGAAACTTTGCACAAGTGATAAAAAATTTAAAGCCATTTTTATAACCATAAAATATTCATGGCTGTTGAAATTATATTTAAAGAATTTAATAGCTCTCCCTTTTCTTTCATTGATAAATGCGATGCTGAACGTTTTTGTGATGATGCAGATGGGTTTCCAGTCCAACGGAACTTATTCATGTGAAGGATTCTCTCTGATTTGAGGGAAGTGGCGTTGGTGTTGTTGGAGCATTCGCTCAGTGACTGGCTGGGGTGACGCTTCGAGGGTCCAGCCACGACAAACAGAGGAAAGCATATGGCCCATGAAGTCCAGTCCAGGGTCATGGCTACTATGCTTGCCATTGAACCCCACTTGACCTTTCTGCACCTTTTCTCCTTTGACTGTGGGGCTTGGGGGTTCCCAGGTACTCTGTGGTACTGGAGCGGTCCTGCAGCTCCTCAGAGTCCCTGTCTCTGTGATGACGATGGTGACCAGTGCGACTCAGAGTGTCTGGTGATTGAGTACCTCCTGCTCACTGAAGCTCTGCAGAGCAGCATGGGTCAGGTGGCACTCGTCATGCTCACTGTTGTGGGGACCATAGCATATGTCATCAGACCCCACACATTTTGAGTGGCCTTTTGAAGAGCCACAGAGAAGATTTCTTGCGGCCACAGGAATCCATCTCCAGGTATTCTGTCTGCCCCAGGCCCTGTTCCAGTGTCCTAAAACCAAAAGGGTCAGCTACCACATAACTGTAATTTATTTGTGGCACGCAGGTTGAGGAGCACAGATAGGCAAGTTCCTTTCCTCAGCACTTCATTTTCTCATCAACGATTTCACTGGTCGCTTCCACTTGAGGAATCCATTCATGAAGCAGAAAATCAGACCTGGTTGAATATAATAAATATAACGAGCAGGTAATTCAGATGACGAGTGCTCTAGACTCTTGACTGGAGGATGGTAGGCAGGGAGGAATCTGTGTTGAGTTGTGTTAAAAGAAAGATAAGGGCATCCTGTCCCTTGGCATCATGTCCTCAGGTACACAAGCCGCAGCACCCAGTGGGCAGGGGAATATGTCTGGAGGTGGCAGAAAGCAGGCTAAATTGTTTGAGAGTAGCGGGAAAAAATATCTCTGGAAATCATAGAAACAGGGTCCAGGGGATGACGCGGGAAGACAGTTGTCCACATCACATCTCCTGTTTATTGACAGTAGGTGCCGGGTGGTGGGATATGTATTTATTTTTATTAACTCATGTATTCTTCACAACCCCAGCAAGCTGAGTACCATAGTCCCACTTTACAGACGTGAACGATGAGGCTTAGAAAGGTTATTTAACCTGCCCAAGGTCACAGGGTTCTTTGTTGACAAAGCCAGAACTCCACCCTGTGGACCAGACCCCAAGAAAAGGATAAAAGCAGTTCCTGTAATGGCCACATCCTTGCTCTTGGAGGCCTTACTTAGTTCTATGTGCTGTGTTCTTCATGGGTATTTAAGAGGAGGTGATGCTGTGCTTGCCTCTTTTTTTTAAACTTCATTTTAAAAAATCTATTTTTTTTTTACATGAAGGTAGAGTATATTTTGAAAAATTGTACATACATTGAATAAGTGTAACTTGTTCCAATTAGGATGCCATTCTTGTGGTTGCTTGTGATGTGGAGTTACACTGGTCATGTATTTATGTATGAGTATATGTCGACTTGAACATGCTCAAACTTGAGATAGAAAGACCTTGGGAAGGGGTCACTGTAGCCTGGACCAGCTAACTGTTCCTTTACAAGGCCTCTCTGGCTCTTCTGGTCCCTCTGTCACCACCATCCTGTTTGAACATTCAGGGTCATTGTCAGCTGGCTCCTGACCAGCCTGGAAGAGAATCCAGCACATAGTAGATGTTCAGTGAATGGCTGGCTGGCTGACTGGCTGGTGCCCCGCCTCTTCCCTCACCCCTCTGCACAACCTGGGATTTCACAACAACCCTTAAATACCCGGCACAAGCCACCTCTAGGCTCACACTTTGCTCCTTCCAGGAGTGTTTTCCAACATGTGTCCTCATAGTTACGTTCTAGCTGTCTGCAAAACGCAGCTCCAGCCTGTCTCCCACCTAATCCCAGCTGACTAATGCCACCCACAGAGACCTGCCTGCCTTGAGCTCTGAGCATCTGGGCTCTTAGGCAGCCCAGAACTCACAGTGATTTGTGTAGCATTTGAAAATCTAAATGTGTTCTTGCCCTGGCTGGAGAGCAAGCACCCAAATGTAGTTTGTGCCTCTGGAAGAGACCATCTCTTGTTTGTTCCTGCACAGTGTTTTGCACATAGTAGGTGCTTAGTTAATACTCTGTGAATGATTAGAGGGCACCGACATGCACACAATTCATAATGATGCTGTCTCATAAAGTCCATCAAAAATAATGATATTCAGTACCAACTTTCCATGCTGCCTTCTGGGAATACCACCAACAACTTCTCAGAACAGAAAATGCTTGAATTGTGGCTGACGAAATGCGCTTGTGTCCTCTTCTCCTAGTTAACTGAGTAGTCAAATAAGTGCTCAATTAAATATAGTATTATAGGCTTATTAACATTAAAAAAAAAAAATCTTTACCAGCCAGTTCAACATTTGGTCCACAGGGTGTTTCTCCTTAAAGGGAGGGTGATAAAAACATGGCCTATTTTGGCCCAGAGTGAGCCCTCCCACCTTCACTCTCCTGGGAAGGACTCTGCCAACCAGGGAGTGGGCACAGCGGCAGGGCCAGGAAGGAGCCATCAAGTTAGGGCTGTCAGCACCTAAGCCGGAAGTTCAGAGACCCAGTTTGCCTGGGTGCCTGTTTTGTTTTTTTCTTAATTTAAGTTTGTGATTGACTTATGATGCGCACTGGCACTTTTAAGAGATTCGAATAAAACACAGTGAGAGTTCAGAACAAATGTAAATGGCCTCCAAGAAAAGGGAGACGAAAAAAACGAGGATAATCTTTTTTAATGGCTGTAAAATGTGGGAAGGATAGATCATGAGCTCTCTGCATGGGGCCCTCGTCTGATCTCAATCCAGTATTGTAATTTAGACATGACTTTTTATTTAATTTCTGACTGAGAAAGGGAAATTAGAAAACAGCATTATCTCAGCTGCTTCGTTATAATGAACAATATTTCACAGCGCCAGCCCCGGAGTTACCTTCGGAACTTCTTTTATGAGGCGAATGTCGACTCCGGTTGCAGGAGACCAGGGGTCCTCCCGCACACTGGTTGCTTGAGGAGCAAAAGCTAAGTACGGTTTTTAATTAGAAGCTGGTTGAAGGCTCAGGCGGCCCCCCGGTTTGCAGGTAGGGGAAGGAAACAGAAAGATCACGAAAGCAAACGCCAGAGGACACTCAAACCTGGATGAAGCCGCTCTGTGCTGCTTCACATGTAAGTAACGGCTCCCTTTTAATCTCCCAACCCTGCTTATTTATTTAATTTTTAAATCGGGGGATTTATCCAATCTGTAATTAACCCTTGCATCTGGCCAGAGTGGCACTGCCTTCTGGCCCTGCCCCGCCCTGCTTGTGGTCACTAAATACATAATGGTCTGATAAATATTTAAGCAGTGATGAGGGAGATAATGCAAGGGATCCATTAGGGCCGCCTGCCTGGGCTGGCACCAGGGACGTCAGTGGTGCTAAAGTGGATGGAGTAAGTGCTAAAATCCCAGGCTGAGCAGCGGGCTCGCTGACCGCAGTGGACCCTGAGCACTGAGCCCTGCCATGGGGGAGAGCATTTGAGGCCCAGGGAGGTTGCAGTCCCACCTGGGCTTCCTTGAGTGCTTGCCCCTGCCCCCTGGGTCAGCCTCACTGCTGAGCACGAAGGGGCCAGGCCCTTGTTCTGGAGGGGGTATGGCATGGAGCAAAGCTCCCTCGGTAAGGAGAACTGGCATGTCCACTCTGCAGCTGCCAGGACTTGGGGACAGTCCATTGCTCACCTCTATGGCCAAGGTAACCACAAGCCCCACTTGGCACAGGATGGTCCCAGGTTCTGCCAGTTGTCCAGCATTATTAATAGTGACTTTCAAGCATCCTGTTTTGGACAATAAATTATATGGTCATCCCACCTATGAATTTTGAATAAAATGCTTCTGAATGAGGGAGAAATTGTAGGGGGGACAGGAAATTACAGTAGCAACTCTCCTCATATGATAGACTCCAAACACAGTCATAAGTAGGGATTTAAAAATCCTACTTCAGAGCTGGGAGCTGTGTCTCATGCTTGTAAATCCCAGCAATGTGGGAGGCTGAGGCAGGAGGATCACAAGTTCAGCTCAACCTCCAGCAACTTAGCGAGACCCCGTCTCCAAATAAAATAAAAAGAACTGGGGGTGTAGCTCAGTGGTAAAGTACCCCTGGATTCAATTCCTAGTATTGGGTGGGGAGTTCTACTATAGAAGCCCCCCACACACACACACACATGAACACATGTGCATATGCCATACACAGTGTGTTAGTTACTTTCCACTCACTCCAACACGAAACAGAGATAATCAACTTTTAGAGAGAAAAAGTTGTGGGCTCAGTATTAAGGGATTTGCCTACCGTGAATGAGGCTCCGAGTTCCATTCCCAACATTGCAATAAAAATAATAAGAGAAAAGGTCTCTTCTGGCTCTGAGTTTTGCAGGTTTCTGTCCAGGATGGGTTGGCCCCATTGCTTTGGGCTGGCGGCAGCACATTATGGTGGCAGCACAGGGCAGAGCAAAACCACTCACTCGTGGCTGGAAGTAAAATTGGAGGAAGGGGAAGGAGCTGGATTACCACTACCCACTTTGAGGACACACCCCCAATGACCTAAAGACCTCCGAGCAGGCTCCACCTCCCAAAGACTCCATCACCTCCCAATACAGCAGGCTGGGAACATGCCTCTGCCACACAGACTGTTAGGGACACTTAAGCACCAAACTACAGCACACAAGATCTCCCCTCTTGGCTTCTTGGAAGTTCTTGCCCTTCATCTGCACATCCCGCTTAGATACCTGCCGTCTCACGTTGATTCTGATGTCAGCAAACATGCTTGATCTCCATGGGCTCATTCAGGGCAAGGTCTGGGTCTGTTCCACTGTGGCCTCCACCACAGTCCCCAGCTCCTTGTTGAGTAGGTGTGTGGAATAAATGAATTTTTTTTTAAATTTTTTAAATTTTTTGTTACTGGCAATTGAATCCTGGGGTACTTTACCATGAAGCCACATCCCTAGCCCCTTTTCGTTCATTTTTTATTTTGAGACAGGGTCTCACTAAGTTGTTGAGGGTCCTGCTCAATTGCTGAGGCTGGTTGAACTTGCAATTCTTCTGCCTCAGCATCTCAAGTTGCTGGGATGACAGGCGTGAACCACTGCACCCAGCTAATTGTAGTTATTTGTGATTATGTTACATTTTCCCTATTATCTCAGAAAGTCTTTGACAACAGCAAATATTATTCTACGGTTTTTGTGACTTTATCTCTACTAGGCTTCTCTCCACTATCATCTTTTTGGAATAAAGGAAGAGACAGAGAAAAATCAGGATGGCCTCCATTATCCATTCCATCAATCCTTTCTATTTCTCCCCTTCCATTCATCCGCTTATTAATTTCTTCATTCACTGAATACTATGAGCTGGGTTAAACCTGCACGTGGTGTGACCTAGACAAGGCTCTTCTGAGGCCGTGGTGTCCCCGTGGCCAGGATAAACTGAGTGTTACATTGCCGGTTTCAGAAACATCACCCAGGGCCTCCCTCGTCAACAAATCTGACATAAATCCAAGTGTCTGGCGCTGTCAAGCTCCCAGGGGGTAAATCTGGTGACTGAGGAGGGAAAGGGTCTCCAACGACTTCACACCCTCAAGTCTATTTGTGCATCGACTTTCCCTCCTGTCCCAGCCCCCTTCGGCTTGTGCCTAATGCTGGTGAACTCTACTCCCCTAGGGAGCTGCCCCAGGCTCCAGAGTTATGGGCTCCTATGGCCTTGACATCAGCTCCCTCCCCACTGTGGTGTCCTTGGGGCTTTTACTCTAGTGCTAGCTGCCTCCAGCACCCTCTCCCTTTCCAGCAGTGATCCTGACAGAACACACAGGGCTTCATGCTCTGCTAGCCGTTCAGACATCCGCCTGTCTGCCTGCAGTTTGATCACTACTCACACACACACTCATAGAGGGATACATGTGAACCTGCATGTATATATGTGTGTGCAACATACACGAATACATGCATAAGATTTACTAATATTGTTCACATGATCAATGAGTTTGCATGCTTATAAACTTTACGTGTGCAAACATTTTATATACATACATGCCCATACATGAGCACGTGCACCCAATTTCTCGATAGCATGGAAAACACATGCCACCCAGTCTTTAGACAGCTGTAGGCCTCAGTGTGTGAGGTACTGGATTGCAGGCTGTGTGGATACAGAGTACAGATGCACACCCTCATCTCAGGGCTAGACTCCACCCTTCCTCATTTTATTGAACATTCCTGGTGTCATAGCAGGTGGCTGCTTGTAGAAATTTAGTTTTGTTCCACAGATTCAGAGATAAAGCCCCTGGAATTTGGTATGGACTTTTATACCAAAATACATGTGCTTAATGTGGTTGATATACGCGCACAATTGTCTTGGTTGGTTAGGTCTGCTAAAACAGAATGCCATCGACTGATATCCTGTCCCTGTCATCCAGGACAGCCTTGCAGGACTTTGTGCCAGTGATAATTGCCCTGGTCCTTGCAGGACTGCTTAGTGGGGCATTGGGCTTGGCCAGCAGAGAAGGACACACAGGGGAGGTAGCTATAGCTTGTGCTCCAGGATTGTGTATATCCAGGTCTAGCGTCAGACTGACTCCAATTCCAGTTATTAGCAGGGTGACCTTGGGAAAGTTCTAATCAGTTTCCTTGTATATGAAATGGGGTTGTGATGAACCTTTCTCATGGATTGTTTTGAGAGTTGCAATTAGCAGAAAGTCTGTCACAGTCAGTACCCTGTGACAGGTAATTTTCATTACCAGATGTGATATATGTTCAAAAATATGCTGTCTGCACAGAGGGGGTCAGCTCCTTCCAGACTTGGGAGGAGCCTGCAGGAGCAGAGGTTGCATTAGCTTGGTCTTTGTCTTTCTGTCTTTGCTGCTTTTACCCAAGCTGAGCATGGGCCAGTGGTTTCTGGAGGGGTTTCCCATTTTGGTGAAGTTATAAGATCATTACTGTGGAAACGCCTGAGTTCTCAGGGTGTTACTTTGGGCTGGAGAGTCCCAGTAGAGAGGGATGTCATAGCTGGAGATGATTGTGACTTCTAGGCCTTTCCCCAAAGGCCTCTTCTCTATACAGATGAGCAGTCAAGTTGCTGGTCTTATGGAAGCCACTTGCACTGGTACAGGTAACCAGGTCTCTTTTGTCATCATTTGCCCTCTTGGGGACTGGAAGAATGTGGTATAAATTGCCAAGGGAGATTTATACCAGCTTTGGAGAAGCGGCAGGACCTGGGCATCACCAGGGTGAGCACACTGGAACTCGCCAACTGTCAGGCCAGATACTAAACGGACTGGCCAACCAACAAGCCAGGTGTCAGCACAGGCACTTACTTCATGCCATGAGGTCAACCTAGGTGTTCCCAGAAGGTGGCGCTCAGACCATCCGAGGGAGGGGACATTTGGGGCTCTAGATTCACCACGTGAACCTCTCTGTACTCCTCAATGTTGCCACTTAAGGCAAAACAAGCATTGCTACTGGCTTTGAGAAGGCACAAAAGATGACAAGGGCTAATCTGAAGGAGTTAGAGGGGTGCGGGGCAATGCCCCCACCCCAACAACTTGTCTTGAAAATGAGAAGTGACAGGGCAGAGAACTAGGACCTGCGCTCTTGGGCTGCTGCTGATGGGTGTGGCTACGGTCTGAGCGTCTGTATCCTCCCCTCCAAATAGACGGACATTGAAGTCCTAACTCCAAATACGAGGTGTTAAGAGGTGGGGCTTTGGGAGGAAATGAGGTTAGAGGAGGTCATGAGCATGGGTCCCCATGATGGGGTTGGTGCCCTTATAAGGAGAAAGGACCAGCACTTCTCTCTACCAAGCAAAGACCCTGCGAGAAGGCACTGTGTGCAAGCCAGGAAGAGGGCCCTTTCCAGGGCCTGACTATGTGGGCAGCCTGATCTTGAACTTCCAGCCTCCAGACTCTGAGTAATAGATGCCTGTAACTGAAGCCACCCAGTCAATGGACGTTCTGTCACAGCAGCCGGCACTGACCAGGGCAGGTATGTGCATGTGTCAACCACATTCGGCACTAGCTGCAGCCTCCTCCTTGGGCGCCTCTGCCGGACCAGAAGTCCCACAGGGTGGGGCCATAGCGTTTGTCCCAAAACATTGCTCTGAGCAGAGAGTGTCCCAACACTCCCATGCATCTGAGCAGATGCTGGGACAGAGCCCTGAGTCTCAGCGGTATTTTTGTCTGGTGGGTGAGGAGGGACAAAGGTTCAGATTCCTGTCTTCAGTGGGGATGGATCGGGGGTAGGGTGGCGGGGGCTGCCCAGAGTCACATGGAATAGAAGACCCTTTGGCTTCTTGGCCAGGATTTGTGACATAGTAGTAGGCTGGGCTCCGGACTCTGCAGAGTCACGTTCTTCCTAATGTGGGCGTGAGGTCTGCATGGTTCTTTCCCCTGGTAAGTTAGAACTCTTTCTTCAGTGCAGTTTCTCTGGTATTGGCGACTATTCACTAAACAAGGTGCTGGTTGTGCAGGGTCCAGTCTGGAACTCTAATCTGACCTGAAGATTGGGACAACTAATTTCCAGCCCTGGAGTAATAGAAATCTCTGGATTCCCCAGCGGACTAAGCAGGCTGACTTTCTGGAAGCCATCTTCAAGACTAAAGACTGAGAAAGTGAGGTTCACCTGGGCCCTTCCCGTCTTCCCAGCAGCCTGTCAGGGGCTCCACTCCTTTCCTTGCTCCTCTGCTTCCCAAACCACTTGGCATCACCTCCTCCTGACCACTTCCAGATAGTCCTGCGCTCTGAATCATCCTTTAGCTCTGGCGTTCAAATTGGTGGAGGTTAGCTTCTGCGGAGCGCTTCCATCTGGACTTCTCCCAGAAAGAACCTGATCACTGAAGTCCTGTTAGGTTGAATACTTTCATGAGGCTGCAATGCTGATTCCTTCCTGAGGTTAGTCACAGTTGGTAGGGCAGGGCCTTAACAAAATGGTCGACTTCACAAGCAACAGAATTTTGGACATCAAGAGGAAACGAGGAGTCCCCTAGTAAACTTCTATCCTTCTAACAAACCCTATTTAGGGTGTACCTTCCCAGTGCAGATGCCAGCAATTGTCTTCATGCCATCAAAGGAAGCTCTGTCTCTAGCTCAGTGGCCTGATGGCTCATGACAGAAGCAGAAGGGAGAGAGAGCAAGTGCGTGTAGGGCCAGGTCTCCAGGTGAGGTCAGGGATTGTAGAAGGTTTTATTCCTATCTGCATGTTGCACCTGGATCAATAAACAGGTTTTTTTTAATTGTTATTCATTTTACAACTCAATAAAGCTTAATTATGAGAAAGCAGGAAGACGAGCAGAAACGGTACTCACATAATATTGTATTCCTTGCAGCAATTCCTGCGGGGCCCTCACACTTGCGTCGCAGCACAGAACAAACCAAATTACGGGGACTATTCAAAATTCATTTAAAAACATCATTGAGGAGCATCATAATAAAAACACAATGAAAAAGACAAGCTTGGGTTGTTAATTTGAGGTGCTGTGTGTGCGTGGGGGGGTCTGTATGCACGCACACGTGTAGGTGTGAGAGCGCACATGTGGCTTCATTAACTCCGCCAGGAGCAGCCAGCGACGGAGGGCCAGCAGGTTTGAGGCGATGGATTGGACTGGCCCAGTGGGGACGTGGAGAGGGTTTGGAGGCTGCTGGGAAGTGCCTGTAGTCCTGTCTCCTCTTTGGACACAGGTCAGCCAGGCAATGTAGGGAACTGAGTTCCAGAGAAGTACTGGGGGTGACCAGGAGGTGGACAAGGAGCTTTCTGGGGTTAGTCTTAGTGTTCGAGAAATATCCAATTCTCTGCCTCCCATTTTCCCACTACCCAGGGGAGGCTGCATGCCCCCATGCAGACAAAAAACCCTCTTGAGCCCTTATCCCAGCAGGGAGTCTCCAAAACTGTGCATTGCATGCTGTGACGTCAGCTTTCCAGTATCTGTCACTCAAGCCCAGCTGATTCTGTTGTGGGCATCTGGCCTGCAGGGGCTCAGGCCCTTTGTCAGTAGCCCACCTGGCCCAGGCTGGACCAGCGGACCTGATCTCTTCGTGCAGCTCCTCAGGCCCACTTGGGCTTGTCCCCATGGCCTGGCCTCATCCCCCCTGACTTCAGCGTCTCTCTCATCAACCTCCTGACTCCTTCCTACCCTGCCTTTTTATTGTGGAAATCTTCCCATCTTGGGGTGAAGTTAGTTTTCCCTCCAACCCAATCCCATGTGGCCACTTTTCCTGTGTGGTCTGTTCTTGAGCCCTTTGCTCTGGGCCTCAGTTTACTCATCTGGAAAACAGGTGTCATTAAGCAGGCCTTCCCTCCCTCCAGGAGTGTTTTCCAAATTAATTAATTTCTTAATTAATTAATTAAGTAAAGCGCTTTGAGATACTTAGATGAAAGGTGCACTAGAAGCGCAAATTATTATTTATTCTTAATGAACCCTTCTTTGAGATAATTTACTCTTGATTCTGAAGGGAGACGCAGTGGACCCCAGGGGAGAGGGAATGACAAGTTTGGTTTTGGTTTGTTTGGGGGAGGCAGGAGGGTGGGGAGGCTATTAGATGCAGCGATTCCCTGGGTGAGCTGATAGGCAGGCATCCACTCCACTGCCCCAGCTGGACTGTTAACGGTGAGACAGGATGGGTTTCAGATCTAATCCGCGTCTCGTTTAATACCAGGGACTCTCGAGCATTGGAGAAATGGAGAGAAGAGAGAGAAAGGGAAAAGAGAAAAGAGAGAAGGTGTGGGGGGGAGAGAGAGAGAGAGAGGGAGCGAGCGCATGCTAGAAAGCTTCTCAGTGTGTTGTTGCTGTTGTGGGCACTCAGTGTGTTGGGGCTGCCGATTGCCAGGTTGTAGCCCTTTGTGCGCCCTCTGGGTTTCCTTCCAGCTCTGACCACACCTGATCTTCCAGCTGGCTTCTTTCCTTCTCTCTCTCACTCCTAGGACGAGACCTTAGCTAACATATGTCCAGGGCTCTGACCTCCCTGTACTGCCCTGTTCCATCCCATCTATGGCCTCTTGTCTCCTGACGTGGACCGTGCCCATGGCTCCTAGTCATCTTCCTCACCCCTTTCCAAACCAGGAGGGAGGAGTGGAAGAGCTTCAATTATTCCCTTCCTGTGCTTTTGTATAGTGTGACACTCTCTGCAGTGAAGGTGTGTGATTTTATTCTTGTTGTCTCCTGTCAAGCAGATGAACACACAGCCTAAAAAAGATGATTATCATGATTATCAGAGCAGGGTGGTCTGTTCTTCTCTTTGACAGTCCTGATGCTCTGAGGTCACCTGCCTGCTCTTGGAGGTGCTCCTGGGCTGGACTGGAAGCGAGGAGGCTGGTCACAGGACCCGAGAGAGGGCATGTGAGCAGGGCAGGGCAAACTGAAACGCAGATGCAAACTTGGGTCTTCTGAAGTCTTTGCTGAATCTGAATTTTTGCAAGACATCAAGTCTTCCTGCAAGACAAACAGGAGCTGGTCTTTGATAACTGTGGCAGGATGCAGAGTCTACGAAACCATGGAAGATACTTTCTATTAGGCACGTGGTCTGTTTTGGTTCCTGTTAGAACTGCAGGATGACTAGAGGTGAACATGCTCTGCTCAGTCACTACTTGCTTGTTGGTAACCTTGGGCAAGTTTCTCAAGCACTCCATAACTCAGTTTTCTCATCTGTAAAATGGGGAGATGGTAGCATCTCCTACACAGGGATGTTGTGAAGATTAACTGAGTTAAAAGGGTCCCAGCACTTACAACACTGGGCAGCAGGTGGCATGTGCTGTAGGCACTTCAGCTGTTGGGAGCGACTGTTCTGATCACGGCTGACAATTACCCTCGTGTCTGCAGTGAGAGCACAAGCCTGCTGGTACATGCTTGGCAAGGTGGCTTATCCTTAGCATGCCTGCACAGGGTGCTGAGGGACCTCCTGGGGATGAGGCCCTTCCCAGGCTGAGAGTGTGTGTAGATCTAGGTCTGCCCAAGTGTGATTCCAAGCTCTAGTTGTCAGACTGTCCTTGCCTGGGCAGTCCCTGGGGCCCCAGTGTGATTTCTAGAGAGCCTGGAGGCTGCAGAGGTGCAAAGAATGAGCTTAAACTGTAAGAGCTGGAGCAACCAACATTTCTGTAAGAATAGAGAATACCGGGCAGCATCCCATCTGCCTTAGAGCTGAGCAGGTGGACCTGGTCAAGGGTGGGTGGGTCTGAGGGGATGTTCTGGGGCATGAGCCTGAGATCTGAATGGATTACAGAGAACAAGTGGAGACAACCTTGTCTGGTGGCTGGGAGACACCCAAGGTCTCCTCTGCAAAAATTTGAGATGGCAACATTTCATAGAACGGTGTTATGGTTTGAATCTTCACTAGCCCTGCAAAGCTCACGTGTTAGGCAATGAAAGACTGTTCAGAGTTGAAATGATTGGATTATCAGAGCCGTAACCTCCTCAGTGGATTAATCCACTTGATGAATTAATAATCTGAATGGACTACCAGGTAGTAACTGTAGGCAAGTGGGGTGTGACTGGAGGAAGAGGGTCACTGAGGGAGTGCCCTCAGACCATCTCCTTCCCTGGTTCCTTCCTCCCTCTTTCTCTCTACTTCCTGGCTGCCATCGGCTGAGCAGTGTCCCTCCACCACGCCCTTCCGCCATGATGTTCTGCCTCACCTCAAGCTCAGAGCAATGGAGTCAGCCACCCATGAACTGAACCTCTGAAACCATAAGTCCAAAATCAACTTTCCTCCTCTAAGCTGTTCTTTGCAGGTATTTGGGTCATAACCATGAAAAGTTGACAACACAAGTGGGCAGCGTCAATCCCAGAAAAGTAGTGAACTTGGTGCTATAAAAGGAAAAACCTCAAATGCTATTTATGATGCCACCTGAATTGAATGAATGTGGGTCCCGTTTGGGAAACACCCCTTTCCTGTCCCTGGCACGATTTCTTAAATTCTCGATGCTGTAGGACTAAGTCTTACTTTATGTATTTTAAAATTTCTATCTGTCATACACTGGTACTTTCATAAAATGCCATGAAAATGAATCATTAGAAAAATGAAATTGAGAAGAGACACGTAACACATAATCAACAAACGTAAAATCACTCTATCAAACAGCCAGAAGTTTCTTATGCTAATGCTCAATTTCTGGACTTCATTTTTCATGGACTGATATCAAAGTTTGGGGCCCAGCCTGGGTCTGGGGACTACCGAGTCCTGCTGGGTGATGAGATCTTGGGGGTGCTTGATGCTCAATTCATCCGCCGACTGGCCTGAGCTGGGACCGAAGGTGGGAAGCCTGCGTATTAATGTCCTACGGCTGCCACACTGGGTGCTTAAAGCAGCAGAAGTTTACCCTCTCACAGTTGGGAGGCCAGAACTCCAAAACGAAGGCACCAGCAGGTCATGCTCTCTCTGCTCCCCCAAAGCCCTGGGGAATGCTGCCATGCCCCTTCCTAGTTTCTGGTGGCTCCATTCAATCATTGGTGCTTCTCACTTTGTAGCCACCTGACCCCAGTCTCTGCCTCTGGCCTCTTCCCTCTCTGTGAGCCTGTGTGTCCAAATACCCCTCTTTTTATAAGGACACCCGTTACTGGATATAGGACCCGCCCTATCAGGCAGGTGCTAACCTCATCTTCATTTGATTGTATTTGCCAAGTCCTTAGTTCCAAATGAGGTCACGTCCCAGGGTTCCAGGTGAATGAGCATGAGTCTTGGGGGGGCGGGAGGGGGACAGCACTGTCTAACTCAGTACAAATGGTACGCATGGACCTGGTGAAACAGCTCTGGACTTAGGACTCAGTAAAGGTCTGAGCCAATTATTCCTGAATTCCTACAGGGCAAGGTGCCTTGGTGACTCACTTTTATCATGGCCACGTTCATACCCCTGGGCCATGGTGGCCTGAGGAAGCTGCTTAGAGGGGCAGGAAGGAAATCCCTGTGATAACTTCTCTCTCCCAGCGTCTGAGGATGCAGAGGAGAGTGAGCAAGTAGATCCTGAAGCAATGCCTGTCACTCCCCACACCCTCAGTGTTCCGGAGAGCCCTGGTCAGAGCTCTGGAGGCGAAGGCAGGGTGCTACTGAAAGCCGACTTGTGCAAGAGGCAGTACTCCCCAGTGGTTAGAGCATCTGTGCTGGTACCAAGCTGCTGGGCCCAGTCTGACTCCATTGTTAGCAGCTTTGTAACCTTGTGCTTCCCCTTCAGTGCCTCACGGTACTCATTTAGGCAATGGGGATAATAAAAGAACCTGCATCTGTGAGTGTTGTAGCAATAGTTGCGATGATATAGTAAAGAGCTTGCCATTGTGCCTGGCATATGGCAACCTCTTAATCAATACTATCTGTTATCAATACAATGATTTTTAGATGGACCAAGGAAAGGACTGCTGTCCTGAACTGTATCTATTAGGAAGGAGACATTGCATCCATTAAGCACCTTCTGTGTGCCCAGCATGGTTGGGGTTGACTTATATGTCTACATGACCACAAAACATTTTTCAGTGGTTAACTTGTGACTGATTAATTTATTGAACCGAAATGCTTATCAAGCATTTCTTGAGCACCTAATATATGTAAGTAAGAAGCAGAAGACCCAAATATGTTTAAGGGAAGGCTATTATGCTTTGAAAAAAGAAATAATTTGAAGATGACTCTTGACAGGGTATCAGCGTTTGAGGAAGGATTGTGTGCACACACAGGAGACTTGGTTAGTTGGCATTAGGGACACCTTTAGTCCTTGGTTCTGTAGGATAGTGTGATAGAAGAAGGTAAATTACTGTCTTTTTAAATGTGAATGTTGCTGTGAAAGTTCTTCTTTGTTTATTTCACCAAGATAGGATTTCTAATTTCAACTCTTACACAGCTTCTCCATTCCACCAAAGAAAAGTCTTTTCAGTTCATTTTGGAAAATGTCTTGTTTTATTTCATTCCCATGATGATTCATAATAAAATAAAAAAATTATGAGTTATAACCAAACAGGATTACTAATATGTAACCCATAGCTTTGCTTAATTTGGCTTGCTATTAAAGTTTTAATAGAAAATATCATTTGACTGCAATTTAGAAATAAAATTTGATTTCCATATTATAACTAATATGAATAATAAGCCCAAAAATGTCTAATATACTTAGGCATTTCTATTAACTCAATGAATACGTTTCACATGTTTCTGGCATACTAATTCAAAATGCCATTGTCTCCTCGTACCAGCAGGTTGGCTTTCTGGAGCGCTCACTGACCTCACCGGGGCAGCCTTTATCAGCAATTAGTCCTGAGCTACGCCAGTCCTTTGGAGGGCCTCTTTAAATGAAGTTGGCTTCTGTGCCCTGCTGAATTGCTCTCAGAAGAGTGCCCCTTTCTCTGTCTAGCCCACCAGGAGTGTGGGTAGCTCTGTCATCCTGGGCTCTGGGCTGGGACCTGGTGCTCACCTACTCATAAGACGTGCTATTTCCAGGTGCCAGGCATGTTTTGCCTCACCATGCGAGAGAGGTGCTGTGTGTTCCCCATGAACAGATGCCATTTGTTCACGCATCCCTCATTCATTCTGTAACTATGAGCAGAGAGCCTACTATCTGTCAGCCCTGTGTTTGATGCTGGGGGTTACCATGGTGATTCAAAGCAGATCCCGCACCTCCTCTCCCAGGATTGAATAACCATAACAAAGAATGCATCCTGCCTGTGATGGGAGAGAGGAAATGGTTCTAAACAAGAAATAATAGAGGGTGCTGTCCAAGTTGGAGTTCAGGGGAGGGTTTCCTGGCAGGCACTGAGGTCTAAAAAGCCAGCAGGACTTACAAAGAGAAAGTTGAGTTGGGGGTGTACCAGGTATGTGTAAGCATGCTGTATGTGCAAGAAGGCCACAGTGCCCGGGGAGGAGACAATGGGGGTGGGATGTGTTACAAGATGAGGCTGTGGGCCACCGGGTCATGCTGAGCTTGCTGGCCAAGTGGGGGATGCTGGTCTGTACTCTGAGAACAGTGAGAAGGTACTGAAAGGTTTTAGACCACTCAGCCAGATGTGCAAAGATCACTCCAGCTGCAGCTTGGAGAATGGACTGGAAAGGTATAAAGGGAGAACAAGCAGAAAGTTTTTGCAGAACTCAAGGAAACCCAGTGGTTTGAAGTAAGGTGGTGGCAGATGAATAGAGAGAAGTGGAATGGATTGGGGATCGGATACAAAGGGCCACGAAGAAGACATCTGCCAAGTTCACTGCTACCAAACTCACTCTCACCAGCCCTGTTACCTGCTGGTCCTCCTCTGGCACAGCTTGTGGCCCACTCTTGCACTGACTCGGGCTCTGCTGAAATGTCTACCCCACCACTCTCTCTTACCCTGCTAAGATATCATCACAGGAATTTCGAAGATCTTGTACTAGATATTGATTTGCTTATTGCCTGTCTTCTCCAGGAAAATGTGAACTTCACAAGGTCAAGGAATCTGTGTCCTCATTCCTGGAATGTTGCCTGCTACATCACAGCCTCTTGAATAATATATATATTTGGTACCAGGGATTGAACCCAGGGGTGCTTAGCCACTGAGTCACATCCCCAGACAGGGTGTCGCTAAGTTACTTAAGGCCTTGCTAAGTTGCTGAGGCTGACCTTAAATTTGCAATCTTCCTGCCTCAGCATCCTGAGCTACTGGGATTACAGGGGTGAGCCACAAGTTGAATAACACATTTTGAATGAATGAATGAAATGAATAGCTTGCTGGCTTATTCAACCAGGCAGATGACATCATGCCTGACAAAGGGATGTCCAGAATGGGACTAGATTTAGGTTAAGTGAGTGGGGGGTCCTTCTTGGATTCTGCAAAACCACTCTTATTGCTCTCTCAGCCTCTCCTTTTGTACTTTAGTATTAGTATGGATTTGGTAACACTGATGCTCAATTAAGGCTTCACAGATCCACCAATAGCGTTAGAAAATCTTGGTCCCCTTTGAGTATATGCTATGATGGTAGTTTTGGGAGACCTGGGAGCCAGTGGGACACAGTCCCTGACCATGAAGGGCTCTGAATTTTCAAAGGTAAGACTTCACCAACTTTGGCTGAAGTGCTTGGCGGGGATCCAAAACGGGGAAGACTGGCAATGGTCTCCCCTGGGAGAGGTGACAGTCAGCATTCCAGAGCTACAGGCCGCTATTCTGCCTCCTGTTCTGGCTCTTGCTCAGGCAGGGATTCCCAAGGGACCAGTGAGCCTTTATCACGTGGCCTGTGTGTCATCTGAACTTGGTAGCCTCTTAAATGGTTGGGTGTAGAGAACAAGAATGTAGTTAAGTTCAATCTCTGGCTCTGCTTCACCTGGGGTTTTGTTCCTAGTGATGGAAAGGGGCATTCCCCACTTCTAAACATTGTCCCACACAATGAGATCCCAAGAATCTGCCCTCTCTGAGGGGCTTGTCTGTGGCCTCACTTATCACAGATACGTTGACAACTTTTGAATCCCTAGGTCCAGACTGAATAGCGACCTGTCACCCATTTGCCTTCAGGATGTACCCCAATTATATCAGACCAGCTTGTCCAAACATGGTCCCTACTTTTCCTGAAAGTCATCTGACAATCACTTGTGATGGACACCACCATCCATTCAGGAACCCAACTGGGACCTTCTTCACTAGACTCTGCCTTCTTGCCCACTTTTCCTGGCTAGGTATCCAGAAAAGTCTGTGGTCTCTAGCCATCTGCCCACCTTGCCTTAGTTCAGGCTTTTGTAGATTCTTCCCTGGATCATGGAAATAGCTGTCCAAATGATTACCTTGTCTCTGGAACATCTCTCCCCTTGAATGCATATTTCCATGGCTTCCTGATTCATCTTTAAAAAGTCCAAAGCAGATTTTGTCTCAAAAGCTTCTTAAAGCCTTCAGTTGTTGACTTCACAGAACCTTCTATTTGAGGTTCAGGTTGCTGAGCTTCACATACCCACGGTCTGTTATGATCTGCCTCATACGTAGAAGGTCAACCTTATTGCTTTGCTTTCCCACTCCCCTTTCTCCAGTCAAATTGGAATTTTTCAGCTTTTTTGAACATGTCATGATGCTTTCAGATCCCCTAGCTTTGCACTAATTGTCCCCTCTCCCTGGGATTCCCACCTGTACCCCTGCTTACCTGGCTAGCTAATGCTTCCTCCTTCTGAACTTGGTTCACATGCCACCTCCCTTGGCCTCTCTGTCTAGTTCCCAGGACTTGTTGTTTCTATTTTTTCCAAATAGAAGAACTCACTACATTGAGTTCTAAGCAATGGTTTGTCTGCACTCAAGCCCATGAAGATCAGGGATGGTGTCTTATATGACTTTGTCCCCACAATGCTTAGCACAACACTAGCACCTGACAGGTGCCCAATAACTGGTGAGCAAGTGAACGAGAGTCCCCATTCCCATCTACTCCATCTGAAGCAGAGGCTCCACTGACCACAGTGAGGACAGGCTGGAGAGGATGTGCGCATGGTTCCTGCAACCATTCATTCCTCTGAGAATGACTCTACACAGAGCTCATGGCTCTATAGCTTTCCTATGTGTCAGTCATGAATAGCAGCTTTGGTATGTTTCTAATTTTGACCCTTCAGGTCTCCGAAGGTGGTTGTTCCCACATGTTCCTGGACCCTGGCCCATTTCATCCCTTCATGGGTCTGGTCCAGCCCAGGGTCCCTGCACCAGCTGCTTACCCGAGTGCCTCCTGCATCCCCTCCACATTGATGGGGAGCCAGCCTCCTTAGCCTACCTTCCTACTTTAGCTTTTAATCTTGCCTCATAAATTAATCTCTCCTGCTACCTAATCATGCCTGGTGCCCTTCCCTGAACTCTCTTCACTTTGCCTACCTCTGTCAGGTAATGAGATGCCTGGAGCTGGCTGCAATATCCCAGGCTCCATCTCACCCCCAGAGACTATTTCCTTCTGGTTTTGTGTCCTGGCCCCTGCATATGCACATCTAAATCATCTTGACTTTTTTTTATTTATTTCTCTGCTACTTCCCATTGCAAACTCATCTAATTTGTGCTCTGCTCTGGGGTTACGTCTCTCTCAGTGGGTCCCTGCCTTTGAGATTCCCCTCACTTACTGAACCCATCCCTGTCTTTATGATTATTTTCCCTTCCTGTGCTAATGCTTGTGCCTCTCCAAGATGAATCTCATCTGGGGGCCTCTCACCCAAACGGTGCTCTTTTCTGGACCACAGATAGGTTTTCTTCATCCTTTCCCAGGCCCGGGTGGCTGTCAATTTCATGAGACACTCCCCCAGGTATTCTAAGAAAAAGGTGGTTCTTGTCCAACCACACATGCTTTTATTGGAAAATGTCATAATTTTTTTTTTTTTTTTTTTGGCCTCAACTATCAGAGAACCTAAGACTAAGTTTGTGTTTGGTGATTGCAACTATCTTCCTCCTGAATTTCTGCAAAATTGCCTTTTCCCCTCAGTATGAGGCATTCTTTTATTAATTATCATTATAAAGGGACTAATATATACGAGATTTGTACTACAGTTTATAACTAGTTTTTGTTTTTTTTTTAATAAGTAGGGTCTAAAGAATATACTAAATACCTACACAGTTCATAGACTTTCTTCTTTCCTCCCTTCTGATCCTTAGCTTCCCTGCCCGACCTGCTGAACGTGTGTAGAAGCTGCTGTGTGTGAGGTTCTGAGACTTGGTGGCCTCATCAGGGGACCTGCACAGGGAGGCAGAGGAAGATGAGAGGCACGTGTGGGGAGGCTTCTACCTGGGAAGGACAACAGGTGTCTGTGTCAGGCTCCATCCTGTCCCTTCTGGTCATGTAACCTGATGCAAGCTAACCTTTCTAAATTTCTGGTTCTGTGCCTGCAAAGGGGTAGATAATAAAAATTTCCTGGATTGTGAGAAATAATGAAGGTGAGGGATGTGCAGTGGTAGAGCCCTTGCCAGCATTTGTGAGACTCTGTGTTCCATCTCCAGCACCAAAATGAAATAAAATGAAACAAGGTCTATCCTCGACCCTGGCATCTAGGACCTCCTTGACCTTCTATCCTTGTGTGTTTGGAGGGGTCCTCTGCCCGTAGATATGCCCCCTGGATGTTTAGTGCCTGGAATTCCACCATTACAGTTTCATCGACTGGCTCTTATTTTAGAAAAGATAAATATCCCGTGATATGTATGCCTGACTCGTCTGACTGAGGCTGTCCAGGAGAATGGGCTGCCATCAGGGCAGTAAGGTGATGCTTTGGTGATAGGGTGGGGAGGGTGACATTCAGAGCAGAGTACCTGGGGACCGCAGTCCCTCCCAGATGAGGGTGCTGCTGGGGAGTGAAGGTGAGAGAGACAGCATCCCATTAGAGGGTGGAGAGGGCCCTTTAACTTCCCAGTGTTTGGGGGCAGTGTCTCTGGAATGCAGTGTGTAGGTGACGTCCCTGGAGGTTTTGTCCCACATAGAATAGACACCAATGCAGGGTATCTCCAGTGGAGCTTGAGATGCTGCACTTCCTGCAGGCTCTTGGTTCTTGGCCTTGCCCAGGGGCTAGGACAACTCTAAATGGGAAGGTTCCAGCAGGCTTGGACTCAGACCTCAGTGGACAATTGGGCACTTGGCAATGTGTGGGGGCTCCTGTAGTGCTTTCCCTCCAGCACCCAGGTCATGGGGCGCCTCCATTCCCAGCTCCATGCCAGGATCTTCTGCCAGGCTCATTTGAATTGTTATTATTTATTTTTTGACTCAGAACTTTGCCCAAGTCACTATCCTGGAGCACTTTCCTGAAATCGAGAGCTATTATAGTCACTGCTTTTCTTTTATCTCCTCATCTGGCATTTCCACAGATAAAAAAAAGCAATTAAATTTGTCTGGCATGATTTGTACTACATCAACTCCTGCTATTTACTGCTCGTGACTTTATCCTCCAACGACACTGGCAAAGCTTCTCTTCATGCTGCACCCTTGGCTCGCCCGGAAGGTGACTTTCATTTTAAGTTTCCTGAAAGGATGATGCATAGATCTCAATGCATCCAAATAACTGCATCATTGTTTTTAAGCATGCATACACATACTCATGAAATGGCTGGGATCCGGGAATCCTAGGCCTAGGCCACCACTGATGAACATGCAATGCTAAAATGGATAGTGAGTCTTCAGAGCCTCATATTCTTGTGTGTTAAAATGGAAATCATCAGACATACTTAACTTGTCAGTGTGCAAGGACTGCCTGCAGAAGTTGGTGCAGATTAAGCACTTAATGAGTGTCTTTGGGAAAAAACACAGTTTTTTTTAGACAAGACCTAATTTTGTTCAGGCTGGTGTTCAGTTAAAGCTGTACTCCCTCCCAGACTCCCTTGTGGCTAGAGGTGAACATGGGACACTCTCTGGCCTGTTAGATTTAATCTTTATGGAGGGGATAGAGTAAGGGTAATTTTGAAGAAAACTCTGCCTTCCTGATACTGTGGCTGCTCCCTCTTCCTTTGAACCTGAAATGGAGACATAGTGCATAAAAGAGCAGCCATATTGTAACTTGAGGCACTAGGCATGAGGCTGAACATAGAGGAGAAAAGCTGGCTTCCTGACGGCATCCTTGGCTTTCCACTCAACCCTAACTGCTTTTGCCTTATTTCAGGGAAGTGCAAAGCCCTCGTCACTGTCTGTCCAGGCCACATTATTCCAAGTGCTACCTGCGAATTGTGTCCTATGCCTCACTTTACCCTGCAGTGTTTGGTAAAGACTCCATATAAGAGTAGGTGCCTGATAAATACATAATTCATTACATATTCTATTTACTGGGCTAATCAAAGCAAATTTCTAGAACCATCCATAATACCTTTAAAATCCTTTCTCATTTTCTGAGCATTCAGGAAGACTATGTCTATTAGAAGTAGTTGAGAGTTACTTTTATTAGCCATACAACATGGTGATTTCCCTCCTGTCTTTGGTTTCCAGGAAGCTCACAGTTGAGTGTAGTTCAATGGCAAAAACTAACTTTGGTTTGACTTTCCTTGTTGCCACTAATGTCTCTATGGCTCCCGACTTTCCATTTGTTTGATTTTATATCTGACTTTTACTTTCTGTTCTTCAAAAATATTTTCTTTTGGAAACAGCAAGTAAGAATTATACATAAAAGAAGGGGAGTCTGCCTGGTTTAAGGAAGTGGAAGGGTTTTATGTTAGTGTAAGAGGTTGGCTTGGGCTCCTTCTTTTGTTAAAGAGAATCTGAGGCATTTGCCGTCTACAGCTGCACTGTGGAGGTATTCACCGCAGCATGACTGGGTGAGAAAGGAGAAAACCGAGACAAAGCAAGAGCTTCAGGTGTGTTTGAGGATTGAAATTTCTCTGTAGCTCACTTCATTCCCTTCTCCTGTTTGTCACTGTCCACCGTCTATCCCTAGTTATGCAGCAGGACCTGTCACTGTGCTTTGCTCTCCATCAGCTGCAGGGAATTTGAGAAGCTCTGTCCCCACTCCTGCCTCCACTGAATGGCCTCTCTTCCTTCTGGAAACTGCCTGTGCTGTGGGACCCAGCTCAGCTCTCTTCACTTGATTACTGCAGCTCAGAGGGCGTTGAATTCAAAATACTCATTAATTAATTGGAACACACCAAGCAGTAGCATAAATAATTTCAAATGGAGTAACCCCAACTAGTACTCTGCCTTCAGTTCCACTAACAAATGGATCACTCACAGTATTAATTTTAGTTCTGACTTAGAATATGTAAAGCTAACTTTGGCATCATGACCTTTTGATGCAATATGTTTATTTTACCATTCACAGAAACCAATGGAGCTCTGTTCGACCTACAGAAAGTAAACCGGGCTTTAACATCATCACGGGCCCACTGAATTATTCTTTCTATCAGAGTATACTAACGTTATTAAAAATGCCCTAACTGCCATCCATTTCCTAGGAGCACTTCATGATGCCTAAACCAGAGGTTTAGGCAAGCAATTCTGCTGTTAACATCCTTCTCCAGTTTCAGTCTTATAAATCTGAGTATCATAGTCATAATTTTGATATGACAAACTTACTCATCTCCTGTGCAAAGATTTCTTACCATTCACATTAGCCATGGTATAGGACATCTCGATACCTATCTTATTATCAAGTATTCTACCAAAACATAAAAAAATATATATGACAAAAATTGGTGGGTGCACAACTGCACGCCTGTAATCCCAGTGGCTTGGAAGGCTGAGGCAGGAGGATCAAGAGTTCAAAGAAGCAATTCTATGAGACCCTGTCTCTAAATAAAATATAAGAAAGGTCTGGGGATGTGTAGTTCAGTGGTTAAGCACACTTGGGTTCAACCCCTGGCACACACACACACAAATATATATATATGCATATATACACACACACACATATATATGTATGTATATGTATGCACATATATACACACATATACATAATAAAATAGTTATTCTGATAGAATTAACAATAGAGGTTTAAAATTATAGGGATTAAACTTACTCTTAGGAATCAGAAAATCTCTGATACCTAATACACCATTCTATACTAAGGTTAGCTAATAAGCCTCAAAATATTGGTCCAGAACCTTCCCATGCTAACAGTACCCTATTTTTCTATTGTTCTGCTTACCATATTTATGAAAACCATAATTATGATAGTTAGCTCCCTGCTTCCCTTGGACCTGTAGTCAGTTGACTTTGTAGTGTCTTGTTTGGTCCTCTTCTTGCTCCTTTGAGGTCAGGAAGTGGGGCACTCTGTTGTTTCCTTAACAGTGCTTAGCCAGGGCCTGGTATACAGCAAGCATTAAATAAGCACCTTACTAAATGCTATCTGGCATAGTCCTTGACATGATCACATTCAGTGTTGTGCTCTGCATTCTTACCTACAAGAACACAAGCAGGTCAGTCGTAACTCAAGGCCATTCTCAATACAAAGCCATAGGGTTAGTGTTGGAAGAAACCATAGAGTCATGTGAGTCTGATCCTCCCTTTGTAAAAGAAGCCCAAGAGGACAGGGCCTTTTGGAGGGCCCCATAGTTGGTTGGTGGTACAGCAGAGGTCAGAGCGCAAGTCATTTGACTGTGTTCAGCATCCACACGGCCTCCAGTTCCATCTGTCCATCTGTGTCAACTCTTCCTCCCTTGTCATTGGTTCTAGCACAAAGCCAGCAGGGTCAAGTTTGGATTAAAGCAAATGAGTGCAGATTCCTTCAACACTGAACTGGATGATTGCCTAGAAAAATGAGTCTTACAAAATTCAGTACAATTTTAACCACATTAAGATGTCTGGCCAATTAAAACACTTTAGAAGTAACATGTTTTTCAAAATGAAGAATCACTTTATAAAGTGAGTTCTTCTCTCTTTTGCCCATTGAGATTCATATTGGTTTATTCCATAAACAGGATTTTCTAGTTCTTTATGTGGGTTATACTTAAAAGTGAATAGTTACAAATTCATTTATAATTTCTGTGATAGGTATAAATTATTTATACATCACAATCTTAAATGTGCAAAAACTACAGCTCTCCATGTTTCTGTGTAACAGAACTCACCTTAGTTCTCTACCCTCCAATTCCGAAGGTGGAAAACAAACTGACCAATCAGGATGACTCACCACTTTTCATTTAAACCAGCAGTTCATATTCAATCTCTGCTTCACTGTCTTCCTCCTGGGGTAATCTGATTTCTGGGGCTTGGGTTTCTTCCAGCCATAATGGAGGGGCGACTTACTAGGTCTGTTGAGACTCTCTTATCTTTTAGTTCTGGAGTATTTACTCCACCCTGATACTTATGTAGCATATGACCTTGGCCCCCAGTGACTTCCAGTTGCCAGGTTTATGCTTTGACTTCTCCTGTTCACCTGCAGAGCTTCTTCACCTCTTTTCCAACTGCACTCTGGACCACATTTACTCTCTTTGGGGGAGTTTGGGTATACTGGTGACTTTCCTTACTGTACACCAGGGCAAATCAGTCCTAGGTGATCTGGTCACCTGGATGTGCACCCTCAGCCATGGCTGGTCTTCTGCTTAGGCACCACATTGGACTGGGCTACCTGCTAGAAGGCAGCTGATATTCCTGGGCTCTCATATTTTCCCGTGTCCATCTGAGATCTGTAATCAGGGTTTCAGTCATTCTGCAGCCTTCCTTTTATCCGCATCCCCACACATGCCACTTCAAAGGGGTCAGCTCTTCTGGGCTTCGTGACCGAGATCTGCTCATTTAATCTCTAATTCCGTACCCTCAGATCTTTCTCACCTGCTAGGTGATACCCTCACCTCTGACTCTGGGATTTGGAGTGCAGCTGGTTAAGAACATGACTCTTGCTCATCTTGTACTCTTCTCTATCTTATGTTTAAAAATCTGTGCTCCGAGACATTTTGACATGCCACAAAATTTTTGTTCACAAAACACCTTGCTTTCAGACCTCCAGTTTTGCTAAGGGCTTTTAGTTCTTTCTTTATTTATTTACTTTTTGGTTGACACATAATATCTGCACACATATTTGAGGTTCAACATGATGTTTTGATTCATGTATACATTATGTATTGACGAATTCAGGGTAATTAGCGTATCTGTCACCTGATATTTTGTCATGTCTTTGTGGTGAATGCATTCAAATTCCTGTCTTATAACTATTTTGAGATACATAACACATTATGGTTTTGCTAAGGACTTCCAAAAGAATTCTCTGAAATTCTAAGCCGGGCAATGGCTCCGTATTTCTGGCTTTATCCGCCCTCTCTGGAAAGCTGCCTAAGTGGCAAAGGAAGGAAATACGCTCAAAGCACTGAGAGAAGACACCTCAGCTATTACCTCAAATTATGACCCACTCTAGTCAATAATTATGCTCAGGAGCACAATCTAGAACAAAGCTTCCCAACAGGTAGCCAGCCACAAATGGTTTATAAGTAGGCAGAGAAATAGTGGTGCCCTCAGCCCTGGAGGCATCTGGGATACCCAGAGCCCCTGGAGCTCTCAGCATTGGCTCTGAGCCGCCTGAAGGCAACAGGTTCCAAAGGGCCACCCTGTGGTCCTCACCTGTGGCATGGACAGTGTGCAACACCTGCACATAGTGCATGCACTCTCCCTCCAGGGCATGCTGAATGCAGCATGAAGTGTTATACGACCTGCCTGTTTCTCCCAGTGGTCTCCCATTGTGCGCAAGGGACGTTGGGAGCTGCTGGAGGACTTTCTGGGTTCCAAGTAGCCTGGCACATAAGCTCATGGGGGTCACTTGGTGGGATTTCTGGAGGGCTCAGGGACTGGTGGAGCCCAGAGTCTTTGCTTTATGTTCATTAGATCCTCTTTTCCATTTGCAGCTAAGTCCTTTTGGGGAGGTCTAAGTTAACCTTTGCAGGATTGGGGGAACTGCTCAGATATTGCATATGCACCCTCCAAATCAAGCCACAGCATTTTGTTGAAATATTTGATAGGTCAAATTTCAGTTCCAAATGTATTGTCATAGGAAATTTCAACAGTACAATTTTCACTGAAAGCAAAAAGAAAAGCCGTTAGATTCTTAAAATATAATTTCAACTGTTATAAATTTTTTAACTGTCTGTAAAAATGATTTAAAATTTTTATTACCTACTTGTGTGAACAAAGTTTCTTATGAGCGGTGGTTATTGAGAATTTGAAGAGACTGTCGTTAAAAGGTATCGATCAGGAATTGGTGTGTAGTCATTTCAAACATAAAGCAATAAGAAAACATTATGTTCATGGATGTAAGTGCTGGTTTCTTGTTGTAAATTTGAAAATGTATTATTCGAAAATTTTATACATATTCAATATTTAATATATTCCCCAATACTTATTTTTCTTATCGTAATTGTATAGTATAAAGAAAAGGTAATAAAAAATTTTCATCAAGCCCCATAGAAAAGCTCCCAAATCTCTTCCAGTTTATTGAGTATGCAGCACAAATATTATTATTTTGTTTATGTGCCACAATCTAAAACTGTTTGGGAATCCCTGGTCTGCTGCAAAGGATGAGAATTCTGGATATGAATTAACGAGAACTCAAGTCCCATGTCTGCCACATGGTCGCTATGTGCAAGCTACATGACTGACTGGAGGAAGCTGTTTCCTCATATGCAAATTGGGGACACTGCCTTGACTCAGGACTGGCCTGCGACTCAAAAACCCACATCGTTATTGCAAACTGATCTTGGCATCCTGTGTGACCTGGCTCTTCTGAACCCCATTTCCTGAGTTAGGTATTCAAAGCTGTCCTCTTGGGCTAGTGTGATGGCATGTATCCCCACTGCCTATTCACAGGTCAGGTCAGAGGATGGAGCGCAGGAGGAGCAGAGCGAGGTCACAGAGTCCCCATAAAACAGCCGCACCAGGAAGAACGGGCTGGGCTCCCAGCACCCGGCTGCCGCTCGCTGATTTAGTATTCAGAATTCAGAATTTATGGAACTGCCTTCCTCTGTCACATCATCCATCAGAGACAGACACTCAAGAGACGGAAGGGGAAAAAATTAAAAACCTGTTTATTGCTCAACTTGCTCTAGGCATGTTTTAGCTTATTGTTCATCTCTGTTCATTTCGGTGCCTCAATTTGAATGGCTTTCCTAGTTGCCGTGGCTAACATGGATACATGGATGGATGGATGGATGGATGGATGGATGGATGGATGGATAGATGGGTGTACTCTCACAGACATCTTTATCTGGTGGAATGAAAAGCTGCTAGAAATTGGCCTGCAAGAGAAGTTTTTAAGGCTCAGGGTGGGCTGGGGACTGCCGCGACCCGCTGGGTCCTGCTCTGCTTCTCAGCATCCTGGCTTGTACGGAGCCGGGTCCCTTTGCTGGCTGTCGGAGGGAGCTGCACTGCGGGTGCTGATTGGGTATGCTGCATCTGTTCCTGGCGATGTCGAGGAGAGTTTGTGGGCAGGATGAGAACAGAATGCACAATGGCAACAGGCAGCAAGCCGCGGTGGGACGGACGGGAGGGAGGCGAGGAGGGAGGCAGGGAGAGATCAGGGTTCTCTGCGGAACAGGGATGATCTGGTGACATCCGTTCCTGAAGAACAAAAGAGTCACCTTTGTCTTTTAGCAAACACTGAAATGTGTGTGTTGGCAGAAGAATAGGTCAGGAGCCTTGCTCACCAGCGTTGGGGAGTCCTGGTTAGAAATACTTTCACTCCACCACCAACGAGGGAGGCCTCTGAACTTGAATTTCCCCCTTCATTGTTTCTCCCTGTTGACCTTGAGCTAGTTGTTGAAACATTCTGTGCCTCCATTGCTTTATCTGTGAGCTGTTGTTCTTAGGGTGAGGGGATGAAATTCATGCCACCATGCTCCACTCCTGGAGGCTGGTCTACTTAGGTCAGTTGCCATCAAACTCTTTCAGTGTGGGTTTGTTTGCACAGTGGGCTCCAGCGTCCTGGCCATGCCTCTCTACTAGCAAACCCTTGTCCCACTGTCACCCTGGGTGTTAGACCAACTGCTCGAGGTAGGGGGTGTGCAGCCTCCACAAAGGCATAAGGAGGAGGATGGTCAACACTGGACACCCTGCCCCATAGTCACCAGGCACTACGCCCAGACTCTCTGTATCCATATTAAAGGTTTTTGTTTTGTTTTGACATCTCTGCTCCCTCCTCTTACTTTGCATCTGAAGGAGGCCCAAGAGAAATGTAGTGTTTTACCAACAGTTGTTCCTGGAGGAGGCATGGAGGAAGGTAGTCCTCGCCAGACTGAGACAGAGGAATCAGGCATGGTCTCTGCCCACCGTGGGGAACAGACACAGGCAGGGACATGGTCTGCAGTGGTCCAAGTCCGTTTGCTGGGAGAGGTGGGATTCTGTCTGAATGCTGAGGGTGGGTTAGAATGTGGGGAGGTACAGAGGAGGGCACAGGACTGTGGAGGAGTCTGGAAGGGCCTGAGGATCTCTGACTACCCACCTCAAGTCTTTCCTCAAGTGGCCAAGATCACGCACACATTCACGAAGACACATGGCCTGAGTTCAGTTTAGACTGTGAGAACCAGGTGGTCAATGGGACACTGAACAAAATGCCTTTCACAAAGAGGATGCTGCAGAAGCAGCAAACACCACCCCGCTGCATGCAGAGGGTGGCTAGGATCGGGGAGGAGGGGAGACCCACCACCCGGAGAACAGGAATAAATGGGGAAAGATCATGCCTGGAGCTCCCGTGAGGAAGCCAGGACAAGTCACTCAGCCTGCAGAAGCAGCTTCAGCCCGTCTGAGGCAACTACGGCGACAGAGCTGCAGCAAGTCAGAGGGACATTCTGTGGGGCTAAAGCCTGTGATTGAATTTGTCAGTGTTTTGTGACAAGAGAACACAGCCTTTTAGGAAGAGCTGGGCTTTGATTAGGACAGCGCTGCTGCTTTCTGACTTGTGACCTTTGAGAACTTACTTAACCTCTCTGAACCACAGTTCTTTCATCTGTAAAATGGACTTCAGATTAACGCGCAGGCTTATTTCAGGAATTATAGAAAATGCACATAGTCTAGTTCATGGTAGAGTCTCATAATGCATGCCTAACACCTAGCAAGCTCTTGTTCTGTTCTAACTGCTTTCCGTGATAGAACTCATTTAATTCTCACATCTTTCTCTTTTGAAAAAGATGCTGTTATTATCTCTGCTTTCACTCACTACCCTTATTCCAATGCTTAACTCTGGCTGCACAAGTCGGTTCAAAATGGCTTCCTTTTACTATTTTGCTAATTATCTCGGTTTGTATATCAACTGGCACATGTGTGCACACGCACACGTATTAGTTGGGCAAGGCAGACCCTGTGAGGTGCTCACCTAAGTAGTCATTTCACTCTTTTCTTGTTTATCAGAGCTCCAGTTCTATTTGGGAGCAATGTGGTGAAACCTGATTGGCCTAAACCAGCCATGGCAGAACTTCTTGTGTCCCCAACCTTCTTTATCCTAGGGATGGCTGTGTGATTCAGTCTGGTCAATAAGGGAGTCTAACCAGCTACTTCTGGGAAATGTTTTCTCTTGAAAAACAAGTGACTGGGTTCTCCATCGTCCAAATCATCTTCACAGATAACGAGTATTCAGTGATAACCTGAAGAATAGGTGGTGGTGGTGGTGGTGGTAGTGGTAGTAGTGGTGGTGGTTGTTGTTGTTGTTGTTGTTGTTCTTCTTCTTCTTCTTCTCCTCCTCCTCCTCCTCCTCCTCCTCCTCTCCTCCTCCTCCTCCTCCTCCTCCTCTTCTACCTCCCCCTTCTCCTCCATCATCTTCTTCTTTTTCTCTGCTATTCCAAGTTCCTGGGACTGAGCCCCTTTGAGCAGAGAGGATGGCCTGGGTCTGGTCCATCCTCAACTGGGCAGACACACAACTCAGGTGGATGGCCAAAGGCTGTGGAATGAAGGCAGGGCTGGGACTCACTAGTTCCCCTTTAGAGTCAAGGGTAGCTCTGTAGTGTGCTAGTTTGCGGCATGGGGACAGTAGCTACTGCGCCCCCGCAGGCACCGTGCTGAGCAGGGAAGATACAAACATGGGTCGGATGGTTCCTTCCCCAGTTCTTCCCCTTTAGCACTGTGAAGGGCCCAACCCTTTCCCATCAAAACGAGAAGCCATAACAACCCTCTCTGGACCCTGTGGCCCCGCCATCCTTCCCCTGACCTCTCCTCCTGCTCTCAGTCAAGATTCCTTCCCCTCCTTCTCCTCCCAAGCTGGAATAGACTGGATCTGGCACCGTCGCTGCTGCCTCTCCAGCCTCAGCTCCACCTCTTGTGCTGCCTTCCTGGCCTTCGGGCTCCACCTTGTGTGGATGCTCTGCAGTCAGAGGTTGTGACGGCCTTTTCCTGATTCCCACTGTCTTACTTTGCTTTCCCCATTGCTAAGCTTGACTGGCTGAAGGGCAGTGACCATTCTTAATCATCACATTCTGGGTTTCCAGTGTCTGCGAGCTCAGCGCGTGACACCTGGTAATTGCATGAACAATGCTGGTTGGATAAGAAGAAAAATCCTTGCTCTCAAAGAACTCACAATAAACTTGAAGGAACAGAACATGAAAAAATAGTAAGAACACAAGCCAGGAGCAAGTGAATGGGTTCAGGATTTCTGGGAAGAGATTCCTCTGAGGAGATTTCTGAAGTTTTATTTAGGCAAAAGATGATGATGGTCAGATAGTAGGAATGCAGAGAAAAAGACATGGGGGGAATTCCATTCAGTCATTTAAAGACCATTTATTGAGCACCTACTATGTGACAGGCTTTGAGAATACAGCAGTGAACAAAACAGCCTCAGGTCTCTGCCCTGTCCTTGGAGCTTACAAGTCTGGTTGAGAAAGACAAGATGGATAAATAGAATGCATAGCACATCAGAGAGTACTGGAGAAGCTGGGGCCCTGCCAGGTGAAGTATTACACAGACCCTTTTAGACTCCACCTCCTGGCCTTCCCAGAAGCCTCCTCTTTTGCTTACAGAATCTTCTTTTCCCTTCAAAGAGATCTTAGGGCACCCAAAACCCTCTTCTTCCATTTGGCCACTGGCAGGCACTCCTGTGGATCCCTTGAGGTTCCTCTGGGGTGTGGCAGAGGCTTCCACACCAGCCAGAAGCTCCTTGTGGAACGGCTGCATCCTCGGCTTCTGTTTCGTGCTTCCTTGCAGCATTGAGCTCAGCTCCTGTTAGATATTCAATAAATACTTGTTAATTTGATTGATTGCATGATTCATAAATAAAATTGCAAGTGAAACCTCCAGTTAAAGTCTCTTAAGGAGTTTTTTCAAGGCTCTTGATTACTAAACACTCTACAAAGGGGAAAACATCTTTAGAAGCAAAATTAGGGTACTAGTTATTCTGCTCTTAGAATAAAAAACAGAATGTGTGAACATACTGTGTTCCCCCCGAGGAGACTGGGATCCAGAGAGGAAGGCAATTTGCCTAAGCCTATAATTAGGCTTTTCTCCGATTCAGTTTTCTTATCTGTAAAATGGGGTGAATGACCATCTAAGCCACTATTCCAAAGGAAGTTGTGAGGATCAAACAAAATATGAAGGAATTTTTAAAGGATGGGCTTCAACCTAGGGTAATTGTTTATTTCCCATCAAGGATCCTTTCTTTGGGCTCCCTGCCCACAAGGCTCATCCCCTACTGTTGCTCCACCTACTATTTTACTGGAAAATGAAGGCTCGCCTTACCTGTGCCAGCAGGAATTACCTGCCACCAGGGAAGAGAGGTCGGGAGCTGCCCCGTGATCTAGCTCTGTCTGCCTAGCAGCTTGCCTATTTTTAATTTAATCTTGGGCCGCCCTCGTTAGCATCTGGTTATTATTAGACCATAACCACAATAATAAGTACTCCAGTTGTATCTTTTATTCGGAGAGTGCTTTGCAATCATTTTTATTGGTTAGTTGCAGCTTGGTTGTCCTGGAAACCAATATACACCCAAACAGGAAGAAAAATGGGGCAGAGGCCAGGGTAAAGTGTCTACCAGGCAGCTCAATTTGTCTTTGGCCAGCAGGATGCCAGTGTTCCCTAGGGGGCACTTGGAGAAGTTAGACGTAGGTAACCCCTCGGCAAGAAGAAACCTGGAACTCTGTTCAGTGGGAACCTGTTCAGATGTACCTGTGAGTGGCCTGGCTACCGCCAAACAGCTCGTTAGTGGCAGGGCTAACCCTGCGATTTGGAGTGCAGAGAAAACCTGCTCTTTGTCTTGCATCTGGGACGACATCTGAAGAAATCGCCTTGTACATAAGCAAATGTACGACTCTCTCTCTGGGAGATCAGTCAATTACAGCAAATTGAGCTATTTCATTTCGGCTTGAAAATGGCTTTCAGTTACACAAGTAGACACATTAATCTAATAACTAATGATCATATATTTCACTAATCATACAGCCCTGCATGTGGTATAATATCTAATTATATTTAATATTAAGACATCTTCACATGTGCATTTTTACCGACTTTCTAGCTCAGGGGGCCGTGCAAGAGCAGAGCGAGAAAGAGGAGGACCCGGCTCCCAGGTGGAAGGCAGGCGGCAGGGGGTGGCATCTAGGAGGCTGCTGCCTCTGAAGGAGGGCCCTTCTTCAGAGGGCCCGGAGGGAGGTCTGTGTCCAAACAGGGTCAAGGCTAATGCACAGGAAGCATATGTGATAACAGCGCTCCCCAGTCCCCACTGGGTGTACCCAATTAGAAAAGGGACCCCTTGCCCTCGCTTGGCATGCCCAGTGTCTGGGGCTCTTGGTTGGACCTGAGGCGCAGGGCATGGCCTAATTTCAGCCCCCACTCTGGCTCCCTCAGCCAGGTGTCCTGTTGCTCAGCAGCCTGAAGCTGATGCCCCCAGAGAGCTGGGAGGCAGGATAGGGATACTAAAAACACTGCCCCTTCCGGGGCAGGGACCAGGGTAGTGTCTACCAGGCAGCTCAATTTGTGTTGGACCAGCAGAATGCCAATGTTCCTGAGGGGGCATTTGGAGAAGTTAGACAAAGGTGAGCCTCCAGCCAAAAGAAACCTGGAACTCAACCTGGGGACAGGAAGGCTCGGGAGTAGGGCTAGCTGTGCGTCTGAGCTTCGGGTCCTTTAGAATCAGTATCCAGTCATCACTCTGACTGCATCCTTGGGACACTGGTTATCTGCCTGGGCATTGCAATGACTCTGGACCCTGAGGACAGCTCTGGCCACCTGTGTTGCTAAGATCAAATATTCTGGGGCCCTGAGACTAACAGGGGCAGTTCTCTTGAGTCTCGGAGGTATGATGAGAGTCAGTGAACTTTGAGCCTGAGTCTAAGCGGGGGCTAGTGCTGACTTGCTCCATGAGCTGGCCTGGGCCATCTGCCTTTCTGGGGCCAACCTACCCCCACTCCTGAAGAGAGAATGGCCCTGCCCACAACTTTAAAACCGAAAAGTGCAAACAAATAAAGAGCACTAACCTACTCTTCAACCAATCATCTGCCTCCTGAACACCCATAGACGGTATCCCCATATATATAGCTATCCTTCACTCCTGTGGGAGATTGGTTCCAGGAACTCTGCAGATACCAAAGTAGAAATATAAAATGGTGTAGTATTTGTAAAAATGCATACAACTCCTCCTATATACTTTAAATCATCTCTAGATTACTTATAATGCCTAATACAATATAAATGCTATGTCAATATTTGTAAAATACTGTTTAGGAAATGATGACAAGAAATCTTTTTGTTTTCCTTCTTGGGTTTTTTGATCTAAATGCTGATGGTAGATCCACAGATGTGGAGCCCAAGTGTGTACACATGAAGGGGTGTGGACCCTTTGGGGACTCACATTGCATACACTCTCCAGGCTTTGCCAATTCTAATGGCTACAGGAACCAAGCAGGTGAGCAGTGTTTCCAGCAAGACTCCTAACACACTAGAGGGCCTGTGACTGTAAAGATCAAATTTAAAAAAAGAAAAAATAGGGCTGCCACTACCACCACATATATGGTATCTTAAGAACCACGTGGTCCTGGAACCCCACTTCACTGTGCCTTGAGGTCCTGAGACTTCCGTTGTCTGTTGCCAGGGACCCAGCTCAGAACATCTCCCTGGGGCTCACACCCTCTTCCTGTTTCCTCTACTGGGACCTCAGAGTTACCAGAGGTTTTGAGATTAGGTGCTTGCGTTTCTGAGCCCAGACTTCTTGAGCACTTTTATTGTTTGCTACTGCTCCCTGTTGCAGGCTGGACCGGAACCAGTGAGGAGAAGGCATCTAAGAACATGGTGGGCAGCTGAAAGATAATCATTAGATCCAAATCCCACAGACTCCCATGCTGGGGGGTGAGGTTAGTGGAGGGCAGGTAGCATCGCCTTTGACGGCATCAACCTGGAAGGTAGAGGTCAACCTGGACCCTGGGAATGGATGGATGTTGCCTCCTGTTTTTCAAATCTTCAACTGGGGCTTGGATATCTGCCCATGTCCATGGCTTTCTGTGTGCCCTTGGACACATCACCTCATGCCTTTGTACCTGTTTTCTCAATTTTAAAATGAGAGGGTCATCAGGGTATAGGTGAAAAGCAATGGCGACTAGGAGATGGATGAGAAACAGATATGCTTTGTGAGATGCCTCAGGAAATAGTGGCCAAGATCCCCCTGGATCTTATTGCTGAGCTGGAGGGGCCTGATAACTTCTCATCTGAAAATAGGAGTCAGCATTTCACTTTCCTCTTGGGTTTGTTGTGAGGATTTCATGAGATGATGAAAGAGAAGAGTTTTTTATTATTATTATGACTATTACTATTATTATTGTCATCATCATTGTTGGTTAGCACTTGATAAGTACCATGTCAGTGGCAAGACCAAAAATCTGTGGTTGCCCTCAGTGCCCTGCAATCTGGAGACAGCCTATATTTCTCTGGTTCGTGCAGAGTCTTAAAGAAAGTCAACTTTTAAGGAAGGGTGACTTTATTAAAAATTAAAAATTTCTGGACCTTTTTGAAAGTTAAGATATCTAGTGTAGTGACCATGGCCCATACTCCAAGTAGTGACAATTGGCTGGGCCCAGGAGGAGCTGCGCCAGAGGAAGGAAGCTGGCGCCTCCTGTTTACACCACTCCGGGACATGCTCCACCCATGGAGAGCTGCTCTCTGTGGCTCCTGGAGGCTCCGTGGTGTGCCAGGTCTGTAATCAATGCCTGAGGAGCGTAAGCATAAAGTCACGCTTTCCGTCCTGAAAAAGAACCGTGGCCTGTCCAGACCCTGGTCAGGCTGGGTTATGTGGCAGTAACAAGTGCTCTTAAACAAGAAAGTCTGTGTATTTTTGGTACAAGAGTCTCTGTCTTAAGTCACTCAGGTACCCAAGTACCCAGGCTGAGGCACCATCTTCACATATCAGTTCAAGGTCATGTGGCAAGAGCAAGAAAAAGGAAGCATGAACCTCGAGAACATCCCAGTTCTTGAAGGTCCAGTCTAGAAGTGACACTCATCATTTCTACTCTCAAGTTAGTGACCAGGACAAGCCATAGGGCCACACCTGAGTTCAGCAGGTTGGGGACGTACACCCTCCGCAGGCGAGCAGTGGCAAGTGTTCATGAGCGATAGTGATGTAGACTACCACACATCTGTAAGTTGATTTGCAATCAAATTTTACTATAAGCTACCAGTTGTCTCCAGAATGTCCCTACTCCAGTCACTCCCAGGAATCAGACACAAATAGTTCGTTGTCAGGATGTTGGCGAGAAAGGGAGGGAAGCTTGAGGCAATCAAGGCCAACTTGGCCTCCATCACTGTGGTGCTAAGAGCTGGTCCATCTACCCACATCTTCAAAGGAGAGTGAAAAAGGTATCAGTCTGGGGTTAAAGTTGGGCAGGGAGTGCACACCTGTAATCCTAGCAATGAGGGAGGCTGAGGTAGGAGGATGGCAAGTTCAAAGCCAACCTGGGCAATTTTGTGAGACCTTGTCCCCCCCAAAACCCCCAAAACAACAATAATAAAAACCCTAGTCTGGGGATCAGGAGTCCTGGGCACTAGTTCCAACTCTAACCTGACTCCTGGCTGTGAGGCCTTGGACAGGTCCCTTTTCTGCTCTAAGATTAACTGTCTGTAAAATCATACACTTAAACTGGGTCAGGGGTTTTCAAACTGTGTTCACTCACAACCCCAGGAACTCACCACAGGTGGGAGGGAGAAAGGCCTGTTGACAGGGTGGTGGTTGCCCTCGTCTTTTCAGCCAGAGCAGCTCTACTGTTCCCTTTTTTGTTTCTTGGGGTGCAGGGGGTTCTTCTGCTCAGGCAGGTTTGACCGTCCCTTCTGAGCTCCCTGGCTGTACCCTGCTTGAGTCTCCGGTTTCTGGAAAAGTCCATCTGGCCCCCAAAGCAACTGACCTAAAGGAGTTGAGAAAGAGGCTAGAAGTTTTGGAGTTTATAATGTGGCAGGGAAGGAGGCTGCGATGCAAGCAGCCCACTTGGACCCTGTCATGGAGGTTGAACTCGGCTCTGTACAGGAAGTCCTTGATGTGTTCAAGGCAGGGAGCCACAGTCAAGGTTGGAATGAAGACAGAGAAATCAAGGCCAAGGTAATGGGCACATGACTTCAGACACTCCTGAAACAGCACTGCTAAAATGCAACTGGAACAAATCTTTTCCTTCTGTCCTCCTCTTTCTGTGCCTGTCCTTTGGGAGGGGATGTGGTGGATCAGGGTTCAGAGGAAGGCAGAACTGACAGGTAAACAATCATGCCTGCACCCCTCCCCTGCAGGCTCTCAGCTCTTTGATGACACCCCTCCCCACTTTCCCCAGAGTTTCCTACAATGAGGACAAGGAGACCACCCCTTGGGGGCTTCCCTCCTGCTCCAATCAATTCTCCTCAATTACCAACAAATCTAAATGTGATTTATCTGTGCAAGAATCATTCCAATATCAGGCGAGAATCTATCAATAAAACCCCCTAAGGCAATCTTGCTTAGAGTTGTCAATAGACGCTCTAAAGCACAAAGGCATAGCAGCTAGCAATCAGAGCATTTTTGCCCCCCTCCCCCCTTTTTGGGGAGCACTTAATTAAGTCGACCAGAAGCTGTCAAAGATAATTTTCAAAGCGCATGACCTCAGCAGCTGACATTTGATAATATTACATTCCACGTTGATTGAAATTGATTTTCCCCTCTTTTTGGGGGGATGGAAAGAAGGTGGGAGAGTGAGGTTACAACAAGAGGGGAAATTTGGATCCCTTTGGCTGTGGTACTTGGCCCAGGCCAGGAGCCTATGGGGTCATCATAGCAAACTGTTGGGCTTTGCTACCTTCAACAAGATCAGGGCTGGGCAGCCATTTTTCAGCCAAGAATCATCTGAAATTGGTGGATGAAGCTCCACCTGGGGAGAAAAGACTCAGGGTTAGTGCGCAAGGACTGGAAGCTAATACACCAATAGCACCCAGTGACGTGGATGGTGTCCATGGGTCTGTGATTGTGGGAAGATAGTAGTGCTGAGTGTGGAAAGCCAATGGGAAGTCTCCATTGGCTGGTCTCAGTCGGATGCATTCTGTACAACTGGCCATGTAGTCTATAATGAATGAGCAAGGTGAATCACCATAGAGGTCAGTTGTCCTGTAACTTAGATGCTATTTGAGTTCATTCCAACACTGCCAAGCCCCTGCTCTCAAACTCCCTCCTGAATCTGAGCAGGAGCCTTCTTATTATGCAAGCAACTTGTATTAGTCAGGGTTCGCTAGAGGAACAGAATCAACAGGAAGTATGATTATAAAAAGGAGATTTATTAGATTGACTTACACGACCAGAAGCTGGATAGTCCACCATGGTCATCTGCAGTTGGAGAGCTGGAAGAACCAGCAACTGTGCAGTCCAAGAGGCGGAAGCCCCAGGACAAGAAGGATCAGCAGTGCCACCCTAGTCTGAGACTAAGGCTTCTGGAAACTGGCAGAGTACACTTTGTACACTTTGGAAGAGGGAAGAGGCGAGAGTCCGATATCCTCAGACGATGGAAGCAGCGATCAAGAACCCTTTCAAGAAGAGTGAGCTTGCCTCTGCATCTGCTTCCTTGTTCTTCCAGCTTTTATTCCATCCTATTGGGCAGTGCTGCCCATGCTTAGGGAGGGGCTCCACTTCAGTTCACTGTCCCACGTTCCAGTCATTCCTAGACTCACCCTCATTGACATGCACATAAGCCTCTTAATCATGGGCAGCTCTTAATCCAATCAAGTTGACAATTCAAATTAACCATTACACAACTCTAGTCCCTAGGGCTTCCAACAGGCCCAGAGTAGCCCTGTGCAATCTCCACCCCTCTTCCAAACAACTTTCACCTTGGGACTGGGCTCAGGATCAGATTCACCTTTGGGGCCCACCATGGGTATGGGGAATTGACCAATCTGCTCCCTGGTTTAATGTTGAGTAGCAATGGTTTCTCATGTGGACTGACCTTGGTTGACAAGTTGAGTCCTATGTCTGTTACTAGGTAAAAAGGAGGTACCTAACTGTTGCTCCAAATCTTTGGTTTCAAGAATTTTCCTGCTTTTGAACCACTGTCTGGGGATAGGACTTGACCTTCAAGGAAACATTTTGACAAGCTTTTCAGGAATCCAGCTTTTTGCTTAAAAGTCTTTATGTGATGTTTCAGGCCCAACCACAGGCAATCATAGAGGCTATTTACCTGGCAGGCCGCATGGGGAAATGTGCCTTCCACAGGCCAGATTTTGTACAAAGCCTCTGTAGGAAGCAACAGTTAAGATCTCGGTCCTCTGGCCTGACATTACTTTACCTGTTTATATTTCTAGCCAGGTGTCTTCACTCCCAGGCTTGGGCAGTGCTTTTTCAAGTGCCTCTATAGGGATGGAGGACAAAATCTTAAAGATATTTCATCTCTGTAATACAAAGCTGCTCCCCTGACCTTTCCATTGCATCACAACCTAGCTTGTCAGTCTGAAAGCTGCTCCCCACCCTTTCCGGTGCAGCCATTTTCCCTGTCTCCCAACTACTGTCAGTCTGTGAACATCCTAGCTAGCTATTGGTTCATCAGTCAGCTTGCAAGTATTCTTCTCCATTATTGGTCCCCTGTTAGCCCGGCGGGATTCAACTGCTTCACGGTAGCTACACCGCCATCTTTTTCTTGCTTTTCTCTCCTACTCGCTTGCTTACTTTCTCCTCCTTGCTTTTCACACTCTTTCTTGCGCAGCACCTTATTTTTCTCTCTTACCCTGCAGGGACACTCTGCTTAATAAACTCCCTTATATGATTTCCCGTGTCCAGCGTGGTTTCCGTGGGATTCCTTACAATCTCTAACTCAGTGCCTAGGACTTTCCCATTCCTAACCTTTCCTCTGCACTCTTCCCAGTCCCAAGATCTAGAACACTTCCAGAGCCTTTGGTTTGGGGCTCCCTCAACGGTGAGATACCTCCCCTGGCTGTGCTGGCCCCAACCTGTGCACCAGCCTGTGGGGGAAATGGGACAAGAGATGGGCCTTTCCTCTGGGTTGAGATCCAGCTGACACCACTACAGTCAGTGGTTATAGCTCAGCCCTTTCATTTCTGGCTGATTGCTATCGTTAGCCACTTGACACTGACAGCTCAGCTGAGCTCCAAGAGCAGGAGAGGCCATGGGAAAGGCCTTCAGGAAGATGGGTGCAGTGCCAGGGAGTTCAGAGGTAGAGACAGCTCCAGGGCTCTGCTGGGTGGTCCCAAGCTCAAGAGCTTAATAATGAAGAGCTATACAATCAGAGGAGCAGAGATTAGCCTTGACACAGTAGGATATATAGTCCATAGAAGTCTCCAGACATATTCATAGGTCTTGTTTTAAAGAGAAAAGCTAAGCCTTGAAAACTTTGAGTCAGGTGCTTGAGGACAGTGAGGTATGGTGTAAATATATGTAGCCTCTGGAACAGGCTGTGTGACTGTGGGCAAGTCATGCCACTTTTGTAAGCATCAGTTCTCTCATCTGTACAATGGGGCTTCAGAACTGGTAGTTTGGACTATGGGAGCCAGGTATCAAAATGCACAAAATAGTGGTCATAAATCCGTCCTACCCATCTTCCCTCTTCCTCTGGTGTTTGGCATGTAGTTTTTTATACGTGTGATGTTCTTTTCTTGGGTGCTACTTTTCTAAGGGTAATAGTGAAGGTGGATGTGCATTGGTGGCAAATGGAAGAAAATAGTGGCTACAATGATTCAAAGGAGCAAATAAAATAATTTAGCTAACTTTCAATTGCACAATGTACTTTCAGTTTTATTGAGATAGGTTCAATTCTCCTAATGGACTTTTTCCCCTCTGAATCTTTACCAATTAGGCAAGCATTTTATACTTAAATTATACAAAAAGTGAACTCCATACCTGTTGTTTCCAGACAGCTATATTAGCCAGGATAAGTTTGGTGATGCTACAGTAAGAATGAATGCCCAAACTCTGTTTATTTCCCCTAAACTCTCAGTTATTTGTCCATCAGGGATCAGTGAGGGGCCCTATGTTATGCAGGATCCCAGATTTATGAAATCCATATGTCAACAGGCACTTGCCTGGTTGCAGAGGCAGGGACAAAGAGGAAGTGAGTCACACACTAGCTTTTAAAGCTGTTGTCCAGAAGTGTCCCTGCCTCTTGTATTGCATTGACCAGTGTAAGTCATTTGACCATGCTTAAGTCCAGCTGGCAAGAAAGGATTATTCTACCATAGAACCAAGACAAAAGGACCACATGTTTATCAGAAAGCCAAATGACAAGGACAGGGACACAGGGTACATAATGAGAGTGATTTCAATCTTGTAGAATTTCTGAGGTCTTGGTCAGAGCCTCTGCGGAAGAGTGAACCACAGGCATCTTTCCTTTGACTTCCGGCAAGCCTCTTAACTATGTGCAGCAGATTTTGGCACCTCATGTCAGATCCTGCGGGCTCACCTCTACTCAGCTGTAACTTTGAAGGGTGGCTCCAGATAAGCTTGGATACACACTGGGCTATCTCAGGTGTACACTGAGTATCACCCCAGGGGCTTTTCCAGAAGGCACTTACTCAACCAATTAGCAAGTGCAGCCCGGAAATGCTGGGGTTTTATTGTCTCTGGGGTGACCTTCATCCAATGGTGGACGATCCCCTAGCCTCTCATCCTGCAGGTGGCATTCTCCACAATTCTTAGAGGTTCTGCAGATTGTAGCACTCCTGCCTACAACCATGACCTTGACAATGAGCTCCTACATTAGCCTTTTCTCCTTCTGGTCCAATTCTCCCTGACCCTTTACTCCTTTCTGAGATCACCTTCCAAATAAATGACCAGTACCCAGGTTTTTATCCCAGGCTATGGTTCTGGGAGGAGCCTTCCTAAGACATTAAGTTTTCAGAAAGAAAGAGCTGACAAATATCCACTAAAAATACAGAAGCTTTATAGGAAAAGAGAAAAGATAACAGAATTAATTTAGGTGTGTATTAAAATAAGTTTGCAATGCATGCTGAGATCAAGGGAAAGTCCATCTGAGATTGACAAATCCATCATTATATGAAAGTTGTTATTTGAGAGGTTACCAAAATTAGCTTTCTAATTCAATTAATGTTATGAGGAACATGGAGCCCATTACACTTCTTCCCATCCACTAAAGACCAGTGAAGAGGAAGGCTTTGGTCTGGGCACTTCACTGCCTTGGCCCTTACCTGAGAGTTGACCTTCTCCTGGCTTCAAGGGAGCCCATGACATTGTAAAAGAAGCCAGGGTCAGAGTTAGGGGTAAAAAAAGAGAGAACAGCTCCACAAGTGGAAATTGGAGAAATGGATTGGTTTTGATCTCTCAAGAGAAGGTCAAGGGAAAGGCCAGAGAAAGCAGAGGAAGAGCTTAGGGTTAGTCTGGAGTCAGAGTTGGAGAAATGGCCTACATCCTTTTATAGTTATTATTTTCTTAATATTCAATGAAGTCTGATATTAATTTATTTTTTAAAAGAGACATTTATTTTACCTTTATTTTATTTATTTTTATGTGGTGCTGAGGATTAAATCCAGTGCCTCACAAATGCCAGGCAAGCGCTCTACTACTGAGCCACAAACCCCTGATAATAATTTCTGATAATAAAGTCTCCTGATAATAATTTCTGAGAAGTTCGTGGTAGAAATTCCTCTACCCCTTCAAACACCCTGCATATGTAGTGCTTTGTGTACACGGTAGGACTGAAATTAATGGAAATTTTAGTCTGAGTCCTGTGTCAGGTAAGCTCTGTGTGTAATGGAGATGGTAGGTTCTAGATTGCAAGGTATTCTTCAAATGGAACTAATTCAGAGGATTTGGGGCTCAGGATGAGGACTTATAGAAATTCCTGGAAAGGCTCAGAACTTCCCCTAATCTATGGAAAAAGAATTCAGGCTAGTTTTACCTAGATAAGAGGGAGCGGGGTATTGGGGATGAGGACCTCAACTTATATCTCAGTTACCAAATACAGGACAAAAGACATGCTAGACTGTACTGGTGAATAAGGAAACAGAACTTGGAGCAGTTGTATGAATTTAACACTTACTCATTTCACATATTTTCCCAAGTGCCTATTGGTGCCAAGCTAAGATTGTAAGTAACCTTGTAAACACATTTATGCCCTCAAGTAATTTCTACCACCAGGGCAAAGTCAAAGCTGCACTTGGGCTTTTGGATGTCCCTTGGGGAGATCCTTAGCTCACAGCCTGCAGCTTCTACCTTCCCTGGGCTCTCAGAGTATCGAGTGTTGAGGACCAGCTCCCTGGACCCCAGAATGGGTCCTCACTATACCAGGATAAGCAGATCACTGCATTGGATTCAACTACTTGCTGATGTGGCCATTCCTAGCTTCATGTGATCTATCAGCCTACAATTAGATAAAGATATTCCAGAAGCTGAGACTGATGGGGACTGACTTCAGAGATGCTGATGAATCCTGTGAACCTATGTTAAATTTTTCAACTGCAGCTTCTTTGATCAGTCTGTCAATCAGCAACTACTTCTTGGGCTCTACTCCATGGGTAGGATGCCCTGCTGGTCACCATGAGATGATGAAGCTGTGTTAACAGCCACGATTCCAACAGAGCATTAGAATGGAAATAGAAAGAAACCTTCTCTCCAGTGGAGCTGCTGTTCCACGTCTCTCTCGTTCTCATGTGTATAACAGCAAGCTTTGGTCACTACTGCTTCTCCACGTGGAATCTCTATTTCCTTTCTTTCTGTCAAAATCTTGCTCATTCTTCAAGGCCCAGTGCAAGTCCCCTCAGTTAGGTGCCTTCCCTAACCCTCTGGTCCTCATCATTTGCTGTGTTTAGGTCATTACTTCTATCTATGGCATTGTTCTTCAGAACATTAATCCTAAAAGGAGTTAAGAGATGTTAATGTAAAAAATGATCCCATTCTCAGGTGCATTTGGAAACACCAGGCTTAATGAAGTCAGATGGGTTTCTTTAAAGCAGGATGATTGGGAGCCTTTACTACTTCACCAGGATGATCCTAGAATTTATGACCCACTGTGGACAGAGAGCAAAACGGTGCCATTAGAAATTGTGCCAGGATGATTGGTGCAAACTGGAACTATCCCAAGCCAGCAAGGACATGTTGTCAATCTAATTAAAACCTTGCCAGGTAGTGTTTCCCAAACTTCTTAGAACAAGTAACCCTTTTGTCAAGGAGTGTATTTCAGGGTAGTACTATGTGGATCACACCTTTGGAAAGGCTCATGTGCTTTATGACCAACCCCACACATGAGCTCCTACAGAGCGGGTCTGACTTGTTTTTGTCTTTGTTCCTGATTGGTACCCAATGTAGTTCATTGCACTAGCAAAATCAAGGTGTGTTCTTCATGGGCATCTCAAGTATGAGGTTACCTTAGAGAGTCCTGATACATATATTGGTCAGGGTTCCCCAGAGAGAAACACAATCAACAGGTCTTCCCAATCAGCAGGTTCTGCATCCATCGATTCAATCAATGATGGTTCAAAAATGTTTTTGAAAATACTTGCATCTTTATTAAACATGCAGTGTTTTTTTCTTGTCATTATTCCCGAAATAATAAAGTATAACAATTTTTTCCTTAGAGTTTACATTGCATTGAGTATCATAAGTAATATAGAAATGATTTAAAGTATACAGGGAGATGTGGGGTGGGGAGGGTTATGTGCAAATACTAATGCTGCCAGGGATAGCTGCAGCAATAGCAGTCGCAGGGTATTCTGCATCTAAGGGCATCTTGAGCAGCATGCCTGGTGTCAGGAACAGGGGTGGCTGACAGAGCCGGCAAGCAGGAGATCACGCAGGACAACCCCAGCAGTTCCCAGAAAGATGTGAGAGATTTTGAAGGCAGCTGGATTTTCTGTATTCTACAGTAGCAGTCAGAATTTGAACTATTGCTGTGAATGTTACTCCAATTATATCTAAGGCTGATGAGACCTAAGGAAGTTCAGATTACAAATTTATACCATCAGAAAGAATAATATAAACTTCTGATCTATGTATAAGGGAAAGCCCTTAAAATTTTACCATATCTGTTCTAGTATGGTTTTTTCACATATTCAGTCACTCAGTGAACCTTTACTGAGAGCCCTGCGTATGCTGGGCATTGGCCATGCAAGTCCTGCCTTAAAGATCTCTCAGTCTAACAGGGAAGACAGGGGAACACAGTCCTCACGTGCAGGAACTTACATGCGAAGTATGATCTTAGTGGAGAACTGTGGGTGATCATAAGACAGCCTTCTCAATATCCACAAAAGGACCACTTTATTTTGGTGCATTGGAAAAGAGATTCATGCTAAAACAGAATAAACAACACCAACAACAAAAAGAAAAGAAAAATGATATAAGTCTGTAAACATTTCACCTTAGAGAGGAAGAAAACCCTTTGGGAGCTATGTATAGTCCTATACTAGGAAGAGTTTTCCAAAAGAAGGAATGTGACTTGGGTTTCCAGAGTTTTCTGCTAAGCTCACTAGTTAGAGCAGACCCCACTGGGTGCCAATCTTATGTTCATTCTCCCATTTGTCCTACTCACCAAATTTAAATTGCTTCTGCGTGGCAATGCGTCCACTCAAAAACACTCACCTCATTGAGAGTTCTTCCAAGTCAATGAGACACTTGCAGGGTCTGTCTTGTATGCTTTAGAGAGATCAGGTATAAGCAATAGTAAGATCTAAGTCTTAGTGATAAATATATGATGGGAGGAACACACTGGTGTACTGAACACCTACAGAACAAAATAATTAAAAAGTTTTTAGAGAGTGCATTTGACATTATAAATTCAATGTTTTAAAACAAGGAATCATCCATGCTATTGGTATTTTAGTCTCCAAGGAACAGAAGTGCACCTGGGAGGGGTGGTGTTCTTCGGTCATCTGTCATGGTCTAATGTTTTCTATAATCCAAGTAAAGTAATGTGACTATGTAATTACATCCGGATAATAACAGATAAGCAGCATTTATTGAGTACTGATTTTTGTGGCAGGCACTATACCCATGTCTTGTGTCATTTTAATAGAATCCTGTAAGGTAACTGTCATGCCCATGAACACATGGGCATGTGTGTGCATGCACACATACACCCCGACTTCCCAGACTCTTGCAATGAAGGGCGGCCATGTAACATAATTCTAGGCAAAGAGATGCAGGAAGTTTCTGGTGGGGTTCTTAGGAAACTTGTGAACGAGGACAGACTCAGCTGGGACCAAACTCTTTACTTTTCTTTGTTCCCTCTTTCTTCTCTCTTTCTTCTGGTTTGAAACTTGATGCCCATAGATGGAGCATCCAACTTACAATCTTAAGAACCAAGGTCTCACGCTAGCAATGGAAACCAGGAAGGAAGAAGCCTCTTCCTTGGGCACTGCACCTGTGCTGTCTTCCCTGAGTTCTGTAACGTGAGAAAAATGACATCTTATTTGGTTAAGTGCTAGTTCAGAATCTCTAATCTGGAAGAAACCACCCCACAACCTCATGGCTTCAAACAATGACATGAACCTGCAGCATGGGCAAGTGAGGACAGTCACTCCCTGCTCTACTTGGGGTTGGTTGGGGTGCTGTGTTCCATGTGAGCGCTTCACCCTTCCCTACCTCTTCTGGACTGTCTATGAGGTCTGCAGTGCTGTCACCAACTACCACCAGTGGATTATTGACGGTTCTTTAGAGAGAGCATCTCAAGGTGGAATGATCAGTAGTTTGGCACTAGAAGGAGTGATGCAGACAAAGTGCCAGAAATGATGAAACTATGGAACAATCGGTGTGGCCTGAGGTTAATCAGGGACAACTCTATGGAGCGCATGGAACAGGGAAAGAGAAAGGTATATTTCAAGTAAAGAACTCAACCTTGCATAGAAATGAGAATGAACTTGATATGTTCATAAACCTGAAGGCAAGTGGGCTGATTAGACAGTAGGTTCTTCTGGAGGGGCAGGGAGATTGGACTGGAAATGTGGCAAGGGGCAGGAAGAGCAGGACTATGGATAAGGGACTTCTTGAAGCATCAGATGACCAAAGACCTTCTCTTTGGGTCCCTCTAAAATGATGAGAGGTTGATTTGTCATCTTGAAGAACAAGGAGTGAACAAAGAATAGTTCCCTTCTTCTTCATGACAGGGGCAAGCATACCTACCTTACTTATTCAAATCTTACTTGTAGAATACCTAGTGTGTTCTAGGTGCTGAGGACATTAAAGTGAGTGTAAAATATCCCTGATTTGATCTCAAGGAACTTCCAGTCTGCTGATCACACAACAGGAAGTAAACCATTGCTATGATGTAATAATGGTGTGGGAAGGAGGAAGGTTCAAGGTGGAGATGATAGAACTTTAGAGGATCACTCAATGCAGCCTGGGGTGGGAAGCCAAGGAAGGAGTCCCAGAAAAGGGAAATTCTAAGTTAGTGCCATGAAGAAGGTCACGTTCTTTCCTCTAGCCCCTGGTGGGATAAGGAGCTGGCCTGGGAGCAGAAAGGGTGTAGAATAGAAAGAGTCCTGCTAGATTGTGAGCTCAGAAGACTGAGCCTTCAGTTGTATCTTTGTGTGACCTAAGAAATTACTTTGCCTCTCTAATCAAATATCCTCATCCATAAAATGACTAGGGTGGCCAGTGACCTCCAATGGCTTGTCCAGTCCCCAGATCCCATTACTTAGCATTTACAAAAGGGATTTATGTGGAGGTGCTTAAGGAATACATATGTTTATTTAATTTAGCAGCTCAGCTTCATATGTACAAATTATGGCTACCCCAAGAGAGACAGTTCTATTAAAAGCCTGGCGTTCGTTTTGATCACGCTTTAGAAATACTGTGGGAAGTCATCAGCAGTACACACGAAACCTCCGCTCACTCATACCCCAGACAGATGACAAAGTGATAAGCACAGCTAATTCCCCCGGGCAATATTTCTTCCCAAAGCATAGATATGGGTGAATTATTGCCATTCTTAATTGCCTAATGATTTTTTCCCCTTTCATGTAATCTTTTCAGGGGGTTGTATTTTTACCATCTTGCAAATTCATATTGGCAGAGTGATATACATTGTCGAATAAAACACGGTGGCCAATCCATCAAAAATCAGGCTGCAGTTGCCTTGAGATTTTTGGAAAGAAACTGTAAAAGGGGGAGGCAGGGAGGTGGGGAGGGAAGGTACGTGGGTGACTGACATGCGCTCTCTTCCGGCAGTTCTCTTGGCTGAACTGCAATGGGCCGAGTGTTCAATTCTACTCCAAACTCCTACTTCTAGGTTCAAGTAGGGGCTCTGTGGGGCACTTACCTTATCAGCCATAGCTGTCTGGGGAACTCAGAAGGCAATTAGGCCAGGGAGTGATTATGTGGGGGATCGGTCATTGAATATGCATTCTTTACTCCCTAACTTAATTGTTTGCATTTGACTGGAAATCATTACCTGTCAATGACTGCTTGGTGACATCTGTGGGAAAAAAAAAATGGTGACCCATGGTGGGAGAGGGTTCTTGGGAGACATCTGATAGTGAGAGAGGCTCCTTATCCCTAGTCTTACATGTCCTTTGGGAGGCAGTATTGTTACTGCTTGGCCTTCCGCTTTCCATGAGGTCGGGAGGAGTGGCAGTTCCTGCAAGTCTTGATGGATTCCCTGCTCGTCAGGGTGCCTGGGGATCTTTCACCTGCTTTTGGCCAAGGCTTCATCCAAGACCAATTAAATCCTGGGCATGGCACCTGGCATTGGTATTTTTAAAGCTCCCTAAGTTTTTCCAAAGTTGAGAGCCACTACAGTATGAAAGTCTCAGATCACTTACTTGGAAACAATTATTCTGAATCTCTTCACCGAGGTAGGTGCAGGGGGAGGGACAAAGGAAGAAAGATCAGAAGCATGGAGGCTCCTGCAAGCAATTTCCTTAGAAAGCGTTTACTGAGACTGTGTGCCAGGCACTGGTCCAGGTGCTACGAGGACTACTGGAATGAGGCAGTCACTGAGCTCAACTTCCTGGGGCGCACTGTGTTAGTCAGCTTTGCATCGTTGTGATCAAAATGCCTGACAAGAACAACTTAGAGGAGGAACAGCTTATCTGGGCTTCAGGTTTTCAGAGATTTAGTTGATGGTTGACCAAATCCATTGCTCTGGGCCTGAGGTTAGAGAGACCGTCATGGTGACGAGTGCAGTAGAAGACAGCTGCTCTGTTCATTGTGACCAGGAAGCAGAGAGAAAGAGGGGAAAGGGGAGATGAGGTCTTCCAGGGCACGCCCCCAGTGACCCGCCTCCTCCAGCCAGGTTCTACCTACCTAGAGTTACCACCCACTCAGTCCATTCAAACTGGGAAGAACTGATCAGGTTACGACTCTCAGGATCCAATCATTTACCTCTGAAGAGTCTTGCATTAACATAGGAGCTTTGGGGGGTGTTATGGCTTAGATTGGAGGTATCCCCCAGAAGCTCACGTGTGAGGCAATACAAGAATGTTCACAGGTAAGATGATTAGATTATGACAGCCATACCCAAATCCATGGGTTAATCCACCGATATGGATTAACTGGGTGGTAACTGCAGGCAGGTAGGGTGTGGCTGGAGGGAGTAGGTCACTGGGGCCTGCCTGTGGGTTTATGCTTTGCCACTGGTGAATGGAGCTCTCTGCTTCCCAGTTGCCCTGGTTTGAGCTGCTTTCCTCTGCCGTGCCCTTCTGCTGTGCCTCATCTCCAGCTCAGAGCTGTGGAGTCGGCTGACTGTGAACCGAGCCTCTGACACCATGAACCAAAATAAACTTGTCCTCCTCTAGGTGGTTCTCTTCAGGTCTTTGGTCCTAGTGATGCAAAAGTTGACTAAAACAGGGGGACATTTCACATTAAAACCATAACAGATACAAACAGCTGGTCTCAAGAGTGTGCTTGGGGAGCACCAAGGGAGCATTAAAAGGTTCCAGTTATTCATGAAGCTCAACCAAAGTCTAAAGGCTAAAGAATGGTAGGAGGACCAGGGGTTTGCCCCAAGATTGTTCTAGGCCAGCGCTATCCAATAAAACTTAACAGAGCATATGCGTCATTTAAAATTTTCTAGTAGCCCCATTAAAAAAAAATAAAAAGAAATAGGTGAAATTAATTTTAATAGTCTATTTTATTTAACAAGGTATAACCAAAAACTTACCATTCAATATGTAATCATAAAATTGTTAATGAGTTAGTTTACATTTTTGGCATTAAATCTTCAAAATGTGTATCTTGTACTAACAATGCATTTTCATTTGGACTAGGTTTCAAAGTCTCAATAGCCAGTGGCTACTGCTTTTCAGCATCAGATTGATCAGCTGATTCAGGAAGAGGGGATAGTATGTTTCTATGGTGTACTCGGAGCAGGAGAAATCTTGCGTGTCCAAACACAGAGCGTACAGCAGGGAAGATGTGACCTAGATCATCTGAGTAATTTACCAAAGATCAAAATGAAAATTCAAAACTCCTTTTTCCAAAACTCTAGTAATCACATTAAACCAGTCTGAGAGTAGAACCCAAGCAACCCACAGGTTTATTATTCTTTTATAAATTTTAAAAATTTGTTTTAATTAGTCATACATGGCAGTAGAATACACTTTGATACATCATATATAACAGAGTATAATTTCTCATGCTTCTGGTCATACAAGATGTAGAATACCACCAGTCATATAGCTATATATGAACATGGGGCAATAATGTCTGATTCATTCTATTATCCTTCCTACCTCCATAACCCCTCCCCTCCCTTCACTTGCCTCCCTCTATCTAATCTAAAGTAATTCTGTTCTTCCCTAGCCCCCTCATTGTGAATTAGCATCCACTTATCAGAGAAAACATTCAGTCTTTGGTTCTTTGGGATTGGCATATTTTGCTTAGCATGATATTCTCCAGCTCCATCCATTTACAGGCAAATGCCATAATTTCATCTTCTTTAAGGCTGAGTAATAGTTCATCATATGTATATACCACATTTTTTAATCCATTCATCCACTGAAGGGCACCTAGGTTGGTGCTATTGTGAATAGAGTTGCTATAAACATTGATGTGGCTGCATCACTGTAGTATGCTGATTTTAAGTCCTTTGGGTATAAACCGAGGAGTGGGATAACTGGGTCAAATGGTAGGTCCATTCCAAGTTTTCTGAGGAATCTCCATTCCGTTTTCCATAGTTGGTTGCACCAAGTTGCAGTCCCACCAGCAACATATGAGGTGTGACTTTTTCCCCACATCCTCGTCAACATTTATTGTTGTTTGTGTTCTTGAGAATTGCCATTCTGACTGAGGTGAGATGAAATCTTAGCATAGTTTGGATTCGCATTTCTCAAACTGCTAGAGATGTTGATCCTTTTTTCATATATTTGTTGATCGATTGTATTTCTTCATCTGTGAAGTGTTTGTTCAGTTGCTTGGCCCATTTATTGACTGGGTTATTTGTTCTTTTGGTGTTAAGTGTTTTGAGTTCTCTATATGTCCTGGAGATTAATGCTCTATCTTGAAGCTGGTCCGGGATGTGTCACTCACTGAGACAACCCACTAACAGTGACCCCACCTCCTTTGGTGGATAGAAACCCCATTCTGATCCAGAATTCCTCTTCCCAAGTGTCTAGGAGGACAGATCTTCGTACAGGGAATAAGTGGCATTGTCTTAGATCCTCTCAGGCAGTTTCACTTCCTTGGCTTGTGACTGGTCTAGCATGGCCAAGTGACAACAGAGGAGCTCTGCTGAGGCTTCTTGGAAAGATCATCCACATACACACTATCTAAAAAGACTGCTGAAAAGTCACTGTCCTGCCAAGTTTTGCTTGTGGGATGTCAGGACCTGAATCCTGAGGCTGCTGCTCTTATCATGGGACTTAAAGGAAAAAGTGAGGAAAATTTCAGAGCAACCTGACTTCATTAAGTCACCGAATGGGGCAACTCTGGAGCATCCTTGCAGCTAGACTTCTTGGTAGGGGAGTTAATAGATGTCCTCCGGGCACTTTTGAAAGGGCAGCCAAAAACATCTCCACAGACACAGTGAGAAATGGAGACAGGAGAAGGCAAACCACGTGACCTCAAAAGGTCCACCACCCTAGCTTCTTATCTGGTGACCAGCCAATGACCTTATTCCACCACTCTCTGTGGGCCTGCATTGGGCCCCAGGTTCAAGATGGAGAATGAGGTTCTCCCACAAGTGTTTGCTGGCCATGGGTTCGAGTATGAGCGGCATCTGTGAATGACTGCTGCTCTCGCAGCCTCAGATTTTCAGCTCCTGAGAAGTTGGGGGCCATGTGTCCTGTCTCATTTATTGAATATGTACTACCTAGGAGGCATAAAACACGTGCATATGGTCTTACCTGCTTCTTTCCTGGTGTGTAATCATCAATTTGATTCATACCGATGGTGTATTTGAACTTGGAAGGCAAAATCTAAGTTCGCCGGCATGGGTGGAGAGCTTCAAAATGCGTAAGAACCTCTTTTAGTTCAATACAATTGAACAAATAGTTAAAGAACATTTTTGAGTACTTATTATACACTAAATACAGTTGGAAAATTGAATTTGGTGTGTTCCATGAGGCAAAGGGTTTCAAGGCAGAATGCCATTAAATGGCTTACACATGCCCCTCACATGGAAGAAACGTGTTCGGCCAATCATGGATGAAGATTCATTAGGAATCAGAGGAACACAAATTGAAACCACATGAACTACCACTAGACAGTTGTAAGGTTGGCAAAAAGTAAAAAGTGTGACAAAGAAAACAGTGAGAGCAAGAGAAGGAGCAATGAACACTCCTGGTGGGAATATCAGGTGTTACAAAGGATTTGGACAATGTTTGGCATTATCAGGGAGAGGGAAAGGTATGTGCATCTGACCACTCAGTAATTCTATTCTTAAACACAGAAGCTCATAGCACTTTCCAGAACATAGGGCAAATACAAGAGCTCAAATGTCCATCAATAATAGAATGGATACATACTTTCTGGTATATTCATACCATGGAATATTACCCAGCAGTAAAAATGAACAATGTACCACTTGGATAAAGTAACTTCCTGTTTTAACCAGGCTACTTCATAGGATGATCTCAAGAAAATGACCTCTCCATGCCTCCATTTCTTCATCTGCTTTATAGTTATGGTGTGAGTTCAGGTAGATGAGGGTGTTATGCCCTCACTATGGAGAAACATCCTTCTCAAGGGCAAAAGGCAAATGCTCTGCATTTTCTCGCAATTTCTGGAAAATAAACTCTACACTTGTTCTGCCTTTAACTTGACTGGGGTGACCAATTGTCCTGGATACCCAGGATATGGGACTTTAGTTTAAAACCTGAGATAATCCCTAGCTTATGTATTGTGAATTGAGCTGTTACAAACATTGATATTGCCATGTCACTGTAGTAGGCTGACTTTTAAGTCCTTTGGGTATATACCAAGAAGTGGGATAATTAGGTCAAATGGCAGTTCCATTCCAAGTTCTCTGAGGAATTTCCATACTGCTTTCCTTTCCTATTCCCCCTTCCTTCCCGTCATTACCCTTGGTCTAATTCAATGAACTTCTATTCTTCCCCTCCATACCCTCCCTTCCCTCCTTTGTTGTGGGTTAGCATCCACATATCAGAGAGAACATTTGGCCTTCAGTTTTTTGGGATTGGCTTACCTCACTTAGTATGATAGTCTCCAGTTCCATCCATTTACTGACAAATGCCATAATTTCATTAGAGTAATATTCCACTGAGTATATAGACCACATTTTGTTTATCCAATAATCTGTTGAAGGGCACCTAGGTTGGTTCCATAGCTTAGCTTCGTGAATTGATACATGACCAGTGAAACTCTACCTCATGTACAACTATAAGAATGGGATCCTAAGTTATATTCCAGGTATGTATAATATGTCAAAATACACTCTACTGTCATGTATATCTAAACAGAATAAATAAAAAAAAGTCAATAATTCCAGTTTAGCTAGGACAAGTTGGTAACTTTGGATTTTGTTAAACCCTCAAGTAACCATCCTGAAGTGCATAGGCCTATACGAAGGCTACTTTTCTCCTTGGCTCTGGATTCTTCTTAACTTGTTTTCCTAGTTACAAATCCAAGAATAAAGCTTGAAGAAGGACAAGGACCCAAGCAGGATGTGCGGGATGGGGAAGTGGAGAGAAGTGCCTAGGTAGGGTCCTAGGGGTCGTACAGGGTGTCCTCAGCCAGAGGATGAAGGGAGATCAGAAGCCTTGACAAACCAAAGTTCCTACTGAGGTTCACATCTTAGGACTCCGAGTTCCTCACAGTTCATTTAGATGACGTTGAACCCTGATTTAATTTCAGGGGTCTATCCTGACTTCAGAGAAAAATTGACTGTGATTCTCTTTTATGATAATTAGTTGTCATTGGGGAAACCACAACGAGAACGGCATCCTGCTACGCGTTGGAAGACAAAAAGGAGGTAAAATACGCACTCTGCCGGAGCTTATTATTTAGCTAAGAAGATACATTGAACACACGTAAGAAAGGGAGCAAAATGGAACGGAGAGCTGTCGCATGTGCAACGTCGATGCCAGCTAGGAGAGCAGAGAAGACGCAGGTTCCCGTGGTGGCAGTTCTTCATTACGGTCATGCCTCAGATGGACAGTGCCTGGGGTAAATGGGGACCAGAGATGAGGACATGTCAGGTGGGAGGGGTGGGGTGGCAGGAGGAAAACAGCATGGAGCTGGTGCGTGCTGGGGTGGGAGATGAAACCCGGGCCTGTGACCCTGTTCCCATCCACCACAGGAGGCACCCTATGGGTACGTGGCAACTCCCTGGGGGTGAACGACACTCACACACTTGGCTGGATTATTTCCTTCCTCTTCCTCCATGCTAACTTGTCCACCCTGGGAAACACCTCTTTGCCGCTGAGCCAGGTCACCATCACCAGGAAGGTGGTGGGGGCCAGAGGCTGGTGTTCTGAAGTGTAGGCTTTATTACTCCTCAGTTCTGGTGAGGCCAGGACGTTGGGAGGTGGCCATGATTAGACAGTTTGTTCCTCACAGTTTCCAAGAGAGGGGGCGCTGTCCACCCCACAGGGCCACAGAGGGAAGCCCCAGAATTAGCCAGGAGCAGGTGATTGAGGGGGAAATACAGGTAGGAGCCTTCACTGTGGTTTTTGTGGGTGTTTTAGTCAGCTTTTCTGCCTCCGAGACCAAAAGACCTGGAGGAGGAAAAGCTTATTTGGTGCTCACGGTTTCAGAGGTCTCAGTCCATAGAAGGCCAGCTCTGTAGCTCAGGGCCCAAGGTGAGGCAGAACATTATGGCAGAAGGGTGTGGAGAAGGAAAGCAGCTCAGGACATGATACCTAGGAAGTAGAGATAGCTTTACTCACAAGGGACAAAATAAAAACCCCACAGGCATTTCTATGACAGATCTCCTCCAGCCACACTCTATCTGCCTACAGTTCCCACCCAGTTGTCCATACCAGTGGATCAATTCATTGATTTGGTCAAGACTCTCATAACCTAATCGTTTCACCTCTGATCAGTTCTGCATTGCCTCACATGAGCTACTAGTAAACACCTCATATCTAAACAGTAACAGTGAGCAAGGCAAGGCCAGCAGGTTTAGGATGGGCTGGTCTGAATAATTTCAGTGAACCCCAGGTGTGGGGCTGCCCATTGCCTGATACCTGGCCTTTGGGTGGTTAGGGAAAAGGAAGAGTGACCCACAGCTTCAGAGCCAATAAGAAAGGCAGCGGAGGACGTGGACTCTGGATTGGGTGATTTGCATATCCTTTCTTAGCTCGCCCTCAGAAGGGCAGTCCCTCGGGGATCAGCCAGGCATCAAAGCATCAGAAATACAGAAAATAACATGGTGTGAATAATACAGGAAGGTGACGGATTCAGCGGAGGGATCCTCGGTGGAGCGTTCCCGAAGCAGAGCCCTCCTCCTCCGAGTTCTCTTAGCACGGTGTCTGAGGCCTGTGCTCTTCTCAGGCCCTCGCCATCTCCTGTCTTGCATTGGTGTTCTTGGTTGTGCAGAAAAACGCTGACCCAGCAGGTCTAGACTGGTCTTTGGAAAGCCCTGTTTTTAAGGATGAGCCTTGGCTGGAATCTGGGAATCTGAATTTCAAAGCGTTTCTACCATGTCCAAACTGTTCCTAAACTGTTCTTGTAAACAATATGGTTGTGCTGGACTCCCTCTGGGAATCTAGAATTTTAGTTTGCAAGGGGAAGAATTGTCTATGTATCCAGCCCCCTATAAAACCTCAGGCACTGAGTCTCTAAGGCCCTTTACCTGGCAGACAACATCGTACATTGTCACACTCATTTTTGGAAGAATTAAATGAGTCCTGGGTGACTCCACCGGGTGAGGACTCATGGAAGTTTCTGTTTTCCCACACTTCACTCTAGCACCTTTCCAATTTTATGGGTTTTTAAAATATCTTCATTTTACCTATTTATTTTTATGTGATACTGAGAATCAAATCCAGTGTCTCACACATGCTAGGCAAGCACTCTAACCACTGAGCTACAACCCACTTTTCTGATTTTGCATTATGTCATTTCTCTGTAAGAGCCATGAATAAGACTGAGTTCTGTGAATCCTTCTCAGTCATTGAGCCTTGTTATGATATGAATGTGGGGCGTCCCCCAAAAGTTCCTGTGTTCTTTGCAGGAATGTTTAGAGCTAAATGATTGGATTGTGAGACTTGTAACCTAAGAAGTCCATCCTAGTCTGAATGGACTTACTGGGTGGTAACTGTGTGGGGGGGACATTTCTGTGGCCCCTCTCTCTCTTGCTCTTGCTGTCTTCTTCCTGACCTCCATAAATCAAGATGCTTTCCTCCACGAGACCCTTCTCAAAGGGCCTCACGTTGCCTCAATGTGCTGCCTCACGATGGGCCCAGAGCAATGGAGTTGGCTTTCTATGGCTGAGACCTCTGAAACCATGAGCCTCAAATAAAATGTCATCCTTTAAGTTGTTCTGGTTGAGTGTATTGGCCACAGTGATGAAACAGATAACTAAGACAAACCCAGTAGTGTCTTGGAGATCCCTGACACATTGGTGCATTGGTCTTATTTATCCTCAATTGGCTCCTAAGCTTCTAGGATGCGGGCATCAGGCATCCTAGCAAGAGCCGCAGATTAAGATCAGAATAGATTAAGATCAGAAAGCCTTTGAGGCTTGGCTTCTCTGCTTCTTAACTGTGTATGACTCAGGGGAGTCAATTACCTTCACAGGGTTTAGTTTTCTCATAAAAAATAGAGATAGTGACCCCCCCGCCACACACACACACATTTAATTCATGGTATGTTGTCAGTTTAAAAAAAAAAAAAAGGATAAATCTGTAAACATTACCAGTCCTGAAGACATACAGTCAGGGAAAGAGTACTGTACACTCCCACTCCGCCTTCCTTGGCTAAGGTAAATATTCAGTCAGCCTCTGCTGAATGAATGAAACGGTCCTGTAATTTCAGTCTTCCCTCTCCACTATGGTCTGAATGTTGGCCCCTCCTCCAAATTAATATGCTGAAACCTAATCACCACTGAATGGTGTTCGGAGGTGGGGCCTTCAGGAGGTGATCAGATCACCAGGATTAGTGGCCTTATAAAGGAGGCCTCCGGGAAGCTGCCTCCTCCTCCTGCTGCCGTGTGAGGGAGGACCGTGAGAAGCCTCCCTCCAGGAGCCAGAATGCCCTCCTCAGCCATGGCATCTGCTCGATCCTGGACTTCCGGCCTCCAGAACTATGGGCAATCAATTTCTGTCATTTATATGCCACCAGGTTTATGGTTTTTGCTTATGGCAGCCTAAGCACACTAAGACAATCTCCAAAAGTCCATGACGCGGGCAGAATTCTGGACATCGGAGGAACAAAAGAAATACTTGATTTTCAATCCTGAGGATGGAGAACTGAAAACAAAACAAATCCAACGGCTGACACCCTGGTGCGATGATTTAAGTTCTTCCCAGCCGACACTCCTCCCCCAGACTCCGACCTTCTTAATCGCCAATCCTTGACCATGGGTGGTGCTGCTGCCCAAGCCTCCTGAACTCCCTTAAACCATTTGCTTTTGATCTGCTCCACTCATCAGCCTCTTGTCAGCCACCACCAGGAAGAACACAGAGGCCCTAATTGATCAGGCACCGCAGTAGCCTTGAGAACTTGATGCAGGTATTGACTTCCGAGGAGCCCGTCGCACTGGCCTCCACAGCTAGGAGCTGCTGAACATCAAAACTATTAACCTCTGGCCCGAGCAGTTGGCGGATCAGCCCAGCAGCAGTAATTAGGAAGTCAATCGGAATCGCCTGTCTCACTTACACTGGCATGTCAATCAATAGCAGCGGTGACAGGTTCATTAGGCCCAGGCCATGCAAGCCCAGCCTGTAACAACCTCATAAAATACACCAACGACTCAGGGCAGAGAGAAATCTGCCCGAAGGACTGGAGTGGATGACAATACGTATTGATTAGGGCTCCAGCAATTTATGAAGTGCTACTTGTTGGCCAACCTTTCTGACTCAGTGCTAAATTTTCCCAAGTAGTTGCAAGATGAAACCAAATATTACCCTTTAAAAAAATGAGGGAAAGCAAGCTTGTTGTCTGACAGGGCATTTTTTATGTTAGTTACTGCTAGCAAATAATCTATTGGGGTAAAACTTCAATAGTTACTTAAGGCTGATGCGATATCTTTGTCTCGGTGACCATCAGACTTTGAAAGAAGACATCCATCTGGAGAAGGGAAAATATGATTTGACGTGCGATTGGGCAAGACTCTACCTTCAGAGAGACAGGGTGATTTAGGCATTCGTTTCTTCTTGGCGATTTTAATGGCTCATCTGGGTTGTTCCAGGGGAAGCCTGACACCTGGGTTTTCAGAGCTAATTTAAGAGCTCAATAGAAGGGTAGGAGAGGGTGCAAAGGATACCTTCTGGTTCCTTCTGCATCCTCAGGAATGACCGTCGGGGCCATGCTGCTGGACACCTTGCTTGCCTCTAAGCCTACTCCGAAACAGGACAGTCATACAGAGCCTCTTTCTGGGCGGTGGCCTTGGAAAGAGCACAGAGATGGGTGACGTGTTTGTGGCTTAACCAGACTTACACATGGCCTCACTGTTGGCCCTGGGGACCAGCTGAAGGCATGCGGAAGACCATCCCCCTAGCCTGGCTTCTGCCAGGTTTCTGTGCCTATGAATGCATCCTCAGCTGGAGGCTCGATGCTGCTTTATGTCCGATAAGACTTCAAAAACTCAGACATACCCTGAATCAGCCCCCATTCACACTGTCCCCAAAGGCATGGCCCTGCCACAAGGAACATGCACACTAAAACAGAGATATAGTGGTCAGAGTCGGGTCAGAAGGGCTGAATTCAGTCCCTGTTTTGTCACAAATTGGCTGTCACCTTGAGAAAGACCCTCACCCTACTGAGTTTAGTTTCTTCATCTATAAAATAGGATAAAAATGTCACTGCTTCTATCTGATGTGGTTATTGCAAATACAGATGAAATGATGGAACAGAAATGATGGGGAGTAAAATACATCAGCGTAAAAGTCGATCTGAAGCGAGAACATAACTGTGTTCGTCTCATCTCTGGAGTAGGAGGGGAGGTTCCATATGGTTACATGACAGTTGTGATTTTCTCCTGGTTTCTTCTGCGCACGCCCAGATCAATCAACCGCAAACATTTGCTGAGATTTGTAAGCTACTCTGTTGATCTTGACCTCCCCCTCCTTAGGTTTCAGTTACAGGAACTCAGAAACCACAGTGAAAGGGAAAACATGGGTTTTTCCAGCCAAGTTCTAAGGCACTTTACCAAAGACCAATTCCTTGAGTGGGATTTTCTTTTGTCCTGTAGGTTCTGGAAATCTGGCTTATTTGTCCCCAACTACCAACCCTACCCTCATGTGGGTTAACTAACTCCCTCTCTAGGTTCCTTTTCTTTCAAGAAATGGAGGCAATTTTCCTGGTTACTATCCTTGCTTTCTCTTTAATAAACACAGAAATGGATATTTATTGTTAGTCACTGTGAAAATAAAACAATGAAAGCAAATACACAAGTGAATAAATAAAAAAGCCATTGGGGACAAAAAAAAAAACCAAACCAAAACAAACAAACAAACAACAACAAAAAAAGCACAATTAAGACAACAGGTCCTAGCCGACATTGCCCTTCACCTGTATTGCTCTGTTGGGTGACCAGGCCGATTTCCCATTGCCTCTTCCCTGACTGTTGCTCCTCTGGGCCTATGAAATCTCTGATTTCTGCCTGTAGATCTGCCCACTGGGTTCTAAGTAGACTGGGCACCCAGATGAGGTTAACAGGCGAATAGGGTTGAAGTAACTGCTAGGGCTGGGGGCATTCTTGACACTTTCTGGGTCCTGCTGTCTAAGCTGATATTTGTCCATGAGTTCTCAGACATGTTCCTCTGTTAAGAAAGGCACAGCTAGTTCCTCCCACACTTTTCCTCTGGACCCATAACTATGAGCCCACAAAAAGACAACCCCCAGACTAGTTGGTTTTATTTGTTTGGTTATTTGGGTTAATTTTAGAAGTATTATCAAGCTTATTGTTAGGACTGATCCTCGTAGGTGAAACTTGACTTCTTGGGCCTGTGGTCTTAAATTGGTTTTTGGACCTGGTCTCACTAGGGATCATATGGTCTTTATTTATTTATTTATTTATTTAGGTACTGGGGATGGAGCCCAGGGGTGTTTCACCACTAAACTATAGTCCCAGACTTTTAAAATTTATCCTGAGATAGGATCTCACTAAGTAACTTAGGGCCTTGCTAAGTTGCTGAGGCTGGCCTCAAACTGGCCATCCTCCTGCCCCGGTCTCCTGAATCTCTGGGATTACAGGTATACAACACGATGCCCCGCAACCATGTGATCTTGATAGGGTGGTGGTGTGCCATCTTCCCTAGGCCTGTCTTCAGGACCAGCGGCCTCTTAATCAGTTCTAACATCTAACTGCTTCTTCTTGTGCTAAAATGACTGCCAAGTTCCTGCTTTTGGTCTGAAGAGTCCTCTTGTTATAGCTCCCTGGAGACGCAGACAATATTGACATATTTTAAGCCCAAACTCTCCCTGTTTAGGTTTCACCAGCCACTTATCTCCACGGCTCAGACTCTGCTTTCTTGCTTAGAGTGGGCCCTGCCTTCCCACCCCGAGCCCCACACAGAGGCACAGAGGTGAGCTTTGAAAGTTTGAAAACATTCAAAGCAATAAAAGATAACTTGCAGCAGGAGAAAGCAGCTCCAGTGTGCTCTGTGAGGCCCCTTTTAACTCTTAAAGCCCTTCCATACCTTTGACCCCATTCCTCCTTCACACTTGCCCTGTGATGTGTGGATGGTACCCGAAGTTAACCCAGGGAGTCAATGTCCCTTAGTGGGGCCACTATCAGAGTAGCAGAGAAGCCCACGTGGATGCTCAAAAGAGACTTGTTTCAATCTCTACTCCCAGCTCTGTCACCACCAAGTGGCCTCAGTTTTGACCTCTGTGAAATGGAACAACACTTTCATTTTTAAATATCATGAAGCCTAGAACAAAGTAAAACTGTGAAAAATAAAGAAATGTTAGGTTGGGCATTACCTTTTAAACTGCTCTGCTCTTTGACTTTGTGTCATAATAGCAACATTTTAAGCAGAGCATTCTGTTACCATCTTATTCATCCTTGTACCCCCGTCAGCAGCGTAAACAGGGCCTCAAAGTCAAGTCTGTTATGAATTGATATTTATAAGGGAAGAGCGGGAAAGTGGAGGGGAGATTTTTATTTTCTATCTTTTTAAAGGACATACCATAATAAGTCTCTCTGTCCGCCTAGTTTCCTACAATGGCTTTGTTCATCCTGTGGCTCAGGTTTAATCTGGAAGCTAAGATGGGCCACAGTTCGCGGGACGCACCCTCTTTTAAATGGAGCCCAACCCTCAGCCATGCAGGCCATGTGTCCCCCCGACCCCTTCCAATGTAGAGATGGGGATCTGAAAGAGGCCAGAGGTCTGTGTTTGGAAGGTTGCCGAGGGACAGGAGAGACCCTCTGGCCTCCCTGTGCGGAGGTCCCCTCCTGCCTGGCACCACACATATCCCCCTTCCACAACGGTCCCTCAACCTGAGCTCCAGCAGGGGCAGCTGAGGGTCTGCAGGACCCTGGCTTTTCCACGCTGGCTCACAGCAAGGCCTGCAGGAGAAATCCTTAAGCTCCAACGGGAGCAACCAGCCAGTAACGACTTTCCTTGCACCTGTGCCTGTTGCAACCATTTTTATTATTTTGCCACGCTTCATTGACCGATGGATTTTTTTTTTCTGGCTTTGCACTTTTTTTATTATTATTATTTTTATCTTCATCATTACCTCCAAGCCTCTGATGGCATTTCGATATGAACCGCCTATGAACCTTCGAGCCCGATTGTGCCATGACAAAAATATTGTCGTTTACATTCTGTGCCAAAGTATTATATAAAAACACATCAACGAAAAGGAAATTCAGGAAGCTGGGAGTAAAGATATATAGTCAGCAAAGTATATAACTTCTGGCATATTACTGCTTAATCCTAACATAATTATTCTCATCCTTTTATTTGATTAACTTCTAATGGTTCCTCTTGGTGTTAAAGGTCCCACTCTGATCATTTGATTTTAGTGTCTGCTATAATTACCGATAATGTTCTTTGCAAGACAATTTAATGATAACCGCATAATGGCCTATATGAAGAAAGCTGCAGGGTTTCAAAGCTTTTGAGTAATATAAAATACATTAGACTAACACAAGCTATCAACATGACAGGGAATGTTTGATTTACACTCAGGACTATGTTATAGTGTTGTGGAATTTTTTTCTTTTCCTTTTTTTTTTTTTTTTCTTTTTTCTTTTTGCAACCGTTTACAATAAATGACAGAACAGTTGGACAATCTGCAACTTGCTGATTGAAAAAAAAATGTATTGCAAAGTTTGGAATGGTGCAGAGGCAGCTAGGGCACCTCTGGGGAGCAGTGTCCTTGGGGCAGAACTGGGACAAGAGCTGAGGGCCCAGTTCCATGGGGACGGTAACCAAATAGCCTTCCCCTGGACAGATCAGTCAAAAAGAAAAAAAAGCAGTTCTTTTTGCTTTTTCTCCTGTTGTTCCAGATCCCAACAATTGAGGTCCTGTCTGCTAACCCTATTCACTGGGTTAATCGTTGGCTGCTGGCTCCTCTCTGGGTAGTCAGTTAACTATTTTTAGGATCGAAATGACAATTATTTTGTTTATAGTTACTCAATTTCTCCTTCCAAAACATGCAAATGAACAAGCAAACAGAAATTCGAGCCCAAAACCAAACAACAATTTGGTGTGAATCCTGATGGCCCACAGAATTGACCCCATCTACTTGCCAGCCCCCTCCTCCTGGCCAGACCCCCTGGCAGTCAGTGTTCCATATTTGGGAGCCTGGCATGTGTCCCTCTTTCATCTGAAATAAAGTGATCACTCACCACTCTGGCCAAATGCAGCATAATTGATGGTCTGAGTGGATGGAGAAAATTTCCTGTCAGGAAAAAAAGGTTAACTGTGGACATATTACACCCAGGGTCTCTGATTCCAGGATAATGGCATTTGGACAAAAGTAGGGCCCCGTCCTTTTTATAGCACTTTATGCCCCATTAGTATTACTGCAAGTCCCAGGACCTGCCTGTTCGGGCACTTAATCAAAAGCAATGGGTTGAAAATCATGTTCCAGCTCTCCTCATATTTGATTCATTCCTTCTAGATAGAAAGAAGTAAAAAACACATTACTAGCATCAAAACAGCACATGCATTATGCGCTAAGCAGTTGAGAAGGCTCTCTTTGGGTTTTATCCCTTTGGGTACTTGGATGGACAAGTACTTTCCTATTCATCCATTCAGTGGGGCTGAGGCAGCCATATTTCATTTTTTTTCCCTTCCCCTGACAGACTATGCGTTAGTTTTCCACAGATCTCTCTTTTAAAGACACATTCATGTCACTTATTTTAATTGCAGGCTTCAGGCAGCAAAGCCCAGAATGTGTGTTCACACGCGCGCGCGCACACACACACACACACACACACACACACACACATACACACACACACACTGGCAACTGGAAACCACTCCTTGGATGTAGCTCCTCTGAGAGCCAAATCTAATAATAGGAGAGGAACATTTCTTAGGGGAAGAATTAATTTATACACTTAATTACTCGGGATCCACTTCAAGCTCTCCGCCTTAACGCTCTTCCTTTTGGAGAGAGTTTTTAACTAAACACCGAGTGTTCTGGCAGACCCCGAGGAGAGCCTGCCTCATTTAGATGGAGGGGCCTGGCCTCTTCCCACCCCTGCCCTCGTGGCCCGTTTTTGCATCCTCTAGGAGAAGGGGCATCAGCTATGGATCTGAGGCCCCGTGCCATTGATTGGGATGGAGGGGAGAGGGGCTTTGGCTTGGTGAATTGCTGCTTCTCGCTCCCACACTCTCCAGGGTTTGAGCGGATTTTCTGCTGGATGGCTCAGTCCCAGCATAACTGTGAAAAATGAAACGAATCTCTTCTATCTGTTCAAAATGGGAGCAATGGCCAGGCCCCTCCTCATTCAGAGGCCTTGGTCTGAGGAATGGGCTATTTCCATTTTAGGGAATTTGTTCCATTTGCCAAGATCTTGACAAAGAGTCAGAAAGGACATAGTCAATTACAAAATTGCACAGTAGTGGGAGAAGTGTTGCCTCCGCTTGATTAATAAGGCAAGAGAGTTATTACTTGCTTCTGACATCATCAGAAAATGGATTGGACAAAGGGGTACCACGGAGCTACAGAGGCCAGGGAAGCTGCTCCTGCCAGCCCTGGGGGTCGATCTAACAGATCCAGAAGCCTGGACAACAGGGTTCCCAAGTGAGTTCTGGCAGATGCTGTTTCTGGCTGGCAGTTGTCCATGTTGGGGAGGGGTTTGGGGGGTGCCCTCTGGAAATGTGTAAAAATCAAGAAGAGACTCAGGGAGAGAGGAGGTAGCATGTGACTCATGGGGGTCAATTCATTGTAAATGGGGACCATCAGCCTCCTGCACCTCCCCCCACTATGTCCACATTTGAGGTTCAGTTGTTATTTATTGAGCCCTATTAAATGTATAACTGATATTTGGAAGAGGTGAAGTAAAATGCAAAAAAAATATGTCATCACATTAAGATGAATTTAAAGATTTGCTCTTTTAGTGCCTTCATAGAATACTCTATTCAAATTATGATATCATGTTGGAAATATCGTTTTTAGGGTCTTATAACCCATTATATGTCAGTGTAAACTCTATATGCTATGGAGATAATTATTTTTAAACCTGGAGAAAAATAATCGACCATTTATCCAGCCTCAGGAGAGATGGATGAAATGATGTTTCTAAGCTTAGAAGCAATATAGGAACTCTCAGAGGAGAGAAGTGACAGATTTGAGTGTATAGAAGAACAAACACTTATTTTTTTTTAAGACAACCAAGAGTTTGGGAAAATACTGTAGCTATTAGGACAAAGGGTTAATGTCTTTATTATTCAAAATAATATGAAATCTCAAAAATCTATGAAAATACATGTAATTCATAGAATAGAAAATACCATCAGTAAAGAAGAATACAGAAAAATGTTCAGCTTCCCAAGAAACCAAATAAATGCAAATTTTTAGAAATAACATTTTATGTATTAAGTAATTTTTAAAATTTTTTTCTAATGTCAACAACAGTATCCTGAAACTATTTTTGTTGTATATTCCTCATGGTCTACTAAATGGATAAAATCCCTTCAAAAAGCAATCCAAACTCATAAAAATGTTTATACCCTTTGACCCAGGAATCCCACTTCTGGGACTCTACCCTGAAGATGAAAAAGTTTACATGTAAAAGTCTTTATTGCAGTGATATATACAAATATATCAACAAAAATTGAAAATTACCCAAACCAACAAGAGAACAAGAGGTACTTATATCACATACACTTAATGGGATATTAGTCAATCAAAATTATAGCTATATGACCAGGCATGGTGGTACGCACCTGTAATTCCAGCGACTTGGGAGACTGAGGCAGGAGGATCACAAGTTCAAAGCCAGCCTCAGCAAAAGTGAGGCACTAAGCAACTCGGTGAGAATCAGTCTTTAAATAAAATACAAAATGGGGCTGGGGATGTGGCTCAGTGGTCAAGTGACTCGGAGTTCAATCCCTGGTATGCACCCCTGCCCCAAAATTGTGGCCATGTGGAATAGGCTCCCTTTCCTATTACATGAAAAAATAGTATATAAAATTAGAGGTACTCTCAGATTTCCAGTACGTGGAAAGCAGACACATGAGAAAAGTAGAAATATATCAAAAACACTTTAGATCACTGTTGTCACTCTGTGCCTACAACATGGATAAAAAATTTAAAACAACCAACTGGCCACACCAAGCACAGGCATACTAATGAGTGAGTGGAAGTCGCATGCATTGTTGGTGGGATGGTGGTATTACAAAATGGTACAGTTGCTTTGCAAAACAGGTGGGCTAAACATATACTTATTCTTATGACCTAGCAATTCCACTTCTGGGCACCTAGCCAAGACAAATGGAAGCACACACTTACCAAAGCCTGGATGCCAGTGCTTATAGCAGCTTTATTCACAATTGCTGAAAGCATTGGGGAATCCATACAGTGAAATTCTCCTCAGCAATAAAAAGAAATAAACTATGGGTACACACAACATATATCCCAAGTATACTATGTTAAGTGAAAGAAACTAGACATAAAAGACTATATATATCATATTATCCTATTTATATTATCCTACCCAAATACCAAATTATAGAGAAAGGGAAGAGATTAGTGGTTTTCAGGGGTTTCTTGTAAAGGAAAGGGATTGAATACAAAATAACACAAAGGCAATTTTTTATGGAATTGTTCTATATCTTGATTGTGGTATTGTTAACATGATTGTATGACTTTGTCAAAATTCACAGAATAATATTGCTCTAAAAAGATGATTTTTTTGTATGTAAATTATACCTCAACTAACTTGGCTATCCATACACAGTTATCTAATAAGATATGAGTGATTCTTTTCTTTACTCCACTTCCCAAACTCTCTGACATAACTTTGAAAGAGAAAAATATATCTGTACATTCATTTTTGTTACTAGGGAGGATAATCCCTGAGTGTAAGGGTAAACTTTTGTCTATACATTTATTCAAAGATCCACTAACAAGAAACAATGTGGAACTTGTTTGCAAATTTATTTTACTTCATTTTATTTTTTAGTTGTCAATGAATCTTTTATTTCATTTATTTATATGTGGTGCTGAGTGTCAAACCCAGGGCCTCACATGTGCCAGGCAAATGTTCTACCACTGAACACAACCCCAGCCCCATGCAAATTTTGAAATTCCCTGTGGGAGACTGCACTCCTACTGACTCTACCTCTTTTTGGAATTTTAAGGGAGCTCTACTTTTGACCTGGCTTGATTCCAGCTCTCAAGTCAGTTGGCAAGTATAAGTATAGTTTAAAGGAATAAAATACTTGAAAGTGTAATTTATTGCAAGAATGCAAGATTGACACGCTAAATGAAATAAGCCAATCCCAAAAAACCAAAGGCTGAATGTTTTCCCTGATAAGTGGAGAATGATATATAATAGGGTTGGGAGAGTGAGGGGTGAGAGAAGAATGGAGGGACTCTGGACTACATAAAGAGAAATAAGAGGAGGGTATGACAAATAGTGAAATGAGACAGACATCATCACCCTATGTACATGTATGATTACACAAATAGTGTGAATCTACATCATGTACAACCATAGAAAAGAAATGATGTACCCCATTTGTGTACAATGAATCAAAATGCAGTCAATAAAAATAAAAAAAAATTTTAAAAGAAGGCAAGATTGATCTAACATGTCAAAGTGTATCAATGGGATACATGCCATGCAATGTAGTATACCATGTTAACAGAATAAAGGGCAAAAATTAAATGACCACTTAAATAGATACAGAAAATGCATTTGATAAAAATTCAACATATCTTCATGATAAAAACACTTAACAAACTAAGAATGGAAGGGAATTTTTTTCCACCTCTAAAGGATACCTACAAAAAACTCACAGTTAACATCATACTTAACTGTGAAAGGCTCAAAGAAAACTTATCCACTCCCGGATCATGAATACCATGAAAGGATCCACTCTCGCCAATTCTATTCAACATTATACAGGAGGTTCTAGCCATGCAAGTTAACCAAAGAAGAGAAATAAAACTCATCAGATTAGAAAGAAAGGGTTAAAATTGTCTCTATTTGCAGAAATTATGATCTTATACAAAGACAATCCTAAAGATGCTAAGAATTTTTTTAAATATAAGAACTAATGAACAAGTTCAACAAACTTGTAGGATTCAAAAGTCAATATAAAAAAAGTTAGTTGTATTTCTATACACTGACAGTGAACAATCCAGAAATAGTATTAAGAGATTCCATTTACAATAGCATCAGAAAGAATTAAAAATTTTGGAAGAAATTTAACAAAAGAAGTGTGAAACATATGCAAGAATTTAAAGACCTAAATTAATGGAAAGAGCCCCCATATTCATTGATCCGGGGACTTAATATAAAGATGTCAGTATTCCCCAAATTTATTTATCGATGCAGCACAGTGCCTACCAAAATACCAACTGCTATTTTTGCAGAAAATAACAAGCCGACCCTAAAATTCATGTGGAAAAGCAAATGACCTAGAATAGCTGAAACATTTATAAAAATGAAGAACAAAGTTGGAGGATTCATACTTTCCAACTTCAAAACACATGATAAACTACAATAATGAAGATTGAAAAGTATTAAGCAGGGTGCAGTGGCACATGCCTGTAATTCCTGCTGCCCAGGAGCTGAGGCAGGAGGATCACAAGTTCAAGACCAGCTCCAGCAACTTAGCAAGACCCTACACAACCTAGTGAGACCCTGTCTCAAAATAAAAAATAAAAAGGACTGGGGATGTACCTCATTGATAAAGCATCCCTGGATTGGATTTAATCCCCAGTACCAAAAAAAAAAAAAAAAAAATTATATATATATATATATATATATATATATATATATATTTACATACATACATATGTATAATTAGCATAGGGATAGACATATATATCAAAGGAATAAAATTGAGAGTCCAAAAATAAACCTTTACTTTTACGATCAATTTAATTTCAATAAGGGTGGATAGACAAGTCAAGGCAAAAAGAAGATTCTTTTCAACAAATGGTTCTGGGACAATTGGCTATCCATAAGCAAATTAATGGAGTTAGGCCCCTATCTCACATCCTATGCAAACATTAACTCAAAATAGATCAAAGGCGACGTGGGTGAAAATCCTCAAGACCTTGGATCAGTCAATGGTTTCTCAGGTCTAACTCCAAAAACCACAATGGCAAAAGGAAAAAAAATAAATTGTATTTCAACAAAATTAAAAACTTTTGTGCTTCAAAGGAGCCATCATGACAGTGAAAAGACCTAAGGTTACAAAACTGATAAAGGATTTGATTCCAGAATGTATAGAGAATCCTTACAACTCAGTGACAAATCACAAAGAATCCAGTTTCACAGTGGGCAAAGGATTTGAACAGACACTTCTCCAAAGAGGATAAACCAATAGTGAATATGCATATGACCAGAGGCCAATATCATTAATCCTGAAGCAAGTGTGAGTCAAAAGTCCAACAAGTTGCAACCTCACACTCACTGGCATGTCTAGAATAGAAAAGAGGGACAATAACAAGTGTTGGTGACAATGTGGAGAGTTTGGGATCTTCCTCTGTTGCTAGTGGGAATTTAAAGTAGGACAGGCACTTTGGAAAAGTTAGGCAGTTCTTCAAAAGTTAAACACAGTGTTCCCATGTGACCCAGCAATTCTGCTCGGAGACAGCTGCTAACATGTCCACACTAAAAACTGTTTGCAAATATTCACAGAAGCATTAATCATAATAGCCCCAACATGGAAACAACCCGAATTTCTACCAATTGACTTGATAAACAAAATTTGGTATAGTCATATGAAGAAATATAATTGGCAAATTAAAAAGGAATATTGTGCTGATAGACGCTATGACATGGATGAACTGTGGCAACATGGTACAAAGTGTAAAAAGATGCTCACACGGGACCACAGATCGCGTCACTACGTTCATATACATCCAGAGTAAGGTGACCTCACAGACAGAAAAGCCGATTTATTGCTGAGGGCTGAGGAGAGAGCAATGAGGAACGAGCCTGCAGGTTTCTTCCCAGAGCTATGAAAACGTGGAATTAGTGGGGAGAGTTGTACAACTTTGTGAATATACTAAATACCACTTTAAAGGGGTGGATTTTATGATATGTGAACTCTTATCTCAATGAAAATGAAAAGAATGAAAAGAAAAGCCTAGGAAAAGGAACTGGGGGCTCAGGGCCAAGTGTACATAAGTACCAAGGAGCCTGCGGTCAGAAGAAGGAGTGTCAGCTCCAGGGCTCTCAGCCATGAGACTGTCCTAGGAGCAACAGGGCATCATGAGCTGGGCACCGTCCAGGCTGCCAGGTTTAGACCAGCTCTGGCTCATGTACTAAGCTCCAAGCCTGAGGCAGGCTGCCCCTCTCTACTTCTGCCACTCACGGGCACACATCCTTGATTGTACCTGTATTGCAAATGTCTGATGCACACTCTCACCTTGACTATTCCCCAACATGTCAACATAGTCACTTGGAAATGGCAATGGTGTGTCTAAATGTTAAATGATGATATTCACCAAGTGGATACAGTTAATACCCACTGAATCCTTCCACAACTCCTTAGGAGTGGCAGAGGTTCCTCAACCCGCTCCTGGACGTGTCTCTGGTGATCAGGTGATCAGGTGTAAGCCACTGTGTCCTGCTCCATGGCTCAGTGCCTCCTCACTTTGGATGACTCAAACCCACACTGTACAATGAACTTGTCTATGCGGGAATACATGAAATCTCATTTATATTTAACTCTCTGAGTTGAGTTGTGGTTGAACAGTTGGCAAAGAAATACACTTTGAGAACATTTGATTAAAGTTTAATTTTTATTTTGCAGTTTTCTGATTTTAGAGACATCCTTTTTTTTTTTTTTTTTTTTTTTTTTTTTTTTCAGGTTGCAAAATTAGTTTCACAGTCTCTTGCAAAGTACACAGTCCAAAGCATTGTGTTTCCCCAAGCAGCATATTGGATGAGAGGCCCTGCTTTGTTGCTTTGTAGCCTTGTCAGGGAATAGAGAGGGAGGCATTTTGGGTGGGAGCAGGAAGTTCCATCTAACCCCTAAAATTTCTCCTCTACAGGGCTTGCTCACTGCACCCGTGGCTTGACTGGGTCTCTTTGAGTAGGAAGCACCCCCTTTTGCTCAGCACCTCAGAGATGCTCAGTACCCACATTGCTACCATTTCCAGGGCCCAGTGCTGCCTACCAAGGGCACAGAAATGGGGCACACAGGTGTTGACAAGATTGGGAGAGATCGATGAACATGGACATGAATTCATTCCCAACTGCTGGACTAATCAGTTGGTTTTCACAAGCATTTTATTCCTCCGTCATATCAGCTACAAATATCTGCTTTAATGCCCAGGATCAGCCCTGCGCCAGCCCAATTGATTATATTATTTGGTTTGCTTTAGGAAGAGAAATGGAAAAGACCTTTGCTCTTCTCTATTTAAAAAAAAAAAAAAAAAAAAAAAAACTGAAGCAAAAACAAGTGAAATAACAACCACTGTGGGTCCGGACAGAATAGAGGAGCTGGCTTGCTGCTCTTTCAATAAATTAAATGACTATATCAGCCTAAGTCTCAGGCTCCAATCCATTGGCTCCCACTACCAAGAAGCCTGGCGAGCAGACAGGGTGTGTCTGGTAACTTAGAGGCACAAGCAGCAGAGACTGAATCCTTGGGTAAGGTGGCTTTGGTTAGAAAGAGGGGAAAGACTGGAAAGATGCCCCAAGGGGATACAGTGGGGCAGGCACCATGGAGGAACTGGCTCATTCAGAGATGCAGGTGCATGTTAGTTGGACTTGGGCGCTATGATGGGGACAGTCCTTCCTTAGGAATTTATACGAGGATACCCATGCATTCTAAAGCCACCCAGCAAGAAGAGACCAGGTATCCTCTATCTACAGAGGGGACACTAAGAAGAAAGTGACTTAGGCTAGCAGGCTAAGTTCCAACACCAACAAAGCCAGGACCAGAATTCAGGTCCCTTCAATCCTGCCCAGGGTTCTTGCCACTGGTCATTCCTCCACAAAGCCACGTTAGCCCATACTGCCCATTCATGCTGTAGAAGGACATGAGTCTATTTGTCTCTTTTCCCACGGGGAGTTATTGTCTCTGGTTCTGGGTGGTCAGTCATTGATTGTAGTCTCCAAGATGGGAGGAGCAAGCATATGAATTAAACATCAAAGCGTTAACATTGGAGGCCCGTGTGCACAGGCCCTGCTGGGGAACAGGATATGCTACCCCAAATAGGGCACCTTGGCGTCTGAGAAAGCAGCAGAAGCAGGGATGTCCCTTTGACTTCCTCCTTCCCTCGTCACCTAACACAGGCCATGGAAGAATTTTCTGATCTTCCTCTAAAGTAGGTCATAAAACTCTCATGGGAAAGACACCCAAAGGAAACAAAGGTCCTTGTAACCAAAGACAAGGATACCGGGACACAGAAGGATGAAGGATGAAGACATGGGGACATAGAAGAGTCCGGACCAGCAGAACTTGCTGAGGCCCCCAGTTTATTACCATGCACCCCTTTTGCCTTTCAAGCACATTTCTTTATGGCTGCCCACTCTTCACCAAACCTGAGATAGAAATACATAGGCGTTCCTGTTTCTTTGGATCTTCATTTCCAAAGGTTCACATATCACATAAAATGTATATTAAATACATTTGAGGACCAGGGTATAGCTCTCTGCTAGAGCACTTGTCAAATATGCATGGGGCCCTGGATTTGATCCCTAGCATAGCAAAAAGAAAAAAACATTGAGAATTTATATGCTTTCTTCTTATGAATCTGTCTCTGCTTTAGGGGTCTTATCCATAGAATCCACTAAGAAATTCCCTTTGAGAAAGAGACAGGTGTACCAGGTAGGAAAGAAGGACTGTAGACCCAATCAGAAAGACTGCCCTGGTGGCTCTCCTAAGAGTCTCATGAGCCAGCTCACGCCACAGGGTCCACTCCTGGAGTAGGAGTCGTGTGGTCTGCTCCTGGCTGTGGATAGTCTGTGTCCTGGAGCAGTGTCTGCTCATCCCTGGGCCTCAGTTTCCCACTTTTGAAATGAGTGGGTGAGAGCAGACAGTAGCTCCCAGCTCCGGATTTACATGCATCTTCGCCTCTAGGGGGTGTCTTTGCTTGTTATCTTAAAGCAAAGGGCCCCAAATTCTCTCTTAACTCTATTTCTTTATTGCTACCACCCTGCCTTCCTCTCCTTCATAGAAAAATTTGGTAGGAATTTGATGAAGTCTGTTTTCCCCTCCTCACCTAGTATTCTCTCTTCCGTTCCACTTGGTCACCTGTTCCCACCATGCCGCTCAGATAATTCTTGCAAAGTCACCACCAATTACTGTTGCATGGTCAAACACCAATTCATTTTCCTGTTCTTACCTTCCCTGAATTCCCAGTGACAAATATATAGTTATAGTTCTTTTTTTTTTTTGTGGGGGGTACCAGGGATTGAACTCAGGGGCACTCAACCACTGAGCCACTTCCCCTGCCCTTTTTTGTGTTTTATTTAGAGACAGGGTCTCACTGAGTTGCTTAGTGCCTCACTGTTGCTGAGGCTGGCTTTGAACTAGTGATCCTCTTGCCTCAGTCTCCCTAGCTGCTGAAATTACAGGCATGTCCTACTGTGCCCAGCTAGTTATCATTTCTTTTTCTTCTGGAAACATCCTTCCCTTGGCTTCTCAACTTCCAGCCTCCAGGATTTGCTGTGTCTCACCCAACAGTCTTTGATGCCAACCCCTCCTCCTCATCTGCACTAGCTCTCAAGGTTGGCATGCCTCTGGATGCAGTCCTTGGCCCTCTTTTTTATCTTCCAGTCCAAGATTTTCAACACCTGCTTTATGTCAATGGCTACTGAATCTGTACTTCCAGCAGCAGGACTCCCTCCAGACTGTCATCTGAGTAGGAACTCCTTCTTTCCAGATGAAAGAACCAGCAATCATCTTGAACTGCACGTGGCCAAAGGAGAATCTTGGTTTCTTCCTGAGAGTGCTTCTCCCAACTCTCATTTCAATAAGTAACATTACCGTCCACTCCCTGTTCACACCAGAGACCTAGAAATTGCCCTTGATTTCTCTCTCTCCTGTCAACCCAAATAATATTTAGAGGAAGATTCTCCAAAAACTAGTGTTTATGTGGGAACAGTAATAATGCAATGGGAATCCATGTACTACAGTAAACCACGTGCATATGCAAGGGGGTTGAGCGTGGGGAGGTTTCTAAAGGCACAATGAGGAGGTGTATGGTTGTATATGGCATTTAGAACTAATGTTCTTAGCCATAGGAATAATAACAAGGGGGGTTCCAACAGGTTGGACACATAGCTGTGGGACAGATATCTTTGTAGAAATATTCTTTGTATAAGGTTGCAGTAACCGTTGTGCAAAATTGTGGTTCTGGAAGTTCTGGTTGCCAGACACACATGAATGAGATCCTCCTCCATAACCTGGATCTACTTATTGTTATTACTATTATTGTTATTTTGGTAGGACCTGACACAGGTGACTCCACTATGATTCTGGATGTTTGCACACTCCATCATCCCCACCTCCAGACCATCAGCCAGGACCCACAGCACTAACTCTCAGCTCCTGTCCCTCCCACTCTTGTCAATCCGCTGTTACCTCTGACTTGGGCTCCTGAAATACCCTCCAGACTAGGCTTCCTGCTTCCTCCAATCCATTCTTCCTATGATTATAAATTAGATCAAATTGCTTCTCTGCTTAACAACACCTCCAAGAGTATCTCTTAGATCTGAGAATAAAATCCATACTCCTTAGACTAGTTTTCAACTGGCTACTTGATCCAACCTGTCTGTCTTTAACCTGGACTTTTACTTGGGTTGAATCATTTCAGACTTGAGACTTTGAATTGGCCATTCCCCTGAACCTTCACATGTGGGGCTTTTGCCTGAGCGTCATGTTCTCTGAAATGCCTTCCTGGCCACCAAATTGAAATCATCTTTCACATCACCCTAAGTCTCTACATTCATTTGTCCTTATCTGGATTTTTTGATGCTTATTCGTTCACTTATTGTCTTTATTCACCCATCGCAAGAATGAAAGCTCCCAGGAGTCAGGGGCCTTCTCTACTTAATTCACTCCCGTATATTTAGTCTCTAGATTAGCATCCAGATTGTGCAAGGTTGGTGCTCAGCACATAATTATTGAACGAATGAATAAATGAATGCATGACAATCTCTGGGAGTAGAGTTTGGAAATGTTGATTTAAAATACATTCAGGAACCAGGGTTGAGAAATACATGCAAGAGATCTAGAGTATTTCCCAGGTAGGATGATGAAATGAATCCCCATTTCATTTCTAAGATTGTGAAGGGCATTGCATACCCTAAAGGAGTAAATCTCGGATGGTAGAATGGCAAATCTGTGACAAGTATTTACAGGATGTGGGTCAGTAGGACTCTTAGCCCGTGTATTCTTATGGCATAGAGGACTGTTGTCTTTGCTTCTCCATGTTGCTGGCTCTGCCTTCAGCTCAACAGCTGGGAGATAAAGTGCCTTCTGTCTTCCCTGAAAGGAATCAATAGTAAGAATGAGTACTTGGTGCTCTCCAAAAGGTCAGCTTGACATCTGATTTCTCAGGCTACTCTCTTGATCCCTCCTCCCCATTAATGGGGTAGCCTTCTCTTTTCTGGCAGACAACTTTCAAAGAACAAATTTGTAATCCAATTCTGAGAAATATGGGGATTAAGATGGTATCATAGGGTTCATTTGGTTTGGCCCCTTGAAGGATGAAATGGGTCCAGAGCAAAGGTCAGTGTGTGCACAGGACATGCATCTACGTGTGCATATGTGAGTGTTGGTGGGTGCAAGATGTAGGCAGAGAGATGCTCCACAAATGGATGCATTGTCTCTGCAGGTAAAAACACAACCAGATGCATAACCGTGTGCCTAGTAGTGGATGTGCAGAAGTATGAGCAAATAAATGTTGGCGTATATGTTCGTATACACGATACACACGAGTGCTACACGGTGCTCAGCAAGGAGTCCATAACCAAGTAACCGTGTGATTCTAAGCAGTTACTTAATTTTTCTCATCTGTAATATGGAACAACTAACCGAGTCTTATGCAGTTTATACTTTTGCTGTCAGAATTTGGAAGGAATGTTCTTTTTACTAGAGAAAAAAAAAAAAAAAAAAAAAAAAAAAAAAAAGCTCCAAGCATCTGAGTTTCCAAATTCGCCTGCATGTAGCCCTGGCCCTCACATGTGCCTGTAGTTACACGAGGTGCCGCCTGCAGGTCCATCAGCCTTTCCGTGTGGGGATGCCCCGCTGGAAGAAAACCTGATATATGAAAACAGAAGTCCCAGGCTCAAACCAGACAATTAGCCTGCAGGGTGAGGTTACCAAGGGCGGGCTGGGATCCCATGGCTTGGAAAACATCTGGGCCCCCTGGACCAAGGCCCCACCCCCATCCTGTAACTCCCACCTCTTGCAAAGCTTGGGGGAGGAGGCGGATTATCCTTTTTTTTTTTTTTTTTTAATGAATAGGACAGGCTCTGGACGCCTGGCAGGCCCCATCTGTCCGCTGCCCCAACTCAATTTGATTCCCATTCACCCGCCTTTGTTTGCCTCCCTTTTTTGATCAGCAATCTCGTGGGGGGTGGGAATGCAAAGGCTTAATGTTCTCCAAGGCGGCATGGGGAGCCCCGACCCCCTTCAGGACGCCCACCCCTGCTGCAGTGGCCCTTGCGTTCTGGAGGTGAGCGTGAAGGCCCTGTTCTGCCGCAGAGCGGAGCCCAGGCTGGCCAGTGCTCCTTGATGGCCTGAAGGGCGCTCTTTTTCCATGTGGGGGGCACCTGGATAGTTGCTGCTGGGGGTGGGGTGGGTGGGGAGATTAAAATGCACTTACCAGTGTGTATGTGTGTGTGGGGGGGTTACTGGAAAGGAGGAGGAGGTGCCAGGGTAGACTGGAGCCCCAGGGGCTTCTGGGTGGGTGCCCCGAGGTGGCATCTCCGTAAGCCATTTCATCCCCTTTTTAATAGAAAAGATAATGGAGCAGGCCTGATTTAAAAATTCACCCCTAATCACCCAGCTATAGCACTAGGACAATTTTAGAATTTCCCTGTGACCTCCGATGCCCAGCTATGTCTTGTCTTAATTTGTAAATTGTCGTCCTGAGTGAAAAAAGGACCTAGAGAACCTCAGAGGTGAAGGAGTTTGCCAAAGTGTTACTGGCCCATTCCACAGATGACGTGGCCAGAGAGGACAGACCCCAGGACTCTGGACACCTAGTCCAGAGCTGACCACTGCAGCTGGGGTCAAGGTATGGGAGCATGAGGAGATCAGTCAGTCACCCTGCAAGGACCCTAGCAGTCGGCCAAGGTTTAGTGACCCGGGTTCAGGCTCAGCAGGAAAGAAACAGTACCTAGCATCCTCCAGAGAGCTGCTCAGCTGCAAAATCAGATAACGGCAGTACGATTAGTCCAGAGGCTTCTACTGTTACCGGGCTGCGGCCCTCTGGGAAACCCAGACAGCACAAAACACCCACTTCAAACCCCAGTTCCTTCCATCAAGTCAGAAAGATTTCAGACAAGTCAGAGAATGAGTTTATTAGAAGAGATAGAAAAGTGAAAAGGGGACACTCTCAAGGGAGATAGAGGGTCCTCTCAGAGAGGAGAGGGATGGAGTACCTCTCTTGCCCTCCAGTTTTAGTGGGGGTCCCAGGGAAGTTTCCAGAGAGTCCTACCCAGGTCCACCTGTTGACTTTTGACTGACAGCAGGATAGCTTCAGACTTCTGAGTCCCCACTGCCATGACCATTCCAGGTCACTTGGCCCATGCTGACCAGTTCTAACTAGAACCTGTTCTTACAGATTTTATGGTTATGGAAATGATCCTTATCTCCCTGAGTTCTGGGATCTGGTCTGTGTAAAGGTCACAAAATCTCCCCCTTCAGGGTAACTCCTGTTCTTATCAGAATTATTTCAGGTCTGCATTGCTCCTGCAGATAATAGGTCCTTTGCTGTGGAATGTAACACCCTGTAACACCCTGTCCACTGAAGCCAGGCAGGGCTGCAGTCGAGTTACTTTGTAGAACCATCCCCTTAACCTCATGTTCCCAGCACTTGCATATGTCTGTCCCCTATCACTGCTGCATGGGCCAGGCCAGTGAGAGGCAAGGCAACTCCATTTTAAGATCCTCTTGATCTGATCAGCAGGGCTGTGCTACTTGGCATTGTGACCTTTTTCTGCCCTGCAGGGACACTAGAATGTGACTCTGCATCTTTCTTGATGTGTAGTTGACAAGCCAAAACCCCAGGTTGCCTAGTTATCTGACTCCTTCCCAGCAGTCTTGTCTTTAAGGAGTTCACATCCTTAGAGAAATTAAGACCTAGCATGCAACCACAGGAGGAGGAAGAAAGTAGAGGGGCCACACTGAGCTACAGGAAGGAGCCCTGAAAAGAGGAGAGGTGACTTCCAGCTCATGGTGGCAGGGAAGGTTTGAGGGAGAAGGAGGCTTCCGTGCCGGGGGTAGGTGAAGGAGGAGTGCCTTGGGGAAGAGGAAAGGGCAGCACTTTTGCGAAGGGGTAGGTCAGCTCAGAAGCTGGAGCGAAGTTAGGTCTGTGCTGTGAAGAGTAACTGAGAAAAGAGCCTGAGGCTGGGCCACAGCAGGTAGCAAGGGGGTGGGCAGGTGCTCTGGAGCAGGGACAGCAGCAGCCGGAAGTGCTCTACTGAGGGCAGCGGAACAACCAGGGAAGTGAGAATTAGCTGCAAGGGCACAATAAGGGTCAGGAGCATGAAAGGAAAGCCGTCTCTACACATGAAGCCGGCCACTTCACGTGCTTTGGGCTATGTGTGACTGGTAAATACGCAGTGCACTTAAAGGCATTATCCCACTCTTAGGTGATTTGGTCATTCTGAAGTTTCCCACGTGCAGTCCTTGAAAATATGTCCTCCCACGTGGGAAGGTCCTTAGCATTTCCTGAGTGTCCCCTGGGCCCTGCCTGGCTTGAAGGAGGCATGAAAAGAATGTCACTCCTCCAGAAGACTCAATGACACTAACAACAAAGGCTCGAGAAAAATTCTCGAGACAAAGAGCAAGGAGGTGCAATTCAAGGGCCAAACGCGCACACAGCACACAGATAGCACTGTGGAAACTCCAGAGAAAACTGCGCGTGGGTCAGCAGGGTGGGGCTTGTGGGCACCACAGGATTTGATTAATCCTTACCCGACCTGCGGTAATTGGCTGGTGAATGGCACATGTGCTTCTAGTTAATTATTTATTTGTGTTCATCTGCTTATTTATGTTTTCATTTTCTGAAATTAAAGAAAGTTACAGAAAAATCCAGAGAATAACATCATGGACCAGTGCACTCACCAGCCAGAAAGGGTAATTATCAGTGTTGTGTCACGTCTTTATCATTTAAAAAAATTCTTTTTTAATTTTTTATTTTATTTGTTCTAACTAGTTGTACAGGTCAGTCGAATGCATTTGTACATTTTGATAGGTCACACATAAATGGAATGTAAGCTCTCATTTTTCTGATTATACATATTGCAGGATCACATGGGTCATGCAGTCATACTTTAAAAACAGGAAGTACAATTGTTTGATTATGGCTGATATCCTTTTTTAAATTTTTTCCCTCCACTTTGTCTCCTGTGAGTCTCTTCTGTGACCCACAACCAAGCCACTATTGTCATGAATTTGGTGTGCATTCTTTTGGTTCATTTTAAATACTTCCGTGAACATCCACATTATCGGTGAACAAATTGTAGTATTTGGGAATATAAGTGGTGTCACACGGACACATTGTTCTGCAAGTTAGTTTTGTAGTGAAACTGACTTTGCAACCGCAATGTGGCATTCTGTCACGCGAATACTGCGGTCTTTCCTGCAGTAACACCGCCACAGTGAGCGCCTGTTAGACTACTCACACACGTGTATGCGAGTAGAGGAGGAGTCACTGGGAGCTACGGAATGTGTGGTTTTAGACTTGTGGGTAAACTCATTTACATTGTTCCCCACAGTAAATTTTAATCTTTTTTGGAAAATCCAATGAGTAGGGAATGGATTATACTCAGGCTCCTATATACATCTCTGTTTACAAAGCATGTTCTGTTAAAATGGCCTATTTGAATCAGAAGTAAAACACATCTTGGTTTTGTTGCACCAGCTTTAGTGTCAGAAATCCAAATGGGCTTTCATTTACTTACACTTAGAAGCAGAATTTTAAATTCTCTCTCTCTCTCTTTTTTTTTTTTTTTTTTTTTTTTTGTGCCAGGATTTGAGCCCAGGGGTGCTTAACCACTGAGCCACATCCCCAGCCCTTTTTAATGCATTATTTAGAGTCAGGGCCTATGAGTTGTTTAGGGCCTCACTAAATTGCTAAGTCTGGCTTTGAACTCACAATCGTCTACCTCAGTCTCCTGAGCCGCTGGGATTATAGGTGTGCACTACTGTACCTGGAGAATTTTGAATTCTTGACCTTGAAGAAGGAGGAGAGGTGAAACAATAAATCTTGAATAGGAAACTTGTCCTTCTGAGCTATGGATAGAAACTGTCAATTGGATTTTGGTTATGATAAACATGTGCATACCCCAGGTCAACTCACTTTTTTATTCTGGATCTTGACATGTAGACACACACACACACACACATATGAACCATTCCTTTGGGGTGTGTGTGTGTGTGTGTGTGTGTGCATATATGTATTACCAGTATCCTCTTTATTGTGTGTCCAGGTACCCACTACACACACACACACACACACACACACACACACCAAAGGTGTGTTTCATTGATAGTGTGATTAGGGGTATGGCTGAAGCATCTCAGTAAAAACAGCTATAACTCAGTTCTTATGGGCAAAATATATACACATAGTAGTTATGGAATCAGACTTAAGCCTTACTGAGTTGGTCAATTTGTGTTATTCTCTGACTCAAAGGTCATCGTATCAGAGTTCCACCTTTGAAGTCCCTCCCGTGTATCAGAATTTTTATAATCCCAGGAGTGAGGTGTTACATCATTGCCTTCTTTCTCTCCAAGCACAAAATCACTCATCATTTCTCTATAGAGAAGATTGCTTCCATGAAATGGGACATGGGGTAATTTTTTGAGCTGGGGCAGTGGTCGGGGAGAGAAGGTGACAGGTAGCTCCAGCTGGGTGGGCTGGACTGGCATGGACCTTGCAGGAGGCTCTGAGGTCAGAAAGCCCAGGCTGAGGACAAGTAGCACTGTGGCTTAGGGCAGATGGTCAGTTCCCAGAGGCAAAGCAGATGCTGGACCACTGCCCTCCTCTACCTCCAAACCTACAGGGCTTTCCCCTTAAGAGACAGGTGTAAACCACTGCTCCATCCAACACTGAATTCTTTAAACTAAGTGCAAGAGAAAATATTTAGGCGTAGTTTAGATTTCTGTTACCCACAGTTCTGTGGTGCACACATGATTTTAAGACAATTAAAACAGATAACCGGCAATGTGAATAGTAGTAGAAGGCACGTAAGCAGCAAGGTTGTTACTTAAGTTTGCAAGTCATCCATCCTGGTAGAGGGAGGTGCTGCCTGAAATCCTAAGTCCTGGCACCTGCGACACGTTCTTTTCTTTCAAAGTATTTCCACATCCATTATCTCGGTTGATCCTCACAATACCCGGGTGAGGTGAGTTGGAAAGATATTGAGGCTCCATTTGGCAGAGGTTAAGTGGCTTCGCTGAGGTCATACATTCTAGCAGCAGGGCCAGACTAGAGTCTGGATCTCTGGACTAGGACATCTGGGACACCACTGCCACACAGACACATGCAAGCGTGCACACACACACACACACACACACACATACAAGCCATGCATGCCTGCATAAATACGTAATTTGGATTTTGCAACATTTTTTTTAATAAGACTTCTCTCCAACTGGGGATTCCAAGTCCTCGAGGGCAAAGAATGTGTTTTACACCTCTATGAATCCCCCATTTTAAAACAAAAATTAATTACTTTCCAAGTTGAACCCTTTCCTTCCCTGCTAGAGCTAGCCAGCCCATTTCTATCAGGGGTGAAGGACATTTTAGAATCAAAGAAATTTACCATGCAAAGCCTCCATCAGGCCAGATGGGATCTTCAGAACTGGCCTTCAGTGTTCACACTGAGCGCTGATACAAATATATATGGTTTAGCTGCCGTTTTTCAAACAGCTATCACACTAGCCACTGTGGGATGAGCTGCCCACTGTCCTGCACCCAGGCACTGCTATCCCAGCACCCCGGATAATACTCAGGAATTTACTGACAGCCATCCTGACTTCCTCCCTCTTTTTCAGCACCAGCTGTTGCCAGAGTCCTCTGGCATGTCCCTCTGCCACTCTGCCTCCTACCCCTCTGTTTTCTTCACTCCTGCACACACTCTTTGGTCAGGGTCCATTTGGGGTACCTGGACATGAACTTGAAATTATAATGTAACACAGAACACAGCCGGCAAAACAGAACCAGGGGCTAAAACTTGTGGTTGGAGAATCAGACAACCTCAAGGACCCCTGGGAGACAGACCAAGGCAAAGTGGGATTGCACAGAGGCTCTGATGGCCAGGGCAAGGCCAGGGCGGCTTAGTGACAGAAGTGACCTGGAGATGCGCTCTGAGGATGCGGGGGATTCAAACAGAAAGAGGGGGGAATCGGAGGTCAGCAAACTCATCCTAGCCTGCTGCTCCTCATTTTTCTCAACTTCCAACGCTGAAACGCTCCAGGCTTCCAAACTGTCTGGGTGGGGGTGACAGGCAGACCCCCAGGCAGGTCTCTGGCTCTCATATTCGGGATTAGACGCCTCTGCCTTCCTCTGAGAGAGATGAGAGATTCAGCAGCAGGCCTCTTTCCGTTTCCCTCTTCCTTTCCTTTCAAACGCCAGAAAAAGAAGGGAGATTGGGGTGTGCAGCGAGGCTTCCCGCAAAGCCCAGGCTGACTGGCTCCCGGGAGGATAAATGACTTGGGTCGCCGCGCTGCCCGTGTTACACAACTTGTCTGTGTTGGCTTGAGACCTCGGTGATCCCCCTCTAATTGAAATCACTTTCCCCTGACCTCCCTCCGTAAGCCGGGAGCTTGTTGCTCAGTCCGCCTGCAAAGGGGCCGCGGAGGTCGGAGGAAATCCTGGCTGGGAACCGGAGCTGCACTCACCGCCTGCAGCTTCCCGCCGGCGCCCGGGGCCCTTGGTCCAGCCCCATCCGAAGGCGGATCCCCGCCCCGCCCCTCCAAACCCGGGTCACCAACTGGAGCGGAGGCTCGCAGCGGGGCTGGCACTGCCCCCTAGGGGGCGTTTTGGTCAGTTTGGGGTGCCACCTGAGGTGCTGGCATCCTGCCACCTGCGGGACAAGCCTACATTTGACTGGCATTATCTTCCAATCTGTAGAGACAGAACACGCGCTTATAATCATCTGAGCCTCGCCTGTTTCATACAGGAATCCAAGAATTTTGCACCGTTGTAGTATACATTGATGTTCCCAAGGAAACAACCACCTCGTAAATCAAAGGAAATGGAATTCTTCTTCCAGTTTGTCTTAAGTCGTTTACCATTTAGGCACATTGCAACACTTGAATGATGGTAATCTAACACTTGGGCATCCATCTCTCTCAATATACTGTGCTAGCACAGGCGCACATGGAGGAGATACATAAAATTATATATATATATATCCCAAATAGACTTTTTTTTTTACTATTACTTCAAAATATAAGATACAAAGAACTTCCAACAGCACTAGGTCTAATATCTAGTTTTAAATACAGATTGACTTGTTATGTGGGTGTGAGACTCACTGACTTCTAGTATATGCCTGAACTTAATAGAAATGCACAGTCTTTTTTTTTTTTTTTTTTTTTTTTTTTTTTTTTTTTATGGGATACATGTTGTTTCTCTGTTTGTACATGGCGTAAAGGCATACCATTTGTGTAATCATAAATTTACATAGAGCAATGTTGTTTGATTCATTCTGTTATTTTTTTCCCTTCCCCCCACCCCTCCCACCCCTCTTTACCCTCTATACAGTAGTTCCTTCCTCTATACTTGCCCCCTTCCCTAACCCTAACTCTAACCCTTCCCTCCCCCCCATTATGTGTCAACCTCCACTTATTAGCGATATCATTCGTCCTTTGGCTTTTTGAGATTGGCTTATCTCACTTAGCATGATATTCTCCAATTTCATCCATTTGCCTGCAAATGTCATAATTTTATCATTCTTTATGGCTGAGTAATATTCCATAGTATATATATACCACAGTTTCTTTATCCACTCATCAATTGAAGGGCATCTAGGTTGGTTCCACAGTCTGGCTATTGTGAATTGAGCAGCTATGAACATTGATGTGGCTGTATTTCTGTAGTATGCAGATTTTAAGTCCTTTGGGTATAGGCCAAGGAGTGGGATAGCTGGGTCAAATGGTGGTTCCATTCCAAGTTTTCTAAGGAATCTCCACACTGCTTTCCATAGCGGCTGCACTAATTTGCAGCCCCACCAGCAGTGTATGAGTGTACCTTTCTCCCCACATCCTCACCAACACCTGTTGTTGCTCGTATTCTTGATAATCGCCATTCTAATTGGGGTGAGATGGAACCTTAGGGTGGTTTTGATTTGCATTTCTCTTATTACTAGAGATGTTGAACATTTTTCCATATGTTTGTTGATTGCTTGTAGATCTTCTTCTGTGAAGTGAAATGCACAGTCTTTATTACAAAATAGTTTCATTTGTCTTCATAATTACACTAAGTTGTTTTATTGCAAGGGTTTTGTAGTCTTTTGGCTTGAGAACTATTGTTGTTACTGTTCTGGGTCTTAGTGACCTTCTCAAAAGAAAAAGAAATGGGGACTGTAGTAAGATGTGAAAAATAGCAAAGATGTCAAGCAAAATAAAATCCATAGAGCTCAGAGCCCACAATGCAGTTTCTGAGAAAGACATGGCTAATGGCAGTCCCAAGGAGGCCCAGATTCGGAAAATGGAGGGAGAGACAGCCTGGAAGGTAGGAGGCCTCCGGTTTGAAAGACCAGAGGCCATGTCCTGTTTTCCAGGTGTGTCACACAATGCGTAGATAGCCAGACTTCCCTTTTAAAGGATCAGACAGTTAAGGAAAAGAAGGGGAAAGTCTTCCCTCAGCACTTTTGACCACCTGCTGTGTGCCAGCCCTCTGTCATCTTTAATTCTTTCCTCAACCCAGGCAGTGGGTATCATTACACCTACCTCAGAGAGAAGAGCTGGGGCTCATTTAGTAATCAAAACTGAACCAAATCTCCTGGACTCCAAAGTGGGTGTGAAGTACTAACCCTCAAAATCTTGCTGGTGTGCTTAGGTTTATTTTTACAGGTTGATGACTTAAGGTCTTTTGTCTTGGCAGGTTTAGACTGTAATATTAGGCTGAGCCTGTCTCCCAAGAAAGACCATATAAATGTAGACTCACACATAGACTTGGACCAATATAAAGATGCTTATATAATTTTGAGATAAATAAAACTGTATCTGTACAACTTGAAAACATACTATGCTCTAAATGGGAAGATCTAGATCATAAAAGTTTCAGTTTCCCTCCAAATTATTGTATACATGTCATGAAATTCCAATTGGAATTCAAATGAAATTTTTATTGCATTAAATTATCTAAAAATTGGACTGGGGTTGTGGCTCAGTGGTAGAGTGCATGGCTAGAATGTGTGAGACACTGGATTCAGTTCTCAGCACCACATACAAATAAAATAAAGTTCTATCAACATCTAAAAAATATTTTTAAAATTATCTAAAAATCAATATAAAAATAAGTGTCTGAGAGAGGCCAAGAAAAAAAATTAAAGACTAATTGGAAAGAGTAACTGGATTGCTTACCAGATACAAAACAATATACGAAAAATCAGACTGACAAAGTACAGAATGGAGAACCCAAGAAAAAAATGGTGGCCAGTTTAATAATCAGTGCTAATAATCAATTTAGGATTCAATGCCTCACCTTGTATTTAAAAAAAAAATCCTGCTGGATTGAGGATTGAAATATAAAATAATAAATAAAACCATAAAGTTATTATAAGAAAATTCATATATACACATACAATTCATAGGTAGAAGAATTGATGGATGGATAACTCAATAGTTCTCCCAAGGCTTATGGTTGAGGGGATGGCTAGTGTAGAACAGGAAACATTTTTACCAAGAAACTAGAAGCTATAAAGAAAAAGATAGGCACATTTAACTATGTAAACATTAACATGATAGTAAAATAGTGAAAGGTGTTAAAAACAAAGGCAAATAATACATCGGTGCTATGGTTTGGATATGATTTGAGTGGGTACTCCAAGGGTTCATATGCTGAAATGTAATTGCTACTGTGAGATATGAAGAGGCTGGAAACTTCATCTGACTATGCTGCCTAAGGGTGGGGCTTCGGTACGTGATTAGGATTAGGTAAGGTCATCATGGTAGAGCCCCCAAGATTGAAGACTGGTAGTTTTTTAAAAAGAGGAAAGAGACTAGAAGAGACATATGCATGCTCCCTGTCCCTTGCTATGTGATACCCTATGCCACCTTGAGATCCTGCCAGTAGGAAAACCATCACCAGATGTAGGCCTTCATCCTTGGATCTCCAAAACCATAATTCAAAATAAACTTTTTATTTTTAAAGTTACCCATCCTCAGTTATTTTGTTATAGTAACTCAAAATTGGCTAATACAAAGGGCTCTATTTTCAATGCAGGTGACTGATAACATGATCATATTTGAAATATGTTAAAAGTTTGTAACAAATTAATAAGAGAATGACACACACACACACACACACAAAAATCCAAGAAAATACATGAAGGATACGAAGAAACACGAAGAAAAGACCAAATTCAAATGTCAATAAAAGTATGTAAAATGTTTAACTTCTTTAATAGTCTGATAAATACAAGTAAAAATAATAATGAGATATCATTTCCACTACAAATTGGTAACAATTAGAAAGAGTGATAACTCCTACTACTAACAGAAATATTGGGGAGAAATTTTCTCTTACATAGTGATTAGAGGAACTGTGACTCATCATATGTTCTTGGAAATAAATCAGGCAATGATTCTTAAAATGTGAGATACATAGGCTCTTCAACCTAGCAATCCCATTCCCTGTTATCCTTCCTTTAAAAAGGAAGTTCTAGTAAGAAACTTTTGTTCAAGGTCAAAAGTATGCATGTCAGCATTGTTTGTAACTGCACAAATTTGGAAACAACATTAATGCCCATCAATAGAGAAATAATTGAATAAATAGTGAGACATTTCTACCATGGAATACCATACAGCTTTTAAAAAGATGGTATTGAATAGCATTTCCTGTTGAGCTGGAAGGACTTGCATGTTGTATTTTTAATTGAAGAAAGCAAAACATAGAGGAGGGTATCACTTTTTTTAGTGATAATCATTATAAAGTGCAGACATATAGTTATGTATGTAAATTACTATGTAAGCATAAAGAATATTATGGAGTTATTAAAAACAAATGTATATCAGTAAATAGAGGAAGGAAATGACGAGGGTGTAATGGTGGTGGTGGTGATGTGTGCGTATGCAAGGAATCAGAGAGATTTAAAAAACACAATATAAAAGAATGTTGACCTTGATAAAGACACAAATGATATGATTCAATAAATGTAAAATTGTATGTGTGTGTGTGTGTGTGTGTGTGTGTGTGCATTGCTGTCCATGGAGAGAGAGAAGTATGAAAGAATATTCACTAAATATTGATGATATATTCATGAACTGGATGTTGTAGATATATCAATGTCCCCAAGTTAATCTGTAGGTTCAATACAATCCTAGTAACAGTCTCAGTGTATGTCTGCTTGTGTCTACGCACATGCACATATGTATGTGCCTGTGCAAATTGATAAGGGAATTCTAAAAGTTGTGTAAAAATGCAAAGAACAAAGAAGGGCTGAGATACACTTGATTAAAAAAAAAATCCAAGACTTAAAATTTAGAAACTACAGAAACTAAAATGATAAAGCACAGGGGCAAAGAAAGACTGGTGGTCAATGTAGTTGAATAGAGTGCTCAGAAACAGGAGCACACATGGATGGAAACTTTATTAATGACAAAGGTGAACTGCAGAGCAGCGGCAAGAGAGATCTTCACAGTAAATGACAGTAATATCGGATATCTATATTACTTACTGTCATTGGACATTACTTACTGTCATTGTCCTAGATCATGCCATACCAGCCTCAGTTATTTTGTTATAGTAACTCAAAATCACAAACATAACTTTTCAATGCAGGTGATTGATAATAATTAAAAAATGAATTCTGAGCAGATTGTTGTTCTCAATGTGAAAGGTGAATCAATATTTTGGAGCAGATTTTTCTCAATCTTCAGGTAGGGAAAGATTTCTTTTTTTAACATTTATTTTTATTGTAAACAAATGGAATACATCTTGTTTCTCTATTTGTACATGAAGTAGAAGCATACCATTTGTGTAATCATACATTTACCTAGGGTAATAGTTTTTGATTCATTCTGTTATTTTTCCTTCCCCCCACCCCTCCCACCCCTCTTTTCCCTCTATACAGTCCCTCCTTCCTCCATTCTTGCCCCCCTCCCACCCCCATTATATGTCATCATCCACTTATCAGTGAGATCATTCGTCCTTTGGTTTTTTGAGATTGGCTTATCTCACTTAGCATGATATTCTCCAATTTCATCCATTTGCCTGCAAATGCCATAATTTTATTATTTTTATGGCTGAGTAATATTCCATTGTATATATATACCACAGTTTCTTTATCCATTCATCAATTGAAGGGCGCTAGGTTGGTTCCACAATCTGTCTATTGTGAATTGAGCAGTTATGAACACTGATGTGGCTGTATCTCTGTAGTATGCTGACTTTAAGTCCTTTGGGTATAGACCAAGGAGTGGGATAGCTGGGTCAAATGGTGTTTCCATTCCAAGTTTTCTAAGGAATCTCCATACTGCTTTCCAGAGTAGCTGCACTAATTTGCAGCCCCACCAGAAATGTATGAATATACCTTTTTCCTCACATCCTCACCAACACCTATTGTTGCTTATATTCTTGATAATAGCCATTCTAATTGGGGTGGGATGGAATCTTAGGGTAGTTTTGACTTGCATTTCTCTTATTACTAAAGATGTTGAACATTTTTTCATATATCTGTTGATTGCTTGTACATCTTCTTCTGTGAAGTGTCTGTTCATTTCCTTAGCCCATTTGTTGATTGGATTTTTTGTATTCTTGGTGTAGAGTTTTTTGAGTTCTTTATATATTCTGGAAATTAGTGCTCTATAAGATTTCTTATATCTGCTACAAAACTCACTAATTGTAAGAGAAAGAATACATTGGACTACATTAAAATTGAGAACTTCAGTGCACTGAAAGAAACCCTGTTTAAACAAGTCATAGAGTGGGAGAAGAATTTTGTAACATATGAAAAATAACAAAGAACACAAAACCAGAATGTACAAAAAACTCTTATGCATCCATGAAGCAAAGACCAGCAACCCAAGAGAAGAACGTCAGGCAATCTGAACAGGCATTTTACAAAGAGGATACAGAAATGGTCAACAAGTATACAAAATTGTGCTCAATCATACTAATAATCAGAAAAAGACTTCATAATGAGGTGTGCATACTCCGTGACTGGCTAAAATGAAAAGTGTCCACACAGGTGTGGAACAAAGGAAGTGTTCAACGCTGCTGGTGAGTGGATAAGTTGGTACGATCCCTTTGGAGAGACGATAGTGTCTGATAAAGTCAAATGCACCTAGACATCACCAAGAAGCAGCCCTGCTGCTAGATGTGAGCTTGTGTGCAGTCAGTCGTGTACAAGATCTGTAGCAGCAATTTGGAATATTCTAAAACGAAAAACTCAAAGTGCCCCTCAATGGTAGAATGGATAAATAAAGAGCATATTCTTACAATGGAATGTTCACAAGCGCAAAATGAATGGATGACACTATGTAGCATAGTGTGAAAAAATTTCCATGTAATATTATTAAGAAAAAAAAAAGGTAAGCATGAAGAAACATATGGAATTACTTTATTTTATACAGATCAAAAAACAAAACTAACTCATGGCATTGAAAGCCTCCAGGGTAATGGTCACCGAGGGTCAGGGAGTAGGCACTCCTGGGGCGCTGGTCACTGTCTTTCTTGTCTTGGGTGGAGGGTGCATGGGTATGCATTTTGTAATAACTCACTGAGTTATGTGTCTATGATTTGTGAACTTTTATATGTTTATGTTGTATTTCAATAAATAGGTTAAAACAAGTTTAACAGCAATTGCCTCACATGATGGAATTTTAAGTACGTTTTATGCTCTTATTTTTTCTATACTTTGAATTATTTACAATGCACATGTATTGTTTATATAATCTAGAAAATCATAAGGCTCTTTTAATTGTGAAAAATAGTTAAACATGGTTCAGAAACACAAGCACGTTCACTTGATCCATTGAACTGAGGCTGAACACTTTACCACAAAGTTAGTTTTATGAAAAGACCGGAAACGGTCACGTGCACGTTTTCCTTCCATGCTGAGTTATGGAATCCATTTTTGTCTTGAGAGATGACTCTTCTGTACCTCTGCCCCTGTCATGAGTGGACACTATCATCCATGCTCTTTCACGTGGCACAGGGCAAGATGTTACAGAAAGAGTCTGGGCAGAGGACCAAGAGGACTTTGCTCAAGGGCTGGTTTTTTCAGAATTTCCTAGCAGTGTGATATCAGGCAAGTTACTTCACCAGTTAGATCACCAATGCCTTGAGCTAATTATTTCTAAGATTCCTTTCAAATTTGATATTTTGTGACTCTATGTATGGATGGTATGGAATAGATTTGAGATTGTGGGAGGTAAGTGCTTTGGTCAACGTCAACATCTCTTCAACGTCTACCAAGTGACAGGTGCCCGAGTAGGCAGCAGGGATATACCAGAAAATTAGATACACAACCTTCCTACCCGCAGGGAGTTTACATTTTAGAATGGAAGACAGGCAACAAACAGATGAATAAGTGCTAGGGTGAGAATCTTTCTGGGCTACCTTCTTGCTAGGAGGGCTGGATAAAGACCCAAAATTGTCCTTAGAGTTTTGCAGCAAGAAGGTAAAACTGGGGACTTAGATGAGAGCAGTTTCAGAGGGATGTGGGGACAGAAGCCACCTGGGATGCTTGACAGGAGCTGAGGGAAGGGAGATGGTCCACATAAACAATTCATAAGTCTTTCTGGAAAGAGAAGCAGAAAGGTCAGGCAGCAGCTAGAGAGGGAAGCACGGTTAACAGAGTAGTGTTTGTTTGTTTAGAGACAAAACTAGACCATCCAGCGTACTGATGCATTCATGGGGATGATCCAGGAGAAGGGAGGCATGGATGATGGACAGGAGATATGGATGATGGACAGGAGACAAGACGGATACTAAACAGAAGGCAGGGCATTGGCACCAACATACAGCAGATGGCTCAGCTTCAGTAGGAAAGAGCTACTCGTCCATGAAGACAGAATGGAAGAAAAGACGGAGCCGGTGCAGGTCAGACTGACGATTTTGTGGAGGAAAGATGAGAGAGGATCCATGACTGCTTCTCTTTTCTCATTGAAATGTGAGGTGAGTTCATCAACTGAGAAGCGATATGGGATATTTGAAGAGTTATCTTAAAGAGTTGGTAGATGTACTTAAAGAGAAAAGATTATGAAAAGATTTGATTACCCTTGTCAGGGATGAGTTCAAATTTGTGTAATTATAAATCACTGTCATGAACTTGTAGGCCACCAATTTCTTCTCTGATATCCTATGACCAATTTCTTCCTGATATCCTATGACTTTCTAGGTAACCTGTTGATCCTTTCTGGAAAATGATTTGAAACTGATGATCTTAGTTAGTATCAATAAGTCTTGTAACTAAGAAAGAGTTTTAGGGAACTATCATATCTAATCCTTTTGGTCAAAGAGTCAGAACAATTTCAGATGAGTTGTGTGGAACCCACCTATCCATCCATCTGTCCAACTGTCCATCAATCCACCAATCAACACATCCATCCATCTGCCCATCCATCCTTCTACCCATCCACCCACTCATCCATCCATCCACCATTGCATTCTCTGGACCTCTTCTCTGAATCATGTATTTGATGCTATAATAAAATCATTCTAATTATTTGATGATTAACTATTTGGTAATTCAGTGAGTAAATTTTGTTCCACAAGTGTTTGTTGAGCATCAACTATTTTGAGCTCAGCCCTTTGCTGAAGGTCGTGGAGAACATCAGAATGTGAAACAAATTCTTTCTGTTCTCAAGAAACTTACAATTTAGGCAGGCAGACCCTTCAGCCTCCAAATGGAAAACCAGTGTGACATCGTGGTACAGAAGGCAGGTGCTCCAAAGAGGGATTCCTGGCACAGAAACTCTGGCAGAGAGGCAGGATTTGAGCTAGGCCTGATCATCTCAGCTCTCATCTTTGGAGAGGGGGAAAAAAAAAAAAGACCCAAACTTGAAGAAATAGTGCAGTATTAGAGTGCAGTCATAAACATAAAACATTAACATGTAATTCCCTTATGCTTTTGAAAAATTACTTCATAAACACAAAGTAAAATATTTTTCCCTTTTTATTACCTGACAATTACATATTAAGAATTTCTTTTTATGTTTAAAAACATATGCAAGCCGGGGAAGGCAGACGCCAAAATGTAATTGCTTTCCTTCTATAAGAATCAGATGTCATTTTCTTCCAACTCAACTCTGAAAAGAGATAGGAAAAAGCAAATTGTTGTATACATTAAATTTGGAAACATCTGATAGCTTTCCTCAATTAAACTATTTAAATGGAAAAAGATTGCTGTACCGCTCTGTCATATCCCACTGAATAAAACCTCAGCTAAGGCAAATTGGCGGTGGCAGGTACCAAATGCATCGGCAATAATGAGATTGGACAAGCCAGTGGAGGTCATTGGTAATTGTTATTATATGCAATATTGCACTGTCAGAAACAGAAAAAACCAACAACTTGGTAGCAAGCAGAGTCAATACTATGGGTTAGAGCCAGCAGCCACTGAGCTAGGTAACCTGAGGGGTGTCAGAAGAGACCAGCCCCCAGGGTCTTGGGTCTACTCTCCATGAGGAGTTCTTTGTGGTCTGCTGTGTGCTCTCGGCCTGGGGGAGGCCAGCCATGGCACATCCTATCAGGAGAGGTTTGTTTAAAAGTCGGCTGAGTGCGGGGTCAGCGGGTGGCACCGGGGCACAGGATGGGGTAGAGAGAGGAAGGGCAGAGGAGACCCTAAGAAAGCAAGGGGGGTAGAGGTAAAGACAAGGTTGGTGTTTGCTGCAGTTTGGCTGAACGACTAGTCCTGATTCAAGCGGCTGAAAGTTGGCTAATTTTTCCCTGTCAACATTCCAGATGGGGAAATATTTAATTGTTCTTTGGGGTTTCAGGTCTCCATTTGAAGGTTCCAAAGTCGAGAAGGAAGAGGTAGAGGCTGGTCTGGGCTGGCTGAGACCTAAGCAAGCTGCCTGCCCTCATAAAATTTCCAGCGAGGTCAGGACACTGAGCCCCTGCTCTGGGATGGTTCAGATTAAGACCCAATCCAGTCACTGCAGAGTTCTGTGCAGGTGACAGGTGTACACCAACTAGTGTGACGCAGAGATGGATACATGGAAATAAATCTGACAACCATCTAACCACTTCCTAAACAGGCTCCCAGCTGACATGCACTGGGGGTTCTGCCCTCTGGACTCAACAGGGAGGTCATTTTGAAGTAGGATGTGACCATTTTCATGAGCTAGTGCACTAAAATGACTGTGATACTGCCCAGAGTTTCCCTCCACATTGCCCAAAGACTGCCCATGGCACAGTCAAGAGCTGTGGCACCTTGTTAAAGGAGGGAAGGGAAGGCCCAGGACCACAGGTAGAGCAAATTCACTTGACTCCTGTTCTCAGACATCTTGGACAATGTCCTTGGTGCTGAGCGTGTCTCCGTCAGTCCAAGCTGCTGTAACAAAATAGCACAGATGGAGGTGAGAGGGGTGTTGCTTAGACAGCACATTTATTCTCCCAGTTCTGGAGGCTGAGAACTCCAAGATCAGAGGGCCAACAGCTTCAGTGTCTGTTGAGGGTCTTCTTCCCGGATGGCAGGTGGGCTCTTTACTGTTGTGTTCCCACATGACGGAAGTGGGGAAGAGCTCTGGTCTCTTCTTTCTAAAGGTTCTCGTCTGCTCATGGGGGATCCACCCTCATGACCTCATCTAAACCTAATTAGTGCCTGTTACTGTGTCATCCAGAATCCATGTGTTAGAGACTTTATCTCCAAAGTCAAATATTAATGGTATTTGGAAGTGGGGCTTTGGGGATGGAATTAGGATTAGCTGCCATCACAAGGCTGGGACTCCTGGGATTTCAGACTCAGGCAAGCAAGTGCACTCTGTCTTGATGTAGTTGCCTCAGGACTCCACAGGGAGCCCCACCAGCTAGAGGAACCCACCAGATGCAGCCACCCAGGCCTGTACTTCCCAGCCTTCAGAACTGTGAAGCAAATGAACCTTGATTTCTTATAAGTTACCCAGTCCGTGGTGTTCAGTTATAGCAACAGAAAATGGACTAAGATATCTTCCAAAGGCCCTATGTCCAAATACCATCATAATAAGGGCTAGGGCTTCAACATGAATTTTGGGGAGACACAAACATTTAGTCCCTAGCAGTAGGTTTTCTGAATTTGTCTGAAGAAAGCAGCAGGCAGCTAAATAACCCTACCGAGAAAACAAATAACAAGAACTAGGAGCTGAAGCGAAGGTCAGGCACCAGGGTGGTGTCCTCGCCCGACCTGGAGGAACACACATTTCTGAGCAATGGGGTTCTCAGGTGTCATCAGGTCCCATATTGCACTCCAGGTAGAAAACCCTCTGAGGCAGGGCTTCCCAGACTGAGCTGTAGTGAAACATTTTTTGGAGAGTTTTGTGCAAAATACATGATTTCCAGGCTCTACATCTTGCTGATTGAGTTGAATTTCTGGGGTAAAATTCAGAGAGCTGGGTGTTTTGTTTTTTTTTTTTTTTTTTTTCCTTTGGAGGGGGGGTGGTACTGAAAATTGAACCCAAGAACACTTAACCACTGAGTCATATCCCCAGTTCTTTATATTTTTTTTATTTTGAGACAGGGTCTTGCTAAGTTGCTGAGGGCCTCCCTAAGTTGCTGAGGCTGGCTTTGAACTTGAGATCCTCCTGCCTCAGCCTCCCAAGCCACTGTGATTACAGGTGTGCACCATTGCACCCGGCAGAGAACTGTTTTTAGTAAGGTTTTTGGAGGATTTTGGAGCAAGTCCTACATGGACAGGACCTGGTTCTATGGGAAACCCTGTATCCCTGCCAGTCTTTTCGGGAAGAATTTCCAAAACAGTGGGCTCACACCTTACGAGGCTTCATGGTAAGTCACGCTTCATTGCCAGGAAGTTCTTTATATGGAACATGTGGTATCTGATACTGCACCAGTTTTACCTGAAGTTTAACTCTTATCCACCTCATCAGAAAGGGTGTGTATTTAATCACTCAGTTGTCAAATGACCGCTCAGCAGCACATCCCAGCAGGAAAAAATGCAATTCCACTGAGCAGATGGCCCCACTCGAGCCTCAGAGTGGGCTGTGGACACACAATGCATTTAGGTACATTCCTCCGGATAAAAAGATTTCCTCCATTCATTCTCCCGAGACCTGTTCCCTGCATTAAGAACTGGTAATACAGGGAGGACTTAGAACGCAGATTCTGCTCTCATGGAACCGAAAGCCCAGGAGGGAATGCATTCCTGTGGCCCTTGTTCATCCATGCAAGTGAGCTGGGTAAAGGACCAATAGGAGGTTCAGAGGGAGTGGAGCGGATCACAGGTGGCTTCCGGATGCAAGAATGCCATGAAGACTGCTGTTTGGGGGTGTGTCTTGTGTGGACATCTAGAGATTGAAAAGGGTACTGCATCCCCACAAGGTTATAGGCACAGCTCCCTGCGAAGCTAAGATGATCTGATGGAGGCTCTGCCCTAATTCAGGGGGGCAGGAATATTGGCCCCAAAATGGTAGACACTTCCTCTGGATATGGGTGGGGTTCACTGCTCTGGAACTGTCAGCTCTGGGAGACCTTGGCAGCCTCTGGTTTATAAATGTACCCTGGAGAGGGGAAAGCACCCACAGAGAAGAGCATATGCCTGGCGTGTTTGAGTGACAGTGCAGAGGTGGGCCTGCCTGGCTGTGACCAGCTCCTGTGCCTGGAAGTGGAGACTGAGTAGGTTGACTCAGAGCTAAGAACCTTAAAGGCTGAGCTAAGTCACGGAAACAATGTGTTCAAAGATAAACTTTGGCACACGAAAATGTGAAAGAATTTATTTGAACAGACAGAGATTCATGAATTGGGCAGCTTCGGTCAGAAAGTGGTTTGGGGCTCTGGAGTGGGGAGCTGTTATAGAGTGAACGTGGAAGTAGAGCAAAAAAGTTCCGTGATTGGTTAAAGTCTGAGCAATTGCCTTATTTGGTTTCTTATTTGGTTTATCTCAGTAGGAAGTTCAATACGATCTGATGCCAAGTTGGCTACACGTGATTGACTGAGTTTCTTTTAAATTAGTGGCTTATAGGAAATGACTCTGATCTAGGTTCTGGTTTGCTTATATCAGGACATTCTTTTCTTTGTATTTTCCTTTATTCCCCAAATTCATTACAATGAACTTATATGACTTCTATAAAGGGTGGGAGCAGAGGTAATAGGCGAGGATATGTCTTTTTTTAAAAGAAGAAATACATAAAGGTAAAAAGGTGAATATTAAATAATACTGACTTGACTAACTTACACTAACTTATCTTTGTATTATGTACATTTGTAATCGCGACAACATTACAAATTGCTTGAATACAGTTCATGTAAAATTAAACAGGTAAGAGTTAAAAAAAGAAGAAGAAGAAGAACTGAGGACGTTAGATCCACCTCAGTCTAATGGCCTCCCATTTAATTATTTTAGCTTAGGCAACCAGCGTCCTACTCCCCATTAACCACAAGCCCCGCACTACTCCCAGACTCAACTGGAAATGAAGTCGTAGCAGCAAACACCCCTGTAATGCTCTCCATGTGACAGGTACCATCCAAAGCATTCCACCTGTATTAATTAGGTCAATGCTCATAATAGCTCCTTGAGGAAAGTTCTCTTGTCATCTCCACCTTGCAGACAAGGAAACTGAGGCACAGAGACCTTTGCTACTTTTTGTATGAGATAGTGATTAGGAGTGATGGCATTTTTGGAGGGTCTGCCAGCTGGCAGGACGGACTGAAGGACAGGAGGCTAGAAACCAGAGCCCTCCAGATTCTGAACTGTGGCCACGGTGAGGACAGCACCTGCTGGGAGAATCCCCACCTTCCAGGGCGTACCTCTTTGCCTTCCGGGCACACCTCTGTCTGAGCTCTTAGTCTGGATTCCCTGTCTTTTCCTGGTTTCCAACATTGCATTGTATTTCCTGCCTAAAAGTGACCTTCGGTGGAATTCAAGAACTGACTGGAGTTCCTGGGCGGAATGTGAGGCTGCCGAAAACTTTTTCTCTCTATCTGAACACTTAGTTCACTTAATTAAGGACGGCGGACCTGATGAACACATGCTTACAGCTATCAAAGGCATTGAGACAACTCACCCACACAATTAAACCTTATGCCAAAGATAAAGAAAATGCAGGCAGAGTACAATATTTTACTACTTATAATTATCCATCAGCAAAGTGTGCCGTGAAGTCAAACAAGCCCAGTGCCAGGGTTTAGCACTCTTGTCTGATCTCTGCATGTGACTCTGGGGCTTCAGGCCAGTGCTTTTCCAGGGGAAGGTCACATTAGAATCTTGGGGAAGGGTTGAAAGTAAAGAATTGTATTATCCTATTGTAATTTTATTTAGGGAGATAGTCTTAGAGTCTTATTTTTAAACCATCTGGACTATAGAAATGAATGCTTGAGATAAATCTTTCTAAATGATAGGAAATTTGCTGAAGATAGAAATTCCCAAGAATGAAAAGTTGTCCTTCTCCCCCATGGGTTCCTTATAGAAATCTCTGGGGAATATGAGAAGGTTAAGGTATCTGAGGAGGGCCCGGATGAAAAACAGGTTGAAAGCATGTAAACTTGTATCCACACCATAGTCTCCCTCTGCCCTAGGAGATGGGGGTCTTTTCCCACTGGGGTTTCCATGGTAACCCCTCTTCTAAGAAACAATATTTTAATAGATACGTTTAATTTTTCCTATGTTCCTGCCCACTTGCATATTTATACTCCACCTCATTCCAGAAACGGATGTGAAATGGATAAATTCCTTGGAATAATTGCTAAGAGGAACCCACCCAGGAGCCACAAAGACACATCAACACCCTGGTTCCCAAATTCTCTATGACTGCGTGCCAGTCACATATCAGGATTCTAAGAAGAAAGGATGAATCAGACAAAATATCTGTCCTCACAAAACAAAATTGGTCCAGACAGGATCCAAGCAGGAAGAGAGACCCCTACACAACTGACTGTAATCTGGCAGGGGAAGAACTGAAGCAGGTGGATCTACTGTCAGTCAGGGTACTTTGTGTTGCAAGTGACAGAAAACTCAACTTAAAATGGGGATTTATAATCTCCCTACAGGAAGTCCTGAGGCAGGCAGCTGCTGGCACAGTGTGTGTCTGCTGCTCGTCTCTGTCCTTGGCCCCACTTAGGTGTGTTGGGGCATTGTTCTCAAGTTGGCAAGCAGGTTGGCTAGGGCAATTGTCCAGGGAAGAAGTAGGACATCACTGCTTGCTGGGGTGCTTCTGCACCCCATGAGGGACTTTCCTCAGACGTCCCAAAGCTGAGCTGGTCAGCTGATGTGGATTGCAGAGTACTCAGCCCCTAGCCCACGGGAAAGTCATTACTGGAACTGACTTAGACTCCTCAACGTTTACCCCCAAGTCTCATGGGAGAGAAGTGGCTACCTGAACAAAACAGAGGAGCACCCAGAGAAGGCAGGGATGGAAAAGGAGGCCAGAAGGGAATTAGCAACAAGTTCATGAGCCTACACAGTAGGAGTGTGAGACTCCTCTAGTAGGCACAGGAGGACAGGGGTCTCATCTGGCCCTATCTGTGACAGCCTGTTCTCACTTTTTTCTTTAAGCAGGGAATGGCAGGGAATTCTCAACAGAAGAAGAGCATGAGCAACCCCTGCTGAGCACCAGGGCAAAGGAACAGGACCCCAGACATAAGCAGCCCTCATTCTAAACCCAGAGGTCCTGACAAAGCAAGGTGTTAGTGGTCTGGCTTCTCCCTCAGGGAACAGAGGCATTACTGAACACAGACTAGATCCAGGAAATGTTTCAGAATGCCACGGCCAAGATTCTGTCCTTGGAGCTTGCTGAAGGAATTATAGTATTGCTCTATAGTCACAGCATAGGTGTGACACTGTATTATATAATATTTCAAAAATATTTAAAGGATAGCAAAATGACTTTGTCTCTGTCCTGTACCCAGATTCAATGACTGTTAACAGGTTACCATATTTATATTTTCTGTGTGTGTCTTTCTTTCTCTCTGAATCATGTGAAAGCAAGTCACAGACATGTTGACACTTTATCCCTAAATTCTCCAGCTTGCATCTCCTTAGTATGATGACATTTTTCTACTTAGTCATAATCTCCTCATCATGCCTAAGAAAATTAACAGGAATTTCCTAGGATCATCTAAACCAGGCCTTTCCCAAATTTCTCTGTTTGGGGAATTATGATCCCATTTAGGATCTGCTTATATTGTTTTTAAAAGGAATGTGTTATTAAACTTATAAAGTACAACACGCTTACATGTATGTGGTGTATATGAACATGTGTTTGTGTGTAGCATGTATAAGCATGGATGCATGTGCATATATGTGTACAAGTATATTTTCTGTATGTGCATATTTATGTGCATGTGTATATATGTGTGTGCAAGTGTGTTTTGAGGAAAATGAAACTAAGGATCATCTTTGAGCAAAATGAACCCAAATGTGCCAGAAAGTCGATGCTTCAGTCTTTTTTCCCTCCAATGCATTTGAAGAAATTAGAGTTAAACTCCAGGAACTGTTGAGTGGAACCAATCTTGGCTAAGAGGCTGAAGATACTAATGGCTTTGTTCCCCTTGATAGATTGATTCAGGTGTCCCTCTCCCCTATCATCTTGGCAGAGCTCTCTGAAAGGGAACAGGCACAAAAGTCCTTTCTCTTCTCGAAAGGGTCAGCATTATCTTCTATTTTCCTCACCAGGCCTGCAGCTGACGCACAAAGAAAGGTGTAATTACAATGTGACGTGCTGCTGATCGCAGGGACCTGGAAATTCTGAACAGCTCACTCTGCTCAGAATACATTTCAATTTGGTGCTGTGAATTTTACATTGAAATGAGGTTTTTCCTTAAAACCCTAGAGAAAACAGCCCCTGCACAGGAGCATTAACAAATTGCTTTGCAAATCTAGGCTAAAGTGAACATTCAATTTGAGGAGGTCAAATCAAGCTCAAGTCCCGAAGCCCAAAGCCTGGGCCTGGCACAGCAGAGTATCTGGCACAAACGCAGTGCCAGAGCACATCTTAAGTCAAGGATCAGGCCCCTTGACTTAAGTGGATGTATCCAACCTTTTGGTTCTGTGGTAGCCGCAGCCTCTCCTGCTGGGCTGACTCCCTTGTGGCTTTTCCAGATGCCCAAATGTCTCTGCCCAAGGTTCCTGGAGCCTCGGACTGGAAGCTGTTGACACCAGAGGCCCTTGGTGACAGCATTTGCTCAGCTACAGTCACTTGGGGGAGAGCAAAGACTCCTGGGGTAGGGCCTCAGGCAAGTCCATCATGGCACCAACTGTGGAGAGCATTTAGTCGACTCTTCTCTTCACAGATATAAACAACACAGTGACAACATTTATTGAGAGTCATCAATCCGCTAGGCATCATGCTGAGTGCTTTATCTTTCCCCCATGGAAGGGTCCTGGGCAATCCTCTGTGATAAGACCATCACTACCCTGTCCCACTTTATAGATGTGGAAACTGAGGTCCAGGGGTTCCCTTGCCAAGTCGTGCAGCTGGGATTTGCATCTGGACATGCTCATTCAAGACACTTCATTGTGACCACCTGTCTACACTGTCTGCCCGTGCTTCTGAGTTGTCTCAGCCACATCCTCCCTAGCCCTTGCCATCCCTCTTGTGTCACAGATTGCTTCTCCACCATCTGGGGTTGTCATCGTCCTAAGCTGCCAGCCTGCAGCCCTTGTGTCCGTGCCTGGGCTGAGGGAGGCCCGGAGTGGGCCTGATCCTTGACTTAAGATGTGCTCTGGCACTGCGTTTGTTGGCCCGTCCTCTTTCCTTTGAGGCCTGGCTCAAGGACACTCATGCTGTGCCTGTTTGGTCTCGTGCTTGCCTTGTTTTCTCAGGATTTCAAAGCCTCTGCCTCATCCCTCTCCATGCCGTCATTCGGACCTCATTCATGCTCTGAGGGAAGGGACTCCGCACCAGAGTCTGTCACAACAACTCTGTCTTCTCTTGTATCCCGCACTCGAATTCAGGAGGGAACATTCAAGCCCAGACAGCTGGAAATTGCTGCATGAGACCAGATGCCCAAAGCCCAGCAGGCCAGCCTTGGAACTGCTTCTTAGACCCTTTATCCCCAGTTGTTCCTGGGGTTGTCTCTGGCTGGAGGGACCTTGGTCCTGGGAAGGGACACCATCCACCTCTCCTGCCACCCTGGGCACAGTTTCTCTGGAGTGATGGAGATCAAGGGGCCACAGACGAGTGTTGGGAACTGCTATAAACCTGGCCCCCAGGGCCCTTGCCACAGAGCTGGGGGCAGCTTGGGGACCTGGATTAAAATGATACGTTTTCAATTTGGCCTTAAACGAATTCACCAAATCGGCATCTTTGATGTCAAGTGGAAGTGAATTCCACAAATCTCAATTTATTTTATGGGGCAGTGTTATTGATTTTTTTTTATCGTCTGCTTCTCCTTCTTCTCCCCTCCTAGCTGCCGACCCTTTTCCACCTGGATTGAATTGTTTGATTTAAGAGTAGCCATTCCAAAAGAGGAAGGGACGCCTCTCCCTTCAGTCCACACCTCCCCCAGTCCCTGTGCGAGTGCACATTCCTTTAGCTGCAGAGCCCAGGAGTGGCAGGAAGGGACTGGCCTTGGCTGGGACTTCCCCAGCTGGGCCCAAGCCACCAGGGTACCCTACCTCTCCTGGGGTCGATGGGCCATCCCAGCCAGCGGGGTGCCTGTGTACAGAAGGCTTGGCAGGTGACCTCATGCCTGTGTTCTGCATGGTGCCATTTGCCTCCCCAACCCCTGAGCATGCCCAGGCCAGGTGATCTACCACACCAGGCTATATAAACCAGGCCCCAACTGGTCTGCCCAGGCACTTCTCCATCTGGCCTTCCATTCCCTCTGGAGTGTCTTTTTCATATGCAGGCATTTATGTCTCCAGCTCCTGGTGACTATTTGTGGCTCATCCCTGCTTATTGCCCTAGGGTCACAGCTGGGACTCCCACCAGTGCCACCCTCAGGCCTGGTCTTGACAATACTGGGGCTCCAACATGAGGCTCCCCCAATTTTTATGTCCTGCACCGACTCCAGACTTTCTCACATCTTGAACAGAACTCTTGCTTACCCCTTTTCTGCACTTCATCGAGGGAACTTCTGAGTAGTAGCTCCACCCTTGACTCAGAGGCTCAGGGGAAACTTGGCCTCGTTCATGTCTTTCCCTCACACCAAGATCCCGTCCATCAGCAATGTGCATGGTCCCTGCTCATGGCAGACAGAGTCACGACCCCTAAAGATATCCAGACCTTAATCCCCAGGGACCTGGGAATATGTTACTTTACACGGCAAAAGGGACTCTGCAGATGTGATTAAGGCTTAGGGTTTTGAGATTGGAAAGATTATCCTGGATTATCTGGGTGGGACCAGTGCAATCACATGAGTCCTGGCCAGCGAGGACTTTTCCAGGCTGTGGTCAGAGACAGATGCACCCATGAGGACTCACTGGCTCTTACTGGTTCTGTGGTGTAGGCGGGTATGAGAAAGGCCTGGAGAGAGGACTGCAGAAGCTGGAAAAGACAAGGAAATCGCTTCTGCCCTTGAGCCTCCAGAAAGAAGCACAGTACAAACCATGTCTTGATTTTAGCCCAGTGAGAGCCATGTTGGATTTCTAACCTACAGAGCTGCATGATAAATTCGTGTTGTTTATAACAACTGAGTTTGTGAACTTGTCACAACAGCAGTACAGAAGGAATTCAGGGCTCCAGAAATGCACATCCTGAAATGACTCTCCCCCACCTCCTCCCAGCTGCCTGGACTACAGCAGAGCCTCCTGTCCCCTTCCTCCACTGTGGCACCGGCCCTCTCCCCTCGCTCCCCACCTGCTGCAGTCAACCATCCACCAGGAGCCTGTGTGTCCTTCTATTTTTCCACGTTTTATCTTGAAATAATTTCAAACGTGAAAAAGTTACGCAAAGGATACGAGAAACTCTCACCCCTTCATCCCCTGAATTCATCAATGGCTAACTTGGTGCCCATGTGGTTGCTGGGTCATTCTCTCTCTCAGATCATGTCATGTCATACTCAAATCCCCAGTGGCTTCCCATTGCCTGTATGGCCAGCACTCAGGGCACACCATCCTTTCCTGGACCCTACCCCCAGGCTGTCCTCTGGCCATTTCATCTGCAGGTTCTGTGCTTCTCCTTCTCGTTGCTCAGGCCTGAGCTTTATGCCATCGCCTCCCAGAGCCTTCCCTTGGTCATTCACCAAAGCAGCCTCCAACCCCAACCAAGCCACCTGCCAGTACGTTACCCTATTATATTCTCCTGTCGGCAACTACCAGGGGCCAAGATCATTTCTGATCCACCTGTTTATGGGTTCATCCCTTCTCTCATGCACAGCTCCTTGGGCAGGGTGCTTATCTCCACCTCTTTCCCTCAAATTCTAGAACAGTGCCTGGCACAGCTTAGGTGCTCAACAAATATCTACCAACTGATCAGTTTTCTGTGACTGAGCCCCCGATACATCTCAGGTTGTTTCCTGGGCATGTGTCTTTTCTTATAGGCAGACAGTATTCTTTCGTTTTCCATCTTCACTCTCGGGGCTGTGCACATCCTGGGATCACCTCTGGGTGCAGGGGATTTTCTTCCTAGATGTGAGCTCCTCCAGGGAAAGGCCGTGCCTTCCCGCCCACCACTCTGACCCGCACACGCTCTGCGGTGAGTGGGCACAGCTGATGGAGGCTCAGGAGCAGGATAATCACCGGCTCTCTCCAGCACCGTGTTTTCTTTTACATTTTTCTAAGTGCTGTTAACTTTTCCATGTTGTAGGGTGAACACACAGAGCTACCCCATCTGATGGATGATGAACCTGGAGCAGACAGGTTAAGTGGCTTGCTCGAGGTCACACAGGTAATTAATGACAGGACAGCTCCCCTGATCCCTAGCCCCGTGCCTTTTCCTATAAACCACAGAGTGGCCGCCTCTTGCCCCTCCCCTTGGGGACCATGAGCCCAAGGCTGATATGATGGGCACAAGCTTTTAGCAGCTGAGTGGAGGGCAGGAAGCCGTGTGGTTAGGTGAGCTCTGGGCATGTGTGCCTAATTGCTTTCCATTTCCTTTTCTTTCATTCATGCAGTCATTCATTCACCGAGGCAGACCCTCATTCACTGTGCGTTCATTGAGGGCTTCCCATGTTCCCCGCTTTCTGCTTGGCACACAGAAGGGTGCTGGGAAAGAGGCGGGGCCTGCTGGTGGAGCCCATTCTCACACGCAGGAGGTGATGAGGCGGGATGGGAGAGGGTATTCCTGCAGGCAGGGCATTGGCTGCTTGGAGATAATTGAGGAACTTAGCACAAAGTTATGCAGTCACAAATCACCAAAAAATCCTTGTAGAACATTCAGCTTGGAATGACTTTCTTCCACTGCCCAAGCTACTTGCTCCTGCCTCCCCGCAGAGAGACCCTATCTCCTAGTGCTGGGCTGTGCCCTGCATTGCGCTTCCCTGCCTTACAGTCCCTCCCCTCTGGTGGCCAGTTCAAGGGGAGGACTGCTGACCCAAACCTGGGCAATCCATCAGGGTCCTTTCTTGAGATTTAAAAGCTGTATGTGAGACAGAAATCTCTCCTGGGGTGGAGAGCTGGGTTCACTGAAGGGGAGTGAGACAGGCTGCCCACAGCCACATCCTTGACATTTGTGCAGTCGAGGGTCTGATACAGCCAACGGGCAGAACCAAGAAAGGTAGGGAGAGTCGCAATGGTGACAGAGTCCCTGGACTGGTATCCCCAAGGGCTTCTGTCATTACCCACCCGATTGGGCCTATAACTCATGCTCTTGTTAACTCTATAGAATTGCTGGTGAAGACCAACCAGCCTCTGTGTCCACTTGGCTGTGAAACCATGAAGGTAGCAGGGGAAGGTGTCTCCTCATTCAGGGGAGCTAGGAGTGGGAACCCATTTACCTACAGTAAGGGACGGAGAGCCTTCTGGTTCTGCTTACCCAGGAGGAGATTCTGACCCAGGCTCTGTGCTGTGCCCACGATGCGTATTCACTACCTGTCATACTGTGCCATACTTTCCAGTAGTTCAGTAGTTCAGTATTCAGTAGTTCAACTCAGCAAGATGTATATATGAAATGGCTTAATTTTTTAACCATCAGCCTGACTATCCTCAATGTCCCATCTCCATTTGTTAATGACAGTTTAGAGTTCATCATTTTCTGATCACTTTTAATTATTAACATCTACCTAGTTGGAAATGTACCTTCAATTGTGATCTGAATCATGTCTCCTTGCCTCTCCCGGGTATAGACTGGGAGGGACCCTGACTCCCTCGAGGGTTGTTCGGGGCAGCAATGGTGGGGGTGTTGGGAGGGGTAGAGGTGACCAGTCTGGTTCTGAGACCACTCAGGCCTTTCTCTACATTAGTGACTGGCTCCTCCAGGAAGGTCGCAGGGAGAGGGACAAGTGACCCTGTACCCAACAGGTGCTGGATTTCTATTTTTTTTTTTTCTGCTTCTCTGCTAGCCCCCAATAGGGCGGCAAGTCTGGGTAGCTTGTATCCAAACCCTGCATCTCGTAGGCCTTTGTGTGAGCACTCTGGGGTCCTGAGGGGCCTCTTCATATGCAGTACTCTTCCTGAGAGTATTGGCCTAGCTCTGAGCGGCGTACCTTGTACCATTCCATGTCTTTATTCTAGGGGTCCACCTCCCAGCCTCCTACTGCTGGTGCCCCTCACAAGTGAAGAGACAAGATACACCCACATGAGGTGGCATGTTCCCTTTGTTCCCCTCTGTCTTTTATAAAGTTGACTCTATCAGAGTTTTCACTAAAGTTGTCCCCAAAGACTCTCCTAGCCCATTCTCTGTGACCTGTGGTTCTCCAACTTTACTTATCTATTTGAATACTTAAGAAGTAGAGAGGGTTATACTTGTGAGAAGCTTGGAGTTTCATTAGGAAAGTAAAAGTAACACAGATGCAGCAATCGGGGACCCAAAGAAGGCACAGCATGCCAAGTGTATCACTGCACACCAGCAGGGCCAATGGGACTCAAAGTCAGCTGAAGGACGGAGGGCCAGGTCAAATCTAGCCTTGCCGCTGCAAGCTGTGCACGCCAGGCAGTTGACCTCAGCTCTCTGTGCCTCAGTCTCCTCTTCAATAACATGTGGAGAGTCATCGCACCACCCTATTGAGGATGAAGTTAGGCGATGTATGGAAAGCATTGAGAACAGAGCCTGGTGCATGTCACACTCCATGAATGGCTGATGACGGTGTGTAGTCAGGGCCAAACATGGGTAGGGTCACCTTCTGTGTATTCTGTGCAGACAGCTTTTGCCAAGAGTGTCTGTGTGGTGGGAAACTGCTCAGAGCAGAGAACACAGAGCCCCTAGGCAGTCATGAAGATGTGCCACGCCGCCCAGGGAAGCTTGGGTTCCAGGAGCACCTCTCCCAGCAAAAGATCCTATCTGCCTCACTGGGTCCATCTCGGAGAAGTACAAGGGGGCCAAGAAGCCGAAGAAACCCTTGTGGCAGTGGCAGTGTTGGCCCAAAGTGGGCGTGTCAGCAGGAGTGTCAACTTTGACTCCATTCCCAGAATTGGAAGGTGGAGGGACCTCCATCCAGGATTCAAGCGGTGGCTGCTGCATGGGTAGAGGCTGAGGGGCCTCCCTGCCCTGTCAGAACTCTGTTCTGGATCCTGGGTCGGGGAGGCCCCAGGACGCATAGCTCAGGTGGGAGGATCCCCTCCCTGGGATGAGTCTGGTCCCAGAAAAACATCACCTTCTCCTGAAGTTCCAAGGGACGTGGCAGGCAGAACCAGGCCTGGAACTGCAATCTTCAAAATGAGATCACATCGAAGGCTCTTTTATCCCAGAGGCAAAACTGTCTTGGAAAACAATGAAACAGGAGTTGGGGACAGCCCAGGCAGGCAGGAGTGGCAAATTGTGCAGGCATCCAGGTGCTCTCTGCGCCCCAGAGCTGTGGCCCTGCAACTGCGTGTTTATGGAGGCTCGAGCGCTCCCAGGGCTCAGCTCGGTGGAAAGCCTGCCGCAAAGCTCCCCACAGCATCTGCCAAGAATACACCCGACATAATAATTTCTTTGACCTCCACCACATGAGTTTCTGAAAAGAACAAAACAGCATCATTCCCTGGCATTTACAGTTTAAACCTTTCCTATTCAAGTTTCTAACAAAAAAAGCCACCAACCCATTCTGGCCGTGATTAAAATTCATAGGCTTGCTGCAGAGAACAGATGCAGAAGCAATTTTAGGCCAGTCATATCCCAGGTCTGCAAAATTAATTTGACAGGTTTGCATTAAAGCACTGATCAATATCCACTTTAGAGCGGCAGAGGCTAACTGAGAAAAAATAAGTGACCGGAGTGTTACCAGACGAGAAAAAATGAATCTTTGAGACTTTTTTCCCTCTAAGCTTGCACCTACATCAGAAGTCTTGACCTCAATCCATTGATCGGCTGCAGTTAACATGACAAAAGGCCCAGCAGATAGACCGGCTTGGCCTACCAGGGAACAATCACCCGGATACACTAAATGTGGGACGAGTGACTAGACTGCAGAATTAGTCTTGGCTTCCCGAGGTCGGCCACCAGCAGGGCCTTCCTGAGACCCATTTGCAGAGAATCAACTTTTCCTAAACTTCCTCCCGCAGACGGCACCGGATGTGGTCCTGGGGAAGGTGGGTCCTGGCCCAGGACAACCACCACGACAGAGAGGCATCTTTCTTTTAAGCGGCTTTTTAAATGGAGGCATTGAGAAGGGTCCTACACAGAGTATGATTCAAGGGAGCCCAACTTTAAACCTCAGAAAGTCCCAGCTGGACAGCGGCTCCCTGTACTGGACAGAGAGAGAAGGGCTCCGCCAGCTTGTCTTTTATTTTATTCTTCAGTCTATAGGAATGCATTCCATCGTCTCAGCATCCCCTGAATCTGGGCCGTTCTGGTACTAGGCCTGGTTGACTTCCTACCTTCTCCGTCTCCAGTGTAAATTCACCCTGAACAATAAGTCAACAAATCTAAAAGGGTCCCCAACTAAGGTGGGGACTTGCATCAGGCACTGGAGATGCTGGATGGAGCATCCTCCTGAGACTCACATGGAACTCTGCCTTCCCCACAAAAGTTTTCCTAAGGGAAGTCAAGTGTTCCCTTCTGCTGCCCTCTCATCTGCTAGAATGGGAGCCCCTCTGTTTGAGGCAGAGCCTCAGGTCCCACCCCTACATGCCTCCTTCTGCTCTGGACATGGAGCTGCCCTGACCAAACTTTATTTCTTCAGGGTTCAGCTCTGCTTTCCAGGACCCAAGATCACCCACACCAGGACATGATCTGCCAGCATGTCTTAAGCACATATTGGAAGACCTAGAACAACATTCCAGAACATGAACTCTGAAGTCAGACCACCTGAGTTTGAATCCACATTTGCCAATTACTAGCTGGATGACCTTGGGCATGTACATTAACAATCAATGGTGCACAACAAATCACCCCAAAATTCAGCAGTTTCAAACAACTACTATATTATGCTCACGGATTATGAGTCAGGAGTTTGGACAGGGTGTCACAGGGATGGCCTGTCTCTATGATATTTGGGGCTCACTGCAAAGATTTGAGAACTGGGGGAATCTTAAAAAGTAGAGCTGGAATCACCTAAGGCTCTTTACTCACATGTCTGGTTCCTGGGCTGGAGTGACTCAAGACTAGATCAGTGTCTACAGCATGTGCCTATAGTCTCTGCCCAGCACCTCACAACATTGGTAGCCTCAGAGTAGTGGTGATTCTTGTATCGAGTCTCGGTTCTCTAAGTGCATGGATTCCACAAAGTGGAAGATGCCTGGTCCTTTGTAACCCAGCCTCTGGAGTCACATGACGTCACTCATGCCATACTCTACTAGTGGACACAGAAGCCCACCCAAATTCAAGAGCAGGGGGACATAAAATCCCACCTGTCAATGAAAGGAGCATCAAAGAGTTCTGGATCATGTTTTAAAGCAGCACACTTTTTCACACTGTTACCTTATCTGCAAAAGAGAGATACTAATGCCAATCTTATGAGATTATTTTGAGTCTTAAATTAGGTAATGTATTTACCTGGCACCACTCAGTAAGAGTCAGCTTTCATAACTAGGAGTAGCTGTGGCCAACTGAGCAGTCTCTATGTCTTTACAGTAGCCTTGCACTCTTGGCACACGTGTCCAGCCTCATGCTAGGGCTGTGAGGGACTCCTGGAACCCAACCCCTGCTATCAGTAGGGGAGGTAGATGCAGACATAGGGCAATTAGCAACTGAAGTCAAATGCTGTGGGTCAGACCCAGTACTGAGAAGGTCAGAGGAAGGAGAGAGAAATGTGAGCCAATCTGATCAGAGAGGACTTTTAAGAGAAAATGGAACTTGAGTAGGATCTTGAAGGATTTAGGTTAAACAAGAGGAAAAAGGTAGAACTGGAGGCCGAGTGTGTAGCTCAGTGGTCAAGCACTTGCCTGGCATGTGTGAGGCACTGGTTCAGTTCTCAATACCACATATATATAAATAAATATAAATATTTAATATTTAATATAAAAATATTTTTAAAAAGAAAAAGGCAGGACCTCTGGGTAACAAAACTGACCTGAAAAAAGATACTGGAATGAGTTAGCAAGTTCTTGGGACAATAGGACATTAGCAATTTGCAAGGATATTTAACCTCTTTTAGTTTCCTAATGGTAAGTAGGAGATGCAAAAGAGTGTTCTAATAGTGAAATATCTACCTTTTTGTCCATCCACCCACCCACCTATCCACCTACCTACCCATCCATCCATCCACCCAACCATTCATCCATACACCCTTCCACTTATCCATCCATCCATTCATCCATCCACTCATCCATCCACCCAGCTACCCATTCATCCATTCATCCAACCAACACTGCCAACCTCAGTTTTAGATGCTAAGTCTGCCAAGGTGAATAAGATGGCCTCAGTCATCCAGTAGTTCTCTTCACAATCTCCTGGGATATCGCCTTCAGCTCTTCTCTTCGACTCTGTACTATTACATATACTTTGTGCAGGTAGCACTATCTGTTTATAGTTGAGTCAATTAGCTGTACAGCTTTCATTTAGTAATTCTGGTTTAGCAAATGAAGGAGGAGGAAAGAAACAGATTCACCGGGTACCACCTAAATATCAGTTACTTTACTAGGGATTTGTCGTTCAGGTTTCTTATTGAATCTGGTAAAGAAGGCATTATTATTCCCACTTAATAGATGAGAGAGCAGAAAACTTTGAGAGAGTAAGCAATCTAACCAACGAACTTCAGAAGGAAGCAGTGGGACTGGTATTTGAAACCAAGTGTCCCTGTCTTCAGAGTCTAGGCTCCTTGGCATAAATCACATGGCCTCAGAATCCCCAAGGTGTCACAGTAAGACACACACAGGAATTTTGTGCTTTAAGACAGGGACTAGAGGATTTGGGCCTGTCCTGCCTGTAATAGCTACAACGATCTGGCCCACCACCAGGAGGAAATGTCTCATATTCTGTTACATTTCCCCTGAAGGGAGCCTCCTGCAGACAGAGATGAGTGTGCCCGATTCTGGCTCACCACCACTTCTCCATCCCTCCACGCGAACATAGTGCTTTGCTGGCAGGAGGAAAATCTCCAAATATTGGTTAGTTTCTGTTGAATTTTCCAACTTTGGAGCTGGGTTTTCATGAAACAATCGTCCTTCTCATCCAGTCTTCCCTAACATCACCAATTTCTGCTTGCGAGATTTATTAGCATGGGGTTGCAGGGCAGTGGGGGAATCTCAGGCTGTGAATGAATACGGCTTGTGACCCTCCCTGGGGAATGAAACTCAGGCTTCATTTGCTTCCTCTAGTTGTCCATAGACTTCACCTGTCAGCCAAAGCTATGAGGAATGCCAGATGGAGCTAGTTCCCTTCCTTGCTAAAACCTAAGACAGGGTGGGTCCAGCAGCCTCACCAGTGGGCCAGAGCCTTCCTCAGCCCAGCCCACTCCTTGGGAGGCCACCAAATATGTGTCCTAGCTTTTCAGTGGGCTGCCTTTCCAATAGTTGCCTTTGGGGCCACCCATTTTTGCCATCTGCGCTTAATATTCAAATAGATCCGCTAATTCAATTATGTGTTGTATTTTTCTAACTGTAGTCACACACTGCTCAGCCACTCAACAGAGGTATTCATCTCATGGGACTTAAAGAGATTCAGAATTAGTGTGGGGTTAGTAATAAGGTCAGACATGGGAGGTATCTACCTATTAACCTTCCATTTTGGCAACCAAACAGTCATACCCAGCACATAAGGGAGGCCCTGGAGACTGTCACTATTAATAATGTCACCAATGCAAGGTGACTAAGGTTCATCTCAGCTATTTCAGTGACAATATCACTCTTGCTCTAACCACAGAAGCCGTCCAGTAAGAGGTGGGGGTGGTGACCCGTTAGGATTGTCCAGTTGGACAAGAGCCCAAAGGGAAATCATGGCACCTAAGAGCAGCATCACAGCAGTTCAGAGAGTATGCAGAGAGGGACACATGGCTGCAGTGAGAGCAGGTCATGGAAGACTTTCTGAAGACTCCTCTTTTTTTTTGGGGGGGGGTACCAGGGATTGAATCCAGGGGCACTTAACCATTGAGCCACACCCAGACCTTTTTTATACTTCATTAGGGACAGGGTCTCGCAGGGTTGCTGAGGCTGGATTTCACTTGAGATCCTCCTGCCTCAGTCTCCAGAGCTGCTGGGATTACCGGCGTGTGCCATGGCACTCCAGCTTCACAAGAACAGTGTTTGTGTGGAATAGCAACCAAGAGTGCTCTGCAAGTGACGTATTACATTTTACTTCCTCTGCTACAAAAACGGACGTAGCACCTTCATCAACTGGACTTGACCCTGCTCTTTTCATCAGAAGCACTGGCCTTGGTTCTCTTAAAAAAGGTCCTACACACACACACACACACACACACACACACACACACACAGGCGCCTCTCTGGGTGGAACTAGGCTCTGTGAGTAGGGAGGGACCCTGGGGAAGTGTGAACTCTGGGCTCAGGCTTGGTGGCTTGTAGTTTCAGGGCTCTGAGACCTTAGTATCTCTGTTTCAGACCCTTCCAGACCCCATCCCTGGCCAGCGGGGTCCCAGATTCAGCTTCCGTTCATCAGAGAAAGTGGGATAGCAAGCAACAGTCAGCTGTGTCTCTATTTCTCAGACGAGAAAACAAAGGCTCAGGGAAGGGAAGGATGCTGGGATTTGAAACAATCCTTTCTTTTTCAAACTCTGGGTTTAAAACTCCCTCCCTGAGATGCCTAGTCCTCCTCCTCCTTCAGTTCCTGAGGATCTTCCACACTGTCTGTCCCAGTCCCCCCTCAACACTGGCTCTCAGGGGAAGGCCACCAAGGCCTGCCAGTGACTGCCTGGGGGTGGGTGGCCCCTGTGCTTCCCTCCCATGTAGGGCTGGCACTTACACCCCTTCCACAAGGACCTCCCACCCCCACGGGACTGAACGTTCCACGAGAGTCATCACTGGGTCCCCAGCACTAGGGAATGATGGCCTTATCTCCTGTCAACAGCTTTTAGGCATCCATCTGGAGGGCCAGGAAGATGAGGGACTTCTTCAGTCCCACCCAGCAGCCTTATGTGTCTGGGACAAGTATGTCCTGCCAGAGCACAGGGTGATTTAGATAGGTGTCAGAATATGCCCTTTTGATCCAAAAAGACCTGAATGTTGGGGGACAGTTAGATGAGGGATAAAAAGGAGAGGGAGGAAACAAGGGTGGAGAAGGGTTCCTGGGGTATGCCAGTGTGCCAGACTGATGGCAGAGGGACAAGAGTATTCCAGAGGCCAGAACTAGGGTGACCATGTGCTAAAATCAAGAAAGCTGGAGGGTGGCTACCCTAGACAGGAACAACTTGGTTTAATTCAATCCCTAGAACCTACATGGAAGGCTTCTTTGGGTGACTTTCAATCACAAACTTCTGTCATTATTCACTTCTCTGAGGCTGCTTTATCTCCAGCAAGATTTCCAGAGTAGAGCCCGTTGAATTAAACTGAAGTCCTTTTCCTTGGCTTCTATTATGGACTCTCCATGTATCACCTCCTTTAAATCTTCACAGCTGCTTGAAGTAGGTAATACGGTCCCATTTTTCAGATGAGGAAACTAAGGCTCCCTGGAATTAACTAGTTTCCCAAGGGGCTGACATTTGAACCCATTGCATCAGGCTCCAAAGCCTACCAATATGTCCAGGGCTAGCTTGGCTAGCTAGCTATTGAGTCATGCCTATCAACGACATGTACTTCTCAAACCATTACCCCAAATCCCTTCAAGGTAATAAACTAAGTAATGCACAAAACTGCCTGGGGAGGCCCCGCTGGAGCAGATGGCCTGGGCTGGCTACATCTGGTGGTGGTTTTCCACGGTGCAGTTCAGCCAGGCCCACCCCATGCCAGCCTTCAGTTCTAGGGGTGCCAAACCCTCGGGAAGCTCCTTGTTGGCTCCCAGTCCTGCTCAACTAGCCTTGCCAAGTGCTCCCTATCCATCAGCCCATGGCTTCCAAAGGATTCATTAGGCTGCTGTTTCCCCTGAGTGATGGAATGCAATGGGGCAGCCGGAGCTGGGGACAGGTTTGACAGGTGAAGGAATTCTTGCCAAAATACGGAGTCGGCTAGGCTGCTCAGGCTGAGGTTATTTGTAGAACAATCTTTGAAGTTTCTAGCTCATGGAAACTGGAGTATTATGATGGGGACAGACCTCATTTCACTGCCTTGAGGCTAGCAAGGGACTTTCATCCTACCTTACACATGAGTCAACCAAGGTAGTAAGGAGGCCACACCTTCCTGACCTCAGGCAGTTGAAGAAATGTGCAGCCTCGAGGACCCCGTCTGGGCCAGTGGCAAGAGCCCTGGACAGAGCCAGCTAGAATGAGCTCCATTTATTCATTAAAGTTCCTATTTTGTCCCAGAGGATTTGGGGGCATATTCACTGTAAAATATGAGTGTTTCCAATGCATTATTCTCACTCTTTCTGTAAATAAAAAATAAATGCCAAATAACCATGTCAGACCCAGTTGTTTGATGGCCTCTTTCCTGGTACTTAATTTTATTTCACGACATAAAATAAGGGGGGGCAGGGAAGCCGACTTTTGTCAAAATACGGTCTCATTGGTTAACACCTGAGGGGAAAATGACTGAAAAGAACTTAATTCAAAAGATCCTTTAGGCACACAGGAGCTTCTTCCAACCAGTGAGACTCAGACAGCTATGGAGAGAGAGACATCAATAAATAATCAGCTGGCTTAGACTTTTAAACAGAAATCCCAGCCTCACTATCCAAAGGTAAATTGCATCTTTCGCAGCCTCCAAATAGAGCTTCGTGCTCATGTGGACTGGGAAGCTCTGTGGTTGCCAATGGAACCTGACCTCTTTCTAATAGAATCTGTGTATCCTATTCATATGCTTCCTGTTTATGTCCTGTAAGTCCTATTAAGTGTCTGTCCCTCCAAACCCTGAGTAGCATCTTTGTGGCTAGATCCCACTGTGTCTCCATTTAAGGGACAAGATCCTGGTGCAAACATCCCCCCTCATAAACAGCAGGAGTGGGGTAGGCTCTGGGCAGGGAGGTGATACTGCTCAGGTCCTGGCCCCTGTGCCCAGGCAGGTAGCAACTCCCCAGGGTCCCGTGGAGTCCCAGTCCTCCTCCAGGAGTGATGTCATATTTCAAATCTAATTGGGGGTATTTTCCTGACGGTGCCCAGAATAGCCCAGTGGACTCGATTCACTGCCAGGGCTATGGATCTGTCAGTGTGACAAGGTAGCAGACTCTTCCAGGGGGATTTGAGTCCCATCTTCTGCTCCCTGGTCAGGCCCCATGCAGCCTGGGGTTGCCGAGGGCCGGCCGCGAGGCCCCAGGGCATCCATTACCTGTCTGCTGGTGTTTTATGAGGCTGTCTCTGCAGCAAAGAGCCAGCAAGGGGTTTATGGAGCTGGCCTCTTTATCCCACAAGCACTGCTTCTTATTGCTTGTCACTCACTTCCAGACGGTGGACACCTCATTCCTTTAAAAGCAACCTGATGGGCCAGTCTTCTCCAATGGGCAGGAGGCTGTGAGCCAATCCACCTGCAGAAAGCACGCACTGCCTGCAATTTGGAAAAACAGCAGCCCCACCTCCAATTCTTTTTCCTGGGCCTCCTGGTGGTCGGGTGGGTGGCCCCTCTCTATGAATGAGGTCCCTACCCCAGAGCAGGAAGGAGAAGCGAGATGGGGTGATGTGACGTTTTCCTGGAACCACATTGCAGGCCTGGTGCAGCAGAAGAGCCCAGAGTCCTCAGCCCATGGCATCTGCCAGAAAAGGGGGTCTGGAGCCCCAGGGTTTGCCTGCCCAGCTCACTGGCTAGTTCTCACAGACATGTGCTGCAGCGGGGAAAACCACACTGGATTTCTAAGACTTAAAGCCAAAAAAGTAAAATATTAAAAATTTTAAATTTTGATTACATGTTAAAATAATAATAAATTGAGTATATTGTTAAATAAAATACAGCATTAAAATAAATTTCACATGTTTTGTTTTACCTTTTAAGCTGTGACTACTAGAAAATTTCTACTGGACACCATATAATCTTGTAGGACCTTTAATCATTTGAGTGGAGTTACTTACCAAACTAACACCAGCGTTTCTATGTTATCATTCCAAAATAGTGCTGCGTGTGCACTATTATATGTGTGTGTGTATATGTGCACACACACAATATATGTAATATATGGTGCAGTTTAAAACCAGTGAAATGGTTACTTTCCATGCTCCAGTTTATCACTAAGAATACCCTTCACATGTGGAAGAACTGTTTCCCCCTCTCTGACCACATCTCCTCCTGTTCCTGATCAGAAGCAATTGCCTTGTGATTTTACACTGATCTTATTAAATTATAATATTTTTTGAGAAATTATAAAATAATTTAGATGGCACCAATAACCATCTAACACCAGTGTACAACTGTCCAGCCTTGATCACTGTTCAGCAATTGTGCTGTTTGTTTCTCTTTAAGTCAGAGAAGGTATTATGGGTAATGCTGGAGCTGCCTTTGAATTGCCTGCAAACTCACTTCCCTCCCACCTGCCGGGCTCTATCTCTATAGCAAGGCATTAGTGTAACATCACATGACAAGGAGAAGGCCAGCCACCCAACTGTCTCTGGCCCCAGTGGGTACTGTAGAGATTCTTAGAAGGCATACACATCCTGGAAGGAAATGAGCAGATTATTAAAAAAAAAAAAAAAAAAAAAAAAAAGAATAGCCACCATCAAGTAAGACCAAGTTACTTTGCGGAGGCTTTGACCCTTACTCATGGAAAGGTTGTGAGAAATCAGTCACAATGGAGCCAGAGAGGCTGAGTGACAGATCTGAGGCCACCAGCCCAGCAGGGTCAGAACCTTGGTCTTCCATCCAGCACTGACTTCAAGATGGGCTCGACCATCACCTGGTGGATCATCTGAGTCAGAATCTTCTCGATATTAGAGCCCAGTAGGAGTAGTGGAATTGTGGATTGGGCTTCCTAGAAACTGAAGATAAAGCAGAAAGCCTTTGAGATTTTGGAGATGCATTTCTTAGATATCCAGGTCCATTCCCCTGACCAAAAGTCCCTGCTTCTTCATGTCACATGCCTTTCTTGGCTGCCTATGGACCTTCTGGTCATTTCTTGGTAGACAGGAACACTCACGGTCCAAGTGGTGACTGAACGTGAAGGAAGAGAAGGCCTTGGACTAAAGCTCAGCCAACTTCATTATAATTGAGATCTGAAATGTCCCCCGAAGTCTCACGTCCCAAAGCAGAGATGCTCAGAGGTTGGGCTTTTGGGAGGCGATTGGATCCTGAGGGCTCTCACCATATCAACGAATCAGTCCATTAATGGATTCATAATTCAAAGGCATTATTGGGAAGAGGTGGTAGGACACCTTGGAGGAAGTAGGTTCCTGGAGCATGCTCTGGAAGGGTCTGTGTTGTCCCTGGTCCCTTCCTCTGTCTCTCTCCTTTCCAGCTACCATGAGGTGAACAGCTTTGCTCCATCACACCCTCCCCACCATGATGTTTCACCTCACCACAAACCAGAGGGGTGGACCCAAGTGACCCTGAACTGAAACCTCTGAAACCACAAGCCAAAACAAAAATGTCCCCTCTAAATTGCTTTTCTCAGTTATTTCATCACAGTGACAGAAAGCTGACTAACACACTTGATTTCTGTCTCTACTTCTTACTAAGAAGTAATCTTTCTTTTTGTTTGTTTGATACTGGACATTGAAAGCAGGGGTGCTCTACCACTGACAGACATCCCCATCATTGTGAGATGATCTTGCTAAATTTGTTTAGGGCCTTTCTTTAATTGCAGAGACTGGCTTTGAACTCGTGATCCTCCTGCCTCAGCCTCCTTAATCACTGGGATTACAGGAGTGCACCATTGTGACCTGCTGTTCTTTTTTCTGTTCTAGGTGTTTGATAACCTTATTTTCTTGTGTTTCTAGTCTAACTTGGAATAATGAAAAATAAATTTCTACCTACCAGGAATTGTATTGAGTTCCAGTTAATAGCAGGTTCATTGTGGTGATTCTCACACTGCTGCTTTGGGGACCAAGCCTTCCACACATGAGATACTCAGGGTCAACTGTGCAAGGAGTCAGGATAAAGTAACTTGCAAGAATAAAAGGAAACTGCATTCCACACTCTTTACCCAAGAGCACACAGTTGAAGACTTGGTGCATGGATCCATCAAACTACCTATCTGAGGTCTCAAAATGAGGGCTTGGTTTGGCCATGTAAGATCAGTGACTAATTCCCTGCCTCTCTGAGGTCCTCTGGTCCTTATGCAGGTAAAGTCTTTATGCTGAATGTTGCTGACTCGGTCTCTAAGTTCATGGAGACAGGAGCTGGGCCTCTTGCAGAGTTCACCATGTCTAATTCAACATTCTGCATGCGAGTGGTGTTTGAGAATTTTTGTGGAGTAAATAATAATGCAAACGACACAATTAAGATATACTGCCCTTGCTATGAATAACTCTCCATCCCGAGGCAGAGCAGGCGGGTTGTGACTCTCTTCCCTGTTCTGGATACTGACAGAAGGGTCGACATGGGGTCTGTTTGCTCAGGGTGGGGAGGAGGCAGCAAGAAGAAAGAGAACACGTGTTCTGCAGAAACCTCCAAACAATCAACAGCACAAATGCCTCTTCTTACAAACGTACAATTCAAGGCAGATGTTTACCCAGGACAATCCAGAGAGGAAAAGCCAGCAAAAGCCAGAGAGATTCACATTCCACAAACAAGGGATTTCCTGGGGGAAGGAGTGGCAGGTAATGGGTTCTGCAAATTTCTCCTCCTGATAACTACATCACAGGCTGAGTCCAAAGAGACGCTGTCTTCCTATTGAAACCTTATTTAAATACTGCCGCCTGTTCCAGGCAGAATCACTGCATATTGGCTGGCTTAGGCTGTTCTCTCAAACCTTTATGAAACACTTGGGCAAGAAATAGCCTGTGTCTCTGTGGGAACAGGGGACACAGCTCACAGGGAATTCTCTCTTCAGGAGTCAGCCTTCCCCAATTCTGACTGGTGGCCTTTAACCAAGTAAAGTCAGTAGAGAAAACAAGAGCTATGCTTCTTAAGACAGCAAAATACTGCTCGTACCTGTGGATGCTCCCGCCCTCCCCACCCCCAGGAACATTCCAGGAACAACCACCTCATGAGAAGAGTCTGCATGATAGTCAGACTCGCTCTTTCTTGTGAATTTGCTCCCAGGATTCTTTGCAGGCACAGCAGAGGGCTCTGGAGCGGGCTCAGGGATTTCAAACATGGATCCACACACGAGCACCATATTCTGTGAGGCCTGGGATAAATTAGCTCCTGAAATAGACATGAAATGATCCTTGACGCCCTGTCAGTTGCAAAGTGCAGAGTCTGTGTTTTTTCCCTGGGAGTCGTCATGGGTGCGGGGCTGGCCATTCTCCTCTGCCATCTGACCAATGTTGTTTTGGTTTTGGGTTTCGGGAGTGTTTTTTTGAGGAGACAAGCCAGGATTTCATGTTGGAGGCCTTAAAACCGAGCAAGGTCTACTGGCCCATTTTCCTCCACCAGTAGAGGAGTTGGTCATTCCTGAATCAAATGACCTTGTGAAACCAGCAAACTCCATCTAGTTTAGGCCCCAAGGCTGAGGCTACTGATCAGAGCTGTGCTGATTCTTTTCAGATAGCTGGGGTTGCTCTCAAGCACAGCTGCGGGCATGGGCGGTCATTCCCCACCCTCCTGCAGGCCTGTGTGTCTCATTATCATATTCGCTAAGTGCATATGAAGTGCCAAGCACAGTGCTCCACACTGGAAATACGAACAGCAGCAGCAGGCCTGATCCGGCCCCATAGAGCTTGCAGCCTCCTGGGGAAACAGGTTCAGAAACCAGAGAATCACCAAGGCAAGGTAACGCCTATGAAGCAGCCCTGGGGATGGCGACTTTAAGAAGTTTTATGGAAAGCTGCTAGAAGAACTTGTCCCCTGCCAATCCCTGGAAGCAGCGGCCTGGTGGGTGGAAGCAGCTCCATGGTCATGAGGAAGGGTGGACCCTGTCCTTGGAGTCTGACCAATTGACTTTCCTGGCAGCTCCATAGGGTCTTGACTTGTATATCCTGCTCAGAAGAGTCCTAGGTCCCTGCCTTTAAGGTGGTAGAGGCTTCTGGATATTTCAGGGATTTTCTATGTGGTCTGTGGCCAAGTGTGTGGTTGGGGTGGGGAGAGTGGAAACAGCAAGAGAGGCAGCTTCTGGGGGCATGACCAGCATTAGGGCAGGAGCGGGTTGGGGACTCTGGAGGTCAGAGGGTCGGGAAGCTCTGCTGTGGGTGCCCTGGGCTGGGCTGAATAGCCTGAGAAGGTGAGCAGGAAATGGCCCTGAGGTACAGTCAGATTTATTCACTGTCTGGGCTCGCTCCCAGCCCATCCTTAGCTCAGGTCTGGCAAATCCTCTGGTTCTGGAGTCATTTTTATTAGCGATTGCCTTTTTTTTTTTTTCTTTGAAAATGTGGTTGGACGAAAATGAAATTTCAGATGTGTGTGTCTCAGCATTGATTTTTCTATTTGTAATAACACACCCCGGCATATCTCCTTTGATATCAAGAGGATAAAATGTCCCTAACACGAAGCTCTCCATTCTGGGGTAATGGATAAAGCCTGTTTATGAGATGTCATTTATTCCACAATAGACAGTAAATAAAAGCCATTTCAAGCTTGGGTTAAATCAAAGCTTGTTCAGGATTTCAGCAGATTTGCAAATCACCTCGGGGACCCTCATCAGTTGCAGACTCTTTCCCTCCTTGTGGTTGAGGCTCCCGCCCTCTGCCCAGCCTCCTCCACCCCCAGCCGCCCCAGCTCCTGCCTGATTTGGAAAGACAACTGGCCCGGCTGAGGACCTAGTGTGACAAGAAAAGTTCTTTCCCTCCATTTGGGGAACAAAGCCTTTGAAAGGCAACAAGAAATTGAGGTTATATCAACAAAAGCCAGAATGTCAAAGGAAGGAAAAAATACTTCCCAGGAAAATAAGACACCAACCAGAAATGGAGCAAGTCTCTGGAAGGCCTTGGCTCCTTTCAGTCACGTGCACATTCTGTGTGTTTCCTCCCCCAGGGACCCTGTGCACCAGAGGAGGGGGGGGGGGACCACCTTGAGCATCTCCTCACCAACCCAGGACCTTGCCTGCACTCCCCAATTCCCACCCTCCCATCCCACACCCAGCCCCTGCACATCCTGGCCTTTGGGACCAGGTTGCAGCCTCAGCTTCCCCAGGAAGCCCTGTGCCTCTGTCTCCTGCCTGTCAATCCCTGAGGGTTTTTAGGCTACTCTACACATTTTGTCTCACCCAACTCCTGCTCATTCTGGCCTCTAAGTATTACCTCACCAACTGAAATGTATATTCCTCTAAAGCTGGAAGAGTCAATCCTGGGCTTCTGCTCCAAGTTTCTGCAGGAATTACTCTCTGCCTTTTCGACCCCAACATCCCCAAAGACATCCAGACCCTGTCTTCCTGCCCCATGGAGCAGGTCCCACTCTGTAAGTCTGGGGACATTTTCTTCCAGAAAGCTGAAGTGTTCCTCCCTTAGAAACCAACCAACTCTTTTTTTGGGGGGGCGGGGGTGGAGTACTGGGGATTGAACCCAAGAGCGCTCAACTACTGAGCCACATCCCTAGCCCTTTTTTATATTTTATATGGAGATAGAGTCTCACTAAGTAGCTTAGGACCTCACTAAGTTGCTGAGGCTGGCTTTGAACTTGTGATCCTCCACCTCAGGCTCCGGAGTTGCTGGGATTACAGGCGTGCACCACTGTATTCAGCATAGCACACCCCTCTCTGATGCTAGACTGCCTTTCAGAGGGATCACAAATGAGTCTAATTATGCTTCCCATGGTGGCATTCCCACAAGGGAACTAGTCCCCATCTAGTATGATTCAGCCATGCTCAGGACAGATTGCTTATTTGGTTTCAATTTATTGCTATTTATAAGAATCTGTATCAAAAAATTTGATTGGCTGTTTTAGACCTAACAACCACACCAGAAAATTGTGTTTAAATATTTCAGTTTTAAGATACTTATCTCATCTTCCCAATTAAATATTTACTGAGCCACAGCTTTGTAGAAATTTTTATTTGGGGTCTGTAATAGGTAGTATTGATTGATAACTTTGTCACCCCTCCCTGAGTCTACCTTAGGTGGGAAGATGATATATTCCTGCCCTGCTGACTATGAGACTTGCTTGGTCAAAGAAATGTGAGCAGAATGTGGCACAAACCAACTGCTAACTTTCTGTGGACATTGAACATGAACCAGCAAAAACATTTGCTCTTAGAAAGACACCTAGGTCATCAGCACTGGGCTAAAGTCATGAAGTAAGGCTCTAATTTCAAGAAATCACAGGCAGGTTCTACACCCTCAGGGAGCTTGCTGTTTAATTGGGGAAAGTATTGTCTCCGTCTTGGGCCAAATAAGAGGTAGAAATAGTAAAAACAGAAGGAGTTCACAGGAGGAGGGATGAGGATGAGCTGGGCAGTCTTGGGAAAAGCTTTAGGGAAGGTGGGGTTTTCTTTCCATTTGGTCACTGATGGGTCTCAGCAACTTCAAGATCTGCCCGTGGAAGTACATGCGCACTGAGCTCAGCCTCTCCTGTGGAGGAATTAAAGCCTCTGGGCATTCCTCTCCCAGAGGTGAGCCAGAGAGGGCAGCTCACACTGCATCAGGCCAGGTCTGGGAAGACTTCTGTACAGACTACTTGGCAAGGGTTTCCTGACATAAATGGCAAAGATATTTGAAATAAATGTCCCATTTTTCATCTTCCTGAAATCACATTGTGGGAGTAACTGTCTGTGCCTCAGTGTAAAACCAGTCTGGGTGAGCGACTGGCCCATGGAATGTAGCCAGAAATGTCCTCAGTAGCACAGGTCATGACTGTCCCTTTGTTCACTTCCCCTGCCTGGACTAGCTCAGCTAACCCAGTGTTATCCATCTCACTTAATCTTCTCAACAGCCTTCCAGGGATGGTTGTTATCCCCATTTTACAGATTAAAACACTGAGGTTTAGAGGGGGTAGAGATTTTGCACAAGGTTATACAGCCAGTGAGTGGTCAGCCAGGACTGGAACGGTGCTGTATCTGAACCCAGGACTTTGTCTTCAACATCCTCTGCTGCCCAGGCAGTGGAGGCTCCACCCCATCGCCCTGCTCTGTGGAGAGCGAGGGAGGGAATCTGCCTGGGAGCCACCTGGCAGGCTCTGCTGCTCAGCCAGGAGGTACATGCCCAGAGGAGCTGCAGATGAGGCAGATTCTCCAGGAATTATGGAAAGACAAAAGGGGCCAGGGTGGGAGGGAGGTGGACAGAGATGAAGGGAAGAAGAAGAAGAGGCTGAGGTTGGCCCCCTCAGTGCCCTGGTGCCTCCAACGCTCCTCTGTGCCTCTAATTTCTTGTGATCGGTGCCCGGGTGCACTCTGTTACAGTTAACATGGTGTCAGCGGCTTCATTAGGACCCAGGTTTTGATTTATAACCCTCCCTTCAAAAATGTGCTCCTGGCTGTAAACTGGCATCCGAGGTCTTGGGCTGAGAGAGCCATTTCTATAGAAGACACACGGGGCCTGGTACAGGAGGGGGCCCCGTCTTGAGTCCAGCCTGAAATAAAAAAGGGGGGGAGGGGACTAAGCAGCAGCCTAGATTCCAGAAGGAGTGACCAGTGGGTCCATTTCTTAACAGTTGCAGCCAGACTCTTTCATGCAAGTATGCAAACACCATTCCCAGAGATGGAGCCGCATAGGAACTCTGTCTTGCAAACATCATTAAGAATAGTAATTAATAAAGGTGATGAAGACAGTGACCTCAACCCAAGACCCCCTTGTGGGGTGACATATGAATCTGACCATGGGGATTCCAAGTGTATGGTCTCACTGACACAGCAGCCCTGATAGGCTTGGGAAGGAATTATTGTCCCCATTTTTTAAACAACAAAACTGGACCTTAGTGGTGTGCCTTGAGGCACCAGCCCCAGTTCCGTTGGGGTTTGCCATCTGAACCGAGGTGCTAATACACAACAAAGCGGAGTTGATCTGCACGCCAGCTGCTCATTTTTCCACTTTTATTTTAGAAGAATACGCATCATTGGAAACAGGTCCCATTTTAAGCCACATGAGGCTTGAGAAAAATAAATGTGAAAATGAAAGTGCTATTTAATATAGGAATCATTATTACTATTATTATTGCAAGGAGCCTATTTGAAACTGCCTAAAAACCTAAAAACTGATTAATATTTTTAGGGCATTAGAAGGTATGTCTTTTTTCTTCCAATATAAATTCTTCTCTCCCAAATGGTTGAATAATCATAATCATAATCGTTATCACCATCAACATCATCCCTTCCACTAATGCAGTGCCTAGTACATAATTTCCTATGAATTAGCATATTTGCTGCTCAACTACCCCCATTTAACAGATGAGGAGGTGGAGGCTCAAGTGCATTTAGTAAATTGAGGGGCCTCTGGACTCAAATTCGGGTGATGGACAGGTTCAGCACGGTCCTCCCCTCCCAGGGCAATGCTTTGCTCACTCGATGCCTTGGAGCCTCAAATTGCAATGGGTCAGAAATTAGATTCACCATCAAGGAGAGAGCTAATACAGTCGCCGTCGGGACAGATGCGGCAAGGACAAGCCCCTCAATGTCTCACCAGCACATTCTCTGTACATGGGTCCTCACCCCTGTCTGTTCCCCGCCCTGGCCCTCCTGCTGGAGCCCTGTCCCATAAAAGCCTGCCCCAGGGGCTGAGAGCCGGGTGGAGCGCCATTGCTCCCACTGAGCAAGACTTGGGCTGTCACTGTGCTGTTATTTATGAGTCCCCCTTGCCCAATGAGTGGCCTCGAAGGGGGCCCAGCCTGGGCCTGCTGTCTGGCCATACTTGTCACACGTCATTAGATGTTTGGTTGCCGCTGACCCTTTTGCCATCTGGCTGAGTGGCCTCAGGGTGAGGGGAGGCAGGCAGCAGCTCCCCGTGCAGCCCCGAGCCTTTGTGGTGTTCAGGAAATGGAAGGTTTGCAGAAGCCGTTGTGCTGAGCCACCAAGGGGAAGCCAGAACTAGAAAATGATCTTTTGGAGAGGGAGGCCCAGCTTCGGGTTTCTCAGTACTGGCGTGACTGCTATTTGAAGCCAGATGGTTCTGGGCAGAGGAAACTGTCCTGTGCGTTGTAGGATGTGAACAGCATCCCTGGCTGCCACCTTCCAGATGCCAGTGACACACCTGTCTCAGAGGTGACAACAAAATATTACTCCACACATGGCTGAAAAGGGGGAGAAAATCACCCCGCTTGAAGAAATGATGGCTGGCTCTAGGGAGGCAAACCTTGGCAGACCTGTAAGCCCCCAAACAACAGCCATTTTTTGAGCAGCATAAATAGAGAGCAGGCGGCCCACGCACACTGCGTGGCCCAAACCCTGCCGCCATTGATCTCATGGTGGGAATTCCTGGCTCCTGTTTGCAGATGAGGAAACTGCAGTTTGGAATGAGGAAGAGATTTGCTCAAGGCCTCTCAGCTGGGAAGTGACAGAGCTGGGTTGGAGGTACAGTGTTCTTGAAGTGTGGTGCTTTGTGTCCTGGTTCATTTGGGCAGCCCAGCTGGTTGGCCCCGGAGTGTTTTCTGATTGCACTCTTGGTCTGATGCCAAGGTGTTTAGATGATGTTCTTCTATTGTTTCTACTGCCTGTTGTTGTTGTTGTTGTTTAATCCCAGGAACCCCACCTTTCTAAGGGCTCCCTCTGTGCCCTGGAGCAACCCCTGCCCCCCACATCAGCATCTGATCCACAGGACCCAGGGCGGTAGGAGAACTTAGCGCCTCTCCAAGGGATGCTGACACTGTGAAAAGATCCCGGGCAGAGATTTGAGGTGGAATTTATTCATTCCCATGTTCAGAAGTAAGACCGAACACACATTCCAGAGCCAAACAGAGAGTGTCCAGTGACCCCCTGGCTTGCGGGCTGGGGGATTTGGGCAGATAGTGGGAGGAGGGGATGGTGGCAAGCCCAGACCAGGCTGGCATTTACACAGATGGGGGTCTGAGGAGGTGAGGAGGGGGTGGACTCCAGGAGAAGGCAGACACTGATGGGACAGGGATCCCAGGGAAGGTTTCTGGGTGGCACTTGACTGTTAGTTTCCTGTGGCCCAGCTGCGAGGCTGTCCCAGGCCACCAAGACCAGGTGAGGCAGTGTGAACTCCATCTGGCAGGAGAGACAAAGGCAAAACTTGGAGACCCAAAAAGTCTTCAGCCCCTTCCACTCTCATGCCTCTGCTTGCTGTGTGACCCCGATATGCTGCCGCACTCTGGGGGACCGCCTGGGTCGTCAGATCAGCATGTGATTTAATCAAGCGGGTCCTGTGCTTAGCAACTGCAATGTGTTAGAACATGGATCCCAGCAGCGCCGTCTTCCTGCACGGTCCTACACTACCCAGCGCGCGTCCACTGCCATCGGCTATTTCATCAGGACCACAGCCTTGCAAAAGGGGACACATAGTGTGTGTGGATGGGGCAGGGACAGGAGAATATGAGGCCCAGAGAATTGATACCACCTGCTGGAGACCTTGAAGCGAGTCACCTGTGGGTCTTGCGACCTGTGACAATTGTCTAAGAATCGCAGGCTTGGAGGGACAGCCCCAGGCATTGCTGGAAAGCAGAATGCAGGAAGCTTCAGACCCTGGCAGCTGTCACTGTCACAGCCTCCAGGCCACCTTCCCTGCACAACAGACACCTGTGGGCATCTACAGCACCACAGGTCTGTGGTGCAGGAACAAGAGGGTCACACAGGACTGAAAACCACCAGCGGGAGCCCACCCCATAAAAGGCAGCCAGGGCTGCCAATTTCCATTTTCATTGGAATGGCTGGTGCTTAGTAATCCAGAAGCTTTATTTAAGGGCTGACCTCTGACCGGGCCTGTCACTCCAGTGGCAGGCGCCTGATAGCCACTGGAAATCAATAGCCAGCGTGAAGGTCACTTCCTAGAAAAACTGGGGCTATCAACGTGTCAGTTCCAATGAAAGATGATAACCAACCAGCAGAGAAGTTTATCTGTGGCCGACGGCTCATCCAAGCAGGGCTTGTCGTGGCTGTTCATGTGCACAGGAGAGCACCTACCTGGGAGAGGGCCTGTGTGCACATGTGGATCAACATGTGTTTATGAAATAGCAAGTTTGCACACACAAAGAATCGTGAGTTGGGCTTTGTGTGGATGTGAATGGGCACATGGGTATGGAGAAGTGTGCGTTTGTGTGTGCAGTGTGTCTAAGGGCAGATGGCGATGTGTTGTGAGAGAATGGCATGTCTGGGCTTTTGTGCATATATTCGTTTCCATGGGTGTTTGTGTCTGTGTCCTGTATACACACGACCGTGTGCTCGAACGCCGTCAGGTTGCAGGTTGGGCGTGCAGGAGGAAGGTGCCTCTTGATGGCAGGCACACATCTTACGTGGCCTCTACAGGTGGAAATAGCATGGCCCTGTCTCCCCTCCAGGCTACTCGTTGGACCTTCTCCCCTCCCTATTCAGACTGCTCGCTCCTGGGCCTGCGCTCAGTCACTCCCTTGCGGAGGTGAGCCCTTCTCTTCCTCAGGGGCCACACATGCTCTGCCCTCATTGCTTCCTCTTCTCACTCTTCCCATCCTGGCTCTTTCCTACCATTTAGTTCTCAAGGTGAATGCCTGCCCCTTAGAGAGACACCCTGGCCACCCTCCAGGCGCCCTGCACCCTATGCTATATGCGCTTCCTCTGACTATCCTAACGGCCTGAGAGAGTTTCATTCATCCTGAACACAGTGTTTCCTGACCCAGCCAGGAGTAGTTGAGCCCCCACTGAGGTTTGCAAGGTGCCTAGCAAATGCGTGACACACACCAGGTATTCACCCCTTGGTCTCTCTTCAGAGATGGAGATTTCCATCTGCTGAGGAGTTGCACACTATGCCGGCAGACTCCACCCCCAGGGCCTCAATTTCCCCATCTGTAAAATAGTAATACCTACCCCTGAATCAAAAGAAGTAAGTAAGGTTAAAATAGGTGGGAAACAGGAGCTGCCAAGTACTCGTAACATTTTCAGGTAAGGGCTGTTATTACTAGGAAAAGATATTCAGAAAGGGGCAGCCAGTTAAGCCAAGGAATTCCAGAGATTCCAGAGGGATCCTCTCCAAGTCATTAATCCCATTTAGATACACAAACAAATCCAGAGACCTCCCCAGGCGTTTGTCAGCCAGGATGTTCATTTCCTGCCTGGGTACCTGTTTTCTGGAAAGTTTCCTAGTCTCTTCCTTTCATGACTGAGTCTATTTGGGGAGAGTAAAGAGTGATTTTCCCTTAAAGAAAAAGAAAGGCAATATGAAGAATGAGTCAATGCTACTCAAAGAGGATGGTTTGTTCTGCATAGTTGCCATGGGAACCTGAGTCTGGTACCAGGGCTGCTTGAGCTGTTTGCTAAGCTGCCCTGGACTGTGATTTGGGAGCTGGATTCTTGTCTCTACCCCACTGCTGCTGAACTGTGGGAACTTACACCATCAACACCTGGCTCCTTGGGCCTATTTCCTCATATGTAATATTAAAGAGTCTAAAAGATGATAGAGAATCTCTGGGTCCATCATGCTTTGCATGTAAAATTCTAAGTTATATCTCTCCTCTGGGTCTCAGTTTCTCCATTTGTAAAGAAGAAGTTGCTTCTTATAAACAGTTAAAGGGAAAGGGTATAAAAAGGAACCTGGGTTAGTTGTAAGCATCAAATCTTTCCATCCCAGAATGATATCTCTTTATTTTTAAAACAGAGCCTTATGATATGAATTCTAGTATGTGGAAATTCCATTCTTTTGTTCATTTACCAACAAACCTGTAATAAGCAACAACAGCATCAAGTGCCAGACGTGGCAGAAGGAGCTGAGAGTGTGGGGTGACCAGATGCAACCTCTGCTTTCACAAGGGTGACAGGGAGAGCTGGCTCAGAGAAGGGAAGGACAGCTTCTAATCAAGATCGGTACCCATGAGTGACAGCACCTTTGAGTCTCTCCTCCAGGGTCAGCCCTTGACATAGGATGAGTTGGTGGCCCGCCCTCTGTCTCCCGTCCTTCCTAACTGTCTGAAATTCTTCTTAAGGGCTGGACCATCCATCACCCATTCACTTAGGTCACTGTGCTCCTGTGTGACAGACAGTGCGGGACTGTGGAACCTGGGCGCTAAACCTGGGGGATGGGCAGGGGAGGCCTGGCTCACCCTCCAGGAGGAAGCAGCTCCTTCCAGACCAACCAGGGGGCCCTGGCACCACCTGACCTCCCCCGCAAGTATTCCTTTCCTCTCTCATGTCTTAAGCAGGGGTGACATTTGAAAGCAACACTGCTGGAAATCCTGCCGTAAAGCAGACTTTTTCCTGGAGTCAGTTTGCCTCTGTTTCTATGTGCGAGTCTTCCTGAAGATGAGGACCTTGGTTTTTCTTATAGAAATGTGGGCTGAGGACACACCGTAGAAAAGTAGTTAATTTTTCATTATAAAAATGAAACTTGTCCGTTGCAAAGGAAATGGAAAGTGGGGTAAGAGAGAAATGTTAAAATCGTGCCTGGTGTCCTAGTCCCCAGCATTCTCTTCCCTTCCTCTGATTTTTCTACGTATATTTCTGCAGGTGTAATCTTAGTTTGTTTCCTGAGCTTTTCCACAGGTATAAAGTCACGTTCCACGTGTTTTCCATATTGTCATAACCTGTTTATCCATTCCCTTCATCTACTCTTTTCTTTTCCCTCTAACATTTTACCATGAAAAATTTAAACATAGAACAAAGGTGAAAGAATTTTACAGATAGATTATCTACCATCTAAACTTGGCCATGTCACCTTTTCTTTCTCTAGATATTTATAAAGGGCCCAGCATATGTGAGCCCCTTGTAAGGACTTGGGATGGATTTAACAGAGTCCCTGCCCTCAGTAACCAGAGTGACAGACAGACAGACAGCCATTGTTACAGAAAGCTGTACACAAGGTGGGTACCCAGCGGTCTGAGACAGGGGCCAGACTGAGCTCACCAGTGTTCAGGATGACATGTGGACAGCTTTTGACTAGCAGGTAAATTTTCTCTCTTTCCTTCTGTTAGAATGATACTGTAAAGAAAATCTTTACCATACATGGTCTCCATTCAGAATTGTTTTTTTAGAGTCTCAAAATTATGTCAGAGGGAAGGAACTTTTTAAAAATGTGCTGATCTGTGCTTTTTGCCAGGGGGTTTCTTGAGGGATTAGCATTCTATCCAAAGGATGGTTGAAGGAGGCCAGGCCCTCCCTTTGGGTTCTGGGGTACACCTGGACTGCCTGGGTTTGAATCGAAGTTCCACTGGTTCTTAGCTGGATGACCTTGGAAACGTTACAGGAGCTCTGAACTTGGTCAGTATCCCTTGTCTGTAAGATGGGATTAAATGGCATCTACCTTCTAATGTCAGGGGGGAGGATGAAGCGAGTTAATTCACAAAAAATGCTTAGAAGAATGTCCCTGCACAGGAGGGTTCTGTGGTCAACAGCTGTCACCCTGCAGAGGGAAGCTCCACAGGACCAGGGTTTGTGTCCCGATGCCTCCCCCATGGCTATGAGCCAACTTTGACAGCAAACAGCACAAGGACAGGACACATCTGCCCCGACTGGGGAGTGTGGGCAGCGCTGCTTCCTGAGAAATCCACATGGAACCCATGTTTATAAAAAGTGTATGTCCTGCATTACTCCCCAGCTGTGCAGAGCCCACAGCGGGCAGGGGAACAGCAGCCCAGACCCTACACTCACCTTAACCCTCCAGCCCTCCCTGCCCCACCCCAGTGGCAGCTGGAAGTGAGGACAGGAGCTCTGGTCGAGGCAGGGAGAACGTTCTGAGTGTATCCTTTGTCCAGGTCCATCACATGTTTTGGAACTTCCCGAGATCCTGAGAGAATATAGTAACAGATGAGGAAACTGAGGTCAGAGTGGCAAAACCCAGCAAGCTTTAGGACGACACTCTGTGCTCCCCTGTGGCAGGGGGAGGGAAGAAGAGAGAGAAAATGGCTTGTCTGTGCCTGCAGCAGGATACCCAGAAACCCAAGGGAGAGGTGGGGAAATTTCTGGAAGAGAACCCATAACAGAGCTGAAGCAGGGACCCTGGCCACCTGGGATGGAGGGTGTGGCAGCAGCAAACTCCTTAGAAACTCTGGCATGGGCAGACACCAGGGAAGAAGGCGGCTCTTAAAGTCCTCTGTCCCTCCAGAGATTCAGGCAGGTGGGGTGCGGAGACTATATACCTGGTTCAACCCAGACCTGTGGGTAAGAAAAGTACTGTAGGGGTGGGCAACCACTGTGTAAGAGAGGCTGCCCCTGCTCTTCCTGGCAAGCTTACACCAGCGAGGTGAGCAAACCTTGTGGACTCAGCCTTGGATGAAGACACACAGCTCACACTGTGATCCGACTCAGTGTGTGCATTTGTGAGTGTTTACACAGATCCCACTGAAACAAGCGCGTCCTGAGACATCCTTCACCTCCCGCCTCCCCATGTTTTCTCCCGCGGCTTCTGGACCTCCCCTCCTTCTCTTCCTCCTCCTCTTAATCGAAGCCCACTAAATTGATTTCACAACCCTGCAGTTTGACAGAACAGGTGCAACCAGGCTAGAATCAAGTGCTACATGATGCACTGTGAATTGCATGAGCTGCAGAGTGCAGAGACAAGAACGGAAAGGGCTGGAGCAGCCCAGGAAGACTTCAGGCTGAGGAAGTAGCTTGAGCCAGACCCCGGAGGGTGGCAGACTCTGTTCCATTTAGCAAGCCTCCCTAAAGCTCTATGTGAAGCTTCCACACTAGGCCCTGGGCTACCAACAGAGGGGAAGGAAATGAGCATCCCAATTTGGGGTCCTGAGGGAGGCTGTGGAGATGGGCGCAATTGGAGTTTCTATGGGGATGAGGGGACAGCAGGGCTGGGTGGCAGGTGACAGTAAGGCTGCTTTCAACCCCAAATCACACCTGTCATTTGCAGAGCTCGTTGGCCTTTTAAACACTTGCGTGGAACACCATTTCATTTGCCATCTGTGACAAAATGGTGAGATATTTGAGGCTTACCATAGCTCCACTGGGCAGGTAAGCAAAGCATGGCCTAGCGGCCCAGTGGCTTGGCCACAGGCACGCTGCTGATGTGAGACAGCTGAACCTGGAGGTCACATCATCTAGCTCCAAACTCTGCCCTTTCCAGACTGGAGACCCAGATTGGCTCCCCAGGACACGTTATTTAACCTCGGTTTCTCAGTTTGTAAAATAGGAACAATGATTGTACCTGTCACTTGGAGCTGTTGAGAGGTTTTATGAATGAAGTTTGTAAACCACTTTGTAAACCACGGTGCTGTTTAAATGTTAAAAGTATCGAGCAAATGTTTATTGAGGGCCACATGCAGATAGGACAGGGCTGGGTGGGGGAGTGGAAGAGAGACACCGAGCACATAATTACGCAAATAATTCAATTGTGGTAAGTAACGAAGAGGGAAAGCGCAGGATGTCCTGAAATAGAATAACAAGGCGCCCTAATGTAATCTGAGAGATCGGGGAAGGCTTCCCAGAGGGAGGAGCTTAAGCTGACATCCAAAGGAAGGGTGGAAGTGAGCCGAACTCCGGAGGAGGGCAAGAGCTTTCTAAGAGGAGGCCCAGCACTCCCAGGAGCCTGTTTTGGGAGAATGGCAACTTTCAGAGAACTGTTTACTTCCCTTCTGCTCAGTCAGATCAAACTACCAGAGGAACTTGCCACTCATCCTCACACGTCTGTTCCCGAGCCAGGAAACGCTCGGGGTTTGTTGAATTCATCATATTCTGGACACAGGCAGAGATTCTCTGCAGCTCACGTGCATCACATGGATGTGCGGTGGCAGGAGATGTTTGTAAGCTCAGGCAGCAGACCCCACTGGCCATCTCGCTATTGCTACCATTGAACTCACACATCCTCCATTTTCAGAGTATGTGATCATATGACCTGTTTGTTCTGGACATTCCAGCTTACTCATGTGGTCTCAGCATGATGATGCACCGGGCCGTGCTTCACTTTCAAACGTGTCCTAGTTTGGACAAGAGATGATACGTGCCTCTTAACTCTGGGGCACAAAGAAATATACTGGTAGCATGACAAATATCCCCAAAGGTGCCCCTTGGTAAGTTGAAGCTCTGTTACGAAGTCCCCAATTCCTTGGGGTTTTTAGTCTCCCATTAACTGCTGGAAAATCTGCTCCCTTTTCTTTAAGCGTAACCTACTCTTATTTCCACTTTGGGACAATATCTGAAGTGCCCCCTTGAACAGCGGGGTGGAGTGGGAGGAAAACAGGACTTATGGGTGTTAGCCCTGGTTCTGCCGCACCTGGTTCAGGCCCTTCACATGCCCAGACTGGGTGTCCCTTTTGTTGAAGGAGGATGATAAACAGACACCCTGTTCCCACTGTCACCAGGGCGAGGTGCTCTGCACACAGGCAAAGAGCAAACACCAGAACAGGACCCTTATCTTCAGCTTGAAGAGGCTGACAACCAGTAAGTAGCAAACTCTCTAACTAATAATCATAATGTCTCCAAACACCTGGGCCATCCCCTAGACGGCTGTTCTCTGAGCAGGAGCCCACACCTTCCTGCCATCCTGAGGGTGACTGCCACAGTCAGGATTAAACAGAACAGTCAGCGGAGGAGGGAGATAAACCCCAGCGTGCAGACAGGCCTGGGTTCTGCAGGTTGAGGCCCCAGAACGTTCCTCCAGCCAGTGCTACCCAGAGCATTGAGGCTGCAGAATCCTGGTTGCCTCTGACAATTTTTTCCTTTTTCTTTTCGGAAGCTGGAGATCCCGTGCCAAGCCCTCCAAGCAGCCCGACTTTCTGTGCAATAAAGCAGCAGTGAGAAAGGCTCAGAGTAATTAAGTGGCTGACGCACAGAAGAAGCCGTTACAAAGAATTGACTAAATTGCCCATTCATTAGCAGCTCGGCATGGAAGGAGAATTACAAATAGACGGCGGAGCCCGCAGTAATTCAATCTAACCTTGTACTTACAGAAAACAATGAGATAATGAACAGAAAAATTACCAGGCACATATTGTATTTTGTTAAAGGGGCGGGTGGGGGGGCCGGGGGAGGTGGGGAGCGCAGGGACGGACTGGCACATGCAATGCTAATGGCCTCGCTCAAGCTGAGCAAACGTTCCTCCAACACAATCAGAGTCCTCAGTCTAAGGGCCTCTGGGGAGCCGAGATGAGGCAAGATCGCGAACAAAAAAATGTAATTTATAAGGCGTCTGTGGACTGGAATTTATCATCGGATCCGCTCGCCGCCGCTCAATTGATATGTAGTTGATTTCAAACAACACCCCCCGGGCGCCCAGAGGGAACATTTTTTAGATTTTACGCTTGGATATATCTGTTTAACTCGCCATTTACCAAAACAACGGCTGATGACAGCACAAACCAGTCACTCTGGAGAAAACACGCACACACGCTCTCAGACACACGCGCTCACATGCACACGCGCGCGCGCAGACACACACACACACACACACACACACACACACACACAGGCATCCAGGAACAGCCGCCATAATAACCAAAGCAGATAAACCTGCTCAGCCCAAGAAGAGCGCTGTGGATTTAGAAAGGGAAAAAAAATAAACCAAAAGAGCAAGTCTTTCTCTGCGCCTTTGCAGAGAAAACTAAATGCATAGAGCTCCTTTTCTGGCTCACTCATTGGTTTTGGGGCCTGAAACTGCCTACCCTTCTTGGTTGAGCAGTTCAGAAAGGCTCAAAGCCATCTGACTCCTCTCTTCCAGAACCTCAGCACCAGCGGTCCCTCTCTGGGACCAGATCTGACCTCACCCAGGATCCACAGGACCCTAGACTTCAATAGATGGGAAAGAGTCCATAGGTGGTCAATAAGTGGGTGGGTCTCCATAGAGCATAGGAAGAGGATAAATGGGTCCAAGGTTGAAGCTTTGCAGCCCCTTCCCAAGGCCAGCATGGCCAGCAGACCTGGATGTCAACAAAATGCAATTTTAGAAGGGTGTGTATAAACTGCCCACCACCTCAGGGATTGAGGGTTCATAGACTGGGTGGATAAGTCATTACATTTTAAGGACAGTTTTGAAATCAACTTTCCTGTTCTGGAGTGCCTGGGTTGGGTATGGAGGGAGAAGCAGCAACGACATTTCTGTTGTTAAAGAAAAATTATTCATAGCCTGGTGTGATGGCACATGCCTGTAATTCCAGTGGTTAGGAGGCTAAGGCAGAAGGATCACAAGAGTTCAGGGCCAGCCTCAGTAACTTAGTGAGGCCCTTAGCAACTTAGACCCTGTCTCAAAATAAAAAATAAAAAGGCTGGGGATGTGGCTTAGTGATAAAGCACCCCTGGGTATGTCAATCAAAAGAAGAAGAAGAAAAGGAGAAGGAGAAGAAGAGGAGGAGGAGGAGTAGAAGGAGGAGGAAGAAGAAGGAGAAAGAAAAATAATTTCCTGGATACTTGTTAAAAATGGCAAGACATTTTAATCAGGACAACTGCAGTGGGGGAGAGACTGAATTCAAGCCCACTAGAACAGAGACCAGTGGACATGTGTAGCCAGGGAACAGGGTGAGAAAAGTATAGAAAATTATTAAGAAGAACCTGGTTAGGTGTCAGGGAACTTGATGGGATAGATAGCAAGTGTGGGAGGAGGAGCAATAAACTGGCTTAGCCAGGTTCTGTGCTAACACTGGGCTTGCAGACCAAGCGGAGAAGCGGGCTGGAAGAGGCAGACTGAAGCATGGTCCGGAAGCCATGGAGCAAGGGCCTGATCTCCCTGCACAATACTGGTTCCTTAGACTAAGTGCCTAGCATGGTGTTTAGTGATAGGCAGGGAAGGATTGACACAGTTCCCACCTGCAGGATCTGAGACCACGAGAAACCATTCCCAGACTGCACACCTCTGCCCAAGCAGATGCCTCAGAAGCACCTGCTACCACAAGATGCCCATGGCACTGAACCATGAGGCCATCCTTGCAGATTGTCATTGGCCTGAGCTCTGGGAACTAGTAACCTCAACCAACTGGCCAGTAGGGGGCAGTCCAGCCCAATGGGAAGGACACCAAAATGGAAGTCCAGAAAAATCCTGGTTTAATTTCCACTTGGCCACTGATTGACTGAGAGGCCCTCAGTACATCATCAAGTCCAGTCTCTGGGCCCCTGTCTGCCCCTGTATTTGTAAAGTACCCCTAATGCTGTCTGACCTTATGCTTATAGAGATTCCATGAGATATCTTGGAAGTAATCAAGCTACGAAAAATCTACATAACCATTCAATGCATCAAATATAAAGACTAGTGATTCTCTAAGTATAATCTTGGGACCAGTAGCAGCAGCATCACCTAGGAAACTAGACGTGCAAAATTTTGGGCCCATTCCCAAACTTACATCAGAAACTCAGGTTGGGGACCAGCAATCTGTTTTGACAAGCCTACCAGATTCTGAAGCACCCTCATATTTGAGAGCTACTGATCTAGCAAATATAGATTGTGTAACGTAGGCAGAATGCAAAGGGTGGCTGAGAACACAAATGGTTTTGGAAACTTAAATCTTTTTCAGTCAAAGAAAAAATGACTCCAGAAATTACTAATCAAAAAGCAGTATTGGCATCTGAGTAATGTCATGTACTTTTTAAAGCACTTTCAAGTATCCAGTTTCATTTGCTTCTTTAATTCATTCTGTGAGATAGGCAGAAGAGCACATGATCTTGTCCCAAGAAACACAATGATTCAAGAAAGGTTGCTCAGTCACGGTTGGAGTGTTAATGATGAGACAAATGAACTTGGGGCTCCCATATGGCCCCATATCCACAGTATCTGGGATTTAAATCTAAAATACAATGGATACATCTTCATATAGAAACTCTGCTCATTTTTGCCATCTCATGAGCACATTCCCTTCCAGGACCCTGTGTTAGTTCACTATCAAGTATCTATATGGTTCCCTCACCCATGTGGGACTCTGGAGAGCTGGGGAAGCAAGTAACCTTTGTCCTTTACCTCAAAATTACCCCAGCAATTCAGCCAACACTAAGGATGTCACTGTGGTCTCCATCTTAAAGATGAGGAAGCTGAGGATCAGGGGATGAAGACATTTGTTGGAGGTAACATGGCTAGGAGATAGAACTGTGTGTTGAAGCCAGACATTCTGTTTTGGTCAGCTTTTTCATCCCTGTGACCAAAATACCTGACAAGAACAACTTTAGAGGAGGAAAAGTATGTCTGATGCTCAATTGGTCCATAGATGACCAATTCCATTGCTCTGGGTCCAAGGTGAGGCAGAACATCATGGTGGAAGGTTGTGGAAGAGGAGATCAGAACAGAACATGGTAATAAGAAAGCTGAGAGAGAGAGAGAGAGAGAGAGAGAGCGCTCCACTCACCAGGGACAAAACACAAACTCCAAAGGCAGGCTCCCAGTGACCTCTCTCCTCCAGCCACACCCTACCTGACTAGAGCTGCTGCCCAGTTAATCCCTGTCAGTGGGTTAATGCACTGATGAGGTTTAGGCCCTCGTAACCCAGTCATTTCACCTCTGAACTTGCATTGTCTCAATGTGAGCTTTTGGAGGATACTTTATATCTAAACCATAACAGATCCATCCTGACTCTTGGAAATCAAGCTGGAAATGGACACCTTCAACAGTTGCTTATAAAATAATAGCCAACAGGTGTCCAGAGGGTTTTGGATATTGACTCAATTTCTCTCTCTCTCTCTCTCTCTCTTTCTCTCTTTCTTTTGCAGGTGCACACACATACTTGTGATGTACTGCTTGAGTTGTGGATGGTCTTAGGGGTAATGTACTCAATGGACCATTTAGCATAGAAAATCTCCCGAACATTCCAGGTGGTTCACTCCACTTGTGATCACACCTTCTGTGATGGAGATCTAACTGCATAATACATCTGAGAGATGCTGCCCCAAGTCATCGCTGTGTCTCTTAGAAAAGTTCTTGTGGTGTCCCAAATCCATTCCGCCTGTCACTTGCCTCTTCTCTGATGTGTTTCCTTCTCTCAGAAGTTCAGTGAGATGTAGCATCCCTGGGAAGGGTCATCTGAAGTCATTGTTGACTGAGTATTGAGGACATAGAGCCACTGGAAGTGTTAATTTAAGCATCAGTGACTGACTCACTGCTCATTCTCCCCTAGGGAATCCCCGCCAGGAGTTGGTAAATGGTTGCAGGAAGGAGACTCTTCATCCCAGCAATGGAGACCTCAGGTTCGCAGCTCACCCATTCTGAGCTGGCACCTGTCTGCACACATCTGTGGGAACCCCTCCTCCCCATTCCCAAAGCTGCGAATGAGGAAGACGGTTTCAGGAGTCTCAGGAATCAGTGATGAGACCCCAAGAAATCACTCGAAATCTACCTAGAAAGACATCGGTGCCCCTTCCTAGCAAGAACTTTCCTCTTCTTAATCTTTCGATCAGCTTTATACCTGACTTTACCAACCCGTGGCCTGGGAGCGCACAGACACTGAATTTAACAACCCATCCAGGGCAAGGGGCCAACAATTAGTAGGACCATTAATGAGTGACCATCCCCTACAATCACCAGGCCCATGAAAAGCCCAAATCAGCTCAGTTCTGACTCAGAGAAGCTTGCATAGTGCATTAATTAGAACTGTATTTTTATTGATGCTCTCAGTCCATCCAGGGATTAATGCATTCTCCTTGATAGGGAGTTAAAGACACCTTTTCACCCAGGCAACATAAATGGCCTCCCTCTGACCCCTCATCAACATGTCCTTGCTCTTCTTGCACTTCCCAGTGCGGGTTGTTTTAAGCTGCAAAGGAGGAAGGGAACTTCAGAGCTCACTCCCCTGTGTGACCTGCATGACCTCAGCCCCCGGCTCTGGAGGAACAGGCAAGACTGTATTACAGAAAGGCAACGCTGGGACGACTGTATAGCCCAGACAGTCTGACTGCATTGTTTCCAGAGTGAAGGCGCTGGGGTCCTAATCCCACAGCAGTGCCTTGGCATTTCCAAGGACAGAGTGGCCCCACCAGATGAGTTTGCTCAAGGAGCAATATTTCAACTCTGATATGTTTTTCAGTAATCATTTATAAAATTCTTATTGAAATTTATTACATATCTGCTTGTCATACAGAAAACATTTGCCATGTGTAATTTAACCTTTTCTGGCTATAATTATCACCAAAGAGATGGTGCATTGCTGTGCTGGGTTGAGAAAACAAGATGGAGGTGCTCGAGCCATTCATTCCACACCAAGGGCCCAGGAGACAGCATTTTAGTGTTCTTGGGTCCGGGCTGAACAATTCTGTATTTCTTTATTTGCTGTCAGACTTTTGCCTGATACTTTTTGTTCTTATGGATGTACAGTGCTATGAATAGAACTGAAATCCTAAGGAATCCTGGACTACAAGAACTGTGAACCCAGGTGACATTTTTTTCTTGTCACTAATGTTTATCTAGTACATACCACAATGCCTGAGACAGAGCAGGAAATCAATCATTTCTTGATTAATAAAATGACTTATTTTCTAATTCTAGCTGCCGCACCTTGGACAAACCCTGGGTCTCAGTTTTCAAATCTGTAATATGGGAATAATAACAACTTTATTTTCAGGATCAAATTAATCGAGTCACAGTTTTCTTAGGGAAGTGCTGTGAATGGAAGAGTGCTATGTAGGGTAACTAATTTTTAGTTTGTAAAAAGACTGTGATTATTATCCTATATCCCTGATTTTGGGGGAGCAGCCTGCTGTTCTAACTGTAAGTCTGATAGCGGTGGCCTTGGCCTGTTAAGGCAGCAGAGAAGAAACCAAGGCAATGGGTCACATGGTTCACCCTGGATATGGAGAGTGCTCCGTGGTCCAACGTCTTCCACGTGGCTCCCATCAGCAGGGGACATGTGTCCCTAGGTCCCTCCCCCTGCCCTGAGCACTGCCTTCACCGTGTCCCTGCTCCCTGTCCCCAGCCCATCTCCCTGTACAGGCAGGAAGAACTTAACCTGCAGTTCTTCCCTGGAGATCTGGACTAGCGTTGCCATAACCAGGGGTCTTTAAGTCATTTTCTAATCAGATTGACACAGATTTTGATCAGAAAGCATTTGCTCTATCATTAATTCCCCTAAAGAATTTTCAAGAAAAAGACATTTGCATTTCAAACAGGGAAAATGAAATGTTTAAGCACCTAAAACCAGGAGCTAATAGTAGAATTTCCAGAAAGCAGTAGCTGGCAGATGACGTCAGGGTCATGGGTGGGGCCAGACTCAGAAGATAGGGGTCTCTCCTATTGCTTCTTTGATTCTTATTGACAAAAGTCTGAGAGCCCCTAGTGGCACTGCACAAGGTCACAGCCCATGTGCCCAGTCTGCCCAGCTCTCCTGGATTCCGGGGAAACTCAGGCATCCTGATTCTCTTCCAGATCATGGTGAATTCCCTGCTCACCCCTGAGAGGCCAGGTGCAAGTGTCTATAGCTGATGGCCCAGGAACCTTACAACTAATTAGTTTTTCGTTTTTTTTTTTTTTTGGGGGGGGGGGGACGGGTACCAGGGATTGAACTCAGGGGCACTAGACCACTCATAGACCACTGAGCCACATCCCCGGCCCTATTTTGTATTTTATTAGAGACAGGGTCTCACCAAGTTGCTTAGTGCCTTACTTTTGCTGAGGCTAGCTTTGAACTTTCTATCCTTCTGCCTCAGCCTCCCAAGCCACTGGGATTATAAGCATGTGCCACTGCAACCAGCACAACTAATTAGTTTAAAGTCATTATTAATGTTTTCTTCAGAAGAATTCAGATCATCACTATAACTAGCAACAGCAGCAAAACCACTACCTACCAACACAACCACCACCATGACTACCACTACTATCAACACCACTACCACCATGACTACCACTACCACTACCATCACCATCACTACCATCACTGTAACTACCACCAACCATCACTACAGTTACCACTACCCCCACCACTATCAGCACTGTAACAACCACCAGCACCATTACCATTACCATCTTGGCTGGGGCCAACAACACAATCACCACCACCACTAATATCAACTTCATGACCAAAACTACCTCTACCACCCTCACCACCACCACCACCGGTATCAATACAACTACCACCACCATCACTACCACCTTCACTAGGGCCACCCACAACACAGACACTACCACTAGACCTGGGTCTGGGCTTGAGTTACAGTCCAACTAGTCATTAGCTCTATGATCTTCTAAAACTGATTTAAATTCTCAGATTCTCAGATTCCTGAAAAGAATCCCTCAAGCTGAGAGGATCAGAAGATACCTGCACAGCATCCCAGGAGAACACGGTAGCTACTTATTAGAAGGATGCTTTTGCCAAGAGAAGAGTAAATGAAGTGCTCAACAGTTATTCATTGCAGGGAAAAGAGGGAGGGTCTCACCCCAGAGTTTTGGAGTTTTTTGCCACCTTAAGAAAAGAATGTAAAGCTAAGGTCCAGCGGGCTCTTGCCCTTCTGTCAGGTCCTGTCCTTCCAGACTGGGCAGAATGCTTTGTTCCTCCTCTGTTCGATTTTCTCCAACCCTGGGAGACATGCTGTTAGGGACATGGTGAATTTGCTGGAGGAGATATCTCTATTCTTCTTGCATCTCTTGTTGTAGCAAATGTGAACAATATGACATCCAGATCTGCCCTGCCAGATTCCTGGAGCCCAGAGCATTTTGAATAGATGCCAGAAGTTAGAGCCCGCCATCTTCCAACTCTTGCACTGTCTTGGGAATGTGCCACTTGACACTGACCTGGGAAGGTCAGGCCCAGCAAGTACTGTTTCTGAGTGGCATCCTGCCCTCCCTCCTCCCTCCTTTCCTTCCTTCCTCCTGTTCCTTGTCATTAGTTCATAGACCACTACTGTGTCCACAAGGTCCCAGGAGCTGAGGGTGCCCGCCTGCCTACATGTCCCCTCTTACTCTGAGACGTGCCCAGTGGCACCTCTGCCCCTTTGCCCACTCAGTCTTTTGGTAAGGGACAGCTCTTGGCAGACAGTGGGCTGTGACCTGCCTGCCAGAGGCGCCACGCCACGTGCATGCCAAGCACATCTCCTCTCCCTCCCGGCGTGCCAGCCTCCTCTGACAAGGAAGGGTAAGGACCCTCCAGGGTTCTCGAGAACATCAATATGTTGTGTATTTAATGTGCTGGCTCTGTTACAGCAAATTAAAGCGAGGGGGCCTGGTGGAAAGGAACACAGCCCGTTGTTCACGTCCCTTGTCACGCAGGAGGCTGTGGAAACGGCCCTCCAGTGTGGAGGAGGAGGGCACATTACACCCCCTGCAGGAGCAGAGCAGGCATTAGACAAGCCCCTAGTCTTAATGGGACGCATCCGGCAAACATCTGAGCTTGGGCCTTCAATCACAAACGCTGCAGGATTTAAAAATGAATAAACTTCACATTGTGTTTCTCTTATTTATCCTTTATGCAAATTGTCCCTGGGAGGACCCATTACTCGCACTGCATGGGGACAGCAGAGGCCGGCTCGGAGGCTTGGAGGACCACTTGCAAGCAGTTCCTGGAACGCCAGGCCCGTCCTAGTGCTTTACGGAGGGAGAGGAAGCGATCATAAAAGGGAAATAAACAGACTGAGTGGTGGGCTCCTGCAGAAGGCTGGGGCACGCGCGCTCACAGTGACACGCCACAGCACGGGAGCCACACACGGGCGACATTCAGACAGGCCCTGATTCAAGGGCCTCTCTGAGGAGACCATGTGTCATCTCCCCATTATTCTCCTCTAATCACAGGGGGATGGGTCATTTGTGAGACTGAACAGAGACAGCAGCGTGCAGGGCCCTCCCATGGAGACATCCCCAGCAGCGGTGACAGGGCTCCAGAGTGAGCGGGGAACTGGCCTACTGCTGCTGCCCAAGCCCCCTAGGGCTTTTGGCACCCCAAGAAATCAGGAAGCCATGGGCCCGGGGTGTTGGGGCCATGAACCTGGAGGAAGGACGCCATGTCACAAGAGTCAGGCAAAGCCAGCACTGACCTAAAGAATGGAGAGCCCAGGCCAGGACGCAGTGGGCTTTTGGAAGGAGCGTACCACCATGAAAAATGAAGAACCCTGAGACTGGAGCTGAAGCCACATGCCATGTCCTGTCCAACGGAGCTTCTGGGCAACAAGAGCACATCACGCAGCCAACTGCAGATTTGGAAAGAGGGCGGCCTGGGCCTGGGCCTGGGCCCAAAGCCACCCCTGTGGGCTTGGGTTTTGTGGTTCCTGGCACCCCCAAGTCAGGTATGGCGGGTATGGACTCCATGCTTATTATCCAGGCAGAGGAGCTCCAGCCCCTTGGAGGGTTAAGTCTGATACCAATCAGAGTGCCCACAACACAGTTCCCTAAATGCAGTCACACAGGTCAGCGGAGGTTGGTCACCAAGTGCCCGGAGAGCTCCCTGAATGGTTCCTCCCTGGCCTCTCCTGGGAACCCATGCCTCTGAGGATCTGTCTGTTCCTCCTTGGTCCCCCGCTGTCCATGCGTCCTCTGACGCGGGCCTTTCTCTCTAGACAGCACAGCCTGAAGGCGGGCAGCACTGCCTCGCTCCCTTCCCATCCCCACCCTCAGCTCCACCCACCCTGTGATGGCCACCTGCCCCCCACAGAGGGCAAGCAGCCATCACATTTCCAGGCTCAGGGATGGAAGAGCCTGGGACCCCACCTCCTACGTCTCCCGCCCCCATATTCCCTCTAGCTAAGCTGCTGCCTCCTTTCAAAGGGCTCCTGGCTGCCACTTTATCTCTGCCATCCTCCCTTGGCCCTTGGGTCCAGTCCCTCACCGCCCCCTGGGTCTGCATACCATCTGGCTCTCACAGAGGCTGTTCTGGCCACCTGTCCTCCCTTTAGAGCCCACAGGCTCCCAGGGTTGTGGCATCTAGCTGGAGTCTCTTGAGGGTCTCCATGATTCCCTCTCATTTATTTAACACTTACCACCTTCTTAAATGTATTCAATTCCCTTCTTCGATGGCTGTGCCAGCCCTGTACTTAGCTGCAGGGATATGTAGATGGAGGCACAGTCTGTCCTCAAGAGGAACGCAGTCATTGGCAGGCACAGATTGGAAAATCAACCCTTAAGACATTATATGATCTTACAAATTCTCAAGATGCAGGGGGAAGGTGAAAGAGGAGGAAATATAGGTGGGGAAAAATGGTTCCCAGGCAAGTAAGTCTTGAGCTAATATCTTTTAAGTTATTGTTTTAATCAATTTTTCATCACAGTGACCAAAATACCTGACAAGAACAATTTTAGAGGAGGAAAAGTTCATTTGATGCTCGTGGTTTCAGAAGTCTCAGTCCATAGACGGATAACTTCATTGCTCTGGGACAAAGGTGAGACAGAACATCATGGCGGAAAGGAGTGACAGAGGAAAGCAGCTCAGGACATGGCAAGCAGGAAGCAGAGAGAGAGCGAGTTTCACTCACCAGGGACAAAATATAAACCCCAAGGGCACACTCCAGTGACCTGCCTCTTCCAGCCACGCCCTACCTACCTACAGTTACCACCCAGTTAATCAACATCAGTGATTAATCCACCAATTAGGTTATGACTATCATAATCTAACCATCTCACCTCTGAGCAATCTTGCATTGTCTCACATGTGAGCTCATATCTAAACCATAGCACTCATTAATGTACCTTTTTGCATAAGGCATGGTATGATTGTCTTTGATAAGTGAACATGCATTGAGACTAAGATGGGCATGAGGAGAAGAGGGATCAGAATTTAAGTTTTTTGTTCACCTTTTTATGACAGACACCACTCTGAGACCTTTATGTTTAAATATTATTTAAATGGTAGATAATTCTATGAAGCCAGTGCTAAAAAGAACTTTTGATAATATTGAGTGATTATGATAGGACAGGATTAAGGTCCAAGCTCTGGTGTCAGATTGCCTTGATTTGGGTGCCATTCTGCTCCCCGTTAGCTGTGTGATTATTGCAAAGTGACTTAATCTCTCTGACTCTGAGAACAGTCAGTGTCCCTATTTCTCAGGGTTGTTAAGAGGCTTAAATGAGTAACTATAAGTAAAGCACACCAACCTGGCCACAACAGAGCTAGTGCTAGCTGCTATTGCTGTTCTAGATGTTCCAGATGTATGAATTCATTTAATCTTCATGGTAGCCTTTCCAAGTAGACATACACTCATCTCACTGATGAGGAAACTAAGGGAGGGACAGACCAATTAGCCTTTTCAAGGTAGCACCATTGGTAAATGGAAGAACTATGATTTGAACCCAGGAAATCTGCCTTCAGAGGCCATGCTGAGTTCTTAGGGAGCTGGGGACCATTTGTAGAGGTGCGTTGGGGGCTGCCCCAGACATGGGCACCACTATCTCAGAAGAACTCTGGTTTAATAATGACTTTCTGAATATAAAATTTTAAAACAACATTTATTGAAATAATTTTGAAAGCATACTTACAAAGGGTGTAGAAACCACTGGTCTGAGTCAGTTTCACATTTTAGGGATGAGGATAGAGATGGAGCACAGGGAAGCGATCTGTTCCAGGTAGCACACTCAGTGCGTGACTGTGGTCCCGTCTCCTTGTGGCCACCTCTGGCCTTTCCCCTGCACCATCTCACCCCTGATCAAAGCCATTAGATTAAAAAATTCCCTAAGAGGACAGAGTGACCCAGTGTGGGCAGAGCAGCTGGTGCTGCTAGCTGGGAACCAGGTCTCTGCAGAGGAGCCAAGAGGGAATGAACCAGGCTTGGTGGGAACTTTCGGAGCCTGCCAAAGTGACTGGGCCTCCACCCACTCCATCTATGTAAATGCTGGGGATCAATTTGGGTAGGGAAAATGTAATTACCCAGATCGGAACAGGACCAGGACCTCATCCCCTGGACTGGGAAAATGCCGGAGGATTCTTCAGAACATAAAAGTTACCTCCTTCTTCCTCTGTGCCCCAACCCATCCCCATCAGACAAGAGCAGTTTGGAAAAGGAGAAAATTTCTATGGAGACTCCGGCCCATTCTTTCCCATACCCTCAGCACCAGAGGGGCAGGACCCCTAGTGTCACTGCTAAGGCGAAGGGAGCTCAGATCTCTACATCCTCACACTCTGCTGCTGATGATTTTTGACAGTGCCAATACTTGAGCTCTTGAGTGAATGCATTCATGTTACTTTGTTTTATAAGTTCTTATGAACTGATGTTGCTACCATCACCCAGAAGAATCCACTGAGCTTGACCAAAAGACAATGCAGAGGTTGCCCATCAACAAATTCCCATCCTGGAAGGCAGCAACCCTCTGTGGGATCGATCTCTGGGAGAGGAGCCCTATGCCTGGCACCTGGGGTGCATCCCTTGATGTCAGCTTCCCATTCACAAACTAAGGAAATGAAACATCCAATTTCCAGGCATCGGACCACTCTGGTTTTCCAGGCTTCCTGCAAGACTAACGGATGATCTCCACAAACATCCGGGCATCATGTGATGAAGACAGGCTCATCACATCTCCATCAGCAGAAGAACTGGACATTCCAAGATGCCTATAACATGCCAATCACTCAGCAGCAAAAAAGAGAAAGGCATTCATCTATCTTTCCATCCAACTGTCCATTTAGTCTATTTTTCCACAAGTAAGAGTGGAAGTAGCACACAATTGACTTACGGGCTGTTGGGCAGGGAACCACAAACATAAAGGTAATTAAAACCCTCCTGGCCTTGGGTGCTTGCCACGAGCGGGGCCAAGAGGCTGACAGCTGCCATTAGTGCAGCACTCCTGCAGGTGTTGTCCTGGGGAAACGCTTCCTCTCCTTACTCCTCTGCTGGAAGGGCAGTGCTTTGTTTAAGGGCTCCTATTTGATTTGCAGAGCCAGCACAGGCTCTTATGGGAAACAGTGGGGAACTGTTTCCACGCATGGAGAAATGCCTTTGCTCAGGGCAAAATCCGCTGTTTGGTGAACTGCTTTGCCTTCCCTTTGTGTCAGTATGATTTGAGGGAACCATTAAGCTTTAACAATGCAGAAAATAAATCCCCATTAAAATATATGCACCTTAAAGAACTGAGTTCTCCACCCAAACTGCAAAGGAGAACTCCCATCTCTGCCTGTCACTAGCCCCACTGTCCTTCAAGGCCAAGTGAGGAGGACTCTTATTCCAAGCACCTTCTCTTGATCCTTCATAGCTGGGAGTAATGGATCTGTCACCCCTCCAACCACCCATAGACATTTATTTGTCAAACACCTAGGGTTGGATTTTATTTGGATGATAAGCAGATTGGATTACAATGTGGACTCCACAGAGTGGTCATGAAGTGCCCTTTAGATTTGTGATCCCATTTAATAGCCACCTCTCCCCCATCCCAAGACATAATAGGGACTCCTGTAATGTTTATTGAATGAATGAATGAATGCACCTAGCTGAAAAATCAGATACCTCATCTCTCTTGTCACAGCCTAATTAAACTTCATAGCTCTCAAGATCTGTAACAATGGCAGTCCCCAGTAAGCCCCCCCAAAAATTTGGCTAGATCCAGTCTGACCTTTTTCTCAAGGGTCCCAGCCCTTAGAAGTCCCTCCCTAGACTCTGAGCTCCTATGGCTGGGATTCACATTTAACTCCAACCTCTGTCTTACTGACTTCAAATGTCATTTATCTCCTGCTCTGCCATATCTTTCATTTGGTTATAAGATGCCTCTATAGCTGGGGAATAAAGTCACAATCACTAAAAGCCAAGACTTCATCTTGCTATCCCCTTCAGAGACTAGGGTTTTGCAGAGGACTGACAGTACTCCATATATATTTCCAATGGATCCACCATCCAGAGACTCACCATTTGGTCTGAACACCTAAGCAATAGACAGGCAATGACTAATGCTTTGGAGCTGATGTGAGATGTTCTCCAGTTGTCCAAAGAAAAAAGGGTCTGGGACCCAGAAGTCACCAGAAGAAATGCAAAGACCTAACTGCAAAGCTCCCAACTCTAGGAAGTGTCTTGTTTCCTCTGAGTCAGCCTCTAATGATGAGGCCCAGCCTTGGCTCTGGCCCCAGTGCTGCATCTCACTAGTTGTGGCTTCTTGAACCCAGAGTCATAACCTCACTTGGCCTATTATCTGTCCTTTCTTTTCACATTAAGGATTAGGTCCTGTCTCAGTACCTGGGGAAACAAAAATAAATCAAAGACAATCTCAACTCTAATAAAACTTTTCTACTTAATGGTATGAAGGGGTATGAAATAATGTAAATTTTGGTATGGTATGGTCAGCAAATAAATAAGCAAAAAGTAATATGATGTGATATGATGTAGGAATCCTTGGAGACCACAGCCACTCCCGTTTCTTGAGAGAATGTAAGATTTAAAGAAGGGGTGACATAGAATTGGACAAAGCAGTTGAAGAAAGGGTCTTTCAGGCAAAGAACAGAGAGTATATTAGTCTTCTGTTGCTGCTGCAACAAAACACAGACTGTCCCCAACTTACAATGGTTCAATTTACAATCTTTGGACTCTACAGTAGTTTGAAAGTAATATACATTTAATAGAAGCTATACTTTGAATTTTGATCTCTTTCCAGTCTAGCGATATGCAGTATATTTGGTACACTTTTGGCTAACAGGATTTTCGACTTTAATGTGTTTATTGGGACATAACATCATCACATAAGTCAAGGAGCAATGGAATGGTAAGTTCACTGGCTCAAGACAAGGTGAATTTTCATTTATGGTTCTACACATCAGAAAACTGACTTGGGTCTCACTGGGCTAACACAAAGATGTCACCAGGACTGTGCTCCCTGCTGAGGGCTGTAGGGGAGGGTGCACTCCCTTCATTTTTCTGGGCTTAAGAAGTCACCCAGGTTCCTTGGCTCATGGCCGCCTTCCTTCACCTTCACAGCCAGCAACAGCTAATGGAGTCCTCCTCACACTGCCTCACTATGACCTTTTCTGCCTCCCCCTTGGGTGTAGAGCACCTGGTGATCACATTGGGTCCACCTGGATACTCCAGGAGAATCTTCCAATTGCACATACAGTCAGCTGATTAACAACCCTGAGTCGCTTTTGCCATATGAAGTCATAGTTTCACAGGTTCTGGGAAGAGGAACATCTTCAGGAATTTGTCATTCTACCTACCCCAACAAAGACAGAGGCACAGACAAGTGCAACGACAGAGAAAGAGAAATGTTCAGAGTTCAGTGTGGAGTGGTTAATAGGGAAAAATTCAGGTGATGAAGAGCCTCACATACCAAGCACATTCTTTTATCCACTGTGGATTTTGAGTAGGGGAGTGACCCTGCGTGATCAATCACTCCAGCAATGGGATGGGAAGGACCTCAAAGGAAGTGAGGCAGGGAGGCCGGCAAGGAAGTTTCTGGAGCAGTCCATATGGGAGGAGACAAAGGCTGACCTAGGATGAATGCAGGGCTGGATTTGAAGCTGCTAGGGTGTGAGTGCAGCCATGCCTGCAGTGTGTGGCTTAGGCCTCTTCATGGATGATGGTTCAGTGAGTTGAGCTGGAGACTCACTGGGCATGTGCAGAATACTCTGAAGAGGTTCAGGTATTGGTAGGACACCCAGGTAAAACGTCTTGTTGGTAGGCCATGAGTGTAAGGGATGGGAAACTCCTACCAACTTCACAGAGGCATTGTAAACACTACCAAGGCAAGAATGCAAGCAAATGCACCGTTATGTAGTTCCTCACCAGCAAATAAAGATGGTGAGCCACTGAAGATACATAGTTCATCAACAAACATATCACTGGCCCCTTCTGCGTGTCCACTGGCTTAGGTCCTACAGGGACCCAGGAAGTTCCAAGTTGCTCCTGAATTGGAGATGTGCCAGGTACTTCTGGGAAGTCAGGACACACAAGTCAGGAGAAATGGAGTAACACGAATGTCAAAGCAGCCTGTCTGGCCCACACCAGAAACCTGCCAGCGGTGCAGTTGTCTCCTTGACTCTTGGTTTCCTGCCTAAGATCACCACGTCCTTTTGATTTTATCTTCTAAACACTTCCTGATTCTGCTCCTTGATGCTTTAAGCTCAGGCTTTTTTTTTTTTTTTTTTCTTCATTTGAATTAGTGTGAAAGACCCTGAACCAGCCTCCAGTCTTATTCCCCTCCAAGCTGCTCTTTAAATGACATCTAGAGAATGATTTCTGTAACTTGAATCTGATTTTAACACTCCTCAACCTGAAACTTTTGATTCTTTAGTCCTCTTCAAAAATAACCCATCTTTAATTATTTAAACATATTGTTCTTAGTGGTTTAGAATCCAAATCTGGTAACTGTGCTGCCTGAATCTATTTCTAATGTCTGTTGTTTATCTTGATTTTTCAATCTTGTCTCATCATCTTATATGCCTGGTTATGTTTCACGAGTGTCAGACTTGTATATGAAAACTTATGATGGTAATTTGATCCGTTAGATATGCCATCTTCTTCCAGAGAGGATTTACTTTTGTTTTGGTGGGCAACCAGGGAAGAAGCACTAGCAATTCCAAATCATCCAAGTGCAAACAAGAAATATGATGGCTTGGAATTGGACTTCATTCTCTATGAGAACTGGTCTACTCGTTATTTCACCATCACTCCTGAGATAAGGCCCTTCGGGGTTCCAACCTGAAGACTGAGTATAGACCCAGGCCTTTCCTCCTTGATGGTCTCTGAACTTCCCCCTTTGACTTCATGGCCTCATGAGTCTGGTGAGAACCTTTCAGCCGCTTGGCCTCTTCATCATCACTATGTTCGGAAGCATCATTAGCCTGTTGGACTATCTCTCTGCTCTTCCCTCCTCTCCTAAATTTTGGCCTTGGAATTCCTCAGTGCTTTGAAAGCTCTCTAGTGCCTTCAAATATATCATTTTGCTTTTGTTTTTGTTAAAGAATATTTTGTTTCACTCTTCTAGTTGTTCTCAGAGGAAGAGTTGTTGGAAACAACTTAGTGTCCATCCCTCAGATACATTTTTAAGAGTGTGTGTGAGTGGGGAGGGGGAGCACAGGCAGAATCCAGCCAGGAATTCTCAAGCCAGACAATTTAGCGAGGAAATTTAATGTAAGAAACTCATGTGGAGTGTGCAGAATGAACCAAAAGAGCAAGCAGGGACCAATGAGATCAAGAACATGAGGACTAGAGGAACCCATGAAGAGTTGAAGTGATCAGAGCTCAGGAGGCAGGGCCAGCTGTCTGGAGCTGAACAATGGCATTCCCAGTAGAAAGCACAGAGCCACGGAGTGCCAGGGGTGCTGCCCAAAGCAGGGGGAGAGCAGGGTGACCTGGCTCCCTGCCTTGTCTGCTCCTCCTGCCCTGCGGTCAGGACAGTCAGCTTCCAGAGACTCCCCTGGACCAAACTCATTAGAAAGGCAGTAGCCAAGGGAGCCTGGGAAAGCAGAGGAAGACAGGAAGAGAATCTAAGACCAAAGAGCCAGTGACTGGATGCCAAGCAGACGTAGACACCCAAGAAGGTAGTATTTATGGTTGCTTCAAGGGTAGAAAGAGAATTGGTGGATGGCAGTTATGGGGGTGGAGACTGAAGTTGAAAGAGACAGTTTGTGCACATATTAAATATTAACCATAAACACATACCAGTGAAAAGTCAAATCAAACCCTTCTGTAGCAGCATTTCTCAAACTTAAAATTACCCAGGGAGAAAATGCATACCCCATGAATCTAGGTTGTGTCTGTGGAAAATTCTCTGTACACACCATCTCTTGTGATTCTGGTATGGCTTTCCAGGTGCACACACCTGAGAAGGTGACTGGGCACCTTCACACGGCTGCATCTGTGACTGGTTCCTCTGTGAAACTCACCCTTACAATGAGGACAGAGGTTGACTTTTGCTTCTCTCTTGCCTTTAATCTTTCTGCACTATGTCCTCCAAGCATCCTAATAATTTGTCCTAATCATGTGTGTTTTCCTTCTACATTAGCACCTGAGAGCTGAGGCCTTTCTTATTTACAATAAACCCCAGAAATATCTTGCACTGTCCGTGGCACATTGGAGGAGATCGTTGAAAGCTGGCTAAATTGACTGGCTCGTAATTTCCACAGAAAGAAAGTGACTGGGAAGAGTTTCCCAGAGGAGAAATCGCCTTTGACAAGCAGAGTGAAAGGGAAAATACATCCCAGGCTGGGAAAAGGGAATACACTGAGGTACTGAGGCGGCAGGCTCGTTTCTATTAGTGAACAACCCTGGCAATGAATATAAAGTGCTTTGATTTTTTTTTTTTTTTTTTTTGAAGACATATTCCCTAAACCCACACTCAATGGGTCCCCCCTATCTGGGGCCATCACTTCCCCAGATGTTAATGAGTGCTTCCAGCATTGATCATGGGGAGAGACCCCCACAGCTTTATAAAACATGCAGATGACTGGTTTTTAACGAATGCAAAATGCCAAACAAAAGCAGCATCGAAGGCCAGTTACTCATGCATAGTAAAGTTCCCAGGGAAAAAAGAAGCAAATAAATAGGGAAAAAATACCTTGGCTGGAACCATTCCTAATAGGCAATGGACAATTGGGAACAGCGGGGGTTTGCAGGGACACAGGAGCAAATAGCAAATACATTTGGAAGACATCAGTGACAGCAAGATCAAGGCAGCACCAAATGGCCCCCTGGCTTCTGTTTCTATTAGGACCTGGGGCCTGTATTCTGCCCTCTTAGACAGAAATGCTCAAGGCTAAGCTTTGTTTGTTTGTTTGTTTGTTGGGTGAGTTGGGGGGGGAAGGAAGAGTTGGACATACACACACAGCAAGAAAAAAGTCATTCTAGAAATGGTGGCATTTAAATGGGACTTCTGTGTGTTCCCTTTGAACTAGAAGCCACCGACTTGAACTTTGCCTTCCCTGAATTACGGGCAGGACCTCGCCTGATTCACCACCCTTATATTCTCACGTGAACTCAAACTGAGGCATCTCACAATATTTCCTAACGTGGCCATATACAAAGTCACCGTGACTGTCTGTGCCGATGTGCATTGTGGGGAGTAATTTGTTAAATGCGCACAGCTTCTGTAACCCTGTTTGGGCATGCCTTCGTTTTTAACATACCCAAAGCCTCAAACCCCAGCACAGTCTGGGCTGCTTCCTATCCTGTCTGCCAGCCCCGTTCTTTGCCTGGGTCATGCAGATGGCGTGACCCCAGAAGCCCTGGGAGGTCCCTCAGCCCGTGGCCCTGCACAGCCCTCACACACGGGCTTAATGATGCTTGGAATCCCTTTGCCAGAAGCACCATCTTTCTTTTCATACTGAGAAATGAGTCTCAAGTTGTAAACTCTCTGGGGAGAGAAGCCCCCCGTCCTCACATTGCTTCGGAAGTGTCAGTGGGTGTCTCTGCGTCCATCTAGGAAGCCGCCATCCTTTGGGTAGTATCCCTCGCCCATTAGACCAGGGAGTTGGCGTGTCAGCATCAGGGAAGGGCTGGCGGGGGTCAGCAGAGTCGGAAGGCTGCAGAGGGGCCGTGAAGCTGGGACATACCTGCCGAGTCTCATGTTTTATCTCAAATTTCCTGCAAATGTGAGCCTACCTGGTCATATATCCCATTTGTTTTACTACGAAATGGTGTTTGCAGTGGACACTCTGGTTCACCCAGATGTTCTTTGTAAGACAGGCATGTCCACAGCTGTCATCATTTGCTGATGACTCACAACTGTGATAATCACTGGGCATTGACCTTGGTGCAGGGTACGGGCCACACCCAAGGCTGTGCTCCCTCCTGGGGGAGTGCAGAGAATAATGGGCTAATATGAAAACACAAAAGCCCACTTGCCTCAACTTGGGATGACTCGAAGGGTCATCTCCATGGGGTCAGCTGAGACTTCCATTCATTGCCAGCACATTGCAGGCCACCCACTCCCTCTGCCTGATTACACCTTCTCCACTTCTCCCGAGAGCATGCTCCAATCAGCCTCCCGCATGCCACTCTCTACCTCAGAGTCTGGCTCTCCACCCTGAGCAGATATAGTCCTCAGAATTAGATCTAGAATGGGGTTTTGGAGTGGGCGCATCACTGTTTGGCTTGTGGCAACAAGGACCCCTTGTCTGCTGGTCACCGGCATCTGGACAGCGCCCAGCATGCTGTGGCAGGGCAGCTGTGCATCAGTGGTAAAGTGATTTAGGATCCCAGTGGAAGGGGACAGATTGACTGGAGAAATATCTGAGGCTTAGGAGGAAGTCTATGGACTTGGGTGGTTGCTGCTCGGATGGTGCAAGCCTTTGATCTAGTGAGCAGAGATAATGGTGAGCTCACCAAGCCCAAGCAAAGTACAATCCAGACAGTCTTGTTCACAGCAAGAGAGAGGCCATGGGCTCCTGCAGCCAGAAGCAGCCAGAGCAGAGGAGCAGGTGCTGAGTGAATCCTGGGTACAAGAACTTCAGAGAAGGTTGATGTGGAGCACAGCTGGTTTCCTACATGCAGGGTAGGGCCCTGGCATGTGATCAGGGACCCTGAGCCTGGGAATGGGAATAGCTGGGTAAACCCCACGGGGAATCTTGAACTCCCAGCGGAATTGATCTCAGTGGAATTAATTCCACTGGGAGTTCTCCCAACTTGTTCTAGGCTTACAGAGCTGTTTTTGTTTGGGCTGAATTCCTGACATCAGTCAGTCCACTGAGGTCCATCAAGCACTGTGCTCAGGGTACTGAGCACTCTGTTGCTCTGACACAAGTCCCTGACTGTCCAAGAGTTCTGCCTTGGCTCATGAGGGAGGCCACCCCTCTTCTGAGGTATTCTCTATCCGAGGATTGGTTAAGAAGCTAGAAACGAGAACAGGAGGAGAGTAGTCCTGAGCGACCAGCACCTGCTGCCTGTCTGATCTTGCTGGAGGTTTAGGGTCTGCTTGGAGGCCACATGTCACCTCTGCCTCAAGGGCTGTCCCCAGGCTGTCAGTTCACTGCACTTGTTTCCAGGGCTGGGGTGTGACTCCGAGGTAGAGAAAAAAAGAAAAAAGGAGAAAAACTCCACATGCTTCAGAGGGAAGGCAGCAGTAGGGAGTGTGCTGAGGCCCTGCTGCCCCCATTTCTGTATCCTGCGGATCATCTGGACCTCCTCACATTTCCTAGTGGCCACCGCAGTTGGGTGTGGCCATGCAACTGGTCTTCACCAATGGGATATGACAGAAGGCCTAAGTGCCAATTCTAGGAGAGACACCCTTCCACACACATGATTCACACCTGATTCCCCTTCAGGTGTCTAAAGAGATGAATCCAATGGCCTGGAGGCCAAGGAACCACAGGTGGAAGGAGCCAGAGGCCCAGACAACTGTGCAGAGGACCCTCCTGACACTATCTCTACTGACCCACTGTGACCTGAGCAGCGAACAAACGAGCTGGCTTCAGTGATTCACTTCCTTGCTCTGGAAACAACAAGCCAATCTTGATGAGATCCAAAGCTAGAGAAGAACGGAGGGAGGCTGGAGTGTTTAGGAGGCTGCCACCGAGGAGGGAGGCACTGAGTAGTTTCCTGCAAGAAAAATGGGCTTCCGAAGGCTCATGAGCAAGAGGGGAACCTGGCGTCCCTTCAGAAGCACACCCTGGCCTGTAGGAGGAGGAAAAGCTGGGCAGGCGACTAGAGAGGCTGAAGCAGTAAGAAGCCAGTCCAGTCATGCAGGGGGAGGCCAAGGTCAAGGCAGGAGAAGGGGTTTTGGAGGAGAGAGAGCCAAGGGCCTGAGCAGGAGGGCTCTGCAGAACATGGTGTCAGGTGGGGCATGGAGGATGCAGGGAAGCCCGAGGGTGGTTTGAATGTGTTCCCCGCAAAGCATGCATTGGAAACTCCACCCCCAAGGCAACAGTGTTGGGGACTGAGAGGTGACGAGGCTCTAGAGCAGAATGAATGGATCGGTACCATTGCCACGGGGTGGGTTACAACAGGAAGAGGATGAATCTGGCTCTTGTAATGAATGCCTATCATTTCATGTTGCCTCAGAACACATTTTCAAATACTAATTTAACTTTCTCATGCCACAAGTAGGCCACTGACATTTTCCAACTCTATATCACTCCCATATGTCTCAAGTTGGTGACCAGAGACTAGAATTTCAAGGTATCTCTCCTGCATGCAGACTGGTCTCCCCACTTTCCTGCTGCTTCCTACAAAAGGTTCATTCATAAGTTTACCCTGGAACTTAAAGTGACAACATCCTGTTCCCCAGTGGGTGTGGCTTTCCCTCCTACACTCCCCGGCCTCCACGTGCTCTACCCCCAACCCCAGGTGTGCAGGTGCTACAGGATCTGCAAGTCCTAAAATCCCTTCAATTTCCACACTGTGGTGGCCATGGAAGTTGAGCCTGCAATCCTACCCCTGACAACAAGGCAGGCAGCTCTGTGGCTGGATCCCCTGCTGGTGCTCTTCTGTCTGGGCTGCAGGTAGAGGCTGGGGACAGTGACTACCAACTACACTGAATAGAAAATTCAATAGAATCGATTTCAAAACAGTCTCCTCTTGCTCACTCTTGTTTTCTGCCTTCCACCATGGGATAACGCAGCATGAAGGCCTTTACCTTTCTTCAATATTGACTTCCTAACCTCCACAATCATGAGCCAACAAATTCCTTTAAATTTGTTTAAATTACCCAGTCTTAGCTGTGGTGCTCACCTGTAATCCCAGGTACTCACGAAACTGAGGCAGGAAGATCACAAATTTGGGCAACTTAGCAAGTCTCTGTCTTGAAATAAAAAGGTCCCGGGGTGTTGCTCAGTGGCTGAGTGTCTTCCTGGTATGCCTGAGGCTCTGAGTTCAATCTCCAGCATGGGGGGTCGGGGAGAATAGTGTTTGACATTTTGTTAAAGCAGCACAAAAAGACTAAGACAGACACCAAGAGGGTTGGAGGTCTTGAAGAGGAGAAAGATGATGATTCATGTTTGGAGTATCAGTTTGAACTGCCAAGAGTTATGGCAAAATGTCCAGCTACTATTGGAAATGTCCCCCTGGAACTGGGAAGAGGGTGAGAGCCAGTAGTGATTACAGGATAACACAGGTTGTAAGGCCTTTGCAGATCCCATCTCTGAGTCCCCTTGTTGATAAATATACCAAAAATACTCAGATCCCACATGCAGGTCTGCACTGCAGTGTAGATTCAACCCCACAATTGAATATTCTCGGAAAGAGAAATGAGCCCAAAGTGCAAGTCCCTGGGAAGATGTTTGACAGGGGCTCAGGAGGTTGACTCTCGTCCGATGTTGAACCTGACCTGGTCTCAGTATTCACACTTTCCACAAAAAGGAGGCTTAGAACAGAGACACGCTGCAATCCGTGGTAATGCAGGATGCCGTGGGCAATCCAGCAACAGAAGACAGGAGTGCGATACTGGCCTCAAGGAGAAGAACAGCAAATACCCCAAGAAATGAAAGAGAAGCCATGTATAAATGTCATTAGCACTTTCACAGTGATAAAAGAAAATACTTTTAAAATAAATGAGGTGCTACTAAATAAATGAATCACTTGAAAATGTACTTGTGGGATAACCGAGATAAATTAAAAAACAGATTAAAGTAACATCTGTATATTATCATCGTCATAAAATGGAATGGTAATGGGGGGAGCGTGCAAGGTATTATAAAACAATAATCAGAAACATGTCAATTACTGAAAGGCCACCACCGATGCAGACATATTTATCTTGGTGCTGCTATTTCTGCAGCACATTTCCCCCAGCCAGTTCTATAAGAAGGTCTGTTCAACTCTGATGAACACCCTTGAATTCCACCACAGAGTAACCCCGCCTCAGGAAGGCTGTGCGTTGAATGGATCATTGTCACCAGAAATAGCGTGTCACAGGACATGACAGCTAAGTGCTCTCTCCTTACCCTAGAATGCCCAGTTTGACATGGCCCAAACCTTTAGGAGATAACACTGGATTTCTTGGAGTATTAATAACAAAAGTTATGAACTTGACACCAATAGGCTAATTGTTAGACTTTCTAACCCTCTTTCCCATTTGATCCCTGTGGGAGGAGCCCTGTAAAGATGTGTCTCCTTTTGAAGGCTGAGGAGACGCAGGCCAGAGGGTCATATGACCTGCTCAAGCTCACGCAGCAGGAACCTGGTCTCCCGGCTCTGACCCTAACCCCAGAACACTCTCCCTCTGGCCGTTCCAGTTCATCTCTCCGGCTGCCTCACTGGTTGCCTGACTCAGTGAAGGCCCCAGACCATCAACCTCACACCACAGACTTCTTGTCGGCCTCTGTTCCTCCCTTGGGACTAGTTGGCAATTTCTCTTATTGGTCCTAGTAGACACTCCAGCCATTCTGTGTTTCTCTGGCTACTACTCAGCTCCCTGTTCCTTATCCCTCACCTTCAGCTTGGGCTTCCTTGGGAGCCTTCCCTCTTTCTCACCTTTCCTCCAGTCTCAGAAGAGTCCCATCTCCTCCTCTCAAGAAGCCCTCCTCACATCCTTGCTGTTCCCAGATCCACACCATCAGGTGCTTCCTCTCACCTGCACTCTCCCTTGGTGATTCCTTCCTTGGATCCCATGAGTGTCCCTTGTCATGAAAAACCATTTCTTTCAGCTTTGTTTGTGCCCTTCCTTCAGATATTTTCCCATTCCTCCACTGCTGTTCTTAGGAAAATTTCTATAAATGGCTGCCCTCTCTTCTAAATGCTGAAGGCTACCTCTGAGTCATTTGGGGAGTTTGTTCAGAACACAGATTCCTAGTTCTCATTTAAGAATTTCATATCTATTAGCACATAATGCATGCCTGTAATCCCAGACACTCATGAGACTGAGGCAGGAGGATCATAAATTCAAGGTCAGCCTCAGCAACTTGGTGAGGCCCCAAGCAACTTAGTGAGACCATGTCTCAAAATAAAGAATGAAAAGGGCTGGGAATGTAGCTCAGTGGTAAAGTGCCCCTGGGTTCAATTCCCAGTACAAAAAAGAAAGAAAAGAAAAAGAATTAAATTTTCCTGTGGAGGTGTGGGGCATCTATATTTATAAGATGTTCTCAGGAGATTCAGATGAGAGGTAGGATTGGGGAAATTTGACCCACAGGACCTGCATATGACCCCTAACCTCCATGGGGACCTCCATCCACTGAGGAGTGTGAAGCTGTGGGAGATAGGATAGGAAGGTGGCATCAGATCTCAGAGTCCCTGAATGCCGGGTGAGGAGCCAAGACATGATTGCCTTTCTGGCAGGACAGTCAGGAGAAGGTTCACTGTGACCTGGAGAGTGGAGGAGAATTCTTTTTCTTTTTTTCTCTCTTGGTTCCTCCCTGGAAGGAGCCCCAGTCTCAGAGGTACACTGCAAAAGATAGCAGCTTGGGCACCTAAAATTCTAAGAGGAAATCCAACTTTCTAGAGAGAAGAACAAAGAAATGTAGCCCTCTGGTCTAAAAGGTATAAAGAAAATCTCATCTTCTTTTTCTTTGCTTGCCCATCAGGTTACCCTCAATTGCAGGAAACGCTGTGGTACCATCGGCAATTAGAACTCTGAGACAGTCTATGTCTGTAAAGCCAGAGGACTTGGAAGGCGGACAGTTGATGAAAGAGAATATGGTGGAGCCCCAGAGAGGAGAGAGCTCCACAAAAGAATGCCAGAACCCTGGGCACAGTGTTGCATAAGTCTTGAGTTGCACTGTGCACTGCACAGATACAGAAAAGAACAAAAGCAAGATCCCAAAGGATGTGAGGACTGAATTGAATATGTTGCCATGAAGACCCAAACTCACCCTGGAAGCACACATGTGGGGAAGACCCAAGGAAGGATATGACAGTCCAGCTGACGTTAGAACTCTCCCATAGAAGGCAAGACTGAACTTGGGGTCTGAACCCAACTTGTTGAGTTGTATAATACCAAATCAACAAACAAAATCAACATTCTTTGAGAATTTTTAACATCTCCCAGAGTCACAGTATAAAATGCAGAATCCAGAATTACTTGACATAGGAAGAATCAGAATGTGATCAAACTGTGATCAGTTCTCAAGGGAAAGATCATCAACCCATGCCAATGCCAATATACATAAATGCTGAAATTATGAGACAAAACCTTTAAAGAAGTGATTATAACCATGATCCTTGCCTTTAAAAAAGAATGGAAAAATAGAAGTTCCAACAGAAAAATAAAAACTATTAAAAAGGAAACAAGTAGAAAATATAGAACTGGAAAATTTGAGATAAACAACTCACTGGATGTGTTCAGTTGCAGAATAGAGATGAGAGAGGAGAGAGCAAGTGAACCTGAAGATAAAAACAATCGAAATTATCCAATCTAAAGAACAGAAAGAGAGAAAGTATTGATAAAAAATGAATAGAGCCTCAGGGACCTGTGGAATAATATTAAAATGTTGACATTTTGTTATTTTAATCTCATTTTAAAAGAAAATAGGACAAGATTAGAGCAGGAAAAAATTGAAGAGATAATGTTTTAAAACTGCCCAAGTTCAATGAAAGACATAAGTCTACAGATTCAAGGTCAGTGAACCTTCAAATAGGAAAAAAAAAAAAAAAAAAAAATCAAAGAAAACCACATCCAGACAAATCATAAGGAAATTTCTGAAAACCAGAAACAAAAGAAAAAAAAGAAAAAGAAAAAAAGAAACAATTCAAAAACAGTCAGAGAAAAAAAGCACACACAGGGATTTATAAATACAGATTTCTGTCAGCAGCCGTGAGCACCAGAAAACAGTGAGAAAACATTCTTACAGTCCTGAAAGGAAAGAACTGCCAACTCAGTGAAAGCATCCTGCAGGAATGATAGTGAAAGAAATACATTCTCAGACAAAGGGAAATTTGTGAAGAGAATTCATTGCCAGCAGACTACCTAAAGGAACTATTTCTTGAAAAACGAAACAGTTCTTCAGGCTGAAGGGAAATTATACTAGAGGGAAACTTGGGACTTGAGGAATGAAAGAACAGCAATAGACATTAAAAAATGTTTGGATAAATATAATAAATTAGTTTCCTTCCCTTAAGTTCTTTGTATGTATGATCATTTAGCAAATGGAATAATAGTGACTACTGCGTTTTCAACACAGGCACCAGTATTTCACATGACAAGAATAATGTAAGGGTAGGGAGAATAAAGAGAACCATGTGGCTGTAAGATTTATATATTTTATTTGCTGTTGTACAATATTAACTCTATGGGGACAGAAAAATTAAGTATCAATATTGTAATCCCTAAAATGACTACACAAAAATAAGAGGATATAGTAAAAAAGACCATAGATAAATAATAATAGAATACTAAAAATAATCATATCCCAAAGAAGGTAGGAAAAGGCAGAAGAAAGGAATAAAAAAAACCAAAAAGACAGGGAGCAAGTAATACAAAGGTAGAGCTAAGTCACCCATTTCAGTAATTAAATTAAGTGTGAATGGTCTAGGTATAATCATTAAAAGACAGATATCATCATATTGGATATAAAATAAAGATACAACTAAATGCTGTCCAAAAGAAAGAATTTTAAATTAAAAGGAACAAATAGCTTACAAATGAAAGTATGGAAAAATCTATACCATGTAAATACTAGTCAAGAAAGAGCAACTCTATTAGCGTCAAACAAAGACGACTTTGGTGTATGTAAAGCTGAAGTGATAAACAGGAACGTGGGTCATGTCAAGAAGAACATTCTAAATGTATAGCCACCTAACTGCAGGGCTGCAAAATAAAATATAAAAAGCTTATATTTCAAGGAAGAGCTCGAAGACTCCAAACACAAAGTAATGATAAGGAAATGGGAATGTTAACTACCCTGATTTGATTAATGGATATTTATATACATTATTAGAACATAACACTATTACATGTTTAAAACTCTTTTAAAGGCTTAAGGAAATGGACATGTTAACTACCCTGATTTGATCATTATATACTATGTACATGAATAATCACACCATACCCCACAAATTTGCACAATTAAAATAATAATTAATAAAAAATTGGCAGAGCAAGTCCCCCAATATATAAAAAGGATAATACATGGTGAATAAGGGGGGTTTGTCCCTCCCCATGCAAATCTGGGTCAACATTTGAAAATCAATTACTATAATTTACATATTAACAGACAAAAGAACAAAAACTATGTGATCATCTCAGTAGGTGCAGAAAAAGCATTTAACAAAAGAAAAACATTTCCTTAACCTGATCAAGGGTAGTGGTACCATTGCATACCTATTCCTATGCTGAAATAAAAGGAACTTACAATACTAAGTGCTCATGCAGATGTGGAACACCTGAAACTCTCACACATTACTGATGGGAATGCAAAATGGGTGCATCCACCTTGATAAACAGTATGGAAGTTCTGATTTATAAAGTTATCCAAACACCATATGACCCAACAATCAATAGTGATCCAAAAGAAATAAGAATTTTTGTTCACAGAAAAACCTGTATATGAATGTTTATAATGGCTTCATTGCTAATACCCACACCTAGAAACAAACCTTCAACTAGTGAAAGGATAAACAGATCGTGAAGCATCCATGCATGGGGGAGTACTCAGTAATCACAAGGAGTGAAGTGCTGATATGGGGATCAACATGGAAAAATATCAAATGCCTAATGCCAGGTGAGAAACACAGACTCAGCTACACATTCTATAATTTCATTTATATGACATTCTGGAGGAAATGAAATTGTAGGGACAGAACAAATCAGTGGTTGCCAGGAGTAGAGGTAGAGAAAGGTCGACCTCACAGGAGCTGTCTAGGCCTCTTCCATGTTTTGATTGTGGTTACCCAATTCTAGGCATTGGAGACACTCATAGAACCATACACCAAAGAGTGAATTTGAGTTTATGTAAAGTAAAAATTTAAAAAAACTAAAATAACAAATAGAATAGCATCTATCAATATGGAGAAAAACAAAAGTAAAAATAAAATTTTAAAAAACAAAGACTGCATGGAAATAGTGTTTAAACATAAATGATTACTTAGAAGAGTTACATTTTAGTTTGCTTAGAGCTCATGACTAGCTAATCATATTATTTGAAAGAAGAGTGGGTCATTGAGAGAAGGAGACACTGCACAGATGAAATTTGTTGGATGCGTGGTAGGTGAGGCACTCTGAAATGAGAAATGCTCCTAATAGGGCAGACCTTGGATATTTTCAAAGCTTCTGAGGAGCCAGTATCTCCCCTAATATTCCCCTGTAGACCCTGGGATCTATTTTTTTTTTTTTTCTTTTTAAGGGTTTATAAAAAACAAGAACAACAAAGAAGAAAGAAAACATAACTACACATTTGCTGTTAATTCAAGCCTCATTCCCACAGAATAGTTTTCATTATTCCCAATTCACAGATGGGGAAATTGAGGCCACAAAGACAAAGTGACATAATAAGGGCTAACTTTTAAGAACTTAGTCTGCTAGGCTGTTGGAACAGTGGGAGCGGTGCCAACAATTGGAAAGAGTTCTTTTGGTTTGTTTGTTGCTTGTGTGTCGATTGTGAGAGCTATGTGAACAGAGCTGAGCTTCTGGGCTGAAGGAGTTAAAATTTAAGTGCCCATAATTAAAGCACAGAATCTGTAGTCTAGCAAATGAACTTAGGAAAAGAAACAAAGAGGGACAGGCCTGAGGCCTGAACATACCTAAACAAGCCTAAAATAAGACTGCCAAAGCATCAAAAACTAACTGGCCATGGAGGATAAACAATCTCCACAAGGCCATGGACCATCTGGTATCACCCACTTTCCCCCTTCTTCCCTTTTCTTTAAGGTTAACTTGACCCCTGCTAACCAAAATAAACTGCCCTACCCCATTGCTGGAATGTCAATTTGCACGTACTACTTGCTGATGTAATCAATGTAGTCATGTGCCCGCTTATGTTTGAATCAGCCAATTATGTGTACCCGCGCCAAACTCCCTAACTTTTCCTATATAAACCCCTGATTTCTGAGCCTCGGGGTCAACTCCTCTATCTCCTGCGTGAGATACGTGTTGGCCCGGAGCTCCGTTATTAAAGTGCCTCGTGCTTTTGCATCAAGCCGGTCTCTCGTGTTTCCTGGAGCGCGCCATCCTGAGACTCGAGTAAGGGTCTTCCTTTTGGGGGGTCCTATAGGGCTCAGTAAGGAGGTGGGTATGGACTATAAGAGGAGCAGGTGGAGGTGGGGACCTTTGGCTTTCCCAGAGTGGCTGGAGAGTCAGCCCGTCTTAGGCAGACAGAGGCGAGAGCTGAAGAATGAGAACTCCAGGCACTACCCACTATTACCATCGCACCACTCCTCGTCTCCCTCTGCCCAGCGCCTGCCTGTCTACTAAGGTGCAGATGAGGGTTATTGAAAGTGATGGCATTTCAGTGTCAGTCACTGACTAGTGGAGGTGTCATGTGCCATCCCTAAATCCTTGCTCATTAGCAATGTTCCAAAACTATGTATGGAGTCCCTGAAAGACCCAGAGGGGCTGTAACTGCCAAGCCCCTGGGGATCTTCTTGTTGTCCTTCATTTAATCAGTCAGCATTTTAGCAGATCCACCAGAAAATTCATTAAGTGCCCACTGGGTGCCACAGTCAACTCAGAGGCCGCAGATATCAGGCCCCAGCGTGACTCTTGAAAGGGATGGGCCATTGGTGCCTTTGGGGGGAAAAAGCCAGTGACTTAACAGTTTGTCTCCTATTCCCTTGGTCATTAGTAAACTAGGTATTTCCTGAGAAGGGATTCTAATTCTTACCTACCTCTCAGAGATGCCAGAAAGAGCAATTAGCTGATGTTCATCTGAGACAGAAGACAAAAATGGAAAATAAAAAGCCCTATAAATGATCTTCTCCTCTTATCATCATCATTATTATCATCATCATCACCATCATCATTATTTCTGCTGAGTTACTGCTTCATCAAACTATTCTTATATTTTCAATCAGGGGAGAATAAGCCTGAATGAAACCTAAAAATTAAGGATTTAGAAGATATGTATCTGAGAGCAGAGACAATGCCAGAATCACCCCTAAAATTTTTCCAAAATGAAAGTAACATTTATGGTCCCCTCCCATCTAGTCCCACCCAAACCCACCCCCAAATCCTCAAGCACTGGTGCTGTCCTCTCTCCTCCAGTCTTTAAATTCCCCCTTTCTAGTCATTCATCAGTCTTTCCTACTGAAGTACCATTTCTAGAGGTTGCAGCTAGAATAAATAGTCAAGGGTCAGGTGAGGGTACCTGCAATCCTCTGCCCCACGGGCACAGGTGTGAGAAGGCACCAGAGGTCTGGCAGGGGCAGGCTGAGGGAGAAGCATCCCTGCAGGGTGCCGGGATGGCCCTGAGGTCTGCTGAGTCTTGGAGGAGCTGTCCAAGGTACCTGGATGGTGGTCCAGCTGCGAAAGTGGGTTGGGTGGTGAAGTCTGGGAAGGACATAGGATGATGGCTCTCTGGTTTGAGAACCCACACCGAAAGTTTATTCATTCCCCCTTTTTCCTGGGTCAGTGGCACCCTACGATGTTCACAGCCAGTGTGTCATGGAGCGAAAGAGAGGACTGTAGAGAGTACAGAATTCACTCTTGGGGTTAGAGGTCTAGTTGTTGCCCAGGGACACACAAGACCAGAACTCCGAAGGTTTCCCAAGTCCCTCCTTTTCCAAGAAGTCCTTCTGGTCTCATGTCTTCCTCCTCTTCTCACTTGTTTAGGGCTATCTTCCCTTCAAGTCTGTTAGCTCAGGAACTGCACACAAACCTATTTATCTGATTTAGCACATATCTCAAGGGCCTAAAGGAAGGGGTGACTCTGTATATGTGTGGGAGTGTGTGCATGTGTGTTTGCATGTGCATGTGAACCAGTGTGGACATTGTTCAACTCTTCATCTGTTCTTGCTCCATTTCCCTGCTTGAGAAGTACAATGTTTTTCTCCTCCTCTTCTTTTCCCTATCCCTATTCTCAATCGGGTATTTTGTTCAGAGTGAACATTTGCTCTATATTGGATGACAATTTGTTGATTTCAAAAGAATTTATAACAGCAGTGATAATCATACCTACATTGGTCTATCTCTATTTAAATTTTAAGTGTCTTTGCATGAGTGAAAATTAATTGCTCATTTTTAGCATGTTACTCATTTCAAAGCTCTTCTAAATGCACATTAGTTAATACATAAATTAAGTTGGAAGGTATTTTTGTCTCTTATAGGGAAATGGGAAAATAATATACTTAATAGAGAATAGTTTTCACTAAGCAGAGAGTAGATTGCATTTGAAGCCATCTATCACTCTTCTTTCTAATGGGGAACAGAAAAAGACAGAGTTGAAATGGAATCCAAGCCTTGTCGCCCCCTGACTGGCTCCCTCAACAAGCTCTGCAAACTCTCTGCCTCAATCTCCTCATCTATAAAAGTAGCATAATAAAATCTCACTCCTAGGGCTGATTGTGAGAATCAGGAGGCAGAAATTTTGTAAATGTTATCTTCTCCTCCCCTCTCCTCACTTGGGGAAAATTTCTGGGAAGAGCTGAGATTTAAGGCATTTCTGAATAAGAGGATTAACATTGGCCTTGTATTCATTCCCCTGCTTTCCAGAGTCCTTCTTCTACCTTTGGGGAGGTTTAAAAAACACTCTGCTGCTTTCCTCCAGCCTTGCTCCAGCACACATCTTCTGCCTACTTCTTCCATGTGAAACTCTTGAAAAGGAATCATTTCATCTGTCTCTATTTATGTTTGTTTTTCCAAAACACCTCTTGCAAAATGCAAAAGTTTTAATAACAGGAAAATGATCATTTGGTGGATTACAGAGCAGTAAAAATGAGGTTGGGAGCTGTACATACACCAAAATACTAAGCCTATTTGATGTTTATAGTGGGAAAATGTAATATTTAATAAGCAAAAAATGCAGGAAACATGAACCAGTTTTTCCCTTTCTTTCCTTCTCCAGAAGAAATTAAACAACTTTTACACACCACATACTCTTCAGTAGAGGATGCTAATGACATCCCCAATGCCTCTTCATCTGATCAAACTTTATTGTCTGTGTCAGGCTGCCAATTAAGGTATGGCTCTCCCATCGCACAAACTTCCCGAGTCACCTTAAAGGTTAATTGAATCATGTACATGTGATGCTCCAGTGGACAGGGGCTTGTAGAATTCCTTTCAGACAGTGGATCTGTTGGGAGAACAAGTGAAAAAATAAATAAATAAAAAACACACAGTGGTTGTTATACAGCTAAAGCAGAGGTTCTTCACAGGAGAGAAGTGGCCAGAGCCCGTCTTCCTCTTCCCTCTTGTCCTTCTTCACTCTGCTCTTCTCCAGTCAACACCATTTGCTGATGAAGACAGCAGTTATCCAAGACAGGTCCATCATGGAAATGGAGTCTGGCCCAGATAGCCAGCAAACCTTGGTCCCCAAGGCAAGACCTCAACCAAAGGCCCACTACTTCCAATGCACTTCCTTGAATTGAGCATTGTTCTGTTCTGAGGACCAACCCTAAGAGGATGTGTTTATGTGATCCTGAGTCTCCCCCACACTAAAAGTTACGATCCAGACACAGAATGAACTTCATTTTTCAGCCTTTGCTGAATGAGTAACTAGAATCAAAGAGTCATGGTCTCCTCAAGCTGGGTAGGTTCCTAGAAATGGTTTCCCCCAGTTCCCTGAGATCACAGAGGAGAAAACTGCAGTCATAGAGGAAGCATGGCTTTCCTGAATGCACAAGGACATGAAATAGAAGAAACTATTGCAGATGCTGGTCTGCTGATAAAGGAAGTCCCACCAACAGGACTGGATGTGCCTAAGCCCATTTGTGAATGTGCTGTGTGCTCACCCTCATAAGTCAGCATTGAACGTGCCGCAAAGAACGTCCTAAGTTCATTAAGTCAGATCTCTAGGGCCTCCACTTCGTGGCACCCTTGGTCCCCAGTAATGTTTTTAGGAATAATTTGCTACTCTAATTTTATCTAAATTTCTATTTCTTGTAATTCATCCAAGTGGAGGAAACTTTGGGTTAACAGAACTTCTTTTGTAAATTAAATGAACATAAAACTGTGGCTTCAAGAATGCTGACCAAAATAGATTTTTCTAGAGGATGTGCTAAGGAGATTTTGATAAGAAATCCTGGTGTGGAGGTCCACAATAAAGTTCATAGACTCATAGGATCTCAGGAATGGACAGTTCATGAAAAGTCACCTTACCTAAATAATACCCAGTACAATTCCTGAGCCTCAGTAAATAACTGGTGAAAACATGAGAGGATGTTGGATATATAGCTGCATTTCCCCATCCTCTGCTCTCCAGGAATAAAAAGGTGATATTTTACTCTTTAGGGTGGTATTGCCACCTGATGAGTTGGCCCAGATCACTTTAGTCATCAATATTATAAATTTCTTCCTAAGCCCAAATCTGTTGATGACTTATAATGCCTGAAGTTCCAGTTCTGTTTTAAGGGGCAATTCAGAGTGAATATATCTCTCTCCCATATGACAGCCCCACTGTTGCTTAATTATTTTAAAATAGTTACTACGCATACCTAAATGTCTCTTCTTCAACCATTCATCTAATTGCATGGCTACCTCAGGAGATTATTTCAAGTATTAAATGACTTGTCCATTAAGCACCTGGAATGTAGTAAGCAATCAATAAAAAGCATATATTATTTTTGTTATGAAGACTTTGATTTCAACTGCTCTAATGTTATAAGGGAAGCTCAGTCTCAAAAACAATCTGCATGAGGCTTTATTTATTAAATAAGCCAGCCTGAGCAATATGGGGGAATACAGACCATATTTGCACACAGGAAGGGTTGATAAGTGTTAGGAGCTCACTCATTTCCTTGGGGACAGAATTACCCAAAGGGAGGAGGGATAGGAACTCACAAAATCAGCATACTGCAACCATGACTTAGACTAAGCATAGCTATGAGCAGCAAGTTTTATTAAACTTTGTATACTTGGAGTCTCTTAGTGAGTCCATCCAAATAGGAAGCTCAGTCATAATGACCTTGATGGTGTCCTAGTCCCAGAAATGTCTCTGAACATGCTTTTATTTGTCATTTTCCCTTGCAAAGGGACTCGACTAGAATATAAAATTTCCCAAAGGACCCAACCTAATCCCTGTAGCATAAATCACTAGCTGTTCACCAAATTCTATTTTGTTCTCTGTTTAGGCACATGGCTAACTACATTTCCCTACTTCCTTTGCATTTGCAGCCAAATAGAAGTTTTAACCAATGATACGAAATGACGGTGATATATTCCACTTCTAGACTTCTAAGAGAGAAGATATGATTCTCATCTTCATTCCTTCTGTCCTCCACTACCAGCTGCTATCGATTATAGCCCAAAGTTTAAAAGTTTGATAGACTCTCAAGAGGAAAGGAACCTGGGTCCCTGAGTCACCATGTGGAGAAAAACTAGCTGCCTAGTGGACAGTAACATCAAAGTTGCATTGTTATTAAACCAAGAATAAACTTCAGTGGTGCTTGATACTTTGAAGTAGGTCCTGGTGTCTCAAAAATCTAAAATATGTGAAATTTGCTGAAGGGCCTAATGATGAGTAGCAGAGACAGGCACTGGAGGAAGGAAAGAAAACCACCTATGCTAGCTGGTTGCAAAATATATGATAAAATTGTCACATTCAGTAACACGAATGTGAGTGTGAAGCCACCATAAGTGCTTACACAACCTGCAGATCTACTGGGGGCATTTGAAAAAAAAAGCCAGAAGAATAGGTTTCATACATATAAGTGACAAAGAAAGATATGAGTCCTGGCATTTAAGAGTAGAAATGTTAAGGAATAGAAAGAGCCCAGAAATTTGAAAATTCACATAGTTAGAAAAGTCAACTGTTTCTGAACCAGAAATAACAGGAGATAAGACCTTTCCACTCGAGCTTGTTGTTTGAGATGTCCTCCATGTGGCTGCCATTAACTTGGGAAAGAGAAGCAACAAAAGAGGCTATGAGAACTATGTCCACCATAGAAGTCTGGTTGTGATTCCCAGCATGGGAAGATGACTGGATGTAAATAGATCAGAAGAACTGTACTGATTTGTTTAATATAATATCTCAAAGAAGACATTATCTTATAATGCAACATTCAATCAACAGAATTTTTAATAAACAACTATCATAGAAAAGCTATTATGCAAACATCTGAAGATGCAAAGAGAAAACATTTGCTGACCATGTGTGATTCTTTTCAGTGGAGAAAAGAAGGGAAACGAGGCAGATGAGGATAAAAATAATGCAGATGCTATGATAAAAGTACCCAATGCAATCATTTGTCAGTTAAATGAAATGTCTGGGACAGTTTCAGTGCCAGGGAAGTGACAGTGCGCCAAAGAGACCAGGATGTCTTCCTTCACAGAGCAGACACTCTACTGGAGGTCCCAAGGGCACAAAGGATCAAACCTTCTGGGTCACCAAAGCTTCAGTGGAGAAGGGGGCATTTCTTTCCGGGTCCTATTTAAAGGGGAAAACAAGCTCTAATTGACAGAGAAATGGCTACGAGGAATATTCAGAGCATTATTTATGATCAGAAGGATCTAGGGGGAACATTGAAAGCAGAACTGCTTTTTGATTTGTAACCTTGCACCCTTGAGGCAATGCATACTGTACATTGTGTGTGTCAGATTAAAAGAACTGTACTGTTAAAAAAGACCTCTGACTGTTTGAATCCTAAAATAATTCCAGTCCTAGTCCATTTTGTGTTGCTATAACAATACTGGAGACTGAGTAATTTATAAAGAACAGTGTTTTGTTTCTTATTGTTCTGGAAGATGGCAGGTCCAGATTGAGGGATCCACACACCGTGAGGTCTTCCTTGTTGCTGCATCATCCCATGGCAGAAGGCAGAAGGGCAAAAGAGCATGAATGAGAGAGAAAGCTGGAAAGGTCCAACTCACTTTTCTAATAAATTCACTCTGGAGATAAGAAAACCACTACCACAATAGTGACATTAATCCTTAATGACAGAAAAGCCTCGGGAACTAGTCATCTATAAATGTCTCCTTTCAGTTCTGTTTTACTGGGCCTTAACTTCCCAAATACGTGAACTTTGGTGGACACATCCATACAATAGCAGTCTTCAAAGTCACATGATCAGAAAGAGGACAATGAAAGATAGACAACACCCAAGGGATGCGGGTACCTCCATGCTCGTTTTAGATGTAGCCATGAAGGGTAAAAAGAAGAGACGTTTTAGAAAGCAAAGTCAAGATCATTGGAGAACAATGAACAAAGAACTCTTCCCTTGGAGAGAAACCAAGTTCTAGGTAGGGGACTTCCTCCAGGACAAGAGTAGGGGGGTGTCTTCTCCAGGTCCACCAGGCAAGATTCCACCATGGCTACAGACCAGAGAGTCATGGGTGCCGCCCATCTCCCATTCTTTGAGTAAAAATTACTGCTGTGCTAGGCTTGTCCCTACTTGTCATTGTACATTTTGAATGCTGTGGAAGTGGGGAGAAGAGATTTGTAACCAGCCCAAAACAATCATATCAAGATACGCAATGGTAACTGTCCGTCATCTGACAATGCTGGTTTGGGATCTGAACTCAGTAACTAGGCAGGACTTCAGGCAATCTCTCCAGGATGGGGTCAGCGGCTGGTGTGTTGGATAAGGAATGTCAAAGAATAATTGGTGGCTCCATGGTCAGAACACTACGGCAGACTGACCTGCTCTGGTTAATACACAGTCACTCTGCTTGAACTTTCACTCATTTGTAAACCTTCCTGGATAAAGATATGAAAGTCCCCATGTGGCCTGACCAGAGTAATGACCTTGGAGTTTCCACCATGTGGGAGTTGGTGACACTGTAATTGGCCATAAGCTTTCCTTCTTCCAGTCAGCGATGACTTCTTCTCACTAAAAAAATAGAAAACCACTCCTTGAATCACTTTCCCATACCTTCCTTGGTGCCCAGGACACAGACATGTTCCAACAGGAAACCTCCTGGATTCCTCAGATTGCATCATTGCTCCCAACTTTGCCAGAACTGGACATGCCCTGCTTCACATTCTGGTTTTCACTTCCTAATCATAAGGTTCATGAGTAAATTCTAGGAACAAGCACAGTTCCTTACATGTATCCTCCATAGAACTGCCCAACAGTAAATAATTGAGAAATATCTGTTCATTAATAATTGGCGGGCCACTTTAGAGAGTACAATGGTAGTTTGGATCTTGAATGTTCCCCAAAGGCTTGGTTCTTAGCCCATGGTACAATTAGGAGGTGTGGAAACTTTAAGAGGTGGGGCCTAGTGGGAGGATGTTAGGTGTCTGGGGGTGTATCCTTGAAGGGGATGACAGAACCCTGCCCCTTCCTCTCTCTCTTCCTTCTCAGCTACCATGAGGTGAACAGTTCTCTTCCACCACATGCTCCTGTCATGATGTACTGTGCTACCCTAGACCCAAAGCAACAGGCCCAAGTGACCATAGACCAACACTTCTAAAACTTGGAGCTAAAATAAACCTTTTCCCTTACAAAGTTAATTTTCTCAGGTATTCTGTTACGGCAACACAAAACTGATTTACATGTAGAGATCCTATTTCCTTTTATTTTATAAATACTTATTGTTTACCTATGATGTGTCAGACACTGAAGTAAGACACCTCTTTGCCACCAGCTTCTCATGCTTTCATGTAGAAAACAGGCACACAGGAATTAGGACTGGGCGAAGGGGCAGGTTGTGACAGAGACAAGCATGGGGCATGATGGTATCAGGGAGAGGAGCCCCTAGCCCAGGCCTGGGGAGTTGGAACAGAAAGCTTCTCAGACAGAGAAGGATACACACCACAACCTGCTCCCAATTGTCCCTTCAATCAGAACTCAGATTCTAAAAGGCATCATCACTGATTCCCACCTGCCTGACAGAATTTAAAAGTGGAGATGGATACTCAGTGGGCCCAGCTGCAGGGCAGGCTGGGTTGCCGGCACTTGGCAGTGGGCTCATCCCAGTGCCACTGCAGTTTGGAAGCCTTCTAAACCCCTCATCCATCAGCAGAGGCTCTTCAATCCGATTCCATCCCCATTACAACTGGCCAGGTGTCTTGGGGGTGGGCAGGTGCTGGAGAAGAGTCTGGGTGTTTGGCCCAGGGGCTGTGGCAGGCAGAAGCCCTCACGGTAGCATAGCGACCAAGAACCCAACCTTCAGACCACCATCATCGATCCTGGCTCTAAAACTGCAGACCTGTGTGACTTGGACTTAACTGCTGTATGCCTCAGTATCCCCATCCGTCAAAAAGGGACACTGACAGTGTGTGGAAAGATGACATGAGATGATTTGAAGCCCTCTGTGTCTGGCTTCTTTCACTAGCAGCAGGTTTTTGAGACACACCCACACTGCTGTGTGTGCCTTGTCATTCCTTCTCATTGTTGAGTGGTACTCTAGTGCCTGAATATGTCACTACTACCTGTTGATGGACAGCTTGAGGCTGTAAACCTTCACAGTCTTTTGTGTAGACATATGTTTTTCTTTCTCTTACATCATTTAGTAAGTATATGCTTAATTATGTAAGAAACAGTCACACTATTTTCCAGGGAGCATGGACCATTTTTCCTTTTAACCAGCAGATGCATGAGAGCTTCTCTTTCTCCACATCCCTACAAGCACTTGGTCTCTCTGTATGTTAAATTTATCTATTTGGTGCATTTGTAGTCATATTTAATTGTGGTTCTAATTTGCATTTCTATATGAACTTTTTTCTTTTTTTATTGTTTGTCCTGTTTACTAACACACAACAGCAGAATGCATTTTGATTCATTGTTCACAAGTGGAGTACATATTCTTCCAAAAAAATCATATCCATCTTTAAAAACAAAAAAACTGCAGAGATTTGATGGTCTATGCCCAGATACTGATAGGAATCCCCAAAGAAGATTCTGGTTACATTGAGCAAAGTCCACACACACACACATATCCATATATCTACACATGCAGTCTTCCAACAGGCTACTGTGAAGGACAACCCTCATTTGAACACTGTGATTTGGACTAATTATTCTTAAATTATCATTACTCAATCCTGTTACCTCATAGCAGAGACTTTGGCAATGGAGCATGGTAATAGACTCTGAGATTAGTCTAACTTGGTTCATGACATTTACTAATTCTTTGACCTCAGTTTCCTCGTCTGTAAGGATTAAATGTGTTTACTACGAGCAAAGGACTCAGAAAAAGTCCAGCACATACTAAGTATTCAATGAAATTTTCATTGGATTTCTTCAACCTTTTTTTATTCTTTTGCCATAAGACTTCCATTTTACTCTTAACAATTCTACTCTTTCCAGCTTATTCTGGACCTAGGGCTTAATGGAACTTGAGTAGGAATCCCATAGCACTGAATCCAGTGGATTTAGGTACTCAGAGCTTATAGCACAGAGAGGTGTCTGGACCTCCCACTGCACAGAGAGGGTCAGAAGGGCATTTGGAAAGAGAAGGGGATTTTTGCTTGCCATTTCTATAGATTTGAAAACCAAAAAAAGGGGCTAAATGAGTTACATTGAGTACTTGCAATGTGTAAGGTGACAATATTATCGATCCTCCAAATCAGGGCATTTCTGAGCTTGAAAGATTGTCCCCAATAAGTCAGAATACACAGTTTTCCCCAAAATGTGCCAGGCCCTGTGTCAGGTACTTAAAATATTTTACTTAATTACTGAACTGACCACATTCAGGTAAGAGTAAATATCATTATTCTTATTTTGCACCTGGGAAAACCAGGTTCTTGAGAGGTTAATTAACTTGCCCTTCAAATCACACCACAGTGGGCAAGATGAGGGGCTGGGATTCAGACACGGGCTCCCCCGTTCCAAGGCTCCTGCCTTCGCCACTGACCTTTCTACCTTGCAGCATCAGGGCTTCTCCCCATGTGAACCGCCTTTGCTTCTCTGCTTCCCGTTCCTTTCAAATAGTGTTAATGAAAAAATTCAGACATACAAAAAGTTGGAGAGATGATAAAGGCCCACATACCACTGTCCAGTGTGACAACTAAAACAGTCCATTTGCAGGCCCCTGTGTGTTTCTTACTAGTCTTGTTTGCCTCCCTCCACCAGGGAAGTGGGAACTATCCTGAACTTGGCTTTAAAATGTCCATGTAAAGCTTTACATTATTAAGGCACACACGTGCACCCATGAAGCATGCACCATCTAGTTTTGCAGGTTCCTAAATTTGTACAAATGGCAATGTGCTTCTGCTACTCTCCTCCATTACTCAACACCAAGGAAGTGTCATGTTCATCTTTAGTGCTGTGTACTATTCCATTGGGCAAACACACAGCAGTTTATTGATCCATTCCCCTTTTGAAGAATAAAGAGAGAAGTTCCAACTCCTCCCTGTTATGAATAGTGCTCCTATGAGCCTTCTTATCCACCTGCACAATATGTAATAGGTTCTGTGGAGTGTAGACCCAGGAGATGAGATGCTAGGTGGAAATGTTTTAGCTTTACTAGATATTGCTAGATTGTTCTCCAGAGTGGATGGGCAATTTGCCCTCTCACTAGCAACGTTTGTGAGTTAGGATTGCTTTACATCCTCACCAAACACGATCTGATCAGATGTCTTTATTTTTGTACTAGTATCTTCAACATTATTTTGAGATAGTATCATATTGCAGTTTTCGTTTTCAGTTCTCTGCATTTCTCTGATTACTTGATTGCTACAGAGACAAAGCTTTTCCAGGGTTGTTGGCTGCTTGTGTTCTCTCCTCTAGGTAGTGGCAGCTCTCCTCTTGCACCTCATCCTCTGTGCTCCTCTTCTCTCTAGAAGGCTGCCTTTGAGAGAGAAAGTCATTATCCTTTCTTACTACCTCACTGCAAGTGCCAAGTCCCCTTGTGATTTAGGGGTTATGCTGCCAAGTGGAAAGGGATGATATAATAACAAACGGAGGCATGTCACAAACGTCCCACCACCTTACAAGATTCTTGCTTTCAAAATCTGCACTTCTGTATGTTTCCCATACTGGGGTCTTTGTACTAGGATTATTGATTTATTCTTGTGGGATCCTAAAGGTCTCTAGAACACAAAAATTCATGTTTTCATTTTGCTCATCATCTTAAAATGATATTAAGAAGAGCATTTCCTGGGACATCTATTTTTTTAATAGTGTTGCTATGTGATCGAAGTACCTATATTTCTGATTTTGAAAACATCTTGGTGCTGAAGAGAGGTGGCCCTATCAATTAAGATGTTACAATGTCCATCTAAAAATGGCTTGAAATAAATTTACCATCTTATATCAATAATCCCAGAGGTAACTATTTCCAGGGCTGGTTCAGAGATTTCAATAAATCATCAAGCACCCAGGTTCTTTCCATCCTTCTATCTGCCATGATGTACATTGGCTTTCCAAACTCAGCTTAGTGGCCTCAGAGTCCCAAGAGAACTGCTGCATCCCCCAGGCATTCCATCCTTATATAGTCAAATTAAAGTGCAAGAATCTAGGGTGGACTGTGAAAGGGTTCACCAGGAAGGAAAAAGAAATCTTCCCCCAGAAATTTCCTAACAGTCTTTCCTTTATATAGCAATTATCCCTAACCACAGTATAACTTTATGGGATTTTTATTACCTGTGGTCAAAACCAATCCAAAATATAAAAACTCCAGAAATAAACAATTCTTAAGTTTTAGATTGTGTGATCATGAGTAGCATGATGAAATCTCTCTCCTTCCTACCCAGGTCATCCGTCATTCCTTATTCAGTGTATCCATACTGTGTACGCTACCCACCTGTTAGTTATTTAGAAGGTGTCTCAGTTATGAGTTTACTGACAGCTGTCTCAGTTATCAGTTGTGCCATGCTGTGTGTGCTCAAGTAACCCTTATTTTATATAGTAAAAAACCCCACACATAAGAGTAGTGATGCTGTGATTTGGATATGACAAAGAAAAGCTGTGAAGTGCTTCTTTTAAGTGAAAAGGTGAAAAAAATCCACTTAATGAGGAAAGAAAAAAATTGTACACTAAGGTTGCTAAGATCTACAGAAGAAACAAATCTTTCTGAGAAATCGTGAAGGAAGAAAAAGAAACCTGTGCTAGTTTTGCTGTTCCACCTCAAATTGCAAAAGTTACAGCCACTGGGCATGTTAAGATGGAAAAGGCATTAAATGGTAGGGTTTATCTGTAGATTTGGGCATAAAGTGGAGGTCTTAGAACATATTCCCATAGGTTTGGGGGACCCATCATGCTAATCGACTCACAGAGCCACTCCTAGCTGCTAGGAACTCTGGGAAAGCAAATCTGTGGTAGAAGATGAGTTTTGCTAGCTTGATCGAAGGAGATGGCTTTTGGGTAAGGAAAGGATGTATCTGTGCCAAGTTAAAGCTGCATGCTATCAACGCATATTATAAAAGGGAGAGTTTTGCAGTGAAACAAGAGAAAAACTCAATCATCCAGGACACTAGGTACAGGTCTGCTCCTCTCCCCTTGCCCATCCCCATACCCAACCTATGGCAGCATGTGAGACCTTGAGATGTTTGTACAATCCAAGTGTATGCCTCAATTACTTTAAAGAAACAAACTTTTGCTCCCTCTTTCCCCCTGCTTTTCCTGGGCTCCTCAGTTCAATTCCCTGCCTTCTTTGATCCCAACCATGCACACAAGGTTTTCCTTCAGTTTTCAGTTGTTGTAAAGGTAGTTCTTTCTGAGGACTTCACTCATGGCCCCCTCCCAGGCAAACTGCATTTCATAGCAGCAGTAGGGCCTTGAAGCACCAAAGCATAAACTCTGGCATCACACTGCATCGCGTTAAAAATCCCAGCTCCAATGCTGTAGGCACCCATACGATAACAAGGGACTATCAGAAATAACTTTACGCCTATAGATTCAACAACTTAGATGAAATGGAAAGATTATTTGAAAGACAAATGAGAAAAACTGACTGACTGAAGAAAAAAACAGAAAAGTCTAAAAAGAGTTCTATACCCATTAAAGAGATTAATTAGCAATTTTAAAGACCAAAGAAAACACAAAGAAATTACCAAGAAGAAATATCACTGATACTCCACGAACCCTTCCAAAAATTCAGGAGGAAAAAATATTTCCCAAGTCATTTTATGAAGAGACCATTAACCCTGACACCAAAACCAAAGAAAAGGAAACTGCAAGTTGCCTTGAATATAGTTACAAAAATCCCCAAAAAGTTATTAGTAAATTGCATCCAGCAACATAGCGAAAGGATACTAGATCATGTCAAGGGAGCCTTCTGTCAGAAAGGCAACAGTCAAAAGTCAATCAGTATAATTTATCATGTTAACAGAAAGAATACCATATGCTTATCTAAACAGATACAGAAAATGAATTCGATCAAATTCAACACCCATTCATCCCATTTATCCTTTTCATCTCTTTCATGATGTTAAAAGTTCTTAGCAAACTAGAAATGTGATAAAGGGTATCCACAAAACATTTAGAGCAATCATCCTACTTAATAGTGAAATAGTCTATGATTTCTCCTACTATGGGAATATTGCAAAAACATTGTTTCCCACCACCTTTATTCAACACTGTGTTTGGACGTCTTAGCTAATGCAATAAGGTAAGAAAAACAAATAAAGGTCCTACAGATTAGAAAGGAAGAAGGAAAAGTGCCTTCATTTGCAGAGAACATGAACACGTGCTTGGAAAATCCTGAGAAATTTTTCAAAAAGCTACAATATCCTCACAAAAACCTCTACACAACTGTCCATATTAACTTTTCTCAGAATTGTCAAAAACAGAAAAACCTAAGTCTCTATCAAGAGTTAAATGGACAGGGACTGGGGTTGTAGCTCAGCGGTAGCGTACTTGCCTGGAGAGTGTGAGGCACTGGGTTCGATTCTCAGCACCACATATAAATAAAACAAAATAAAGATCCATTGACTAAAAAAATATTTAAAGAAAATAGTTAAGTGGACAAATATTCTTCAATCAAAAGAAAAAAACAAGTGATACATTAAAAATGAGCAAACTTTAAAAAAAGCTGAGGGAAAAAATCTGGCACAAATATATATATACAAATATATATATACATATATATATAGTATGACTTCCATTTTATGAAATGCAAAGAAAAAACAACCTAACTGATGGTAAATACAGAGATCAGTATTTTCCTGAGGAGGGAGTAGGAACTGATTTTGTAGGGCACACAGAAGACGTTGGGGCTCATTGATATGTTCCATTTCTTGGTTGTGGTGGTAGTTCCATGGACAAACATTTGTCAGAACACATCACAGTGCACACTTAAAATGTGTGCATTTTTGGTCAAGTATGCATCTCAGTCCAGTTGATATTTTAAAAAAAATCTGTTCTCTTTACTTACAGCGTGGTTTAGAATAGTTAATTTATCCTTTAGAACCTCAACTTCATAAAATGACAATAATATTTACTTTGCAGATTTTGCCTTGCTAATTCTCTATAGATGTAATGGTGATCTGTCCAGCTATGGCACTTGCAATAGCTCTTAGTAAAAACTAACATTACTACTAAGTAAGATTTGAAGACACACAGAGATGAGTCAGTCTCTAATGACAATATTATAACAAATAAACAAAACTTTCCCACAATGCAAAAAGACAGAAGGAACAACACCAATCCTCCACAAACTCTCAGAAAATAAGGAGGAAAGAATATCTCCCAAATCTTTTCATGAGGAAACGTAAAAGTAACAAAAACTGCAGAAAATACTTGAAAGCAAGGACTCGGTTGGTGCTTCACAAAATGGCTATTTCCTCTTGATTCCTCCAAGTTCCTGCATTTGGAACTTAAAGTGTGTGATCTTAGATGTTAATACAGCTGTATGTCATTTGACCTCCCCACTAGAACCACTTTTGGAAGTAGTTAGATGATGAACCATAGGACTCAGTGCAGAGAATTAAAGGGACTCGCTCACAGTCACAAAGGTCCACGAAACCTGAAATCCAGTGACTTAGAGTGCTTCGATATATTATTCTGAGAAGGTGGCATGGGGTGTAGAGGGGAGTTTCCTTTCTGCAGAACATCAGAGCAAGTATTCTGCTTCACTTTAGAGATGAAGGTCTCTGCCCAAGGTCACCGACAAAATTACTGGCAGAATGAATCTCAGACTTGGGTGTTCTTCCTGCATCCCCAGCCTCATTCTCTCCCTTGGAAATGGTGATGTACCTGGTATTTGCTCTTGACCTTCAACAGTACTTAACAGCACAAGCTGTTCTCCTCCCAAACATTTTTGTTATCATGTCTTTTCAAGGCAGTGTGGTCCTCCGTCTCCCTTGCCTCCTCCTGCCAGGGCAAACATGGGATGATGAAGGTCAGTGGACAGCTGGCCCAGCTGTTATGGCCCTGGGAGGCTGCCCCACTCCTGGATACACAGGGGGAGCAGGCGGGGTGGAGTAATTAATTTCTATGCATATCATTGCCAGGATCACTTACTGATCTGAGGAGGGAGATTAGAGATGTCACCCTATAAATTGAGTCAGAGCCTTCACCTCAGTGCCTGGCTGGCAATTTTACACAGTGCCTGACATGGTAACAAACACAGGGTGCAAAAAGGCAGCAACTCCCCTGGGTGATGGACGGGGGGAATTGGTCCAATAAATTGTTCCCTGTAAAAAGCCATGTTTCCCTCATTAAAAGGCAGTGAATTCTCTATTGCTTTTCATTAGCTCTGGCCTTGCTAGACATGAGGTGTAATTGACAGTGTGGTTACAGGAGGTGGGCCCTGAGGTGAGGAAGACAAAGAAGCTGAAAAGAGATTCTTATTTATTAAGGTGGAGGTGACAGGCAGCTGCTTAATAAGTTTGGGGCACGGGGGCAGAGGTGGGAGAGTGGTCGGATCCTCTGAGGGTGGCTCCAAGGGCATTCGATCCACCCAGAAGGAAGACCTGACTCATGGGAGGAGACAGGGCCTCCCCTAGGCAGAGGCACAACCAGGAGGAGTGGGCTGGTGGTCACTTCTGCCCGGCCTAGAGAAGCCATGAACACGCCACCGAGGTCAAAAGGCGTGGAGGCTGTTCCTGGCTTGGTCATTTGAGTAGACAGACGATGATGTAGTCCTGGAAAAGTCACTAAACCTTCAGGTTTCAGTTTCTCCAGGAGTAAGGACAGGATCAAGTGAGAGTCCTTCCCTGGCAAGACACTTGGGCAACGACTTGAGATACCAGGGACGCGTTTCTGATCCCTGTTTCCGCAGGCTCAGCATGGATTACGTTTCATGCCACTCACTGTCATTTCACCTTGCCCCAGAAGTGGCCACTGGGAGCCTCCAGTTGGTTCCTGTTCCCTCTCAGGTGTCCCCTTCATTCTTGGATCCCTTCTCACATCGCAGACAAGATGCTCCAGACTCGTCAGGAGCATCTCACACTCTCCACACCCTAGCCTGGTGCCTCTAGGGAGCCCGAAGCAACACGACTGGCCCAGGAGCCATCACCCCACATTTGAAACTGCAGCACAGACTGCCCCCGCGGGAAGCCGCGGGACAGGCAGGAGGTGTCGCCCCCTCACCGCAGGTCTAGGGAGAGGGGCTTCTTCAAGCTGCTGCATCCCCAGGATGTGGGAACACTGTACTGGTGCGCAACACTTGCCAGAGCCATCTCAAAAACAGACGCCATGTCTCCTACCCGGGGAATGGAATGTGAGATGCACAGCTGGCTGCCCTGGAGCCTCTTCACTCCCCAGCCAGTGTGGGCAGGCGGGAGAGAGAAGATCCTGCCAAAGAGAACCTCCTGATAGGGCGGGCATGAGCCCAGCAGGGAGCAGGACGTGGAGACCTGGTGCCTCTGCAAAGGAGTCCACGGCCCACCTAGCAGATGCACACCCTTGTAAGAAGTGCAGGTCAAGTTTCATAGAAGGGTCGCTAAGAACAATCGTCACCCAGAAAATGGGTCAACTTAGCAAAAGTCAAATGTGAAACAGTTTCCAGACAGCCAAAAGGAAGCCCATGTGACTTCGGTTCTGGGTAAGTGAGGCTACCCCTCCCCTGTGCTACCTTTTTGGGATCAGAAGTACCTCTGGGCCAGGGCAGGGGTCGGGGGGTAGGGCTGGAAGAAACCAAAGATGCTGATCACAACCTCACCTGCCTCCAGTCCCCATTCTCATCCACCCGAAAGGAAAAGATTTGGGGTATTTAAACATCAGTTTGCTGGACATTTTAATTACTACTATAAGATTATTCTTCTGACCCTGTGAAGACTACCTTCCAAGATCTCACCCAGGGGCAGCAAAGGCCAGGGCAAAAGCCCTGCCCAGCAGGTTTGCAGCTCTAATGAGGAGAAGGTGGGTAGAGACTGTGATGATTTCCTAATTAAACTCTAGTGAATTTTTCCAGGTGCTGCTATAAATGTAACAAAGTGCCACAGAATAGATGGCTTAACACAGATTTATTATCTCCCAATTTAGGAGACTAAAGTCCAAAATCAAGGTGCTGAGGGCCACAGTCCCTTTGAAGGGCTAGGATAGGATCTTTTCCAAGCCTCTCCCCGAGCTTCTGGTGTCCTCCGATGCTCCTCGGCATGTGCTAGGTCATCTTCTCTCTGGGCCTCTTCATGCTATCTTCCCTCTATATGTGTATGTCTCTCTGTCCAAATGTCCCCCTTCTTAAAGGACACTAGTTATATTAGACTAGGGCACACCCTTAATAACCTCATATTAAACCTGATTACCTGCAGAGACTATTTCCAAGCAAGGTCACATTCACAAGTAGCAGGGTTGGGACTTCAGCATCTTTTGGGTGGGGGAGGGACCCAATCAACCTGTCATACCTGCTTTCTCAACAAACCCTTCTTCCTGAGCACCTGCTGTGTTACGTGCTGCTCTGGGCACTTGAGATACAAAACCCATTACCCAGAGAAACACACGGTTGTGAGGATCACTAGAGAGCAGTGATTGCATCTGCAAAGTGGACCTCTCTGGTACCCAGGAAGACACATCTCTCTGAAGGAAGCGACTCTTGAATTGAGGCTTACATTCCAAGTTGACTATAGCTTGGCAGAGACTTGGAGTTGGTAGTCCAGGATGGACAGAGGATGACAGTGACCAACCATCTTGGTTTTCCTAGGACCAAGAGGGTTTCTGGAATATAGCACTTCCAGTGCTAGAAGGGGAAAGTCCAGGGCAAACTAGGAAGAGTGGGTCACTCTTGACAGGAGAGACACATGACTTCAGCAAGCAGAGAAGTCACAATCAATCAGTAAAACTGAAGGTAAGGTGAAATAAAATTTCATACTAAGGTGCTCCTTGCCATTTGGAAGCAAGTGTGAACTGTTGGCTGGAGCATCTTGGGAACACTTCAAGGGGAGATGTGGAATTTCAGCTGGAATTTGGAGGTCAGGAGGATTTGAATGAGGGGAGAGAGGCTTTTCCAAATGGAAGGAGCAGAAGGAACAGCATTCACAGGACAGAAGCTTACCTGTGTGAGTTTCAGGTATAAAAGGAGGTGAATTTCTGTCTCTGGAGGTTAGGACCTTGGGAAGGAAGATAGGATAGTGCTTCTTTGCAGAGATCTCATTAGGAAGACAGACGATAAAGCCAACTCACCCAACAGGATCCATGAGATGCGAACCTTGCACAGGAAAATGCTGGAAATGATGGGTCACTGAGGAGTTCACACTTTTTCCAGATTCTTAGGGAAAGCTCTGCTTGGTTCCTATGGAATACCAAGAACCAAGTTCTGGGAGGGCTATGGCCTCCTAAGCAACTGAGAAAGACTCTTCTCTCTGCTTCCTCCCTATTGACTGTGTTCACCCTTCCTTCCATCTGCCCAGTAATTACAACATGACCACCATATTCTGGGTCATGTACCAAGGGCAGGAGCATAACAGTGAGTGAAAGAGAAAGGGCCTCCTCCTCTTGGAAGCTGAAGCTCCAAAAGAGGAATCAAACATTGGTTAAGTACTCAGACACAGAAATACAAGATCACAAATAGATCTGTACAACAAAGATGAAGGTCCAGGGTCCTACTGAGAGTAAAATGGCTGGGGAACCAGAAAGCAAGGTCTGCCTATTTATTGGACCATCCTCAGCACAGCTCAGAGGAAATGCTCACTCAATGATAAAGATCAGAGAGTGAATCTGAGAACCAGAGAAGGTAGGAGAGGGGCAGGTGGAGGGAGCCCAGCTGTGTCTGTTCAGGAAAGGACTTCAGCAGATACACTCAAGGGCTCTTGAAACAGAATGCCCGAGGATTCACTGGATATTTTCCCTGAGTAATTAGTTTATCCTTTTCCCACTGGCCATCCAGATAATTGGGGGATCTCAAGAAATCGGATCAAAAGCCATTTTCCCATAATAAAGAATGGTTCCTCCCACCCTCATTCCTCTTTGAGTTTTCTTAATTCTCCCTTTCCTCTTCTCCTGCCTCCACAGAGATCTTCAAGGGGGACCCGTCCAGCTGCCTGGCACTCCACGCCTTGTTGTCCTCAGAAGAAATACTAGCAAAATGGGAGCCTTAAAATTAAATAGCATGGAGTGTCCAATAATTAATTTGATTTTATACCCATTGTTTATTTAATACAACTTTAAGACTACATTAAGAAGGCAGAACTGTGCAGCGTAGCATGAAAATGAGCTGGAAGCTTTCCAAGTGGAGGCCAGGAATTAGCAAATTGGTCAGATGTGCAGGATGGCGCCCACTAAGATGCAATCATGAAGCTTCATCAGCAAGAGACTAACCCGGAAGCCTCCGCTGCCCTGGTCCCTGCTCTGTAGAACAGCCCGAAGCCCCTTACTCAGCTAGAGGGAGCACAGCATCCACCATAGACTTCCAAGCAGGCTGTGCTGGGTGGCCCAGAGCCACAAGTGGGCGGCAGGATCTGTGCTGCTTCCCCATTCAGATGCCACTTGCTCTGGATTACTTGCTGCCATCTGGAAGGAGGATCTTACAAAACCACTCTGGGCCTGGTCTCTGTCCCTCAGGAGGTAAACTGGGAGCTCAGGGACTGAGGCCTGGGGCAGAGCTGCCTCAGTCAGTGAGGGCACATGTGTCTGTGGCTGTCTTGCCCCTTTGCTTTCTATGGCTTCCGTGGATCTGGCCATCTTCTGAGCTTCCTGATCAGTTGACCTACACGGCCCCAGGGTTTCCTGGGAAACGGCCCACAGATCACTTGCCTCGCTGACCTCCACTGGCTCAGAGCCCTCAGTCCCACGCAGGCATCAGCCCCTCGTCCTCATCTTGGCCTCCTCCTCTGGATTTCTGGCCTTTCCCATCCCCTTCTTTCCTGGTTTCTCATCCGCTTTCACAACGTGCTGTGGTTAGTGTCTGCCCATAGCAGCCATGTCATTCCCTAGATCCTCTGACTGGGCCACTGGACAGTAGCCACACACATTGGACCTCAAGCCAGGATGCCTTCTCTGTGAACAGTGCATCCACTGCAGAGTCAAGGGACCAGGACTGACCTGGGCGGGCTTCCCTGGTTAGCCTGACTGCTGGATCCCGCAGGACAGCTCCACCATGAGGTCTGGACCCCAGCCTAGCATTCAGGGCATTGCTCTTGGCCAGCAGGCTTCCTGCCCATGCTGGTGCTGAATTTCCTGTTGCTCAGTTCAGCCTCCCAACTCCCCTAGGCCGTGCTGGTTGACTGGCCTGTTGCTTCAGCACGTGCTCTGCACGCTGCCTTCTTCTCATTGGTACAACGGGCATCTGAGCCCCGCCCACAGAGCTCCTCCCAGGGAGTGTGGGCTCTGCAGTCTAGACCAATGATGGGGTAGTAATATTTAGTCAGAACAATCTTCTCTAATGACTCATTTCTATGCCATCAATCAATAAAGCTATAGTCTTGAACTACACCTATGGAAAAATGTCACAGAAAACACTTGGTCCATTGATTTTTTTTTCTGCCTGTGTTACAGTCAGAGAACAGTAGGAGACCACATATGATCAAGAGCTAGATTATGTGTAAACACTCTGACAAGTGGAAGAGAAGGAAGAGAGAAATCCGTGTGGGCTTCCTTGGACAGATGTGGTCTGGAGGAGGAGTTCCATCAGACTTTGTCTTTCACAGTCAGACCTAAAATGGGAGTAATACTATGGACTCGAACAAGGACATGAAATCAAAGGAACTGCCAGACAAATTTATTTATTATCAATCATTCAGATAGTTATCAAGTATCTTCTGCGTCCCTGGCAAGGCATTAGGCACGAGAATTATAAAGATGAATAAGACACAGTGGCTCACAGAACTCGCAATCTAGAGGGAAAGACAGACACTTGAGGAGCTTTGTGTCTGTTATGATGATAGAGACATGCTAGGCTATTATGGGAGCACATAGGAGGGACAGGGACAGGGAGCCAAGAGGACATGGCAAGGAGGTGAGGACCACGGAGCTGGGGCTGAAAGAAGGCAGCCCCACGTGGCACAGTCAGGCGAAGGGGATAGAAGGTTCTCCAGAAAGAAGCCTGAGCATGTGGGAGGAGAGCATGTCAGGAGGAGAGAGACAACAGACATGGAAGAATCTGAAGTCCAGAGTTCTTAGAGTATAAGGTACACGTTAGAAAATGAGAGATGAGACTAAGGAGAGGGTGTAGATATGGTTTGAGTGACCCCCAAAGGTTCATGTGCAGGAAGCTCTGCCTCCAGTGTGGTGATGTTGAACTGGTGGGACTTTCAAGAGGTGGCATCTAGGGCAAGGCAATTAGGCCATGAGGGCTCTCCCCTCTGAAGGGACTGAGGTAGTTCTTGCAGATCCGAGTTAGTTCTCATGAAGACAGGTTGCTGTAAAGAAGTGTGGCTGCCTTGGCTCCCCCCTGGTCTGCATCATCATGTGATCTCCTCTGCATGTGTTCCTATCATCATGATGCCATCTGCCAAGAGGCTGTTACCAGAGCCAGGCAGAGGCTGGTGCCATGCTCTCAGATCTCCAGAGCTGTGAGCTAAATATCTCTCTCTATCTCTCTCTCCCCCCATCTCTCTTTCTCTCTCTTTTCTTAGTAAAGTATCCAGTTCCAAGTATTTTGTCATAGCAACACAAAACAGACTAAATCAAGTCCTAAGACACAGTAAGAAGCTAGGAATTTGTTTACACCATAGGAAATAAGAGATCCCTCCATATTCTAAGCAGAAGAGCAACATGGTCAGATCTGGTGTTAGAAAGCTCAGGAGGGCTTGAGGATGGAGGGAAGGACTAGAGGAAAGCCATTGTAGAAGCACAGAGGGTACCTCACTGGGCAGGGTACCAAATGAGGGGTCAGGAGGCCTGACTGGGGAGGCCTGAGAACTGTCATGGGTCAGAAGACAGCCTAGAGAGGCAAAAGGATGGAAAACTAGAGCACAAGAGTCATTGAGGACATGGTGACAAATTAACGCCTCTGTAACCAGCGTACCAGAGCACAGAAAATCTTGAAAGCAGAAAAGAAAAAAAAAAAAAAAAGAATATTGCCTTCAAAGAGCAGCAGTAAGACTGCCAACTTCTTGGCAGAAATAATGGAAGCCTGAAGACAAGGAATAGCATATTCAAAATCCTAAGAAAAACAACTGCCAATACAACATTCCTGCGATGGAGATATCTTGCAAAAGCAAAGACGGGAAGACCCGCTGCTTCCTGGTGGGGAGCGGCAGTAGCTGGGGCAGAGCAGACTTCCTGCCAACAACAGCTAGAAGGGTAGACACAATGAAGAAGTCACCGGTCTGATGGCACTGGAGATCTGCTGGGGAAATGAGAGCTGAAGGGGCCAAGATTCTGGAGACCGAGGAAATTTAGAGGTGAGCTGACTTGTGCAGTCAGCAGGAGACAGAGCAGCGCTGTGCACCAGTGGCTACTAATGGAGGCCAGAAAAGACAGCACGGCTTCTGGGATCATGGGCTTCTCATCCCACGGCCTTTTATCGCTTGGATAAATGCTGTACCCAGACCTCCCTGCTGCACCACCTCTACAGAACAGGTGGGGTGAGGCCTCAGCTTTCTAACCCTGGTGAAGATGCCCTTTAACACCCTGCTGGGTGCCACAGCCCAGGAAAAGGTAGGGCTGAATCCCTGGCCTCTGTCCTGACCACCTTTTCCTGGGGCTGAGGTGGACAGTGCTCTCCCTGGAGTGATGTAGTTGTTCTGCTTTAGCGAGTCAGGGCTGGGAGCTCAGCAAGGTTTGGGTGCAGAAACGGCTACAGCTGCAAGACCGCTTTCAAGGAAAATCCAGGGATCGGAAGCCTGGCCTCTTATTCCCCGACTGAACTCCTCGGGCCTCTCCTATGTGTGGGTTTCTGCTCTGCTGCTTTGATTACTCCACTCCTCCTGCTTGGAGTGTCCTTCCAGACCACGCCACTTCTCCTGTCGGCCCGTAATCTCTCCTATGAACCCAACCACCCTGTGCGGCCACGGGCATCCGCAAGAGCCCTCCTGCTTCGACACCGGGACCACTTATCCCTAAGCACAGGCTCCCTGTGTGCTTGGTACTTAGGACCTCCAAGGACGGTTCCCAACCATTCTCCCAGACTCTAAGCCCCGTGAGGGCAGAGGTCAGCACCAGGACAGGGGTCTGCACCAACATACACCCAATACACGATGATGGGGGTGAAGAGAGAGAACCACTATGGCATTCTAAAGAGGCAAAGTAGGGGACTCGAGGGGAAAGCCAACCTCCCTTCTCAGCTTCACCTTCCCCTTCATCTCCCAATCTCCTCATTCCCTAGAGTCCTGCTCACAGAAAATAAATGCTGAATGAATAAATGAATGAATGCATGGACGAATGAACAAATGAGGCTATTTTTTTTTTTAGGCATCTTTATAAAAGAATGAGTCAGGGCCTCCTTTTATCCTTCTTCTTCTTTTCCTTTTAAAACTACCAGCCTCAGAGAGGACCTGGACCTTGACTTTAACTTTTGGAATGGGGTTCTCTCAAGAATCCAAAGCCTTGTCCTAAAAAAAAAAAAAAATACTCCATTTGCCAAAAAATTTTGCACGCAATTTTTGAAGGGTACTAGAACCTGGGTGTTCTCCATCACTCATGCAACAGCTATTTTAATTTTAATACCTGTGTCTGTCTATGGAGCGGAGCAGGGATGGTCATGAAGGTTGGTTCCCATCAAAGAAGGTACCGAAGGCCATAGATATTCCCTTCCAAGGAGAACCAAAGGGATGGGATCATTTTCAGTGCATGCAGGTGCCACACGTGATTTATAAACCAGCCATTTATCATGCTGAGCAAGTCACCGGACCTCTCTTTCCTTATTACAGAAAAAGAAAATAATTAAGTGACCAAGACAAAAAAAAAAAAAAAAAAAAAAAAAAGAGTTTGCACTTGATTCCATGGCTGATTAATTCAAGATCAATAAGATCAATGTCATGTCCCCAGAGAAATCCCAACACTGAACCTGACAATGGTTTCAATGTCACTTGGCACCAGGCTCATCTCCTCTCCAGCCTTAGGTTACTTGTGACCTGGAGCTGGCAAAGTCACCTTCTTCTTGTAACCAGGTGCACTAAACTGAATACTGGCTCCCAAAGACATTCAGGTCCTAATCCCAGGAACCTCTGAATGTTACCTAATGTGGACAAATGGACTTTGCAAATGGGATTACCTTAAGGGTGGTTAAGGTGTGATTACCGTGAACTCAGTAGCTTCACACAATACAAATATATGACCTTACAATTCTGTAAGTCAGATGTCCAACATGGATCTCACTGGTCAAGGTCAAGGTATTGGCAGGGTTTGGTTTTCGCAGCTGTAGGTATCAATCTATTTTCTTGCCTTTTCCCACTTTTCCTTGGCTCATGGCCCCATCCTGCAAAGCCAGCAATACTGGGTCACTTTTGTCTCCTACTGCCATCTCTGATTCTCCCTTCCAATCCTTCTTCTGCTTCTAAGGGTCCTTGTGATTACAGTGGACCCATAGAGATAGTGCTGGTTAGTGTTCCTATCTCAAGGTCAGCTGACTGTCAGCCATAATCCCCTTTGCCATACAACATAACACATTCATAGGTTCTGAGCTTTAGATATCACCATCTGGTGGGGGCATCATTCTGCTGACCACAGAGAAGGACATTCCACGTATGATGGAAATGTATGAACCAAGGTCCAGAAGGAGACATGCATGGGGTAGGTGTGAGGGACAGTGTAGGGACTTGTGTGCAAGGAAAGCAGGGTTCCAGAGGGAAAGTTGTGGGAGTAAGGCTAAAGAGATAGTTGGGGTCCAAATGGGCAAAGGACTGTGAATGTCAGGATGGAGAGGACTTTGGCGTATAAGCAAGAAAGACCTGGGAGTGCTTGGATGCAGCGTGGCTTCATGGCTGTCTGGAGGTTGGTGTTTATTTCTGTGACTCTGTCCATCAGGGCCCTGGGAAGTGAGGAGAAGGGATGTTCCTGAGCATCCTGTGGACATCTGTGGACAAGGGTAGCATTACTAGGAACAGAACAGCAGGATGCTGAACAAGAAAGAAGCTAGGAAGAAGGAGGAAGGGGATGGAGAACTGGACAGAGTTTAACCCATTCCTCATCTGCTCCCACCTTTTAATTCCCATTGAATACGCCTGATTCCATTTTGATAGAAAACATGCCCAGCGCGTGGTTCAGAAGGCTATAGAATTGAGAGCTATTAAATACTAAAAAGACAAGGTGAGAAACAATTTGCAAAATCTCCTCTTTTTATAGACTGCAGCGATTGAGAAAAATTGAGTGAATTCCCCAGCTGCCTCAACTGCAGTCTGTTTCAAGATTCCATCAATTTTTTACGGTACAATCAATATTTATGAATCCCCAAAGAAATGTCGCAAAGAGAAACCTAGCGCAACATTTTCTCAGTGGTTTGCAGAGATGTAACAGGGGGACCTAAATAACTTTTAAAATAATCTCAATGACAATCAAAGACTCTTCCATAGCCAATAGTGTTTAATGCTGGTGTTTATAACAGTGCTGGTCTGCCGAGGGCGGGGGCGGGGAAGGCAAGACGCACACAGTTTAATCTGTCCAAAAGATGACACTTGGCTATAATAAGTACACTGTGGTATGGTACTTAAAAATTCAAAGGAAGTGCGATATTAAAAAGTCCCTGGATTTTTTTAATGCATTAAAATATCCTCAATCGGTTAAGCAATAGATTTTTTCAGTCAACTGGAAAAAAAAAAAAAAGATTTCTGGGGAAAAAAAAAAAACAGACAAACAAATCCACATTGCTTTAATGGCTACTTTAGGTTTAATATCTAAACTTATTTAAATAACTCTGAGCCCTCCTGCTGAGAAATATTGAAACTAATGGATTCCTTTGTGCGTAATCTCCATTTAAATGTAGAGTTTAATTTCCCTTTCGGCTAAACCTGTGTGAAACTAGTCTTGAAATGTCCCTCTAAAATAAAGAAAACCCCATATAGAATATTTAGGGGGATTCCTTTATTTTATTTAAAATTGGTTTTGGGCATTAAAACTAAATAGCCAGCCAAAAGTGAGCCTGCAGACCCCATAAGTTTATACCTGGAGCCCAAGGTGGGTGCAGGGCGCCTGCCATACCCAAGTACACCAATGCCCATGTGCAGACCCCACATGCACAGGACAGACACCCACTGGATCAGAGCACTTGTCCTTGGCAGGGACCACCCCACCCACGAGATGTGCCTCTTTTCAGGGTACATCTAACTCTCTCACCCCTGAACATTGTCCCCTTTCTTGTCATAAAGATGACACTGGAAATCCTACTCCTGGAGCTTCAGCTCCCCAGCTGAAAGCTTTGATTTTGGTTCCATGCAAATTGCCTCAAGCCGAGTCCCACTTCCCTGTGGCTGAGGGCCATTCTGCACATGCATATGCATAGAGTGTGGTGTCAGAATGGGCGCTGAGCCTAGAAAGTAATCAGGCCTGCCCTTTCAACCAGCAGATAACTGAAACCTAGCCTAGGGAGGGAGGGGTGGTCACCAGGTCAGAGGTGGAATGCTGACCCCAGGCCACCATGCTCCCTTGGCCAGGGTGTGTCCGACAGCAAGGGTGTCTGGTGTGTACCTATGCTAGTTATGCACTTTGCCATCCTGGAAAAATACCCACTGCACACCTAGATATGCCGCAAACTGATTGTGTGGGTTAAAGTACAATAGGTTTCCTACAATCACCGCGACCAGTACACACAGGAGCCCGTGGGGTGGCCGCCAGAGGATTTCTTTAGCTGTCTTCTCTCAGTTGTGTAGATAAAATGCAGGTTATAAGGATGCGACATGCACATAACTCTCTTTGCAACACCTCACTGCATAATACAAGCCACACTGGGAGGCGCCTGCCTGGTGACAGGCTCCTACACTGGTGGGGAAAATCCATGGGTAACTACTAACGGAGGGAAAATACAACGAAGGCCTTTAGCTGGCCTCCGTGATGAGAAAGGCCCTGTGACAGGAGGCAGTGTCCTGGATGGGGGCCCAGTTCTGGCTCTTGCCTGCAGTGGGAGGTGGAGGAGTTCCGCACCCGCTCAGAGCATCAGGCGCCCGATGTCTAAATGATGAGACTGACCTCGTAGATCAATGACAGGACCCCGGACCAGGTGATCTGGGGGGCATTCCTCGGGCCATATGATTTGATTATATTCCATTATAAATACGTGATAGTAAGCTAATGACAAAGAGAAGGTTTGTGGCCCACTTCTAGTATAAAACGGACTGCCTCTCAGCCTCTCCAAGACCACTTGTAGAACAGCCTAGAATGCCAAATGGCGTGGGCAGTGTGATTTGAGGGAACTCCACGCTCTAATTTTATCCCCACCAGCCTATGTCATGAATCACAATGCCTGGTCCCTCCCATGGATGATAACATTAAAAACTTGAGTTCACAGGAAAAATTAGTACTCAGGAGAGGTCTTGCTGCTATTAACCGTTAACACTTTAGCTAGAATTAGTTCCTCGATCACCTTGAAGAACACAGAAACTTTGACCAGAAGGAAGAAGAACAGAGCTAGAACTCAGAGGCCATCTAGGAAAGGAAGGGCCAGTCTGGGATAAGAGCTGGGTCAGTGGAAGTCTGGGGACTGGCGAGAGTGTCCTAGGAGGGTGGGCCTGAGAACAAGCAGATTGCTCCATCTGGAGAGTTCTGAGTCGGCACTGGCCCAGCATTGCCCAGGGCCCTGTCCAGCTGTTGGGCTGTGCTCAGGCCTGTGAGATCCCCTGAGAAGCAGAAGAAATGACTCCAGTTTCCTTGTAGGGCTACGAGCTGAGTCCAGCTGGGGCTTGAGACATTACAGGAGTCAGCAGAACCGAGGGGACGTGGAGGCTCAGAACATCAGGGAGGCTCAAACAAGTGGCCTAGGGAGAAAGACTGCATGGAGAAGAGGCCATCCAGCACGGTCCAACAGAGGTGGCAGAGGGAGAAGTGAGAATAGCGGGACGGACAGAAGCCCACAGCAGCCCCCAAGTGTCTCACCTCTGGGCCTCCTTCTGAGCTAACATGTCCTGTGGATCATAGGCCAAGACTCAGACTCTAGCCTCATGGCCGGAGTCCATACCACATGCTGGTGGATGGGAAACCTCGCCTGCCTGGCCCAGCTCACAGGCAGCTCAGTTTCAACTCCTGTGCTGTTTTACCCACACGGGAGCCCAGCATGGGGAGCCAGAGCTGAGCCAGAAACCCTCAGAAGACTTCTCCTCCAGGATTCTGACTTTGGATCCCATGGAAGCCATGGACTTATCTTCTCCTATGAAAAATATACCCCTCCCCAAAGACATGGAATTTTAGAGTTCAAAGATCCCCGGGACCAGTTCCTCAGCCCCACTTGATAAGATCTAGTCTGATCCTTTCCTCCAACAGAAGAGGATCTGGGGTTGAGCGTAACATGCCCAAGGCCCCACCCTCGCTGCAGCTGGGCCGGCTCGGCTGTCTTGCTTCCAGCGCAGTGATCTTTGTGGACTGTACTCTGGCTTCATAGAGTCATTACACCATTTCACAGTTGTATCGATCACACAAAAATGCCATGAGCAACCATCCCAAAACTCAATGTCTTCAAACAATGAGCACTTGCTAAGTTCTTGAATTCTCAGGTCAGAGATTTAGACGGACTCAGCACTTGATTCTTCCGGCTTCGGTCGCGTGCTCTCATCAGGAGGTCAGCTGCCTCAACTGCAGTGACTTGGACAACTCAGCTCCCCTCCACAGACCTCTGCCCTCCGTCAGACCAGGCAGGGCAGGTTGCCAGGATAGAGTGAGAAGATCCAAAATCCATTTCAGCACCTCCTTGGCCACAGCTTGCTCATGGTTGAGCCCAGTGTCAAGTAGTAGGTCAGGCAGCTTGTCCCTGATAAAAGGGGCAAGCTAAGTTATACAGGAAAGTATGTGGCTACAGGGAATGGCCAGCTATTGGGAACACTATTGAAATCTGCCACTCATGGCTTTTATTCACCAAATAGATTGCACAGTGCCCAACGGTCAGTGCCGTGTCTCATTCCTGTAACCTAATCACCAGTGCAGTGCCTGGCACAGAGGACATGTATGGATTGATTGGTGGATTGATTGGTGTGCTCTGCTCACATGGCTCCACCCACCAAGCTGCAGGCAGGGCCAGGCTGAGTGTCCATGTTGCAGCATTTCCAAGGAGTCAACTTACCCTGGGCCACGTAAAATCAAAGGCCTTGTCCCGGATGAGGAAGAGGGAAAACTGGCCCACCTAAATTTCAAAAAGACAGATTTACCTATGTCACCTTCCCCTCCAGTGTCCCTCTAACCTGGTGATGCTGCTTGATCTTTTCACACAGGGCCTTCCTGCTGTGCCTATCTGTGAAAACCCCCACTGCTGTATCCTGCTCCAGCCCACTCCTAGCTCGCTCTTTCAGGTTCAAAATGACCTCTTTCCTAACTATGGAAATGCTAATTTTCTTAGTGAAAAATATTAACAGAGCAATCCAGATAAGCAGCACATATACGTGACCTCAAGATTATTTTTTTTATCTCATCTTGAAGCGTTATTGTCTACCCTCTCTCTACTCCACCTAGGAGACTGTGCAACACACACACACACACACACACACACACACACACACACACACTATACATACTTCTGTTTTCCTTGCAGTAGCCATTTCTGACCCCCTGTAGATAGACTTGCCTATTTCTGCTTAGCTGTTAAAAGAAGAATATCATTTCTTTCCTCTCAGCCTCCAAATGATCCTCAGGTTTCCCCAGAGAAAGGGCTGGAGATAGCATGGGACAGGGTGAGGAGGGGCTGCAGCTACTACACACAGCAGTAGTGACGCAGCAGTCAGATCCTTCCCCCAGAACAGGGCATCTGGACTCCTGCAGGACACTTTGTTGGTTCAATTGCCTTTGCTGCCCTAGCCATAGTAAATCTGATCCAGATCCAGGGTGTAGCCTGCAGCAGCCACTGATGACCCAGGCACCAGGGGACCTTAAGGCAGCCTGACTCCGATTCTGCTACACAGAGGCACTTCATACTGAATGCTGCAGACTGGCCCACCTCAATCCTCTGCTTGGGAAGACTGGCCATCTGCTAAATAAAGAGAGTGGGCCATAGGCTCTGTGTTGATTGTCCCGATACTGAACTATTCTTTCATTTCTCTAGAAGTATGTTGCATCTTGGGAGAACTTTTTGACTTTTTGAGGACTCATCTTGATCCAATCCACATTCTAGTGTATCCTGGTAATACACCTGCAGCACCAAAAGCACACATCTCTTCCCAGGTAGCTCTTGGGAACCTGAACGGAGGGTCACTTCCAGCTGCAGCTTAGCCCCACTCACAGATGATTCCATATACACTCGTTTTGACTATGTTTTTTAAATGAATTCACTTTATTAATGTCACTGACCCGATTACCCTTGGTTCATAATTATTCACTGTCCAATAAGTGTGCCATCAGGTGATCTAGTTCCTGTTATATGTAATTACAATACCAGACCCTTCTCCTTCACCTTCCGCTCCTGCAGCCTGCTGGCTGGGGAGCAGTCATCCCCCCATATCTCAAACCTCTCAGAGGGCACTTGGAGTGAGGATGGGTGGCTCATTATCCTTGTCGCTCTGGCCTGGAGTTAGAGTCCCTGCTGGTGGTATTACTTTCCAATATATGAGGCCTGTGTTCATGCTGTTGAAATGTTTCTTAATTAAGAATCTTTTTTTCTGTCTTATGCATAAATTAATCAAGGTAATTATTGTAGCATTATTATTATTACATTGTACTTATAGAGCACTTACCTCCAAGGTACTCAAAGTAGTTTATAGATTTTTTAATCTAATGAACTCTAGTAGCCTCTAGGCAAGATGGAGAGCAGAGCAGGGATTATTAGAGTCACATTGTAGGTGGAGAAAATGGGTCAGGCCAGAAGTAGGGGTGGCTGCAGGTTGCTGGGAAAGAGCTCACTCTGATCCATGTTCTGCCCTGTCTGAGGAAGTGTGAGGGACCGGTGGAGGGCCACCTCTGGGCGCTACAGGGAATGCTCCTGTACCCACAGAAGCTCCACTCAGAAACCCCTCTGGGGCCCAGAGAGCCCTCCAGCAGGGTTTGAGCTCAGAAAACAGACGGGAAACAGCAGCTGTTCTCCCACTTTTCCCCCATTTTCTACCTGTCCTTAGGTCTGACCAAGGAGGAGCTTCCAGCTCCTTTGTGGATCTGGAAGCAAAGAACAGAAGGAGGGAGCAGGACCCTCCCTTGAGCCCTTGGCATCATTACTAGCTTACCCCGACCCTGACCCACGTCACCGTGACCCCACACATCTTCTTCCATGCTCCACGTTTCTTGGGAGCAGAGAGCAAGGCACAGGCAACAAGCAGGCCCCAGGGTGGTGGGAGGACATTCACGTGCTGACGGGGAGCTTCGCTCTAATTTGACTGGGGGCAACGGGAGGCAGCAGCATTGTGCAGGGCCTTGGGCTAAAACTTCCTATATTTGGGGCTGAAGAGTGTAGATTGTGTGGTGGGGGACGTGGAGAACATTCACTGCAAGCACCACACAAAAACAAAGCTAGCAATAACGATAATATCACTATGCTGTGGGCCTTCCCAGGTGTATCATAGAGCTGCATAGACTTTTTCCTCTGTCACAAGATTACCAGGCTATATTTGATTACCAACATCCACACTGTTACGACTCAGCAGAATCTAGTGATTACTCATCAGCATATATGCAAAACATGGCACTTATAGGGGAGGCAATTGGCAACTGAAAGGGAGCAAAGAAAATCTTGTGATGCATTTGGTGACTGTGGGCTCTCTGTGTCCAGGAGACCCTCATCCACTTCATTAGGCAGACCCAATTCATGGCAATCCACATGTTCCCTCAGCATGAAAAACATCTTCCCTTCCCTTCCTCTCTGTGTAGCGTACCCAACTCATCCTTTAAGTCTCAGCTCAGACATCATTCATTCATTTCCTAATTATTTTTGACAACAGTGACTGTCCCTTAAGGAGGATCAGGCAATATTCTGAAAACTGGGATATAGTGGTGACAATATATTATATGTGTGTGTGTGTGTGTGTGTGTGTGTGTGTGTGTGTGTGTGTACTTTAATCCTTGACCTCACAGGATCTGCAAGTGGGAAGGGCAGACTATAAAGAAATGAAGCACCCTAAGTGCTATGGATAAACATGAAATCAGGGGAGAGGTACAATGGTAGCAGGTGGTTAATGAAGACCTTTGAGCAAGGATCTGAAGGAGATGTGAGAGCGAGCCAGGCAGATTGGTGATGGTATTCCATGTGAAGGGAACAGGGAGTTCTTGGTACTATGATCAGGGAATAGTTGACCCCTTCAAGGAAAAGTAAGAAGCAAAGTGGCTGTCAAAACCAGAAAATAAGTGTTGGCGGAGTTCTGGACTTTTGAAACCTTTGTACACTGTTGATGGGAAGGTAAAATGTACAACCACTACAGAAAGTGGTTTGGCAGTTCCTTAAAAAGTTAAACACAAAATTACCAAAGGACCCAGTAATTCAACTTCTAGATATATTCCCAAAGGATTTAAAATCAAAGACTCAAACCCATATGTCAAGGTTCATAACACCATTATTATAATAACCAAAAGAGAAGCAACCAAAGTGTTCATCAATAGATGAATGAGTAGACAGTCTCAGCATGTAGATGAGACTGGATAAGCCCACCAAGGAGTGCAAGTAGCTGGAGAAGGAGGGCTGCAGGGGCTGGGCCCTGGGAGTCCCCACACCAAATACTCACAGAGATGAGGAAGCTAAGAAGCAGTCAGTACAGTAGGAAGACTAATAGGAACCTGGGGCATCCTGGAAGCCAAGTGAAGAAAGTGTTTGCTGTGGTTTGCATGTGTTTGATCTCCAAAAGTTTCATGAGGTTGGAAGCATGGTCCCAATATTGGGAGGTGATGGTACCTTTAAGAGGTGGGACATACAACAAGGTCATTGGGGGTTCTGCCCTCAGAAGAGATTAAGGTAGTACCCATGCGCCCCCTCTGTAGCTCTCACAAGAGGGTTGTTATAAAAGCCTGAGTCCAGTGCCACTTGGCTCTCTTTTGCTTTCTGTCTGCAGATGTGATTGCTTCCTCTCGCCTGCACTCCACCATTGCCATCCACCATGATGCAATGCAGCAGAGAAGGCCCAGAGCTGAGCTGATGCAGGCACCATGCCCTTGAACTTCCAGAATTGTGAGCCAGATAAGCTCACAATTTTATAACTTTACCAACCTCAGGTATTTCATTAGAGTGATAAAGTCTGACTAATAGAGTGTTTTTAGGAGAGTGATCAGCTGTGTTCAATGATACTGAGAGTTCAAATAATTGAGAACTGAGAATTGGCTGTTGGATCTAGAAAGATGGCAACCTAATGAAAAGAGTCAGTGGAAAGAAGAGGCAAAAAAATACTTTTGTGGGACATGTTCAAGGAAGAATAGGAGAGAAATTGGAAACGAAGTACAGAGGAGCCTTTTAAAGAATCTTTCTGAAGAGAGATGGTGTAGTTGATGGAGGGAAAGTGGAAGGGACTGAAGACTGAGAAACTGAAAAACCCCCTCTATGCCTTCTGGATGGTTAGGTGCCCCTCCTCTGAGTTCATACCTCCCCCAAATAGGCTATGAGCTACTGAGGGTAAGTGTGTTTCATTCATCTGAATCCCCAGATCTAAAGTTCAATGACTCTTGGAATATGCTGAACTAAGACCAGATGTAAGCATCATCAGATTGATTTACAAAGGTAAACACATAGTGAAGGAAAAACAGTCTTCAGAAATTCATCTGTATGGGATATAACTCAGGTCCTGACTCTGGGCTGTTTCAGAACTCGGAGTGGAAATTTTGCCTTTAATGAAAAGCATGGTCATCTAACACTTGTCTCTGCTGTGGCCAAGTGCAATCTGTGAAGCCAGTACCATTAGTGGGCATAAACTGTATGTTACAGGACTCAGTTCTGAGATCTACACTGATGTCATCAAAGGCTAGATGTATTGGCCAAATTCAAGTCAGAGTTTTGAATCTGAATTTGAATTCAAGAGACTAATGGAGGATTGCTGGTTCTACTTATTTCTGGGCTTTCTGTCACCTTTATAGAAACATCTGAATAAAGATCAATTTTCGTTTCCTTTTCCACCTTATACTGAGAAGCAGAAAGAGTTCCGCATCTTCCATTGAAGAATAAGAGCTATAATAGCTCTTATTATCCCCTTGGCTAAGTGACAGCTTGACAGCTAACACTTCACTCTGTGCCAGACTCTATATTAAAACCTTTTACATGCATTAACTCATTTAATCCTTTTCAACACCTTTATGAAATAGATCCTATCATGGGCCTCCTTCTCCAGAGCAGAAAATTAAAGCACAGGGAAGTTAGATTAATTTGTCTAAGGGAATGAAGTCTGTGAGTAGCCATCTGGCTCCAGTATCCATGCTCTGCCATGCAGCCTGACCCTGCCTCCTCCTCCTCTGAGCAAATCCAGGCTCACAGGAAAAGGCACTATACCCATCCTCATTCCCATTGGCCAGGTGCTATTCTCCAGGTAAGGCCCACTTACTAAGAGGAAGAGAACCAGTTCTTGGTTCCACCTTTGTAATTTGAAAGTTATTCTTTAGGAGATTAAATATCCATCCCATTGTGTCCTTTGATGAGCTGTCAACCGACTTGTTAACCTTAGCTCCCTGGTACAGTTGGAGGTCTCATTCTGACTGGTGAAGGGCAATGGTTCCAGACCCACATGTGTGCTCATGGAAAGACTCTGAACAACAAGTACACCAAGGGACCACCAACCATTTTTGGCCATCTCTTCCAATTTAGAGATCTTCTATCTCTGGGAGAAGCTCGCCATCTGCAGAGGAGTAAGGGGAGCATCATGAAATCTTTCAGTAAACCTAGACTGCAGCCAGTCGTCTAGAAATCTAGACACCTCAAGAGAATACCATGGCCCATGGTTTATAACAACACAAATTCCAAGTTCCACAGGTCAAATTATGCTGCCTGGCATAACAGGTTGGATTGCCACATGGAAGATGGCTCTGCCTCCCTCCCTCCCTGACATTAAAAGGAGGCAGGAACCCCTACTGGTATTTCCATACTCATGAGCTGCCACTTTCTTGATTCCACCAAAAATGGGACTAAGGACTTGAATTGGGCTACTTCTGTTGCTCTGGAATGTTCTTGCCTGTCTTTCTAGGAGGTTCCAACTCTTCCACTGTCTTCCTGTTCTCCAACCCTAAAACTGAAACTCAGTTCCTCAGCCTACATTTTTCCACATGCTTCACAGACGTAAATGACCTTGTCTCATTTCTTGTCTCTCCAGGAAGGTGTGGCTGCTTGAATGTGGGTCCACATAAGCACGGCTTGCTTGGTTTCCCCCATTGGAATAGAAATTCTTCTAAAGGAGATGAAGCTTCCCTGCCTTCTTTTCAGAGTAGAACAAATATGGGTTGGGCTTTTAATTTAGTGGCACCTGGAAATAAACTCAGAGAATATAGAATGCCTAACACGAGAGTCTGAGTGTGTTTGTGCTTATAACAAAATACCTGAGTCTGGGGAATTTATGAAGAACAGACATTTTTTTCCCACGGTTCTGGAGGATGGGTAGTCCAAGATCAAAGGGCTGCCAGATGTGGCATCTGGGTAGGGTCTGTTCCATCAGTGGAACTTCTCAGAGTGGCACCCTCAGATAACAAAAGGCAAAAGGACAAAAAGGGAAAAACACTGTGTCCTCACATGGCAAAGAGGGGAAGATGGAGCTCTCCCCATTTAGCCCTTTCATAAGGCACTAATCTACTCATAGCCTGATCACCACCTAAAGTTCCCTCTTTCAGTTCTACCACAGTGGGGATTCAGTTTCAGCATGAGTTTTGGAGGGGACACACTTGAACAAATAGCACTGGGCTTTCCACATGGGCGCTCAACATTTGCAGAACCACAGAGCTAGAAGACCTTGAATTTCACCCAATGCACAGTCTCATTCTCTTGGTGTTGGCTATTTGGCATTTAAATGTTCTTTAGATGAAAGAATTAATAAATGGATTGTGAGTGCTAAGCTGCAGAGCTCCCTCAAAAGCCAAGAAACTGGCTGAGGCTGTTTGGCCCTGTCTTCAGAACCTCAGATGACCATGTGTCTTTAAGCTCATGTCTGCTTTCCATCAACATCCTGCCTCTTTCCTCTGCACAGGCATCTCCTTTCTGCTTTACTACTGCCCATGCCTACCTCTGGCAGTGACTTCTTCTTCCACTTCACCAATGCTAATCTATAGATCATCCAGAAGCTAGATAACAAATCTTCCTTCAGTGGTGCAAAAGCCAAAAATACTCAGACACTAAGATAGGACCCAAAGCCTCTCCATCCACCAAGGGTTTGAATTCCCATGCGTCAAAAGGTAAAACCTACTTGGACTGGTCTTACCATTTACTCATTAATTCAATACATACTGGCTTCCAAATATTTTGGACCCCTAGCTAGCTAGATTTCAAAAAAGTGAAGTGTCTCTCTGAAAATGAAATAGATACTAGATAAGTCCATCAAAATCAGTTCCATCTGACTCACTTGGTGTAATGATAGATTTTAAAGGCCCTCTCAATCCAGGCCCTTGGTCATATTGTCAGTTCTAAAGTTCAAATGCAAAGAGGGGGAAAAGTCATTTTTTAGCTCTAGGATTATATGATTTTATTGAAGTTTTATTCCCTGGGATTTATTTAATGCTAATTGCTTCCAAAGAGTAAATTGAATCTGTCATGGAGTCTGACTCATTGGGCATACCAAGGCAGGACTGAAGCTTAATTAACATTTCCAAATGTTGACACTCTAAGCAAGGAGCACCATATTACTTAGGTCAACAATGTGTATTCTTCAAGAAAGAACTGCTAAGGCTTTGGATCAAGGGTTTCCTTCCTTGGGTTTTTCAGCATAAATACATGATGTTAAATGGCACAAAATTCAGGTGAGAATCTCCAAGTTGCTAAAGAAGCCAGTCTCATTACTTTGGAGCTTGCTGTCCTCTGCTGCTGTGCCTTTTGGCTCGCTGTGACTGATGGAGTCTTACCCTGATGTCTAAATATATAAATGTGCAAAGACAGTTAACTAGGACTTATTTGTGCCTTGGGAATTAAAAAAAGTAATTAACTGGTATTTTTAACGCACTTTCTCTTTACAAGATGATCTAGTTAAATGGTTCAGTTATAAGATCAGGGAATTTGGTACCTTTTGAAATAGTCCATCTTAAGTGGTTCCAAAGTTATCTTAATGGACTGATAGCTTGTGCTCTGCCTCCTGGAGAAGCTAACAGAGAGGACAGAGTTGGTCTGAGGAAAAGGCAGAAAAGACCCAAGGATACAGGACACAGTGGGTCACTCAACACCTGGTACGGACAAGTCAGAACTAAGCAATTCACTCCGTGGGCTCAAAAATGTATTTTAAATATTATTTCAGATTTAGAAACTTTTTTCTTCCTGTTACAAAAACAATTAAAATATCCAGTTTGCAATGCTTAAAGAATGGAAATATCTGTCATTTCCTTAGTCGTCAGGTTCCAAATTCTATACTTGGATCTATTGGTCAGCCCACGCTGTTAGCCTAGGGGTCAAAAGAGTTGTGGGTAAGGTGAGCTGTCCATATACAGTATATAAAACGTGCATAATAACACAGCCCCAAAAAAGGCAAAGCATGAGTGGGAACAGTCTCCAAGATGGTACCCAATGACTGCATCTCCTGGAGTTCATACCCTGTGTGATTCTGTCCTGTATTATATTAGGCTTGTACCATGTGACCAATGGAATATGGCAGAAGAGATGGTATGATCCTTTGGCGATCAGATGATAAAACACACTATAACCTCTATCTTTGTCCTCTCCCATCCCTGCTCCCTGTCTTTCTCAGATCATTTGCTCTGGAGGACAGAGCTGGCATGGGAGGCCATGTAGATGATCAGGAACTAAAGTTTCCTATAAACAACCACAGGAGTGAACTTGGAAGTGGAACTCACCAGGGCATCAGGCCTTCCGGTGGCAACAGCCTTGGTCAGCGCCCTCACTGCAATCTCTGAGAGACCTAAGCTATACTGCTCCTGAATTCGTAAACCTCAGAAACTACACACTTGATCAATGTTTGCTAACACAAGCCACTCAGTGTTGGTGTGTTGTGTTACACACAATCTCTGAGTAATTTAGAATGTGAAGATATGAATTGGAACACAAACGTGTAGCCCATTACTAGGCAGGAGTGTGCTTCAGGCCAGGTCTCCAGGAATTATACCCTGAGCTTGCACAACCATTTCCAATGAACCCATCCTGGAAGGTGAGAATCGGGAGGCCGCAGTGGACCAACTGAATATAAGCGCCCACCTGTCAAGCTGCAGTACAGGGCCAAGGAGGCCATCACTGCCTTGGCAAAGATGCTATGCCCTTGAAGCTATTGTGTGCACCTGCAGCTCTGCTAAGCAACCCAAGGTTTCCTAAAGCATTAGACAAACCCTGAGGAAAATGGCTCTGGCCTTAGTTCCACCTTCAAAATCTGACACATGTCTAGTGGACAGAATGTCCTTCTCAACAAAACCCTAGCTCCCAGGGTATCCTAGAAATGTAGGTTTTAGCTTTCCAGACTCTGAAATTCAGAAAAGTGCAATACAAAGAGGTTGGAATCCCTGCTAGGTATGGGATCACAATTCTAAGGCAGAAAGCAAGCTCCTAACACTACTTCTGGGCTTTTCCCTTTCCTAGGTGTAACATTTCAAACATTTAGGCATGCTCAAACTAGTGTCCAGTTGCTGCACCATGGAGGTGGCTGGGAGAGAGGCCAGGGGTCCTCTTCAAGTGAAGATGAATGAACTGAGTCATATTTACAGGATCTCCTTTTCATTTCCTTCTTCCCCTTTTGTTATTCTCATACCTTTAATAAAGTCCCATCTAAATATATAAGTGGGAATTAGTTGAAGTAAGAGGGGATTTGTGTGACCAAATTAGAAGCAAAGTATGAAAGGACAGAGTAATTGCAGTGAAAGCTTCTCAAAAGGAGTTGAACCTTATGGAATGTCTTAGTCCATTCATGCTGCTATAACAAAAATGCCGTAAACTGAGTGGCTTATAAACAACAGAAATTGACTTCTCACAACTCTGGGGCTGGGAAGTCCAAGATCAAAGTGCCTGCTGGTGTCTGGTTTCTGGCTCATAGTCCATCATCTTTTCACTGTATACTCACATGGCAGAGTGATCAACAAGCTCCCTGGGGTCTCTTTTATAAGGGCACCAATCCCACTCAAGAGACCTCCACTGTCATGATCTTATCACCTCCTAACACCATAACCTTAGGGGTTAGAATTCCAACACATAACTTTTGGGAGGACAGAAACATTCAGACCATAGCATGGAATAAGAATCTGTCACATCCTCTGCCCAGAGAGCCTTTCTCTACCCTCATCTCAGAACAGGGGCTCAGCTTTATGAAGGGAGTTGGTGTGACTCCTAATAGTGGGAGACCACATCTCAGACTCCTTCCCTGTACCCATTCAGAGGTACAAAATTCAGCAAGGCTCCTAACTTCCCCAGGCCCCAGGGACTTCATCCCCAAAGACATGGGCTGGGGCAGAGGAGCTCTCCTGCCTTCTCCCAGCCCTAAGACCTGTGAGTCCAGGCTCCATGTCTATAGTACTGACTAGGGAGGAGGGGAAATGAGGCTGAGACCTCTGCCACCTCTCTCAATGTCTGGAGCTGAGGAGGGGAGACCCCTTGAGAATAGGATGAGTGAAAGTCAGAATAGGATCAGTTACCATCAAGGTCACTATCCAGACCCAGAGACTCATCTGAGAGCAGGAAGGCCAGCCTTGGAGAAGGAGGGGGCAAGTCCTTGCTCTGAAGATGGTCTCAAGTGTCCATCCATTGGCCCAGTCTCCTCCTGGATGAAGACTTCCTTACCAACCAGTTTCTTTTAGGAAAAGGACTCCATCCAAACCTGCCAGCTGTCAGCATCTGAGTCAGAAGGAGGGCCCTCAGCATCAGGTGTGGAGGTGAGCTCTTCTCCATAAGAACACCTTGGAGGCCACTAGGGGTTATACAAACGGAAGGGATTATCATTGAAATAGAAATTCAAAGAGATGGTACAATGCTCTGTTCCACTATGATGAAATGTGTCATTAAATATAGAAATAGATCAAACACCTTCCCACTGAGATCCTCTGGTACCGAGTATCTAGGTGAGGAGCTGAGCATCCGTGAGAGCTCACAAATGTGAGGGAGGTGGGAGGAAAAGATCCCTCACTGGGGAGACAGACTTAACTAGACTTATAAATAGCCTGATCCCAGCTCATTTGATTAATTTGGGGAAAAAGAGTAAACGTGTTTTGCCAATTCATCAGATTTCATGCTTTCAAAGCAGTTGCTAATGTAAATATTAGCATCCAAAATGAACAAATTGTCTCTGGTAATTAAATGCCCTAATTTACAGGTTCCATTAGCACAGAACAGAGATAATTTTCCCCTTAAATTAACTTTTCTCCCCTTCTCCCTTCCCTGATCTCAACTTGATATCATACATCCATGCATGTGTTTGCAGAGGGGCTGAGAGGGAGCTGTTCTCCAGTGCTCCAAGTGCAGGGGACTCAGCATTAGTCCCTGAAGACAGAACTCTGAAAGAGGAGAGCCAGCCAACGCCTGTCCCAGGGAGTGGCCACTCCAGTGGGTGTGGCTGGTGAGCTCAACGCCTAGACGTGATTGTTGTGGAGACCAAGGGCCTTGGCCTGAGGTTGGAGTCAGAAGTTCTTTCAGTGTTGGTAAAAGACCTTCTGTCATCTCCCCCTAGATCAGGTAGTATCCCTTGGAAACCATCCCTGGGGGAGGTGACCAATGACCTAAGGCCAGCCCCCAACTACTATATCATATTTGCAAGCCTCTCCCCATCAGAGTCTCTCTTATCCCACAGAACTCCCCCGAGGAGCTAGACTGTGCCCTATTGTTCAAACCACACTTGACCACCCCCTATAAAGTGCTGGTTGGTCGTGCTGTGGGTTAGCCCTGTTTCTGTCCACAGAGGAAGCTACAGGTGCCAAAGCCAGTATCCACCAACAGCTGAAGTGAATGGCCAGTGCCTCCCAGATGCTGGGGGAGGTGTTTGGACAGGAAGACCTAGCTTCACCCTCAATCCACACCTGATTTCCTGCTATCCTGTTCAGATGGCAGCCCTACACCTCCCAGCATCCCTTTCCAGAGCTGGGACGAGGGTGAAGAGAAGCACCTACCTAGCACACAAAACTTCAGAAAAGGCAGAGTCAACATTTCTATGGCACTGACACTGAGTGTATTCTTAAATCTGCATCCTAGGCATCTCTCTGCTGTCACCTAGTCCTGATCCTGCATTTTAGCACTCCCAAGGAGGTGGCAGAGGTCTCAGTGGTCTCAGCCCCCTTCCCCCTCCTCAGTAGTCATTCCTCAACCATAAACACTAAGTCTGACTCATAAGTCCAGGAGACACCTGAGAGGTCAGCCCAGCCCTCTATCTTTGAAGAACAAAGTAGATTGGTCCCAGATGTTAAGGCTGGACATAGATGGGTTTGGGGTGCCCTGAAGGGATATTGAGGGGAATTAAGGCTGGGTTTGGTGGTTGGACTCTGTTCTTTAATATCTAACCCCATCCCTGAGAAGGCTCACATTGAGGCAGAACTTCCCACTGTCTCCCCAACACATGGACATAGGGAGAAAAGCACAGAGAATGTCTGAGAAGAGATGGTTTTTAAGAGGGTGAGGATGGGTGGAGATAAGAGTCACCAGAGCCTTGATCTCAGTGCTGCATATGATCTCAGTGAAATATCAAGGCATTGACAGGATAATCAGGGGGAAGGCTGTGACAAGGCAGCTAAGCATATGAGCTGGGGCAGGCCAGGAGGTACAGGAGTGATGATTGCAGGGAGAGATTCCTTGGGGATCCATAAGCAGGTGTATCAGTCAGAACAGGCTCTGTCATGCCTGGTAACAAATGATACTCAACCTCTGTGGCTTGCCACAGTAACAGTTGATACTGACTTATTTCTAACTTACCCTACCTGGGGCACAGGAACTTTGCTCCACATCATTCTGGAACCCAAACTGTCAGTCTCTACCTAGCGCATCCCTGTTTGGCATAAGGAAGGGAAAGAACTGGTTGGTAAAGCTTTGGCTCATACCAATCTTGTCATGTCTTATCACATTTCATTGAGTGTGTTCCACCCTGAGTGACATTCTGCACATCATTACCAAAGCAAGGCACATGGCCAGACTCACCATCACCAGAACAGGGAGGCATAAATCTCCTCAGGAGAGGACAGAAAGTATTTATAAATAATAACACAATCTCCTACAGAAGGGGAAGCTTCCTGGGGGAGAAACCACATGATATGAGCTTGAGAGACAAATATGACTGAAAGAAAATGTTAATCCAGAGAGGGGACGTATTCTAAAAATTAAGCTTTGGCTCTGGAGGCAAACCACCCTGGATCAAGCTGTCTGTACCTCAGTTTTCTCAACTGTTCTATGAAAATACTAATAAAATATATTTGATCAAATTTCTGTGAAGCTAAATATAGTAATATAAATATATATTTTTTGAATGGTACCTGGAACGTAGTAAATGAGTATCAATAAAAATGTACTAGGTAAATGCTGGCTCTTACTATTATTTCAGATCTTGTGACAGTCCCAAGGAATGAAGATTCTGGGTGTGCTTGGAGGACATTAATGTAGTAGATACTCTTATAGAAGTAAAGGAGTTGTGGCAGGTGAGATCAGCAGAGGAGGGAACAAGACCAGTGAAATGGAGCCTGCTGAGGGTGGAGCATGGGTGCCTTGCTGGGAGGTTTGGACTTGATTTTGACCATGAATGTGTGGACCAAAAAGCCCCTTCTTGGGAGCCACTTGGAGGTGATGCTGTATTTCTCATTAAAGACAAACCAACCCTTCCTCTACCCCAGGAAATGGCAGCTCTGGGCACAGAAGGACATGACAATGGAATGGCCAAATCTTTCTCAGACTGTCTAGGTGAACCTGAACAAGTTCCTTCATTCTCTGGGTCCTGATTCTCCTCCTCTGTGAAAAGAGAGGTGAACTTGAGGGTCTCAGGGGCACTTCTGGCCCAACCATCCCTGTCAGTCATCCTGACAGCCTCCACTCTTCCTCCCAGTCCATATTGGGCCTAGGGCTTTCAGCCCCCTGACACCCCATCCTTCCAACCTTTAACCCACCCCTCCCTCCCCAGCTCAGACCCCCTCCTAGCCCCATCCCCACAATTCAAGGTTCTTGTTTCCCAGGAAACACTGTTTTTGCCAACAGTCCCAGAGGACAAAAAGTCCAAGTGAGCCTGTCTCTACCCAGTGGAGCACAGAGGATCTGGCCAGTTTTTAATTAGTTTGCATTACATATCTTTTACATCTTTTAATCCATTTAATAAAAAAAAAAAGTTAAAACACATACACACAACTAACCAACCAACAATGGCCCCAATTTGTGTTTTGTCTGACTGGGAGTAATATTCATGTCTACATGAGGATGGCATGTAATTAACATGTCATAATCAAAATGACTAAGTTTGACACATTATAATCACTGCATGGAGATTATAGCATAGCCAGGGGCGATCCACACAGCCTATCTTAATATCATTTGCATAATGAAAGCATGGTGGCAGTAATAGCTTTTTTCTCTTGTTATCATAATTTCACCCAGGGCTGCAAGGGGCTCCCGCACTGTCAGATGTTGCCTGTTAAAAGTCATTGTGACTTGAAGAAGGCAGCAAAAGTGACCCGGAGCCTTCCCCTGGAACAATAGCTCAATGGCAGGCCCCCATGAGCCAAATGGGGCACTCCCAGGACGAGCCTCCAGAAAAATCCACAAACCCATACTCAACAGACACATGGACAACCTGCTGGTCCCAGGCTCCTTGCTTGCAGAGGATACCTTCTGATCCACACCAAGGGCTGACGTTCTTAGACCCCAGACAAACATAGCCAGGTAGGTACATCCCCCTGATCAGACCCCTAGCAATGTGACAGTTGCCTGAATGAGGCACTTGTCCACCTAGGGTCATAATGCTGAACTTGAGGTCAAAATCAGGGGTCTGAGGGACTGGCAAGTCAATCTGTCAATCAGTCTGTTATGACCACAGACCATATCCTAGCCTGGGTGAGGGTCTCATGGAAGCAGTGAAAGGAGAAAGAGTCTGAGAGAACACCCATTCACATAGGGTCCTCCTTTCCCCAAACTTTCCAGATTCCACTTATATCTCTCATTTAACCACAGCTCCCTGCTTGACCAGGAAGCCACTGTAGCTTCCTCCTCCTTCTCCCTTTCCATCTGCTACCCCCAAACTGCTCTCTAACCTCCCTGAAACTTTAGCTAGAGGTCCACCTTTATTTAATCTGCTGGAACCCCCTTAGATCCCCCAGAACCTCCCAAAGCACCATGTACAATTATTATACTTCAATGTCAGAGGAAATGTTTGATTAGAATCTGGCATTGGAAATAATATCCTGACACAAATTTAAAGCATAAAGATTCTCACGCTCCTGACCAATGAAAAGAAGTAAGTAGTAACTCCAGGACAAGGAACCTGGCAGACATTGCCTTAGCCAAGTGACTGAGGGTAACATCCCAGTCTCTTGGTGTCCTCCCTCAACTCCAACACCCCAGGCTGATGATGAGAAAACATCAAACAGGTCCAAACTGAGAGACTTTCTTCAAAAGTGTCAATCACAGGAAAACAGAAAAGGGAAGACAGGAACTATCCCAGAGCAGAGGACCCTGCAGAGACGGGACTCTTGCTGGATCCTACAAATGGAAAGGATCATGTATGGAAAAACTAGGGAATCCAAATAAAGCCTGTAGCGTAGATAAAAGTGTTGTACAAGCGTCAACGTCTCAGTTTTGATAAAGGTACCATAGTCATGTAAGGTGTCAACCTTAGATAAAACTGGGGAAGTTGTGTCTCCACCCCTAGGGTAAAGTGAAGTGAGGGTTAGTGCAGTATCTCAGTACTATCTTTCAGACATTTTAGATTATTTAGGCTGTATCAAAGTTAAAAGTGCAAAAACTACATTCACAAAATTCCATGCAAAAAAAAAAAAAATCTGAAACTACAGAAAATTCACAAACTTTTAGCAGACCCCAATGTGAGCAGAAGTCTTAGTTCCTCATAGTTGGGCAAATAAATTCTGCTCATGTAACTGATGGCTTCTAAGATTCTGAGCCATGAAGACATTTTGTAGTGTCTCCAAGGGGAAGGAAGGAGTTTGGATCTGCAGTCCTAAACCCCCTAACAGGGAGACAGCCCATTCTATGGAAGCCTGTCACCAAGTAGCAAATGGCCTTGTTTCCTATCACACGTGTGATCTCATAAAGACACAGATGAAGCTGAGTTAATAGTGGCTAAAATGGGTAAGAAAAAAAAGAACTTCCCATGAGATTACACAGTAGAGCTGGAAGAATCTTCAATTTCACGGATCTGACCCTCCATTTCTATACACAGGGACTTAGGCTCAGAGAGCTCATGCAATTTCCCTGGTATTTCACAGCAGGTGGGCACAGCTGGAGCTGGGACCCAGCTCTTCAAATTCCCATCTAGAGGTTGGCGTAAAACCAGAGGAGCTCATGTCCCTAGCGGGCTGCGAGGTGGCGTCCTGGCCGAGAGACAGGGCCATCCATGCTTCAAAGCCAGCTGGCGCATTCAGTGTGGCCTCTCCTGCATCGAAGGCCTCTCCCATGGCCTCTGTCCTCCCTGGAACATGCAGGCTGCTCTCCTGCACCCACCCAGAGGTGTGCTTTCTGGATACACTTTCTGGCTGTGACTGGATGGTATTCACATGGCCCTACCACTAAGAGCTTTGTCACGAAGTCAGGGCTGTTTTCCCCTGCCAAACCCCCTCCCTTATTTGGGAGACTTGTCATTCACTGCTATCTGCCAGTCATCGGGGTCCTGGGAAGGAAATGAGGCCAAGAAACTTGGCACAGAACCTCCTGCTGCGAGGGAACTGTTGACTCACAGTCGATGCATTTTAACACAGGGAAGGTCCCGACAGAGCCACGGGGCTGTGCCTGGGATCCCGGGAGCCCTGCTTCTGTTCTTCCCCAGGCCTGAAATTCATGCCATCATTTCCTCCTGGGCCAGGGAACTGCAGGAATGCCCTCTGTCACCACGGGCAGCCCTCCTGCCCACCAAAGGGGCCACTGCTCAGCTTCTCCAAAGAGCTTCTTACTCAGGAAGAGCTAATAGTGTTGATTCTAAGAACAATATTATTGAAAAGAAGTGCAAAGACTCTTTCCCCTCAAAATATCTCCTACCATCCTCTTTCCCAGGATCTGGAGTCCCTTTCTTAGCTATGATTTCCTTGGACTCCAGAACAGTTTTTGTTGTTATTGTTGTTGGTGGTGGTTTTTAACCATCTCTCTAGGGTTGGTTGCAAGGGGCAGAATCCACCCATATTCCCCTAAGCAAAATGAGGGACAGAGCAGTGACTTTGGAGCAGCAGGACAATAAGAACCGTGTGGCCCCATAAGAACCACCACTCCCTCTGATAAGCTTTGCCAAACCCCAGACTAAACCAGGTGCCTCCTTCAGCCTCCCCAGCTCTGTACGACTGCCCTGCACAATTCTTAGCTACTAATTCTATACCAATTCTTGGGAACATGTGGTTAATTTCTTCCTTCCCATTAGAATGTGGACTCTGAAAGATCAGAGGCTGCATCTGTTTGGGCATGTCATACTGTCCCCTGTCCTAGGACAGTGTCCCCCAGAAGCAGCTCAATGAATATTACTGGGTACTGGGGAGTAAAAGAACAAAAGGGTGCCTGACTGAGAAGTCCCGTGACAGTCCCAACATGGAGACAGTGGGATGTCAGCAGCATGGCTTTGGTCCAAGTCAGAAAGCCTCAGAACCAGGGAAGCCCATGGTGTCACTCTCAGTCCGAGTCTGAGACCTGAGAACCCAGGGACACTGGGGAAGTCCTGGAGTCCAAAGGCCGGAGAGCCTGGATTTCTAATGTCCATGGGCAGAAGGAGAAGGGAGTGTCCATGTCCAGGAAAGAGTGAAGAGATCTGCTTATCTCCATTTTTGTTCCATGTAGGCCCTCAGTCGATTGGATGGTGCCTCCCACACTGAGGACAGATCTTCCTCCTTTAACCCACCAACTGACACACCAGTCTCCTCTAAAAATACCTCACAGATATGCCAGAAGCTTTACCAGTTCTCCAGGTGTCCCTTAATCCAGTCACGTTGATGCATACAATTAACCATCACTCATGCGAGATCTATTTAGCGTGACTGTGTTCCATGACCCTGACCACCCTGGCTGACAAGTGGCTGGAAGGGGGATGCTAGAGTTAGGTTGGCCAACAGCAGTGTCACCTCCACACAGTGCTGCTTGGTCCAAATGCTTGGACACAATGGCACTAAAAATTCTCATTCCAACTAATTAGCTACTCTACTGTCTGAGTCTGACTCTTGGAAAACAAGTGTCCAGACTAGGTCATTTGTACTGTCAGTTTCAGTGACAAACTTTCTCAAGTCCAAATGACTGGGTTGCTTATAGAATGGTGGAGGAGATGGAAAGGGGTTGTTATTGTAAATTTTTTCATTTAATTTATCTAAAATGCCTTTTAATTTTAAGCTTTGGTGGAGTGATGTTTCTAAAGTGTTTGTGTCTATTTCTTAGCTTTGGTAATGCAAAGCAACTCACTATCATGACCTCCCACTGGTCTGAGAAGTATAGTGTCAGTAAGGGTTAATTGTATGTGTCAATTTGGCTGGGCTATAGTGCCCATATGCTCTGTCAAACCCAAGTCTAGATTGATGCTATGAAGGTATTTTTTGGATGTGATTAACATTTAAATCTGTAGAGTTTGTGTAAAACATACTATCCTCCCTGATGTGGATGGGCCTCATCCTATCAGTTGAAGGCTTCAAGATAATACCCGGAGTTCCCAGAGCAGGAAGAAATTCTTCCTCTAGACAGTCTTTGGATTCAAGAGTGTGACATCAATAGGTCCCTACTGAAATTTCCAGCCAGCTAGCCAGTCACATAAGCCAATTCCTTAAACTGTCTTGATGGAAGGATGAATAGAAGATAGATGATGAAAGATAGATAGATAGATAGATAGATAGATAGATAGATAGATAGATAGATAGATAGATAGATAGACAGACATTATATATTGGTTGTTTCTCTGGACTTTCAGGTCATATCCCAGTGCCCAGGCTATAGATGGAGATACAGATTAGGTTGAAAAGGGACTGGTTCCAGGATGAATCCAGAAATTCATCAAGTTATTTTTAATTGTATTTCTTTCTTCTCTCTCTCTCTCTCTCTCTCTCTCTCTCTTTTTTTTTTTTTTTTTTTATACCAGGGATTGAACTCCGGGACACTTTACCACTGAGCCACATCCCCAGCCCTTTTTATATATTTTATTTAGAGACAGGGTCTCACTGAGTCACTTATAGTCCCTCAAAATTGCTAGGGCTGACTTTGAACTTGCGATCCTCCTGCCTCTGAACTTGCGATCCTCCTGCCTCAGCCTCACCAGCCACTGGGATTACAGGAGTACACCACTGCACCCAGCATTAATTATATTTCTGATAAACATCTCATTATTTTCTAATTTTTGGTTTAATTTTATAGGTTTTGCCCCAAAATAGCATATCATTCCAGGTAAGGATTAACTACAATCTGAATACTTGAAGTTCTATTTAGTAAAGTTTTGGGGTTCTTTTTTTTTTTTTTTTTTTTTTTTAGTAAAATATTGTCCACTATTAGAAACACAGGCCAAAAACTTCATTGGTGGGTTATGGGTAGGTCATGGAATGAAGAGGCTTTGTGCTCTGCCTTAGACAATTGAGGAATTCCTCTGCTGAAAAGATCTGTCCTGGCCCTGGCTCACCGCTTGCACTTCTTTCTTCTACCCTCTCACCTCCCCTGAACTAGTTTATTGGTGTTTACTATATTCCTGATACTCTGATTATGCAGTCATAGTTATTTTATAAATAATTCATCTTGAATTAGCTCAGCAAAAGAAACAATTACTTGAAGTTGCATCCCTTGGGAATTGCACAATTGAAAAAGAGACCCAAGTAAACAGCTTAAGCATGGGGAAGTTTTTCCTCAAATATCAAAAGTTCAGGATGGGAACATTATTTTCAGAGACTTGATGAGATCAGAGCCAAGGCATCTATGATCCTCTTAGCCTTTCCTTCATGCTGCAAAATAGTTGTTGGAATTCTAACAACTAATGGAATTCTACTTTCCAAATGGGGAGAAGGAGAAAGGGGGAGGGACTGGATGGCAGAGCACCCAACTCAGTCTCTTTAAAGAACTTGACCTGAACCATTAGTCAAAAATATCTACTCACATCTGAAGGGCCAACCCTCTCTGTGAAAAGGGAATTTTTAGCTAAGTATATTGCCATCCTAACAACCTAGCGTGTGCAGAGATCTGGAGAAGAGAGAAGGGATGAAGTCTAGGCTAGCAATGGAGGAGAGAGAGAGAGGAGGGAGGACAGAGGAACAAGCAGGGCCAGTTCAGGAAGGGCTCTGTCCCCATGCTGAGTGGGGCTACTGAACGTGTCACATACTTAACAATATAATTAGATGGGAATTTTAGGGTTCTCCTCTCACTTGCATGGGTTGGAAGCAGGAGGATGGACTGGGAAACTATTCCTGCTGTGCTCCTATCCTGGTAATAACCATTGAGGTTCACATTGCCCTGGTCAGGTTCAGAGAATGGTCTCAGTCTTCGCTTGGGTCTTTAGCCCTGCCGATTAACTCAATGAACTGGGCAGGGATGGCTGCTACCAAGGACAGCTCTCAAAGATCTTAATGCTCAACCGCAAACCATCCCCATGGCAATAACCCAGTCCCAGAGAAACTGACTTGTGGTCGTGAAGATTTGCCCAGGCTGCACTCAGACAGGGCCCAGCCCTTAGGACTCATTTTAGCCACAGAGAACACACCTTGTTGGTCAGCTCCCAATTCAGAGAGCAGCTTTGGAGCCTGATCCAGTCCTTCCCTGTCAGACCCACCTGGCCTAAGAAGGGAGCAACTTGAGGACAACCACTCCCTCTGCCAAGAGCCCCTGCATTCTGTCCCAGCTCCTGTCCCCTAGAAGAGCAAAAACCAGACTGGCTGTGTCCTGCAACAGCTCTCATGATTTCACCTACCTTGACCGGGCACCCCTCCAGGGAGCTCAGCCTCCCAGTGACCAGGGTGGATGCTGGAACTGACTCAGTCATGGTCTTTGTCTCCAGGAGCAACCTATTAAACTTTGTGTGCCAGGACCCAGTCACAAAGTTCATTTTGTGGATGAGCTAGTGTTTCTCCTCATACAGGAAACAGAATCCACCTAAAAGATACCAAATAAATAGCCCAGAATCATCTCTATAAATAAAATACAGGCAACCACGACAAAAGCAAAGCCAAGAAAACTGGAGAAAAAGAAATCCTACCTGCTCCAAGCAGCTCCTGAAGTTCCACCACTGAGACTGGACTTGCCACATGCCCTGATGAACTGTGACTCAGAGTGCGCTTCCCTTTCTCCTTCCTGTTGCCCCCACCCTTCCTGTGGAATTCAGGGGTGGTTGGTGGCAGCCAAGTGTGGAAAGTTCCCCAAGGATTCCATGTCTGCGAAATAGTTCCCAGTGGCAGGTGTGGAAGAGAAGACAGAGCCATCAGAGCCAGCCCCAAGAGGCCCTGAAGTTCAAACGCTCGAGAGCACAGCCTGAAGACATTCCCAGGAGCAAAGTCAGCCCGCAATCTAACTTTTGGCCCACATGGACCTTTATTTATAGGATTAAATTCATTATCAGTATTTTTAAATTAGTTGATTTCACATAAACATAATTTTTTTTTTTTTTTTTTTTTTTTACTTTCTTGGAAAAAAAAATTAAAGAACCAGGATCCCTGCACAGCAACAGCCTGTGGAGCAGATGCCACTGCCCCTACCAGCCACTCCCAGCAGCAGCCAGGCCCCCAGTCATCTTCCATCTTCTGGACCCTGCAGGCCCCAATCCGGAGCCTCTACTGCCCACTCAGCCTTCTCTGGAGGATGAGTTTGAAGGGGGTGTCTCTGCCCAAAGGGTTTTTTTTTTTTTTTTTTCCACCTGGGAAAATATAGATAAAATTGGGAGCTAGGGAAGTCAAAGTTCTTCATGGGCTGTTCTTCATGACAGCTGAGGGGGGACAGACCGGGGACCAAGGAGGGAAGAAAGAACATAGAGAAGGAGAAATGAGTTGCCATGACATAAACTGTAAGCACATAATTTATTACCATAAGAGAATCTGGTACAGTTCTGCTGTGTGGTATGTGATGCATTAAAAAGGGGGAAATGGGGGCAAGAGCAAGGAAGAAGGAGGAGAAGGAAAAGGAACATGGAGGGAGAGAGGAAGGGAGGGCAGAAGACTTCGTAACAACTGCTTCTGGTCAGCACTTGTGTCCCTGGGGGATGTGTGCGTGGGGGACTGTGGATATGTCTGGGGGGCGTGATTCCATATGCTGAGACTTAAAGAAAACCCAGTTATTTCTCACATTTTATCTCTACCTTTGCCCCCATTATCCCCAAAACCCAAGCCCCTACACTCGGCTCCTGCCTGGCCAGTGCCCGGCTCCTGGCAGGCATTGAATACCTAAGTGAGAGGTGACTCAGCAAGTAGACAGGATGCCAGAGCCACCGCCATTGCTGCCCCCAGGACACTCCCTTCCCTCCCCAGGATGCCCTCGAGCCCACCTCCCAAGGTCCATCCCTGACCTCCCTGGTCAGCAGGAGAGATCTGGAGGAGGGTCTCCTGACTTGGGCCACCTCCTTCAGCCTCCACAAGTCCTTCTGTCCCCCCCGACACACACCTCATCCTGAGAATGACAATGGAAACTGTCCCAGGGACATGCAGTTCATCCCCTAGCAAACCCCCAAAGTGACCCCATGAAACTCAGAACAGCCTGACCTCCACTGCCGCTGCCAGGGCTAGGGAAGGAGGGGGCCACTCAATGATGGATATTTAGGGCTGGATCCTCTGGACTTACACCCCAGATTTCTGGATCCCAAACATATTTCTATGGCCTGTGTGGCCTTGAACAGCAGCGATCAGAGAGCTTGGGGTCTTGGCAGGTGAGAGTCAGGAAGCTCAGGACCCTCGGTGCCATCCCCACCCTGTCAGAGGATCAGCTCCTTAGAGACAGCTAAGACTCGAAGCCATTTCTGATACAATTGTCGGCACCTGGAGCATTTCTACAGTGGCTGTGTTGTTTATGTTGATTGAGATGAGAAGACAGCATGTGCGCGCGCACACACACACACACACACACACACACACACACACACACTCTCATACACCACTGATGCTGATTAAAGGTTTATGAGAAGCAAGAAAATCTGATAGGATTTGGGCAGAATCCGACCAGTGTTAAGTTTTCCATCCCTAAGCCGTTAAGCCCTCACAAGCCGTTATTTTTGTCCTTGATGCAGAAGGGAGACTAAGTTGGGAATGTAAATGGCAAGGCCCAGAGTTTTTGAGATGATTATCAGATCTATCTAAGATTTACTCTGCTCTTTAAAAAAGGTCACGCACATGCGCGCAAGCACGCACACTGCTGCTCTTCTGCAGCCCCGGCAAGCAGAGATCATCAGCAAAGTCACCTTTTAAGCAAGGATCTTGGGCAGGAGGGTGCTGTACATTTCCACATCCAGGCAGGTAAACCGTAGATTCCAGAAGATTCTAGGAGCCTTACAGGAAACATGGAGCTAAGATGTAAACCTGGCAGGACTTCCAGGAGCATGAATTCTAGTCACGGATTGACATAGAAAGGCAGACATCAGAGGACGAGAGACATCATTTCCCTACAAATACAGAAATGTACACATCATAAGGGAGAAAATGGGGTACACCTTCTTATAAGTTTAAAAAAGGAGGAAGTTCCAACCTGAGCTGTGCAGCTTTGCCTTTTGCCCCTAGATCCAAAGGTCACAGCTCCATAGAGCTAAAGTTCAACTTGCCAGAAGTTCATTCATTTCTAATACCTGCTTCTCATCACCTAAAATGACAAGGGTGGGTGAGCACCCAATCCACTGTCGGCCAATTTTGAAAAGGGGCTAATAAAAATAGAAATATCTGCCATGCTTCTGATGTCTTTAGCTAAGCTGAATAAATCTGGAAAGAAAAATTAAATATTTCCCTAAAACTTCATAGAAGAAGAGAAGAGAAAGCTTTTAGAAGTGCCCAGAGAAACATGACTAGTTCCAAAACAAAGTTTGATTAGAAATTATAAGAAGCTAGAGGTAGTTTTGAAAACCAGGGAGGTGGTCAGATAATTCTCATGAACTTAATCAGGCTTAGCAAAGCAGTGATAGAAATGCAAATCCAAGGTCGCCCATGGATAGCATGGCCAGCAGAGGAGAACCTGGAGGCAGAATCAATTTCTTCTCCCAGATTAAAACCTGCAGCTTCTCTAAGTTGGAGGCAGAAGTATAAAGTCAAAGGCTCCAAAAGTTCCTGGAAAATGACAAGTCAATCCCTCACTAAATGATCCAGAGGCAACTGCAGACTCCTCTCTCTAACTGTACCTCTCTACATCTGATGATTTTAACAAGCACTTTCTGATTACAACTTGGTAATTCCAGCAAGGTGAGACTTTCCAGGTGGAAGCATAATTCACTAAACTTTCAGATGTCACTCCTCCATCACATGACCCTCGTCACCCCAAGTTTCCAGAGTAATCTGAGACTGAACACACACACAGCCCTGCTGTGGCTCCCACCCAACCTGGAGCTTAGTGTAATATGAGGCGGACTCCACCCTACATGGGCATGCTATGGTCAGAGCGGGATGCTGGAGCTGGTCCTCCTGGTTTTGAGTCCTCGATTGACTGCTTACTAGCTTACTTGGGCAGGTTATTTCATTTGTCTGAGCCTTGGTTTTCCCATCTGTAAAATGGTTATAATAATACAACCTATCTGACAAGGGTTGCCAAGAGGATGCGCTGAGACCCAATAGGTAAGTATCCAGTGCTGTGTCTGGGGCACAGTAAGTATTCATTAAACAGAAGCCTTGTCTTACTGTTTCTTGGTTACAAGAGTCATTTGTTAACCCATGGTGCTTGCATTCATACCTCAGATATGGCCAAGCGTTGGCCAGGAATTATTAGAGGATGTCTGTGCAGCACAATGGCATAACTTTGCTGCCTCTCAGGTTGCTGATGACCCCGCCTCCCCTGAACCCCTGCTCAGGGAGAAGAGTGAGTGCTTCCTCCAGGCTGGGTGGTGAGAGCACTTTCAGAGAACCCACAGTCAGAACTCAGAGCTTTGATTGGAGACCAGAGTCCAAATCTCTCTGGTCTCTCTTTTTCCAATAAAACTTTATTGAAGCATAATTAATATGCAAGAAAGGCACATATTTAAAAATACAATTTGATGAGTTTCTCTTTTGTAAAGGTCAGATATATTCTGTTGTGTGTATAAAACTAATTTTCTTGATCCATTCATCTGTCAGTGGATATGTAGGTTGTTTTCATATTTTGGCTATTGTGAATAATATCCAGAACCCATTTTTGTAAATAAAGTTTTATTGGAACATAGCCATGCTCATTAATTTGCATACAGATGTACATCTACATGCTATAACAGCAGGACTAAATAGCTGCCCGCGAAACCTAAAGTGCTTCCTGTCTGGTCTTGATGGAAAGTTTCTTGATCCTGCTTTAGACCCTTCTCGGGAGCCACAGCTTCGTCCTTCTTGTGAAAGGTCCCACCTTTTGCTTCTGAGGTAGGAGCTGTTGCTGCAAAGGCCTCCAGCCTTCATCTGTGAGGACGTGGCACATGAGTGATTTCATTTGTTCCTCTGCCGTCAGCCCCGTTTCTTGAACCAGTTTGTCTTAGGTCAGGTGTATGAGACTGACCTCCGATCGACTCTTCGCTGACCTTCTCAACTTGTTGTCTTGGATCTCCTTCATCAGTTGCCTGAGATGCTGGTTATAGATGCAGTTTCCTGGGTCCTGCACAGACTTGCAGATTCTGAGATGGGGCCCAGAAAACTTCTTTAAGATAAAAATAATAGGGCCAGTGTTTTAGTCAGTTTTTTCACTGTTGTGACTAAAAGGATCCAGCCAGAGCAACTGCGAAAAGAAGAAAAGTTTATTTGAAGGCTCATGGTTTCAGAGGTCTTAGTACACAGAAGGCCAGCTCCATTCCGTGGGGCTTGAGGTGAGGCTGAACATCATGGCAGAGTGTGTGACAGAGAAGCTGCTCACATGAGATCAGGAAGCAGAGAGCGAGCGCCACTCTCCAGATACAAAATATAACCCCATAGCCACACCCCCAATGAATCATCTCCTACAGCCACACCCCACCCACCTCCAGTTACCACTCAGTTAACCCTTCTCAGGGGATTAATTCACTGATTAGGTTAAGGCTATCACCCAATCATTTCATATCCAAAACTTCTTGCACTGTCTCACATGTGAGCCTTTGGGGGACACCTCACATCCAAACCGTAACAGCCAGGGGTGTAGCTCCATGGTAGAGAGCATGCTCAGCACACCCGAGAACTTGCATTTAGTCCCCAGCACCAAAAACTTAACAAAAATAAACAAAAATAAAAAGAGCAACTCCTCTAGGTGGGTGTTATATCTATCAAAGATTTAGTGTAAGAAATATAATTCGTTATTGAGTTATATCTTATTCAAAAGTAAACCCCTTTACACAATGTCTGACATATAGTAGCTGTCCAAAAGATACTTGCTTGTTAAAAAAAAGAAAAAGAAAGAAAGAAAAGAAAAAGAAAACCATTACTGAACTCGTCCTTGCACTCTCGAGTGTAAACTAGAGCTGGGTCGTGGAGCGCACTTTGCCCTTGACTTACCTGATACGTCAGAGAGGTTTCGTTTTTGTTTTAATTGATTTCCCATGTTGGTGGCTCCTAAAACTTCAGTGTTAAGGCTTCCTGCCTCTGAGACCTCAACTAAGTTGCCAAGTATCTGTCAACATTCAAACTCATAGGAAAGTCTTTCATCTTCTGAGCCAGGCAACGTGGCACATGCCTGTACCCTCAGGCACTCTGGAGGGTAAGGCAGGAGGATTGTAAGTTAGAGACCAATCTCAGCAACTAAGGAAGATCCTGCCTCAAAATAAAATTAAAAAAAAAAAAAAAATTAAGGGACTGGGGATGTCGCTCAGTGGCAGAGGGTCCCTGGTTGTCAGATGAATTGTTCCCTCTCTGATCTGCCACTTAAAGAGGGCTTTTTCTATGTGGGTATCCATGAAAGGACAAATTTCCTTGATAAAGATCAGAAGTGACACCCTTGGGCAGCATTAAGTCCTGTGTTGCTCAGAATCACCTCCCTCTGGATAGAGGCTGAGATGGAGAAAGGAAGTGACTTGACCAAGTTCCTGTGAGGAATTTCAAAGCCAGAACAAGAAGTTCAGGCACTCCTATGCCGTGGTCCCTTAGTCCCTCAGTTCTGGCCTTGCTGGACAGACTGACTCCAAACAACCCCCTCAGACCCCCTAAGCCAGGTTTTTACTTGGAACACTTGGACGTGTGGTGTCAAGCAAAATTAAAGGGGAAGAAGGTGTGAAATTCCTCAGATTGGCCAGCACCCTGACCCCTGGGCCTCTTCACACGCGTGGACACCTGCACATGTGCCCAGGGACACAGACGTGGTGCAGCAGCCGCAGCATGCAGCCTTGCCTAAGACCCTCTCTGAAAGAGGCGCTCCTCTTCTCCCGGCCAAGCCACCCTCCTACGTTCTAGATCCCTGTAGGAGCTGTGGCTGCTGTTTTCTGCATTGGATGCCTTGACATATGGGCCTCGCAGACTCTGCAGGGACTGTCCCTCCCAGGTGAGCCATGTCTAGAGACAGTGACCTTCTTGCCCATCAGTGCTATACCCCAGCACCCAGGTCAGTCCTCCTGCCCTCGTCACCCCAGAGCCATGTGCTGGACAACTAGGGACAGCCCCTCAGCTGGAATGACTCCAACTAGCAATCCTAAGCCTGTGTGCCCCACCTCCGCCTGTTCTTCCCACAGAAACCGCAATAAACCTCTCGTCCTCACTTCTGCTGACCGCCCTGGGCTCCCTGGACACCCCACCTTCATGGTGTGGCGTGGGGTGTGGCGTGCCCTCTCCTCTTGGGAGCTCTGACTATCTTTAAACTATAGTCATCTCCTGACTTGCTGTTCTTAACTCTATTTTGAATCTTTTACTACTACACTGTACCTTAAAACAATACCATCAAAGGGAAACCAAAGGAAGGGGCGATGGAAAAGGAAAGAGTGGAACGAATCTGACACAGCTTTCCTGTGGACACGTGAATACACCGCAGTGGATCTCAGCATCATGTACATCCATGAGAAATTAATTTAAAAAAAAACTGGGTAAATGGCAGAAAGATCAGTGGAGGGAAGGGAGCAAGTGGGAGGGAGGGCGGGGAAGGAAAGGTGCTGGGGTATGAATTAGAACAAGATGTATTCCATGCTTTTATAGTTATGTCAAAATGGATTCTACTGTCATGTACAACTAAAAAAATACCATGCCTCTCCATCTACCAGATACGTCAATCCATGGAGCATCTTCTCTCCAATGTCCTAACCTCTCCCTCCACTGGTCCAGTTAGAATGCATACCTGCTCAAGATGCCCCATGTTGTGGTTTAGATCTCAACTGTCCCCGCAAAGGCCGTGAGTTAAGGCTTGGCCTCAGTGTGGCACTATTCAGAGGTGGTGCCAACTTAGGAGGGGGGCCTACTGAAGGAAGTTTGGTCCCTGGGCGTGTGTCCTCAGACAGGGTCCTGGGACCCCAGCCCCTTCCACTCTCTTTCTGCTTCCTGGCCACCAGGAGGTGAGCAGCTTTGCTCCACCGTGCGCGTCCCACCATGATGCTTTACATCCCCACAGACAAAGTGACAGAGCCAAGCGACCCTGGACCAAAACCTCTGAAACCATGAGCCTAAACAAGTCTTTCCTCCTTCTAACTTGATTTTCTCAGGTGTCTTGTCACTGTGATGGAAAATTTACTAACCCTCCCCTAAAGATTTAGAACGTCAAAGCCTCTCCTCCCCCTACCTCCCCACCCTTTCCAATCAAGGTCCTCGCAGGCGAATGCATGTTCTCTTTTTCCCTCCATTCAGTCATCCAGGTGAGCCATGTCTTAGAGACAAGTAAACTTGACAAAGCTCACGTGAGAAACCTTGTCATCCAGCTGCTTCAATCTCCTGGCAAAAGTTACCAAGTCTTGACAAAACAGTAGGCCCACCCCACTCTTGCTGGGCCACTCCTCTGCTTCTGACATCATCATCCACTCTCCCCTCTGTGCCAGCCCTGTGGCTGCCCTCTCCCCATTCCTACTGCTCTGGACCCTTCCCCTCTCTCCAGCCATCTTCTGGCTCCTCCTCAGAACTGTCACTGCTTCCCAGGACTCTTCCTTCAGCCCTGCCTCCTCTTGAATGACCAGAGACCATTTGGAGGATCCGATCAAAGCCAGGGACCCTCACTCCTAAACACCCTCAAACAAATGTTTGTATATATGTTACAGGATTCATTGACACCGCCAGACCCATCCTTAACCTTCAAGGGAACTAAGAACACCTGGTTTATGCTTATCCCAGACCAAACCCCTCTCTAAATTCCCAGGTCTGCATATCCTTCAGTTAATAAGGCACCGCAAGTTCAGAATGTCCAAGATTAAAGTCACCGGCATTCCCACAAAACCCGGTCCTTTTCTGGAATTTTCCCCCATGATGGTACCTTTTCTACTAACCACCCAGGGCACACACCTAAAGTCTTTGTCAAGCCTGCTCTTCCCCAGAGTCCATGTTCAGTCAACCCCCAGTCCCTCTTCTCCTCACCATCTTTCTGGGTGTCCCCTTTACCCAGACCCACTGGACGCTCAGGTCCATGCACTTGTCCTGACACCCCTGGTCACCGGTAGTTCTCACCCCTCTCACCAACCACCCACAGGTCACAGGTCGAAAAGTCCAGCCTGCCAGTCTACTCAAGATCACTCAATGTCCCTCCCAACCCCATGGTCTGTAGCATTATTGCCAAATTGGGTCCCACCTAGGGATTCCTCAAAATATAAGAATTCTCAATGACTTCAAAATTTTATATTTCCATTCTAGATAATTTGGATGATAGTACCTTACAACTCCACACCTGGATTTGCTTTTGTGTTCACTCACGTGTTGGCACCAAGATAACCCTCTTTACTTGTAGCCATTAGTAAGAAATGGAGGTGAGACGAAAAGGGTTAACCGAGCACTGGTCACATGGTGTCACTACTGTTAGCAGTATTGCTACTGGTATGGCTGTCCTTAGCTCCGCCCTCCCTATGTGATCTTTCCTAACATCCCTGAATCCCTAGGAATGCTCGGAGAGATTTTCCCCATGTTCCTATTGCATAGTGACACATCTCAATTACAGAAAAAATATATATTATATTATATTAGGTCATATCATACATTTTAATTGTATCTACATTTTTCCCAGTGACTTTAAGTTGTTTGAACTTTGTTAGCTTTGTTATCTTTGTTAGCTATTTTTATCTTTGTTAGCTTCTGATGCATAATAGATGTTGAATAAATATGAACAAATGAATTAATTAAATGAAATTTGGTCCAAGAACAAATTAATCTACCAAACAGCAGCCATTAAGAGATTTGACAAATATGGAGTAAGCATCAACCACATTCCAAGCGTCCTGTGAAGAGCCAGGGCGACAGCAGTGAATAAAATAAACACAGTCCTCCCCCTGTGGCATCAGCAGTTTCCCAGAGGAGGTGGACAATTAAAAGCAATTAGAATAAAGTGGTAAAGTGTGTTCGGGGAACTGAAAGGAGTTCCCCTGCTGGAGCATCAAGGGTGAGGCAGAGGGTGAGGAGAGAAGAGACTGAGGGCGACCCAGCCAGGCTGCAGAAGGCCTCGGGAGTCTTGCTGAGGAATTGGGCCTTTATCCCACAGGCATTGGAGACCACTGAATATGTATCAGTAGCACATGCAAGAAATCCCAGCCCCTCTGGCTTAGCAATAAAGAGAATTATTGGCACTTACAATTGGAAACTGGGATGGTCAGCTGGCTGCAGGTAGAACTCAGGGCTCAGACCAAGCCATCAAGGCCTGGTTTTGCTCTCCTCCAAGAGCTGGTTCCTTCCTTCACCTGTACATGGAGGCCACACACAGCTGCTCCAGCCTCACATCCTCCCAAGTTCAAGACCAATAAACCCTCTTCCAGGTAACCCAAGGTAAAGCCCTGGGCTGGGTTTGGCTGGAATGGCCCATCCCTGGACACCTCTGTTACTGGGGGAGTGAAATGAGACCATGTGTTTAGGGTGGGGTGACATGTTGTACACACCCCCAAGAAATGGAGTGAGACTGGAGACTGAGGGAGGTGATATTTCCTAAAGGAAAATCAGGGATTAGAAGAATGAATGGGTGCTAGACATCAAAAATTAAAACTCAAAACAAAAATCCAGCACAGAAAGGTTTTTGGCAAGGAGAGACTCTGTGATTAGATTTGTAACTAAATAGAAACTGTCAAACAGCCATACATTGGGGTGGCAATGTGGGGGGATACTGCAAGCAGGGAGAAGAGAAAGTGGCCTCCACAATGAACCAAATAAAGAATATCAACTGCCTGAGGAGGGTAGGGTGGCTGGGTGGAGAGAAGAAAGGCCTGGAAGTAGACCTAATAAGTACTAACAGAGCCCAGAGACCTTGAAGTGGAGGCCACAGGAAAATCTTGGTGGAAGTGACTAGAGATGAGTTCTGCTTGAATAATGTGAAGCTTGAGAGGCTCATAGAACCTGGTCATGGAAAGTTCCAGAAATAATATGTATAAAGAAATTTGGAACTCGGAAGAATGACCTGGGCTGGAGATGCAGTCTTGGAGGTCACGAGCACTTAAAAAGCCACTGAAGTCCAGGGTGTAACAGGGCATCCCAGGCAGAGCTGTGGGGACTGACTCAGAACACCAGTGCTAAGAGGTGAGCATAGAAAGAGGAACCAAAATGGAGCCTGACCAGCAGGAAACCAAGACCAAGTGAAATCATGGAAGCCAAGGGAGTAGAGATTTATTGGAAGAGGAAGAGGCCCACAGGGCCAGATGTCACTGGGAGGCCAAGCAAGATGCTTTGAAAATGGGCCCATTGGACTTACCTACCAGCAGGCCATCTTGTCCTTGGGACACCGCCCAGTCCTTTCCTTGAGGTCGTGGTGAGTGGTGAGTTGAGGAGTTGGGGCGAGGGGAATAGAATCACCCTTTACAGAGGATGAGTCCTAAAGAAAAGAAGGAGGTGAGGTAGAGACGGAGGGGCCAGCTGGGAGCATTGTGTTTGAGCCGAGGGCTGCAAACTCGAACAGGCATCTTCTCTGAACCACTGGGAAGCAGTGAAGGCTTTTGATGTTGCGACCCTGACTTACCTTATGCAGTATCTTCTCACGTTATTCTTAAGGAAATTAGATTAAAGCAGAAAAAAATGTTTACAGATTGCTAAACTGGGGATTGAACCCCGGGCCTCGTGCTTGACAGACAAGAACTCTACCAACGGAGCTAGACCTGCAGATTATTCTAATCTGATGCTTTGTTTCTACAGATGAGAAAACTGAGTGCAGACCTGAATAAACAACTTGTTCAAAGTTTCATAACAAATCCATTGTAGAAACCAGGACTTCTGACTTGTCCATTGTCCCTCCTCCTCCCTCTGGGCCCAAGATCTCCTGCTACAGAAGCTCTGCTAGACCTCCTGCCGCCCTGCAGGGGTTTCTGCTGGGACAGTTCTGTTCTAGTTAGGATCCTGAAAGACATTCCCATCCCACATGCATCTTGACCCCTCATGGCCCTACTCACTACAAAATTAATGTATGCCAGCAGATGCCAGTATCTGTCTGCATTACAATGACCCCTTCCATGGGTTAGCCACAGACCTAAGCAAGTCCTTCAGGGAGGGATCTCCAGCCCTGGGTGAACCAGGTATTTGGGAAAAGGTAAGACATTTCAGTCTTTCTTAAATCTTGGTGGGAGGGGTGTGTGTGTGTGTGTGTGTGTGTGTGTGAACGCATGCATGTGCATACCACACATATGTGTGCAGCGTTGTATTTGGAAAGAACAGTGGTGTTCCAAGCTATACCCCGAACATGAGTGACACTTTCAGTCCTCATTTGAAGGGCTTGCCTACCTGTGGAATGCCCACGCACCACCACACCAGCTTTAAAAGCAGATGGGTATTTACTGCGCGCAAATGTTACACTGACTCTGGAATGTTCTCGCATGTGTTCTGTGGATTAATGAGCTCCTAATATTGTGATAATAATCATTTTCCATAAATATGCATAGTCAGCTTTTCAAAGTGTCACATGGGGTAATTATTAGCTGTCTGGGTGCTAATTGCTTGGGGAAAATATTTACTTGCATGTGAAATGGAACCTGTGTTTGTTTTGTTAAATGCACTGCTTCACAGCAAGCCCAGAGCAATTATCAGGCTGATTTAAAGGGATTCAGATGCCAGGGAATCAGGATTGAGGGATGGGTCTCTGCCAGTTCTCCAAGGCCATATCTGGCTTCAAAACATTACTCCCAGGACTTGTGAAGTGCTTGGTTGGATTTAGTTCAATAAAAATATACAGAGAACGCACAATGTTTAAGGTGTTTTAGAAAGAACACAACCTTCGAAGCTAGAATAAGCTTAAATCCCAGCATGTTATGAGTTTGGGTAAGTTATTTGTTTCTGTACCTCAGTGTACCCATCTGAAAAGTGGGATGCTGTCTACCTCCTAAGGTGGTCAGGAGGTGTAAGAGCATACACAAGGCACCAAGCCCAAAGTCTGGTATATATTTGGCCTTCAGCAAATATTAGCTCTTTACTCCTTGGATATACACACACTGAGGGGACACATGGTTAAGAAACACACAATCCCCACCCTTCAGGACTCATCTAAGTCCCCATGGATTGATGTATGGAGAGCCAGATAGAAGAGGACATACATACAAGTATACGCCTCTATTTGATAGAGGATGCAGAGGTAAAATAAAGAAATCATAAAATTAGGGAGAGATCAAGAATGGACTTAAGTCTTCAAGAAACTTGACCCTGCCCACTGTCAATGAACATGACATGGTTTGGGGAGCAACTGATATCCACATCATCTCCCTGACTAATGACTGGGATCCTCACCTTCCCTCAATTCATTCCCAAGAAACATTGCACTTGTCTTGTCTGACCCAGTCGGGGAGTGGAATGGGTGGGACAATAAGGCCTCATAGTTCACAGTGAATAAAGGCGTTCAAATAAAATAAAGGGGGCTGAGATTGGGAAGGCGGGTATTTAAGAAGGCATTAAATGGAATGAGAGGAGGAAAGATGATCTCTTTATGTTAGACTGCCCCCACTTTTTCTTTTCCCCTTTTCTTGGCTGGAATAGGAGGTCTCTGTCCTATAGAATACAACAAACCCAAGGCCATCTTCCTACCTTGCTAACCTTGGGGCTTAACACCTGTCCACAACCCATCCATTGGAAATCTGTCATAGGCAATGACATACTAAGTTCAACTGTGTTAAGGAAATGATAAGAGCAAGATTACACAAGGAAGTTTAACTGACTCAACAGAAGAAACACTTTTAAAGACTACCCAAGCCCTCATTTACCTATAAACAAGGTGGTCCTTCTAAATTCCTTTGGTTTTCAGAATTTTCATTTTGGTAGACCTTAAAAGATCTGAGTTCTTTATTCATTTAGATGAACTAATGTACAGTTGAAAATAGAAAAATTTGAAAATTTTTCTTCAAATTTATTTTCTAATATAGCTAATTCATTTTTTTTTTCTTTCCTTTTTTAGCCAGATCATTGCTTCTGCCTTGACTGAAGGCCAGCCCTAGGAGACCAGAATTGCAGGCAGGAAGCAGAGCTGTGACCCATTGGCTCGCTATTTTCTCATATGTAAAAATAAATAAATAAATAGATAATTAACTAAATAATAAATAGTTGCAGGATTCAGGCTCTGTGGGTTGCAGAGAACAGACCTACTCTGTTCCCTCAAATAAGGAAACATTTGCTCCTGATTCAAGATAGTAGCCTAGTCACATACATTCATTTTCCTACCCCCTTGAGATATCCACAAAATGAACTATAGGAAAATAAGGAGAAAGAAACCTATAACAATAAAACCACTGGTAGTATGCGGACATAGATGACAAATGTGAAAGTTCATTGTATTCTAGGAAAAAAATGAATGAAGCATGTTGAAGGAGGAAACAGGCAAGAAATCTACAGGTCACGATGCACAGTAAAGACAGTTCAGGAGCAAATTTCAGTTGACCTGGGAAGATGTCTTCATTGCCTCCCAGTGTTCCTCTAACTAATTGTGACAGCAGGAATGAAAGTTGGGACTACAGAGAGGAAGACTGATTGAAAGTCTGTATCTAAAACAGTATAGCTTTTGGTATCTTTCTCCCTATATCCCCACCTACTCCAAAACAACTCCTGAGTGTTGGTAGCCTAGAAAGTACCTTTATGCAAAAAAAAAAAAAAAAAAAGTGGTGGCTTTTTTTCCATAGGCATTGCATGACCTGACTGGAAACTTCTAATGTTTCTGGATTTCAAGTGGAGTCTATAGGGTGAGACCATTTTGCCACTGTGTGTGTGTTAGAGATGAAGGTGGCCTGAGAGATGTGCCCCAGATCTTGCATTTTAAATCAAAATATACCAGCTGAGGGGCTGAGGCTGGGGTTCAGTGGCTGAGTGCTTACCTGGCATGTGTGAGGTCCTGGGTTTGATCCTCAGCACCAATAAAAATAAATAAATAATAAAGATATTGTATCCATCTACAACTAAAAAAAATATTTTTAAATGTACCAGCTCAGCAGACACCCAAAGGATTCCAAGTCATACATCCCACTCAAGGGAGATACTTGAGGTGAAGAGAAAAGACCTACATCTAGCAGGGGAAATCCATACCAGTCTTCCTTCTATAATACAAATGGAGGGCTGAGAAGCATGAGCCCATGAGGAGCATTAGCAATGTGGAGGAGGAAAAACAGTAGAAACACTGATTTCCTGAGAAAACCAAGAGGGCTCAAAAAACTTTTAACTTTCAAATTGAAAAATCATCAGGGAGCTTTGAGAATACATTACATCCATTTATTAAGAACAGAATACCATGGGAAAAAAAAAGATGTTTTTAAAAAGAAATAAAGGAGTTCTTGGAAATGTAAATAATGTTATCCTATTTTTTTTAAATAGAAAGTCACAAAAAAAGTTGAAGAAATTTCTCAGACCTCCAAAATAAAACTATAGAGTTTATTTTGTAAAAACATGAGTGAAATTATATGAGTCTTGGAGGATGAATCCAGGAGGTCCAATATTTGACTCTAAGGTATTCCAGAAAGACAGATCAGGGAATGTGTAGGAGAAGAAATAATCAAAGAGATAATACAAGACAACTTCTCAGAGCTTAAGACACACACTCATGTTCAGACCACAGGCTTAGCATAACAAGTAAAAAGAGCCTCCACCAAGATATACTTTGGTGAATTTCAGAACACCAAGGACAAGAAAAGATCCTTGTATAGAATAGAACAGAAAAAGAGGATCCAAATGCCCCCATGTCCTGAGGGACAATAGAGCAATGAGAACAAAGTTCTGATGGAAAATTATTCAGAATCTAAACTTTTTTAATCCAAACACATATTGTTTCATAGCAAAGGTAGAATAAAGACATTTTCTGATAAGCAAGGATTTAAAGGTTTTACAAATATTTTTCTAAATGGGTTACTTGAAAAAGGAAAAGCCAAACCTTGGGGTAAATTCCAACATAATGTGAAATAAACGTAAGAAAGAGAAAAAGTCCAGTAAATTTATGAAATCCAATAAATTGTGGTTGAAACTGTTCAGACAGTAGCTAAATAGCAACTTAGAAGATAATAAATTTGGGGTCAGAGCAGGGGCAAGGTCCTGGGGGGAGGAGATCTGAGAAGTGGGAGTAGGAGAACAGTTTGTGTAATTAAGAATAGCTTAAGAATGACAATACGATACAGTCATATTTTGCAAGAAAAATGAAGATAGTAATTGGTCAATGGAAATTCAGAGGGCTTAGGGAAAGCTGTACAAGACAGTGATGCTTCAAAAGAGGAGAAAGCTAACATGTAGCACAATCTGAATGCACTGATCGAAATCCACGTGGCCTCCATGGACAGGGGAAATGTAATCCTGGACTCTCTTTACCTGGCAGAGTCTGTGGTCATAAGATGTAAACACTGTCTTTCCACTTCACTGCCAGCTTTTAACTGCATGTAAGCCTCATTTGGGTGTGTAGGCAGGATGGAAATGTTAATACCCCTGATGATGTGTACTAGTCAGGTAGCCTAAGCCTTCCACTAAACAACACTAAAATCTCTGTGACTCATCATCACTAGGGTTGATTTCTTACTAATGTCACAGTAAACGAAGTAAATGGCAATGAGGAAGTGGCCATGGGATTTCTGCTCCATGAAGTGACCCAAAGACCAAAGATACTTTCATCTAATGATACCGTCATTTTTGGAACCTCCAAATCCTCCACTAAATTGTCCACATTCATCCTGCAGACTAGAAAAGAGAATGTGTGGAATACTGCACAGGAGGTTTCAGAGGCCAAGTTTAGAAGCCAGCATTTCTCCCTACGTTCCATCCGACAGAATCCATCACATGACCTCAATGAACTGCTAATAGACTTGGAAATGCCATTTAGTTGTGTGGCCAGGAGGGAAAGACAAAAGGAGTTGATCATGCCAGCAGAAAGAATTAAAGGGAAAAGTAGGAACTCTAGTATCCAAAATGTACATGGTGCAGAGTCAAAAGAGATAACCAGTAAAGGAACAAGGACAAGATTAACTCAATCATTTAAAGTTATAAGTATTGCCAACAGTAGAACCAAAAGCAGTCCTGTTAACTTAAGAGATCTATCAAAAAGACCTTGTCATGGGTTGAATCGTGTTGAAATTCTATCTCCTGGTACCTGTGAATGTGATCCTATTTGAAAATAGGGGTTTTACAGATATAACCAAGTTAAGATGACATTATTAGTGTGGGCTCTAATCCAACATGACTGGTGTCCTTATGAAAAAGGGAAAAAACAGAGATGCACACAGGGAGAAAGATGGCCATATGGTGACAGGCAGAGATGAGAGTAGTGTGTCTACAAGCCAGAGAATGCCAAGGATACCCAGAAAACACCAGAAGCTCAAGGAGGTATGAAGGCATTCTCCCCCACAGGTTTCAGAGAGCAGATGGCCCTGCCTGGAGTATAGACTTTTAGTCCCTAGGACTATGAGACAATATATTTCTGTCATTTTAGGCTGCCCAGCTTGTGATGCTTTCTCACAACAACCCCATGACACAAATCCAGGACCATTTTCTGGGCTGCCCAGAATTGGGGTTGTGTTGGTGGAAACAGAGACCTGAAAATCTCCTGGCCTGGATGGAACAGAATTCAGTCTTGGTTTGACACATGGAAAGAAGACATTGGATAGGACAGAGTTGGTCAGTCATAAAAGTCATGATGATAAATTTTATGTGTCCACTAAATTGGACTAAGGGATGCCCAGATAGCTGGTAAAAGATTATTTCTGGATGTGTCTGTAAGGATGTTTCCAGAAGAGATTAGCATTGAAGTCCACAGACTGATTAAAAAAAGATCTGCCTTCAGCAATATATATGACACCATTCAATCCTTTGAGAGCTCAAATAGAACAAAAAGGTAGAGAAAGTGCAAATTTTCTCTCCTGGCTTGAGTCAGGCCATCCATCTGCTGCCCTTGGACACCATTGCTTCTGGTTTTGGGGCCTTTGGACTCAGACTGGAACTTACACTATTGGTTCTCTTGGTTCTCAGGTCTTTGGATATGGACTGGATTCACACCATTGGCTTCCATGGGTCTCTAACTTGCAGACAGCAGATTATAGGAATTACCAGCTTCTATAACTACATGAGCCAATTGCTCATAATAGATCTCTTTATATATATATGTATATACACATGCGCATATATATGTATATACATGTATATATAAATGTATGCATATGTGTATACATAAACATACACATAAATGTGTATATATAAACATATACATCATGTATAATATATATCATATACATTATATATAAATATATATATATATCATACATGTATCACATATTCGTATATAAAATTGATGCTGCTTCTTTGGAGAACCCTAACACAGAGAGGAATTATATCTCACCCACAGTGTGGAACTGCTAGGAGGCTCTTCCCAAGGCAGACTTGGTTATCTGCCATAGCTCTCTCCTCTTCTTCCTCTCTCCATGTGACCAAGTGATCTTCCCCCACCTGGTCTTAACATTAAAGATTTAAAGAGACCAGAGTTGACTCCTTCTCCTCTGGCATTCAACAGCCAGGATTGCAAACTTCTAGAAAATAGAGGAGCCCCAGGGAAATCTAATAACAGCCCTACTTAAGAGCACACGACAATTATTACCTCCAACTGTGAGGGAGGCTGAGTAATTAAAAAGGGTTCTTTATTTTGATTAAAAAGATTCCTTTTAGTGTTTCTGAATCTTTAGTGAAAGCCCAGAACTCTATTTTTAGACACAAAACAAGATACGTGGCCGGGGGCAGGGGTGTAATTTAAAACATGGGATGAGCATTTGTAACCTGAAAAATGAGCACACGCCCCCAGTGGCCCCCAAGTTGAGCCCATCCCCACCCAACGGCTTCCAGGAGCACAGTAGCATGGCAGCCCCCACCCTGCCGCCTGGATTAATAGGAGGCCCAAATTAATTGGTTTTAATCACTATAAATTTCCTTCCCAATAAAATTTCAAGAATTTCCAATCATGCTGATTTATATGTGTAATTAGAAATCCATTCACAGATGTCACACTGCTAGGTGGTGGGTAGTCTAAGCCCCGGCTTAACTCCAGCTTGAGCCTCAGCAATGAAAAGTGACGAAGGGGAGCTTGGCAGGAAGCTGGGCAGGGAGCAAGCCCTACCCCAGAACTGTCCACACCCAGGGTTATGCAGGGGCTGCTGCCCACTAAGAAGCACAGCTTTACTTTCTTTAGTCCCCAGTCTCTTCTCTGCCACAGATATCCCCCAGCCTAGATAGGAGCAGATCAAGGGGGCTTCACATGTCCCCAACAGGCCCGACAGAGACACAGCACCAGGCCTCCTCTCTGTCCAGCACAGCGATGAGCAGATCTGTGGGAGGCCGGCACCACGGCTCCAGGGGCTTACTCGCCAGCTGCCCACTTCCAGCAGGCACACTAGTCGCCCTTGGATTGCCCGCACACTGGGTTACAAATGCAGGTTGTCACAGACAAGCTGGTGGGACTTCGGCTCCTACTCACCTTCCTTCCTTCACAAGTGGCCCAGGGTGACAGTGGGAAATGGTAGCAGAAAGGAAAGGACAGCAAAGGCTGCATTTCAGGCCCTAAAAGGATTCCAAGTCAGCCACCAAAGGAGTCATGCTCTCCCTACAGTGACGAAGGGGGACAGGAAAATCTATCAATGAACAAAAGAAACACTGAGGGTTTTGTCAAGAATTTACAGTCAAGACTGGATGGTGGGGAGAAGAAGAAAGGAATGGAAGATTTCAGAATCCCAGGTGGGGATTCAGAGGACCAGCAGTTAACCCACATCATGTGGATGTCAGGTCTTTGGGCTGTGCAGGAGAAGCAGGTGGAGTCAGGTCCTGGGGGAAAAGTTCAGATCCCAAAGGTGAAGCACTATCGGAGACTTGAGTGTCCAAGCCAGGCACTTGGGGAGGAGTGTCTCTCATGGGCACTAACCACAAGATGGAGTGGAGCTTAGTCCTGAGCCAAGCACTCTCTAAGCTAGCCTTTGGACCTGGCCTCCTCAGGGTCTTGGCACCTGTCCACATCCTACCAGCCACAGGTCTTGGATCTGACGGAGAAGGTCAGAACAGGATCAAAGGTGAGAGAGCAGAACGTAACCAGCGTACCTGAGGTGGAGCCCCAGCTCCTCCAGGGGCCCCGGGGCCCTCAGGAGCTGCCTGACCTCATCTGTCTACTGAAGCTTAAGTTCCATCGGCCCATTTTCATCACCACCATGGTGGACATTGCTTTATCTCAGGATGGCCAGTCAACGATGGAAAATGACAGAGTGGCTACATCGCTCCTTAAGGTATAAGAATGGGAAGGTAGGGAGGAGATGAACATTTATCGAGTGCCTACCATCAGCCAGGTGTTCTTGTGGAATGTCCTCACTATAATCCCAAAAAACAAAATGAGCCTCAGGTAAGTTAAAGATTAAACTACTTGTCCATGGCCCTACAAAGGCAGCAGTGGACCCAGTACATGGATAAGCTGGAGTTACTGGGCCACATTAGCTCAGGATTTCAGGTCCAGGGGAAGGGGCCAAGAGAGGGTTAGGGTTTGGAGGATATAAGAAGAATGTGGCACTAAGAAAAGAACTCAAGGGAAGAAGACAAAAGAGGCCATTCACTGGGGAACTGGAGGGTGTTAGACCCTAGGAAGTCACAGTAAGTTCAGGTAATTGGTGAGAGATACCCTCCTCCTCCCCACTTTAGTTTTTGAATCAACTGTGAAATAAGACATAAGAGTTAGAGGGAGTCCAAAATAACAGCCACACTGGTAAATCTGATTTGAAAATTACTGCTGGAGATTCCTGATGTCGGACTCCTAAATTAGACACATGACCTTTCACCCCAGGTGTGTCCCCCCCTCAGCAGGCAAGACCTGCCTCTAGAAATTCACCACCTGCAGGGAGAGTTTACACTATCAAGTGGGTAGAGACCTGAAACAGGACTGAGCCATGCTTTGAGATCATTCACGAATCCTTCCAAAATGGCGGGCTCTCCAGTTCTGTGGGCCTGGGTGGGAACACTGCAATGGTTTCCCATGAAAGAGGGACAGCTCCTTGACCAAAGGGCATTGGTGGCACTGAAGTCAAACTTCACCTCCTGCCTGGACTAAACTCTGCTTGCTACCCGTGAAGACCTCCCAGCATCTCTGTGGGTCGCAGAAGCCACCACCAGGGCATTGCGACAAAAGCTTCCTAATACGCCCCCGCCCACGCCCACTCCCACCCAAACAAAGACAGACACATTCAGAATTATTTTCAATAGTGTTCTGTTCTCAAAAGTGGTTGGTTAGTCTGCCCGCTCAGTCTACCTCCCTCAAAGAGAGAAGAAGATCATCTTTGCTTTGGCTTGATCCTTTAATGCGCCTGAAAGCTGTTGCTTTGGTCTAAAACAGACCCCAGCCCCCGAGCAGGGACTAGGTGGAGAGGTCTTAATGGGGATTAGTGTCTGCCCAGGCAATGCCAGAACAGGGTCCTAAGAGGAGATTTTAGAGGTTGCACAATTTTTAAGGGCTTAAATGTTTGATAATGCAGCTCAGTTACGTTTATGCATGTTGGGGCCCCAGCAGCAACGTACCATACAGGACATAATGGATGCTACAAGATTTGATTTGAGTAGTTTAAAAATATCCAAGTAGTCTGCAGGCTAATGGCCATTGGACAGACTTATTAGTATATCAATAATCATTCAGCATTCTGAAATCCTTTTAATGCTCTGGGACAGCAAGAAGCGGACTAAGGGAGGGGAAGAGGGTCACAGGGGATCTTGTGGGGTCAGTTAAACAAGTGAAGACAATGAAAAAAACACAGTCTTTCAAGACCTGGAGTGTTCTCTGTGACCACCCACAGCATGGTTCAGAGTGTCTGTGGGCCCCCCTATAATTGATAGGGAAGCAAGGTTAAGGGAAAACCTATTTTTAAAAAAACTCCTGCAGCTCCTGACAGGCCCCTCACCACAGTGAAATGGATACTGCCTAAGTCCTGCCCAGGTCAGCCAGGCTTGTACATTCTTGCCTCCTCACCTTAGTGCACCACCTCCCCTGGGAGAGTTATTGCCTCCAAATAGCTGACTTCCCATCCATCCTTCAAGTTCCCACCTCTTCCCAAGCCTGCTCTGACTCCCCAGGTCACAGGGCCTTCCTGATAATGTCCCTTGAGAGTACATGACTTTTTAGCATTTACCATGTCTTGCAGGCATCACCCCTAGTCAGCTGTGAGCTCCTGGCAAGCAGCATACAGGTGCTTTTGTGTAGCCTTGAGATGACAATTCTCAATCTCTCCTTACTGCTTTAGTCACAAAAATCCTTGGAGTAGTGGATGAAGCTCTGGACACATGTTCACAGAATCCACCCTTGTGTCTGTTGATATCTTTCCGTTGTTTTGAGAAGTGCTTGACACGTAACTAGGTGCCCCAGAAATGTTAGTTAAAGTCATTATCTAGCTACTGGAATCAGCGAAACTTGTTGAAAGTTTGATGGGGGTGGAGGAGAGCTGAAGAAAGAGGCAGAACGTCTCTTGGCCTCTGACCAATTTGAAAGACTTCAAGAGAAGGAGCAGGCTGGCAGCCAGATGTGTGTTGAGTTTGAAAAATCCAAGTCAAAAAGTTTGAAGAATCCAAGTCAAAATTTTCTGGCAGGAAATTGGATAAGCAAGCTGCACAGAGGGCTGGATTGGAGACAGCAATTTGGGGGTCATGATTCCTCTATCTGGGTTGACATGTGGGAGTAGCTGAGAAGCTCTGGGAAGTTATCTAGCAGAACATAGGGTTAAATGTGGAGAATCCCCCAACTGCTAAAGATCAGATAACAGGAGCAAAGCTCACCAAGAAAACACAGCAACCCACAGCCCAGTACTCAGGCGAAGCCAAGAGAATGTGAGGTCGCAAGCCAAGAATTCCAGGGTAAGGTTACCACCTAGACATCTACAGGGAACAAACCACAAGGTCACAAAAATATCACTGAATTGTAAAGAGATGAGGAGAGGTGTTTACAGGAGCACACTTCCTGGGGCAGAGGTGTGCTTATTCAGGGCAGGGAGCCCAGGAGGCCTAAACTGGGTAGCAGCCAAGGAACCCACAGTTGCCTTGTAAGCAGGTGGGGCTGGTTACTGGAGGGATTCTCATTGGCCTGAATGGTGTCTGGAAATCTAGGGCCAGAGCAGAACAGAGAACTGCATCCGAGCCTCTGCCTATCCATGGCCACCCCTGAGTCACTCTGGGCCTCTCTGCTTAATGAACATCATACAAATATTTAAAGGGCAACTGTTTGAAAAAGGACCAAACCAGCCCTTTACAGCAGAAGAGGGTTTCCAGACACCTACAGGTCTAATGGGGTCTGATGAAGCAGAGAGGCTGGTAAAGAAGCTCTGGCCCACAGCGAATGGGGTGGTGCTAGAGACGGAACCATGGCTGTGGGGGGGCCAAGGGAAGGGGAGTCCCAGGGTGCGGTGCACAGTGTGCACAGCAAGGAAGTGGGGAGAGGAAGCAGGAAGTGCTGGGAAGGGAGGGCAGGGAAGAGACTGGGCAGCACGCCAGGCTAGGCAGTAGGGAGGCAGTGTGGGTGGAAAGTTCTGCTGGTGAGGGGAGGGACTGGTGGGGAGGAGGGAGATCAGGTGAGCACACCATGGGGCCTAGAGATGCAGTCCAGAAATGCCTGGGAAGGCTGCAGATCCCTGATTTCTAGAGGAAGAAACAGACCTGGGGATCCGGTCGAGATCTTTGGAAGGCTGGTTCCCACACCAGATCAGCCTTTAGGGTTCAGCTTGCCTATTTATTCATTTACTCAACAAACACGTCTCAGCTCTTCTGGTGTGAGCTGTGGGGCCAGCTCTCTCTGAGGCACTTTGGCCACATTGCTTCACTTAACCTTCATAATAACCTTGGAGGCGGATATTATTATAACTCCCAATATTCCAATGAGGAAACTGAGACACAGACAAGTGGACGACTTGCCTAAATTTGCTCAGTTTTCAAGTGGTAGAGCAAAGATTCAAAGCCAGGCAGAAGATTCAGAGCCTGGGCCTTCCACTATGCTGCCTTGCCTTTCTAGAAAAAATGCACTAGGAGCCAGGAAATTGGGAGTTCTTAAGCAAAATGCTTTGTCTGGTCCTTCCTTGTGAGAAGAAGGAGCATTGAATGTTTCCTATCATTCTTTAATTCTATGAGTGTCCAGCAAAGGTAGCTCTGGCCACCTACCCTCCCAGAGCAGCTGAGCTGGTAGGATGTGGACAGGTGCAGCTGTCTCTAACCTTCTATAAAGGTGACCCTTGAAGCTGGGCGAAGGGGCTTCTTTCCAGCTGACACCCACACCTCTCTGCACACTCCCACTCCAGGAAATCTAATAAGACTGGCAGTTTATGATCCCCCACCTCCAATGACAACAGGCAATTTGGAGAGTCAATAAAAGATGTGCTGTGCACCAAGGCTGTTTTATGTCTCTTCAAATCATAAAACCCCACAGCCATGTGACCAAAGTGCCAGAAAGGGGCCATGGAGTGGGTCCACCAGTCCTCCAACCCAGGGGACTTCCAGACTAGAGCACACGATTGATCAGTTAGAGGGGGAAGGTCTGAGAAGGCTCCTTGACTATGCTGCCTGCTGAGCCCAAGTTTTGAGAGCCCCACCACAATGGAGCTCTCCAGGTATGATTACAGAGCCTCTGGGAGCCCCCCACACACATACACACATCCCACCTCAACGCACCCCCACAACCCTGCCCTGGGATGTTTAAAATCCCTTTCCCACGAGCCCAGTTTTCCAACCTCCCTGAGCCCTGCGGTCTAATGCAGTCGCCTCTTGGTCTGAATCTGTCCCCCACCCACTGGCCCTGTAACCTTGAGCAAATCTCCCATCTCCCCCATGACTCAGTTTTCTCCTTCTGTAAAACAGGGTGGTGATACCTGTGTGGCTGGCTGTTGAGAGGGCCTGGCACTGAGAACACATGCAAGGCCCTGAACCAGGGAAAGACACGACTTTCCCTGAGGGGGGACCCATAACGTTCTGTTGTTGGTGGCCCTTGGACACTTGCTGAGAACATCCCTCCATCCCTCCACCCTGCTACCTGCCTGCCCATTCATCCGTCATCTATTCGTCCTTCCATCCATCCATCCCTTCAGTGAGACACACTGAGCACGTGCTCTGTGGCAGGCACCATGCAGGGACCTAGGGACGAACAGACATGGAGCCCCTGCCTGGCCGAGCTCTCAGTCTGGCCAGTGGGAAGAGAGCATCCCACAGTCACAAGGAGGAAGTGCTACAGGAAAGGAAGAGGAGTCAGGGTTGTATGATGAGGATGCCCTACTTTCATGCTAATGGCAAGAAAGCAGACAAAAAATAATGAGCAGACAAATTGCTTGTGTGTGAATGAGATGCCATTGCAGAGAACAACTGGAATGTCCCTTTGACAGAAATGACATTTAAGAGAGAACTGAAAATTGAGGAATCAGATGTACACATAGTCAAAGGAGAGGTTTCATAGCTCCTGGCAGCCCCTGGGCTGGGCTGGAATTCCACCAGGTGGCTGCAGTGAAGGCCCAGACGTAGGAGGTGGCCAGCTTCACCATCTGGGCCCAGACAGCCCTGCATGGTTCTCACCTGCTCTTGGTGGTTCTATCGGGTCCTGTTGCTGTGGCAACAAATTATCACAAACTTAATGGTTTGAATTCATCCAAATTTATCTTCTAACAGCTCTGGAGGTCGGAAGACTAAGGTGAGGCTGAAGGAGCTAAGATCAAAGGGCTGGCAGGTCCGGTTCCTTGCGAAGGTTCTAGAGGAGGTCTCCAGCTTTGAGAGGTGGCTGGCACACCTCAGCTCCAGGCTGTCACTCAGCTCCCTGTATCTGTCATTGCATTGACTCTCTGGCTCTGACCCTCTGCCACACTCTTATAAGGGCCCCCACAACTCCACTGGGCCCACTCAAACAGTCCAGAGTAATGTCCCATCTCAGGGTCCTTTACTAAACAGATGCCACATCCCTTTTTCTATGTAAAGTAAAGTGTTCACAGGTTCTGGGGATTAGGACATGAACATCTTTGGGGGCAATTCTTCTGTCTGCCATAGAGGTGACTTGTGGCCCATGTGTGGCTGGCCAGGGCTGACAAGGGCCTTAGGTTTCAGGTCCTTGGAGTATAATCACAGTTTTGCAACTGAAGCCAGGTCACCTCTCTTTGACCAGAGTGTTGCTTCTACCCTGATTTCAGGACCTGTTCAGGTTTGGGGCAGGGATTCTCCCATCTGAACCTGCCACTTGTCCACCCACTCCATTACCAGCTCAGCCCCTCTCCTCCCTCACAGTCTTGACATGACCTCATGGCCTGCAGTAGCAGCTCCGGGAGAGGAGTACTCTTGGACTGTCTGGCCGGGCTGTGGCCTGCTTCAGACCTGTGGGAAGCACCTCAGGGAAGGTGTCTGGCCCTGACCTGGTGTGCCTCTGCTTGGTGCCTCACGGAGCTGCATCACCTTTCCCTGCTCATTCACATCTTATATCTCTAGCCATTGAAAATGTGCCGTGGCAGGACCAGGGGCACATCACAGGTGAGAGGATCAGGTGAGGAACAGGCAGTTGTTTGGGGAAAGATGGGAGAGGCTATGGAGCTCAGCGGAGGACACACAGCAGGATCAGGGGCTGTGGGGGCTTTAGGAGGAGGCAGCTGGGGTGAGACTGTCAGGTGCATGACTCCAGCCCCCAGCTACCTTCCCTGCTGACCAGAGCCGGGATGGTAAGAAACTCCTGTGCTCCTCTGACCCCAAGGCCATGGGGCGAGCATTTAGAAGGAGGTGTCCTGGATATCACTTGTACCCTATGGGGCCTGGTGCAGGGCAGATATCTGCACAACCACAGTACCAGTGTGCTCAGTGTCTGAAAGGTTGGAAAGATGGATATAGCAAAGTGGAGAGGCAGCCAGCAAGGGACCAGACAGTGGCCTCCCTTGGCTCCCCTGGCCAAATCTGACCCCCACACACTCTGATTGGCATTGATTTTTGTAATCACCAATACTGCTGGCTCCTCCTCGTCCCACCTACATAAGCTGGGGCCAGGAGGCCTGGGCAGCTGCTCCATCGGGCATTAGGTACAGGCATTAGCCAGCCTTGTGGCTCCTTGGGGAATTCTAATGTACCTGTTCTTTCTGGAAGTCATTGCCCTGGCCTCCCTGACTCCACCTGCAGCACCAGGCCTCTGTTGCCCTTTACCAGAGAGTGAGCTTCCTAAAAGCTGGGGCCATCAGCTCCCTGGCCTCCCGCCTTGCAAAGGCTGGGGCACATGTCCACACAGCTGTCCCACTCTTACCCATAGAGGAATCAGAATCAGTGGTGTGTGGGCAACTGTTTGACAACCAGCTCTGGGAAGAAAGCACTCTGATTCGTAGCACGTGTCAATTTCAGTGGTGTAAAACCCTTCACCATGGCCAGTCTAAGCCACCGGGGAACTGAAGGCAGAGCTGGGGAAGGAAGCTGTGAAAGCCAGCTCGGGCACGCCAGCCTCTAGCACGGTGCTGAAGCCACTGGCAGCCCCAACACTCTTCTCCACACTTGGCACTCCCCACTAGAGTGTCACCCGTGTGCGGAGGGTCCTTTCCCAAGGCCAGGTGAGGCGTGAGGTGTGGTTTGATCTGGGACGAAGCCCAGAGGTGGATGGATTTGGGCAACTCACTAACCTTGTGGGACCTCCGTTTCCCTATCAGTAAAAGAAGATTAATACACTCTGTCTGAGGTCCTGGCTGTGATTCCCTGGGCTCTGAGACTGTCAATGCAGTCCGTACAGGTGGCCAGTCTCAGGAGTGAGATCCATGGGGCGCGAGTCTAAAGCTTGCTTATTCCCCAAGTGGGTGCAAGTCCCCATGGCCTTGGGGTCAGAGGAGCACAGGAGTTTCCTACCATCCCAGCTCTGATCAGCAGGGAAGGTAGCTGGGGGCTGGAGTCATGCACCTGACAGTCTCACCCCAGCTGCCTCCTCCTGAAGCCCCCACAGCCCCTGATCCTGCTGTGTGTCCTCCGCTGAGCTCCATAGCCTCTCCCATCTTTCCCCAAACAACTGCCTGTTCCTCACCTGATCCTCTCACCTGTGATGTGCCCCTGGTCCTGCCATGGCACATTTTCAATGGCTTTGCCCAGTCGCTGGCGAGGTCCATAGACACCTCTTGAGAATTGGATTTCGTCTTAAGTCTGGAAAGATGTGGTTGCTATGTCCAGTGTCAAACACAGAAAGATCAGCCCTACCTATCATTTCCTACCGTCTGTGATTTCAAGGACACCAAGAAGATCTCCTGTCCCAAATAATACCATTCGCACCTGCTCAATGACACCTGAAATTCCACCATGGCAGCCTCATTCTAAGAGTTATCATGCACTAATTCCTCAGGGTGGTGCACATCAAGATGAAAGCATCCGATGACAGCCTGAGGTCACCTGGCACTTGCTGGCCAAGGGAGGGCCCTGGGTGTGGGGGAAGAGCGTGCAGAGGAAGGTGAGACGGGGAGGAGGGGGCCTCTAGACAGAGTGACGGTGTCCCAGTTTCACTCAGACAGCCCCAGTCCAGAGGGAAGGGGAGGCGGCAGCTCCTGGCGCCTTCATTATTTGGGGGCGTCTCAGTCTGGGGCAGTGGAAAGCAGGGGTCTGCAGGCAGCAACCTGCCCCGCCCTGCTGGCAGCTGGCCGGAGGGCAGCACCGGCTTGCAGAGGTCTGGGCTCCAGATCTGCTGAGAGCTGTCCGGGGACTTGCCGGTATCCCTGAGCCACATCGGCATATCCAAGACGCTTTCTATAGCACCTGTGGGCAGGAGAGGGGGGACGTGACTACCAAGAATATAAATATCACTTAAATATTTTGATTCGAAATAGATATTTTGCCCCCAAACCACATAGGGCGAGGGAGAGGCCAGGAGAGAGACCCCGGGTTAGATAAAATAGATGACAAAGGAGAGACTGAGGAGGGAGGACAGGAGAGGGAGGAAGAGGAGGGGAATCCTAAAGCAAAGGAACAGGGAGGGAGCACAGAGAGGAAAGGGTGAGGGAGATGGAGATAAGGAGAAGGAGGGGGAGGGGAGGGATGAGGGAGGGGTAGGGACAGGGGAGAGGTGGAAAAAAGTAAAAAGGTAGAACAAAGGGAAAGAAAAGACAGACCGAATGGAGGCACCAAGGAGAGGAGGAGGATGGCGCAGAGCCAGCCGGCAGCCAGGAAGGAGAGCCCGGGGAGGGGCTTGGAGGAGGCCGGGGAAGACGGAGACCTTGAGAGTCTTACATCTTGATCAAGGCATGACTGATAGCATTCCAGCGGACCATCTTTCAGGCCCCTTGTTTGATGACAAAGCTCATCCCCTGTCCGCCATCCATTATCGACTCTCCCTCCCCGAGGCGAGAGCATCAATAATGCTCCCTCTTCGGGATGATGCGTCCCCGCGCTGAACGAGCGGCCGGCCATGGCTGGTGGGCATCCCGCGCACATCATTACCGCCCTCCAATCCTTCACCCCACCTGCCGGGCGGCTGGCCGCCTCTGCCGCCGCGCCACCGTGAGCCCCTCTGCTGAGAGCTGGACCCCAAGCCCTCAGGCAGCCAGGGTCTCAGTGGATGATCCCTGGCAACTTGGTACCAGGGCTCGATTTTAAAAATGATTGTTTAGTTTCGTTTTGCTTTAATTAAGAGGGAGACCGAACTTCGCCATTCTGGTTGGCTTTTCTAAGAGACCTAACAGTTTGAATTTGAATGCAAACATCTTCAAACATCTGTTGCCGTAATTTGGTTGGATTAACTGTCGAGTTTGCTGGGCCATCTGCTGTTCTCCCCAAAACTCCATCGTGGCCTCTCTCCCTGCTCAGGCCCAGGATCTCACCTGGCTGGCACTCTGCAGGTGGAGGAAGGGCTCCAGGAGATAATCCCAGGTCAAAACCACAGGTATCCTTCCAGGAAAACTTGGAAACGTTCTGGCCATGGCCCATTGGATGGCAAATGCCAACAAGGGGCCCCGAGGAAGAAGGGTTGAGTGTGGACAGCTGGTGAGGTCTCCCTTCAGGTCCACATGCCCTTAAGGAGGCACTTCCTCCTCAACTAATGGAGATTTCCTCTCAAAGGACAGGCCTGCAATAAGGATGCTTGGGTCATGCTCCGCACAGCTCCAGCAGCCCTCTTCTGCATGGCAGGCATCCTCAGAGTTGTGCAGTAGATCACCTGGCAGCTGCATCGGGCAACCCCTGGTCCCTGCAGCATCTTCCTTCCCTTTGCTGGACATTCAAGCACCTTTGATGGTAACTCACCTACAAAATAAAGAAGTCAAAGAAAATCCAGATTTCTCCTGGTCTCATTGCCCAGCCAGTGTAACAAGGGCCTCCATCCAAGAGAGCACCTCCTAGCTCCTGCCTGGACATACACAGTGACATATGCAGTCTGATATCAGGCTCCTGGCTCTGCAGGAGATGCTCCCAGTCACCTGAAGATTGGGGGGCTGTCTTCCCAACAGGATTCCAAATGCACTGGGGTGGGAAGTCCTGGGATGTGTTTCAGAGACCTAGCTTAAGGACTTGGCATGTGAAACTCCAGAGCTCCATTCAGTGAGACCCCAGCCGAAACCCATTGTCAGGCCACGCCTAAATAGTGAGGTAGTTAAGCAGGCAGAAGGGGTCAGGAGTTAGGATCTAGGAGTTTCTCTTGCTCCATGGCCTCCCGATGTGTGAAGGCCACCCCGCCTGCCTTCTCCCTCCTCCTCTGGGTGTTCCTTCACACAGACCAGCCTTCTCATTGTCCCCGAGGCTGACCCCATCCTTTGGTGCAGGCCATTTTCTGACTCAGCATGCCTTACTCCATCTCTACCCACCTTCCAATGTCCAGTCAAGGGGTCTCCTCTTCCATGGACCTCCAGAAACAGCCCTGTCTCACACTCCCATGGAATCTGCCAGTGCCACACCAGTGACCCTTATCCTCTACTTTCTCAATTACTTAATTACCTGGTCTCATCTGCACACAAACACACACACAGTCATGAGTATCTATGAACATGCGAAGTTGAAGGAATAAATGAGTGAATGATTGACTGAGTCAAGCAATCAATCTTATACTAGCATTATAACTAAGTCCTGGCCACTTTGCACAAACCTTATACATCCTTAACATCCAAATATAAGGTCTACAGCCCCTTAACACCTGTAACTGATTCCGAGGTGCACAAGGGTCCACAGAGGCCACTGAGAAAGTGGTCCATTTCACTGGTCGCTGCGCACAAAGTCGGTCAGTTAATAGAAACCTGTTTCTAATTGCTTGTCATATAATAGATGCACCTCGAGCCAGCTGGGACCGCGGGATGCCATTCACAGCCCTGCTCCCGGCTTACACCTCAGCCTTTCGTGTTTTATTAGAGGCTTGCACATTTCATTTCCTTTTATGTGGGAAAGAAAATGGACCCTTGGTGTAGGAGCGGACATTCGCAGGCGTACTTTTATTTTTTAAAGGACGGCTTTGTAGAAAGCAAACTCCCTGCCTCAGGTATGGATTCAGATTCAGCAAAGGTAAAGAAGCCAACGGTCATTTTCTGTGCTCCAGTGTCATCTAGAAACATGAGGCTCCTGACCACAGGCTGCCAGGGTCAGGCTCTGTGTGAACAGAGCCCCTGCTCCCCAAGCTTGCAACACAGCAGCCCCCAGAGCACAGTAGCCCCCAGCCCATCTCAAGCTGTGACCACTGCCTCAGCAGAGAGGACAAGCCAGCAGCCATAGCCACGACATGCCAGCACTTCTGTGGGCCCCAGTTTCCCAGCCTCCCCAGCCTCCCCAGCCTAGACTTGGAGCCCACCCACACCTATGCTGTCATCAGCCTGATCCCAGCAGCCTGCCGCACCAGGAACCTGTCGCCCCGCTTGGGCTGGGGCATGTGCCGGGGGCCTGAGATTGACAGGTTTCCCAGCTGCTCCTGCCACCTCCTCCTCCAACCAGAGCAGCAGGAGGGGCTTGTGCCCTCACTTGCCTGCTGTGAACTTCATCCCTGTAGGACTAGAGCCAGGCTTGGCATGAGACGGTAGGTCCAGCCTCCATCCTGCCTTCTAAACCGCACCCAGCCACAGCCACCAGCCTGGCTTCCTGCCATGGGTAGACCACTCTCTTCAAACCTCGGTGTGGAATTACCCAACAGGAAATGTCTCCCACGTCCAAGGCTTCATGAGATTTGAATCTCCAGAGCAGGACCTAGAACACTTCCAATGCCCTGGGTGACCCTTGGGAGCTGGCTGCCACAGTCTGGCCAGGCCCATGGCCTCCCACCCCCCACACCCTGACAAGCAATGCACAGCCCATAGTAAGTCCCATCACACTGGCTCCAGTGAAGCCAGCGAATGTTTATTGCAACCATAGTGTGTGCAAGGCTCTGCCTTTGTGTATGTCACCTGTGGTTAGCTTCTGGGGCTTCTGAAGGTCACACTTGTACATCACCTTCCCGAATGACACAGCTACTAAGTGGCTGAGGAGAGATTTGAACCCCAGAAGCCTAGGCTCACTCCACCTCACCAGGTTACCTCACATATAAAGAGGCCCTAAAAGGGTCAGCGTCAGCTGCACCAATCACCCAGGGCAGTGAGGCGGGGGTCCTCACAGCAGCCTCCCTGCTCCATGCTGACACCTCCAGAAGCTACAAACTGGACTGAGCAAAGGACTTTCTCAGCATAACAGGGTCATGTTTCCATCAAGGGTGAATGAAGAACTGGGCTTGTCTACAAGAACTTCCAAAAATAAAAACTGCAGCAGAAGCAAGTCAGGGAGAGGGGACGGGATAATGCAGAACTGGACCCAGGTCAAGGGCAGTGGCTCCACTTGCTCTTGAGCCCAGGACGGAAGACAAGAGTGACTCTCCCCTCACGGCAGCCAGATGGGCTTTCAGAAGCCGTTGATCCCATTGTCTGCTTGCTTAAAACTCCTCGCTGGGTTCCCAGAGCTCTTAGGATAAAGGCCAAAATCCTTGCAGTGCTTACAAGGGCCTGCCTAGCATGGCCCTGCGCCTCTGGCTGCTCATGCACCCTGAACCCTCTCTTGGTGCCTCCAATCGCACCTGAGGTCCCTCGGCTCCTCCAGACCCACTCTGCCCTTTCCCAGGTCCCACCTGCCTCTGCTCCTGGGCAACACCTTGACTTTCACCCTCAGAAAACTTTCTGGTACGTGCTGCTGTGAAAGTCTCTCCGAACCCCAGGAGGGATCCCCCTTCCTGTACACCCACCTGGCCTGCTTCTCCCTTGGGGCTGCTGCCACCACTGCACTGTCCTTAGTTGTTGGATCACTGGCTTAGGGTGCCTTCCTGTGGACTGCAAGCTCCAGGCCAGTCTGGCACAGCCTCACTCATGCCATTCTTGCACTGACCCAGTGCCCGCCCAGCACACGATAGACGATCCAAATCTGCTGTCACACGAGTGACCAACCCCAGGAATGTCTCATTGAAGAGCGAAGACAAATAATGGACAGGGACAGACACCCCCTGCCACGCTGACTGGGGGAAGCAGGTCGTGGCTTTGGAGACACAGACGGAACGCTCAAAATCTCTGGCCCATCCCAGGCCTGCCGGACTCCAGGACTGGCCCCACAGTGGCTTGAGGTCCAGCCTTTGGCTGGGCTGCGTACATTTCTGGTTCACAACCCTTCCGCCTGAGGAAGCGCTCCTGGGTACAACACAAGGAAACCCCATGGAGACAGACAGTATCAAATAGCCCCATTTTTCAGATGAGAAAGCAGCGACTCCGGGAGACTGACTGAGGGCAGAGGGTACCACTATGTTAAGTGGCAGAGGGGGACGGAAGCCTGGGGTTTCTCCCCTCACATCAGGGCTGCTTTTCCACTAGCACGTGTGTATGACTCATGAAGGAGCAGGGGTGGGGCTGGGGCTAGGGCTCAGTGGTAGAGCGCTTGCCTAGCATGTGAGGCACTGGGTTCCATCCTCAGCACCACATGCAAATAAATAAATAAAATAGAGGTCCATCAACAACTAAAAAATCAAAAACATAGAAGAAGCAAGGGTAAAGGGGATGCCAAGGACTTTGATTCAACTTCCCCTCACTGCCCCACCCCAGCAGCCTGGTGTCAATTTTGGAGCCTCTTCAGTCCAGGAAACAAAATGCTTCACCAAAGGGAGAGCTGAGAGGAAGTGGGGATGTCTGGCTGCACCAGGAGGGGAGAAGCCTAGAGATTTCCACTGGTTTCCACGGGTGCACTGAGTGTAGCTGGGTGGCCCATTCTCACCCTTGGGGGTAACTTGGGACCTCAGTGAGGGGGCCTCTGAGATCCTGCCAGACAGCTCACTTCCCTTGGGTCTTCTCACAGACCTGGATGGGAATGCCCTCCTCTCTGTGCTGAGATGCACAGGCCTTGGCCCACTGTCCACCTCCCAGAACACCATTAAAATCCCATGTGCTCTGCCAGCTGCTCTCCTGTTTCAGCATCCTTGAGCCTTAACACCTTTTTTATTTTTTAAATTTTTCTACTATCACTACAGTGAATGTTTTAAGGTAGAGATTTTTTTTTCATTAAAAAAAAGGTGTTTTATTGAGTAAAGTCTAAAACTTGGATTCTGCTGAAATCTTCACTCTAATATCTTCGTTGATAACTGTCAATTATCATCTTAATTGGTTCGTCCCATTATGACAGAGGCTCTGGACAGATATTTTCATGTAAAAAGCAGGGGATCTGTAAACTTTTTGTTCATGGTCTATGACCCCAGCACTCTCCAAGACACTCAGGTTTTAACAATCTGGAGACCTCGTATCCACCACCATTACCCTGCAGGTGACTGTCCCGGGTTCAATCATTCCACCCCACACACAAAAAAATTCACATCCACTCAGAACCTCAGAATGTGGCTTTATTTAGAAATAGGATCTTTATAGGGGTAATCAATTAAAATGAGGTAATACTAGATTAGAGTGGGCCCTACCCATGACCAGGGTCCTTATAAGCAGAGGATAGTTTTAGACACAAGTGCACACAGGGGAGGGCATCATGTGACAATGGACGTAGAGATTGGGGTGACACATATACAAGCCAAGGATTGCCAAAAAGTACCAGCCACTAGCAGAAGCTGGAAGAGACAAGGAGGGACCTTCCCCAGAGCCTTCAGAGGGATCATGGCCTTACTGACACCTTCATTTCTAACCCCAGTCTCCAGAACGGTGAAAGAACAAATCCCGGTCGTGGCACTTTGTTACAGCAATGGACTAGGAAAAGACTACAGTGTCCATGTCCATGTTTTTCCTGGAAGTGGTTATTGGATTTTTCCCATGATTCCCTCAACACTCACTGAGCCACTGCGGTAGGCAAAGCAGAGAGCTAAGCTGAGGTCAGCAAGCATCCATCAACACACTCAAGAAGCTTCGAATTTCACATGGGTTAGAAGGTATAGGCGAAAACAGACCAGGTGTGAAGCAGTGAGCCCGCGGCCCTGAGGGGGTGAGACGTTTGCCAGGATTGTTCAGAGGACAGGGGAGTTCATCTACAAGGAAGATGGTGTCCCAGGAAGGAGGAAGGTTTGAGGTAGGTCATAAAGGATGGAACTGATGTTGTTGAATAAAGCTAAGAAGCACATTCCCTGTGACCACAGACACAAGGAACATGGAAGCACATTTTGGGAAGGGCCAAAATGGGTTGGTATGGAAGATGGTGGCCAAGAAAGCAGACAACTGCCTGGGTCTGCCGGCAAGAGCCCAACTAAGGATTAGGGTTCAACCTTACAGGCTAACTGGGGGAGAAGGACACTAACAGGTTTGGTGTAGGATGATATCATGCCAACAGTGCTGTTGGGGCAGTAACCAAGCAACAGTTGTTAAAATCTTCTTGCTGGCACAACCAGTAGAAATCATGGTAGCTATTTGTAGTTATTTGTTAGTGACACACTCCTCCATTTTACCCTTAGAGTAACCCCAACTGTGTATTTCCAGATGATTCTTGCCCTTACTGTGGAGAAAAGGGTAGGAGGGAGATAAGGCCAGTGCAATTCTTAACCATCTGGGACTCTACTGGAGATCCATCAGAAATAATTGAAAATAGTTTAGTGTCACCGTGGAAATAAGATCCTAGAGACAAAGATGTGATCTGCACTTCACTGTTGGTTATCTAGCACATGGCTCCAGGGGAGCCACACCAAGGGCTTTGGAGAACCCCGACCTTCCAAACGCCGGAACAAAACCCAGCAGCCAGGGACCGTCTCATTTGACTCTGCACAAGTTCAGCTCTGGTGTTTAACTTTTTTCCTTTTTTTTTTTCTTTCTCCCTGTTATTTAAATGGTTTTAAACATGAAACTAGGCCAGGAAAAGGGGGTAGCATTGTTTTAATAATTAGCAATTATGATCGCTGCAATATTAATTGCATATTTCCATAGCAAACACTTCCCCAGAGAGTCAAGGGTGGTTAGAGACTGCCAGAGCCTAAAACTGGAATTTCTGAGAACAGAAAGAGGAGAGAAAAGCAACTTCTTCCATTTAAGCAAATTACCACGGGGACTGCAAGGCCCCTCTAATTAGCCCAGCTCCGCGTAGCGAGGAGCGCGGGCGTGGAGGCTCACTCCTCGCCGGGTCTGCGAGCTGCGCAGCCAGCCACCCGGACAGCCTCTCTGCTCTTCTTCATTTTGTCACCGGGGCTAGAGAGCAGCTTGCTTCCAGGGCGCAGCTGGGCTGGGTCGGGAGCCTGCCCTCCCTGACTCCGTGCCCCCGGCCCCCAAGCTGGGGCCCAGGGTTCATTTGTGCCAATCCTGGCCACAGGAGAAGGGCAAAATGGGACAGGACCGCAGGCAATTCCGCATGTGGCACTCAGGGGAGGCCGGGGCGGGAGAGGCCACCGAATCTGCCTTCCCAACTCTGTGACACAGATTGTGGGGTTCGGGGCAGGACTGAGGTATCAAAAAGCAGAAGGGGGAGTAAGGATGGAGGAGGGAGGTGGGGTAAAGGGAAGAAAAGGAAGCCCCAGGAAAGGGAGTGGGGAAGGAGGAAGACGCAAACCAAAAAATATAAAAAAATAAATAAACGAAGGCGGAAGGGAGCCTGAATTACAGACAGAGAAACAAGGAAGAAGACGGCTAGGATTAAAAAGACGGAGGAGCGAGGGACCGGGAAAGTGGAGGAGATCGTGGCTAACACCGACCGGCCCCGTGGTGCGCATGTGCGAGCGTGCCATGCTGCTTCCTTCCCTTAGGTGATGCTAAGGCACCAATAAAAATAAACTAATAAATAGACCACGCAGCCGAGCAGCCAGTGAAGGGAGATCAATCAGAGAAGACTTCCTGGAAGGGAGGTCCTTCCCCACTGCCTCGCCCCCACCCAGGAAGGACTTTAAAAATACTCGGTCCCCAGCTTCAAGGACGAAGGCGTAGCTCATGCCAAGTTCCGTGAGTGAGGCTGAAGAAGTGGACAGTGGCAGAACTAGCTGACCTTTCCCTGGCTGCCTCCCACCAGGGGAGGGAAGAGATGAAAAGACAGTGAGCTGAGAGCCCTTGCTGAGCAAAGGCCATGCACCTCACATGTGGTACCTCATTTCACCAGAGCAGCGACATCTGTGGAAGGCATTATTGTCTCCATTTCACAGCTGGGAAGACTGAGGAAGCCTGTCCAAGATCACTCTCAGAAAGAGGCAGAAACAGCCTCTTCGGGATACTTCACACCATCCCCCGGGCATCGCCCTTCCTGAGTGAACTTCCTTACAGGAGCAGGTCCTGTCTGGCTAAATCAGCAGTCCGACACCATCTCACGGGCTTTGGAAAAACCTCTGCCACACTATTCCTGTTCTGCTTTGCTCAGGATATGCAGTCTCCATTTTAAAGTAACTTGCTAAGCAAAACTCCAAAGTCACAAATAGAGACATTGCAGGGCAATAATTTTCATTGTAAAAGGGTTCTCCCCAAGGTGCCTTTAAACAGGGGCGCTTCCTAGCGCATCGAAGCGTTTGTTTGCAGATCATCGACTCCTCGATGGAGAAGCTGGGAGGCCTGACAGAGAAACTCACAAAGAAAATGTCTCTAGCTGCTTCCAGTGGAAAGAGATGAACAATGAAAATAAAGCAGATGTGCTTCAAGAGGAGGGAACCCAATTGTGCGGTGATCGCAATGACAATAATACTCTATGCCCACAAGCACATCCCTTCCTCATCCCTGGCGGTGCCTCCTGTCCCTCCTTAGCCCCCCCCCCCCCCCCGTCAGATCAGTGGGATCCATCTCTTTATGTGGCAAAGAAGCCCACAGCTAACTCTGCCTGGTGGCCCTAGTCTCCCAGGCCACTCCTGGCAACCCTGTAAGGAAGGGCAGGTGTTATTATCCCAATGTGCAGAAGAGGAAAATGAGACTTCCTAAGAGCTTGTTCCTGGCCCGAGGTCACACATGGGTGTGCCAAGAGGCTGAGCCTCTACCCTACCCTATGTCTCTGAGGCTGCTTGGGTCACCTCCTCTTCGCTCCCTTGGGATTTCCACCTGGGACTACAAGGATAGCTGAGCACAGGACTCCTAACACTGGACAGATGAGAATGACAGCTGTTGATGCATCACAGGGACTCACATCCCAGAAGAAGAGGATACTGCACAGCCCACAAGGCCACCTGGGATTGTCCTTGGAGCAGAGTGAACCACCAGGGGCCCTGGTGGGCAGCCTTTGTGGTACCAAGGGGATGAATGACCACTGATTCCCACAGAAGGATGTGATTATCTTGTCTGAATAATTTCCCAGCTGGCAGCAAACTGAACCCTGACATCAGGGATGAGCAGACTGTGCCCAGCCAACTTGGCAAGAAGAGTGGTTTGGCTAGGTGGCCTTGTCCATGGGAGAGGAGCGAGGAGGGAGCATGCCATTAGGCCAGGTGGGGCCCTCCCAGTTACGCCAGGTGTCAAGGCAGCACACAACATCAGACCTTAATGTTGGACCTTATTCTACAGAGACCCTCTGGCCCAGGAGGCCCCGCTTCCAGCAGTATCCCAACAAACCCATTTTCAGAACCATGACATAGGTTCCAAGAAACAGTGATACCCAGCGCCCAGACCAGGTCAGGACACAACGTCCTGCCAGAACAGCTGGGTGGGTGGACTTTGAAACCCCAGCCTGCAGAATGCACTCCCCCACCCTCCCCCATGAGTGAGCCTGGAAGGCTTTGCTCCGTGTGTGTGCACAAACATTACCCGGCGTATTTTTTATCTTACTTATCCCTGGGAATCTATCTCAAAGCCGCCTTTGGAAACTCCTAAGTAGGATGTAATGCGTGGATTTCAGCCTCTGCTCGGTAGTTTGCAATGTGGTCATTCCCCAAGCCTCAGCAGGAAGAAACAAAAGCAGAAACGTGTTTAACTGAACGGTAGCTCATGGGGGGAGACACAGGAAGGGAGGGGGCGGGGGGCATGTGGGTGCCACCTGCAGCCCCTGTGCCCGTCTCTTCCAAGAGTTTGCGAGTGATTTCTATCCCCACAGCCCCAGGAGACTCTCCCAGCCCAGCCAGCTCCCATCAACTTCACTCACGCTGGCTGTGGACGAGGTGGAAGGAAAGACAGGATGCTGGCTCTGTGGGGGTGGGGAGGGCAGAGAGCAGAGGGAAGCACAGAGGCAGCATCCAGGAAGCAATATGGGAAAAAAATGTTCTTGATCCAGTGATAGAGGGATATTGCAATCATCATGGTAATCATACGCTGAGTGGGACCCTCTGTGTTTTCCTTTCAAAAAGTTCTTTATTGTCATTATAGTATTTGGATATTTGTGACATTTTGGCATAATTATTAATAGTTTGGGGAAACTGGTAAGACTCAGGAAGGAGAAAAGCGTACGGGACCATCGGTGAGAAGAAGCTATTGAGAATATAATCAGAGACAAATACCTCTGCAAGGAAAGACCAAGAGCATGCTGCTGGCCAGGACTGACACCACGGAAGGGCCTGAAATCAGGGCAGCTGACCGGTCCACTTGGAGTTGGAGGGAAATTGACACTCAGATTGATTCTTTTTCAGCTGGATGTCCAACCAGGCCAGGTGTGTGGCTCCCCAGTGTCTTTTCTCCCTTTATGGATGACAAGAGTCTCCTCAAGTTGCTAGAGCCACAGCATGCACCACCTGTTCCAAATTCCCAGTACCAAAACCTGTGAGAAGGCAGGTGAAGGAGGGAGTCCCCCCAACCTCACTCAAGGACCCACCCAAAGCTCCGTGCCTTGCAGGCTAACCCCTATCCTCTGCCTCCTCAGTATGACTCTCCAAAACATGTCCAAACCTTGTCCCCAGCATTGAGATTTTGGACAACCTGTGCCGAGGCTCTGGAGAGATGGCAGCCATAGGAAGCCCCTGAGCCTTCATCGCGGCCCCCTTGTCTTTAACGGGTTATTGACCTGAATTGGGAGGGTTCAGGATGCCAGAGGATGGACAGGGTCTGCAGTGCTTTGCAGCTGATCAATTTAGCACAGGTGTGGGGCAGGTTGTGCTGGGTCTAAGGCTCTGTCCCTGAGGGCTTACCCGTTTCTCAAAACCCTCAGTCTGTGCTCCCATGCAGGACTCCTGACACCACTCACCTGCCCAGCCACCCTCCCCATCACCCACTCCTTCCTGCCCCATGGCTGTTACCTACCAACACACAGTCTCCTAATTCTCACTTAATAGTATGTGCAAAAAAGGACCCCAAACTCCTTGTCTCCTGCCTTCCCACCTGCGGAATGCACTACCTCTGTCTCCACTTCCCATCTCCAGCCAGCGAATCTCTCACCCAAGCAAGCAAGGACAGGGACCCCAACACAGGCTGGGACAGTGGACAGCAAGGGCCAGTTCTTTGCTAGGGGAGGGAGAATGAAGAACAAAGTCCACACCCTGGTGAGGACAGCTTTGGAAAGTGAAGAGCAATTGGCGTGATGGTTAATTTTACATGTCAACTTGACTGGGCCATGGTTGCCCAGACATCTGGTTAAATATTATTTGGGGGTGTGTCTGTGAGGAGGCTTCTTGGTGATCTTATCATTTGAGTGGAAGACTGAGTAAAGTGATTGCCCTTACCAATGTGAATAGGACCCATCCACCTGGTCTTCCGACCTTTAGACACAGTCTAGAACTTACTCCATCAGTTCTCTGGGCTCTCAGGCCTTTGTACTTGGACTGGAATAACATCAGTATCTTTTCTGGGTCTCCAGCTTGCAGAAGGAAACTCGGGATTTTTCAGACCCTTTGATTATTATGTAAGCCAATTCTTCACGTTACACACACACACACAAACACACTCACACTCACACACACCCTGTTTGTGTGGCCCTGTTTCTCTGAAGAACCCTGACTGGTATGGTTGGCTGGCCACATGGAGAGAGCAGACCCTAATCCAAGTTGACTCTTTACCCAGAGCAGTCAAGAGAGACAGGGGGAAGACTTGGGAAGTGGAGCCTGGGGCCATTTCCTGAGCATGTGCTACCAAGATTTTCCCCAGGGGATCCCAGCCGTGCTATAGATGGAAACAGACCCGTGCGGGTCCTGGGCAGGATCATGCACCACCTCCCCTGTTCACTTTCTCTTATTTGGGATCATGGCCAATCCATCAATTCTATAGTACTTACTAGAAACTGGATCCTTGGATCTTTGAAGGAGTTTCAGCAAGGAATGGGGACATTCTACACCAACACGGCCTGCCCATCCAACCCCATAATTCCTTTGCATTGGCCCAGCAGTGCATTTTCAAAGCATTAACGTGTTGATCCACTCCAGTCTCGCCACCCGTGGGAGGATGGATCTCCGTCCGCTTCCCTTCCTATCCTAATGCAACCCGGCCACCATTCACAAGCCACTAACGCCTTGTGGGCTTAAACCTGCTCCCTCTGCTCCCCGCTGGCCGTGTCCTCGTGTTGACTCTCCAGAGTTGGAGCTCATTTCTAGTCTCCCTGTGCCTGATACCTGATGGCAGTTTCTGGAACTGCCTGCCTGGCTTGTGAGCCGATGCCCTGGCCTGGGGAATCTGGGTTTTGTTGTCACTGCTCTTTGTCGTGAGTCTTCCTGTTCTGCTCATCTCCCCTGTCATCTGTCTGGACCAGCACCCACCACCATCCCTGCCACTGAATCTCACCACTCCCACATCACCGCTGGAAACCCTGCAGTGTGGCGTTGCACTGTGCTCTGCGACCCATCCTGGGCTGCACTCCCCTGCTGGCTTCCAGGTCCTGGTCCCCTTATCCCTCTCCCGTGGCCACTCCACCTTGCTCCCAGTCTCGCTATCCAGTCTGCACACTCCACATGACCCTCCATCCAATATGGTGCCCCTCGGCCACCCGACTCCCTACTTAGCAGGTGACCCAGCAGCTAGCTTGCCCATGGCCACCTCTGGGGAGGGGCATAGAGGGAGGGGAAAGCCAGCAGAACAACAGGCTATTGACTATGAATTCCATTTCCCTTCCCACCTCTGGCTGTTTAAACAGTTAGGAGACAGGCTTTGCTTGCTACATGTGTGTACACATATTAGCTGCGTGATCGCCTATCCTACTTATCCAAGGGAATTTGTTTCAAAGCTGCCTTTTGGAAACTCCTAAGTAGGATGTGATTCAGTGGATTTTATGTTCTGCTCACTGTCTGACAAAGTAGTTTATTCCACAAACCCCTGGCAGATGAGAGAAAAAGGAGATGCATGAAAAATGAGACTACTCTTGGCTCAGACACCCCAGTGTCGCCCCAGTCTGGACTCGGGGAAGGGACTTCTCGCCTCCACAGGGTCTTTGCAAAGTCTCTTCATGTTCAAACTTTTACATTCTCAACTTCAATAACTTGGGTCGTTAGTATGAAAGAAGCTGTCTGTGAATGGCATTTAAAAGTAAATTGGATTTTCTTCCTCCCCAGCTGATACGACCTCGGTTCCGCTGGCCACAGGATGTAGTTTACCTCTCATCCAAAGCAGCCATTTGTCATGTGTCACGGGATCTGAAATAAAATTCCTTTGTGTAGGACTGTCTAATAAAGAGGTTCTTAACGCTAATAATTTATTTCTAAATGCCATTTATGCACTGTGTCTCTCGTACCTTCCATCTAAGGTATTGAAGCTGAAAGGTGTACGAGGATTTTCTGCAGATCCTAAATATGTGTTCTGGAATAACATTTACATCAAACGTCTGCCTTCTTTAGATTCCAGGCCAGGGACTCTGCTGCTCACGGGTGTTAATGTGTATCAGAAAGCCATCCGCTGGGTGGGGAGAAATCTTAAATCCTTGGGACCCAGGAAGGGGGAGGGTTTGCAATGGAGGAAGGAGGAAATAGGAAAGGGGTGCCTGGTGATTCGACTCTCAACAAAGACACAACGAGGGACTTCACGGGCCAGCTCTCTGCTCTGCAGTGGGACCTCAGGCACAAACCCAGAGGCTCCTCCATCTGCAACACCCTCCTGGAATGAGGGGTGGTACCCTTTAACAGATTGATTGACAAACAGAGACAGCATTCAGCTTGGTCGACAAGGTGTGTGCATCTCCTGCTCAGGACATCCCCATTCCTAGAAGGTATCCTGTGGACCCTCTGCTGCATTCCCTTTAGACAGACCCTCATCGTTGCCTTTCATGTGGGTCCCCATCAGGTGGGGCAGTTCAAGGTCAAGGACTAATCTCTTCATCTCTATCCCCATCTAGCCAAGCGCATATCTCACAGAGAGCGCCAGGCACGAACTGCTGAATAAGCCAAAGCCCCAACTCCTGATCCCACGTTGCTCCTAGTCTTGTGCAGGAGAGAGAAGGAAATTGAGAGTGACAATGCAGAACAATGTGCTCCCTCAGTCACCCTGGGCTGAGGATGCTGCTGGGACAAGTGACCCGAAACCACAGTGGCTTCCAACAGCAAAGGTTCACATCTTACTCAGGTTCATGACCAGCACAGGTCTACACTGCTCCACTTCAGGACCAAGATGGAAGGAAGACTTTCCAGAGTTGGAGCTCATTTCTAGTCTCCCTGTGCCTGATACCTGATGGCAGTTTCTGGAACTGCCTGCCTGGCTTGTGAGCCGATGCCCTGGCCTGGGGAATCTGGGTTTTGTTGTCACTGCTCTTTGTCGTGAGTCTTCCTGTTCTGCTCATCTCCCCTGTCGCAGAGCACAGTGCAACGCCACACTGCAACTGGTCCCGTGGCAACAGGGAAGGTTCTGGAAGCATCTGCTCCAAAGTGATGTAGGTCACTTTGGCTCACATTTTATCATCCCAAACACACCCCCTGACCCACCTGGCCATCAGGTAGCCAGGAAGTATCCTTTTCCCATGAGTAGCTTAGTCAGGAAGGACAGCCAACACTGGACCACAGCATGGCCACTCCAGACACCCTGACGGAAGAACTCAGTGGCCTTAGCATCAGGCCTGGGAGTGTTAGAGCTGCTTCCAGAGACAGGACACGTGAGCTCAGTGAGTGGGAATGGGAGGCAGCCATTCCAGCTGGAGGTAGATTTGTTCTAAAGCCCAGAAGTGAGGCCCTAGGTGACAGCTCTCTGAGCTGGGTCCTACCCCCAGGGAAGTGTTCCCAGAAACCTTGTGGAAGCCTGCAACATTTCCACACACCCAAGAATGAAAGAAACAGCTGGAGCTGGTGCTGGCACTGCCAGAAACTCTGCCCAGAAGCCAGGCACAAGCTTAGGGACTCCCTGCATCTTCCCAGCCCAAGGAGGCAGCCTTATTCAGGCTCTCCAGAGATATAACAAATGGGATGCATAAATAGATGTAGATACGTGGGAGAAGAGTTACTAAGTGAATCGACTCCTGCGGCTATGGAGACTCACAAGCCTCATGCCAGGCCATCCACCCTAGGATGCCAGTAACACGGCTGAGATCAAGTCTGCAGGCCTCAGAACCCAAAGAGCCAATAGTATGACTCAGTCTATGGACAAAGGCCTGAGAACCCAGGGACACTGGTGTAAGTCCTGGGGTCCAAAGGCCAGAGAGCCTGGAGTCCTCATGTCCAAGGACAAGAAGAGAGTGTCCCCACCCCGGAGAAAAGAGGCGATCCCCTCCTCTGCCTCTTTTGCTGTATCCAGGGCCCCAGCCAATCGGATGGTGCCCACCGACGTGGAGAGCAGATCCTCCCCACAGTCCACTGACGCACACATCAGTGTGCCAAGAAAAGCAGAGGGTGACCATGGAAATTCTGACATGAACATTTTCCCCACATGACCTTTATTTTTCCATTTCCCTCCTGTTATTTATTTGTATCAATCCTTTACGTTTTTCTCAATCTGGATAAAAGATTATCTCAGTGGTCCTCACAAAAGGAAGATGTGGGTGGGTTTTATGAATGGACGCCACTCTTGTTTGTTGGACTCGCCTGAGCTTGTCTTTATGAATCCCTCCAGTTGGGGTCTGCAGCTTTGTATTGTTGAACTTTACCTAATCTCTTGAGATGAAACCTTAGGTTATTTCTTTGCAGATGTGACGCTTTCCAGTTAGTGGCTCCAAGGCTTTACGTAACCTCCTGACGTCCACCTCTGCGTAACACCACAGGCCTCCAGATGCTGTGCGCCTGTGTTTATTCCAATCGTGATTTCCACTTTGACCAACCTTTAATCCAATGTTTATTGAGAGGAATATGGTGCTTACATTATTTTTGCTCGCATTTGTGAATGGTATTGTATCATGCCCGGTAAAGATGGCATTTGAGTATGAGAGTAATCTTTAAAACTGTCTTGATATTTTATTTGTGACCTAATGCCTGAGCAGTAATGTGAACACTCTACGTGCATGTGCTAGGGATTTCTATTTCCTGTTCGTCCTGATACCGTCAGGCATTTTAGACATCTCAGCCACGTTGATCCTGCTACTTGTATCCTCCCTCCAGATCCGCCCTTGGTTGTCTTGTCCATCTTTTGAGAGGTAAGTTCAAGTCCCCAAGTATGATATTTATCTATATCTCCCACGGTGCTATCAAGTGTTGCTTTATATATTTTCTGGTTTCTTTGTTACATGCATAATGGCGTATGATTATTATATATCATCTTAGCAGGGAATTTATTTTATTTTATATTAACCACAGTATCCCCATTTTTATTTTATGAGCCTTCCCTGATATCTATTTTTACATTTTCCTCTTTTTTTTTTTGGGGGGGGGGGGTAGGGGGGTAACCAGGGATTAAACTCAGGGGCACTCAACCACTGAGCCACATCCCCAGCCCTATTTTGTACTTTTTAAAGACAGGGTCTCACTGAGTTACTTAGCACCTCGCTGTTGCTGAGGCTCACTTTGAACTCACGATCCTCCTGCCTCAGCCTCCCGAGCCGCTGGGATAACAGGCACGCACCACCAAGCCCAGCTATATTTTCCTCTTTGTTTTCAAGTGTTCTGTTTGCCTCATACATCTTGCTAGAAGATTGCATAAAACTGAATTTTTAAAAATTCAATTTGAGAAGAATGGATTGCATTCAAAAGTATTGTGGCTGCTGATAGATTTGGAGTTATTTTAACAATATGTGTGTGTGTGTATATGTGTCTAAGTCTCTATATTTGGTCTATTTAACATTTTTTCAGCTTTTTGTTTTTTAGTTTTTTATCCATTTTTCTGCATCTGGTGATTTGTCTTCATTTGAGTCCATTTTTTCTAATATCCACTTTTAAACTTATCCACTAAGTTTCTGTTTTTCTAGTGTTTACCCTTCAAATTTTGTCACTAATCCCTTGCACATTTCTAACAATTTCTACAAATAATCAGTATCCTTATTTCCCCTAGATTAAACTAAGAAACTAGCTTCTCGCCCCTCCCTGCCCAGGCCCCTCCAACCTGCGTCTCCCATGGAGCCATCTGATTTCTTGGTTCTGTATGGTTTTGACTTTTTAAATATTTCTATGATAAGATATAAATTTTTCTAATTTCTTTTCCCTTTATTACATCTTCCTCCTCAATTTGTCTTTGGTATCTGGTTGCATGTAAGATCCTCAATTGTAGGAGGCCCATCTCAATTTTATTCTGATAAATTTGGGGAGAAAAAAATTATGTACTTTTACTATGCATGCATGGAGAGCTATTTGCAAGTGTTTTAAAATGATTTCGTGAAAGAAAATATATTACTTTTTCTATATTACCATTTAGAAATAAGTTTGGCTTTGTTTAACAAAAAACCCACAAAATAGTAGTTTAAAAAATATAGAAATGTGAAATCAAAGTGTCAGCTGGGAAATAACATACCAAAATGTACTTTTCTCTCAAGTAAACAAAAGCTCAGAGACAATGAGCTCAAGGCTAGTATGGTCACTGCCTGGTTTCAGGAATTCAACTTCTATCTTGTTGCTTTACAGAGCATGGTTTCTTTTCCCAAAGTCATCTCATGGTTCAATATGGCTGCTGGGACACCAGCCATTTCATATCCATCCAGGCAACAGGAAGATGGAAAAAGAAGAGCATCTTGCCCTTTTAAGGAGACTTTCTAAAACACAGTAATTCTATTTATAGTTATAGGCTATATCTAGCTGCAACGAAAGCTAAGGAATTCTTTTGTTGTTTTGTTTTGTTTCAACTGGGTGGCTTTGTGTATACATTAGGGCCCATCACAGTGAAATTTAAGAATAGCAGGAATCAATAGAAGATTCTAAAAGCTTCCAAGGGGAAAAGATCACATTAAAAATAAAAGGTCACATTCAGACAAGTCAGAATTGGAATATCTACAGCAGTACTGGAAACTTAAAGACAACAGAGAAATATATCTGAAAGTCTGTGGGGACATGTTCTCAATTTAGAATTCTATATCCAAACAAATCCCCGAGTGGAAGGATTTTCATCTTTCACAGGAAGCTACCAAATGACAAGGGTTCACCAAAATGAGGATGTAAACCAAAGAAAGAAAGAAAGACAGAGAGACAAGACGCAGGACCCAGGAAACCAACCCAGAAAGCAGGTGAAGAAAAAAATCCCAGGATAACAGCGGGTCGAACAGTCACTTGAACACACTGAAAAGATTTTCAGTTCTATAGGAGAATTTAAGAATGGATTAGCAATGAGGTGCCACCAGGTACCTAAACAAACAAATAACAATGACGGCAAGGATCAACCCAGAGGAAAGAACATGGTAATCACCGACCCCTGCACGGCTCAGCTGTGAAAGTCACACATAGGATCCCACTGACCCAAACGTCCAAGGGCGACTTTCACAAAAGCCAAGGATGAGGAGGACAGAGTCCCCGTTTGGTGACGGAGGGAAGGGCGTGGCTCCAATCTAACTCACAGTGATTGACATTCATAGTTCTTAAGGAGAAATCAAGAAATAGCTGTACAGACTAGAAGATTCAAAATATAAAGGCACAGAGCAGATAAAATAGCTAAGAGTGGAGGGTGATCGTTTTGGGCAGCAGAAACCCAGGATGGAGAGAGAGAGGGTGACAGGCCACACTTTCAGGGGTCCTCTAAGTGATCCTAGTAGTTTGCTAAACAACAGAAAGCAAATATATCTTTATATGAATGCCAGACAATTCAGGGTTACTTTTTTCTTTGTCGGCAGGAGGAGGTGGAGGAGGGGACAGAACAACCAAATACAATAATTCTTCCAAAGAAGAATTGGAAGGCTGGTAAATGTTCTGAGTCCTTCTTTGTCTGATATGGCTTCATTTTACCCTCACACTTGAATGATAATTTATGTTCAAAGCCATTTCCCCTCAGAGCTTTGAAAATATTGCTCCATTATTTTCTTATATCCAATTTTGCTGATGAGGACTATGATATCAATCCAGTCCTTGTTCCTTTGTAGAGCGGGCTGGATTGGGTCAAACCCCCCCGCCCCCCAAAAAATACATGTCCGGGTTCTCAAGCTTAGAGCCTAGGAGAGCAGCCTCGTTCAGAAAGAGGGGGAGTACAGGCACAAGTACAGATCTGGAGGAAGGACCCACTGGACAGGCCTCTAGCCAAAGGCAGAAGTCCTTACAAGAGGAGAGGAACAGAAACGGGAGAAGGCCAGGCGAGGACAGAGGCAGACTGGGACCCAGCGGCCACAGGCCAGGACCACCAAGGACCGACACAGCCACCAGAGCTAGGAGGGCAGTGAGCACTGCCTCGTCCCAGTCTCCAGGAGGAGTCAGTCCATGACATCTGGACTTCAGACTCTGGCATCCATGAAACGAATTTCCGTTGTTGGAACCACACTGTTACAACAGCCCCAGGAAATGAAAATACTATGTAACTCCCGCCCCTACCACTTGCTAAGATTTTTAGGATTTTCCCTGGATTTCTAGTGTTCTAAAATCTCAGTATGACATTTCCATTGGTGATTGGTTAATTTTTCAGAAAATTAAAAATCGAAAACTCTTGTCTTTCTTTGGTTCTGGAGCATTCTGTCCTATCAATTCTTAAGTGTTGCCTCTCCCCCAGGATTTCTGTTTTATCCTTTGGGTACTCCGTATCTACATGTCCCTTGTGCTGGCTAGTTTTTTTTTCCTTTTGGTTTTGTTTTTCATGCTTTCCATCTCCTTATCATTGGTACTGAATTCCTGGAGAAATCCTTGCCTTGGTTTCTTGGACATTATTCTTTCTGCATCTATGCTTATTTTGCAATTCAGTCCATCAATTTTTAATATTTAAAATTTTCAACTAACAAATTTTTAATTTCCATGATTTCTACCTGCTTCTTGTTATACAAATCCCAAGGTCTCCCTATCTTTTAGAGGTCATTGATTTTTCTCATTGTTAGTCAGCTTTCTGTTACTATAACAAATACCTGATACAACCAGTTTATAAAGAGAAAAGGTTTACTTTGGCTCACAGGTTGAGAGGTTTCAGTCCAGGATCAGCTGGTCTCATTCTTCGGGGCCTGTGGTGAAGTAGCGCATCATGGCAGCAGCTCTCTTCATGGCCAGGAAATAAAGAAAGAAAGAGACCTGGGTCCCACAGCACTTTCAAGGGCATGTATGTTCCCAATGACCAGAGGGCCTCCTACTGGGCCCCACCTCTTAAAGTGCCCACTGCTTTCCAGTAGTGCCATGGGCCTTTGGGGACATTTACTGTCCAAACTAAACCCCTCTTCTAAAGTCCCGTCTGCTTGTTCTATTTCCTCCCTCTCCTGGAGGTAAATTCCTTCCTCTGTTGAGCTGAAGGTGTCTGCTCTCCTCCGATGTCTGGGATTCTCTATTTCTCTTCTGCCTGTGGGTGAACCCTGGTGAATCTGTCTGTCCAGTCTGCTTGGAGGAGAGGGCCCCACTGGCAGGGCGGCCATAGCTGCCTCTGCTGAGGGCTGAAGAAGGGCGTGGCCATGCCCCGGCCCCCTCAGTAAGTGACACTCATTCCTTCCAGCACTTACCAGCCTCCGCGAGTTTCCAATGCTTAGTGCCAAGCTGACCTCGTACACCTGTCCCAGGGGCTACCCTTGGCCTGAAGCAGATGTGCAGGGGCCACATGCCACTCCAGCTGTGATGCCCCAGTCAGTCACCTGTCTGATGTCCCCATGGGCCCCTCTCTCAGCACCAGCCACCTCCACCTCAGGCCCTCTTGGTGTGATGCCCACTCTTGAGTCCTTGGTTGATCTACCGCCATCTGCTGTCCATCTGCCCTCCTCTGTTACAGCCCACCTCACGGTTTTTTGAGCACAAATAAATACTTCATAAAAACAATTCCTTTTCTCCCATGGTTGTTGGCTGGAGGGTGGGAGGTGGTAGCTTCCTAAGAGTATCACTCCGATGCCTTCTTTAGACCTTCATATTTCTACTCAAGAGCAAAATCCAGGCCAGGTACCATGACTCATGCCTGTAATCCCAGCGGCTCCAGAGGCTGAGGCAGGAGGATCACAAATTTAAACCCAGCCTCAGCAAAAGCAAGGTGCTAAGCACCTCGGTGAAACCCTATCTCTAAATAAAATACAAAATAGGGCTGGGGATGTGACTCAGTGGTTCAGTGCCCCTGAGTTCAATCCCCAGTACTAAAAAAAAAAAAAAACAGAACTGTCTTCTGAGCCTGATGCTCACTGCTGTTCACTGGGCCTCCGGGGGTGCCAGGCTGTGCCGGGGGCACCTCACGTCCATCTTGTCCAGTACAGCAACCCACGAGGAAGGCAACGACAGACGGGCAAACACCAGGCACTGGCTTCCTGTCTCCATCACAGCAGAGCTGGTCAGGGTAGGAGTGGAATCCAGGTGCTGGAACCCAGCACCTGGCCATTCTACATGTCGCCTAAAGTTATGGTGCCCATGTCACATGGCATTTCTAGGAATCAGTTTGTTTAAAAAGATTAGTATAGAGAGAGGGTTCTCACTAGGAGTGGCTTTGTCCCTCTGGGGACACTTGACAATGTCTGGAGGCGTTTTTAATGGGGACAAGGGGTGGGGACTGTGTGTGTGCAACTAGTATCAGTCTGCAGAAGCTGGGGTGTGACAAACATCCCACAAAGCAGGGGAGTCTCATAACCAGGGAGCAGTGCCAACCACTGCCAGCAGACACCAGTGGGGACCATCTGAAACCTCTTCCTGCCCAGGAGGCCAGTGCAACCCCAGAGCACCCTCCCGCACAGTGTCAGTGGTGGTGCGGCAGGGTGCCCCCAAAGAGCACAGTGACCCAGGACGTCAGCTCTGCCATGAGAAAATAGACTGCACGTGACAGGTGTGACAGGTGTGAGCCACTCCCACCAGAGGACCCCAGAGCTTCCCAGCTCGCTGACTCCCACCCGAGCACCCCTTGGCACACGTTCGCATGGGGGACCCCGAGAGACCCGAGGTGCGGGCTGTAGCACTGGATTTTCTCCCTTGGCGTTCCCCTTTCCTTCCTTTCAACTGGGCAGCCTTGCCTGGTGGGCTTCTCCCGTCAAGGGTGTCGGCAGGGTGGGAAGCAGGCAAATGCCCCAACTCCAGGGAGCCAGAAATGGCAGCACCCAACAGGGAGGCCAGATCTGGGGCACCCTGGTTGTGGGGCACACCTTCAGGGACCAGCTCCCCCCACCCCCACCCCAGGGAAGCCAGCCCTGCAGAAGAACACAGGCCTCCCCAGGGGTCCCGGGAATTCTCCCAGCGACCGGGGCTCTACTCAGCCGTGTTCGGGGTAAAAGCCGCAGCTTAAGGCAGCACAAGGCAGTGGCGCAGGGAAGCGGGCAGGCCAAGAACGGGCAGGGCCTGCGCCCGGCTCCTCTGCACCCTGTTACTGGAGCCCACTAGAGCTGCCAGGCCTCCAGGGCCACCAAAGGCTGGCACCGAGTACTTCCCAGCCATTCTGAGCCCGCTGGTTCCCAAGGATTCCTTTACAAACACTGGCTTGCCCTCCCCCCTTCCACTCTGCCTGGGAGGCACGGCCTGGTCCCCACACTCCGGACAGCACAGAGGGGTGAGGGTGGAAGAAGGCCCCCACGGGAACCTGTTCTGGGCCCAGGGTGACCAGTGTGACACATGGCGCTGAGGTGAACTTACCAACTCATTCTCTACCTGTTGATGAGAAACCAAGGCAGGAAGAGGAGGTTAGGCTAAAAAGTCCCCAGTCAGTGCTCCATCTGTGAATCCCTGGTGTGGCCACCCCACGCGACAAGCCCAGCCTTGCCCTTAGGGCAGGGACCAAGCAGGAATGAAGTCAGCTTAGCAGACTGTTTTCAGAACTTAAATCCCATTTCCCTATTGACCTACGGGAACTTTGGGAAATCGTTCATCTTCATTTCTGATTGATTTTCTGTCAATAGCCTCCTGCCTTGCCCCCCACCCAACCTTTCCATCAAGTGGTTAATGAGCTGTAAACACACACTTGGATCCGGGAGAATGGTTTTCCAAGCAGCCTATGAAGGTGAGTCCGTGTCCGGCACCACAAACTTGCTGTGGGTACATCTGGAGGCCCAATTTTTGTCACCTGGGATTTCCCAGGACTGACAGGTAAGGACAATCCCTCCCTTCCTGAAGGCAAAAGGGCAACTACCCAACATGAAACCGTGCATTCAAAAGACCCCAGATCTCTGCCCTTGACCTCCTGTCCCTGCGTAGCTGCTTCTCTGGGTCAAGGGTTCCAGAAGTTTCTCTTCTGGAAGACCCTGGGGTTAGCTGGGACTGAGAAAAGAAGGAAAGTTTGAAGGCAACATCTATGCCGGAGGTGAGGTCTGGATGGGGAACGCAGGCGTGTCCTGGGGTTGCCAGGGTCCTGAGGGCTTGTGAAGCACCCCAAAATTGCAGCGGGTGTAGACCTACTGGCTTCTGCCATCTGCTCCGTTGGTCCTCGGTGTCCCACGAGAGACCTGGTGGGCTCTCAGTCTTCTCATCCACCAGATGGAGTGAATAATTCCTTTCCTGCTACCTCTTGGGAGTTAGAAGGATCGGGGACACAAGGTTTGGGAAAAGCAGAGGCCGGGGGCCCCTCTGGCCTCCACTCTCCGGGACCCCAGATCTGTCCTCACTGCCAAGGCCCAGGAGTTTCTCTGCAGCCCCGCCCGCATGTTAACACGCAGGGAAAACTTCAAGGAAAACATACAGCTGATAAAAATTTAATGCTATATGTAACAAAGCAGAATGAATATTTAATCCGTGCTTTTATGCGAAGCCACATAACCAAGCAGCCCCACGCGGCGGCCCCTCCCTGCGCCCCGCGCCCGGCAGCGAAGCAGTTAAGCTGCTGGCAACAAGCAGCTCCTAATAAACACTCGGCTAATTCTGTAGGAAAAGCACTAATTAGAAAAGCAATAATAATCGGTGTAATTGCTCTAAATTACCCTCCTAACAGAGAACTGCGCTCCGAGCCGGGAACGCAGCTGCCGCCGCCCAGCCCGCGCCCCGCAACCGCAGCCCGCGCTCTGCTGCCCCCTGGCGGCCCCCGCACGCTGCGCCTGCCTGGCAGCGAGGAGCCGCGCGCGAACCCCGGCGCTCCGGCGCCCCCTGGTGCCGGTGCTGCCTCACGGACGCGAGGAACGGAGAACCCAAGGATGATGGCTTTCAGGACCGCCCCCCACCCCACCCCCGCCCCGGGCCTCTGTCCTCCCGACGGCACAGGAGGGAGCAGTAGCACATTGGGTGGGCTCAAGGAAGTCGGGTCCACCCTATATGATGTTGGATTTATAATGCAATAAAATGAACCTCGAAAGAGTTTCTGGAATTCGGGATAGAGTGATTTGGGGGATTAATCCGAGAATCACGGGGGAAAGGTAAGTCTAAAGAACGAGGGCCTCCCTCCAAAGCCGGGAGGCCAAGACCGTAGGGGAGACGGAATGCTCTAGGGAGAGGGCCAGGACGACACCCCAGAGCCCAACAGGCATAAGCATGTGATGTCCCCAGGACTGCTTTTCATTGTACCTGAAATTAACAAGGACGTGCTGAGATTTCTGGTGGATTTAGGAAGCACTGAAAGCGTCATCTATAAGCTCTGTCCGCCCCTGCCCAAGCACTGCTGGGGGCAGCCATACTCTTCAGGCCAAGTTGGCCCTCAGTCGATGTTGCATTCGCCCTCCGCAGGTCACACCACAGTCGCTGACCCGGTCATCAGTGTCTGCTCAGCCATAGCCTTTTACACAGGCACGCGTGTGTAAAAGGGGCAGGCCGTCGTGGTAGGCTACCCCTGGCACCTGCAGTGGCCATGCAACACAACGCCCGGTGGCCCAAAGCCCGGAACAGGCCGACCCCAACCTGGGGGCAGAGTGCGCCTTCAGGATGGGAAGCCAGCTGCAAAACTGGGACCAAAGGGACCAGCAAGAACCAGAGGAGGGTCTGCTGACATGTCCGCAAGAGAGGAGGTGGGTCTCAGCCCAGGGAGCCCGGGCTGGAGGTTCACAGTGAGGACCTGGGAGCGGAAGGTTTCTAGCGCCCTCCATCCCCGCGACAAGGCTACCGGGCAGGGCCGGAAGGAAACCGAGGCTGCTCGGCGTCAGCCAGACCCACGTGCCCACACCCCTGGTGCAGCGCAATCCCCCAAGCCCCCTCTTCCACCGTAAGGCAAGGGGAGAGAGTGAGGGGCCACCGCCCCACACAAGGCCCTGTGCTTTCCACATCAGGGCCCAGAAACCACACCTCTGCCCCACCCCGTCTCCAACACCAGCCACATCACGTCCTTGAGGTCTTCTTCCTCCCACCCTCTGCCCTGGAGCCAGGAACCTGAAAGCATTTCCAGTCTGAAGGAAACCTGAAGGCCAAGGATGCAGACCGAGGGACCTGGACCAGACCCCGGCTCCTCTGACCTCCTTGCAGCCTCTCCTGGGGGCCAGGGCTTCTGGCAAGAAAACATCTCGAAGCTAGAAGGACGAGTGTATGGCGGGACTAATGCCTTCCCCTCCCGCAAGTGTCCTCCGTAACTGCCCAGTGACCTCAGAATACGTGGGCTTCTGCATCCAGCAAGGGTTGGTCTGAAGCGGTTTTCAGAGGAAGCTCTTGCCAGCAGGTTCTGCCCACATTCCTTGGGACTCACTGGGAATAAGTGGAGGAAGAGGAGACCAGGGCCTCTGGGTCACTCCCCACACCTAAAACAAGCAGACCTACTTTCACATCTGTGGATGCCTCAGGCATATGCTGAAACCAAGTTGCCTGGGTTCAAATTCTGGCTTTTCATTGTCTTGCTGTGTGACCATGTGCAAGTTTCTCAACTCCTCTGTGCTTCTGTTTCCTCATCTATGAAATGAGGATTCTAGCAATATTAACCTAGTTCATGGGATTTTTAGGAACATTATTTTGAACCAACCCATGTAAAACACTCAGTAAACTTAGCTTTTACTAGTATCTGACTTATCTAATGGAATCCCACATACTGGGCTTGAACAAAGACCAAAACAAGTTTGGAAGTCACTGGATTCGACAGCCTTCAAGGTCCCTTCCAGCTGGAAAACTCTATGATTTTAAAGTGACTCTTTCACTCACTGTCACTTTGTAGCACCAGGCCTTGCACCTGCTGGTCCCTGCCCCTGGCATGGTCTCCATGCCCAGGGAAGAATTAGGCCAGTCTCTCCTTCCCAAGAGCTCCCAGCACACCTCTAAAATAAGACCCAAAGTCCCTGTTAGCCGTGGTGTCTGGCTCCCCCATTTCCCAGTCTCCCCCCACCAGGACCATGGACACCTGGAGGAGCTCACTTTCCCCAGCCAAGAATAGTCCAGTCCAGTGGATGGACACATTAGCTCACAGAGGGGGAAACTGAGGCTCGGGATGAAGCCAGAAACCAGAGCAGGGCAGCCAGGCCTCTGGGCTCCCAGGCTGGCTCTTATGCTTGTCCTCCTCAGGGACCTTGGCCTCTCCATTCCAGAGCAGCTTAGCACAGAAGATGCTGAGGAGGCCTTGAGTTGAGGATCAACGCCACCACACACACGCACACACACACGCACACGCCGCACACACACACACACACACACACAGAGGTGGGGCATTTCCGAGAGGGCCTCGAACCCTTAATGCCATCTCACATCTGGACCCTTGCAGTAGCTACTACTTGTCCTCCCAGCCTCCAGCCATGTCCTCACTTCTAGTCCCTCCTCCACGTAGCAGCCAGAGTGACCTGGTAAATCATAAGTCAAAGCATGTCACTCCCTGCTCAGAACACCATGGCTCACCTCACCCAGAGATAAAGCCAAAGCCCTTCCGGTGGCTCCCAGGACCTTGCCCGCCCCACCCAGCCTCAGCCTCTTCCGTGCTCCAGGCTCCTGTTGTCCAGCCATGCTGGCCCCTAGCTATTCAGACACCAAGCCCAGTGCTCCCAGGACCTGTCCCTCTGCTACATATCCACAGGGCCACCACACTGCAGCTTGGAGGTCCCTGCTGCAGCGCCCCTCCTCAGAGGCCTCTGGCCACCCCAAGGAACAGCCTGGGCCACCGCTTACCCACCTCTGCTTCTTCTCACGGACCCTCGAGCCCTGGCAGAACCACCTCTGCTTCTTTGGGTCTCCCCCACGGGCCCAGAGGCTCCCTGGAAGCAGGCCTGCATTTTCCTTTCACTCACCAATGTAGCCCCCATCTGCACCTGTATCTGTCACATGGTGTGAGTTCAGAAAATGCTTAATCAAATGGTCATAAAATCATACAAAAAACGAATGGTGGCATTTCAACCAGTGTATGCTTTGCAGATGGACGTGACAAAGGATGGGGCACAAAGTGGGTGCTAGAAACCGCCTGGGGAGTGACAGGCCTTCTCGGTGGCCTCTGCAGGCAGCCTTTAGGACAGTTCCCTTCCCAGGAAACCACACAAAGGACGCTCGCCATTACGCTGTTGTTGGACTGTCTGGTTGGGTTTGTGACTCTGGGGTCTGGTGGGCCACGGGTGTCTTCTCCTGCACGGGTCACTGCGAACGCGCCACTACACCATCCTCCCACCATGGCCTCCCTCACTTTAGGTCTCCATCCCCAGCCAAATGGAAAAATTAATTCCCAACTAATTTGTCCTGAATTCGGTGACCTTGTCAAGGGACTGTCCCTCTGGAAGGAGAAGGGCTTCCCACCCACGCGCGGCCAACATTCGACACTGCCTCTGTGCGGAGGGAGACAAAGGCACTCGGCCACCATTGTCTCTGCTCCCAGTTCAAGTGCACGCAGGCACAAAAGCCGGATGAATTCTTCATGAGGCTCTGAGAGGTCCGAAGGCCGCTCCTCCAGGCCCCCGTCTGACCACAGGTGGGTCCGTGAGTGGGGGAGAGGGCCCCTGTCTGCTCAAGGGCGGCGTCCTGGCTGGTCTTCGAAGAAGGCTCCCTGCCCAGCTCCCAGCTCCCTCCGCCGTGCAGATCAGCGAAGCCAGAAGCCCCGTGCCAGGGCCTTGCCCAGCATCCAGACACCCCCTTCTCCCACGCCAGCACCTGCTGCCCAGCAAGGCTTTAGGAGGCACGGGCGAGACCCTGCTCTCGGTGGGGCTGTCCAGGAGGAGACCCACCCCTCTGTGTGTGATGGACGGGCCTGGGGAGGAGCGCTCCCGCCCAGCTTCCTCTCCATCTTCCTGGAGCCCCGATGACCGTGGCGCCCTCTGCTGGTGGGCCCTCCTGTGCAGCGCGCGGACTGCAGAGTTCCCTCGTAGTCCTGCCTCCAGAAGGTCCAAGCCGCTGTCCCCCACCCTCAGTCCCTGCCTCCTCCAAGAAGCCCTCAGAAGGAAGAGGCATCAGTCTCCTGGCCAAGCCTCTTCTCCAGAGATAAGTGGAAGGGTGGGAGGAAGACAAGGCCTAGGGGAGGGACTGAGATTTGAGTTAATGAGCTATGTATTTTCCTCTCCCTATAATCCACGGTATTTGATGCAGCAGCCAATTTAACTTAGCAATGGGATAATTTGTCATGAGGTTGTTAGCATGCGGAGGCAGGGATGGGCTGCAGAAGGGTGAGCAAGGCCAGGCCAAGTAAACCTGGAAATCCTCCCTGGGGGGAGGCAGACTCCACTGCCAGGGACCCAGGGAGGAGTAGGGCTCAGGGTTCCTCAGCAACAGAGCCAGGACAGGACCAGGGAGGAAGGGGAGGGCCCACCATGACAGAACCCTGGTCAGGTGTAAGGGAGCCACAGCAACCCCACAGGACAAGGAGAGGGTAATCTCCAGAGCTTGAGATCCCATGCTTCCCATACATGCTTCTATGGCTGGAGGTTTGATCAGATCCATGATCAATGAAGGAGCTCCACCCAGATCGTCCGAGAACAGCACATGTGGCCTCATGTCTGCATCACAGCCTGTTTCCCTTACAAGCTCCAAGGCCCTCGGGGTCAGATAATCCTTCAAAGGCCACTCATTGCAGACAAGTGGGTGGCCTGTGCTCTGATTGGCCTGGACAGCTGTCCCAGACGCTGCCTGTTGTCCCAGAGGCAATGCTCCCTTTCACTCACAAGATCATCAATGTGGACACTACATATGGCCACCCTAAAGAAGAGGAACCGGAGGCCAAGACGTGGTCACTGCCCACAGCTAGGCCCATGTCTGCATCTTCTGACAGCCTGGTTTTGTTTTTGTTTTTGTTTTTCCTAAGTTAAACCAACATCAAACACCAAGGTCAGCCCTCAAAGCCACAAAACTAGACCCCATCTGTCTGCAGGGACCTCCTCCTCCAGGAAGCCTTCTGTCCCAGGCAGCCTGCAGGGACCTGCACCAACCTTGCTTCTCCACCAGGATGTGGCAGGGTGGGAGAGAGGTGTGAGTGGGGAGGAGCATGGAGGAGGAGGATAGCTGGGATCAGCACTGGACTGTCCCCCTGGGCACTGGAGCCCCCACTGAGAGATGAGAAACCAAACATTTGCATGGGGCCATAATCCAAATGTTAGTCATTTGCATCACCCGGTCTTGGACAAGAGGAAAGGCCAAGCCGTCAGAGCTACCAAGAGCTTGGTGGCTGCTTTTCTTCGGGCTGTGACCCTGATTTGTTTCCGTCTACTGCTGTGGCTTGCAGACTCACTCTCTGGCCCCTCTGCCATCTGACCACCCATTTTTCTGACTTTCAGGGAAGCAACATCAGACACCAGCCAGGGTGGTAGATCCTCTCGGCCCACCCTCTCAGGAGGCATGGAGAACCCCTCCTTCAACCACCCCAGCTCTCCCGCTTCTGCATGGACAACACTGCCCTCCAGCTGCCGGGACTGCCTGAGCCTGCCTCCTGCAGCCGAGTGGCCAGCCATTGTCCACTCCCTGGGATGCAGCACCACCTAGTGGCAGCCTGCAGCATGGCAGTGCCGCTTACGAAATTTCAGGGCAAAAGCGAGTCTTCACTCAATATCAACCACATGGAAGGCAATATCCCTCGGGCTTCAGCAGAAGATCACCAAGACAGACAGACAACCAGCCCCTCAGCCATGCACCTGAAAGTGCCTGTCTTCCAGAGGGAAACCGAGTCTAACACAGTGCAACAGAAGCAGTTTACTGGTACAACCTTCTAAATCAGATCATCCAGGGTCCAAATCCTGGCTCTGCCACTTTCTACCAGTGCTGACCCATGAGCCTCAGATTCACCTTTCGTAACATGGGAATAGCCAAAAGTGTCTGTCTCAAAAGGATGTTGTGAAGATGAACTAGTTTAAAGTACTGAAAACACTTAGCACACTGCTTGGCAGACAGTAAATGATTTTTTAATGCATGATATTATTCATGAAATGATAAAGTGATTAATTCAGATAAGTGTCATAAGAATTCAGGAAAAGGTCAACCCAACTACGTATTGGAATTATGATGGAGAGGGTGTTGGAAGAACCAGTAGGCTCTGCAGGAAATGCAGTTTCTGTGACCATGAGCAAGTCAATAACCCTCTTTAGGCCTCATATGTAAATTAAGTCAAAACAAAGTCCTTGGAGGTAGGGCACTTGACCACAGAGCCCTTGGGGTGACAACTTTCAGCAAGAATGCATACACGGACCCACAATGTGCCAGGCTTTGGGAATTCAGAGATCAAAAGAGATAGTCGATGATCTTGAAATCACTAGCTTACATCACAGAGAGAAGAGGTGGTGGGCTTCTGATCCTCACACCAGGTACTGCATCCCCAGCAGATAAAATCTCTGGGATCCCAGGGAACTGATGTGTAGCTCAGTGACAGAGCTCTTAACAAGCGAGGATGAGGTCCTGGGTTCAATCCCCAGCACTGCCCCACCTCAAAACACACACACACACACACACACACACACACAGAGAGAGAAAAAAACTCAAGAATCCCACCCACCCTGTAAAAGGGTCAAACTCTCCAGGAATCAGATGGCAGATCATGATCAGTTTGCAGGCCCATCTCAGGCCACTCAGGCTGCTTCTCTGCAGGGCCTCCCCAGCTTCATTCTCTTCCCTTCCCACCATGGTCCAAAACTGGACATGTCCACATACAAGGTTCTTGAGACCAAGGGCTCTGCCATCTGACTCTCCAGTGAGGCCACTATTCTAGTGCCTGGAATATAGCAATGTCCAAGGTGTGTGTTGAGGGTGGGGGTTGTAGCTCAGTGGTAGAGAGCATCTGGGCAAAGCCCTGGGTTCAATCTCCAGCACCAAAAATAGAGGCTTGCTGAGCGGCTGGATGAATGAATGGAGTTTTTAAAGAGTAATCCACTGCAGGACGCTTCCTCTTAGACCTAGCAGCATTCCCCACGAGACCCTTCAAACTGTTCCATCTCTCACAGTCTCGTGGAGACCCTTCAAACTGTTCCATCTCTCACAGTCTCGTGGAGAAGAACTTGTCCTTTTTTGTCCCAGGTCAACTAAGCTCCTTGATGGCAAGAATTTTTTTGTGGTTGTCCCCCAAATTCACAAATCATGGGTTTGTCACAATGGCATCTCATCCCTGGATCCCATGCTACATTTATTTTGCAGAGGCCCCCCGTCATAAAAAGCCTGTGTCACAAGACAATAAACTTCATGATTCTTTGAGTCAGGGGCCTCTCTCCTCACGTATTGACCTCCTCATAAAATCTCAGGGGTAAGTCAAGAGGCACAAACCTAGAAATTTTGACATGCTAATCAGAAACTAATAATACAAAGTCAAAGGCAGGATTTATGGTCCATATACTTTATGTTCAGGTGCAGCATGGTAGAAAACACACTTCCCAGTGATGCCAAGGGAAAAGATGAGCATACCTTTACTGCGTCATGAAATAATGACACGACTTAAAACATCAAGAAAGAACGAACAAAAGAGTAAAAAACTTGTGAAATAACATTTCTAGAACTGAAAGATACAGAACCCAAAGTAGGAATTTAAGGGATAGTCTTAACACATGATTAGACAAAAGTGGAAAAAAATAGTAAAACAAAACAAAGGCCACTCCCCCCCCAAAAAAAAATCAGAATAAATCATGGAGAGACAAAGGAAATGGAAATTCCATAAGAATGTAAGAGAAATAAGGGCTACAAAGAGAAAGCCACACACATACAATTCAAATCCCTGAGAAATGAGAACAAAGCACAAGCAATTGAAACTTCCAAAATCAATGAAGGAGCTAAAGCCACAAAGTAAAACTGGTGAAAAACCAACACATGAATGAAATATTAAAAAGCAGCCAGAAGGACAAAAAAGGTCATTGTTAACAGATCTCGTAAGAGAAAGAGGGAAGCCAGAAGGGAATGGAAAAGTATCTTTTAAGTGCCAAAAGAAAGTAAGTGCCAACTTAGAATTCTATACCCAGCAAAAATATTCCTCAAGAATGAAACAGAAATAAAAATATATTCAGACATATAAAAGCTGAGAGAATTTCACCAAAGCAGACCCATGCTCAGGGAAATATGGAAGAGTGTTTTTTTAAGCAAGAGGAAAATTGTATCAGATAGAAGCTCTGAAATTCGGGAAGAAATGGAAGAACAACAAAAATAGTAAATAGATGTAAAGAAGTGTTGGTTGTATAAAACAACAACAATGATGTCTGTGTTTAAGAAATAGAATAAAATAGATGGCAACAACAACATATGTCAGAAGAGGAGTATATTAAGGTATATATAAAAATGCTTGTTGGGGATTTCTGCCTCTATCTAAGAGGAGCAGGGGCCAAATTTACTCCCCTGTCTGAAACAATTCAAATAGCACACAAAATATATGAGCCAATGGTTTTCAAGGCATTAGACATCAGGCAATAAGAGACGATAATCCCTGAGAGATGGAAACAAATGAGATAAGCCCTTGATTGCCCTGGCTGACTGCTCTGAGAGAGTTCCCAGGTGGCAGGGCACCGGAAGAAGTCCAGGAAGAGCAGAAGTGTCCTACCTGGGATCCAGGGAGATGCCAGACTGCTAGAACTTGAGGGGTAGCAGAGATTGACGGAGAAAGAACTCCACGGATCAGCAGAGGGTTTCCCTGTGGAAATTCAGCATGATTCAATTAAATACACATACCCAAGGAAACTACCCAAACTTGGTTAGGGCAGGGGAATCTGAGAAGATAAGGATAAAGAATGCTTTTTCCCACCAGCTAGAAAGGGAAGTGTTACAGTTCATGGAACATTTGGATAGAGCTCTCAGCAGGACCTTGCCTCAGGAGTGGGGAATATTTAACCCTAAATGAAATGGTGCTCTACTTCTACCTGACAAATCTTAAAGGTAAAATTCAAAAGAGTCAAACTGTTTACAGTTAATTCAACTGCATCACATAATACAGTTCAGTATTTATAGGAATACAAATTACGCAGCATGTAAAACAGAAAATTCACAATGTCTGGCATCTAATCAAAGATTACCAGACATGTATATAAAACCACTAAAGTTGAAGAAAACTAACAATTGGAAACTGACCCCAAAATGCCATAAACAATCACTATCATTGTATAGTAGATGTTTGAAAGAAGATACATGGAAGACATTTTAAAAGAGCAACATTGAATTTCTAGAGATGAAAATGATACCTGATTTCCCAGAGATGAATACAGTATCTGAGATGAGAGTCACTGAATGGGATTAATGGCAGTTAGGCTGTGTGGGAGAAAGGATAAGTAAACATGGAGCTCCTGCATTGAAATATGCAGAGAGAAAAGAATTCAAGGAAAATACGAGAGAATCAGTAAGATGTTAGATGCTTCAAGAAAACTAATAGTTGAGCAATTGGAGTCCCCAAAGTGACCAGAAGAAGGTGATGGAACAGTTGTGTATGTTGACTGTGGTGGTAGTTACTCAAATCTACTTGGATCAAAAAGTTTCATGGAACCACGGAATGCACCTTCTTATGGCTGTAGGACTGAAGTCCCCTTTCCTTCCGGGTTTTCAGTATGTATAGGTTGCCCACAGTTCCCTGCCACGAGGCCCTCTCCATAGATGCTCACACTTGACTTTTTGCTTCTTTGAGACTAGCAGGCACACACAAAAAGCAGCTATGTGATATGAGAGCTGGTTAATCTGCTTCACCAGGGTAACCATTTTACTACCTATATGTGTCCCACATAACATCATGTTGTAAACTCCAGTACACACCCATAAAATACATTTTAAAAATAAAAAATTAGCAGGAAAGTCTTTCTCTTCAGTTGGCTAAGACAGAGCCCTACATGAAGAGACTGAGTTGTGAATGGGACACCCATCATGGCCACCATATTCCATCACACAGAGGCCAGTCACAGGACCCACACACACTCAAGGGAAGGGGACTGTGCAAGGGTATCAATGACCAGGGTGTGGCAGCCACATTACGCCCAACAGGAGTGATTGAGAATTTATCTGTGGGGACAGGAGAGTAAGGATACTGATTAACTTTTAATTTTTTTAGATTAACTATGTTTGTTAACATTTCTAGGGTAACCTCTAAACTGACAGATCTAAGGTCCAAATCAATGACAGGGGAGAGGGCTCGGGATATAGCTCAGTTGGTAGAGTGCTTGCCTGGCATGCACAAGACCCTGGGTTCAATCCCCAATACCCCCCCCCAAAAAAAAATGGCAGGGGAGAACAGGAGTCCACAACACAAAGGAAAACAAGAAACGAAGAAAATTGGGTCAGTGGAAAAATCAAAATAAGGTGATACAAATAAATCCAAATTTATCAGTGGTCACAATAAACAAACACAGATTAACTTCCCAGGTAAAAGAATTGGGAGAACTGAAATCTTAAATAAGCTAGCTATAAGCGATGTAAAAATAATAATATCAGAAGAATTCATGCCCTATGATTCCACTTGACTAAATTTCAAAACATTCAAGACAAAATCATATATTGGTTTTGATACATACATTATATGATAAAGAAAACAAAGAAAAATAAACATAAAATGTGGGATAAGGCTAGCCTCCAGAAGTAGGAAAGGGATTTGGACAGAAAGTCCAGGAATTTTAAAGGTTATTAAAGTAGAAATTTGGTACCATTTTGAAGTAAGTAATAATAAATGCAATATACAAAATAATTTCTTAAACTCGATGCACAGTAGATATAAATTCATTGTGTTCTTATTCTTCATATTTTTAAATTTATTTTTAGTTGTTCTAATTAGTTATATTCTTCATATCTTTTACATGTACAGGTATATAATATTCCTTTAAATGTATTTAAAATTTAATAAACATTTCAAATTTACTGAAAGCCTGACAGTTTACTATTTTCTGGACTCAGAGAAAAAGTACAATGAATGGAACCACGAGAAGAGCGGCCTCCCTGCCTCCCCACACCCCTCCCCAGGATGGCGATGAGCTTCAGGAACACCAGCTCGGAGCACCTGTAAGGTTAAGCCCCCAGTGACACGCTCAACAGAGACAGGACAGCTGATGATGGCTGGACCCAGGAGAGCAGCTCTTGCTGGGCCTTGTGCAAGACCCAGGCCCCCTCCTTCATCTTTGCCTTTCCAGTAAGCCTGGCAGACATCTAAGATGGACATCTCAGAATTCCCGTTCAGGTGAGCGATTACACGATTGTGCTTCTGCTCAGCCCCTGCTTACCCTCTGCTGTGGCAGCTGGGGCCTCCCAACCTCAAAGGGGATGGCACAGAGGCAGCCCTGTGGGGAGGGTGCTCTGCTCTGCCCTGGGCCCACAGCAGTAGGTGGTCCTAAGGGACCCCACACAACAAGGAGCACAGAGGGACTGGAACACAGCGTCCTGCCTTCCCATGGGGCATCCCTCCACCAGACCATGCTGAGCCAAGCACGGGCTCCAGACCCAGTCAGCCCAGGCTGGCTACCAGGAGAGGAGGCCGGGAGGCTGGGAGGCAGAGGAGTTCACCTGCAGTGAGACTCCCGGTGCTCAGTTCCTGAGCTGTGCAGCTGTGAGGTCTTAGCAAGCCCCATCAGCTCCCTGGGCCTCAGTGTCCACCTATGTGAACTGGGTGTAAATAGGGCCCACCTCTCAGGACAGATGGAGGATGGAAGAGTTGAGGCAAGTAGCTGCTGAGCTACACAAGGCTCTGCCTCTATTCTCAAGTCTGGCCAAGGTTTCTCAGCTCTTCTATCCCCACTTAAGTCAGAAATTCCTCCCTCCCTGCCCAAGCTCACTCTTATCACACCTGTTACCCAAACTAGACCTGGCTCACCTAGTTCATGACTGCACTCACACCGGGCCTCCTTAGTAGACTCAGAAGAAGCCAAGGGCAGAATGGGACCTGAGAAGGCCTTGCCTTCCAGAATTGGACCAGGACTATTCTCACCCACTTGCAAGAGAAGACAGCAGCACCTAGATTCCAGAACCTCCTTCACTCCCTTTCCTAGGATTTATCCAGAAAGTGGGCCCAGAGTTTTCCCTGTTGCCCAAGGGATGCAATGCACCCCAGTACCACCAGGTGGCCCCAAGGAGTCAGTCACGGTCCTCAGTAGGGACAACCCAGGCCAGACTCAATCTTCTGGAGGTCCCAGGCTTCTTTGAGAATCCTACAAAAAGTACTGATCTTCTCCCCAGAAAAATGCTGAGCACACCAACACCCTGGATGCCCTAGGATTTCTTATAACTCATCTGAGGAAGGCAGTCCTGGCCTCAGCCACCACCTCCCCATCTGGATGCTAAGGGAGGCCCTGTACCTCCACTGATGCTCAGACCCTGCCTGTGCCCACCCTGGAGAAATGGGCAAGAAGCTTCACCAATGGAGCCTAAAAGAAAGAGTAGCCTGTTTGAAAAGAGAGACTTATAAAAGCAGAAGGAACTTTAGGATTTGGGGAATATGTAGACTAATTGTCTGGGATCTCCCCACGCCTAGGATAATTTTTAAAAATCAATAACCAATGTTCCTTTTCCTAGCATGGTCCCACTATGACCACAAGTCAGAAAGGTACAGAAGTCACAAGGTACACAAAGGGAGAAAGGAGCAGAGCAGAGCTTGGAATTCGGAGAGACAGCTCCCTTCTCTGCACCCTGGGAGATGCTCGGGGGTCTCAGAGATGCCATGCACTTAGGAGAAAAGGCATCAGTTCCCAATGGACACTCCCCCACCCCAGGGTGGCTGGTTACCCAACAAGACTGTAAACTGACCAAGAATCTAGGAAAAGAAAGAATAAAAGCAAAATTCAAATGCTAGGAGGATCATGGAATGGCAGATGTGCAATAAAACCAGAAGAAACACAAGTCCAGCACCCATCCTGCCTTCTGGCACCTTCCATGTCCATCAGTTAGACCCAGAGGTCAGTCTACCAGCAAGTGTGGCCTGAGTGCAGGACTCAGGAAGGGGGAGTGTGCTGACTGTGAAGACCCCGCCACATCCTTCTAGAACTTGCAGCCAGCAGGGAGGCCCGACCCTAAGCTCTGCAGGTGGCGTGAGGGAAACTTCCCTTCCAGCCAGGGTGTCAGTGAAAGCATCACGGACAGCCTGGGACTTGAGGAGATGGCATCTCTGGAGGACGATGGGTGGTATCCCATCAGCAACGGCATGGGGACTGGCCACAGGAGCTGCAGCCAGCAAGACAGCATGGAGAACGTTCTCCAGGTGGCCACTCCTTGGGGTGTCTTCCGACCAAGGAACCTTGATTTCCTTGCTCATCTTCCACTGCACCCCTCCCCCAGCCAGCAGTGCCCCTCACTTCACACCCCTCTGTCCTGAACACGGGAGGACCCCTGAGCACTGCCGCACCACATTCTTCCCACCCACGTGCCATGTGTATTTCCAGGTGCTCTGTGTGGCTTGAGGCCCTGCTGGAGCCCCAGGAGATACCACCACAGAGGAAGAAGACCAAAGTCCTGCCCTCGTCCACACAGGAAAGAGCTCTGAGTGAGATCCCGTCCCTACCCCTCCCCGCTCCCACTTTCCTCCCTTCTTTGTCGGCCCTCTTGGAACCTGGCTCTCATACATGGACCCAAAACCTAAGAGTGGTCCTGCAAATGCAGTACGATGGTGCCGTCAGCTCCTCTTGTTCCCTCACCCCAGGCTCAGTGAACGTGACTGAGAAGGGTAGGAACTAGGTCTCGACTTAAATATTTATCAGACATACTCAGACCACCAGACTTGTGAAGGCTCCTGTTTTTCACTTTGAGTAGCAGAACCTCAACTCAGACTAGCTTCAGCATAAATGGCAATTGTTTACAGGAAACTAAAAACTGGACGAGCTTGGCCACAGGAGCAACGGGCCTCACCAGCCAGTCTCCCAATCTCATCCAAGAGGCACGGCTCAGCCCCTTCGGCCCTCCTCTCTCTGCAGATGGTTTCTCCAGGCTATGAGGAATCCAGTAGCTTCTGAGTTTGAGATGTTACTGGTTGGCCTTAGGCAAGACAGATGTCTCTCATAACTAGTCACCAACCCAAAGTGCAGGAAAGGGACAGCTGGGTCCAGCCCAGGTATGGAGCTCACCCTGGGTCTATCAGTGCTCAGCTGAGATTATAGGAGACAACAGTTCCTATCACAACCTTATGGATGAGGTGAAAAGTATTTGAGAAGATGATATTCAAACTGGTGTCCAAAAGAAGCCATTGGAGATTGAATCTAACCTATAATTTTTCAGAGGAAATGGGTACAAGTGAGGGTGGTGTCTTGCAGGGTGAATTCATGATTAAATTCAAGGAAGTCTGTAGCATGTGGCTGGGTCATCTGTCAACCAGATTTCTAGTGAATTAAGAGGACATATGCCAAGCTCATACTTATCCATGACAAACAACTCATGTGATAAATGTATGTGGTGGCAATTGTCATTTTTCCAGAGCCACAACATTATCCTGTTATGACTTTACCCAAACAGGGAAAGAGGAATTCTTGGCAGATCCTGTCCAGGAGAAGCAAAGATTCTCATCAGGTATCCAAACTGTTGCATTTTAACTTTTGTGTGTGTGTGTGTGTATGTGTGTGTGTGTGTGTGTGTGTGTGTGTGTGTGTGTATGCAGTGCTGGGGATTGAACCCAGGACCTTGTGCATGTAAGGTAAGCAATCTACCAACTGAGCTATAGCCCCAGCCCTTAATTCTTCTTGATAGAAACACTTTCTGAATGGATTGAACATAGTTCTGCCTTCTTAAAGAATTGGCACTGAATAGATTTTAGACATTTCTTCACATTTGATAGTCATTTGTTTATTCTGTGATTGTTTACAGGGTGACAGCTTTGTGCCAGGCCCAGTTCTAGAAACTGGGGATTGAAACCTCCAAGACAGACAGGATCCCTGTTTTACAATCTAGTGGGAAAAAAAACTCTAAAAAATAAATTGCACTCATAACTAACTTCCTCTGGTGCATCAAGGCATCAAGGAATACAAAGCTCTGGAAATATAAAAGGGGACTCTGAAGGAGGGGATAAGGAGAAACAAGACTTGTTGAAGAAAGTGATGTTCAAGCTAAAACTAGAGGAGAGTCAGAGGAAGTCAGGTGGAGGAGAAGGAAAGGAACAGAACATTGCTAATCATATATCTGATAAGGAACTTGTATCCAAAATATATAAAGAACTCTCACGATTCAATAATTAAAATAAGACAACCCAGTTTCTAAAATGGGAAAAGGATATGAGTAGACATTTCTTCAAAGAAGAAATCTATAAACCTATAAATGACCAGGAAGCACATGAAAAAGTACATAACATTAGTATTCATTAGGGAAATGGAAACCAAATGCCAATAAGATCCCATCAGGATGCCCATAATAATAATGAAAAAGAAAAGAGGATGGGGTGAGGATGTAGAGAAGTTGAAACCCTAGTACATGGCGGGGACGTAAACTGGTACAGTCACTTTGGAGAACAACATGGCGCCCCCTTAAAGTGTTAAGCATGAAGTTCCTGTATGACCCAGCAATTCCACTCCTAAGTATAGATCCAAAAGAAATGAAAACATATATCCACATAAAAGCCTGCACTGACATATTCATATCAAGATTATTCATAAAAACCAAGCCATCAAAATGATCCAAATGGGGCTGGGGATGTAGCTCAGTTGGTAGAGTGCTTACCTCGCAAGCACAAGGCCCTGGGCTCAATCCCCAGCACCGCAAAAAAAAAAAAAAAAAAAAAAAGATCCAAATGTTCGTCAACTGATGAATGGATAAACAAAATGTGATCTATCCATAAAATGGACTATTATTCAGTCATAAAGAGGAAAGAAGCATCGATATATATAAAATGAGTGAATAAATTCATGATAGATGCTAAAATGAACTTTGAAAATATGATGCTAGGTGAAAGAAGTCAGTCACGGAGACCACATATTATATTATTTCATTTATATGAAATCCATATAGTATGCAAATCTATAAAGAGGATAGATTTGTGGTTGCCAGGATTGGGAGGAGAGAGGAGATGAGCAGCCACTAGTAGGAGCACCCAAACTAATGGGTGCAAGGTTGCTGTTTAGGGTGGTGAAGATGTTTTAAAATTAATTGTGGTGATAGCTGCTCAACTCTTTGAACATACTAAAAACTACTAAAGTATACACTTTAAATGGGTGGACTGTATGTCAGGCACATGAATCGTATCTCAATAAAGCTGTTTGGTAGACAGTGGCGTCATCTCCTGCTTCCCTAATCTGGATGGAGGTGGGTCATTGCTGATACGTTTCATGGTGTCCGCTCTTTTCCTACTTTCCATATTTCTATCCCACTTATCTATCTGGATCATGCTTGTTATCCCTGATCTGCCTCCCTCCCCTGTCTTCTCCTCTCCCCTCTTCTCTCTCTCTCTGCGTCTCTTTCTGCCTGCCTTTGGGACCCAGCCTCCTTGTCAAGAAGATTCCCACGGGGAGACCACACATGTGTGATCCAGCCATCTTCCCCAGCGAGCGACTCAGCTGGCAGCCAGCATTCAGGGCCGGTTGGGAGGCTTCGCACGGGTTCAGCCCCAGCCTTCACGCCCACCCCAGCTGCCCCCAGGAACACAGGTGAGTCACCCCACTAAGCCCTCCCAACCTCCCTGCAGATCCCTGCGGTGTTGGCTCTCGGTGCTGCATTAGGACCATGATTTGGTGCCTTGAGGTGAGGTTTATTTTCTCACATCCCCTGTGAGTGAGGACTGCTGGCCATGTCAGCTGACCCTCAGGGTCTTTCTCAGGCGTCAGTCAAGGTTCTGGTTGGGCGTGGCCTCTCGGGTGCTCCTGGGGAAGCCACTCACGTGGCTTGAGAGGCCCCTTGAGCTCTGACTGTAACCTTGTCATGAGGACCCCTCTCCCCCGTGGAGGCTTGCTGCACACCCGCCGAGAAGTGGGTGGAGGGAGATGGTAGCAAGACCAAGTCCCAGTCTTTTATGCCCTGAACCCGCCACTTTTGCAAGTCGTGTTCATTAGAAGCAAGTCAAGAAGCGCAGCCCATGCACAAGAGGATGGGGTCACACCAGGGCAAAAACACCAGCCCCATACCAGAAGCTGCCTCTGCATTGAGCAAAATCAAGATTTGTTATCTTAATCCACCGAGGCTGTGCGTGGTTTGTAACGCAGTGTTAGATAACAGGAAAACACCCGAACACGGAGAGAGGGAAGAGCTCCAGGAAGAATGCATCGCCGAAGGTTTGTGTCAGGATCATTTAACAGATGGCAAAACTGAGGCTTAGAGAGGGCTAGTGACTTGCCACAGCTATTCATGGCAGAAAAAAGGACTGGACACCAGTTCTATGGAAATTCCACAGCTCATGACCTTTTCACTTTTCCACTCTACTTCCTGTCCTTTGGAGAGAAACAAAATCCCAAACCTTTTGAATATTAAAGAGTTCTCTAACCATGACGTTTCCCCTCAATCCCTGAATTTAGCCAACAGAGACTATTTCTACACGCACCCCCTGTCCACACCCCTTCAGCTCCTGGTGACAAAGGACTTTGCTCTTAATGCAAATTCTGTGTTTTATCAAGCTGGCAGGACCAGTTCCCCGTGCTTAGCTAGATTTTCCTCCTCAAAACCAAACTTTCTGGAATACTATCACTCGCCCATGATGAGGACATAGATTCCAGGAAGTTGGTTTCAAGTGCTAAAAAAAGAACATGAGGCAGACATCTGCTGGAGTGCAGGGGATGCACCCCCCAAACAGCGCCCACCACCGATGTCGCAGGCCCACGCTCCCTCCAGAGGCGGCTCAGGCCGAACACGAAAAGCTTCATGCTAAATGATGCAGTGAACCAGGGTAGGAGGGAGGCCAACTTTTCACTGAAAGTCTTTCTGTACCAAGTTTTTAAATACATAACATGCATATTAATTGCCTTTAAAATCTACTTAGAGTTGGGTGTGGTAGTGCTTGCTTATAATCCGTCACTCAAGAGGCTGAGACTGGAGGATCACAAGTTGGAGGCCAGTCTGGACAAATTAGCAAGACCCTGTCTCAAAAATTTTAAATAGGCAAAAAAGGATGGGAGTAGCACAGTGGTAGAGCACCCCTGGATTTAATCCTCTGTGCTGCAAAAAAAAAAAGAAAAAAATGTATTTAGAAACTGATCTTGGGTGAGAGTTTTCTCTAAGGGAAACCGAGGCGTGTGTCAGGATAGATAGATGATTGCTGTGTCCTTTCTGTGCTAATTCTGTGCTGCTCTAAGCACCCAGGGTGGAAAAGCAGACAGATGGCCTCTTTGGGGGCACCCTGACTATCCACTGGGTTGCAGACAACGCAAAGCCAAAGCCTGGATGCTCAGAGGCTGAACAAGATCCTAAAAGATGGATCTAATCCAAAGACGACCCGGCTTATGAAGCCTATCATGGGATCGATGATAATCATAATGGGAGTTATCATCCATTAGTAAATAAATTACGTATTGATATGGTTGGAATTAAGACTGTCATTTTATTTTTCATCGTCTGTCTGTCCCTTCTGGTCTTTCATTCTCCTGTTCCCACTGTCCTTCCGTCTTTGGACTGTTTAAGCATGTTTTAGAATTCCATTTTAAAGTATCTGTTGGCTTTTTGGAGAGGAATATCTGTGTTACTTTTTAGAAGGGGTTACTTTTTTCCTAGGGGTTATAGTAGACCCTTAATTTTTCATAGAGTCGATATTGTGTCTTTTCACAAAAATGTAGGACCTTTACCTAGACCGGGATTCATCCATCACCTCCCCCACCCCCAGCTCTCTAGGCTGCAGCCGTCACGTGTATGGAAAGTCACATTGCGTGTTACACATGCTGTGCCTGCAGGAAATGCTATGAGTTCCTTTCAAATAGTCACATGTATTTTAATTGAGAGGAAAAAATAATCTTATTTATTTCCCCAGGTATTTGCCATTGATGTTCTTTTTTCCTCCCTGAGGTTCAAGGTTTCCTCTGTGTATTTCCTTTCAACTGGAAGAACTTCCTCTGGCATCCTTCTAGTTCAAGTCTGTTGGTGGGGTGTGTGTGTGTGTGTGTGTGTGTGTGTTCGTTCTCTTTTTTAATGATGTGCATGTGTGTATTATGTAAGTTTGTGTACACAATTATTCACTTTCTTCTTTGAGGGATGCACTTTCTGGATATGTAATTCTGGGTTGTCAGTTTGGGTTTTGCAGGTTTTGTGGTGGTTTGGGTATGTTTTTAGATTTTTCTGCACTTGAAAGATGTTGATCCACTACTTTCTGGCCTCTGTGTCTTCTCACAAGTCCGTGGACATTAAAATTATTGATATTTCATGAGTTGGTTTTCTTCGACTGCTTCCAAATGTTCTCTTCCTCATTAGTTTTCAGTGATTTGATTGTAATGTTCCTAGATGTGCATGGGGTTTCCTTCCTTTGTTCACTTATCCTACTTGGGTTCACAGCATTATGTAAGTCTGTATATTTTATTAATGTCCTTTGCCAGCTTTGGGAAATTGCCCACCACTATTTCTTCAGGTGGTTTTTCTGTTCCATTCTTTCTCTTCTCTCCCTCTGAGACTCCAAGTACGTGTACGTCAACTCTTCAGATCTCGTCCTTCAGGTCCTGCATGCATATTTTTCCAGTCTTTTTTCCCCCTCTTTCTTCTTCAAATTGGCTAATTTTTATTGAGGTTCCTTACGTCCCTCTTTTTTCTGTCACCTTCATACTGTCATTAGGCCCATAATTCTATTAAGCCTATGATTTTTTTTTTTTTTTGCTCAGATATGGTATTTTTCAGTTCTAGAAATTTCATAAGGTTCTTTTTTTATGATTTATGTTTTTCTGTTGAAACTTCTTATCTTTTTCAATCCTCTGAATGCATTTTCCTTTATCTCCTTCAGTATGGTTACAAAAGGGGTTTCAAATTTCTCAAGTGAGCTTTCCAGCATCCTGTTCAGTTTAGAGTTGACCTCCACCAATCGTCTTTTCAATTGAGAATGATGATGGATTTCTGGTTCTTTGAGGTGACACATTATTTTGGATTGTATCACAGACATTGTGAATGTTCTCTGCAGAGCACCTAGGTTCTGTTATATTCCTCCAAAGAGTGCAGGTGTCATTGTTTCAGAAGTCCATTTGTAGACTCAAACTTTAACCTCGGAGTTGCCTGAAATGGGCAACAGCTCATTTATCAGTCCAGCTACACTCTCCTTAGCTTAGCTGCAAGCTGCTTTAATATGCCCTGCACATGTGTGGTACAGGGGTCAGCCAGGGAGTCCACAGAGGTAGCTCCAGGACATGGGGGTGCCTTCTCTACTCTCTCCCTTCTGGGATCTCCCACTAGATGTTCCTGTGGCCAAAGTTACCCCCAGCTGTGCGCTCTGATTCATCAGTCTAGAAGGATGGTGGATCCTATCAGAGTTTAGTCACCCCACACTATGCCAACCAGCCTGTTTTCAACCTAAAGCCATTAGAATAGGGAACTTGCCACATACAGGTCCTTTCTTTGAAGTTTCAACTTTCTTCCAAATTCCCTGATATTTTTTTTTTCACTCTCCAAAGGCTTCACAATATTGCCTTTTGCATTTTGTCCAGAATGCACTGTTTTTACCTGTGGGATGGAAAGTTGTAGAAACTCATCTCACCACATCAGAAATGGAGCCTCTTATTATGTATTACCTCTTCCATGTACCCACCTCTCTTTTTAAGTTTTTTTTTTTTTTTTTTTTTCACTTTTAGACGTTTCAGTTTATAAAAGTAATGCATACTTGGGGAGATAATCATACAACACAGAGGGGTACAAAGAGTGAAAATGTAGTGTCTTTCAACCCTTCTTGTCACTTCCCCACCCCAGTTCTACTTTCCACCAATGAGCATGGTTACCAGATTCTTATGTACCATTCCTAACAATTTCATGCATAGACAACAAATGTATACATGTATATATAGAGTTCTTTTACACCAAAGAAATCATATTACCATATGCATTGTTTTATTCTTTTTTAATTTTCCAGATCACAAGTACAAGGATCTTATTTCTTTTCAAATGCATTCATGTGCCATTATATTTACGTGCCATAAAGTATAATGTGATCCCTGATACCTGACATGCCAGCATTTCCGTCTTTCACCAAAACAAATCCTGCCGTAGCAAACTTCCTCGCTCATGTATCTTTACACATTTGACTGGATGGATCAAATCCTAAAGGTGATATCACCTGCCCAAAGAGGACATGTGTTTTACGTTTTGATTGTGCCTTTTAAAGTACCCAATCTGAATAATTTGGACACAGTGTGTTGACCAGATGCTGCAAAGCCACAGACAATGAGGACTGCACAGACTCTGTGCTTTCATTAGTGAATTTGTCTCCCACAGAGACACCACTCAGATTCTGAAACTACTTTGTATACATACTCGGGTTGAGCAAATAACTATATTATAGTGAGAGTCAAGTTTCTCAATATTGGAGAAAGAAGGTACAAATGGACAAGGGGGTGAGCTAGAATGGCCCCCATTGTATTGATTAGAAATATCAGGATAACTCTATTATTATTATTATTATTATTATTATTATCATTATTATCATTGTCTTTATTATTGAGGTCATGGATGGATAGATAATAGAAGAGAACATGGGTTCATAGGAGTTAATATACATGCACACAGACATTCTTAGCTCCATCTGCTGAGAGGTCTTAGTATCAGTGACATCCCAATAGCAATGTGCACCCCTGGTAGCCAGATTTAGTTTCTAAGCACCATTCTCCAATAAAAGAAGCAGGGCTCCTTGGAGAAATGGCTGGGGTTAGGAAAATATATGATGAACTCAGAACATCTTGTGGCATCAGAAGGTAAGGAAGTGGTCAAGAAAGTGATGAGGGTCTGCCAAAGGACATGCGCCACCCTGAAAGTGTTCTCAATACAGTTGCATTAAATTATAGCCCAAAGCAAAATAAGTATCTATCATTCCAAACTGACATAAATAAACTATCATAAAAATAAGATGGAACGACTCTTCCTAAGAATTCCAACCAATAAATGTAGAATGCCTGAGGGATAGAAGGTCACCATCAGCGCATCACAAGAGAAGTTGTGGTGGACAGGATCCACCAAGTGCATGCTCAAATTCATGGGTAAAAGTTTAAGGAAAAACAGGAGACAGCTTCAAAACAGCTTCCTCAAAACAGTTATGGATCAGCCTGGTGGAACATGTTCATGAGCCTCTGAGGCTCCTCTCTCCAGAGGGTGGACCTTAATTCTCCTCGCCCTGAATGCCAGCTGGACTCAGGGACCATCTTCCAACATACCGAGTGAAAAGAGAAAAAGACTAGCTTTGTAGTGGAGAACCTGGCAGACACCACCCTCACCAGGCCACCAAGACACTCTGACATCATGCACTCAACTGACAAGAACCGCACATCACTTCTGTGGTCTCCCTCGGACCCACAGACTCATCAAGAGAAAGCATCACAATGACCCAAATTGAGGATCATGTCAAACATCAGAGCAAAATTCCTTGAAAGTGTCAAGATCACAAAAGGCAATAAAGACTGGGGAACTCTTAAGTTTGATGGTGATAAGGTAAAGGTGAAGACTGAAGCAACATGGTACCCCAGATTGGATCCTGGAGCAGAAAATGGACATTAGTGCAGAACCTGGCAAGATCCAAATGAGGGCCACAGTTCATCAAAATATTAACCAATGCCAATCTCTTACTTTGGATCATTGCACCATAGAAATGCAAGATATCAGTGTTAACAGACAAAGGCTCTCTTAGGAACTCCCTGTTCTATTTCAGCAACTCCTCTGTAAAAATAAGTCATTTCAAAATAAAAAAAATAATTAAGTTGCTCCAGTTTAAACTTCCACCAAGAGCAGATAGGAATGCCCGTCTCTCCACATCCTCACCAACGCTGAGACTCTTCAGACTTCTAATCTCTGCCCATTGGATGGGTAAAGCGACGCCTGGCCATTTTGATTCCTAATTAATTCATCGAGAGAGAACCTGGGCATCTTTTTATGTGCCCTTTATCCATTTGCTTTTCTGTCTCCATGAGCTGCCTTTTCAGATCACGATTCCTCAATCGCATGGCATCCCTGCATGGTAAGTCCTGTAATTCCCATTTTACAGCTGAGAAAACTGAGGCTCAATATGGCTAAAGCACCCACTGATGATGGAGTGAGCTCAAGCATGCTCAACTTCAAAGCCCACCGCTGTCGCACACCCAGGGCAGCACGTTCCTCTCTGCTTCCTGCTGCCTCCTGGATGAAGAGAGACCAAATGACAGAATCCTCAGGCAGGTCCAGTTATTTTGATTTAAGATGAGGAAAAGAGTCCAGTGCATGCCTGTCATCCCAGTGGCTCGGGAGGCTGAGGCAGGAGGATCGGGAGTTCAAAGCCAGCCTTATCAAAAGTGAAGCACTGAGCAACTCAGTGAGACCTTGTCTCTAAATAAAATACAAAATAGGGCTGGGGATGTGGCTCAGTGGTCAAGTGCCCCTGAGTTCAATCCCCAAGTACCAAAAAAACAAAAACAAAAACAAAAAGAGGAAATGATTGATTGAAGTTACCAGAATCACCTGGGATGGGGAGAAACTAAAGCCCAAGTCCACTGGCTCCCAGCCCAGGTTTCCCCCACCAAACCATGTGACCGCTGGGGTCCTGCATCCGTCCTCACATGCCCAGAGGTGGAAATTCTTAGACACGATATTCCCAACCTCCTATTTCCTAGTCAGGCATCCAATAGGATTGAAGCAAATCCACGAGGTTTGTATTTATTTTCTACAATAAAAATTACCTGCTTGGGGGTCAAGTATCAGATACAAGTTATTTCAAAATAAAAAAAAAAAATAATTAAGTTGCTCCAGTTTAAACTTCTACCAAGAGCAGGTAGGAATGCCCGTCTCTCCACATCCTCACCGATGTGAGACTCTTCAGACTCTTTATTTTAATAAAGGCCTTCATTAAAATCCGAATGTACGTGAAAACAGATGTGATCACCTCTGTCCCTCACCTGCTCACGTGTCACCCTTCTTGAGATGACAGTTCAAGGTCACCTGACATGGGACAGTTTCCATTTCCAACTTGCCAGTACTTGCCGGGACGGTCCTCGGTTGCTGTGCTTTGCGTTTCTAGGTCAAGTCTGGCTTTTCTAAATGGCACCATGCTGCCGAGGTACATCTTCCCACGAAGACGTGAAACTCCAGGAAGCTCGGCACAAAGCTCTCGGCATGCCTTGTGTGTTCAAGTCACACACAACAAGAATAATAATAGCCACCATTTATTTCACTTAACATGCACCAGACACTGTTCAGTCCTTTATAAAGAGCTTGTCATTTAATCCTCCCAACAACATCTTCAATTCCATTTTACGGAGCACAGAAAGGTACAGTAATTTGCCCAACATCACACAGCTAGTCCTTGAAAGAGCCAGAAATTGAATCCAGGGAGTCTGGCTTGGGGGCTCATCATGCTCTTGAACTATTATGCTTGGTCTGTGGGAGTCTTTATGGAATTAGTGCTTTGAGGAATTAGGAAATCCCATTACAAGAATACTTTGAATCATCCAGAACAAGAGACATAAATATTGGAGGAAGAAATGTTTAGATGATTCCTCATGAAGCAGCGCTCTGTGGTCTTGCTTCCCAGCCTCCAGTCACCCCCCAATCACCCTGGTGTCTGCTGTGGCTGACTTAACCTGTGCTCTTAGTCACTTAATATCTTTTAAATTGACTCAATTGTTTTCGCTTAGGCAGATTACTTAAAAAGGAAAGTGACCTCATGTCACTATTGTAAATGGAAACGAAGCATCATTTACTTTAAGTAAATGGTAACCTAAAAATAAACACCATAGAAACAAAACAATGTCAATAAATTACAGTTAGATGCTGTTGCTACCCCAGACCCTGACACTGAGCAAGTCCAGTCCTCTCTGTAAGACAGGGGAGACTTATCAAGACTTAAGAGAGGTGCTCATGACAGACCAGTGCCAAAAGGTCATCAGAAGAGTTGCAAGAAAACTGAAAAAAGAGATAGACTTCCCCTGTAATTTAGGATTAGCGCCCAGAAACCCTAATGGAGCAGAAGTCTAAAAAATATATAAACACGTATCTACCTCACAGGGAAGTCCAGGGGTAGGTGGACCAGTGTTGTGGAAAGGCACCTTCTACCATGGGGTTCCCCCAGGAGTGGTTTAGTAGGAAATGGAAGTGTCCAGGCCCAAGATTGCTGCTCCAGCACCTGCAGTCACATTACCTTTCCTTTCTCTTTAACAACTTTCTCACTCTTCCTTCCATCCCTGTTAATAAGCTAGGGCTTAATCAGACGCAGGAGATCAGGAAATGTATGCTGGGTAGACAAGTGCCTAGAGGAAGGAAGGGAAGGAGGAAGGGAGGGAGGGAGGAAGGAAGGGAGGGAGGGAGGGAGGGAGGGAGGGAGGGAGGGAAAATGAGATTTTTTTAAAAAAAGGAATTCTGTTATTAGCGAAGAAAAGGAAAATGTCCCTTCCTGGATCTTCAGCAAACCCCTTCTGCCGCTCAAGTCGGCCTCCACCCAGCTCCCCTGGAGGGGGCTTCTTCCCAGCCGGGGAAGCACTTTTCCCCACCACAGGTGCCCGTGCCCAGGCCTCCCACGGCCACCCTGTCCTGAGTTCAGGGCTCTGGGGCTCCTGGAGCTCCAGCAGTGGGACAGGGAGGAGACTCTGGCTGGAGACGCCACCAGGTTTGGGTCTACTCTCCATGCCACTGGCCAACGACCGTCCCCTGTCTGTGCTTCTTCCTCAGGGAACCCGATACCCCACCATCACGCGTCCTCCTGAGCCAGTCTCACCCAGGAGGTGAGAGCACCACAGCCAAGGCCGCCAAGCTGGAGAGGGAAACCTCCATCTTGGTGACGTCGAACACAGTCTGCGGCTGGAGGCCGTCCCGTGACCGGGGGAGGGGGAATCATAGGGAACAGCGCTGACGGCCTCCAAGCGGGGCAGAGAAGCCGGGGTTACCAGCCACCTAGCTCGCTGAGTCGGGGGTGCACCTCGGTGTGCGGCAGGAGCCAGGCTCATGAGGCAGGGCGGGCTGGGGACCTGACCCGGCGGATCCACCTTTCCTAAACCAGAGACAGCAGGGCTGGGACGCTAGCTCAGTGGCGGAGTGCTGTCCCAGCATGCATGAGGCCCAAGGTCAATCACCAGCACCCTAAAATAAAAATAAATAGAACAGAATGAAATCAGGGCCGTAGATGTGGCTCAGTGGCAGAGCCCTTGGCTAGCATGCTCAAGGCCCTGGGTTTGGTCCCCAGCACTGAAAAATACAATAAAATAAAAAGACATTTTAAGCAATACCATCCTGGGGGACTTCCACTTTAAGAGTTCCTTGCTGATTAATTATACAAATTAAGAATCTGTGTGTTTCCTGCGGTTTTCGCCTGAGACATCCACCTGCGGGCAGAGGGTCTGACCTGGCTGACAGATGCCTGATGTCCCGGTGGCTGCTCAGATGCCTGCTGGGGAAACCCGGCCCACGGGGCCCGTGCCAAGCTCCACTCCCGGCACCTGTACCATCTCTGCTGCTCGCCAGCTTCCTCCCAGGTTGGAAGGAGCCAGGCTCCTCCTTCAAGCACCTCGCTTTACTGCTGGGAGAACAGGGTGCTGGAAGGGGAAGTGGCTTGGCCAAGGCCACGCACAGCTGTGGCTACAGAGGTGGAGACAGGACTGCATCATGGGACCCCTCATGGGTGGCCACTGTCCCCCGTGTCCACACACTGTGCGTTTCTCAACTTCCAACCAACAGCCCTGACAGCACAGGGTGGAAGCCAGACTGGCACCGTCACAGGGAGGAAGGGGACGCCTCCCAGAGAAAGAAGTCAAGAATCGTCCCCACCCAAGGATGTGAGGCAGAAGGGACTTGAGGATCAGAAGGCCAAGGCTGTGCCAACATGCCATCGGTGTCATAAATCAAGCTGCCAAACATGCCCAACTCGTCCTAATTACCCAGCAGGCTGAGTGTCTGAAGGCTGCCGTCTCCGTGGCGGGGCTTGGGTGCGGCATGGGCCCCGCTTGTTCTGTGATCTCCGGCGGGTGATAAGCCAAAGTACGGCTTTCCCCAGATACCATCTAGATGAGGTGCAGGAGCAGACCACCCAGGAAGTGGCTGTGACATGTCACACTTAACAGAATGAATTACAGCATGTTTTGATTCCCAGTTCCTAACAAAGCACAGACTCCCTCACAGACGGTGTCCAGACACCCGTGACGCTGGCAGAGAGGCCAGGTGTTAGCTCAGAGTTCTGAGCAGCTACCCAACCTTGAGCTGGACGAGGTGGACCCAGACCAAAGGGGCGACATCTCAGGAAGCACGGAGGAAAGGGCTCTGGTGGGGAGCCAGGCCTGGAGGGGGCTCCCCGCTGCTGAGTCTCAGCATTTTCCAACTCAGGGCCTGAAAGAAGAGGGTCGGTGCTGGGGAGCAGAGTCCAGAACCCAGGACAGACGAGCCCCACGGACTGGAGGAATCCTTCAGGCCCCACACTTAGCAGGGACCATGTCGCTTTTTCATTACTTGATTCATTTTATTGGAAAACTTACCAAACGTGCAGATAAGCATAGAAAATACAAATCTACCGCCTACCCAGCTTTACTGAATTTCACGGTAAGCCTTGTCTGCTTTAGATGTTCACTTTTAAGAAATAAAGCGATGGTGGAGTTGAAGCCCCCTGTATCTCTCTCTTGCCATCTTCCCTTCTCCCCAGAGGAAACCCTCAGGAGCTTGGTGTTTATCATTCCCGAGCAGGTGCTTAGAGTTTTAATACATTTTTATGTATCTACTTTGATTTCAACATCTCCTCAAAAATTCATGCTGAAATTTAATTGTCATTTTATTGAGAGGTTGGACCCTTAAAAGAAGCTTAAGTCATGAGAGAATAGATGGATGCTATTATCCAGGGAGTGGGTTAGTTATGGAAGGCACAGGTTCCTAAGACAGGATGAGTGTGGCCACCTTTGTGACCCTCCATGCTAGGACACAGCAAGAAGGCTCTTCATGTGCAGCTCCTCCATCTTGGACTTCCCAGGCTCCAGAAACGTGAGCCAAATAAATATGTCATTTTTTAATTACCCAGTCTGCAATGTTCTGATCTAGCAGGGAAAAGCATACTAAGAGAATGTCCATACATGTTTTATAATATTCATTTGCACATTTTAAGGCTTTCCACAAATTGCATCCTCCTGGAGATTCTTCTGCAACTTTTTTCCACTCGACATTATGTGGCTGTACTTCACTCATTTTAACTGCTACATATTTGTTTCCTGGTTGTTTCTGATTTTTATTATGTTGCAAGAAGGTTCTGTGCAAACGAGCTCTTTGTTCTCTCCAGCCTGCCCCTAGAAGTGAGATGACCAACCTGGCATGGGGTAGGAGCACCTTCAACTTCTCTGGTTGTGACCAGACTTCCCTCAAAAGTGGTCTCCACTCATTTATCCTGCCACTTGTATAAAGGTGAGACACCACATTCTGGACTACACTTGGTATTATCAAGACTTCACCAAAAAAATTTTTGCTAAACTAATGGTATGAAGTGGGAAGTTGCTGGGGAAATGGGTCTTTTCCCTTTTCAGCAGCAGAGTCAACCATCGCTCATGGTTCTATGTGTATGACCTACCTCCTGAGCTATGTCCCCTCATGAGAGTCACGGGAAGTCCAGACCAGCCACAGGCACTTTGTCCTGGCCCTTGGTGACTCCTAGAACTCTCCTAAGCCTGGGAAAGAAGTTCAGTTCTCTGAATCGCCTGCGGGTGTAGACTGTGGAGGCTGAAGGGAGAGAGGTAAGGCCACCAGTTGGGAGCTGTTGAGGATGGAGATGACGACACAGGAGGTCATGGTATGTTTGCATATGTTTGAAATTTTCTATACTAAAAAAATTCAAAGGAAAAGAAGTCATGACGCAACACAGAATCCTGAAGGCCTCCAGCCTCCAGTTGTCAGGTGGAGGAGGCAGGAAACCCTGCAAGGGAAACTGCAGGGTGGCCTGAGGGGCAGGGAAGGACCACTGAGGGCAGGTCCCTGCAGCTAACAAGAGAGAGGGACTGAAGAAGGTGAGGACACGTGGATCTTTGGAGTCAAGGTGGAAATGCCAGTAAAGGGAAAGGACTCAACTCTCAGAGCCAGACCTACTAAGGTCTTGCTAAGGTCACCTCTTAGCAAGAGACAAGGTCAGAAGGACTCCAGGCCGTGCCCCAGGGGTGAGGAATGTCCCCAAGGCTTGACAGAGATGTGAAAATGCCCTGATTCCAGCGACAAAACCAGAGGAAAATGAAGCCAAGGAGGACAGGCTTGATTTGACAGTCCTGTGGTTCACTTTCTGTTCATTTCCACCATTTTTACCATATTTTCTTTTTCCATTCTAATAATACAATATGGTAGCAGAAAAAAGCAAAAAGGTAGCTGACATATCTCTTGGTACACATCTCTTGCTTTTTCTCTATTGCTTCAGAAAAAATATTCTTGGTTTCAATATTTTTCATTATCTTCCCACTTAAAGGCTGACCTGTCCCCTGGCTGGCTGTCCCTTCTCCAGGCTGGCATTGCCCAGAAAAGCTCAGGGTTATGATGTAAAACATAAAAGCAGACACAGTGCCCAGCACTCCCAAAGCCATGTCTGCATCCTCAAGTAATCTGAGCCTTACAACAGGCTCCTGCTCCTGGAAGCGACGTGACACTGTGGCATTTTTAATTTTTTTAAATCCCATTTAATAGACCAAAAAACGAGGGGCCAGGGAGACATCGTTTGCTAAGACTACCCAGCTTGTGAAAGGCAGTTTCAAGTGGAATTCTCATCTCTGGCTCCCAGGTCAACCTCTGGGAGTCCAGGGTTGAGGTCCCAGGTCCGGAGCTGGGTGTGGGGGTTCCAGAGGAGGCTGGTAGGACCCCAGGAGCCCAGCTCAGTCCAGGTCACACAGCGAGTCCTCATGCGTCCTCTCCTGGGATCAGGCTTCGTCAATAAGCACATCAGAGAGTGAACAGGAAGGTTCTTCCTCCTGCAAAGACAGAGGCCTCTCTCAGGGCAGAAAGCTGTGAAAAGCAGCATCATTGCCAGAGAACCTGGGTGTGCCAAGCCGGGTCAGCGCTGAGACAGGCTGCAGGCCACAAGAGAACTTGGCTTTGACTAAGCGATGAGCAGAGAGCCAAAGAAAACAACGGGGGGACCCCCACTCCAAGCAGCAACCCCTGCCCCTGCCCAGGATAGATGGTGACCAGTCCTGGTGACTGGCTCTTCCCCAGGGAACAGCGTTTGGAGGAAATGGCCACAGAGCAGCTTTGTATGGATGAACCTCAGGAAGGTCCCTGGTCTCCAGGAAGGAAAAACAGCCAGGATTGAAATCACAACAGTTGGCGACAGTGATGGTCTCCAGGGCAGGGGGGCCTGGCCAGAGACAGGCAGGAAGCAGCAGCAGGGAGGGGTGCAGCAGAGCTGATGCAGGGGTCAGTTTCCCCCTGGCCATCCTGGGACATCTCCTCCAATCTAGTGGCAGGGACAAGGATGGAACTGGGCTCAGTGGGTCTGTTTCCAGGAGAACAAGCCAAGCAACCAGTTGGCCCAGGGTGATGAACACCACCACGTCCTGAGGTGCAAGTACACATGGATAAAAAGGCTTAGCTCTCGCTGACCTTGGCTCATTTTTTTTTTCTTTTCTTTCTTTCTCTCTCTCTCTCTTTTTTTTTTTTTTTTTTTGTACCAGGGATTGAACCCATGAGTGTTCAACCACCGAGCCACATCCACAGCCCTTTTTATATTTTATTCTGAGACAGGGTTTTGCTAAGTTTCTTAGGGCCTCACTGAGTTGCTGAGGCTGGTTTTGAACTTGCGATCCTCCTGCCTCAGCCTCCTGAGTTGCTGGGATCATAGGTATGGACACTCTAGGCTCACACTTTTAAGGACTTATATCTTAGACTTCTTGCCACAAGAAAAGACCGAGGCCATCTTTGCAGAAAGTCACCCACGGTAACAACCTAAGCCAGGAAACAATGCAGACATTCAGACCTGTGCTGTTTTTGCCAGAACCCTCCAAACCTCAGTCCCAGGCCTCAAAATTTTATCCAAACACATTTCACCTCTCAGCTCTGGCACAGTCAGGAAAGGGTGACAACCCTGGCAGCAAGGGGCTCCCAGAAGCCCCCAGATAGTCTGTTGGTGGCTAGAGAGAGGAGAGTCACAGGGAGAATCACAGAGCCCCGTGGTCAGAACTTAAGGCTCTGTTCAGTCTTCCTGGGGCAAGGGGATATTAGTGGATACCTGACCACAGACACTAGGTGGTGCCTTGCCCAAGTGCAGAAGTTCACTCATCTCCCCTATCCACACAGTCATCCATTCTGTCATGCTACAGGCACGTGCCAATTGCCTTTGGTGTTCAATACGTCACTGGCAATAGAGGTTGTCAGTCACTGTCACATACCACTGTCACATGCCTTCTACCCCATCTCTCATTCTGATATTTGCTGGACACTCTGTTCATGCCAAGCAGCAAGACAAGATGGGGGGTCCAGAGGCAAAGGAGACATCTGGCATCAAGGTGCTCCTGTGTTGGGTTAATGATCTCCATCCTTTGAGAAAAGATTGAGTTTGAGGAAATTATGGTTTTCTTGAATGAATGAGACTCATCCATTCATTCAATACCTATTTCTTGAGAGCCAGCGCTGTTGTAAGCACAGCGTGTTAAGTCAGTTTCTCAAGGCTGTGATGAAATACCTGAGGCAGGTCAACTTTTTTTTTTTATTTTGTACCACTGGTTGTATTTTATTACATAACAGCCAGAGGCAAGTTATCTTCAAATAATAATTGCTACAGAGCTACATTCTCTAATTAAACATGTTTTTTCATTTATAGAAGAATCATCCTATTAAAAAATGTTACATTTAACATTCCAAAAAAAGAAAATATATATATATATGTATATATACATATATATATTTACAAGGAACAAAGGCAGTGGCATTATTTTTCTAGTTATAACTTACAGTAAAAGGAAATACAAAAATACTTTTTATAGTCATATAAACTACCTTCTTAAACTATCAAATAAATACATTTAATAACAATCTACTGCTATACTGTGTAGCTACAATTGTGAAATAACTAAAATTTAATATCAGACTCTTGGATTTACAATACTGTATTTTTTCACTGATTTCTTCATTCGCTTAATTTTCTTCCGTAACACTTGATGATCTTGTTTTAAAATATATCGAAAATACCTACAACCTTTTCCTAACAGTATTCCAGCTACAAAAGCTTTCTCACAAGCCAAAACTGTATCTTCCTTCCAATCACTTTGTGCCCAAAAGTAGCTGAAGTGAAAAGTTGGCCACCAGTTTTTCCTGGAGTTCCACTCTTCTTGAACCCACACAAGATGATTCTCCATTAAGAGCTGTCTCAGATATTTAGCCAAGTATTTCCACGCAGTTATGTTCTTAGTGTATCCAGCAAAATCCAAGACTCCAAATAATACTTCCAACCCCAATTTACAGTGCTCTTCTTTTTCTGATTTTCTAAGTAACATATGGAATTCTAGCATCAGTTTATGAGAGGATAAATCTGATACAAAATCTTAAGCACGTTTAACAGTTTCCCTCTAGGTGCCTTTTCTCTCTTTAGAAAATTGTATAAGTATATATGGGCATTCGGATTTGATGGGAACTTTTCATCATATGCATAATTAGTGAGTATCTTTTGGGCTCATCTTGATCACCACAGAATTCCAGTATCTCTACATAACTCTTCACAAAAGGGTCCCAAACTCCAGGAGTTTTAATCAATGCACAAATATTTACAGATGTCTTCCAGCTCTCACTGAGCATATTTTGGGTTGCTGTGCTGTATTCATAATCATCCTCATCAAGCTTTGACAATTCTGTTTTCTTTCTAGACCATGTATAATACTGCAAAAGCCCTTTGTAGGCCTGAACAAGGTTGATTAATATTTCCTGGGAAGATGATTTTTCACCATATCTCCATGTCTCTGCCTGACTTAGATTTCTGTTTGCATCCTCAAGCAATCCATGATGCAGAAGTACAATGCATGTTGTAAGGAGATCTTCAAATAATTCAGGACGCCAATATTTTTCATCCCATCAGCAAAGGTACTGAAAGTCTTCACATTGCTTTTGGGGTGATAAAAGAGAATTTCACTTCCAAGCCTCCAAATAACCTACAGTTTCTAAATGCTTTTGAAGCCAAGGAAAATACATTCCTGTACCAGTGAGCACAGATGTTTCCACCTGGTCATCCTCTGAAATGGAGGATGTATTTCTTCACTGAAATCACTCATATCTATTCCAAACCATCTACAGCCGGAACAATGCGGTAAACCGCCTCCCACTTCCAATACAACTTGAAGAACATGCTCACCAGAAGTCATTAGCGTGCGCTTCCTGTGAGCATGCGCAAAACCTGCCTTGGAGGTGGTACCCACGTTTTTTCGACAGGTCAACTTTATAAAGAAAAGATCTTTATTTAGTTCACAGCTTGGGAGGTTGGAGGGCACAGGGTGCCATTGCCCAGCTCTGAGGAGGCCTCTCCTTGGCTGTATCACTTCATGGCCTTGGCAACAGCAGGAGCAGGAATGGGCGTGTGAGAAAATGTTCACATCTCAAAACAGGAAGCCAGAGAGAGACAGGAGTCCCACAGTCCCTGCTGAGGACACACCCCAGTAACCTAAGGACCTCCCTCCAGGCCACCTCTCTTCAAGGTCCCCAGCACCTCCCAATACTGCCACCCAGGACAGGGAGCTCCCAACACATGACACTTTGGAGAGACATTAAACACCCAAACCACAGCACAGGGGAATGGCCCCTGACCTCAGGGAGGGCACCTTCTGGAGGGGAGAGAGACTAAAACAGGCTCATCCCAGCAGGACTATTTGCTACAGTAAGCAGGTTTAAAGAGACAGAGACATCCCTTTTCATGGTGCTTACTAGAAAAATGAAACTGAGAAGGAGGGACAGTGCCTGCTGGGTAAAGCAGTGACATCTCACACCTCACAGGAGCAGAGCTAAAACAAAGCAGGAAGGATTGCAGAAGGTGGGTCCTGGGACAGAGGAGGTTCTGAAATACTCTTAGAGGGCATCTGAGGGCCCGGCTGGGTGGGAGCCTCACCTTAGATGAAAGGCAGAATTAACTGATTCTAAGACACCCCTCGTGAAACACTTGGTGACCCAACACAAGGCTGTTTAGAATGTGCCTTTCTGTGCACTCAACGCCTCTGTTCCCTGAGTGCACAGGGAGTGGCGAAGGCTGGGGCTTCTTTCCTTCCGCTCTACCTGCCCCTGCTCCTGAGCTCACCCCTGCTCCCAGTGCACGGACAGCTGCTGACCGCCCTGGGCTGCCTGCGCCCTGCTGGGCTCCGTTGCAGATCCAGTGATGAGGCACATCCTCGCCCACGAGTGACAGGAGAGGCCAGAGGAGAGAGAAGCCGCAGTAACTACAGTTGAGACAATACGCTGCGAAACAGTTGTCCCTTCACGGGGCTGCGCTGCCAGTGACGCTCCGCCTCCCTTCTGTCCCTCACTTCCCTGCATCTCCACTCCCTGCTGGAGAGCCCCTGCGCCACTCAACAGTGTCCTTATTCCTTGCCTTGGCGGTTTCTCTCGGAAAGGCCGAGATCTCCTCCTGCGACCCGCTCCTTTACTTCTCCTCTCAGCTCCTTTACTGTGCTTGGCAGGAATGGTGCTCGGGAGCTGGGGTTGCAAGAGGGGAGGGAGGGCGTGTGGCAGGCCAGGAAGCCAGGGCAGGCAGGAGGGCGAGGATGCTGTGGCCCACCAGCTCCGCAGAGTTGAGAAGGGTTTCCGGGCAGAGGCTGCCTTAGGGCTGGTCTACAGGATTCCCTGGGTGGAGCAGAGTAAAGAGTTCCTGGTGGAACTCTTGGGGATGTCGCCGTGCTGAGTAGGACTCTGAGAGCAGAGAGGTTGGAAGGGAGACCAGAGAGGCAGGTGGAGACCATTTCTGAAGGGCCATCAGCCAGCACAGGTGTCAGGGCGTCGTCCCAGACTGTGGGGAACCCTCAAGAGCCAGCAAAGGGCCCCGTGCTTTAGCAGCTGTCAGACGGTGCCACCAGAGCAGGGAGGCAAGGTCTGTGGCCACTGGTCCCTGAGCACAGGGAGGGCCACCCAGGGTCTGGCCTGGGAGGGTTTCTGGAGGAGGTGACCCCAATGCAGTCACACCAGAAGGAAGGTGGGCCCCACAGGTGGAGCATCAGCAGGGCAGGGGAGGGTGATCCGCAGGCCAGCTCCTCCATGGACACCGCCCCACCCCATGGGGAACTGTGCTGAGACAGGATCCACCTCCCTCAGGTTAGCGCCAGATGCCTCCCAGCCCCCAGCCTGCCTGGACCAGCCTTGAGGGTTCACCAGCCCTCTGCCTCTGCCTGGTGCCATCTCAAGGCCAGGACATGCCCCAGGCAGGACTCGGTCCCTGCCCCCACACCAGGCTGGGTCCTGCTCCTATTACCTGGAGGAGCACCAGGTTTGCTCTCTGGCTTAGCGGGGCCTGGTGGAGAAGGGGGTGCAGGGGCCAGGCCTCCCCCTGTCTTCTGCAGCCCCGCCCCCAGGCTACAGGACTTCTCCCTTCCACCCCACACAGGAAACTCACCCCAACACTGGGCCACCCACCCACCTTTTGGGGGCAGGAGAGGTGCACTATACCTCCACAGCGTTGCTCCTTCTAGCCCTAAAGTCATTTTTTGGTGCACAAACATAAAATATATCATGTATGATTTGGTATCACATTTAACATATTTAGATAATTTTTCAGAAAAGAAAACCAACCAAACCTTTCCCCCAAATTTTCCAGTTATTTTCCAGGCCTCCATGGACCCCACCCCGCCCACCCCAGGAGCTCCGCTCTGGGGAGAGGCCCAGAGCAGCCCTGGGTGCGCACGCCTGCCCGCCCCACTGTGGATGTCAAATTGATTAACTTCATCATGGTCGTGAGCTCCCTAATGTTTTTCTTTGAAATGTCTCGGCTCTAAACGATCGTGACCCAAGGCAATTTACAGTTACTTCCATTTTTTTTAATGAAGTCTGATTTAATAGTCGGAATGGTTAATGGCCTCGTCTGTCACACGTAATAAAACAGAGCCTAATTGTGTTTTAAAAAGGCCCTTTTGGTATGAACAGAGGCAACAACTTGATTGAATCGTGAGAGGGCTTTGGTGTGTGCTAAGATGGCTCCCCAAGGGCGCCCGGCACTCCCCCCGAGGTGCCATCCCCGCACCCCTCACCCCCCCCAGTCCTTTCTTCTAAAGAAATTTCATAACTCCCCGAACCAGTTACAGCCCGTGACTGTGTGCCAGCTCCCTCGAGATGCCCATCCGAGGCTCCCCGGGCTCCACACGCCCTCTGTAATTACAGGCCTCTCTGCCCTCCCACGGCAGCATAAGCCCCAGCTCCATTTCACATCTGGGAAAACTGAGGCTGGCTTGCCCCCAAGTCCCCAGGGCAGTGAGTCAGTGGCTCCGTAGACTCTGTTGCCCACTGACTCTCTCCACTCCGTCAGACACCCTGCCACCCTCCTCCCTGGGACGGGCGGAGGCCCACCAACCAGGCCAGGCGTCAGCATGCGTCCTGTCCACTCAGGATCACTGTGGTCACTCACCAAACCCAAGTCCACAGGGAAACTAGGCAAAGAGAAGCAACTCACCCAAGAACCCCATAGCCTGGGAAACCCCACAAAAGGTGGGCAGGGTCCCTGCCTGACCGCCCTGGTCTGCCTGACCCCCCTGGTCTGCCTGACCCTGTTGTCCCAGCTCTCCCCGAGTGAGCCCAGCGAGGCCTCTCTGCGAGCCTTGTCAGTGAGCTCAGGCACGTGACCCAGGTAAGGGCCAGAGGCCCTGCTGCAGCTTGGTGAGGGGGCCTGGCTGGCACCACACCGAAGGCCTGCAGGCTTTGCCTGGGAGTGAGACTTGGGGCTTGGTGTCACGAGGCTCCAGGATGTCCCCATCTGCCAGCCATGTGCCCTCCGTGGGTGTTTCCTTCTCCGAAGGCCAGCTCCCAGCTATAAACACATCCTGTCCTTTCCTGCCCCACTGGACCTTTGTGAGGATCACTTAGGTCAACATTGGAGGAGTCACATCATGGAATCATGGCGTCTCGGGGGATTGGCCCGTCCCTCCACACCCGCTGGCTGTGAGGTCACCTCATATATGCCCCTAATTTGACTTCATCGGGAGCCTGACTGGGGATGGGTGAGGGGGGCCAGGCAAAGCACAGAGCCAGCCTGCAGCATATCAAGCTCCTGTGGAACAGAGGCCCAGGCCAGGGTGGCTCAGCCCAGGCAGGACGCAGCTCTGCAGTCTTGGGAAGCTGGACCCATCTGGACCCTCCCAGCCTTCATGGTGAGCCTATTCTAACCACGGGTGCCCTTTGTGGTGTGGGATGAAGGGGCACATGGGCTGCCACACAGAGTCCTTAGCCAGAGGAGTGGGTGGCTGGGAGAGGCAGCCAGGCACCTTGCAGCCTCCCCTGAGCCTGGCTGGGCATGAGGCCCACAGGCCCGGACAGAACTTGCAGATCGTCTCTGGGACAGGGCCCACAGCTGTGCAGGGCAGCCCAGCTTCTCTAATGAGGGGGAAGAGGGTGCCAAAGAAGGGATCCTTCCAGCCCAGGCAGTAAAGTACCCGGAAAGGATCAGACAGAGCTTCCATAGTGCGTGAACTGGGCGCTGCCCCTGTGGGGTGGACGCAGAGGGTACAGGCAGACCACCCATGACCATCCGTACCCCAGAAAGCAGGCGTTCTATAAGAAACAGAAATCTCCCACGCATCTCTCTCCAACACGCCTCGGATGGCTGGGGCGGAGGCTGTCCTGATGAAACAATTACATCACAGCCAGGCACAGTGACATGCACCCATAGCCCCAGCTACTCAGGAGGCCCAGGCAGGAGGATCATTTGAGCCAAGCCTGAGCAACGTAGCAAGGTCCCATCTCAAACACAAAAACAAAAAAAGGCCTTTTAAATAGAAACTTGGTAGCTCTTTGTCACTAGAAGTTTCAACTGGACTCAGGAACACATTCTCCTCAGGGCCATGAGCAAGGAAATGCATGTTCTTGATTATCTCTGGCAGCCATCTTATAACCATTAGGCAGAGGAAACTCAGGATGAAGCTAGTGTTTCCTTCTTCTCTTCTTCCCTAGTTCAGGCTGCAGTAAATACACCTCAATTTCCTTTTGCCCCTTCTCCCTCTGTCCTGTACCTCAAAACCCCAGTACTGGTTAAATCCAGAGTCCATCCTCAGGGCCGGGGTTGTGGCTCAGCGGTAGAGTGCTTGCCTAGCACATGTGAGGCACTGGGCTTGATCCTCAGCACCACATAAAAACAAATAAATAAATTATTGTGTTCATCTACAAAATATATATATATATATTCATATAAATTAAATATATATATATATATATATATATATTTTTTTTTTTTTTTAAGAGTCCACCCTCTCTGCTCCTGCACACAGGCAGGGGCAGACAGCTGGAAGAAAGTGCACAGCCCACAGGCCTCAGTCGGCATGGGCTGTGCTGCCAGACCCAGGTGCCCCCGGTCTCAGGGCTGGCCAGGCCAAAGGATCATTTTCCCTGTAGACCATGTCAGTACAGCTTCTCTGTGGCTCTGCACCCCATTATCCTCACTCCAGCACCCACGCTGATGGAGCAGCCTCCTCTGGGACGCAGCCAGTCTTGGGCAGAGGGGAAAGAACATGGCAGGCACACCTTGTCTCATAAAACTTCTGCTTAGAGGTGACGCACCCCACTTCCCTTCGTATTTCACTGACTCACCCCAGCCCGGTGTCATCAGGATGGCAGTAACTGTTTCCCCCAGAGAAGCCTGAATGTGTTCACAGAATTACAAGAGTTGACCCAATAGATTTCCTGTCCCCTTCAAGGGCATGGCACTGCCACCAGAGGGACTGGGGAGGCCTACAGCAACTTTCTCCTTTTGCCTCGTCCACTCGATTCCCCAACTCCTGGGTCACTGTGCTGTGTCCCCTCCACTCTTCTCAAACCTCCAGCACCTCCTCCCCCATCTTCACTCTAGCCAAGTAATGACTGCCTTTCTGTCACTGAGGGAAACAGAGGCCACCCCAGGAGAACGGACATAGGCCGTCACCACCAAGTCTTCCAACCCAGCCACTAACCAGGGCAGGATGGCTTCCCCCCCACACCCTCCCACCCCCACGGTCCATGCTTCCAGCCCAAGACTCTCACACTGTGCGCTGGATCCATCTTCCCCTGCCCACTCCTGGTCTTCACTCCTGTCTCCTTGGCCTCCACTTTCCCTTCTCTGCTGGGTCCTCCTTAGAACCAAGCACACTGCCACATCTCTCATCTTTAAAAACCCTCCTTGCCTCCACCTTCCTCTCTAGCTGCACCTCATTTCTTTACCCCTGTGATGCCAAAACTCCTCCCAAACTCCATGCTGTCTCAAATTCCTCTCAACTCCACTATTTCCTGGTTTAAATCATTTGGGAATCGTGTCCTTCACCCACAGAACCTACCTTGTGGGCTGGGGATAGAGCTCAGCTGGTAGAGTGCTTGCCTTGCATGCACAAGGCCCTGGGTTTGATCCCCAGCACCAAACTACCTTGTGAGTCACCGATGATCTCAACATTGTCAACCTGATGGTCCATCAGTTCTCATCTTTCCTACCCATGAGTAGTACGTGACAATCATTCTGTCCTCCCTGAAACCTGGTCTTAGGGACATCTGTCTCCCTTTGTTCTCCCATGTTTTGCTGGTCATTTCCACTCAACCTTCTTTCTAGTTTCAATTCATCTTTACGACCCTATCTTCGGAGACTCCAAGGTTTATAGTTTATGCCTCCTTCTATCCATACTCACTCCCTTCTTGGTGCCTCACTCACAGCCCTGAGCATCACTTACTTGTTGAGTCCAAACTTCCGTGTCCAGCCCCATCCGCTCCCCTCCACTTCCCATTTGTATGTCCAGGTGCTGAATCAACAGCTCCACTCCACACATTCAAAACCAAACTTGATTTTAACCCCAAACCTACTACGCTCCATCCTCTGTCCCCCACCCACTGTCCCCTGACTCAGTTATTGGCAGCTCTTTAGTTCAGCTCATTCAAAGCACTTGCATTTCTGATTTGCCTCATGCATGAGCTAGCCCCGCTTGCCCATCTGCACAGTGTGTCCCCAGTCCAACAGCTTCTCGCCACTTCTCCTGCCGCCACCCTGGTGCAAAACCTCCGTTATTCTTTACCTTCCATTATAATCAACAGTCTAGTGTTGCAAGGGCCCTTCCACTGAGCTCCCTGCTTCTGTCCTTGCCCTCTCAAGGATGGAGTGATTCCTTAAAATTAATTTTAAATCAATGTTCTCCTCTTCTCCAATGTTCTCCAGAGGCTTCCCATTGCATGGTAAGAGTGTACTATGGCCTACAAGTCTATGTGACCTGGCCTACCAATGTGACTTCTATGCAGTCTCCCATCATGCCTCATCTGTGGCACTCAACCAGCCCAACATCCCACACTGAGAAAATCCCTCCCCAGGCCATGGCTCTTGCTCTTCCCTCAGTCTGGAATGTTCTCTTAAATAGATATCCACATGGCTGCTTCCACAGCCCCTGCTCAAATGTCTGTTTATCATAGAGGTCTTCCTTAACTATTCTTTACAAAATAGACTCCTTAAAATTTCTCTCACATTTTGTCTAAGTTGATATATTTTCATATTATATATCACTGTGCGTATACTTTTTGGTAAAGCCAAGAGGAACAATTTCTTATGGTTCATGGATATTGTTCCAGCCCCTACAGGAGCCCCTAACATGAATTAGTCCCCCAGTAAATATTTGTTGAATGAAGAATGGGGATAGCAAAGCACGAAGATAGAAAGTGAGACACTCCTTTGAAACAGAGGGCCTGGGCTAACTTGGGACTTCCATTTTGTGAGACATTAGGTTTCCTATGTTAAATTGGGTTCCTGTCCTTTTTAGCCAAGGACATCTTAATGGGATTGTTACCATTTGGTCAATGGTCGGTGACAAAGACCATACAGGTCCCAAGCAGGAGCTTCCTGTTAGGAAGTCCGCCCATGGCATCATGGGGCTGAGGACCTGGGTCTCTTCCCTGAGTTCACATCTAGCATGGTGGGGCAATGCCTCAGAATTCACGGCTATGCTAAGTGTACCACAAAACTCTGTGGTCACCCAGAGCTCTGGGCCCAAGGTACGGAGCTTGGAGGGAAAGCAAAGGCCACACCTGACTCCTAAGAGCAGCACCCTGATCCCTGGCTTATTCTATTCCAGGGACCAGGTCAGTGTCAGCCTCCCTCTGGAGAAAGATGGGAAAGAATCACAGCAGCCATGACCATAACCTCAGCATTTTACCACCGAATCCCCACTTGGGAGAGCGTAGGTTGTCTCCTAACATTGACTGTTCCTCGTTCCATTGTTGAACTTCTCCTAAACTCACTCTGGTTGGGCTTTCTCTCCCATCATCCATCAGCTAAGGTTCTGTCATGGTTGCTGACGACCTCCCGGTTGCTAAACCCAGTGGTGGTGTCTCGGTGCTCATCTAACATGACCTACTAACCTCAACGGTATTCAACAGGTTGACCATTTGCTTCCTCAAAACACCACACTCGCCTGGTCCCCCTACCTCAATGGCAGCTCAGTCTCCTTGACTGGTTCCTCCTCACCTTTCCAACCACTTGCTACAGGGAGATCCCAAGGCTCAGGCCCCAGGCCTCTTCTCTCTCCACCTGTAACCACTTCCTCGAAGATCTCACCCCTCCCAGGACTTCATATTTTCCCCCTTACCGGTTCCAGTGTGTATCATCACTTTTACCAGCATTTCCTTTCAGCCTGTAGAACTTCCTTGACCATCTCTTGTTGTGTGGGTCTGCTGGCAACAGGCTCTCAGCTTTTGTGTGTCTGACAATGTCTTCACCTTGCCTTTACTTTTGAAAGACATTTTGCAGAACATGGAATTCTGGGTTGACAGCATTTTGTTTTCTTGCTTTCAGCACTTCAAAGATCCATTTTCACTGTTGAGTAACTTTCATTTTTTTGCTGAGGAGTTAGCTGACATTCTTGCTGGCATGCCCCACCCCTGCCCCACCCCTACGTAACATGTCCTTTTTTTCTCTTGTTTTTAAGATTCTTTCCTTTATCTTTGCTATGTTGGTTTCACAGTTTAACTATGTGTATATGGTTTTCTTTGCATTTATCCTGCTTAAGGTTTAGTGATATTCTTGGATCTGTGGATTGCTATTTTTTTTTTTAAGGAAAAATTTTGTTTTGGAAAATTTTGACTATTCAGATATTTTTCTGTCTGATTTACTCTCTCCTTTTTCTAGAATTCCAGTCACACGTGGGTCATACTTCTTGGTATAGGTCATTGAAGCTCTATCCATTTCTTGCAATGTTTTTTCCTCTGTGTTCTTCATTGAATGATGACTTCAAGTTCACTGATCCTTTCTTTGACTTGTATCCAGTCTATGGAATTTTTATTGAATATATTGCCTATTCCAATTCTAGAGTTGCTTTTGGGTTCTTTTTTACAGTTTCCACATTTCTCCTGAAATTTTCTATATTTTTATTCATTAATAGATCATTCCTATTGATTCTTCAAAATATTTATCGAATTTGTTTTAAAGTTCTGTCTGCTAATTCCAACATTTGCATTACTTCGGTGTCTGCTTCTGCGGACTAACTTTTCTTTGACAATGGGTCACATAGTCCCTGTAGTTTGCATTTTTTGTAATTTTAGATTGTACATTAGACATTAGACATCATGGAGGATTTGTTGTAAAGCCTCTAGATTCTGTTCTCTACCTCTAAGGAGGATGATTGGAGTAAGCTATGAAATACTGGCAGATCATCTTGACATTGAGATGGCTTGATTTTAGGTTCTATTATGGTGAGTCTTTTTCAATTCAATTCTTAATTCCAGGGACGTGTCCTTGTTTTCTCAAGTTTCAGTGAACAAAGTCTGAGGTCCTTCCTAAGTCCTTCTACCTTGAAGTGATTTCAACTGCAGAGGGAAGCTAAAATCTTTGCTTGACTTTTTCAGCCTTCCAGCTGTTGATTTCCCATGGGCCACCTGGCGTTTAACCCCCATATGCATAGTGAAGGAGCCAGGCAGGGATACAAGGAGAGTTTAGGCAGAGATTTCATGACTCCATGTTCCATGACTCCATGTTCCAAGATTCCATGTTCCATGACCCCATGTTCCATGACTCCATGTTCCATGACCCCATGTTCCATGACTCCTCCTTTCTTCTTCAATTTCCAGCGTCTCCTGGGGCCTCAGCACAGTAAGTACTGATGCCATTCTCTGCTTCAGTCCCTGTATTGCAGGGGCCAAGAGAATGCCCTCCAGGAAAAGGCTGCATAAACCTGGATCCCACCCAGGGTGACTCTTTCCTCTCAAGAGTTGAGCTTCCCCTAGTATGTCTGCTCTCAATCACTCTGTTGAGCCTCTAGAGTTTGCAATTATTAGCAGAAGAGTTTGTCTGATATAAGCTACTCTATGATTACCAGAAGTTGGAGTTTAATCTTTTGGCTTTAGATCCTATCTATAATCTCACAGCTCCCAAATTTATATCAGCCTCAGCCTCAATTTCCCTGACATCCAGACTTGCCTACTCAGCAATTCTAAGATTTCAAACGAGGATTTCAGACTATGTATTAACAGAAATAATGTCTCAATTATTTCTCTCACAAATTATTCCATTAAAGTCTTCCCATCCTAATGAATTATACCTCCACAGCAAATTTTGAGGGCATCCTTGATGTCCTCATTTCTTCCCATTCTACATACAATCTACCAGCAAATCCTTAAAGACATTTGGATAAAATAAAATGGCAGAAGAAAAGGGGTGGGAGAGGAAATGAGAAAAGATCAGTCATGAGCTGATAATTGTTGAAGTGGGTGATGACTATGCTCTCTGTTTTGACGTTTAAATTAAATTTCATGTAACATAATCCCTACCCTCATCCAAATCAATGTTATCTTGCCTGAATTATTGAATGGCATCCTTACTGATCACATGGTTTCTATCTTTGTCCTATATAGGTTATTCTCAATCTGGGTGTCAGGTTAAGGCAGTCATTTTAAAATTAAGTCATGTGGTGTGACTCTCAGTTCAAATCCCATGAATCGTTTTCCAACTTATCTACTTAAAAATGACCTTGCCGGAGCAATAGTATATGCCTGTAATCCCAGTGGCTCAGGAGGCTGAGACAGGAGGAAGCTGAGTTCAGAGCCAGCCTCAGCAACTTAGAGAGGTCCTAAGCCATTTAGCAAGACCCTGTCTCTAAATAAAAAATATTTTTTAAAAAAGGGTTGGGAATGTGGCTCAGTGGTTAAGTCTATAAAACTTATTGTTACATCTTTGCTTTTATCTTACTTATTCTCTACCCCATTATTCATAATTATTTTGTAGTGTAGGATGTCCCAGAATTTGGGCATTTCTGATGTTTCATCAGGATAGGATTCAGGTTACTTATTTTGGCAGAAAACTCACGGAAGTGATTGACATGTGCCCAGGATTTCACATCAGGAGGCATGTGACTTTGCTCATCCAATTGCTGGTGATATTAAAATTGATCACTTTGTACAGGAGGTTTACAGCATGACTCTCTACTGTTAAAATTCCCTTTTCCCTCTTTCATAATTGATAAATTATGTGTGACATCTTGATCCCTGACTAACTTTCACCCGGGGATGATTCCTGCCTGAGTTGGTCTTGACTATGGTGCTGCCTAATGCTAATTTCCCCATATTCATTGGTTGGGATTGCCCATAAGGAAGTGCTCTTTTCTGTTTAGGTGGAAACCATTCTGGGGCTTGAGGTTAACATCAGCTCCTCTGAGGTCTGAGGGAAGGAGTTTTGGGCAGAGACTGAAACAATGTGAGAGAAGTGAACCATCAATGCTAAGATGGAGATGATAGGCAGAGGGACTGGCAGACACAAACCCCTGGAGATGGGACAAGACTGGTGTCTCCAGGGACAAAGAAGAAGGTCAGGGAGATCAGAGCCCAGCGGACCCAAGGAGAAGGGTGGGAGGTAAAGTCAGAGAGGTGGCTGGTCTACCTCTGATTTGCCTTTTTAAAAGATTAAATTCTCTTACCATCTTTACCCTCTCAGATTAAATAGGGTGAACAAGTTTAGGAACACACTGGGTTAAAAAAAAAAAAAAAGGCGTGTGGCAAAGAGGTATTTTTCATAACTAGTGGTTGTATACATTGACACAAACTTTATGGAAGGCAATTCTGTAATAAGTCAAAATTGCAAACTTAATTAGGTCCAGCAAATCTACCCCTTAGAATTTATCTTATTTGCCTAAGTGCAAAAGGACGTAAGTACAATGTGACATTGTAACATTATTTGTAGTAGTAAAATCCCCGCAGCAATACCAGAGTCTACCAGCAGGGGACTGATTAAATATATTACAGCTCATCCATACAGTGGAATATTATGCTATTGGAAAAAGAAATGAGAGTGTTCTTTACTTACTAACATGGATAATTTTCAGCAAATAATAAATGAAAACATTAAGGTACAAACAATGGATTGAATGAACTATCATTTAAGGTGGGATAAATACACGTACTTGCATCTGTGGTCATGAATGACATCTTGGGAGGATATAAGGGAAACTGGTCATATTGATTGTCTCTGAGAAAGAAGATAGATACTCTAATAGCCCCTGTTTTGGACTTTTTCAAATTCATACAAAATCAATTTATTTCATATTTAAAAGTAAGATGAAAATGACTTTTTCTTGGCATCTGTGTGGAAAGGGGCCTTTGGGGGCACACACAGCTGGTGGTGGCAGAGGGAGAGGTACTGTGTCCTCCAGGACCATCCGAGCCCCTTCCTCCCTAGCACCCCCTGAGTGTTACTACCTGAAAAAGAAACCGCCTCCGGGAAATTGCCTGCGTGGCCCAGAGAGAAGGGTTTTGCCAGGGCCACGAAGCTGGGTGGTGACCAGTGGGCAGGAGACCCTGGGTTTCTGAGTCCCTACGTGGTGCAGACCCAGTGCTACTGAGTCCCACCCACCTGCTGCCCCTCTTCTCAGCTGCTTCTCCCCACTGCTGTGAGGCTGCAGGCAGCGGCAGCAGCAGCACAGGGTCTGCAGCCTGGGGGGCTTTCCTCTCTTCAGCCGTCCTGCTTGCCTGTTGCCCCGCTCTGCCTGGGAACCCAGACATCCTAGCCCTGGCCGCTGAGATCTCTGCGCATGCCCACGCCGTGCCTGAGCACACACAGCTAAGCGCTCTCGAGGACCTCCTCCATAGTGTCCTGACCAGCTGACCTCCCAGAGTGACCCTTCAGACCCAGCCTCGCTCTCACAGAGCCACTAACATCCTGTCCCACAAATCAGGCTCAAAACGTGTCTACGCGCTATCCCGTTCCTTCGAGTCCTTTTGCTCACGGGTGTGATTATTAGTAACCATCCTGCCCTCGTCTGCAGCAGTCCACGGTGTCACAGCTCTGGGGAGCCTCAGACAGGCACAGGCATCAGCTGCACAGCACGGGTGCTCTGCACTCCCGCCACCACTGCCCCCCAGATGTCCAGAGCAGGGCCCGGGTCCTCTGAGCCCAGGCTGGTCCTGCCCCCTGTTCTTCATTCCTATCTACACCCGCATCCCAACTAAGAGATGAAGGAGCTGGTCTGCTCTGCCTCTGTGAACCAGAGACTTTGGAGGCACTCGGGACAATGATTGTGGAAATGACCGTCCCTTGGCAGGTGGTCTGGAATGTTGTTCTGCCTGGGACAGGTTTCGCCTAATTCCAAGGTTACTGAATTCAACACTTCTCCCTCTGCCTGCAGTGTCACAGGGCCAGCTCTTGTGGCTGGGCCCGAGTCTGGGAGCTTTCTGTGTCGTCTTGGGCTGGCTCAGGCGCTGACCCCTGACTCCAGGGAGACCACACACAACTATGAAGAAAAGTCAAGTGGACAGGTTCAGCATCAGCAAGGAAGAAGCCTCAGACCTCAAGCTGGAAACGAGTCCCTGTGTGCTCACGGGGCTGTGGGCACTAGGCCCTAATGTTCAGTCCTTCATAGAGGCGGGCCGTAAAGTAACATAGGCAAATACACATAATAAATGCCTTATTGATAACGTATCATGTGTTTAATGAAACTCCACGATACGTTTGTTTTGTTCTGTATCAACAGTGCATGGTTCAGTGTTCTGTGCAAAGTGGCCCCAAACATGGCTCACTAAGGGACGGACCGCTTCCACCCCTCCCTCTCCACACCTCTGGGCTGCGCTGCCTCAAATAATGTGCATTAATGAGCATTTCTGATTTTTACTGAATTTTTACACCTGTCCTGTAGTAAATCCCAGAAGACTTACTCACAAGAGGGCTCAATCTGACAAAAATGAATTAATAAACAAATATTATCCACACTTTCAAACTTTAAGTCACTCTTTAGTTTGTGAAGTTCATTTGTAATCATTCTCTGTTGCTCCTGATGTTCTCCTCTCATCACCTATAGCCCAGGAAGAGAACCCAAGATTAACTATCAAGTGCCCTGGAGACATCAGGGCAAACTAAGGACCATACAGACATTGCTTCTTCCTCCTCTGTACAAAACCAGAGCCAGCTGCCATCATCTCACACCTGATTTCTTGGAAGGTCCACTAAATTATTTGGTGTTGGTTTGGTGACATGGGTCTTTAGCATGAGTAATTAATTCCACTTTGGTTTGTTCTTTTGTGTCCTGGAGTGGGGGCTCAGTCCAAAGCAATGGTCTCCCATAATTTTTATTTAACAGGTTTTAACATTGTACCTGGCACATTGGCTACACACCCAAGACTACCTACATAGTTTTCTGCGCTCAAAATATTGCTAAATGGGCTGGGGAGATAGCTCAGTTGGTAAAGTACTTGCCTCGCAAGCACAAGGCCCTGGGTTCAATCCCCAGTACTGCAAAAAAAAAAAAAAAATATATATATATATATATATATATTGCTAAACTTCTTTGTAAAGACAGATATCAGAGTTCATTTATGAATGACATAAGAAAACAATCTCATTGCTTCATTTTCGCCTTTATTGCCAACATCAAATAGCACTTCACATGATAATTAATTGAGTAATTCAAGGTTGTTTCAAACAATCTACCTACTGGTTTAGTAAGGGGTCAAAGGTGCCCACCTTGGGGCTCTATTAACATTTTTAACAGCATCACTGGAGCAAGCCCAGGGCTCCACAGGCATCTGTGTCAAGATGGAGGTCAACTGTGCTGTTATGGAAGCAGGCAGTCCCTGTACTCAGGGTCAGACTTTGAGTTTCTCCAGTTTGTTCCCTTCCCCTCCTCTCTATTCAGTTCCTTACATGGCAGATGGCAGTTGGAGGTAAAGGAATGTTGGTTTTCCAGGCCAGAAGCAGGCAGAATGAGGTAGGAGGTGGATGGTAGTCTAGATTCCTCCATTCTGGAAACCGAGCCAAATGGAGGTTAAGGAAACCCGCAGGGGGACTGGAAAGTAGACTGGCCAGTATAGATGTGCATATTCAGGAAGAATGACATCTCCATCCCACTCCACCTTCTACCCAGCCACCTGAGGAGGACCCATAACTGGAGACAATGAAGCACTCTTGAGGCTGTGCCAGTTCTCCCAGAGTCCTCTTTCCTCCAGGTCAGAGCCCAAGAACGGGACAGTGACTCCAATCTTTTGAGAGCTTTGTTGAATGACAGCCAGTGCTCAGCCCTGTCTGCCAGTAATTCTCTTTGAATCTTCCAAGGTTTCCCCATTACTGAGCTTACCTGCCCTCTCCTTCCATGATGAGTAAGCCTTTTCTCACCACATACCTGTTACTGGGTGGAGATTGCTTTTTAATTCTCCAAACAAAAAGAACCAACTACCCACTTCCTTTTGACTCATGGTCTGGGACATACCTGGATGTGAAGTTGGGTGGACTTGCTAAGGAAACCTTTTAAAGAGAAGACAGTGTATGATTTGAATGCATAATAGCTGTCTCCCCCATTTGAAAAGCCATCCCAAAGAGGGCTGATGTGGTCTGTTTGCAAATGCTGGTAATTATGGAGTGGAAACACATATTCTTTCAGACATGAAGTCAGAGGGCTCTGCCATCCTGCTGCCTAGATCAGTTGATCTGAGCACAATCACAGAAGAGCCCTGGACAACACCACAGCCCAGGTAAACAGAGTCTGTGAAATGGCATCACATCCTGAAAAGAAATCTCCTGGCCCAGGAATACTAAGAACCCAGAAAAGTCTAAACTACACATGTGAGAACAGGTGTTCACCCACCAAGACATCTTCCCCTTCCAGAACTCTCAGGCTTTTCCCTTGCCCCTCCAGACTCTTTCCTACCCTTAACTCTTCCTCCCCCTCTTCCCTCCCACTGGGCTCCTTCTGCCCAGGCTATGCTCTCAAAGTCAAATGTTACCCACCCTCCCCGCCCACCTTGCCCACTCTAACTGCTTCTCTTGGGTCCTTTGTGCCACACACACTGTTTTGAATCCTGTAATTCCACGTGATCTTGTAATCTGCATTGGTTGCACCCACAACAGCACATCAAGATCCTCCCAATAGAGAAGGCCTTTCTCCTACGGGGCACACAGTGCTTATCAGTGCTTAAAAAGGCTCACAGACCAACGGCCATATTTGGTATAGAAATGCAGTGTTCATGCACCAGCAAGAATAGCCAAGATCAAACCCTCACTCTTGCTTCACCTCTGAACTCAGCATCATTCTCCTTTCACCCTGGGCTGCAAATCTTGCTCTCCTGAGACCCAAACATTTCTGTGTTTATCTTGATGTCTAAGGACGGTGATTACTGACCTATATCTTGATGTCTAAGGATGGTAATTACTGACCTGCAGGTTGTTCTGCTGGAGTGAGCACTACCAGGCCTCAAGGGGAGGAGCTCCACGGGTCTATCATCAGGACCACGCTGCAGTAACTACGGCTTCTCCTAAGACCATTCAGTCTCCATGTGCAATGAAGAGGGCAAGAACTAGTTGCTGTCCACTTGGTTTCCAGGGATAGGGTGAGAGCCTCAGAGCTAATGGCCTCCCACATCAAAAGCTAAGGTTGCCTTGAAAGAAGCTAACTCAAATCCACAGCAGTGCCTTAGGGCCCCTCAGCAACCACTGGACAACTGTGTGCTGGATTGGGTGGATTGGCCTCCAACCCCGTGTCTCCACCTACCTACCCACCTCACCTCAGCTACACACACACACACTCTGGAACCTTCAATCACAAAAGAAAAATAACAGCCGTAGATCAAGATGGAATCCTGTGGAAGGAAACAAAAACAAAAATAGAAACCAGCAGAGCGAGGTGAGGGAAGAATGTTTCAAGCATCCAAGCATTTTGAGATTTTGAGAAAAGCAAATGAAAACTAAATAAGAAATGAAAAATAAATCCTTTCTCAGGAAAGGAAGGCATTCCAAGAGAATCAATCTAGCAGGTCTTTTGAGCATCTGTCAGTGAATCAAGAAGCATTTCTGGCGTGCTTACTAAGTGCAAGCCCTGGTGGAGATGGTGAAGCAGATGCAAAAATGTAGTGCATGAAACTTAAAAAGAAATGGGGGGCTGGGGAGATAGCTCAGCTGGTAGAGTGCTTGCCTTGCAAGCACAAGGCCCTGAGTTCGATCCCCAGTATCGCCAAAAAAAAAAAAAAAAAAGAAATGGGGTTGGGGGTGTAACTCAGTGGTACAGCACATGCTTAGCATGCACCAGGTCCCCCAAAAACATTTGAGAAAAAACGACTCTAATATCTGACCATCTGACCTCAAGGGGTTTGTCACCTACATGGTGCTATTCAAATCTAAAGCAGTTCTGGAGGTGCCACACCTAGAAAACCATTGGAACTCATCGCATTAAGCCTTCTTTCATGTGTCCATCACTGTCTCCCCAGAAGTCTCACGCATGTATCCCATGAACACCCAAGACCTTTCTCCAGCTGTTGTCACAGGAAGAGGTGACCATGGAAGACTTCACAGAGATCAAACTTAAACTGGATCTTGAACATGGGGGAATTTGAAATGCAGAGCAAAGAGCATCCCAAGGTTTGAAGGAGCTCTCAATTTAGCAAGGGACTTAGGGGTATGACACCCCAATTATAGTGTGATGGATGCTCTCTCACCAGCATGAACAAATGACCGTGCTGAGGAGAGGTACACAGTCCGGGCACAATGGGAACGGTTCATGACAGAAGGCAGAACTAATTTGGGCTTTTGGGGTGAAGTTTTATCTCAGGTCCTCAGGAAAAAGACACTCAAGTTACTTATGACCAGGACAGGCAAAGGCCCTGGGACCAAAGAGGGGGTCTGGAACAAGGGCACCTAGGCTGGGTCAACACTTTGACGGTATGAAAGCTTTCATTTTCCTTGTTTAAGCTCCCTTGCAAGCTTTCCAATAAAATCACACCATGGAGCTTGTAGTCACAGGGAAGGACAGGGTGTGTAATAGCAGAGTCACTACTTCACTGTGCCCTTCAGAGCCTTTGCTTTATTATTTTGTATGATTAGCCTTTGGCATTGCTAGGAAAAAATAAGCAGTTTTGTTTTTGCTGTGCTGGCAGGCGTGCCCAGCCTCGCGTGTGCTAGGCGAGCGCCCCACCGCTGAGCGACAGTCCCAGCTCATAAGTTGTTTTCAGTCAGCCTTTGTTGACAAGGAAAAATGAGTTCTAAATTCTAAGAGCTCCAATCACCAGCCAAAAGCCAAGCTTGGGTGATTGAATGTGAGTTTCACTCTAAGCTGTAAAGAGATGGAGTTAGTGAGATGGAGTGACCCCTAATTAGGGGAAAGAGGTTCAGAGAGAATGACTAGGTTTAAACACCTGCAGTGGTGCCTTCCTCCCCTCTCACGGTCAAGTCTCAAGTACATGTGCACGTGTGGACACGTGTAGCTGGTGAGAGGCCTGGGTGGGAAATCAGGTAGAACTTGCAGGCCAGAAATGCAAGTCTCAGAGCGTCAGGGTTAGTGAACTTCTTGCCCAGGCAGTGCCTGGGGAAGGCCATGTCACTCAGAGAGAGCCTGCTTATGATCGAGGGGCATACTGGGTATGGTGTGGAAACTCTAGCTGGGTGTTCGTCGGGGGAAGTGCCTCCTAGTCTGAGAAAACACCATAGGCTTCCCAAAGTTTGAGGAATAAGTTAAGGACATCGCCAAGTTCCAACATCCTTCCGTCCCCATCCCCAATGCTAAGCTTTTTCACAGCCCTTAGAAAATGGAGGCTGCTCAAGTTGGAGACCTGAAGACCAAAGGCAATGACAGAGTTGTGGACAAGAGTAGGACACGCCTGCAGGTGAACAAGGGCTCTGCTTGCCTCCATGAGCAGATGCAGCAAGAACCATGGTGCCCAACAGGACCAAAAAGAGGAGTACCAGCAGCAGAGCTGCCAAGAACCTGATCACACACCTTAGGGAACCTGCTTCCCTAAGGTAACGTACTCCTCCTTCCTCGAGCCACTGGATACCATCTTGGATAGGAAAATAGGAAGAGCCTTTTCAAAAGCTGAACATTTAATCAAAGATGTGGTTGGAAGCCTGAATCAGAAACATGTTATCTTTGGCAAGTTCAAAGCCATGACTTCTTCCAACACCGAGACAGGGTTCATAGGGAACTTCAAACCATTAATATGAAAGCAAGACAACGGATGCTTTTTCTTCACATTGTCTGAGTTTTGATGAATGAGAGGTGGCAAGAGGGAAGAACACCAGTGGCTGTGGCAGAGATGCCCACAGGGAATGTGGTCCCTGGTAGTGGTTTAAGTCCTGTCTGGTCACCACTCTAGATTTCTGAAAACGCAGAGCCCTGAGCTCCAATACCAGAGCTGCTCAATTAGAAACCCACAGCTGGGCCAGGGGAGCTCTACATTGTGACTCTAATTAGAGTTGGACATGACTTTCTCCAAGTTAAAGGAAAGGACAAGGGCAATAGTAGCAACTGGAGAGGTGACAGCAGTAAGGAGGGGTGGGACAGAATGGCCACATAGTTGGTATCAAGCAGTTTTAACGTGCTTAGCTTCAACAGTGGAGATGAGCAGCAGTGATGGGGACCACAGGGAAGTCACTTGAACTTTGCTGTTTTTATAAAGGGGGAATTACTGAGCCTTGGTGGGATGCAGGAAGCTCCTAGATAGGCAAGAAGAATCCTAGGTAGGAGGCAGTGACAACTGAAAATCTCTATGTAATTGACGGTTAGTTTTAAGCCTTGCACAAACAGCTAGGGCTCAGAGCACATGCCTGAACTGGCAGGAGACTTTCTCTCTGCCACAGGGAAATGCCATGATAGGGGTTGGGGGGGCTGGAGGATGGAGGTGCTGCAGTCACAGTGGAAACGGCATCACCTAAGGGACAGAAAAGGCATGCTGCACCGGGGGCCTCTTAGGGACTGGAGATCAGTTTTCCTTGAAAATTATAGGTCCCCATTCCACATTCAGACAATACTACCAAAAGGCTTTCTTCAGGGAGGGCGTGGAAATGGGCTGAGATGGAAGGAAAAAAAAAATTTTAATAACTGTTCCTATGTATTGTTCAGGAGTTTTTATGAGAATGCTCTTTGGTAATCGTGTAGCTTCTAAAAATACCGAAAACATACAATGACTACTCTAAAAATATTTTGGATAATATTTTTAAGAGGAAAATTTTAGAAGAGCCACTTTATGGCCTAATAGCTGTCTAAACAATTTATCGAAACATTGACAAGGAAGTGATCACAACTGTTTTAATGCAATATCACTAACAGATTAATTTGACATGTTGAATATATACATATCCAAAGAACTTCATTATATATGAACACTTACTGCTAGTTGATCAATAAAAATCTTTGGTTCACTGTACACTTTTATTTGGAGGTACTTACAGTGGACAAGATGTTTGGTTACATACCTACTAATAAATATACTCAATTCAGGGCATCTAAAAAATCACACATGAAAAATGCGTCTGAAATTCTTATAATTTCAAACACTAAATTTAAATAGGTTATTACAGATTTTTTGTGTCCTCAACACAAATTAATTTCCTCCTATCCATTATGGCCAGCTGACTGGCCTACATTTTAGATTTTTATGATTTGTAATGACTTTCTCTGATTGTGCTGGGAGGGAAGCTTCAAACATTTTCAATTGAATATACAGATTTTTTAAAGACTTAAAAAACTATATACCAGTGATTTTCTCTGGCTGTTGGAATCTAGGTTTTTTTGTTGTTGGTTCTTTTACATTTTACAAAAATGGGTATATTAGAAAGCTTGGAACCATTAAAAAAAAAAAAAAAAGTTTAAAAAAAGTCTCATCCAGTGGCTGCTGGTAAAAGACCACAAAATATTTTTACAGGAATGTGATTGTCAAAAGTTGTACATCCATGCAAGATGAGTGTGGGGCAGGGGAACCCATTTAAAACTACATTCAAGAACTGTCCTCAGTCCTCTGAAGTCTGCTAAAGGATGCTGGGTCAATGTGATTCCACATTGTAGTGCCACCAAACAAGCACCTGGAAATTCTCACGAGAGTGAGTTCTTACCTACCTCCTCAGAAACATTGGTTTGACTCTCCAGGCATTTATGTTACTGGCAATATAGAAACAGGATTCAGAATAATTGTGGACTTAAAAAAATTCAGTTTCAGTTAAAACACGTCTAGATCAAATCATTGGCTAAAACACTGTGGGTAAAGCTGCCTAAAACATGCCACACTTCTCCAAGTGGCTTGCAGAAGCAAAGCAGGTAGGTGGCAGCGTCTCTGCACTTGAAAAATCCCAGAAAGATTTTAGAAGTGGCAAAATTGTGTTATCATGAAGAGGTTTCTGTGACTGATTTTTCCTACCTCCATTGAGGCGTAACCTAATTCTGCAGAGGCCAGGCTCAGAGGTCATAGGTCATTTAAACCCAGTGACAACAGCGGCCAGGAACAGCTGCACACATGATGGGGACCTTTCAACAGAAACACTGCTTTGGTTTTAACTCCCCTTTGTTGGGTATGTTACAATAGGCATCTACTCAATGCTGTGAATACAATATGCTGAACCACATTGGCACTGGAAAGACCCAGCATGCAACCTTGGGTTTCTCACCTTCCTCTTTGCTGATGAACAGTAACCTGCCAACAAGAAGCAAGGGCGTGGCAGATGGATCCACCTAAGATGCCACTTCTCATCCTCCTGGTGTCCTCCCCATTTGCTTAAACCTGGCACTCTCCACTGTGCCTAGCCATGAGGCTTTGCTTCTGGTGCGTGCTGGTCAGCATGAAGCAAGCAATTTGAAAGGGACTGTGGGATCAGTCAGGGTTGTTGTTGCTCTTTGCCATCTCCATGAAAATACTGGGCTAGTGTGATGCAGGGCAAGAGGTCCCTGGAAATGCTCTCTCTCCAGTGCAGACCAACTCCCCAGCGAGCCAGGCAAGACTAGAACCACCCTAGAGATGTCCAGCTGTAATCACTGACCTATCTTGGCAACTAAATATTGTCACAATAAACATCGACCTTTGTTTTTGTGGTTTTTCTGCATTACTTTTGTGGCATTAGACAACTCTCCCAGTAGGTCTTGATATGACATGTTTGAAATCTCTTTCACAACTTTTCTGAGAGCATGTTAGTGAAGACCTCCCGCAGTCATCTGTCATTTTGTAGACTGCAGATCCAGTCATCCAATACTGAGCATCTCCTTTGTGCTGAAGGCTCCCAAATACTCTTTACTTTATCCTCTTAACCACCCTGAAAATTAACTTCCCTATTTTGGGGAATTTGAGGAAATGAGGCTTTTTGAAGCTGACTGATGATATGGTTTATCCAAAGTCACACAAATGGGCATAAGCGGGGTCCAAGCACCCAGACCTCTGAGTCCAATTATATTATCCATTACATCAGAAGCGATAACCAAGGCTTAAACCTAGCAGAACGTGATTCTGTTCACATCACTGAATAGTGAAAAAAGTTTGTTTAAAGAAGGCAATTGAGTTAGAGCACTATTTTATTCAAGCATTCTCTCCTTATCATTTTTGTTTTACAGCTTTTGAAGTATTATTTTTCTCCTGCTGAGAAACAGCCACACAAGGAGACCAAGTCACAAGTCTGCTCCCCTACTTTCTAGTTTAAATGATTTTAAGTTCAAAATCCCATCTAGCCAATCATGGATTATATAAATTGTGAACCTAAAGACTATTCCTTGGTGGCAACATAGGTTAGAAAAAAGCATACCCACTGTCACAACAGATATGAAATGGAAGATGGTGGATACAAGCATTTGTGTTCAAGGATAATCTTTAAAGAATGAAAGTAAGCCAGATTCTTAGGTACCGAGTCCAAGTTTTAAGCCAAATTTAGTTTTTTTTGGGCAAAAAAGTGGTGGTACTACCATCATGTGAAGTTTTTATTTAAAAAATTGTGCTGATACTACTTGAAAATCATTTATTACTTAATTGTCTTTGGTGTAAGACTAGGATGCATGAAATACTAGTGAATGTAGGTTAATGCAGTGGTAATGATTACGTGGTGAAACACCATCTCTCTTTTGAAATTTCAGTTCTTAAAAAGCATAGAAACAATTCAATATTCTAAGACAAGGGAGTTTTCTAAAGGTTTCTTTAATTGCAGGGGGTTCAGAGTAGACTAGAAAAATGGGAGATTGCAGTTGACATTTTGGCAAATAAAAATTGTGCTATATCTTACATAGATATTGTTAGAATCTCTGAACACCAAAGTTTGCCAAATCTAGCTACACTTTATTAACATATTTGATTTTAAACATCTGGACACTGGAATAAAGGTCAGGAAATTAATGCTTTAGTAAAAAAGCTAAACGTTTACAGTGTAACACTTACCTGTGGTTTTCATTTTAGAATTCAAAAGGAAAAAAAAAAAAAAACACCTCCTTTGCCTCTTACTTCCTTTATGCACGTAGCTTGTTGAGAAAATACTGCCTTTAACAACTTCAGAGCATATCAAGAAACCACAGTGCTTTGTAGGCCACTAATTCTGTTACAGATGAAAGCATTCAATTATCTCTATAAAATTCAATTCTTTAGAAAATGTGTTTGTGATTGACTAAGTATGTTCTTAAAATGTGGGTATACCACATTATTCAAGATCATGATTTAAAAGTTGGAATGAAGTAGTTTGTGGTTCTTGGGTAAAACAAAGACACTAATCTGCTTTTTAAATATAAAAGAGAACCTAGACATTCTATGAAATACTTTATTCCAGATGGTAAATGAGGCTTGTTTAAATCTATATTTGTACCACCACAGTCCAACCAAATTTTAAAAATACTACCGTTTAAAAGTGGGTAATCACTTATATTAAAATGTTATTTACGTGGCACTGGTGTGGTCAAATACTGCCAATAACAAGTCAATATAGATCTCCCATGCGAAGAACCTTAAGATTTAAAATCTGAGTAAGTGAACTACCACTGTAGTTCTGGATGGGTGGTCTCAATCCAGAATCCCTATTGGGCAGTTGCTGTGGCCTCTTGAGAGTCACTATCAGAATAACCACTCTGCTTAAATTTTCAGGGGGCTCCCTAGATTAACAAACATCAGTTGTTAAAAAGGATGTTTCATTCACACACACACAGGATGCTGGAATACGCAGCACCTTCCCCGCCCTGCCCCGCCCCAGCAGCTCATCCTTGCCTTGGTCACGGCCGGCATTCTCGCCACTGCTGCCAACTTAGTGCTCAGCAGCCCAATGTCGTTGAAGACGGTGAAACCCAAGGTATACAGCAATCCATGGCTTTCACCTCTATCTGAATTTACTATTCGTGGGCTTAACAGCAGCATCTGCTTGGCTTGTGGCCATCCGTTTTCTGTTCACCATATATGGCGATAGATCAGTAATGTCTGGTTTTCATGCACATTCAGCAAGAGTTGCTCCAAAACCTCATTTTGAGAGCTTCAGAAAGTCCTCTTCATCTCTCCAAATTAAATGCATCCTTATCCTTGTACACTGCACTTACTCTGCCCATGTTCTTCCTGGACCACATCGTTCAGAAACAACTTTTCCTTCCTCTGATCACATCTCTTCCCTGAACTACCTTTAAAACTCTGAATCTTATTACCACATAGCATTAAGAAAGGCAGAGGTGGCCAGTATTAAGCACCAAAGGCACACTGTAAAAACTGGCAAATTACTTTCTCAAATTCCATTTATGCTATAACCAGTAAGGTCATGCAGCTTAGCCTGGAACTCAGTAAGAGTCTACTTTTGGGTAACTCCCTAAGAAGCATGCTTGGTCCACTGCTGAATTATCCTTGAACTTGTTCCTCTGACTCAATGTTCCCACCTTCTACTAATGTGGTTGATTTTAAGAATGTAACTATTACAAGTCTGTTCAAAGAAGCATGAAACTTTACAAAACTACCAGTTCAACTGATTCTACAAGTATTTCCATACCTATTCATTGCAGTTTTCATTATGTGTACGACATTTTTATTCCATTTATTAAATTGTGAACTTATATAGTTTTCAGATTGGTCTCATTGTATATTTTGATCAAAAGGACAAGTAGGTCAAAAAGATGAACAAGTACATAGTGAAATATGCTTTTGAGCAGCGGAAGAACAAAGTCTTTACCCTAGTTCCTGGACATGACTGGTGTTTAAAACAATACTGGATTACATCAGTTTGCTACCAATATGCCTCCTTCCTGCACCAAGGACTTTCCATCTATCTAAAAGCAAATAGGGAAAAAAGGATCTACCTAGGGAAACTGCTGAAGATAAACCTTAGTTGTTCCCTACTCTTCAGCTGCTTGATGAGCATGTTGGATCTAGGGCATTAGTCTCCCAGTGCAGATAGTCAGCATCCACACAGCATCGTCAGCAAACCTGCTCCCAGGTGAGGGGACAATAAATAAGAATCTCTAGGTGTCTGTCAACTGAAGGGATGTTGGAGCTCAGTGTTGAAAAGTGCCTTTTGGACTGTTTCTAGTTACCTATTGCAGCAATTTTGGAAGTAAGCCTGCTTAGGTTTTCTCCAAATAAAAAAACTGATGAAATTATGCCAGTCTCTGGGCTGCCCCATGCCAAACAGGAGTGTGTGCTTCAGCTTCTGAGGTCCCCCTTTTTAATGCACCCTAAAGCAAGTCTGTCTAAAATGACTTGAAGAAAGCAGCCTGCTAACCACAAAACCACTGATCCACCTACAAACCAAGTTCTCCTAAGGTACGAAGAGATTCTAGCTGATCTAAAAAGTTTCCTGAGTTTTTCAATTATAACTAGTTATGAGATTATGTCCACTGTTTTCCAATGGGGACTTTAAAAAACAGGGTTTGTTTTTTCAATGAGTGTATTTTGGGAGTAAGCTTGAATTTCACTTTCTAATTTGTGTATAATGTAGATCTTTATGAGAACAACCATTTGGCACAAGAAAGTTATGAAATGAACTAAAATGCCTAACTAGAATTGTGTGGTGTGTGCGGTGTGTTTGCTTATATAAACAGTGCCCATCTGAGAGGGGGATGGGACAGTCTTTTTGTGTTAACACCGAATTTAAAAAATAAAAAGATCCATTCTTAAGAGCATACATATATCAAGTACATACAACTTTGTATTCACATTTACCAAAATGTAATACCCTTGTAAAAAGATCATTTTAAGCCAAAATCAATTAAAACATTAAAAAATCAGTGCCATTACATGGTCAACAAACTCAAATGGCTTTCTTTTTAATGCTAGGATAACTGTCCACCTTTCAATGGCAACAGCACTGTTAACACAGGTAAAGAATAAACAAGGTAAAAAAGTGAAAGCGCACAAATATACAAAAATTGACCAGAAATCACAGGACATTTAAGCAATGTTTTCTTAAGCAGAACTGTTTTTTTAATACTTTAAATAGACTAAAATATTTGGTGTGGGCAGGGGAAGGAAATCAGTATTTCACAATTTAACTTGAAAACCAGATGTAATAAAGCCTCAGCTCATTGTTTAAAAAACAAAAACAAAACAAAACAAAAAAAACCCCACATCATTCTTCTAACCACCATAGGAGGAAAACTTACAAAGAACACATTTAAGTCTCCATCACAGTGCACAGAGGATGCAGCCAGAGGACTAGCAGAGAGGAGCAAGAGGAGTCCGCATCCTTCATACTGCACCACCTTGATGCCACCTCGGAAAATCTCAGCAGACGTACTTGGTGTTTAGCTGGGAAGCACCTTAGGAGTAAGTAGGAGGACTGTCGACTGGAGAGCAGATGGTTCAGTCTACAATCAGGACACCCAATTCCTTCACCTGTTATTTGCTGATGGTGTTTAATAATTTCAATACAACAGTCACCAAGAATAAAATACCACATTCTGGTTTCTTGAGCAGGAGACCACAAGATGTAAGAGAGGTCAGAGCATCAAAGGCCATATTTTCCCTCTGAGAGAAATCCACAACCATGCTCAAGTTTTTGTTTACTGTGAAAAATTAAAATCTCACATTAAAATTTAATCCCCCCACCCAAAGACACATGATTTGTACTGAACACACACACACATTCTGAAGAACTTAGCTATCTAGTTGTCCGTTCTATATTTCACTTAATAACCAATTACCATTTCTGGGTCACTGTTAAAGTCTCACCATGTTAGTGCTTTTAGCTATTATTGTTTTTGAATCTTAAGTTCTATCCACAGTAATAAATGACTGAAGGATATATATCTTAGTATCAGAAATGTTGACAGCCATGGGCAGCTGAATATAGTAGCAACCATGACCAGGTCAGGGAGTAAGGGTATATCACCGGAATACCTGAGATAGTCACCTCCTCCTGGGTCTCCCCTAGGTCTAGTACTGAGAGTCCTGAGTCCTGCATCCAGGAAACCCCCCAGTCCAGGCATGTGAGGGCAGCTGTTCACCCTAAGGACACCACTTGTTCCTCCCTCAGCATCATTAGGAAAAAATTAAGAATGTCTCAGAGTATAAGGCTACTTTTAAGTACATCAACCCACAAAATGTTTTTAGCTCACTTGCTAATGGCTAGTTCCTCAAAACTTGCTGAAAAGGTTAGAAGTCCAGAACTACCTTACTTAAGGTGTGAAATATAAGAACATTTGTGAGTAACCAAATTTAGTGAGTTTATCAAAATTCACCCATGAAACTTGTTTCCAGACAAATGTTCCAAAGGTTCTTCTGGCTTTGTCCAGTTATATAGTATTTTACTGTATGTTTTCTAGATTTTTCAGAGCTAAGTGTATAATCCAGTTCTGTATGTCTTTTCATATTCTTTTTTTAGGTGAAAACATTCAATGCCAGCTATTGCCCACATTCTTGCTTTATAGATTGAAAAGAAGACTGCCAACTGGAGATATTTCCAAAAGCTCAGAATTATGTTACTTTTAACTGTGCTCTACCAGAAAGTCTGGCCCTGGGGGAAAATTGCAAAAAATATTCTCAGATATGAACATTTTTATTTTGCCGACAATGCTGTGACTGCAGTTCAAAGACTGCAGAAGTGCTTTCAACTTCATCTCTAATGTTTTTCTTGTTTTACCCCCTTACATAAAATGTTTAGTGTCACAGCATCACTATCACTAGTCAAGACACACAAGTATTTATGCCTTAAAGTCAGGGTCAAAAACGCAAACATGGAGCCTGAGGTAATATTGGCCTAAGAAATGCCCAATCAGGATTCTGCACTTTGCCAAGAAATATTTAATTAAAAATGCATGCGTGTTACTTACTTGCTACATATAATTATTTCTCCTGATTTAAAATAGTCTGTGAGCGTATGAGTTACATAGACCAACATAATTACTACATTCTTAAGGCAATGACATAAATTTACAAGAAAAGTACCCTATTCTTTCTCACCAAATTTCTTTTCAGCTTGAAGAATCCAAGAATGTGAATAAGAAAGACAAACATCTCTTTCCCTAGGAAAAAGAAATTTTCACTGGAAGAACAAAGACTTTAGTAAGCCTTCTATTCCTACAGACAAATGCTAAGAACCAACTTTTTGCTTACAACACTGTGAAGGGCAGAACTTAATATAGAACTAGAAATATGGCAAGTTACCTAGTGACTAACATTGTAAAATAGCCAAAAATTTAAAAGCCACAGGGAAAAAGGGAGAATAGTTGATTGTGAAATGGAAAATATATAATATTTAAGTATTTTTATAATTCTAAAACTTTACTTTTGTCCTTAAAAATCAATATATTATGGATCATTGTCTAATAACTTATCTTTAATTACAAATAGAAAGCAATCCCTATTTCCCATCCCAAAAGAGCAAACTGGAAAGTTTAGAAAAGAATTCTTATTTTTCTGAAAGGCAGAACGTCATTTTTCTTGAAATTTTATTAAAAAAAACTCAAAGTCCTGTGTGTGGAGTTAATGAACACTTGTCACCTCCATCATCAGTGGCATTACTCTTCCAAGGAATCTTTATATCTCAATAGTAAAATCTTGGTTCCATTCTGGACTTCATGGCAGCAAGTCAACTGACACTGATGTTAACATGGGTTAATGTGCCCTGGCCAGGTCCCCCGTGGGTCAGGGATGGTCCCAAGGAGCTTTGGAAAATCCATTTCTATTGAATACAATGAAGAAAACAGGCCAGAACCACCTCAGCCATCACTAGATACAGGAGACCTTTACCTTGTAGTGGTACTTTCCAGGTATTTTAAGCAGCAATCTTAAGGAGACAAGGGAACTAAGTGGGGAGCAACTTAACAAACACAACACTAGGTCAGTACATTCCAGAGACTACCGGACGTATAATAACTTAGTGAAGGGGTATATGGCAAAGCTTTACCTGATGTTAATGAATTCTACTTATGATTGTTGTTAAGCTGCCTAAAAATGGCATGCTAAATGAGTTGCCAAATTAGGACTTTGGCAGGTATGGTGGTGCAGGCCTGCAATACCAGCACCTCAGGAGAGTGAGGCAGTAGAACTTCAAGTTCAAGGCTAGCTTCAGCAAGTTAGCAAGACCCTGTGTCAATACAAAAAAGGGTTGGGGACATAGCTCAGTAGTAAAGAGCCCTGGGGTTCAATCCTCAGTATTGCCTGCCTTCTGCCTCTAATTTTACTAATGAAAATTACACTGATGGTCTATCCATGAAAGGAAAATGTCTATAAGCAAGTTAAGAACTTTTTCCTGGGATCTGAGATTTAAATAATGGAATCACTTACCATTGCTAAAATGACCCCAACTGTTAGTTTTTCTATGAGTATATGTGTATCTAAATTTGTACACACATATTATATACTTTACCTCCTACTAAAAAGTGTGAGGCAGTTCTGCTATATGTAAAGGTAACTATAACATCCAAGATAGAACAGTTCCTACTCAAGAAATCACATGAACACTTGAGACGAGTTCTTATTATAAAGGCAGTCATGAGGCTAGTATAGCTCACATTTCCTGGTTGTGAGGAATTGTACTGGAAGATATAATTTGTCCCTCAATTGTAGCACACAAAAGGGAGCCCAAAAAACAATATTCATGAAAACTTGAAAGGAAGGTAGAGAAGGAGCTCAATAGCAGGATTCTCACTCTCCAGAGACTTCACGCCATTGTCATCCTGATTGTACTAAATACAACAATCCAGTGCTCTGGGACAGAAGGAGGCTGGTGTTATGGGGAATTTACTGGCTGCAAGTGGCAGAAAAGTTCATAATCTTAAAATAGAATCTGACAATTTGCTATTTGCCAGTCACAAGAGGAATTTAACTGGACAGAATTTCAGAGTCATTTGTAAGATTAAAGCAAGGTACCAGTTTCAACACTATAACATTCTTGGTAAAGAAATGAAAACACGGCATATGAAAGTGCCCTTCTTTTTTGGATAATAGTAAATTCAAAGGAAAGAGGATTCTGATTCTGTAGATAAAATACAACTGACAGGGGAAAGGGCAATCAGCAAGTACCACTTGGATACATGTTGTCAGAGGGGAGGAAAAATAAAATTCAGTTGAGGAACATCAAGGATTTAGTAAAGTAAAGACGACGAAGAAAATGAGCAATAATCTGATATATTTAAACATCAATGCCTAAGATCAGAGTTAAGAGGAAAGGTCCCTGGTTGCTCATGTCCACGGATTTCTGAGTTATCTAGAGATACTTTGGGGACTAGGGCTCAGTGGTAGAGTGCTTACCTACTGTGCAAAAAAGCCCTGGGTTGGATCCCCAGCACTGGGGGGTGCAGGCGGGAGATCCTTGGGGAGATGGCTCAGAAGGGGACAAATAGGAATGTTCAGCTTTTAAATCAAAGACTATATATAAAAGACAAATTTTAAGTACATGAAGATTGTCTTGTGTTACTTTATATTCATCAGACCAAGACGGTGCCTAATACAGAATAAATGCTCAAACTATTTAGTCATTTTTTTAAATGATAAGATTTTAAAGGTCTATATGGGCAGCTTTTGGAAGAGGTAGAAAAATCAACTGGGTATATACTTTCTTTTTTTGATTTCAACTAGCAAAATACTGATTGTTTTTCACTTTCAAAGTCTTAGTCTTACTGAAATTCACAACAAAAGTATAAATAAAGTGAAATTTAAATAATTTTAACAAAGGAGAAAAGCTGAAGATGTTCAAAGATGGATCAAATTAATTGCATATGGTTTAAGGTAAAAAATATAACTAGATATTAAATAATTTGCAAATATATACTTAGAATAGAGAGTAAGAGTACATAAATGGAATACTTTTAAGAAAAATCAGGCAGATTTTCTTCTGGCAAAGTGACAGGTCCTGAGAGCAACTACGCCCCACACACTAAGCCCAGCTTGAGGGCCAGGACCATATTCTAGTCATATTTTTATTATTCAACATCTGTCACAGTGGCTAGGTAAGCAACAGGTATCAATAATTGTTCACTGAATGTATACCATAACGTAAAGTCAGTATAGCTGGCATGGTTCAGACCTTACCAGGAAAGCTCCTTTAAACAGGATGAAAGAACACAATTTAGTGGTATTCCAAAAGATCGGCCCAAATCCAGATTTATTTTCTAATTTGGGTATAAAGACTTTTCAAAATTTTATTTTTAAAAAAGCAATCAAACTCTTTTCAAAAGAAATCTCAGGCAGAACTCCAATATAAGATGAGCTGCCACTGGTAGAACCAAAGTCAGTGGGAACAGCATCAGCCTCTACGCCCTAAATCAGCCCCAGAGTGCCTTTGTGGAGCTGCTGGGAAAATCCTGACTCATTTTAGAACTGGGTTAGCAGCATGGCCATCCAGTTCTCAGGTGTTACAGTGCAGATACCACCAGTACCATGGAGAACAAATTCTAAATAATATTGTTGATTACATAAAGACAATTCAAAAGAGAGGAGATGCTATCATTTGGAATAAAACCCATCCCTTATAAGGAAAAAACAATGGAACAAAAATTAGGCCACAGTAGACAAAATATAATGCAAAATCAGTATCTCATTTAAAAATCAAATGTGATCATTAAACATTCACACAAAAGAAATCACTGCGCTGAAGTCGACTGCTCAACAGTGTAAATGCTCAACGCAACAGGTGTCTTCAGAGTTCAGTCCCAGTTCCACACTGTACAGAAAAAAATCCCACCTGAAATACACAGATGTGCTCCACTGCTGAAATGCCACAGTTGGCACTACTTCATTAAACACATGAACGCAAGATCAATTGCCAGGACCTTCTACTACTTTCAAAGTTACTCTCTGCCTCCAGATCTGTTCCCTAACATTAGTACAAGTCCTCCAGGATGTAAAAATTTCCACAAACGGCAGACGCTCCACAGATTATCTCCAGCAGGTCTGACAGTGGTTAATAACTGGGACATTTACTCTAATCACAAGATGGGCAGAAGTAATAATTAGCGGGCAGTGGGAAGTCTGGAAATAAGAAGCAGGTCACTATGTTGGTGAAAAACTGCAAAGAAAGCATTGGTAAATTAAGTGGTGTTGACCTGGTGCAAACAAGATTTTTATAGTAAAGATTTGAGGAAGAAGATATAAGTGATAATGACGTAACTCAGTCTGTCACAAAATAAGGCCACCTTCAACATATTATAAACTGTAGAACCATTCTGATCTTCAAGTTTGGATTTGTGTAGAGGTTTCTGTGTAAAGAATTAACACCTAAGAGTGAGTCTCCTTTAAAATGAGCCTTTGCACTTGATGCTGCTCTCTTCACCTGGAGTGCTTATCTCCCTTGGTTCTTCACATGGCTGGGTCTTTCCAGGCCAGGTGTTAGCTCGAGCATTCACTTCCTTAGAGGCCTTCCTGACGTCCTACCTGAAGCATTGCATCTGTTATTCTCTAGCACAGTACCCTGTTTATCTCTTTCACAGACAGGATGATTACAGGTTAGAATAACTGCTGTCTCAGCAAAGGCAGAAACTGTAGCTGTCTTGTTCACCTTTACCCAAAGGCTAAGAAAGTTCCTGGCACAGAACAGGTGAACAATAAATATTTGTTGAATGAGTAAAAAAATTACTATACCAAATTTTACATGAACACATACATATACACAAATATATAGGAAAATGGGGGAGTATCCAATAGAAAACAACCAAATGCTGAAAGTATCGAAAATGATACTTGTACATACAGGTGAATATGGTTTCAAAGAACAAGTACCAAAGGTATCTATCTTCAAAAATATGAAAATTTACGAATAAAGGATTAGGAGTGGTATTTTCCATTTCTGTTAAGATGCAAAGAAGAAGACATGTTTACACTGCAATGAGTCAACATTAGACATAATAATAACTTACTGCAGAATGGACTACCAACAGAGCTGCTGGAATCTCCTCTTACTGCAGAGCATAAAATATGGTCAACCACATACCCAGGATTAGTTAAGAACAGCTCAGACCACAGGTAATTATAAGCTAAAAAACTTGCTAAACGGCTTCTCCCCCAGTTTTAAAAATTCTGAATTCTTAATTATGTAAAATAACATTCAATTTATAAATTGAATACAACATACTTTAAAAACAGATGGCCCTTATCTGCTGATTATACCTCAGCATCACTTTTCTAGATATTTTGCAGAAGCAATTACATTTACAAAAGGTCCGTCTCATAATACAATCTGGTAAGTCAAATGAAGCTACTCAAATCAAAGAGCAGAAGGCCTGCTGCTGAAATATTTTAAAATACCTTTAAAAAAGGGTATTTATATTTATAGATTGGCTTTAAAAAGGATAAATATACTGAAGTACTTCTAGCACATCCCTGAAAACAATTATACTGCCACTTGTGCATTCTTTATGAGATGGAAGGTTAAGTCAATAGACTGATAGGTTACACAAGTCAATTATTATCTGTTGAAATCTGGTTCTAAGACAAGGGAACCTCCTTTGCATGAACTTTTACTGGACCCAGAATTAACTGGTGCCAGCAGTGTCAGCGCAATTGGAAAAGATGTCACGCTGCACTGTTTTGGTATCAGAACAAAAGTGGGATGAAGAAAAGAGGTCTGGAAAGATTTTCAATATGGTTTCCATAATAATGAGATTTAGCAGAAAATAAACAAACATAAAAGAATGACTGTTAAGCCCCACTGAACACATTAAGATCAAGGATTTCAAAAGTTAATCCACTTTTCTTCCCCCAAGAGTTTATTTTTGGTAAAAGGCAGAAAAATTAGTTTTTCCACAAGGAAAATCTGCTTCTAGATGATAATTTGAAAATCTTGATATATATTATATATTAAAAAAGACACAAAAATAACGGAGAAGTGGGAATAACAGATTAGGTATTGTAACTTTATAAAGGCTTGCCTAGATCAAGAAGCAGCACACACACACCTCATTTATGCAAACTAAAAATGTATATAAACAGCACAATACTGCGATACTGGGTCATGATACATTACCTGTACACATAACTACTACTGTTATTAATAAACCTTTGGGACACTCAGTCTTATGCCCAACAAGATACCAGTAAGTCTTTAAATCTTCTTTTCCCCCTTTATGGGAAGACACTTCTAGACACTAATTTTCCCATCTAATATTCAAATATAGGAAACAGATTCCACAAGGTGCTTTAAATGATGAGACCTCAAGTGCTGTTTTCTCTGGAATTTTTGGATAGCAAACAGTCCATCGGGACCATACACAAATACTATGACAGAAGAGTTGTTAACATTAAGTCTTTTGATGGGACTCAACTGGTGATGAACTTTATGACATGCTTGAGCAACGCACTGAAGGGGATCCCATCTGAGTTAATACTTTGTCCAACCACTGTAGAGGTCCATTCAGATGAAGTTCAATCCAGCAAGGAGTACTTGTTACTGTCTGCCTTCTGGTTGAAAGAATATAAGAAAATAATCATGAAATTAAAAGAACAGCATGGCTATATTTAGGTACATGCATTAAGAATTCAGAGGAATTAAAATGATGTATTAGCCAGGTATGGAGGTGCACACTTGTAGTCCCAGGAGGCTAAAGTGGGGGGAATCACTTGAACTCAGGACTTAAAGACCAACCTGGGCAACATAATGAGACCCTGTCCACCCACCTCCTCCCCCCCCCAAAAAAATAGAACTCTGTATATACTAAAATCTAACTTCTCTTTTGGATATTTTTTGGATAATTCTGGATATAATTATTATTTTGAAAAGTAGATGATTTTCAAAGTACTACAATGAGTGTTTTCTTTTTGAGAGATTTAAAAAGTATTCTTTTCTCCTCAAATTAAAATTAGTATGATATTTGCAGGTAAATGGATGGAGCTGAAGAATATCATGCTAAGCAAAATAAGCCAATCCCAAAAAACTGAAAGCTGAATGTTTGCTATGTGGATGCTAATTCACAATGGGGGGGGGGGAGAGGTAGGGAAAAATAGAGGTACTTTGCATGAGGTAGAGGGGTGAAGGGAGGGAAAGGAGGAAATGACAGAATGAATCAGACATTATTACCCTATGTACATGTGATTTCACACCAGTGTGATTCTACATCATGTACAACCAGAAGAAGTTATACTCCATTTATTATGATGTGTCAAAGTGTATTCTACTGTCATGTATAACTAATTAGAACAAAAACAAAAACAAAAAATTTAGCATGGTGACTTCCCAGGATAGAGGAGAACTAGGAAGGGATGTCCCATGCAAACAGAGAAATATGAAAACCCTATACATTAAATCAATCATAGACTAGAAGACACTCAAATATCAAATGGAATTTAAATGGAGCAGGGTTCAAATTTAAAGTATATAAAAAAATATAGATATTTTTCACCCTTTTTATTTTTTATTTTGAGACAGGGTCTTACTAAGTTGCTGAGGCTGGCTTTGAACTCTCAATCCTCCTGCCTCATTTTGAGCCACTGGGATTACAGACATGCATCACCTCAACCAGCATCAAACCAGAATTCTGATCCAACCAAAATTCTTAACACAAAATATTAAAACTTATTGTTCAACTTTCTCTGACAGAGTCAATGAACAACATCCCTTTTAGCAACATTACTCAGGTTTTGGCTTAAACAACAACACTAGTACTTCAACAAAAAGGGGTATTCCCTGGGAATCACAAATTATTGAATGACATTTTGTCGCTTTCATGCACTGATTTTAGTTTTTATTCGCTATATAGAGTAAGTCAACAAATCTGCTTTTGCTTCTTCAACATAACAGTCCTTCAACCATGAGAAAAGTCCATTATCAACTTTCATCACCAAACTTTCAAGTCAGATTCACTCAAAGTTGATTTGGTATTCTCATTCTGGTATATATGCTACTGAGAAAAGTATACAAACTAGGCCTTTGAGCTTTCCAAAGTGGAACCTGAAAAAATTTTTAAATTTTATTGACTTCACTATAGAAAGGAAGGATGAAGGCAGTGCTTCTAGGCATCAGGGAAAACACACTGTCAATTCATCATTCTAAAAAAGGAATATGCCTAATATTGTTTAAAACTATTTCCAAGGATGTGATTTCTGTAGCAGGTAGCATCAGTGGCCCACACTATACTCTAGCCAACTTCCAATTGCAGGTTTCTGAATTTCTAAGCCTGAGAACTTCCATGCTATGCCTGTATGCGCCAGGAAATGAACATCAGTTGACGGGGGTAACTAATGAGGAGGACTACTTATTCAACTGGTCTCAACTAATTTGTCCAGTTTTATTTCTCTCTACTTTCTAAACTCCACACCAAAGTGCTATTCTGCTGTCAGGATTATAGTTTTCCAACCTGCCCATCCCCATCTACTGAAATCCTATGCATCTTTTAGAACCTAGATCATATGTCTTCTCTACCAAGAAGCTTTCCATTAGCCCCACACTTCTCCTTTTACAATATTTAACAGTCTATATTATGTTAAAATGCATGTCTGCACATGTTTTAATCATATCTTCTATAATGCCAGCACAGTCATTTGCCACAGTTTTGGATCTAGAAGCCTCTTTCTTTCATTGTTTTATAAAAAGATCTGCTGACTCCACACCTCAATGAACTTAAGAAGATCCAAAATAATGGAATAAAAAATAATCACACTATAGAAATTTAGGAAAAAAATACGTATTTCTTACCGATATTCTGCTCCCCATCCTTTCACAAAACTCATTCTTATGGTACACATTCTAGTTAACTGATAGACGGCTTCAAAACCCTGATTAACAGATTGAGCCAGAAGAGCAGCAAATTCCTGGTTGTTGAAGATCTTCAGGTTGCAGCCTAGGATTGAGAAAAAGTAAAATTGTAAAAACTGCATTGTTCTTAGAAAACAATTTTAAAAGGGCAACAGGTTTTATTTAGAACATGAGCATGCAAAAGCATCTCCTGATTCCTAAAATTATTAGCAACTTCAAAAACTAAGCAAGTGGATGTGATAGGTTTATTTACATTGTTGAGTCCATACCTGGTGGAATTTTACACACTGTTGCAGGGTGCCAGCCGTATCTCTGATTACAATTGGGGCTCTGCACAAAGATTGCACTATCACTTAGGCACTCAGCAAAAACTTCCCCACCTATGTAATATAAGCGCACTCCTCTTCCTAAAACAAAATACATATGGGGTTAGTCTTACAACACTTAACTATTTCAGTGTGACTTTGGGAGAGTCTTCTTGGAAGAATTTTGAAATGATAAAAGGTATTCCATGACTTTGTTTTCCTGAAGTCTAACTTTGAAATATACCACTGTATATTTTTTCAAGTATTTTTTAACAATAATTTCATTTTTAAAATAAGTATTTATAAAAAATATTTAAACTATGTAAAAAAAGTACAAGGATAATAAAACAGTTTCATACAAATTATGTATCATTTTGAAATCAGTAAAAATAACTGAATTAATTTCAAAGGAATTAACATGTTTGGACAAATATCTTTTTATTATTAATAGTATTTCCCTATAGATCCCATGAAGGTTAAGAAAAGAGATTTTTTAAAAGAATCTATGTATTATTGTGGCAACCAAGTCTCCAAATATATAAGCAGAATTAGGTAAGAAAAAATTATACTGGCTATTTTAATAATTCTTTCTGAATTTGATCAAAGACACAGCTACTATGAAGGGATTTTTCAGATAGAATTAAGGCAGAAAATCAACTGACTTTAAGAAAGGAAGATTATTTTTGTTATGCAGCAAGAAAACTAAGATAACCAACAAACCAGATTTAATAGACAAATGCAAAACTTCATATTTATTCCATTAAGAGACTATTCTATTAATAAGACTGGAATATTTGTGAAGCTGTCAATCATGTTTTCAGGAAAACAGGAAATCCAAAATGTAGGCTTTTCAGGCTATATTCTCTGATATACATGCATTCTCTGATCATATGATAAATTAGAAATCAAAAGTAAAAAGATGATCTAAAATTGAAGCAAATATTCTGTTGTGAGAAAAGAAAAGGGTAGATGCAAGTAAAGTATGGGTGGGCACTCAGAGGCCTTCCTCACCTGCAATGACACCTGGGTACTTTAACAAGAATATCCTAATTCATACATCAAGCAAGATTTGCCACATGAAGTCAAGTAACAGAACGCCTAGGTACTGGTACTATCATTTTACAGTAATCACTATGGTAATCAGCATTATTTCTCAAAGGATGTAATGATTAAGTCAAAGAAAATAAAAGCAAACCATTATCAAAAGAAACTACCTTAAGATGATGAGAATGCTTCTCAATTATTAGTGGCTTTCAATTTTTTTCACCTCATTATTAAAAAAAAAACCACTGAGGACCCCAAAGGGTTTTTGTATATGCAGAATATGTTTGTGGAAATTTACCATGTTATGTTAAAAATGAGATTTTTAAAAGTATTTATTTAAAAATCAAAAAAGAATCGTTTAACTTATTAATGTAAACAATTTTTTTAATATAAAAGGAACTACATTTCCAAAGAAGAAAAAAAAAATTTGAAGCGTGGCAACATTTCAGTTTTGCAAATTTATTTAATAATAATATAAGAATAATAGGAGATGTAATAGGAGACATGGATTCTCATATCATATCTCATTATCTTGCAAAACTGTACACCTTGAAGCCTCTGATATTTTACTGTACATTTCTGAGAGAATGAGAGTGAAAAAAGCAAGTAACATATCTTAGCACAATTATGAAATAGTTCTGACCTCACAAACTTACTGAAAGGGTTTCTAGTACTGCCAGACCCCCAGATCACATTTTAAGACACTCTGAATAATATTTTGAACTACATTAAATGACGTTCTTGTCTTAGATATCTAGCTTCAGATTAATAGAAGATCTGGTTTAATATATGAAGTCATGGAAGGAGCAAAAACAAAACAAAACAAAACAACAAGAAAAACCCAGAAGATATATACTGGGGAAAAAAACAACATGATTTATAAAAATCATAACCTAAAAATCTGAACATAGCAATTTTATGACTGGCGGAGACTCAGAAAGTTACAATTATTTCAACACATGTTTAACGAAGGACTTCCTTGTATCAAGGTTGCCAAATAAAGAGGAAGTCAAAGCAAAGAGTTTGCAGAATGAAGAATCAACCAAGACCAACAGAACTGAAGCACAGGAACTTAAACCAGTGGAGATGGTTTCACACTGATGTTTCACACAAGGAAAATAAAACATACCTACCTATATGCCTTCTTGTCATTTCTACTGTAGCATTTCGGTTAACATTAGAGAGTAAACCTAAGCAGAACCTCTCTGAATTTGATGGGTCTGTAAAGCCATCTACAGTGAGTGAGGGCTGCGATGCATGGAATGTCTCTCCAACCCTCTGGTTTAATTCGTAATACGCTATTGAACACCAAAATGCAGGTTCTGAGTAAGTAACTGGCTGCAAATCTGGGGAGGGGGAAAGTAAAAGGAAGAAAATGTTGTACAAACAATTTCAACACAGACTTCATCATTATTTTAACATGTTCTATGCCAGCACCACTAGTAACAGTTCAAGAGGTAGAAGTGCTATCTCTTTTGGTTTCCATACCAGATTTCCCATTTTTCAAATTTCCTCCATCTTATGAGGTCACTTATATTAGATTATTTATTTTATTAGTAGTTTTAGCTTAGTACCTGTTCAAACCTAGAACAACCCAGAGTCAGTAAGTCAATTTGCCATACCTGGTGCATTTCTAATAATGCACAACGGAAGTAACTTTTTAGACTAAACAGAATAAAGCAGGTTCAACATTAAGGAGTTAAGAGCCACAAGAAAATGTGTCATAATGAAAGGATACAAAATATGACTCTTTTTGACATTTGACTATTTTCACACAAGATTCTTGGCAAGTTATCCTTCTTACAATAGAAAACTTATGCAGCACATATGAGAAGCAGAAAGTAATAAAACAGAATATTCAAGTGGAAACAGAATATGCAGCCAAGAGACTACTTTTCACAAGAAAATGAGGATCACATGTACTTAACTTTGGTAATTTTGACTAAAACATGTCACAAGAAATATTATGGGGGAGAAAAAAAAACCTGACAATTTTGTAGAATAAATTCCAAACATGTAGAAGCTGAAGAGCTTCAAGTGGCAAGGTAAAATGAGGGCCAAAAATAAATGACTTGTATAAATACACACATACACTCACTCATACATATCCTCCCATATGTTGTGTGTACCCATCACACATGCTCCTATAGTAGGTGTTGCTATAAGACATATAAATCATAAACATATACACAGAAATATATCCATAACAGGTTAAAAAATTTTCCATAAAGAACATTTCCATGAATAAGAATATTTCATGAAGTGTCAATACTGAGATACAGTATCAATTTTTTAAAGCATCTTTAAAATCACTTGCATAACTATTTTGTTCATTGGTATTCTTTTCTTATACATATGAAAAATAATTTTCAGAGTAAACTTTCCTTAAGTGATAAGTAAAAAACAGTGGGGGAAAGGATCAGTAACTTACCCAAGCTATGATTAACAGGGGAGAGAGTAGTAGGAGACAGTTCTGCTGGAGAGCCTAAAACAAAAGGAGTCAATTAAAAAAACGGATGTTGAAGTATTCCTAGAACTGTTGATTCTGATCAAGTACTAAAACCCCAGTTGTATCTTATCACCAATAAGACACAGATAATTAAATCCTCAGAATTCAAAATATATTAACTATTTTATTTTAGTTTAATTTGGGAGCTTCAATGTACAAAAGGTACAAAATCATATAAACAGTATAGGCTTATCACCTGGTTTCCCCTTCCAGAAGGCTCCACTATTGACCATTTGTATACATTTACAGAAATATTCTATGAGTCATATAAGCAAACATTTTTTGTTCTGTGCCTCTTTTCATACACAAATAGCCTAGTTCTGCACTTCTAGACTACTCTCAGAAATTGTTCATGTTGGTGTTTCCTTGTTATTTACTTGTCTATTTACCTATCCATCAGCACTACAAAATTACATACACTCTTATAGTAACTGGATATTCAGGCTACTCTTGATTTCTTGCACATTTTGTATACTTTCAATCCTATTTTAAGTATACTCTTAATAGAAAAACTGCATGTCAAAGGATTTGAACATTTTTAATTTTGATAAGATTTTGCTAAAATTATCATTCACAGAAGCTATACCAAATTATTCCCAGTAAAAATACAATGGTGAGGAGAGACCATGGTGATACTGTTGATAAAACACACAACTCTTATTAATAACACCGAGGAGATTTATGCTTGTTTATACCGTATCTCCTTTGTATGACTAGTTTTTTTTCTTTTGCTCATTTTCCTGTAGATACTGGCCATTTTTCTTACTGAGCTGTATAGGCTCTTCAAATTAGAGATATTAGTCTCTTCAAGGTAAGGTTTGCAAATATTTGGTCATCTGTTTTATGACTCAATTTTAATTCTGACCATGCAGCATTTAGAAAGTTCTTTTACATTTGATTTACCAATCATTTGGGTGTTTGTGCCACAGTTTAATAAAAACAGTGATGACAGTGGACATTCTGGTCTTACTCTTAATTTTAAGGTACTGCTTCTAGTATTTTCCTACTAAGCATGATACTAACCTTGATGCTGAAGATTACTACTCAGGATTTTAGTATCCACAGCCTCAAGCAACACAGGTGTAGATTTATGTGAGTGCCATGTTTGTAAGGTTCTGTGATTGTTACTATGGCCATCTACAAGTTTTGTCATTTTCTATGCTCTATTATAACAGTTTAAAAACTGTGTTGTAGAATCACATTCTTAAAAAGTTTGGTAGAATTCCCTTATGAAACTCTGTAGTTAACAATTTTCTAGAGTTTACTCTGAGACATTTCTCTATTTCTCCCATGGAAGCTGACTTAAGATAGATTCTTGGAATCGGTTTTGTTAAATTATATTTTCTGAGGTAATTATCTGATTCTTCCTAAGTGAACAAGATCTTCCTAAGTAAGCTAGGTCTAATCAAGAAAATAAGGGCACAAATATACAAAATAAGAAAAAGAATGAACAAACTAGACAATAGAGAAAAATAATCAGAATCATTGAAATGACATTACTCAATTTTATGTAACTAAATTTTAAAACACACTTATTGCAAATGCTGAATAATGCTATTATGATCATAAATACAGGATCAATTTTGTTTATGATCATCATTCCCTACATTTATTTATTTGGGGGGGGGGGGCAGGGGCGGGACCAGGGATTGAACTCAGGGGCACTCAATCACTGAGCCACTTCCCCGGCCCAATTTCGTATTTGATTTAGAGACAGGGTCTCACTGAGTTGCTTAGTGCCTTGCTTTTGCTGAAGCTGGCTTTAAACTTGCAATCCTCCTGCCTCAGCCTCCCGAGCCACTGGGATTACAGGCATGCACCACCTTGCCTGGCTCATTCTCTACATTTAAGGAAAATTACCTTAAGAGCATGACAGCTCCCAAGCTTCAAATGTATAAGGGAGGTCAGGTGGCTTTATATGCAGCCCACTCTATCACAAATCACCACAACCACAACACAAAAGGGCAGATCACAAAGGTGAAATGGAAGTCTCCAGATAAACAGACACGTCAGAAGAACAGATGATGACTGTATTTTGGAACCCAGAAGAGTCTTCCATAAGCTGTTCTTTATTATTCCTCAGTCTGAAAAATCTGCTGGCAAGTCACAACAGGTACAACTGAGAAAGGTCAAAATATATTTAGAACAATGAACTAAAGTTCAGTGCTGTTTCCTGAAGCAGATATAAGATAAACAAACTATCAGAAATGGAGGAAATTGCTCAGTTATTCATATCTTTTAACTGTTTACTCTTCTATTAAATACTTATCAGAAATGACCAGTAGGGCCATACAGTTCATTAATGTGAACTAATTAAGAGTTTAGTCAGATTCTTCACAGAACTAGGAAAAGTGGTACTAAAATTCATATGGAAGAATAAAAGGCTTGGGACAGCCAAAGTAATACTGAGAAAGAAGAGCAATACTGGAGGACATAATACCTGATCTCGAATTGTACTACAGAGCTATCGTAACAGACACACCATGATATTGGCATCAAAACAGACACAAAGACCAATGGAACAGAAGACACAGAGACGAACCCACACAGATACAGTTATCTGATATTCAACAAAGATGCCAAAAACATACACTGGAGAAACGATAGCCTTTTTAGCAAAAAAAAAAAAGTGCTGGAAAAACTGGATATACATGTGTAGACGAATAAAACTAGATCCCAACTTTCAACCTGCACAAAAGTCAATTCAAAGTAGATCAAAGACCTAGGAATTTGTAACTGCTAGAAGAAAATATAGGCTCAACTGTAACTGCAGATTCCTCTGTTTCTAAAAGTTTCCTCCATTTCTAATCATTAGGGGTCTTCCATAAGACTGCTAACACTCAAGAAATAAAACTAAGAATCAGTTTAAGAGTGTGAAAGGAGAGAGAACCCACAGAATGGGAAGTGTTAAGATCTGGATATGAGGTGTCCCCCAAAAGCTCACATGTGAGACAATGCAAGAAGTTTCAGAGGAGAAATGACTGGACTGTGAGAATCTTAACCTAATCAGTAAATTAATCCCTGATGGGATTAACTGAGTGGTAGCTGGAGGCAGGTGGGTGTGGCTGGAGGAAGTGGTTAATTTGGGGAGTGGTTATGGGGCATATATTTTATATCTGGAGAGTGGAGTCTCTCTCTCTGCTTCCTGATCGCCATGATATGAGCGGCTTCCCTCCACCACACTCTCCTGCCATGATGTTTCAGCTCACCTCAAGCTCGGAGGAATGGAGCCACCCTTCTATGAACTAAGACCTCAGAAAACATGAGCCTCCAAATAAACTTCTCCTCCTATACAACTGTGCTGGTCAGATCTTTTAGTCCTAGCAGCAAAAAGTTGACTAAAACAGGAGGGAATCTCTGCTAGATACTCCTCTTGACAGAGAATTCATATCCAGAATATATCAAGAACTCAAAAAACACCAAAAGAAGCAAATAATCCAATCAATAAATGGGCAAAAGAACCAGACAGACTTGTCTCAAAAGACAAAACAGAAATGGTCAACAAATAAATGAAAAAATGTTCAACATCCCTAACAATCAGGGAAATGTAAATCAAAAATACACTGAGATTTCATCTCATTCAGTCAGAATAGTAATAACCAAGAATACAACCAATAGCAAATACTGGCGAGGATGTGGGGGAAAGGGTACACTAATACATTGTTGGTAGGACTGCAAATTAGTACAACCACTCTGGAAAGTAGTATGGAGATTCCTCAAAAGACAAGGAATTGCCACCATCTGACCCAGCTGTTCCACTCCTTGGTATTTATCCAAAAGAACTAAAATTAGCCTATGCGAGTGACACAGCTACATCAATGTTCACAGCACTTCAATTCACAGCAGAGAACTGATGGAACCAGCCTGGGTGCCCACCAACAGATGAATGAATAAGAAAACATGGTTTATACACACAGTGGAGTTTTAACACGGACATAAAGCGTAACAAAATTACAGCATTTTCTAGTAAATGAATGGAATTGGAAAACATCATACTAAGTGAAATAGGCCAGACTCAGAAAGTCAGAAGCTGAATGTTTTCTCTCATATGCGGAAGTTAGATGGAAATAAAAACACAAAGGGGGTAGGGATCCCATAAAAACAGAAGGTAGATCAGTGGAGCAAAGAAAGGAGATTGAGGTGAAGGGAGGAGTGATGGAAAGTAAAGGGAAGAACTGTGGAATGAAACTGATCAAATTATGCTATACACATAAATGAATATACTACAGTGATTCCACCTCTATGTATATCTATAAAGCACCAATTAAAAAAAAAATAAACAGGGCTGGGGTTGTAGCTCAGTGGTAGTGTACTTGTCTAGCATGTAAGGCACTGGGTTTGATCCTCAGCACCACATAAATATAAATAAAGGTATAAAAAATAAAAAATAATGATAATAAACAGAAGGAAGACCAGCAAAGGAAGGTGAAGAGGAGGAAGGTGAAAGAGGAAGTACTGAGGATTTAAATGAAGCAAATGATATTCCATGCATGTGTGAATATGTCAAAATGAAGTCCACTATTATATATATATGTAACTCTAAGGCATTAACATAAAACAGACTTTAGTCAGATGTGACAAAAGTTAGATTCACAAATTACAAAAATAAATGTTCATTATAAAATTTTAAATTAATTTATTAGTTAACAGAGGCTATCAGAAAAATTTAAAATAAAGACAAGTGATCAATAATTAAAAAATTAGAAGCCTATTAGCCTTCTATTATTCATACATAAATGTTGCTACTTTAATTTTGGCCTACCAACATACCTTCCAGGTATGAAAGTACTATATAGTCTATTTTAGCCTGTTTGAATCAGCAGTGCCTATGATTTACAACTAAAACAACTAGCAAAATCCTTGTGTATACTTTGGATACAAGTTCACATATATTTGTAGGATACATTTTTCAGAGACAAAATGTTCAAGATATTAATATAGTAAGTGCCCAAAGAGGCAGACCTCATGGAATTACCCTTATTTTTTTTTTTTTTTCTGTCCTCCCATACGAAGCCCTGGGACCTTTCGTGGTCATGTTCACCTTCATGCAAGCCTAATTACCAAGGCGGCCTCAGTGACATAAGCCCCCCACTATTGAGGCCTTTGCATATAAGGTCATGTATGTGTATGTATCTTTGCACACAAGTTCACATATTTTTGTAGGATGCATTTTCAAAGAGGAAATGTTAGGTACTTCCACAAGTGCTAAAGTAATCTCTTGGCATTTAGTCTCACCAAGAATTTAAAAGCTAGTGTTTCATTGCACTGTCACTCGACATTGACATCCACTGATTTAACAAGTTTAAAGGAGGCATTCTTGTCAAAAAAATTTGGGGGGGTACTGGGAATTTAAGCCAGGGGTGCTTTGCCATTGACATACATTCCTGATCTTTTAGTTTTTAATTTTGAGATAGAGTCTTGCTAAAGTTGCTTATGGCCTCCCTAAGTTGCTGAGGTTAGTGTCAAACTTATAATCCTCCTGTCTCAGCCTCCTGAATTGCTGGAATTGTAGGTGTGTGCCACCAAACCCAACTTTTATCAGTTTCTTATTTTTGGTTTCTATTGTAAAATATTACATATTCTTTTTAGTACATTTTTCTATTAACTACGATCTTTTCCCTCTTGATTTACAAGTTTTTAAATTTAGAAATCAGTTCTTAGAACTGTCATGCCTTTGTAAATGTTTCTTTCCCCCAGTCTTTGGATCTGGTTTGGTGTATCTTCAAGGTGACATCATTTTTGTTTTTTCTTACTCTTAATAAACAAACAATGCCCCCCTTTAAAAAAAAAAAACAAAACTTTTTTTACTAGGGACCAAAAGCAGGGGTGCTTGATCACTGAGCTACACTTTTAGTCCTTTTTTTATATGAAGACAGGGTCTTGCTAAGGTGTAGAGGCAAGTCTCAAACGTGCAATCTCCCTGCTCTGGCCTCCCAAATTGCTGGGATTACAGGAATGAGCCACCACACCTGCCAATACTTTATTTTTAAGTGTAATTTGAGATTCACAGAAAAAGTGAGTGGAAAATACAAAGAGATCCCACATACCTCTACAACCCACCCCCCCACAATCTTACTATCAGTATTCCCACACATTGGTACATTTATTACAATCAATGAACCTACACTGATACATCATTACCATCAAAGTTCCCAGTTTACATTAGCATTCAATCTTGGTGTTACCCTGTCCATGAGTTTTGACATCCACCAACTGTAGTATCACATGAAATAGCTTCACTTCCCTAAAACTGATTTCCTTATCTTTATGTATTTAAAATTCCCTTCTCTGTAACCCTTGAATTTTTTACTGCCTCCATAGTTTTGTCTTTTCCAGAATGTTATATAGTTGGAATCATATAATACACAGTCTTTGAGATCGACTACTCTCACATAACTATGCATTTAATGCTCCTCCAGGTCTTTTCAAGACTTGACAGCTCCTTTCTCCTTCACACTGAATACTACTACATCACCTGGGTGTACCACAGAAGGTTTACTCATTCATTTGTTAAGAACATCTTGGTTGCATCCAATTATAAATAAAGGATTAATAAAGCCAAGGTTGGTTTGTCATTAGAAAATCACTTCGTTGAATTTACCTAATATAGAATTAAGAAGTTGAGGGCTGGGCTGGAGCTCAGTGGTGGAGTGCTTGCTTGCATATAGTATATGAAACCATGGGTTTTGCCCCCCCACCACCAACGATATGTAAATGAATGAATAGGAGTAAAATTGTATAACCCTCTTAATGGCTACAGAAAAAGAACTGGAGAAAATTTAACAGTCATTAATAAAACATACACAAAACATTAAGAATGGAAGGGAGCTTTTCAATTAGATAAAAAAGAAAACCTATAAAATATCCATAATTAACATCTCACTAAACAAAGAATTATACAAGGTATTCCAGCAACAATGCAAAACGTCCATCCTTACCACTTCTAGTCAATATTTTACTAGGTCTTAGATCTTACATATTGGGGAAAAAAGAAGGAAAATTGTCCTTATGACATGGCTGTACATGTAGAAAATCTCAAGAATCTACAGAATTCTCAAACCAAAAGGTGAATTTAGCAATGATGTGGGAAAAGAAATCAATATACAAAACCCAAATATCTTTCTTTATCCTAGGAACAATTGGAAAATTTTTATAATTAAAAATAATACATTTATAGTAGCACTAAAGTGTAGCAAGGAATGTATCTAATGGAAGATATTCATCTCCACTAAAATCTATAAAACATGGTAGAAAAATGGCATAACCAATAAGACCACTATCTTAAGTTCTTAAACTTGACCCCTCATTCTTGATGAATAGTCTTACTTTCTGATTTTATAGAGAAGATCCTAACCATGAATGTGAACTGCTTATATCTCTGGATCTCAATTCCTCATTTTTCTTCAAATATTTGTACAACCAACTGCTTCCCTTTCTTTAATGATTAAGTCCTCCTTTAACATTTTCTATAAATACACTAAACAGTGCTTACTACAAGCTAGAACATTTTAACTGCTTAACAACTATTAACCTTATTAATACCATATAAGTTAGGTATTCCTATTTTACAGATAAGCAAACAGTTCCTAGAGCTCAGTCTTACCATGCTATCCTGATTATATGATTTGTTAGAGAAGTGATCTTCTAAGCAGAGTTCCACAAAATGACTAGCTTAAAAGAAATATTAGAACTTATTTTCTATTTTTTAAATTTCATCCTTTAATTGCTAAACTTTAATGCACGCTTTAAAAGGCTTAATACATTGTAAGTACCTATTTAATTTACAATTAACTATATGCATATAAGCCATTAGCGTATTCTCAAATCCTAGTTGCTCACTGTACTAGCTTCTTAGGGCTTGGTATTAACCAAGTACTACAAGCTGGGTGCTTTACAATAACAATTCTCTCACAGTTTTGGAGCAGTCTAAACTCAAGGTGCTGGCAGGGCAATGCTCTCAAAGGCTTTCAGGGGAAATCTGTTCCATGTCTTTCTTAAGCTTCTAGTTTCTTCAACAATCCTTGGTTGTTGTTTGGCTTCTAGCTGCTAACTTCAACTGGTACCCCCTTCTTACAGCATTCTTCCCATACATCTTTTCTCTTTTTATAAGGGCACCAGTCATGTAGGATTAGGAGTTCAGCCTACTTCAGTATGACCTGACCTTAATTTGTTTAGACCTTATTAGTAAGATCAGATTCTGAAGTAGTGGAGGATAGAACTTTAACATTTTTTGGGAGACCCAATCCAACTCACTGACATATGCAGATTCAAAAACTTTTTAAGTCTACATCTTTATATATCCAGGATCAAGCACAGTACATTTAGAAGATACAGACCTGGACTGTGAGCTATGGAATTTGTACCTTAGGATCTACCTATTTTTCTATATACTTGTTTGAACAAATTTTTGAAATTCATTATGACTTGGAAGGAAACTCATTTCAGAATACTACAAAAGTTAATCATATTTTGAGATTTCTTATGACATCTGATATAATCTTTAAAGGTTTGAATTTTTTTTAAGTAGGGGGTGGGGGAGAGCAAAAAAGTGATTTACATAGCTCCTTGTTCTTACTTGGTTTTCTGTTTGCCCTTTAAAAAATATTAATTTATTCTATCCCAGCAAGGTATGAAAATGAATTTAATTATGTCCTTCTATGAAAGGTATGAGCCAGAGTTGAGCTGAGGTCAAATCTGATCTAAATTGAAACCTGTCTATTTATTCTTTCTTTATTTCCCCAAGATGGGGCCTCATTATGTTGCCCAGGCTGGCCTTTGACTCCGGGTGCACCCTCTCAGAACTGTCTTTTGTGCTGCTGCCCTGAGAGAAATTGATGGTGGGCAAAAGACTTAGATAAATTACCTTTTTTGTATCTCATCTCATGAATGAGAGATTCACATCATTGTCACTACAGGATGTAATTGTAAATGTGTCATTCCTAAAGTCAGTGACAGTGCTCCCTTGAAACAGATGAGAACTATTTGGGTGAGGTTCAGAGCTAGTTCCAACACTGAATTCACTTGAGATGAGTGGGATTACTCTCCAATTTTTTTTTTTTTTTTTTTTTTTTTTTTTGGTACCAGGATTGAACCTAGAGGCACTTAACCACCAAGCCATATCCCCAGCCATTTTTAAACATTTTATTTAGAGGTAGGGCCTCACTGGTGAGGCTAGCTTTCAACTTGCAATCCTCCTGCCTCAGCCTTCTGAGCTGCTAGAATTACAGGCATGCACTACCACGCCTGGCTCCATTTTTTAAAAAATTTTGACTCATTCACCACAGGCAGTTATCACACTCATCTAATTGTTCCTTCTGTGTTTCAGTTATACTGTCAAATATATGTGCACCAATTGGAGTCCCTGTGGCCTTTTTCTGTCTGGTTTCTTTCACTTACATGATGCTTTCAAGGTATGTACTTGTAGCACTTCATGCTGTACTAGCATCTCTATGGCTGAATAACAGTCTACGTGTACAGACAAACCTCATTTATTACCCATTCATCATCTGATGGATATATGGGTTATTTACACTTTTAGAATGTTATGAACAATGCTTACATGAATTTTCATGTATAAGTTTTGTGGTGGATCTGTTTAAATTTTCTTGGGTGTAGACCTAGGAGTGAAACTGCTGGACTATACAGCAACTCATTTCATCTTTTAAAGGAGTAACAAAATATTCCAAAGTGGTTGAACCATTTTATATTCCTATCAGTTTATGAGGACTCCAGTTTTTCTATACCCTCACCTAATGATCATGAGATTATCTACTTTTCTTCCTGCTATTCCTAACAATCATAAAAATGATTAAATATAGCACAATTTTTACCTGAGTGTCCAAAAAAGGGAATGATTCAAACAACAGATTATAAAATCTTCCTTCCTCTGCCAATGTTACTCCATTTTTAAAATAATTTAGGTTATTGTACCTGCAGAACATAGTAAGCCTAAGACGTATAGAAAGGTTGATGGTGTTATTGTATTGAGGTGTCCAATCCTTAAAGTACAAGCAGGGTATAATGAACCAAACTAGACAATCACAATGATATCAAAATAAATTCACTGGTTATCTGCTAGGTCATACATTTAATTACATAACAACTGGTTTAAAACTTTGATGTATGTAATATTTAGTACATGTTAAAAACATTTTCTTCATCATGGTTTGGACATGATAGCTAAATACCAGAGATCTATCAAATTAGGTCACCTAGAAGGTATTCTGTGGAAATGGACTGTAATTCAGAACTCACAATTAAGTTAAAAGAGCCTTGAAAAGCTGATCCTTATCCCTTATTCCCCAAATTCCTCCAAAAATTTTAAACTAATTAAAACAGAAGCATAGAATACTTAAAAAGAATATTCTCATATTTTTTAACATAATACCTTTCATGTTTCAGGTATGGTTAAATCAAGATAGAAAATTCTTGTTTTTTGGCATGTTCCTCAACTTCTCTAAATTTAAGAGGGGTATCTCTTGTGGGTTTCAGACAATGCAAGAAATGTATAGTTATCCCTCTATATCTGCAGGAAACTGGTTTTAGGAACCCTTGTAGATACCAAAAAACACAGATTCCAAAGTCCCTTATATACAATGACATGATAAATGCTATATACATAGTTCTTATACTGTTCAGGGAATAACAACAAGGTAAAGTCTGGCCGGGGCTGGCACACACCTGTAATCCTAGGGGCTCAGGAGGCTGAGGCAGGAGGATCACAAGTTCCAAGCCAGCCTCAGCAAAAGCAAGTAACTAAGCAACTCAGTGAAACCTTATCTCTAAATAAAATATAAAAAAGGGGGATGTGGCTCAGTGGTCAAGTATCCCTGGGTACCCCCACCCCAAAAGTCTATAAATATGGATATAATCGCCTCCCCCCACTTCATTTTCAATCTTTGGTTGGTTGAATTCAGGGATGTGAAACCTGTGAATTCAGAGGACGGACTGTGTATCTGATTATTTAGCAATTTTGAAAGACTTTTTTTTTTTTTTTTTTTTTTTTTACCTGTGTCCATACTTTGGTTCAATTGTTGATCACTTGTTTCTCCATCTTCACTAATATATCCAGGAGGTGGCGTTTCTATAAAATTTAGAACAAACTGAGTATAGTTGCAATGTAATCTCATCATATTTTCTACCACCTACCAAATTTAACCAATGAATCAATCCAAATATCAAATAATAAATGTATATAACATTATTACAAAAAACAACATTGGACACTAAGGGCTTATGCTTCAGGTTCTGATCCAAATCTTGCAGTGAATCCTTAAAAACCTACTTGTAATACAATCTAGCTCTTCTGGCATACTTTCTTTGACATTGTTATTTACCTGTCTGGCTCACTTTCATATGTACATAATCTGGGGCATGAGCCAGATGACTTGATCCTGAATCAGTGGGGTTCAAAGACATTAGTACCTACAATTTTTTTGTTTTTAAACTAAAACATCATGAATGGGTACTTACAGACTACTGCATAAAACAGAGGCAAAATACTCCCTGAAAATAAATATGTGGATTCTAATGTGTAATTTCCAACATGTTTTCTGAACAAAATGTTTATATCTAGGAGGCATGTGAATAGCTGAATAAGCTTCATGCAAAATAAAAACAACTTTATCACTTCTAATTTTAAATAGGAAAAACAAAATCATAAGGTTTTCAAAAGTTTAACCTTTATGTTGCTGAACAGTGAAGCAACTGGAAAAAATGCAAACACATACCTAAAAAGGATTTTGTGATTATCCAAAGGGGGAGCAGTAAGATATGGTTAAATGTCTTCACTTCACTAACTCTTTACAATGTAGCTCAATAAGCTAACCAAGTAAGTTTAACAGAAAGTTTTGATCAAATTTTTCACTTAGTATCCCAAAATCTTAATACTGAAATTTTAAGAATAAAAATCTTCATATACTCAAACAATAAAGAACACAAAAATAAGAATTATGATTATGCATTACTTAAAGGTTAAAACTAATAAATGCTTTGCCAGTTTAATCGCCAGTGTCTTAAAGATCTAAGTAAGAAGTAAAACTGAACCTTAAGATACTTCATCAGTATTTCCTTACCTTTTTTCATTATTATTTATCTAATAACTGTTAATGAAGCTAGAAGCATTTTGGGGAAAATGTTAAAAATTTCTTACAGTACAATAAAAAGTAATTCTTTGGCTTTGCTATCACTTGGAATCGGACAAAGTCTCACTGTCCAGAAAAGTCAATAGGTATAATTCACTTCTGATTTTCTACTTTATAGACTACTGACATCTATAGAATTAAATTAATAAAGAAGAACAACAACAACAAAGATAAGGTCAAACATCCTCACATGTGAAGGTCACTACAGTTTTGATTAACATCCTTACAAATAACTTCTCGGTATGCATCTTACAAGATGGTATGCTTACGACTTAATTGCCACATCAAAGACTTAAAATGCCTCCCTTCCCTCTATCACCTGCAAAGCCAAGTTTATGAAAGGTAGACTGAATTCTACCTAGGAGAAGTACTGTTTTATAGTTCCACCATTCCCTTCCCATCCTACTCAGTCCTACTGTGCCCCACCCTTTCCTCTTACCTCCTAATTCCTCAAAAAGCAGATTTGCCAGCAACCAAAAAACTGTTAAATCCCCTTTTGTAATAAAACAATAATCAAAGAAATGTACATTAAAACAAATCATTTCCCATCTATAAAACTACCTTTTAACAAAAGTTTTTTCCTTTCTTTTTACAACTGTCTTCAATTAATAAGGACTGTTTCCATGATAAAATACATTAAAGAAACATTTTTTAGTGTTCGTGGGTTAAGTTCCTTACATATTTTCACAGTTGTATAAAATAAAAATAAAGGATGGAATAGAGGAATATTTAAAAAAGAAAAAAAAAAATGACGAAAATTCCAGCATGCAGCTTAATCCTCATTCTACTATCTTATCTTCGGTTTCTGTTACGGGAAAAACAAAGGAAAACACACACAAAAGGAACAGGGTAGTAGTTTTCTCCTTTAAAACAAACAAACCAACCGGTAAAAACTAAAAAGGCAAATACTATACTGTGAAATAGTAAGAGATCACCAAAGAGACCCAACAAGAGAAAAAGTGGAATTTGAGAACTTAGTTCAGTTTTTTTCATTTCATCATTACTGAGGCCCACAAGAGACATAATCCAAACAGGAGGTTAGAAAAGTCACTTTTACCTCAAAGATTATCAAATTATTTAAGGAAAAGTGGTTATTTGGTAAATTTTTAATTACATCCATTTCAGGAATACTTTTTTCCTGAAACATTTATTTTATTTACATTCTGCATTTCTCTCAGTTTCAGCAACTAAGAAAGACTTACTAAGATCTTTGCTTTGCTTTGATGAAAGTCCCCTCAAAAGAAAATTAAATACAAAGTAAAAGTTTTCTCCAAACAAAACTAAGCTTATAACATTCTGCAAAATAATCACTTGTCAAATCAGACTTTAATATCCCAAACCCAAGACCATTTTTAAAGTGAAACTATAATTTACTAATATCTGAATGCTTATGGTGAATTTTTTATCTATTTAAGTTTAAGGAGATTCAGAAGGTAAAAATACCTGGGATATAATTACTCTGTGGCTCAATTCCTGCTGGGAAGTTAGTGTTTTCTGGAATGGAGTGGGTATAATCATCCAGAGGTGGTAATTCTGTTAGAATCTCAGTGTGCCGTGGCACTAATACCGGAGGCAAAACTGCAAGAGTTAAAGAAACCTGAGTTAATGGCAAGAAGCAAAAGCATGGGCATGGGTGGCCTTATTAAAAGTTTTCATAAAGGATAAGGAGGCAGTCTAATTTTCAAAAGTTAGGGTCTACCTATTTAGTGTTAGTGACTAAGAAATTGACAAACCCGAGTGTGGCTTTAACTTATCATTTCGGCCACCATTTAAATTTCTAATTTCACATTTACTACATACTGTGGGGCACCATATGACCCTGGTAACATTAAATCAGCATAAAAGTTCATAAACCTCCACTGAAAAAGCTGATTAAAAACAGTGTCATTAAAAGTACTTCCAAAAAAAGTAAAATGCTTGAAAACAGATAATGCAGCACAGAGGTGCAGAGGTACATCAATTCACTCTAATCAGATGGCAAATCTGTGGATTTCCTGAATGAGCACTATGATGTCAGTGTAACACTCCAAGAAACTGGCAGATCTAATGTGTTTTTCTAAAAAAAATTGAAAAAATAGGAAATTTTTTTTTTAGTTACTGATATGTAACATGCTAAATTGCAGATAACTTATTAGACTTTTACCCTAAAACATCCCTGGTCACAAGAGTACTTAAATAAACTGAAGTTCAGACATTTATTTCAAAACCAGGAAAACCCTGTAATTTTCCTACCTGGTGTCTCAACTCTCTGATAGTGGTAAGGATTTACACATACTTCATCCTTTTTTAGATTAAACGCATATTCGCAGTTTTCAACTGCCTTGAGTTCATGATGACTGTGAAGATCAGGCCAGCGCCATAACCGGCAATAGATAACGTGTGGCAACCCTTTTCGATGTGAAACCTGAAGACGGCCATCAAGAGATCTGTTGGGAAGCAAGAGGAAAAGAAAGGAGGGAACTTTAAAAACAAACTAACAAAAAATCGGTGTAGGTAAATAGGCTAATTAATGCACTAAGAGCATAACGGAATGACAGCCAGTTAGTTTTAGTAAGAACCAGGAAGAAAAGTGTACTCTGTGATGGATCTGACAAAGTCTAAGCAGCAGCACTAGCAGATGTTTCCTAACAATATGCCACGTCAATGACTCAAATGCCAAAGAAAGGCTAACCATGTGGGGGTATTGGTCTTTTAAAGGAATATCATGTGGTTATACTTGGAAAACTTTTCATCAACATCTATCTTTAATAAGTCAAACTCTTATTTAAAGATGCTTCAAAGGGCATTAATTCTGTAGGTAACAATAGTCACAAAAAGGAAGAATGACAAATATCAATAATGATGTGACAGTAACTTACTCAGACTAATGTAACTCATTATTCAGTTTTGTCTACTTTGATAACTGAGGCATGTTTATATAGCTCACACATAAATGCAGATGGTGATGAATATGAGATGAAATGGAAAATACCGATATACTTAAAAAAGAGAATGAGGTGATTTTAAAACAATAACATAAAAACAAGTTAGCCTACTGTTAATTGTGATGTAAGGGGTTCATTAAATAACTATGTATTAGTATAATGATGAGATTTAGATGGTAACAAGAATTTAGCAAAAACTGGTTATGTATATGCTTAAAAATTAGGCCAACAACATATTAATTTAATCTTGAACTAAAATGAGTATATAGTTATCAAAGTTCTTATTCTTTAGGGGATACAATAATTTAAAGGAGATTCAAAACTAGAATTGCATTGATCAAAACATCAGCTGAAACATTTAATAAATTTCTAATACTGGCAAGCAGATGATATTTTAAATGCTATGCCTTATTTTACATGAAGGAAACATCCTAAGCAAAATTATACTAAGCAACCCAGAAGAGGTCTTCCAAAACACCCCCCCTCCCACAAGATCTCTAAGATTCCATAGAGGGCAGAATATTCACCTGGTTTGTTCAGAGAAGCTGTAAAGGCCTGTTGTATCCCACTGATCTATCGTATTTGGTGTACTCAGTCCCCAAATTTCAGAGCAAGTGCTGTGCATAAATTGAAAAACAAAAAATTGATGTGAACATGGAAGCATGGTTATTCAAAATACCATGATGTAAAACATGGAGAATGTACAGAATACTTCCTTCACCCAGAAAATATACGTTGCTTCACTTTTCACAGACATGTAGTAGTGTTCGTTACTATATTTTCTATATGAAGGAAGCCAATAAAATGGAACATGTGACTTCAGATAAGTTATGATTATGTTTTTAAAATGTGAACACCAATGCTCTCTAGTTTAATGACATCACACCTATAACACATCCTTCCCAATTTCCTTTACTCAAAACAAAAGATCTAATACCTATGCACTAGCCTTACTAAAAGTGCTTCGTTTTTATCAGATCTTTTGGAAAAAAGGTTTACCTAAAAACAGACATTATTTTTAATATATTGATATTGGCAAAATATTGTTTTTTTTAATAGGGAAAATTCCAATTAAAATAGATACATATCCAAAGTTACAATTTTTCAGGTTATTTGAACACAATATTTATAAACAAAGTTTAACTGAAAATTATTACTGCTCTCATCACTATAAAAAAGGATGAAGCATATTTTGAAGTCATTCTAACACAGCATACAACCTTAAAATTTTTTTTCTTATTTCTTTCTATAACATGGACAGCCCAGAGATAATTCTTCCTATTTTCCCTGTCATTACTGAGCTGTGGGAGAAAAAAAAAGTTTAAAAAGAAGTTTTGGCATCAAACATTTGACTGCCAGTATCTCTCAGGTTCTTATTTGTACCTTTTAAACTAGTCTTAAGGTAATTTCTGAAATTTTTAATTCTATTTCTAAAATACTACAAAATTATCAAAATTTCAAGAAGGTGGAAGGTACATTTCAAAGCATTTAAAAATAAATCATACAACTGATTAAATCCCAAATTAATACACTGCTAGTAAACTTCAAAGTGCATCAACAGTGTGATGTGCTGATACTCTACAGTAAGAAAACACAGCTGCAGGAAAGTGCCATGCCCAGCTCCCTATACACTACTCAACAATTTATAAAGGGATGGAGAGGCATGTTAAGAAATTTTTCTGCACTGCCTTGAGACAGTTTAGATTCTCTTGCTTTTTTGTTAAGATATAAGTTACCAAAGACATACCAATTTTAAAACCACGGTAGGAATGGTTCCTTTATTTAAAAGGTATTTATCAAATATCTACTAGAAATATACAGCACGGTGTAGTTTAAGTCACAACAGAATCACCTAAATTCTAGTCTTGTGACTGAATTTAAGGAAGGAATAGTATACAGCAGATTCTTCTTACTTTGGAAATAATTCAAGGAAAATGATTAATAATAGTGTAGATCGAAGGCTATTCTGTTATTATGATGCTAAAAAGAATACTTCACTCAAGTTACTCTGGAACTGACATGAGAGCAAGAATCTAAGAGCATGAAAAATTTATGCTGTGCTTTACTTAAGTCTTGAAAGGAATCAAAAAATAACTAGCAGTTGTTAAGAACATGCACTCAATCTAAAAGCTGACAGACTCAGACTCCAGGTCTAACTCGGCCACTTTCAGACTGTCAGCAGAGAGTATATTTAATGTTTTAACATTTATTATATTACACCCTTCACAAAATTGAAGGTATATTTAAAAATACTAAATCTGTGTTTGGCTAGTTAGTAAAAATCTGTTTCTTTGTATCAGGTAAATTTTTCAACAAGATTCCAATTTATAACAAAATCCAATAGAAAAAAATATGTATAAAGCTTTAAAATATGGAAGTATCAAAATTATGTAATGGAACATTATAAACAAAAAAGTACACTGAGCAAAGAGAAAAATACACATATCCCTAGACAAGATAGTTATCACAGGTTTATCAATTCTAACAAATTTATACATTTGATGCAAACTCAATGAAACTATCAATTCAAGATCCAGACAATATCATTCCCAAAAAAAAACAAACCAAAATAAATGAAACTGAACAGGAACACTGAGAAAGAATAGAGACTAGCCCTACCAGATTCTAAAACTTCTCAATAATAAAAGAAGTATCAATTAGTAAAAGAATACACAAAACAGTAAAGGTTCTCCTTCCAATAATGGTAGAGTAGCCTTAATTAGGCTCACTTTTCTTCAGATAACAAAAACTCTGAACCAAATAACTATTTGAAAACTACTTCTCTTTTCTGGAGAAAGACAAGAAACAGACAAATTTGAAGAGACAGGACATCAACTTATGGAAGACAAAAACTGCAACAGATGAGAACTGTACTCCTGGGGCTTGTTCTAAGGGTACCTGTCAGTTGGGAGTTAAGACAGGGGAGCTAGAACTTGAGAAAAACATGGAGTTTTACTATTAAGAAAGAACCCACAGGGAGAAAAACATCAAACTGTGAATTGCCCTAAACCATATATATAGATAGATAGACAGACAGACAGACAGACAGATAGATTGATTGATTATGGGGCTGTGCTAAAACCAGCACTTGGAAAACTGAAAAAAACTGAAATTTCAGCTGCTGCCTACATCAGAGGAAAACCACTTGGATTTTGAGATCACTTCAAACTACTTGTCAGAACAAAATCAACATTCTTCAAAGAGAAGAGAATTCAGAGTCTACAATGTTTCACCTCAAATATTCAGTAATGGTTGTCATGGTTTGGATCTAGAATGTCCTCCAAAATCTCATGTGTTCAGAGGTGGAAAAGTAATTGGATCACAAGAACTCTGATTTCATCAATGGATTAATCCATTAATGGCTGAATGGACTACTGGGGGGAGGGAGATAGGACCTAGTTGGAAGAAGTAGGTCACTGGGGCATGCCCTGGATGAGTTTCTCTCCTCACTCCAAACCCCTCCCTCGCTCCCTGCCTGCCCTCACTATGCCTTGATATTCTGACACCTCAGTCCCAGAATGCTAGAGCAGGCTGACCAGATTAAAATCTTGAGCCAAAATAAATCTTTCCTCCGCTAATTGGTTCTTATTGGGTATTTTGATCACAACAATGAAAAACTAACACAACAACCCAAACAAACTACACATGAATAAATAGAAGAATGTCACTTCTAGTCAAAATTAAAAAGTCAATAGAAGCAGACCACAAGATGAACTAGCAGATAAGGACTTTAAAGAAATTATAATAAATATGTTCATGGACTCCCTACTCCCTCATTCTCCTTTTAATACCTAGTCACCTCTGTGTAAATCAGATTGGGAATCTCAGTACAATAGAAACTATAAAAATAAATCAAATAGAAATACTAGAACTGGGTATTACAAAATGAGAAATAAGAAAATTAACCTCATGATGAGAGAACACAAATAAATCTCAAGTGCTAAAAATTACCTAAAAAGAACTGAAATAAAACTGGGTAGCAAAAGGAAGTCTCAGTAACAAGCACAGTTTCAGAAAAAGGTCAAGGTCAGAAAAAGATTTTTGAAAAAATAGCCAGAAAAAAATGGCTGAAACATTTTCACTGTTAGTAAAAACACTAAATTTATACATCCAAGTGGCTCAATGAATACCAAGGAATTTAAAAAGAAAAATCATACTTAGGTACACCATTTATCAAACTGCTAAATACAAAACTGTCGAAGTAGTGACAAATGCAAAAGCTCAGAAAAAAAAAATAACTCCATTCAAACCCTCCCACTAGGAGATTTGACCAAACTCTAGCATGGTTCCTAGCAGCCTAAGGCATTGTCCTTGGGGCAATCCAGTTCCCCTTTGAGTTCCTGTCAGTAAAGGATCAAGGCGCCAAGAAAACCTGGTGCTTGTTCCATCCAACACCTGATGACAGGCAACCAGCCTCCCCTTCTTAAAGAGCATTTACGCTATAAATTCTTCCTATCTCTTTGAGAGATATTTTATGTCCTACAAATCAGTACAGTTATTCCTCATGGACCCAAAAGCCATTCCTTCAAAATGTAATGATCAAGAAGTACTCTGCCAATCTAAATTCAATGAATGTTACTCAGAAATTACCTAATAAGAAGGAAAATAAGCCTGATTAGCAAAATGAACAGTCTCAGTAACAGATGAGCCCAACCATATTCTCGGTGAACGGCCCTCTTATTGTCTTTTATAATTTTTCATTTCCCTCACTCTGCCCAAGTTCCAGCTCACTGCACCCTCCCCACTCTCTTTTTCCTCCAATGCCTAAGTCACCTCTGTAAATCAGCACTGGACTCAATCCTTCCCCTACTGTAGTGGTTACTGAATAAAATCCAATTTGCTGCCTTTAAATCATGTCTGCTTTATCTTTAGCTAAAAACGCCAAGGCAGAACAGTGCATTACATGTAGAGGCATAACTACCAACTATTTATCATCAGAAACAATGGAAGTTAGGAGACAATGGAACAGCCACACAAAATTAAAAGGGAAAAACAAACCTCTCAACCTAGAAGTTCATAATGGACAAGAGTATTCTTAAAAGAAGTCAGAGCAAATAGTGTTCAGACAAACAAAAACTGAGAACTTGTTTCCATCAGTCTGCACAAGAGAAACGCTAAAGGAAAATTCTTCAGGATGAAGAGAAATGGCAACTGATGGAAACTCAGTATCATGGGGAAAAAAATTAGGAGAATTTTTAAGTATTAAGTATATAGGTAAATATGAGAGGTGATATCCTTTTCTCTTAATTTCTATAAAAGGGAGATGACAACTTACAGCAAAAATAATATCTGAAAAAGTTGGTGAATAATAACTCAAAAGTATGTTTTCTAATTATCTCCCCAGCCCTATAGTTACTTTTAATACTGTCGCCTGATATAGTTACTTTTGATACCTCCTGTCTCCTGAGTGCAATCAACAGATGTTAAATGTAACTATACTGTTACAAAAAGGATTCATACTGTAATCAAAAAAAAAAAAAACCCAAAATTAAAATCCAGCGATATTAATTAAAAGCCACATTAGAAATTAAAATGAAATATTAAAAAGTAACTCCCAAAAAGAAAGGGAAAACAATAGACAGAAATAGTAATACTTCAAGACTATTACAAGAGATAAAAATACATTTCATAAGAGAGTCAATCCATCAGAAGATATCTAAAAACAGAGTTTCAAAACAGATGAAGGCTGGGATGATGTAATTCAGTGGAAAGAGTGCCTGCCCAGTGTGAGTAAAGCCCTGGGTTCCATCGTCAGTTTTGTGGAAAAAAAGATGTCAAAAATGCATGGAGCAAAAACCGATAGATCAGAAGATATGAACAAATCAGCAACCAGAATAATCTCAGTAAGTCTGACGAACCACACACACACACACACACACACACACACACACGCGCGCGCGCGCACGCAAAACCGGATATATCTTAGAAGAGATGTACAATGTTATCAACGCCCTTGATCTAACTGATGTTTATAGAAGTCTAAGTAAATGCACATGAAATATTAAAAACATACACACCACATGATGAGGCCATAAAAATGTCAACAAATTTTAGAATCAACAACACACATTTAAGTAAGCTCTAAAAATAAGAAATCACAGGAAAAAATTAGAAAATAAAAGATAAGCATTCTACAGTATAAAAAAATAAGGGGCACTGAAGCTAAAATAGTCCTTAAAGGGAAATTTACAGCTTAAATATTTATATTAAAAAGAAATACGCTGGGGGCTGGGGTTGTGGCTCAGGAGTAGAGCGCTTGCCTAGCATGCGTGAGGTCCTGGGTTCGATCCTCAGCACCACATAAAAATAAAGGTATTATGTTCACCTACAACTAAAACAAAATATTTTTTTAAAAAAATATGTTCGGCTGGGATGCAGCTCAGTGGTGCAGCAGAACATATGCTAGCATGTTAGGTTCTGCATTGAACACCCAATGCTAGAAAAAAAATTCAAATTAACAATTTCATTAATACTAATCTGGTGGTACTTACAGTATAATAAGACAAGAGAAAGTAAAGACAAAAAATAATAGAAAGGGAAGGAATATAACTGATTTTGGGGGGGGTGGGGGCAAGGACATCTGTTTCCACAGAAAATATTAAGGAATCTATGAAGTAAGTTCTAGAACTCTAGTGAATTTAGCAATACTGTAGGATATAAGGGCAATTTACAAAAATCTACTGTTTCCGCTAAACTAGTAATAAATTACTTGAACTTTTGAAATTACAAATGTCAAAACATAAAATATCTAGAAAGAAGGTTCAGCACAAGATCTGTATTACCTATACATTAAGAACTAAAAATTTTGTGAAAAGGTATTTTTTAAACTAGGATTATACACAGATCAATATTAAGATATCTACTTGCCCTAATGATTAAGATCTATGATTCTGATCTATTACAGTCGTGATTCTAGCCAAGTGTTTTTGTAAAATTAACAAATATAAAATGTATACAGAAATGTAAAGGATCTTGAATAACAACAAACCAATGTTGAAAAGGAATTACTGATACACTGCTGAATCTCAGAAATAATCTGCTGATCAAGAGAAGCTGAACACTAAAGACTAATGAATGATTCCACTGACATGAAATTCTCCAAGGGGCAAAACACCGAAAATGAAAGAAGAGAAAAACAAACACTGGTTAACTGCTGGGAAAGAGTATGAAAGAATTTTCTGAGTAACTGAAAAGTTCTATTATATACTGGCATATGCAATGTCAAATCTAATTCAACCAAACACCTCATCTATGTACTTTACCATTTGAAAATGTGGTACCACATTACCACAGGGAGATGGACATGAAATAATTCAAAGAAGTGAAAAAAAAAAAAAAAAAACGGAATAGAAAGTACTAACAACATTAAATAAATTACATAGTAATTTAACACATGATAAAGAAAGTTCCCTATGAATTGATATGGAAAGGTCTCTAAAATATATTAAGCCAAGCACAGAATAGTATGTATAAGATGCTATGTTCCAGGTTCATTAAAAAAAAGATAGGTTAAAAAGATCTTCAAGTATTTGCTTATACAAGCATAAAGAGACACACACACGATGAACAGTAGTGATATGGGGTGGGAAAGAAGGGAAGATATTTCAATTTATGTTTGAATGTGAAAGTATTGCCTTTTACTAAAGTTAAACAAAACAAAACAAAACAATACATAGGCTCAGTGGTCTGTAATCCCAGCACTAGGGAAGCTGGAGGCAGGAGGATCACACATTTGAAGCTGGTCAGGGCAACTTAGCAAGACTCTATCCCAAAATGAAATTAAAAGGGCTGAGAATGTGTAATTCAGTAGTAGAGCACTTGTCAAACATGTTCAAGGCTCTAGGTTCAATAGGAGGGAAGAGGAGGAAGAAAGGAAGGAAACAGTGCTGCAGAAATAAATACAAGGCAGTAATCTTTATAAAATATGCTTCTAACCTTAGATAACCAAGCATGTTAATTCCTATTCTACATCATTTCAAGCTCACTGTGTCCCATTACTTGAAAAGACAAGTAATAATAACATGCCAGCCTAAGTCCTGATTATCCTTTCTGATACAACGTCCTCTCTAACATGGGCTTTCAGTATTGATTTTCTTCCACATGTACATACATCAAATGCCTTTGCCTGGCTACCTTTTGACTTCATTAGTAATTCTTTAATATGCCTTGCAAACTAATCAATTTTTAAGACTTTGTTTGAAGGGCTTAAAACAGGAAGTTTTAACCTCCCACTCTTCCTTAAAAATTGGTTCTGTATAACCATCGTGTATTTCCATGCAAGACTCTTTACTACCCAAAGGTCCTTGTATACATATACATATCCTGCAAACAAGGTATTTGGTAACTCAATGTATTTTCATAGCACAAAAATTGGATTACAATATTTCTAGTCATACTAAAACCATAACATTTGAAATTTATTGGATCTCTCAGATTTTCAGTTGGTTAATAGTTGTAACTTCCATTATGGCTAATTCTTAAAAAAAAAAAAAGTACTAAAAGAAATGAGTGCAGGAAAATTTTAGAAGTAACACTGATTAAATAACTATAAAAAAGTCTTTTATACAGTCAATAACTTACAATAAATCTAAGCTGTTATCTATTTTAAAACATTATTTTGTGTAACACTTAAAACAGTCACTTCCAATTTTATTTACAGGAGGTACCTCAAAAGTGGAAAAATGCACATCTAAGAATCAACAAAACATTTAATAACAATTATCTTTGTAAGTTAGCTATTACATATCAAGCGGTGTAGACTAAATAGATGATGGGTCTCACTTCTACAAGCTATGTAAAAGAAGTACATTTCATTCAGCAAATTGTTACAATTTTGGTGGCTACGTAATTGAATATAAATTAGTCTTTTGATATGCATAAATTCATACTACATTGTGTTTATACATTTAAACAATAGTAAGGGAAACACAAAAGAAATGTCTGTACAGTACTCAAAATGCAAAAAGCATGAATCTGTACAACAGCAAGCTATTTACAAGTACTACAGATAGAGTAGAACTGAAAATGTTAAGCTAATAAAAGTACTTGCTTGTGAAATCAACAATATATCCTTAAAAAAAAAAAAAAGTTAAATATTTGTTTTATGATGCTGGAGATTGGAAAGTTTATTTTAACAATGATAGCAATATCCATCAGCTCAATATTTCCTAATTATTTAATTAACCTCAGGACACAGGTAAAACTCAAGTACTTATAAGTATGTAAAAACTGATCTCATAAATTCTGCCTGATCAAAATTTTATGTATACCAATGCAATTAACATAGACTATTACAATGTCAAAATAAGATGTAATATACCATAAACCATTACAATGATGTCCCTGCTTTAATATACAAATAACCAAGCATACCTATGTTAGTCTCCCACACAAAGTTCCACAGTTCTTTGTGTAGAGTACAATTTCTCAAAGGCAGATTATTCCCTATTAATTATGTAACTTTCCTGCTTAAATACCATGCCTGAATAAAAAAGATGTGAAGAAGAGAGATGGGACAGCTATTAATAGTCCTAGGGTACTAATTACCAATGTTATTTGCTGGCTTACAAAATATTAGCTGAGCACTGGATTAAACCAAATCACCTGGCAATAAACCTAAAGGAAATCCTTTATCAAACTTCCCTAGTAAGCACACTTACAATGAATATCAGTAAAATTAACATACTAAAACTTCATCTAAAATTAAAATCTTTGAAAACTGAAAATGTAAAATCTGTTGTACAATATTAAAAGTATATCTAAGAAATCATACTTTATACACCTATCTAAATTGACATTTTGCACTTTGAGCCAATCAGTCAGAGACTGTGACTGTGTTAATTAATATGCTTTTTACATTAAGGACATGTATATTTATTCACAAACTTGTTATTGGGAAATAAAAAGAGAAGCAACAAGAACTAAGTTCAAGAAAGCACTGAATATGGACAAAAGAAGATATATTTCACAGAATCTGATAACCTTTGCAGTTTTACTGCTCTTGTCCATGTGTATTTACTGCACCAAACAACCTAAGTCAAAAGTAATAAACCTCACTGTTAAACTAATTTATTATTTTTCATGACCTTCTTGCCTAAAAATGTTTCTTCTACAAACCAAAAAATAAGAATCTAGGCTGCCCCTATGGAAAAATTAAAGCATGCTGCACACTGAGAAAAACTAAAGGGTATAAATCAGCAGAATGACATCAACAACAGAAATTTCACTTGAGATTCCAGCTCCTGAAGACTGGTATATTCATGCAATATGGACTTCAAAACAATCCGTAACTAACTACACATACATAATTACTCCTACTTACAACAGAACAATCCTTTATTTTTATATATTATTAGCAAGGCTAAAGCTTATATTTTAAATAGCTCAAAGATGAAAAGATGATCATTTTATAAAAAGAAGCCTCCGCATCTGCACACGTTGTGTCTGTCTGCGTACGCCATCATCACCACCAATTGAAATGGTTTATGGAAAACAGGAAAACTCCTACCTCCATTGGTTTTTACCTTCCCCTCCACCACCAAGAAAGGTGACTTAGGAACAACCTTGTCCTTGATAAAGTAGCAAAGGATACAAGTGAACAACTAAATTTTCTTCACTGAAGAAAACCTGCCCCAAAGTAGCCCGTATTTATTTAAGCATTTGATAAAAACTAGTATTATTCAAAGTACTTTACACAACATATCTAATTTATAGTCATTATCAACCTGGTAAAAAGAATTAACATTATCAGTGTTTTCCCAAAAAAAAAAAAAAAAAAAAAAAAAAAAAAAGAAAGAAAGAAAGAAAGAAAGAAACCTGAGCAATTAAACAACTCAAACATCACAGAGCTAATGTAGTAAGAGCCAGGACTGTTCTCTATTATTTCTTCCTCACTTAAAAGTCTAAGTTCTTTAGGGTGCACTCCTACAGAATGAAGGCTTAAATCATGGTTTCAAACTTCTGTAACAGTAGAAATGTTTTCTTAAGAAATGTTAAATATTCTTGAAAGATACAAAATACATTAAAGTATCTACTTATGTTTTAGTATTATCTACTTATTATTTTGTCATTGAAAACAATGTGATTGTTTTGATTAAACCAACATTTTTAATTGATGGTTAATAACAAATAGTCTGTTATTTGCTTCAGAATCCACTTTTTTCCCTGTTTCTGTTTGCAAGATGTAGACAATTTTGATTGAGAAACAAGTACCTGCAAATGCTATTTTAAATGCAACTTAAAAGTTGCTGTTTTGCAAATACTAATAATTATGTCTTGAAAACTTGGGATATTATTGAACAAAAATAACGAGAAATATAAAAGCAAGGTGGTAGGAAATTCATTTCAAACAGTTGAATCACCACCAACAGCTAGCATGCTTTACATTCCTTCACAACTAAGGCATAATTTAGCAGTAATTAAATCTGGAGACAGTTAATAGGGTTCTTAACTAGCTTAAACCTTCACTCTGTTTATAAAATTTTCCATCTTTATCCTTCAGTAATATTAAACAGTCATTACAAAATAAACTCCATCACCAAATATGCATCCTAAGACATCAGGGTTTCACCCCAAGTTCCAAAACATAATGGAGCAGACCTAGATTCCAAGTACCTGAGCAGTACTTGGCTTTTGACAGAGCTCACCACAATGCTATGGCACTCTTCTTACATAATTTTAAAAGAAAACACACAAAATGGAATTTTAAAGAATATGCAAAGCTGAATCTCCCTTATCAACAATAACACAATGAAAAAAGTTCAAATCTATGTTCAGAGATATCGGAAATACCTTTATTCCAATGTCTTCAATATTCATGAAACAAGAACTCCTATGGAAGAATTTTAACAACCCATTCTATCATGAAACACCAAGCAAAGCCTTATAGAGCTGATTTCTTTTGCAGTACTGGGGATTGAACCCAGGGCCTTGTGCTTGTGAGGCAAACACTCTACCAACTGAGCTATATTCCCCAGCCTCTACAGAGCTGATTTCTAAGATTCAAGCAAACATTTCAGAGGGGAAAAACTCAAGAAAAGTTCCAACCCTCTCAAATTATTTATGTCAACTTCCTGGATACCTCAGTAAAACAAGCATCCCAAACCCATTTTTTTGCAATTCAAAACTTTTCAAACGTAAGTTAAAAGCACACATACATATTCATTAGCTAGATTCTACAATTAATATTTGTCTTATTTACTCTACCATACATCTATTCATCTAATTTCCCCTCTATATATCCACCAATCTTATTTTTTTTAGATTATTTTTAATAATTTCAACATTTTAGAGCAATTTCCCTAGTCTAAAAAGAAACCTACACCCTCAGGAGTCATTTCCCATTGTCCTATACCCACTCCCATCCCCAGCAACCACCAATCTACTTTCTTTGTGTGCTGGAGATTGAACCCAGGGCCTCTCACACACAGGCTCCTTGATATCTACTTGCTTTTTACTTTTTGCAGTACTGGGGATTGAACCCAGGGGTATTCTATCACTAAGCTACATCCCTTGCTCTTTTTATTTTTTATTTTTTTATTTATTTTTTAAAATTTATTTTTATTGTAAACAAATGGGATACATGTTGTTTCTGTTTGTACATGGAGAAACAGCATACCATTTGCATATTCATACATTTACATAGAGTAATGATGTTTGATTCATTCCATTATTTTTTCCTTCCCCCCACCCCTCCCACCTCTCATTTCCCTCTATACAGTCCCTCCTTCCTCCATTCTTGCCCCCCTCGCACCCCCCATTACGTGTCATCATCATCATTACGTGTCATCATCCGCTTATCAGTGAGATCATTTATCTTTTGTATTTATGTCATATACCTATTTGTTTTAATGCCAGTATCACACTGTGTATCTTGAAGTCAGATATTTAAGCATTCTAACCGAGTTTTCCAACTCACAAAAATTATGTATCATTTTGCCAATTTGTTGTCTGATTGTTTCAACATGTGGCTGTATCATGATTGGTCTCCACTGACCTCCTCATGAGAAAGGATCACATTTTCTTTTCATATGTTGAGTAATTTAGGATTGTATGTTGGACCCTGTGAATTTTGTGATAAAGATCAGGGCTTTTGTTACATTCTTCCAGTAAGTGTTAATTTATGGCTTAAAAACAATTGGCTTGTAGAACTCAAATCGCAAACTTGTCTTTGAGTAATTCAAACCAGTTTTTTTGAATCAGCCTTAGCAGGGCTATCCTAAGTTTACCTCAAATGTATGAGTCTAGGGATCAGCCAGTACTTCCAGCAAAGTTTCTAAGTAAAATCTGGGGCTCTCCTTCTATAGCTCTCTCCCTGCTGAAATTCTCTCATTGTTCAGTAGCTGGGGTTGTCCCAAACTCTGACCTCTGGTCCTTCAGGCCAGAATATCAGTGGGTTTTGTACTGGACTTTCAGTTACCAGTTATACTTTGGATAAAAGCTACAAAAACAAAACCCACTCACGCCATTCCCTTCTTCCAGTCGTCAAAACCCCTCTAAAATATGCTATTTTTGTTTCTTTGGTACCTTATGCCTTTTAAATTTAGTGCAGTTTGTTGTTTGAGTGTCCATTTGGGGAGAAGTTGCCTAGCTATACAAAACATCAGAACTCCCTCTTCGTTTTGTCTTAAATTTCTTTTAGCAAGGTTTTGGAATTTCGTGTAGAGATTCTGAGTCTTTAAAAAAAGATGTATTCCTAGATATTTAGCTATATTAATGCTACTATTCATAGAAATGTTTTCTCAGTATCGTTTCCATTTGTTTGCTAGTACTAATAAAAATATTGACTTTTAGACATGTAACCTGCAAAGTATGGTCTTTTTAAATTTACTCATTTGCTTTAGTGGTTGAATTAGATTCCTTAGGATTTCTTACATAAATGATCATGTCATCTACAGACAGAATTTTCATACATTCTTTAAGATCTTTATGTTTTCTACATTTTATTTTCTTGACTTATTGCACTAGCTAGGTCCTCCACTATAATAATGAACTAAAGACAGGAGAGTGAAATCTTGTCTTATTCCCGATCTTAGGGAAAACATGATATTTTTTAATTTTAAGTATATTCCTATTTGTGGATTTTTCTTGTATGTCCTTTTGTCAGAGGAGGAAATCTGTACATAATCTCATTTGCTGAGTTTATCGTGAATGGATGTGAAATTTTCTCAAATGGTAAGGTGCTCTCATGGTTTTTCTCCATTAATCCAATTAATTACATTTAATTTTTTAAAGTTATAAACTTACTGCATTGTTGGGATAAATCCCAATCATAATGTACTTCTCTTTCTGTATATCGCTAGAGCACATTTTAACAATTTTTCATCGATGTTCATGACAAACACTAAATAGTAATTTTTCTTCTTTTAAAGCCATAATTGTCAGGTTTTGCTATCAGACTATTCTGACCTCACAAAACAGCTTTTCATTTTTCCCTGACCTTCTATGTGATTGCTAGCATTTCCTGCTTAACTGTTTGTTTTGTTTGCTTTTGTTTTGAGATTGGGGGTCTATGTTGATCAGGCTGGCCTCCAACTCCTGGGTTCAAGGCTGACTCAGCCTCCTGAGCAGCTGAGACTACAGACAAGCACTACCACACCAGAAGATGTGCCTATTTATCCACCTGGAGTGAAGCAAATCTTTTTTTTATTATTATTTGCAGTGTTAGGGATTGAACCCAGGACCTCATGTACACTAAGCAAATGTTCTACCACTGAGCTATGATCCCAGTCCCTCAAATGTTTGAATCTACCAGTAAAAATGCTTGGGCCTAAAATTTTCTTTGTGGGAAAGCCTGATTAATAATTCACTTCTTCAACTCTTATAGGGCTATATAGATTTTCTACTTCTTCTTGCATCCACTGGTTTAATCTAAATTTTAATATTCATTACAAGTACTCATCAAATTTCATAATGTGAAGATCTTTATAATAATAACCTGTCATCCTTTTACTGTCTGTAGGACCCAGCATGAAACCCTTCCTTCATTGCTGATACAGGTCATTTGTGCTTGAGGGCTCTTTTGTTTTCTTTTTCTTGATCTGCCTACTTGGGTTTATCTTCCCAAAGAAGCATCTTTTGACTTTGTTAATTATCCCTATTGTCTCTTATCTGTTCACTGATTTTTGCTGTTATTTTTGTTATTTCTTCCTGCTACTTTTCACTTTACCTTTTTTTCCCAAAGTTACTTAAATGAAATCTTAGGCAATTTTTTTTTCTTTCCAAGTATAATTTTTAAAGATGAAATTCATGTTCATCAAATGTTTTAGCTGCATCCCACATATTTGATGTTTTATTTTCATTATCATGTTTTGAAACGTACTCTAATTTCCCTCATTTTTTCCTAAATAAACCATGAGTTAAACAACTGTATTATTTTCCAACTTTTTCACAGATGTCTTACTGACATTAATTTCTAATTTCATTCTATTGTTGGCAGAGAACACACTCAGTGCATTCTGATCTAAAATTTGAGATTTGGGCCTCACCAAGTCTTTCTTGGTGAGTTTACCATGAACACTTAAAAATTAATTAGAATGTAAATTAGAACTTCTATGTCTGTATTAAAATTTTTTTTTTTGGTCTAACTGAACTCTCCAACTTGAATGTGGATTTGTGTCCCATTAACTGTATCAAGCTTTGCTGCATGTATTTTGAAGGTCTTTATTAAGTAGATATACATTTATGATGATGACTTTCCAAGTCAGCATTTTAGAGATGTCATTCTACAATCTTCTGGCTTCACTGCTTTTGATGAGGCCATATGCCATTCATTTCATTGATCCCCTATATGTTACATGCCATTCTTTACTTGGCTGCTTTAAGATTTTCTCTTCATTAACTTGACTATGATATACTTAAGTGTGATTTTCATTTTATTTACCCAGCTTGAGTTTAACAAGGAATCTCACTGTATTTTTGATATATGACTGCTGACAGTTTTCATATCATACCATTCATTCCCTCTTCTCCTGCCTCACATTTGGGCAAGCTGATAAGAAAAAGAAGGCATTAGCTCCGGTGCTGGTGGAGTTTCAAACCGTCAAGTCTTGGCACATTTACAAGTGCAGGAAAATAACCCCAGCCTCCAGTCCCATTCCCTAATTAACCTCAAACCCCAAGCCAGTCTCCTATTACTGTTCTCTCAATTCATTTTTGGAACAACTTGGGAACCTGTCCTGCTCTTCCCAGAAAGCCTTAGTATGTGATTAATGAACCTTTTCTGAGCTCTCAGTGCATGTGTGGATGGTAACTTCAGTCTCCCATCAAAATCAAATCTTAGGTGGGAGGGAGGGTTCCTTCCCACCAACAGTTCACATTTACTAAGCACTTACAATGCCCAAGGCATAGTACTAGGCCCTTACACATATCAAATCACTTAATCTACCAAAACTCCCATGAATCAGGCATTCTAATCCCCATTTGATACATGGGGTTCTGGTACTGGAAACACAGATTTAAAGTAACATCTAAGGTCATAAAGCTAGCAAGAAGCAGGAACAGAGGCTGTATTCTTTAGTACTAATTCTGTTCTATGCTTTATGTAGCTCCTATAAAGAAAAAGCAAATATAAACACAGCAAGTAAAAACTAAAAACTGATATCGGTCTAGTATACCAGATATGTAAAACATGTATGAAATGTGCCTAATTATAAAAACTAAAGATTTCACTGTGAAAGAGATTGTCTCATAAAAGAAAATTTCTTTGGACAAGTTAGTGGGTGGCACCTATTCCAAATTAAAACAAGGGCAGAAAACATAACTTCCACAATCAAAGTCCTCTTACTCCTCTTTGGTTTGGACATAGCCCTTCACAGAAGCAGGATGGGTGGACAGGGGATTACTGGAGAAAGTTTTCCCGGTAATTTTTCACCTCTACCTTCAAGTGTTATGTTGAAAACATTACCTGAGATCCTACTAAATATTTTTATAAACTCTGAAAAATAACAAATATCAACCCTGAGCATAAAATATTCCCAGCCATTGAAAAAATTAAAATATCAATTCTAAAAGTGGTTGGTTTGAATATTTTAAGACTCGCCAAAAACAGAAGCTTTTTACTTAAAGAAAAAGCTACCACTAAAAAGGAACCAATGACATTTATTTAATAATATAGTAATTCAGCTTGTGGAATTTCTAAACTTATTTTCATATATATATTTTAACAATTAAAAAATAGCATCTTAAATGACATAAGAAATTCTGATAGAAATGCACCAAAATCTGGAATATACATCAAAAGACAAGGACTGTAATACAGAATGGGATCCTATGAAATTCAAGGTGGTTTTTTTTGTTGTTGCTGTTTGGGTTTTTCTGAGGTGATGGGATATGAACCCAGGGTCTCATATATGCTAAACGAGTACCCTATCAATGAATTACATCACCAGTCCTTCAACATTTTAAGTCACACATTATTGTAAATCTTGAATTTGGTTGTAAAGAAATAATTTTATGACAATATTTTTTTAATTAGCATTCCATAAAATAAAAACCAATTTATATTTGTATAATGCCTTGAAGTAAACAAAGTGCTTTTACATTAAAAGTTAAATTACATAGGTAATGTACATAGACTAACATATTACATGGGCAAAATCCCTTTGAAATTACTTAAATCATAAATTTCTGTTCAGTATCCAACTCTAGACTTTCATATGAACGGAAAAATAAACTTCCTTCACAACCCCTGCTTCCCATTGGTCTAGCAAACTAGCGATAAATTTTATCCTCTTATGTACATATAAAGCCATAAACAAAACTCTAAAAGAAAAAAGGCTGGGGTGGGGCATTTAATCAGAAATCTTACATATTTCAGATCTAATTTAAGCATCATTAATAAGCAAAGCTTCCTAAGAGCCTCAAGATGACTATTTCATGGTGCTTCCCCTAATAATCCAAAGGCAGAGCTAAAAGTCAGGTTGAATTTTGAGAATAAAGACTAACCTAATACTTTCAGGAGGGAAAATGATAGCAATGGGAGAAAATTCTAGTTAAAAATAGTCATAATAAAATAGTCTCTTTGAATATAAACCACCACTGGATAGCTTAACAGGTAATTGTGGTCAAACAGTGTCTGGATTAAGTAAAAAACGTTTTTGTTTTATAAAATGGTATAGCTTTCAGACAGATGCACATCACATTACTCCACTCTCTTAATATATTCTCCCTGTCCCCAGCAATCACTAAATCTGAAATCCTAAATTTTCAAAAGGAGTATGTACACAACACATGAAGCAAGTTGGGCCTGAAGCATTCTCTCCACTGCCCCATATCACTGCTTTCTCCTTTCTGCATAAAATCTTAAAAATATCAAGGTTTTTCCATTCATGTCTAAATATATGTATTTATGATAAATCTCTCTTCAGAAATTAAAAATTCAGTTTAATATAAATCAAAGCTTTATTGTTTCATTTACTTTCACTCATTCCACTCCACTTCCCCTAGGTGTTAAAAAGGCCCCACCAGATTCTGGCTTAGCAGGAAGAGGGGGGCATCTGATATGACAAGAACATGGTGATGGGGTCCGTGGAGTTAAAAAAGACCCAGATAATGATTCCCTCCAGTTGGCTCCAGTTGCAGTAATTTCTCAGGTCGCTCTGCCTGGATCAATATGACCTGCAAATCAGGTTGGGTCTCTTGAGCCTCTCAAGACAAGACTACTATCATACTAAAGTCTATTCAATCCATGCAATAATTCATCTTTAACCCATCAACACTGTTAAGGCAAACCTTTCCCATCATGCCTTTTTTCATTTTACTGATACAAGGCTCCAGCTAGTTTTTTGCTTTTTAAGATAGAAGTCAGAGAGTCTATACAAAACCTCTCAAGCCTCATCAAACATGAGTCAAACTGAGTTATCTCCTGTAGACTGTCCAATTGGATGAAGGAAAAGGGAAATGCCATAATACACTACTCTCTTCAAGGAAGTTCTCACTATAGGATCCTCCTCCTATTCTTGATTTCACATTTTATTTACATAGTCTAAATATGAGTGATGGATTTAACTGCAGCAATGCTTGTCTCAGGAAATCCTTTCTGCAAGTCCTGAGGAATCACCATTCCTTTTGAAAGTAAGTTTCAAGTAACCAACTGTTCTCAGATTTGGAGTCTCTGAATAAATACCAGGATGACTTCCCATTTTAATATTGTGAATACAGTTCTACTGCCAGGTTAAGCAGGTCACAACCGGCCAAAGTTCCTTTCCAACACAGATGGAAAAGAAGAAGAAAAACTTGTATGAAGACAATCAAAAACTATCCAATGAAAGAACAGTTTCTAGATAAACTAAAAACTGCCTGCATTTCCTCCCGTACAGTCATTTGCAGATTCTAGGTACACGCTGAGAATCACAATAGGTCTGGGAAAGAAACCCTACTGAGGAAAAGAACATAGTAGAGCTACTGACAATCACATGAGTCTCTACTCCTTGAAGATGTTTATCAAAGCTAAGGCTGAAAAGTCAAACTCAAACTGTAAAAGGGTATTAGTAAATTTCCCAGTGTCTGAAGGATTAGGCGTTAACCTGCCAGATTTTCAATCCAAAGCCAATGACAGCACTGTTTGCAGAAGAGGCATAAGCCAGTGCTAGACTCAGTCAAATTAAAATGGTAACCCAGCCTCACCCCAATTCAATTCCTCATTAGATTAAGGTGATCAGTCTATCTACCTGACATAGGTAGTCAGATACTCTTGCAAAAGCATCATTTGCAGCATGTATCATTCTTTTATATGTGAATTTTATATACCATATGCAACATATAGCACTCAAACAACGTTTGAAGAGGTAGCAAAATATAATTGATAATCAAAAGAAGGAACCAAGAATAATACAAGTAGACCAAAAGATAATTCAGATTAGAGTTGGCACACAGACTAAATAGTAACTACCATAAATATACTAAAGACAATTCAGTAGACAAAAATGCAGAGAGAATTAATAGAGATCTAGAATCTGTATCAGAAACTAAGACTGAAAAAAGAAATCTGAAATTAAGGACTTACTAGGTGAATTTAACAGTACACTGGATAAAGCACAAAGAATCAATACACTCAAAGACAGATCAACAGACAAATGTGTGAACCGTAAACTTAAAAGTAGGTCAACAGAAAATATCCAAATTTAAAGAGGGAAAAAGAAAAATAATTCAAAGAATAGACCCAAAGAGACATTTTAATTTTAGGCCAAAAACAAGAGAAGATTTAAAGTAAAATTATAGGATATCCCAAACTAATATTTCACTATTATGTCATCTCTCTATAGTCGATGTGTGTACTACTTCAGGGGCCATGGATGCTGGTACAATCACCTGTGCTGTCAGTGGCCCATGTCAGATCACATGGGCCTGGAAGTACTCCACTAGGAGAAGGGCAGGAGTAAACAGCATGGTTAAATGTTGTCCAGAATATAGTCAGTCACATAGGAATGGTGTGGGCAAGTTGCAATGGTCCCAGTCAAGGATGGAAAGAGATAGAAGACATTGAGAAAACAAAAAATGTTTGTGACTCTTAGATTATCTTTCCTAAAGCCAGGACATTAAATTAATGGAACAAGAAAAGAAAACATGTAACTTTTTGTATCAGGTGTTCAAAATTAGAAAGACTGTTTAATTTGGGTATGAATCAATAATTTTATAAAAGAACAAAGGTCATACAGCAGGTAGGTGTTTTTGCCAATAAGGTGAATGATAAAAATGTTCCATATAAGAATGTAACATATACACAAAAAAGGTTCTGAATACCAGGGGGGTTCTGGAACAGAAGCCCCCTCAAAGAACCTAATAACTATAAATGTAGACACAACATAAAGGTCAAGGGTCTCATAAAGTGACTATCAAAGTGTGTTTCACAGGACTCTTGACCTAATCAGAAGCGGTCTCATAACTTACAAACAGTGTACAGGACAAACTGGATGCCAAGGTAATAAAAGGTACCTATTACTCAAACCTCAAAGTTCTGATTAGCATTTATGAAAAGCTTCATTGTTCTGACTTCATAAGTAAGTGTTCTATATTTGAATAAACTCAATTAAGCATAACACAATGCTGCCTAGAAGAAACTTTTTCTAAAGCAAGGTAGACAATACAATTTAATGCCTATGAGTTAACATGCACTCTCTTGGAAAAATGAAAGGAAAATGAAGACATGAAATATGTGCGACTATTTCAAATAGATTCTATTCGTGGCAACAGTGCTTTATAGCTTATAAATGCGATTTACATTATTTCAACAGACCTAAAAAGTAGTACCATGAAAGTACTCACATAACGCCATTGCCTTTTACACATGAGGAAATAGTAAATAGTACAGTCACATCCCCAGAATCTACTAATCAGTACTGAGGAAGCTGACTCAAGGCAGATTATCAAATTTCAGATTCCAAGCTCACTCCACCATAATGCTCCACATATGTATATTATACACACACACAGACACACACCCCTAAGTATGAATGACAGGGAGACAGAACAAACCTCTTTTGAAAATGAAAAGGCACTAGTTTAAGAGGAATTGAAGAATATCATAGTTTATGTTCAAAAGGAATTCTCTATTTTTATTCAGACACATAAAAGGGTACAAATACAAAGGTCAGAAATAAAAGTTGACAATCTGCATAAAGTTACTTTAGGCAGTTTTAAAGTTTAGGAGATGCAAAACAACACTCAGGTGTCAAAGTTACTTTATGCAGTTTTAAAGTTTAGGAGATGCAAAACAACACTCAAGTGTCAATGACAGCATTAAAAAGAATCATCCTAGAAGGGCACACAGGACATCATTAATAAAGCTAGCTAGCTATCACTGAGGAGAAAAAAACTAGGTGGCAAGAAAACGGGTTTTTCTACTATGTCTTCTGTGGTTGATTTTTCAATCATGTACGCACACTATTTTATGTTTTTAAGTAAATACTTTCTGAAGACAAAAATAAACATTTTTTTTAAAATACTAAGAAAATGGACAGAATTGTCCTTTAACAGAGAAATTGACTTCAAAGAATACAAGAAGTAAAAAGCCTTAAGTTGATAAAATCAAAATGCCTCAATTCTATATATACATTTAATTGTGCTGGCATAAAAATAAGACATGCTTTTATATATAAATATTAAAGGAAAAAATTACAGGATATCACTTCTTTAAGTCATCCATAAATAATCACTATTAACAATTTGGTATATTTCTCACTCAAGTTCCATGATTAAGAATAACATTTTTAGATGAATCTTTACCAAACTAAGAAAATTCCTATTTCTTATTTTCCTATTATTTAACATGAATAATGAATCAAAGCTTTTTAGATTCAAGATTAAGTTTTTCTTAAATATATTTAAGGTACCTTAAATTATGGTACCTTATATTAATAGATTTCTTGCAGCTAAATCATCTTTGAATACCTGCAATAAACTTCAGCTAGTTATGTTTTTGGTTTTTTTTTCCATAAACCACTAAATTGTAGTTTATAACTACATTTATAACTTTTGCATCTATTTGTATATGTGAGATTGGTAGAAATTTTTCTTTTACTGTTGTTAACTATGGTATAAAATGAATTGGGCTCAGTTTTCTTTATTATGAGAGTTAAGGAAACTAAGGGTTAGGATTGGGTAAGGAGGTTTTTTGGTAATAATTTGCTACTATTACAATACTGAAAGAATATAAAAAATCACTAACCTGTATGTCTGATTCCTAAGGATAAAAGATAAAACGTGTGATTACATGGTCAAAGCAACACCTTAGGAAAGCCCCTGTAACAATGTTTATGAGAATGATAAATTCTGCATTCCTACAATATACAATAATTATAAAACTTCATTTAGAACCCACAGTAACTTGCTTTAAATTTTTGTACAACTCCATTCCCAACAAGTTTTGATTTTGCTATATTGTAACTAATATGTATTGAAAGTCATTTTTTTCTTAAGTCTGATTCTTTACTAAATTATCAATTGCCATTCTGATTTTATAACTAAACTGTCTCCCTTTTCCTCAGTCTTAAAAATATTGAGATGGAAAAGCTTCATGAAACCTTATGTTATTGAGCCCATTGCAGCTTACCACGCTAAGTTCTACCACTGAATAACTTTGTGTCACCAAACACAATGGCAGGAAGGAAGCAGTAGTGATATATATCTAACTACAGCTTCCAAACGGTAGAGGCAGCAAGAGTAATTAGATGAGGGGAGTGGGAGGGGTATAAAGTTAGAGCAGAAAAATCCTGCTCTAACTTTAATCCTACCCTAAATGAGTGGGGCAGAGGACACATGGGAGAAAACCTCCAAGTCAACAAAACAGGTATTTTAGCTGAAATACACCTTGTTATTTTTAAAATTCATTAACTGATTTGTGTTCTTCATCAACTGAATGTATTTTTAGGTTTATACAATTTGAAGACATTTTATTATCACCTTGCAATTTTTTTTCCTCCAGTGCTGGGGATTGAACCCAAACCCTTGTGCCTTGCAAGCACTCTACCAACTGCGCTGTATCCCTGCCTCATCACCTTGCTATTTTAAGTAAATGAGCTTCATCAAATCCATTTCTGGGACTGGGGATATAGCTCAGTTGGGAGAGTGCCTGCCTCACAAGCACAAGGCCCTGGGTTCAATCCCCAGCACCGCAAAAACAAAAAAATCCATTTCTGTTATCCAATAATTTTATTTAAACCTTTTTGGATTTATCCATAAAACACCTTTTCCCCTCCCACTACCCATCCTTTTACATTCTACATATGTAAGAGTTGAGTGAATGTCATCTAAAATGTATCATGTTTAAGGATATTTAGTGGTTAAGGAACAAGTAGTAACTAACTGTTCTGTTAAAAAGTTGTAAGATAACGCATCAAACTATGGGCAGGAAGCAGGGGAAAGCAGTACTAGTGATTGAATGAAGGGCCTCCCACACGCCAGGCAAGTGCTCTACCACTGAGTTCCATCCTCAGGCCATTTAATTTATTTTGACACAAGGTCTAAGTTGCCTAGGCTGACTTCGAACTTGTGATTCTCTTGCCTTGGCATCCCAAGAAGCAAGGATTACAGACATGAGCTACCAAACCTTAGGGGAAGTCAACATTTTTTGACAGACAACAATCAACACTAACAAATATGCATTTAAAAAACACCAACAAAGTGAAATAGGTCAAATCCAAAAAACCAAAGGCTGAATGTTTTCTCTGATAAGTGCATGATGATTCTATTGAGGTTACAGGGGTGAGGGGGAAGAGAAGAATGAAGGAACTTTGGATGGTGTAGAGGAAAATGGGGTGGGAGGGGTGGGGGACAGAAAGATAGTAGAATGAAACAGACAGTATTACCCTATGTATATGTATGATTACATGAATGGTGTGAATCTACAACCACAGAAATGAAAAGCTATACCCCATTTGTGTACAATGAATCAAAATGCAGTCTGTAAAAATAAAATATTAATGAAAAAAAAATGAAACAATACTAAAAAAACAGCAAAATGTGGTAATTTGAAAAATAAAAAAAAAAATTAAAAACACCAACACAAAGGAGATAAACAAACTTCTAAATTTCAAGAAACGTTTGGTAATGAACAACTGTCACTTTACTTTCATTAACCAGATAAAAAGCTAAGGAACAAAAAGTTTAATGAAGAAGAAGCTATAAAAATGTGAGGAGAAATCCCCAGAGTTATAAAAAGGAAATAAAATAAGAAAACTTAATGAACCTAGGGTGACTTCCACAGTGTAAACATATCTGGAGTCACTTGTAACCAACAGGCCACTACCTGCTCTCCGTGGAAAGATCTCTACTCTCCAGCTCCTCTGTGAACCGCCTCACTGCAATGGCAATGCGAGCCTTAGATGAAGATGTGCAAAACCATACTCCAACTTCCTCTGATGAGGTGATAATCCACTAACTGGTCTCTCTCTATCACCTCCCCTTATGACAGACTCACACCTCTTTTTTTCACCTCTTTTTTTCAGATGCTTTATTAAAATTAATCTGACTTCTGGACTTTCTGGACCTAAGATTCCAATGACTCCACCCTCACCAATTCAGCTCAGGTAGATTGTAAACTACCTAGCATGGCACAGCCCGCTGTGGTTCCTAACTATCTTTTAGATTCTTCTCCGCCATCTGCTGCCCCTCACTGACACCCTATTGACACCTGCTTGCTGAGAAACTTTCACCAGCTCCCCCTAATTCTGCCTTTATACCACGTAAATTGAACTCAGGCACAATACTCCCCCAGAAGGCAAGCTTCCCAAGCCTCCTCTGTATATAGCTCCCTGAGCATTCTTCTTTTATAACATCTACCACACTTCAGATTTCTTTTTTAAAGTTTATTTTCCTTACTAGAAAGCAAACAATTCAAGAGCAAACTTGAGTTTGGTGAAGAAAATCGTATCAGCCATGCAGTGGGCATTTAATACATGTGAATGGTGAATTACCACCACCTCCACAATAAAAAATTAGCAAATACAGCTTGATTCATTCTTAATCAATTCACCAAGTCTGTCAGCTCGACTTTCAAATCACCTGCTAAATCCATGCATTCAGTGGAAGTGCTGCCTCTCGACCATCATCCTAACTATCTGCTTCCATTCACCTCACTACACACACCCCCATCCCCAGCATTTATCTCCAGGGATCAGTGATTTCAGTTAGATGGAAATCACTGAAATTCTTAAAAAAATAAATAAAATAAAAAATAAAAGATTAAAATTCATTATGAAATACTTAGTTGCCTCCTCTATTTAGACCAACATCCAAACTCCCAAAGCGCCCTACCAGTGCCCTAGATGATCAAACTCCTTCCAAGTTTTGCACTCCGCCTCCTTTTAAAATCTTTAATACAAGAAGCTACTTCCCACCAGAGAGTCTTTACTCAGGCTCTTTCCTCTGCCTAGAAGACTTCCTCCGGGAGCTGCTGTTCCTCAGAGCTCAGTTCACACACCACAATCCAGCCAATGCAGCTTTATCATCCCTCAGGCATTCTCTATCATATCACTGCACATACTGTCTTCTTTGCACTCGCTACCATCTCAAATTACATTAATTCGTTCACTTGTTTAGTGTGTGTATCTATCCCTTAGGAGGGCAAGAACTATGTTTTGTTCATTACTGTATCCCCAGCGTGTGGAAACAGTGCCTTGCATCCAGCAGACTCTCCATAAGCATTGGTAAAACACAAGAATAAGCCAAGAACAGTGACTTATTTAAGACATACATGAAACAAGTAAGATAGAAAAAAAGGGATAGTTAGTCAACCAAACAAGGCAGGAAATAACCTACTGTGAGCATCTGCAAGCAGACAGGCTAGTGTTACTGGGATCTATTATCTACAAGCATCAGGAGTATATTTCTTAAAGCTCACTGGAAGCAAGTCAAGTAGAACAGTTTTACACACTATATGCTCACACACAACACTGAAAACAATCATTTTTGAGAATTTTATATTTCTGACAAAAAAACTATACAGAAAGTACAGAAACATTTTAAAACCACATGCCACTTAAAAAAAAAACTTCTAACAGTGGTACTTATCTATAAATGATTAAATTTACACTCAAAACCTCAACCTGTTAAGTAATAGATTTTTCCAGTATAAAAGAGGTCTTCAAGACAGTCTCACTACTACATACAACATTTAAGAAGCTGCCTCATATACTATTCTTTCTTGGCAGGAATGTTGCAACTCAAGCAAAAACTATATAAAATTCATTAAAAAGTCAGCAGCCTCCTTTAACTCCTTACTGACTGAAGTTTTGATCAAGGGAGGAGAAAACTGTCAGTTACTACTTGCTAGAAAAAGAGCTTTGAATCTTTATTCAAATATCCAACCACAGAAATGAGGATAACACACAAATTTAGGCAATGAAAACTTTCTACATTTATTAATCTTATATCTTGTGTAACTAAACCTCACTGTTCAAGAAAACAATTTGTAAATTAAAAAAAAGACAACTGTAAAAATAAAATATGACAGGTTAAAAACAGTCATATTTTAATAATCACTATTTATAGGTGACTTGACAAAATTCAGTAACTTGAACAAAAATTCAGTAACTTTCCTTCAGGTTCTATAAGCAGTATTCAACAAAATACCATCAAACTTCAGATCTAGCAACACTTACCTTGGTATTGTAACACATTTAGTATTACAATTTTGAGTGGTGATAGCTTTCTCAAGCTCATCTAATCGTCCTGTTTTCTTTAGCTTCTTCACCAGACTTTTCACTGCTTTCTCACACCACTTTTCTTCCTGTCCATTCTGCTCTCCTCCTCCTGCTCCTCCAGACCCACCAGCAGATTTCTTCCATCCCAGCAGTCTCTTCACCACTGGCGGAGTGAAAGGCAAGATGGACGACATACTCTTACCCAAGGCAGCTCCACACTAGGGAAATAGTCTTGTGAATCTACCCTAGAAAAAGATATTGAAAGGATAATTTCAAGACCAACTTTAAAGTTAAATAATGATTACGATGTATTTTAGAACGTAAACTACAAAATGAGATTAAAATCCAAATTATTACTTTTACCACAGACTCAAGTTTTCTTCACCACCCATGAAAACGTTGTTCTTATTAATTTAAATGAATTGTGGTAACAAACCCTTCTAAAAACAAGACAATGTTACAAGGACTCAAGTCTTGGACAAATGTAATTTTGCAAGTAAAATCTAACAATACGTTGAACAATTTTATCACTATCATCACCACTTTATTCATAACTCTTAATGTCAATTATTAAAAGATTTTCACAAAAAACAGGAATCTTTTCACTTTTAGGATTTCAATCTGTTCTTAAGGGATTTAACAAAATACACAAAAAAATGTACAACCCCGCTTTCCCCAAAGTTTTAATTTTCATAAGTATTATAAAGAAAAACCTAAAAATATATAGAAAAATGGATCATGAAATGCATGTGAAATAAATCAAAAGGTAGTCTATAGAGAAAAGGCCCTTGATAAGACATTTACTTCAGTCTCAGTCTACTTTTTTAATTGGATTTTTTATAAATGACAGTCTATATTGATATATTTACACAAGCATGGAATATATCTTATTCTAATTAAGATCCCGTCTTGTGAATACGCACAATGGTGAGATTCACTGTAGTATATTCATATATAAATATACATAGGAGAGTTGTGTCACATTCATTCCACTGTCTTTCTTATTCCTAACACCCCTCCCTTCCCTTCATTCCCCTGTGTCGAATCCAGAGAACTTCTATTCTCCCCCCACCCCTTATTATGAGTTAGCATCTGCATATCAGAACATTCAGTTTGGTTTTCTGGGGATTGACTTATTTCACTTAGCATGATAGTCTCCAGTTCCTTCCATTTACCTGCGAATGACATAATTTCATTATTTATGACTGAGTAATATTCCAATGTGTATATATACCACATTGCTTTACTCATTCATCTGTTGAAGGGCATCTAGGTTGATTCCATAGTTTAGCTACTGTGAACTGAGCTGCTATAAACATTGATGTGGCTCTGTCACTGTAGTATGCTGATTTTTAACTCCTTTGGATAGACACTGAGGAGTGGTATAACTGGGTCAAATGGTGGTTCTGATCCTAGTTTTTTGAGGAATCTCCATCCTACTGCTTTCCACAGTGACTGCACTAATTTGCAGTTCCACCAACAATGTATGAGCATACCCTTTCACCCACAACCTCACCAACATTTATTGTTATGTATATTCTTTAAACCAACTTCCTTAACAAGGATCCTAAAGTGAAAAAAGTAAATAAAAAATCAATAAATGGAATGGTATTAAACTAAAAAGCTTCATCACAACAAAGAAAACAATCGAGTGTGAAGAAAGAGCCTACAGAATGGGTGTAAATCCTTGCCACCCACACCTCGGTCTCTTTTTTAACATATATTTTTCATTTTTATCAAGTAACAATGTGCATAGTGATTAAAGTCAAATAGTTTGACTTCACAAATATAGTTTCTCTTCACATCAAAGTACAATTCTTTAAAATCTTTTCTTTCATTCTACTTTTGATATTTATACTCAAGTAACAGGCTTAAAACAATAACCCTTTAAACGTCAAGTTTAGGTATTATTTATTGATTTTCCTGTAAAAAAATAAGAATTTAGTTACCTTACAGTAACTTTTCTTTTTACTTTCTTCTATCATGAAAACAATTATCTTCCAAACATAATAATCATGTATATAATATTGTTACTTGATAAGATTAGCACTAAACTACTATTTAAGCATGTTTCTTTTCACCCAACTTTTTGTATTCTCCAGAATTAACTCATTTTGTTTGTTTTTATGCACCTACAACAAACTCTTTCCACTGTCTATCAGTCCCTGAAACTTTCCAGTCATAATGCAGCAAAAATGCATAGCTTTCTTTTATTCATAGAGCTTTCCCACTTAAAGCCCTGGATCCTCTCACTCCAAACTGAGCTGATAGTCCTCTGACCTGTGGTATTACTGTTGTTTCAGGACCTTCCTTCACCTCTCAGGATGAAAATCCCCTCCCCTTTTTTAATTTTTTAAACCAGGAATTGAACCCATGGGCACTTAACCACTAAGCCACTCCCCCACCCCTTTTATTTTATTACTTTTTTTATTTGAGATAGGGTCTCCTTAGTTACTTAGGGCTTAAATCACTGAGGATGGCTTTGAACTTGTGATCCTCCTGCCTCAGCCTCCCAAGTTGCTAGGATTAGAGACATGCATCACCACAGCCGGTTTGAAGCTTTTTATTTTTTTTAAAGATATTGATAGACCTTTATTTTATTCATGTATTTATATGCAGTGCTGAGACTCAAACTCAGTGCCTCACGCATGCTCGGCAAGTGCTCTACCACTGAGCCCCAGTCCCAGCCCCAAAGCTCCTATTTCTTAATACTTCATCTTCATCTTTCTTGGTTCACTGACTATACTTTTTCAATTAGTATGTCATTCCTGAGAAAGGTGTATGGAAGTTAAAATAATGTACAAGTCTTTAAGAAGACTATGTTGGAAATCATTTTTATACATAATAGTATTCACTTTTTCAAACAGCATTGCTCCTCCACTTATTAAAATGATTAAAATGTGGATCTATCATAATTGTCTTAAACAAAAAAAGCAAATCCCAGATACCATCATTTCACCTCTGTATAATTCAGTACCCATCTATTAAGAATATAGTTTCTTTCCTAATAACTATCATAGTCTGAAATCATCTGACCCCAAATTTGCCTGTTTCAAAACCTCTTCATTTTACAGTTGGTTAGAGTGAAAATCCAAAACGAAGTCCACAAAGTACTAAACCACGGGGAGAAGAATGAATAATAATTTTAAAATCCCTCTTCTTGGGATGGCCAAAGAACAGTGAAGACGACTACCATGATTAAAGTACATAGGCCAACTCGAGAAACGGTAATGCAAATTATAGGTGCATAAAGAAACAACTCAACTTCTTATTTCCTTTCTGAGACAGCATCTCCATGTTACCCAGGCTGGTCTCAAACTCCTGGGCCCAAGTAATCCTCCTGACTCAGCCTCCCAAGCTGCTGTGACAAAAGATATGAACCACCACACCTGGTGAATACTTAACTTTTGCCACAGGCATCAGAAAATGTTTCGGCTGCTTGCCATTTAGTCATTCCTTACACTCAGCAATTTTTATTTTGCACATCTATTATGCCTGTAGTTAATTACCTGCTTGTTCCCAAATCCACTGTTTTTCACCTACACTTTTGAGCTTTGGGCTGAGAAGAATGAGAAGTCCTTTATAGCAAAGGACTAGTGTAGCAAGGAGAGGGGAGGAAGGTGAAACTTCTAAGGGCAGAGATCAGAGAATGATAAAAAACAAAAGAACGGATATTGGAAAAATAAATTTACCTGATGTGGAAGATAAAGTTATGAACTGAAGATTCCTGCTTGAACAACTAGGTGAATGAAAATACAACTGAGCAAAATACAAAACACTGGAAGAACATTAAATGTTATTTTACTTAAGCTAAATTTGGTGTACCTATGAAACTTCCAAATAGATACTGCCTAATAAGCAAGTGGAAACAAAGATCTGAAGCTCTAACAGCTAAGTGGTAATACAGGGAGAGACAGACCAGGGAAAGTCATGCTCACAGGGAAAAATAATATGTACAAAGGAGTTACCGAAGAGATGGTAGAACTTATAAGCAATCGGAGAAAAAGGTGTCCCAAGTGAAAAAGACAATTCAGCTAACACATCAGGATCACACAACTCTTCAGTACCAATGCTAGGATTTGAATCTAATAGCATGATGTCAGAGGACAAGTTCTTAACTACAATGACATTCTGCACTGCTCATAATATGGAGCTAAGGTGGAGACCTTAAAGGAACCACCATGAATTGAGGTCCTTGCAATATCAACAAGGCCTGCTGCCCCTAACAGTAAGTCCATTAGGATCAGAATGATGCACTAGCCCCAACGTTGTTTTCAGCTAAATTATCCACAAATTTAAAATCTGTTCAGTATTCGCAACCTATAAGACAACTCAGAGTAGCCACCTTTCAAAGGACTCAACAGCAACTTCAGGACAGTGTCTCCCTACTATCCACTGGTTAAGTCCTGACTATTTGGTATTCCTGCTTTACTCTTCCTATCCCATTTTACTGATATAAAATTGTTCACAAATACCTTGCCTTAATAAGTAACTATAGGATCTGTAAAAATGTATAATTTTTCATTCCTAATATTTGTAAATTTTGTTCTCTCCCCCTACTTCTTCCCTGTTTAATAACATTGCTAGGTTATTATCAATTCCACTAATATTTTCAGAGAATGCTTTTTCACTTTGTTGTTTATGGTAAGATTATTTTCTATGCATTAATTTCTGCTCATGTTCATTATTTCTTTACTTCTAGAGTCTTTAGGTTTGTTATTTTTTCCATAAGTTTTTTTTTTTTTTTTTTTTGTGGTACTGGGGATTGAACCCAGGGCCTTGTGCTTACAAGGTAAGCACTCTACCAACTGAGCTATCTCCCCAGCCCTTCCATAAGCTTTAAGAAAGTGCTTTCTTTTCTAATGTATAAATTTAAGGCTACATATTTCATTCTAGAATTACATACTTTATTCAAAGAACACAATTATTAAAATCCAATGGAACTTGTTGAGGCTTTTTTTTGATCCACGATTATGGTAAATTCTGGTACAACGTCCACGTACAAGGGGAAAGAATATTAATTCCTTCATTAACTGTTTCAGTATTCTACGTATGACAATTACATCAAGTCTGTTAACATCTTCTATGTACCTGCTTGTTGTAACAACTTTTGAAAAATATACTCAAAATTCCCACAAATACATCATTGTATGTGTGTCTAGTTCTCCTTTCAATGCAGTCAAAAATACTTTGGTTTACAGAAGTTCAAACTGTTACCAATAACAGATTTAGAATTTTGAGAACTCTCTGGTTTATCAAACCCCTAATATAACAAAATGTGATTCTATTTTTACGACTACTGCTTATTGTATTAAAGCTTTTGCCTAATTAGTATAACTACAGCTTCTTTCAGTTGGCATTTCGATGGTTTTATCTTTTCCTAGTACTTTCTCTTAACCTTTCTGAGTACTTACATTTAAGATGTGTCTCTTATAAAAAGCAAAAGCTGGGGTATTACTATTTAAGTCTGATAATTTTTGCCATTTACTTGGAATATTTACTGTATTTGCATTTAAGTTCTAATTTGATGATATGTTTAATGATGCATTTTTCCATTTGGTCTTCTTTTGAATTTGTCAAAATTATTCCTATTATTCATCTCTATTCTCTTATTACACATTCTTCTTTTAGTGGTTACCCTAGATATTTCCTTATTCATTACTTATTACAAGCTCACGCATATATTTTTACTATTTCCTCCATAATGCTAGAATCATAGAATACTGCTAGGTTATAGTATTGTTATGAACTACACCACCACCTCTGGTTGGCTTCTGTTATTGGGTGAGGCTCTGCAGAACTTTTATTTGAAAGAACAGCAGGTCCTTATTTTCTTACCACCTAGATAAAAAGTTTTTGTTTCAGAAGTTCGGTCTCTTAGTCTAAGCAATTTCAGAATCTGACAGACATTTAGAGGGGGAAGAAAGTGGTGGGTATGATGAAAGTCATTCACCCCTTCCTCAAGGGTTTCTAATTCTCACCTATGTTCCCAAGGTCCCTCCCCTAGTGAATCTTCAGCTCAAGGTCACAGGACTAAAAGAAATCTCAATTGTATTTTCTGAGATTCTGATTAATCTTTTCTGCCCAGCTGAACTATGGAAGTCAGCAAACATATTGAGGGTGTTTTCCCTCTGTGTTTAAAGGTCCTTCACATTTCCAATTTACCCCAAGTTCCAGCCCAAAGGTGCCCTCCATTCTGTGTTCATAAAAGAAATGTCCCACAGTCATCTGCAGACCTCTCAGCTCCCTCCTGAAAGGTACTCCCTGGTACAGAATTTTACTTACTTTAATCATTTTTATTTTCAGTTTTTTACCTTTAAATACTTTTTCTAAATTACATGGCTTTTCTAGTTGTTTTATTAGGAATCTTGAACTACAAAGAATTATTGCATCCTAGAAAAATTTCCCTAATTCTATTTCAATGGTAAATTTTCCACAATGAATCTACAAGTTCAAATAATTTAACGTGCATGGTTTTATCTTTTACTTTCAAATTAAAGTCACTTACTTCTAGAAGACAATGCTGGAGAATTAAGATTTTAAAACCAAACAAGAAATACTACAGAAGACTAGAGTGAAAAAACAAATTGTATCAGGTACATATTATCAGACTGTGTTTCACTTCTCTGATGAAGACGTAAAGAAAATCACAACAGACTGTTGCTTTCATCCTAACAACCAAAATCAGACTAATATGCTATAAAATCTTGGTTTCTCTGAAACATTAAACAGCTAAGGAGGCAAAGTTACCTGAATGGAACTAAATTCCAGGAAGCACGATGCCTTGATAGAAGAGAGGCCCACGAATAGTCTTTCCTGGTGGAAAGACTAAAAAGAAGAATAACCTTGCCACAGACAAGAGTAAAGAACAACCAGTCTACATTACAATGAATTTCAACAGCAACAGGCTGACGCATTAGAATTCCAAGATCTCAAAGAGCAAACTGCATCCACCCATTCATTCCCACAGGCCTTCACTAAGTGCTTGCCAAAGTATGCCAAAGGGTGGAGAGCAGGGCTAGAAAGTTGCAGGAGATCCCTTTAAAATATTAAGGTACAAAAAAATGCAAGGAATCTGCCCTCTGGAGAAGGGAGAAGAGAGAAAAATCAATCCAAGAGACTCCTGACATTCAGATGCCAAAGGCTGGGGTGGGACAGTAGAGAAGGGAGAAAAACTTCATCCAGATACCCTAGATATTGAACTGCCAAGGGTAGGGAAGGACAAGACTATGCAAACCTTTGGGAAGGTTTGCTTGTGGAAAAACATCTCACTAGTCATGAAAGCCTACTTGAGAATGACTGAGCAACAGACAGCTGGACTAAAAAGCAGACGAATCTCCCATGGTCCAGAAAGTTGGTGGCTCACAAATTGAGTGACCAAAACAAAAAGAAAAAGAAAAAGGTTTCAAAATCACACATGGACAGCAAACCTAGCAGAAAACAAAGTCTTCTCCAGTTCTCAAAACACTTGAACTAAAGCTAACTAAACCTGCAACAAAGGTCAGAACCAGTTCAACTACACACCTTATTACCTTAGCCTCATGTTCTATCAGACTGACCTAGGAAATACCTAGAGATATTTATTTCAGTCTCTACTGTTTTTATATAAATGTTCAGTATTTGATCAAAAATTACAAGACACAGGACGTAGTAAACATGTCAAAAAATTAAATTATTAATACACTTAGATCGGAGAAGGCCCAGATGTGGGAATTATCAGACACAGACTTCAAAATAACTATAATAAAAGCACTAGAAGATTTGATGGAAGTGATAGACAACATGCATAATGAAAGAGAATTTCATCAGACATTAAAGCTATAATATATGATCACAGGGAAATATTAGAAATGAAAAATACAGCATCAGAAATTAAAGATTTCATTAAATAGTTTTAACTACTGAAAGAAATGAGCAGAGAACTTGAAGACAGGAAAAATTAGGGTATTTAAGTTGAAGCACAAAAAGAGAAAAAAATGGGAAAAACTGAGAACATCAGGATAAAATGTCAACTGGGGGGCTGGGGCTCAGTGGTAGAGCACTTGCCTAGCGTGTGTGAAGCACTGGGTTCAGTCCTCGGAATCACATATAAATAAATGAATGAAATAAAGGTTTAAAGGTTCATCAACATCTAAAAAATATATTTAAAAAATGTCAACTGGGTTTAAGTGACCATTCTTCTCAATCTGAGATATGGATTTAATGTAATTCTTATCAAAATTCCAATAATGTTTAAGAAATTGATAAAATACATAAGTTTTAAAAAGAATCTAGAATAACCAAATCCATCTTGAAAAAGGAAAAAGAAACTGGAAGACCTATACCACCACACTATCAAGACTTACTACAAAGCCTTAGTAATTAGGAGTATAAAGTGGACATAAGATAGAAGGATAAATTATAAGAACAGAAGTCCAAAACAGTCTGTGTGTCTGTGTATGTAGTCAACTCATTCTTTATTAAGAAAATAGGTCAGTCTGCCTCTCAACAATTTTTTCAATAACATGTAAAATAATAAGCCTCAACCATTTTCTCATGCCATCATCAGGAAAAGGTAATTAAAAAAAATTTTTTTTTTTTTTTTTTTTTTTCCAATACTGAAGATTGAACTCAGAGGTGTTCCACCACTGAGCTTCATCCCCAGGCCTTTTATTTTTATTTTTTGAGACAGGGTCTCATTAAGTTGCTCAGGGTCTCACTAAATTGCTAAGAATGGCCTCAAAATTTGCAATCCTCCAGCCTCAGCCTCCCAAGCAGTAGGCATTACAGGTATGCACCACCATGCCCATCTAGGAAAATGCAAATTAAAACCACAATGCAGGGGCTGGGGCTAAAGCTCAGTGGCAGAGTGCTTGCCTAGCACATGTGAGGCACTGGGTTTGATCCTCAGCAGCACCACATAAAAAAATAATGTGAAAGTTTAAAACACAAACACACACACACACACACACACACACAAATGCAATACTATTTCACACAATCTAGAATGGTTTAAAAATTTTTCTGATACTATCTAATGTTAGTGAGGATGTGGACTATTTACTATCCTGCAGCTACTATAACAAATTATCAAAAACCCAGTACCTTAAGACAACACAAGTTTGCCGAAATTATAGTCTCAAAGAACTAAAGTCAAGGGGTCAGCAGGCTGGTTCCTTACGGAAGGTCTGACTGGAAAGTTCACTCCCTGCTCTTTTCAGCATGAGTGGCTGCCTACATTTCTTGACCTGTGTTCCCTTCTATACTTCTTCTGTCATCAAATTTCCCTCTACCCCCTTATAATAAGGACACTTGTGATTACGCTTAGGATCTACCCAGATAATCTCCAGACCTCAAAATCCTTCATAACATTCACAGGTTCTGGGAGCTAGGGCCTGGATATCTTTGGGCACTATTATTCAGCCTACCACATGGAACAACTAGAAGACTTGTTTGGGGCCAGCCTCAGCAACTAAGTGAGGCCAGAAGCAACTTAGCAAGACCCTGACTCAAAATAAAAAATAAAAAGGGTTGGAGATGTGGCTCAGTGGTTAAGTGCCCCTGGGTTTAATCTCTGGTACCCAAAAAAAGAATGTTTAAAGTGACCCAAACAAGAAACAGGCAAAAAAGCAAGAAAACAGGGAAAAAAAAAAAAAAAAAATCGGTATATTCATACAAAGGAATTCTGCTCAGGAACAAAATTAATGAGCTATTTATATACTATAAAACATTAATGAATCTCCAAAATATCATGCTATATCTTTATATCATGACTTAACAGGCAAAACTAATCCAATGAAGAAGTCAAAATGACTGTCTCAAAGGCACTGGGGAAGGGATTGAAAATGTGTGAACGCAGGCACAAAGTACCTTTCTGATGGAACCTTTCTGGAGTGATAACGTTGTCCTCTACCTTGTTTTGATGTAAGTTATTAAAACTCAGAGATTTCAACATTTCAGGTTTGTGCATTTCATCAGATATAAATTACAATTTTAAAAATGAAAAAGGTATCTAGACAAATTAAGTCCCTAAATAAAGTTAAACTACTTAATTTCTCAAAACCTTCAATATGCCAATGCACCCCATGAACTTCAAAGGGGAGGAAGTTGAAATTTTCTCAAAGATAATAAGCCTAGCCAAACACAATACACATGCCTGTAATCCCAGTGGCTCAAAAGTCTGAGGCAAAAGGAGTTGAAGTTCAAAACCAGCCTCAGCAACTTAGAGACCTCAGTGGTTAAGTGTCCCTGGGTTCTTTTGGGGAAAAAAAAAAAACCTTGTAAGCCTAGAGGCATCAGCCCGCAATGTGCAGGTAGGCTCTGCAAACACATGGAGGCAAAATTTTGTTGAGAGGATACTGTTTTGAGGGCAAAACCTGAGAATCTAAATGACAACTAAGAGTAAACTTAATTGAACCACTGTCAGTGTAGTTTCTCTAAGAGTTACGCATTTATTTAAAAAGAAATGTTAAGTATGCTATCAAAAAGACTGAACTCTCAAAAGACCATTCTCAAAGTCTTTCAGCGGAAGATACTCATGCCTTGGAGTAATTTGCTAAAAACTAATGGTCATTATCTAATTAATAATCATATTCATTCCCCTCCAGAAGGAAAAATAATCAATAGGTCCTTCAGTTCAATTCAGGAGAAACCCCTCAGAAGGTTTCCCCAAAGAGGTAACATTATGCCCAGTTTCATCAGCTTGGCTGCAGGTCCTGTTTTCAGGACACAAGAAATACACATAACAATCCTGCACTGACAGCACTGAGAATTCTGCTATAGTTTAGACACTGAAAATGTAAAAACTTCAAGAAATACAGCAGAAATGGGGAAAGTAAGGTTTGTTCAGTTAGGGAATGTTAAGTCAATTAAAGGAGCAACAATGAGAAACTGACAGGAGCCTGTTAAAGCAGTCTAATGGTAGACTATTACCAAGTACACAAATAAGCACTTCAGTACATAAAGTTCAACTTGACAAAATAAAGCAACACCCACCTCCGTCAGGCACGTGTGAAAGGTACACCTAGATACCTCTGGCCCCTGTGGAATTTCTACTCAATGCCAAAAAGTACCCTCTAAGAAAGCCAATAATACACCACCATGTGACAGTCCTATCCTAGCACGGAGATCATGACTAATTCAACCTTTGGAAGAGAAGAATCACAAAAGTTACGGCACAGCGGAAGTCTGAAAAGATAACACACCAGGCAGAAAGTGCCGCATATTTTCTAAAGACAGTAAACATTTTAGGAGCTACAAAAATGTTTAGGTTGTCACTAAAACTGAGTACAGGAAGCACTGTGTTAGGAGACAAGGGGAAAGTAAGGCCAGTCCAGATTAAATGCCAAAGACAGAAGTGAGTGCTCTTGACAGGAACATTATTCAGTTATTTCAGAGATAATTCACATTATCTTACTGATCAAATGGACGTGGCACTTTAGGGAGAAGGACTCAAGGCATGTGATGCAGCTACCTATTATAACTGAACAATATAGAATGGGACATTAGTCACCATCTGGACCATGGACAGAGGAGTAAAACTAAAAAAGGTGAAGGTTCTGGGGTTAGTTTTATACATGCTTTTATCTAGGTGGCTGTGTCCATCCCATGTCTAGAAGGCAGCATGAACTACAGTAGACTCAGGAGAGAACTAGTCAGTGCAAACAGTGTGCCCAAGTCAGACAGAGGCAACTGAACCTTGAAGACAAGTAGAGCAGTCCCAGGGCTTAAAGGTTTCTCAAACTGTTCTGGCCTATTCCGGCTCCATGTCAACTGTATACTTAGAGTTGATCCTCTTGGGAAGCTAGTGTGAGAGATCTCTGCTCCTTGTGAAAATCTGATAGCAAAATATAAAAAGAATCCACCTACAAGTGCCTATATTTTTGGTTCAATTATTCCAGTCACAAGAATTTAGCCTAACGAAATGAATAAAAATCAATTTTTTGTGTGATTGACAAAAACAAAGGGACTCCCAGCCTCAGATTCTAATTTCTGATACACTTTATTAGAAGAAACAATTCTTAGAAGTCGAGACACACTCTAAGGAATCAAAATCTTCTATTAAACCTTTAAACTTTTTCTTCATGGAAATGAAAAAAGTTTAAGCTTAGACCCACCACTTACATGTGATTTCAGTGTACATGTCTTAACCATATCAGTTATAACCAATTTGGAACTAAGTGAACACTTAGTTTAGAGCCTTAAATTTTCCTATCTTAGTAACAATGGCTGGCTGACATCCAATTCTCTCTGGACAATTTATAAATTATGTCATAAAATAATTTGTCATTAAAGCTGATAATATATTTCAACTGGCTGAACATTTATTTTAAGTATATTTAGCCAGTGCTTAAAATGTAAATAGACAATGTAGGTTGACAAGGAAGAGTGAGCAATATGTTCCAAGTTGAAGAAAAATGGAATAAGAAAATTAGATTTATATTAAATTGTTGCATAAATGTAAATGAGTCATTAACAGAAGATAGTTTGCCTTCAATAGTGTAGCAGCAAATTCTCTGAAGTTAGATTTTTCAACATCTGCAATAACTAAAAACTAAGTTCAGATGCTGTTTCTACTTCCAGCAATAAACGATACTTATATAATGCAGGTTTCAAAAGAACAGGAAGACTTTAATCTTTACTGCTGAATCAGAAAGCTTATCAAATGACACCTTAGTAAAAGTGGGATTCTCAGATTACTCACTGGAAAGTTTCAATTAGGTAAGAAGTCTGATTATCCTGAAATTCTAGTAAATAAAGCCTTTGAGTTACTAAAACTTTTTAATAGTTTCATAAATAGTATTCACTTCACATTTTATTAAACAGTTCTGATTCTTTGCAGTCTTCAACTGTGGTACTTTTGATATAAACCTTATCACTGAATATGTATTAGAAAAACTCCAAATTCTTAGAATGATTTTCATTTTCTGATGTCTAGAATTTAATTTTAAATCTTTTATGTTACCACTTTGATTTTAAATAGGAAAGAAATTCCATACTGCCCCCCAATATAGCTGGAAACATTTTTGCTCAAGTCTGAAGGTCCAGTAAGCATAAACTCACTGAATCATCCAAGCACCAAATGGGATAGCTACTATTCTTGACAAAGAATCTGAGGCACAAAGGATACTGACTTTATATACAGAATTCACTCTAGATACTATTTTTCCGTGTAGGTTTCCAAAATATACAAAATTTGGTTTTAAGGAATAAAATGGTGACCTAATCAAATTCTGTAAGAATAGCCTATTTTATTAGTGCTGTTAACAAAGGTTACTTGGAATAACGTATGCCATTCCTATTACTTATCAAATCCCTATTAAATAAAGGTCTGATTGTGAGTTTTCTGTTCTGTTCATTGATGTATTCACACTTAACACCAGTATCACACAATTTTAATTAGTACTGCTTTCTGGTTACTCTTGAAATATGTCAGGGTGAACCCCTTTCTCATTTTTAAAAAAATGTTACTGTTGGTTATTTTAAGTTAGCAAGGTAAGTTCCCAAAAAAAGCCTATAGAATTTTCACTGGAAGTGCAATTAATCTGTATTAATTTGTGGAGAACTAAAATATTTGTGACATCTAATGTTTCTATCACAAAAAAAGTGATGTGTCCATTTATTTTGGACTTAATATCAATTAGTCATATAACTTTCTCCATGAAGTTCTCACAAATCTGGTTAAACCTATTTCTCCAGGAATCTTTGTTTGTACTATGAATGAGAGGTTTATTAAAATAAATTAAGGGGTTGAAGGCGAAGATCAGTGGTAGAACATTTGTTTAGCATTCTCAAGGTCCTGAGTTCAATTCTCAGCACCCAAAATAAATTATTAGGTATTTCAATACTGCAAAAAAAGTATTATATGGAATATACCTGATGTTCCACCCAGCTGTCAAATCTTAGCATTTGTGGTAGTTCGTCAGATGTCACAAGTAAAGACACAGTAAGCACCCTATGTACGTATACCTTTCTGATCCCATTTACTTCCTGCTTACTTCTCAGAGATGACCACTATTGTGATTTTTTGCCATGGTTAACATTTTGCTACACAGTATATTCAAACAGTATTTGCACACTCTAAGTTTAAACGAACATTTAATAATGTTCATGTCAATTTGTGCTCTCTTCACTCAGTATTATAACAATCCATGCTGTTATCTATATAATCCTAAATCCTAGTGATACATTTTAGCTGACATACAGCATTCCATTGTATGACTACGTCACAGACCATTGTCCTTTCTCCTCTTGATGACTATTTAGACTTCGTTTTCCACTTTCACAAGCTATCAAGGACGGTCTTGTAAATAGTTTTAAACACTACATGAAAGCTGTCCTAATGCAGAAACTTTCCAATTTCTTATCCAAAAAAGAGACCCATAATGAGAAATGTGTTTTACACAGCAACCTAGTATATGTTTATACACACACCCCTAAAAATGTATTCTGGTATTTCTCTAAACTAAAAGTCTTGGAACCATTACTGAATAGCAAATCAATGCAGTGGACCCTGAGACATATCAAAAAATAAATAAATAAAGCAAAAAAAAATAGAAAGTAGGCCTTTTGGGGGGATGGGGGAGGGGGAGGGGTGGAGCAGTGGGCTGGGACAGGGTCTCCCTATGTTGCCCAGGCTGCACTCGAAACTTCTGAGCTCAAATAATACTCCCACCTCAACCTAAGTAGCTGAACTACAGGCATGTGCCACCACACCCAGGTAAAAAAGAAAAAAGACTTTAATTCAGTTTTTGTCACATGCAAAATATATTTCCCACTCTGGGTTTGTCAAAAAGTGAAAGAGCAGGTGTAGTAGAGCACACCTATCCCAGAGGCTTAGGAGGTAAAGTCAGTCTCAGCAACTCAGTGAGAGAGACCCTGCCTCTAAAATACAAAAAAGGCTTTGCATGTACCACTGGGTTCAATCCCTGGGAAAGAAAGAACGAGAAAGAGAGAGAGAGAGAGAGAGAAACCCACTGCATTATTACATATATCAAGGAGTAGAAATGCCTCAAAACAGGACATGATCATGTACAATTTGCCAAGTACTGCCAAAAAGGTTGTACAAATTATCACTCCCCTCCAAGAAACTCACCTGGGCTCCTATTTAACCCATTGTCACCAATCCTTGACATTATCTAATCCCTCTGATTTTAACCAATGGGATGTGTACAATGCAGAGGGGTTGCTGATATATGCATATGCTGATATATGGACTGCTAAGAAGTTTGAAAATATTTTCAGTTACTGACTTTTCAGGATTCTATTCCTATAAACCATTTGTTCACATTTACCATCTTTTCCCTTCAATCACAGCAACTATTTGTATATTCTAGATGCTAATCTTCAGCACTTATACATGCTACCTGAAATTTTAGTCAGCAAGTGACTTTTGATGGCCTTTTTTATACTTTAGTATTTCCCCTTAATGTGCTGAAATTTATTATTTTTATCTTACATGATGTGAAGAACATTTGTACCTTCATAAAAATCCTTTCACATGCTGTGATAGTCTACAAGTCACAGACTAACATTTTGCTTTTTCACCTTTAGTTATCTAACCCACTTGGGAATTTATTTTCATGTATAGTATGAGGTAGCTATCTTATCCCCAATACCTATAATGAGATGCATCACCACATGGATTGAAACTTTCCCCTATTAATTTATGGTGCTATTGTGTTTGAGTTCTTTCATTTGCTTCTATTTGTCTGTATATGAGACAGATACCATCATGTCTTAACCACTAAGGCTATATACTACATCCTGATATCTGACAACCAAATTCCCTCTCACCTGCTGGGATTTTAATTGGAATGACAATGAATTTATAAATAAGTGGAGGAAAAGTGACATCTTTATGATACTGTCTTCCCATAAACACAGCGTCTTTTCTAATAATATGAATTACATAAGTCTTAAAATGTTCTCCATTAAGATCCCATACATGTTGTGGTTTTCTTCCAAGAATTTTCTAGTTTGTATTGCCACTTGAAATCACATACATTTTAAACTTAAATTTTATTTGTTGCTTATACACAAATGCATTGATTTGTACAGCGGTTTTTTAAAAATTAATTTCATGAGGTATAACATATAAAATGCAAAGATGTTAAGTATGCAGTTTGATGAATCCTGACGAATATTTCTATCTAGATAACCACCATTCCAATCAAGACATAGAATATTCCCATCATCATAGAAAGTCCCCTTGCATCTCTTTTCAACCCACCCTCCCTATTCCACGTAACTACTGACTGATACCATCTTTAACACATCTTAATTTTACCTGTTCTAGAAATTCACAAGTGGAATTCCATCATATGTATTCTTACGTTTTCTTAACACCCTTTAATACTTTTTTTTTTTTTTTTTGGCGGCGCTGGGGATTGAACCCAGGACCTTAGTGCTTTCGAAGCAAGTACTCTACCAACTGAGCTATATCCCCAGCCCTAACACATATTTTTATATTTCTAGTTTTCTAAGAATTTTTGTCACCAACAAATGCTGTTTTATCATATGCATTTCTTCTCCATTGTCCATCAAGATTATCATATAGTCTTCTTATGTGTTAATGTGATAAATTTCACTCACAGGTTTTCTGTTTAATCATCCTTATCTTCATGAGACAAAACCTAATTAGTCATGGCATTTTTGAATTAACGCTAACATTTAGCTACAATTTTCACTGCCATGTTCATCAGTGAGATGTGACCTCTATGTACCCGTGAGACCTATGTACCCCTAAGATTATCTGCTTGGGGAATCAAGATTATGGTAGCCTTGCAAAATGGCTTTTTTCCTATTATTTTCTATAACATTTTCTGTAAGATTGTAATGACTAAATCCTCATGTTTGACAGTTCTCACCCATATGGAGTTTTCAATTAGGGTTTGGTGTTTTGTCTGGGGATATTTTAGTATATTTCTAACAAAGACTTTAAGTTCTTAAACCACACATAATCAAATTTTTCTTTTTTTTTGGGGGGGGGGGAGGTAGCCAGGGGCATTCAATCACTGAACCACATCTCCAGTCCTATTTTTTGTATTTTATTTAGAGACAGGGTCTCACTGAGTGGCTTAGCGCCTCACTTTTGCTGAGGGGGGCTTTGAACTCTCAATCCTCCTACCTCGGCCTCCCAAGTCACTGGGATTACAGGCTCCCAAAGCCACTGGGATTACAGGCGTGTACCAGGGGTGTTTTTAATTCTTACTGAAATATTTTGCTAGAAACTGTGTTTCCAAATTGAAAGAAATTTAAAGTTGTACCCAGTATTCTTGATTTATCTGCAAGAATACTTCTTTTCATTTATCAACCTTGGCAAACCTTGAGTTTTCAACTTAGCACTTCTAGTTTAGTTATCTGTTTTATTAACTGCTTTTAACACTATTATTTCCTTTCTTTCCTAACTCATGACATTCTAAACTTTTCTCTAAGTCATCATATAGCTAGCACATTAATTTTCAGTTATTTACTAACAAAACACTTAAGGTCCTAAGTTTCTCATATAGGCAACTATAACTTCATCCCAAAGTCCTTTGTTGTTGTTGTTGTTGTTGTTGCAGTGCTGAGGACTGAACTCAAGATCTTGTATATGCTAGGCAAACACTCCACCATTGAGCTCCAGCCCTATACCAAACATCTCCAGCCCTATACCAATTTTGATGGGTATAACATTTTACCACTGTTTTAAATATTTTTTCTTTTCATCAAGTTGCTCCTCATCCCATACACACACGCACACACACACGTACGTGTGTGTGTGTGTGTGTGGGTGTGGGTGTGTGTGTATTTTACTACAACTATGGATTTAGAGATTGTTATTGTTATCCTCCTATTACATAACTAACTTAACTGCACTGGGATCCAAGGATGTAATTTGTAAGGTACAGAATCTGTCAACATTTGAAGTATCCAGCACATATTCAAATTTTGTAAAATTCTATGAGTACTTAAAAAAATATATCTTCTCAATTATTGCATGGCTGCTAACTGTACTCTTACAGTCCTGTATACCTTGTTTTGTTTTTGTTTTGGATGTAGGGGATTGAATCCAGAACCTCAGAGACTCTGAGCTACACTCCCAGTCCCATGTAATTTTTTCTAACCTGTCTTTTCTTAATTTACTTGGAGGTATGTTACAATTTCCTACAATGATTTGTATATTTTTCCTTAAAATTTTGCCAATTTGACCTTACAGATCACACCTAGTGTATCTTTTCCATTTCTTTAAACTATGCCATTATACTCTTAGGTGTCTCTACAAATGGAGCATCTTTGATCCAAAAATCCAAAATGCTCCAATCTTTCTAGTGCCAATGGGATACCACACACAAAATATTCCACACCTGAACTCAAGTTTGGTCATAATCAAAATGCAACCACATTGAAAATGCTGTATAAAATTAATTTCAGGCTATGCGTATACGGCATATATGAAATATACATGAATTTTGTACTTAGACCTGGGTTTCATGCCCAAGATACCTACATATATAACATTCCATGCTCCGTAAGAAATCTCATATACTACTGGTTCGAAGCACTTCAGATAAAGGCCACTCAATCTGTACTAATAAAAATCATTTAATTCAATTTCTTTAATTTAGTAAATTTCATCTAAAATTACATGTAATTTTATAGTTACATAATTATATATGGGGTTTATGAAGATACCCGCTTATTTTCTATCTTACCTTGTGTTTTCTAATTCCTATGCATCTTTTTTCTTCTTCCCTACCTTATAATCAAATTTTTCTCATTTCTATCCCCTCACCCTCACTGATGTGGAATTATACATTCTATTTTAATTCTTCAGAAGGTTACTCATAATTTTCTTAATGGAAAACCCAGACTTAACAGTGGGTTGTAGGTGAAGATATCAGCCTATTAAAAAACCACGATAATAAATCAAATAAATAAAAGTCATAAAGGAACCAGGTGGAAGGTAAAACAGTAACCCTGGACTGGGAGGTTGCCTGACTTTCATTAGACCCAGCTATTCTAGAGGCTGGGGTGGGAAGTTGAGCTCACAAGCTCAAGACCAGACTGGGCAGCCCAGCAAGAAACACACAGTAAAGAAATTTTAAAAAGAAAACTATATCCTAAAGATAAGAAAAGAGGTAAGGAGAAAAAAACAAAATTTAGGTACCTGGAAAATAAATGAATAAAACAAATGAGAGAATACGAACTCCTCTAGACTAGCTGTTGGGAAAGCTGAGAAACATCCTGATTGACAAAATCCTCAGAAGGTTTTAACTGAAAAAAACCAGTTATAAGAGAACTAAGTCAAGAGGGAGAGGAGATAAAATGGGCAGAACTGATTAAGAGCTATTTGAAAAGGAATTATATCCTTAGATCTACTCCCCCACTCTCTTGCGGTAACTGCCCCTTGCCTAATGTTTAACCTCTGCAGAAGGTAAAAACAGCATCCCTGGACTAGGAGGTTACCTGGTTATCACTAGGAAGAAAAACAGTGAAAGAGTATAAGCACACTATACATGACTCCCAACTCCTTTCTTCTGCTGGGTTCTGGTTCCCAAATACCAATAGCCAGACCTCTACGTACTTAGTCAGAACAAGACTCTTTTCTAGGGTACCTGAGCAACCCCGGAGAAATAATATAGATACTAATATTGAGAGTTTACCAACAAACAGCCCACTCAGATCCCGCTACAATGAAAATGAAAGAAGACAGTCTCACCCACAGTTCCTGCTTAATTTTTAGATCCCTAGCTCCTAGTTACAGATTCACTTATATGAGGAAAAATGACAAACAAAAACAGAAAAACCAACTTCAAGAAAATAGAATACGGAAAGGGGGAAAATTTTTCTTTAATCATCAATACATAAGAGCAAGACAGAGCAACACTGAAACGAGAGGAGGATGCTCTAAGGAGCATTATAAAATAAAGAACAGCTCTTAGGAAAATTGATAGCTCTTGACAGCAGAAATAGTGCCATAAAAAAAGGGGGGCAATATAAGAGAAGATTGAGTACAGAAAATCTCCCAGAAAGTAGAAAAGAAAAATGAAAAGCAGTAAATAAATGTGAAGAAAACTGGAGGACCAGTTTTGGAGATCTAGGAGTTCCAAAAAGATATCAGAGATAATGGAGAGTAGGGTGGTCAAAGAAATTGAGAAAAACATCCTGAAGAAAAAGACAGGAGTTTCCAAATGAAAGGGGCCCATCAAGTCTCTGGTACAAGGGAGGAAAACCTACCTACCTCAAGGCTAGCAGCAGTGAAACCTCAGAAAGCTGAGGATAAAGGCAGAACCTGAAGTTTCCAGGGAGAAAAAAATAGGTCATAAAGAAAAAAAATCAGAATGGCTTTAGTTTTCTCAACAGTTAACACTGTAAGTTAAGTCAACACAACAATGTCTTCATAATTCTGGGAAGAAAAAAAAAGTTACTTCTAAACTAAACTTCTATGACCCAGTTAGGGTCAAATAAAGTCATTTTCAAACATGTTATTTCCAAATATTTAACCCCACACTCTCTCAAAAACAAAGCACCAAAACGACTAGCAAAAATTTTCACAAAGTTGAAGTCAAAAACGGAAAATATAAAAAGCAAACACAAATACCTTTTAAAAGATACAGAGGGAAGTTTCAAATTATCTTCAAGTTGTAGAAAAATAACAAAATATTCCCCAAATACCTACAGGAATTTTTATTTCAGAAAAAAATCACAATTAAATGCTTCAGTCAACATAAAATACATGAAATATGATGGTGCTGCCTCACAGAACACCTACAGTCTCCCCACACAAAGTTATTGTATTAGATAGTTGGCAATCTATGTTGAAACACATGAAGATAAAAAGCATCAGTGAAGACCTGACATTTCACAACTATTAGTCAAAGAAATCACAGGTAACCAGGACAATAAGCAGCATTAAAAAATCACCACATAAAATCCAATTTTTAAAAAGCAGATTTCTCAATTCTCACTGTAACTATGTTCTTTAAGTTGTAAGCTAGTAAGGAAAAGACACTGCCAACTGGAAAACTAAGTCATTTAAACAAATGCAAACAGAAAACATTCATGTGCTCAACTTTATGAACTGTCCAAACTTAATATGAGTTTGGATTTAACCACAGAAGCAAGTCATTAGTTCAAACTACCTGTTCTATGCTCAAGTTACACTTCTTTCACCTTTAATAAGCTAAGTTGAATCTGTAGCTCTATAATCAGCTTGTCAACATACAACTTACATATTGGTTTATCATTCCTAGATTATGAACAATCACCCATCACAAGACTACACAGGCCCAGACTCAAATCAGCAGAAATATTAAGCACTCCAATGGCCCTTTGAACTCTCGGTCATCTTGCCTCTCTAAAAGCAGATCTGGCACCCTCATCAAATCATGTGCGTTAGGTCCTCAGGCTATAAAAGTTTCATTAAGTCTAGAGGAGCACTGTCCAATAGAATTTTGTACACAATGATGGAAATATCCTTTAACTGTGCTATCCAATACAGCACCCATTAGCCACATATGGATATCCAAACTTAGATTAAAACAATAAAATTTAACATTCAGTTCCTGAGTCACGGTAGCTGCATTTCAAGTGTGAAATAACCACATGTGGCTAGTAGCACCCGATTAGATACAGCAGACTTCTCTAAGCCTAATGCTCCCCAGTGGTGCTTCAAAGACTTCCTGGGTGCTAGAACAAGAAAACGCGGAGCTACTGTAACTGCCCATTCCCCCTCCCAAAAAAATCTTTAAGTCCTCCTACAAAAAAAGTTTTACTTTTTATCTTTTTTATATTTTGCAAGTCTGCATAGTATTTCTCTTCAGGATTTCTGGTTGCTGCTGTATAAGCAGATGTGCATGTGCTTAAAAATATGAAAATTACTGCTTTAGAGCAGAAGTAGCCAATGCACGAACCTCAAGCCATAGCTAAACCCTGCTGACACTAAAATTTTTTTTTTTTTTTTTTTTAAAGAAAGCTTAATTGACCAGTTAACATGAACAAGGGAAAAGGCTTGGGCACAGCTTTCACTGTACCATTCATAGGCTGATATGGTGGACTACAAATTAGATTCACCACTCCACATCCTGAAATGAAAGATGTGTTTAAGATGGAATCCTTTCTTAATATTTACAAGATATTAAGTATTATTTCTTTAGAGAATTTTAGGCAGTATCTGCATATGAAAAATGAAGTTCACTTTTAAGCAAACTATGCGATCACAGACTTACTATGCTACTTCCTCCAATCAAGAGTCTTCTTTGACTTAAAAGACTCGAGGTAATGAACACATGGTCATCCAATGGTTCCTCAAAATTATTCTTCCTTACTAACTAAATATGTTAAACCTGACACTACCCTCTTTTTCCCAAAAAGGAAGGATGGTAAGCACTGTAGATTATTCAAAGAAATCCATGTTTACAGATGCAAACTAGACAAAAGTCTATACTGACTTTCCATTGCTCTACAGTATTGAGGCCAATATAATTCCGGATTTTGAAAAATTACAGATGGGTGAAACATGTCAGGATTTGTTTTCTTAAGAGTACAAAGACATATCTAAATTACCAAGCACCTGTTTTAAGAGTGTGGCTCAGTTTTAACTAAGCAGAATCATCCACACTTCAGAATGTGAGCCAAGAAGGGAAGTCACAGAAGTACCCTAATATTAGACTAGCTAATGTGACCAAACTAGAGGCAGTGTCTAAATCCACCTGGCTCGGCAAAATTATATTCTCTCTACATCATATTGCTTAACTGAAGCTGAAAGCTACCTTTGAGATGTAAATCTACAATCAACGCTGAAAAATATTCTAACTGAATACTCATAATTATACCAACATCATATTCAACCACAAGAATGAGAAGTTATACTCTATGTACATATATGTCAAAATACACTCTACTGTTATGAATTTTTAAAAATAGTTCTATATTATGAAACAATAAGAATACCACCAATCTGGAGAAATAATCAAAATTGATCAGTGATAAGCAATAAGCCTCTGTGCATTCTTCAATGGAAAAGGTTGGGTTCCTTCTGTACTACTGCTAAAAATAAATCCTATTTTTTTAATAGCCAAGGCTACCTATTCCAAGGTCACCAGTAATTATTTCATAGAGTAGATGAGTTAGAAAATAATTCTGAGGTAGGAAAGAAGAGGATCCAAGTAAATTATCAAAGCTAATAATGGGCAGAAGACACATACAAGAGGCAAGAAATCCTCAACATAAACTCTGGCCAACTGTCCCAACTTACTCTACCCTGGAAATCTCTGGCACACTCTATCTAAAAGTGCAAGTGAAAAGCGTTACATGACACTGCTGCACACTGACAAAAAAAACAATTTACTCTGAAGAAAAGGTGGTGGCACAGGGTGCTGTACCACTAAGGTCACCCTTCTACTACTGGCCAGCATAAAGACTTTTCAGTCTGGAACCAAGGCTCTCTAAATGGCAAAACAAATGTGAAACATCTTGGTTAAAGTAGGTACCGTGGATCTTTCATGAAAAAAGTCCTTTGCTATATAGTACAATGCTCTATCCCCTTAAGAACTTTAATCATCCTGAATAACAACCTGCAGTATATTATGCAGATTACTGCACTCTTAAAAAGATTTTCCCAAACATGATATAAGCTAATTGATGAACATTCATTACTAGACTTTCAGGTCTGGTCCTGCACTGAATAGCCCCAGACATGCTAGTCAAGCTTTGAATATTTTTGTATCTTGCAGATTACCTCTATTATCCTCACCCGGCTGTTATCTTTTTTTGTTGGTGGTGGTTTTTTTCCTTATAATAGGCAAAAGGCTAACAGTTCTCCATTCTCCTATCTACTCCCCACCACACCCCTGTCAAAATCTCCCACACAACCCATAATCTACTTGTTTCTAATCTGTGGGTTTAGAAGCCAGATAAACTTTGCTTGTTAGAAACATTTTAAGTAAATGCCAACAGGTTCTGACTAAAGATCTCAAAGGCTCTCCTATAATTTAATGTATAAACTGGGACAGTGGGCTACCCCAGGCCTTTGCTACTCAGTGTCTGCTTCTCAACAGCCTTTTACAATACGTCAAGGATGAGAATGTAGGCAAATCATTTAGATTATAAAGAGTCTAAATTACTAACACCCACAATTTGGGCTTTAATTGTGGCTCAGTGGTAGAGCGCTGGCCTAGAATGTGTGAAGCACTGGGTTTGATTGTCAGCACCGAATACAAATAAAGCTTCATCAAAAACTAATAAAAATTTTAAATTTTTTTTTAAAAAACCCACAACTAGAAGACAGCAAGAGAAGGGATTATTTGGAAAGGTCCTTATGTGTCAGGCAATGTTCTAGGTACTGTAACCATGAATACTAAGCCCTCATAATAACCATAAGAGGAAGGCATTGTTACCTCCACGTTTAGTCAGAAAACCAAAACTCAGGAGTTAAGTAGTTTACCCAATATTGTAACCAAGAAGCCAAATATTACTGTAGGTTTCAAAATCCAAGGTCTTTCCACTACTTCAGATCCCTACCCAATTATTCTTGATTTAATTATTTTTACATGTTACTCCTGATCCTTTCACTGAAACCTGACTAAATGAAGTTTGCTTTCTTACCTTTACCACTTTAACTAAAGGGCAATGGTTAACCAAACAGAGGTATTATCAAACTTAGCTCCACCAGTGAACAAACACCATTCTTAAAGATTGGCCATATCTTTGGTTTGTATAGACTGCAAAAATGGTGACAGGTGTCCCCCAACACTGACTGTTCCCAGTGACACTGAGTTGACACTTCAGATCTTACCCAGTGCTGTCCTGTACATATGACAGAAAGCAGTACATCTTAGGAATTGGCCCAATAAGGAATTACTGCATTCTTCCCCAATTTGTACACTAATACAATTAATTTTCTTATGCTAAACACTGGGGACTAAAGCAAGAGACATGCGAAGTTTCCACTTTCCTAATTCCAGAAAGAACAGAGGTGTACTTGTTTGTGTCAGAAGCTTTATTACTTAGTCCAGGGCCTAACAGAGAAAAAGTTGTTCACTGAATAAATGCTACTTGTCCAACAACTACAAATTACTTGTTAAATAAATGGATAATCTCTCCTGAACTGGTTTTGAAATCCTTAAAATTTCACATTTTCTAACATACTTGCAATACTTAGTGGAAAGCATCTTTCCCCTTACAGAAAAAAGGGCCTTTATAAAAAATAAAAAAAAAAAAACTTCCATCAAAAGACAAAGAATCTAAAAAGACATGCCCCTCTCCACCCTCTAAAAATGATCTTGTCCCAAGAGTATAACTGCCAGACTCCACTAAATACAGCCTTCCTATACATTACAAAAACACCCATATAAAAATGCTGCTACAAAACAAAGATTTTGGAATTCTAAAGTGCAGTAGCAACAAAACAAAAAGCAAACAATAAGGAAAACTTTTACACCTAAAATTTAAAACTGACAATATTTGCAAAACATTAAAATTCAAAAGGTCTCTAATCAGCTGTTTATGCAGCTAAAAATCTGTTTCACTTACATTGTAAAAAAGCTTCAAATTCAATGTGAAGTAATAAGATTATGGCAACATCATTCTAATATTTACAATATGAAAGTGTAAAGGGCACCTCTTGCTCTTTTGAGTAGAAACCTTTGTTTCCATTAGAATTACTGAAATACACTAAACCATCCCCGCTATTCCTACTTCTGAGTTAATACATACTACACCTGACAAGCCACAATCACGCAATTACCCCGCAGTCTTGTAAGTCTATTACTTCACAAACCTCACAGGTTGTAAAGAGTTAAATACAAGTTACAACCTTGATAAAACAAATTTTGTTGAAGATCTGCAATGTTAAATCACTTTAGGTGTAGCTACAAAGTACAAAAACCAAGCTGTAAGAGCAATTTCTTTAAGTGGGTATTTCTAACCACTTACATCAATTAAACTTGGCCAATGAATTTCCCTAAACTCAATTAAATCTATAAGATTTTAACTTAAGAGTTTATGTGGGCACTTCAGAAGAGCCCAAAGAAGTGAACTATTTATTTATATTTACCACTACCACAGCTAAATTATAGCAAAAACTAAGGAACTTTAAAAATAAAATCAGTGTTACTTTCTGAATTTAATGTGTACATTTGATAAATGATCTTGAGAGGAAATTCCTTAAATATTCTGTATCATTTTTAAAACAAATGAAAAATTCCTCAAACTATGACACTTTCAGGAAATCCATTTTACATTCCTCCCATCTCTCTTATTATTGCTTTACTAACTCTCACATCAAAAACTTTCACACTTCATTTAACTGCTGGACAAGTCTTTAAGAAGGAAACTTCTAAAAGGGAGATCAAAAGTAAAATAACAGCAAATGTGTTCAACATAACAGCCAGTTTATGCTCATATTAGAAAGCTTTCTTTGAGCCTATCAGTGGTATAGATTCAATTCACATGAAGTCAGAACATAAAAAGGAATTTTGGAAATCAATACACATTTCAGGAACCCCTTTTGAAAAGATAAAATTACTCCACCTAAGTTTGCAATTGTTTTACAATCGTCGTTTTAAAAAATTTAAAACACCACAATTTAGGACATTCCAAACAAGACATTACTGATAAAAAAAAAACGCTGCTTCCAAATTCGTTTTACCTGGCTTTTTAAAATAAAGCTCTGATTGACAACCAAATAAGTAGCACTTAGCTTTTATGTCAAGATGAGTAACAAAACCAAACTAGGTGTTGTTTTTCTTTTGTTTAAGGATCAGAAGAAAACCATGACCACCAAAGGGTAAGTAAAAGACAAAAAGTACCTGACCCAAGGTCAGTATTCCTCACAAGAGAACAAAATAATTCAAGCTGCAATTTTGAGAACCAAGTTTGAAATTGGTGAAATCAATCAGCGTGCTTTCTAAAGGCATGTGATGAAAAACTAATAGGCTGCACCCACCGAGCAACTTTCGCAAGTGCGTTGAGGATGATCCCGGCAGTGTCAGCCGTGAGCGTGTTTATGTGAGGGTACACAAACTACTCAGAACCCACGACCATTACGGTTAACAAAGGTTACAGGACGGGGTGGGGGAGTGGAGCAAAGTATCACACGCTCCCAACTCGGCTTCCCAACTCCTGCAACAAGAGCTCTAGCCCTTCGGCTTTGGAAATCAGAACCACAAAGTGCCGAGCGTGAGAGCCGCGCAGGGGAAGGGAAAAGGGCGGCCCGCCCGGCCGGGCTAGGCGGGGGCGCAGAGCCCCTTCCCCAGCGCCGACCCCGGCCCGCACGCCCACGGCCCCGCCACACCCAGCCCCCACCCGCCGTGGCCATGTGACACGCCGGCCGCGGCCGCACACAAACACGCCCCTGCGAGGCCCGCGGGCGCCCAGGCTTTACCTGCACCGTGGCGCCAGGTCCCGCCCCGTCAGATCCGGGGGGCCCGGGACCTTTTGTTCCTTCCTCTTCCGATGGGATGGAGGGGGCTGGGAGGGGAAGAGGGGAATGGGCGATTGAAGGCGGAACTGACAACACTCCCGGCCGCAGAGCCCCCGCCCCCCCCGGCCCGTGCCTGGCGGGCGGCCCCAGCGCGCAGGGAAAAGAGGGAGGGCGGGCGCACAGGGAAGGGGCCCGGCCGCCGCCCGCGGAGGAGGGGGTGGGGACGCCCGCCGCCCCTCCTCCCCTCAGGCGCGCGCCCGCCGCTCCTCCCGGCGGCCGCGCCCTCGCCAGCCGGCCCACCTCCGCTTCCGCTCTCCGCCTCGCCCGCCGGCCGGCCGCAGCGCACCCACCTCCGGGCGGCTCGCTCGGCGCTCGCGGGCTGCAGGCTCGCTGCTCCTCCGCCGCCGCGGCCAAGCGGTAGACCCGCCTCCCACCCCGGGCCGCGAGCCCCGCCGATTCGCCGGCGCAGCCCCGGGGCTGGCACCCTGCCGCCCGCTGATTGGCGCCCCCAGCCGCCCGTTAGGGCGCGAAGCACGCCGGCCGAGCGCCGCGCGTAGCGCGCACGGAAGACGGAGGGAGCGGAGGAGGGAAGGAAGGAGGCCGAGCGCCGCGGGAAGGGCCGGGGGCCGAGCGGCGCGCGGGTAGTCGCGGGCCACCGCCTCCCCACCTCCTTTTGCCTTCGGCCCGCCCCGCCTCCCAGCCGGACCGGCGGCGCCAGCAACCAATCAGCGCACAGGGAGCTCGGGGTGTGAGCCGCGCGTCGGGGGCCTCGAATCGGAAGGGAGACGTAGCTCGCTGATTGGTCCCGCCTCCCCCGTCGAACGTGAGGCGAGGCGAGGCGAGGCGCGGCCGCTCGGGGTGGGATGCCGGCGGTTTCGCTTGAGTTGGTCTCCGGCGCGCTCCCACAGGGGCTCTGGAGAGAGGCGGGGACTGCCGCGCTGGGACCGCGTCGCCCCGCGACCGCCTGACCCCGAGTCCCTTATGGCCATCAGCGCCATTGGGTGGGGCCGCCGCCTCGTCTGCTTTCCGTGGTGAAGTGGGGCGTGAACACGTGCTTAGCCCCGGAGGAGACCCCGCGCTTGCTCGGACAACAGGACGTGCCTGGGGCAGAAAGGGCTCCTGAGAAGCTCGAGTGTGCGGCCCCAGATGGGCGCGCCCTTTGCAAATGAGTGGGCGGGACCCTCGTGCGGGAGACGGGGGCGGGGCCAGATTGTAAATAAGCCGAGACCCGGGATGTTTTAAGGGAGCTCGAGACTAGGGTAGGGGAGATGCTAGGTATTTTTCTTCAACCTGAATCTTGGTACCCGCACCGGTAAAAGTGATGTTAATAATGCATGCCCCAGGGGCTGGAGTTGCGGCTCAGTGGTAGTGTTTGCCTGGCTTTTGTGAGGCCCTGGGTTTAGTACTCAGCACCACTTATAAATAAATAAAAGATCCATTGACAACTAAATAAAATAAAATAATGCATGCTCCAAAGTCGGAGCATTGTGAAGTCTAAAAGATGAACACCTTGCAGTATGTTGCCTAATTGCTCTTCCCTAACACTTCTTTCCACTGTTCAGGGGATGTTCCTAGGCCCCAACTTCATATGTTCGCCCTACAGGAGGCAGCAAGGCCTGAAACTTACAGCTGCACGAGGGGGTGTAACCACTCTCAGTGGTAACATTGTTGCCTTTTTAAAAGTTAGGAACACCGTAGCCCCTGCTGACAGAAGATTGAGCCCAACTAATATCAGTATTAATCACCTACTGTGTAAAGCGGGGAGCACGGCAGAATTTAAGTTGAAAAGAAACAGGTCTCACACAGGTAGTTGGTGGCTCAGAACAGCCTGCAGAACAGTTTTCTTAGCTGCCCCTTCAGCACTCATTCCTAGGTACGTACTTGATAAACTGACCTGACCAGGAGATTCCAGTTAAGCCCGATAGTGCCATAGAATTACAAATCTGTAATCAGAAAGTACCAAATGAGTATTCAAAGCCATTAGAGTTTTTGAAGTGTACGCAATCCTTCTCAGATGTGAAGGTATTCCAGAGGAGGGTGCCTTCAGATAGACGTTGAAAAAATATTTGGCCATCTCCTGAGCTAGATTTCCCAGATGTTCTTTCAAAATTTTCATTTCCACTGTGTGTGTTCAAACACAGAAGTACTACTCCTGGGAAGGTTGTGATGAAGAGCATGAACCCTGGACATAAGCCAGTTGTAGTTTTGAATGGAGCTTTGTTTCAGATCTTTGGCCAGGTAGAACTCACTTGCAGTGATACTGACTTAAATATAGTTGTATAATGATGAAATAAAATAATGTGAAAATTAATAGCCCAGGGCTTTGAAATTAAAAGAACATCAACATCATTAACCTCCTTTTCTGTTGCATACAGACATGCCAGGATGAACCCCCTCAGCAGATATTTTCCTTCAAAAATTTTCTTTCAGGGTAGTTTCTTTTCTCAGTTTAGAGGCAGGCCTAATAATCCTTTTTAAAAATAATTTGTAATACGGTCCCAGGAAGCTAACGGGTAGAGCTGTGTCACCTCTAGTGCCTTCTGTTTTTGCCTTCCAAAGCCACTGAGGAGAAATATCTAGGGCCAAGTCCGTTTAACTTAGAACTAGGAAACTGGTTCAGGCTTTATGTCCTTTTTTTGGTGCTGATAAGTCAACAACTTTAATATGAAATGAACTGTTAAAAACCACCTGAGTCACACAAATATTTCCCCCTGTGGCCACTATGTGAATTTGGGAGTCTACCTTATTGGTAGGAATGAAAACAAAAGCAGGGCTAAATGAGACTCCAGAAGAATCAGCTCCTGGAATGAGAATTGAGTACTTTGGGGCACATTAATTCAGTGTGTAATATGCCTGACGTCTACCTTAGACCATCTCTCAAAAGCGTCAGATTTTGAGTCTGTAACTTCCATGTAGGAAACCTTCCAAGATCTTGAGAATTAAAGAAAGGAAGAGGGGCAGTCTGGCTACTAATACACTCCCCAAAGGGCATAGAAATGGGAGCGTGACTACTGTCCCTCAACTAGAATACATCTAACCCAAAGTGGGTCAAGACAAACTGAAGGCACATAGAGCAGGGATTGCCATGGCAACAATCAGCTTGGAAATCCACGAGGGTACCTGAAGATCTATCAGTAGGTCCCTATTGTATAAATTATATTGAGTGAGTCTGGTTTTTACATGGATAGACAACAAATTTAACCCTTTATTATTCATGCCACTGAAAAATCAATAAGCCTAAATCAAGTCAGAATCCACTTAAAGGTAGTTAAATGCACTAGAAAGACATAAAAATGGTAATGCTGGTTGCTTCTGGAAAGAGCCTGAGGGTCATGAGTAGAAAACTTAAATTTCATCTTTAGCTCTTCTATAGTTTGGCTTTAAAAAAAAAAAAATCGTGTTGATTTTTCAAAAGACAACTCATCTATCTCCTGGTAAATCTGTAAATCCCTGCCTGGTTACCCCAGCCCAAATCTATATCACTCACCTATGAATTTTTTCTAAAATGATACTCTAACCATGACTTTTCTTTGATCATTTTTGACCCATTAGTTTAGTCCTAAGCAGTTTCTTAACTTCTCGTGTGTATAGTTTGTCTCCACATTTAGATTGTAAATTCCTGAAGGCCAAGAATACCTTATTCTCAGTTGCCTTTTTACACCCTTACCAAAATACTAAGTAACTGAAGAAAGGTAAAATACAGCATTTGTACCAAAAAGAGCGGGAAATGGCATGTGAGTCACAGGTCTGCAAGTATTCTGCACATTTCCACCTCATCCTTTCAGTTTGTTTTTGGCCTCAATACAGCTATTAGATCTCCATGCTCTGTTTGCTTATCCTGGTGGGACTGAGTTGCACTGGGCATTATTTCTTCTTAGAGAAAGATTCAGTTATTTGCAACTGAAAGGACAATGATCATGTTTACCTAAGTAAACATAAAGAACAACTTATGCAGTTATTTTTACTGTAAATGACAATGAAGAAATTCAACACCAGCTGGATTTATCTATCAATACAATGAAATTTCAAGTTTTTATGACTTTTTGTAGAGATTGTGTGCACATGCATGCACGCACACACACACACAGTCCTTACATGTAAGCTTTGCTAAAAATAGTATTTAACATCTGATGGGAAGGCTGGAGACAAGAATAAGACATATACAAGAAGAAACATTAAATCCAACAGGTGTTCATTTGATATCTGTTATGTGCCTACCATAAAAGTATTGGTTGATCAAAGTGGAAAACTCATTCTTTGGCCAAAGTCAATTAAGAAAATGAGACATACAGGTAGGATTCTTTTTCAGAATTAAAAAGGACTGAAAGGGAAGTTACTCCAGGTGAAAGAAAAATATATGGTAAAGCAAGTTATATTTCTCATTATTCTCTAAGCATCTATTGTAGTATTTCTTGTCTATACATTTAAAGGCATAAATGATCATTGGTAAATTGATCATTGGATAACTAATCCATTGATTGTTTATGTATTACTTGAAAAAATGTGCAATTCCAATGTATTGAGTACTCCCATAATGACATTTAGATGTTATCTGAGATCTACATATTTTGGAAGAAGACTTAACAAGGGCCAATGTCTAAACCCTGAAAGAACAGTATACAAACTGTTTAAAGTTCTGTTGTGAGGGAAGATAATATGGTAGTCACATATCAACAATAGGGTCTTATGCCTTGATAATAATCGCCTGTGTGTGATATTGACTGAGCTAGGCTGCTGCTAGGCAGAATAAGTGTATGAAGTCCTAATACTCTTGGAAATTTTCAAGCATATTAGCATAATTGCTCTGATGAAGACTGAAGAGCTTATTTAACATAACTGATTACAGTAGACAATAGATGCATAATCAGTGTCCTAATGATTGAATTAATGAGCCCCAATTGTTTGTCCTTACTCTAAATAGTCCTTAGCTATGAAAAAGGCCTTGCTGAAGTAGTCAGACAATTATGTTAGCTGAGGAGTGGCCAGGATATAATTAATGGTGGGAGAGAGTAAATTACTACTGGGTCTTAAAGACTTCAGTGGTTGGGTTTCAAGGGACAAATTGTACCAGTGCATAGAGGTTTTTTATCAGCTCCTTGCCTTCATGTAATCATGGAGCTTGATTCAATATTGTCTTACAGTTTTGGAAATAGAGGCCCAGGATTCCCCAAAGTCCTATGACCTCATATTGCCTGGGATTATGAACATAAGATCTTTTTCTGCTCTGGCACTGTCTACTCACTCTGTCCACTAACTCATCTCCTGTCGCTCATCTACACCCAACTATCCTGAACTTCTGCCATTTTTCAGTCTCCCAGTTCCTTTTACTGTTATGCCTATGTCCCACCAGCTATTTCACAGTGAAAACAGAGGCAAATTTCCTCCTCATTTGTAAACCTCTAATGATAGATAAAGTGGCTCTGTTTCCAGATATATCCTTCCAGTCACTTCTGTGAAAGACTTGCTTCTCCTTCTGGAGAAGGTTTTTCCCTCTGTTCCTTTGACCCTCCCCCTAGTGTATATTAGCATCCCCCCAACACACACATGTACCAACACACTATCAATTCACATTCTAAAAATTTTTTTCAAAACTCTTTATCACTATCTGGAATCATCATCATCTGAATAAATCAGATTTGTTTTATTTACTGCATTATATATGTATATATATATACATACCATGTACTCACACACACACACACACACACACATAATTTTTCACTCCCCACTAAATGTAAGCTCTGCAAGAGCAGGAAATATGTCTGTTGTGTTCACCACCTTAATTCGAGCATACATGGTGACATTCAAAACATGTTTTTTAATGGATGGGTAATTTTTACCTAGGTTCACTCAGAGTGCATCACAACTGAACTGATCATTTCTTTCTCTTTTCCTATCTGGGTGTGTCTTAGCCTGTTTCCATAGAAAACAGCCTGGGTCAAGGATTAATTGCTGGTGTCTTGTTTAGGAGGTTTAAGTCCAAGGCAGCATTAGAAAGAGAAAAGAAGGCAGAATGGGGGACAATGCATAGTGTTACACTGTCTCAGGAGAAGCTCCAGGACAAGCCTTGAAGAAATACAGCCTGCCTGTGGGCAGGTACACACACATGGCCATACAGGACATCTCCAGGTAGGTAGTATGGAGAAATCATGCCTTGGAACAATGTAGAGGAAAGAATGTTATCACCATGTCTGCAATCTCCTTTTGGTCGAAGTTCATCCTACAGAGTTGTTTCCCTCATTTTCCATTGTGTTATCCATATTCTTTCATAGCCACCCAGAAAACCTGGCCCTCTGCCCTGGAGTCCAGAATGGATGAAGAGGAAACTGTGGGCATGTGAATGGTTGACCTCAAGCAGTCGAAACAAAAGGGACTTAAGTCCCATGGTGGTCGGTGACACAGAGCAAGAGGTCAAGAGCCCAGAAAATCTGAGAAGACACATAAACTGAGCCTGATATAGTGTCACTGTTAACCAAAGCAAAGGTAGAAACAGATTTGTCTTATTCACTGCATGATCCCCAGCATTCACCACGATAAACACTAATTAAATTTTTGGTTGCATGCATGCATACATAAATGACATCCCCAACTACCCAATCTACTTAAATAGAAACCTTGGAGTCATTCTCTTCCTTTGTCCTTAATTCCTATATAGTAAAATAAGGGCAAAATTCCTTTTAGCCCTACCTCCCTAGAATATCATAGATTCAATGCCTCCTTTCTAAGCTCACTGAAGTGATTTAGAGCAACATCTTTCATTTGAATTATTGCTATAGCTCCTTGTCTTTCTAACAGTAGTCTTGTTCCTCTCCAATTTATTCTCCCTACTGCCAGAAATTTCTTTTCTTTAATAGCATATTTTCCAAATGCATATCTGATATCACTACCATAATTAAATTAATCATTTTCCTTTTTTCCCCAGGGTAAAACCAAAACCTTTTAGCCATAATCTAAAAGATCTGTCTCAGGCCACTCTGTAGTTTCACGTCTCAGTATCTTCTACCTTGCTCCTCATACCCCAGCCAGATTGAACTCCGGACAATTTTCCTACCAAAAGCTGTAATTTATTTCCCTCGTGCCTATTCTATGGTCTTGGTTCAGCTGGAATGCAAGACTCCTTTGTACCTGACCAACTTCTTCAAACCATGCAAAACCATGTTTGCACATTGCACCATTCAACTGCTGATCATATGAACGTATGCACATACACATATGTTCAGTATTCATTTTAACAGGCAATATAATCAGTTCTGAGCAACAGAGGAAAGGAAATTGAGGTTGACTGACTTCAGCAGAAAGGGAATTTGTTGAAAGGATATTGGATGTTTGACACAATTGCTGGGAGGCTGTAGAAACAGACACAGACAACAAGCAAGAACAAAGAGGGCTGGGTACCCCCACCCCGGGAACAACCCAAACACAGCACAACCTGCAGGGGGAGAGAGCCACCCCTGTTCCACATAGACACCTCGGCTTACACTTCTGAATCTGTGACACTGGACACACACCACTCACTTCTCACACTAACAGCACTGTGGTTCCTGAAACCAAGATGTCACTGCAGTGTCTGCTATTGCCACCAGAATGGATTCTCCATCAAACCTACTGTGCATTCCACATTGGAACCTGGGGCAGGTCCATTAGGCTGACTAAGTTTACCACGTGTCCCTTGCTCGTCTTTACAAGCAGGCTGGGAAAGAATTTTTGGCTTCTCTATTATAATTGGGACCTGCTTCTCTCCAGTAGTCATTAGGGAAATCTCCAAAGGAAGAGGTCAGGTGCTAGGCAACCCCCAAATAATAAATGTCCACCATGTTCTCAAATGATTCAATAAATAAATTGGGCATCTACCTATACAAGGTTGTCTTTGGGGCACTAGAGATACGAAAATGAATAAAATGATGGCTTCATTCCCACTGGAATTGGTGTAGTCAGAAAATAACAAATGTCAGCAAAAAGAAGATGAAGAAATTGGGACCATCATATGCTAATGATGGGAATGTAGAATGGAGTAGTCACTTTGAGAAAAAAAATTTGTCAGTTCCTCAAAATATTAAGCAGTGACCATATAATCTAGCAACTGACTTCTAGTTTTACACCCAAGAGAAATGGACATACAAAAGTTTGTGCACATATGTGCACAGCAACATTAGTCCTAAGAGCCGAAAAGTGGAAACAACCCAAATGTGCACCAGTGATTGAATGGATAAGCAGAAGTGGCAATCCATATGATGGAACATGAATCATCCGTGAGAAGGAGTTAAGCACTGAGCCATGCTCCCATAGGCATGATCTAAAACCATCATGCAGAGTGAAGGAAGCCAGGCACACAAGGCCACACGCTATGCCACTCCAATTATATGTAACATCCCAAACAAATCAAGAATGACAGGAAGTAGATGAGTAGTTGGCAAGGTCTGGGAGAAGAGGGATGCAGGATTGGGGGCAACTACTCATGGGTACAGTTTTTCTTTCTAGGACAGTGAAAGTCTTTTAAAGTTAAATGGTGGTGATGATTTCACAGCTTCGTGAATGTAGTAGAAACCACTGAATTGTATGCTTTAAATAAGCGAGTTGTGTAGTATATGAATTACATCTCAAAATCTGTTTATAAAATGAATATTAATTTTTTGCAGTACTAGGTAAACATGCTTTTTAATAATGGTTTCATTTCTCCGCAGAGCTGACATGCTTATGGGACAGCCAAGAGTTAACAAGGAAACAATGAGACTTCATGACTTCGGAAGAGGTCCCCTTCTCTCCTTTTTTTTTTTTTTTTGCCTTTTAAAAATTCTTTCCGGAACACTAAGATCCTTGAGCTAGGATCTATGTCTTTAAACTTGGGGTCACCAGAGATAGATGCAGTGCCTGTCATACAGAAAGCTTATAATAGTTATTTGTTGAAGGGTGACTAAATGAGAAAGTCAGAACTGGATGCTGGTGTCCTAAACCCCACTTCAGATGCCTTCCAACTATACCCACCTGCACCGGTGCCGTAAGCAAAGATTCCCCACATGAGACAGTAGCCAGAGAGATGTCTACACTAATCACAGTTGTATTTTCTATCAGTTTCCAGATACAGGTTGATGTTTCAACTGTAAATGTAATTCTACTGTTTCCATCTTAATTGTGCTATGTCCCTCAAATAAACTTTCCACTGGTCTCACATACAGCTTTCTCCCTTGAGTTCCTCACACAGCATGGTCAGCTTCACTGGCCTCTTTATCATCTTGTAATGGTGACCTCTCAGCCATCGGTGGTCAATACTGACCAGGGCTTCCTGGTCTTGCAAACACAATTTCAAAGGCCCATATTGAAGAGATACAGTTTTTCACTGACTGGGAAGCACATTATGAATAAAAATTATACAGAAAATTATTTTTCTCACAGCCTACGAGGGTTTAACTTTGCAACAAATATTCTCTACAACTTTTTAAAAATAACTTTATTGAGATATAATTCACATACCATAAAATTTAATCATTAAAACTATACGATTCACTGATTTTCAGTATATTCACAAAGCTCAATGACCATCACCACAATCTAATTTCAGAACATTTTCATCAGTCCCCAAATAAACCCCATACTGTTAGCATTCCTTCCTCTACCTGAGTCAATGATGCATCTACTTCTCTGTTTTTAAACAGTTGCACATTCTGAATGTTTTATATAGGTGAAGTCATATAGTTTGTGGTCTTTTGTGAAAAGCTTTTTTCACTTAGCATATTTTTAAAGTTCATCCATGTTGTAACATGTGTCAGTACTTCATTACTTTTCACAGCCAAGTAATATTTTCTAATATGGACTTACCATATTGTGCTTATCCATTCGTCAGTTATTGGGCATTTGAGTTGTTTCCACTTTTTGCTTCTGATGAAAAATGCTACTCGGAGCATTCATGTTTGTTTCTCTCCTGCTTTTAAAGTCATAACTTTGTTCTAAAATTTCTTCTATCTTGATGCTCTAGGTCGCGACTCAAGCGTTTACAAAATTCTGCCAGGCTTTTTACAACAGATTCCTAGTGGATGGTGACATCATAAGGTTTACCTGGCAAATACATAGACTTACTTCTATTGTAATTGCTTGCCCAATATTTAAAATATTTCAGTGAATTAACGAAACGATTGTCTCCCTAATGACATTTTGTGACATTAGTCTTCTATTCTGACAGAGGAGACAGCTCACCTGATCTTGGTGGTCAGGGCAAGTGACTGTAGTTAAGAGGATGCTGCTTCGAGCCAGGCAAAAAGCCAAGAAAGCAAAGGAAAACACATGCGCAAAGGCCTGGCTGAGAATGTCTGGATGAGAGGAGGGTGAAAGGAAAGGAGAGTGGGGAGGGGCACGAGGGGGCTGAGCAGAGCAGAGCAGCCATGTTGTTAAGGGCTTTGAAGGTCAAGCTGAAGAAAAGATTTCTGTCCGAAAGGGAAAGATAAAAACTTCTCCAGAATTAAATAAACATTCACTGAATGCGTGACCCTCTAAAAACAAAACAAACACAAAAGCTTGTTGAAAAATGTACAATTTAAAAGGAACTCATGAATTACTCCTTTCTAGTCTTGGCATTAGAAGCAAATATATTTCTCTTTTCATCAAAATCTTCAAACTTGGTATTGGCTTGCAATGATCATGTTTAAAATTATTTAATTTTATTATTTAACAAATATAGGTTTAGCCCCTTCTATGTGCAAGAGATCACTCTGATCTCTGAGACTACACAATCTCTCACAATGTTGGGTTTCTCACTTGCACGCATGAAGCAGTAAATTAGGTGAGATGAGAAGAAAGAAAAAATACAACAATATTTTAGATATTGTACCCATTTAGTGAATTATTTCTTTTGAAGAATGGATACTATAAAATAATCCAGAGTAGAAGTACTAGTGTCTCTCATTAGCACAATTATAGTTAATACTATACATATATACTTATACACTTCTATATATACTTTGGTGTGTGTGTGTGTGTGTGTGTGTGTGTGTGCGCGCGCGTGTGTGTGGTGCTGGGGATCAAAGTGAGGGCCTTGCATATGCTAGGCAAGCACTCTACCACTGAGGTACATCCCAGCTCTTAATATTATATTTTTTAAGAGCTTTATACCAAAGGATCTCCAACTAAGAAGGCTTTTCATTATTTTTTGTTTTGGAAATCTGGAAATTTCTGCTCTAATTCAGGGCAAAACTCTTGAGTATAAAAAAATAAGCATTTATTTAACATGACAATCAGAATACCATCCTATTGGCCAAGAAGAATATAAAGGAGTGGTAGATATCGCTCCTCCTCTGGATGAACTTCCAGTTCAGTTGGGAACACGAGGTGGAGTGCAGGAGGTCCAGGAGAGGAAGAGAGGCGACATGCATTGCTTGAGATACTTAGGGCTCACTTTATCTCATTTAATCTTCCTATAATCCCATAAAGAAGATATATTTCTCATAAACAACAGGAGTTCAATAGAGGCCAAATGAACCTGCCCAAGATCAACAAGCCCCAGCAAACATTTCTGATTGAAATGAAAACAAGGAAATACACACCAACTGTGGACACATTGGCAACCACCCAGTTCATCTGAGCAGGACTGGGGTTGGATTCTCCCGCGACTGATCTTTGGAGGTCTTTCTTGTATATCCATCCATTCTTTGGGTCTGGCGAAAGTGACTTAGGGCATATAAGACCTGGGGCATCTTCACTCATGTGTCTGTTGGGCGATGCTGACTTTTGTAAGGTTTTTGTAAAGGGGAACAGAAATTGAGAAATAGGACAGACCAGTCAAGGAAGATGCAGGCTTAAGGGAAGATTTGAACAAGATGGAACACATGACACTTTTGTCATGTGTGATCTACTAGAAAGGGGGAAATGACAGTATAAGAGCAAGAGAAGATAATGGTGAGAATAATGTCCTTGAGATAGTGAGAGGAGAAGGGACCCAGTGCACAGTCCAGGGTCTAACCTAAGATGAGCGCACACATGGGTCACCTACTGCATGCTTTCTCAAGGAGGGCAAAAATTGGCAAAAAATTTTCCTCCTCTGTGTATACAGCATAGATACACATGTGGCACATGATAGGGATTCAGTGTATCTATGGCATTCAATTCTCAGGGAGGCAGTTAAGAAGAAGATATCTAACAAGACTCCAAGGGTCAATAATGGAAAAAATTTGCAAAACACTGATCTATATTCATTCAAGAGAGGCAGAGAGTGTCTGAGTAAAGTCAGTAGGTGTTTAGAAGTGCCAGAAACATGAGGAAGCTCTCTCTTTTTTTCCCCACAATTTTTATTGGCGCATTACAGTTGTACATAATGATGGGATTTGTCATTACATATTCATACATGCACGCACTATAACACTATAATTTGGTCAATAGCGCTCCCTGGCACTTTCTCCCTGCCTCCCACCTCTGAAAGCTGTCTTCTGGCAACATCTATTTCCTTAGGGAAATAAGGAGCAAGAAGAATCAAATACAGAAGGAGAAAGGGAGTTTTGCAGATTTCACAGGTGATGAGAAAAGTTTGAAATCAATATCTTGTGGGATAAGGTCAGGAATTAACTGAAGACTCACTAGATGTTGGTGGACATTTTAATTTGAGATTGACCAGCACGTGTGTGGGCTTTTCTCCAATCACGTTCAGCTGCTTAGATTAGGCAGAGATTGGGTTCAACAGGATTAGGATGTTACTAGGGACTACAGTGGATGGAGATATGGGCAAGGGTGTATCCAAAAGTGAGTATAATAGTCATGAGTGCCCTATCCTGTCTCAGTGTCCTCCATACCAGCACAGGTGGTCAGTTCTTTATATCCAGCACCTGCAGTTGTCCATCTGCTGGTCTTCTTGATGGCCTGTGTTCAGGACAGGACAGAAGTGCTGGGAGGTTAATGCCCCCAGCACTTCTGTCAATTGTAGATGGGATACCCTGAGAGGTGTTCTATTCGCCTGATCAACTCAATGCCCTGTGCTCACTTCCTTCTCATCCCTGTGGGACTCCCCTATGCCCCATCTATACTTCCTGGGATCACCTCCTGGATCAACAATTGCATTCAAATCTTTGTTTCAGGGTCAGCTTCCAAGGAAATCAAACTAGGACAATAAAGAACCAAAGTTTTTAAGCCAGGTAAGGACAGAATGAAGAGCATGACAAGGTTAGAGTGGAAAGTGGTAGAATCTGTGCATCAGAGGTCCCAGTAGGGTCAAAGAAGACTGGGGTTAGGGTACTGGAAATAGTCATCACAGTGGAACGTTTGAAATTGGGATCATGCAATTACTGTTGAAGACAAAGGGTAGGGGACGACTGTAGGTGTGTGTGACTTGGGAAGATGGAGGGTAAGGTCACTGCAGGCAAGGGATCAAGGGGCTGAGAGGCCAAAAGCAGAGCAAAATCACCTTTAGAAGAGTGATCAGTACCTGCCCCCAAGCATTGCTATAACTCCATCCATTGAAGAAGTGCTCTTTTTCTCCTTGGTCATGAGACTGTAAAGCCATAGCTACTTACGGCAGCTGTCACACCGAGAGAAAGAAGGAGTTAGAGCAACACAAAGACAGGAGCAGAGGTAAGACAGACAGGGGATCCCGCTGGTGTTAGCATCCATCCAGTCAAGAATCTCAACTTCCAGATCTCCCCCCTTCTCTGTAATTATTGAGTTTGGTTTCAGACTCAATAATGTTGGTAAAATGTTTACTTTTGTTTTGCTTAAGCTGGTTTGAGTTGAGTTCCTGTCATTTATAGCAACAATAAAAACAAAAGGACTAATAAAGGAAGTTTGCCTCTCACTTCAGGCTGGCTAACATGGTTTTTTGTTTGTTTTTTCTTGTGACACTAGGTATTTAACCCAGGACCTCACATACGCTAGGCAAGTGCTCTACCACTGAGCTGCATCCCCAGCCCTCAGAGTGTTCTAATACAAGGTTCTGATGTGGATCTCTAGAGAAGAAGAAGGTTTGTGAGGTTTAAAGACCACCTGGCTGAGACTCAACTGAGTTGGTCTCAATTCTGCCATTTGCTGGCTGAGTGGGCATTGTGTCTTGAGGCTTCATTAGGAGAACCCGTAAGAGTCAGCCTTACTGACTTATCCTGTAGCAGAGTTATGGAAGGCCTCATTGACCTAACCTCCCAGCATCCTCTATGAGAACATGCTATTGGTGCACCTAGTAGAAATTCATTTCAGAATTTGTTGCCAGAAACTCTTTCTCTTAAGGAAGTAGCAAGGGTTTTCTTTATGGAAAGAGAGAACTACATATCAAATTGTGTTTATTCAGTTTGGCTATCTGGGAGTTAGGAGGCAAATATAGAACCCAACACATGGGACATTATCATTTGCATATGTGAATATGGAATTTTATGTTTCCTTTCAGCTCTTAGTATTTTAATACCTTGTTTATATTAGACTATATTATTATGTATTATGTAAAAACTCCTCAAATCATTTATGAAATAAAGGAAATATTAATAAATAAAAATAGACATTGGTATTTAACCTGAGGAATATCCCTTTTCCTCTCTGGGTGATACATTACTATAAAATTTTGGAGTTAAATTTTCCAGAGGACATGGTAAATTATGCAAACCATGTCAATGATAGATGATGACAAAAAGAAAACAAAAATAACACAACTGGGTTCAGAAACAAGATTAAAAAAAGAAGCAGAAACAAAAAACTTCATGACCCCAAACAAAACAGAAACATCGAAAAGAAAATCCCACTGAAGCCCTGGCTTGCTGGGCTTCTGGTCCACAGGCAACATCTGCAGTTAGGAGTTTAGCTCCTGAAAATTAAAGAGACAACTGGTTCCCACGTTGGGTGAGGTTTTGAAGCCAGGAATACTTACCTGGATGTGAAAGGAAGCTGAAAAAATGACTTGTGTGTGAGCTTGCAGCTTTGATAGAGGCAGGAGGGAAGCTTGGTGGCCCGGAACAAACATTCCAACCAGGAACTGCAACCAAGTGCCCACAGAGCTGGTACTTGCATCTGAAGCACCCTCAGCATCTCTGAAGGGCAGTAACCACACCCTCATGGATAGAAGGCCTGGTTCCAGAGCAAGGTTGGGGAAAGCTAACAAGAAACTCTCACAAGCCTGTTGTACTTCAAAGAGAGACAGAAACAAACTCCCTCTCAAAATGAGCTTACAAACTAAAATTACAGCAAGATGTTGGAAGTTCGCTAGTGCTCACATAGACCACAATCCAAGTCATCCATTAAAATATGAATTTTCTCCATTGGAAAAAAACTGAAGAGATTATTCTGAAAAAGAATAAAACGTGTTTAATGTGCTAAATTCACTTAAGAAAAACATTTTTTAAAAGCACACAGGCATAAATAAGAATTATATGTATGACAACATTTTTTATTAGAAATTTAGAAATAAAAATGTAAGTTTTGAAATTCAAGACAGAATTCTGGTACTGGGGATTGAACTTCACTACTGAACTATATCCCCAGTCGACAGGGTCTCACTGAATTGCTACAGCTGGCCTCAAACTTGCGATCCTCTTAACTCAGCCTCCCGAGTTACTGGGATTACAGGTGTGCACCACCATGCCTGGCTGAAATTGAATTCTTATAGTCAGAACTAGACACCATTAAAAAAGTATATCAGTAAACTGGACCACATTATCACTAAATTCACTCAGGATGCAGCACAAAATACATTAGAAGTTTTAAAGAATAATTAATGGATATGGAGAAACTATATGTTTAATAAGAATTTCAGAAAAAAAATAAAAAATAATGAAAGAGAAGTAATAATTAAAGGAGTCATAGCTGCAAATTTGCCAGAAGTAAGCAATGAGACAGGAAGATCACAAGTTCAAGGCCAGCTTGGACCATCAGGGAGACCCTGCTCCAAAACTAAAAAGTAAAATAAAAAGTTCTGGGGGTATAACTTGGTGGTGACGTGCCCCTGAATTCAAACCTCAGTACTGTAAAAAAGAAAACAAATCAATAGAAAGCATCTGTATTTGTTGGTAGTTATTTTTGGTTTTGGTACTGGGGAATGAACCCAGGGGTGCCTTACCACTGCGCTATATCCACAACCCTTTTAATTTTTTATGTTTTTTAATTTAGACACAGGGTCTGGCAGAGTTGCTGAGGCTAACCTTGAACTTGTAATCCTCCTGACTCAGCCTCCCAAGTTGCTGGAGTTACACCATGCCCGGCTGCCTCTGTTGTCTGACGATGGGGGCCATATTACTAAAGAATGCTTTAAAATTTGCTCTGGTTTTCTAATGCAGATAATTCCATTTCCTACCTTACCAACACAGTCATTAATTTTGCTCTTTGGGTTTTCCCGATGTCCTTCTGAGACCAGTCTGGTGACAGATGATTTCTCCCTATTTCAGAGGAGTGGACAGAAATATAGAGCTGAAGTACCCATCCTAAGGTAGCTGTGTAATTAGAGATGGAGCTAGGACTAGGATTCAGCTGCCTGCCCAAGTCCCTTAACCTAGGTCTCTTTCCAAAAGAAACCACCCGGGACAGAGAACTTTGCATGGATACCAGAGAAGTCAAGGAAAATAGGCCTATCAGTTCAGCAAAGATGGTCCATGCTTTGACCAACCACCTAAGGAATGAACGGATGTATTCTGTTAACTATCTGTTACAAATACAAACCCTGCTTGTATTTGCCCTGGCTCTGAGAACATAGGGATTCTTAGTCATTGTTCTATTCAAGTTTAAATGTAGCAAAGAAAAGCAAAAGCAAGACATTTTTTCAAAGAAGAAAGTGTACAGTTGGCTCTCCAAATAGCTAGAGTGGAAGAGCAGTCAAGAAATATTTTGTCTGCCCCACTTGTCCCTTCTCTTCAAACTGCTCGCTCACATATAAGGATCCCACAGGGACTCCCATGTTGCTTAGACCACCCCAACCCTATTGTTCCCTGATCCAACCTGTGGCAATCAGAAAGCTCCTACTCAGGGCCACCACGAGCCCATATGGCACCTTTGCACAAATTAGAAAACCTCCCTTCCTTGAGACCCCTTACGCCCATCTAGAAGGGAGTTGTTGAGATCTGCCTTGTTGATGGTGTCAAGGATGCTCGAGTTTGTGCAGCAACTCTAGCATCAGGATTTTTGAAGTTTGAATTAGGAAAATATGATAGGCAGGGTCTCTCTAGTTAAGAGATCATAAAATTCAGGAGCTTATGACAGACACCCACTGTGACACGTGGCAAAGGCTGGTCTGCAGACAGACAGAGTGAAGTCAATGTGTGGAAAGAAGCCAAAATACAAGCAAAGGAAGATGGTTCTGTCCTATTTAGAGCCCTAGTTCCAATCGTCCTGGAGAGTCAACAACACCCCTGCCTCTCCCACATTGGGTGCTCAATCCTTTACTTTTCTCCCACAAGCCAAAACATTCCTCAGTTTCGCCTATGCAAGATCAAGTAGAATTATTTTTTATTGTTATTTGCAACTAATGCAGATGTGAATTTAATTTCACTTAATTTCCACATCCCTCGATTTTAAAAGCAACTAGAGGGGGGCACATTAGCTTTAATCTCAACTTGGTCAAGTATGATTTTTACACAAAGGGAAACAGCTCTGCTCCTATCTATTCCCACCCAGTAAGTGGTTTCTTATTCTAAGTCCATGCCTGAAAAGAAAATTACATGTTGGCTGCCCACTTTAATTGTTTGTAATCACTGAAATTTGCAATCCTCTCCTGGGGTGTGTTCTGAGACCTCGCCCCATGGGGTATTCTTTCAGTGTACTTTGTTGGCAGTAGCTGTAGCAATTAGAAAATTGGGAAATGTATAAAATCCAGAGGGATATCAATTTTGGTTTTTTTTTTTTTTTTTTTTTTGCTTTAGTCAGTGTTGTTGTTAGAAATGTATTAGAACCTTGGAAACAATTAAACAGTACTAAGGACTCCGCTTCTGACATACAGAGATCACCTACCATCCCTATTGGTGAATCCAACCCTCAGATCACGGGGGTCCAATGAGTGTCTTCCTGGAGGCAGAGGGTGGAATCCTTCTTGCTCCCTGAGATTGTTTAGATGCCAATATCTTTAGAAAACCATCTTCCTTCAGAATGTGACTTTTTTTTTTTTTTTTTTTTTTAATGCTTGTATTTGCCATGTTGAAGTTTAAGTTTGTTAGTTACACTTATATAGTGCAGGAAGATTGGGCCTTGTTAGGGTATGTGCTCACACACACACACACACACCTGATCAAATGCAGCTATAAAGTCATAAGACTGGGTTTTACACACACATAGAAGAATGGAGTATCCCCATCTCCAGTGTACTTTGAAGGTGTATTTTTCTCTTTCGAAACAGGAAGGAGTTGTTTGAGCCACATTACCTGGTAAAATAGGTATAATCAAGCTGCAGGATGTAATTGTGGGCCCAAAAAGTACTATTAACTTACAAGCCTGGTTATTTTATATGGCTCAAATGATGCTTCCAAAAACAATTTCTAAAGGAAATCAGCAAATAACTTTTCAACAATGGAAGCATCCTTAAAATAATTGCATAGCTTTTAAAGAGATTGCTCAGAAGGGGAACCACTCCTTTGGATATAAGAGGTTATATAGGCTTGCCATTCCAAAAAGTTGAGACAAAAAGCACAAACTAATTCATGTGCACCAGATATAGCCATATAAAGATTATGTTTCTAGAATTTTCATCAAATGACACAGGGGAAATTGGCAGTTTGAAAGTAATCAAGTAATCAATTTGTTTTAAATCCTAAAACAAATTCCCAATATAATAAAGGGAAAGATAAGTTCACAAAATTTTAGTGATTAACAAAATGTGAAAGAAAATACGGACCAACATATATGCTAAATGCTCTTGGGATAGATTTTCTAAGTATAACAATTATGAATGAAATAGAAATGTAAGAATGTCTCACTACATAAAACATGTTACAAAGAACAAAACACTATATACTGCGCATTAAATAAGGCAAATAGTTAATAACCTTACTATTGATAGAGCTATTGTAAAGTAATAAGAGAATGTTATATATTTATATAAACAGAAGACATGTATTTAGAATTGTTTAATCTTATTAGTTGGACCCCCCAAATTGCACATTAAAAATGTTCTAACTTGAGTAACATTTCTAAGTACATTAATGTGCTTTTTTTGCTTAATGGTTGTGTGCATTTGACTCTATCTTAATCTACGTATGAAATCCATCTGTGTTGTATGAAAGGGAAAGAGGGGAGTTGATGGAGTGGGGGTGGGGACAGAAGGGACAGACAGTTCTTACTATAGCAAAAGCATTTGATAATTTGAGTCTGGAATCCAGAATGGAGTTTTTAAAGCATATCTCTCTTTCTTTCATGAGTTTTATTTTTTTCTATTATATATTTCTGTATTTTTCAAATGTTTTCTATAAAAAGGATATAAGCTAAAATTACCTTTTTATAAAGGCATGCAAAACCTTTGAAATTAAAAAAAATACATATTTTTTGAAAATGTCTGTTTTTTAAACAAGACCAGAAGAGACTCTGGGGTGGTATTTTAGTTGAAAATATTTTTTTGGCCAGGCTTGGTGGCACATACCTCTAATCCCAGCGACTCTGGAGGCTGAGACAGCCATTCGCAAATTTGAGGTCAGCCTCAGCAATTTAGAGAGACCCTAAGCAACTTAGTGAGTCCCTGTCTCAAAAGAAAATATAAAAAGGGCTGAGAATATGGCTCAGTGGTAGAGCGTCCCTGAACTGAAGTCAATCTTTAGTACCAAAAAATAAATGAAAATAAAAGTAAAAATAACTATTTTCTGTTAAGTGCAGCATTTCATCAAAAATCCAAAGGTTCAGGAAGCTGGGTCTCCAGAACGCCATCTCTTACCCATACGTGCATATTTCATGGCTTTTTTTTTTTTAGATGAAAACCAGTCATCCCCTGCACTGATTTCAATTATCGCTACTGTGAAAGTCCACCACACTCTTGCCTAATTAAGCATATGCTTACTGGATTAGCGCGAGAAGAGATTTACCGTCCAGCGAGGCTCTCCGGCCCGACGCCATCTGTGCGGCGAGCTGTGCTGGGAGCGATTTGGTGATTCACTGGAACCTGGTGAAGAGCCTGGCAAGGCTCCGACAGCAGACAGGATATGGTAATTCTCCCGATGCTGCACCCGACTGCTGTGGTTTCCTTGATATACTCTGGTTCCCCCAGAGCGGCCTTCAGTTTTTATTGCTTTACAGTGGTTTTTACACACACACACACACACACACACACACACACACACACACACACACACACACACACACACACACACACCCTGGTTCAGGCAGAATGAATGGCACATGAATCTGTGAGTTTGGAACTTCTCTGTGAGGCCCAGAGGAACAGAGGCTCTTGCTCAAGGTCACAGTGCAAGCCAGTGGAAGGATGAGGAGAGGACCAAGCACCCATGAGGAGAGGCTGCTCACCCAGAAGTTCTGGAGCATTAGAGGAAAATACTCCCAATCAGAGGCCAAGGCACTTGTTACCTATCATGACCCCCCCTTTCATTTTTGTAATCCACTGGAGGGTGACTCAAGGTCAAGCTAATCTAGTCTCACATGGCAGTCACCAAACATGATTTCTAAACTCGGGCAGGCTATGTTGTATTTAAATACAGGTGTTCCCTTCCCTGGACCCCCAAAGGCTTTCCCTTCCCAGGATGTCCCTGTACCTGCCACTAACTGGAGTTTTTTCATAAAGCAGTTAGATTTATTATTATTATTATTATCATCATTATTTTGATAGGTAATACAAGCACACCATACTGACGTTAGAAAGCACCAACAAAGTAACCAAAGGAAAGCAACTTTCTCACAAACACACTCAGTCATTCAGTTCTCATCCCCAGACTTACATAAGTGCTATTATCAGATTTTTGGCTACCTTTCCAGAGTTATTTCACGAATACACAAATATATATAAAATTATATACATATATATCATTTTTTTAAATGGTGGAGGTGTTCTATTTATACTGTTACTCCTTATTTTAAATGTCTTCTTGACTTATTCGTTTAGATATAATAGAAATGTGAAACATATTTGCCTTCTTCTGTTTCCTCCAACTGTAACAGAATAATACAAACTAGGTAATTTATGAGTAATAGAGACTTATTTGGTTCATGGTCTGGATGCTGGGAAGCCTATCAGCATGGCATGGCACCAGTATCTACGCGGATTCTGGGAAGGGGCGACTTGGTGCATCATAAGATGGCAGGCAGTAGTCCATGGGTGAGAAAAAGCAAAAGATTAAACCTGCAGTCTGAAGCCCTGTCATAATTGGCATTCACTGAAATGCATTTCATGAGTCCACGCCTCTAACATTGTTGCTTTGAAGATTGTTTCCAACGCATGCTTTTATTTTGAGGGGGGGGGGGGAACACATCCAAACCATAGCAATAATATTACAAAATAGAACTCCTGATTTCCCTTGGTTGTCCCCCCTTGTCCCATCCTAGTCTTTGCCATCACAGCAAATGGCACTACCCAGCTGGGAGTCAAAACATGGGAGTCAAAAGACAGGAAGACAGAAGAAAGCTCGTAGATGGGGAACAAAGAAGAAATATCAAATGTAATGTGGAATCTTGGATAGCTCCTGGAACAGAAAAGGGAACAGAAGTGCAAAAACTCTGGTGAAATTTTAACAAAGTGTGTAGTTTAAGCAATAGTATTGTACCAAAGTCAATCTTCTGGTTTTGAGCATTGTGGTGAGGTTATATACAATGTGAGCACTCAGGGAGCCTGGGGGTGATAGCTCAAACTATCATCTCTCACCACGTCTGTGAGCTCCAGTACAACCCACCGTCCACAGAGCAGCCAGGACGCCTTTTAAGAAAGCATCAGAGGATGGGCATGGTGGTACCTGTAATCCCAGTGGCTCAGGAGGCTGAGGCAGGAGGATCTCAAGTTCAGAGCCAGCCTCAGCAACTTAGAAAGGCTCTAAGCAACTTAGTAAGACCCTGTCTCTAAATAAAAAGGACTGGGGATGTGGCCCAGTGGTTAAGTGCCCCTGGGTTCAATCCCTGGTACCAAAATAAAATAAGAAGGCAGCAACTTGCGTCACTTCCTTGGTTAAAATATGCTGGTGACTTTCCCTAGTGCATTTCAAATGAAGTGCAAAGTCCTGCCTGGAGTTCACAGGCCTACGTGACCCAGCCCCTGCCTACTTTTCTGACCTCGTGTCGTCCCACCAGACTGGGATGCTGCTGCCTTGCTTGGCCTTATTGTTTCTCAAGTTCTTCCTGCTTCCGGACTTTAGCTTTTGCTGTTTCCTCTGCATGGAGCATTCTTCTCCTGATTTTCCTCTTCCTTGAAGTTTTAATTCAAATATTAGTTTCTCACAGAAGCCTTTCCTGAAACTCTGAAGTAGTTCCCAGCCCCAACAACATTCTCCATTCTTTTTAAAAAACAATTTTATTGAGATATCACTCACATACCATGTAATTCTCCCATCAAAAATGAGTGATTCCATGGTTTTTAGCACATTCACAGAGTTGGGCAAACATCACAATTTTATAAACCATATGTCTCCCCCAGCCCTCAGGCCCAGAGAACCACTGATCTCCTCTCTTCTTTATAGATTTGCCTGTTCTTCCTATAAATGGACTCTTACAATATATAGTCCTTTTTGGCTGGCTCTTTCACTTAGGATGATGTTTTCAAGATCTGTCCATGATGTCACTTATATCACTACTTTATTTCTTTTTGTGGTGGAGTAATATTCTATCATATGGACTTACCACATTTTGTTTATAGATTTATCAATTGATGGGCATTTGGATTTTTTCCACTTTTAGAATCTTATGCATGGTGCCTCTCTGGACATTTGTGTACAAGGTTTGGGGTAGATGTCATATTTTCATTTCTCTCACACCCTTCATTATTGATTCCTTTGAAAAAGGCAGACTTTTCTAGCAAAGGGACAGATAGTAAGCATTCTAGGCTTCATGAGACAATGGCTATAGAAATAGCTGCCAAGGCAGCGCAAAAGCACCCACACAACATGCAAACAAATGGGCGTGGCTGAACCGCTCTAAGGTCTCATGTATGGACACTGAGGTTTGAAATTTCATATAGTTTTCACATGCCATTAGATAATAGTTATCTTTTGTTTTTATCCAACTATTTTTAAAAAGATGTAAGAATCAGGGGCTGTAGCCCAGTGGTAGAGGGCAGGGCCCTGGGTTCCATCCCTAGTACTGGAAAAAAAAAAAAAAAAAAAGGAATCATTCTTAGCTCACAAGCTATATAGAAACAAGCGGCAGGCCAGATTTGGTCCATTGTCTGTATTTTGTCAACCCCTGCTCTGAGACGCATCAATTTATTTCCTTCAAAGCGTTTACCACCAATCTAGAATGGCTGTGTAGCTATTGCTGTGCTTTTCCTCCCACAGGAGTGCTAGCCTCATCAGATGGTAGACAATCAACATTTGGCTGAATTAATAAATGTACCCTGATATGTCTCATTGATCCCCTCTCAATCAAACATTTGGGTTGTTTTCAATTTTGTGACGCGACAAATGCTGCTTTCAGGAATGATTCTGCCAATAGGTATAAATATTTTAAGTTCAAGGGATTTGACAAATTGTCCTCCTGAAAAGTTACACTAACAAGAATGTGGCAACATCCCCATGCCCTGATTGACATGGGGTGTTAAGCTAGGGGACAAAGCAATCAATGAAACAAGAATGAGATTTACAACGTGTGAAGTATCAGTGATACTCCCTAGTATCACTATTGGGACTTTGTCCCAATTATTGGGCACTGATTTATAAGAGCTCTCATGACTTGTACAAAAGGGAAATTAGCCCCTTACATGTCCCATGTGTGGCAAATAAGTTTTTGAGTGCTTTTATGTTTTGATTTTTTGACTTTTGCTTTTTTTTTTTTTTGAGGATATTCTTTTTTTTCTACAAGAAAAGTTTATTTTTTTAAGTTATCAAACTTATCAAACTTTCTTTAGTGCTTATATTTTTTACATCATGCTTAGAGAGTTCTCTCTCATGCCAAGATTATAAAGATGATTCATCTCTGTTTTCTTCTAGTTATCTTGTGTTCACAATCTCCCCCCCCCCTTTCTTCTACCTGTCCCTTTCTTCTACCTGTCTCTCTCTGGCATTTAATCTTTGAAGTTTTGGTAGTGGCCATTAGGATGAGTGAGGTAGGGACCAGCTTATTTTATTTTATTCTATTATTTATTTTATTCTAAATCATTTTATTCTAAATCTATTTATTTATTTTATTCTAAATCATGAATCAGATCTCTGTACAAGCCATATTTTCCTTGCAGATTTGAAACAGCAATTTTAGAAGATAATATATTTCCAAAAATATTTGGTATATTCAGGGTGATACTGAAAATGTTCTAAAGCAGATATAATACAGATTCCTGATGAGGGCATCCACAGATCAGAGCACAGGCTAGGGGAGCGTGAGTAGGCACTTGGCCGCAGGTTGATTTCTGGATTTGACTTTTTCTCTCTGATCCAACCAAGGTACTCCTCTCTTATCACCTCTGAGGATAGGGCTGCTGGGGCTGTGGTCCCTGAGGGGCTCATTAAATGCCTGACCCAGCAATGAGAACACCCACCCCTAGCCTTCTGTCAGCTTTGATGGTAAATGGCCTGACATCGAGCCACTTTTACTCCAAGATTCTGGTACCTGTAGCTCAAAGCATCTCAGCTGACACCTGGGCTGTGGGTGCGCACAGGGGGACATGGTTACCTGCCACATTTGTCAGCTCTCAGCATCACTATAATGCTGGCTTTGTGGGGGGAAAAAAAGAAGCAAAAAGTGTTCCTTATTTTGTTATGCTTTGGATATTTGCAAAACATCAAAATAATGTTTTTTGAAATATTCACCCATAAAGCTCCTTAGGCCTGGCACTTTGACAATTTTCTTTCTCAATTTGTCCCTTATCTTTATGCTTATTATTGATAATTTGGGTTTCCCTTCTTTTTTATATTTAATTTTGAATAATTTTTATTTTTTAAGAAAATGCCTATATCATTCAGATTTCTAAATTAGGAGAGAGCAGTGCAGTCTCCAACAAAGTTCTTGAAAGTTCTTTCAAGAAATAGACAGATGTTTCAAGCAGGATACAGAGAGGATAGGAGGGTAACCAGATTCACTGTTCTCTATCAACTTGGAAGAGTAGTTCTGGGTCCTCCTGTGTAATATGGAGATAGCAATCATGCTTCAAAGGGTTAATGCATGCAAGAAACTAAAAACGGTGTTGGCATGTTCAATTTCATTATTTTCATCTTGTGATGTTAGCTTCTTATTTTTATTTTTTGAGCTTGTTTCATGGTTTAACACTATGGAAAGGTTTTACCTAAAAAGGTTTTTTCTTCCTAGAGTAATTCTTCTCTTAGAGTATTTTTAATTTGTACTTGATATTTTCTATCTTTTTCTCTTTTCTCTTTGTAATGGCAAAGCACAGGAAATGTGGGGTGGGAGGATGGTTTGTCTTTGAAGGGTCATTCTGTTCCAGCTGATTATGTGCCCAAGAATCCTGTTCATAGATTATTCTGAACTGCTCTCCCTTCTTCCCTAAGCGGTGTTTCATAAATGCACTTGAAATTTCGGTGGGAAGGCAGGTCACTGACGGCAGCCTCCTGTGGTGTTGGGTGCCCGTGGGAGAGACGAAAACCAGCAGCTATGAAAGAAAACCATTGTCCCTGGCCATCCCTCCTCTGCTTACCGCTCCTCCCATGAGAGAGAAACTTCTCGGTTTGATGGTCCATCACCTTGGGACCAGTAGGACATCAAGGGTTTTCCCAGTTAGAAACTGAGTGAGACAGAAAGAGGGCAGTCTTGGGGGTTCTTCTCCAAGCTGACCTTTCTGCCTTCCTTTGTCACGAAATTGAGTCCAAGCAACGCATTCCTTTGCCTTCAGTGTCCTCTCCATCTCTCATTCCCCACCCAAGGGAAGGGACCTTCTCACTTCAGGAAGGAGTAGCTCACAAGACATCCCTCACTCTGACTACAGTTGCAAGTTTGGGGGTCTCCAAGACCATTCCGAAGTTTGATAACGCACTAGAAGGACTCAGAACTCACCGTGATACTCAGCTGTGGTTCATTACAGTGAAAGGCTGCAGATGACAATCAGCCAGGGAAGGAGCTCATGGGCAGAGTGCCGGGAGGGTCCAGCACAGCGTTCTGGTTGTCCTTTCCTGGTGGGGTTAGGAACAGGGCTGCTCTTTACGGGAGTGATATGTGACACAAACTATTGCCATCTGGGGAGCTCACCCAAGCCTCAGTGTACACAACTTCTATTAGGACTCTGTCACTAGGCCTGGTTGGCTACCCATGTGACAATCCTAGTCTCCAACTCCTCTGAATGTGGACTGATACCATGTGACCCAAAGTGTCTCCTTAAATCACATTGGTAGACTATCCAGAGTGGTTCAAGGCTCCCAGACAAACAAAAACATTCCTATCAGGCATGACATTCCAAGGGCTTTAGAGATTAGCTCCCAGAAGTGGAGGGCAAAGACCAGATCTCGCTTAGGCAAGGGTGAATTCTTTACTTCACAGCCCCTAGGAATACTTATTTACATTTCTGAATCTGAACCTGGTTTGAATTCAAGGGAAACGATAATGGACTTGGTGATCTTTCTTTTGGCTCTGATTTCCTTATATCTGGCAGCTAGAGTTCCTGGCATCTAGAATAGGGCTGGCATCCAAGAGGCACTGAAGGTGTTTGTTGAATGGATGAAGTATGGATGGATGAATGAATGAATATTTCTTGACTCTGTGGTGTGAGACTGGTCACTCTCTCACCTTATGGTGGACATTTGTTTGGGTCTTCTTTCTGATTTGCAGAGAATTGAGATACCAACTCACTAGAAGACAACCCTCTCAGTATACAAAGAAGGAAATGTCCAGAAAGGCTGAGTCACCTGTCCACTTCGGAGGGACGGAGATGGGGTCAGAACATGGGTTTCCCAACTCTCAAAACTTAGCCACATATTTTGGTTCCTCTTTTCCTTGCAAAAATGACAAGAGGACCACTTCTTTCTAATGAGTTCGTTACCGAAGAGTGAAGCTCTCTCATTGGGGACGTCAGGAACCTGCCAGGGTTGCCATATGCTGATGGAGTTCAGAAGCTGGGACTTCATCAGTGCCAGGGCTGAGGACCTGGACACTGGTTCCCCTTGGTGAATTTTTTTTTTTTTTTTGCGGGGGAGAGGGCTACTGGGGATTGAACCCAGGGCCTTATGCTTGCAAAGCAAGCATTCTATCAACTGAGCTATATTCCCAGCCCCCTGGTTCCCCTTTTGAACAACTGGGAATTCACAGCATTTGTGCTGATGTTGAGAGCTGACTGTCTGGATTCCTCAAATGTTCCAATAGTGTTATAGTTCAAAAGAAAAGCTCCTTCCCAGGGGTGTGCAGCGCCTCAGTCAGTGGACAGATTCTTGGTGAGAGGTACGTTATTCAAAAGTACTTTTACAACATAATGTTTGACCTGAGAGTTAAGATTATAATGAAAAGATAGAAACAACCAGTTTGGGAGCCCAGAACAAAATGCAGTGTGGTGGGTCTTATATGGGGTCTCTCTCCTGCCACCCTCACTGTCCCTTGAGGGTACCACCACTTTTCTGACCCAAGAGCAGCTGTCAAGTGCCAGCACGTTCCAGGTGCCTATTGAATATCAAACCATTTACTCCTCACCATGACCTATGAGCTGCCATCATCCCTGCCAGAGAAACTGAAGCACAGAGAGGTTAAGTAACTTGTCCATGCTCACCCAGCTAGTAAGTGGTTCCAGGGTTCGAACACCAGCAGTTTAGCTTGAGTGCAATAGATTTCCTGTCTTCCACATTATGCCTACTCCCACAATTGAAATACCAGTTACATTAAATTCAAATGAACTCTAAAGATGTGTCTGTTTTCTTTCTCTTTTTCTTTGTGGTGCTGGGGATTGAACCCAAGGCTTCACACACTGAAGACATGCATTTGTTTACTATTGCTGGGTAACAAGTTACTACAAATGTAACATGTACGGATTGTACTCACTTGAACTGATCATCTCCCAGCTTCTGTGAGCCAGCAGTCTGGGGAGGGTAGGCTTAGGTCCTGTTATTTTTTGGTGGGGGTGGGTACTGGGGATTAAACTCAGGGGCACTTGACTACTGAGCCACATCCCCAGTCCTATTTTGTATTTTATTTAGAGACAGGGTTTCACTGAGTTGCTTAGGAGCTCACTTTTGCTGAGGCTGGCTTTGAACACTTGATCCTCCTGTCTCAGCCTCCTGAGCTGCTGGGATTACAGGTGTGCTGCCAACCATGCCCAGCCTCTCTAGGGCCCTGTTTTTGAGGCCTCGTCAGGTGGAAATCAAGTGAGGTTGGAGTCTCTCCCAAGCTCACTGGTTGCTGGCAGAACCCAGCTCCTTGCTGTTATAGATCTAAGATCCTAGTATCCTAAGGGTTACTGACCAACCTCTGCCACGTGGCCCTGCCCACCACATGGCTGCTGCTGCTTTAAGGCCAGTAGGTGAGCCTCCCTGCTATTTCAATGCTGAGTTCTCCTGTCTCTGACTTCCGGACACTCTGAAAGGGCTTACCTGATGAGGGCAGGCCCACCCAGGGTGCTCTGGGTTTGATCCACTTACAGTCAACCTTTGTTATATCTACACAGTCCCTTCACCTTTGCTGAGGACCTAACCTCCCCCCACCACTACTTCTACCCAAAAGGAGACAGACACAAGGCCACAAGGCACATGCACCAGGCAGGAATCCTAAGGGCCATCCCAGATTTCTGTCAGTCACAAAGCATAACATTGAACTGAAAAATGTCACAAACAGTAGGAGCAGAAGGAGGGAGGGAGGAAAGACACAGGAGCCTTAGGTATGGGAGCCTCAGCTCGCCTTTGAGAACAGCAGGTGATCGAAACTGTCCCTTCCCCAGCCCTACCACCTCACCCTGACTACCAGCCAGGCACTTCCCCGCCAGCACACCCAGGGGCACCACATGCTGGCTTGTCTTTTTAGAAACCTTCATGTCCCCACCCCACCCTGACTTCCTCCCAAATTGTTGGCCTTCTCAGGCCATCGAGGCTGGGTGCCAGAGAGGCGGTGTCACCAAGAGCTCTTTAAGAGTATAAGTGAAGGATTAGCAGTGATGTCGTCCAGAGAAAGCTGGGATAGAAAAGAAGCAGCAGTGCCCTGGTTTATGTCACCTCTGTTCTCTGAGAGGTGGTCTCCAGTATCTCCACGGCAGTTTTGGCCTCTCAGACCGACATTCCCTGGGGATGGAATCACTATCTTGTAAGCTCTCCATCAAACTGGACACACCCGCGGTTCCCCTCCACCACGGCCCCTACTTCTTCCTTCTCCTCCTGGTGCTTGCCAGGCATTGTTCCTGCGAAATCTGGAAGTAGGAAACAGTGACACAGCTCTGTCCAGGCCGTGGGACCGTCACCAGTTCAGTGACTTTGTCCAGAGACAAAGTCCCACAACCATGAGCATCTGCTCCCCTGCCGTGGAGCCTGGGGAAGAGCTGAGTATGAGTGTGTAAAGATGAAGGCAGGAGAGCTAGAACGCAAGCCGGGAGGGGCCCCTCCCAGCAGTCAGGAGCCTTTGCCGCAAAGCACCCTACCAATTTTGTACAGTTAGGTAGAATTCGTAAATGGTTAGGATTAGGGCCAGCAGCCCTGACGTCTGTATCCACCTGTACACTCTTGATGCCCAGCATTCTGTCCAGCAGCAGCCTGCGGAATCTAAATATAGAGTTCACTTCCAGCGAGAGCTTCTATTGCATTTGGCTTCAAATAGCAGTTTTGGCCATTAGGGAAGAGAAGGACTTATGAATGTCTTCCTTCCTGCCTGCCTTCCTGCCTTCCTTCCTGCCTACCTTCCTTCCTTCCTTCCTTCTTTCCTTCCTTCCTTCCTTCCTTCCTTCCTTCCTTCCTTCCTTCCTTCCTTCCTTCCTTCCTTCCTTCCTGCCTTCCTTCCTGCCTTCCTTCCTGCCTACCTTCCTTTCTTCCTTCCTTCTTTCTTTCCTTCCTTCCTTCCTTCCTGCCTTCCTTCCTTCCTACCTGCCTTCCTTTCTTCCTTCCTTCTTTCTTTCCTTCCTTCCTTCCTTCCTGCCTTCCTTCCTTCCTGCCTTCCTTCCTTCCTGCCTTCCTTCCTTCCTTTCCTTTTTCTTTCTTTCTTTCTTTCTTTCTTTCTTTCTTTCTTTCTTCTTTCTTTCTTTCTTTCTTTCTTTCTTTCTTTCTTTCCTTCCCTCCCTCCCTCCCTCCTTCCTTCCTTCCTTCCTTCCTTCCTTCCTTCCTTCCTTTCTTTCTTTCTTTCTTTCTTTCTTTCTTTCTTTCTTTCTTTCTTTCTTTCTTTCTTTCTTTCTTTCTCTTTCTCTCCCTCCCTCCCTCCCTCCCTCCCTTCCTTCCTCTCTCTCTTTCTCTCTCTCTCTCTTCCATTTAATCAATATTTACTTAATACTCTGAAAAGAATTATTTCAGTCCCAGGGACACTGACAATAGGCAAAGTTTTCACATTTATTATCCTGGGCAATAAAACAAGCAAGCAAATAATTATTCAGTGTTAACAAAATATATAATGCAGGGTAGTGGTGAGGGCTATGAAGTTCTCTTGTGAGAACATGATGAAAGCTGTGGTTCTTTTCTTAAAAGGAAAGGAAGAGAAAAGGAAGCAGTCAGACTCAGTGTTGACTGTAACTTCCAGAAGCGCAGCCCCCCTCTGAATCCTGTCCCCGGTGCTCCTCCTCCTCAGGCCACAGAAAGTCTGATTTAGTGGGGCTCATATCAGGTCTGAGGGTTTTTCTTTTCTAAAGTTCCACTGATAATTCTGCACAAATGGAGTTAAGAGGCATTGTTTGAAAGAATCTGATTTTAATCAACACTATAAAAAAGGAAAACAATACACAAATGATAATTTATGGAAGGTCTGCCAAGAAGGACAAGCACACCTGCCAGACACCTGGCCACAGGCCTGCACTGAGCTCCTCAGAATTTGCCTCTGCTGAAAGGCCTCCCAGCCTGGGGAGCCCGCACTCCGCATGCCTGAGGCTGTCTTTATTTTCTTAGGTCCATCCTTCCTGCAGCAACCCCACCCGGCTCTCATACTCTCTTTGGATCAAAATCAAAATCTCGTGTCTCCCTGGAAATTGTGAAATAAAGTCTTCAGTGGGGTATAACTCTCAAGAGAGAAATGTTGGATTTTCAGTGTAATCTCATAAACCAAGACTTTGTTCCACCCTGTTTTCGAAAATGTGCATTAAAAAATATCAAGATGAAGATTATATATTAACACTCAATATGCTTTTCAAATGCACACCATATAATTCATTCTCAACTTACAACTAAGGCTATTAATTTCTGTGTTCTCCGTTCTTACGCTGGTGATTTCCAGGTAGCAGAATAAATAGATGGGAACAGAAAGGGAGAGTTTGAACAGCAGGGAGTTTGTGTAAAGATGGAAACATTTGATTTCATTGCTTACTGCAACCCCATTAGGGTGCCAGAAAAGGGATTTTTTAAGGCACAAACCCACATGAATGGGAAAATTGGAGAGTAGAAAACAGCAATAAAATTGGAAACCCACAAAGCAACTAGATAAGGGGTAATTTACTTAGCAGACCCAAGAAAATGAAGAGAAAATTGAATTCTAAGCCAACAGCACAGAATGTGGGAAATCAACCCAGTTTGTAAGCCAGAATCCACATAAGGCATTGGCAGCACCAGGAACTTCTAGAAGTGGAGGTGAGGGTGAGGGTGAGGGGGACTTGAATCAGGAGGACTGGTTGAAGCTCTGTTTATGAAAGGCTTTCCATCATGTTCCTTCCCCAAGTCCGTGCAGTTGGACAACTGCCTCGCCCACTTTGTAGGAAAAGAGAGGAGAAGGCAAGAGCCAGGGTCTCGGTGAGGAAGGCAGGCACCGCGAGGACAGGGGTGCTGAACTCCCCAGCGCCATCTCCTGCGCCCAGAAGTCTGTCAGCCTGGCTTTCATTCCCCTTTAGACAGGAGCTTCATAGAGTTCCCTTTGACAACCTGATCAAAGGGAAAGACCTAAAGACACTGATATGGGAGTTCTACCAGGAAAAAATCCAGACACACAAGGAGAAAGTCTACAGTGGACAAGTTCCCCTAAACCTAGAGCTTCTGCTGACTGTACCGCCTGGACTTAAATATCAACATCAACTCCCCCCTGAACATGGGGATAACAATCTCCCTGCCACACAGGCACAGGATCGAATGAAATGGTGCTTGTTTGTTTTTGTGGTGCTGGAGGTTAAACCCAGAGCCTTGTGCATGCCAAGCGAGTGCTGAGCTCCGGCCCTAGCCCCTCAGTGAAATGATACCTGTGCAGTGCTTAACGCACTGTGCTTAGGCACATCAGTGGGATCTAGACAGCTTTGTGCTCTAGAGAGATGAATAGACAAAAGGTTATTAGACATCTAACAAAATCTTCCAGTACAAACAATAAAGACCAAAACAAATAGAAGATGAAGTTGCTCAGAGACTCTGCTACTTAGAACAAGAAACAATACTCCCTCAAACCCATCATTTATTTAAGTAGAGTTACACAAAATATATTTATATGGATATATATACATCACATATTAAAAATATGTGTTTTGTTTATGTATGCAGACATACGTACACAGAGAGTTCTTGAAAATTGAAAATGCAAAAGTAAATCTGAAAAGCTTAATAAGAGTTTGAATACAAAATCAAGGAAATTTCCCAGAAAACAAAGCAAAAAGTAATAAAGTTAAACTCTGGGCAAAAAAAGAGAAGATAATTAAACCAATTCAGGAATTCTGACAGCCAAGTGTAGAAACCTCAGAAACTGACAGAAAAGAAAAATAAATAAATAAGGCAAAACATCAAAGAAATAATTCAATACAATTTCTCAGATGTGAAACATTTTCTGGATTAAAAAGGCCATGAGATCCCTAGGGGATCTACACGGAGGAAAACAATTAAAAATTTCAAAGCACAGGATATAAGCAGATCTTGCCATTTCCAAGGTGAGGAAAAAATTAGTTATAAAATTATCAAGAATCAAGATGGCAGGAGACTGCCTGACAGTAACACTGGAAGCAAGAAGGAAATGAAGTAAGAGGTCCAGAATCCTGGAAAGAAAATTGCTTCCAAGAGAGAATCTATCAAATCCAGGATGCAGGAAAGGAAGGAACCAACTCCAAGGTCGGGGGAGGCAGATGACGGTGCAGGGAGATGCCTGGAGGGAGGATGGGCCTGTGGTGGAGAGGAGCCAGCCCATGCTGAAACAGACCAGAAGGCCCTGGAGAGGTCTCTTCGCAAGAGGGAATCACTAGAAAAACTGATACGATTCTCTTGAGAGCAGACAGACAACCGGGGAAGAAATTTGGGTTGAATTAGTGAGGCATGAATAATTACACAAACAAGAAAACAAAATAACTATTCTCATGAAAATAGAAAGTAGAGGGAAGTACAAGTAATCACAATCTACCCATAGAGAGCTCCCACTAACCGTAATAAAGTGAAGGGTTCAGAGTGGATCTGACCCAAACGTGCAGTCATTAGACTGAGAAGGAGGGTCAGGACAGAGCGGAGGAAAGATTGCTGAGTTCTGTCCTCCACAGCAGGAGGTCACTAGATAACAGCCCCCACAGAACAGCAAGAGCCCCAACATTGGACTATTATCTAGAGACAGAAACGTAAATACTAAAATAACCAGCTGAGAATAAAAGTAGTTGCTTCTAGGAAGAGAAAAATTTGACATGGTGAACAGGGACTCCTGTTTTTTTTTTTTTTTTTTTTTTGAACAACAAAACTAGAAATATTTGGTTTTAGAACATAAGGTATATGTACAATTTGAATAAAAAATTGAATTCTTAAAAAAAAGAAGTTAAAGCATTGAGCACACACTTTTTCTGTTTCTTCTCTTTTGTACCCAGGTGGCACTGAACAGCTCTGGAAATACCCAGGTCGACTTTGTTGGTGCTTCTCCCCTTGTCATTTGTTCGTTGTTTTCTTGCAGGTACCAATGTCCAAATCCAGCATGGAACCTTTGGGCCCAACCACAGGCAATTACAAAGGCTTCATTCTCCAGCCGGCTTCATGGGAACACTGCTCTTGCCAGGTCAGGCTGGGTGCAAGGTCTGGAGGGAATTGAAATCAGGAGCTCGGCCCTGAGGGGTAAGGAGCCCCAGAATTGTTGTTCTTGTAAATTTTTGAGATGTTTTCAGTACCCAGTTTTCTAGCTTGGTTCCTGGGCTATCCTACCTCCTACTAAGCCCCGGACTGTGGGATGAGCGCACCTCTTGCTCTCTCCCTCCCTACCTTGGGTCTCAGTGTCTGCATCCAGAAAATGAAAGACCTGAATCAGAGCAGGTCTGAGGGTTCCCGAGGCATCTGGAAAGTTACTAACACATACAGCTCCTCTCCTAGGGGCTGGCGACTTTGCCACCCACCAAGCCAACCATTGAACACTTGCTTCTTGTTCTCCCAAAGGATTAGTTATTTGTTTTATTTATTGTTTTGTTTTGTTTTGTTTTGGGGTGTATCTTCTTCGAATAGATGGAAAGTTCTCTGGGGCCAAGGCACACCCTATACTTCCTGTGGCAGGCATTCACTTCCGCCCTGTCCACATGGGTCATGATCAGGGGAAATTTCGGAAAGGAATAATGAGAAAGGGATTTTCTGTGATAGAAAAATTCTTGCTACTAAGCCTTGGTTTTGTTCGTTGCTGTTTCTCAGCAGCTACAGCAGGGCCTGGCACTCAGGAAGCGTTCAGAAATGTATTTCTTGGATGGATAAATGAATGAATCACCTAAAAGAATGGCTGGAGTAACGTTTGATGGCTAGAAATACTGAAGCATTTTGGAGTCCAAAGAAGAGATTATTGTGACCCCACAGAAAGGAACTGCAGGGAACCCTCCCTCCCTCTTCTCAATAGGACTCCCAAGGACAGACTACGGATAGTAAAATCTGTCTGGAGGATGGGTTAGCTAAATATTTAAAGCCTTACCAATCTGCATTACCAACTACTTCCTGTCTGAGAACTCTTTCTGAAAGAAATATAGCAGAGGTGAGCACAAGGTAAATGAGCAAGAACTTTTATCGCGCATTATTCATGATGCAGAAAAATTGGAAACAACCTAAATGTTTAAAATAAGGGATTGGTTGCAGGAAAATGCTCACTATATGTTACTTAATGAGGAAAAGAAGACAAAATGCTCTTTTCTTTTGGGATATATAGCTATTTACATGTATATGCATATAAATTTATGTAGATACATACATATACATACACCTGGACATAGAAAAATACTGGAAAGATACATAAAGAATGATTCTGTAGGGCAGAATTGAAGTTTGGTTTTTGTTTTTGGCCTCTATGCTTTTCTATACTTTTAAAGTTTGCATTGTTTTGTATTTAGGGGAAAGCATATTTTGTTCCTTTAAATGACATCACATGACACACAGCTAGCGAAGGTTATATGCACAACCATGGCAAATACATGTTAAACACTCTCATGGACAGCAAGACATCACTATCCGCATTTTGAGACAAGTGGAGGTTTATTCTGGGTCTATGTAATAGCTGAGTGTGATTCTGAATGATGTGCCAATTAACTTCATAGTGTAACTTGTTCATCGGGGGATGTAGATATTAAAAGTGATGGTGTAGAAAACTGAGTGGTTGTTTTAAAAAAAGTGATATTTGATAATGCGGGTGGGAGGCTGCTTTGGAAAGGGGAGAGGATTTAAGCAGGGAGAAGAGGAGACACAAACAGAAGACGTGAGCCAAGCAGAGTCAGACACATCATTAAACTTTTACCGTGCGTGGCCCGCTCTATGGCAGGTGCTCTGAGAGGTATTAGAGACGCAAAAGACAGTTTATAGTCTAATTAGAAAGAGGAGCCTAGCACTTACAAAACCATTAAAGACTAAGGCCAGACTAGATTGTTTATAATTAGTGCTAAACAGTGAGATTCAGATGAGTGCTCTGATAATAGTCTAGATTTTAAATATTTTAAGATGCTTTGTGTATGTGTGTGTGTGTGTGTGTGTTTTGAAACAGAATTTCATTAAGAATTCAAATAGGTTAACAATAGGCAAGAATTCAACATTTGACTAAGATTATGAATTTTGATGTTTCTATGATTTTACAGTTGACTCTCTGTATCCATGGGTTCTGTCTGCTGATTTCAACCAACCTTGGACCAAAACCTTTTCTAAAATAGACGAGTAAAAATAGCAACACAACAACAAAGAATGATAAACAAACAAAAAGAGAGTATTACAATTATTGATATACATCACATTTACATTGTGTTAGACCTTGTAAGAAATATAGAGATGATTTGAAGATGTACATAAGTTATATGACTCTACTGTTCTATTTTATATAAGGGATTTGCTCATCCAAGGGTTTTGGTATCTGTGGTGGTCCTGAAACCAACCCCCCAGGATCCTGAGGGATGGACTGTATGTAACCTCCTGGTAAGGATGTTCCAGGAGCTCAGCGTCGGGGACAGGAAAGATGTGTGAGTGTTTAATCTGTAAGATCAGCAGACAATGATGCTGAGGCCCCTTTTCTCCCAGGAAAGGGCTGATGGACAGGAAAGATCTATAAGGTCTAGGGACTCGAGGTACAGAGGCAGTTAATGGATTTATGGGGGAGGGAGGGAGGAAACAGAGTCTCAAGGAGATTGGATGTGACAGGAATTGATGCCTAATGATAAGGGTGCAAGGCTGGAAGCTTCTGCAGAGTCTGAGGCTTGGGACCTGGTGTGGTGCTGACTGGGACTTCATCCACCCCAGGGTCCCTCCCTGTCTCCAGACTCTCCATAAACAGACCCAACAAGAAAACTGTCATTTGCTCAGGAATTAGAGCCTTAGGGTTTGACACCCCCACGATACCAAAATAAAACCTGTTCATAATAATTTAGCAAATACAAAGTCAAAAGAGGAAATAAAAATCACCTGTAATTTTCCTTCAGCTAGGATTGCCAGATTTAGCAAAGAAAAATGGAAATTCAATCTTTAGGACGCACATGTAGTAAAACAGTGTTCAACCCGGGTGGGTGCCCGGCTGGAACCTGGCAGCCCTGCTCTCCGGGTCACCACAGTTGCTGGCTTCACTCCCCCCTCTGACTCTCCTTGGGCTTTGACGCTCCTATACCATGTTGGAGTCTGTGTCTCAGACCACATTCATAGGCACCCCCAGGAAAGCTCTGGACTTGTCAATGCTATGCTTCTCTTCAGCCCCCCAGGGTTGTCGGCAGTGTCTGCCGTCTCCTTTAGGAGGCGACTCCAAGTCCTCTCCATGCCCCTGCCTGCAACATCTCCCCTATATTGAGTAAAGTATTGATTTACTTATTGATTGATAATGAATGACTATGCCCTAGGGAAATTTATCTCGGAATATTATTTCCTTTTTTTCAACTTTAGCAAAGACAAGCCAACATTGCTGAAAACTCAGTTAATCCATAGGGTTTGGGGGGAAAATAGTGCCACCTAGGTTCATTCCTGAAGCAATCTCTGTCGATTCTTCATTCAAGATATTGACATATACAAGTAGCTTAGTAAATCGGAACATTTTCCATGGAATTAAGCAGTTGCTCACTAAAATAATTATCTGATTTTGCAGGGACATGCTATGAACCCCAATCCAGAATTCAATTCTGAAGATTCTGGGCATTGGAGGAAGTGTTCTTTAATGTAATCCTTTAATCCACCTTAATCTCCACACTCACCTCATTTGACTACTGAAATAGAAAAGTTAATTGTTGTTGCTGCTCATCATCAATGCTAAGCAAAAGGCACTTGTGTCCCCAAGAGAGGCCTTGTAGCAGATGGTTAATGCAGAGTAGCCCCCTGTGGCCATTTCCTCTTGATGCATTAGAGTTGAGCACCACAATACCACCAAAACTAAAGTAAGCAAGCGTGAGCAGCTCGGTACAAATAATTGTTTGCTATGACTTATTTTGTTTATTTTTTTCCTTGTCATTTTAAAAACATTAAAAGGACACATCTACTCTTTGTTAAAAAAAAAAAAGCAAACACCTCAGTGGGGTGTCATGGCGTATGCCTGTAATCCAGCGGCTCAGGAGGCTGAGGCAGGAAGATCGCGAGATAGAAGCCAGCCTCAGCGAAAGTGAGGTGCTAAGCAACTCAGTGAGACCCCGTCTCTAAATAAAATACAAAATAGGGCTAGGGATGTGGCTCATGGTTGAGTGCCCCTGTGTTCAATTCCTGGTAGTTCCCTCCCTGCCAAAAAAACCCTCAAATCATACAGCTATAAAACGAAGTGAAAAGTCACCTTGGTTCTTCAGCTGAAAATTAAAAACAAAGGAACTCCTTTGCACGGTTTGCAAGTGTCCTTAGATCTTCCGTTTGTAAGCCACTGTGGATGGATACCATGATGCCCAGACATGCCAACGGGAAAGCAAGACCCCGGAGCCTCCTTCAGGAAAATGAACCGTGTCCCTGACACACCTTCAGGGATTTATTGCTGATTCCAAGTGAACACCAGGGTGTTGGAGAACACTGCAGGCGGTAACAGTGAAGAGATGAAGCCACTCGCTGCTCAAAGCCAACGTCAAGGGAGGACCTCGATGTACACACGACAGGGAACCGGCAGCACCCTCTCCTTCCTCTCCCCTGTTCTCTGTGGGATCCTCTCCGCAGGAGCCCTGGAGGCCAGTCGCTGCATTCTTGTCTTGCTCTGACTCCTTGGCTCCAGCCGGGGACCCAGCACAGGTTATTTAATTTGGGAGACCTCAGCTGTGCTGTGTCAAGTAGAGAAGATAAATATTTTATATTCTTGAAGGCAGAGGGCTTATGGAAAGAGTGCATGCAGGGTGCCCAGGGTTACAGTGGCCTCTGAGGGAGAAAGAGGAAACAAGGAACAACACACAGAAGCAATTCAGGCGATTAGAGGGGTCTGCAGAGGGTGGTCCTCACTGCTCCCCAGTGCCACAGGGTAGGGTCCTGGAACTTGGGACTCTTCAAAACCCCATGCTCTGTGCCCGTCTGGGTGGATCCCTGCGTAACATGCAGGCAACAAATGAATGTCCTACAGCTCCTTTGTGTAGGACACGCTGCCTTGTCCCTCCATCTGGAAGTGGGGCTATCCTCAAGAAATCCACCAACCTGGCCATGTGTCTGGGTGCTGCCAGTCTAGATAGGCCCATGTTTCCAGTCCCCTCAAACTGCCACTCACACAACCTCTGTGTCTGCACCCAGTCCGCTGTCCTCTCTGTGATACCTGCCCTGACCCTGAAGACACTTGAGTTTGAGGCCACTGGCTATTGTCCCCAATGCCAGGTGCGTGAAGCAAACTTAATACCTCTACCTGCCAAAGTGACTCCAAGCTTCTCACCAGGGACACAGCAATCCTGGCCCTTGCTCTTTCGGCTCAATCCAGAAGAATGGTGCTCCCACTGGACAAGGAGCATGGTCTTCTGGACATTTCAGGCCTGGAGCAGGAGTCTCTGCCTGGGCCCCTGTTCCCTGTCCTCCCCTCCTGCTCTTCCTCTCCCTGGCTCCCTCCCTCCAGCTCCCTGGGGAGAGGGCCGAGCACCTGACTGCAGGAGACATCTCTGCTGGAATGGGCATCAGACCTGCCTGGAGACTTGCTAGAACAGAGATGTCTGGGCCTGTCCCCAGAGTCGGCAGGGCTGGGGTGAGGCCGATTGCACTTCTCAGGAGTTCTGAAGTCCTGCTGACGCTGTGGCCCAGGGCATACACTCTGAGAACGAGCACTCTTAGGATTCCCAGAGAAACTTGAGGCTGTCTTCTTCAGACTTTGCCATGCCCCAACTTCCTGGCTAGAGGGCTTTCCTGCAGGAGGACTGGGGTTCTTGGCAACTTCTGGTTCCTCTGTGAGGAAGAAGTTTAGCTCTCCTGCTTCTGACCCTCTGCTCTTCCCCTCTCTTCATCTTTTCTCTCCTGCTCACCCCATTTTCTTGCTCTCCCCGCCGTGGCTCCATGTCTGTCTTTAGGCCCCTCCATGCACACGCATCCCCAGTGATGAGCTGGCATTGGATTTGTGGAATTCACTCAGAGCCATCTGGAGACGCTGGGCCACCCTGACTGACATATGCTGAAATACAGGCGGCAGAAAGAGTCTGGGCAGCGAGACCAGTTTGTTAATTTAATTGAGTCTCACAAACAAGCAGGAAGCCAACAGGGCCTGCATAGAACCCATGAGGTGTCCTCAGAATTGGCCACCAGGCTGGCCTGAGATGAGGGAACCCCTGGGTGACTGCAGGCAGGGGTGAGGCCGTCCCCCTCTGTGCTACCTCCAGGGTATGCAGGTGTGGAAGAAGAGGCCCTGTGGGGGCTCTTTCACTTTGTGGGTACCGTTAGAGACCCCATACCTCTCAGAGCCCCTTCACAGGGCTGGTGTGTCCTCTCCTTTCTCCAGATCTCCACCTCAGGGCACCATGTCCACCCTGACTTGGTGCCTCCCTGCTCATGAGTAGCCCAAAGCCAGGACCAACTGGCTTGGAATTAAAAAGCTGGGCCCCTGACGATGACATTTGCTCTGAAACGAGGTTCCATTTTGACGTGGACAGTTGGTCACCCTACCATTACCTCACAGTGGCATGCAACTTGTGTTCCCCGCAGACTGGACTTCAGCAGAGGCCACACCTTTGCTGCGTTCCTTCCTGGCCTGCCCTGCTTCCCTTGCTCCTGAGCGCAGTCCCTGTCAATCATGGGTGCTGAATCCTCTGCTTCTGGTGAGCCCAGCCTGAACTCCACCTGCCCTTGTGAACTGACAAGTGGGAAGGGGGTTCTTCAGCACTTCTGGGTGTTCTGAGGATAAGGAACATCAAGGACAATAACAATAAGAACCATAATTATTGTTATTTTCAAGAGGCCTCTTGGCTTCACTGTGATGCCCCATAACTCCAGCCAGTTGCCAGAGGTCGCGCCTCTGTTGCACAGGAGGCCAAGGGTCGAGGCTGGACAGTTCACCTTTCTCTATCTGAATGTCAGGTACTGACTATGTAGCAACACTGCTTAGGGCTCTGGGAGGGAAGAGATGAGTCTGACACGGGCCCTGGCCTCCCGTGGGGCTGTGCTGATAGACCCACACAGAACATCTTACAAGGCCACCCTGCAGTGAGTGCTGGGGCTTGTGGAGGTGGAGAGGGAGTTGAGAGGAGGGAGGCTGGAGGGCTCCAGACAGGAAGGGCTGCAGCTGGGTCCATCTGATGGTCTGAGTTATAGGAAGTGAGGAGGATAGCAGAGTGCCACCGTGTGTGGTGTGCATAGGGAGGCAGGTGTGCTTGGGAGTCTGGAGGGAACGGTTGCGTACACAAGAAGAGGCCAGGGTCTGGGGACCGGCTCAACTCTGAGGAGCTGGCACTGCATTCGGAGGGCTGGAGAGTTAGGAAGGCTACCTGCAGACTGGTCTTTGGGGGGAAATCAGGTTGGTCTCAGCCTCCTCTGAGGGCTGAGAGCATCGCCATCTCCCCTGAGGATGCAGGTTCCTGGTGGGGACGTCTGGTGTCTCACGGGAAGTGGGGCCTAGACAGGCCTGGGCTCTTTCCTCAAGATGCCACCACCCCTCACCTCCTAGGATGAGGCGTTCTCCCCCTCCATTCTGCCTCTGGACAACCCTCTAGTCTCTCATCTCAGACCCAGGTCACAGCTGACGACAGTCACTCACCTCCCCCGCTTCAGAACCTGGTTGCCAGATCCCTCTGCTCGAAACACCACTTCCAGCACATCACCCTCCATCTCAGACGTTAGCATCTACACACACTTGGGATGGGACTCTGCTCCTCAGATCAGCTTTCAAGGCCCCCCACACTCTGACTGCCCACTCTCTGCCCTCTACTCCCCAGCTTAGCTCATTCCCACAGGCCCTGGCTCCTGTGGAGCCTGTGGAAATCCTCTTGGAAGCTTGTTTTGAATCTGTGTTCCAATTTTTCTCTCAGCCAGAATACCTTACTCCTTTTCTGGACTTACTGCTTTTCTGGATTCCACCCATCCTTTTTTGGGCCTCCCAAACGTTCACCCTCTTGGGGCTGGCCCATTCTAGATTTCTATGGCCTATGTGCTGCAATGACTGCAAAGATGGCCTCCGTAGGGGCTCCCATTCCTGAGCCTCTGTGTTGCTCCTCCTGTCGAAAATTGCAGTGTAGTTGCCCTCTGTTAGGATTCTGAGCTGCGCCCATGATTTGCTTTGACCCCTAAAGCATATTGGGGGCAATCCTGTGACAATGTTGTCTTAAGCCTTAAGAGACGTGAAACTTCTGCTTTCAGAGTCTTAGGGAAATCATCACATTTCTTAAAATCAGGTAAAGAGGTCAGCTGCCCTGCTGAAGAGAGGGCCACATGAAGAGACAGGGGACCTGAAGTCTGAGAGTTTACAGAGAGGTGAGGCCCAGCCATTCGCCAACCAATCTAGCTGTGAAGTGCCTTGAATCCTCTAGCCCCAGTTGGGTTGTCCCAGCTGATATCATGTAGAGCAGAGATGAGTCTTCCCCACTGAGCCCAGACTGCAGAATCGTGAGCAAATCAAAGGTGGTAGTTGTTTTAGCTACTAAGTTTTGGGGCAGATTGTGAGTCAGCAATAGATAACCAAAAACCTAAGTCACCCCTGTCCCACAGCAGGAAGTCTCCGGTGACCAACCACTTAGGTGTCACTAGCCCTATGCTGGATTCAGCACTGAAAAACCCATGTCCAGGAGACCTCTCAGTTCCAGAAAACTGGGACAGTGTGCCTACCCTAGTTCAGCACTTTGAGGGACTATACATCACAGGGACAGAGTGGTATTAGGAGTCCGCCTCCACTTTGGTCTGAATCCTGGCTCTGCCATTTAACAAGAACAACTTCCTTTGAGAGAATGTTCACTAGGCCCAGGCTTTGTGCTAAGTCCCTTATATGTGCTAACTCATGGAGCAGGTGCTGGGACTATTTCCATGCTTTTGAAGAAGAGAGTCAGGCACGGGAGTTAGGTGACTCGCTGAGTCTGCATCTATTAAGTGGTGAGTGTCTATCATTCCCCAGGGTTGTCGGAGTCCAGAGTCCTGATTTTTTTTTTTTTTTTTTTTTTTTTTGTACCAGGGATTGAACTCAGGGGCACTTAACCACTGACTCACATCCCCAGCCCTTTTCGTACTTTATTTAGAGACAGGGTCTCACTGAATTACTGAGGGCCTCATGAAGTTGCTGACGCTGGCTCTGGACTCATGATCCTCCTGCCTCAGCCTCTCAAGACACTGGGATTACAGGGTGTGCCACTGTGCCAACCAGAGTCCAGATTCTTAATATTGCTCCCCTGTTCTATGAGCAAGGCATATCCCCTCTTTAGGCCTCTGACAGTGAAATGCAGATAAAAATACAGAACTGGTCAGGGATGGTGGTCTATGAAGATTCAACAAGGCAGCTCACATGTGGGTTGAGCACTGAGCAATTGCTCACGACATGCTGGTTCCCTTTTCCCTGGTGTGATGCAGAAATAGCCTCAGACCTCTTCCAACAAACACTGTTGAAATTCTGAAACCTCAAGTCCTAACTTAGAAATAACAGTACCAGACTAACCCATCACAAAGTTGCTCAGACCTTAACATGCTAGAAACCCTGTATATATGTATTGGAATAAAAATGTTAGTAAAAAATAATAGCAATAATTAAACAAAACTGAGCTTCCCAGTTAAGTTTAACAGAAAAATCTAAGAGTGAGGACTTCAAAATCTGAAACTGCAGAATCTTGCTAGTTTTTGGTTATACGATGGGCCTTGAGCTTAATAGGCACAGAGTTCCTCCAAAAAGGCAGAACTAATAGAATGTGAATGTATAGACAGAAATTCTATAATTTATTTATAAATTATTACAAGGAATTGACTAGGAATCGTGGAGGCTAGCTGTAGTTATGCCCCACTAGCTCAGTCAGTAGAGCATGAGACTCTTAATCCGAAGGTTGTGGGCTCAAGCCCCTTGTTGGGCACCAAAATGTAGTTGTGCCAGGCTAGCTCAGACGCTGGTAAGGATGCAGAGTCAAGACCCCCAGACTCCGGGAGTTGGGTGGAAGCAGGCTTGTGGCAAGCAGGTTTATTGCGGGAATAGCCATACATTTTATAGGTTTCTTGCCCAATCACAATGTGCCATGGGGGATCAGACCACCAGGCTCCTATACGGGATCCCTAGGTAACACTGAGTCAACTTGGGGCAGTTGTTTACTTTCCTAGGTAGGAGAAGCGGAACGCTCCTCCCTGCAAGTTTACACACTTGAGACATTCACTGCTGCCAGCCAAGACCTAGTAGGATTTCTCCCAACAGCCAGCAAGTCCCAAATCTTCAGGATGGGCTGGCAAACAGGAGACCCAGAGGAGTTGATATTTCAGCCTGATGTAGAATGAGGAAGAGCTTATGGTACAGATGGAGTTCAAAGGCCATCTTCTTGGGGGGGTTGTTGACCTTCTTGTTCTATTCAGGTCTTCAACTGACTGGATGAGACCCACCCACATTAAGGGGGACTTAAAGTCCACTGACTGAAATGTTAACCTCATCCAAAAACACCCACACAGAAACATCTAGAAGAATGTTTGACAAATATCTGGGCTTCCTATGACCTGGCCAAATTGATAAAATTCACCATCTCAGTAGATGTCACATTCTTTCTGATTAGTCCTCAGTCAGCCTCACTTGATGGTTATTGTGAACCCCGTTTTTCCTTAAGTGTTTAAATACCTTGCCTAAGCTTCCATAGCTGGTGAGCTACGAGGCAGGAGGAGTTAAGTCAAAGTCTTTGTGACATCAGGCACTAGTGAGCATGCTTTTTTGTTTTTGTTCTTTTTCTTGTGGCATGAGGGCCAGATGAAGAACAACGAAAATGTTTGTGGGCTATATATTTTCATCTACAATAAAAATAATTCGACTGATCTCGGACTGATCTCGGGAAATATAATTGCCTGAGTCATTGATGACAAATTGTCTTTTCTTTTTAGTCACTAAAATGTTAATCTGGGCCTATTTGGGAGAAAACAGCTTTCTAATATTTCACCTTGTCAGAGAACAGGGTGCACCCTGGCACCTTCCAGGAAGGGAGGCGAGGACAAGCAGGCTGAACCTGACGTGGAAGAGGACCCCGTCGGACAGATGAGCTAAAGGTGGCTTCAGGGTGCTGTCCAAGGCCTCAGGGATGAGTGTCTCTGGCTTTTCATCAGGTCTAATCCTTTTTCAAAACTTTGGGCATGCCTTTCCCTAGAGTATTATTAGCCCAGCACTTAGCTTTATCAGCCGTGACCCGATGCTCGCTGGAGGTCACAAATGCAGTGGACAAGCAAGAAGAGGAAGGGGAGGAGGCCAAAAGAGAGTAGAGAAGGAAGAGCGGAGAGGATGCAAGCACTGGAGAGAAGCTTTTTTCTTTTTCTTTCTTCCTTTGTTTTGAACTCAGAGGCACTCAATCACAGAGCCACATTCCCACCCCTATTTTGTATTTTATTTAGAGACAGGGTCTCACTGAGTTGCTTAGCGCCTCACCATTGCTGAGGCTGGCTTTGAACTCATGATCCTCCTGCCTCAGCCTCCTGAGTCACTGGGATTACAGGCATGCCCGAATGAAGGAAAGTTTTCTCAGGGACAATGGGAAAGAAAGTGGAGAGGAAGAAGCAGGTTACGGATGTCTGAATATTTGAGAAAAGGGCTGTGATGGGATTCACAGGGCCACAGGGCGGTGGAACACAGGGACAGGGGGAGGAAAGGAAGATCCGGTGACAAGGGCGTGCACAGCCTGCCAGGGATGGGGCTGCAGAGATGGGGCTGAGCAGAAAATCAGAAAGGTGTGGTTGGCGGAGGTGGTGGGGAGGTTCTGGAGATATTGCCAAGGCCATGAGCAACCATCCGGATGCAATCTGACTCTGTCTTCACTGGAAGTTGTCTGTCAGAGGACAGAACCGTCTGTCCCATCTGGCCTGTGGAAGGACGCTCTATGACGGTTACTCCAAGATGGAAACAGGAAGGACACACTCCCAGAACATGTCCCAAGGTTCATCGACTCACGCCTGTATTGATGCGGTATCATGCTAGGTGATGTGGGCAAAAAGAGGATACCACTTACCTGCTCTCAAAAGGTTGTAGGAAAATTAGATACAAATAGCAAGTTCCAGGCATGGAACTGGCTCCTTTCTCCTGTCTCATCTCGAGCACAGCTTTGCTGCTTTTCTGTGTTGGTCACTGCTTCACATTTGTAATTTTTTTTTTCTCCAATGAGATAGAAGCTCCTTAATGGCAGGGAAGGGGTCATGGTGGAGAAGAGCAGAAAAAGAGGGGCCTGGGAGTCAGATGGTGGGTGCAGCCCTTGCATGTCACTCACTGAGAGTGACTTGCCCCTGGGGCATGTTATTTACCTGTTGGAGCTCATTTTTGTCTCACCTGTAGAGGGGGTTTGTAACACCTACCTTGTAGGCATGAGCCTTAGGGAAAAGGGATGTTCTCCCCCTGTCTTAGTAAGCCCTAAACAAATAATTGTCTCCTGAGCATCCAGCCCAGAGTTAGAGCTAGAGGAAGCTGCTCCCTGAGTACTCACAGGGCTGAATTCTCTGGAGCCCAGGCTCCAGGGAAGCTGGATTTCCAGTGCTTGGCAATGGGAATTCTTGGGATCGGTAAACCTCTGAGCCAGATGTGCAGGTGAGGGGGCTCTGAAGGTCCAGCCCCAGCATGTGGACAAGGAAGCCCAAATCACACGACCTTCATGCTCCATCATCTGGTCCAGGAGGGAGTGTGCATGTGCCACCGAGAGGTCAGTGGAGAGGGACCCATCCCCAGGGGACAGTGGACATTGGGTTGGCCCCCGCAGCCCCTCTGCTCCAGCGATCCGTTTGTCAGGGCAGAACTTTGCTTCCTCCTCCCCTCCTCCCCTGACTTTGAAATGCTGAGATCTGGCGGAAAATTAAAACCCACTTGTCAGATTCCCCAGAGATGAAAGGGACTCTGGAGCAGATGTTTCATGCTGTACTTAACACTCGCTGACTCTGGCACCAGCAGCTCCCAGCTGACGTCCTCTGCTGCATGGCACTAGAGCCACATGCTCCCTAGAGGTGCCCAGCCTGGTGGGTCCACTTTCCAAGGAGAGAGGCCGCAGGCTCTGGGAGGGCTCTGTGACAGCGGTCTTCTCCTCTGCACGGGCGGGAACCTAGCTGTACCTCTGGATCAGCCCTGGTTGCAGGCAGGGGCATTCTTGCCCACCTTCAGTGGCACATCATTCAGGTCCTGCTCCTCTGCCTCACCAGATCCGGTCCCTGCAGTGCCAATTTCAGTGTGGGCAGGTCTTTAGGCCAGCTCAAACACTCACCATCCCTTCCAAGGTGCACAAGTCCTTCTTGTCCACGCAGCCCTCCCTGATCACTCCACCCTGCCTCATCAGCCTCTCTGCCCTCCAGCTGTCCTTGGAGGCACCTGAGGCCACAGTTACGCTCACAAGTGCTGTTTGGTTATCTTTGATATGAGTTAGTGAGGGAGCCACCTGGGTCTTTTCCTCCTTTCCCATCTCTGCCTGATACCTGCCTTGTTCTAGTCACTGCCCTCTGGGCCCTGGGTCCCTGCAAGAGCCTGCTAAGTGAGTGCTGTGCCCACTGCAGCCCTGGACCAATCTACTCACCAACCCCAGCTAGAGCACTCTGTTTAAAAATCAGCACTGAGGAGCTCTAGTCCATTCCGACACTCACCTGCAAAGCCACCCAAGGTTTTGCATGGCCCTCAGTGGGGTTCACCACCCTCGATGGCCTCGCGATAGCCAAGCGAACAGAACAGTAGTTACTTGCGAGTGGCACTCTTCTTCTGGGTCCTGGCCCCTTCCAGAGCGTACACCCTCTCTGCTTGGCGGGAGAGGGTCGTGTCTGATTTGGTTCTCACTTTACGTCCATGTTGCTTGGTCATCCGTTAATTTTGTTGAACGCCTGAATGAACAGTTGACCGGGTGGCCTGTGCAGACTTGAGGTCACTGTTGCATTCAGTCCTTGTCCTGGGTGGAGTTGTATGGCAGCAGATGCTTAGCAGGAGGCTTCATGTGTGCGTCACTTGTTCAGAAATGGTGCCCAGTGGGACCAATAAGCAACTTGGGAGAAGCCAAGTGTGATAGAATAAAAAATATATTTGGGCTTTGCCCAGGTTCGTGGAGCAGAGATTTCTAAAACCTTGGAATTTCCTAAGTGACATGGACTTCTATTTTTATTCCTAATGAGCCTCAGTCAATCATACCTGAGTTTATGATAATGAGGCAACTCTTGACAGGACCCTGAGAGAATTTCAGGGAGGGGACTAGTCACCAGAGGAGCTGTCCCTGTGATTAGATGAGCAAACTATTGCTGCTTGTCTCAAAATAATGTCTCTCTTTCTCTTATTTCTGTGCTGACATTTTTTTTCTTGAGCCTTAGAGAGCAGAGTCAAGGAGGTCACAATTCACAAGTCCCACCCCAGGCCCTGAGGCCTGGCTGTGAGCAGCTTCCATCACCTGAGAAACACTGTCCTCTGCTGGACTCATTGACCCTTTGCCACCTGTGGCCTCTCCTTGCTCCTGGGCACAGGGAGAGCAGGGATCTCTGAGCAGCAGCTTGAGGGTGATGCTCTGGTCTGTTTGGAAGGGTGGTCATGGGGAGGATACCCAAGCCAGTGATGGCTGCTGAGTCACCCATTGGCTGCCACAGGGCTTGGTTCCAGAAAACTGACTGCTCTCAGTTTTCTGCTTGTGATGAATCATTAAAGCCAGGCTCTGTCCCTATTCCCTGCCACCTCGTTTTAATATTAATCACAGCCAAAGCAAATTAGAAGAACAAATCAGCTGTTCCTGAAACATGCTGTGCATGACAGAGCCAAATATGATTTTATTTTTATGCAAGTTATTTATGTGATTGCTCTCTTCTATTGGTGCTTATAGAAAGATGAGTGCCTTTGAGACGAGAGGTGACAGGAAGGGAATCAGGCACGGTGGCACATGCCTACAATCCGAGCAACTCAGGAGGCTGAGGAAGGAGGATCACAAGTTGGAGGCCAGCCTCAGCAATTTAGCAAGGCTCTAAGCAAATTAGTGAAAGTTTGTCTCAAAATTGATAGAGAGAGAGAGAGAGAGAGAGAGAGAGAGAGAAGAGAGAGAGAGAGGAGAGAGAGAAAGAGAGAGAGAAAGGAGAGAGAGAAAGAGAGAGAGAGAGAGAGAGAGAGAGAGAGAGAGAGAGAGAGAGGCAATAGTTTCATCACTGTCAAATAGCCAAAAGGGAACTGCTGGGAGTCCAAAAGATATCAAGATGATCCAGCTGTGCCCAAAGTTTTGAGGGAAGAGAGATGAAGAAGCTGCCTGTGTCTGTCCTAATCTGTGAGAGCAGGGACATGTCCAACTTGGCTCCCACTCCATGTTCGGGGACTAGTATGTTGCTTAGTCATCCATAAATTGTGTTGAATGACTGGGTAGGAGTGTGAATGAATGGATACCCTATGTGTCCATCCATGGTACCCTGGAGCCACATCAAGCAAGGGTTGCGTTCAGTCTCCATCCCGGGTGGAGTGTTCTGGCAGATGCTTTGTGTGCATGTGACTTGGAAGGAAGGGCACCCAACAGGACCAGTAAGAAGGCTGGGGGAAGCCTGGTGTGGTAGGGGCTGGGGCAAAGGGGCTGGGTTTGCTTTGTGGTTGCACTGCATCTGGGGAATTGATCGAAGGCGTGTCCCACCGTCTCATCCATCCTGCAGGTCCCAGTGCTGCAGCTCCCAGACCACTGCCTGAGGCAAGTGGCTTGTGTCAAATCGAACCCTTGGTCTTTATCACCTCCTTCTCCTGGGGAACTTGAGCTGTCCAGGTTTGCTTAGGAGACCTTGAATGAAACTGTACATCACTTCTTGGTGTCAGGCTGGCTGGGTTGACTACCCAACAGACAGACAAGGCATTTATGTAGGCAAACAGCAAAAAAAAAAAAAAAAAAAAAAAAAAAAATTGATATTTCCATAAATGCAGAGAAATATTGGTAGAACTATTTTTGTGTCATTTTAATTTAGATGTATGTGTAGGAGTTGGTTGCAACAATAGTCTTTTGGGATGTAGGGCTTTAATGATCTCAGGTATTTTCTCTTCCTGGAAAGATGGAGAATGGAAGGGGATGGGACATTAGTGATCTGGGTGAAAATTTTACTCTCTGGGAGTCAGAGGTAAGTTCAGGAGTTCTTTGCTTGGCAAAGCGAGATCTAGAGAGAAATAGCCTGGTTCACAGCCCACCTCTCTAGGGGCTAGCGTGGGCCTTCCTGGGGCCGGGGTGTCCTTATCAGGGCATACTGAGTGACCATCAACATCACCTGTAGGGTTGCCGGATCACAGATGGCTGGCCATTCCCAGAGTGCCTCAATCAGTGGGTCCAGTGTGGGGCCCAAGAACTTGCATCTCTGACAAGTGCCAGTGATACTGATGCTGCAGGTTCAGGGGCCACATTTGCAGAATTACTGGCCTAGAATGTGGTAGGACACAGGTTGAGGAGCTGAAGAGCTGTTCTGGAGGTGAACATGGAGTAGAGACCGTGGCCACTAGGAGATTGTGGTCGTGTCAAAGGTTACAAGCAGTTGAATGCTATTAAATGTTTAATAACTGGCTCATGGGAAGGGGGAAATCCCAGATTGTAACTTTGGCCAATTGCTGCCATGTAAATACACCAGTTTCAACTCACCATTGGACACTGGGCATGAGATGTGCACAGTTATATCTTTTAGCACATAAAAGAGGGGAATTTGACAGGTGGGGAATAGGCTTACATCTTAAGGTGTTTGCTGTGATAACAAATGGAACCACCTGTCCATCACCAGGCAAAATTCCAGAGGACACCCACCAAAAGAATAAAGAACAGAGGGGGAGAATGACCAGAAGGAAATAAATGGTTTTTCCCTCTAATTAAAAGGATAATTCCATCTAACCTGCCTGCCCTTTTCTTTCTTGCTGTGGACCCAGGACACAAACAACTATCACAGATATTTTGTTTTTTAAAAAATTATATAATTTTATACAAACATTTTTTCTGTTTAATAAAGTTGAAAAATAATAAAGTTGAATTTTGAAGAAGTGCAAATAAAAGAAACACCATATATTATTCCACTGTGGAGAAATAAATACTATTGATATTTTGAGGTATAGTCTAGATTTTTAATAATATGCTCATACAGATTTCATGAGATCATTCTACATACAGTTTCGTAACTCAATTCTTGCACATAATAGAGAAAAATCATGAGCATTCTCTCAAGTCATTAAATGTCCTATGACATGGTCTTTAAGGAGTGAAGAGTATTCCCTTATTGAGACACACTGTCATTTACTTATTGAATCTCCTGTTCTTGGAAATCTGCTTTGTGTCCAACATTTTTCGTTTACAATTAGGCTCCTGCTGAGCTGCTATGTATCAGGATGTTGCCATTTTACAATTGTTTCTAGGAATTCTGTTTTCTAATAGAAAACACTGGCTCAAACAACAGAGTGCACGTTTTTTGAACCTTTTTTTTTTTTTTTTTTTTTTTTTTTTTTTTTGGGTACTGGGGATTGAACCTGGGGCACTTTGCCACTGAGCCACATTCCCAACACTTTTGACTTTTTGAGACAGGGCCTTGCTAAGTTGCTAAGGCTGGCCTTGAGCTTGCAACCTCCTTCCTCAGCCTCATGGATTGCTGGGATTACAGGTGTGCACACTGCACCTGGCTCATTTTTGAACTTTTACTTCATAGGATCAAAGTGCTTTCCAAAAAGGCATTTACTCAGCCACATTTACAAACTCCCATTTTGTGGCTTACTTATCAACACTGGGCTTTGCAAGTTTTTTGTTGGTTTTGCTTTTAATTCAATGCATTAGTTAATTTGTGGGTTTTTTTTTTTTTTTTTTTCAGTGCTGGGGATTGAACCCAGGGCCTTGAGCTTACAAGGCAAGCACTCTACCAACTGAGCTACATCCCCAGCCCACATTTGTGGGGTTTTTGTTGCTGTTGTTGTTTGCATTACAATGAAGGAGCCATGTCAGGAAAGACTGGCCTCCATGCACAAGATAGGCCATCAGCAAAACCACCATCCCCTCAAACGTCAAAGTTCCACCAAATACTGCAATACTGGGCTTCCAAGGAGATGATGAAAAGTGCAGCTGTTCTGCTCAGCTCTGCTCCTGGAATACACAGGTCTAGATTGAAACAGGAAGAGTGCGGGGCACCCGGGCACCCAGCCGTGCTCAGAGAGACAAGGACCAGGAGATGCATCTCTCCAAATAGGAGAGTGACATTGTGTGATCTCAATTCTTGAAAGGAACAAAGAGTGAACAATAGCAGGAAGTGGGAGAGAGAGAGAGGACAAGCTATTAACAAGCAAATGAAGACCAGACAAGAGATGAATCAGAAGTGATCTAATAGCCAGCCCTGGATTAAGTGCATCTGGCTCTCCGGGGGGATTTCACAGTTGTTCGCTTCAAATTGCTAATCTTTTCTGAGAGGTTCCCTTCAAACTGTCTGGAAGGAATGAATAAATGGATGGCTTGGCCAAATGGTGACTCCCCGTAATATTTTATGCATGGGTGCACATATATGTTGTCATGACTCATTTTTTCAGAATTGAAAGTGTGGCTTTTTGACAGAACCACAGGATTTGAGAGTTAGAGGAGACCTAGATAGCATTGGAAGCATCTGTCATTTTGCAGATGGGAAATTGAGGCTCAATGTGTGATTTCTCCTACACGTAGACATCGAAACGTTGATTGAGCTGGGACTAGCATCCAAGTCTCCAACATTTAGTCCAGTATCAGTCCTGTTACTTATTGCCATTGGTTTAGTATTTTCTGAACTTTATTAGTGGCAAGAGACAGAAAGAATTATGAGTGACAAAAGTGAAAGGTAGGAGAAATCATTTCACTAATTGTCTTGCCCAGCAGGGATGTTACACAAGTAGGCACAACCAGAGAGGAGGGTCAGACAAATAACTCAGTGGTTGTGACTTGAATGATTCAGGCCACAGTCCCTCATCTGTAGCGTGGGACCACTAACTGTACCCACCTCTCAGCTTTGGGTGAGGAAGCAGAGGGCGTGGCCCCGTACCCAATAGATATTAGCTGTTTTCTTCTTTTACTTCTCCTCCTCTTTTTCTTCTAATCTGAGAGGTCAGTTGCTTCTTGGTTTAAACTGAGGCAGAAAGCCACCTTGCAGGAGATATTCTTTGCATGCAAATATACAAATTTACAGAAGCACCAGTCCCCCCAAAAGAAAGAAGGTGATAACATCTTTTGTGGTTGGATCAGTCTGCCTCCCTTGCCTCCTTAGCATGCTCATTGGTGGTTGGAGAGGGAGGCAGGTTTGCCTTGGAGTCCAGGGAATCAAGCAGGAGGAAAGGGAAGACTGGTCACCTACCCACTTCCTTGGGCCTAGGACCTAGGCAAAGCTGTGGTTGGAAAGCCCTCCTGACCCAGCTGCCATGGCATAAAGCTTGCCCTGCAAAAACACTGGCCGAGCACAGGGAAGCGCGAGCAGGAAGAGCAACACCCAAGGAAACGAGTGTGGGATTTGGGATCCGTGGCTCCTGATGGTGCTGCTAACAGCTAGCCATACTGTTAGCAGGGATACATTACTACCTTGGCCAAGTAGCCACCTGGCAATGAAGGAATAAAGACCAGCAGCGCCCCGTGTGGTAGCAAGAATGTGGAATTCAGCACCATTTGGCTGCTCTCTCTGGCTGCCATTTGCAACCTGCACAGAGTTCCTTGGAATAACTAAGTCCTGGGCAATTCTGGGTAAAGTCAAAGGTCTTGGAGGGATGTGTTAAAATTTCTGTTGATTTGGGCAGTGATTGCTCCTTTAGTTTTCTTGAAACATAAAATCTCCTTATTCGTACCCCAAGCTAGTCATACATGTTACTAATTATGTAGCTTGTTGACCAAAAACCTGGCAAGAACAACTTAGAGGAGGACTAGTTTATTTTGGGCTCATGGTCTTAGAGTTTCAGTCCATGGTCAGTCACAGTCAGCTCTATTACTTTGGGCACAAAGATGAGGCAGAACATGTGGAAAGGTAGAGAGGAGGAAAGCAGCTCACCCTGTGGCACCCAGGGAGCTGAGAGAAAAAGAGAGAGTCCTAGGAGCTAGGAAGAAAGTATAATCCCCACATGCACATCCTATGACCTACTTCCTCTAGCCATACCCCTTCCACCTACAGTTAATACCCAGAAATCCATTCAAATTATTAATCCATCAAGTGGATTAATCCACTGATTAGGTTATAGCTCACGTGATCTAATCATCTCTCCTCTGACATGCCAGCATTGCCACATGAGTTTTTCAGGGGGCAAATCATATCCACACCATAATGCTAATCCATACCCATGAAAACATATGTATTGGTAAATACGTGCAAAACATTCACAACTAAAGTCCTCAATAGTTCTGAATTAAATATGTCATACGCAATTTCAAAACTTTTGTTTAGATAAGGTTCCTAGCTTTAGTTAATAATAATAATAGTAACAACAAAAGCATTGACTATGTACCTGTTATACACTGGTTTCTGTAAGAAATGCTCACATGCATTATCTCCCCGAATATTTGCAGAAACTTTACCAGGCGGTACATTATTATGGGTGCGAAGACTGGGGTCCAAGGGGTGACTTGATAAGCTATGCATCTGGCAGTGGTACAGTTAAGATTTGAAATAGGTCCAGCTGCCTCAAAAACATCCTTTTAAAAGAAGCATAAAGATTGTGTGTTCACTGATGTTCTTCACACCACCAGCTGGAGGTTTTAAGTATCTATTTGATGGCAATTATTAATATATTTTCATATCAATAGCAAAGGCATTATTGATTGCTTATTCATGCATTGATCATGGGTGGATTTGTAGGTCAGCTGTCTGCTCACTGAAATAAGTCTCTCCTAGTGCTGGACACAAAGTAGGAGCTTCCTCAATATTAGTGAAGTGAAAAAAATGGATATTTTCGTTGGTTTTAATATTCCTCCTAAATGATGGACATTTCAGGCTTTCCAACCAACAAAAGGAGTCTACATCTGCTGCTGTTTAGGAGGAGCAGAGGCTGTTTTGAGAGTGAGGCCAAGATCTGGGCTGTTAGCCCCTCCAGAATTCTGACTTTCGTCCCTGTCCTCCTTGGCACAGTCTGACCTCTCGCTGTCTTGAGACCATTCTCTCTAGAGACTTGCTCCTGCGGGTCTCCCAGCCAGAGAGCATTCTCTGTTTCACTCTGGGCTAATCTCACTTCTACTTTTTCTTCAAGATATATCTTTCCCCCAAAGCTTTGACTGTCCTTGTACTCTCTCCTGTGGGGATGGGTCTGTCCCCTGTGGTCTCACAGAGTGTCTACTACAACTTGTCCTGAGGACTGAAGCAGCACTGGGGGAGGCAGGATTTTAAGGGGCCTCAAACACCACCCAGATGGTGGAGGGCAAACTTCTCCTTGACCTGGGGGCTTCTGGGAAGCTCCTCAGTGAGCCCCTGGGGGAAAAGATCAGGAAAGAGAAGGCCAGCCTGGCAGGGTCCTGGGTCCTCTGCCCCACTTACCAATATACCTTGATTTCTTCTGTATTATGTGATTTCATTAAAAAAAAAAAAAAAAAAAAGATAATTCCTGGTCAAAAAACTGAAAAACAACTATTTTTTTCCCAACCTTCTAATTTTACAAATCAGAAAACCTTAACTCTGGGTTATACTTTAAACTTCCTCCCTCCTTCCTTCCATGTAAGATTTTGGCAAGTAAGACCTTCTTCCTCCACTTTCTTTGCAGTGAGCTGTATGGGGCCATGTGATCAAGTTCCCACAAATAGAGAACGGAGCAATGTGGGAAACCTTTGCAATGCTCTCTAGAAACAACAGGCTCTCCCCACTTCTGTCTTCCCTGTGCTGCAGTGATTCAGCTTTGAGTGTTCCTGCGAGGATAACCCCTGGGGAAAGGGTCCCTCAACTTTCTGTGCCATGAATTCTCTCAGATGTCTGGTGTGGCCTATAGATTTTACCAAGTTAATTTATTTTAAATGCATAAAATAAAATACATTACAAAAGAAACCAATTCCATTGAGATGTAGATATCAAAATAACCAGAACACGCAAACATAGATTTGCAGACCCAAATTTGTGACATGTAGAAATGTACTTCACATTGGGCAACGAAATCTACCAGCAGGACTAATAATGATTGGAATGTTTAAATGGTAATGAACATTAAATGACATTTTGAGATCTCTAACATCTCTAAAGTGATACGAAAATCTTTGTGATTTCTATTGGCAACAAAATCCTGGATTCTGTTATCCCTCTAGTGGTTTATTGCTACATTAGTAATTGAAGGAAATGCTGTTTCATGCAGAAAGTTGTGAAAATACAGGTGTAATCTCTTTCTTTCTAATTTCACAAGTCCCTTGAATTCTATTTATGAATTCCAATTGAGAACCCCTCCCTGAGAGGATGGTGAAGCAAAAAGATGGAAAGAACCTGGATCCCTGAATGCCCTTGTGGAACAGAGCTGCCCTGCTGAAACAGGCCACTTACCTCTAGACTATTATGGAAGAGAGAGAAGCAAATCTTATTTAAGCATCGTAATGGTGCTCTTTGTTACAGCAACTTAGCCTAGATCCTAACTATGCCTATATCCTAACCCAGAGAGAAACTGATTTCTTATGCATTCCGTTTCACACATTTATATAAATGACTTGGTGTTAGTGGTTCTCCTTAACCATCTCTTCCATGCTTACCTATAGACAGTATCTAGATCAGGGTCAGGTAGAGAGTAAATGTTCAGTTAGTATGTGCAGAACCAATACTAATCTATACAACTGAGTAAAAACATCTTAAAACTTGAGGTCAGTGAACTGTGAGGTTTTGGGTGGTGAAGTCCTGTGTGTAAACTTTGCTTCTGTCATCTACTGGCTGTATCCCTTTGGGTAGCCACTCACATTCTGGGAACCTCCCCTGTGTCATGTGTTATAACAGGGATGATGATCTCTTGGTGTCTAAAGTCCAATGGTGTAGACTGCTGATACTTCGGATTCCACGCTGCTGCTGTTTCGCCACGGTTGCCCTTGGAGCCCTTTGGTATGGGCTCCAGCCCTTCCATGATCGCTTTTGCCTGGAGTCACTGTGTACTGAGTTGGAGGGCCGAGGTGGGGACAGAGGGGCTCTCACCATCTCCTCTAGCCTGCTTTTATCACTCGGTGACACTAATAACTAGGTGCTCCTGAGAGCTCCCTGTGCGCCAGGCCCTGCATTGCCTCATTACTGGTTCATGGAAGCCCTAAGATGACGCTTTCAGTGTTACTTCCATTTTGCAAAGCAACTGAGGCTCAGAGAGGACAAGTAACCTGTCCAAGGCCATTAGAACTCAGTGTTAGTGATTTGTCACCAGGCACAAACACCATGCATACATGGGTGTGGCAGGCATGTGGGAGGGAAATATTGATGGTGTGAGATCCCTGAGCAGAGAGTGGGCCGCCAATGGTGGTGCCCTCCACGGGCCAGCTGTCCCACTTCCTGCTGTGCATTTTAAGCCCATGGTCTCCCTCAGGCTGAAGTCTCTCTGTCCCAGCTCCAGTTCCCAGCCTCCTGGCCTTCCAGGCGACATCCTCAGCTTACCTGCTAACTTCTCTGCTTCTAGTCACTTCACTCCCTCTGGCCCCTGCTCTGCCCTGGCCTGTGCCTGTGCCTGTGGCCTGGCCTGTGCCGTGTGAATGGCAGCGGCATTCCAGTGGAAGTGAGATCACCTCCCACCACCCTGGAGAACAGGCTTTAAGGGGAGGTTGGCCTGTGTCACTTGATGGCCTTGTTGGCAGATCATAAAAGCTGGAAATGCCTGATGAGGTCATTGTGCTCGGACCCTGGGGGCTGGACCCTCCGTTCCTGGGGTGGATGACACATCCTGCCACCTCCCTCTAGAGAGGCAGGGCAAGCAGACCCAGGCGGGGCTCCCTCTGGCCCCTGGAGGGGGAGGGCATAACCTCCACCTTCATGCTGGGAAGCCCCTGCTCCCCAAGCCCAAGACCTGCCCTGCTGGGCCCCACCTCCAGCAGGCACTGAGCAACTGTTCTGTTGATTCAGAGGGGTGTGAAGAACAGGGAGGGGAAGCCACAAAGTCATTAATGTTGCTGTGAGAAGCTGCGTGCTGCTCGGGGGTGGGAAGAGACCTGGGTCTGGGAGTCAGGGGGCCAGGGCTGTCACTCCCTCCTCTGGGTTCTCTGGGTCTCAGGTTCCTCCACGCATGAGCACGTTGGCCCAGAACCAAGGATCTCACTCTGCTGGGAGCGGAGGGCCCTCTGAGATCAGAGGGAAAACTGTGAGAACATGAGTTCCAGGACTGAAGGGTGACGCCTTTCCTCAGATGCCACTGTGGGGTCCCCAGTGAGATCGGGTCTTTAAAAATCTGCTCCACCTAACAACCTCTGTTGCTTGAAGGCTGCCAGGCCAGGAAATGACACAGAAGCCCCTGGAGTGGTGCCCAAATGCCCAGGCGGCCCAAAGCCTGCAGCTCCTAGGGCCCGGCCCCGGGAAGGGATGGGGGATGGGCAGCGCTCAACTTCTCAGAAGAGCTGGTGCCCACAGAACCACTTTGAAGTGCTTGGCTGGGTCCTGGCACCAGCAGGAATGGCGCCAAGAGGCAGCCTTGTCCCCATGCTCCCTTATAGCCACATGCACTGGAGGCGGGCAGGAGGTGACTCGGTCCAGTGCCTGAGGTTGGCCACATCAGAGGGGGGCTTGCTCTGCTCTCTGTGGTTTGGGCTCTGGCAAAAATCTTGGCCCTGCAGCTGCACTCAGCCCATCTGGAGCTGTAAGCGTGAAGAGCTCTGAAAAGTTGGGCCTGGGGCACACACCAATAACCCCAGCAACTCGGGAGGCTGCGGCTAGCGTAGGGCAAGTTACGGGCCAGCCTTGGTCACTTAGTTAGACCCTGATTCAAAATAAAAAATAGGGCTGGGGATGTAGCCCAGTGCTAGAGCAGATCTGGATTCTGTCTTCAGTAACCCCCAAACCTCAGAACAACAACAACAACAACAACAACAACAATCCTGCCAGTATTTCCAAGAATTCAAGAAAACAGGGGATGGTTTCTTCATCACCTAGTCATCTGTTAGAAATAAGTCATGATGCCCAAATACACACTGTAGGTCTAAAACAAGGGTAAGCAATCTAGAGCCTGCTTCAAATCTTGCTGCCTGCCTGTTTTTGTAAATAAAGCTTTATTGGCACACAGCCACACCCACTCATGTACATATGGTCTTTGCTTTCTCAGAGGGCAGAGCTAAGTAGTTGCAACAGAGACTGATGGCTTGCAAAGCCTACAATATTTCCCATCTGGCCCTTTACAGCAAACAGTTGCCCTAGTCTAGAATATAGAAATCAAGATGTGTTTTCCCAAGAAAGCAGGTCAACCCAGAGAGGACTTCCTAACCCAAGAGACTACAGCAGAAATGCACCTGTATTTAATCAAAAGTTAATGACACCCTGCAGATGGTTCATCCCAAGCTTTCAAGTTACAGCCTTAGTATGGTCCATACTGAGTCGTGGGTGGTAATTTTGAGGAAACAAACCACCAGAGGAAGTTTGAGGCTAGAAACTGGTGAGTAGGGAGGGGCAGGTTTGAGAGGAACTGCCCTTGGGCTTATTGTGAGAGTGGACTCTTCTGCTTCCATGCACGTAGGAGGGAAGCTATCAGGATGGGATTGTGTAGCGGGTCCCCACAGGGTCTTGCACACGGTGGGTGCACCATCAGCATCCTGGGTGAAAATGCTGGCAACACAGTGTCTTGTAAAATGCAGGGCAGCAGGGCAGGCTGGGTGAGACGGGGTCCCCATAACCAGGAACTGAGTGGAAAGGATTTCACGTCCCTACAGAATGACTGCAGAGGCCTGCCAGGAGGGCTCTGTGTGTTTGTGTGTGTGTGTGCGCGTGTGTGTTCCCTCTGGGCTGGATGAGCATCCTGTTGGAGTTTACAAAGCCACTCTGCAGGGAGTCAGGTCTCTGGACTTTTCCCTCTTGGGACTAAATCCTGGAGGTAGAAGAGGGCCTGCAATGTGTGGGCTGTGGAGCAGAGATGAACCAGGGAACTGAGGCCACAGTGTGTGTGGGCAAAGGCAGAAAGAGGGTCTTGATTTCTGAGACTCTGCATCTGCTTTCCTTCCAGCATCCTGATCCCCAGAGGGGTATTAGTGGATGCTCTGAGGCAGACACAGTGTTCAGGGAGGGCTCCTGTGGCCAGATCTGGGGCAAAGCCCTGAGCAGCCATGGCAGCTCGTGAGCTGTCTTCACCAGGGTCCTCTCCCCTGCCAAGGTGGGTGAGTCTGGGTTTGTTTTATTGCGGGAAGGGGCATTTCCTCCTTCTGATTCTAAGGGAGGTGATACTGAGCAGGGACAGTCTTTGAGGGCAGGATCAAGGGATGGTATGGGTATGAGCAGTGGTAGGGCTCCTGGACTGAGGGAAGAGGAGTTTGCTCTGGAGACGGTGGAGGTGCGGCGGTGAGTGACTGCAGGACCGCAGCTCCTGCTCCACAGCAGAATGCTCCCTCCCTCTCTTCCAACTCAGAGGGGAGTAGCATCTCTGCAGCTCCGAGTGGAGCTGCTAGGGTGTGTAACCGTCCCCAAAGGGTGTGGCGTCACAGCCCTTCCTCCCCTTCCTGCTAGTCCCGATCCCAGTAATCTCCAGCAGCATGTATAGAAGCACCGATGCTTTCATTTGGGGCGTCGGTCCTCCCGGCCCCGCCCTGCCACCGTGCCGGCTTTGTTTCCCGCGGGTGCACTGCGCGCGGCGGCCACGCGGGGGCGCCGGGGACCGGGGCGGGGCGCGCGCCTCCGCCCCTCCCCCGCCTCCGCCGCTTCCCCAGCTCCCCTCCAACGCGGTGTCGCCTCCTGGGCACCCTGCAGCCTGCTGGCCAGCACCCGCTCCGCTACCGTCTGCCGTCGCCCCCTCTCGGTCTACACTGCGCACCCGTGGCGCGGCCGTCCTCCGGTTGCCGTGGCCCGCGCGGTGGTTCATCTTCCCCTGGGGGAGATTTCTCGCCACCTGCTGGGCTCCCAAGCCTCACTCTGCGCTTGACAAGAAATACCCATATTACTCTTATTGATCATCTATCAATACACACACGGTAGGCACTCCATAGGTGTCTGCCGAATGACTGGCTACATTCATCATCCTACCATTTTCTAAATAAATAACCTTTTTTTTCCCCCAACAGTTTTAGGTTCACAGTAAAACGGAGTGGAAAGTAGAGTCCCTATACCCCCCTAGCCCCCTCCCCCAACCATCTCCGGCACTATCAACATCAACCAGAGTGGCACATGTATTAGAATCCACAGACCCACGCTGACACAGCATTATCACCCCAAGTCCATGGTTTACCTAGGGTTCATTCCTGGTGGTGCATTCTATGGGATTTGACAAAGGTATAATGTGCATCCAATATGATAGTATCTAAGAGTGTTCAATGTCCTAAATCCTCTATGCTCAGCCTATTCCTGCCCCTCTCTTCCCTAACCTCTGGCAACCACTGATCCTTTTGCTGTCTCCCAGGTTTTGCAGAATTATACACAATTTTTACAACCATCCAAGAGATAGGAACTCTTCCTGAAATACCTTCGAAGAAACTAAGGCTCAGTTACAATTACAGGACCCAGTCAGGGCCCAGCACCCAAGATCCGGGCTCTCTGGCCTGAGGGAGCTCCTGAACATTAAAGCCAGTGATGATGTGGCAGCACCTGGGGAAGCCAGGCATCCCAGCACTACCCCACCCTGGCACAAGCAGGGTCCCTTCCCAGGTCACCCTACTCAGGTGGTGCCACCATCCATCCTGGGTGCTTTTGCAGGCAGGAGGTGGAGGAAGCGCAGCAGGTGTGGACAGCACAGCTGTGCTTGGGGGAGGCGTCCTTGTGTGCTGCCTGCAGGGTTGCCCTGGCTTTAGTGGGCCACACACAAGTTCAAGTTCAAAGGGAGGCTGTTGATCCCTGCCCTCTTGGACCTCACTGTGAGGGACTTCCAGAGCATGGGTGGACATGCAGCTTGCAGCCTAAGTGTCACCCTACCCCAGAGCCAGATGCCCTTAGGCCACTCCTTGGGCCTAGGAGCATCCTTCAGGTGGGAACAGACATCTGTGAGAAGAGTGACCTGCAGAGGCCTGAGCATTGAGTTCTGGGCCCTTGGGAAGGGTCCCAGGTACTCAGAGCATGATTTAAAAGGGAGCTGCAGGTGGGCGTGTTCTTTGACCAGATTCAGCCCATTAAAATACAGGGTTAATTTTGAATTTCACATAAACAGTGAATAACGTTTTAGCATGAGCAAGTCTCCCTCAAATTATTTGTTTATCAAAAGTTCAAATTTCATTGCGTTTCTCTATCTTACCTGCCAACCCTACCCAGTGGGTCATGAGGAAAAAGTGTGGGACTTGGGGCAGGGGCTTAGTCCCCTGAGAAAAGCTGTCCTGGTTGCAGGATTTAATATCCTGCAGTTGCAGCAAGGTTCCAGGGTCTGGGGGTGCTGGTGACAGTGTGGTTTGACCACAAATTCCACCTTCAAAGAGTGGAACGCATGTGTGCTGGGGGGGATGGGGAAGGAGCAGATGGGGAGGGGAGAGGGATGGAGGAGCGAGCCTGCAACAGCTGCTCCATCGGGGTCCCTCCTGGAAGGCTGAAGAAGGGAGGGGAGAAGAAGGAAGCTCCAGGGACATGTGCAACACACAGAAGGGACACTGATGAATCCTGGACTGATGACATTGTCGTTGTGTGGCCTGCTTTTCGGGCTGGAAGGTCCCTCTGGTCTTGCTGTAGGTGGCATCCCAGGTCAGTTGGTAAGGTAAGCCAGGCAGTGTCGTGGAACCTGACCTGCCAGTTTAGCAACCAGCACAGAGGGTGGTCTCCCGCCTGGCTTGGTGTCTAGCCCATTGACCTGGGCCTGGGTCTACACAGCTGTGTCATCTCTCAGGGCAGCAAGAGGAACAATCATGGGGACAGGAAGAACTGACTCAGAGAGATGTTGGACATTGTGGAGAGGTCAAAGCAAATGTCCCAGAGCGACTTCTGAAAATCACTTGTGCCAGACTGACTAGACTACTTGAAAAGCTGCCTTCAGGGCTACCCTAGTGACTTGGAAAGGGGCAGCCTGGAAGAGAGAAGCTACTATTGTCAGGGCAATGTCCTGGACAAGCCCCGAGTAGGTGAAAGTTCTTTTAAAACCCTCCCTAAAGGGCCGGAACCATGTCCTCTGTTTCTTTTTTTTTTTAATGATTATTATTATTTTTTTATTTTTACAGACTGCATTTTGATTCATTGTACACAAATGGGGTACATCATTTCCTTTCTATGGTTGTGCACGATGTAGATTCATATCATTCATGTAATTATACATGTACATAGGGTAATGATGTCTGTCTTATTCCACCATTTTTCATACTCCCCTTCCTCTCATTTCCTTCTCATGTCCTCTATTTCTTAAATCCCCAGTTTCCTCACCTGAAGAATGGAGACAATTTTGGAAGGGCATTTTAAGATTCAGATGAAATCACATATAAAAGCAACTTGCAAATGGAAAAGTGCTTTATCAGTACAAAATGGCATTGTTGGTTAATCCATTGTATATGGAGCCCTGCCTTGGGGCCAGACCCTATGTCAATCTGACAGGGACTGCATGATACCCAAGGAACTTGGCTCTAGTGAGAAAGATAGGTGGGTGAGCAGGTAACGCAGGTCAGACAGGGGATTTGAGGGGAAAGTAGTCCCTGTTCCCTGGAAGAGCAGGAGTGGCTAACCGAGAGGCAGTGGTGCTGGACTGAGTTCTCAAGTGGATGGAGCCAGGTAAGGAAGGGGATCCAGGGAGATGGACAAAAGGAGAGTTGAGGCCTGAAAGAACCTGGTGGCAGCTGCAATATGTGAAGGTTGTTCCACACTCTTGTCAACACTTAGTATTGTCAGCTTTAAAAAAATTTAGCTATTCTGTGTTTGTGTAGTGGTATCCATTGTGGTGTTAATTTGAGATACTCTGATGATTAAGAGGGTTGAGCAATTTTCCTTATGTTTATTGGCCATTTTGAGATTCATTTTTAAGGAGCTTATTCAAAGTTCTTGTTTGTTTTCCTAAAGGCTGTCTGTTGTCTTTACATTCAGGATATGATCTCTTTGTTTCTTGTAGGTGTACCAAACATCCTCTACTCCAGGGCTTCTCCCTTTACCCTCTAATGATGTCTTTTGATGAACAGGAGTTCCTCATTGTAATACAGTCCAATTATTCTGTCTTTCCCTTTATGGTTGATGCATTTAACAGAATGTTTAAAAAATCTGTCTTTCCTTCTATCTTGTAGGGACTTTATTGTTTTGCCTTTTGCATTGAGATCTACACCTCACCTGGAATTGACATTTATGTAATGGCATGAGGTAGGGTCAAGTTTCCTATATTTTTCATGTAAATATTCAATTCTCCCAACTCCATATACTGAGAAGTGTGTTTTGCCCATTCCTCTGCAGTGTATCCTTATTAATCAACTATTCCATTTCTAACCAACTATTAATTAGCTGTACATATTTATTTCTGGAATTTCTATTCTGTTTTATTGGTCTATTTGTCTGTCTTTGAACCAATAGCACAATGACTTAATTCATAAAGCGTGGCAAATCTTGATATCTGCTAGAGCAAATCCTCAATGTGTTCATGCTGTACTTATCACACTTTAGTGCAATTATTTGTTTAAAGGTATGGAAGACAAAAGCCAACATTTACATGGCACAACATAAATGTGCAAAAATCTTAACTTTAAAAATATTCCATAACTTTCTTAATTTTCTTCAAAGTCTGCCATTTCTCCATTTCTAATCAGTGTATTGCTATTTTTTATTTTTATTTTTGTTTTTCTGTTATCTCCAATAGCAGCTTATTAGTTCTGAATTATTTTTATGATTTTTTATTGGTTTTCTTAGAGATAAAAATATGCATCCCTAAGTCTAATATAAATTGGAACTTTTACCATCTCCCAGCAATGTGATGATCTTAGGACACTTTAGTTCCTTTTTATTCCTTTTATTTGCTTGTATATTATAATTTATATTTACATTTTAAATCCCATTAGAAATGATATTTTTTGCTATTGTTTTAAATGGCCAGTGTTAATTTGGATTTATGTGGATAGATAGCCTTATTATCTATGGTTCTTCCTATTTTCCCCATACTAATCTTTTAGTATTTCCTTAGTGTGGTTCTACTGGTGATACATTCTCTCTGGTTTAGGTGTCTGAATGTGAATTTAATCTCCTGTTCATTTTTTGAAGATAGTTTACTGAGTATAACATTCTAAGTTGGTTGTCATGTTCTTACAGCATTATGAAGATTCTAGTCTGTTGACTTCTGGCTATTTTATATCTGTTAAGAAGTCAATTGTATCATGGTTGCTTCTTTCAATATATGTCTTTTTTCTCAGGATGTTCTAAAGATTTTGTCTTTGTTTTCAGTTTTCAGCAGTTTTGTCTGATGTACCTAGGAAGGTGCATGTGTTTTATTTATTCTTTACGGGGTATCCATAACTTTTGGACAATTGTCAATGATTGTTTTTAAAATTTACTTCTGATCTATTTCTTTTCTCCTGTCCTGTTGGGACATCAGTTACATATATGCTGAATCTTTTCATCACGTGTTTATTGTCTCTTATATTCTATTCTTTTTTTTTCCCTTTGATTCTGTGCTTCAGTTGAACATTTTTCTTCTACCAGTTTGCAAATTCTCTTTTCAACTGAATGTAACCTGTTGTTAAACTCATCCATTGGATTCTTAATGTCATATATTGTAGTTTTACTTACATATTTAGCATTTGTTTTGTTTTTTTTTTTAATTCCCCTCTCTGCCAAAATTCTCCACCTCATTAATTCCATGAACATACCAATCGTGGTTACTTTAAAATCTGTTTCTAGTCATTTCCAAATGTGGATATTCTATGAATTTCTTTTCCTTTTCCTTTTTTATTATTTTAAAAATAAACTGTTGTGTGCACTTGAGATGTACAATGGGATGTTATTGGTCTATAGAGATAGGGAAATGGTTACTATAGTGAAGCAAATTAATAGATCTTGTCATCTGATCCAGTTATTGTGTTTATTTCTAGTGTCTTTTTTTTTTTTTTTTTTTTCTTTCAGTGGTTGGTCCGATTTTGCCTTCTTGTTTTTGCTGGAAACCTTATATGAAAAATAGTGGAAATCAATCTGATGTCCTGAACAGTGTTATCTTCTTCCAGAGAGGGTTTGCTTTTGCTACCTGCAGGCCTGAAGCTAAGAACAATTTACAGTAATTCATTCGGGGTTCAATATGACTGTGGGCATCGTGAATACTGGCCAGCTTTCTGTTCACTCATACTGCTAGGATATATAGCCTGTCTGTGTTTCAACTAAAAGTATGGGATTCTTACCAACATTCATCCTCTCAAGTGGTCTCTAAACTCCAGTTGTATGTCCATAGTCTCTTGAGAGAGAAGTTCTGATCAGTTTCTCAGTCTCTTGGTAATTTTCCTAGGGGAATTTGGCCCCAAATGCCTGGTTCACATTATTTTGGCTTATTTTTTAATTATGCTCTACAGATTCTTGCTTCCTCAATTGTTGTCTAATGCCTTCGATAGGTCTGATTTAAATTTTTTTTTTTCAATTTTTCTAAATTATTTTAGTAGAAGAATTGGTCCAAAATATCCTAGTTAGTCATAGGGGGAAGTAGACTCTTCAACAGCTTTTTAGTAAGACAAATGGGTCAAAGGTTGAGGACATACAAACGCAGATTTTCCATGAAGAATTCTTAGGTGTCATTGATACTAAAAAATGGGCTCAGTCATGAATCTTGCTTTTCTTAGCTGTTGCAGCGTGTCTTTCCAGTCAGTAAGTTGCTTGGTTGCTTTTGTGTCCCTTCTCTTGGGAATGACTAGGCTATCTTGCCATTCCTTATCTCTGTCCCTCGCACCTGCCACCATGGCCACGTTTTTGTTTTTGTTTTTTTTTTGCTTGATCTTCCCTTCTAGTCCTACTCTCAGGTGGCCCAGTGGCCTGAAGGGCCACAGGCCTGTGCCTAGGAATGCAGCATCTCCCATCTTTCAGCTGCTGTGAAGTCCCATCTGAGAGCACCATGGAGAACCTTAGAAGTCTTGGGATTGATTTTAAAATACTTGTGATGGAGGAGTTCATGGAACTAATGTGACAGAGTTATGTGTGTTTTATATAAAGTAATACACATGGCTCGTGGGCACATTTTTTATTGCTAAGGCTTCTGCTCATGGAACTGCTGGGGAATGGTCCTCACCGGAGATGTTGAGTCACTTCCCGGGTCATGTGTCCCAAATACATTGGAGCTTCTGGGAAGCTGGTCTCCTCTCATAAATCAGGGTGCAGCATTGGCCCCGATCATGGATTTAATTTATCTTCAGGCAGAACTTGAACAAGAAAGCATAGCTCTACTTAGGCCCCTCAAGTGTTCACTTCAAAGGCTCTTTCCATCCGACCCTATGCTCACCCCCATTTCTCCTCTGTCCCACCACTGCACAATAGGAAGTTGGGGGGTGTGGAGACAGAGGCTGGCCATCCCAGAGAAAACGGAGCCTCTGGTGTCTGAACATTCCTGATTAGACCCTGTTCTGTCATGGACATTGACTAGGCATGTCTACAGGCAAGTCATCTGTCTAATGCGGAGAAGAAAGTGGAAAACCAATTGTGAACAGGAAGCAAGCGGGCCCTCAGACTTGCTCTTTGCCTGCAACTAAGGAAAAACATGTTGAAAAGAGAGATTTTTACACAATTCTCCACACGTGCAACTCCAATGACCATAACACAAGCGTGTGTGTGTGTGTGTGTCTGCAGATGTGTGTGTGTGTGTGTGTGTCTGCAGATGTGTGTGTGTGTATCCATGTGGGAGAAAAGAATACTTAGCACACTTGCTCATACAGGAAAGACAAAAGTGGAAACTAATTTACGCATTGTTTGGCATGTGGCTTGAAAGGCATTTCCAGGGGATTATTTTGGTCCCACGGTGGAATCATTTTCAACAGTATTTGAGCACACAACCTTGGACAATGCACATCCTGCCCATTTGGGCGACCTCCATCCTGAGGAGAGAAGGGCCTTCAACCGGGAAATGAGGCCTCTTGAAAGCTCCTCAGAACAGAGGCGTGGAATCTTGCAGGGTGAATAGAAAGAAATCCTGAGGATTCTCTTGCCCATCCCCTAATTTTCCAGATGACAAAGTAGAGGTTTAGAGGGTGGAAGTAGCCTTCTCAAGATTGCGCAGAGAATCAGGGGCAGAGGAAGGCTTGGAAACCAGGCTCCTAATTTTTGGCAACTCCATTGAGCTATCCTTAGCAGCAGTTGGGGGAAAAAAGGATGGAATCTGACAAAGGGTTAAGGAACCTTTCTAAATCCCCAAGTCATAAATAAAAGACTTTGAACTATAAAACTCTAAGCCAATGGTTATACATTGGTGGTGGCGACAATGCTGTCATGACAGAGCCTTCTCATAGGGACAAATGACAGCAATGAAGTGTGAACATCTTTCTCGCTGATCATGGTCAATACCTGTCACTCATCCAGTTGAAGACAATTACTATGGGAGGCAGAAGCTAGGAGGGCTGGGAACATCCTTTTCTTGTCTCTGGGCAAATGTAGTAGGGGGAACCTGTGTTTTGGCCTTGGTCACTTGGAAGGTCCTCCGTGGGACTTTGCATCTGGAGAGAGTGATGCATAGATGAGTTGGTGATCACTGTTGGTGGCCTAGCAAGATAGTTCCTGGGCCATGATCACCACCAGTGTTGCTGATGGCCTATCTCTTTCAGGCACTGCCTGTTTCCTGAACCTGAGTCTCTGACTTTCTGTCAGTCTGCTGAGCTGCAATGTCCCTTAAATAAGTCCCCTCTCTGCTCCTGAGTCTGTCTCTGCATTTCACCTAGAACCCTGACTGATGCCATGGAAGGAGGGCAAACAGCCCTCACAAAGCCCTCACCAGGCCCAGCCATGCGTGGTTGGCCTCTCTTTGTTATGTATGTTTCTCTGTGAAGATCAGAGAGACACTGGTCTTTGATGTCCAAATAAAATTGGAGTCTCTAATTAAATTTCACTAGCACCCATAGCCTTGCTCCAGGGAAAGGAATTTCAAAGGTCAGAACATCTCAATGTCCAGCTGGTCACTCAGTGGAACCTGCAGAAACTTGTCTGTAAGGTTCAAGCACTCTGATGTCATCCACTCCCGTTCATGAGTGACCAACTCCAGGCTTGGGACAACTCTGTGGACTCCTCAGCCTAGTGAAGAGAACAGCTTCCGGCAGGGGACTGGTCAGTGCTGCTGACCTGAAGGAGGGACTCAAGCCATCAGGAATTCAGCCAGAGGGACACTGCAGGCTTGGAGGCATATGAAAATTCTCATTTTCAGCTATTTTTTAAATAGTCCAGCCCAGCCTAAAAGCAAAGCTTCCATCAAGCCTGGAGGTCCTGATGGAAGTCCACAGCCTGTGCCTCTCCTTCAGAGAGCCCACAGAAGCACCAAGGCTCAGGGCTTAAACTCAGTCCTTGCCCAACATTTGCAGGGCCTGTGCAAGAATACCAAAAGGGCCACTTGTCATACGTCCATATGCAAAAGCATAAGTCGAGCTAACAAACTGTTCACGAAACCGTGTTCTACCCTCCCACCTTGGCAACACACCTTCAGAAAGATCTGGATATCCAGGGTCTAGCTGGAATCCTCAGGCTCCTCATGGCTCTGAGCCACAGAGTCATGGTGGGGCAGAGCCAGTCTGTGGCCCTAACCCGTGGCCATCCTCCTCTGCCACCCTGACTCCACCTGGACCAAAAGGCCTTGCATCTGCTCGCCCACACAATCCCTGCCCGTCCTCCCCAACAAAGGGCCACCTCTGGCTGTCCCTCCCCTGAGGTTTGAGGGAGGTCCAGTGGTAACCTGCCCTGGGGGAGCAGGACCTGGGCACGAGGTCCAGTAGGCACTAGAAGCAAGTAGTGCCCCCTCCTCCCTTGTTTTCTTTTTCCTTCCTTTTCCATTTTAAGAATAAGAAGAAAAGGGTCAGGGTAAGTGTTATTGATGGGTGGGAAGAAAGGAAAGCCACTCTGAGCAAAGACCTGCTAAGTAGCACGAAGGACTGGTGTTCACAGTCCCCACCCCCGACCCCGCCAACCCATCCAAGTGGGTGCCATCACCTCCTTTTTATGAAGGTGCAAAGGAGGAGAGCCAGGAGGCCGGATGACCCTGGGACTTGTCACTGACAGAGGCCCAGGGCCAGCGGCCAGCACCCTGGGGCAGCCTGCAGGGCAGGGAGCCTCCCCTCTCCCGGTCCTTTCCTGGACTGGAGGAGGAGGTAGGGCAGTGAGCCCCGGCTTCCTGGGTGTCCCTTGTGACACCTTCACGTGTTCTTCTTTGTCTCATCCGCCCCAGACTGCTACCCCCACAAGGGCCCACCTGCTTGGGACGTCCCAGGTCTTAGGAAATAAAAATGCACTTTCTCAGGGTGTGGCTCCTATAGGAGAAATGCTGAAATGGAACACGAAAATCTATTTTAATTAAAACAGAACGCACACCCTGGTTCTGCTGTTCTGATGGGATGAGGAACCCTCATTCTCAGGGGGGAGGTTGAGCTTGGACTGACTTCTCTGCACAGCAGGGAAGGATGCAGTATAATGGGGAAGACTCCAGGGCAATCTCTGCCTCTGAGCAAGAGAGGGGTATGGACAACCCTTGATTACCAGGGCTTACTGTGGGGAAGGCAGTCTTGAATATTCCCCTGGTTTTGGGTGGGTGAAGATGTGAATGAGTTTGCCAAGACCTGCAGAGGGCTGAGGTGTCAGAAGGAAGATGGCCAGAATGAGCTCTGTCTAATAAGACAACCACATCCAGTGGCCTGGACTCAATCTGCCTCTCGGCTTCTAAGGGGCAGTGTGGTGCAGTGGTCAGGGAGTTAGTGACCCTGGATTGCAGCATTGGCTCTGTCAGAGCTGGCCCTGTAGTCTTGTCCTTACCATTTGCCACTTTGAGCTTAGGTACCTCATCTGCCAAAGACCACGTGGAGATGTGACACCACCCAGCATTAATGGAACTTTGCTGTTTAGAGAACTGACATTTTTGAATCCCAAGAGCTGACCTACCCAGTGAGCCTGTTGGGATCTGGGCTTTTCCAACCAGATGCATTGACCATCTGACAGTATGGTTCATGTTGTCCTAGCTTCTGGTTTCCAGGCCATGGGCTGCCCTAGTCCAGTGGAAGGCTTGGTGTAAATTCCACAAGGCACCTCTTCCAGACACTTCACCGCCACCTGCTGGAACACTGTTTAAGATACACACTTCTGCTGTACAGTAAATATACAGATCTTTCTAGGGCATGAATGGCACCCCTCAAATGTGGCAGGGTGTAAAACAGCCTGCATGACAGATCTTGGTGGCCCTGATTCTCTGGGCCTGTGGAAGTCTTGTGGGAGATCTAATTTCCTTTAATAAATGACTTTTCGACTTCGGGTGATATTTGACTAGGAACACGACATGGAGGTGACTATTCAAGCCTCAAAAGACCAAAAACCAGATAATCAATGGAGGTCAGAGTCCTCTGAGAAGCCACAGACACCTATGTTACCAAGGTTCATGCTTTATTTGTTAATTTTTTGAGGAGGGGGTCTGACTCTATCTTCCTTCCTCATTCCAGAAACCTATTGCTTTATTCTTTTGCTTTTGTTGTCAGGGTCAGAGTTCATGGTCAAAGGGAGGAACCATAGGATGAGAATGAGTTATAAATATCCCAGCAGGGAGATCCATTGAGAAAATGGCTCTGCCAGGTCTCCTCCGAGTGCTGCGTGCTGCGTGTCTCCTCTTGTTACCAGGAGAGGTGACATCAGCCTGTGCGTCATTTCTCTGGTGACCGAATGTGCATATGGAGGGTGTAGGGCGCGTCTGGTTGCGGATGCAGCCGTCACTCAGTCTCATGGCTTTCAGGAGAGATTTGAGCTCTAGTCCCCTTGTTTGTTGGACCCTTTCTGGGCTCATTTTTTGGGGGTGTGGGGTTAGGTCATGTGGGTGCCACAGTTCAAGTTTTCCATAGCCCGTGCCTAGAGTGTGCCCAGGAAGGAAAAGGAGAGGGGTCTCTCCAGGGAGTCCTCCTTCCATCTATTTATGGAAATGCGTGTCTGACTCAGTGCTCTTCCTTCAACCCTGAAAGCAGGGAGCGGGGTCATTTGCTTGCTGCCTGCATTCCCTGGGGAGCAGGAGGACACCCTAGGCTGTTGGTACCAGCCCTCTGGGGTGACTTCAAGGCCTTTCTGCCGGAAGGAGCCGCCCTTGTCTGCTGCTGGAGGCCTGGCGTGGCTCTCAGCACCCTGACATCTTTCCATCCTGAGCGAGGAGTGGGCTGGCCAAGGCCAGGAGAGGGAGCCTGTGAGCCACGATTGGGTGGGTGACTCCTGCCACGGCCCCTTCCGGAGGCTGGTTGGAACTGGGAAGACAGAGAGCAGAAGATGTCCACATAATGAGGGGCACGGGAAGTGGAGGGTGATGCCAGGAACAGGGACCAGGGGAGTGGGGTGTCTGAGAGCTGGGGAGGAGGACACTGGTGACCGAACTCTGTGATTCTAGAATCTGTCCCAGCGACTCGGACACTCAGCATGCCATGTGGGTCGCATTGACCTCCTTAGTGCCCTGACAAGGCTTCTGGCAGAGGGACCGGCTTTTGTGGACCAACGTTGCCTCCCTACTCTGTTCGTACATCCTTACTGAAGCCCCAGTGCCACCTGGTGCTCAGAAGGGACCTCTGCCAAGGGCACACCAGTCATGCCCTGTCCTGACAACGTCCCCTTGCGTGCCCAGCTGCCAGCTCTGCAGTGAGCTCAGAGGACCTTCAGGGAGGGCAGGGTGCACGGTCCCTCCCAGGGGAGGGGAAGGGCTGAGAAGGGGTTCTCCAGGAGGCCTTCGTCCAGCTCAGCCAGGGGCAGGTCTGGATCAGATAAGGGCCAGAGATGGAGTAGGCTATTTCCTGTTGGCTCATTCCTCCCTCGTTGCCACTGGTGACTCTAAATAGGGTCAGGGCCTTTTCGATGGACCCTCATTATTTATCTGGCCCCTCATTTCTGAAGTCATCAAGGGTGTGAGGAGAGGGGGAGACCTTTCTTTCTATGGCCATAGGGCATAGGGGTATCTATATATCTATATCTGTATCTTTCTCTAACTATCATCTATATATATATCTCCTTTCCAGGAACCAGATGGAAGGGACTCAGGAGGTCATCTAGAAGACTCCTTCCCATGCAGGATCCTACTCTCCAGCGGTTTTGAAAGGCATTGTTGAACCTTTCCAGTGACGGAGACTCACTCCCTCACAAGGAAGCTTGCTTCTCTCTTGGACTACCCTAGGTGTTAGAAAGCCATCTCCCTCCGTTTGGGCACTCAGTTACCTCCTGCATCCTTTTTCCTATTGGTTCGAATTGGTCACACTCTTGGCCAATCCTCCCCCTATCCATCACACATGTGGAAGCCCCAGAGCCTGTTCCAGTGTCCCTCAAACATCTTCTGCAGATGAAGATGCTCATGTTTCTTTGGCCTGTCCTCAGAGGCCTGCCTCCTCCTTCTCTTTCACTCCCTGTTATAATTTGAATATGAGGTGTCCCCCCAAAACTAATGTTAGACAATGCAGGAATGTTCAGAGATGAAATGCTGAGACTGAGAATTCAAACCTACCGCTATGGTTATGGCACAGTTATGGTCATTTGAATGAACCAACTGGGTGGTAATGTTGGCAGGTGGGAGGAAGGTGGCTGGGAGAGTTCCCTTGAAATCTCTGTCCCTGGATCCTTTCTTGCCTTCTCTCTCCTCTCCTCTCCCCTTCTCTCTCTCCTCTCCCTTACCTTCTCCCTCTCCCTCCCTCTCTCTCTCTCTTTATCACTCTTTCTCTCCCCCTATTTCCCACTTGCTTAGAGCTGATCAGGTCTCCTCTACCACTTCTTTCCGCCATGATGTTCTGTCTCACCTTGGACCCAGAGCAATGGAATTGGCCCATTATGAACTGAACCTCTGAACCTCTGAGACTAGGACCCCAAAATAAACTTCTCCTCTTCTGAGTTGTTCTTGTCAGGTATTTTGGTCAGAGCAATGAAAAGCTGAGAAACACACCCGATCTTCCCTTCTATGGAGGTCCTTTGTCAACAGAACCGCAACACCTTGGGCCTGAAGAAACAGGCCATCCTGCTGGGGTCCTGGAGTTTCCACCTGACTGGGGCTGGGAGATTGTGATTTCAGAAGCAGCAGAGGTTGGGGTTTGCTGGGCCCATTCCCTATCCTGCTCCATCTTCACCTACATCCCTCCCACTCCAACCCCAGAATGAGCTCCACACAATCCCAGGATGTCCAAAATAGTGGAATCCGGTGGCCTCATGTTCCTGCTCATGGACATGAACATGGGCTGTGCTTGTCCCTAAGCTTCAGGGGAGCCAAGGAACATGCTGAATTCACTAGAAGATTCAAGGGGAGAGGCAGGTCATTTACCTGGCAAGTAGTATAAGTTATATTTTTTAAGACATTATTTTTATATCAAGACAAATGCAAATGCTATGCAGTAGAAGGTAGAGGCATGGATTTCAAAACCACAACAGGAGCTGGACCCAACAGGAAGGTAGCTTCTGACTATTTCATTAGACTTCAGCTTCCAATCTACCAATCAGCAGGGCCCCTCTGCTGAGCGACATTTGGGTGGAGAACTCGGGGAAGTTCTTTCAGTTCAAGAGGTCAGGAAGGTGAGGATCAGAGGGGAGAAGTGACTAGTCTGAGGGTACACAACTCAGAGGAGTCTGGACTCAAAATCCAGACCTGTCCTCTCCCCTGTACCAGGAAATGCTGCGTATGAAGTACCTACCACGGGGAGAGAGAGAATGGAAGCAGAAGGGGCTCATGGCTAACCCTCAGCTATCCAGAAAGTGCAGCTGGGGAGTCTGTGTTCTGAATCTGCTCTGAATCCAGTTGACCCCATCCAATGATAAATACGTTTCCTTACTGCCTTCAGGATCCAGCATCCTCCGGTTGGAAAGAGGCTCAGATGACAAAAGGGAAAGTATCCTGACTCCACAGGGTGGGGGGTGGGGGGCGATGAGAGGAAGATGCCAACATGGCAGCAAGGCCAGCAGGAGGCCACTCAGGCACTGAGCCAGGCAACTGGCAGAACTGGCTGTAGGACAAAAGTTGGCAGCCAGGAACCTCCCTTACTCACACCCCACAGGCTGCACCTGGGCACGTGTGCACGTGTGTGCACAAGCACACACACACACACACACACACACACACACACACACCCCTTGTGCTCGGCTCATAGATACCTGAGAGCTTATGGTCAAACAGTGCTGAACTGTGCGAGATGAGATGAGATGATCGAGGACTGAGCTCTGGCCTCCCGCCTCCTGGCACCCAGATACCCGATTGAGAATCTGAAGCGGGTGTCAGCCTTACCCAGGGAGTGAGGCAAGGGGAGCTTGCTTTCCCTCAGACACTGTCCTTCAGATGATTAAATAACGGTCAAAGGTTTATGTTTTTGTAAAGGCGTCTTTGACACCCTTCTAAATTTGTGACACCCAAGAGTCTAAACCTTAGGCACTGAACGTCCACAGATTGGCTTGTTGTCCTGTGAACTTGCCAAAGTCACATCTCACAGAAGTGCCACCCCCAATAATAATTTAATCAAGTCAATGAATACTGTTTAATAAATAGGCCAGAAAATTAGCTGAGAGTTTCTTGGCAGGATGCAGCGTGCGACCAAAGTCATGGAAGATTGTCCCTTGAATCACTAAGGCAAACTTTGCTGAGTGTCGTTTTACATAGAGCAGTCACATAAAAAGAGTTATAAATAGAAAAAATTCCAAAGTTCTCCCACAGACAGAGAAATCAGAAACATTAAAAAAAAAAATTGAAACAAACAAAACACATCCAACCCTCCCCCCACAGCCCATTTGCTTCAAGTTCTTGATCATACAGTACTCGACATCTTTGGATATTTTACAATATACAACTCCAAACTTCGGCCAAGAAAAAAACAAAAAGAACTAACCAGTCATCTGAAAAATTGCGTTTATAAGAAGTCATTACCTTTACAAAATAAAAACAAAAGCCCCAACACCACTGGATTCCAATTTGTTCTTTTTTTTTTTTTTTTTTTTTTCCTTTTTAAGTTTGGTTCAGTCCCAGTCCCTTGGCGGATGGGGGAGCATGAGCGGTGTTGGCTGGCAGGTCCCAGGAATGAGCGTTGGAAATGGAGCCTGGCATCCCAGGCAGAGGACTGAGGGGAGAGGGGCAGTGGGATGAGCCCATTCTGTCTGGCTGGAATGGCAGTGGGCAGCACAAGGGAGGAGCCAGGGAGTCTCTTCTGGGAGCTGTGAGAGGGACAGTCTGTGGTCTTCTCTGGCCTTTTTGTTTTTTTTTTTTTTTTTGTATTTGCTCAGGAAAAAGCCAAGGCGATAGGAAGAGCCAAGTCTCTTGCAACCACAGCTCAGGGACTGGGGACTCCAGCCCTGGGCCCTGCGGGGGGATGCCCTGTCCTCTCTGGGCTACTGAGAAATCAAAGCAAACTCAGCAAGAAAAAGAAGGGAGGGAGGAAAAGGAGAGAGCAGTCAGGAAGGCACCCGGCCAGCAGCGTTCTCTTCCTTCTCAGGACCTGCCACCAACCCCACAGCCAGGAGAGTGTGGGACATCTCATCTCAAAACCCTCCAAGCCCCAAAGGCCTCTGCCTCCTACCTTGAGTTCTTTTCTCAAAAGAGGGGAGGGGTCAAACATGGCAGCTTCATCTGGGAGGGTGGAGGAAGGAATGAGGGGCACAAGCACAGCAAAGGGGCCATCACCAGCAACGGCAAGGCCCAGAGAGTCCCTAACTGGAGAAGCAAAGAGATGACCCCTGGGTAACTACGTGCTTTGTGTTTCTAGGAGTCGAGGTGAAGGAAGGCAGTTCCCAGGTGTTCAAAGCTGGCTCTAGCCCTTCAACGTTGGCCCCAAGTCCCAAGAGATTCTGTACAGCCTTGGAGAGAGCACATGGGGCAGGACAATGCTGACTAGTGTTCCCAGGGGTCCAGACACGAACAGTGCCCTCGAGGGAAGGAGGGAAACATGGAGTCCCCAGAGCTGCGTGTGCAGGAGCCCTGGATCCGCCCCAGCTCCCTCTCTCGTCCTCATCTAGTTGGGCCCCATTTCTCACCTATGCTAACAGTGCTACGATCGAGGTGGAGGTGGTAAAACTAAGTCCAGTAAGAGAATGTTCTCCCAGGGCCTTTGGGAGAGCAAGCCTCCTGCAGTCTCAGGGTTCTCATAGGAAGGTTGGGTGTGTATGGTGTGGGGGTCGGGGGAGGGACCTAAATCGCCAACCCCCTTCATAGCACGGTGACACTGAGGCACAGAGGGTTGACCTGTCCAAGGTCACAGGATAGGAAAGAAAAAAAATGGGACCAGAATCTAGTGGCCTGGCTCCTGGCTCTCGGAGGCCTCTTTGCCAATAAGGCATTTGCTCTGAGTAGCCCACAGGCGTTTTTCTAAAGGATGTCTAGAGACCTGAAAACCACCCCCAGAGCAGTGCTGGGAGGGACTCCCCCATACCCGGGTGGGACTCAACCAATGTGTGTGCCCAGGACCCTGCCCTCCTTCCTGCTCCTCCTGGCCTGCCTTCCCACCAAGCAATCCCCTCCTTATAGGCCCGCCTGCCCCCAAAGTGTTCCTGTGCACCCAGCGGTATGGCCCTCCTCTGTGGCTGGGCCCTGTGAGTTTCTGTGCAAGACAGAGAGACAGCCAAGAAGAGGAGGCTCTGCTCCAGGAGCTGGGGGAGGAGATGCCCATCTCAGACACCAGCAAAAGGGAGGTGGCTTCCTTGGAGGCCTGGAAAATGCCATTCTGCTAGAATGTATTTTTTGATTCTCCCTTTGTGAAATAAAAGTTCAGACCCACTGGGTGGGGCAGGCTGGGCCTGCTGGGAGAGGGGACAGGGCTGGCTAACTGAGGTTGACCAAGGCCAGCCTAGTTGTTGGCTTCTGAGATGGAGGCCACGTGGTTGAGGCCAGCGAGCCCCGGGAGACCGGCCAGGCCTGTGGCCCAGGGGTCTGGCAGTGGGAAGTAGGGCCGCGCAGCGGCCACGTTCTCGGCCAGCGCGAAGGCCAGGAGGCCGCCCGCGTTCCTCTCGGCCTCCAGCTGTGCCCGCCCGAACAGCTTCATCTGCGTCTCCTCGAACTGCCGCTCCAGCTCCTGCAGGCTCAGCGCGCCCTTGGGTGCTGCCAGGAAGTGCTTGGCGGGGCTGGGGCCCGGGAGGCACACGGCGGCGCCGCCCAGGTGGCCGCCCACCTCGCCCAGCGCAGGCGGCATCACGAAGGTCGCCTTCTCCGGCGCTGGGCCGCCGGGCCCGAAGAGCAGGCTGGCGGCCCTCCAGGCGGCGGGTTTGCGGCCGCGCCGGGGCCGGGCCATGCGGCAGCTCTGGCGCTTGATGTGGCGGTGCAGGTGGTCGGAGCGCGTGAAGCTCTTGTAGCAGAACTCGCACTGGTAGGGCCGCACGCCCGTGTGGATGCGCATGTGGTTCTTGAGGTCGTAGTTGTGCACAAACTTGGCGTTGCAGTGAATGCACAGGTAGGGCCGCTCCCCTGTGTGCTTCCGCATGTGGATCTTGAGCTTGTCCTGCCTGCAATGCAGAACCGGGAGTCAGTCCCTGTGAGGAACACGGGGTCACTCTTCAAGGCCCTTTGTTTTCCCAGACTCCAGAACCGGCTAAGGCTCCCTATTGCCATGGTGTCAAACCCCAGGAATGGTGCCCATGCTAGGATCTACCTTCAGTGAAAGCCGCAGACTTCTGCCCCTATTCCCAACAGGTGTGGCTACTCACCTGGCTTAGAGGGATGGGGAAGGAGGGAAGGAGCTGTGTCCAGGACACCCTCCCAACTCCTTTTACACAGTACAGAATAATAAGTCACCCACAGTTTATGAGGGGCCTGTCTTAATACTGGAAAATAGATTTGCTGGGGAGATATGTATTCCCAAATTGGCAACGGGGTCCTAGCCCTCTGATGTGCAGCAACTCCTCCGGATGCTGGATCATACCTGAATCTCACACCCGCTCCTGCCAAGCAACAGCCTTCCTTCTGGGTTCAGCCTCTCACATTGTCCACAGGTCCCAGTCCCAGCCCAGCCCACAGGCTGTTGAGGTCTGTCACTAATCTGGAGGCTCTCGAGCCCCGGCACACCTCGCTCAGGCCTCCTGCACTATGGTTTCTTGTCCTAAGCCCTGGGCTCTCTCCTCTTTGTCTGTAGACAATTTCAGGGTTTACAAAGGAGCCAGGTGCAGCAGGAATGCAGCCTAATCTCCAGCGAAGCTTCTCGGGATTTAGGAGTTATTATTCAGAGGTAAGGTATGGTATAGGTGGGGCTCCTCTGGGGGTCTGGGAGCTCCTGCTCTATCCGCAGACCCGCACTCGTTTGCTGGGTGATCTTAAACAAGTTATGTAACCTCTCTGTGCAGAGCAGAATTTAGGGCCAGACATCAATCCCCAGAGTTGATGGACAGTCTGGGTTTGGTGAGCTACAGTCAACACACCTCCTGGTGGTCTTGAAAGGAAAACTGACGTCCTGGGTTGTTTTCCTAAGGACTGAGTGCTCAGCAAAGCAGTTTAAGGAGTCTTTCAGCCTGGCCAAGGTGGAGGAGCCTGGAGGCAGGAAGTCCTCTCAGGATTATTTTGTAGTTTTTCCCAGCTGGCCAGGAGGTCAGGAAACTTGCATATGGTCTCCCACCTCCTCCCTGCAGGTGTGGCTTGGGTGGAGTCTCTGCATGTAATTTCAGGCCCAGCTTTGAGGTCAGAGCAGATGTGTCCTCCCTAAAATGACCAGATTTAAACCACCCTTGGTATAACCCAGGATGTAGCAGGAACCTTGGTGTTCTGTGGCCACTAGAGGTCTCACTGGCTCTCATTTGAGAAGAAAAAAAAAAGTACCCCAGGGTCGGAGGAGAGAAAAGGAGAATCTTGTGAACACTGGTGGTGGGAGGTGGACCAGAGTGGACAGGGTGACAGGGTCAGCCCTCCCTCCTGTGCTCACTGGAGGGCTGGAGGGCCCCTGGGAGGCGGGAGGGAGAGGATGTGTGGGTAGGGGCAGGAAGCAGGAGGAAGAGGTTCCTGTTGAAACCGGTGAGTCTCCTCCACACACCAGACCCTCCTCTCTCCCACAACCCACCAGCCCTCCCTGCTGTGACTGCTGCGACGCCGCCCTGCTGGTACCTGCAACCCAGACTGTTGAAGATTTGAGCAGAGGGGGCCTTCCAGGGCATCCAGGCCCGCGGGCCCACACTTGGGTGTTGCATGAGAACCAGTATCGAGACTTGATGTGACAGAGTGCGGGTGCCTCCCAAAGCTCCTGGCTCAGCTCTGGGCTGGAGGAGGGGCAGAGAATTGGCATTTCTAACAGGTCACCAGAGGCAACTTGCAGGTTGCTGCTGGTGGTCCACAGACCCGCAGTGAGCCCCACTGGCCTCAGTAAATCCTTCACTCTGTCGGTGGGCACGCTGTGGCCCCATGAGGGGAACGGGCCAAGATCACCGGAGGGTAATGGCAGAGCTGAGACTAGAACTCAGGCCCAGGGGCCAGGGCCTTTTTCCTCACCACTGCACTGAGACCTGGGCAAAAATGTAGGGATGGGGCACAGAAAGCCATTTCTAGCCCATGGTGGTGCTTTCACTGTACTCTACAAATTCACCCAGGACCTGATGGCTGCATGGGTGGTAGGAGGACTACTAGGCCCACTCACTGGCTGGGTGACTCTCCACCTTTCCAGGCCTGGCAAAGGGCTGCACTCAGAATTGTCAAGCTCTACATACGTCATCTCATTTAGCCCTCCCCACAGCATCAGGACATGTGTGTATGTGGGTACATATATCCTAGTATACTCACAAACAGATGTGTATACATATATACACACACATATATACACACACTGGTGCGTATGTATGTGTATATTTTAAAATCACTATGACACATAATTCATAGAATTACTTCTTTGGGTCACTCTCAAACAACAAATGATGAAAACAGCAAATCCTCAAATGTCTAGGGCCTCCCTAGAAATATCTATAACTTCTCCCAAACTTCTCATTAGGGCATCCAAAATAAACCAGTGGCAATGGGAGGTGTCTCCACGTTCTTTGTTGAGTGCCTGCTCTGGGCAGGGGACACACTACTGTGATGACCCTGGAAGGTTGCTATTCGGAGGCAAAATATTGTCACCATGAGGACGCCTGGCCTGCAGCCTCTGAGGGCTCCTCAGAAGTGCACACTGTAACAGTGGAAAGAAGGCAGGGCCGGTGGGACTCTCCACTGGACAGTCCAGAGAGCAGGGGCGAGGGATCAGGACAAGCTAGTCCTGGAAACAATGCTAGAGATCGTGGAGCCCACCAGGAGCACTGCCCCCACGCTGTTTCCAGGCCTGAGTCCCAGGGTCCATTCACCTGTGTCATCAGCTGTGCACTTCCCAGGACCCTGAAAAGGTCCCGGAACCTTGAAAAGGTTCCCAGAACCAGATGGAGACCAGTTCCCTCACTTCCAAGATAAGAAAATCAAGGACCATCAGGGGAATGGCATTCTAAGGTCACACAATCTTCTTCATGGGATGACCTTTCTGTGTGGATGTCATGTCAGGTGGCTTGGCAGAGCTTGGCCTGGGCCAAGAATGCCCCAGAGAGCCAGTCCAGGTTCCTTCACTGTCTTGGACCCATTTTCTGACGTGTAAAACAGGAGCCAGTCTGCACCATTTGACTTCTGGTATTCCAAGAGTGTTTGCATCTGAGGAATGGGCTTTGAAGAATTTCTTTCCTGTCCTATTTTGGCTGGTTGGCTCCATGCAGGAAGTTGTTCTACCCTTGCTTCCCCATGAATTTGGCCTGTTTATGAGTTCCGCTGGCATATACTCAACTATGGGTCTCAGACAGTGGGCTCTTAGCTACCCCTTCCTGGTGTCCAACATCAACCTCCCAGGTTCCCTCTCCACTGGCCTAGGTGCTAACTTATCCCTTAACTTGGAGTTTAAAACTCCTTATAAACTCTCTCTGCTCCACTTGCAGCATCCCGCACCCCAGCACTGAGCCCAGGTGCTGTGTGGATTATGCTGTTCTCCCAAGCCACCCTCCAGCCAGCTTTGCATCATGGAACTCTTGCCTGCAGAACTGGACTGTCGGTCCCCCAGTACAGAGCTGGCCACTGGATGGAGGCTCTGGTGAACCCTGGCTCCTTTCCCTGGGGCCTGTCTGGTGTTTGCACACTGATGCTCCATCCTGGCTGCCCTCTCAGAAGGCCAAGGCCAGGTGCCAGTGTGCTCCTTCCTTCCCAGCCCCGCGCTCCTCATTTCAGCCCTCCACCACCCTGCACCTGCCCTGCTAGAATGTCTCATGCTCCAAATCTCACCCCCGCCCCCCCAAATGCTTCAAGGTCAAACTCAAGTGTGGTCTCACCCTGTCCACCCAGGGCTGTTGCTCAGACCCCTGACTTTCCATGCACCTGTTGCCTAAACATTGTTCCTCCAGGCAGGTCACCTGAGGGATAAAGTGGGAGCAATGAGAAAAGATGAGGTGGCAGTGGCTCTTTTTCTGTCCCCTGGTGGTCAGTATTGCCCTCTCAGCAAGTCAAGAGCCAAGGAGGACCCAGACTCCACACATGCATTGCCTGTGGTCCCTGCTCCAACATCCAGCACTCCTGAAAGATGAGAACAGCTGTCCAGAGGCCGTCTTGGCAAGGACCGCCTTTACTTTCCACGAGTGTGCTGTTTCCAGGACTAGGGCCACTGTGTGTGAAGATTCCTTGCATGCACACAGTCACTGCTCATCCCTGTCCCCCCATGCCCAGCCCTCTTGCTAGAATCAGAGGCAGCAAGTAATACAAATTCATGGGCAAGGAAGCAGTGATCCCTAACAAGTGCAGAGAGGGTCCAAAGCTCATGGAATGTCTCTCAGTACCAATTGTCGCATGGCTCAGGCGCTTACTGCGGCTGGCCATTCTGCTTGTCTCCCTGGAGCCTATGAAGTCCCTGTTACCATGATGCTTGTGAGGAAGCAGAGACAAAGTGAGGTGTGGTAATGTCTTTACAGTTTCCCACATCTTGGGCAATATCGAAATGGAATCAGGAAACTGGGAGTGACTTAGGGGACACCTATCCACCCCCTCAGGTTTCACCTGAGGCCCAAAGAGGGTGAGGTGACACAGCTAGCAGAAGAACCAGGCCCCAAACCTGAGTCTCCTGGTAACCACCTGGTGCTCTTTCCAAAGTCCCACAATCACACTGAGCCTTGCATGCACGCGCCATTCATTCCTCCAGTGACGGTTATTCCTGAAGCCTTCACCCAGCACCTGACCCTCGTTCTCCTCCTCTTCACATCCTTCCCTGCATCAGAGGCCCAGCCAAGCTCACAGGCGGCCAAGCTCCATCTGCAGCCCTGCTTCCAGCTCACTGTCAGGAAAGATGGGCTAGTCCTCAGGAGACTTCCAGAAAGGTCCCGGTCAGGGTGATGTCTCCACTCAACTTCCTGGTAACCTGATGGTCTGAGACCACCTCTCTTCCGGCTAGCCCTGCTAATGACATTATCTTATCTTAACAAGGTTCCCAGGGCTGCCAGGAGGGAGCAGGCTGGAAAGAGAGTCAGGGAAGAGAAAGCAGGAGGGTTGGCAGCTGCCTGGGGGTAGAGGGTGGTCAGTGTTTGGCTAGTGCTGCAGGCTGGGTAGGGGTGGGGGGTGCTGGACTCTAAAAGTGGCCACCTTGAGGATGTTGGAGAGGGTTATAAGAAAATGGTTCATCACGGAGTAAATTCGTACAGAGTGGAGGTTGTCCATCCTTTCCCAGGATGGCATGTCCTCCGCGGGACCTCCGTTGTGTCCGGGCCAGTCTCCTCATCTTGCACTTTTCTGTCTCCACTACTTTTCTGGCAGACACACCTGGGACACCTGTATGAGCCACGCTGTGCATGGGGCTGCAGGAGGGACATGGCCTATCCACTCTGTAAAAGTCCCTGGCAGAAGGGTCAGGTGAGGTAGGAGGAAGGTCCCCATGGCCTGCCATCAGGGACCTATGTGGCAGGGAGTGAGAGGAGGCAGTGCAGAGGCCTTCTCGGGACTGGGGTCAGGCCACACTGGCAGTGATGGCTGCGGATGGGGCAACAAGGTGTGCAGGGGTCACCACCTGCAGTTACTGCAGACAGATAAATGCCACCAAGCACAGCAATGTCCCTTCTTATCCTCCCTGGGTCACATGCTCCCTGTTCTTCAGGGGCCATCCTAGGGGCTGCCTCTGGCAGAGCCCCACAGTCCTCACCTTTGGTCCCTGGATGCCACACTCTCTGGGAGTAGAGGGTGAAGAACTCTTGGGGAGGGGGCTGGGGTGATCTTGGTCCAGACTACCACTGACCTTGGCCTGAGCTGTTTCTCTGTCCTGAGTCCGACCTGAGAGGGATGGGTTTGGGCAGGAGCTGTCTTTCTGTCCAGCACAGACACCAGCCTTTCTTAGGAAGGAAATGGTGTCCTTGGATCAGGCCCCTGTCCCTTGCTCTCACCCAGGGAACGAGCTCCTGAGGACTCCCCAGTGAACACAGACTTGGGCCCTGGCACGGGAGGAGGCACTCAGAACCCAGTGACTTCCGGGGGACCACAGCTAGGAGTGGGCAGCAGGGGCCTGTAGAAACAGCTGGGGTGAAGCCCGAGATGCCCTGCCTAGGGGTATTTTATATCTAGAACAGATTGATGGTGAGACAACTGGTGGGACTGGCCAAAATCTAGAGCTACCTAAAAGGTAAGGTTCCTGACACCAAGGAACAGACAACACCACGGTGGGGAGAACCTCCCCTCAGAGGCCCAGAGAATGAGAGCAACAGGCAGGGCCTCAGGGGTGGTAGGGACTCTGTTGATGGGACCTGCACCCCTCCCCCTTGGGTGTGACGGCTGAATGCACGAGGAATGGTGCCCGTGGGGTGTGGGCATTCTGGGAATTGGCATTTGGGAGGCATAACTCAGAGCCTGGGCCAAAGGGCCACCATATGCAGGGGAAGAGCAGCCCCCTCCAAGGCCATAGGACGAATGAGAGGTAGGTCTGAGGAGCTGGACTCTTCCCGGCATTGAGGAGGGAAGACACGGGGCCCGGCCAGAGGCTGCAGCTTAGGAAGGACTCCAACTCCAGGTGGGGACACTGTCCAAGAGGAGGCCTGGAGGGCAGTGTCGGTCCCTCTCAGCCTCCGTGGGGGCCAGCCTAGGCTTGGCCTCACAAGCAACTATGGGGACTCCAGTGGCCTCTACGCAGAGCCTCCAGGTGGGCAGGAAGGGGAAGGTGTTATGGATCATGCAGGGACTTGGCCAAAAAGCAGGTCCCCGTGGAAAAGCGGCAAGGGGACTTGGCCTCAGAGAGGAAGGCGTCAACCTGGAGAGGCCAGGAGTGGGACTCTTAGAGGACAGGAAGGAATCCTTGCAGGACAGCCCTGGAGAGGGAGCGGGAAGCAAAGGAGCAGCGATTCTGAGGAATGCGGTGGGGAGGGGCCAGGAGCCGGCAGCATGGCGGCTGCAGCCCACGCCCCTGAGGAGAGGCGGCCCAGAAAAACCTCCACCCCTCCTGCCCGCTGACCCCGGCTTTCTATGCTCCTGGGAGAGGGGGCCCCAAAGCTTGTCTGCTCTTTTTCCGGAGGGTCAGGGCCCAGTGGGAACCAAGTGAGAGGAGGTCTGGTGGGGGCTGGAATGCAGCTGCAGCAGCTGGAGACAGGCCTGGGGCCCAGATGCTGTCCTGCAGAGCAGGAGGAGCAGGAGTAACCCGAGGGCTGGCAGGGCAGATGGCTGAGTGGCCGGAACCGCCCCAGGGCTGAGGTGGCCTGGAGGAGTAGGAAGACTGCAGACACAGGGGTCACCCTAAGTGACCATCAGGAATATGCTGGGTGGGAGCATTCTGGAACGTCACCCTCCATACAAAACCGCATCGCTGCTCAAACCAGGAGGCCTACTCCCAGAGAATATTCCAGTGTCCCAGAGAGGGTGAGAAGTCCATGTGCAGTGACTGACCAAGTTTAAAACGTTCCCTAGGGAAGTCAGGGCCCACAGACTGGCCAGACCCGGGCAAACCTCACAGGAGCCTGAGGTGAGAAAGGCCTAGAGGGGAGGGGATGGGAAGGAAAGGAGCAGGGGACTCCGAGTGCCAGGTGGGCTCATGGTGTGGTACCCTGAGACACATACCCCATTGAAGTCACTGGCCTGAGTGTCCCCTGAAGGGAGAGGGTTCCCAGAGTCAGCCATCTACCAAGGGACAGGCACAGGAAGTTAGGGAGGGGGAGCTGGCTGGGCAGAGGGTGCTCCAGGCCGATTCATGGCTGGCTTTGCAGATCTGATCTGTCTTTGAAGTTGTTCCCGGGGCTGGGAGACTCAGGTTGGAGCAAGGCCCTTGCTGAAGATGAGTGAATTGTACTTGAGTTTGGCCTCTCTCTGAGTTCTGGTTCACCGCCTTCCTGTCACCTGTGCTTTGGTTAACACCGTGTTTGGGTGTTCTAGCCTGCCCTGTGGGGTGAGTGAAGTCAGGAGAAGCAAGGGTGAGGAGTGGGGGCTGCACTGCCCACACGGCATCGGCTCAGGAGCTTTGGATCCAGATGCTCTGTGGAGCTACAGGGTCGGAAAGCCCTGAGGTCAGCATTGGCAGGTGGCTGGGCCCACAGCAGTGAGCTGCTAAGAGAAGGGGACATATCCTGCAGATTTGCCCTCCACTGTGACCTGAAGGCATCTGGGGCAGATTCTGTTTGGAGTTTCCCTTGCAGAAGCAGCCGTGAGCGGGACCCCAAAGCCCCCTTGGAAGCCATCGGTGGTGTCACAGAGCTGTTTCAGCAATGCCACTGCTATTGCAACAGATTTCTGAAACCCTTCTCTGGCCACTCTAAACTGAGTTCCCACCCAAGTCGCCCAACGACCAGTCTCATCATCACTTTATAGGGCCCATCTTGGTTTTCTTCCTGGAAAAGCACAGTCCTTCACTCAATAGCCACCTTGAATCAAAAATTTCACTCTGTCCTCAAAGACCAAAGCTTTGGGACCACTGAGGAAAATCAAAGGAATGAGCCCCCAATAACCCCCAAAGGCACATTTCCAAGAGAATGTGGGGTGATGGTGATGACATTCAAATAAGTGGGGGGCTGTCAAGGCAAGCTCTTTAGGGGACAGTGCAGAGGGGAAGGACCTGGTCTAGTAAATCCTGGTTGCAGGATAGGTATCATCAGGGTCTGTCAACATCCAGCACACTGAAGTGACCAAACCCCCGGGCCAGGCCACTTATCCAAGCTTCCGCACTGTGGACATGGCTGAGAAGATCAGTCTCACACTAGGGAGCAACAAAGGCACCAAACAAAACAGGAAAGACAGTAGGGTGAATCGGACATCACTTTCCTATGGTCATGTGAATACATGACCAGGGTAACTCCACATCGTGTACAACCACAAGGATGGGAAGTTACACTCCATGTATGTAACATATTGCAAAATACATTCTACTGTCATGTAGAACTAAAAAGAACACATTTTTTTTTTTTAAAAAGAAGGAAAAAGCAATGGTACCAACAAGCTGTATATTCCAAAAATGAGGCCTTTCAAAACCTAGCAGCGGGCAGAGCTGACCTCACATCATCCCATCTGTCAGTTTTGAGCACAAAAGTTGCACAGAGAAAGTACATGCCACATGTTTGCTGAATGGGATGGTGTCCCTGAGAGGCCAAAAGTTTACAGTGTGTTGATTCCTAATCTTACAACAGTATAAAGCTGTTTCTTCCAACATGGAAAGGCAAAGGAGAGAATATACAGGGAGGCCTGTCCTGTAAGGATGAAGGAAGGGTCACAGGGGTCTCTGCAGTCTCCTGGCCACAGACTTTGATGTCATACATGGACTGGGGTTCCAGTTTCCTGTCATTTTCCAGGTGCACTTACAAGGGGCCAGCTAGCCACGGGGAGATGGGCTATAAACAAAGGTGACAGTGCTTGCCTGTGTTCCCAGGGCCCTTAGTGTTCAGGACATGCTTCATGAAGGGGAGCTGCAGCTTGTCCAAATGAAATGCCTGAGCTGCACCCCTCTGGGGAGCTCCAGCCTGGGTTCCATGGATTTGCAGTGGGAAAGGAGACAGGGAGGCCAAGCAAACCAGGTGCTGAGGTCCCTCAACCCAGCTAGGCCCTGACCTGTCTCATGTCTTATATTTCCACCTAATACTGTATTTGAGAACATATTTTAGCTCCCAAATAGGGTTTGGAAGTCACGGTACTGGGTAATGCTTAGCATCCTGCCTAGCAATGAACTTAACACATGTCAAGGATCTAGCTGGGGCTCTCTCTCCATCCCAGCCTTCCATGCCTCTCTTTGCTGTCATCCCCCAGCCTGTGGCCCTGTCCCCAGCACCCTGCACCCTGCCCTCACTGCAGCTGCGCACCTGGTGAAGCGGACTTCGCAGATGTTGCACATATATGGCTTCTCCCCGGTGTGGGTCCTCATGTGCCGTGGCAGTTTCCCGGCCCCCATGATGACTTTGTGGCAGATGGGGCATTGCTGAGATGCCTTGGGCTTCAGCTTGCGCTCCTCCACCAGTGGCCAGGGTGGGAAGAGGCTCCCCAGGTGGGTGGCACTCAGGAAGTTGAGATAGGCACCGTAGTCGTTCTCTGCCTTGATGGGGCCCAGTGGCCCCCCAGGCAGGTCAGGGAACATGTCCTTGAAGAAGTCGCTAGGGAAGGGTGGTGGTGGGGGTGGGGGCAGCTCTTCCTTCTCCTCCTCCTTGATCTTCCGGTTCTTGATGACCAAATCCAGTGGCCCACTGTCCATCGGCTGCTCAGGCAGCTGGGCAAAGGCACCAAAGTCCCCTGGCCAGATGTGTGGGAAGAAGTCCGGGGCAAATGGAGATAAGGAGGGTCTCCTGTCAGGGATGTTGGCTTTGGGGTACAGGTTCTCCCTCAGCAGAGATTCGATGGAGAAGTCCCGGATCACCCCTAGATGGCCAGGGCTGCCAGCCTGGAAGGAATCAGGGAAGTCCCTGGGTGTGTCTGAATAGGCCTTCTCCGTGAGATGGTCTGACTTGGAGGGGCTTTGGTGGCAGTTGATGTCCTGGGGGTCAGGCAAGTTTTCTTGGTCAGCAAAGTCCTCTGTGTCATCATCGTCCTCCTCCTCTTCCTCCTCCTCCTCCTCCTCATCCTCCTCGTCGTCGTCATCCTCATCGTCGTCGTCGTCCTCCTTGTCGTCCTCCTCACCGCCGTCACCGCCAGGCTCCATGATCTCCAGGCACACGTTCACGATGCACTGGATCTCCAGCATCCTGGCGGCATTGAGGATGTGCTTGACGTTGGAGGCGGTGATGGTGAGCGTGGAGGTGTAGGCGAACTCCAGGATGGCGGCCAGCGCCTCGGGCTGGACGAAGTCGATCTCGTACACGTAGGGCTGGCTGGCCAGGCTGCCGGCCGTGAAGAGCTTCTTGAAGTACTTGCTGCAGGCGGCCAGGACGGAGCGGTGCGTGCGGTACTCCTGCTCCTGCACCACCAGGAGCACGTCGCAGAGCAGACCATCGTGCCGCTGCTCGTTGAGGCTGCACAGCACCTCGCTGCTGTGGTTGGGGAAGGGAATGCCGATGAGCTCGTCGATGCCACTGGCCATGTTCTCAGCCAGAGCCCTGCGGGACACGGAGAGGGAGTCGGGTTAGCGAGCACAGCCAGGGAGGAGGACTCGGTTGGAGCTCTGGACCCCCTGCTCCCCCGCACCCTCTGCTTGGCTGAAGGCTCCCCTGTGGTAGGAAGCCAGCCCTCCTCTCAGCTTTGCCAAACCTCACGTGCAACCCCCAGCCCAGCTCAAGCTGCAGCTGTTCTTGTGCCCTAGGACTCTGGGAGCTAGTATCTGGCCAGTGGGCATCAGCTACTTAGCAAAGGCCACAGGGCTCCTCGCAGGTTCCATTCACCAAATTTCACTTTGTCAAGGGAATACCAGCATGAACAACCTCCTGAAAGTCAGCTCTTCTGTATGCTTGGGCATGGTGGCCACCTCCCACACAAGGGCCCCTGGGTGCTTCTGCTGACTGGTTGTTTCCCAAGTCCTCAGACTCCATTGCAGACTCACATTTTGCACTGGCTACCAGGAAGTTTAAGACCAATTTTATGGTCCATTATCAGCAAGTGAATGGGGCCTCACGGCATCTGTTTAGTCTCCCGCCCCTACTCCTGGCTTCACTGTAGGTGATGGACTTTCCTTTCATTTGCAAATCTTGATCTTTTTTTACTTTAAAACTAACATCTTATATATGTATGTCTGCTTCTCTTATAAATAAACATTTGAAAATCAATGTAGATGCAAGTGCATTGCTAATTAATTTATCATGTCTGTATTCTGTTAGCCTCCCATTTTTATAAACCCCTGAGGGAAGAATCCTCTTCTGAGACTCCTCTGTCATTATGGGTGGTCCCGCATGATGGATGGTTTGACTTGGCATTTTCAACTGTAGGGTGGTGTCAGAGTGCACCCCTTCCACCACTGTTTTCCACTTTCAGTACAGTATTCAATGAATTACACGAGACATTCGACACTTGATTATAAAATAGCTTTGTATGAGAGGACCTTGCCCACCGCTGTAGGCTAATGTAAGGTTGGGGGAGGCCAGGCTGAGCTATGTTGTCTAGTACATCAGGTGCAGTACATGCATTTTTGATTTAAATATTTTTAACTTATAATGCATTTATTGGGATGGAGCCCCACCATAGGCAAGGAACATCTGAATATATGTTTAGTTTGAAATGTGGTCAGTGGTGATCATCAGGAGACAGAAGGACAGCACAGAGGTTGACTAGGTCCCCTCCTGTCGGGAAGTACAAATCCCAGACTGTTGACATTTGCAATCTGATAAAAATTGACTCATGCCAGAGCAAGAACTGAAAGGGGCCCGTGGATAAATCCTAGCACTGGCCTGATCCTTATCTTGGTACACATTAAAATGAGCAGAAAAGAAAAAGAAAGACTTGTAAGCCCCATATGTCAGTGGGAATAGCTCTGGGGATCCCCACACATGTGTCTTCTGGGAACTTCAGCCCAGATGGCAGAGGGAGGGGAAGTGAGGAGTGAGAGGTGCCAGGCTTATCATGAAGATGCTCAGAGAGCTGGTGGGCATGCAGGGTGCTGGGTGCTCCTCCCCCAGCCTCTCCACCACTGGGCAGCCTGGACCTTCCTAGGCAATCCCACTGAGTCAGCGCTCAGGAGATCTCCCAGAGCTAAGGCTCTTGCTTTCTACCTTCTTATCTTTAAAAGGATCAGAGACCCCACTTGCCATGCCCTTGGTCCCTCAATAACCATTGGGTACTCTCCCAGGCACTGTCCTGTGCTCTAAGGATGCACAGAGAGCAAACCAAGAAGGCCCCTGCTCTGACCGGGCATGGCAACTGTAAGGATAACAGAGCATGCTCCACTAAAGAGGGCATACAGAAGTCATCTTATTTGAAAGATGTTCCTCATTATTAGTCATCACAGAAGTGCAACTTAGAACCACAATAAGCTATTGCTACATACCTATTAAAGTGGCTAAAGCTTTAAATAGTGGAAACACCAAATGCTGGTGTAGATATGAAGGTGGATCACTCACGCATTGCTGGTAGAAATGCAAAATGGCCACTCTGGAAAATATATGTCAGAAAACCAAATATGTCACTACCATAAGACTCAGTAACTGCATTCTTGGGCATTTACCCCAGAGAAATGAAAACTTTGGTCCACACAATAACCTCCACACAAATGTACATAGTTGCTTTATGTTACCAGTCAATAACTGGAAATGACCCAGATGCCCTCCAACAGGTGAGTGGGTGAGCACACCATAGTGCATGCAGACCATGGTTTAGCAGAGAGGAGGAACATGCAGGGACATGAAGGACTCTCCATGGGATCATGCTGAGCAAAACAAGACCGTCCCATTGGCTACACAGTGCATGATTCCACTTATGTGACATTTTTGGGGATGACAATATTACAGAATTGATGAGCTAAGTGGTTGCCAGGGGCTGTGGTGGGGGTGCTGGTGGGAGAAGAGTAGGTGTGGCTATAAGGGCCATAGGAAGGGTCTCCTGGTGCTGGAAATGCCCAGTATCTTGACTGTATTCATGTCAGTAGTACTACGGTTTTGCAAGATGTTTCTACTGGGGAAACTGAGCAAAGGGTATATGGGATGTCTCTATTGTCTTTCACAAGTGCATGTGAACTACCAACTAACTCAAAATAAAAATTTTAATTTTAAAAATCAAATGATAGAAACGCACCTAAATCAATCAATCATGCCCCCCACCCTGATGTCTACCTATTGTCTATCTACTGCAGGATGAGGTGGGGGCATGGCAGGAACTACTTTATCCTGGGAGGTCAGTGGAGGCTTCCTGGAGGAAGCATCATTGGAGTTGAGACCTAGAGGATGAGAAGGACCCAGCCGTGGGTCACTGTGGGGAACAGGGTGGAAGACCCACCAAGGTGCTCTTGGTCTGGGACCACTCGATTTTTGACTGCTGACAAATCTACTTCTGTATTTCCCTGGTGGCTCCGATGGGCCATGTCTATGCCCATCTCCCAGGGCTTGTGTGGGACTTGCCTGTCCTTCGCTCTGACCAGAGATGGTGTCCCCAGGCCCTATGCTTCAACGGGCTGTGCTGCCGAAAGAGCTGTGGGGCTGCCTCCCCCCTCTAGAGTGGAAACAAACTCTTAGGGGTTCCCTCCTTTCCCTGCACCCCATGGCCTGATCCCCACTTAGCAGGGGGAGCTGGAGGAACTAGGGCAGCCTGCGAGACTGAATACCAGGTGACTTTCAGGACTGCTCTGCCCCAAGAGGGTGGCCTTGTGGGCAGCTGGACTGGAGGCCAGCGGGCTGCCTCTCTGGGACCCGGATCAGAGGGGTGCTCAAGTTTGAACTACAATTAATTTTGAATGTGTGGAGTCAGAAGGAGTATGACCTTCTAAGCAGTGAGCAAGGGCCCTGAGGACACCTTCCTTGGACCCCAGCTCTGCTTCAGATATTGAAGACCTGGGAGGACTAGGAGGAGAGGGCAGGTCCCCGGGTCAGCACCTTCTCTCTTTGGGCCAAGTGCTGGCCCTAAACACGTGTTCCCGGATGAGGTGCCGGGATCCCCATCTGCCCTCAGGCCTCCTCAGTCTTTACACACTGGGATCTAGAACCCGCTGTGATCAGACTCCCGCTATCCAGACGAGGGGTGGGGCACGAGGATCTGAGCTCCAGCTCCTGCTTCTGGCAGCAAGGGTAACTCCAGTTGTTTCTGTTGTCACTCGGTGAGTGACCTGGACTGTGGGTGATTGAGAGGTGCTCAGGGACACCTCTATGGCAGAGGGTGGGAGCACTGGGGACAGCCAGAGTTGGGTGGTCCTGCCTTCCAGGGAGGCTAAACAGGCAGGGAAAACGGCTGGCTGAAGCCCCCAGGCAGCCTCGGGAGTGCAGGGTGAAGACACCCGGACCCCCAGGCTCCTGGCCTGCGCTTTCCAGTCTTGGGGAGGCGCTCTTCTCAGAGGCCTAGACAGAGCTGCTGTTTCTCCGGGCAGTGTCCCTGCCCTGTGGCAGTGGTAAGGCTTGCCTGGGAAAAGAGGAGGGGAGGAAGGAAAGGAGGCCACGGCTCAAAAGACCTTCTCCATTCCACCTTCTGAAAACAGCCGTGTTTGCCACTTACGTGGATGGGGTAGCTGGCCGCAAGACTCCCCTTCCATGTGTCCCAAATGTACCTCTGTGCCCCTACTCTTCAATTCCCAAACATAAATTCCGTTTTCAGCCTTCAAGACTGCTCACGCTGGGCTCTTGCCTCCAACAAATACACCTCCAGGACTCCACATCCCACCCACACTCCAAGGTCCCACTCAGATGACCACTTCTCCAACCCTCAGTTCAGATGTAGGTCTCTCCAGCCTTTGGTCTCCTGAACATTTGGTAATCCCTGTCATTCTTCTGGTTCTGTCTTGTACTATAACTTGTTTTATGCATGTCTGGGCATCTCTGCTAGATTGTAAGCTGCTTGAGGGCAGATATTACCATTAAATGCTGGCGTTTAGCTGGTGAAGGTCTATGGCAAGGGCTGTCCTTAGCCATGCTAAAATTACTGTTGTGTGCGTTGTTCACTGTACAATGTTACTCCATCTGTTAGGAGACTGTGGTGGCAGATTCAAAGATGGTCCCTATGATTCTTACCTCTTGGTGGCAAGGTTTCATGCCTTTATGTGTTGTCCTCCCACATAAATAAGAATGACCTGTGTGACCAATAGTATCTATGGAAGTGGTGATATGTGACCGCACCTCTGGGGTGGGGTCAGGAAAGACATCATTGTTTCAACTTTGCTCTCTGTTGGATCATTCATTCTGGGGAAACTAGTAGCCATGTTGGGAGGATGCTCAAGCAGCCATCTGGAGAAGACCATGAGGCATAGAACTGAGGCCTGCCAACAGCCAACACCTGCTTTTCAACTGTGTGAGTAACCATCTTTTGAGTGGCTCTTCCAATAGCATTAGACCTTCTGATAATGGCAGCCCTGACTGCAGCCTCATGAGATACATGGAACCAGAGCTGCAGAACTAGTGAGACAATAAATGTTTATTCTCGCTTTAAACCACTAAGTTTCAGTTATTTGTTATGCAGAAATAGATATCTGACACAGGGCACTGCTCATTTCGCAGACATTATAGATTTGTGATATTTATCATGACAATTTTCTGGCAGATGGCAGGTTAATGTCTCAGCCTAACAAAATCAGCATATTACAACGTTTCAGTAGATGAAAGCGAATTTATTGAGGAGGTGAGTTTTTTTCTAGTTCCCACAAAGCCACACTATGGGAAGCAGGGTCCTGAAAGTCAGAGTGGCCTTCTCCACTGAGTGTCTGTGAGTGGAATGCCCCTTCCACTATTAGGTAAAAAGCCAAGGTCAGTAAAACCCCAGGGAGTTAGTTCTTTATGGGGAGCTGAGTTTTATTGCTTGCCAGGCACTTATTCTTTTAAAGATGACGATGTTTGAAAACCCTTCTTTTGGAAAATTCCTTAGGCTTTTCGCTGCCTTTTGAAGCTGCCTTTTGGTGCTCTGTCTCACTGCATGATGACTGTGTCCAAGCCCATGAAGTGTCTACCCTACACTAAATGGCCCATCTCTGAGCTTCTGGAGCAAAATCTACTTGGCATCTGGAATCAGGAAACCATAGCTGTGTGCTTTTTAGGAGGCCCCTCCACCTCTCTGGGCTTCTGTATTCTCATCCTGTCATTGGATGTTTGTGAGAAATCTGATAACACATGCGTGCACGTCATTGTGACCAAGAAGAACTCGAGGAGGGGTAACAGGCCCTGGTCACCCTGGACTTGAAGGCTGGTCTTCCCAGCAGCAGCTTCTCACTGTGTCTTGGTTTGTGGTCTTTGTTCCATTCCTGGAGGAACAGATGTAACCATGGTAGCTAGGGGTTGTTTTTCCAGGCAAGAGACTAACCCCAGGGCAGGGGCTGGGAGGGGTGTGCTGTGGTCTGAAGGCAGGCGGGAGCTGCATTCACTGTTTCATTGTCTCTCTGGGAAGAAGTACCTCCACCCTGTGCTCTGGGAGCTTCCCTGGTGACCCTAAGATTCCCATGCCCTGATGGGGCCAGCAGACATCAGTGTCCCAAAGCGGGTGCCATGCCCCTCCCCGCCTTCCCGCCCAAGCCTTCCACCCCCTTCCCTCTCATCGTCCCAGCCAGGGTAGTCTGTCTCCAAGAATAACATGCACAGGGAAAAAAAATTAAACATTCAGGCACACACACACACACACACACACACACACACACAACAAAACCCTCTCCACAGCTTGTAGAGGCTTGATGCAAAATATAACCTCTAGAAAGAAGGGGATAGAAAATGCATGTACAGTAGATCAAATAAAGGTGAAAGAAGGAAAGAGCAGAAGAGGAGCTCAGACATGGAGGAAAGAGGAAAGGGGAAGCGTGACAGTGGGGTGGTATGCCATTCTTAGGTATGGCCACCATTGCAGAGGATACAAGGCCTAACTTAGCATGCCCTTCCACCATGGTGGTGGAAAGTTCTGGAACCCAGGCAGGTCCAAGTAACTTTGTCTGACAAAGACAGGGCCTTGGATTCTCCCACTGTAAAATGAGAGCCTCTGCTCTTCACAGAGAGACCTGTGTTCCCTTCTCTCCCTTCCGTGGGGTCGGCAAGGCAGCCAGCATTTACAATCATCCTCAGTACTAGCTACCAGTACCAAGCACCTCTCACACGGCAGTCGCCAAACCTCTGACGCTTCCTCAACTAGCACACCTCTGGAAGGTGGGCTTCTTTACCAGGACCTCCAAAGCATGGGTAAACAGGTAGAGAGAGGCCAAGGGATGTGCCCAAGAAGACCCAGCCAGGGAGTATCCAAGCCAGGATTTGAACCCTGATGCATTTGGTGCCAGAGCCCACTTTTTGCCCCTTCACCATGCCGCTGCCTCCTGATTCCACCTTGAGGACAGAGGGATTTGAATCCCCCTGAAGCCTGGCTCTTACTTCAGGGTTTGAGCAGAGCCAGGCCTGAGGGATGCATACCAGGGGGCCGCGGCTCACGCTGCGGGTAACCAAAGGGGGATGGAGAGGAGCGGAGTGAAAAGAGGTGTGGACAGGCCCTGGACTCTGTGGGTGGGGCACCAGGGCAGGCAGCAGGGCCTCCCCTCCCCTGGGCTATGGAGGATAGAGAGGATTTTGTTGGACACAGTGGCAGGAGGGACCTACCCATATCATTGTAATCTGGAATACTTTGGATTTCCAAAATTTCTTCCAAAAATATGTTCCACCTGGAACCCCTAAATGGGATCACACCAAAGCACCTGGGGTTGACGGAGAGCAGATCAGGGTGAGGGCCCTGCTCTCAGACAGCCTGGTCTGTCTCCATCGGATGGCCTCTGGGCCTTGGCACCTGGCCTCCTTGAGCCTGTTTTCCTCCTCTGTGTGGTGGGGATGTGTCTACCTCACAGCGAGGCCGTACACATCCAGTGCCTCCTGGTCCATAGCAGGCGCTCACCTAATGTGAGCAATTATAAAGTCTAGGACGGACACAGGCCCCTAACCTTGTCTTGGCAGGATGGGACCATATCAGGAACCAATGTGCCTTCTGCACAGTTTTGTGGAGATCTAGGCTATCTGAGTACCTCTCCCAGAGACACTCTGAGAACGGCCATGTGTAGGGTATCATGCTCTTCCCAGGACCTCTCAAACCTCCTGTCTCAAACACTTCTAACCCGACGAGGCAGCAAGACTTGTAAAAAATTATGTCCATTTTACAGATGAGGAAAATTAGGCCCAGAGAGGAGCTGTGCCCAAGGTCACACAGTGAATTAACATGAGAGGCAGAACAAGAACTAGGGTGTTTTAATGCCCAAAGCCCAGTGCCTCCTGTTAGACTGTGGTGTCCCCAGTTCGGAGCAGGGCTGCCTGGCTAGTGGAAGGCCCGTGTTCTTGGTTTCTCTAGAAACATGGGAAGCAGGTGTGGACAGGTCACATCCTCCTGTGGTCCTTGGTTTGACTATCTGGGAAATGGGGGAGGAGTCGCAGGATGTGTGAGTGGACTCGACTTGGATAATTAGTAAGAGCCATCTGCCCTGAGAGATGACCTGTCCCAGAGCAGGGTCTGTTTCTTCTATGTCTGTACCATTCCAGAATGTCATCAGGCAGGAACCTGGTAGACTCTGAATAAATGAGATTGGTTCAAATAAACCAGGGGATAGTTCTGTCATCACAACTGGTGGCAAGATGGTCCCCACATTCAAACACAGCTCTGTCATTCACAATTCATCTCATCCTTACTACTGGTATTATGATCCCTGTTTGATGGAGATCAGAAAGGCTCAGTGACCTGCCCCAAGTCACACAGTTAGAAAACAGCAGAGCAGGGACCTGCTTTATGCTTGAATCCCATCGCCAATTTGTCCTCTGCGGCTGCCTTGGTGGTGTGATTTTCATGATAATTCTATTGCTATGATTCACAATTCCAGCACCTCCCTGAATCTTGCTCAGTTCAGCATATCTAAGGCTCCGATGGGGTTTCCATCTGCCAAATCCCCAGGGCAGGCTGGGCCCAGCTGGCAGACTCTCACTGCCCAGGGATCAGCCCCACCCTGTCTCCAGCCCCCAGCTCCCCTTGCCCAGGCCTGGAGCCTCAAGCCACCTGGTGGGATTAGTGGCTGTGGAGGGAGTGGGTGCGGTACTGGCGGGCAGGGTGTGGGTTTCCTTTCCAGAGCTGGGAACGAGGCTGGGCCGCAGCTACCTGTCTTCTGAGCAGGTCTTTCTCCCCTGTGATCAGTCGGCTCTGAAACCCACAAGTGGGGGTGGGCCAGGTGGGACAGAGGGAGAGCAGCCTGGTCCAACTCTCTGGCCAGCCTCTGCCTCCACTGGGCATGCTCCACCCCGACCTTGGCTGTTTCCCCAAGCAGGGTGGCAACACCCCTTGACCCCAGAATGCCCCTGAGCCTCTGCCGCCCTACAGGCCTGGGAGGCTGGGCAGGGCTACTTCAACTTCTAGCCTGTGTCCTGACTACCGCAAGCATCCCTGGCAGAGTGCCACACTGGGTAAAGCCAGCCCCACCTGCTCTGCCACCCTGCCAGGACATGCTTAGAGTCTGCGGGCCCCAGCTCAGTCGGGTCCCACGCAGCCCGTCAGGGTTTCTGTGCCACAGGCTCTGAGCTTCTTTTGCTCTGCCAAAGGCGACGACCGTCCAGATGTTCCCTTGCACCCTCCTCCATCTCCCATGCAGGCCCTCCCCATCTCACTTAAGCCTGCACCCTCCTCCTCTCCGCACCCCATGAGGCTGGTCCCCTCTCTTATCCTCAGGACAAGACCTGTGAAGGCAGAAACCAGACCTGGAAAGTAGGCACTCCTGGGTTCTTGTCCCAACCATAGATAGATTTTCCATGGGGGTCTTAGGGTTTCCTCCTGGGGGGCCCTCAGGTTCACTCTTCTGTTAGGTCCCAAGTTAACAATGGCACACGCTCGCTGAGCTTCACCTTCAGAACTTACTCACTTCCACTTTTCTCCATATGCTTTTCTAGGACCTCTGTATGGAGAAATTATTATGCCCATTTTTCAGATGAGAAATATAAACTCCTGCTTGTGAATTTGACTACCCAAGGTCACAGAACCAGCTAGATGACAGGGATCTCAAACCTTCAGGCTCTGTCAAGTGGTCCACCAAGCCGTATGGCCTGTCAGCCCCACCCCTGCCCCCATCCCCATCACCTCCTCTCCCACCCACTCCATCTCCTCCCACACCCGCATCCGTTGGCCGGTCAGATGGTGTCCCTCCAAGCTGCGTTCTTTAAGTATTTATTCATCCTTTATTTATTAGAGGGTGTGGAGCGGGAGGGAGGTTTGTTTTCTTTCAAGAAAAATTATACACCTTTTTCTTTATGTTCAAGATAAAGGATTTACTACTTGCATTTATTACAGGCGATTTCCTGAGCCAGAAAACTCCTTGGGAGCCTTATTAAACCTTATTAAACCACTGAAAATTTAGATAATAAAATAAATCACTCATCTCCCATAAACAGCACTGGGCCATGCGTTACTGAGTTTCAGAACCCCAGCTGCCCCTGGCTGCTTCTCCGGAGGTGTCCCCGCCTGGGCTGCGGTGGGTGACCCCCTGCAGCCTGCAGTGGCACAAACACAACTCACTGGAGTTTGGGGACACACGTCAGCCCACCGAAGAGCCCTATTCTTTGTAATCTTTCTGCCCTGCCGGGCCACCTCTGCAGAGGCATGGAAATCGCTAGCTCTCTGAGGGGATGTGTGGACACGGTGCTACATTTAGCACTTCCTAGGGAAACTCGAGCCTCTGTTCTGGAGGCACCAAGGTAGCTGCACAGCTGGCCAGCCTCTAGGTGCCCCGCGCCTGCCTGCCACGCACGACACCTCTGCCCCCGTGCCTGACTCCCAGAGCGGTGGCCGGGGCTCCAGAAGATAACTCCATGCTGCGGAGCCTGGGGACTTTACCCAGGGAGGAAGGGAGAGTGACTCCAAGTGAATGTGTCCCAGCCGGAGCACAGAAGGGCCAAGAGCATGAGGAGCGAAGGCTGGGACATGCCCAGGCGAGCAGTTAGCAGCGAGGGGCTCGAACCTTCCGGATCAGGATGAAAACCTGAGCTGTTCTGCAACCGGCTAATGGTGTGACCTTGGACTGGCCGAGTCCCTCTTGGAGTTTCAGTTTCTTCTTTAGTGTCCTCCAGCTAATCCACTTAAGTATTTTGGGTCCAGGACAGATCCTTGGTCAAGGTCAGGAACAGCTCAACTGTGGGTGTCTTGGAGTTGTTGTGCTGGGCTGTGTACTTCCTGTGACCCTGACTCTGCCCCTGCCTCCACCCCAGGCCCTGACAGGGCACACAGGAACGTAAGTGTGGGCTTTCAGAGGGCAGATGCTCACGGTCAAGGAAGTGCTGTTATTTGGCCATGCCAGGTGGAGTGATGGAGACTGGACAGGCAGCTGTGTTTCCTCACCCTGAGTGGACAAGGGAGAGGAGGACTACAGGTCCCTCTCCCCCGAGTGGCCAAGGGTGTCACAGAGCTAGGGATGGCTGCTTCTCCAGAATGTGCACGTGTTCATTATGGACAGCCTCAGAACCCTGTGCAGTGCAGGACAGCGGGAACAAACGGGGACCATCCAGACACAATGCTGATGGTAAGGATGCTCGGCAGATGCCGCGTAGGGGACAGAGGGCTTCAGTCCGAGATGCCTCCCACTTTGAGTCAAACTGGTGACTGAGATGCACTGAGTGCCCTCAGAGCCAGTCACTGTCCTAAATGTTTGACATGGGTTCTCTCATTTTATCCTCTTCAGAATGTCATGAGTAGCTGCTGTCATCACTGTCACCTCAGGTTTCAAATGCGGAAGCTGAGGGAGAACTGACACTTGGGGCCAAGCAGCCGGGCTCCGGGGCTCCGAGGACTCTGCCATGCCGCCTCTCCTATCTGTGGTGGTTGCCTGGTTTGCTGAGTGTGTGAAACAGGGATGTGACGGACTGGTCTCCTGGCCTTAAGGCCCCACAGACGAGTGGCAGAGAGACAGGTCAAGACCCCACAAGACCTAGGTCCAAAGGTTTGGACAGGCACCTGGGGTCAGAGGGCAGGGGCTTGCTGGGTTTAGGGAGGGGACTCCACCAAAGAAGTGAGACCCCCATGCACCCAGGGGGCGGGGAGCTGGACCTTCCAGCAAGGGGACAGCATGTGCTAAGTGAGGCACAGGGGCTGAGAGAGCTGGGTATGTACAGACAGATATGCAAGGGAGTTTGGGGTGCTGGGTTCCAAGGGTGGGCTCAGAGACAGATGTGTCAGGGGCAAGAGCTGGGAGGGCAGCAGCCCTGGGGGAGGATGGGAAGGTGAAGCAGGGAGATATTGGGCCTCCCAAGCATGTGGACTCCATTAAAGAGGCCACAGAAGGTTCTGGATGGGAAAGGAATCTGCTTGGGCCTGCATGTGAGGAAGGTATCAACAACAAGCAGTCCTGGAAGGGGTGGGAAGGCAGCCAGCAGCCATGAGGAGACTGTGTCTTCTGACCCATATGCTGGCCTCCATTATTCAAGGCTACTCCCCTGCCCTTCTCCTGCCCTAGACCTCTGTGTGGGATCGGCTGGGAGGGCCCCTGTGGGGTGGTAGCTGTGGGAGGAAGGAGCTCCCACGGTGCAAGGCCTGTCACAAGCGTGAGATGTGCTGATATGCCTTGGCCCTTGGAAAGCACTTGGGCCTCCCTGCGTGGCCCAGATCAGAGTCCCAGCCGGATGGCCTCAAGATTCCAACTCTGCCTGTGTTTTCCCAAGGAAGTGAAACCTCAAGTTGTCTCAGAGTTTGCACTTTTCTTCTAAGCAAATGCCATCCACCACGAGAACCGCCTGGCATTTGGCCGGGAAAGAACACACTGGAAGCTTACAATTTTCAGGCTTAATTGCACAGTTACATATAATATTATTATATAGAACTTTTATTGCAGGAAGAAAGTCCAAGCATTTCCTCTTCCTATTTATACTCAAGCCCAATCTCTTCTCTGCTGGAATTTCTCCCTTGTCCACTGTAGAAGCAGAGGGATGTTTGGTGCCAGGACTGTTTTCCAAAGAAAGGGTGATTAGGAACTCATTTGCCATGAGTGGTTTCCTTGTGGAATATCAGTCAATGAAGAAATGCGATCACTCACTCACCCACCATGCTCTTGACCTGGGCTTCAGACTTTACAAAATGCCCTATACCTGCTTTTGGGGGGCTTCGGCCTTCACTGAGCAGGGAAGACTAACCCACAGCAAGATGTTATAGAGCAATAGAGCCAGTGAGGAATCCAATATGGCAGGGTCCTGCAATCAGGGATACAGAGTTTATTAAGTCTTAGGTGTACCTGGGTGGGCCTCAAATTCCTGGACATGGTCATGGAGAAGCTGCTTTTGGTACACAGGAAGGCTATCCCTTCTCTCAATGTTGGGTACACATCTTAGGCGACAGGAGCCAATCTTCCCTCTGTAGACACTACCCCCAGTCACAGGAGCTCAGCACCAAGGACCAGACTCTCTTATGACCTCCATGGAGAACACTTCACCTCTCAGCCCCTTAGAGAATCACCACCCCCAACCTAACACTCCCAACCCGCTTTGGCCACCATCGGTAATTCATTTTCTCTGAGATATTTGATCTGCAGACAATCAGAAATTACAGTGAAAATATTCCAAAGCCATGAGAATCTCCCATTCCTGCCACCAGCCCAAGGAAGACTGAGTGATCCATGGATGAGCCAGAATGGGTATAGGAATTCCTTCCCACCTAAGATGCCTGCTTCCCCTTTAAAGTCTCAAGATCAGAAGTGTTGAATAAGAAATATGAGGTTAAAAAGTTAGAAAAGGGTTGGAAAAAAAAAAAAACCTACACTATTTGCAGATGGTATGATTGGGTACTTTCCTATACAAATAACAGACAGGTTCAAAAAAATGTCAGAAGACCCCATGTTCTTGGCAATGAAAATAGAAACAACACCTAGAAGCAAGGTCAGAAGAAATGTGCGAGGTCCACACCAAGAAAGTTCTAAAACCCAACGGACGTGCTTTTTAAAAAGACTTACATCAATAGAAAGACATCCCCTGTTCTTGGATAGGGAGCTGCGATATTGTAATGCCAATCCCCCTAACTTATTGAATAAATGTAACACAATCCTAATAAAAATATCAACCAGAATTCCTATTGAAATTAGATAAGCTGATTCTAGAGTTCATATAGAAAAATAAGCCTTTAAGAATATCCAAGAAACTTTTGAAACAGATGATTAATAGGAACAGGGAGACTAGCCCCGACTAGCCCTATCAGGTATGAAAACATTAGAAAGCCATAAAAATAAAATATTTGGTACTAGATTATGAGCAGATCAATAGAAAGTCATGGCACACCATAAATAGACTCACATAAACTCATACACATATGAATTTGGCATGTTATTCAGGTAGATTTTCAATTTTTGTTTTAAAATGAATTTTTCAATAGATAGGATTGGGACAACTGACCAATTGTGTAGAAAATAACACAAATCAAAATAAAAGTTGGATTCCTCCCTCACTCTGTATACCAAAACAAACAACACATATAGTAAATGTTCAAAAGTTTTATAAAAACAAGAAAATATTGAAGTTATTATTATTATTAATTATTTGTGTGTGTGTGTGGGATTGACCCAGGGGTACTTTATTACTGAGTTGCTTGCCGAGTCCTTTGCTATTTTTAGTTTTTGAGACAGAGTCTCCCTAAGTTGCCCAGACTGGACTCAAACTTGCAATCCTCCTGCCTCAGCTTCCCAAATAGCTGAGATTACAGGAGTGCACCCCCATGCCTGGCCTAGAGAATTATTTTATAATCACAAAGGGCAAATGCCTTTCTAAATAAGACAGAAAACCCCAAAGTCATAAAAACTGATAAATTTGATTAAATAATGATAGAAAACTTTTTACACATCAAAAATTCAACAACAAAATCAAGACAAGTAAGTGAAAAAATATTTGCAAACATACGATAAAGGACTAATTTCCTTTGAGAGAAAGAGCTTATGTCAACACACCAGGAAAAGACCTGTAGCTCACTGGAAAAATTGGCAACACACACACACAGAATCATCGAAAAATTGCAAATAGCTTTTACATGTGTGAAAAATGCTCAGCATCACTCAGCATTAAAGATATAAAAACCAAGCAAGGTGTGATGGCACACACTTCTCATTCCAATGAATCAGGAGGCTGAGGCAGGAGGATCACAAGCTCAAGGTCAGGCTCAGCAACTTAGGGAGGCCCTAAACACCCTAAACAACTTAGCAAGGTCTGTCTGGAAAAAAAAGAAAGGAAGGAAGGAAGGAAAGAAAGGAAGGAAAAAAATGAATGAATAAGTAAATGGGGGAGGCTGGCAATAGAGCTCAGTGGTGAAGCACCCCTGGGTTCAATTCCTAGTTTAAAAAAGTGGTCTTAAAATTAAGTAGTTTTTTGGGGGGCAGGGGTACTGGGGATTGAACTCAGGGGCACTTGACCCCTGAGCCACATCCCCAGCCCTATTTTGTATTTTATTTAGCGACAGGGTCTCATTGAGTTGCTTAGTGCCTCGCTTTTGCTGAGGCTGGTTTTGAACTCACAATCCTTCTGCCTCAGCCTCCCGAGCTCCTGGGATTACAGGAGTACACCACTGTGTCCAGCTAAATTAAATAGCTTTTCCTTCTCACTTATCATACAGGCAAAAATAAAAATTACAAGCCGGAAATTTCCCCTATAAATCTCTACCTTGCAGTTTCATGATTGCATGTACCCAGCTTATACATGGATTATCATCTCTGCAGCATGGAATCTATAGCCAATAACTGGAGGCAGTGGGACTGGCTAAATACCCCACAGAGCAGCACACGGCGTTGGAAGGGTGAGGTGTATGTGATCAGGCTGCCCAGAGAACCACCTCTGAGATCTGTCAGTAACACGGGGTTGCTGCACGGAACATGGTCTGTTGCCATGTTTGGAAAGAAAAAACTGCCCAGCCCACAAGAGCACCCTGGTCTGTGGACACATGGCTCACACTGGTTACTGGTTGCTTCTGAGGAGGGCCTGGAGGCCCACCTGTGAGGGCAGAAGCCAGATTATTTTCCTATATGTACTGTCTGGCAGTTTGGAATTGTAAAGTCATTTCTTTCTTTCTTCCTTTTTTTTTTTTTTTTCCTTTTGGCAGTGCTGGGGATTGAACCCAGGGCCTTGCGGTCCTGAGGCAAGCACTCTACCAACTGAGCTGCATCCCCAGCCCTTAAAGGCATTTCTGTTTTATAATGTTGAATGATTTAGATTCTCTTCCTTCTTTCACAAACTGCCAAATCTTTGGGATTTTTTGGTCACTTCTGATCACTACTGATTTGTTGTGGGGTCTTTTAGCTATTCTGTGTGTCCTTCTGCCTGGAGTTAAACTCCAGTCTCTCTCGGGGTGGTTGTGAGGACCAAACAAGAAGTGACAGCAGGAAGTGGTTGCTGTCATGCAGGACCCAACGATAGGCTGAACCTGCAGGAGCTTGGGGTGGCCCAGGCTCTGCCCAGCACCTGTCTCCTAGCCAGCTGTGGTCCTGTGGCTAGACAGGCCATGGACCAGAACTGGTTCTTCCCACACATGATTTCAGTCTCGGGTGTTTATTTATTGGTCCCACATTCATTGTATAGCAAGAGAGGACACAGGCCATAGCAGGCGCTATGAGGTTTTGATACGCAGGCAGGTGTGACTGCAACTGAGGATCACACCAATGAACACTTGGACTTTCTGGAACAACCTATTGCATGGAATGAACTCGTCTGTTACTCCCACATTACAGGTGCAGACACTGAGCTCAAAGGGTTGAGGTGACCCACTCAAGGTACCGGCTCAGTCAGTCTCACCACCAGACCCTGTCATTGCTCTGTGGTGAAATCTCTGCTGAGTCCCTCTAGGGATCCCCCCTTCCCAGCCTGCTCTGCTCAGTCCCCCACGTCTGATCAGGATCTTATTTCCACGCTCTCTCACCTGGGCTGTCTGCAAAGCTGATCTCGGAACGGCTCTCCAAACACGCCGCGCGTTTCCTTCTCAGGGTCTGTGATCAGCTCGCCCTTCCAATCACACCTATTTTTCTTCCAGTCTCTAAGACCCAGTGCGAGTCCATTTCACTTCTAGCCTGACATCTTCCCCAGCTTGGTGACTTTGCACGGTGTGGCGGCCAGCCTCCAGGATGGCTCCCGGTGATCCCTGCCCCTGGTATTCACGCCCGGTGTAGATCCCTCCCGTCCTGTGTCTGGATTGCTTGTGTGCCCACAGACTGTCAGGATCGCACCGAGTACAACTTGAACAGCGAGGTGAGGAGAGATAAGGCCATTTTCACCATGCTTTCCCTGGGGACTCCGCCATGGGAGAAAACAGTTGCCATGTCACAAGACCTTTAAACAGCGCGTGGAGAGGTCCAAATAGGGAGGGACTGGGGTCACCAACAACCAGCACCAACTTGCCAGTTATATGAGCAAGCCAGTTTGGAAGCAATTCCTTCTACCTACAACTAGACTGCAACTTCATGGGAAACCCTGAGCCAGCTAAGCTGCTCCTGAACACCTGGCTATCGATATTGTGAGGATAATAAATACTTATTTTTGTTGTAAGCTACTCAAGGGGCATTTTGTTATGCAGCAGCAACTAACTGATGCACATTAGTTAATTCAACTCCTAGAGCAGGATGTTGATTTTTGGTCCCTGCCCATTTACTCTCATGCCTAGATTTTTGTGTGTGTAATCTTATCTCTCCAACATAACAGTAGAGATAGCTGTGCTTTATAAGTCCCTTATAAGCCTCATGTTTAGCAGGGACTGGAAACTGAAGGTGAGAGTCACACTGACTTTCCAACTCACTGTTTGTGAAGAGCAGGCAGGTGAGTACCTGCAAGTCTCTATCACATGCAAATGCACAGTGCTTCTGTTTCAGCTGGAGTCCTCCTGTGTCTGTATGGTGGCTTGGATATGGCTTGTGTATGTGTCCAAAGGTTTATATGGTGGAAACATGGTGTCCACTGTGTGGCGGTGCAAAGGTAGACTCTTTAGAAGGTAGAGCCTACCTTAGGATAGGTCACTGGGGTACCATTCTCAGAGGGGTAAATGCAGTTCTTGAGGTGTCTCAGTTCATTCCTTCAAGAGTTGGTTTTTATAAAAAGAGTAAGTCTTTTCCCTAGTCTCTCTGGCTTCCTGTGTTGTCATGTGACACTTCTCCCACCATGATGCCATCTGCTATGTTGTGATGTAGCCAGAAGGCCCTCATTGGAGCTAAGCAGATGACTGTACCATATTTTTGAACCTCTAGAACCGTGAGCTAAGTAAACCTATCTTCTTTATAAAGTGACCAGCCTCAGGTATTTTGTTGCAGCAACAAAAAATGAATAAAATGGTAAGCACAGAATACATGTGAACTCATCACCTAAGCCCTCCAACTCACCACCACACTGGAGCATTCCTGCGTGAGCTTTCCCCCAATTTCCCCAATGTGTCTGATTCATAACCCACTTCTTAGGGTCTCCTAGAGGGAAAGAGGAGGGAAGGGAGAGAAGGGCCCAGAGAGGCCTGTTACTGCACTGAGTGCCACTCATGATTTATTTACTTGCTCCACACCCTTTCCAAAAATATTTCTTCTATAGTCAGAGGGACAGCCTCCCTTTCAACTTTCCTGATGCTAAATTCTAAGTAGATGGTATGCTTAACCCCACAGAACAACTTAGGAGCTTAAGAATCATAAAGAAAAATGCTGCAGAGGGAGCCACTGCCTCTCTAGTCTCTTGACTAGAGCTGCTAGCTGATCCCCAGAGACACATCTCCACAGCCGCCCAGGCCATTTTCCCTGAAGTCAGCCCGTGGGAGGGTGTGACCCTCCCCCGCCTCTCCCAGGCAGGCAGGACTCTTCTCATACTGATCAACAGACGGTTGAGGGGAGGAGGAGAGTCCCTTTGTTCCATGGGGTCTCAGCAGAGGCAGCCCCACCACGGTTTAGGCTGGGTGGGTGGAGGTGACCAGAGGCAATTATGATGGAGCCCCTCCCCTCCCACAAGACCCATTTAACCAGGGTGTAATAAAGCCCCAGCTCATCTACCCTCTGATTTGGGTCAAATGAGATGAATTTTTAGCTTTTCTGGGGAGTTTTTGCCAACAGGGGAGGAAGAAGGGAGAAGGAAGAGGAAAGGGAGAAACAAATACGCCCGAGTTCCTCGCAAAAGAAAAGGAGGGGTGGACTAGAGGGATGGGCGAGGCTACGCTTCACTTCCACCACCGTAGCTGGGTTTCCGAATGAGCCTCCCAGGTCCCCAACCCTGGCGTCGCTATGGGTGCCCTCGCTTTTGTTTGCTCCCAACATTAGTGACTTTGTTGTCACCCCCCACCCCCGTCTGCAGCTCACGCTCAGTTCTACCTGTCCACCTTGCTCATCAGCCTCTGGGCCCTGTGACCTTCCAACACCTGGAAGGTGTCCCTGGCATGCCCAGCCTCCACCACCTTGGGCTTGTCCATTTTCTCTTCTCAGCAGCCTTCTCACCGACCCCATCTCCACTGGGCTGATGCGTCACGCTCTAGGATTGCCCCACGTGTCACCTCCTCTAGAAGCCTTCCTGAATTAGGTCCCCACCCCCCTCCCGTTGTCCCATCCTTCCCTCTCTCCTCACCACATGGAGATGTCACTTAAACATGGGGGCTGCAGTGACAGCCAGGACAGAGGATATGGAGTCGGGGTGGGGCAGCTCAGGTGGTGAGAGGGGCTGCCAGGGACGCAGAGGAACAGCCCTGTCCAACCCCAAGGTGGGGACTGACCAGGCCTCCTGGGGTGCAGAGGCTGGAGTGGGATGGGACAGCAGTAGAGGCAGCATCTGACTCTGAAATGGCTCAGCTGGCTGCGCGGGGAAGGAGTCACTGCGCGGGAGGGAAGCAGGGCACCTTGGAAATGGCTGTGGGCCATTTACAAAGCCTCAGGCTAATGGACCTTCATTACTGAACCTGCAGAGGGAACAGTGTGTACTCAGATGGAAAGTGCAGCAGGGTGCGGAGGGCAGATTTCCTCCGACCGGCCAGAGCGGGACTGGAGGATGCATCCCCCCCAGGAGAATGCCACTCCTCCCGGCGTCCCCATCCTGACCTTCTCAACTCTCTGTCCCCGAGGGGCACCTCACCACCTCGCTTGCTCCTTGGGACTCTTGGCCTCACCCTTCCTTCACTGGATATTCACCTTCTCTGTCCCTGAGTCCCTTTTCTCCCAGCAATAGTCCTGAACGCTCATTAAGCTTCAGGCCTTCGCAGAGTTAGGGTGTCTTCAGACGCAGAAGCACCCGACTCCACCAGGTTGGGGAAGAAATCATTCCACACAACATACGCATGCGCCTGGGCTGATAGCAAGTGGGCCGCATGCGAACGATGCGCCTGGGGAGGACTCCCCACAAATGTGTGAACACCCCCGAGCCCCACGAAGAGGAGACAGCCAGGCAGGGAGGAGCCCATGAACCCTCAGTCCCCCAAAGGATGCTCATCTTTAAAAGGGCAGAGGACACAGGATGGGAAGGTAAGTTCCTTGAAGGAGAAGGGGTGCTTCTCTGTGCACCCCACAGGATGGAGCATGGACATCCCCATCAGTGGGCATTTGGTACAGTGTTTGTTGAGTGACTCACTGAGCACGTGTGGGCTATTTACCTGGAAGTAGTCAGCACCACCTCTTCCATCGTTAGGAGAAAAGGACTCGGGAGTGTAAGTATGAAGGAGGGAAAGCCCTAGGTAAATAGCAAGTGCCGGCGTAGTCTCTGCCCTTCCGGAAAGGCTGGGCCCGTGCATCTGCTTGTATGTGGCAAGGAGCAAAATGCTAACCCAGGACATTTAGGTGGGCTAAATCTCTCCAGAAAAAATATAAGAATTCGATTTCTTCTGATTAAATAATCCTCAAATCAGGATTAAAAAGATTTTTTTTTTTCTGGAAACCTCTGACCTAGCAGTGCTTCAATATTGCTGTGATTTCAAAACATAACAAAGACAGACACTGTGAAGCATTCCATTTTGCTTCTGAGTACCGCTATCCCTCCTCAGCCAGGGAGATTATGTCCCCAGACCCTCAGAGGGGCCTGCAGCTGTGGGTGCTACTGAATCCTACATACACCACATGCTCCCAATCCGTAGGTTCCTATGGTAGTCTAAGAAGTGAGGAACAGTAAGAAGTGGAGAATAGTAACTGTGAAGAAAATAGAACAATTAGATCAACTATGATAATGAAAGTTATTTAACACATGAATTACTTATTTCTGGAAAATTCCATTTAGTAATTTCAGATGGCTGTTGACCATGGGTAATTGAAACAGTGGACACTGAAACCCTAATGCAAGAAGTGAGGGGACACCTTCGAAGGGGCTGGACCCCTGGGAGGGGCAGAGAGTAAGCAGTTCCCTGCTACCCACGTCCCAAGGAGGGTCAGCACTATCTGCAAGCCCAGGTCCATTGTATCCTTTCAGAGCTAACCCTAATGTTCTCTTACAGTCACAGAATCCATGGACACTGAGAGTTCAAGGGCAAGACATGTCCAGAATAATTTTAACAGTTTTGACTTATTATTATTATTATTATTATTATTATTATTATTTTTATTACCAGAGATTGAACACAGGGGCACTTAACCACTGAGCCACATCCCCAGTCTTAATTCTTGAGCACTTACTCTTTGTGCCAGGGAGTGAGCTGGATTCTTTAACCTATATTGTCCCATTTAATCCTTCAGGTAATCCTGTGAGATGGTGATTCTTACCCCCATCTTCCTACAAGGAAGGCCAGGAAGGGTAGGTCACAGGCCCCAGGCCTGCAGTGAGTCAGTAGCCTGTTCCATTCTGCCAGCTCCATTAGAGAACATCTGGTTAGGTCTGGAAGAGCGGGGAATGCCGTCTTCAGGCATCAGAAGAAAGCTGTTACAAAGCCAGGGCCGAGCGGGAGCTTTTATACTCAAGAATGCCGAGTCCCAGAGAGAGAAAAAGACATGTCTCCCTGGTTATGGCAGAAAGTAAGGCCTGAGTCCTTGTCACGGCCATGATGCTCATTCTAGCACAGAGCACCATAGCAGCTGCCAGGGGACCCCCTGCCCAGCTCTCCACTGGGGGCGCAGGCCCAGGCAATAGCAGCTGGGGAGAAGTTGGTGGCTCTGACAGCCAGTGCCCTGGAAAGAATGATGAAGACGCCATCTCACCCCTAGGGTTACACTCCTTCTTTTCCACCACTCAAGCCCAGAGGTGAGGCTGCCAAGTCCTGGTTTTCTCAGGACTTTCCTGGTTGAAGCACTGAAAGTCCCACATTCCATAAATTTCCTTGGTCCCTGGCAAATTGGGACTGTTAGTCACCTGAGACTGTCTCCACCTTCCTGGATATACCACCCACCTCCACCGTCTTTAGGGATCACATGACCCCAGCTCCACCAGACAATGTGGGGCTTTTTGCTCCCGCCCACACCTTGAAATGTTGTCCCACCCCATTTGATGCCAGAGGAAGAGCTCCTGCCACCAGGGATTGCTCAAACCTGGCACCTCTCTGCTTTACCTGTTAGGGGGAGGCCTCTGCCTCGTGGCTCCCAGAGGGATACAGGGCAAGGAGAGGCGGAAGGTGGGGAGAGAGAGTGACAGAAACAGGGAGAAGGGAGGGGAGGGAAATGGAATGAGACCTAAACATGAAGATTGGGACCAAAGGGAAGCAGAAAGAAGGAAGGTGTGGAGAAAGGAGAGAAAGAAGGCACCCTAATAATCTGGGTTGTACAGGTAACGAAACCGCCCTTACTCGGGCCCAGGTTCTTCATCTCACTGGGCAGAGATGTACTTAGTTATGTGGGGCTGTGAGGATGACCTGGTTCAACACCCTCATTTTGAAATTTTGGGGCCTACATAATTGGAAGCTAAGGGCCTCCATAGCAGAAATTATGTTGATAGCTCTCTCTCTCTCTCTCCTCTCTCTAATCAACTGAGAACTGGCAGAGTGTCTTGCACACGGCAAGATCTTAAATGTTCCTTAATAAGGACGGTGACAATAGTGATATTGATCTCTGGCAATCAGGTCTCTTAGGCAGGTCTTTCCGAGTCCATGTCAAAACAAAGTTGGGTAATTATCTTGGAAATTTGAGCAACCTGGCCATGAAGAATGAGAAGGTGGCCCCAATCCACTGGGAAACAGAGGCAGGGCCGCTCCATCCGTGGGTGGTGACTGGATGGGGCAACTGAAGAGCGCCTAAGCTCTACCCACCCCAGAGTAAATCTTTCACCAGCCTCATCCCATGCCACCCAGCCTGCCATCCCGATGGCTGGGAATTCCCACCACGGGAGATTTTAACAAGGAGCTCTGCTGGCGGAAGCCACTAAGGCATTTTTATCTTGCACCCAAATTATTGTAGGATTACTGGACTAGTCCAAGAGTCATATGTGTGAGTTCATCAGATCAACAGCTTGTCTCCTGGGCCAGGCCACTGGCCATGGGTGTTGAGGGAAGGGGAAGATGTGCATGGGAAGGAGGAGAAGAAGGTGGTTCAGAGTCAGGCCTGGCCTCTCCGGGAAGCGGAATGGAAGGAGACGCGGTGGAGGCTAAAGTGACATTTAGCACTTACTCTGTACAGAAAGTAGCAGCAGGCAGCTTAGTGCAGAGGAGCAAGGAAGTCCACAGTGGGCTTCTTCTCACCTGGGTCCCCTGCCTGTGTCCTTAGGTGTTCCCCTTCCACCCAGGAAAATGACTCTGGAGTCAAAAGATTTTTGACTGCCACGCAGCTGAACTGTCTTTGGGTTGGGAGAGGGCATCATGGGGAAAGTTTTGAAGGCAGCCAGCAGGACTCTGCCTCCTGCTGAGGAAGAGGGGGCTCCTCCCATTCTCACCCCAACAGCTTGCTCAGGAGCACGTCACCCAGGCCCAGGCATCTGAACGCTGCTGCCAGGACTGGGAATCTTAAGCAAGACCTAGAGCTGCAGTTTGTGTGTTTGGTTGGCTGCTATGAACTTTGAATAACACAAATGTTGGGGACACATGAATACTGGAGCCCTGACAGAGATTCCCGATAAATATTAGACACACACACACACACACCCACACACACACCCCTGAAAAAGCCCATCATCAGGAGACCCGCCTAACTCTGGGTAAGTCTGCGTTTCCTAGACTTGTTTGACCTCTCAGCTTTGCCTAACACCTTTTGACATCCTGCAGATGCGGAGTGACAGGCACACTTTGGAGAACACTGGTACAGAGGTGGGCTTTTAAACTTCTCAGTCATGGAATCAGAGAAATAATGTTTTTATGGCACATAGGATCCAAGGGTTCTCTGGAGTTACTGACCTGTTCAGATGACAAAAGGGTTTATGGGGTCAGCATCTGGGTGAAGCCGCTGGGCAGGAAGCTCTGATGAGGACAGAGTCCTCTGGGATGGCAGCATGAAGACGTGACCTCTTGCCCTGGCTCTGGTTCAAACCAGCCTCCTTGAGGTCACCTGGATCCTCCTCTGACACCACATAACTTCCCTCTATGACTCTAGGAGAAGTGGTCTTATCCGAGGGAGCCTGTTTTGTCATCAGAGATGGGGGATTGGGGGCGTAGCTCATTTCCCAATCCGCTCCTGCCGTTGGAGCTCAGGGTCCAAACAAGCCAGCTCTGCCTTCAGCTCACCTCTCCTGCCTCTTCCCACTCAGTGCCTGCAACACAGCCCCAGGAGGCAGTGCGAGGGAGTTTCCTGGGCCAGGCAGCCTGTCTGAGGAGGTGTCTTATCTCCAGCATGTGCTACCTGTGTTCTGTTTCTTTCACCTGCTACCCAGGCACCATCTCCTGGCTGGGCCTGACTTGGGCTTCCATACCCCATAGCTCCTGGGGGCCCTGATCCTTGCAGGTATCATGTGGTGCTCCACCATTCCTAGCTTGGGGTCCTGTGTCCCCCATCTGCTCAAGGCCTGCCTCAGCTCTATTCTCTGGATGACCATCTCTGGCCATCATCACATGTATATTCAGAGGATCCACACACCCCTCTAATGGGGTGATGCCAAGCCCTCAGGAGGTGGGGCTGGGGGTGACTGGTACTAACAAGATCAGTCATTCTGCTTTGATTTAGAGCAAATCTATTTCACAAGCCATATTTAATGTTAAGCAAGAGGCGAGTGTGCAGAGACCATATCTAGGTCGCGGCATACAGGGCTGAGCAGCCACTATTCATCAGGAAGCCTGGGTGTGAGACCTAGCTCAATTCTCTACCCCAGTGCTGAGCTTGGAAAGGGTGCTCAGCTTCCCTCTGTAAGTGAAGGAGCTTGGTTTTACCTTGAAGGTCTCTTCACAGTTTTGCAAACTACAAGACTCTGACAAGGGAACAGAACTGGCAGAACCAGCCGTGGGCCTCTGGATGAGCTGTCCACTCTACTTCTTTACTTGTAAAGTCATGGTTAATTTTATATGTCAGCTTGACCAGGTCATGATAATTGGATCAAACACCAATAGATGAGAAAACTATTTTTAAAATAAGATTAACATTTAGATTAGTAGACTTTGAGTTAAGCAGATGACTTTATGTATGCGGGCCTCATCCATTTAGTTGAAGGTCCTAAGAGAAATAGACTGACCTCCCAGAGGAAGAGGGAGCTCTGTCTCTAGACAGTCTGTTTTGTGTGTGTGTGTGTGTTTTTTTATTGTTAATGAACCTTTATTTTATTCATTTATTTATATGTGGTGCTGAGGATTGAACCCATTGCCTCACCCAAGCCAGGAAGGCACTCTACCACTGAACCACAACCCCAGCCCCTCTACACAGTCTTTATCAATCTAAAAGATCAGCTCTTCTCTAGATGTCCAGTTCTGCCAGATTTTGGACTTGCTAGCCCTAGAATTGCAGACACAAGAGTGTGCATATACATGAACCTATTGGTTTTGTTTCTATGGATAGCCATGATTGAACCCTGTGGGTATTAATCCAGGCTGCACATTAGACACCCAAGAACTGTTGGAACACTGGCAACCAGACCCCAACCTCAGGCCAGTTGAATCAAACTCTGGGGTCACTGCACGGGCATCAGTGTCTTTGAACACCTCAGGGCCTCCCCAGGTGCAGACCGGGCTGGGAACCACACTGAATACAAACTAGAGTCACTTCAGAGCTGACTAAAAATGCATATTCCAAAAAAAGAAAAATGCATATTCCCTGGGTCCCTTTGTATGGGCGCCTGTCCCCTCTCAGTTTAACAAGCTCTTAGCACATGGAGCAGCTGCTATCTAAAGTTTGAGAGCCCTGGGTAGCAGTGGGAGAGGCCAGTGGGGTCCCATGATCCAAGGCAAATCTTTCCAGTGAGCAAGGACTCAGCGTCCTCCTCTTTCTACCAAGGACATGCTGTTCCTGCCAGGAAGCCCCCTCCACTCCTACAGGGCCCCTGTGGCTGCCCACCACCTTGTCCCCAGCCCCAGGGCAGGGCAGGGCAGGGCAGGGCGGGGCACAAGCAGGCACTTAGGCATTGCCACTGAGTGAATCCATGACCACACCGTCCCATCTTCGGGCTCTCCCCTAGCCAGGTGTCTCTGTGACTGGCACGCCTTTCATCTTGCCCAATTCTTTTGTCACTGTCGGGAAACGCCCTTCCTTTCCTTGCTGTCTCGCCTCCCAGCCATTGTCCAGGGTCCTGGGGCAGCTTCTCCCTCTGAAAGATCCTCCCCAGCTCCTCTCTTCCCTCCACTGTCTCCCATCACTGCACCTGGATGGCCTCAGTCAGGCCCGGCGAGCTGCCCCACAGTTCGCTGCCCTGGACACCCAGCAAGATGCTATAGCGCTCACGGCACACACACAGGAAACCCACTGTGGTCAATAAAGGCCCAAGCCAGCAAGTTGCACTCCTGCCCCATTTTTATGGAACCTCTGCTGTCAGGACCAAGGTTTTGTGCTGTCCATGCATCACTTAGAACCCTGATCCTTCCAAGGCCAGGGTAGTGCTTTGGGTCAGTGCAGCACTGACAGTGGAGCAGAGGAAGCCTCCGCTCTGTCCTTGAGAAAGGCAAGGGTGAAGGGCAGGAGCGGGGCTAAGGTGGTGGAGCAGGAAGGAGATCGGTCCACCGACTACTGTCAGCTTTAGTATATTGTGTATTTCAAGGCAACTGGAAGACAGTTTTGAAAGCTCTCGCCACAATGAAATGATAAACTTTGGGAGAGAGACGTATTAATCGCCCTGATTTGATTATTCCACATGTTCACGTATGTTTAAACATCACACTCTACTCCACAAATGTGTGCGATCACTTTGTGTCGATTACAAAACAAAATAAAACTGAAACAAGCGGGGAAATGATTGTTGAGCCTGTCTCCTGAACAGCAAATTTACCCCAGATTTTGCAAAGAGATTTTAAATTTGATAGTTTCAGAGATATTATTAAAGACTTTATATAAAGCCAACAAATGTTCTTGCTCTTTATAGATTTATTATAATTTTCCTACTGTATTTGAATAAACCCCTCATATGTAACTAGAAAGGCCTGGGGAGAGCAGTAGTTGGGAAAGGCATCAGGGGAGGTGGGTCTGGGTCCTGCAGGGAGAGCAGAGGGAGGGGATGTGACAGGCACTACTCCCCCTGGCCCTTTATCTTTTGATGAGATTGGCAAGAGCCCTGGAATCAAGGACCATTTCACAGACGAGGCTCACAGACCTGTAGTAGCTCACCCAAGGCACAGAACTCCTGTGCAGGGTAGCCAAGACCCAAACCAGGTGATTTTAAGGGGTACCAAAGTAGTGTCTTGGAGGTAGAAAGGGACTCACCTCTTCAGTCACTCAACACATGCATTTTAAGCAGGTACTTTGTGCCAGGCTTTGCCACGCACATGACAGTGAACAGAAGTCTCGGGCACAATGGATTTATAGTGTAGTGAATGAGGGATGGATGGTGCCATCTTGCAGCAAAAGAGAAGGAGGAGGAAGCTGTCCCCATCCCAGTGGATATCAGCCAAAGACCTAGCAAAGCTGGAAAGACCCGCCCCCTCTCAGTACGGGGGCTTGCCACAAGCAAACATAGACTGAAAAGGGGACAGAGAATTTCGCTCTCTGTGGGAAGTTTGTGGCAGAGGTATTTTTAGGATGGCAGAGGGTGGGAAGTATTTTTAGGATGGGCTGCTCTTCCTATTACTCCTCGAGTACCCCCTCCCTGAGGGGAAGCAATGAAGGTGGCACTTGGGGAGGGGGAGTGGTTGTCAGCTACCAGACTCTGCAGAGGAAGCCAGCTAGGCTTTGTCCTTGGGCTGCGGCCCCAGATGTTTGACCCTGGCCAGCCCCCTGCTGGCCTTCCCTCCACAGCCACTTCCCTTTTGGGACTGGAGTCTGATGCTCCCTTCCCCCGTCCAGGCCACATCCCCACTCTCCCTTCAGGATGACCTGAAAGGGAAGTTTATAAGAGGAAAATGAATGAAAAGGATCCTATTTAACAGCACATGCTGGGCGGAGGAACTTCCTGACAGGAACCAATGTGGAAACCAGGCCCAGTTTGGCCATGGAAAACTGGTTTGGCTCAGAACTGGCCAGAGTGGACAGGAGACCTCGGGCAGCTGTACATCGCAATTAAACTGACCTTGTCCAAGTTCACTTTCTTTCTTGTCCCCTCGAAGCAAACAGACACTATAATAATCTGCACACCACAGCAGGAGAAAGTACCTTTTTTTTAATCCGGGGGGAAAACCCACCATTTAGGTCGCAGAGAAGGATGGCAAATCGGGAGCAGATGTAGGCAGATGAGCGGGCCAGGCTGAGCAGAGCTGTACCACCAGGCGCCCAGCCTGAGTCACCCGGGTGGGGAGGGCGGGCAGTGGTGGGCAGGGGTGGTTATCTTTATTCCTGGGTTTGGGTGTGGGGCGCAGCAGGAAACAATGCAAACAGCCGAGTCCTCCAGGGCTGGGACAGGCTCAGGGCTGGAGCAGGTAGAGACAGGCTCCCAGCAGGCTGCTCTTTGGGCCCAAGAATTACAACAGGTCCAGAATTTGAACAGGGAGGTTTTCCTCCTACCCTACCTTCCTCCCTCTTCCTCTCCACCCACTCTAGGAGACCTTGCTGTTTTGTTCCTTTTATTCAGGGCTAAGCCTGGCTGTGGTTGGCCAGTCTCCACCCCCGCTCCCCATTCCCTTTCTTTAAGAGCCAGGCCAGGCCAGTGACTGGCAGGAGAGGGTTGGTGCGGGCTTTTCAGCCCCCCGGTGGGCCTCTGGGCTCCCATGCCACGTTCCTGCACGGCGTCCATCCCCGCTCCTCAGTTCTCCCTTTCCTCCTGTCTCTGTCTCTTGTAGGCCCTAATGGAAACATAACTCCCTAGCATAAAGGGGCCCTCTCTGCTCTCAGGCCCCTGCTGGGCCCGCAGTGAGTATTCAGCCCTCTGCCCAGCACTCAGTTTCCCGAGAGGGGGATTTTCCATCCACCTGGCACTGCCCCCTGGAAACGGAACTCAGGGGCAGGACCCCCCTGACTTGGTGACCCTCTGGTCCTCCAGCAGTGGGTCTGGCACATAGCAGGAACTCAAATGGTGCCCATGATACGAGTGGATGAGGATGGACAAGGATGGCTGGGCACTAGGGGAGCCCCTGCCCCAGAAAACACAGCAGGGTAGACCCTCCCAGCACTCACCAGGGCTGCCTCAGGGGCACCATTCTAGTGCGAAGAGGAAGGTTTTCCTGATGCCCTCAGGCCAACCACAGACAGAATTTGGCTTGGGACAAAGTGACCTGCTATTCCCAGCCCCTACGAATATTCCAGAGATAGGCAAAGGAGAGTGAAGGTGTTTTCTCCACGATGCTCTTGATGGGTCAACATAGAAAAAAGAATGGAATCAGCGTTTAGCCAGGTCTCAGAGTCCTGCAACTGGGACACAGAGGGAAGAGGTACCATCAAGGTCCCGGCCTGTCAAAGTCCCTTCCACCCAGTGATGTTTTTATGACAGGTTACATAGTTATTAACATACCAGCCCTTTTTTTAAAATTCTCAAATTTCCCTTGATCCTTTGACCCCCCTCTAGTTAATTAAACTCCCATCTTTGCCAACATCAAAAATAGGTCATCTATCAAGGGGCTCCGAGGGGGAGAGCGGCACGAGGTACAAGGCAGAAGGGGCCAGGGTGCCTGGCGGTGTCCCTGTGCTTTCTGCACCGGCTCCTCCCACCCGGCCGTGCTGCAGGCTCCTCAGCAGGTTCGCGGGTGCGGATCGCAGCCGCTGCAACGGGGTGCACACCCCACAGCCTACTCAACAGACTTGGGTTCCCTCAGTCGTTCTCTCCCCTTTCAGACGTCCATCTTGTCTCACGGGAGACAAGGACACAAGTCCCTAGAGGGGCTCCCTGGTGTTCGCCGCAGCCCCTCGCATTCCTGTCCACAGAGGCTGGAGATGTGACAAAGCTCTTCTAGCCCTGTGCCCAACAAGGAGAAGCAAGATGGAAGGGGCAGCAGCCAGGCCGGAGAGGAAGAACATGCGAGAACCTCCACAGGATCTTTCGACCCTGGGAACCCCGGAGCGAGCGGCGCTTCTTCCCCGCGGTGGCCTCGGCCCAGCTCACCGGCTCAGCTACAGCGCAGTTCTCCCCGCCCCGCCCCCTCCTGGCTCCCAGGCTGGCAGGCAGGGCTCCACCTGCAGCTTCAGGGGCAGCAGGAGCCTCAGGCCTGCTTCCAGGAGGGGAAGGGCAGGTGACTCCTCTCTGCTTTTGCCTAGCCTTGGTTTGATCCTGTCTGGATGTCTGAAAGGGAGAATGGTGGGTTAACAGGGGGCCCTGGAGGGGCCCACCTGCTCTATGGCTAATCCCTCAGCACCTGCAGAAATCAGACACTCGGTGGAAGACGCCCCATCCTCCCACGCCTGCTCCCCGAGAGCCCCAGCTCTCCTCTCCAAACTGAACACATAATCCACCTACGTGCACCTAGGAAGGCACCTGGCACGCAGCACCCAAAACGTCGCTGCCTCGCCCCGCCCCGCCCTCCCTTCGCTCGCTCAGCCCTGGCGCCTGCGCAAATTCACGAATGCTAGAGCCCTTTTAGGTCCTGGATGTGGTGCCCAAGGCGGGACCATGATGGGACCCTGGTTAATAAGATGCTTCTAGGTCCTGAGTACCTCGTGAGGCACTTTACTCCTGTGGCCCGATTTAAATTATTTTCACACACACACACAAATTGAATTTATGAGGAGACTGAGGCTCAATAACTGGTAGAGAGTATAGAGAACGGGTTCTTTATAAATCACCATAAGGTTCAAGGTGATAAAGGCTTGCAAATGTGAATTAGAAAGTGCTGGGGTGCCCAGAGGAGGGCGGTGGGGGGGGGAGGTTTCCACTGGGGAAAAGAGGATGATGCTAAGAGGTGGCCACAGTAACGCCCAGCTCAAGTGGTGAGGATGACTGGCGGGGAATGTGTAAATGGGATATTTTTTCTATATTCAGACAATATCCAGGACACTGACCCCAAGTACTCCCTGCTTTCCAAGCACCTTGCCAGCCACTGCCATCGTGGTCCGCTGGTTGCCGGGCAACTGACTTCTAAAGCAAGAAGACACAGAAACCCAGCAGGAAGCAGAGTGCCGGCTCAGCTTCCTTGAGGGACTTGTATCTTCCTTGACTACTGAACCTTTGGGACGGGTACCATGGTGGCTCCACAAAGGAATCCTCTGGACTTGCATGTCAGAGCCAGAGGACCCAAAATGCACTGCTCAGCTGAGGACCCACAGGATGGCCAGAGTACACAGTCTTTGCGCCTCTTCCCGAGCCCTGGGCACCCTGGCTCTTCCAACTCATCTAACTAAACCAAGGAAGGGGCTTCAGCTAAGCTCCAGCTGGCCTTCACGCCTCTCTTTAACATCCGCCTGTGTCTGAACTCAGCCAAGACAGCACCTAAGAGCCCTTCCAGCAAAGGCAATAGGAACAGCATAGAAAGAAATCCATGATCTATTGTTAAAAGAAAATAAATGCATTTCATCTTCTACTTGTTTTTTATTATAAGGCAATTCAGGATCATTTCTTAAAAAATCAGAAAATCCTGACAGGGGTGGAGGGGAAGGCACAAACTTTTAGTTACAAGATGAATATGTTGGGAGACCTAATAAATAGGATGATGATAATAGTTAATTGTACACTTGAAATTTGCTAATATTTTTTTTCTTTTTATTAACATAAAATTATGCATCTTTATGGGGAGAGAGTAGATCTTAAGTGTTGTTACCACACAAGGTAGTGGTGTGGGTTGGGGTGGTAATTCAGAGGGTGAGATAGACTGGTTCTCAAGGAGCTCACTCTGCTGGAGATCGTGATGTGGAATCTCCCAACACCCTCACTCCCTACCTCTCATTGATGAGCACGGCATAAACACACAACACTAGGGGCTGGGGAAGGATGCGTGGGGTCCATCCCACCCAACCCGGTGATGAGTCTGAGCCTAGTCCTGGGCTTCGCATGGAATAACTGCTTCAAATACATGAGGAAATGAGGTGAGAGAGGACAGTCAGGGCACACAGAAAACATACCAGAGTCTTGCTGCGTTCAGCCTCAGAGGTAGGTAGAAGGCAGTGGGAGATGAGCCCTCCATGACTTAGCAGGTGACTGTAGCCGTGGCAACACCACCACTGGCAATAACATTTCTGGGGCCCTCTGGCACCCCGGCATTGTGTCTCACATGCCCTGTGGCAGGTGGTCCTCACCATCTGAGCTGGATCTCATCATCACCAGCTCTCGGCAGGCCAGACCAGGACCTAGGCCCTGTGTGATGTCCTGGTGGCCAGGATGAGCCCCTGAGGAGGCCTCACCACAAGGCTCTTTCACTCCTTGGCCTTCCCTGCTCACCTGGCAGGACTCCAGCTCAGACTTAAGCTGCTTCCACCCGGAATTAAAGTGCACCTGGCATATCCCGGAGGGCCTGGGGGCCAGGTGGCGGAGCACCTATTGGATGAAGCATCAAGTGGCCTCCAACCATGGCTCTTTCTTAGGTAGATGCAGTTAAAGGCCACATGCTGGGTCCTCAGACAGTTCCCTCCAGGTTGGAGGTGACAGGAGATTTGGGTACAGCTGGAGTTAGTCACTGAGATGGCCCTCTGGCTCATCCCTTATAATTCTAATATCCATTCATCCGTTCACTCATTCATTCATTAGGCAAGTAATTATTAAGCACCTCCAGTGTACCAGGTCCTGCAATGGGAAGAAGTCTGAAAGGGAAAGAGCCTCATGCCACCCACAGGTGCTATGTGCTCCAAGACCCAGCTTTATGCTGCCATCTGCAGCAGAGGCTCGGGTGGCAGCATGAAAGTGTAATTGTCTGACTTCTGCAGGTAGCACAGTGGGGTCCCAGAGCCTCTGCTGCCACTGGACATGTCCCTCTGGCATGGGCACCCTATGGGCAGCAGTAGGCCAGCCCATGGGCACTGGTGCAACTGGCCCCAGCCTGGGAAGAGTAATCTGGAAGCTACGGGAGAACCTGTGTTCTTACACCAGAGCAGCAGAAAGAGCCAGAGACTATTGTGTGCTCCTTCCATAGTGTCCCTCGTTCGTCCCCAGGGAGGGTGACATGAGAGGCACAGATGGTGCTTCTGCAATGGTTATGAAGGGTTCTAGAGTTGTTTTTCAAAATGAGGTGAAATTCATGGGACAATGTTAACCATTCTCAGTGAAGAATTTGATGGCGTTTAGTTCATTCACAGTGTCGAGGGACCACACCTCCGTCTAGTTCCCACCCCGTGAAAACCCCGTGCCTGTTAGGACATGTACTCGCCACTCTTCCTCTCCTGTGCCTGGCTACCACCAGCCTGCCTTCTCTTGGTGGACTGACCCACTCTGGGTATTTTATATGAATGGAATCATACGATTTGTGACTTTGTCAGTCTTCTGACACTTGGCCTAATATTTGTGATGCTCATCCACATTATAGAAGGTAGTAGAACTTCATCCTTTCTATGGATAATATTCCGTTGTATGCAAACACCACAATGTGTTACTCATTTATTTGTGGGTGGACCTGAGCTGCCATTTACTCCACATTGTGGGGCATGATGGTCCCAGGCCCTCGTGCCTAGGAGGCTGTAGGGGGTTGGGGGAGGGGCCGTAACTCTCTTTCCAGGGAGACCAACTAATGGGCATCTCAGCTGGCAAGAAAGCCTAGTGCATGGGCCAGTGGGCCGCTGGCCAGGGCCATGAGGTCAGGAAAGTCTCTCCTCAGCCTTCATGTCCTCTGACTGCAGCAGTGAGGTGGTCCTGACGACAGACTGCCCCTCAGGAACAGGAGAAGATGACGGGTTTTATGTATCTCAGTATCCTCACAATCCTGCTGGGTGGGTGTGGGTTCATTTTCTAGATGAGAAAACTGAGGCTTCAAGGCTAAGTGACTCACCCGAGGCCCAGAGTAGGTTGCTTTGGTAGTGGGACCGCAGTGTATACTTCCCATGATCCCCACAGAAAGGACCTAATGCCATAAACTGCTATGGGGAAGAGGTCTGGCCTGGAAGTCGGGCCATGTGTCCTAGATTTGAAGTTCACAAACTGGGTAACTGTCCTACCCTGAACCTCCTAAAATAAAAATGCAGGTATTGGTAAGACCAGAGTTTCTCAAACATTTTCCAACTAGAACCCTCTGTACCATTTTTCTTCATGACTACGATATAAATCTCTGTGTGTATAAACCTGAAATAAGTTTTATTGAACAATCAGTACTCTAACTGCACATGAGGCACTTTGATATTTTCTCTTTTATTCTATTTCTCTCTCTCTCCCTCTCTTGCTCTCTCACTCACTTTAAGCTGGAGGTTGTGACATACTGGAGTGATCAACGGCCCATAGTGGAGGGTTACACCTGCAACATGAGACACGCTGCCTTAAATGACTGGTTTCCACGCTGCTCTCCAGAACTCACAGCTGAGGGGGTGGGACTGATGCCAAAGGAAAAATCTGTAGGCACCTCCACCTCAGACCAGCTTTCCTGCTCCCCTCAGTCACCCTCACCTCCACACACAGAGGAAGGAGGCCTAGCGGATGCTACATATCTTTCCCCTGAAGGTCACGCTGGAACCACTGAGAGACACCAGAGGGGCTGGCAGCCCAGGACTTTGCCTTGGATCCCACTAACACAGCCCTACTCCACAGGTCGTTTGCTGGGACATGGGAATCTCTCCATTATAACTGAACGCTTGTCTGTATTAGAATTTGCCGTAATCGGGCTCTACTGCCCAACCTAGCAACAAAAACATTCTGGAGCCCTGAAAAAAGATGAAACGAAAGACATTCCCGGATGCCGCCTTTGTAGGGAAACCCCTGAGTCCCTTCTGACGATGAGGTTAGAAAGAACCTTCTTTTAGCATCCCATACCAGGACCTTACTTTTCCTTCTTTCCCTGCAGAAAGGAAAGGAGGCTTCCGGTGGGTCTGGGGAGGGAGCCTGAATTCCACATGGCAAATGGTGACTTCTGTTGGTTGAAGGCCTCTCTCCATGCTCCCCTCCTGTACTAGGGTGCTCAACCACTGAGCTGCACCCCAGACCTTTTTATTTTTTGAGACAGGGTCTAAGTTGCCCAAGCTGACCTCAAACTTGAGGTCCTCCTGTCTCCACTCCCTCAATAGCTGGGATCACAGCACATGCCACTGTGTCGGTGGAAGCCATTCTTTAAATATGACCTGAGGTGGTCTCTCCAGGGTCATCATGGTACAACCTTGTCCCTCTTCCTGCCAAGTGGCTAAGCAAGGTCCCCACATGGGAGGAACTTCTGGAATCTTTCGTGGGCACAAGGCCTCTCTGTATCCAGCTTCCTTGTCCATTACCTCTGAATTAATGTCCCCCGGTGCTGAAGTGTGGCATGGGGGCAGCAACCAGGAGTGCAGCCCCCAGCCCAGGCACACAGCAGAGCGGGGCAGGGGAAGGCTGGAGGCTGGCTGAGGCTCAGTCTTCAGGGCACCTTGCCCTGGGACAGAGGAAAGGAGCCAGCAGCTAGGAAAGGGAGGTCCTAGACTAGCAAGGAAGGGGGTCCTGCCAAACAAAGTGCTGTCCCCTGGCCACGCTGCGTATTTCAGGTCTCCTTCCTCGAGTGGGCAAATAGCTGCTTCACTTCACATGTTCCCTCTTCAGCTTGGGGTGGACTCCTAGGAGTGGAGGCAGGTGGCTCTCCGGTCCCTGCCAGCCTTCCCTCACTCTTCTGCTCCTTTGGGCTGGCTCTCCTGGGGCACATCTGCACACCCGGGGGCATTCAACACACCCTGGAGCCCACAGTGTGCCCGGGAGCCATGGAGGAGTGACAGACCCAGGCCCACAATGCTCACACAGGCTCACACCATCATGAGTGCTTCTCCGCCTCCTCCGAGCCCAGACACGCTGCGGGCATCAGGACGCAGAGAATGTGCTGTATCTGAAGCCCCGGGGCAGAGTGCAAGGAGAACCGGGGGCTGCCTGTGGGGATGGTCTGTGTCACCCTTTGCCTAGTGACTTCCCAAGCCTCCCCAGCTGGCTGATGCCCATAATTCCACAATCCAACCTTATTCCTTTGGGGCAAGCCGGACCTGTTCTTTAGCTCATATTAAGCAGCTCAGGTCCCAGGAGGGGTGTCATTAAATCTTATCGGTTACACCTTAGAATGGATGAGTTCATTCAAATCAACTCAGTTGGGCTCAAGGACCCTCCTTGTGTCTGGTCCTCTGCTGGCCCTTTATGGGGACGTGAAATGGCAAGGAGACAGTCCTTGTTTCAAAGACCCCAGCATCTCTCCCGAAAGCAGGCTTGCGGGGTGGAGACGGGGTCCACTCCCCACCCATGCAAGCTCAAGCTCCTGACGCTCACCCAAGGGGCTCCTCACCTCTCCCCACCAAAGAAGTTTGTCACCAGCTACTGGGAGCCAATTTGTGCTGCTGTGGCAGAACGGGTGAGAACTGACGGGGAGCAGAGCTGTTGGGAGACAGCCCTCAGACGAGGCTCAGAGTCCCGCTCGGTGGCTGAACCAGTGGTGGAAACAGTGCCTTGTTTTCCCGTCTGTCAAGTGGAGAGAACCGGTGTCCTAGGACTACTGTGAGGATCCAGCGAGGTGATCTGAACACAGAGCAGAGCCCACCCGGCACTCTGTTAACGTCAGCTACGATTTTATCTAACAGTAAATGTCCTCAAAGGAAAATGGAGTGCAGGTCATGCAGAGTGGGTTCTGGGCTCACTGCAAAGCTTGGTGGTGAGACAGACTCTGGTACCCTTTCTGAATGTTTGGGACCTTCAGATACCCTTCCCTGACTGGTGAGGGGCCAACTGAGGTGACTCTGGCCCTGTGGAGGCCTCTGCAGGGTTCCAGTCCCTTCTCTGGTCTTAGTCAAGATTCCCACTGCTGCCTAACCAGGCCTGGGTGTCTTGGCCCGAGGTGGCTGTGGACCACCTGTCCTTTCTACCTGTCCTGGTCTACTCTGAATATCACTGGCTGATTCATCTTCCCGGCAAACAGCATGGATTGCATCACTCTCTTGCTCGGTCACCTTTCATGAGGCCCCACCCCATGGCATTTGGGACAGTTCCTTAACCTGCCATTCATTTGTCACCCGCCTCCCAGCCCTGATTCCTGGGTTTTCCTTATCTCACTGCTGTGCCCCACATGGTAGCCACAGGGAGCTCCCATCGAGCCCTTAGAGGGTGCCCTCCCCTCTTCCACTGTATTATCTCATTTAACCCTAACAACAGCATCATGCAGTAGACACTATGATTACTCCACTGTATAGATGAGGACCTTGAGACACAAAGAGGTTAAATAATGTATTCAAGGCCAGACAGCTAAGAAACGGGAGAGCAGGGACTCCAAAGGTTGCATCCATATCTCCTGTCCCATAGGGTCACACCTAGTGTCCTCTCACCTGGGTCACTGTCTCTTCCCCCAACACACTGTGCACTGCCCTGCTGCTCCCTTGAGTTTATCCTGCTCGCCTCACCCCTGAATCCATTCTCCTCCATCATACCGGCTCCTGGCTCAGATCATGTAGAAGGCGTGCAGACAGCCTCAGTGCCCAGGGAGAAGCTGACTCCTCCAAGCCACAGAGCTGAACACAGTGCCACCTTAAAACACGATTCCTGCTGGTTACAGAGTGGGGGACTCAGGTCCTTGGCACTCACAGTAAGTTATATTCTTATTCTCATTACTCTCTCACTTCTTTTAGTCTCACAGTCTCGGAGGGCACAAAGAACACACTCAGAAAACGTACTTTGGCTTCCACCAGGTGAATCCTACAGTCTGAAACTTTAGGAGCGTAAATGGGCTCACATTGCTGAGTTTGGACTGCCAGAGAAACTGGCCTTGCTGGACAAGAGCTAGGGATGAATAGGTCAAAGGCGGAGAAGAGACTGCACATTCTGTCAAATATAAACCAACAAATAAGCAAGTAACAAATACTCCATGATGGTAGAAACTGAGGAACAAAGGAATGAATCTAGGTGACGTGCTCAGCCAGTCAAGGGGTTTCATTTTAGTTGGTGGAACAGATTGACAGAAGAGCACTGTGGCTGTGGACTTGGCAGTGAGGACAGGCAAACCCTGGAGCTTCATCGAGGCCAGGTTGAGGAATCTCGCCTTCCCCTGGCAGGCCACAGGCAGCTGCTGAGGACACCTGGGTGCGGGAGTGATAAGTCGAAGACACAGCTCACCTGGTGGTGGCAGGCAAGCAACCTCCTGAGGCCATGGACTAACCACATGGGGAAGAAAAGCTTTTTGAAAAGATTAAAGTCAGGCAAGCATGGTGGGGTCTCTCATCCCAGCTGCTTGGGAGGCTGAGGCAGGAGGATGGCAAGTTCAAGAACAGCCTGGAAAACTTAGTGAGACTCTGTCTCAACATAAAACTTAAAAAGGCCCAAACCCATTATTCCAATTAATTATAATCATCTTCCTGCCCCTGGCCCAGACTTGAAAGTCGAGCACAGAGATCAGGGGTCCAGATTTCTAGCTTCCCCAACTGCCCAGGTGACTGATGTTCACTGCATCAGGCTATCACCTGCACTGTGCACAGCCATCACCTGGGGCTCTCACTCAACTGTGGGGTCTGACTCAAGAGGCTGGGAAGGGGCCAGGCCTATGCTTCTGGTTCAAGGGCAACACTTTGGGCATCAAGGTGATAAACAAGGTTTTGTTCTAAACCTAAATGGTTGTTCTCCATGCTATGAAGCTTAAAAACAAACACCTTCTACCACCTTCCACCTGGTTACTGTGGTCTAATCAATTAGACCCTCTGGAGGCTGGGTCAAGCTTGGGTATAGTTTAAAATCTTCCTGGGCAAGTCTACTGATCAGGTACAGTTGAAATCTACCATCCCATAACTCTGAAAGGTAGCTCTCCCCTCTTCCCAAGACGGGGAAAGTCCCATGATTCAGAACTGGGCACAGGTGGCAGGAGTGTGGGCAGCCCTAAGCCCTTCCCACCCAGAGCCAGCAGCGGGTGCCCAGGAAGGTTCCCATGGGCTGGGACCCAAGCATGGAGAGTGAAGGAAAACAGCCCTGGCCAGAGACAATATGTGCTTTTTCCTATGAGCCCTTGGGTTTTCTCAGGTCATAAAAGGGAGAGGTGAGATGGCATCAGGCACTAGGCCAGTCACATGGACTGGGTCTGCTTACTAACGTATGAAGGGGCACCAGCATGTGTGTTCAACAGCAGGAACTCTGCCACTGGCTTTGATTTGGGTTGCCCTGCCTAGCCCTGAGGTTTGAATCCCTAGCTAAGGGAATTCTTTGCAATGACACCTGCAGGATTCTAAATGTAATCCTGTGTTTTCCGAAACAGTCACTGTTCCCTCTGATGAATCATGCTGAACTAGCGTCACAGACAACAGGGCAGGATGAATGAAGCAAGTCCCCCTTCTGCTATTTCTCTACTCTCAAAGCTCCTCACCCGGCTGAGCATGCTCAGTGAGGAGCATCGAAACAGGAGCAGAAGGTGGAAGGTGACTAGTGGAGTTGGGGGAACAGAGAGGTTGAAACCATGAAAGCTCAGTGGGATGCGGCCTGTCTTTCAGGGTTTTGCTCCCATGGTCCTTTCAAAACCTCCACTTCCAGAAAGGTTGGCCATGAAGCCTGTTGGCTGCGGGTGGGTTTCCTGCTGCCTACCCATGCTGGCTCCAACTCTAATCAGAACCAGGACCAGCCGCCTTGCAGTCCCACTGTCTTCCTACCCTGCCGAGTGACTGCAGTTTGCATGTGTCCTTCCTCTTTGGATGTCTGCAGAAGGCGCTTGCCGGCCACCTCTTTCCTCCTCCTGCAGCTTTTCTCTGGAGCAGAGCTTTTCCACAGAAATGACTGCAAGCCACAAAGCAACCTCAGCTTGCCTGCAGCCACATTAAAACAGTAAAAGGCAACAGGTAAAGTAGAATGGAGCAGTATATTTTAGACCAGTATCCAATATATTATTGTTTTGAGAAGCATCAGTAATGAGATTTTTTTTTTTTTTTTCCACCAAGTTTTTGGAATCCAGTGTGTATGTCACATTGGCAGGGCATCTCGATTTGAAGCGGCCACATTTCAGGTGCTGGATAGCTAGAGGCAGCTCATGGCTGATGCATTGGGCAGACCTAGACTGTAAGCACGTCCCAGGCAGAAATCATGTCTGAGAGCCCTTGGACACATTGGCTGTAAGAGATGAAGGAAATTTTAGGACCACATGGTCCTGCTTCTGCAGGTAAGAAAACTGCCTCAGCCAGGAAGGGTGAATGACTTGCTCTAGATCACATGGTGCCAGAGGGTCTAGCCAGGCCAGAGGTCCTGCCTTCCAAATAAGACCCCAATGATCTTTTCTATGTGCTGTTCTGTTTCAGTCTGTGCAGGAAGACTCTGCCATCCCAGACATTGGGGCCCTTAAGAAAGGTGTCAATTGACATTGCCCAGTGATACCTTCCATTTATCCCTCTTGGCAGGGTCCAGTGCTCTGAGTATTTACACTTAGGCCAATGCCTCCCTCAACATCCAAATCCTAACCGGGCCAACAAATAAAGACACGGGGACACAGAAAGAAGGACCCTTGACAAAGAATGTAGACGTCAATCACACAATTTGTGGCAGCAGAAGCCATTGAGGGATCACTCATTCACTGATACTGCAAAAAAGAGGCAGCCATCCATTCCATCAGCCCCTGAGTCTTATCTCTCCATAGTGGGCCCATGCCACCTACCACAGAACGCTGGCTGGGTTATAGCAGGAGAGCCACCTCCAGTTGCTAGACTCTGGCATTAGTCAACTCTTACCCCATCCCCTCCAGAACACATTCTGAACACTGAAGGTGACGGACCTCTCTCCAATGCACCCCAACACCCTGCACCCAGCAGCCGAGCTGCAAGCCCAGGAAGGAGCCCAGACCCAGCAGCTGTACTTGTTACTGTTGTTACTTCACAGTTGATATACAATTTATACTGATGAAATAGAAATAAAAAAGGAAAGCAAACTGAAGGTTTCATGCAAACTAAATTGACAGACTGGAAGGTGAGTTATTACAAAAACTCTGGTTGTATTAGTTATAGATGAGATAATAAAAATATTAGAAAGTAAACAAGAAACCTAAGAGGATTTTGCACTCAAATATGCTTTGCATATGTCTTTAATTTCTATGCCAGTAAATCCATTCTGGAAACCACAGAAGATTCTTATGGGATGGTTTGTGCAAGAGCAATAAGGGGGTACCCCAACTACTAGGCCCATCTGCAAATGAAAGTTCTTGACTCACCCCAAGATTAGTGAAGAAATGTACATTTACATGTTCTAAGTTAAAATAAGTTGCGTGAGTTATTTATGGATCTTTGGCTTCTGATAACTGCTTTAAGTAACTTTTTAGTCAGGCTCATTGCCGGTTTTGATTAGGTAGACTGAGGCTTACTGGTCAAATTTTTCTGGGCCTCACTGCTGGGGGAGAGCCAATGGCGTGCAGCTGGTCTCCACTGAACACTGGGATTGGCTGTATACAGGGATTTTGAATTTTCATGGGGACCTTGTATTGGTCAGGGACCAGCCAGAACCAGATAATTCAACAGTGAGAATTTCATGCGGGGCACTCAGCAGCAGGAACTCATGATTAACAAGAGCAGAAGCTGCTGGAGTATGCAGGTGACAGTGTATGCAGTGAAGTATGCAGTGGAGCCAACTCTAGGCTTCCCCCTTGGTGCCAGAACCATCGTGAAGCCATCTGGGAGAGACCACTTCTGCCTTCCTTCTGCCCTCCACGGGCCAAACCCAGCCAGAAGCCCACTGGTGAGGGGGCCCCCCCACAATGCAGCTGGTGGGTCAGCTCCCAGCATGCACAGCAGGGAAGAAATCTGAGGTCATCTGAGGGCAAACAGGCCAAGGCTGACCTAGATCTCCTGAAATCCAGAGTCCCCACTGAATGACTCAGAGTGGAATTTAAGACACTGCTAAGGCTGAGCAGGAAAAGTGAATATTTGAGGCTGGAGCAGGGAAGGTTGTCCTCCTGGTGCCCTACAATTGTGCTACGTAATGGAGTCCTGTTCTCAGGCTGGCCTGGAGGGGAGCATCGAGGAAGAAAGAGGCCCAGAGATCCCTTTCCACAAAGAGGCAGCAACTGCCTGGGGCAGTCAGAAAAGACCTGGTTGGGAAGTGATGCTGGATGCACCTTGGCTTTTACAAAATTTTCAAAGACTCTTCAGATCAATAGGCTTCTTGTTTATTAAGACTCAAATCCAAAGGGTGGTCAATTTAAATTGCATTCAATTTCCTGTCCAACTATTGTCCCAAAGGCAGATGCTCTGCACCCAGTGAGCAAGGTGGTCCTGGCAGCCTGGCGAGTGGATCCCCTGGCAGAGTCCCTGTCATTTTCTCCCTCAAGTGTTGAGCTCCCGTGCAGGCATTATGGGGACCCCCAAGATTAGGCAGCTGAGGTTGGGGTCGGTGGCACCTGGTAGTCACAGCATTTGACGAGCATTTGGAGACTTTGCTGCTTGTTGCTACCAGCTCTGTGTCCCAGGGCAAGTCACTGCACCTCTCTGGGTCCCAGGGCCTCTTCTGTAAAATTAAGGAGGTGAACAGACACTACTCTTTGTAGGGTCGTCACACTGAACATTAGTCTTCACCCTTCAGGTTTCGAGTGGCGGGGAAGAGGGAAAGAGAGATTAGGGAGAAGGTAGATTGAGTCCAGGACAACTTTGGAACTGGTTTTTAAAAAAATTCAGGTTTTAAAATAATCAGATTTACACCCCTCCCCCTTATCATGTGCTTTCCCCCCCTGAAGGCAGAATTCTAAGAAATAAATCCCAGGTAATTGAGAGTTCTGGTTACTTGGGGTGTACTTAATCAAGGTTTTACTGCATTTTCAAACGCAGTGAGTTACACAGAGGTTTGCATATGCAGTTACTTCTTAAGTGACTTCTGTTCCCTGACCTCATATCTGTTTCATTAAAATTGAACACTCTGAAAGGAAAAAACGAAGCCCGGCGCAGAATGGTTCCACTGGATACAGCTCTGGGGAAACAGCAGGCGAGGTGATGAAAGCAGAGCCCAGCCATGCCCACACATTAGCTGCCCTGCCTGAGAGCCAGTGACTGTATTTTCAACCACACTTCACAGCAGATTTCAACCTGGCGAGGCATTTCTAGGTTATTCTTCTCACACCAGGCAGGTGAATTTGGTGCAGAAATCTGCCCCACCCCCCAACTCCCTGCTAGTAGCCATCATACTTGAACTTCGGCTGGCTAAGCAAATAAGAGATCAACTCAGTGCTTGCAAAACACTGTGCAACCAGAACTCAGGCACATCCTTAGGTTTGGAGAGAAAAAAGCAGTCCTTGACTTCTCGTGTCCACTTGGAAGCAGCTGCAAGGCAAGCACAGTATTGCCATTTTATATTGAGGTGGAGTCGGGGTACACAGGGTAAAGCAATGAATAGACCTGCACCCGATGTATGCCAGAGGTTTGGTTGTCAAAGCAAAAAAGCCCCCAAGCAGGGTATCTCAATAAATGATTATTGGGTGGAGGAATGAGTGAATGAATGAATGCATGCATGAATGCATTTTTCCCAGGTGTCCTCCTGCAGCCCCCAACTGAGGGACAGATGACTGTCCCTTACATTTGTTCCTCCCTGAGAAGGTAGATGGGGAAAATCCCAGGGCTCAAGAGCTGTTAAACTGCTGGTGACCTCTTATGTGGAACCCGGCAATGGGTGGGAAGCCTGTTTCAATCAGGCAGAGCGGGCTGCAGCAGGGCGGCTCCAGAGATCACCCAGCCTCTGCAAAAAGTTGCCCATTCTTCTGGAAACTCGTGTCAGTGTCTAGCACCTGCAGCTCTGCCTTTGTAGGGGGCTCAAGTCCCCGGTCCCAGGATGCCCTGCCTCCCTTCCATGGACGTTTCCTCTAGTTCAGGCAGGTAAACGTGGCACCATTCTTTAGCAGGAGAAGAAAAACAAGAAAGTGCCAAATGCAAACATCTGGAAAGCTAAGAAAAACAAAATGAGCATTTTGGTTTTTTAAGAGCATGTGTCGAAGTGAGCAGTAGAGAGGGAAACTGCACATGAGCCTTTAGGGGTAAAGACGGGGCTCGAACAGAGCCGACCTTCAGTGAATGCTCTGACATGCTCAGGGCGCAACCCCTTGACTGTTACTGTGCTTTCTGGGCAGGGCAGGTGGAGGGAAAGGAAATGGGGCTCCTGAGAACTCCATGGTGTCCATGATGGTTTTCTGTGCCCCCGCCTGATTTTATCCTTATTTGTTTCCTTTCTTTTAAAGTAACTCCCAGGATGTGAGAGTATTTGATAGGGAGATGACAAAGAGAGGGCAGGGGCTGGCTGATGCTGTTTGATGTGCCTGCCCTGAGCTATTGCTCAGGGGCAGAAGGCACGGCTCCACTGGTGGAGGAGGGGTGATCAGTGGGGAGGGGACAGATGACAAGATGTTTCCACCTTTGGTCCAAAGTCTGAATCTCAACGTGATCATGCAGTCATGAATAAACATGGTCCCACCCTTTGTGGGGTTTGGGATGAATGGGTGAGGAGAAAGCAAGGCGTGTGGTGAGTCAATTCAGCTCAGAGATCTCCCACCCTAGTTCCAGAAACTTCTTTTCAACAGTTATTAAACTGAGTCATTTTTGCCTCTAGGTTGCAAGTCCCTCAAGGGAAGTCCAAGTTGCATTTATTTCTGTACATTTGCTCCTGCTCCATCATCTCTGCCATTGCTACTCCTATTTCCCCTGTGGCCACCATCAAGGTGTGGTCAGCAAACACACAGGATACCTAGAAAGGAGCCTGCTCTTGGAGTAGCAGTCCAGTTCTTGATGACTGTCAAAGCTGTCTCTGCTCTCCTCATGCAAGATCCCTTGTTCTTGAGGAACCAGTCCATTGACTGCACTTGGTGGGTCAGGTAAGAGGTCACTAAAGCTCAGGCCAGCTGAGATTTTTGTCTACACGTGCTGGAGCCAGATGCCATCTGTACATGGATCTTGTATGTCCTCCTATCACATGCAAGGAAAATCAAAGAACCCTTGTCTGCAGAAAGGAAAGGTCAAAGAAGCCAAGACGAGAGAGTACATGGCCCCAGAACCATAGACAAATATTGAAGAAATAATTAGTCACCCATGGCTTTCCTGGTTCCTGTCTCTCAAAGGTCTTGCTTTAGTGTTCTTCCTACTTTTAAGACCCATAACAAACTTCTGAGTCCTTATAACAAACGACATTTTCAGTGTAAGCTTAGTTTGAATTGACTCTCTGCTTGCAACCAAAAGCTTCTTAATACAGGGACACCACCCTGCCTTGCTTAGCAGGCATCACTAATCAATCAGAGTAGCCTTCACAAGCTGCAGAACCCTTCATCTGACAGTCACTACTAATTGATCCAAGTTAGTAGACCAGCTAAAGCGCTTCTGGCAAAAGCAAACAAAAGTCCCCACACACTGTTGACTAGCCCACAGTCTCTGGATGAGCCAGAGGAGAGAGGAGCACCCTAGGAGCATGTGGGAAGCCATGCCCTCAGACAGGGCCTTCTGAGCAAGGATTTCTTTCTTTCTATTTTTTTATTGACAAAATTTTTGTGTTTATTGTGTGCAACATGGTGTTTTGAAATATGTATATATCATGGAACCACTAAATCCAGCTAATTAACATGCATTATCTCACATACTAATCATTTTTTTTTTGTGGTGAGAATACTCAAAATTTGCTTTTTTCAGCAATTTTTGAAAATATAATATATTGGGGGCTATGGATGTGTCTCAGTGGTAGAGGCCTTGCCTCACACTTAGGGAAGAGTCTGAAAAAGCAAAACAAACAAAAATATATCGATAGTCCATGGTGGGCAAAAGAAGGAAACTTAAAGTCCTAAATGGATAAGGGAAAAGATCAAAGGCCAAAAGTTAATGAGACAAGTAGCAAATTAAAAAGTTATAAAGTAACAATAGAATAAACCCAGGAATAGTGGATGTGTAGAAATTATAGAGACTAGAGTAGAAACTAATGAAAAAGAGACAAGGTAAAAAAGGATCAACAAAACCAAAACATGTTTCAACATTATGTAGAGAATAATAAAGGGACATACCCCAAGGAGGATCAGAGGTTATAAGGAATTTAAGAGAAAATTTTCATGGCACTAAATTTTAAAATATGGAAAAATGAACAAATGTCTAGAAAAAAATGTAATTTGCCAGAATTAACTTGAAACAAGCAAACCAACCCCTGAGTACTCCTTTAAACATGTGGAATTAGACACTTCAAATGGGAGTTTGGTAAAGGAAAAAAAAAAGAGTCTGAGCCTGGATTTCAACCCTGGGTGAACTTCGCCAGGTAGAGATGGACAGAGTGAGCTACAGGATGATGGAGACACCAGCAGCCTCTATGACCATGTCCCCTCTGGATTGTAGGTCCCTTGAGGGAAGTCCAAGTCGCATTTATTTCTGTGTTTGTTCCTGTCGCCATCACCACTGCCATTTCCTTTTTTTAACAAAAGGAAAACCTTTTTTTTGTGAACAATTAGTTAGACATTCTAGAAGAATCCACTTAGAAAAGGGATACTAAACAAATGGAAAAGATGGCCTTGGGATGGGTGTGGTGGCACATGCCTGGAATCCCAGTTGCTTGGGTGTCTGAGGCAGGAGGATCTCAAGTTTGAGGCCAGCCTCCTCAGCATCTTAGTGAGACCCTCGGCAACTCAGCGAGAACCTGTCTCAAAACAAAGAGGACTAGGGATGTAGCTCAGTGGTAAAGCAGCCTTGGGTTCAATTCCCAGTATGAGAGAGAGAGAGGAGTTGGCCTTGGCCAGAGCAGAGATGCTTGCTCTCCCCCTGCTTGCCAGCTCCCTGTGGGGCTGGGGGAAGAGCTGAATGATTCAGATGGCTTTGTCACCAAGGCACCTTCCCTAGGGAATGTTGTGCTTTGGCTTCCTAGAATTCATTCCACCTTCTTTAGCTATAGCTCCTGATTTCCTTCGGTGGGTCCCTGGCATCCACTCTGGTCCATGTGGTGTGGAAGGACCCAGATGTAGTGAAGCAGGGAGGGCCAGGGAGGCCGCATGCCACCCCTGAATCCCCAGGTCGCTGGCAGCCTTTCCCCACCAGCCAGGACAACGGGAAGGCTCCATTTACAGCCTCAGTTGTACAAATGTCATTAATCACCTAAGATAAACCTCATAAAAGGCCAAAAGTGCCCCCCAAGACGATTCACTTCAACATTATTGGCATCTCCCTTAACTAGCCGGGCTGCAGGCCTGACAGGTACCTCCCCAGAGGGCTGAGCCCAGAGCTGTCCCAGGAGGATCCGCACCCCCATTTCTCTGCTGCCACAAAGGATTCACTTGTGCTCTCCTTCGCTGTCCCCATCAGCACCCCTCTCGTCCGCTGTGGGTTTGGGGGAGTTGGCGGCATTCTCCAGCTCCTCCCACCCAGCCGCCTCCCCTTTCCTCCAGCGTCAGCACATTAGCCTTGGAAAGAATGCTCTGGAAGCAGGGCCGCTGAGCCCCGCGCTTGACAATTAGCTAAATAAACTGCTTGGGGTCACTTGGAGTAACAATTCACAGACTTCCCTGTGACAGGCAAAAGTTAAGCCCCTCGGTGAGCGGGACCTCCCCACGGGGTGAGGAGGAGGCTGGTTCTGCTGGAGGAAAATTCTAGGCATCTTATTATTCACAGGCTCCCTTTCCAGTTCTGACCTTAAGAGTACTCTTAACCTTCCTCCTCCAGCTTGCTAATGGGGAAATAAATCTTGGGAGAGTATCTTAAATTCTTTTTTATCACAGACTGTATCGCCGAGATAATAAGACCAGCCTTCAGAGTAACCATTAAGCCACAAAAGGTGTGGTCATCATTTATGATTTTTTTAGCCTTAATTGCTAGACAGACACTTTAAGTGGGAAGTCTGTCTAATGAGCCCAGTCATTAAAACATCAAAAACTGTTATCTGGGGTTTCTATTTTAGTTAGACATTACATTATTTTAATAAGGGGGCCGCATTTCTTGTCACAGGGTTTGGTAATGGAGGCGGAAGCAACCCCGTGGGGAATGGGGGAGGGGAGGCAGCTTGCCTTTGGAAAACAAGGTCGCAAATCAAGCAGGAGCCCCAGAGGGAGGGTGCGGAGGAGCAGTGGGTCTGGGAACGGAGAGGGAGGGGGGCCTGCCTGCAGGGGTGGGGGACGCAACCCTCCTAGCGGGGATGGGAAAGGCGGTGGTCGCGGGGAGTGGCGGCAGAGCCTGCTGCGCTGTCCCTCACCTTTCTGCACAGCGCCCTAGTTCTTGGCCCTCAGGGACTCCTCCTGGCCTGGGGAAGGAGCCAGCCGGCAGGTCCAGCCCAGCCCCTGGCCCCTCGGAGCACTCCCGTCCCCTCTGATGAGCCCAGCTCCCCTCCCCTTCCTCCACATCTAAGAGGGAGGTCCTGGGGAATGAGATGGATCAAATTATGTGACGTGCATGTGCAGATGTGCACAGTGAGTCCCCTGCTATGTGTAATCAATGCACCAATAAAAAGAAAAGAATTAAAATAAACAGGTACTTTCCATTTTAACCACCTATTTTATTTAAACCACTATGTAAGTCTTACATTTATAGCTTATCTCAATTTCGACCGGCCACATTTCCCGTGCTCAACGAGGCTCTGATTTTCCAAGCAGTTCCCCATTATTGAGCATTTTCTAGGTGCCAGGCCCCGTTCTCAGCAGCCCACGCCCGCTAACTAATGGAACGCTGTCAACGAGCCCGTCAGGTCGGTACGACGACTAAGCCCAGTTTGCAGATGAGGAAGTGAGGCAGAGAGAAGTTAAGCAACCTGTTTGAAGTCACATTGCTTCTAAATGCTGCTGCATGGAATGGACTCTGCCTGCGTCTGATGCCCAGCTGTCTGGCCTCTTGCTTATTCTAAATTTAACCAAGCCCCAGATGACCTGGCAAATGTCAATGTGCTGACAAGCCCCCCACCAAACCAGGGCAGCTGGTTTCCTCTGGATGACTGACATCCCTGGCCATGAGGGTCCCAGGTAGCCAACCTGCCTCTGTGATCCCAGACCCTCCTCAAATAGGGGAAAATGCCAACTTGTCATCTTTATTTTGAAAAAAGAAAACAAATCAAGCCATTAGTTTAAAAAAGACAAACCAACTTCTGAAAAAGAGGTTTTGCACTGACACCTTCTGCCACTGAAGCATTGAAGATCATCCTGGAAGGACTGTTCATGCTGGAAGAGCAAATGCTAAGAGTAGCAGCCGTCAAAATGATGGGAAGGCACAGTGCACTCTGTTCTGTAGATGCTCAATTAACACCAGCTGAAAGAAGCAGCCAGCCCAGTCTTCTTGGAGAAAGTGAACAGAGCTTATCACCAATGAGAACGAAGTTATGGTAACTACTGTTTTCACCCAGACAAAATGGAGAATGAGCAGCAAACCCAGGAACAAGGGGTAAGCTTCCTTAAGCAAACAGAGGTTTGCATCAAAGGGGAACCGAGGCTCAAGATGGATGATGGAGACAGAAGACAAACTCCTGAGGGCTCATGGCTGCACCACATTTATCATCTCACCATCTACTAGATCTGCAAAAACACACATAAAGATGGAGTGTGTGGAGACGGGCCCCACCTTTCAAAAAGGGAGTTAATTCACAGCTCCATTGTTTGGTTTTAAAATTTCACCGAAGTCCACTTCAACGGATTAAATGTATAAAGAAGAGAAGCAGGAAAGGCAAATAGATCCTAGGGAAGGACAGGGAAAAAATGCCAGATCACTAGAAGAAAATGCCAGGGTCCTAGTGGGTCGCAGACCAGCCTAAGACTTACAAAGGTCCAAAAAGCACATTCTCAGAAAGAGAAATTAGAGTCTAGGTATGGTCCCACCAGGAAGACCCAGATTTAGGGGAAACAACAAGGGCAGCATAAGCCACCACGGCCTCGACAAACAGGAGAGGATCATAGGTTACAGAGGTGAGAAAAAAGCGACCGAGGGACAAGTCAATGTTAGTTCACCGAAATTCTGATTGAGAGACAGCACCAAGATGGTGGAAGAAGAGAGTCACACGACTCAGGTAGGAATCTGGACCCAGCAGCTCCCTCGCTCTGTGGTCTGAGGCAGTTTCTTTACCACTGGGAGCCTTGCTTCCTTTATCTGTTAAACAGGGATGATGACAGTAGCCCTGGCAAGTTCAGCAAAGTGGTGAAAATACATATAAGGTAAAGTGGTATGGATGAGGGATTCCATGCCTATACATACACCCAGGGGAAATGAAGACACACACCCACATAAAACTGTTCATAGCAGCTTTATCCAAAAGAACCAAAAAGTAGAAACAACTCAATTACCCGTCAACTGGATGAATGGATAAACAAAATGTGGTATATCCATACAGCGGAATATTATTCAGCAATAAAAAAGAATGAAATACCAGTATATGCTACAACATGGATGAGTCCCAAAATCATTATGCTAAGTAAAAGGAACTGGTCACCTAGGACCACATATTATGTGATTCCAGTTTTATGAACTATCCATAATAGGCCAATCTAGAGGGACTGAACGATTAACAGTCATGAGGGGGTGAGGCGGGAGGTAGGTTGGGGGCACTGGGGAGTAACTGCAAATGGGTACAGATTTTCTTTTTAAGGTAATGAATATGTTTTTTTAAAAAAATGATCATGGTGATGTTGTACTGCCATGTCAACATTAAACACTTTGAACTGTACTCTTAGTTGGTGGCTGGCATGTCATGCAAACTCTCTTCTGTGTCTCTGTATCATCCTACCTATTTCATATAGACAAACATAAGAGAGAAAGTTCTCTATATGGAGAGGTCTGTATCTAGCTTGTCTATCGCACGCACTCTCCAGGGTGCCTAGCGCAAAGGAGGCATACTGAGATTTGGTGCACCCACCCGGCTTTGCTAGGAGGACACAAGGGAAGCCAGCCATAGGGAGCTAAATGCCCTGCACTTAGTCAGACTCTTATCAGGTGGCTTCAGTTTCCCTGGGGGTCCATTCCCCAGGCAGGACAGGAAGGGGTACAAAGCACAGGGAGTGGTTGCCTGCAGTGCCTCCCAGGGCCTAGGCAGCCAGCCCCGAGGTGCAGGGCGGCTGGGTGAGGCCTAGGAAGAGCAGGCCACGCCCAGCTGTCTCAGGCTAGTTCAGCCCCGGCCTGTGCTGAGGGCAAACTCCCACAGGCCTCCCGGATGGAAACACCCCTCCCTGCCTCTGAGGCCGTGGGAGGCGCCTCAGGAGGAGGGCTTGCCCCGCAGGTGAACCCTGTCCACAGTGCTGTTTCCAGCCCCTTCCTCTCTGTCCTCTCCGCAGATGACAGGCCCCTCTCCACACCCCAAATCTGCTGACGGGCAAGTCAGAAATGGGACTTGGGATGCGGGTGACCTTGGTTCTCAGGAGACCTCATCAGCAAAGTGGTTTCAGGATCATGGAAAGGCAAAGCTGAGTGTCTTTGTCACCCACTGCTGGGGCTTGGCTGAACCGGATGCGACTCCGGCTTCACCGACAAAGCCCGGAGCCTGGCAGAGAACCTCAGCGCTAGTGCATCTCACGTGCAATAATCTGGGGACGCGTGGGACCAGTATTTTGGGGCGAGCGCAAGGCCTTGCAGAACATCTAGCATCCAGGGTCCGGGCCGCTTAACAGCAGTAGTGCCCCCCGGTGGAGGGATGACCGCAACACGCCCCCACACTCTCCAAGGCCCCTGGAGCGGACTGTTCTGGGGATCCCGGCTGAGACGTTGCCTCTGTTGATCTCAGAGTCTTGCTAGCCCTGATCTGGTGTGCCGGTTAAACCCTAACCACCAAAAGAAAAGAAAAGGAAAGGAAAAGTCGGGGAGCCCTGATGTGTGAACCGCTGATAGTAGGGCGGTTTTCGAGAATGGCCGCATGGAACACCGGGTTTGCAAAGATCCTCTCACACTCGCTGGCCAGAGGAGCTGGCACCAGCAGACCACCGCCTGGCGTCTCGGGTCTTTACCTACTCCCTATCGGCACCAGGGCATGAGTAGCGGTGCACACTTGTAATCCTAGTGACTCCAGAGGCCGAGGCAGGAGGTTCACAAGTAGGAGGCCGGCCTCAGCAACTTAATGAGGACCTAAGAAATGTAGCAAGATCCTGTATTAAAATAAAAAAATAAAATAAAATAAATAAGGGCTGGGGATGTAGCTCAGTGAAAAAGTGTCCTGGGTTCAAACCCCAGTTTAAAAAAAAAAAAAAAAAGTGCACAAAACAGTGTTTCCATGGTCTCATATTTTAGAACCAAATAAAACTACTGCTAATTAAAAGTGCCGATAACACATCCTACGACTGAGCCAGGCCATTGACAAATGGTTTCACCATGGCAAGGCTGATACCAGGCAGGACCAAGGCCACACAGAGCTGCCTGCTTCTGCCACTCCCCCCGGCCTTGGTGGCTGTCCTGTACCTCACTGGTGGTGGTGGGGAATGGACGCTTCTGGGTAGGTTCACCTTCTGATCATTTACCTACTTTCCACACGATTCCTCCCTCCTCCCAACTCCTCACCTTCAGAAAGCACCCTGCCAAGCCCCTTCCATCCCAGGTGGCATAGACGGAACTCCTGCCTTCTCCTGGGGAAGTGGCATTTCCAAAAGTGACAAAAAAAAAAAAAAAAAAAAAAAGAAAGGAAAAAGAAAAGAGGGTGACATTTAGCCCAAAGTGTTCCAGATGTCTGCAAGACTAGTGAAGTCAAGAGGTGGCCAGGGCCAGATGGTACAAGAAAGTAAAAGCCCAGGCTAGGGCTGGGGACCGGGAGGGGCAGGAGGTAAGGGGTGTGGAGCTGGCTTTGATCACCACTTGGTGGTGTTTTCTCAGGTGTCTCCATGTGCCAAGCCCTCTCAACACTACCCTTTAAACACAGGAGATTTATTGTGCATCAATTATACTTCTATAAAGCAGCTTAAAAATGTCCCCAGGGGGTATCATGGGGATGGGCGTTGGGCTCAATTTGGATACCCACCAGCTTGGAACAAAACCATCCTGGCATGAGGAAGGGCACAGAGGAGCGGACTGGGGTGTTGGGGGCGCTCCTTGGAATCTCACCTCCTACAGAGGCCCAGGGAGGGCTGCGGGAGCAGGCAAGGCACTGGTTATGTAAAGCAGCCGAGCAAACACCGCACTGCCCGAACGGTCCGGTCGAGGATGTTGGTGATACAATGGGAATCAGAGCTCCGCTGAACCAGGAAGAGTGGAGGTTTAAATATCAGGATGCAAAGTTTACTTAAAGGATAGGAGAGAGGGAGGGGAGGAGGGAGGCGAGGTGGAGGATCTGTGGAGGGGCCGGGGAGAGAGGAGGGGTGGAAAGAATCAGGAGAGGGAGGAGCAGGGCTTGGGAGGGAGGAAGGCTGGCAGGAGGGGGAGGGGAGGAGGGAAGGGCAGGCTAGGGAGGAGGGGGAGCAGGGGCGGGAAGGTAGTGGAAGGGAGGAGACTTCAAGGGGAGGAAGGCGGGGGAGGGCAGAAAGCAGCTGGGGAAGGGCTGAGAAAGAAGGAGGGGAGCGAGAGGAGGTGGGAGGAGGGCGAGAATCCACTGCAAAGGCGCTGACGCAGCAAAGCCAGGAGAAGTTTGCACAGTGGGCTCTCAGAGAAGGTTCCGGGAGGTCAGTGACCCCTCCCAGGCAGCTGGAGGAAAGAGGAGCCTGGAGATGTTTCTGGAGATAAGCAAGGCTTGAGCAGAGCAGAGGCCAGAGGCCACCCCTCGGCAGGCACTGCTGGCCAAACTGCAGGTCGTTCTTAGGTGGCAAGTTACACACACACACACACACACACACACACACACACACACACACACACAGGAGCCATCTGGACTGCATCCTCTCCCCCACCAGGGGACTGATCTTACATCAGAGCAGTCTGGGGGCATCCCCCGAGCGCTGGCGGGAGCCTGGTTCAGGCGCTAGGACAGAGCCCAGGATGCCACCACAGGTACCCAGGGAAGCAGAGGGGTGTCTTCTGCAACCAGGCCACCCAGAGAGAAGCTGCGCATCAGCCGCTGCAGCTGATTTTCTTAGGCTTGTCTCTTGCTCCCGAAAGTTTCCCCAGGATTTGGGGTTATGCCAAGCTCAGGGACACCTCTTTTTCTTTCCCTCATGGAAGACAGAATCTTCTCTCCAAATATTTGTCAGAGCATGTGAAATTCCACGGGTAGTCGTTTCCCTGAGTGGCCTCAGGGGCTGGGGAGTGGAATTACTCGCTCAGGGTCAGAGGTGTCTGATTCCAGAGCCCATGCCCTTTCCACCCTCGGGGTGCAGCTGGGTACCTGTAGGGTGAGGAAGTGTCTTGGAGCAGCAGCAGGCTGGCATGGAGGCTGGCGAGCCGCCAGGACCTGGACTTTGCTCATGTGGGGAGAACCCACTGCAGGAACCATAGGGAGTAGCGTGCAGTGCAGACTGGAGGGCCAAAGGCTGGCCTAGCTGACAGGACCCCTGGAGAAGGGACACCCTAGGCCCCTGCCTGGTGGTCCACAGGGCAGAGCCCTGCTTAGGCCTGACTCTGCAGGCAGGGCCTGTCTGGGCTCGGGCTTAATTAAGCCTTCTAGCTGCTTCGTCTGGCCTTGCCACACTCTTCTGTCCTTGGAGATGGAACGCTTGCTCCTTGGGACTGGTGAATTACGACCGTTACTAAATGACCCTGGAACTCTGTCTAAAGAGTGGAGAGAAGAAAGCACTCACAGGTGGGTACGGCCGCAGTGGGCACATCCCTGGCAGGAAACACTTTTCAGAGGGTGCTGGAGACCCGGGAGGAGACTTGGAAAGAAGAGAGAAAGACCAGGCAGGTAAAGTGTGGGGAAGGGGTGCTGCTGGGAGCCCAGGGTGTGGGCGGTGGGTGTCAGGGGCCCACTGGAGGCCAAGGGTAGAGAGTAAGGGGAGGAGGGGATGCAAGGCCTGCTGTCCTTCAGTAGAGGGTCCTGCCCCACCTGTTCTGCCCCACCCTGTTTTCCAATTTTGCACACCTCGAACTTTGTCCCCAGGAACCCCTTCCTTTTCTAGAACTGGAAAGATTCTAGGTGACTTTCGCCCTGCAAAGCTGTGCTCATGAAAATGCTTACAAAGATGAGTGAAAGTGTGGGATAGGGACTTCGGAAACAGCATCATCATTAATGTGTTGCAACAAACACCCGAAAGAGTGCAGCCGCCGAAAGACGGGTAGGAGGAAATACAGCAGTGATGGACGGGGCTGTCGGAGGCCGGGCCTGGGAGGAGGCACGGGAGGAGGAGGAGCGGGAGGAGGGCTGCGGGTGTAGATCTTCTAAATGTTCCATCACCAGCGTGCCTTACTGCTAACGAACACAAATAAATGTTATTTATTAAAAAGGAAAAAAGGCTGTATTTTTAAAAAAGAAGAAGCGCCTTCTTGTGCAGATGCATTAATGAGCGACTCAGACATAAGCATGCACCTTTGCTACAAACAGTTCTCTACCTCAGCCCTGTGCAGGGAGCCTGGAGTCTTCCCAGGCCCTGGAGGTCCACTGGCCTGACCCGCAGCAGGAATGGGCCTCAGAGAAAGCTGTGGTGCTGAATGGACCCAGAGGGCTCAGTCCACGTGTGTCTGCAGAGGCAAGGAGGGCCCATTTCACAGACAAGGAGACTGAGGCTTGTCTTAGCCATAGGTGAAGTGGCTTAACCACAGGCCTGTGGGAATCATTAGGGGCAAGGACCATGAGTCTTTAATTTCAGCTTGGCACTAACTTGATATGATTTGGAAGTGGTACCCAAAGGCCATGTGCTGAAGGCTTGGTCACCAGCCTGTGGTGCTATGTGGGACGGGGGGTGGTGGCACAACTTTTTAGGAGGTGGAGGCTAGTGGAAGGAAGTGAGGTCACTGGGGGTGTATTCTTGAAAGGGATATTGGACCTTGGTTTCTTCCTGTCTCTCTCTGCTCCCTGGCAGCCATGACACAAACAGTTGTGCTCCATCATGTACTCCCACATGATGTTCTGCCTCCACTCAGGCCCAAAAATCAATGGAGCCAACCAACCATGAACTGAAGCTCTGAAATCCTGAGCTTAAATAAACCTTTCCTCCTTAAAAGTTTATTGCCTCAGGCATTTTATTACAGTGAGGGAAAGCTGACTAAGACAATACTGTTCTGCATTATTGAATTTGTTATCATTCTCATCATCATCACCCAGCAACAGTGGGTCACCCCCCTCTTGCAGAGATGGGGGGGTGATCATTTTTTGTGTGTGTTTTACACATGGATGCACACTGATCAGAGGGTGGCATGTTCTTGTTAAGGACCCCATGCGATTCCCTTGACCACATCTGTATTTGCTGTCCACACTCTGGCCCTGCCCTGTCCTCTCACCTGGTTTGAAGAGAAGTGCTCCAGAGACCCCCTCCTGTACTGGCTCATCTCTCCCAGCTTGTCCTGCACTCCTGAGCATCTTTAGGGAACTAATTACCTAATTAGTGCATCTGGAGGAAGGCAAGAGTCAGGAGGCCGATATGAGGCGAAAGCATGGAACTTCGCGCCCAGCGGCTCCTCGTCTGTGTCAAATTATTAATTACGATTCCTAATCACTCCTTTCCCGTCAGAACCCCTGAGATTTCACTCGCTTCATCATTTGGCCTTCTCGAACACACGGATCTCCATGTCTTTCTTCCCCGGCGACGGGGAGAGGCGCAGGTCTAGCCAAGCAGCCGTTCCTTGCCCAGATCTCAGCTGAGGTTGGGACGTATGTGTGCCAGCTGGCCCTGCCCTTGGAAAGGAGGGTTCAAAGAGGGGTTCCGGGATGGGGCGGTGACAGAACCATATTTGGGGAGACAATACAGGGGATCTGCAGGGAGGAATGGCACTGTGTCGCTGCTGGTGATCTGATGGGGCTGTGGGGGAGAAGAGGAATCAGGCGAATTTCACTGCTCCAGCAGACGGAGCTCCGAGCCAGGTGCAGGTGGTGTGGAGGTGGGATATGGGTGTGCGTGATAACTTGCTGTCAGGCAGAGCCGTGCCAAGACCACCTGAACTGTGGGGAGCAACCGGCCCTCGGGTACTGAACTCCATCTGGGTGCAAGAGGATCCCCTCCCTGTGCTGGGCCTAAATTGCTGGGGGGCTTCAGGGCCTGTCTCCTCAGTCCCCAGCCCCAAGGCCAAGGCTGTGCCTGACTCATGCCTATGTCCCCACTACCCTAGAAAGGGTGCTGGAACAATGTCTGTGGACTTGAGTCAGAATGAAAACAACTTGAAATTCAACAAATTATCATAGCTTCACAAGCATGCAAAATGGGATATTCGGATTAGGGGAAATGTCAGTGGGGACTTTGTTATTATGGTTCAGTTTCTTCCAAGGAGTGGAATGAATTCATGCAATATTTGTGAAATGAACAATTAATTTGAAAATTAAAAAGTCAACATAGGAAACTTTAAAAGATTCCTTAGATGGCATTTCTTTTTCCTTTTCTAAATACTTGGGTCACCCACAGTGAGCTGCTCCCTAGGACTGTTCTGATTCTGTTGCAATAGTCCAGGGGAGGCGGGCAGAGGGGAGAAGCCTGAGCCCGGGGTTAGGGAGGGCAGGAAGTGGTATGGAAGACACACTGTTTTCACCTCCAGTGTGCTACCCACACATCAGAAGGAACTCAGACATAGTCAGGAAAGAAACAGAGAAAACATGAATACACGGGATTTCTTGTTAGGCAATTTAGCAATTTAGGACCCTAAAATGATTATGCATATTCTCTTTGAGCCAACAATTTCACATCTAGTTGTTTATCCGAACAGTTAAGCGTGTGCAATGGTTTTGTTACATAATATTCATCTCAGTATTGGTATGTTGTGGAAAAAATTGTAAATGTCCAACAAAAAAGTGTACTGGTAAGTATAAAGTATGAGATTACATATTTATACAATGAAATGACTTGTGGTCATTAAAATAATACAGCTAAGTATTTTATTACATGGAAATATGCTATGCTGTTACATGTACAAACAGTATATACAAAATAATCCCAACTTGTTGAGCAGAATTTATGTTCATAAAAAGTGTTTGGAATAATATACATTTGTAGAAATAATACTCAGAGAATTACAGTAGTTTATTTTCCTTCTCTTGTTTGTCTTTCCCCTCCTCTCTCCCTTCCTTCATCTTTGCAATGGACATGTATACTTCTATAAATAAAAAAAAATTGAATTATGTATACTTTCTCCAGGAAAAGAAGATCATTATAAAATCGAGGAAAAAAGTTTGCAAAGTGTACATGGAGTAAATCCACTCTGTGTGTGTTTGCACACACTGAATGAAAAAGTGACAAGGTTGTCAGAAATTAACACCAGGCCACGTAACAAGAACTTGACTTTGGGTGCCTGTTATAGGAAAATCTACCCACAGAAAACCCTAAATTGATAGGGTGATAAATATTGAGGAATCCTTGAGGATGTCCTTCTTATCGTCATATGAATGGCATTTTGATGTGGATAGCAGTGTGACAAGGGGGAATGGTCCCTGGACCTGGTGGTAACATTAACTGCGGAAATCCCCTCCAAGACTCAGTTTTCTCACCTGCCAAATGGAGATAACCTCCCTCTATTCTTAGGGCTGTGGATACACATGAAAAAGTGGAATTCCACCAGCCATAGGGGAGAACCATCACTGATAGTTATTGGGAAAGACAAAGCGAAATGAGCTTTAAAAGGGTAATCGAAACTCAGCTGGTGTCTGGACCTGCTCAGGCTGCAGACCCTCCCTGGAACTCGCCCGATATCAATGCCTGACAAAAGAGAATGGGGGTGGGGGGGCCCCAGCTGGGCCAGGCCATTAGCCCTCATCTGGGCATCCCTCCTGGCATAGAGTTTGGCCATTTTCATTTGGCTCAAAGTCAAGTTTGAAGTCAAGAAATTCCACAGGTTCAGGTCTGGGGATATATAGCTCAGTGGTAGAGTGCTTGCCTAGCATGCTCAAGCCCTGGGTTCAATCCCCAGTACTCAAAAAAAAAAAAAAAAAAAAAAGAAAGAAAGAAAGAAAGAAAAGAAAGAAACACTACATGTCTAATATTTCTTCCAGAGTCTTAGGGACAGAACATGTGCACATGATGAATTTATCCTTAAACCCCACCCTCAGCAAAGATTCCACTGTAAGGGGAGTTTTGGCTGATGGTGATGGAAACAGTCCTTGCCGTGTCAGAGCAATGACCCAGCTCGCTGGCTGTATGAGGAGCCTGCTGTCAGCAGAGCTCACTAGTGTGCATGGTGGCCTGGGACCCACTGGGACACTGCAGCCAAGTCCCTTCACTCTGGGTTTCTGTTTACCCATATTGTTCCACGAAAGGTCTTTTCCATTTTGTGGATCCTATATCACTTGGTGATTTGGAGTGTATCCAATTCTGTCCTTGATTGTCCACCATAATGATGGGTATGTATGTAAATTTACAGATGGCTCAAGAACAGGGCAGACATAGAGCCCAAAAAACAGACCCAACATTCTTGGTTGGGATGTAGGATAACAGGGAACTGATGGATAGTTGAAGAGTGACCACAGCTACCAGTCTTTTGGAAAACTGTTTTCACATTCTTTTATGATGGGAAACACAAATACACCTCTGACCTGGCAACCCCACCCCTAGACATAGAGCAGAAAAAATCTGGGGTATAGGCTGTAAGTTCCCACAGGCACTGCTTTTAAAAGCAAAAACCCTGGAAACATCTCCAGCATTGCTGACCAAAAAATGGATAAATAGGTTGTGGTACACGCACACCATGGAATATTGCTCAGTGGTGAAAACAGATGAACTATAGGTGCCTATAGTCGGCTGCTTCAACAAGGATGACTTGTAAGAACAACACAGAGTGAGAAAAGCTAGTTGCAGAAGAACACATGCAGTTTGATTTCATTTGTGTAAAGTGCAGAGACTGGCACCACCATGAATCTATTAATACATATACACACAAAAGTTGACATTTGGCCATTTTTAAATACACAATTCAGGGGCATTCATTGTCTTCCTGGTGTTCTGCAGCCTTCACCACTGGGTAGTTCCGAACCTTTGCATCACCCCAGACAGAAGCTCTTAAGCACTAACGCCCAAGTTCCCCTCCGCCCGGCCCCTGGTGAGCTCCCCTCAGGTAAGTGGAATCGCACCACAGCGATCCTTGGTTCCCCTCACTTAGCCAGTGTTTTCAGGACTCACTGATGTTCAGCACATATCAGAATTTCATTCTTTTTACGGTTGAATAACATCCATACATATATGGATATATGTATGTATGGACATATATGACATAACGTTCATATATATATGTCCTATATTATTTATATATAATTTTTCATCAGTTCATCTGCTAGTGGACATTTAGGTTGTTTGTACCTTTTGGCCCTTAGAAACAACACTGCAGTGGACATGTGTACAAGCGTCTGCAGGAGTCCCCGTCTACAGCTCTTTGGGGTAGAGAGCTAGGAGTGTCGCTGCTGGGTCACCTGATGATTCTGTGGTTTACCATTTGAGGAACCATAAACACTTTTGGAGAGGCTGGGGAGTGGCTCGGTGGTAGAGCACTTGCCTGGAATGTGTGAGGCCCTGGGTTCCAACCTCAGCACTGCATATAAATAATAAATAAATAAAATAAAGGTCCATCGACAACTAAAAAATAAAAACTTTTAAAAAATATAAAAAATATTAAAAAATATATTTAAAAAAATTTTTGGAGTCCTACCTAAGTGGTAAGACCATCAGGAAAAGCAAGAGAATGATATCACACAACTCACCACAGTGATTATTTCTCGGAGGAAGGGAGGGGCTGCCACCAAGGGGGCGGCCAAGGAGCTTGAGGCACTTTTAGTTATTATTTAGCACCATTTCTTGAACAGAGAAATGGGTTCACAGGAGTCTCATTATTATTCTTCACAGTTTCTCTCCCTCTCTCTCTCTCTCTCTCTCTCTGGATACACACAGGCACACATGCACAATGTTGTGCAGTCATACTATATATAGATAATTATATATAATATATTCATATATATAATTCTTTGATATATCTGTCAGAAGATACATTAAAAAGAAACAGAAAATGCAAAAAAAAAAAAAAAAAGTTCCATCGATTTCCTCCCACCTCCATAGGAAGGTAGCACAAATGCCCTCAGGGTGGGAGGGAGGCCCCACGGGGCTCAGGTGCAGTTCCCTGACGCCCTGGTTGGCACCTTCACGCGGCCCCTCCAGCTAGTCTGCAAGCTCCCAGAAGGCTGGTGCCATCCCTGGGAAAACAGTGCTTGCTCCACACATGGGTTCGATGAATAAATGAATATGTCAATATTAATCCACAGCCTCTCCCCAGATCCCACTAGCTGTGGTCCCTTGTGCTCCCACCAATTCCTTACACAACCTGGAGGCCACCTTCTCTCTTCCATCCTTATTACAAGTCGAGAGTCGGCTCCTGCTGCGTCCCTGCTGAGCTTGCTGCTTTCTGCCTCCATCATCCCCGCTTCCTAAGCCCTCTGCCCTGGGGCCAGCCAGGCGCGGGCCTTCCCCGGCTTCCCTGGCCTGCTGGACTGCTCAGCACTTGGGGGTCTCTGCTCCAACCCTTCACCTCTGTTGGCTGTCCTGGCCACTGCTGGCTTGGGCCTGGGCCCTCTCTCTGTGCACCTGCTTTGGTCCTCACCTGTATCTAGAACGAGCTTATGTGCCGTCTGGTCTCATCATGCACCCCTCAAGGGGAGACGCTGAACAAGCAGGTGTGTGACACGTGGTAACTGGACAAAAAGCTGGCAGTGCTGGGGACTGGGTGCTCCACCCAGACTCCTGGGCTTCTAAGCCTGCTTTGACACGCCATTTCTCTACTGACCACATCCAGCAGGGCACCAGTCTGCAAGTCCTCTAACACACAGCCCTGGGCTGAGGACCTGGCTCATAATCCCTTCTGTTCTCACTCAGTGCTCCTCTGTGCTCCTGTGTCTTTAGTGTGCTCCACCCAGGGGAGGGTCCTGGGCACCCAGCTCTCAGAGGCTGCCTCACGGAGGTGGTCCTGCAACTCTTGAAGGCCCAGACAGGAGATAGGACCAAGTCCACAGTATAAAATGGCACCTCTCAGAATCCCATAATCCCCATATGGGATGGACAGCAGGGTCCAAAAGAGGCGTGGTCATTCTCCCAGAAATCATTGCAAGTCACAAAGGTTGAACACACTCCTGCCAGTGGTGTCCACGGGCACCGCCTTGCTCACCCAGTCCTGGTGGGCTCACGGCCTCCAGGTCTTGGTGCCTCCTGATTCCTCCTGCTTGGGCATCACCCTCCCATCCCTCACTACTGGGGCTTCTTTTTGCTTCTTAGCTTCTGATTGAGCTAAGATACTCCGTCTCACCCTTACACTCCCTTGTTCAAGCACTTCCAGGTTCCTCAGTCACCTCCTGATGTGGCTGACACACAACCACACATACACACACACACTGAACACTTAGGAGGTCCTACAGCTTCTCATAGCCTCTGCTGGGAACTGGCAGGCACAAAGAGAAGAGAGCATGGTCCACACGCCTCCACCTATCAGGAGAAGCCTGGGCTCCAGGGATCTTGCCCATATTTCTGACTGGATCCTACCTGTCCCCTCCACACAGCTCTGCACCCGCCCCAGTGGATCATTCGCTGTCTGAGACACCCAAGCCTACCACCCCTGTCTGTCCTCACTGATTGCCGTTGAAATCCTTCAAGGCCCAGCAAGCCCAGCAAGGGACAGTTCCAGCAAGCCCTCCCTTGGTAATCGCATCAGAAGCCTTGAGTCTGGTGGAGAAAGTGCAGAGCCTGCTCCACTCAGGCCACCGGTTCCTTTCCTGTCACCCCGTGAGTGTGCGTCTGTGCTGCCTCCCAGGGCCTCATTCCTCAAGGGCAGGAGCTCTGTTGTTAATTCCTCTGATCTCACAGGGCTGAGCATGCTCACGGGCCTGACAGAAAGCTGAGAGCTGAGAACAGACTGCACGTTTGCCTTTCTGAAGGTTCCACAATGCACCTGGGGAGGGTTGAGAGTGGGAATGTGGCCAGCTGCCACTCCACTCCAAGGATCAACAGCACAGAGACCCCAGGTATGTTTCCAGGCAAAACTGGATATCCCGGGACATACCAGTCTCTGTGTGGACAAAGCAGGAGGCAGGACAAACTAGAAGTCATAGCTGAAGTCAGCAGATGGCTGGTAATGAAGAAGATGAACGAATGCTGAGCTAACAGACAAGAGAGAGACCTTCAGTCTTGGGTGGCCTGGTGTAGGTAGCTTAACCTCTCCATCCCTTAGTGTCTGCCCTATTGGAAGGCAACCTGTCACAGAGGTTAGGAGCATGGATGTCAGAGTGAGAACTCTTGGGTTGAAATCCTAGCCTGGCTGCTTTCCTGTTGTGTGACCTTAACCAAGTTACTTGACTTCTTTGGCATTATGTTGTCATCTATAGAATGGGAATAACAAATAACCCCTGCCTGGATGGCGTGAAGTTTTTTCAAAACATTAATATAAGAGAAGCATTCAAACAATGCCATCTCATGTCCCAAACTGGAGGTGGCTTGGCTTACTGTGTGACCTCGTCCCATGTCCTAGAACACTGTTCTGTGGACAGACCTTCATGGAGCTGAGTGGAATGAATCTTGAGTAAAATAGACAGATCACTTTCTAGAAAGGTGGTGCCCAGCTACAGGCCTTTCAGAAAAGCTGAGGGAATATCCATTTCACTGAGTCACTGTTTGCCAGCAGGGCTGTTCTAATTGTCAAAAAAAAAAAAAAAAAAGGTAACTTGGAGTTTGTTTTTGATACCAGGGATTGAACCCAGTGGTGCTTAACCATTGAACCACATCCCCAGCCCCCTTTTGTTTATATATATATATATATATATATATATATATATATATATATATATATATATATTTTTTTTTTTTTTTTTTTTATTTAGAGACAGGGTCTTGCTGAGTTGTTTAGGGCTTTGCTAAAGTTGCTGAGACTGGTTTTGGACTCGTGACCTTCCTGCCTCAGCCTCCCAAGTCACTGGGATTACAGGAATGAGCCACCGTGCCCCGCCACCTTGGAGTTTTAAAGAGTTTTTCCACTTGCAATAAGTTTCAGCTCTTTTTGGCACGTAAACTGGTCATTAGCTGTATTTGTGAACGACCACTTCCTCTTCCCTTTCCTGCCCTGAGGTGTAGGGCTCTTTAGTCTAGGGAAGCTCTTCTCCTAGCATTAATACATGAATTTTATTTTGCCATATGTACTGCAAATATGCACATATGTTTTTAAAATCCCTTAAAAGTGAAAATTTCATTAAGAAACCTAGAATATTTAGTCCTCCCCTTTCCTCCCTCTTCTAGCATTTTATCCTAAGAAGATAATCAGAGTTTATTATCCAGAATGTTCACTCTCATGCCATTCATATTAGAAGAAATAGGAACTACCTAAAATATAATGTATTATGGTACATTAACATGAGTGGATATTATCCAATCATTAAAATGAGATTTTTCTAAGAATGATGAGCTCAAAGATAAAATGCTGTGTTAAAGGCAGCATAATATCCAAAATAATTTCGATTCTTTAAATTAAAAAATTACACATATGCTTTAAAAAAGTTTGCAAGAAGATACATCAAATATTCATATTAATAATATTAAATGTTAATAATATTAGAGTTATTTCTGAGTGGTAGAATTTTACTTTTCTGACTTTCTAAGTTTCCTATAATATATTAATTATCTTGTAACTAAGAGATTTACATACTTAGATCAGATCAGTCCCTCAGTTCTCAGCATGTCACAGAATTACCTGAACAGCTGCTGTGCCCCACACCCAGACTTTCTGAGTTGGTAGGTCCAGATGGGGCCTGGGGCCCTGCATTTCTAACAAGCTCCCCATCAATGGGACCAGCTTCTGCTGCTGGTTCAGGGAACACACTTTGAACACCATGGTTCTATAGTAAAGGTATTTCTCCTCCTGTGGCCTTATCTCCATCTAGATTGAGGAGATGACAAACATGAGCTTCTGATCTTTTTAATCTTTGAAGACGGATTGTTTCTACCTAGTGAGAAGAAACCAGGCCATCACCAGAACCCAACATGGGCGAGGCGCCATGCTGCCAGCCCCACGTTCCAGAAGAACTGCGTCCCATATGTTCCTTTCCTGAATCCACAGTGCATCTCCCCTTCTTTCTCATTTTTCTGACCAAGTGAACCTGAAGTAAGGGGGGCTTTCTCATTTTGAATTAATTCTCTTTTGTGACTGAACATAACTCTGGGAGGATCTCAGCACCTTGCTTAGGTCCATTATAGGTGCCTGGGACAGGCGAATGGTTTGCTTGGGTCCCTCCTGATCTCTAGGGAGTGTCATGGGCTCAAAGGAACCCTCACGAATCTTGCATTCTTGTGTGAAGACATATAAAAACACATGAGTATAATAATGATCTCCTTGATGGGGATGCATGCTCTGGAAGAAATAAAATAGGAATAAAATTGCAGGTGACTTGGGGTTGGGGAGCTACTCTATTTGGGGGCTCAGAGAAGGCCGCTGAGTCTAAGTGTATTAATCCTAAGTGAGTCAAAGGGATAGACTGGGCAGACTGCGGAGGGTCCCTAGACTGGCATTTCTCAAATTGCCATGTGCACACAGCCCAGGGATTTTTCAGATCTAGGGTGGAACCTGAGATGCAGTAATTCCAACATGCTTCCAGGTGGGGTCCAAGCTGTTGGTCCCCAAGGATGTCCCTGTCTGAGCGGTAAGACTTTATAGTCTGCAGTGAAGAACTGGGAATTCAATCTAATCACAATGGGAAAACATTCAGGGGTTTGAAGCAGGAAGTGATAGTTCCTATTTGTGTTTTAAAAGATGATTCTGGGGAGAATGTGTGGGAGGCTCTGAGCAGAAGTAGGGACATCAGAGTTCAGCAGCAGCCGGGGGTGCCAGCCCCCTGGGGGCGGCAGTGGAGGTGGAGGAGGCCGCCAGGTCCAGGGTGCATGTTTGAACAGGGGCTGGCAGGACAAACTGAGGGACCGGATGCTGCGGAAGCAGAAAGGATGGGGCGAAAGACTCCAAGCTGTCATGCGCCCACCAGGCATGTCTACACAACCCCAGAGAAGGGGCAGGATCGTGCTGACTCCTGCTTCTGAGCTCCCAGGTGGCTTTTTTTGCATCATGCACATGATGCCAAATCAGAGTCCCAGGCCTTTCTGGACTTGCCTCCAGATGGTTCTGAGAAGAAACATACTCCCTTCCCTGGAGTACCTGCCCTGATAGGAGGGAGCAGGGCATGAGGGCTCTGGGGACCCAGGAGAGTCAGTGGGCACCACAGGAGCCTCTGCCAGACTCTCCCAGTCTCAGAAGGCAGTCACTCTGCACGCTGCTCCCATGCTTCCTGCAGAGCTATGTGCTGTTCTTCCCTGTCTTGCTCCTCTGAAAAGAGAGCTGTCCCTCAGAGACAGATCCAGGCCTTCAGCTGGCCATGACCCAGCAATGGTAGGTGGAAAAGAAGGAGGTGGACCATCCATCTGGTGGCAAAATTATGACATAAATGGCTCTCAGACATCTGTGTTCTTTTTCCTGGGCAACCTGTGTCCCTCTGCTGTCACCAGAGTCAGGGGACAGGTGACCTTCCCAGCTGCTCTTGTTGTGTGCCTTGAGCCTTCTTAACTCTTTTGCTTTTGAAGGCTGGTCTAATGATATGTTTCATTTTAAAAATATACTTATCGTATCACACTATTAAAGGCAATTTAACGGATGTGCTCCCTAGAACCTCACCTCCCTCCCTTTTAAATACACCTAGTTCCGCTTCTTGGCTCCCTCGGAGCCTCCCATTTACATACACTGAGTCACAGTGGCTCTAGCAGGGTGTTGCCCTCGTGCAAATGGGGCTGTGGACTTCGCTGTGTGTGGAACTGATGGGCAGATTCTCATGGAGAGTCTTGGACTCAGTGGACACTGGGGATGGACAGAAGCAAGATGATAAGACCAGTGGTGTAACCCCCACTGGGCCTGAGAGTTGGGTTTGTATCAAGAAGTAAAGACTTGGGAGAGAGACTGAGGACTGTGGGGCCCTGGGCCCTGATGGCAGATGGGCTGCAAAGGGAAGGTGAGTGCTGTGCTGGGTGCAAGCGGCTCTGGTGTGCAGCAAGCTCAGGCGGCCTGGAGTGGGGACCCCTAGATGCAGAGGCTGAGGAGTTAACATCAGAGCTGACCGGTGCCTGGGGCCTGTGAGAGGCTGCGGTCCTGGTGACTTGCAGCAGTAACAGGTTTCCTGCTGGTGCAGGGAGGTGGTGCCAGGCTCCTGCAGCTGGGCAAGCCGAGCTCGAGCCATTGCAGTTGGTTCTTAATGTTTCTGTGACCGATATCCTGGAGACCGTGGAAACTGAGCTCTATTTGGACAGACGGCCATGCTAGCACAGAGCAGTGGAGGCCCAGCAGCATGGCCAGCATGATTTCCAGGCTGTTCCTTCTTAGCCAACAGAGCTTCACAACCCTGCCCCACGTTTCCGGGCAGTGTCTGGATATGTCCCTTGGATGGTGTATGACACTGAACCGAGCAATCAGTTGACAGTACCATTCTCCTATTTTGGTCTACATGGACAGTTACTAATTTTTTTTTCTCTTTCATTATAAGGATGGAGTGGTTGTTTTATCTTTATGGGAACAGAGCTGCTAGAGCCAGCGTGTGGGAGGCGGAGGGCGGAGACGAGATATTCTATCCTGCCGGTGAGCAAGCGCCCTGTGTCAGGGGCCTCTCAGCTAGCGAGCCATTAAACCATGGTGCCTCGTGGTGACAGCCACTGCAGCGAGAAGACCCAGAGCAGCTGGATCACAGGGATTAGGCTGACTTCACACATTACAACACGCTCCATGAAATATCTGAAATGGGCAGTGAAGTTCAAGGGGTGGAGCTGGGGCAGGGGGCATGCCAAGGGCGAGAGGAGGGTTATGGGAACCAGAGGCCCAGTGGATACGAATAAGATTTCCCTGGGTTGGTGGCTGTGGAAGGGCCGGGTGTGTTGCAGAATCCTGGTCCAGCTGTGCATACAATCCACCCCACGGGAAGAAGGCTGCCCACGCCTGAGCTCCTGAGCCTTATACAGGCTGCAGAGAGTATACAGATGAGCCACCGGGGTAGTTGCCAGGAGCAAGGTTAGTGGTCAGCTGTCAGTTCAGGACAGCCCCCAAGTGTTGTCTCCACTGGAAAATATCACTTGGTCCTAAGTGACTTCCTTCCAGGGACCATCCACATTCAAGGACTGCAGGGGGCATCCGAGGCACTGTAAAGGCCTGGGCATTTTGACCCAACTTGGAAGAAACTTGAAGGGTCATTTCAGGTCCAAAGGTCCCCATGGGGCTGGCTAAGACTGCGGGGCTGTCTTTATTGTGGCTTCTCCCTCCACCCCTCCTGCTGGCTCCCCCTGCTCCACGCAGGAGTCCATCCCTCAAATATCCTGCACATCAAACTGCTTCCTAGTCGGTTGTCCAGAGAACAGGAAATACAATAGTGAAAAAGAATCCACACAGCAACACTCAAGGTTAATTCTGTGGCTCATTCTCCAAGCACGGAAAGAAAGGATAGAAGTAAGTGCTTCAAGATGCATCCTTAAAATATAGCTCTCCCTAGGAAGGTTTATGGAAGTTCATATTAATGAATTTGTAAGACAATACATGTAGATTGTATTGTTGATTAATACCAAGAGTTGTTTCTTTCATATTTGGGGTATAATGCTCCGCTCTGGGGTCGCTGATGGACAGGTATGATGTAGCCTGGGGACAGTGAGATGCTTTCTTCCCTGCAGGGCTCAACTAGCAAAGAAAAATGCCAATTAAGGCAAAGCTGTCTGCAAGGAATCATTTCAGTTGTCACGTTAACCCCATGACCTGGGGATCACAGGGTAGGTACCACCGCCTTAACTCTCCGGGCACTCTGGGCCCCTTTAATTGGCATCAGTTACTTTGGGGCAAGGTGACCTCTACCTAGACATGTCAAATTCTCCTGACTGATGAAAAAGATGAGCAAAGCCAGCAGTCTGTCCTGGCTGTGACCAGAGGGCAGCCTGTGTGGGAGGAGTGGGAGTAGGTGTCCATGTGGACACAGGGCACGTAGACCTTCACCCACTGCTAACAGCACAGGCTGGAATAGACTCTGTGCCACAGTCCCCAGAGCCAAACCAAATGCAGCCAACCACGCTTGAGAACCGTGGTGTTCTGTTGTCAATTCCTTTTTCAGATGCATTCATAACTGAATTACTGTTTATCATGTTATTGATAAAATTAATCATCACTGTGGAGGAGCCAGCTGGGTCGGGGTGGGTGATCCCACATGGCCACCCTGCAGTCCTGGCCTGTGTGAGGACCACAAGGGCCTTTGGACACAGTAATGCAGGGCGTTTGGGGGTGGTGGCTGGATGATCCCAGGATCCTGGGATGAAGGCCAGGCACTTACACTCAGATGGCCGATACCTGGGGATCCTCTTGGGATACTGGTTGGCATTTTTGTTTTGGTATCAATTAAGTGCTGTCTGAGCCAGCCCCAGAGTCTCCAGTTCCTCAAACAGCAGGAGAGGGTGAGAAAATAGGACAACGAAGATAAATTTTTGGGAAACAGGAGGAGTTTTAACATTAATTGGGAAGAAGGCCCCTGACCTGTGCCCTCTCCCAGTGACTTTGGGAGCAGCAGTAGCCAATATGGGGAAGACCAGGAGGGAATCTAGGAGCAGGCCAGGGTGGGCTATGATTGCTCTTCTGCACTCACATATTAATCAGTGGTGGCAGAAGAAATGTCAAGGTCATGAGCAGAACTGGAGAGTCACAAGGGGAAGGGGGTTGGGGCTTAGAGATGTGTTGCATGGGAGAGAGCTCTGAGTCAAAAACTATTTTCAAAATTAAGGTTACAATGTCACAGATACGTTGCATAATTTATCTTTTGAATCCTCTCCTCAGCTGGGAGGGCGGCAAGGATTATTCCACTGTACAAATAAATACCATGAGACTTGGATGTTCTAAGAAGTCCACGGTGACTCAGTTAGAAAGTGGACGATCTGAGACTGGAACTCAGGTCCAAGTGGACTTACACCCAGTACCAACCTCCTGCCAGCCACAGAAGCCAGGGAGATGGGGCTTGTACTCTTGAGTCTCTGCCACCGACTTGCTAGGGAACCACCTGAATAGGGTGCGTGGAGAGTCCTCTATGCCATGATGTGAGCCACCATTCAAAAGCAACCTCTTTAGGGATTCTTCTAACCCTAGAGCCACTAGGGAAGGATGACAGGACAGTGATTGTACTGGCTATAGTGATACAATGGCTGGTGAGGCACTCAAACATCTTGGCAAGTGTGGCCTTGGCAGTCAAGCAGACCCATATTCTGACTCCACTGTACACAGGGCAAGAACTTCTGGACCAGGAGGGTTTCTGATACCCTCACGTTGCTTGCCTTGCCTTCATCGGAGAGCCCCATGCACTAGGGAACCCAGGGCAGCAGCGCTTGCCCAGGCAGCCCCACGAGACACTGTCCGGCAGATGTCCATCTGGTGTGAGTGGCTGCGCTGTGGTAGCCCACCGTGCAATCTAAGAATGTGTGGCATTGTGAAACTCTCTCCCTAGGGTGCCGTGGGCAAGCAACTTCAGAAGGGCCCTGCCAAGGGAAGGGAAATCAGCGTGCAGGTGGCAGACAGGTGGCAGAGCCACTGCAGGAACACGTGAGCACCTCCGATCAGACTTTTGGAAGCTGTGCACATTTGGTCAAGACTATTCTTTGACAATATGTCATTTTTATCATGTTTGATCTCTACAAGGCATATAATTTCAGAAGTTCATATAATGGTGTTTTCTATTTCCTTTATTACATCTCATGCTGATTCTCCCCTCCCCCATATTGTTACCTTTTCTTGATTTCTGGTTCTAATTGCTTCAAAAACTCTATTATAAGACAATTCTTTACCACAACTTCATCTAAGAGCGGGCCAGGATTTTGTCATAGGCAGATCTAAGGAGTTTCTGATTAAATAGATCAGAGGAACTCTGCCTTTAACATACCCTCTAACCCCCTGAGACTTAAAGACAGCCAGGTGCCCCTCCCCTCTGTCTGAATCAGAGCAGTGCTCAGAGCCCAGGCCTGGACAGTGACCACCAGTGGCTCCTGAATCCAATCACCTGAAACCAATTGTGGTCTTAAGCCTTCCCTGTTATCCAAAATCAACTTATTTTCAAAATTCCGGGGGAGATCCTATCTTTAGGAAAGCTCTCATTAGCTTCATGATGCTCAGGGACACCCGCTTGAAATGGGTCACCGTGACCAATCCTGGTTTGTCGTGTGAAATTGCAAATGCACATTTACATTGCTCTGGGGTCCAGGGAAGCCTCTGAGGGTGGGTGTGAGACAGGAGCGAGGAAAGAGTCGCTCCATGCCTGGTGGGAGCGAGTCTCCCAGAGCGGCTCCAGGACGGACCTAACCTGGCCAGCCCCAGGCAGGAGGGAAGGGGACTTCTACTCTCCTGGCTGGACACAGGTCAGAGTGACCACCGGCAGCCTTAGGACAGGGCAGAAGGCGGAGTTAGCAAGGGAAAAAGAAAGAGCAGGAGGAAAAGGAGATGGGGGGTGGGGGGGGTGGGAAAGATCTAGAAGGGAAAGCAGGGGAGGAAGGCGAGAATGGCTTCACAAAGGTGCAGGCTGCACGCACTAAGATGCGCAGCGGGCCAGGCACTGACGAGTTCTCCCCTCAGTCTTCTGAGGCTTCGTGCCCATTTTACACAGCGCAGAGAGGCTAAGTACTGAGGCCAACATCAGAGCCTATAAACGACCGGACACACTGGAACCAGGACATAACTGCACAGTCTGTGTGATAAGACTTCCATGTGGGGACTACTCAGAGCACCTCTCTGAGGCCTCCCGGACCCCGTGGGCCACAATTCGTCTGGCACTCCTTCTGTGTCATTCATCTGGGGGGTGGGACCACAGACCCTTGCTTCCTTCTGGTCTTACCTGGCTAAACAGATGACAGTCCTTCAGAAGGGAGGGGGGACCTGTGTGTCCTGCTGGGCCAGCAGGGCCCTGGTGCGCAGGTTAGGTGCTTCTCTGCCCTTGCTGATCAGGCATCTCCTGGGACAGCCCTGGCCATTGGGGAAGGTCCAATGGGCCAACATTTCTCTTCCAAGGGCCCCATCTGTCCCTCCTTGGCTCCTTACAAGAGAGCCCACTTGGCCTTTCATCGCAGCAGGAACTCTGGGTTTGGCTGATATCCTGCCCCTCTCCCCCGCCTGCATCTGCAGAGCTCACTCCTGTGTTATTGGAAAAGCTTCCAAGAGCTGGAGGCCAGATCCACTCAACACGCCACTGGAGTGTGTGTGGGCGGGGGGAAGTGGGGAAGCTGCCCCCCAGCAGGAGACCAGAGGGAGAACCAGGCAGCCGACTGGAGCATCCCACAACTGTGTGTCCACCAGAGCTGGGGCAGAGGCCACCCAACGACACCAAGGGGCACCCTCTCCAGGGCCTGAGCCATCTGGAGTAGCCACTAGTGCCATTTATCCTCCAACCTGCCCAGGTCACACCCAGTATTTGTTACCTCAAAGAAGCCCAGTGCTTATGAGGAGGGGGACCTTTCTGCCTGCTTGAGTATCAGCCACCTGTTTCAGTCCTGTTTGTCCTTTCAACAGCCTCTGCATCTTCCTGCCATATGTGACAAAGTGACTGTCCTCCCTAGAGTACCCTCACTGCATGAGGTTGATCCTGTGCACAGGCCTCATGAGCAGCTTCCACATCGTGTGATCAGAGTTTGAGGGGGTCTACTTCCCACTTCCAGCATAGACAGCAGGTTCCACGCTGCCCAGGGGGACTGTTCACTTTCTCCTTGTGCCTGATTCCCACCATTAGGAACATGCAGGGAACAAGTTCCCTGTTGCAAACTCGAATACCCTGTGCATGGCTGGCGTCTCCCACCTGTAGGTGAACCAGTGTATAGCTGGCTTTTTCCTAAACCAGGTGGGATCCTTAGAATCAGGGGATGAAATGAAAACTTGGAAGAAGTGCCAAGAGTTTATAGGTGGCAGCTCAGGGGGTGGTGGTGCTGGGAGACAAAATGATTCCTGGGTGGGTGGGCCCAGTGGGCTGGGGGATGTGAGCAATGGAAGAAAAACAGGAAAAACACTTTTTTGTAAATGCCTGTTCCCTGTCCCCTCACCTGGCTAGAACCCTGAAGTTTAGAATTTAGGCATTTGCTGAGGACACACACACACACACACCCACCCCACAGAAAGTCCAGAGGAAAGTACAGATTGCCCAGAAAACTGCCCCAAACATGTTCCTTTCAAAGCTGCCAACTGGGAGGCCTCTTGATCAGCTGGAGGCAGATCAAGCCCATTTCCTTTTATTGCAACTTCCACCCTTCTAGAATTTCTCCCTCCTGCAGGTCCAGGCCACAGAGACATTAATCCCTATTCAAATGAACCCTCATGTTCTTCAATTGCACGCGTGCGCACACAGAGACACACACACACACACACACAATCTCAAAACACTCCAAAGCAGCAGCTCTAATGTAATCTTGTGTACACTCGCCAGGAAGGGAGGGAGAGGGCTCTGGGCATCTGCGTGGAGGCCAGCCTCAAGTTTCCTCACCTGGCCTCTCTCTTGTTGGAAGGCAGAAATGCGACCCTTCCTTCCCTCCTCCCCCCTGGCCCTCCCTCCAGCAGCTTTAATAAACACTGATTATTTCAGTCCCCAGAGCACAGCTGTCCTGTGAATTGTCCAGTCAGGGTTATGGGGTGGGAGCCAAGGCTGGAGCGTGGAGTTCAGATCTCCAATCAACCCGCCCTCCCCTCCCTTCCTCCGCCTGCCTGCTCCTAGCAGGTGGGAGTTGAGGGGGAAGGCATGTCTCTGGCTGAGACTGGGGATGACAGAAGCACTTTCTGAACGCCTGAGGAGGGCCAAGCCCCAGCGGGGGAGGGTGGGGAGTGGACCTGGCAGGCAGGGCTGGAGGTGGAGTGCCCACTGCACGACCTACCTAGGAGAATCAGGCGGAAGACCCTCCTTCATCCAAATCAAGGAGCCCTGAAATCGCACCTCTGGGGATGAGCCTCAGGCTGCTTCTCTGCCTGAAACGTGCCGGTACATTATTTGAGGGAGGAACAGCTTTAGTCAACTTGTTCTCTATAGGAGGTGTTTGGGAAATGTCGCTCTGGGCTGCCACCAGGCAGAGAAATAGAAGGAAGCAGTGAAAAACTCTGGGGGCCTCAAGGGAAGTGGGCAGGAGTGGGGAGAGGAAGTGGTACTAGGGCAAATCTGACCTCTCATGGTTGTGCAGGCCACCAGCCAGGGCAGCAGCCACAGACGGTCTGGTCCTTGCCCTCAAAGAACACAACTCTTGTCACCTAAGTGCACTTGTGTCGAATTATTTTCAGCACCAGTAGCCCCCTTTTAGGAGATCAGAACCCCCAGAAATGAATCAGCTTAGTGGAAACCCTTTGGAGAATTCCAGTCTGACATATTCCTCATTCAAGAAAGGTGAAGGAGGGTCAGCCTGTGTTCGGAGACTTCACCACAGTCACCTGCCTGGGAGAGTTGACTGCATTCCTTCCAGGGCAAGCCCCTGTAATCTTTCAAAAGGACTCACAGGTGATCGGTTGCCATGCATATGTTTAGGAACTGCTAGACTCAGCACTAGCTTGTAGGTGAAGAGTCCATTGGTAGCAGAACCAGGTCCAGGATGCTCTTGGGTCATACAGACCAATTCTATTACAAGGAACTACTGGCACTGAGGTTTGGTTCTACAGAACACGAAGCCACAGAACAGCTAACAATAGGACATTAGCATGTCCAGATGAAAGGGTTTTTATAATCTTTGGTGGTTTTAAAACAAGGTGAGTTCCCCTATCCACTTGGCTCCAAGTTGTCTCTGTTTACTGTTGGCCCCATAAAAATGGCATAAACTTATTCCACTGCAGATCAGGAATACCAGGGGGAACAGAGGCCCCCCCAGCCACACAAAGTAATTGCCTGTGGAAACTTAAAGAAAAAACTCAGTCTAGAGCTCAAGGAAATATCTGGGTAGGTGGAAGTCTCCAGAGGCCCAAAGGACTCTCACCACAGCTATGGTAAACACGACTGAGTCGATTCCAGAATACCTCCTGGGTACTGCTGCCGTGTGCATACAAACCCGCAGAAAATAGGATGGCTACAATGAAAAAGACATTATCAACAAGTGCTGGCAAGGATATGGTGAAGATGGAGTCTTCGTACACTACTGGTGGAAACGTACAACGGTGCAGCCACTTTGAAAATCAACCTCATAATATCCAAAAGGTAGAGTTACCATATGACCTGGCAATTCCACTCCTTGGCATAAACCCAAGAGAAATGAGACCTATTTCCAAACAAAAACCTTGCACACAGATGTTCAGAGCAGCATTATTTACAAAAGCCAAAGTTGGAAATAACCCCAGTATTCACCAAATGGCAAATGAATAAATACAATGTGGTTTATCTATACAAGGAACACTCTTCAGCAATAGGACCTGAAGGACTGAGCTGCATTATGAGGTGGATGACTCTGGAAAGCATTATGATAGTTGAAAGAAGTCCATGACAAAAAGCCACACGTTATGTCCTTCCATTTGTATGAAATGTCTGGAATAGGCAATGTAATAGAGAATATAGATAATTGCTGGACTGGGGGTGGGTAAGGGCTTGGGGTGAATAGGTCGTGACTCCAAACAGGTACAAGGGGTTCTTTTTGGTGTGACAAAAATACTCTTAGGGGGCTGGGGAGATAGCTCAGTCGGTAAAGTGAACCCAAGGCCCTGGGTTCAATCCCCAGCACTGCAAAAAAAAAACCTCTTAATATGATTATGGCAACAGATGCACACCTGCAAATATACTAAAAACCACGGAATTGTCTACTTTAAATGGGTCAATTGTATGGCAAGTGAATGACATCTCAAGAAAGCTGTTATTAAAAACACAAAAATAAGGGGCTGGAGATAGAACTTAGTTGGTAGAGGGCTTGCCTTGCATGCATAAGGCCCTGGGTTCAATCCCCAGCACCACAAAAAAACAAACAAACTAAAACAACAATCCTTAGAGAAGGTCCTGTTATTTAGGTCCTGCTTACTAGAGGCAATTCCTGCTAGGATTTCCTGGGGCTAGAAGAAGGCAGGTGTCAACAAGAGCTGAAACCACTGTCACCTCTCCAGTGGACTTTATCAGTTACTTCACAAAGACCAGTGGGCCAATCTGTTATCTCCAGAAACAACTGAACGGAATTATCAGCCAGAGTCCATAGCCAATAAAACAAAAAAAAAGGACAAGAGCCTTGGGTGAGTGTGTGCACACATGTGTGCAGGCCACACAGTTTACCCTGAAGGTCAAGTCCAGTTATACGAATCATTCCAGAGGGCCACGTGTTCACCTGCATCTGTTCTGTATCTAATCTGACAAGACCGGCAGAGATTGTGTGCCATCTTCTGTAAGTTTGGAGTCTCCGAGTGGCTCTGCTCAATTTGTCCAGTGAATGAACTCACTTATTAACTGATGGATTATAGCCTCCGAGGGTTCCTGTCCCAGAGGGGCAGGCCGCGGCCAGGCAAGCGCTCCTGCTCTGTGCTCTCTGAGCACACAGGCCATGCTGCTCTTGGGGAACAGCTCTGATCCCGTGGGAGAGCTTCCTTCTCCCTCCTGCACAGTGGAAGGAGGTGCATGGGGGAGCGTGCGGTGGAAGGAGGCCCCACTTTGGCAGATCCCCTTCGGAGCAAGGCCAGGATGCAGGGCTCTTCCAAACGGAACAAAAGCAAGTGCCACAGAAGACAGCAAGCATTCCTCTTTATCTAAACACAGGATCGAGATGTGCAGAGGGAAAGTGAAATTATGCTTCAATTGTGAATGTCATCCACTGAAGATAAACTCTCCCTTCAAAGGAATTACTCATCACACTCTATCATGGTACCTCGGGGTCGATCAGTATTCAGATTTATTAAGCAATGACATACTGAATGTATGATATCAAGGACCCATTTCATCACCCCATTCCCGAAGCTCTTATTTATTTATTTATTTTTTTGCTTAGTCATGAGAAGTTTAGCAAGTTACAAATCAAAACAAAAACTAACAAGCATGCACCACACACACACCACAAAAAATGGGAGGCAAAAGCTTTGCATGGAAGTTGCTCCGAGGCGGGTGGCTTCAGAAAGGAAAAACATGATCTCTGACTAATATGAAGGAGACTCCAAATTGCTCTTGGCAACAATCTCTCCACCCGATTCCCCTCCCTCTATTCATCTCCGTGGTTCCCAGCCAAAGGAAAATAAACTGAACAGCCCTCTCCCTGGCCCAGCCTGTAGGTCTGCACGGGCTGAGCAAACAAATATCCCTATGCAATTATACACCTGTGTCATTGCTGTAAACACGGGACAGCCAGGCGGGTGCTCTCGCCCTTATCAAGTTGATCATCTCAGTATTAGGAGAAAATGCCTTTATTCTGTCAGCATGACATCAAAATGGAATGCACTTGTGACCTCAAGTTCAAGAATTTTTTTTCTTTTCCTTTTTCTTTTTAAGGAAAGGAAGAAGAAAGAAGGGAAAACTATCCTCCTGGATAGTTGGTGTCCCAGAGCATGACCCAGACAGGCAAGAACTCTGAGGTCGATTTATCAGGTCACTGTCCTCATGACAGAGATAGTTCATGTTAGAGATAGTTATCTCACACTATTACACCACTTGAGATGGAAGGAGAGTTAAGCGGCCAGATGTCCTGGAATATTTATGGCTGCTCCATCTCAAACATTCCTCTGACACCGTTCTATTAGGACAGATATGTCCAGTCAGCTAAAACAGAGAGGGCCTGGAGTGTGGGGAAATGGCACTGTCAATGCAGGGCTGAGCAGGTGGAGTGGTCTTTTCGGTTGAGTCCTGAACTTCCCTGGCAGGCCAGCATATGCTGTTCTAAGAATCATGGTTGGTCGCAGGTGGGGCTCTAGTCCTGGCTTTGCTCCCGACAAGTCCTATAGGGGCTTGAAGCCCCACAGAAGTCCAGAGTGTGTGGGACACACCATCCTGGCCATTGAGGAACTTGGCGGGTGATCAGGAAGGGGACACCCTAGGTCCATTTTCAGCTCTGCAGGCGTTGCTCCCAAGAGGGGCCAATCCTTTCCCAGGCTGCACAGGTCTCTTGTCACTTCCAGCTGGCATGTGCCAAAACTACAAACTCACTGCTCATTTTGGAACCTGCAACTGTAACCCTCAAACTGATCATATGAACAGCAGGGGCTCAAATGGCTTCCTGGACACTAGGAGCAGAGGCGGATTTTGCTGTGTGCACTCCACAGTGTCCCCTTGAGCTGGGGACAAGTCCTTGTAACTGCAGCATGGGGACAACTCCTCATTCCAACTTCCTCACCTCCTTCCCGGCTTCTTTGCCCCATCCCTCCTCTTTACCCAGGCAGAGGTGCCTAACCAAGCACTGCCTCACTCTGTCCTCTCAGTCCCAGGGAGGGATGTACATTTCTATCACTACTCCCCCGACAGAGGTCAGGGACCAGTGCTAATTTCTCTTATTGTTGAATGCTCAACGATTAATTAGCATGGCACCTGTAAGCACACGGTACACAATAGTTGTTTTGATTGATTGATTATAAAAAAATTAAGTTTCGAAAAGGCTAATCCCATGAGTAACTCATATTACTTTATATTGTTCTATAATTATACCAGAATAATTCCCATCTCCCTGCTTATGGTTTAAGAGTCTAAAAGATATGGGGTAATAATGAATAGCTTTGAATTCTGCCTGTCACTAAACTGTTGGATAGCTACTTAATCCTTTTGAGCCTCAGTTTCCTCATCTGCAGAGTGGGCTAATGATTCATATCTGACGGGGATGGAAGACTGGAGGAGATGATGTGTGCTGAGCAGCATCTGGCACACAGGATGTTGTCCCCAGGCGCCCTGCCCCTTGCCTGCCTCCTTCCCTCTCTGATTGATCTCCCAGCACTTCTTCAATAGGACAAACCTTATGTCCTGCAGCCTCCAGGCTTTGTGCTCTCTACGTCTTCCTCCTTCAAGTTCCTGCCACACTTACACCTAATTTTTGGAGATGCTGTGAAACTCTCCGGCCGCCAAGTGGGGCCAATCCTTTCCCAGGCTGCACAGGTCTCTTGTCACTTCTCAGATCCCAAAGTGGCTGTCCCAGCGAATGGTGGCAGGGCGGGCCCTCCTACTTGGTCCCCTCGCTTCCCTATGGCTGTACAATCTTATCCACCTGTGCTGGATGCCCCTTGGGATTGGGGCTCCAAGCCTGTGTACATATCTCTGCAGGGCTCAGAAGGAACTTGGTGGAATCCAGATTTATCAAGTTTGTTTGTTTGTTTATCGGGACTAGAGATTGAACCCAGAGGTGCTTTACTACTAGCTACACACCCACTCCTTTTACTTTTATTTTGAGACAGAATCTGGCTATTACTGAGGTTGGCCTCCAACTTTTGATCCTCCTGCCTCAGCCTTCCAAGTGGCCAGGGTTATGGTGCCCAGCAACTTTACCAAGTTCTGTAACTCAAGCTGAGAGCCACAGCACCCACTTGGCACAGGTGCCCCATGGTTCTGTGTAAGTGGCCCTGGTCTCCTATGCTGTCTAGCTTGTGATCTTGGGAAACTCACCTTGCCCTTTGGCCTTAGTCCCTTGCCTGTAAAATGGAATGGAAAAGGATGATGGTGGCTGCCCCAGACATGGTCCTTAGAGTGGGGGTGTGGAAGAGCTTAGGAAGTACCACCACACACGCTCCAGAATACCAAACCCATGGAGAGCGGCAGAGCTTGGGGGAGAAAGGGGATTTCTTTTCCTGTTCAGTTCAAGTTGGGCCTTAAGAGGACATGGTGGCAGCACCCAGGCTGCTTTCCTTTCCTAGGGGCTCCTAAGGCCTTTTTAGCCTGGAGTCTGGAGAGAATTTCACTGGGTGACGGCAGTGGGAGAAGGGGAGCTAAAACTTGAACCCGACAGGGCCTTTACCATCCCACCCCTTCCAAAAATTGATCTAATCCGGAGAAAACTGCCTGATTGCTTCAATCACTTCCTTTACATCGTCCAAATCCCGCGTTTCGCGGATTGGAAGTGGTCCGCCACTAGCTGGTGGAGGAACAGTGGGGACTGGGACTGGGGCTTCCTCCTGCGCAAAACCCGCACCAGCGGCTGAAGAGGGCATTCGCCCGCGGGCGCAGCCACAGCCCAGACCGCACCAGCAGGGTCAGAAACCAACTCCTGGGAGCCTTCACCACTGCGCGCCTGCACAAGCGCACAGGCCCCTGACACCGCACGCGGGGGTTGGGGTGGTGGGCAGATCTTTTTAGCTCCTTTCGCAGGTCGGCTCTGAGGCCGCTGCGCGGTCCGCAAGGACCCAGACCCTCGGGAGAGTGTCGCCCGCCCGGGTGCCCGCGGGGATCCGGGTACACGCCGCCGAGATCCCCCTTCCCTCCCCGCACTGGGCCGCCTCAGGCTTTTCAGGACTTCAGCTTGACTCGCCCGCCGCGGAGGAAGTTTTCCCAATCCACTCGCCCATGCCGGAGTGCAGGGAAGGCTCCAGCTGCGGTTCACACCGCGACTCGAGCCGGGGACCAGACGGGACTCCCTCCGGCGGAGCCTAGAGACTCCGGTCAATTCTGCCCGTCTCTGGATCATGGCTTCTGCCAAGTTGCGCTGGATTTTCTAACACCCCCCCTCCCCCAAGTTTTGCATCTGACATCTGACACTGGGGAGAATCGAGATGGGGTTTTGTTTTTTTTTTTTTTTTTTTTTTTGGGGGGGGGGGCGGTTATTTAACAATGTATATCCGCAACTGCTTTTAGGAGTCCCCTTACACTCTCTCGCTGTCCCCTCGCTCAGCGAGAGCCCGTCGGCACTAGCAAAGCGACCGGAGAGCGGCTGCGGAGCTCCAGGTTCTCTCCCGCGTTCCTCGGGGGCTGCGCGGCCCCGCGCCCCTGCCCCCGCTCGGGCGAGGTGGGGGCTCGCAATGTCTCGCGACTCCGCCACTCGCGAGCGCCGGCCCCAGCCGCCCCACGGTCCCCTCGAGGCGCCACCCTACCACAGGGTCTCCGCGGCGGGGAGAGGGAACGATCGCAGCGCCCAGAGGTGGGGGCCGCCAAGCGACGCCGGCCGAGCTCCCTCTGCCGCCCAGAAGGGCTGCCTCCCCACCGCCCGGCCGGGGCTCCCCGGAGCCCCGATCACAGCCCGGCTCAGGCTGAGGCCGCCGCAGACCCACCTGGCCGCCCCGGAGACGCCGCGCTGGTGCCCCGGCCGTGTCCTTAGCGCCGCCAGGGTCCGGGGCTGGGAATCCACGCGGCAGCGCTGCTCCGGGAGCCTGCCGCAGCCGGCGCGAGGTTGTCATTGATTCGCGCCGGGCGCGTTAAGCCATTCCAGGAGTGGTTTGGAGCGAGCACTCCCACCCCTCCCTCCAACCAGAAGTATTTGGCAGGCAGCCCCTTTCGTCCACCTGTACTGTTAAGCGCGGGACAAGGACCAATGTCACCGGTGGCGCTTTCTGCTTCACTTTATGACCCGTAAATTAAGCTCTTTGGGGGAAGGCAAAACAGAAACGAAAGCAGGAGGAGTTTTCCTTTTCCCTTCTTCTCTTTGGCTGCTGGCACTTCCCCCACCCCAAGAGTTCACAAAACGCGTTACCGTTTATCTCAAGGCAAAAGAAGCTTTTCAGATCATTGTTTTATTCAATTCTGGGTGTTTTCTTATATTTTTAGAAGTATTTTGTTTCCATTTGCCTGGAACCTGAGCCCAATAAAATGACTAGAATTATATGTTTTCTCCTTAAAGGGTCGTGATTGTAACTTAACACAGCAAACACTACAAGGATTTGTTACTATTCAAGTGACAAAAACAAAACAAAACGACAAAGTGCAGGTGGTGAGGACGGAATGCAGCTCCTGCCCACACAGGGTGACCTTGCAGGGCCTGGCCCAGGTGGGGTCACCAGGCCTGAAATGGGGGGTACCACTGCCACCTCTCTTCACCAAGCAACCCACACATCATACAGGGTGACTCAAATGGTAGCAAGAGGTTCCAGCCTTCCACATCCAAGGTGGGCCATCCATCCATCACTGAGAGTGTGGCCCAGCACCCTCTCTCAGTCTTTTCTTCAAACCACGCACCACACCCTATTTGAAAACTGCCAGCTGTGAGGCTCTGGCTGGCTGGCTCCACCAGGCCTCTTTCCCCTGGAACTGTCTGTTCACCTGGAGAAAATTGTCATTAACTCCTCAACGGCTGGCTGTTCTCAGAAAAGGAGGAGGAGCAGGGGAGAGATTCCTCCCTGCTGACCAGCTGCCCCTGTGCCCTGAATGAGTGCATACCACAGGAGACAGTGAGATGCTCAGCCTTCTGCCTCTGCCACATGTCCAGGGGCAGGCAAGGAGCCTTAAAGCACCTCAAAGCCAAATGTAAATTCCAAAGACTCGGTGGTCCCAGGACTGTGATCTGCAGAGCTTCTGAAACACAGTTCCCACTCAAGCATCTCCAACAGGTGCCCCCGTCTGAAATCCCAGTGTTACTGATTCATTTCTTTCGGGGGCCCACCCTGCCACCTAGCCAGGCACACCAAATTGCAGCAGGAAGGGTGTCTCTCTGTGTCACCCTAAAGGTTCCTCTAACATGATAAATGCCCGGGAGCCTGGGGAGCAGGCACTGAGTTTGTCAGCTCCTCCTCACCATGACAGGAGGGCCACGGCATGCTGGGGAGCGTGGGGAGGGAGTGCTGGATCAGGGAATCAAGCACCGAGGGCAAGACTTGGGCCCTTCATCAGAGAGAGTGTGGACAGTTTCCAGGATTGGAGGACTCCGTTTTCTTAAAAATCAGAACCCACACATTCCCACACTTCCAGGACACCCAAGCGAAAGAATGAGAAGTCAGATCTCTTTGTCCAAGTCACTAACTAAATATCTGATCAAATGTAACTTCATGCTCCACTCCCAGACCCAGGCAGGTAAAGGTGCCAACACACGACCTGGAGGGAATCAGTCTCAATGCAGAGTTGTTTGCCATGTGTCCACAAGGGATTTGCCTCCACGGCTGGCAGGTGGGTGGGTGCAGTGGGGTGCCACCCTCAGAGGCTTTCATGTGCAGGGCAGATAAGGCACAGGGGGACTGTAAAGTGTGGGGTAAAGTGCATACAGCACCGTCCGCTACTGAGGAATGGGAAATGACTTCCGCAGAAGGGATAGGAGCCCAAAGCAGAGAGTGAGGCAGGCTTCTGAGAGCAGGGCTCCAGGAGGAAGTGGGCAGGCAGGCCAGAAGTGTGTGCTGCTGAGTGCAGGAGTGCAGTCAGAGGCGGAGTGCAGTCAGGTGGAGTCTGGCTCAGGGGTCCTCTTCCTCTCCACAGGTAGAGCATCAGGTGGGAATCTATGGGATGGAGCTGGTTTACGGACAGCTTCCCAGGCAGGGCTGAGCCTACTTTGGAGGGGAGGGAGGCTTGGAGAACTATTTCGAAGCCAGCTGGAGAGGGAAGTGGGCTGAGGGGATGTGGGGGAGGGCTCCAGCAGGGAGGGGTGGGAAGTGGGGAGGTGCCCAACCCAGAAGCCCTAAGCTGTCCCTCCTCACAGGGCTCCAGCTCTGCTCTGGGTAGGCCAGTGGGTGGTGCCAGGGCCAATGACATTGCAGCCAAGATCCTGGGGGAGAGCTGGCTACTGTCCAGCCCACCCGCTGGGTCCTGCAGTGGACAGTGACTGTCACTCCTCCCTCCCCCTTAATCACTGTGTGTGCGCCCTGCTGGGACGCGCCCTTTAGAATGGCTCTGGGCAAAAAGTGGGGAACCCCGCCCTTCTGCCCCTCTAGCCTCACTTGGTGCCAGCTGCCTCCTGGGAACAGGAACATAAAGGAGGCCACTCAGAGAGGGCTGGGGTGGGGAGAAGGGGCAGGGAGGCTCCCAAAGCCACCCACAAAAGGGGCTCTGGGAAGGCCAGACTCTAGACCTGTGATTGTGCATTTTCTTCTCTGCCCCATTCCTTCCGGGGCCCTATTTGGCTTCCTCCCTCTTACTCACCCTGTTCTCAGGCTCCTTCCCTCCCACCCTGCCCCACCTCTGCCCCCACCCTGGCTGTCGCTCCACCTTCCTGGGTCAGGTCAGCCTGAACACTTGGAAACAGGCTGGCTTCACAGGCACACTGACTTTCATGGCTGGTCCCAAAACCCAACTCCTTCCTGTTCTGAAAGGGCAAAGCCTCCTGCTCCCCAGAGGCTAAGCAGAAGCACAAAGCCCAAATGCGCTACTGTCTTCACTTGAAACCCAGCAGGGTCTGGCTGTCAACTTCGTTGTGTGCACACAGATTCTGTGCACAGTGCACACATGGACACAGCACCTACTTGTACATGCACAAAGAGCTGTGTGGCCTAGAAATAGTGCTACTAATATCCACCGAGGGTCTACTCCCTCTCTAAGTCCTTGTAGCAACACCATGAGGCAGATCCCATTATTTTCCCATCTTACTGATGAGGAAATGGGGCTGGGAGAGGTCTTAAAACTTGTTCAAGGTCATACTGCATGACACATCATAAAACTGGCAGTCACACCTGTCTTCATGGCCCGGGTGCCCAAAGGCTACCTAAGCTCTGGCTCTTGGTTTAGTTCATGCCATTGGTTCCCTAAGGGGCTTGACTTTAGTGATATGTGCCTGTTTTTCCATCTGCTGAACAGGCAAGATAATGCTTCTTTCTGACCCCAGAGTGTGAGGGTCATGCTAGCTGTGGCCAGTGGGGGGAAAGATGCAGATCAGACTTCCACCTAGAGAATGTCCTCAGCACTGGGGAGTGAGGGTAACTCAGTCCAGAGGTGTGAGGCACCCTGGCTGCCTCCCTCTCCTTTCTGGCCCCTCTGCCTGCTACCCTGCCCCCAGTCAATCCGTCCATCAGACAGTCTCTTTTCACAATAGGTCTTGAATCTGCCCTCTTCCTGCCCACTGTGCTACCTTTCCCCAGGCCATGCCACCATCCCCTCTCGCTTTGACTTCTGAGGGGACCTCCTAATGCAGCTCCCTGATCCACTCCTGTCCTGCTCCTCAGTCCAGGGCCACATGGCTGCCCACAGTAATCCTCTTAAAACGAGCAGTTGGGGCGAGGAAGCAGTTGAGTGGTTGGGCCCAAGCTTAGCCTGTGCCAGGCCCTGGGTTTGATTCCCCAGGACCACAAACGAAACCGAAAATGTGCATCTGGTTGTGTTCTGGGCCCTTTGGATGTTCAACGAATGTTTCATTAAATTTTGAGGAAAACTCAGCCTGTTGGAGCAAGAGGAAGATGGTGACACCTCTAACACAGGGTCCTTCAGGGGAGGACCTCTTCCTTTGTGGCCCCTCCCGCTCCATCTGATAGCAGCCCCGTCCCTCCCTACGCTGGAGCCCCGGGTCCAGGGAGTGCCATTCAGGTGAGACTCAGGGAAATGTGTTCAACGTCACCTTGAAATAACAATCCTTTGTTGTTTAGCATCAAGAACAGGGAGGGGGCCACACATTGACTCTAAGCTTGCTTTAACCGTCCTGTATGTGTTCACTGAGTTTATTCGAATCACTGAGTTGCCCAGGCTACGTACAGTTCTGACCTGGTGTTTTACAGGGACGATCTAGTCATTGCTAGAACCCTCAAACTCCTCCACTCCTTCAAGCACTCAGCGGTGATCCAGAGAAGTGGCCTCCCAGAGAAGACTGGCCTTTGGCTGCCCTGTCCTGTGGGAGCTGGAGGGCAAGGGCTGTCACCCTAGAGGAGAGAACAGATACCCGCCTCCCGCTTCTCAGGTGCACTGGGGACCAGCTGGTGCTTGTCTGGGGAGGTGCTGACTAAGCACAGAGTGCTGGGGTGTTCTCTCTGGGGGAAGTGAGGGGAAAGAACCCTGCTGGGCGGGGGCACAGGAAGGGTCCTGAGTCTGGCCGGCTGCACCATCAACAGGGCAAGTGAGTGGGGTCCCAGCCCACTGCGCACAGCCCGAGGGCCCAGCCTGCCAGGGCCGCGCCCTCTTCTCAGATAGCCAGGCAGGAGGCGGGAGGGTGCCTGGCTGGGCGTGGGGCTGGGCCTGTCACCTCAGGAGCAGGCTGGCAGCCGGGCAGTGGGGGATGAAGGAGGCTGGTCAGAACCTGGCCAAGGTGGGGCAGTGGCAGGAGAAGGGGGTGACACCGCCTGGGGGGAGGGCAGATTCCCCCTCTCCCTCATTCCCTCTCCCCTTCCTTGCTCTTACAGGTAGGCACTATCTATCCCACCCCGCCACCCCAGGCTTGCTATGAAGCAGTAAGCGAACCAGTGTGGTCTCCCCTCACAGAGCTGACCTTCTAGAAGGGGAAAGACAATAAACAGGTGTGCATCTATGGTGACCTCAGGTGGGTGAGTCCAGTCATGTACCTCAGCTGCTCCCTTGGGTAAACCACTTGTCATCTCTCACAGCCTCTCACCTCAATGGATCCCCACCCCCAGGGACCGGCAGAGCAGGAATGATAGCTCCTTGTGAAGTGAGGAAACGGGGTTGGGGCGGGGAAGTGACTTGCCCAAGGTCACTCTGGGAGCAGTGGTGGAGCTGCCAAGGGCACACGGGCTTCCATGCCCTGCCCAGTGATCCCAGAAGCCAGCTGGACGCACCTCCACAGCAGGGGAGGCCTTGACTCTAGAGACACTACATTTATACACAGAAAACTAAGAAGAAATGAACGGAGAACTTCAACCTGGACAACTAATCTGCCTAATAGTAAAGGAACACTCACCATGCAGGAGGGGTCCCCTGCGGGTGGGGGCCACACTAGCAGCACACTAGCAGGCGTGACCCGTGGCCCCTCTGGTAAGCATGGTCAAAGTTGGCCTGTCCTTCCTGGGGTCCTGTATATCTGTGAGAGCCCCATTACCCAACCAGGTTATTGGGACCCTTGGCCATAACACATATTCTCTGGGTGTAGACAGGACTCTCTGACTCCCCTGAGTCCACTTCCCTACTAGGTCTTGTCTCTGAGCTGTCTCTTGGGCCTAACTCAGTTTTAATAAAAATTCTGCTAAGTTTGGGAAGCACCCCACCCACCTCCACCCCAGTATCTAATTACTGGGGCCTGCTGGCCTGCTTCCAGCAAGAAGCCCCCTACCCCACCCTCATAATAAATTTCTGCTGGTCCTGATTGAATTTAGAGCTGAGCACCATCTCTCTCCCCTTGTGCAACTGGCTCAACTCCAAATACAGCAAGAATAAGTGGGGAGGGGATGCTCTTATTGCAATAGTCCTGGATAGGCTTCCTTACCCACCTTAACGACTGTATGGATAATGTCTTCTTCAATGGCTATGATGCCACACTAGAAAGGATTGGACCCCCAGGACCCCAGGTGTGCCCCTCAGAAGGATTTGTCTTCACTCCTGACTGGAGTGACCAGGGATCAGCTGGTGAGCCTGTCTCCTGGTCCAATCCAGCGCTCTGATGACAGCCCTTTGAAGCATGGCCAGGATACATTTTGACTCTTAGGAGACTGAGTGTACTCTGAGTTGGGTTGCAAAGTACCTATTTGAGCAAGACTCTTCCTGGACGGAAGTCTTCTCAGCGCTTTCCTGGTGACTTATTCCCTGAGTGGGGAGGAGCAGGACATTTTGGCTCTCTTGTGAGGCTTCTCAGCCAGAGGCTGGGCTAGAGCCCCAGGCAAGGAGGTGGGGTTAGAGTCCTAGGTCTCTTTGTTTGGGAGGTATCATTAGTTAAGAGGGTGGAGCTTCTTGGTGGACTCCTCCTCCTGTAGAAGCCCTGTGGACAGGGCTCCACAGTCACACTTCAGATAGGGTGGATCCTCAGTGGCTCCCCAGACCCACTCCTCTAAAACCTCTGCCTCCCCATTGCCCTAGCTCCTCTTCCTTTCACCTCCTTCAGGGTCCCTCCCTCCCCCGTCTCTCTGTCCAAAGGCCCCCACCTTTCCCAGTCCAGTCCCTCAATTCCCTGCAACCAATTGAACTTTGAACCCCTGATTCTGTGGAGGCTGTCAAAGGACTCAGAGACCCCCAAAGCAGCAACCTATCAGGGCAGAAGAAAATCTTGAAAGTCTTTTCCAGGAATATTGGTAAAAGCTTTAGCCTTCGTACAGAGCATGTGAACTTAACTCGTTCCATCTGTCAGAAACCAACACAGATAAAAATAGGAAGTAGAGCGAAGACAAGAGCCGACCATGATGTGTAAACCAGGGAGTTTTGTGTTACTGTGTTTACATAACTCGTGGTCAAAATTTCAGAGTAAAAGCTGTAAGGTCTCATTTTGTGTCTCTGTGTATGTTTATGCATGCATGCACGTATGCCTATGTGTATGTGAAATTCTTCTACTTCCAGATGGTATTACCAAATTAATTTATAAAACCCTTTAAGAGAGTTCTAGTCAAATTCTTGTCAGTGCAAATGCAGTAGTCCCCCTTATCCATGATTTTATGTCCTGCAGTTCCAAACCCACTGTCCCAAAATACTGAACAGAAAACTCAAGAAATAAACAATTTATAGGTTTTAAGTTGCATGCTGCTCAGAGGGTTACTTGAATTCAAGTACAGTAATCCTGGGAGAGTCCATCTGATAAATGAAACGGCCACTAAGTATACAGCCAGTATACACCGGAACAAAGGGATAATTCAGGCCCCAGGCACGGCAGAATGGGAAGGCATGGGATTTTATCACGCTACCAGAAGGGCATCCTGGGGACCAGTGGAGGTCAGTAGTAGCTGAATGCTACAACACCAAGGGCATTTCATCACATAGATGTATCAGTTCCTATCACTGCAAGAAGGGTGAGTATAGTATAAGAAGGCATTCTGAGTGTGTGTGTGTGTGTGAGAGAGAGAGCACATTTACATAACTTTTATTATAGTATATTGTTATAATTTTTCTATTTTATTACCAGTTTTTGTTAATCCTTTACTCTGCCTAATTTATAAATTAAACCTTATAATGAGCATGTACATATTGGAAAATATCTATCTATCTATCTATCTGTCTGTCTATCTATCTATCTATCTATCTATCTATCTATCTATCTATCTATCATCTATGTATCTATGGGCTAGTACTATCCATAGGTATCCAGTGGTATCCATAGGTATGTTCTATGTTAAGTGCTTATATAAATCAAGTATTCCTGAAACTCTCAGGAATATCAAAACTAATCCAAATGTTTTTCAAGTTCATATAATTTAGGTATATCTTTGGCAAATAAGACTAGTTTTAACATTGTTGGTTTAATAAAACCAGCTATGTATTTTGAGTTATTAGCATTTAAATGTAATATGAGCATACATTTTATATTTGGCTTCTTTTTTTTAAGTTTTTTTCCTTTTGTGATTTTTTTTTTTTTTTTTTTTTGGATACTTTCCCAACATGCATGTTATAAAAATAGTGGATAAGGCAATGCCTTTAGGTGATGGCAAGCTTTGTTTAATGTGTTATGGAAATTTCAAGAACAATCCAATCAAAATTGTTAAGAACATATGTATTAAGTTAGTGTAGGTGGGTTAAAAGTTATATGAATGGACTTTTCAATAATAATTACGTTTTATAATATCTGGCTAGAAATGCTTTCCAATATCTTTTTAGTAACTTGCAACCTTAGATCTATGCTGAATTATGCTAAGCAACATTCAATTTCATTAAATGGCTGGATCATTTTTTAAAAATATATTTAGTAGTCGATAGACATAGTAACTTTATTTATTTATTTTTTAATGTGGTGCTGAGGATGGAACCCAGTGCCTCACACATGCTAGGCAGGCACTCTACCACTGAGCCACAACCCCAGCCCAGAATGGCAGGGTCATTTCTAAGTGAAACAAATTACTGAAAATTAATTACTAAGCACAAGTTTTAAGTTTGCATAATTTTGAGGGAGTGGGTCCCAGGGATTGAACTCAACCACTGAGCCACATCACCAGCGATATTTTTTGTATTTTATTTATAGATAGAGTCTCACTGAGTTGCTTAGCATCTTGCTTTTGTTGAGGCTGGCTTTGAACTCGTGATCCTCCTGTCTCAGCCTCCTAAGCCTGGAATTATAGGCGTGTGACACTGTGCCCAGCTTGTTTGCATAATTTTGGCTTCTTATAGGCTTTATATATTTGGGCCTATTAATAAACATGATCTTTCTCTATGTTGAGAGTTGCACTGTAAAACAGTATACACCTATAAAAAAGGTGAGATGATATAGTTATAACATTTGCTAGTCTGCTACAGAATCTTTGTACATGACAGACAATCGCCTATTCCAAATCTTAAATGAAATCTTGGCCTTCAACTGACCTTGAGATCTCCCAGAGAACCCCTGGAAAATTGAAAAGTTTTTTTTTTTTTTTTCTATCACTTTGTAAAAAGATATGTTAAAATGATTAAGTTTATTTGATATGTTGGAACTGCATGAAAAGTATCGTCAAATAAGATGTACTTAACCTTTACTATGGTATAGTCGCATGGGCAAATGTTATTAGTATAAATATTGCAGAAACTATGTAAGCGTCCTAGAAATTTGTCAATAACTTTGCTGTTCATGAGAAGTCCTCGATATAATGCTATCACTCATAATTAGGGCTATTGTCTTAAAACATCGAGTGTCACAGAAATAACCAACTTTTATGCAAATGAAGTCTCATCAGACCTTTAACTACAGTCCTCTTAAATATTTTGTCATCCAAGGATTGTTTTGCTCTAGTTTGATTCTTCTCTGCCAGGTTTGCCACCAACTATGGGCCAGAGTACTCTGTCTTTAACAAAAAGGGGCTCTCTCCGAGACCATGGACAGGAATGTTCCAGGTACTCTAGGCTCCAGATGTTGGCATTGCTTAAGTAACTGAGACTCTACCACTGGGCACAATCAGAATTTCCACTCTAGCGGAGAAACTGTCACATTCGCAAACCTGCTAACCCAAGATTAAAGCAAAGCAAGAATTAATTACATGAGAATGAGTGAACTGAAGAAGGATGAGCGTCTTTTGTGTAGAGTAATGCTGTTGGCTTTATGGAATCCTGTTTCTTTTTCTTTTAAGCCATCTGTAACTCACAACCATTTAGTAGATTACACTTTTGTAAATAGCAATGAATCCATTTTCTTTCTGCCTGATTCCTCCACAATTCAGGAACTCTTATTGAATGTTCTCATTTTCACGGCAATAGAATTATTTGCATAAGTTCCATAAAAATCTGTCCCTCCTTGTAACACGACATACTTGGAAACTCTATTTGTAACCAAGGCTTTGACTGAATGTCATATTTGAGACTGATGCCTTATCTCATGGTCATGTGACCAGACATGGTTGGGGAACCAAGGTTGACTTTGTGGAATACAGTCTATAAAACCTTCTCAGGTAAACCAGCCCCAAACCCAATTTACAGGGTCCCAAGCCTCTAACAGGAGTGGCAAAGTTGACTTCCTGGCAGGTCCAGGAACCTTAGGATACTTAGGGGATATCAAGAAGAGAGGATTCCCCCAAACCTATAGGCCCTGCAGGCATAATCCAGTGGCAAGTTCTTGGCTGAGCACCCAGCCTTGAGGGGCTTCTCAGGGTCCCATCTGAGGCTTCTTATGCAAATGTCCAGCAAAACAAATTTTAAAAGGCCTGCGTGGTCAGTCACCATGCTTGCTACATTTAATGCACATCATCGGGCCAAATCTCGTGAGACCAGACTTATTTTATAAACAAGCATAATCCTGCTTTGATTATCTTCAATCACAAAAGGGTGGCTGCAGAGAGGAATTTTATGTTTCAAAATGATAGTACACCCTTGTGAGCTACCAGCTTCTGTCCTGTTGATGGGCTGTGAGGTTTTATTATCCCTGCAGACCGGACTGGATCCTGCCATCTTGCACAGAGAGTCAGGGCTCCCTTTCCTTTGCTAGTGTTTGCCAGGAGGAGGAAAGGTAGTGGCAAGGATGGGTGAGGGGAGAGCAGGCCTGTGAGTTGTAATGTGCTCACGTAGGTTAACGTGTGAAGAGACACTGCATGGCAGTATCCGGGCTGGGTGGCTGATGGTTAGGTGGGGAAGGGCGTGTACCTGCAGTTTTTCTGTTGCATCAAGCACCCAACAGGGCTATGACACCTTCTAGGAAAGCATCTTCCTTAGCTGGCTCCAGCACACACGGGCAGAGGCTGACCTCACTCCTGGTCATTGTTCCATTAGGGGATCACTTTTTCTTTTTTCCAGTATTGGGGATTGAACCTAGGTCCTCACACATGCTACGCAAGTACTTTACTACTGAGCTGCCTTCCCAGCCCTTTTGGGGGGTCTGATGGGGGGTACCAGGGATTGAACTCAGGGTCACTTGGCCACTGAGCCACATCCCCAGCCCTATTTTGTATTTTTCTTAGACACAGGGTCTTACTGAGTTGCTTAGCACCTTGCTTTTGCTGATGCTGGCTTTGAATTTGAGATCCTCCTGCCTCAGCCTCACAAGCTGCTGGGATTACAGGTGTGCATCACCGAGCCTGGCTATCTCCAGCCCTTTTAAAATTTTATCCTGAGACAGAGTCTTGCTAAGTTACCCAGGCTGGCCTCAAACTTGCAATCCTCCTGCCTCAGCCTCCTGAGTGGCTGGGATTAAAGGCATATGCCACCATGCCCACTTGTTCATTAGGGGATATTGAGAAAAAATGAGCCAATACACTGCCCCTCTGCAGGAAAGGGCGATGGGTCAGCACAATCTCCTCTGCCACAGTACGGGGCCAGTGAGACAGGGACCTTGCAGCTGAGGCTGGTCATTTTGTATGATCCAAGGTTAGGTCTGGAGGATGGACAGGGGAACAGAGGAGAACTAAACTGCTGCTACAAGATCAAAACAATGGACTTGGCCTCCAGCAAGGACCACTGTCCACTCCCAAGGACGGGAAAATAATTGTGATCGTTGTAAGCATCGTGCTCAGCGCTCTGCATGCATGATTTCTCAATTCTCAACAACAATCCTGTGAAGTCCATCTATTATTTTCTCCTCTTACAGAATGGCAGTTCAGAGCCAGGATCTGAACTCGGGTCACATGTACCCCTCTAAAATCACTTTTAAGCCTGAGGAACTAGATAAGGTGGCTCTAATGCAGCGGGGGAAACCAAAATAAGGCAGAAGGAAAGCTCCGTTAATCATAAAAGAGGTAAAACACAAGACAAGGCCCTTGCTTGAGGCTGTTGGTGTTATTTGGGGGCTTCTCCTAGCAGGGAATAAACTGCCCTCTGTCCAGCGTAGTTAGCAGGATTACCTAGCTGCAAGTTCACAGACAAACGCAATTTTGAAGCCCTTGATAAAGACTTTACATCTCACTGATGGAGAGTAGAGGTTCACCAGCCTGGATTGTGAGCACAGAGGGTGGACTCGCAATGATCAAAGCGTGGTGTGTTTCCCAGATCTGGACGGATGGTTACCAAGCAGATTCCTGGGCTCCACCTCAGGCCACTGCCTCAGAATCCGAGCCCTGAATCTGCATTCTCACTGACAACCTGGGGCTGCATGCTGCAGTGGAAGAGGCAGTACTAACTGGTAATTGATTGGTTGGGCTGAAGTTTTGCCATAGTCAATGCCAGAGCTGGGACAGGAACCCGGGAGTTCTTATTCCTGGGCTGGGGTGCTGTTCCACTGCAGGGCTCTTCATTCTCTGACCGGGTGCGGGTGGAGGGGCATCAAGCCTGGCACACCACTCTCTCTGTTCTGGTCTCCCTGCCAGCTCTGGCCTCAGCCATGCTAGCAGGTCATGTTTCAGGGCTCTTCCTGGCTTTTTCGCCTTGAAAGCTGGGGCCCCTCTGCTTGGCTCGAGCTCCACATCCTCCGTGAACCCTCCTCTGATCAGGCCGAGGGGGGTCATTGCACACTTGCACTGTGGGTTGGATGTAGATAAGGGGTGGGGGAAGGGTGCTTGAGAGGGGGGAAGCAGTGGGACAAAGGTAAGGGACAAAGGCCAACCAGCCTGGTCAGAGCCATTGGGTGCACATGAGGGACAACGTGGTGGGAAAGTGGTTGGGGCCAGGTGATGGGCTGGGGTGCAGTCTTGGGAGTCCCAGTATTGGAGGTGTGGAGGTCAGCAACACACCTCATCTGCCATGTGTGTCGATGGTGACATGGTTGATGGTTGTTTATGTGGGTGAGCTGGGCTCTGGCCCCAGCAGAGTCCTTCACAGGGTGTCTCAGGTGGGCTTCCAAGGCCCTTAAACCCAAGTTAAGCCATACAAGGGTATGGTACGGAATCAGGGCCTGGGTCTCCTGTGCTTCTTATCTTCCACTGCTTGAGAGGATGGCTGCGGGGAGAAGCACCCTGGTGCTGAGGAGTGCAGAGTCACCGCCCCGCAAGGACGGCTGAGGCAAAGATGAAACCTTCGTGAAACGATGAAGTCAGTTTGTGGGAAAACGGGATTTGTTTTCACAACATTCCTCGAGCCATGGCTTGCGTAAGATGGGACACATTTGAACTAAAGGCAGCGAGGCCTCACTGAGCACTTGGTGTCGGGCAACGTGCTGAGTGCTTTACAAGTTCTATCTTATTTACTCTAGAGCAGCGCTGTGCTTTGGGCAGTACCATAACCTCCATTTTACCAGGGAGGAAACGGAGGCTGGGGATGGTGTGTCACCTGCCCCAAAGCAAACAGCTGTAGGTGGAACACTGGGCCCAGATGCCAGGCAGGGGGCATCCACAGCTGGGACCCTTGGTGCCTGGGCTGGACATGACCACTGAGAGCAGTGATGTCCCCTTCTCAAAATCAATCCCCTCTCTATCTTCCTCAAAAGGGCCTGGCCCTAAACATCTTCACCCTACCGTTCCCTCTGCCTTTGAACAGTAGTGTAGTGTATCCAGTTGAATTATGCGGGCTAATTGTCAATAGGTGAAGATTCAGCAATATCCGAAGCAGTGATGTTAATCCCTCCATTTACTGAACATCTAATACGAGTCAGGCAACATACAAAGCGCTTTACAGGCATTTTCTTAACCCCATTCTTTCACAAGTTTCGAAGGTAAGTATTGGTATGCCCATTTTACCAATGGGGTACCAAGGCTCAAAGAGGCTTAGAGAGTCTGCCCAGGGTCAGCTAGTGAGTGGACAGGGACCACACTGTCCGCCCCTTCTTTCTGCTTCTCTGCCTTTTGCTGGGTAATGCAGGGCCCAGGGGTGCAGGGGCTGGCTTCCTTGTGGGCATGCCTGATGACTGGGGCATGGAAAAGCTCCCTGTCACAGTCAAAAGGAACAAAAGGGAACAAGGAGAGAGGGAAGAGGAAAGGAGAAAGGTAGGAAGGAAGGAAGAAGGAGAGAGCGACAGAAGGACACAGGGATGCAGATGGGCCGTGTGTCAGGGAGAACTAAGCTGTTGAGGAACCATCCAGGCACACAGCTATAATTTCAACAGCTTTACATAAAACGGGGCACTGGCCACAGTGCTGGGGACCAGCTTGCCCGAGCTGCTCACTCCTGGATACAGTAAGGTGTGACCGATGTCTTGGGAACCTGGCTGTGGTCTTTGAGGTCAGAGCTCATTGACTCATAAAATGTTCTCGTGAGGGGAAATAAAGGTGGCAGTGTGCTCCTTTAGTTAAAACCAGTGGCTCTTTGAGCTCCTCCCCTTCCTTGGGGTTTTGGCCTTGATCTTAGCAGTCCTAGTGCCTGGAAGGTATGAAGAACCTGAGGGGGAGGCTGGTGCCGATCCTGTCAATTCCAGAGGCCCAGCTAGATAGAGCCTGAGAGGTCTCTGGTGGCAGAACACACAGCCAGCGTTCTAAGCTGGCCGGCAGGGGTCAGGGCCAGGCACATTTCCTGGCAGTGGGCTGTCACCTGGGGCCCTGACAAGCAGACATAAACAGGGGTCAGGAGTCCACTAAGCAGCCAGGAGAAAACAGTCTGGGGATGGAGCCCTGGTGGGGGTGAGTGGAGGCCCTGACAAACCACAAGTGGGCCTTAGGGGCATCAGGCGATGGAGGTGCTTTCTGGGCCATGTTGTCCTGGGCCATGCTCTGGAGCAGGGCAAGGCTGGGCTGTGACCAGGGAGAGTCGGGGAGTCCCAGGGGTGAGTAGATACTGACCGTGTCCCAGAAGCCAGGTCTACCTCACAGTGGCCTTTCTCCCTGTCTCCAAAGTCGGCCCGTCAGTCTTTCAGGATTCACTCTCCTAACTCCGTGGCCCTCCTGGGTCTGGCATTTCCTTTCATTTTAGAAAATAAACTATAAAACTTTGTGTTCCTTCATCTTTTTTTCCCCTACTAGTTTTGGGAATTGAACTCAGGGGTGCTTTACCAGTAAGCTGCATGGCCAACCCTTTTCTATTTTGAGACAGGGGCCTTACTAATTTGCCCAGGCTTTTAAATTGCGATCCTCCTGCCTCAGCCTCCTGAGCAGCTGGGATTAAAGGTGTGTGCTACTGTGTCTGGTGGCATTTTGTTTTTTATTTTAGCATTTTTAAAATTGTCAATGGAGCATTTATTTTATTTATTTATATGTGGTGCTGAGAATGGAACCCAGGGCCTCACACATGCCAGGCAGGCACTCTACCACTGAGCCACAACTCCAGCCCCTGGCAAAATACTATATACACCTTAAATAAAAACTCATGTGTTTGGGACTCTGTTATAAAGATAGGCTTTTTTACCCTGGATCCTTCACCAGTCATTTTATGGGGACCGTTTTCCCAGGATGCACTTGTCCTCATTCTCCATTTCTGTTTCTTACCACCTCATGTCAAGTCTTACCTTCAAGTGCCTCCAGCTGCCATCTGTGTCCTCTGATTAAGCCAGTCACCCTCTGAGCTACATTGTCACTACTAAATGCTCAAGTTCTGGTCTCCTTATGGGCATTGCTTAAACCATCTGAAAAGGCTTGTTTAACAGAAGTCAGAGAAACCCTACACCCTCTCCTGCTGTGCCAATCCTCACCACGCTGCCTCCTGGAGCCACCAAATGAGTAAGAGCAGGTACATACCTGGTCTTCACCAGCAGTCCTCCACCCTATTCCCATCTGCCACCAGGTCTCACGTAGGCTTAGAAACTAGAAAACTAAATATATTAGGACTATGCATAAAACAAGAGCAAATAGGCCCCTAGTGACCTATTGGCCTATGGACCCCAGGGGAATGTGTGTTAGAACATCTATTCTATGACCTGTTTGGGTCATTCACAATTATTTGATTTTCTTCTTAGGTTCTTGGCTCTATCCCAGATATAGGTGGTAGCCAGAGGAATGAGGCTTCCCTGTATCTCTCATATTCTTTACTGTGTTGTATGAGGATTCACTTCTTTAACATTTTACATTAGCTCTTTCTTGATGCTGTGATATTTGTGAGGGATGGTCATCTTGGTGGGGGAAGGCGACCGCTCCTGAGATCCTCTGGCTGGGCTGAGAACCACTTTAGGGCAAACAGGGCTAGAGCAGAAAAACCAGATTTTGAAATCAAGCTGTGTGTCCCCAACAAGGTGGGAAATAGCAGCATAGGAGCTGCTGGGCTCCTCAGAGACCCCAAGGACCACACCCTCACTTTACCTTTGAGGAAGTGGGGGGTTACAAAAGAAGCTCTTGGTTAATCTGTAAATATCTCCTCCATGGGAGACCTTACGAAATGATTAACAACAGCCTGTGTAGGAATGTGGGCACGTATAACCCACCTTGCTTCTAAAAGGACTGGAGCCAGCTTCCGAATGTGACTGTCATACCAAGTAAATGCACGTAACAAATCAGGAAGAAAAGTGAGGCAAGGCTCAGCGCAGGATGGAGATGGAGCCAGACTGAAGGTCGGCACCCAAGATGAGCACCCACAAGCTCTGTGCCTGGCCATACAGGACTGCACCAGATGCCACAGTCATGAGTAGGGTGACCATGCCAGGACGCTGGGGCTCTGCTTTCTTGAGCTCTAGTTCTTGCCACTAACTCAAAATGTGCTGCTTCTTTCCCTGGGCATGTCTTCTAGTCTGTCTAAAGGGCAAATATTGCTTTGTAGGATCTTTGTGTGGATCAAGGTAGCTCTTGTATGCAAAAGAAAGCACTTGAAAGATCATGTAGGATATCCACAAAATGGCGTACCCTCCACCTCCTGGGCTGTCTCCTTGTCATACACTCAACACTATTCATGAGCCATTGGCTGATGTGGCTGCAGACCAAAGCTGCTGTAGTCGGTCAAAGTTAATTCTCCTTGGGTTCTTAAGAACATCAAACAAATACTGGGACCATCCAAACCTGGGGGAAGTGCATGACATTTCCTGAGCTTAAGTTATGCTCAACACCATCATTACATCTTTTTCCCTTTCCTTGATACAACTGGGGAAAATCAAGGCACCTATAAGGGAAAAGGAAGGAATAATGTCAGGTTGATCTCCCTTAATGATGTCTGTTTTCTGAAGCAGGAGTAATTTGGATAACGCAGAAAAGGGAATAGTGCTGGAGGAGAGCAAACACCTTTAGGGGTCTTTCTAGCTGCAGTGTGGCTGGCCTGGACCCTGCCTGTCACTCAGAGGGCTTCTCTAGGCCCAAGTGTTGCAGGTAGGATTAAGCAGCTTCTGAAGGCAGGCCAGAAGTTTAGCTGAAAGTTAACAGTGGTCTAGAGCAAGCAAGTCGCAATTCCAAAGGGAATGGGGCAAAGAAGCTGGGTGTGGACAAGCAGAGCTGAGGGGGTGCTCACCTGGCTTCCCCTATATGGTTTTGCCTATAAATTAGGGGTACTCATGGAGAAGAGCTTTTCAATAATCAAGAACATTTGCTAATAGCAAGAAGAATCATAAATATTTCAGTAACACAGCTAGTATGTTTGGTTTGGGGTTGAACATGGCGATGTCACTATGGAAAAGAGGTCATCAACCTCCTTGGGAACACACTGGTTCCATGGGCAGGGAGTGCTCCAGAGCTTGCTGGCCCTGGGAGAGAGGAGCACACAGTGGGATGAATCCATTCTGTTACTTGTCAGATTGGCAAGAATCTGGTTGTCCCAGCAGAAAGGCAGCCTGGAATCATGTGAACTCTGGAGCTGGACTCTGCATCCTGGCTCTGCCACTGCTTGCTGTGGGGCCTTTCTCTGCCTCGGTGCCCTCATCTGTAACAGCTATTGTGTGGATTACCTGAGCTAATATTTGTCATATGCTCAGAAAAGCCCCTAATATATAAGCATGTCAAACACATAAACTTGTAACTCAGTGCCTGTCTCTGCAGCTCCCAAGCCCAAGGGGGGGGGCCACAGGCAAGATCCCAAATATACACCCCTTTCTGCAGGAAAAGTGCTGATCTCACTCAACGTCAGCCAAGGGTGGTCACTGGGTAGTGTAAAGAGGGGCTAGAGTTGGGGGGATGAGGGGAGCAGGCACCTGGCAAACTTCCCCAGTGCCCTGGGAACAGTCCCTGCTTCCTTTCTCTTTGAGGACTTTGCCAAAGAGGAACACTCAGTTTTGATAAACCCTTGCCAAGCAGGAACGAGAAGGTATCTAGGTTGGACAAGCTGACAAGTTAAACATGCCCAGGGTGCCAGCCGCGGCAAACACTGGCTCCCAGCTGTCTCTTTCTCTTTCTCTTTGCTCTAGGTGGATTTGTTTAAGTTGCTGCCTAGGGTACTCATCCAAGGTAGTGGTTGGTTTGCCTTTGGGGAGGGCTACCCAGGTTCCAGGAGAACAAGCCCTGGGGAACTTTCCATCACTGCAGCTCCAGCAGTCACAGGATGACCACGGGACAGCCCAGTGTTTCTAAAGCCATGGGCCTGAATGCTTAGGAGCAGGGCTTCGACTGGGAGGCTGAGCTTGCTTCTAGCCCTGGCCCTTCTTCCACATATCCTCAGACAAAGACCTCTTCCTCTCTGGACCCCTCTACTCTCATTGGTAAAATGAGAATCTCGCTGGGTGTGGTGTCACGTGCTTGCAAACCCAGACACTCAGGAGGCTGAGGCAGGATTCCAAGTTTGAGGCTAGCCTCAGCAACTTAGCAAGACCCTCAGCAACTCAGTGAGACCCTGTCTCAAAATAAAAAGGAGGTAGCTCTGTGGCAAAGGGGCCCCGAGTTCCATCCTTTGTATCAAAAATTAATTAATTAATTAATTAAATGAGGGTCTTGGAAGGTTTGGGTGGGGGTGATGGACTTGAGAGGCCTTTTCAGCCCTTTCACCTGTGAGTTTGTAAGAAGCATGCTGGGGCTGGGGCAGCAGAATCCTGAGTGGTTATTGCCAGGCCTGCGTCCTCCTGACTCCTGGGCCCTCTTCAGCAAGACTCCATTTTGTTATTGACCTGGCAGTACACTGGAGTGTTGGTTCACTCACAAATGGAGTGTCCCAGTGCCCTTGGCCCTGTCCTGGTGAGAACAGGAGACAGAAGACTCCAAGAGCAGAGGACGGCCAACAGAAGTCAAGCAGGACTGAGTCGTGCCCAGCCCTTTCCACCTCACTGCCCTGTCCACCCATCTAGAGGCTCTGAAGGCACCTGATTTTAATGATGGCTTGGGGTAGCCATCAATTTTCTGGGGGTCAGGGAACAGACTGGGATGGAGCATGAAGGTGGGGTGGGGAAGCCGCAAGGCCTTCTCAACACAGTGGGAGCTCCCCACAGGCTGGAGATGAGAATGGGAGATGGGCAGGGACCATGAAGGATCCAGCCATCCTCTTCTCTTCCTTCTTTCTCAGGCCACGCCTCTGCTTCCAAGCAGCCAATCAGAAGGCTCCTTCTGCTCTCATGGGAGGCCTTCTCATCGGAAATAGGCCTGGGATAAACAACAGTTCCTGCAGTTCTGTTGTCTGTTTGGTGACTATTGGGCACAAGCCTTGGGGAGGCAGGCGCAGGAAATACTGAATGGAGCCCACCCCAGCCCTCAAGGAGCTCAGCCCACCTCCTCACTCACTGTTAACTGATGGTTCATTTGTTGACCTCCTACTTACTGCCAGGCCCGGTGCTGACTTCCCCTAACTGGATCAGAAGCTTCTGGAGCGGCAGGGGCCATGGTCTGCCATGGTCTACCATCTATCTATCTTTCTTTCTTTCTTTCTTTCTTTCTTTCTTTCTTTCTTTCTTTCTTTCTTTCTTTCCTTCCTTCCTTCCTTCCTTCCTTCCTTCCTTCCTTCGTTCCTTCCTTCCTTCCTTCTTTCTTTCTTTCTCTTTCTTTCTTTTTCTTTTCTTTCCTACTGTGTTAAAATGCCTGTCCACATGGTGGTTAAAGGCCTCTGGAACCAGATTTCCCTAGTGGTCTTCCACTTGCCAGCCTAAGTTCCTCACCTGTAAAATAGGAATCATAATTCCTACCTCATAGGGTCCTCACAAGGATCCAGCAAAGTAATGCCTAGAGAACACAGCCCAGGACCAGGCACATAGAGGGTGCCCCATGAGTGTTTATAAATGAAAGGTTTATACAGTGAATGGGCTGAATTGCTTCTGATCAAAATTTGTCATGGTGAACAAGTCACCTGAGCATTGATAATTTATTCATCAAAGATTGTGTCCACAGACAGTGCAAAGATGAACTTGACCACAGCCAATCTCAACTCCTTTAAATTCCAAATCATGGTGTCTGAGTTTGTGAGCCTCTACTATACCTGACAGTGTTCATCATTCATTCCAGCCTCTTTCTCTCTAAATACTTTATTAAAATTGACAGTAATAGCCTGCTGGCTTCAATTTCCTCTGCTTTCACTCCCCCCAGATGCTGCCCCCATCTCATGTATGTGCCAGAGCAACACTCACTGTAGCTATGTCCAGCAGACAGGACCTCTGAGGCCTGGAGGACAGCAGGTTCACAGAGCCCTGGGCAGCCCAGAGCTGACAAGGGGCGGGGGACTCTTGTCCCAGAGACCATGGATCTGTGGAACCATGGGCTCCGAACACAATGCCTGGCAGGGCTGCAGAATGACAAGCACCCCGGCAGGAGCAGACATGCCCCAGTCTTTGGTAACCTGTTCAGATATTGGTTGAGGCTAATGAATGGAAAAGAGTCACAGCATTAATCTCTCTGATCTGGAGTTGCCAATTTGGCACACTCTTAGACCCTACCTTCAATCCACAGCCTCCTTGGGCACAATGACTGGGCTTAAAGTGACCCAAGGTGATGCCAAACTCCCGTGGTAGTCACCCCTGGCTGGCTGATTGCCCTGGAGAAACATTATGCTAGCACTGGCAGTGGGAAGGGGCTGGAATCCCAAGAGCCCTAGGAAGCCTGGGGTCTTCTCATGGTTTCCAAAAGATGAATTAGTCCAATCCACTTAGTCCACTTGTTTAGGGCTCAGTCAGTCATTTGCCAGTATGTACTGAGCATCTGTTCTGTGCCACACAAATGCCAAGCTAGGTCCCTAAAACAGAGCTATCTTAATATTAAAGCACAGTATAATAGGAAACACTAGCACAGGAGCCAGGAAGCTGGTTAGTGTTCTAACTCTGCCACTAATAAGCGGAGGGTCTGGAGGATCTCATCTGCCAAACCTGGTTCTGGACTGATGATGCCCATGGTCCAGCTTTATTAAAGACCCTGATTATTTAATTTATTAAACATCCCTGATGTACAGGCAGTGGCAATCTTGGTGAAGGAGCTCTAAGCTTATAGAAAACACAAGCTTAGCAACCTACCAAGCTCCCCAGGACCACAGGGAGGGTTCTTAGTTTGCTACCTGGAAATGCAGCTTTGGGGTGAATGAGGAGTCGAACCTGGCCACAAGGAGACACTGGGACAAAGCAGTGGGAAGTTTAAGAGGGAATTGATAGCTTTCTTGATGTGATATGAAGGCTCCAAAGACCTTCCCTGCCCCAAGTATCTGTTCCTGAAACCCCAATCTAGAGCTCCTATTGTGGGATTCTACCATTGAAACTTTTGAGAGGAGTATTATTCAGGAATCCTCATGTGAAACAAAGACAACCTTAAGAAGAGTGCGGGTCCCACTTTGCTAGGTTGCCTGGGTCCTACCTATTTGCCAGCAGGAGTCTGGCAGCTTGTGGCCCTGTTTGAGGCTTAAGGTACTTGAAAGGGCTGCAGGGGTGGGGCAGGTCTTCTGGGCTGAATTCAAGTTAGAAGACTTTGCATTAATACACAGAGGGTCTGGGGGAACCGGGAAGGGAAAGAGAAAGAGAACGCGCAAGATTTGAATTCTCCAGGTCGGGTGGGAGTTGAAGAGTTGAGGGCAAGAGCCCAGTGCCTCCCTTTGGCTAACCGATTACGCGGAGGAGCCAACACCGAGAGGGGAAGAAGGGAAGGCGGGTCAGAACACAGGGTGGGGCCGGGACAGGGGAAACTATAAAACCAATGGGGCGGATTCACGAAAAATTCCTGAGCTTGGAGAGCGTACAGGGTGCGGGGCAGCACCCCCGTTCGCCGGGCCCACGCCCCTCGAGTTGTCCGGCCTGTTCAGACTGGTTCGCCCACCTCTCCCTCCCCATCAATTCCCTGGCATGAACCCTGAAAAAGCAGGATCGGAATGTGATGTAACCATAACCTCTGCGCAGGCATACGAACGATCCGGACTCTGCACCGGCTCGCAGCCCTTCTTCCGGAACCCCTGCTCCTAACCCCGCCCCCGGCCCGCCCCATTGCCCCGCCCACAACGGGGCGCGTCCTGCCCGGCCCCGCCTCTCAGGGCCCCGCTCCCCGGGACTCGCGCCCTCCCGCGCACCCAGCACCCTCTCTTCCCCTGGGAGCGCGGTTCTCCTCCCGGCACCTCGGCGCCCGGCGCCTCCCTCTCGCGCCCCTCCCGCCGCCCCGGCCTCATTCCCGGCCTCTCCTCTGCGTTCTCACACCGCGCCTGCCGACCTCTCACCCGCCTGCCTCCCCGGAGGGCCCGGCTCGGGGCCGTGCGGCGCCACCCCTGCCCGCCGTCACCGCGGGAGAGGCAGGCGCCTGCCCGGGGGAGCGGGACCTGCGCTGACCCGGGAGAAAGGAAAACTCGCGGCCAGACCCCCCGCCGCCCACCCCCAGTTCAGGCTGTGTGCCAGGGCCCAGTGTGCGCCCGCCCGCAGGCCGCCAGGCTGACTGCCGCTATCTACTGGGTGGAGGGCAGTGCCAGCTGCAGGAGGCCTTGAGGCGCGAGTACCCGCCCCCGGCCCTCCTCCCCCAATAGCAACACCTTGTACTGGAAAAGGAGAGGAGCAAGGAGCTGAAGAGATCAGTGACCACAGGGAGTCTGAAATCCCACTCACTTACTTTCTGGATTATTTGGGCGTATTGCTTCTCTATGCCTTAGTTGTTGCATCTGTAAAATGGAGATAATAAACGTACATGGTGGAGTGTTATGAATTTTGGTGCCTGGCATGCCCCATAAATAGTTATTACCTCTTCTGGACTTTTTCATTCCACAGAGGGATGTCCTTAAGGATTGGTTATATACCTGCTTTGTATGGAGGTCACGTGGTGTGCTGCAGATCTAGGAGTTAGTTGTGGAGTTAGCCCAGTCACATTGCAGCTGAATGTGATCTTAAAGTAGTTCTCTCCAGACAGTCCTCCACAGTAAAACAGGGACTGCAATGCCCACCATGCAGAGCCAGTGCTAGATTAAATGAGATTGTGGAAGAAGAGGGTCTAGGGAACTTCTTAGCACACAAAAGGTGAGAGTGGAGAGACCTGAGAAGGGAAGGACAGACTTAGTTTCAGCTATATCAGAAATCTAGGGAGGTTAAAACCTATGTGAGAAAAATACCCCTAACTTGGGATGGGCACTCAGGCCAATGGTGAAGTCAGTAGGAAAGGCAGCAGCCAGCAGGTCTCAACTTCTGAGAGAAGGAAGAGACTGCCAAGGGTGGGAACGCAGTCATGCGTGAGGATGGTTCCCAATGAGACCCCTCCATCTTCTCCCACCAAGTCAGGAGGACCTGAGAAGGGAAGTCGGTGCTCCAGAATTACTGATGTCAGCTTCTGCTTTATCAGGGAGGCCCCCAAGATGGCTTGCCCATTTCCTCCCATCCTAACTGGAGGAAGGAAAGGACCGTTGGAGAATGAGCCCTATGTAAAACCTCCACCCTCTGTAAGTACTGTGAATGTGGGAGACCTGGTCCTGCCTGTGCTGTGGCTGTGTGACTCTAGAGCTCAGATGATTGTCCACAAAATAAAAGCTTGGCCAGATGCTTTACAGGGTCCCTGAAACAGAGTCCACCTGTCTTCGTGAGAGCAATTCTGCACTCTGACCTGTACAAATGCAGGGAGAGGCCACTCCTTGGGGTAGCAGAGCTGGTCTTGGGTATCAGCAACCCTTCTGTGAACTCTTAGGCGCTCTTCAGTGGAGTTGAAATGGAACAGATTTCCTGAGGCAGCCCAGGAAGACTGGCTATGCCACTGAACATGACTTTGTGTTGTAAGGAGACTTGTGAGTAGGTGTCCAGCCACACTTAGAGGAGAGGAAAGCTCAGAGAGGGGTAGGGACTTGCCCAAGCTCACGTGTCTTTTCAGGGACAGAGCCAGCTGCCTTTAAATCCCCTATGCTGTACAGCCTCCAATTAATTTGGTTAACACCACCACCCAGTACACTGGTAACCAAGGCTGATCAAACCTCACTGAAGCCATGTCACAAAAGCAAAATGGAAATGCATTAGTGTCACTACTGGAAAGTGCTTCAGAAAGTGAAAAGAGTCATTCAAACAGCCCAAACAGCCCCGGAAACACTGTGTCCTGGGCCGGAGGGGTTAATGGGAGGCAGCGGGTGGCAGCTCCTACCAGGTCAGGGGCGGTTTGCCTTTGTGATCTGCACAGCAGGCTCCATGAAGAGAGTCCAAGGACACTGGGCTCCGAGTACTAATATGCATTTTTATTCTGCAATAATTTTCATACTGAGTTCAAGAGGCACCAGCTCCAAGTACATAAAACCAAATCAAATTAAATTAATTGATTTTATTGAAACCTGCTGCAGTCGTATTCAAGCCCACAGCCAGGGGCATGACCCTCATGAAATACCAAAGGGGCTTTTGAAATAATTAAATTAATCACACCCTGGGTTATGCACAAGGGCTCGCTCCTGTGCTCACAGACAGGCGCTGTTCCGGTCACCGATGCATGCAGGAGAGGTGCACGTAGCCATGACCCAGCCCCAATTGTGGCACTGCCTGGGAGCTGAGGACCCAGACTTCTCATGAAGCCTTTGTTCATGCTCTTTTGGCAACACATGCACATGCACTCTCATGCACACACAACCACAACACTGCACACACATGCTCACATATGTCCACGTACACTCCCCAGCTGGAACTCTGTCCTGGTTCTCCCTGCTCAGCTCAGCTCAGGTCAAGGGCCCCCCGGCTCCCCTACCCTACTCTGGTTCCCCTTTCCTCTTGAAACTCAGGCTCCTGGACTTGGATGGCACACGTTCTTCCTGGTTATTGCTTCATTTTTACCTCACTAAGCCATGTCTAATAAGTCCCTGGATCTCACAGAGTAGGCTGTGCCTTCTCTGAATCTCTCAGGAAACCCAGCATGACCCAGGGCAGGATTAACCATTTTAAGTAGTCTGCACAAAGAAAGAGCTCCAGACATTTATTAAACATCTACTTCGTGCTAGGCACTGTTCAGATGACTCTACTACTTCATTAACTCATTCAGTCCTCACCTGACCCCACCCTCCTCACCTGAGTTGGGGTTGTTATGACCCTTATTTTACAGATGAAGATATTGATGCACAGAAAGGTCAGGTAACTTGCCTTAGGTCACCCAGCTGATAAAGGGCACAGTTATATTGCTTCTTGGTAAATCTTCAACCAGTTCCATAAGCCTTGCTGCTGATCAACAGTGATATATCCGCTTTTGTGATGATATCCCCAACACCATTTTGGGGCACAAGATTCCTGTATCCAATTAGAAGGAACCTCCACCAGCCCTTCATTTTACAGAGGAGGAAATGTGCAAACTAGCAAGGGGGAAGGTCCTTGTCCGAGGTCACAAAGCAATGTAGAGGAGAGGAGCAAGCTACCTCTTGTTGTCCCTAGCTCTGCCTGAGAAAAAGGATGCTGGCTGGTCCAGTGACCCATGTATTCCAGGCTAAGAAAAAAACCTTGATTTGGCCTGTTCTTTGGATAACATAAGTGTCCAGCGAGTCACTCTGTGCTGCTGCCCACACACTGAGCACCAGGACCTCATGTGCATTCAGGAAGCAAAGCCCCAGACCATGGTCTCATCAGAACAACCCTGCTTCATTCCCCAACACGCCTGGACACCTTAGGAGCAAAGCCTGTGGCTCCGTCCCAGCGAGCTTTCAAAGCCACCCTGTCACCCCTTCTACAGTTCCCTCACTATGATATGCTATGCCCTCAAAGTTAACCTCAAAACAGAGCCCTGACACCTGCCAGTATGGGTCCCCTCCCTAACTGTGAACCTGAGTCACTTAATCCTGATGAGAGACATGGTCCTCAGAACCTTGGCAGCTAGTCTTGGAGTCTGTGCTGCTATGGGCCAGCCGTACATACTGCTGTTCCATTTAATGCCGACAGTCTCATCTTACAAATGAGGAAACTTAGGTAAAGGACACAAAGCTAGTACCTGGTTGGGCCTGGACTCGAAGTTGGGTCTCACTTTCTCTCTCTGTTTAAAATTACTAACAATTTTTGTTAGTAGCATGGTATATCTTTTAGGCACACCTGCATAAATACGTTTCTCCCATTTTTTTGACTGATACTCTCTGATTATCTCTTAGAGGAAAATATTTTCTTTAAAAATTGTGGTAGATATATAACATAAACAATGCTATTTTAACCATAGTAAGTGCACAATTCAAGGGCATTAAGGACATCCACAGTGTTGTGTGACCCTCGCCACTATCTACACTGTCAGTCCAAACCCAAACTGCTCAGATGACTGCAGGTTGACTCATTCATCCACTTTCATCAGCCCAAATACCCACTCCGTAAACGTGGAGCAGTGATTTCTCACTCCCTCTCCTGGTCGCCTCTGATCCACTCTGCCGCTGTGAATTTGCCTATTCTAGATGTTTTGCACCAATGGAATCACAGAGTATTGGTGCTTTATGTTTGCAAGTTTAGTTCTTCTGAGGAGTAAGAGATCCCTCTACTTCTCAGGCCCTCAATTTCTCACCTGCCCAAAGGACACAGTGAGGAGTTCTCAGGGATGCTGCAGGGGAGGCAGGCTGACATGGGGGTGTCACACAGGGAGCGCCGGTCCCGTGGAATCTCAGTATCCTTGCCTACTTGAAGGCAGAAGGCCCTGGTTCAGTCTTGGGTGGGACCAACAGGATCAGTGAAGCAACATGTTAGGGGAGAAGAGAAGGGAGTCTCTAGCGGGAGGCCACAGCATGAAGCCACCCCAATGCTCCTAGGGCACTGTGTGGTCACAAGTGACCAAAGGCCTGGGTGGTGCTTTTACTGACACGGACCTAGAAGTCGCTGTCCATACGGGACAAAGCCCTTTAGGACGCTGTCAGTGAGCCACTGGTACTTACTAGGCACCTCTGGTATACTGAGCAAGGAGTAGCTGGGTCGTGCTGTCCTTACTGATGGGGGCAGGGTGGTTTTGGTCGGTTTCCTTGCTCCCAGCCCCCACCCAGGAAGAGGCCTCTTCCTCTCTTCAGGAGGGACCCACCCTCGTGTTCAAGCCCAGGGCTCAGCCGGGCTCCACTCTCTGCTCAGTCCTGCCCTTCTCTGGCCTGCTGACCTCCATCCCGCCCTGCCACCAGAGCTTCAGTGCGGCTCTTGGCACAGTGGCCATCCGGAGGTGGTTCTGTGACCCTCCCTCCTTGGCCAGAGGCAAGGTCCAGAGCCTTCCTCCACCCGCACAGACCTCCCACCCACTCCTGAATCTCCACTTTGAAAACTGTCCTCTGACAGTGATCTCCTCCAGGCACAGCGCACCCCCGCCCTCCCCGGCTTCCCCTCCCGTCCTGCCTGCCCCTCCCAAAGGCCCAGCTACCCATTTCCTTTGTCCTTTTCACCCTTTGGCGCCAGGACCTGGCTATTCTGAGCCTTTGGCCCAGCTCCTTCCTCCTTCCAGCTGCTCCCGTACTGGGGCCTCCATTTCTTGCCTTTTCTCGTTGGCATTAACTGTTACCAGGCCCTGCCCTACTGTGTGTGTGTGTGTGTGTGTGTGTGTAAATAGACTCTGGGTCCTTCCCAAGGGTTTTTGTTTGTTCGTTTGGGTTTTTTTTTTTTTTTTTCTCTGCAATCTTTCCCCCATTGCCAGAAACAATGAACGAGTAAGGACGAGCCCCACAGAATGAAGAGTCCTCTCTGGTAACCCAGGTTTCTTGCTTCCTTTATAACCCAGCAGCCACGGGGTTTCACAGTTCCTTTGAGAAGATGCTAGGGCAATTACTGCAGGGCTTATAAAATTGCACTGAATGATATGTTTGAAAAGCTAATTTTCTGTGTTTGGCTGGGTGAAAAGTTTTCCACAAAAGCAGTTACAGTCAGGTAAATGTGTCTGCCCACATAAAACAGTTTTAGTAGGGTTTCAGGTCTCTTCTAGAGAGTGGAGGGGATGGGAACAGGATCACAAAAAGGAAAACCAAGTCCCCATGCTCTGATTTGGCCTTGAGGAGGCCTCAGTCAGTACTGCGTCAGTGAGCTAAGCATTAGCTGGGACGCATGGGGTGCCAAGGGCGAGGCCAGGCACGAAACCGGAGCGGGGAGGGGGTCAGGGTGAGGGCTGCGCTGATAAGCTGTCCTGGGCTTCCTGGTCCAAGGCTCCCTGCAAGAAGGCCCACGGAAAAGGCTTGCTGGCTGCAGGGCAACCTCCTGGCACCTTTGCAACAAAGCTTTCAGAGCCAGAGTGCGGCTGATTTGTGTTTGACAATTGCATGGTCCAAGGGCAGGCTGAGGAAGGCACGAAACCCAGGAGACATACAGGGGGGAAAAGTGATGAATTTGGTTAAAGACGTAAAAGACCTTTATGTGATGGGCTGCATAGCTCAGTGGTGGAGTGCTTGCCTAGCATGTGCAAGGCCCAGGGTTCAATCCCCATCACCATGAAACAAAAAATGTATATGGCAAAGACACCACAATCCAAGTTAAAAACACTGGGAGAAAGCATTTGCTATATATAATAGACACAGGTTAAAGTCTATAATACACAAAGAGCCAACCAAGTATAAACGTCCACTAAAATTATTTAAGCTGGGGGTGGGGGTGTAGCTCAGTGGCAGAGTGCTTGCCTAGCATGCAAGAGGCCCTTGGTTCTATCCCCAGCACTACCAAAACAAAACAAAAACATGGACTTTCACTAATGTTTTCATTATTTATTTATTTATTTTTGAGACCAGGTCTTACCCAGGATGACCTTGAACTTGCCATCTCCCTGCCTCTGCTTCCCTCATAGCTGGGATCACAAGCATGGGTCTCCATGCCAGTGGGTTTCACTGATGTTTTTATATGTAAAAAATAACTGTTAGGTGATGATAAAAATATGTAGACAGAAGAGGGGACCTATATTTTAGAGGAAGGACACTAGATTTAAGAGCTAGACCTGAGATCTAGTCCCCTGTCCTGTGAGACCTCAAGCAAATCATTTTCCCTGTGTGGGGACTCCCTAGTTAATATTTTAATGGAAGTCACTTCAACAATGGTGTTGGTCTTGGGTCTCTGCATCAAGCGTGAGGATCCCTGTCACATGCTCCCCTTCCCTGAGCCGCTTCAGAGGTTCATTCCACTTTCTCTTCTACCCTTGACACATTGGCCTATTAGAAACGGGAGATGTACTCCCCAGCTGGGGAATCTGAGAACACGGAACACTGATCCAGGGCTCTTGCCCTGTCCCTGTGGGGGTCTGTCTGTTCCACAGGGTCTGCTGTCCTGGTGGCTCTGCAGGGGACTGGAGCAGGCAATGCTAGACAACAGAAGGGTGAGCTGTAAGGAAAGAGCAGGGCTTTACGGCCAGGCAGCTCTGGATTCGAATCCCAACTTGGCCACCTCCTAGCTGTGCGCTGCCATCTCTTTGCAGCTGAGGTTCCCCTTCCGTATACAGGGCACACATTTCCTTACCGTCCAGCCTCCTGCTTGTCCTTCAGGCTCCCCATGCAACTGGGCACACTGCAGAGAGAGCCTTGCCCTGCTGCCACCTCCCAAGTTTACTGCATGCCTTCATGGCCAGGAACCGTGTCTCTGGAGGGAACAAGGACCCCAGAGGGCTGAGAGCACTGGACCAGGGTCAGGGCCCAGCCTTTGTCATTTTTGAAACCGCAGCATCTGGCACATTGTCTTGTACACAGAATTCACTAAATAGTAACCACAGAATAAATGAATGAAAGTTATGCGTGAGGAAGCCAAGAGTCAGAAAGGCAGAGTGGCAGGCTGAGGTGTCTCACACAATGCATGAGGTGGCTGGAGAGGGTCCTCAAGTCCCTTATCACGGGCAAAATGGAGAAGGGAAAACATGGCCAAGATGACAGGCTGCTGAAGTCTCACATTTGCCAGGGAAAGCCCATTTTACATCAGTTCCTCTTATAATTCTAGTAATGCCCACTTCCACCCTCAAGAGGGTCCCATTTTGGATGATAAATTGCCTGTCCTCCCTGTTATGAGGGAGAGTAAAGGGAGGGACTCTGGCTCCCAACTCCATCTCCTTCCTCATCCCACGTCTCTCTTAACCTTAGCCAGAAACACGATTAAAATGGCATCCGTGACCTATTCACTGAGAGCACCCTCTGAACCACTCTCACCGAAGGCCACCACCCCCGGCAACACCTGCCAACGTGCAGCCCTCCATCAAGGGCGCTCTTGTGGCACGGGCTGAACAGTGGGGCGATGGGTGTCCCACCCGTCCTCCACGTTCCACCCATGAGTGGACCCAAGGGCTAACCCTACAGCGTCCTCAGCGTTTGAATGACTATGGACACACCCTGGCCAGGCCTGTCCCCAAGCAGCTAGGCTAACTAAGATGAACAGGGACTCATTGATCACAGCCTTGGGGGCCTGGCAGCCTCTCCAGAGGGTGGGCAGGGAGAGATGCGCCTGGAGCTCCATCCTCCTGGAGAAATTCCGGGCCGGGGGAGGCACAGAGGCACCAGGAGCCAAGAGAAGGCTCTACCCAGGGGCTCACTAAGCCTTGGTGGCCTCAGAGATGGGCATTTTCTGACCTGTTCTGTCTTGGCTGATGGGCTGGGAGGTTGTGACATGGCTGCCCAGCCACCGAGTCACACAGCCAGCCCATTAGCCCCTACAGCAAAGTGGTGGTGGAGCAGGGGAGAGGCTGCCTGGTCAGGCTGGAGTCCCCGCTGGGAGCACAGGCCCCGGCCACGTGGAGCTCACCATGCCTGCTGCAGGCCTCAGGGCTGGTAAGCCAGAGCTGGGCAAGCAGGGCAAACACACCTGTCACCCCAAAGCCAGGCCAGGGCCAGCTCCACACAGCCATAGTCGAGAACCTGAGCATCCACCATTGCATGACCTCAACCTCCTTCTTTCCAATAGCCACGGGGAAAATGGAGATGGGGCAGACCTGGACTGCACTGCAGGCTGACCAGTAGCACTAGTACTTTCCAAACCCTGATTTGCATAAGCCTGGACCAGTAACATTGACCCAAGTGCTATATAAGCCCCTCCACTAGCACACTCAAGTGGCAGCCCTCTGGACCTGTGCGAAGCCTATTTCTATTCTTGAATAACTCCTACTCCTTCCACTCTTGCCTTCTGTTGTCTGTGAATTTCTTTCTTAGGATTTACAAAACATGGACCTGGAAAGAGGTTTTCGGTGACCTGCTGTGGTCTGCGGCAACACTGGAGGGCATAGCCCGCCATTAAAAGCTATGACGCGGTTCCCTGGCTGCAGGCCTGTAGCTTACACAGACCCCACCCGCCAGCAGGAGAGGAACTCCGGCTTCAGTTGGGGCTGCCCTCCTGCTGGGCCTCGGCTTCACAAGAGAAAAAGACCCACTAGCAACTCCACAGAGTGAGCACCTGAGAGCCCCTGCACATCCGCGAATGCCTTTCCCACGCCTTCCTTAGTCGGCTCACGTGCCTGGCTCAGCCCCTCCCGGCATTCACCCCTCTGTACTGACTGACAGGCGTCAGAAGACCCACTTGCTGGTGCTCCCCCAGCCTGACCCCCACCCGGGCAGAGAACCTCCACTCCCTGACCCCCACAAAAGGCTGCATCCTGGAGCCTCGCAGCCAGCTTAACTGGCACTTACCCAGCTGCCCCTCTGGGAATGGGCATTGGAAATTGGAACCTGGGGGTGGCAGGTCGCACTCTGCTGGGCCTGGACCCAGAAGTTCCCTTAGCTTGGGGTCTCCCTAGTTATCCCCTGGACTTGCCTGAGCCCTAGGAGCCCCATCCATCACCTGGTGCTTCTAGGCCCTGACCCCACTTAACCAGGGAGCAAAGCAGGTCTTGCTGTGCCTCTGAGTGGGACCCCTGCATTTCCCTGGAGGAGGAGCCTAGGGGGTCTGGCATCTCTTGGGGAGCAGTGGGGTGCCACACCTGAAGCTCTTTGCTGTCAAGACCCAGCCCTCTCTGCCTTTTGAATCCTCCTCTTCTTTCAGCCCCCTTCTCCCCTTGGGCCAGGCCCTCTACTCTGTGAGGAACATCTCAGAAACCATCTATCATCGAATTCTGGGAGTTGATCTCTGCAACTATGTAGCTGGAAAGAACCTGGAAAAGTCATTGCTCCCGCCATGGGAGAGACCAATAGCACCTGAGGGCAGAGACGCTGTACCTATGACCAAGACACCAGCGAGCTGGACAGAGGGCTCTCCAGAGTTCTGCAGGCCACACTCAGGTGTCCACTCGCTGTCCTCTAGCCACCCTGGGTCATAGGTCATTGTATCTTTTAATGAATGATAGGTGCCAGCTGGGGGCCAGTACTATGTTGGGCACCTGAGTACTATGTCTGGTGCCATGGTCTGCAAGGCAGAGATGATGTCCCTGAGGAAATGGAGGCTCAAGCAGGGTACATGGCTTCCCTGGGGTCACTTGGCAAGTGCCAGGCCAGAGTTTAAGTTCAGTCCTTCCTTTCCCTAAAGGCTGTGATCTTCCCAGTTGCATCCAGGGGTTCAAAGCTGAATAAGAAGTAGCCCTAGATCTTAGGTAGCACTTACTGAAGAAGGCAGACACGGTTATTCACAACCACCTGCTACAAAAACCAGCTGTGACAGCAGAGGCAGAAAGTCACTGTCCCTCTGGGGTTTGAGAAGGCATCTGGTAAGAGGTGGCCTGGGCCATGCAGGACAGAGAGGTTCTGAGCCACAGACAGGCTGGGGTGAGGCTGGGGAAGCTTCGAAGGTGGATTTTAAGCAGCCTTCTCAGAGGAAGCCCCCTGGTGGGATGGGTCTGTGGTGGGGGCTTCCCAGAGCTCCTTAAATACCCAATGCTGCTAACTGGGGTAGCCATTTGCCCAGCCTAGTGGAGTGGGCTGTGGTGGAGGAAGAGCTGGAGGCTGGAGGTCCCCGGGGAATCTGCTGGCCTGTTTAATCCTTAGCAGGAGCTGCAGAACTGGAGGGGGCAGGGAGGGTGAGAGGGGGCAGCCACATCTGCGTGCCCTGCCTCTGCAGTGTGTCTGGGAGATTCAGCAACCTCCTGGCCTCCATCAGCAGGAGCTGGGGAGAGGCAGATAAGCAAGCCTGGAAGGACGCCGTGGCCACATCGCTGCAGACTTATTATTTTTCCCACACACTTGATTGACATGACCCATGGGGCACCAGGAATGGCCTTCACTAGGGCCTTCACTGGAGCTGGGAAGGGAGGGCAATGACAGCCCTGGGGTCCCAGGGTGGCCCCTCCCGGGGAGCCAGCCTGGGGTGGAGAGAGGGGACTGCTGCTGCCCCAGGCCTGCCGTGGGGCGGGGCGGCGCCCTCCTGCCTGCTTCAGGCTCTTGGCTTTTCATCCTTTCTGGGTCAGTGAGGGTGCTGCCCGAGGCTGCCGTGAAGGCCTCCTGCAGAGTCTGAGAGGCCAGGGGCTTGTGGGGGTGGGGACTGGGGGAGGGGAGTGCCGAGGGAGGCAGGCGGCCCTGCCTTTCTCAGTCTGCAGAGACCCTGTGGGGCACAGCCCTCAACTTACTGTGGGCCATTAGCACACGGGAGACCCTCCCTAGGCCTCAATGCCCACTTCCGTACAGGAGTGGGGTACCTGGTGGGGTCCGGTGACCAGGGCCCTTGGAGCTGCCTTCTAGCTCTGACTTTCTCTAGTCCTTGAACAAAGCTGGCTTCCTCCTCTGAGATGTCCCCAGACCTGAGCTGATCTCCTTTCTGGTGGCACACTGTTCTTCTCCTCCATTCTGATCTGAGCAGTCCACTGTGTCATGGGTGTTGGACCTGACACCTGATTAAGAAGATCAGTAGGTTGCCTCAAAGGACAGGGACAAACAGTTTTTGAGCTTCTGCTCCGCGCAGGGCCTGATACCAGGTGAAAACGCTCACATCAGCCGTCATTTAATGTTGAGCTCAGCTCTGGGAAGAGACCTTTGCCATCCTCGTTTCCCACTGCTTAAAGTCCCCCGTAGCTTCCACCCTTTTTGTTATAAAACCCAGAGAATTATGCAGCTGTGAAAAAGACCGATGAACTGGTACCAAGGAATTTCCATGAGATATTATTCCATGCAAAAAGTGTAAAAAGAAAAAAAATATATAGAATATTTGACTTCTGTGTAAGAAAGAAGAGAAAATATGAAAACTTAATATAATTTGGCTTGTTTTTACAAAAGCAATAGAATTGTAAGCAGAAAACAATTCAGTTGGTAACTTATAGGGTGTGGGACACAGGAGAGAGTGACTTGTCACCAAGGATACCTTTTGAGTACTTTTGGTCTCGAAAAGTGTGTTCTACCTATTTAAAAATTTAAATAACCCAGTAAAAATGGAAAGGGGGAAATCCCTCAAACTGAAAGCAAACAGAAAAAAAAAAAGAAAAGAAAAGAACCTAACTAAATTTGGTATTTCAAATAAATACCAAATGACTCTGAAGGGTCAAAAAAAGTTGGAAGGAAAGAAGACAAATCCAAGTCATCCATGAACACAGCAGGTTGGGGCAGAGGGCGAGGGGCTCGAGGCTGGCTGGTCAGAGCGGGATCAGCGAAACAATTGTCAAAGTGATTCCGGTAAGGGAGGACCGAGTGATGGGGTGCCGATGGTTCGGGGAGCCCAGGTTTCACTGTGGAAGGTCACAAAATAGATGGAGCAGGCAGGAAACAACCCTGAAGAAAGAAACTGGAATTGGAGGCATCAGTGTGGACTCGTGATTTCTAATATGGGACCATGCGCGTACACATGTATTAACACATGAGCTCTAGATGCATGTGAGTGTGCATGAGAGGTATGGAAATGGACAGGTGCACAGGCCCACGGGGACTTCAGGGTCTGGCCCTTGAAGGCGCTGAGAAGCAGAGATGCCCAGCAGATCTTGGCAGTTAATCCCATTTCCCACTATAAAGAAATCAGAGCTCCTCAGAGAAATGACCGATTCCCGCACTAGGGCAGGGCAGGCACAAGGCGAGCCTGGAGCTTCTCGGGCCAGAAAGCAAGAACCATGTGCTCAAGACGGGGATGGCGGCATAGCAATGTCTCCCGTGAGGTGGTTGGAAGGAGCTCCCACCCATCAAGCCTGAGACAACTTAAGCACCAAAGTGTCTGAGGACAGTTAGAAGTAAGACCATCAGCAAAACAGGAAACCGTGAGTTAATAAGATGGTAAATAGACAAATAATACATTCTACTGCTTACAGTGGAACACTAAAGGCCAAGTGGTAGATAGGAAGCCAGTGTGGGAATTTGAAAAGCAACATTGGTCACCACCGTGTTAACGACCGGATGAAGCAAGAGTCATCAGCAGATGCACAAGGAGCAGGGGACCTGTATGTCTTGACAATGCTCCCCACAGACTGCTTCCTAATTTTAAGGAGAAAAGCAATCATTATACAGTGGAGAAAGCAGACAATACCTAGACTGGGAGATGAATTTAACCTCACCAGCCGGGGAAGGTAGCATACGCCTGTAATGCCAGTGGCTCGGGAGGCTAAGGCAGGAGGATCACATGTTCAAGGCCAGCCTCTGCAACTTAGTGAGGCTATAAGCAACCTAGTAAGACCCTGTTTCAAAATAAAAAATAAAAAGGACTGGGGATGTGACTCAGTGGTTAGGCACTCTTGGGTTCAATACCTGGTACCAAAAAAAAGAAAAATAAAGAAAAGAAAAAATAACCTCACCAATGAAGACTGGTGAGAGTCTCTGGATGTGGTTCCCAGAGAAGAACCAAGAAGGTCTATGCAGGATTCTGACCAAGAACACGTAACCTGGATCCAATCATAAGAAAACATTAGACAAACTTAAAATGGGAACATTTTGTTAAAAACAAAAGGGGGGGGGGCTTTCATTCTTCAAAGATGTCCATGTCATGAAAGATAAAGAAAGGCTGTGGAAATGTTCCAGACTAGAGGCTAAGGGGACATAACTAAATGCGATACCCAGCCTCACTGGAATCCTCTGTTGGACGAGACATGCTGTAAAGAACATCATGAGGTTAACTGACAAAGTTGGAATAAAAATTGTAAATTAGATAAAAGTATTGTATGAATATTACACTTATTGGTCAATCACACTATGTCAGGGAACGTGCCCCATCTTTGGGAAACCCATGCTAAAGGGTTTAGGGTCAACAGGCCATGATGTATGCAACTTGCCCTCAAACGACTCCAGAAAGAAAAAGAAATGCACTCAAGAGCGCATACCTGAGTGAATGATAGAGCACAGGTGATGGAGACAATCAGGAGATGTTTTAACAGGTGAATCTGGGATGTAGGAATATAAGGGGATTTGGGGGCTGGGGTTGTGGCTCAGTGGTAGAGCGATTGCCCAGCGTTTGTGAGGCACTGGGTCCGACCCTCAGCACCACAGAAAAATTTATAAAATAAAGGTATTGTGGCCATCTACAACTAAAAAATATATTTAAAAAGAATATAAGGGTATTTAATTACTTTTTTGCTGCTTTGAGAGAGTGTATGTGTGAGTGTGTGTGTGTGTGTGTGCGCGCGCGCGTGTGTGTGCGCGAGTGCGCGGTACTGATGATTGAACCCAGGTGTGCTCTACCACTGAGCTACATCCCCAGCCTTTTTTATTTTTTATTTTGAGATAGGGTCTCACTACGTTGCCCAGGCTGACCTTGAACTTGCAATCCTCCTGCCTCAGCCTCCTGAGCTGGTGTGATTATGGCCATGTGTCACCATGCTCAGCTCCTGATTTTCTTTTTGCCATTGTTTTGTAACTTAAAATTACTTTTCAAAAATTAAAAACAAAACAAAACTTTTCAATATATGTTCCCACCCTTACAAGGAACTCCCTTCTCTGCAGGTGCAGACTCCTCAGTTCGGAGACGACAGTAGAATCAAACCCATCGGGCTGAATGCTTGGCCTTGGGGGGACTGACTGTGCCCTGTCTCTGCTCCTCCTCTGCAGGGTGAGGCCACCCCTGGGCCTTCAGACCACTGGATGAGATCCCACCTGGAAGTGCTTAGTTCAGGCCTCGGCCATAGGAAGGATGATTTTCATCACGAGACTTTTCAGGGACACAGCTGAGACCTGCCTCCATTTCCCAGAGGCACTGTGGCCTTGAGCAGGACTGTGACGTCAGGACACAGGCTGCCTTGAGCAGGCTCCCACCTGGCCAAGCTCCACTGTGGGGTTGCAAACCCTGGTCAGGCCTCAGCTTCAGGGACACAGGCCCTTGACTCTCCGCCTTGACCCACCCTGTCCCACCTGTGAAAGCTTTTCCTTTGGGCTTGACCTCCTTCAAGGGCAGTCCTGGATACCGGGGCACCTGCTAGAGCTATTCCAGGCCCCTCCATGGACTTCTTCTCCAAATAAGGATCCAGTGTGACATTTCAGAGTCTTCTTTCCCAGCAGGACCCTTTGTGACAGTGTCACTGTTCCCTGGCAGAGTCCTGTGATCCTGGTGAACAGGCAGTGTGCTTGTGCATGGGTGTGATGCACGCCTGTGTGACTTTATGTGGTCTGAGAACTTTCCTGGAGGACTTGCAAGCGGCCCTCAGGCCACGTGTGCCCTAAGGAGGACTCTGGGCCGACCCTCACCCGGCTGCAGCATCTGAGGTGAGGTGCTGGGCCACTGCCTTCCAGGAGCCCCCAGGCTCACTCTCTACCCTTCTCCACTCTTTGCTGTGCCCCAGGAGGCTGACACCTCGACCTCTGCAGACCACAGCAATGGGCTTCCTGGTCAAATCAACCAATGGGGCCTCACGTGGACTCCATGGGAGGTCAAGGTTGGGTGTTTAATATCTTGTCTCCCTTTCTTCAGAGATGTGCAGGCTGGCTGTGCCCCTCACCAGCCATCTCAGTCTGGGTCAGGGGGCCCTTCATCTCACCTTTCCTGTCCCAAGGAGGAACAGCTCCCCGGCATTAAAAGCCCTGGGTGCTATGCTGGGTCTCGTGAGCCCCCACACCTGGGCTTTTGGACTCAACTCCCTTCATGTGGCCCACGGAATGTGCCACCTATTTCTTGCAGGCCGCTCGCTCACATGGATGCCCGTGGAGGGCACTGGCCCTGCTCATGATGCGTCTGAGTTTTGTCTGTGCGAGAGGCCCTGCGTTCCGTGCTCAGCGAGGCAGAACGAGAGCAGGGCGGCCACTTCAGGCCCCCCTCAGCGGCGTGCTGCTCCCTGTTCCCACTTTATTTCATCTTTTCGTAAGTTACTGTTAACTGAGAAGCATTACAAGAAGGGAATTAAAAGAGAGAAAAGTTGGTGGAGGAATGCCTTTCTTCTTGGCAAAACCTTTTGTTAGGAACTCTTTAGGAGCCCGATTCAATGAGCAGAGCATGTGGCAACACATGTTCTTCAAAATTAGTTCCAAGAGACGCTCGGGGCTCTTTATTATTCATTCTATTAAAATCAAAATATTAGCTAATGCCTGTCGCGTCGTCAGAGCGGGTCTGGCAACTCCTCTGATGCATTGTCTACTTCAAAGTGGAGAAGGCCTTTCATGCCAGGCCTGTCAAGTCCATTCTGTCCCCTGCCCTGCATTGGAGACACTGGCAGGTCCAGGACAAAGCAGTGGAGCCAACGTGTGGCCCACTGGTGCCTTTGCCTGGGTTGCACCCTGCGCTGGAGTCCCTGAGGGTGGCCTTGGAGCACAGGGGAAGACCTCATCTGACCCCAGGAGGGGGTCTCCTACCTCCAGGGTCAGAACTTATTTTGAAGTGGGTGGAGAGGATGATGCCCAGGGACCCTGAGGCTGAAGAATCAAAACTACTTTGCAGTTTTCTCCACTTCCATTGCTGCTTTATCTCTAGAAGGAAAAACCACAGTGCAAGCAAGTTCCATGTCTCCAGCAGGACACCCAATCTGGCTTCGGGTGCGCTAGCATCCACCAGAGATGTCATGGTGGCCTTGTAATGGCGCCGCGAGGAAGATCGTTCAGCTCTTAGCTTAGTGGACACTTCACTTCCTTGAGGACTGTGGGAGGGACCAGAGTTCCCAGCTGACAGAGTTCCCTGAATGACTGAACAAGAGTAGTACCTGATGGCTAGCTTACAGAGCAGAACAGTGCATCTCCCTCTGGGGCTCTCCAGCTAGCTGGGAGCAGGGCTCCCTGGACCCCATGTGGGAGCTGCAGGTGGGAGGAGGCTGGGTGGGCCAAGGCAGGCTTCCCAGGGGAGGTGACAGACGGGTACACGTGGGAGAGGAGAAGAGAGGGAAGGGCAAGGAGGAACATGAATGATGAGCTCAGGACCAGGCAACTGCTAGGGAACAGGCCAGAGGTCAGGCTGGAGGGACCTTGACAGCAAGCAGGTATTTCTTCTTCCTTCCTTTTGTTTCCGTGAGCATCCTAAATTCAATATTAATTCCCCAAGACCCATCCTGTTGATCAGTGTTGACTTCCCCAGCACACCTGTTCATATTCCAGATGAAGATGTGGTATACAACCACTCCATTTGGCTGGTGATTACCATGGCAATCAGGCACTCACCGTCAGGACAGCACTGCTCTTGAAGACAAGATTCTGCAGACAGGGGTGAGGCAGGCAGTGGGCGGGGCTTGGGGGCACAGTCCCAGGGCCTGGGAGGCTGTGCAGGAAGAGGGGGCTGGGTCAGAAGGGACACAAGTAAGGGGCAGGCAGGTCCTGCATATGTCAGTGCTCTAGGGTCTGTAAAGTAGGGACAGCTTTTCAGGACCCCATACAAGAAAGCATCTGAGCCATCACGCACCCAAGGTCAGGCACCTTGGCTGGAAGACCATTCAACTTCCCACTAGGGGCAGAAACTGCCTCAAATGCCCTCATGAAACATTACAAAGATGTGACTATTGTAGCTCCATTCCATCATAGGATTATGGCTCAGGGTCTGGTGAGAGTGCCTGGAGTGTATTATTTAGTCCTGATGCAGACTGTTTTGTTCTCAAGAGCTCCAACCAAGCTGACTTCTCAGCTTCAGATCCCAGCTCCATGATCTACTGGTTGTGTGACCTTGGGCAAGTTACTGATCTTCTCTGGTCCTTTTCCCTCATAAAAGGCAGATACTAGAAGTTTCTAATGCACACTGTTGTTGTTAGGATTAAGTGAATTAATACATGCAAAACAGAACAGTACCTGTTAGCTAAGTGCTCAAAAAGGCTGGCCTCTGATCTCCTTGAATCACCCCTGCACAGGTGTCACAGGGAGGGAACTGAGGCTAGGCCACAAGGCAAGTGGATAGCAAGGGCTGGACAGACTGGACTTGCAGCCAGGGCACTACACTCTAACGCTAAGAAAGCCTTTCTTCCGATGAAGGAGTGCATGGAATTGGAGAGAAAAACAAGAAGAAAAGAGTCCTTATGAGAGCCAGCATTTTGACACCCGGAAGACCCACCAGGGTTGTAGCAGAGTCTCTCACTCAGTGCACAGGGGCAGGGAGGACAGAGGGTACAGCCGATATCTCTGACTCAAGCTCAAGCACCACCTCACCTCAGTCTCCTGATAGCCTGCTGCCACCCTCTCTGAACAAAGAGGATACCAAGGCCTCAGTGGTCCAAAGCTGCGTGGTAATAATGGCGGGCAAGCCTGGGATCCAGGTCCTCTCCCTCTCCACCACAGTCCCTTCAGTCCCTTCCCAAAGATGTCAGTCAGCTTGCTGGCTTCTGGCTGACCTTTTGACAACCACAGCTAGGTCCTGGTCCACCTTCTCAAGCCCAGTTGCCCCCTTAGTCCAAAAGAAGCCCTGGAAGCTCAGCTCTGGGAACGGAGCTCCAGAGCACTCACACCCTAAAGGTTCAAGAAAACAGCTGCAGTGTTTGGTTGTTTCCTTGACTGCCCAGATGGGGTGGATGTTGCCTAATAACCACAACTACCTTAGTAACAGTCATGGCTGCGCTTATTACTGATGCTGTTCTTGGCCCTATGCCACCCTCTCGTTTTCATACAATGACATTTGTCTTCGATGGGATTATTTTACACCGTACCAGACACCATATCATGCAAACCTGTCCGGGAGCCTTGGGCTCTGTGTTACAGAACCTGCCCCATCAGAGGCAGTGACAGGCCATTATTCTGTGTCCTGCAACTCTGCAGTGATAAGGAAACTCTACCAGTTTGATGCTTTATCTGGTTGCAGGTTGAGGAAAGATATTATTTCAATCAAGATAATGATTCTATTTCTCGGACGGAAATGAGATTTTTTTTTCATGTGGCCTCATGGGGGTGCCACCAAAATCCGTCTTGGGGCTGGAATAGGCCATGCACACGTTAGAGGATTTCTTGCAATCTGAGAGAGAGCATAAACATGAAGGAGAACTGGAAGAAGGGAGCTCGTTTGCAAGAGAAAAACACAGGCATCCGGCCTACGAGATTATAAAGTAAGTTCTATTTGGATATTTATTGGCATTAGACAAACCCAGGAGACGAAAATGCATCAGGTAAGCGTGCAGTGTGGGCTGGACGGCCTATAAAGGCAAAGGATGATCACAGAGAGGCAGAAACTAGACCCAGCTGTGATAGGACCTCGGACATCTTCTACGCCTGCCTGTCTCGTAGCAGAGGTTTCCTGTGCAACTTTGTTGACAGACGACCTAACTACTGTTTCAACACCTCCTACAGCAGGATGTTCACCCATTCCCTCACTGACCAGGTCCTATGCTGAGAAAGTGCCTCCAAATAATATCAAGTCACTTCATCAAAGGAAAGCACAGTGAGAATTCCCAAGGTGCTGACAACGCAGTGGATCTAAATATACTTTGGAAACCAAAAACATGTTTCGGTAAGTCATTAAACAAGTGCGAATGGCAGTAGATAATAAATGCAGCAGGACCTCAATAATCTGCACTAAATAGAGCATTGAGTGAAACTTGAAATTATTTTCAATATTTGGGAATCCCAAGGGCTGCAATACAGTATTCTCAAACTATGTGTGATTGCTTTAAATAATAATTATTATTTGCATTCAGAAACCATAATAGCTTGCAATTCTTATTTCACTTATTAAGCAGTTTGGAAATGTGTACAAAGTTATTTAACATTTTAAATCTTCCACTGGGGGTTGACCAGGCTATGGACTATTCTCCTTCCAAAAAAAAAAGGAGGCACATTCCAGCTCAGCCCTTTCTGGAATAATCCCAACTGCTGATTCTTGAGACCCAAGAGTATCTTTCAGTACAACATTAGATTCACTAAAACTTTGTATCTAAATCACACCGTCATTGTGAGCATAGACTTATGGAAAGCTCTGGTAATATTGGGTGTCCCTAGGAGAGGGGCAGCTCAGGACCAGGGATGGGGAGGGAGCTTTCTACTGGGGATCTTTTGGTATTTTTGAAGTTAGAGCCACAAGACTATAACACCTCTTAAGAATGAAATTCCAATAAAATTCAATTTTAAAAAGCACACATTATGAATTTCTTCTTTTTTTAACATCACAAATAAATATAATTTTTGTCCATTGTACCTCACTAAGGCATTATGAATTTCTATTTTAATACCTACACCCCTAAATGAAAACCCAACTGCAGTGAGAATGACTGCCAGGTCAGATGAGCAAGACATGTGGCTGTCTTCACACTAGAGACAGTTGTAGGCATGGCAGGAAATGCAACTGGTCCCCTTTACCTGCTGGCATGCCTCTTGCCAGCTGCCGAGAGCATGGTACGAGGCTTTCACCTGTGACAGTCTCTGGATCCACTGCTCTTGGCTGACACGGTGCCATGTAGGCTGTGCCACCAGCGACACTCGGGAGGCAGCAGCTGGTGAATGGGGTACCCAAGCCCGACCCGTGTCTCCAAATCAGACGCCGCTACAGGGTCATATGTGTGAATGGAGTCAAGGACCCTCACCCTGAGAGCACATCCTCGCTCAGGGCCTCCTTCCCTTTCCTGCCTCCCCTTCTCCCTAACAAGTGCTTCCTAAGAGTGCTCTCTCTAGAAGATTCTATGCACCCAAAGCCTGCTCAGGCTATGCTTCCGGGGAGCCCCAACTAAGCAGTTACTGATGGTTCCACACGGAGCTCTCTCATGTTGACAGAAAGTGTCCCTGGTGCTCGAAGCACTCAAAGCCTTCTGTTTTGAGGGCAAAACTATAGCCACCCTGTGGAGAACATCCAGCTGACATATAGCCCCCAAAATGCTGGTCTCCAGAATGGAATTCCTAATGGGACCAGACAACAATCACTCTTCCTCTCCAGGATGAAGGCACAGAAGGCAGGACTAGGCCTAGAAGGGCTTGTTCCTTAATCAGAGAGAGATCCAGTCATGGGCAGTGTGGATTTCTCAGCTCTGTCACTCATGAGCTCAGTGAACATTAAGTGACTCCAAGCCTCAGTGTCCTAATCTCTAAAATGGGAATGCTGGACAGAGTCTTTGTAAAGCTCTTAGGCAGCAAGAATGACACGTGTGCTACAAATTGGTAATGCAATGGAAATGTTGGTTGCTGCTGCTGGGATCCAGAACTAGCGTGGAACAAATAACAGATTAACTTTTTTAAATAAATAAATCCCAGCTGCCCTTCATCCTGGGTACCAGAAGCTCTAGGGAAGGGCGAGGAGACATCTGGAAGCATGATCTTGGTGACTGTCCACCTGGAGCTCAGGGAATGAGCACAGCACTTGTCCCATGGGGTGCTGGTGGCCCTCAGGTGCCACTGCTTGGAGAAGACTTACTCTCTGTCTCTCAGACCTAGGGCAGATTCCCAGTACAGGGTTTCCTGTAATCTATCCAGTGTATGTATGCATTGATCTCAAGTACAATGTCAAGTTTGGTGAAAAATCCATGCAGTCATTTCCACATGTAGCAGTAGACAAACTATCAGAAATTTAATTTTATTTGCAGAGATGAGGGATTCTTCATTGCATCCTAGTTCTTTGCATCTGGACTGTTCAAGAAGCTATTCCAAACCCTCAGCACCTGACAATCTCACAGCCCTTCAGAACCATGCGCTGCACTCCACACAGGCCCGTCCAGGTTCTGGGAGGGGCCTCTGGCCCTGGTCCTGCCTCCCTGGAAAGGCCTGCTCCTCCACCCCAGGTCAGGAGTCTCCTCCCCAGGAAATCTTCCCTCACTCTGCAGCACCAGTCCCTCTGTCTGTGCCACGTGCCCTTCCAGAGAGCTCTTTATTTGTCTCAGATGTCGATGTCTTCTCTTCCCACACTGGGAGCTCCTCCAAAACAGAGCCTCGGCTGCTGGCTCTCCTAGCCTGCTCAGAGCCTGCAGTAATGCCTGGCCCCAGGTAACTAAGGATCTCAGGCTGGTGGAGGGATTGTACATATGACCGCTCTTAGTTTAACATGCTGTAACATGGCCTAGATGAGAATTTACTGTTCTAAATAGGGTCGGCCTAGCAGCAAACTTAGAACTGTGTGAAAGCTCGCCCCTGTTTTCCCAGAGGAGTCCTGCTCTGCCCACTCACCCACCGGCAGGCCAAGGGAGCAACTGTCTTGTGAAGACAACAGGAAGGTCCTCCACTCGGAGGACACAGCCAGGGTTCCAAGTCTCCACCTTCAATCTGATGCCTTATATGCCAGGGTCCAACCCACCCAGAAAGAGACACCTTCCAGAAGAATCCAAAGCCAATTCCACCCAGGTCTTGCTTCTTTTCCCTGACAGGGAAACCTGCACACTGGCCAGGAACGCTGTGACACCACACAACCAAACAAGCAAAATTCATACTCACAAGCACCAACGCCTTAGTCTTCAATTTCAGGCCACCAGCTTTTCGGCCAACCTGCTCATTTCCTGCAAAGAGAAGAAAGGGACGGAGAAGCACATTAGCATCTGCTCTGGGCATCCCTTGGCGAGCTCCTGGCCGACCTCAGGCTTCTGCACCTTCTCCGCATTCCCGCTCCCAGCAGCTCTTCCCTCCCCGGGAACACCATGTGCTAGCTGGGTGGGCGCCCCCGCTCCCGCAGCCCTGTAGGCTCAGCCCACGCCGCCTCCTCCCGCTCCCGGCGCCGTGCCAGTCTCGGATTGACCACTGCCTCCAATTCCCTGAAGGCGCCGGTCTTCTTCCCACTCCGGAGAGAGGCCTCCACTTCTGTAGCATGGGGTTGCCTAGCAACCCTGCGCGCGCTCCGAAGGCCCTCCTAAATTGGACCTCGCAGCGCAGGGCATCTCCTTGTACAGCTGCCTGCATCTTAACAATCTGGCCCTGAATAATAACACAATGGTAATTGCATTCATGGACCCCCCAAACTACATTTAAATAATGTTCAAGAGCTGACACAAACCAACAAAGGCCAGAAAATGCAATGCGGAGGTTGACGAGGAGGCCAGGCGGGAACGCTTGGTGCGGGAGGGAGTTGACACCAAAGACTTGAGTTAATGACAATGCCAACCTGCACCGCGACTTCTCCTGCCTTCCGCCGGAGTGTGTCACTGCTTTAATGTGTTGTAATGTGAGTTTGGGCAATTAATGCACAGAAGTAGTGACGCTTCGCGACAGGATGCCCTTTAGCTCTGCCGAGACACATGCGTACGTTTTTGGAGGGAGCAGGGGAGGGGAAGATGGTGGATGGGAAAGGGACTGTGCCTGAGTGATTTTTCTTGGCTAAATACATTTTAGAAGGTGAGGGAAAGGACTTACCACGCAAGGGTACAAAGCACTTGCTACTTCAGCGAGAGACAAATGCAGCCTGACTGATGTATTTTAGGATAAGAAGTGAAGGCAAAGAGGTCTTGGCACGGGCTTCAGCACAGAGCAGGGGGCTCTGCGTGGCGTGGCATGCAGGCCTGGCCTTCAATCTGTGGCCCTGGCTGAGAGGAAGGCGAACCTCTGCTCAGGTGCAAGAGCCTAAGGCAGGTGCAAGAGCCAGGTGGCAATCGGCTCCTTGGGGAGCGGCAGTGGTGAGGGCTGGTGATCAGACCTCATCATTTGAAAGTCTGGAGCATTTTTTTTCAGTTCACATACATCCCATAAGGCACTCAAACATGTCATGCACACACACCCACAGCAGCATTTACGATAGCCCGAAGGACCAGGCAACCCAGTGTCCATCAGAAGCTGAACCCGTAAACCAAAGGTGGCACATACATACATACAAGGGAACATTATTTAACTTTGAAAAGAAGGAAATTCTGACCCATGCTGTGCCATGAACGAACCTCAAGTACATAGTGTTGAGTGAAAGAAGCCAGTCACAAGAAGAGAACACCCTGTGTGACTGCACTTTCAGAGTCAAATTGGTAGAGACAGAAAGCGGAAAGGTGGTTGGGGGGGCTTGGGGGTGGCGTGGCGGCTAGCATTGGATGAGGTAGTTCCAGTTGGGGAACATGGAAAGTTCTGGAAATGGGCAACGACGATGGTTGCACAGCAGTGTGAATGTATTTAACACCACTGAATGGCACACTAAAATGGTTAAAATGGTAAATTTTCTGTTATATATATTCTACCTCAATTTTTTAAAAATCCCCTTGCACCAGCAATATAACAGGCACAGCTTTTCCCTAAGAAATTTCTGTCCTCTTCATCTTGGAAATCAGAGTGGACAGTGTCACTTCCAAGCTTGGAGAAAGACGGTCACCAGGACTAAAGGATACACTACAGTGTGTGCAATAAACAATTGAGTCCTTACAGATTTCGCTAACTTGGAAAGGCCACTAGTGCTAACAGTTTCTTTGAGTGAGGTTGAACAAATTGCAAGGGTAATTTGGTTTTGGCCAGGGAAACCCATGGCTGGCAAGCATGGTGTTCGGGCAGCACAGTCTCACACGGGGGTCGGAACATTGAGAGGCAGGATTCTCTTGTACCCACATGGTGAAGTCTAGACACCATCACCCTCCAGAACCTGGCCTCTTTCCAAGGATAGCACCTTCTGCATGTCCCCAACTGGCTCACTCTCCATGTGGACATGTGGGCCTCAAGGACACCCTCAATCTTACCCTTCCTGGTCAAACTGACCCAAATCCTATTCTTTCTTCTGGACTCGCATCAAATCCCACATCTCTCGGGGACTTTCTAGATCCCCCCAATGTTGCTTTCTCCGAATGCAGTGGCCAGCAACCTAGCCCTTGCTTAGGTACTGACACCCATGTCTGCAAGTGCCTGGACAGGGATTGTCACTCGCACCTTATGTGTGCCGTGGGCGGAGCACAGGGTGGTTGCTGGGCTGCCTGGGAACGCGCAGCTCCCTTGCCCAGGGTGCAGAGCTTGTCTGCTGGCTGCAGAGCCCTGGAGCTAAAGATTCCAGGCAGCCTGCAGTTCCCTGCAGCCATTCAGAGGTGCATCTCGGTGTGTGCAATAAACAATTGAGTGTTTACAGATTTTATTAATTTGGAAAGGTCATTAGAACTAACAACTTCTCTGGGTGAGAGTGAATAAATAGCATGGGTAATTTTTTTTCAGGGTCCTGGATTTTTTTTTTTTTTTCTTTTTGGAATAATGTGCTTTAAATCTCAAAAAATTGTGTTGCAAGCAAAAAAAAAAAAAAAAAAAAAAAAAAAAAAAACCAGGCCTGGGGAGGAACCCAACAGGAGCTCTGAACAAGCCTTGCTTCTCTCTCTTCCCTTCTGTAAAGGGGACATGATCTCAATGATCTTTCTAGCTCAAACAAATAATAAACTTGCAATTGGAGGCAACAGTTGCCCTCTTCCCCCACCAACTTACCAGGTGCCTTAGGGCAAATGAGGCACCAGGCACACCCTCAGCCAGGACAAGGTTCTCAGTCGCTCCAGGCACCTTCCCAGACACTGACCTGGGTGCTGGCAAAACCTACGCCTGGCTTGTCTGGCTCCCATTCGATCATTAAGGAATATTCAAGACTAATGACTTGTTTTCTCAAATCTCCAGGCATGGCTGGAAATGGGCCAAAGGGCATCATCCAGGCTCTGTCTCCCCAGCTCTTGGCTCTGTGACCAGCGGCACTGTCTCTCAAGGGCCAGCCGCTGTGGGACAGATGCTCCTGGTTCTCCCAGACAGGCAAAATTAAATGGAAGCAGCATTCAAAGAGTGGGGACTCTGGCTCCAGCCTGCAGCCCCAGGAGAAACGGTTGGCCCTTGACCAGACTGTGCTGTTAGCCAAGGCTTTCTCTGACATCCCTGTGTTGCCTGATCATCATCCCCTCTTCTTTTTGCCTTGGATGCAGTTAGATATAGAAAGGTGGGAAGCCAGGTCTGTCTGCGAATGTGTGGCCACAAACACCGTGTCTCCACCTCTGGATTGCTTGTGACTTTCAGGAGCAATAAAAAGACTAATAGTTGAGAATTAAAGCTATTAGAATAACAGCAACAACACTAATATCAAAATCATTATTAACTAACATTTGGGTGATGCTTTATGATTAAGTATCTTCCCAGGCAGGTAGAATAGCTTTGACCCATATATTGGGTATCTGCTATGTCCAGGGGTCTCTGCCACTGGCTGGCAATGCAGACCTGAGAAGGTGTGCTTCCTAGCTGCAAACTCCTCTCGGGAGGGCTTACAGATAGGAAGGAGGCGTGGAGGCCTGGGGTTCATCACCCCACTGCACCTGGGAGATGAGCACATGGCAGCCACCCAGCAGGCATCTATGACTGGGACCAGGGCTCATTGGTGGTGAAGGATGACTGGCATAAGCAGAGACCCACCTGGGAGATTCCCTCAGGATGGCCAGATGATGGTCTCTGTGGCAAGGTCTGCAGCTCCAAGGAGGCCATAATGTCTAATGGTTTAGAACCAGACTGGCCCTTTCATTAGCAGCTGTGTGACCTTGCAAGTAACTTAACCTGTGTGCATCAGATTTTCACCAGCAAAATGGGCACACTAAAGACACCTACCTCTAACCTCACATGCAAGAATTAGATCAGAAAATGGAAGGCATACTTGGTATTGGGCCTCAAGTGAGGCCAGTGAGCCTAGCTTTTCCCTGGGAGGTCAGAAGCAGGAGGGGAGGATCCCAACTATTGTGCTTGCTGCCAGGTCCCCAGTGCCTGGCAAAGGGCCAGCACATAGTGAGCACTGATGGTGTCCACAGAAAGTGCTTTGGGGGATAGAGGCAGCTCAGCACTGGTAGGAAGAGCTTGGTGGGATGAGCTGTCACTGTGAGCCAATCAGCCTTGGGCTTGGAGACCCTGGGGGTTGGCTAGCAGAGGGTCACTGCTGACAAGAAGGCAGGGCCACTCCTCACAGAATCTTTTAAAGGTTAAGCTGGATGGGTTGAGGTTTGCTTTTTCTTTGACATTGAATTAGCCACCTTAGGAATGCAAGATGGTATTGTGAGAGACACGCTCACCTGCCCACACCCAAAGAATGAACTAAGATACATGAGGCAGAGCAAAAGTGAGGATCTTACTGCCTGTCTGAGGAAGCAGGCACATCCAGCGGCTACAATCAGCATGCCTTCCCCAGTGCACAGTCCCTTCCCGGGTTCTCACTGGCTGAGTATTGTGGGGTGTAGACTCTTCTAGGTTTTACTGTCTCCTGTTGGTTAGTTAACGAGATGAACCTTTAGCTATCCTCGCCTTCCTTTATCCTCTTAAGGCACAAAGTTCTTCTGGGTTGAGAGCATCTTGCAGTTTATCTCTGTTTGTCAGGTTAGTCCTTCCCCCTGTTTGTCAAGGGGCTGTGAACTTGTCACACTTGGGTGTGACCTGCTGGTAACTTTCCACTCTGCTCTCCCCTCCTGCTGCTGTTCTTACATCCCTGTTTTACACTGAAGGCTAAGTGCTGCATTCTGAGAATGGACCACCAGACTTTCGATTTCTTACAATAGAGTCACCTTGGAAGACAGCGTGGCAGCTCCTTCCAAGGCTAAAAGCAGGCCCATCATACAATCCAGCAAGCACGCTTGGGAATTGGCTCAAACTTACCAAAAACTCATGTCCACATTTTAAAAACTAAAAAATCCACGCAGATATTTATAGCAGTTTTATTTATAATTGCCCCAAACTGGAAGCAACCAACATGCATTCTCAATAGGTGAATGGATAAATAAATGGTAGTATATCCAGATAACAGAATATTATTCAGTGATAAAAACCAATATTGTCTCAACCAGTGAGAAAACACAGAGGAATCTTAGAAGCATATTGCTAAGTGAAAGAAGGCAGTCTGAAAAGGCTACATAAGTCCATGATTCCAATAATATAACATTCTAGAAAAGGAAGAACTGTGGAGACAATATGGAGATTGTTGGTTACCAGGGGTGGAGGGTAAGAAGGTGAATGCATACAGAATAGGGAATGATGTGGGGCACAGGCTGTACTGAAAGGTGGGTCAGTATGATACTCTGTGTGACATGCTAATGGTGGATATGTGTCCTTGCACATTTATCAAAACCCCTAGAACATACAATACAAAGAGTGAGTCCTAATGTAAACCCTAGTGTGAACAATTCACCAACATTATTCACCCAGGGCATCAAACACACCAAACCTGGAAGACATAAGGTAATAACCCAGGAACCTGAAGGGGTAAGGAGAGAGGGGTGTATGGGGCCCCCTGTTCTTCCTGCTCACTTTTCCTGCAAGCCAAGAACTGCCCCCACTGGGCAGGTGGGGCCTTTGGGGAAGCCCAGCAGATGTCTGTAGAGTAAACTGGGGTCTGAGTCGTTCCACTTGGCCCACCAGAGTATGAGGCCAGTTTGGTCTGGTTTGATTCAGAGAGAGAGAAGAGGAGAGAGAGAGAGAGAGAGAGAGAGTGTGTGTGTGTGTGTGTGTGTGTGTCTAGGGAGATGGTATTCTAAGGCAACTGAATCCTCCTTCAGTCATTGCTTTGGGGTGATGACCCCTTGTAAGTCTGAGTTTCTGTGACCTTGGCCTAGATCTTAAAATAGCCCTGAGAAAGAGGGAAGGCTGAGCCCAGAGCCAAGGCCAACAGTGGAGCCTGGGCCAGGGGAGAGGAGAGGAGGGGAGAAGAGGGAAGAGGAGAGGGGAAGCGGGAGGGGAGGGGAGCTGACCAAAGGCCTAATCTCCCTGGTCAGGCTGCTTCACCGGGTTCTTGCTCAGTCATGCACATTTTATTTTCTCTGGCCTCAGGGAGGTGTTCCTGGGCCGGGCAGATCTGAGCAAGAGCCTCCAGCAAGGATGGCCTGGAGCTGGGGAGAGAGAGGGTAAGGCCACCCAGACCTGCCCCAATGTCCCCACTGCTATGGTGGTGGACAAAGAATATTCAGTGTTATAATATCTAATAATAGTTTAAATGTGGAGAAAGGAAAAAACTTCTCTGTACAACACAAGGAAAAGAAAGAAGGCTAAGGTGTCTGGGGCCCTCAGAGGCTGCAGGACTGCATCCCGTCGGGTGAGGGGTGGGGCCCTGCTGCTTGCTGAAGTTCACAGAGGGCTCCTGCTGATACCATCTGCTGATGAGCTCGGGTGCGTGCTGTAGAATTCCCAGGTAGCCCCAGCCCTGCTTCCTGGTTCTGCTGCCAACTGGGGCTGGGATTTTTGAGGCTGCCTCTTGGGAAAGTCCTGGGAGAGGAAACCAGAGGGAACACAGGCAAGGGTCAGGCCGCAGGTGGGATCCCAGTTCAGACAGTGCCCGGGAGGCAGGCGGCCCTGTCTTCTGCAACCTTGGTCTCCGCTGGGTACCTCTTCTTGCCTCTGTTGGTTTAGTCCTTTGTCCTAGTTCCTGGTGGCCTGAGTCCTGTTAGATTCCTTTAGACTCTACGCCTGCTTTCCAGAAAGTTCTACCTTCACCTGGTGTCCAGCATGATAGGCATACTTAATGCCAGTCTTTTCTTCTCTCAGAGAATCAGGAGTAGACAGGCGTGTTTGGAAAGGGGAGGGGCCGCCTGGGAGAAGCTACCTCAGAATTTATACCCGTGGTTTCTAGGCTCTTCCTAGGATTAGATCCCACCCAGAGTGGGGCATCAGTAGGTTATATATGTTTCTCCCAAGCAGGACTCATCTAAGTATGCAAAGTGACACTACTGATAGCTACCTGGGACAGCAGACAGACAGTGCCAACCAGGATATGTCCCCCGACCTTCGGGGATTGGGAAAACTCAGCACTCCTCTGGAGCTGCCATGGCATGACACGGGAGATGTCCCCTGGAGCACCCATTCCCCTCCCACAGGAGGTGTTGGAAATGGTCCAGAGGGAGGCAACCAGCACAGCACAGGCCCCAGCGGAAGCACAGCAGCCTCACGGGAAATGTGAGAACTCAGCTTGCTGGGTTCTGTGCACTCCCACCTCCAGCAGGGAGTTTGCCGGGACATCCCATAGCCAGGTCACCCGATGGGCATTTCATACCTCATGTGCACCCGTTCCTCCTGCCAGCTCCCCTTGCAGATCTGGAGGGCAGGGGCTGCCACATGTTGCTGCTTTCTAGAACCTCCTGTTTCTCCCTCCCCAACCCAGCCTCCCATTTCCTTCACTTCTCTGGCTAAAAGTTGCTGGAAAGAACTAAGCTGACCTGAAGCCCCACAACCCCCGCTTAGTGCTGAGACCCAGGTTCTAGATGGTGTCCTGTGGTCCTCCTCACTGTCACTAGTCACCCTGTCTAAGTCCCTAGCAGGGGCATTCATGGTGAAACCTGTGCAGGGCTGCAGAGTGGCAGCTGCAGGTGGGGTGTGTGAAATTGAACCCAGTAAGAGGCCCCAGAACTGCGTGTCCACAGCTCAGGGGAGATGCGCTTCCCCGGGGGACTCTGGTGAGGGCTGAGGATGGAGGTGGCACATGCGTGAGCTGGGGCAGGCGAGCTTCTTAGGGAGGCCTCTCTGGAGACAGCAAACAGTGAGTAGAGTCTGGACAGGTGGGGAGGACATGGAGAGGTAGGGTCAAAGCTGTAAGGAAGGAAGGGACCCAGCAGGACTGCTCAGGGCAGTGAGGACCAGGCCCTGCGAAGAGGAGCAGGAGATGCAGCCCTGATTCAGAGCTGGGCTGGGCGGCTGTGAAAGCACCTCGTCCCACTGCCCTGGTCCCAGGAAGGGCAGATGGAGGAGTGGGGACTGGACTGCATCTGGCTCAGGGCCCCCGGAGAAAACTCTGCCAGAGACAGAGGGACTGGCCGGGCTGAGGTCATCCAACTTTCTTCCTGCTTCCCCTTGGCTACTTCCAATTTTGCCAGAAACGCACCCGGCAAAGCATCTCCAGCCCAGAAATGAAAGACCTTTCTGCATACCAGGCTCTGATCCTGAGGGATGGGAACTGGTTTCCAGGAGCCAAAGCCCGCTGCCTGTGTGCCACGGTAGCAGGTGCTTGTACATTCACCCACGAAACTTCCAATGCCAAGCCAAGGCCTTTTCTTTAACGCTGCATCTCCTGAACGGAATTGTCCTTACTATCTTTTGTGCATAAATTATGCACACATGACAGTGCCTCCAATTCCATTTCAGTTGTTTCCTGCCCCCAGTGAAAAGAAAAATAAAATATATTTGCAAAATAATCTGAATGTAAGGTTGGGGGTTTAGCTTCGTGGTAGAGCATCTGCATAGCGTGTACAAATCAAGCCCTAAAACTTGGGGGTGGTGGGGAGAAACAAAGAAAAAGAAGGAAAAAAATTACTAGATCTTTTTGGATATTTTCCCAATCATAGTTGTCTTACCTATATCTAACTCAACAGCATTTAAAAAAAAATTTTTTTTAAAGTCTTTCGAAGAAACAACCTTTTCTTCTTTATTTTGCAAAAGTATTTAATTTGTTTGTATATCATTTAATTAAATTGCATAATTACAATAGCAAGTTTCACTGGCAAAAAACAGGTTTGGGAACTAAGCCAGCTGCGCCCAGCAAAGCATTTGGCTCGGTTGGTGAGAGCAGACACAGGGGATGTTCTGGACAGTGGCCTTCCTGTCCCAAGTGCTCCTCCAGCTGTGGGCATCAGTCAGAGTGCAGGAATCAAGTACACTTGGCAAGACAGCCAGCTGTGGTTTAGAGATGTGCGCTCCCTGAGCAGCGCCAGGGCAAGGTTAATGCTCTGGGGTCTTAGGACCTGGTGCTGCACTGCCCCCGCCTCACTCAGTGCTCAGCAGGTGCCACCTCCTCCCAGCTGTGCCCCAGGTCCACAGCCACACCTCTGCAGATGCCTCCTCCCTCCTGCCCATGCCCTAGCTCCCCATGACAGCTGTCTAGGAAGGATCTGGCCAACCCGGCAGCCAAGTGTGCCAGTCTTCACAAGTGACGGGATTTCTTTCAAAAGTGAATTTTTTCTAATGGTGTCATTCAGTCATCTGCAGTAGGCGGGGAGGAGCTGGGCAAGGGGGAACATCTAGGAGTCCCTCAGTCACACTGCCCAAGGCTGAAATTTTTGACCATATCCAACTGTGTCAGGGTTTTGATCATTTCCCCTAAGATGTGGCTTTAGGCTTGCCCCTTTCTTTCATTCTTCACGTTTCCAAGTCCCTGGGTCCTGTGGAATGTGCTCCCTCTTAGCTCCCTCATCAAGTCATGATCTTTATACCTAGACTTTCATACCTCATGGATCACATAGAGCAAAAGTTAACTTTTACCCCAAATGCCATTCAACCAACCAACCAATCAATCCCAAGTATCACTAGGCACCAGCAACTCAAGAAGACAAAGGAAAATACTCTCCAAAGGAACACATTCTTAGTGGACATTTACTACTTTAAGGCATCCATCATTCATCTCCCCTTCTACTTAATAAAAGAATCCTAAATTCCTTCCAGCTTATCACCCACCCCCAACCACACACAGCCACAGTGTTTCAGAGGTAGGTCATGGTTGACTTAAACCAATCTGTTCATCTAAGCTCTCTGGCCATGGCTTGGATGAGTTTTATCATTTAAGAAGATGTTTGCCGTGGATTTCTGGGGAAGAAGCTTCACCACTGATGATGTAGACAGTGTATGCAAAGACTGGACCTTGCCCTGGGCAGACATTTTGTTACCAAAACAGCCCACAGTTCAGCACTGAGCTAATCACAGAACTAGAGACCGGATTAAAATCCTAAATTTCCCTTACCAATTTTACTTGTTTAACTTTTTTTTTTTTTAATCAAACACATATATATACTTTGAAAAATCAAAAGTAAGAAAAATCCAATAATAAAAAGTAATCTAGCTCTTCTCACACTAAATCTCAATTTCTAGAGATAACTATTCTCAATTGCTTTAACCATCTCTTCTGTTCTTTTTTGTCATATTTCTAAATAACATGATGCATCAGTCAGCTCAGGCTGCCATAACAAAATGCCACAGACTTGTGACTTCAACAACGGAGATTTATTTGCCACAGTTCTAGAGGGTGGAAGTCCAAGGTCAAGGTGCTGGCCGATTGGTTTCTGATAAGAGGTCTCTTCTCGGCTCGCGGAGAGCCATCTTCTCACTCTATGTGCACATGGTAGGGAGGGCAGGCTTTCTGGTGTCTCCTCTTTATAAGAACATTCATCCTATGGGATCTGAGCTCTACTTTTATGACCTCATTAAGCCTTGACAATGTCCCCACTCCAAATACAGCCCTCCTGGGGTCAGGACTTCAATATATCAATTATGGAGAGACACAGTCCAGCTCACAGCACGTGGCAACCTTACTGTTGTCAGGTATACACTCCAACGCATTGGGTCTCAGTGTCCCATAATGGAAATGAGGCTTTCTCTCCCTTTTGGCCCCATCTCCACCTCCAGTAAACACACAGTTCTGTTCTCTGTATCTTCCTACCATTTTTAGTAAAATCAACTGTCAGTGTTCACAGTGTGGTGATGATGTAAGTGTTGTTCATGGATGAGCCACATGATAATATTTCCTTTCTTGCATAACTTTTTCATCTTTGCTAGTGTTAAAATGGCTTCGTACACACCTGACATCTATTTGCATACCAACTGACTGCCAGAGCTATTCAAATCCCTTCGGAAACAGTTTAGTCCATGGACTCAAGTGGCAATGTTTCCTTAGTCATCTCCTCTGGAGTTCCTCATCTCCAACTCCAGTCTGGACCAACTGCTCCTAAGCCTAGCACTCAGGATGTAAAAATTCACCTGGGAATTTCACCTGGAAATTCTTACATCAGATCCCGAACACACTGCACTGGTTTCTACAGCTGCTCTAACAAATGACCACAAACCAAGTGGCTTAAGACAATCCCAATTTATTATCTTCTGGTTCTGGAGGTCAGGGGCCCAAATGGGAGTCACTGGGCTAAAACCAAGGTGTTGCTGGAGCTGTGTTCCTTTGGACCCTGGGGGAGGACACACTTCCATTACTCCAACCTGCTCTCCTATCTCCCTCTTTCCCTCACCAAACCACCTGTGTTTACACAGGGTGCACCCGGATAACCCAGGACAACCTTCATCCCAGGGTAAGCTGATCTGCAATCAGTTCTCCATCCACCATCTTGAATCCTGTTGGCCATGTACCCCAATGTTTTCACAGGCTCTGGGGATTAGGAGGTGGACATATTTGGGGACCATTATTTTGCCCAACACACACTTATCGTTTTTGTTTTTGTTTACTCGTCTCAAGATATAAATCTTCCTCAGGTAGCTTCCTGATAAGAGAGCTCTAGGAGGTTCAGCATTTGAGACCACATCTATCCCAAAGGGTCTGATTCTCCCTCCCTCTCCATGGTCCATCTGGAAGTGAACAGAACAATGAGGCACAGGCTATGTTTCTCTGGAAGGTTGAATGCACTGTCCCCAGGTCTTCTAGATACCAGGGACATGGGTGGAAAGTCTAAGACTATTCTGTGTTCAAATTTCTGTATGTAAGCCACCACTTTGTCCTCTCTGAAAGTTTCATAAATCTTCAGTATTCTGAAAGTCCACCATGGTGCCTCTTGGGGAGGTTCTGCCCACTCATGGTGTCCCTTTGTGAAGTTCAGGAGTCAGTCCTGGCAGCTTTCTTGCAGAACTTCTCTGATAAATTCCTCCTCTTGGAGGTCTTTGTTCTCTGCTTCTGGAAGTCCTCCTGCTGGCCCTCCTGCACTGACCTCCTAGTAGCCTCAGTTTTTTCTATCCCTCTTTCTATGTCTTCTCTTCCAATATTCTAATGAAGACCTTCAATTCTGTCTCTCAAACCTTCTACTGCATTTTTAATTTCTGACATTGTATGTTTAATTTCCTAGAGTTCTCCCTTATTCTTTTGATGTTCCCTTTTTATAACCTCCCATTCTGGTTTTATGGATACATTATCTCCCCTTATCTCTCTGAAGATATCAATTGTAGTTTTACGGATATTTTCTTCCTCTCCTGGACTTGGCCCTATTCCTTCTGGCTCCTTTTTAATTTTTTGTTTACCTATGTTCTCTCTCTCTCTCTCTCTCTCTCTCTCTCTCTCTCTCTCTCTTTCTCTCTCTCTCTCTCTGTTAGAAGTGTCCTTTCTACAGATACCGTGTAATCCTTGACTATCATTTACACTTAAGAGTGAGACACTAGAAAGTTGGCGATTTCTCTACAGGGGTTTAGGTAGGGATCTAGTAATCTCTTTGGGTAAATGTATATCGTTCCTTTTCCTCCCGAGTCAGTCAGTCACCTGCTAGGAAATTGCCCAGGCTGCCTGAACTCCTGGAGCCCAGGATGGAGAGTGCTCATGGTGCTGACTTTAAATAAATTCTTCTATTCTGAGTACACTGCTTAAACTTGCCCTCATTGTGTGCAGCCTCTCTGAGTTCAGACCTTCTCTGGATGGTTTCCTCTGGAAAAGCAACCTCTAGTCTCCAACCAAGGGGATGCTGGGAGTTGAGAAGGGGGACCTGGGGCTGACTCTTAACACAGGTTTTCAACAAGTCCCAAGTGTTCGAATCCATTCCTCACCTCACCTTCGCAGAACCTAACACTGCTGAGGCAGGCTTGAGGAAAGGGAGGGTGGGCAAATGCTTCTAGAGCCTTCTCTTCAGCACCCTGGCTTGGACTTGTGCTTTCTTGTTAAGTGAACATTCAATCACCGGCCACAGACTCCCAGCCTCTGTTTTGACACCCCTCACCTGCTGTCATCTATTCTTGTGTTCTAGCTGTCCTTGTGAAGCTGGGCTTTTGTCAATGCCCTGACTGTCACATGGTGGCAGGGTGGGGGTGACAAGAGGAGCAGAGACCAACATATGTGGTCACCTTGTCACTCTCAACCAGGGGACCTCCTTGGTCTTTTCTGCTGCTCTGGTGGACTGAGCCACAGGTAGGGGCAGACCACCATAGCAGCTAGTTCCTGACATGCCGCCCACTTCAGGGCCCACAGGTCCCTCCCTCCCCAGGACTCATGCTGCCTCTGCCTGCAGTGCCAGGAGCTCCTAGCAGGCACCACTGGCTCTTGTCACCAGCCCTCAGTTCACATTCCCGCTCTCAGGTCAAGAGAGCGCCCACCTGGGATCCCCTGCCCACCGCAGACAGGGCCTCCACCCTGCAAGCATGGAGTCCCCCAGGAGACTCAGAGCGAGCCTGTTAGGACAAACCAGCGCACAGCCCTTTTGCAGGCACAAGTGGCACCGATCATCCACATCTCCAGGCTGGTATCCTTGTGCAGCCCATTTCTCGTGTAGGAAAGAAGGGTGATGATAAAGGGAATTCCTACCCTCTCCCAACCGCCCCGTGTAAGCGCCTGGAGCGAAGACACAGCCAGGGACATAGAGCCAGGGGCCTGGTAGGCCACAGAAGACACATGTTTGTATCCTTGAAAACTTGATCAAAGCGCCTCTGTTGTCCACTCCCACAATGACATCACCCCTGGCTCTGTCCTGGCCCTGGCATGGTCCCTGTCCCACGCTCTGGCAAGTTCCCGACAGAGCTGTGACTCACAGTTCTGGGTTTTCCATGCACCTCCTTCTGTCCCCTTGCTGGAACCCTGCCCCTCTTCCCACCTACACTCCAGGTGGCCTGCCTTTCCTCCCTCTGGCTTTTCCAGAGCCACCTCCTTTACCATGGCCCCAGGCGCCTCTTTCTTTTAAGAATTTGTTATGAAATATTCCAGACAAGCAAGGTGGCAAAAAATGAATACAATACACACCTGCTTATCCCCCACCCATGGCCTGAAGAGAGGCAGCTCCTCCTAATCCTGGGCCCACATCTCTCTCTGACATCACGTTTCCTCGAAGCCTTTGTTCCATTCTGCTCAGAAAAGCCCAGGGAGCTGCATAAATCCATGACATAACCCGTTGTCACCTGGACTCTGCAGAGTTCCTGTCTTCGCCCCACCCACCAGCCTGGCTCCCTCCTTTGTGACTGTAGTGCTTCCTTGTGGGGGCAGGGAGTGGCTTGCTGAAGGTCCCCACCTTGGTCAAAGTCACATGAGCAGGTCAGGAAAGTTGGGCCTGGAACTTTTACCTGGGGGAAGCACCAGGTGGGCCACAGTGCTCCTTTCGCCCTGGGGCACTGGGTTCCATGGTGCACCAGGCAGGTGCAGGGGCCTGGAGGAGGCAGGACAGGGACACTGCCCTCCTCCGTGAACTTGCAGTCTCTAGGGGGCAACAGGCTCATGACCAGAGGCAACTCTGGAATCTGGGGGATCTGCCCCTGCAGCAGAGAAGGGGACTGCAGAGACCCCAGGAGGACGTGAGGGGTTACAGCCTGAATTTGAGGATGGGGAGCAGTGATGGAGGCAGAAGGAAACAAGTTGGGCCCTTCCAGATGAGAGATGGCAAATCAGGAGACACGGGTGCTGGCGACCAGGAGAGGGCGCCCAGCCAGGAGAGGAGGGGAAGCAGGCCCCAGATGAGGCCAGCTCTGCAGGCTCCTGAGACCCTCTGCTCAGACCCAGGAAGCACTTTGTGACTGTGTCCCCCCATCCCCTACCACACACAGGCCATGGAATGGGACAGAACGTGGGTGCTGTCAACCTTAGCACCACTTGTGCAGAGGCTGAAGAGGACTGACCAGATACCCCTACAGGCAGAGACGACCACACAGGCAGGAGTCCATGGGGTCTGGTGCCACAGCCCCGGTGAGGGTTCGGGGTGGGGACAGCCCCCCAGACTTGAAGGAGGTCACTGCCTGCTGTGTACTGCGCCATGGCCTTGCCCCCACCTGCACCAGGCCATTTCTCCCAGCAGCCACCCACCTCCAGCTACCCCTTGCTCACACCGGCTCCTGGCCCCGCCCAGGAGTGTCAGACTCTCTGCCAAGCAGGGTCAAGGCCCAGATGTCTGGCTTGGGTGCCTCACCCTGTGCGTCTCTGCCCCTTCCCTGCCAGAGCCCTCACGGCCCTCCCGTTCCCTGGCTCACGAAGTCCTCACTCAGCATGGCACTGTCAAGGGCAAAGGGCTTCAAGCCATACTCAGCCTGTCTCCCAAGGATGGTTCTATCGCTCCAGGTGGGATCTTGGGCAGGCGCAAGAGACCAGGACCAGGCACCATGATTAGACCCAGGCAGGGGCCTCAGACCTGACCACAGGGGTGTGGCCGCACAGTGGCTGAGCTGGAAGGCCGCTCGTACCTCTGGGAGTTCTTTGCTTAACCCCTCTTAGGAGGAAGCTGAAAGATGCTAAGAATAAAATAACAGTTTGAGTCCATCTTGGGAACACTCAGAGGTGCAGATGCACTCTCTCTCTCTCTTCTGGCTCCAGACACATAATTCTGGAAATGCCAACATCAGGACCACTGCTCTGTGGAACTGCTTCCTGGTGTCCATTCTCTGCAATGCCCCTGACACTTTGTGACCCTCTCCAGAGTGACCTTTGAGCATCACCTTCCCTCTGCAGCTGGAGCATCAGCCCCATCCCCGCCCCACAGCTTGGCTGGGTGCTCCCATGATCTTGAACTCAGCTCCGCCATAGCAGCCATCCCACCACTGCACAAACAACCCCTCAGGCAGAATCTGTGTCTTACTTATCCTCATATCCCCAGCCCCCAGCCCTGGGCCTGGCACGAGGGAGGTGCTTGGTCAATATCAGATGACCCCAGTGGTCTTTGCATTGCTGGATTAAAAGGTGGGCCTCTGAGGACTGGGCATCTCTGATACCCACGATTTCTCCATGGACTTTTCAGGGACAGCTGTAAGTCTCCTAGACCTTTGTGCATGGGCTCCTGAACCTGAGCCAGGTGCCCAAACCACCAGCCACAGTGCGAACCAACATTGTCCACCTATGGACAGGGTCCTCACCCATTCTCTCTGCAATGCCCACCCACCTTTTATGTTCCTTCCACCTCTGATTTATACCAAGGTCACGCCCTGGGGTAGTGGGGGATGGAGAGAGGGTCCTTGCAAAGACAGCAGACACTCTGGGGTGGAGGGCCTCCTCCTCTCAATCCCCCCAACCCTTCCCATGCCCAAGTTCTCATTCAAGACCAATCTGCCCATGAATCTTCCCACCTCCCATCCCAGCTGGATCTTTCTTTCTAGTTAATTCCTCACTGCTCTTCTGTCTTCAACTCTTGCTTAGCCTCTGGACTGCTTCTAAGGTAGAGCCTTAGAGCTGGGCAGTGCTATACAGGACAACTAAGTCCCCTTTATCATTTAGCTAGGAGGCAAGGCCCAGGCAGAGTGGGAAGGCTCCTGTTGGAAGTCTTTGAGCTCATCGGTGTTAGAGCCAGGGATCCTTCCTCTTCTTGGGGCTTGAGCTTTGCTTTCTTATCTGCAGCACAATCCTGGAAGACAGGGGCCAGGCTACAAGCCTCGCTGCATCCTTGTGAGGGCCAAGTAGAAAGGTTGCCCTGACTTGGATCTTGGTGACTACTTGGCAAGCAGTTGTGTTATGTGTTCCAAGGCAAAAAATAACCTCCACAGACGCACTCCCGGGTACCAGGACCAGCCTCGTCTCCTAACACATGCCAGTGTTGCAGCTGCAGCCTATGCCACAGCCTCTGGGGAAACCCTGCTCCTCAGAGGTGATGAAGGGGGCCTCTATGTTTAGACTCCTTTGAACCCACAGGTGATTTGAATTTGGCCTGCTGCCTGACTCCTCTCAGCCACTGAGGAAACAGGCAAATCCTCATTGTAATGGTGGCAAAGGGAGGGAGTAACTTTGGTGTGGTTATGCCTACAGAGGGACCAATGATTGGGGATGTCCTCTTTCCCCTCCCTCTGCTGTGGGAAGGTTTTCAGGACAGCCAGTGAGCCATTATGGAAGCCCAGCCTTGTGCAGAGGGATTAAGGTCATCCTTCCCCCAGTGGATTATAGTTAAGACAAAACTAGAAATAATAAATGAAACTAGCGAAGTTGCTGGGCACAGATCAATGATCAAAAGCCAACTGTTTTTTTCTATACATTAGTGACAAACGTGGGAGATAAAATTTTAAAGGTACTGCTTACAATAGCATCCCCTGCCCCCCGAATTGAACACTTAATAAATTCAGTGAACACAGCACCACCTCTACACTGAGAAGTAGGAAAGAATGCAAGGAGAAATTGAGACTTAAATAAATGGTGGTACTGTTGTCCATGGATCGAAGAATCAGTAATGTTAAGATGTCTGTTTCCCCCAGCTTGATCTATAGGTTCAATGCAAGTCCAATCAAAACCCCAACACGTGTGTGTGTGTGTGTGTGTGTGTGTAGAATCCGACAAGTGATTCTGATGCTATATGGAAATGTGTAAAAGGACCTAGAATAGCCACAGCAGAAGAAGCCAAGTTAGAGGACTCACACTACTGTAAAACCGCAGTCATGAGAGAGTGGTATAGGTTCAAGCTGAGATAGAGGCCAACAGAACAGAAGAGTCCAGAAATCAACGCACTTGTGTATGGTGACTTGGGACAAAGGAACTGCTGCTCTGCAGTGGGAAGAATCACGCTACGACAAATGGTGCTCAGTAGGATGTGCATCGATATCACAAAAATAAATGTTGGCTTCTGCCTTACACCAAAGAAAAATTAATCTGAGACGGATCATAGGCCTAAACGTAAATGATAAGACAATAAAGCTGCTAAGAGAAAACCTTGGACCTTGGAGAACATATGCTCATGACCTTGGGCAGTCAAAGAAGACCCGTCAACAAGATGGAAAAAAGCACAGAGCAGCAATGAAAAGACTAATTGGACTTTATTAAAACTTAAAAATCCCTCCTATTAATCAAAAGGTCCCATTAAGAGAATAAAAAGTAAGTTATAAAGTGAGAAAGAAAAAAGTGTCAGAAAACTCATACCCAGAATACACCAAGAAAAATTACAGACCAGGAAAAAACAGATTTCTCAATTTAAAAATGGGGAAATGCTTGCATTTTGCAAAAGAGGAGATCAAAATGGGTGATAAATTACAACGATCATGCAAATGTAAAATAATAAGACCTGAGTGACATATCACTTTACCAACCGGAACAGCAAACTACAACATCATACATGGGTGGGAGTGTGTGGCAACTGGAACTCTCTTAAAATTATTCTATAAACTACTTCGGAAGAGTATTTGGAATACTTATGAAAGCTGAGTAGATATGCACATAGCGCCCAGTCATCCACTCCTGGGTATAAGCCCCAAAGACATTAATGTCCACCAAGAACCATCACTAAGAATCCTTGCAAAGCTTTTTCCAGTACAGTCTCAAATGAGAAATGACACAAACGTCCATCAACAACAGAAAAAAAACTGTGGTATGGTCACGCCATGAACATTGTACAGCAACAGAAAGAATGAACTGTGGCATAAGCCACAACCGTAGACAAATCTCAGGGCTCTGACATCAGGGGAAACATGAGAGTGAATAGGCAGGACTCCACCACATGACCTTGAAAACAGCAACACTATTGTCCCATGACAGAAGATAGGGTAGTGCTTATTTTCAAGGGAGTATTGATAGGCAGGAGGAAAGGAGGTATCAAGGGTGCTCAGAATATTCTAGAACATGGTCAAGGTCTGAGTCCAGGAGTGTTTACTGGCATCAAAATTCATCAAACCTGTACATTTAAGATTTGGGCAATTAACAGAAAGATGGGAGGGTGTGTGTGTGGGGAGAGGCCAGGGCTAGAACCAGAGGACAGGAAGAGACTAGGCGGTGAGGACAGGGATCATGAGGGTTGAGAGCTGACCTTGCGGCCTTCCTTAGGCCCAGGAGCTTTGGGGGACAGAGTTGCCATCCCAGTAAAGAGGTGAATGCATTAAGGGTCTGTCCCAAGGATGAAAAGGACCTGTTACCACATCTAGTCCACTTTGAAAGGACAAACACGAGTGGCTACCCTGCTTGTGGAGTGTGGACCCTGACGTTATGTGGAGATGGGACACAGAGGCAGGCCCCAGGGGCTGCAGCAGTTTCTGTCCTGTGTCTGGTTTGCATCAAGTGCTGGCTGCTCCAGAGGAAATTAACAGAATAAATTTTCTTTTCTTCCCTTTTTAAACACTGGAATCTACAACTTCAATTCTCTCTAACTTCCACTCTTTCCCCAAGAGAGGAAGTGGGGAGACACCTTGGCTGGCACGGAGCCTGGAGCCTTACCAGATAAGAGAGACGTGGCTTTACATTTCCTTTAACTCCTACAGGCTCCTTAGCCTTCCGCCCACTGAATGTGGACTGCGCCGGCTGCCCCAGGAGCACTCGGTCAGCACTTCTTTTCATCTCTGCCACAGATCCAGGCTCCTCGGCCACGATCTGGAAGCCCCTGTCAAGTTCACCTCACATGCCCTCTCCCCACGTCTGAGACTTGGTGGCAGAAGGATGCCTTCCGCAGGCCACTTTCTATTCGCTCTTCTTTTCCCCACTTAATTTGTGATTTATTGATATTTGTTTGCTTTTAGCAAACTGGCAATCTGGCTCCACTCCCCAACCCCAGTCACTTCTCTTAGGGTGGCTCTGGAAGTCTGCTTGGCTCCGCTCTCCATCTGTCCCGTGTACAATGTTGCTGTACTCCATGTTATACTGTTTAAAAATAAAGCCGAAAAAGTAACAACCAAATAAATGACAGCCTGGCAAAAACAGCAGCTGTTGCCCATAAGGCAAAATAGAAAATATTCTCCTGGACGTATTTATAGAGCGATGGGTATCTCAGAGGGAATACAGGGAGAGGTGGACCAAAATCACAGGAGAGGGATGAGGTCTCCATCCATGCAGTGGCATTTAACCCCCTCTGACGCAGAGGCGGAAGAGCATCCCCATGCCCACACCTGTTACTCTAGCCCTGGGGCTGAAAACCGGGATGTGCAAGGCCAAAGTGTCTGAAGAGGCAGCTGGTGTCTGGGAACACCTGCGTTTGCATCCTGACCCAGGAACCCATCAGGTCCAAATCAAGTCACAAGTCCTGATGCTGGAGCAGCTACAACAACGAATTTCACAGGAATTCTGCCTTCAAGAAGCTTAAAATGGAGTTGAGTTAGAAAGCAGCATTACCAAGAATTAACAATAAAATTTCATTTTTAAAATCCAAGTCATCTGACACCAGCACAAGAGACAAGAGAAAAGTTACATTGGACTTCGCTGAAATTTAAAACATTTGTGTGTCAAGGGACACCACAAGAAAGTAAGAGGCAACCCACAGAATGGGGGAAAATATTTGCAAATCACATATCTAATATAGGACTTGCATCTTGAATACCGAACTCAAAAATAAAAAGACAATCCAATTTTTAAAGATGGCCGGAGGGTCTGCACAGACATCTCTCCAAAGAAGACATACAGATGGAGGACGAGCGCATGAGAAGACACTCAACATCATCAGCTTCCAGGGAAACGCAGATCCGCCCTCAAGGAAATACCCCATACACCCATGAGGATGACTAAAATCAAAAGTCAGCTAATACCAAAGTGGGCGAGGATGTGGAGAAAGAGCAGCTCTCCTACACTGCTAATGGGAATGCACAAGGCACAGCCACCTTGGAAGGCAGCCCAGTGGTCACTCAAAAAGTTAAAGACAGAGCTATTTTATGATGCAGCATCTGCATTTCTAAGTCCATACCCAATGGAAATGAAAATACAGGCCCACTTATAAACTCGTACATGAATGTTCACAGCAGCAATATTCGAAGTGGGAACAAATGTATATCAATTGATGAAGAGATTTAAAAAATGCAATATATCCCTTCAATGGAATATTATCCAGGCATTAAAAAGGATGAAATTCCAAACATGCTACCAAATGGATGAACTTGAAAATGTTATGAGTGAAAAAGTCAGTCCCAACAAAACACATATTATATGATTCCATTGACATGAAAAGTTCAGAGACAAATCTATAAAGACAAAAAGTAAATTAGGAGGTTGGTAAGGGGCAAATGGGGAATGATACTGAGGGGTATGGGGTATATTTTGGGGGTGACTTAAATGTTCTGGAATTACTGTAATAGTTACCTAACTTCATAAATGTACTAAAAACCAGTAGGTTATATGCTTTCAGTGGATGAACCGCATGCTATGTGAATTATATCTACTTAAACTGTGTAAGAAAAAAAATCCATAAAGCTCTTATAGAGCAGCAAAAGACCCAGAATAGCTAAGTCATATTGATGAATGAAACAAAGTGGTTTGATTGAAATCATCTGACTTCAACACTTAACTATAAAGTTATGGTAATCAAGTCAGGTGACACTGGTGAAAGAAAGGATGAGCAGACCAGTGGAACCAAATAGAGAGTCCAGAAATAGACCCACATAGTGTCAGCTGATCTTTGACTAAAGAGCAAAGGCAGTACAATATGGAGTAAAGAGAGTCTTCAGGAGATGGTGCTGGAACAACTGGACAGCCACATACAAATGACAAATCTAGATGCAGGTCTTATGCTCTTCACACAAATCAAAATGGACCATAGGCCTAAGTGTAACCCTTTCAAACCCCTAGAAGTAACATAGAAGAAAACCTCAATGACCACAACCCTGGTAATAACGTTTTAGATACAACAGCAAAGGCGTGATCCATGGAAGAAATAACTGATAAGCTGGACTTTATTAAATGAATACTTCTATACTGTCAAGAGATTGAGAAAACAAGACACAGACTGGAAGAAAATACTTAAAAAGACAATTCTGATCAAGAAATGTTATTCAAAATATACAAAAAAAAAGTCAACTCATGATAAGAGATGAACAATACAACTAAAAACAAGTAAAAGACCTGAACCTCATCAAGAAAGATATACAGAGGGTAAGTAAATATATGAAAAGATGTTCAACATTGTATGTCATTAGAGAATTGCAATTAAAACAAAAACGAGATGTTACTACAGAACTATTAAAATGGCCAAGATCCAAAATACTGACAACATCAAAAGAGAATATGGAGCAACAGGAATTCTCATTTGTGGCTGAGGGAATGCAAAATGGTGAAGCCACTTTGGAAGACAGCGTGGCAGCTCTTTGCTAAACTAAACACACTCTTACACCATGTGATCCAACTTGCTGGTATTTATCCAAATGAATTGAAAACTTTTGTCCACACAAAAACCTGCATGTGATATCTATGGCAAATTTATTCATAAATTCCAAAACATAGAAGCAATCAAAATGTCCTTTGATAGGCAAAGGGGTAAATAAACTATAGTATATGCAGAGGGTGAAATGATATGAAGTGCTTAAAAGAAATGAACCATCAAGCCATGAAAAGACATGGGGGAAACTTAGATGGATGTTGCTAAGTGGAAGAAGCCAGTTTGGGAAAAAGAACCCACACCATATGATTCCAACTATATGACACTATGGAAAAGGTAAAATGAGAGAGAGAGAAAAGATCTGTGGTTGCTGGGAATTAGAGGAAAGGGAGGGATGGACGTGTGGAGACACAGAATTTTTAGGGCAGTGAAACTGTTCAGTAAGATAACACAATAGTAGATAGATGTCATTGTACAGTGTCCAAACCCATAGACTGAACCCTAAAGCAAACTATGGACTTGGGGTGATGGTGTGTGGGCGTAAGTTCATGGATTGAAACAGATGTACCACTCTAAAGAGGAGTAAAGACAATAGGGGAGGCTGTGGAGACAGGAGTCACACGGAGCATCTCTCTACTTTCTGCTCAATTTTGTTGTGAATATAAAAGTACTTGAAAAAATAAGATTTATTAATATAAAAAATCTAATCCAAGAGAAGAGACGGGACAAATTAGTGCCATCTCATCACTGAGCAGCTGGTACAGCAGCACAGGCAGGAGATCAGAGCAGAGAGAGTGCTGCCTGGGACAAAGGAGATGTGGCTGGATCGTGAAGAAGGGGTAGAATTTGGATGGAAGAATTGATAGGGGTGTGGGGTGACAGAGTATAGACATCATTTAAGGAATGCCACGAATTGTCCTGTTGCACCTCCAGCGTGGAACCCAGCATGTGTGGAGATCACAGAGTCCGAGTCCCTCAGACCCAACTCCAGCCCCACACGAGACCTGGCTCAGACACCAGGAGGGGAGGGCCCTTCCTCTGGCAGGACAAAAAGTATGTCTCCACAATTGCTCTGGCTTGCACACTCGCCTGGTTCGTGTTCCTGGAGGGTTCAGTGCTTCCCTCGTCAGAGGACGCGCTCCCTCCCACATGGGCCACTTGTGACTCACTCACATGCCAGCCTCCCAGGGCGGTACAGAAACAGCCTGGCCCCCGTGGGCTGAGGTCTTGGAACTCTTGGGAAGGGGACAGCAGCCAGCAGCACCCAGCCGTGGTGTGAAGTGCCATTCAGAGGAGCAGAACAGAGCAGTGTGAGTGGACGGTGGCCACTCCAGGTGGGCCAGGGAAGGCTGGTGACATCGGTGCTCCTGTGGTAAGAGCAGCTGGCATCCAGACCTTTGGGAGCCATGAAGTTGGTGTGCTAGAGGGACTGAAGGTAGGCAGGGTGGCTTGACATCCTGGACAAGATCCCAATGCCATTGCTCCTCCATCTTCTCCATCGCCAGGGCTATTTTTGACAACATAGCTGCCTTGAATTTGGCTTCTTGTTTTCCAAACCACCCAACGTTAGGAAATTAACTCGACCAGGAGGGCTCATTGCAAGAGCCTTAGTGATCGTCCAGTCTCTTCTGAGCTGATTTTTGCATCATTAAAACTGGAAAGTCCCATGACTGGGTTGAGGGGGGCCCGCTCTTGCCCTGGATCCTTCCTGTCTTAGATGGCAGCTCTCGTGCTCACTGGGAGACCAAGCGGCTCCACAGTATGCCCCATAACATCTCTGTTAGCAGAGCGCCCTGCAGTCACTAGCAGCTCGTTACTCTTGACATCAAGGAAGCAAACGCCTTAACTACACCAACTCCAAAAGGATGGGTTCACACCACCGTAAGAGAACAGCCTTTTGTTGATGGGTACTGGTTCTGACTGTTCTGATCTGAAAATAACAATCCCTCTGGGTAAGAACACACCAGAGAATTTGGGCAGGGATGGGAACTGGCACTAGAGTAAGAAGAGACCTGCCTCCTGGGCCATGTCAGCCTGTGGGAGTCCCTCTCCAGACTCAGCTTCCACATGTGGCTGGCTCGAGCCGTCAAAATGTGTGGCTGCCATGAAAAACAGCCTCCAAACACACAGCCAGGACAATGTGTGTGGCAAATGGACTCAGTAAGCAGAAAGAAGGTGCTTGGACAGTATTTGCCTGTCTGGTGGCGAGAGTGGGCATCGTGTGTGGGCACCGGGTAGCCTCTAAGTGCTCCCCGAGGCCACTGCACCAATGGCTTGGAAAGACCTATGGCTCCTTTTCTTTTTGTGTGTGTGTGGGGGGGTGGTGTTGGGGATCGAACCCAGGGCCTTGTGCTTGGAAGGCAAGCACTCTACTGACTGAGCTATCTCCCCAGCCCTGGCTCCTTTTCTTTTAAGCCTATTTGTGTGTGTGTGTGTGTGTGTGTGTGTGTGTGTGTGTGTGTGTGTGTGTTACCAGGGATTGAACCAGGGGCACTTAACCACTGAGCCACATCCCCAGTCCTTTGTATTTCTATTTTATTTTGAGACAAGGTCTCACTAAATTCCTTAGGGCCTTGCTAAGTTGCTGAGGTTGGTTTTGAACTCCCAATCCTCCTGTCTCAGCCTCCTGAGCCTCTGGGATTACAGGTATGCCCCACCCCACCTGGCTAGCCTATTTGTTTTACTGTGGTAAAATATACATAAAATTTTACCATTTTTAAGTACACAGAGGCATTCAATACAGTTTAAGTTCAGTAGCATTATGACCATACACTTTACTGTGTAGCCATCATTTCCAGAACTTTCTTCATTGCCCCAGACTTAAATTCTACTAGTCACTAATTCCTCATTGCCCCACACCCCTTCCTCCTGCCCCCACCTCCTGATAATTGCCATTTTACTTTCAGTCTTTATACACTGGACTGCTCTAGGTCTGTCATGTAAGTGGAAGCAGGAGCATTTGTCTTTTTGTGGTTGGCTCATTTCACTTAGCATCATGTTCTCAAGGTTCATCCATGTAGCATCATGCTCAGAATCTCCTTTTTCAGGCTAAATACTATTCCATTGTATGCATATACCACATTTTGTTGATTCATTCATCTGTCAAGGGATACTGGGGTTACCTCCACCCTTGGGCTATTGTACATAGTGCCATGATGAACATGGGTGTATAAATCTCTGAGATATTCCCTGCTCTTCATTCTTTTGCACATATAACAAGAAGGGGAAATCACTGAATTCAAGTTTATTTCTAATCACTTTGTTGCATATATGTGTTTAAAAACTCAGATTGGCACCATTTGTTTTAAGTGGGTATATCATAAGATGATAAGTAAACTAATCTCCCCCAACGTCTGGGTTGAAAAGCCACTCCCAACAGTCCTGCTCACAGAGTTCCATGTTGATATTAGCAGATCCGCAGGAGGACGTCCACGCCACCTCCCCTCAGCACAGACCCCCTGCGCAGGACCCCAGGCCTGTGGTGGTCCATGCTCCAGCCATAGGGTGCTCCCTGCTGCAGCAGGCAGCCAGTTTCACCATCGGTGGCTTCTATGGTTTCCAAGTTCCTTCTTGGGCCCAGCAGACATTTATTGTCTCCACTCAGGCAGTGAGGAGGAAGTACTATCCTGGGACGTGCCGGGCGCCGGTAAAGCCTGAGGGTAGAAGTGTCACTCCTGGCCTCTGGCTCAAGGTCTTGTGCAGAGAGTGGTGGCTGCAGCAGTTACGGAGCAGAAGCTGTCGAGCGCTTGGCGCTCGCTGCCCTTGGCTCCACACACCCACCACCCCAAACCTAGCTCTCCAGGCCTCTTGAGCCCTGGAGAGAGTAAAAGCCTGCCCTCCCTGCTTCCTGCAATGACATCTCAGTCCGAAGCTGGGGTGTTTCTAAAACCCCTGTTCCGTCAGTCCATGTGTGTCCCTCCTGAGCCCTCTGAGTCCACCTCCTGAGCCCTGTGGAATCCTTCCTTCCCCTCTGTCGCAGGCCCCCTCAGCTACTAGACCCTCACCATTTGTGGTGGTTGAATTTCGTCTTCCCAAATGTGCATGCAGAAGTCCTAAAGCCCAGCAGCTGACAGGGCAGAAGGGACTAACCACTAACACCTAGTGAGAGCTGACTTCCCACAGGCCCTACTCCAAGTGTCTGCACAGATCAGTTCATTTACTCCTTGCCGCATCCCTTGAAGACAGGTACTTTTATTGTCCCATGTGCCAGGTAAGGACATTGAGATACACAGCGTAAGTCCCTTCCCAAGCCACACAGCTGGTAAGAGGTGGGAAAAGGATCCAGACCCAGGCAGCAGCTTCTGGCTTCCAGGCAGCAGCTACGTGGCAACTCACACTAGAATTGATTCCCAACGAGGACCGAGGAGTCTGCATTTCGCAGGAGGCAGTGCCTGCATCCATAGAAAAGGTAGCTCAAATGGAGACAAGGGGACATGGTGACAGGGGGCGTGGTGACAGGTGGCGGAAGAAAGATGTCTGAGTGAGAGGCCTGGCATGCTGCTTCCCCGCTTCCTTGGCCAGAGTGGGTCAGAGTGCAGAAGCAGCAGGGGGTGGGCCGGTCCCTGTTTGGGTAACTGGTGTGGGAACAGAGGGCAGAATGGGTGGAGAGGGCTGGAGGCAGAGGGACTGGTCAGGAGACAACAGCACCGGAACCAGACTAAGCCGAGGCAACGGAATGAGGAGGAGCACCCCGAAAGGCCCTCTTCTGGCTCCTCCCTGCAGAGGGGAGGGCCCTGGGGTACGGGGCTAGTGGGCTTCACCAGCTTCTGTCAGCCCCAGATGTGGTGCAGCGTCCACAGGCCTGCTGGCCAGACTCGTCGTTTGCTGCTGAAGGGCCTCACGAACCCAGCAACATCTGCTCCTGGGCCACAGAGCCAGGGCTCTGCTTTATCAAGTTCTGGTACTTGGAGCTATGCAGGTGCCAGCGCCAGCGGCCTCTGCTGTCAGAGCACAGTGAGGTTCACTCGCGGTGGAGCTGGCCTGGAGAGCGTTTTTGGCCCCTGCTCGATTCAAGCACACTCCCGGGGTGACCGACAAAGGTGCCCTAGCCAAGCTCCACTCTGCTGAGGCCTGGTCCCAGTGCCGTCAGCTCGCAGAGAGGCTTGGGCATATTCAGTGATGCAACGCTGATGCTCAAATGAGGGCCAGGCCTTATTGCCCCCCAGGTGTAGGGAGGGCAAGTTGCTTTAGGAAACAGAGATGCTTTAAGTTCCTGTGTCCCGGGGCCCATGCTGGGGAGGGGTGTACCCCAGAACCCACAATGCCAGGGCCCTGAGCTCCAGCATTTCACCCGCATGCTGCGCCAGCAGGCAACTAGCTCTGCAAAACTTGCCCTCTGCCCCAGAGGAGCTCCATGGAAGCACCCAGAAACCTGGGAAGGGAGGGAAGGAGGCAGAGGTGGGGCTGGCACATCTAGGTGCAGAGTCCCTGCCCTGGGGCTGGGCAACCCTGAGCTGCATTCCGAGATACCAACCCCCCAGGCCCAGGCTCTGTGCCAGCTATGTTTGAAAATGGCGCACCCTAAATCCCCAGCCTGTTGCCAGCAAGATCCCAGCCCTGGGAAGGTCTGGGATTACACACGGGGCCTCATGCAAAGCACTTCCTCATTTCTTCAGAAGAGCTGGGGGCGGGGGAGCTTCAGAAGCAGGGAGGGTGAAGTGTATGGGGCAGGGCAGCCGCAAGATCCAGAGCCCACTCCCTGACCTGTGGGTGATGGGCGTGCCTCAGTAAAGCTCCCAAACCCAAACAAGGATCCAGGAGAGGATTTTCCCCACCTGCTAGAAGCCCAAGGACTTTTGCCCTGGGCTCCCAGGCTTCCCCCACCTCCAGTTAGCAAGCAGCACGTGGTGTGCAGAGACACCTCCAATTAACTGAGCTTCACAGGAAATGCAGGTGTGGGGGGAACCTCTGGGTCTAGAGTATTCCCTCTACTTGAGCTCCTTGCAGTGGTCCCTAATCACAGACCCAGTCGCACGGTGCACGTGTGGGTGGGTGTGTAGAGCTAACTTCTTCAACAGGTTGGCCCTAGAAAGAGGTGCCAGGAGTTCCAGGTCTTAGTCCCTGTTCTGCTACTATGACTTTAAACAAGTCACTTAACCCCCTTTAGCCTTCCATTCTGCGTCTGTACAAGGGGAGAATAGCCTGTTCTTTCTTTTAGTCCATCCCAACAGGTGGAGAAGGATCTGCTTTAGAGTCTGCTGTTTTCTTACCCAGTGGTCATCACCCCTTATGACTTAAGAACTTGGGTGACTTACCTACCTTACATTTCCCTGACAACCTAATAGAATGTATAAAGCAGTTTCTAAATGGAACCTCAAAAAAGCCCTTTAAAAGTTGCAATAGCTGTTAGAATAGAGTAACTGAAGGTCCAGATAGCTGTGGATATTTCATACCAGCCCTGGACTACCCACCAATAGGTTTTCCTTACATGAGTTGTTTTTTGGTAGTAGGTATTGATCTCAGGGTGCTTTACCACTGAGACACATCCCCAGCCCTTTATATTTTTTATTTTGAAATAGGGTTTTGCTAACTTGCTTAGGGCGTCAGTAAATTGCTGAGGCTTGTCTCAAACTTGCAATCCTCCTGCCTCGGCCTCCTGAGGTGCTGGGATTAGAGGTGCACACTACTACACTCAAAAAACTTTGAAATTAAAGTCACTGCCATCTCTGGCGTCCATTACCAGCAGCTGAAATACAATGTCCCAGAGCTCACAGTCCAGCACTCACCAACTCCACAAAAGTCACAATTGTAGAACCGATGGAAACAAAAAAACTCTCAAAACACAAAATCTGATTAAGAAAACCAAAGAAAGCTAAAAGCATGGGAAGAAAGAACAACCAGCATAAGGAGCCATGGACAGTCCAAGACAGAAAGAAGCCAAGAGCAGACGGAGGCTGGAGAGGACAGGGAGGACCCCAGTGGGAGAAGAGGCAGATGGGACCACAGACAGGAAATGGCTCACACAGCAGCTTGGAGCCACCCGGAGTCTCTGCACCTCACTAAGGGCCAACCAGGCCAAGAACAGAGTGTTCTGGAACATTCAGCATGAGACACAAATGGAGGGTCTCTGTCTGACAGTGCCAGGTTCCAGCACAAGACCACTCAGGCCCCCCTGGGCAAGCAGAGTAACTTGACCAGGCCTTGTCCCCAGTCTGTGAACTGGGAAGGATCAGATTTTTTATTCAGAGTTTCTGGGAATTATAGATGATGTCTATAAAACCACACATCTCACACAGCCCTAGACACACAGTAAATGCCCAATAAGCAACAGCTAAACAGCCTGAACATAGTCAAGGAGGCTGTATTGAAGTCATCTGAACTGGGTTCTAAATACTCAGTTAACTCAGGCAGCTATTTTTTCCATCCAAATTGCAAAGTCTTTTAGTGGCTTACAGCTTATTCATCAGATAAACATCGGTTTGTCCATTGGTTGCAGAATTTCCCCTCCTAAGTCTCCTAGTCTCCTCGCCCCAGTCCAGAGGCCCCAGGGGTTCAATGCCTATGGTTTCCGAGCAGGTGCTTTTGCCCCATTACACACGTGTGCGCACCTGAGCACAAACACTCCCCACCCACAATCTACTTCCTTCCGGGGCCAAATGTCATCCACTTCTTCTGACAGATTAACCCGACTTTGTTAGAGTTTAGACATGGAAGAGAGAGCGGGTAAGAAAGAAGGAGAGGGAGGGGTGAGAATAAACCCCAACAGTGACCCAAGACCCCTGGAGACTGCCTGGTGCATTAGACAATAAGGAAAGTGAGTCTGCTACGGGGGCCAGGTGGGTGGTTCCACTGTGGCTGCCGTGATTCCTTCCATCCACACACAGCCTCCTCGCAACGGGGACTCTGCTGCTCCTCTCATCCGATGGTGGATTCTGTTTTTCCAGCATTTGAATACAGGCTGGCCTTGTGACTCGCTTTGAGCAACAGAATGCCATGGGTGTTAGTCACCTTTGTAAACACGATAATAAATACTTGAGTTAATCAACTTATAAAAAGAAAATGGTTGTTTTGGTTCGGTTTTGGAGGTTCCAGTCCACCTGGGGTTGGCCCCATACTGCTGATGTAAGGCCATGCGGCACACAGAAAGAGCAAGGCGGAACCCGCCTCATGCCCACAGAGAAAAAGAGAGGGAGAAGAGACCAGGGTCCCATAATTCCCTTCACAATATGTCCTCATTGACCCGGTGAGAGATTATCCCACTAACCCCACCTCTTAAAGGTTCTACCACTTCCCAATAGTGCCAGGGGCTGGGAACCACGCCTCTCATACCATGGCCTTTTGGTACATTCCAGATCCAACGAGGGCACAGTGCAGTGACTGTAACTTCTGAGATCTTGCAGCTTCTATTCTCTCGCTCATAGAATGTCAGCACCATACAAACAGGGGGGATGAGAGACACACCAAGAGAAGCCCATTCATGTCAGGCTGTCCCAGCCAAACCCAGACACGAGTAACCCAACTGACATCGTGCACAGCCTGCCCCAAAAGCCAACCACGATGCAGTAGCATGTAACTGGTTGTCATTTCAAGCCATGAAGTTTTTTGACTGGTACACAACCACAGATGAGTGACACAGGTAGATCCCTCCATCTAGGAAGCATCTCCTGGGTGTCCTCTGAACTCTTCTGTCTCAGGCTGTTGGTGGGCAAGGACAACGCCCAAAGGCTTTCTTCCAGTTCGTTTTTCACTTTCTCCCAATTCTTAGTCCTTAGCATGAACATGCCAATCAAGATGCTATGTTGTCAAGGAGCTGAGGATCCACATTACAGTCAAAGGCCATTACGCATGGGAGGGCTGGTGGGTGGGCCTGGCGAGGCCTCCAAGGCCCATGCCCTCCTTTAAAAGTAGAAAACTAAGTGAAATAAGTCAATCCCAAAATAAATGAAGTCTAAATGTTTTCTCTGATAAGCGGATGCTGATACAGAACAGAGGGGAGGGGAGGGCGTAAGTGAAGAATGGAGGAAGGTTGGACTGTGTAGAGGGAAGTGAGGTGAGGGGAGGGGACCGGTATGAAAGATGGTGGAATGAAATGGACATGGTTACTCTGCGTACATGTACGATGACATGAATGGTGTGACTCTACATCCGGTACAACCAGAGAAACGAAGGGTTGAACCCCGCTTGTGTACGATGAATTAAAATGCATTCTGCTGTCATGCATAACTAAATAGAACAACAATTTAAAAAATAATAAAATAAATTTTTTTTAAAAAGTAGAAAGTTGAGGGCCAGGGCTCTTACATCGTGTGTTTGTGCCTCTTCTCTTGTCACCTGCACTGGAGCATCAGAGCGTAGGCCATGCCCGACACACCCAGGGTGCTGCCTGGGGCCTTGTTCACAGTGGGTGACCAGGACACCAAGAGAGTGCTTCTGTGTCCAGCTGACCACCAGGCTGATGGCAAATGAGTCCCTACTATGTGGGCCAAGAGTCACAGTCCTACCTTTCTGTTTCCAGCCCGGAGGATGGCCACCCTCAGAAGCGTCCCCAGCAAAGCTGTGTGGGTAACATCTGAACTGAAGGGCACGGTTGATCCCGCTACAACTAGAGCAGAGGTGCTGCGTGCCGCCCACAGCCTGCTGTGGGCTGCCCTGACCTCCCCGCAGGATGGCCCTGCAGAGAGTGCGTCTCAAACCTCCCTCCTCCCCTAACTTCTCCTGCCATCCCTCAGGTGGGGCTGGTGGGTAAGCCAGGCTGGATCACCTGGTCCTTGGAATGACCTCTACCAACACTGTGGATTAGATCTGGAGTCCATCCATCCGCCTGCTCCTGTCTCCCCTTTGCCACAGGAATCTTAAATGATCCCAGGAGGAGTGACTGTCATGTTGCCATTGGCTACTGCTGCTGTGAACCGATCGTTCTCACAGCCCAAAGCCTCCAGTGGACAGGGAACCAAGGGACCACTGTCGAGAGTTGTTCCGATTCCTTCAGACCCCGGTGAAACAGCGGTCCTCCTTTACCAAATCCTGCTTTACAGAAGGGTTTTCAGCTGAATTTGCTGGAACCGTCTTTGCTTTCTAAGAACTAACCGGGGGGAGGTTAGGGGAAGAAAGGTGTCTGGGGGCCTCTCCCTCGCCTTCTCCCCTCCACCTCAGAGTGAGGGTGGAGAGCAAGGAGACATTTATTCCCTTTGAACAGCCATTTCAAAGGCCCCGCAGTGTGGCAGTGGGGGAAGGGAGGGGCACCAAGGAGAGAGGGGAGGGAGGCCGGGGGAGGCGGAGGGTGCTGACCCTGATTGCTGAGGGAGAGGTTGCCCTGAGCAAGGCCAGTGGGGCAGGAAGTGCGCTCAGGACCCAGTCCTGGGCCAGAGGATGGGCCCTGTCGAATGACGGCAGCAGTCAGCAGCAGAACAGTCAGTGACACAGCAGAAGCCTCCCTCACACCCGCTCACGTCACCTGTGTGGGCCTCGGTTTCCTTGTCTGGACCTAGGCAGGGAGGGCTGCATGAGCTGCAAGGGCAGTGGCCACAGACGGTTCGTGGAGGGTCAGCCCTGAGTGTGAACGCCCTCTGCTGCCTCACTGGTGGGGGGATGTGACCACTGCCCGGCCGGGCACACGGGGGCCTGGCCCTGGGAGAGGGTTCTGGAAGGCAACCTCGCGGCCGGTGGGTGGGGCAGCCTCTTGGGCTTCTCCTGCTCCTCCCTGCCTCTCCACCCTGGCAGGACCCCTCCTCACTGCCCCACCCCACCCTGTGGCCTGGAAGCAGCTGCCAAGGGCGGAGACTGCGGCAGGAAGAGCAGAAGCAGCCCGGGCACGCTGTGGCTGCCCCCACCTCCCCACCCGCCCGCAGCCCTTCCCTGGGCGCCAGGAGTCAGGAGCCTCCAGGCAGAAGTAGAGACCATCGGCCTTTCAGCTCGGAGGGCAGTACACACCCACATACCACACCCCTCACCCAGCTGGCAGCCCCTGCGCGCGCGCGCGCACACACACACACACACACACACACTCCCCTCTAGACTTCAACAACAAGGATAGTTCTTCCCCTCTTCCCTGTCCCCTGACCCCACCAAAGCAATCCGTCTGGCTCTCCAGTGGCAGCACAGAGCTTGCAGCCACCTGGAAGCACAAGGGAAGAGGGCGCCAGGCCAGGGTGAAAACAGCCCGGGTCACAGGGAGGGAGGGAGAACCAAGGCAAAGCGTGTGTTCAGCTCCCAGATCTAACCCCGGTGGCCCCCATGACCCCCACAGGTCCCCCCAGTGGCTCTCCCCAGGCTCCACGTCCCTCCTGAGTCTGCTCCAACCAGCCTTCCCGACCCATCCTGCCACCAGCACCCACGCCAGTGACATCGAAACACAGCCACACAGTCTAATTTTAGCGCTAATCTTCCCTGGCCATGGTTGCATGGTTTCTAATTATTTTATTCCCAAGATTAACCTTGATGGATAGTTATACATTTTCCAATTTACTATACAATATCTTGTAAAGTGCCCTTTAAAAAAATGTGTGGATTATTCCACGTGGTTAATTTTCCCAGCTCTAAGGAGAAATCTGCAGATAATCACCCACCCCAGAAGCTCTGATTCAATCCCCATTTCCTTTAATACTAATAAAATGGACAGTTCATTTATAAGAAGTTCCCTAAAAGAGGGTATTGAAAAACATTATATTTCTTTTAAAGTTGTTAAAGGGCATAAATCCATTACTCAGATAGAGATCGCTTAATAATTTAATGCCTTTGGCTTGGCATTGTTCCCGGAATATTTTTACTTTATCTGTCTTTATTTTCAGGTTGGAACAAATTGAGGAATAATCAGCTCTGTTGGCGGGAATTGTCCAGAGCCTGCAGGAAGGAATGGGGACGACTTGGGGGACCGGCAGCCTTAGGGAACTTCTGTCTTCCTCACTGGGCTTCGGTCCCGGGGCTGGTTCAGGTGGGAGCAGAAGGGGGACCAGGCTTTCCTGTGGCCTCCGCGTGGTGGGGCACGTGGGCTGCAGGTTGCCTGGCAGGCTCCAGGTCCCAGAAGCAGGGCCCCGGGGGAGGCAGCCCCTCCTTCTCCCTGCCCCTGCCCAGCCAGGCGAGCAGGTTGGGGGAGGGGGCCATGAGACAGAGCCTTTCTGCAGAGGAGAGTACTTTGCATTTTCCAAATAAAATCATTTACATGATGTATTAACCCAACCCCATAATCAAAATCGTTAACGTTTCTTTGTGCAGATTAGCAATAAAGAGAAACCAAGAGCAGGAATCCACAGCTCCTTCTGGCTTATCAAACACCCCCTGAAGAGGTCTAGAGGTGCAGCCCAGGCCCACCCCACTGCCTTTGCCCAACACGGGGCTCAGCTGACCCTGCTGAGGCCCCTCAGGGGTCCTCACTGCCTAGTTCCCCCAACCCCACCAGAAGCTGTTTGAGAGCAGGGCCCAAGGGGTTTAAGAGACTGTCCCCCAGCGAACAGAGGGATGCTTGGCTCTTGGACCAAATCCTGGTGTGTTCCTTCCCCTCTGCTCCTTAGAGTCTCCTGTAAAATAAATCCATGGAACTAAAATAATGTTTCAGGGCTCTTTCCAGTCCCCCACCACATGCAGGTGTGCTGTCCCCAAACCTGGGACAGATTTTGGCCACAATTGGCACTGAGCGCATGTTTGTTGAGGAAATTGAATTGATCATGCCAGACCAGGGAAAGGAAGGTACAAGGGGGCGGGGCGGGGGCGGAGCCATCATCACAGCCAGGCCAAGGTGGTGAGGGACTGGCGGTGGAGCTGAGCAGCTAAGGATGTTCCCAAGGGAAGGGCAGCAGAGGCCAGCAGCATGGCACCCTCACCCACCACTCTGGGAGTGTGGCTGCCTCTCCAGGCCCCACCCAGGGAGTGACGTCACCTGGACTCAGTGAATAGAGAAGAGTTAACACAGGCTGTTACAGGAAGGATCAGCAGGGGACCTGGTGTGCAGGAGGACCAAGCAGAGGAGGCTCAAGGTCCAGAGTGTGACTTATCCTCCAGGGACAGCAGCCAGTTTTCCTGCAGAGATGGACACAACTGGTGATGCCAATCACTGTACCAGTGAGTGCATCCTAGCATGGCTGTCCCCCAGGAGGGCTGGATGGGGAAGGGAGGATTTAGCAGTGAAGTGATGTTCCTGGTGACGACTCTGGGCCCAGGGAAATCTTACTGTCCTTGTTTGTGTACCATATCCCTGAGTGCCCACAATGGCATGGGCACAGAAACCTCACACTTATGCCATTCCAAGGTTTCTGGAGCAGTTCAAAACAGCTAGTAGCAACAGGAACTGGCTCTTTTTTTTTCCAGGGTAGTGTCCTAGGCCGGACATACTTCAGAATGAGATAGCCAGAGTTTCAAATCCTACATCCATAGTTCACTAGCTGTGTAGCTTTGAATAAATTACCTGACCTCTCTGAGCTTTGGTTTTACCACATGAAGAGTGAGTATAACCTGACTCAGAATGGCTAGGAGATTAAACGAACACAAAATGCAAAGCCATCAACTGTGCACATGGAAGAGTGGTCTCTACAAAGATCACACAAGGTGTGGCAGGTGAAAGATGGCTATAAATTCTTGGACATTTCTTGTATCAAGAAGTGGGTTCCCTGTCCTTGAATCCAACTGGTCTTGTGATTTGTTTGTCCAATGGAATGTGGCAAAAATGACACTCTGGGCTTCCAAGCCCACTTCATAAGAAGCCATGTAGCTTCCAGGTGGGTCTCTTGGGACACCTGAGAGCCCTGAGCCACTACTGGGAAGTACAGCTATCTAAGATCCTCCAGCTGGAGAGGTCAGAGCAGGTCCTCCGCTCAGACTTCCAGCCAATCTGACTGTCCTATAGTGATCTGAAGAGCGTCTCCTCCCCAAATAAATTCATGTCCACTCAAGTGAGATCTTTTTTAGAAATAAGGTCTTTGTAGATGTAATCAGTTAAGAGGAAGCCATACTTGGGGGTCCTAAATTCAATATGACAGATGTGTTTTTAAGAAGAGGACGATCCGAACACAGGGAGCACACCGACAGGGAGACAGCTGGCCATGCGAAGGCGGAGGAGGAGGCTGCAGCGGTGCATTCACAAGCCAAGGAAGGCGACCACTGCCGGCAGTCACCAGAGGCCAGAAGAGACAGGGAAGGATTCTCCCCTGGTGGTCTCAACGGGACCACAGCCCTCCAACTCCTTGATCTCAAACTTCTGCCTCCAAGACTGTGAGAGCACACACTGCTGTTGTTTGAGCAACCTGGGCTGTGATATTTTGCTACAGCAACCCTAGGAAACAAATATACCAGCCAAGATGCCAGACATGTGAGACCACCCAGACCCTCTGGACCACCTCATCCATCGGTTCAGTCAAGGTCAGCTGGAGGAAAAGAATCACCTGCTGAAATCGGTCCAAATTTCAGACTCACAAAGTCATGAGATGCAATAACATAGATCTGCTGCAGTTGACAGATACACCCAGTTAGTGATTAAAGTGGACCCCAAATTCAGGTCTCTTGCCTCCTACTTAATTCAGTGGGACTTTCCATTTCTCTATGATTTTTCCTGTTCCTAAGCCAGTGTATTTTTAGCACTTCCATATCTCCCAAGTTTTATCTCTGGACCGTGTCTGTGCACGATTCATTGAGATCAGGCACACAGCATGCCACCTTTGGATACCTCCATCAACTCCCACCCCTTGGCTGAATGTTGGAGGTGGGGGTATAAGCAATGGTGAAAATCATGAAAACAAGCAAGGCGTGCAGGAGAGGTGGTGACAAGGGACAGGTTTTAAGGTGGGGGGAGTAGAGGTGTTGAATGGGAGAGATGAATTGGGATCATGAGGGCTTTGAAAGCCAGGTTGGGAAGCTCCAGTACAAAGACCACAGCACCGGACAGGACCCAGCTGGACTCTGCTGACTGTTCAGCTGCCTGGGTGCTCCCTGCTCTCCCCAGCACTTCCTAGCAGTTAAGAATGCCAGCAAAACCTTTATTTGTACTCACAAACCAGCTACAAATACGCCAAATTAGTAGCAGTTTTGAAAATCAAGGTCCAGGTGTTGAGAGCTGTATTGCTTTTAAATGGGTCTTCGTGATTTCTGAGACAGGACCCACGTTCATCTGCGCTTCTGTGATAAAGGGAAACGCTCAGCTCAATCATCTCAGCTCCTGCAGGAGGCGGGACGCAGCAAAGACCGAAGGCCAAGATCTTCCAAGATCTTTTGATCCCATCTTTGCCAACTCAGCCCTTCCCAAATGGGTTGGCATCTCCTTTGAGGACAATTGGGTCCTGGCCTCCGCATGGGTCATTGCCTTCACCAGGCTCCTCGCAAGCCCAGGAGCACCTCTTGCCTGGTGTCAATCTCCAGGCCAATGATCACAGCCTATGAGCTTCAGGGAACTGCCGCCAGAAGATGAGGCTCCCAGGAGGCCCTTCCACTTTCTCCCGGGTTCAACCCTTCCTGAACCTCAAGATCCAGTGGGGGAAAGCCCTTCTTTCTGAAGTCTCCTGCAAGTGGAAGTCCACAGCAGACTGGTTTCTCTCCAAATGACAGTAGCTTACTGTCACTTCATATGGAGAGCAGGTCGTTTAAAAATATTTCTATATATTTAAGAAATATATTTCTAACTATTATAATATTTCTATATATTTGTCCTAAACCAATTTTACAGCTGCTTAAGCATATTTTTAATTTATAATTTTAATAAAGAATAAGACACACTGATATATAAATATATTCTGTGTGTATATGTATTTACCTGCTAAAATACAAATGCAGCACACCAGGCAGGCCCCTGTCTATACCATAATCTACTAAGCCTTGCTTTTTGATCTCATATAAGATTGGTATGGGAATGGCTCATATTTATTCTCAATTGGTTGAACTTGGCCACTCTATTAAGCATCTTGATTGACATTTTCAAGTCTTCTACTTATTACTTCTTGGTCCATTGTATTGGTCAACTACTAAAAGAGTTGTATTTAAGCTTCCCATTTATGAGTGGGGATTGGTTTTGCTTTTCCTTGTATTTTTGTCTTTTGGAGCTTTTATTCCACAATTAATCTTTAATACCAGTACTTTTAATAACATTAATATTTTCTTATATTTTCCCATTCGTTTGCGGAGGTTTTCTTTCTTATTCTCATTGCATCTTAGGTCTCCCTTCTGTAATGAGTCTCCTTTTTTAAGCGCACATCTTAGGAATTCCTTTGGTGACTGTCTTCTGGTATGAACTCTCTGAGTTTTTAATCCACATACGCCTTTTTTATAATTTACATTTGCATAAAATTCCAGTTCGATGCCCCCACCCCATCAGCGCTTTGACAATGTCTTCTGGCTGCCATGGTTGCCATGGAGAAGTCGCTAGTTTTCCAGTTTTGTTGTCCTTTGCAGGTCATCCATCTTTCCTCCCTGGCTGGCGTAAGATCTTTCTCTTATTAGTATTGTACAATTTCACTTTCGAGTTTCTCAATGTGGGTTGTTTTCCATTTATCTTCTTGGGATTCATTTTAGTTCTCTAATCGGAGAATTTATGTTTTTCATCAATTCTGGAAAATCCTCAGTCATTTTCTCTTTAAAGATTCTTTTATTCTTCTTATTCTCCTCCTCTCTATGAATTAGACAGGTGTTAGACCCTCCTATCAGTTTGCTATTAGCCCCCCTGGTGTTCTCTCAGTTTTAGTATCTCTATGCTCCATCATGAATCCTTTCATTTCCACAATTACTCCTGTGTCCAAGTTTATCAAGAATCTAGCAGGAAGCCATTTGAATTAAGCTGATCTACACTTTGGTATAAGGTCAATGTCAACCTTTCCTGAAGACTTTTAAGCTCATAAGTGAATACCTACTTTCACAAATTTGGAGCAGAGTTTTGCTCACGACAGGGGCTTGATAAATCTATGTCAAGGGGATGTATTAACCTTGCAGAAATCAACACACTTAAAACTCAGGAAGTCAACAAAGATTCCACCTAAAATCCTCTCCAGACTCAGAGAAGTTGAGGGTTTTGTTTGAATCGAAAGAAGATTTCAGGGAGGAAATGGTGCTTGGAATGAGCCTTGAAATACTAACAGAATGGTACTCTGTGGGTTGTGTGTGTGTCGTGTATGTGTGCGTTTTCAACTGGCAGACCTACCTGGAGCAAGAGATGAAGGTTGGGAGTGAAGAGACCAATCTACTAAGAAAAGTAGGTAATTTGTACGAATTACTGAGGGTTAACTGTGGAAATAGACCGTGGGCTCAGATTATGAGAGTGTTATAGGATTTCAATTTGCTCTATTGGTAATAAGAATCTGATGATTCCTTGATTGGGTGTTTTGGCAAGGGGAGCCTGCTTAAGTCAGAGTCCAGGCAAAAAAGCAAAGTCCATGCCAGGTAGCTTCACAGAGGGACTTTAACATGGGAAACAGTTTTAAAAGTGTTAGAAGGGCTGGTAAACCAAGTAGGCGACTGATGAGGGAATCTGGGAATTAGAGCACAGGAAGCTGCAAGCATCCCAAGGGGTAGCAGGGAACAGGACAGATGACGTTAGAGCCAGGAGCTGTTGGGGGAGCTAGAAGTGGGGGGCTGGGAAAGCTGCAGTCACTGCAGGAGATGACAGTCAGAGCTAAGAGGAGGACAGATCTGTTCGGGGCTCCCCAACACTCCCTCCCCACTGAAATGCTTCTTATCTCCTATTCATGTCTTCTGTTGGCCAAACTTAGCCAAAATCCATCTGACCAGGAAAACTGGAAAAAGAAATATAAAGGGGTCATTCCTCTGCATTACAGCACAAAGCAAACACCAGGAGGAAATGGCACAGAGCACATAAGGCAACCATAAGTAGAGACCCCACCAAAGATGACCTGTTGGGAGAAGCAGGTGAGACTGGGAGCAAGAGGACCAGCTGGGGAACCCACAGACCTGTCAATATGGGGAGCTGGGACTCCAAGCACACCAGCAGCTGGGAGAAGAGAAGGAAGGAGAGTGCTAAGATCTCGAACAGCCAAAAAATAAAAGGTGCTCAATCTTGGCAATCAAGAAAGTAAACATTAAAACCAGACTAAACACACATCGGAAGAGCAAAACTTGAAAGATCCAACAACAGCAAGTGTTGATAAGAAGGTGAAGCAACAGGAAAGCAGTTTGGAATATGGCCTTTGACTGCTTGAGAACAGAATTTGATACATTCGTTTCAGAAAAAAAAAAGCAATTTGCCATTATTTAGCAAAAAGGAAGACAGGCATATTCTAAGGTACACAATTCCATTCCTAGCTCTAGATTCCACGGAGACGTGTGCACATAGCTACCAGAAAACATGCTAAGAAAATGCAAAACAGCCGTATTTGTTATTAATCTCCACCTCGAAATAACAAAACATCCAATCAAGAGTAGAAACAATTGTTTTTAAATTAACATACAAGCTCATATATTCATATAGTCGACTGTAGTAATGAAAATGAACTACAACTGCACAGGATCAAATAGATGATTCTTAGTAACACAGCACTGAATAAAAAACAAGATAGAAAAAGAATACACACACATTTTTTTCCCTGTACTGGGGATTGAACCCAGGGATGCTATGCCACTTAGACATATCCCCTGTCCTTTTTATTTTCAATTTTGAGGCAGGGTCTAGCTAAGTTGATGAGGTTCTTGGTAAGTCACTGAGGCTGGTCTTGAACTTGTGATTCTCCTGCCTCAGCCTCCAGAGTTGCTGGGATTACAGGTGTGTGGTACTGCCCAGCTTATAAAGATTCCATTTTTATTAGGCTCAGAAGCAGGCAAACCTAAATGATGAAGATGAAAATAAAGGTTTTTTTTTTTTTTTTTTTTAAGCAAGGGAATTATTACCATAAAAATAAAGAAAATAGTTATCTCTCAGGGGAGGAAGGAGTTTCTAGAGGTTCCTTCTAAGGGAACATACTGATAAAATTTTTTTAATGGATGGTATTTGTATCATAACTATTTGCTAAACTGTACATGTAAACTGTATGCACTTTTTTCTGTAACACAGGTTTAAGAGTAAAAATAAAATAAAATTTAAAAAACAGAATGAAAGGAAGCAGGAAGTCTCATGTACCTTTTCTCATGAAACTACTACAGGATGTGCTCCATCAAAACAAGGGAGCAGGCAAAGAAAGGACAAGATATTAGGTAAAGAAACAGGAGATCCAAACAGAAATGAGGGGAAGCAAATCCTAGGATGAAGGAAAGGGAGGATCCCAGGTTGACGGTTATGGGCCAGAACGCTCTGACAAGAGTGCAGCAGGTCAGGAGTCTCCAGGGAGAGTTTAAGAAGGAGGTGAAATTGACAGATTGCTGAGGTACTTGAAAAGACTAGGAAGGGACCCTAAGGGAATGTTTGGAGTTGAGTGAATGATAAATACACCGAAAACAAAACAAACAAACCCCAAGATATGTACTGATTCCAGAAAACAAAAAGTTGTACCTAAAAGGAATCACCACGAAGCACACTGCTTAGTTAAGGTGTGACCCACATACAGCATCACAATGACATAAACACTAAATGTGACAGTCTCTTGCATGATAAAAGGACGGGATATGGGAAACATGGGTTTCTCATGTGGATGTAGGGTGAAGGGAGCCACCATCATCTTCCAGAGTAGGAAGCAAAAAAATAACACTTGAAATAGAAAAATGAAAATATAACTGTATAAGAAGGCTACTTAGAAAGAGGAAAATTAAAAATTTTAAAGAAAAATGGCTAGAAAGGGAAAATGTAGTAGTCTCTGGCAAATGGGAAATGAGGTGGTGGGTTCAGAAAGCACTGCTATTTTTTTGTAATATGTTTTATGGGACTATGTGATTTTGAACCATGGACATAGATATCTTGATAAAGACTAAAACTAAAACTTAGAGGAAAGATGGAACATGACGTGCAGGACTAAGTCAGGGACGGGGGCCCTGCTGAGCTGACTATGAGCACAGAGAAGACTGTCACAGAGGAATAGTGAAGTATCGGATGATACATTAGAAGGCTACCATGACAAAACAGAACGACCCCAGGATCGTAAGCAAGTCTGAGAGGTTCTGTCCTGTAACATGCTGCGCCACATCAAGATGCAAAACAAGAAAATCGTCTTGTAATTTCAATGCATACTTAAAAGGTATTTTATGGAATTAAACTACCATTCCTAATGAAAGAACTAGAATGAAAAGAATTCTTGATAAAATTATCAGAGAGCACATCCATAGTTAAACTAAGTCATAATCCATCTAAATTCAGAACATGTAAATATTCCTCTTGTTATCATTATTATTGAAATCATTAATGAAAAGGTAATTGTTTAACATTGTCATGAAAGTTCTTGTCCAAAAAATAGGATGTGAAGACAGGGACCAGATTGTGGCTCAGGGGTAGAGTGCTTGCCTAGCACTTGTGAGGCACTTGGTTCCATCCTCAGCACCACATAAAAACAAATAAATAAAGGTTATATCTCCATCTACAACTGAAAAAAAATTTTTTTTAAAAAGAGGTGAAGACAGTGGAAGAGGAATAAGTATTGAAAAGGAAGAGATAGAAATATGTCTTTTATAAGATGTTACTATACCTAGAAAATCAAACCAGCCCAAATTATATGAATATAAATACGCTTAGTAGTGGTAGCACATGTCTGTAGTCCCAGCTACTTGGAGGCTGAGGCAGGAGGATGGCTGGTTCCAGGCTAGCCTGGGTAATTCAGTGAGATCCTGTGTCAGAATAAAATGGCTGGAGATGTAGCTCAGTGGTGGAGCGCATGCCTGGCATGCAAAAGGCCCTGGTTCCGCCCCAGCAATAGGAAAAAAAAAAAAAAAATCTACTGATTCAGTTAATTTGTGAGGCAGATGATTTCTCTTTCATTCTTGTCAATTCCAGGGATGTCCCATGTCCCTCAGATTAAATCCAGTGTCACTGGCCCTAGGTCATCTGGGGACACAGTCTCTGACTCATCCACTCCACTGCAAGTACTAGGCCTTCCTTCTTTCTCAATAGGTCATGTATGTCCCCCATCTTGGGGCCTTTGCACTTGCTGTTCCTCTGTCACTTCATTCAAGTCCCTCCCTGCTCAAGTGGTGACTTACAGTAGTGGCCTCTCTGTCCTCCCTCACAAATGTCACTTTGTGAGTGGCCCTGCCTGGGCACATCATCTTTTCCCTGTCCTTCTTTATGTTCTTGTCCTGCTTTATTTTCCTCTTTATAAGATGTATTGCTATCTGACATATTAGTTATGGTTTTCCTCATTGTCTCTCTTTTCACTAGAATCTAATCTCCAAGGGCAGATGTGGTGGTGCATGCCTGTAACTGCGGTGACTCAGGAGGCTGAGGCAGGTGGATTGCAAGCTTGAGGTCAGCCTCAGCAACTTAGCAAGGCTCCAAGTAACTTACTTAGACCCTGTCTCAGAATAAAAAACAAAAAGGGCTGGGGATGTGGCTCAGTGGGGAAGAGCCCCTGGGCTCAACCGTGTGTGTGTGTGTGTGTGTGTGTGTGTGTGTGTGTGTGTGTGTGTGCGCGTGTGTGTGCGTGTGTGTGTGTGTGTGCGCGCGTGTGTGTGCGTGCGTGTGTGTGTGCGTGTGTGTGTGTGTGCGCGTGTGTGTGCGTGTGTGCGTGTGTGTGTGTGTGCGTGTGTGTGTGTGCGTGTGTGTGTGTGTGTGTGTGTATGTAAAATCTCCATGAAGACAGGCATCTTTGGAGCGTAACAGGATGTCTGCCCCATGAAAGGCATCAGGTAAATCCATGCCAAATAGATGATTAAATTAAAGGCATATAAAACACTCAAAAGATCTGAGAAGAATTATTTTCTCTTTAGAAAAATGAAAAATATTCACAGATTAAGTGATCTGCAATTCCTATCCAGAACATCATAAAGCTTCTCTATAATGAAAATTAAGACTAAAGAAAGGACAACCAACAAGAGCAAATGTTTGAATAAGCAGGACAAAAGTAATTAATATTTATAATCTATAAAGACCTCATTTAAATTTATAAGAAAAACACCAAGACCATAATAGATGAATGAACAGATAATTCATGGAAATTATATATAATATAAACAAACACATGGTGAAATAGGGATCTTCCCTAGTAAACAAAGGAATGTAAATAAGGCAAATTTAACACTGCTTTATCTGTCAAATTAAGGGAAAAATGCTTTTCCTAACTGCTACTGAAGTTGAGATAGAACTAGTACATTCATTCCAGAGTAATGACACTGTATTAAACAATATTTTCGGAAGCAATTCAGCAATACAGAGAAAAAGCCATACACACGTCTGTGTCCTTCACCGGTAATTCCTCTATTAGGAATTATTCCTATGGAAATTTAGCAGCAGCCAAAAGCTCTTTGCAAGAGGATGCTGGCTGCGCTGTTATCTATAAAAGCCCCAAACCGAAAACATACAAATGGCCAACATTAAAGGAAATGGCTTAATAAATTACGCTGCCTCTGCACAATGGAATATTATGTGGCCATTAAAATGATAATTATGTAGAAGCATGAAAAATATTTATGATCCACTGGTCACTGAAAACAAGCAGAATGCAGGTGTATACCTTGGATGAAACTCCCAGCATGCATATTGGTTTAGAAGAGGTAAAGTGTGAAAATAATCTAATAGTTGGAGTGGGATTAGGGAGATGTTGAGAGGTGACATAGAAAAATTATTTTTAAAATGATTTCTTTAAATTTTCACTTAGACACTCCTGTGGTTGCTAACAGGTTCAAGCCTGAAGGACTCTTCCTGAGTCTGAAGTCACTGCAGGTGCCCATCTGGGCATCCTGGTGAAAGGGCATTTTCTTTACTTTTATTTACACTACAACGGTGGGACTCTCCTTACTGCCACTTTGAACTCTCCCTCTGTTGTGGTGCTTAATGCAAAGATGCACAGATATGTCAAAAAAACAACAAAATGGAACTCTTAAGGCCAGGGTTCAAATGGCCCGAAATCACTCCCTCAACAGCTGTCAGTCAGCTGAGACAAGATATTTGTGCCTGGGGGGACCTGGGCTTTCCTAGCTTCCAGGTGGAGGGGGTCTCCAAGCCAGAAGCACGGACTGGACACCCAGCTGGGACTTGAACCAGCCACCCTCTGGAGCCAAATCACAGCCCAGGTGGATTTCCTGGGAGTTCCACCAACCCAGAACCCTGTGCACTCTAATGATGTACGTGACTGGACAGCACGGAAGGGCTGAGTCCAGTTTCCCAGAATGCACTAGTCCCTGTCATCCACCTGGGGACAGATTCTCCAGCTGTCCTTACTGTAACCTCCTGACTCTCTGCTGTTAAACAGAACTAAACTCCTGCTCAGGGCCCTGACAGACTAGACTAAAAACCAACATGGGGTCACCCATACCACGGTTCCACGTCACCATACCTGACCTGAATCAGAGAGAGAACAAATTTCTCAAACAGCTGATTTTCAACTGGCATGACAATGGAGTTCCTCTGCTTTAGTTGGGACACACAAAAGGTGACCTGAAGGAACCCGATGTTAACCAATTATTTTCCTATTGTTCCCACCTTAGAAGAAAGTCACTGCAAGATGATCGATCTGGCTTTCTTTGTTTCTGCTTTCGTCAGCCCTTCTCTGTCTATAAAACTAACCTCCTGTGCTTGTCTCATTGAACATTTATTCTGTTTTATGGAATGAAGCATTGCTTGATTCTAGAATTAAAAAAAAAAAAAAACAAAAAACTGAAGATCTTTAAACTCAACCGCTATGTCTGTCCTTTGACACTGCTGCATCCTAGTGGTCAGATCCCGAGCATGTTACTTAGACTCTCTAGGCCTCATTTTCCTCCTCTGTAAAATGGGCTGACAGCCCCTGCCTCATAGCACCACGTGAGAACTGAGGGCATGAGTAGTTGTCAGCGAGGGGACGGAGCCTGCCACGTAACGAGCCAGCTCCCTGCTGGCTGTCATGGCTGCTGCCATCTCACCACTCCATCCTCTCCACACAGTCCCAACCTGGTGTGGGACAGAATCTCTCCGCATGATGTAATTCCCAACCTCCTTCTGGGAAGAAATTAGTGTTGATAAATGCGTAAGCAATTTTCTGATAAACTTTAATGAGATTAAGACCTCTTCTGGGAAGCCAGTTACCCACCCACTCAGCGGCCCGCCAGTCAGGAGCTAATGATCTCGAAACAATCCTTTTCTGCATCCAGTCTGACTGTGATTACCTAATTATCCTGTTTCCCTATAAAATTTTTCTATATGAGGCAATCCCTAAATTGGTCTGTTTGAACTGAAACCTTGACACATATTTAAAAGCAAAATGTCTGAAAACATTAACAAACATTATATAACATGAATACTTCACAGCAGATATTTGTATTTCTCTTCTCATTTGTATACCCTGGGAGGTAGGGACTACACCCTTTATGGGTAATTTTTACCCATAAAGCATTTAATATTGTGACTGATTATAAAAAGCGATCATTGTTTGTCAAGAGAATAAATTAATGAAAGAAGAAATAAACTTTTAAAAAGAATATATATATTTTTTTGGCATTGCTAGGAATGAAACCCAGGGTCTTGCACATGCTAGGCAAGTGCTCTACCACTGAGCTACACCTCCTAAACCCTTTTAAAAGCAATTGAAAATAGCAACAATTAAGCCAGAAGGAGCCAAGCATGGTGGCACACACCTGTAATTCCAGTGGTTCCAGAGGCTGAGGCAAGAGGATCACAAGTTCAAAACCAGCAAGGCCCTGAGCAACTTAGTGAGACCCTGTCTTTAAAAAAAATTTTTTTAAAAAATAGGCTGAGGATGTGGCTCAGTTGCTGAGTGCTGCTGGGTTCAATCCTGGTTTTAAAAAAAAAGGACTGGAGGCTGCCTCATATAGAGCTGCTGGCTTTGGATTCAGCTGTGGGGCCAAAACTTGGTTCTAGTTGTGTGACTTTGGGAAAGTGCCTTTGCCTTCCCGAGCATCCATTTTCTTGTACTCTGGGGATAACAGCAAATTGCAGAATTATTGTAAGTTACTCCGGAAGTCAAGTCAAGTCCACAATGTAAAGAACAAAAGAACCTCAAGGCCTCTCACTTCTGCCTCCTGCATTCAATCTTTTGGTGACACTGGAAGTCATGTTCCCTTCTCCAGGCCTCAGTTTCCTCATCTATAAAGTAGAAGTTTTAAAAAAATAGATAAAAAGAAAAGTCCTTCATGTGCTAAGGATCTATCAGGAGGAAATAAGGTAATTCCTTAAATATACTTAAAAAAAATACAGATCAGAGCAGACTTTTGTTTCCAGTCAAGATGGAGAAACAAGAAGTGAATTTACCCTTCTGTCTGGAACAATGAGAATACCGGGCAATAACACGAAGCAACAATTTCGAAGACACTGGATGTGAGGCCCTGAAGGACGGTGACACCTGAAATATGAGGGCGAAATGACGTGGGCCCTACATTTGTCTCAACTGTAGCCTTGAGAGAGGTCACAGGCCACAGGGCAGGAGGGTGGAACAGAGGCAGACCTTGACATTCTCCTGAGCTGAAGAGGCAGAGCCGAGAGAGAGTGTCTGGAGCCGTTAAGGTTCACAGAACAGAGCACCAGCGAGAGGAGAGTTGCAGAGAGAGAGACAGAAAGAGAGGGAGGGAGCCCAAGTAAGGGTTCTCCTCAAGTGCTCACCAGCATGCAGATCAAAACACACCTGTGAGGCTTATGTCCTGTGCCAAGGAAAGAACCACCCAAAAGGGACCAGAAGAAATGGTACCAGACACTCGCATGGAGCAGGAGCACGTGTTTCCTGCTGGGCAGGAGAACCTCACAGTTCAAGGGCATGTGGTAGAGTGTTCAGAGGGGCCCAACCAGGGGTGGGATTCATTAGCCCTCCGCCATCCGTGGATCTAGTCCCACTTAACCAACCTTAAAGGCAAGAACCAACAGGGTCAAGCTGTATCCCATAATGAGTTCTAGAACAAAGCTCAAGAATATTTAAAGGAATACAAAAACATCCAGTAGAAAAAGTAAAATCCACAATGCCTGACAGCCAATCAAAACTTACCAGGTACACAGCAAAGCCAGAAAATATGACCCAACGTGAAGAGACAAAATCAATCAAAATTGACCCAGAGCTAGGGGCTGGGTTGTGGTTCAGTGGTAGAGCACTTGCCTAGCATGTGTGAGGCACTGGGTTTGATCCTCAGCACCACATAAACATTTTTTAAATTTTTTTTAAATTGTGTCCCTTCACAACTAAAAAAAAAATAAAATAAAAACAAACATTAAAAAAAGTGACCCAGAATTAATACACGAGTTAGAATTACCACCGTAGGACAATGAAAAAGTTAGAACTACATTCTTTATATTCAGAAAGTCTAAGATAAAGAAAGTAAGAGAGGAAGAGTCTCCAATCAAACTTTGTGGAATGCAAACTATAAAATGTTTATGATGGAAAACACATTGGAGAGGATCCAGTTAACTGCTGATCAGAAAAAAGTGGGGAAACTTGAATACATAGTAATAGAAGTTATCTAAACAAATAAACAAAAACCCACACACTTACCCAGAGGAAATGTGCAGAGCAGCAGCAGGCTGTGGGCTAACTCCAGGCTGCCTAACTGTGTGTCGCTGGAGTCTCCAGTGGAAAAGGAACTTGGAGGATAGGGGAAAAGAATCTCAAAAAGCAACAGCCAGAAATTACTAAGCTTAAATCTATAAACCCACAATTCCAGGAAGCTCAACAAACTTGAAACACAAGAAATACGATGGAAAATGTATCAAAACACATCATAATCCAATTGTTCAAAATCAATAAAGACAAAATCTTAAAAGCAGCCAAAAAGAAAAGACATTACATTCAGAACAACAAATATAAGGATGAGAGCAGATTTCTCATAAAAAATAATGTGGGCAAAAAGACAGGGAAGCAATATCTTTTAAAAAAAAAAAAAAAAAAGGTCAACCTAGAATTTTTCACACAGGGAAAATATCTTTCAAAAGCAAAAATGAAATAATGACTTTTTAAGTCATACAAAAGTTGAGGAAAAAAAAATCGACCAATAGACCCACACTATTAGAAATGTTATAGACACATTACAGGAAATGCTATAGAACATTCTTCAAGCAGTAAAAATGATACCAAGTAGAACTATGGTATCAAAAGCAATTACAGCATCAGAAATGGTTATTATATTTATATCTATGTTTTAAAAATAATCCAGCACTTATACAAAAATAATAATTTAATGTGGGGTTTCTAACTTAAAATGCATAACATTAACATAAAGGTCAGGAAGTGAGAAATGAAAATTTCTTGTTACTAAGTTTATATACTGTACATAAAGTGTTATAATGTCATTTGAAAAAACACTGTAATATTAAATATTTATTCTGCAAACCTGAAAGCAACTATTAAAAGAATAAAGCAAAGAGTTGCAGATAATAAATTAACAAAGAGATAAAAGGGAATCATAAAAAACATTCAGTCCAGAGGAAGGCAGAAAAGGAAACATGAAATGAGAAAGAGATGAGATGAATAGAAAGCAAAATGAAAGATTACAAATTTAAATCTAAATATCAATAATCACATTAACAATAAATGGTATAAACAATGTCATTAAAAGGTAGAGATTGTTAGATGAGATAAAAAAGACTCAACGGCTGTACACATTGCCTACACTGACCCACTTTAAGTGGAAATAAATAAATAGGTGAAAATAAAAGGATTCCAAAAGATATACCATGCTAAAACTAATCAAAAGAAGCTAAAGTATCTGCATTAATGTCAGATGAGGGAGACTTCAGAGCAAAATCATTCCCAGGTATAGAGAAGCAGTTGCTTTAGGAGCAGCTCATCAGCAGAAGGACCTAACAGTCCTCCTCCAAAATTATTATACATCTAACAATGAGCTCTGAGAAACTTGAAGCAAAAACCAAAAACCAAGGGTGATTTTAATAGTTGTATATTTATTAACATAATTTCATAGTTAAAAACCTTCCCAAACATAAAACTCTAGGCCCAGAGGGCCTCCTGGTGAATTCTATCATTTAAAGAAGAAACTCTTCCAATTCTAAACAAACTTTTTCAGAAAACTGAAGAGCAGGAAACTCTGACTCATTCGTGAGGCAGCATTATCTTGACACCAAAACCAGACTAAGATATGTAAGAAAACTACAGACCAACATCCCTCATGAAAAAGACAAAGAAATTGTCAGTCGAATTTGGCAAACTGAACAAAGTAATATTTTATAAGGATAAAATATCATGATTGTTATTTACCTCAGAATTACAAGGTTGTTTTAATACTTAAAAACCAGCGGAAGTTATATATTAACAAACTGTTAGTCAGTTTTACATTACTGTAACAAATGCCTGATATAATCAACTTGTAAAGAGAAAAGGTTACCAGTAGAGTAGAGGAAAAGGGGAGGGCAGAGGAGAAAGGGGAAATACTGGGGAACGATAGTGACCAAACTATACTGTTGCATCATGTGCACATACAAATACGTAACAACAAATCCCACCATTATGTATAATTATGTTGTACCAATAAAAATACGGGAAAAAAAAGAAAGGTTAATTTTGGCTTACAGTTTTGTAAGTTCAGTCCATGACTGACTGGCCCTGTTGCGTTGGGCCTGTGGCAAGGCACGCATCATGGTGAGAAGGCATGGCAGAACAAAACTGCCTACCTCATGGCCAAGAAGCAGGAAGAGAGCAAGGAAGACCCTGGGGTCCCACAGAGCCCTTCAAGGACACACCCCCAGGAACCTAAGGGCCTCCCAAAGGCTCCACTGCCTCCCAGTAGCACCACCCTGGAGACCAAGCCAGTAACACCCGGGCCTTGGAGAAGTTCAAGATCCTAACTATAGAACAAACTAAAAGGGGAAAAAACTTACGATCACCTGAACTGATGCAGAAAAAGCATCTGACAAAAATCCACTCATTCCTGATTAAGAAAAAGAAAACCAGCAATAAACTTGGAATAAACATTGATGTGGCTGTGTTACTGTAGTATGCTGATTTTAAGTCCTTCGGGTATAAACTGAGGAGTGGGATAGCTGGGTCAAAGGTGGGTCCATTCCTAGTGTTCCGGGGAATCTCCACACTGCTCTCCAGAGTGGCTGCACCAATCTGCAGTCCCATCAGCAATGTATGAGTGTGCCTTTTTCCCACGTCCTCGCCAACACTTAATGTTGCTTGTACATTTGATTGTTGCCATTCCGACTAGAGTAAGATGAAATCTTAGTTTAGATTTGTAGTTCTCTAACCGCTAGATATTGAACATTTTTTCATGTATATGTTGAACATTTTTTCATATATTTGTTGATTGATTGTATTTCTTCTGTGAAGTATCTGTTCAGTTTCTTAGCCCACTTATTGTGTAGGTTATTTGGGTTTTATTTTTTTGGTGTTGAGTTTTCTGAGTTCTTTGTATATCCTGGAGATTAACGCTCAATCTGAGGTGCATGTGGTATAGATTTTCTCTCATTCTGTAGGCTCCCTCTTCACATTATTGTTTCCTTTGCTGAGAAGAAGCTTTTTAATTTATAGCAGCTCAACACACAATAGCTAGATTATGGAATCAACCTAAGTGCCCTTCAACATATGAATGGATAAAGAAAATGTGGTATATATACAAAATGGAATATTATTCAACATCAAAGAAGAATGAAATTATGGCATTTACTGGTAAATGGATGGAGCTGGAGAATATCATGCTAAGCAAAATAAGCCAATTCCCAAAAATCAAAGGTCAAAGGTTTTCTCTGATATGCAGATGTTAATTCACAATAAGGGTAGGGGAGCTAGGGAAGAATAGAGGTACTTTGGATTGGGCAGAGGGGAGTGAAAGAAGGGTAGGGGGTTTGAGGGCAGGGAGGATAGCAGAATTAATCAGACATTAACACCTTATGTGCATATATGACTACATGACTGGCATGATCCTACATCATGTACAACCGAAAGAATGAGAACTTATACTCCATTTATGTATGATGTGTCAAAATGCATTCTACTGTCATGTATAACTAATTAGAACACACTTTAAAAAATTTTTAAAATCGTTTGAAGAAACATGAAGAAAAGCTATTTATTAAAATCATAGTATTGATGCTAAATCAAAAAACAACAAAAAAAATGGAATAAAAGAGAACTTCCTCAGCTTACTAAAGGACATCTGCAGACCTACACTTAATGGTGAACAACCCTGTGCATAACAGCCAGCATACTTAATGGCGAACAACTGAATGTTTCCCCTCTAAGATCAGACACAAATCAAGGGTATCCATCCTCACCACTTCTATTCAACAACATCCTGAAGGTTCTAGCAAACACAGTTAGAAAACTAGTAAAAATCATCCATATTGAAGAGATAAAACTGCCTTTAGGGGCTGGGGTTGTGGCTCAGTGGTAGAGTGCTTGTGTGGTATGCCTGAGGCACAGGGTTCGATCCTCCGCACCACATATAAATAAATGAATAAAATAAAGGTCTATCAACATCTAAAAAATGTTTAAAAAAAATTGCCTTTATTCATAGACAAACATGATCATTTATGTAGAAAATTCAATGGATTCTACAAAAGAAGGCACTAGAACTAAGAGAGTAGTACCAAGTTGTATTTCTTGGTATTGTATTTCTATATGTTAGCAACAATTGGAAATTGAAATTTTAAAAACAATGGCATCTTCTCATAACAGCATCAAAACGTGAAATGCTTAGTGATAAACATGACAATAGATTTATAAAACCTGTTTTGAACTACAAAACATGGCTTATGGAAATTATACGATCTAACTGGTTGTGGTGGTGCACACCTGTAATCCCAGCTACTCAGGAGGCTGACGCAGAGGGATCACAAAATCAAGGCCAGCCTGGGCAACTTAGTGAGACTCTGTCTCAAAACAATTTTTTTTAGAAATGAACTGAGGATATAGTTCAGTGGTAGCATGTCCATGGGTTTAATCCCCAATTCTGTAAAAAAGAAAAAAAAAAAAAAAAAATCAAAGATCTAAATAAATGGAGTGATATATTGTGTTCATGAGTTAGAAGATTAATTAATATCAATTCTCCCCAAACTGATCTATAAATTCAATGCAATCCCAATTAAAATTTCAGTAGGGATTTTTTGTTTTGTTTTGTTTTAGAAAACAGAAAGTTAATTGTAAGGTTACATGAAAATGCAAAAGACTGAGAATACTCAAAAAACTAGGGCAGAGAACAAATTTGGATAGCCAGCACTACCTGATTCCAAGACTTATAGAACTACAGTAATCAAGACATTTTAATGTTGACCCAAAGATAGATAAATTGATCAATGAAACAGAATAGTCTCTAAAAATAAAACCTCCCATATATAAACAACAGATTTTTAACAAAAGTATAAAGCTAATTCATTGGAAAACAGACAGCCTTTTTAACAAATTGTGCTGTAACAATTAGGTTACCATATGCAAAAAAAAAAAAAATCTTTGATACATACTTGTACCATATATAAGCATGAACTCAAAATGGAGCACTGTCCTAAATAGAAAACATAAAACTAAAATTTCTAGACACAAAGGTGAAAACTCTTTGTGCCTTGAGTTAGACAAAGATGTCTTCGATGTGACACAACAGCATTATGAATAAAATAAAAATACTGAAAAATCAGACTTTACTAAAATTTAGAACTGGACCTTATCAGACATCATCAGGAGAATGAAGACAATTTACAGAATGGGAAAAACATGTGTGACTCATATATCTGATAAAGAACTTGTACATAGAATACGTATATCCCAACACCCAATCATAGGAAGTAAACGACCTCCCCAAACAAGCAAAGGATTTAACCAGAGGTTTTGCCAAAAAAGTTACAAAGATACATGAATGGCCAGTAAGCACATGAGAAGATGCTCACCAACATTGGTTCAAAGGGAGATGCAAATTAAAACCACAGTAAGACAGCAGTACACAACAATCAGATACCTCTGATTAAGAAAACTGAGAATACCAAGCTCTGACGAGGATGTGGAAAGACTAGAACTTTCATTCACTTTCAGTGGAAGTAAAAATGACATGACTATTTTGGGAAACAGTTTGGCAGCATCTTAGTAAGTTAAAGGTATATCACATAATCCAGTCATTCCAATCCTAGGTATGTAGCCATGAAAGCCATACAAAGGCTCACTCACAAATGTAACATCACAAATGTAGCAACTTTGTAACATCCAAGAACTGGAATCAAACCAAACATCCATCACTGGGCAAATGGAGAAACAGCTATAATAATACACAAATCATGGAATACTATTCAGCAATAAGAAGGAACACACTGTTGATACATGCCACATCATGGATTAATTTCCAAGTAATTATGTTGAGTGAGAGAACACATAAAAACAGAGTCCAGACTATGCAACTCTACTTATATAAAATTCCAGAAAATGCAAATCATCTGCAATGACAGAAAGCAGATCTGCAGAGAGAGTACCTCTTGTGACCTGGTGGTAGAATGAATAGGAAGGTTCAAGGAGGCACAAAGAAAATTTGGGGTGAAAGATATGTTCATTTTTTTTTTTTTTTTTTTTATTGTGGTGATGTTACAGGTGTATACCTAAGTCAAACTTCTCAAACTATCCACTTGAACCACACGCAGTCTACTGTATCTCAGCAACCAGCACTACCAGCTACTCCTGGGTGTCCAGCAGAAGAAAGATCAAGTCAGAGAGCAGCAGCCACTGCACAGGAGCTGGGCTGGGCCTCCTTCCCACCATCCCACCCACTGATCATCCCGCCTACTCTCCCTGCGACTCGACTCAGGTTTGAGCAGGAGAACTCCAGGCAAGTTTGCAAAGGGAGACCATCGGCAAGGGCTGCTGAACCGGCACTGAAAGGCAGCTTGACCTTCCCCCTTGAGATCGCCCACTTCCTGCCAGCAAAGCTGGTTCCCACCCACCAGTCTGGCCTCTCTGAGAGTCCTGCCTCCTCCTAACGGAAAACTCTTCTCCAGGAAGAAACCAAATCATGATAGAAGGCAGCAACATGGCCCCACACCGGGCTCTAATGGGCAAATTTGTATGAGCAAGGGCAAAGTGAAGGACAGCAAGTAAAACACTGAATTAAAAGCCACTTAAATTAAGAATTCAATAGCATCCACTTAACTAATAAATAGTATTCCTCTTTGCCATTGATCGACTCAGGATTGTAATGAAGAGTTCCAGGGGCAACGGCAGAATGTCTTAATTCATGGTATAAACGTCACCAACCCTTGGGTTCCTAAGATTGAATGTGCCGGAGGAGAGGGGAATGGAGAGCCCACAGGAATTAATTCTTGGAACATCCCTCCGGGGTCAGCATTATTATACCCTGCTTCTAGGTGGATTTAATATCTCGAGTGCTGGGCAGGGCGCCGTTTGCCCAGGGGGGGCTCTGTAATCGTTATTAAGTGATGATCGGGTAGATAGACCAGAGCCGGCGCTCACACTAGATCAGCTGTCCTCTTTATTTCCAAGTTAAGAGACTGAACAAATGTAGTGTTGTTATTATCATGGTGATGATTATTGCCATGGTGTATAATAATGGCCCCGCGCCGGCAGAACGATGGGATAGACAGCACTAAGTCACTGGCAGAGAGAGCTGATTTCTCCTAGGACAATGTGCTGCCAGAGAAGAGCTGCTGAGAGGGTGCCCCAAATTCCCAGCCTAGACTCCTGCCCGCTGTCCTCCTGGGATCCTCTCCTCTGACCACTTCTGCATCACAGTGTCTTTGTGTCACAGACACCAGGCCCATAACAGATCCTGAGCTCTTGCTGTGCTCGCTTCTTCAAAAGGAAATGCCAGGTGGCTTCAGCTCGGGCTCCTAGCCACTCCCGGGGAAAGACTTCAGGGGTGTGGCCACTCTGAATCTTCCAGACCATCTCCAGGTCTATTTCCTACCCCGAAGGGGAGAGGATGGTGTGGCTTTAGCCCTTCTTGGACAGAATGGACACCACCTGAGCTCTGTGAATGGTGCAGAACAGAAGGACCAGAGGGAGGAGCAGAGGGGACTATGGTGATTGTCACTATCTTCTGGTACATTCTCAAGTATGCCTGGTCACAGGGCTGGGCTTCCTCTGCCTGGAAAGTACTGGAAAGTAACAAGAGTGTTGAATGCACATTAACATGAAAACTGATCTGAGATGTCACTATTCCCACTTTGCAATGGCTCACTCTGTTTACAGGTGAGGAAACTGAGGCACAGGAGAGTAAAATGAAGAACTCAGAGCTGTGTACCCAGAGGATAGCAGAGCTGGGTATAAACCCAGGCTCCCTGGCTTGTGGTCCATTCTAGAGTGCTTCCAGTCTCTCAGGAGTTTAGTGAAGTTGAAGGATGAGATACCTAAAGAGTGGCCCCTAATCAGGCCACAGAGGTGTCTTGAACACTTCCTATGACTCTATCCTATGGTCAGGCCCTACCAGGATTCTGGGGAAAGTCTATTATGGCCTTCTCCTCAGAGATCTTCCTCTCTCACTAAAGAGATGAGACAAGGCCTATCCTTAAGAAACCTCCAAGAGAAACACCAGGCAGAACAAAAAGCAAGGTCCATGAGACAGTGTGGAAATGCTCAGAAGATGTGGAACTCTTAGGGTGGTCTCATCTTAGATAAGCCTACGGATCTACTACATAAGTGAGCGCCCTACATCACCGGCACGCACAGAAGCCTTGCCAGCCTTTCTTTTCTGTTGGGCGTGCCCTCCCCAGCTAGCACACAGCACTCACGGCAAAAGGCACACAGGAGACCCTCTCACCTCACACAGTTGTCTTTGTTTCTGGGGGTTCATGGCAGAATTGGAGGAGTTTTATGTTCTACCAAGGCCAAGTCCACAGAGCACGTCTGGGACCATTCTCATGAACCACAGTGCCCCCGCGGTCGTATCTCCTGGTGTAGGACCCCAGGCCCTGCTGGGCCCTGCCGCAGAACCATCTGCCTTGTATTCTCTGCCGTCAGATCAAGTCCCCTCCAGAAAGCCTGTGTGCCCCGCTCATGGGTAGCCTCCTCTTGGCCTGGCTCAGCTTCCTCCCAGCATGGGCTACCATTCCTTCCCAGTTCGGGGTGGCCCCAGCTCCCATGGGAACCATGTGCTCTGGCCCAAATCAATTTCTCACGTCCCCCAACACTATGAAAGTTCCTGTCCCCAGTGCTTGGAGGATGGTTTTTCCACTTAGCACGTCCTTCTCATCTCTCCATCCTTCCCATTCTTGGGGCTGTCCTCCACACCTTGGCCTGCCATAGCCCGCAGGGATCTCTCTGGACTCAGTCCCCAAGACCCTTGCCAGCAGCGTCATTGTCAAGGTGCCAGCACAGGCAGCTGGGCACGAGATGAGATGCCCGTGCACCCTCCTGGCCATCACACCAGCCTGTGGGCAGCACGGCACCTGTTCATGTCCACAGCCTCTACACCAGCCCGAGACTCCAGGCTAAGGACTGGGGTGATGGAACCGACAGAGATTGTCTGGTGGTCTATTTTTTTTCCAAACAAAGGGAGAGAGAACCTTCAAAAGTGGGCTTAAGGAATGTGTGCAGCTGAGCTCTCTATCACCTTTAAAATTACCTCCCTGCTCCCTCCTGACCTGTCCCCAGCAGCAGAGTCCAAGGGATGAGTTGGGCTTTCTGACTGTAGCCCCTGGGAAACTGTAGGGATTAATGCCCATGGGCTCCTTGGTGACAATAAAGTTGCTTAAAAAAACTCAGCAGAAAGGAGCCAAGGACACAAACACAGAACACACAGGAGAAAATACAAATCATAAACCAACATATAGAATAGACCCATAATCAAAGATATGCAAATTAAGCCACCCCAGCCTCCCAGAAGCAAAGTAAGGCAATAATGTACCATTGCACACCAACAAATTAGCACCAAAAAGATGGAATTCATAAATCAAATGTTGGTAGGACTGTGGAGAAATGAGAACATTCATAAATGGCTAATTGCATTAAAAATCTGGTACTATATATGGGGGAAAATACTTAGAGAAACATAGCAAGACCCATATAGATAATTTGTGCCCTATAACCTTGTAATCCCACTGCTGGGATGTCACCCTAAAGGAACAAACAGGAATCTGTCCCCTGCCTTGCTGAATCAGCACTACTTAAGGCTGATGATTGCTAATACCTCCAGTGTGTGGGTGACATCTCTACAGTCAATTAATGAGCCAATCTTTGTAAGATATAACATTAGCCAGCCTGGCTAACATCAATTACAGTCAGAAGCTGAGCTGTAATCATGGGGCGCGGAAGACGGAGCTATTCATTGTTCAAAATGACCACAGAATCAAATCACCTTTCTGAACAAAACTGGGATAAATCAGAGAGAAACAAAGAAAGGAGCACTCGCCGCAAGTCCCTCCACACAGCTGGCTCTGTGTCACAGCACATCCTCACAGATCCAGCCAGGCTTGCCCCCTCCAACTCTGGGAAGCCGAAGCCACCGTCCGGGGGCTCGGCTTGACGAAGGACCTTCTGGGGTCTGCTGGGTGGCTGGGGTCCAGCTGTCAGACACAATCCTGGTTTCCCAGAGGGGGAAGCACTTTCCCAGGTGCTGGAAAGCAGTGCTTCGCAAAGCCTGGCTGCAGGGGTTGGGATTAGGGAAGCTGGGGAGGGCTACCACCAAGTCACCATGGCAACATCCTCCCTGGCATCACCCTCCCCCTAGCCCGGCCAGCCCCCGCCAACTGGTCTGCTCACACAGGGACTGTGACTAACTGCAGCTTCATGTGGCGGACACTCCCCCACGGGCTTGTGCCTGCAAGAGAGCCAAAAGGGCACCCAGTAATTCTTCACCTTCACAAGGAACTTTGCAAAGCTCTTTTCCCTGTTATCTCAATTCACCCGCACCACCAGGAGTGAGGCTGAGGGACAGCGTTGCAGATAAGAAGAAGACAGAAAGGTTAAGCCCCTTGGGATGCTCACAGGGGAGGAGACCCTCCTTTCTGGCAGAGAAAGAGCGGGAAGATGGGGTGAGAGGGGGACCTGCTGTCTAGTCCTGGTGGTGCCTCATACCGCCTTGTGACCTGGGCATCTCATGTAACTTCTCTGGCTAATGGAAAAGCTGGAGAACTGGACAAGAGCCAGAGCTCATAGGCTTTTGGATTAAATTGACTGAAATAAAAATTAAAATGGGGCTCTGACATAGGGTTGCCAGGTTTGCTAAGTTATATTAAAAACCACCTATTATCTACTCTGTCACTATAAACCATCTAGCATCACTATGGTTTCCTAAAAGTGGGGACATTTTAGCCCTCAAAGAGTAGGGAAGACACAATCCCCATAAGTAATCCTTTAGATGAACATATCTGGCACTGTGAAACAGCCTTCATTTTTCCACTTCCCTCCAGACTGGCAAAGACTTCAGTGCCCACTGGCAGACATGGAGGGCTAGAGTTGGAACCTGGATACCAGAAAGCAGGGTGGCAACAGCGAGGTCCAGAGATGCATGCACATGAATTCAGGGCCCCCGCTGCCTGGGGCTGTGGCTCTCCTTGTCGGGCTCAGCAATGCAAATGGGATCTGTTTTTAAAAATAGATTTTCCAAAGCAGGAGCAACTTTTCCCTGAACAGCTGAAAAGCCTGATTCTCCTTTGCCTCAGTGATTCTCCCAGCTAATCTCTTCCGCAGACAAGTTCCTTTTGGTGGGTGCCTGTTGCTCTAGATAGTACCTGGCCTGGCAGGACAGTCCCTGAACCCTCAACCCCTGCATGACCATGAGGTCCTGGATTTGCAGCATTTTGTGAGGGACAGTGGATGTGGAGCTGAGGGCTTGGGAGGGAAACGGTGTCACCCCTTTGGTGTAGGTGGCTCTGTCTACTTCTCTTGAATGCCCGGCTCAAACTCAAGCTGGTTATCAGAAAGAGTCTATTAAAATATGGATATGGACTCCTCCCCTCTATTCCCCGAATCTGTGATTTGGGTCCAGGAGTTTGCATTTCCAGCAAATTCCAGGTGATGCTGATGTTGCTGGTCTGATCTTGGACCACATTCCCCCCGACACACACTTTTTTTTTTTTAATTCTGGGAGTTGAATCCAGAGCCCCATGCATGCTAGACATGCTAGGCGAGTGCTAGACAAGTGAGCTACATCCTCAGTCCTGCTTCAAGCTTATCCTTTCTGGATCTCCCCAACTTATGGCATGGCAGCTGGGATCTCATGACGACTGAATGGGGCAGTGGGCTAGGTCAGAAAGAAAAGGATCAGAGGGGGCGGGGCCAATGCAAACAGTAAGCCTGGAGGAGGCCTGACGAGTTCCAGAGGTTAAGGGTCTGCAGGATGCCTGTAATCCCCATTCAGGCTGGAGGTCTAATTTACAACTGTGTCGCATAAGCATGGCGCTCCTGAAAAGCTTCCTAGTGGGAGCCTCCCTGCCCGCCCCCATTCAGCAAGTCTTGTTGGGGAATTTGAGGCTCTGAGGCCAAGAGTGGGATGGGGAGGACGCGTCTTCTCCCATCCATCCATCCACACCCCAATGGGCCATTGGGTTTCAAAGAAAAAATTATTCATGCTACTTGTTACAACAGTATGAGGCACGCTTAATTCAGGGGGAGCCCTTCCATGGGCCATCACAGTAGGGGAGAGAGATTGGGCTTAACTGCAAATGCACCAAGGAAAATTTGGAATTTAGAGCCAAAGAGCAGAGAGGGGATGGAGGGAGGGTTGGTGGATAGGAAATGACCCAGAGGAAACATCAGGGCTAAGGGAGGATTATGGCTAAACCAACCCAACAGGATTCTCGCTGAAGGTAGGCTTGAGTGACCAGATATGACTGCAGGATGGTGGAGGCGAGGACTTAGCCTGGACATTGAGGATGAGGACTTTGACCAGACATTGAGGATGATCAGACATGGGGAGCAGGGAATTCTGGGAAACCCATTCAGCAGGATTTTTGCTAAAATTGGGTTCTTGGAGGACATGCCCAACAACAGGGTCTACTGGGCTTGGTGGAGCATGACTACGGTTGAGTTAAGGAGAGAATTATCATCAGGGGCAGGCCGAGAGTGACTGCCCCAGGCCAGTGGGCTCTGGGGTCCTCACTTCCATTCACAATTCACTTGTGTCTTATACAGAGCTCCTGGGGCTGTGTGCAGTACCTCAATTCCACTTGGCTGCAACTTGCCCAACTTCCTTGCCAAGCCCACCTGGTAATGGACTTTGCCCTGAGAATACAGTGATTTGAACCTGGCTCCAGGCCTGCCACCAAGATAGTGTGTGGCCTCTGCCTCAGAGTTTCCATCTGTTATGGGGCAGATTGATCACCCCGCACTGAGAACTGAGAACATGAATTGTATATTCCTTGGAAGTGTAAATATACAATGTGAGGCATATGAGTAGTGACAAACACCCTTTCCTTGACCAAACTTTAGTCAGGGTCCTCTGCACCCTTTTCTCTACTAGGCTTCAATCTTGGTCCCAGTCCTTGCTGGAACTGATGAGCCCCAATTAAGCAAGAATCCTTCCACCTTTATACCTGATCACCCCCAACTCTGCTCCTTGGCTGTCAAGTTCCACTTGTCCTGTTGTATAGGAACTGACTTCAGTTCAACACTGAAATCTCTTTTCCCCTATTAAAACAGTTTCTGATTAAAACATAACTTCACCACCTGAACTGGTGTGTGTCTCTGGTTCTCTTTGATGATGGTCAAAGACAATGGGAGCCGGGAAGCAGGAGCACCTGAGTTCAAGTCGCGGGATGTCTCTGATTATGGCTGAAGCTGGGCAAGTTACTTATCTTCTCCGAGCCACTGTTTGATCATCTCTAGATCAGTGAGTGTCATGGACCATACTTCACACAAAAACCAAATGAGATCATACAGGGAAAGCTCTGAGCTCAGTGCTGGTCCAGGGTGAGGGGAAAGTAAATGAGCAGTTTTCCTTATAGTCACATTTTTTAAATAAAACTGACAAAGGAAAGAACATGGCATTGCTTCTGCTGTCATCCTGTCAAAGAGGCACTTCTCGTGTAGTGCAGAGACACACACCTGTAATCTCAGGGGCTTGGGAGGCTGAGGTAGGAGGATCACAAGTTCAAAGCCAGCCTCAGCAACTTAGGTGAGGCCCTAAGCAATTCAGCGAGACCCTGTTTCTAATAAAATACAGGAAAGGGCTGAGGATGTGGCCCAGGGGTTAAGCACCCCTACATTCAATCCTGGTACCAAAATAAATAAATAAATAGATAGATAAAGGTACCTCTTGAATCTAATCGTGCCAACATCTGACACACCCTCAATGAAGGGCACTTACAAAATAACTGGTCAGAGACTCAGAAAGTCAAGAGTCAAATGTTTTCTCTCACATGCAGAAGCGAGAGTGCAAAAAGGAATTAAAAAAAAAAGGGGGGGGGACCATGCAAAAATAGAAGGGAGAGTAGTAGCTCAGAAGCAGGGGAGCGAGGGGGGAGAGGAAGAGAGGGAAAAGGGAAGCCCTGGGGATGAAGCTGACCAAATGATGCTGCGTGTCTTCACGAACACATCACAATGCACCCCATCCCGACTTCATATATAACTACAGCGTACCAATTAAAAAATAAAGAAAGAAATAGAAGGAAGACCAACAGAGTAGAGGAAAGGGACCAGGGGAGGGAGGAGGGGAGGGAAAAAGGAAGTACCAGGGAATGAAATGGAGAAAACTGTTATATACAAAGTAAACCCCACTATTATGTATAAATATAATACACTAAAAAACAAAAAATTCACCATAAGTGGGAGGAGGGCTAGGGAAGAATAGAATTACTTTATATTAGGTAGAGGGGAGTGAAGGGAGGGGAAGGGGCATCAGGGAAGGAATAATAGTGGAGTGAGACAGACATTAACACCTCAGGTACATGTATGACTGCATGACCGATGTGATCCTTCCATGTGTACAAATCAGAAAAATGAGAGATTATACTCTATTTATGTATGATCTATCAAAATGTATAAATGCATGTACAATTAATTAGAACAAGTAAAAAAATTAATAAAAATTAAATAAATAAATAAATAAATAAATAACTCCTGTAATAACCCAAAGTGTCCAGGCCTGAGAGTCAGAGAGAGACTGAGAAACAGTCCCAGACCTTGGTGGACTAAGGCGTGCTGGCAGCTGGAGGAGGCACCTGTTTCGGAACTGGACCCTTTGTTGAGGAGACATGGAGAGCCCTGGCAAAACTCCACGCGGGTTTGAGGACTGCGGGTTTGAGGACTGTGGAATAGTAGCACATCAATGTGAGCTTCCTGGTTCTAAAGAATACACACCAGAATATTCTAGGGCAACAGAGTGTCTGGGCCACAGTTTCTTCTCTAAATGCTTCAGGATGGGGATGTTTCCTTGCACTGTATCTGTGCCTTTTCTGTGAGACTGAGATTGTTTCAAAATCTAAAAATCATTCAAAGATAATAAAAACTGAAATAAAGATGACGCTCAGGTTGAAATGGTCTTATGGGGCTAGGACTGGCCACCGCTCAGGCCTCCCGCCCAGGACCAGCTTCCCTGTGACTCTGGAGCAGATGGGAATTGTCAGGCGCTGATTGATAAGTACCATTTCGAGGGCCGTGGGTTCTAGCTCCCACTGTGCCTTTAACCCCAGGCAAGCCCCCTCTCCTCTCTGCATAAGTCTGTCCGCCTCTGTCGCATGAGTAGGTGGCAGGAGCCCTAGATTCTTTACCAAGGGCACTGCTGCACCCTAGATGTGTGGGAATGCGGATACCAAATGTCCACCCCAGGCCCCCACAGTCAAGACCCGCCCTACATGCCAGCACTGCAGACATTGTTCATGATTCTAGCAGGAATTACTCACTATCCTAAAAGAAACCTCACCACAATAGCAGTGCTGCCCTCAGTAACTGAGCTGTCTGCACAGCCCCCAGCACCAGGACCATGTGGGGGCTCTCTGCACAGGGGGGCTTCTGACCACTTTGCTATGTGGCCAGGCCCAGCTGTGCTGAACCACAGAGGGAACGAAACGTGATTTTATTCCAAGTCACTTGTCTTTGATTTCCCTTTCATGTTCTAGGTAACTAGAGAGAATCGATTTTTAAAAATCTCGTTTAGCTATTATCAGTATTATCAGACATGTTATCAAAAGGGGGGATGGGGTCTACAATGGGAACCTTCCATCCTATTGGGCCCCCCTGACTCTTTGGCTCATAAGCCCATGAATAGTTTGATAGTAGGTCAAATTACACTAACATACAAGGGTATCTCCTTTCGGCCAGCCCCTTCCGTTACAGGGCATACACCCCTCAGGACCATGGGCCTACATGACAGTAACACTTGTAATTTTCTTGTCCAGGCCTTGTCACTGTTAATAACCAACCAATTCCTGGCAACATTTCACCAAGCACCAGACAGGATGCATGTTCAAGGCTTCACATGGAGGACCCCCTCAAGAGTTCCATGCAACTTAAACTGATGGTCAGGGGTGAAGCGTGCCCTAGCAAAACACCCTCGACATGAGCAAATGCAGACAGAAATGCATTTTATTTGGGGAGCAAAGTATCTTTTGCCAACTGAGTGTTCATTCTTGTCAATATGGTAACCAAGCAAACCAAACTCTCCCACAGGCTCAAGATTCACACATGGCTTCCCTCCAATGGCTCCCTAAGCACATCATTTGGTGGTTTGCAGGATGAAGGATGGTATAGAATGACCATGTCTCCCCCCAGCTCATATGTTGAAATCATAACCCTCAAGGTGATAGTGTTCACAGATAGGGGAGCCATTGGGAAGTGGTTAGGACATGGGGGTGGGGCCTCATCAATGGGATTAGTGCCCTTATAAAAGAAACCCCTGGAGAATTCCCTCTGTCCCTTATGCCTACGAACCAGGAAAGGGGCCCTGACTAGACACCAAATCTGCCAGCATTTTGATCTTAGACTTTCCAGCCTACAGAGCTGTGAAAAATAAATGTCTTTTATTTAGCCCTCATGAACTAAAACAAAAGGTCTTTTAGATCTCTAGCATCTGAATGTCTCATTCTCACATAGGTGAGATACAAGCATTCACCATAGGCCTATCAAGGTCTATCAGTGAGTTTAGGAACTGGACACAGAATTTAGCAAAGATATTTTCCATAGGCCAATGAGAGTAAGTTTGAAGGAGAAAGTTTGTGAAGAGTAAGCAATCTACTTGTTTAAGCATTGCATTTAACACTTTTCATAATTTACAAGTACTCCTCCCATCCCACGCCATTCATTTATTAATTTCTTCACTATGTAGATATAGATCTAGAAGACTGTAAATGAAAAATTTTGCACGAGATACTTACTAAAAATGGTAAGACAGGGTTTATTGAATTGAATGCAGTAGGGGAGAGAGACTTCAGTGTAGAACTAAGCTCCTCTGAATACCAAGACAGCTGGGGATTTACAGCTAAGGAGCAGAGAGAAGAGGCTAGAGGATGGAAATAACTAAGAACTTGATTAGATATCAAGGGTAGGGGATTTTTGCTAAACTGGCTTAACAGAATTCTTGCTAAAGGCTGAGGGTTTAGATATTGAGGGTGGAGAAAGAGGCACTTGATTAGATATCAAGGGTAATCAGATATCAAGGGTGGAGGATTCTCAGTAACGTGGCTTAGCAGGATTCTCTGCCAAATCTGGGCTCAGTAGCTCATGGTCAAGGCCTAGTTGAAAAGAGGGCTCAAGGAGGCCTGACTAAAGTTTGGCCAATGAGGGAGTCCTTGTCAAGACATATATGTTGATACAGATGTGGATATAAATATGGAGATAGAGCTACCAATATCTCTATCTATCTATCTACATATGTATGCATATTGCCCTAGTCCATGGGCTGCTGTAGCAAAATACTCTAGCCTGGATAATTTAGAATAACACAAATTTATTGCTCACAGTTCCAAAGGCTGGGAGCATAGAGATCAGGACACCAGCAGATTTTGCCTCTGGTGAGGGCTCGTTCTCTGCACCTCCTTACAGCATATAAACTCTAGCAGGCCTCTTTATAAGGGCACAAATCTTGTTCATGAGGGCTCCACCCTCATTACCTCCCAGAGGCTCCATCTTCTAATATCATCGCCTGGGGTTAGGTTTCAACACATAGATTTGGGAGGCACGCAAACATTCAGACACATATAATCAGGTACCGTGCTGGAAGCAGGCATGAAGCAGTGGACAAGCATAAATCCACATTTAGCGAGAGCCCATCTTCAGAGCTGCTGCGCCTGGTGCTGAAGTAGCAGGGCAGACCAAAGCAGCCAGGTCAAACATGAAACCCACCATTCTAAAGAATGTCCATTCTTGGGTGGAAAGGACAGCTAAGATCATGGGGCCTCCAAGACCAATCTACAGACTTCCAGAAGACTCTGGGTACCTGAGGAAAGACAGCCCACCACTTGAAGGCAGAAGTCACTTTGAAGGGGAGATGGTTCTGATAATGTTTTACTTTCAGGGGTGATTTCCTCTAAGTCACTGTCCTGGAGAACTCTAGGCCACAATGATGGTTTGTTAGCTGTGGTTCAAAACTGGATTAAAATCACCTGTGAAAAACAGTCTTGCCAGGATTACATTCCTATAATCCCAGGGACTGTCAGAGGACTACAGACCAGCCTCAGCAACTTAGCCCCCAATGACTGAGTGAGACACTGTCTCAAAAAAACTAAAATCAAATACATTATCTAAAAGTGGTTGGGAATATAGCTTAATGGTAAAGTGTCCCTGGCTTCAATCCCCAATACCAAAAAGATAGATAATGACAACGATGATGATGATAATGATGATGATTATATGTGTGTGTATGTGATGATATATATATGTGTGTGTTTATAACTGTATATATATATATATAAACATACATATATATGTATAGTTATAAACATACATACATATATATTTATTCACATATATATGAAGATTCTTGGGTCGGAGATGTAGCATAGACAGAGCATGTGTTTAAAATGTGCAAGGCCCTATAAATCCAATCCTCAGCATGTATGTATTATATACAATATATATATGATAGATTCTCAGATTAGATAAAAAGAAAAACTCAGCTAATTAAAATTGTTACAAAGACACTTAAAACACTACAGAGAAGCTGAAAATTAAGTAATGGGAAAAGACATTCCAGGCAAATAATAATGACATGATAGCCGATGTAACACTGTCAATGTCGGACAAAAGAAAGACAAAAGACATAAACATAAATCAGTTAAAGATTTGTCTCAAGTAGTTAGTAAAGCAACAATAGATTAAACACAAAGAAAGTAGAAGAGCTGAAACAATAAACATAAAAGCACATATTAATGAAAGAGGAAACTAATTACCAAAACCTAAACCTGATTCTTCTTTAACAAAACTGAACAAAGGGAAAAATACTATGGCACAAAAAATCAATAACAAGATTATTTCAAACTTTTTTTTTTAGTTGTAGAGGGACATAATACCTTTATTTTATTTATTTATTTTATGTGGTGCTGAGGATTGTACCCAGTGCCTCACACATGCCGGGCAAGTGCTCTACCACTGAGCCACAACTCCAGTCCAATAATAGGATTTAAATGGAAATTTCTTAACAAAAAAATGGAAGATACGTCTTAAATTTAAAAAAGGTTCTATGAACCAAGATAGAAAAAATAATTTTCTTTAAAACTATATATATGTATATACGTGTGTGTGTTTGTGTGTGTGTGTGTGAGTATATATATATACTCACACACACACACACACACACATATATATATATATGATCACAACTGACTCAAGAAGAAGTAAAAAACTTAGATTAACTAATAATTACCATGTAAACTGAATTGATAAATCTGTGATCCCAACCCTTTATGGAATGGCTAACCTCTATCCCAAGCAAGCTGTCTCGGAAAATAGAACAAGAGGGAAAATTAGCAAAATGCCTTTATAGGCTAGCATAACAACTTTAATAAACTGCACACAGACAGTACAACTAACGAAAATTATAGAGCAGTCTTGCTTAGGAAAAGAGATGCAAAAATTCTATTTAAGATAGTCTGAAATCAAATTTAACAATGTATAAAAATTATATCATGACCAACTATAGTTTATCTAGAAATGTAAAACTTTCATCATCAGAAAATGTGTTAACATGCCACATTATCAGATTAGGAACAAAGAAGTATGACCAGCCTAGTAAATGCCAAAGAAAAAGCATTGGACAGAATTCCATACCAAGTCACAACAACTTTGCAAATTAGGAATAAAAATGTCTTTAATCTGATAAAAGATTTTATTAAATACTAGTGGTAGCCTTTCAGCCAGAACTGCCATCTTCCAGTAATTCTCGAAAATGACCAACACAAAGGGAAGAGGAGAGGAACCTGATATATGGTCTCTAGGCCTTTTAGAAAACAGGCCCTTGTTCCTTTGGCCACATATATGTCAATCTACAAGAAGGGTGATATTGTGGACATTGAGGGAATGGGTGCTGTTCAAAAAGGAATGCCCTACACATGTTATCATGGCAAAACTGGGAGAGTCTGCAGTGTTACCCAGCATGCTGTTGGCATTGTTGTGAGTAAGCAAGTTAAGGGCAAGAGTCTTGCCAAGAGAACTGATGTGCGTATTGAGCATGTCAAGCACTCTAAGAGCCGAGACAGCTTCCTGACGCATGTGAAGGAAATGATCAGGAAAAGAAGGAAGCCAAGGAGAAAGGAACTGGGTTCAGCTGAAGTGCCAGCCTGCTCCACCCGGAGAAGCAGGTCTTGTGAGGACAAATGGAAAGGAGCCTGAGCTGCTGGAACCTATTCCCTAAGAATTCATGGCATAGTAAATGTACAAATAAATAAATAAATGTCCATGGACTATAAAAATGGAAAAAAAAAAAAAAAAAAACAGTGGCAAACATTGTTTGTAACAGTGAGAATTTAGACATCTTTTCATGAAAATCAGGGTCCTAACAAGAACATCTCTGTTATCTACATTATTCATTACTGAATTCAAAGTCCTATCCAAAGCAATAAGACAAGAAAAACAAAGTATAATAATTGGAAAGGAAGAAAAAAATCTCATTATTTACAGATGATATCATTGTTTATGGCGCACTTTGTGATGGTTGATTTTATGTATCAACTTGATTGGACTAAGCAAGGCCCAGATAGCTTGTGAAACATTATTTCTGGGAATGTTTGTGATAGAGTCTCTGGAAGAGATTAGTCTTTGAATCAATAGACTAAGTAAATAAGTAAATAAGATCACCATCACCAATGAGAGTAGACATCATCTAATTCTTTGATGGCCCAAATGAAACAAAAAGGCAGAGGAGGGATGAATTTGCTCTCTGCTTGAGCTGGGACATTCATTTTCTATTCTTGATCATTAATGCTTCTGGTTCTTGGCCCTTTGGACTTGAACTGGAACTTACACAGTAGGCTTCCCTGGACTATAGGCCTTTGACATTGGTCTGGGACTACATCCAGCTTGGTGATGGCAGATTGTGGCACTTCTTAGCCTCTGCGATCACATGAACCAATTCCTCACAATAAATCTCTTTCCATGTATTTACCTATATATTATTAATTCTGTTTCTTTGGAGAACTCTAACACATACACATCTAAAGCTAAAAAAAATAATAAATGAAGGAGTTCAAAAAGAAAATCTGATCAAATGGAAAGAAACATACCAAGCTTACAGATGAGAAAACTCAATATTAAAGTGCTGATCTCCCCAAACCAATCTGGAAACCAATGTAATTTCAATCAAAATGCTACTACCTCACACCACTAGAATATAAAATGGTGCAGTCACTTTGTGAAATAATCTGATAGTTTCTCAAATGATTAAACATAGAGTTTCCAAAGGACCTAGCAATTTCACTACTATGTATATACCCAAGAGAGATGAAAACATATGCCTATACAAAAATGTGTGTGTGAATGTCTGTAGCAACATTATTCATAATAACCACAAGTGGAAACCCACATGTCCATCAACTGATGGATGGATAAACAGTATGGTATATTTATTCTATGGGATATTATTCAGCCATAAAAAAGGAATGAAGTACCGATTCATGTCATAGCATGGATGAATCTTAAAAACATTATGCTAAGTGAAATAAGCCAGACACAAGAAGCTTATAGTATATAAAAAGCATAAATTGTATGAGTATGTTTATATGAAGTGTATAGAATAGGCAAATTCATGAAAACAAAAGTAGATTAGTGGTTTCTGGGGGCTGAGAGAGGAGGAATGGGAATTAACTGATAATGGGTGTGGAGTTTCTTTTGGGGTAATGAAAAAATTCTTGAATTAGTATTGATGGTTGCAAAACTTTGTGAATATATTAAACTCCACTGGATTGTTCACTGTAAGAGTGAATTTATGATACGTACATTGTAGCACAATTTGTAACAATTTCCATAAAGGTTTTTTTGGTGGCATATTACATAAATCATAAAACTCATTTACAAATGGGCCAAGAATTGCTAATACAATTTTTGAAAAATAAAATATTGGAGACACTTACCCTGTTATACATCAAGACTTATAAGGAAATATGGTAATAAGACTTGTTATTATCACAGAGATAGGCAATTAAGTAAAAAAGTAACAGCAATCCTAGGAAGAAACTAATACATAGATGTAAACTTGGTGTATGGTGACAGCATTACAAATCAGTAGAGAAAGGATAGACTGATAAATTTACCCCCAATGGAAGGCAATAGATTTACCCCCCAATGAAGTTTAAAACAACAATGAAATACCATTTGACATTCAGATTAGTAAAACAACCATTGTGTCGTTGTTACAGGGGAAAGGAAAGAGAACAGAAAGGAATGAAGAAGAGCAGAGGGGGGATTCATGGTGTTATAGTTTGGATCATAAATGTCCCCCCTCCCGACAGTGCTGGGAAGCGGGTGGAAATTTAGAAGGCAAGACCTATTGAAGGAACTAGGTTACCAGGGGTGTTCCCTTGAAGGACCTATTGGGACCCCCACGCCTTCCTCTCTGCTTCCTAGACTCAGTCAGGTGAACAGCTTTCCCCCTCCGCACACTTCCACACTTTGGGGCTTGGTACAGACCCAAAAGCAACAGGGTCAAAAAACCATGGACTGAAACCTCTGAAACTATGAGCCAAAATAAACCTTTCTTCCTTATGTGTTGAGTTTCTCAGGTACTTTGTCACAGCAACAGAAAGCTGACTAAATCAAATGGTATCTATCATGTTTCATTTCTAAAAAGGAAAGGATCCAAATCAAATGCTGCAGAACTGTCAAGATTGATTGCTTATGGCTCATGATTAATGGGTAATGGTTACATGATTTCCCTATATATGCTACGTGTTTGAAATAATCCCTAATTTTTAAGCTTTTATAAAAACACTCCTGCAGGAAATATGACAAAATATTAAGAGTGGTTTTCCCAGAGTGGTAGAAGTGTGGGTGGTTTTCATTTTATTTCTAGTTTGCTATATTCTCCCTCCCTCTTCTCTTTTTTCTTTTCTTTTTTTTTTTAACAATAAGCAGGTCTTATTTCACTAAGAAGGGAGAACATTAAAATTATCCAAAAGGTCAACAACCCACTTTCTTACTGCTATCTTGTAAAGAAACCCACATGATAAGGGGAATAAAATGACAATTTCTATAAACTTCACAGCCATGTTTTGCTTTTCATAACACATCCGCCTGCCTGTTTCATAAGTGTGGGAAGCAGGCAAAGTATCATAACAAGTTGTTTGTTCGAGTTACGTGTGGCTAGTTAGTGCTGGAGCTGGGTTGAGAATCAGACTTTTAGGGCCTTTAATCCTGTGCTTTTCGACTCCACCAGACTAGCTCGTAACAAGCCCCCACAGGTCCCTGGTGTAAACCCACACAGCTGCTCCCCAGCTGCCGGACAGGCCTGAGGTTCATTGGTTAAGTTGGGTGTTTTGAACTTGAATCCTGTTTTCTTACAGGAAAGGCATCACGATAGGCAGCCAGGGCTGGAGGAAGACAGGAGTCATCACTGCCGCTGTGGCCTCTCGCCAAGCCCTGCCTCCAGCCAAGCCCTGCCTCCAGCCGCTGGGTTCTGCCAGTGCTACCAGGATGCTGCAGCAGGTGCCTCCAGGCACCGCCAGCCCACAGCTGGTGACTGTCCTCCCAAACCTGCCTCTTCCAGTTCTCCCTGTTTTCACAAAGGCCACGCCGATCCACCTTCAATCCAGAAGCTCTGGGGAGTCACCCTAACTTCATCCCTCTTCCCCTCCAGCCCACCGCGAGCCCACCGCGGTTAACATCCAACCATCCACACTCTGTGGCACCTGCCTCTGATTTAAATCTCAGTACTGTCATCTTATCTCCATTCTCCTGTGACTGCTGTCGCCCAGGCCACCATCCCCATGCCCCCACACTCACAATCAAGGGGTGTTTGGCAAAAAAACAGAGAGGGGGGAGGCCGGTCCAGAACCAGGGCCCTGGCTCTGCTGCGTGTGGTGTTAGCAGTGAGCTCCAGCTCTGGTCCTGGCTGAGAAGCTGTCTGCAGCAGTGTCCTCGCTGCCCCCACCCCCATCACAGCCTGTTAGTCACCCACCTTTCCTTTTGCAGGAACTTACTCTGGTGGCCTTGTCATTGTCAACTTGAAGCCAAAGTTATTTGTCCTAATTATGCAAAGAATTTATAACTGGAAAGAGTCACAAGTGAGCAAAACGATGGCTTAATTAAAAGAAAGGTTTGAGCTCTAGTCATGAAAAAAATGATTAATTAATAAATACTAAACCAGGACCAGCTGAACTGGCAGAGCGCATACCTACACAAACCTGAGAAAATACACGTGAATGTCAATGCTGAGCACCAGTGTTGAATTCTCCCTGTACACTTAACTAGAAGACAGCAGACTGCAACAGGGTGGCTTCCCCTCTGCAGAAACCAGCTGTCCCGTTACTAGAGGTCAAATCAGGAGGTGCCTCTGTCGAGGATTTTCATTTATCATAGAACTGCAGTCATTTGTGACACTTGGTTTCCTACAGGCAGAACTCAGGCTCTGAGCTCAATGCCCGGCACAGAAGTTGACAGAATGAATCAAACCCAAATCCCTGACTTAAAGACAGAAAGGTTGAAGCCCAGGGAAGTCCAAGAACGGGGGGTTCAATCTGAGGAAGCTGGGATCCTCCTAACCCTCCATCCACACTACTTAATGTATCCAAAGAAAAGTGATCTGCATTGGATACTTTCTTTCCTCTGCACTTGGTATGATTTTCTAGCCTTAAGTGACCTAAAGTGTCTGCTTAGCACGTCTTCCAGGAAGCAGATAAACAGCACAGAGCAGCTAGGAGGTACACCTTGGTGAGCCTGGACTTTCTTCCCTTGGCACTTAAGGTTGCCATGTTTACAATCAATGAAACCAGACGCCCTTTCAATTCCCATCATCTGCTAAGCAGCTCTAGCGAGCTCTAGCAGCAGGAACCGACAGGGACCTGTTTTCTCTCCCCAGAGGCAAATTTGATTTTGGAAATTTGCTTTTGGAAACCTCTGAGGCATGAGATCCTGAAAATGGATTTGGGATGAGGAGGCAGGAGGACAGAAACACAGATGGGATTTGAGGAGGTGGAGCAGGACAGGGCAGAGGACATACCCAGGGGCAACCTGGCTGAGCGGAAAGCCTGAGGCCACCTTTAGAATTCTCTTCCTATAAAAATTCCTCCTAAGTCTCCTGAAAAGCACCAGGCTCTCCATTCCTAGTCTCATTTCCCCCCCTATGGAAATGGCCAATAACAGGGTGGCAGGTGCATCCTGAAGTTTACACTAAGATTTTCTGCCCCAGATGAAAGTGTGAAATAAATAGCTATTCTCCTTACATTTTTGAGGATTTACAATTCACAGCTATTCTAGGGAAGTCTAGAACAATTAAAGAGCTGTTTCCCAATGTGCGAAGTGCAAGTTTTATGGCTGCATAATTAATTATCCCTCCGGCTGCTGAGGACACACCCAAAAGCTGGAAAGGGGGAAAACAGGAAAGGGGTGCTTGAGCTCCTCCTGCCTCACAGCAACTTTGCAGTTTTCTTCTATGGAAGGCAAACAGCATTCCTTCAAGGGCCTGATTTGTAGACAGACATTTGAGGTTTAGAATGGACAAGAGAATTTTGGAACTCATCGTTTGTAACCACAAAAATAGCAATTTTTTTTTTTTTTTTTTTTAAATCATCCGCCTTTCTGCCAGGTAGCAGCTCCGTCCTTTCAGGATGAGGGGGTCGGGGCACAGCTGTGGGGCAGGGGAAAAGGAGAAGGCTCAGAGGTGAGGGTGGAGAGAGAGAAACCAGCAAAGATAGCCACACAATTTCCTGTTGTGAGGTGGGTTGTTTTTCCCTCTCCTTTCATCTAGAGTGGCCGTGTGGTTTGTTCTGACCCCGAGAATGTGGCACAAGTCACCTACTGGGCTTGAAGTGGCCTTGCAGATTCTGCTTTCACAGAGGCAGGTTCTTGACACTGTGTAAAGAGTCAGGCTGTTCTTCAGTAGAGCCACCGAAAGAGAGAATGGCCTGGAGGACGAGGGGCAATGAGCAGAGGACCAGCCCCCGTGGAGAAGTACCCCCCAGGCTTCCAGCCATCCAAGAGGCACCATCTTGGATCTTTCAGTCCCAGTTGTGTGACTCAAGGGGAGGAGAGTCCTGCCTGTATTCTGACCCATATGATAGTGAGGAAATAGTTGCTGTAAGCCACTGTAGTTGGGGATGGTTTACTATGTGGCAAGAGACAACTGAAACTCTACCTAACTCCTCTCTGCCACCCACTACTTCCTCACAGGCTGTCCCCTGAGGCACTGCAAAGAGTTTAGGTTTTGATTTTGTTTCTGAGTTTTGTTGTTATCATTTTAAATTCACCAACTGGAGGATCTTGCTGGGAACAGTGAAAACTGATTTAAGGCTTACAGAGCCCTTAAACAGGCCTGTCAGGAGAATTGGTACGCGGAACTCACTGTCACAGGGGTCACACATACTGAGAGAAAAGAGATCCGCAGCTCCAACCCACTCTAGTCGAGAAGGCAGAGCTGGCCCACCCACTCATCGCCTCAGAACACCAGCTGCTGACTGTTCTGTGAGCACACAGGCCCTGTTCCACCTTAAAAAGAAAAATGCCCTAAAAGGAAATCGGGTTCACCCAGTGCCCAGAGGCCTTGCTCCCTCTCTAGTCTGAAGTGACAGGCTGGCGGAACTGGAGCCTGATGCTCCAGGCTTCCCTGCCTCCCCTCTGTCATTTCATGGTCAACACAAAAACAGAAATAAGAGAGAGGCCAGCTACTCCACACAAAGCTTCTAGCAAGGCTGTCATCCCCCCACGCATGGCTGCAGGTGGATCCGGCAAGATGCGGCTGCCTCGTCGCCGTGGATCATGGTCAAGCTGCATGGCAGAGAAGCCCCCAAACAAAGGAAGGCAGGGCCGCATGGGGCCTGGTGCCAGGGCTCTGTCTTCTGCTGGCAGCACCACCTGGCTTCCCCCTCTCCCCCAGTACCAGGGGTTGAACCCAGGGGGGCTTAACCACTGAGCCACAGCCCCAGCCCTTTTCAATATTTTACTAGAGACAGGGTCTTGCTGAGTGGCTTAGGGCCTCGCTGAGTTGTTGAGGCTGGCTTTGAACTCCCGATCCTCCTGCCTCATCCTCCAGAGCCCCTGGGGTTACAGGCATGCACCACGGTGCCCAGCTCACAGCCTGACTTTTGTGGGGCCAGAAGCAGACAGGGTCAGCTGCCCCACAAGAACTGCGATCAGTCGCTGCTGAAATGAAGGTACCCTCAGTCCTGAGCCTCAGGCAGCTCCCCCTGCAACCCGCTACATAGGGGCTGGGCAAAGCCAGTCAGCGGGGCCAAGGTCCTGTTCATAGGAGCAGAGCAGGAGGAACCTGCCTCTGTACTAAGCTAGCCATGTACCCTCACCTGGAGGCAGGGTTCAAAAGCCTTGAAGAAAGGATGCGAGAAGTCCCAAGGCAGTGACTAGGAGCAAAGACAGGCAGGTGGGATCATTCAAAAGGAGTCAAAGCAAGGGAGAGGGGTGCAATGTAAATGAACATTTCACCCATACACAAATGCTTATTGAGTATCTACTATGTGCCAGGGGCTGTGCTAGGTCCTGGGAGCAGACTAAGAAATAGGAGGCACGTGGTTTGACCCAAGGAGCTCACCCCACAGTCAGAAAATCATGGGCAAGTGCTCTAGTGCAGGAACAGAGACAGGCAGTTACTAGAGGGTGCTGGGGCTGGCAGTGCCAGAGCAGGGGTGGGTGGAAAACGCGTGAGGGTGAGGAGGTGACAGAGCATGCAGAGTGGCCCAGGAGTGCACACGCCCCGAGGCACCCCGTCACCGGGGCCATTCTGCTCCCTCCCGGGACTCCCAAGTGCTATTCCATCCAGCATCCGTGGCTCCTGGCTATCTTCCCACGTTTCCTAAATGTTCCTTCCACGGAGCTACTAACCTGCTCAAGAGCCTTCGATGGCGGGCCACCACCTAAGAACAGACTCTCCTTACAGAATGAATTCCCTGGCCTCCCAAGCCCCACACCCTCCCCAGCCCATCACACACCTGGATCAAAAGCTCCCCACAAAGGGACCCTGCCCAATCCCCACCCATGGTCGTCTGCACAACCATGTGACTGGCCCCACCCTCGACCCTGACCACATTTAGGTATATTATCTGCAAAAGGCCTCCATTGCTATACATAAACCCAAACACAGGGGTCTTTATATTCACCTGGTTACACATGTGGAGGACAGCAGTCCCCAACAGAGAGACTTCTAGGGAAAGACCCCAAGGCCCAACGCCCACGAATTTCCCCATCAGCAACTGTGCCTTGATTTAAGCATCGGCTGTACTAGGTCATGTTCTGTTTAAATTAAAAATACTGGTGTTATGACTGGGCGATTCCAGTTCCAGGTATATGTAGCTAACAGAAATGCTTCCAGTCACCCTCTAGAAGACACGTACAGGAGGGCTCATGGCAGCATGGGTGGTAACAGTCCCAACCGGGAATCACCCCGATGCCCGCCGACAGTGAGATGGGTAGATTATGGTACCAAAGCACAATGAGGTGCAGTGCGGAAATGAGAAGGCCCGAGCTAGAAGGGTGCCTGGCGCGTGGGCGAGTCCCCAGACATGAGTCACGTGCCACCAGAGAGCGCCACGCGTGATCGACACCAAGTTTGTGAAAGTTCAAACACAGGCCTGATAAAGCTTTGAGGCTAAGAGTGAAACGCGCCCCTTGGGAACATGATAAAGGCCAGAATGGGCCACTCAGGCGGCTTCTGGGTGTGAGGCTCTCTTCCGCCAGGATCCAGATGCTGGTTCATGACTTTATTCACTGGGTGGAAATTCATTAACACAACTCTGATATCCGCCCTTTTGCTGGGTATATGATACTTCAATAAAAAGTTTACCTTATAAAGGGAAAATAAGAGAAAGCTATGATGGGGTACACAGAAATTAATGCTTTCTTACATCGGGAAATGCAGATTAGTAAAGCTTTAAGGAAGGGAATCTGGTAATATTTATCAAAACCTTTAAAAACTTCATCTCCTTTGACCTGGTAATTTCAGCTCTAAGAATTTATCTTCAGGAAATAATGAGGATGCAGTGGTCCCTGTCACAGAATTATTTATAACAGGGAAAATTTGGAAATACCCTAAATGTTGAGCACAGGTATATTTATTGTGCAGCCACTAAAACATGCTTTATAAAATATTTAATGAGAAAATTATGGGAGATCTTAATTTCACCTTTCTACTTTCAGTTTCTTCCAAATTCCCTATAATGAACATGGTTCACTTTTACCATGAGAAAAGAGTAATTCAGAAATAAATCAATGCAAACATCCATGAAAAAATTAATAACTCAATTCAGCATTCATTCCATAAGTATGTATTGAAATCTCTCATTGCCAGGCTTGGGGATGGTAATGAACAGGGCTTAGGGCCTGCGATCAGAACCTTAGTCTAGTCAGACATAAAGTCGAGTACGAATTATTCACAGTTGATACAATGGGAAAAGCAACCAATCTGAAGCCAAAATATATGGATTGTGTCAGCTCTACTACTACTGTTTTTACACATTTAGGGGAGCTTCTCTCTATTCATCAGTTCATTTGTCTGTAAAATAAATATAAGAGCTCTCTCGGCTACCTCCCTGTTATGGTTTGGATGTGAGGTGTCCCCCAAAAGCTCACATGGAGACAATGCAGGAAGGTTCCGAGGAGAAATGATTGGGTTGTGAGAGTCTTAACCTAATCAGTGAATTAATCCCTGATGGGATTCATTGAAGTGGTAGGGTGCGGCTGGAGGGGATTGGAATTGGGGCGTGGGTTTGGATTATATATTTTGTGTATTTTTGTATCTGAGAGTGTAGACTCTCTCTCTCTGCTTTCTGATCACCATAATGTGAGTGCCTCCCTCCGCCACCCTCTCCGGCCATGATGTTCAGTCTCACCTTGAACCCCTAGGAATGGAGCCAGCCTTCTATGGACTAAGACCTCTGAAACTGTGAGCCCTCAAATAAACCTTTCCTCTATAATTGCACTGGTCAGATCATTTAGTCACAGCAGCAAAAAAGTGCAGACTAAAACACCCCCTTGACATAGTCAGCTGCGAAGGAGACTCAACTGAGCGTGCTCTCTGGATGCAGGCTGCAAATATCATGACCTGCTCATCACTCGTGTCATGAGCAAAAGGGCACATGACATGCTCTCAGTTCTACTAAGAAACATGGACCCCCCACCCCTGCCTCCTCCCGCCTCAAGATTATCCCACCCTCCCCTGAGCTCCACTCCAGTGGTGCCAGCATCCACAGTGCAGTGACTCATGGTTTGAAGAAGGAGGAAGTTCTTTTTGTCATTGAATTCCAGTGGCATTGCATGGTGTCAGAAAATGTGACCTACAGGATGTCGATGCCCAGCACCTGCTGAGACATCCTTAGTGCCCTCGTCCAAAGTCTGTTTTTATATATGTGGACATGGAAAGATGTTTTGGTTCCATTCGTAGGGTTAGGGTTGCATGCAGACCCACGCTTGCTGGCACTTGCTCCCCTTCTGTTCATAGCCTCAGGAGTTCGTAGCTCCTTGATCTCTTTCTGAGAGGTGTGTTAGAAACCTAGAGCAATTGTGTGTGTGTTCTTTCCTCCTTTCAGTCCTTTCAGCTTCTGTCTCTCTTGTTTGAGGCCATATTGTTAGTACATACTGATTCATGACTATGTGTGACCTTGCGGACTGTCCTTTTGATCCTTTTTTGTAAAAAAAAATCTACACTTTTCCCCTTACTCTCAACCAGCTGTCTGGGTGTCTGCCTGGTACATTCTTTCCAACTTATGGAGGGTGCAGCTTTCATTTCATTAAATTGTACGTGTGTCTCTTACGAATAGCACATCTCTGGATTATTTTGTCCTTAAAATTAAAAGGATTTCTCTCTTTAATGAAAAATTTAATCTGTTTTGATAAAAGTGTTTTGAGATCCACATGCTATCAACTCAGGTTCCATTTTCCCATGGGTAAATTTTTGTTTGTTTGTTTCTTTGTCTCTGTTTCTTTCTCGGCCCTTGTAGATTCCCCACACTTCTTTGTGGATTCCCTGGGCTGATGAGTAGAATGCTTATGCTCATTATTTTACCAAACAAAAAACAAAACAATAACAACCACAGAAACCTGCCCTTTGTAACTCCTGGGCATGGACCATTGGTTTCCCCCACACAGACCAATATGGACTCCCTCCTTAAGGGAGGGGAACTGACTTCTGACTATGATGATTTTAAAGCATAATAAGAAAATAATAGGAAGAACTTTATGGGTCTTTAAAACTTTGGAAAGCAATTGGGCAATATAAAAAAGTAATAATAAAGACATGTTTTCTAAGACCTAGAACTTTATGTGGATATATTTCAAAACTCAAATAAAATAGACAAATTTCTAGAGGAATATAATTTATAAAAATGGGCACTAAAACAAATAATGTTATAATCACTAAAGATAGTCAAACAGTAATTAAAAAATCTTCTCACAAAGAAAACAAGGCCCCAGAAGGCTTTTCAGGCGAGTTTTATCAGACACAGGATAAAGAAACTATTTCATCTTATATATAATTTTCCTAGAGCATAAGAAAGACTGCTTGGTAACCCATTTTGTAAGACTAATAAAAACTTCAGACCAGGAGAGTCTGTAAAAGGAAAATTACAGGCCAATCTCACTGATGAATAAAGATACAATAAAACTGAAAAATAATTGGTAAACCAAATCCAGACACATATATTTTTAAGAATACATATCATTATCAAGTTGAGTTTTTCCAAGAAATTGGAAAAATTGGTTTAGCATTAAGAAATCTTCTAGCATAACTCGTCAGCTCAATGCACTGAAGGAGGCTTGTCATACAATTATCTTAGAGAACCGTGGGGTGGGGATGGGAAGCGTCTGATAAAATTTGATTTATTCCTGATTAGACTCCTAGCTAACCATGAACTCAGTGGAACTTTCCTAACCTGGATTCTCAGTGGTGACGCACTGGGAAGGCTCCCTTTCGTACTAGGAACTACACAATGCAGTCTTCCATCCCTGCTTCTATCAACCCTGTACTGAATGTCCCCAGCCAGTACATGAAGGCAAGAAAAAGAAATAAAGGCTAAAAAAAAAAAAAAAATTGGAAGGAAGAAATGAAACCATTGTTATTTGAATGTGATACAGTCTTCTGTACAGATCTGAAGAACGCACGGCAGCAGGATATCATTAATAAGACCAGGAGAACTGCTAGCTAGATTGCAACCACCGGAAGTTTGTGTCCCTCAAAGATGGTAGAAAAATTCTAATCCCGAGGCGCTGGCCTAGGAAGTGGGGCCTCTGGGAGGTGATCAGGCCCTGGGGGTGGACCCCTCAGGAATGGGATTAGCGCCCTCACCAATGGATCTCCATGGAGCTGGTGGCCTCTTCTACCACATGAGCACGTGAGGACTCAGTCAAGAGGGGACATCCAGGACCAGAGAGTGCTCAGCAGGCACTGTTCTGGCCAGCGCTGTGATGGTGACTGTCAGGCCCCAGAACCATGAGAAACAATTTTTAGAGTTCATAAAATACTCCATTCACAGTGTTTTGTTGTATCAGCCTGAACAAAACTAAGATAAAGTTCAATGCACTGATCAATTATATTAGTATACCCCTGAGAAAACTAGTATTTTAAAAGCAGATATCACTTGGAATTAGAAGAATAAACATTTATTGAAATCACAAAGTGGAACCGTCAACATTCTAAAGTGACCATTGAGAGAAGTACAAGGTTATACACAATGCAACACCACTTCCTCTCACCAGAGGGTTCCAGGGAGGAACTGGAAAAGTAGAAATGCTCACACACTCCTTTGAGGAATGTAACTGAGTTTTTAAAAACTTTGGAAAGCAATTGGGGCACAACTGGGCAACATAAAAAATAATAATAAAAACACGTCTTCTAAGACCTAGCAAATTCACTTCTAGGCATGCCCTATGTAGTCTCTCACATTTGTGCTCCAGGAGTTGTGTTCAAGGATGCTGATATCAGAGTTGTAATAGCAAAAGAATCACACACAACCTAAATACTCACCTGCAAGAGAATATTTAGATGGTCTATGGAATATTACATAGCAATGAAAAAGAATGAGGCTAATCTGTCTGTACTGAAATGGAAAGACATTATATTAAGCAAAGAAAACCAAGCACCTACAGAAAATAAATACAGTATGATTTTTAAACTGCACAAAACCTAATTATGTATCTACTTATGCATTCTAATAAATATTTACTGAGTACCTATTATGTGCCAGGCATGCTTATAACGATTTTTGCCCACTTAAAGCTTAGAATCTAGGATACATACATGTGTATGCGCACACACACACACACCTTTGGGCCTTATATGAACTGTGTATATGTCTGAGTACAGCCAAATCTTATCAGGGTGCACAGTAATTACGAGAGATACCACTGAAGACGGATAACCTTGCAGACATTCCTAGAATGAAATATAAGATAGCAATTCAGGTGAATAAACCTGATGGCTAGGTTGTAATATAGATGGGTGCTTTATGAGCTTTGGTTACCTATCGTTGGTAAGGCTCAGCTTCCACACTTATTAAAGTGGGGGTGACAAGAGTCAAGTTAGAAGCTTCCTTATAGGGTTGTTGTGTGCCTTCAAAGAGATAACTAATTCAGTGAATCGCGGATGTGGTGCGTTCTCCGTAAATGACAGCCCTTGAGAGTTTACGAAGGAGTCAATCGAGACATAGGTGGCATCACATCACCCCCAGCCGTACTGTGGGCTCCGGCTAGGGTTGTAGGCTCAGGTGCCCAGACTGCAGGGCCTGGGTCCGCAGGAAATCAGTCCAATCTTGCTTCCTGGAAGGTCCCCACGTGAAGGGAGGCTCCCCAGGATTGCCCAGGTTCTGAAGAAACTTGCTCCTGTGGGGAGGGTGAGCCACAGCTTCTGCAGCTGGGAGGGCTTGCCAGAGAGCTCCAGGGCCAGGAGGACGTGCTCTGCTCCCCCGCTTGCTTCCTGAGGGCAGACCCTAAGTATCCTGGGGAGCTGAGCAGACTCTTCCCCTGGATATTGAGACATCTGTAGGAGCATGTGAGGAGGGAATGGGGGTCAGCCTGTGCTTCCTTCCCTGGGCAGGCAACAGGGTCTATGGCTGGAGAAAGAAAAAGAACGTGCCCGAGTGAACCATTAGCAGCTCTGCCCACAGGCCAGGTCCCCTGGGCCCACACCCTGCCCTGCTGAAGGATGCAAGGCCTCGTCCACTCACCTCAGGGAGAGGGTGGTTGACCAGACAGCCCTCCCCCTGCTCCCGGAGGACACAGCCAGGACAGCCTGGGCACCTTCCAAGTCCTCCACACGGGTGCTCTGTGGACAGACGGGCTGAAGGTCAAACACTTGGCCCCAGGCCAAGACGTCAGGCACTCGTCACTTCCGGGATTGTGAACGGAACACTCTCCAGACCCTCTAATGAGAGGCGCCTTAAGTAGTAGTTATCACTTTGGAAAGTTGGGAGCTGGGTGCCCGGTGTCCTCTCCTCAGCCCCAGCTCTAGCTTTGTCACCACAAAACTGTCTGCTGTTGAGATAAAATATGATGCTCCAGGCCCCGGCCATCTTCAGGAAGAAGAGGTGTGTGCTCCTCAGAGGGTCTGTCTGGAGATGACTTCACGTGCAAACAGGCTTCTTAGCAGTCACACCTGTACAGCAGTGGGACCCTCCTCTCACCCTGGCTCCTAGGGTTCTGCAGACTCAGAGTTGGGAGAGGAGGGTGGAGCGGGAGGACTGGGAGCTACGGCTCTGGGCATGAAAAAGAATGTCGGTCCTGTTCCTCTGCCCAGCTGGCTTGCGTTCCGTGAACCTGTAAAGGAAGCTATGTCCACAGAGATGTCCCTTCCCAGAGGTGCTTAGGTGGCAACAGGCTGGAAGGCAGGCCTGAGACGCAGGCTCCTGAGCCCCTCAGGAAACACAAGCCTCCTCCTTCCCAGGTTGGACAGTGGCTGAGCCTGGTTGTCATGCAAACATCTTAATAGTCCTGTGACATTTCAGATTTGGAAAGGGCTTTAAAATAATTTACATCCAGAGACCTACAACTAATCAAAATATTGCCCCTTTCCCTAACCATGGCCACTGTAGTCACTGGAGTCCACGGCTCATGACTAAGGGGGTGTCACTGTGTTGGGGTGGGAGGACGGAAAATAGCAATTAGGGGATCTGTCAAGGCTCTGGCGTCTGGGGCAGGGCTAGTTCCTCCGTACAGGACACCAGGCCTCTGTTCTTAAAGTCTCTAACAGGAAGCTCAACCTCTTAATGTGCTGCCACCCTATAACATCTGTCGCTGTGCACACAGTCACACGTGTCCATGATGTCTCCGTGATGCAGGTGATGCTGTCGCATGCTATGGTGGGAAAACTGAGGGACTGAGAGGGTAAGCCACTGGCCCAAGGCCATGCCGCTAGTAAGGACAGGTCGGCGTGAGACGGGGCCTGCCGGACTCCAGAGCTTTTTGCTATGGCCCTCTGTGCCTCTGACCTCCAAGATGCCCGGACCCCAGAAAGCACCCCAGGAAATGACGCTTAGAGTTAGGCATCTGCGGCCAGAAGGCCCGGTTTTACACCAGAGCTGGTCACACGGGGCTCTGCTTTCTTCCTGTCACTCTCGCTCCTGCACCTGACCCTGGAGAGGTCAGAAGCAGCAGCCAGCGAGAGGGAAAGGGGGAGCAGGGAGCAGAAATGCCACTGTGTCCCTGTTCTGCCACAGACCCCAAGCCTGGGCAGGGCTTGGAGTGGAAAGAGACTAAGGCTTCCTTCTAAACTGAGGCTGTGTCTCAACTGACCAGCAAGTTCAATAACTGAACACAAAGCCGTTCTTCAACACCTGGGTGAGACCAGGGGAGGTGCCCAAGGTGTGACTCAGGGTCTGGGAGAGCCCGCAGAGGGGTATGGAAAATGATGAAGTGATCAGAGGGAAGCTCTTTGATGTCCCCCTGGACCCCAAATGTGGTTCCTGGCATGAAGCACTCCCATCCACTGCTACTGTGACAGCGGCTACCTTTCTTGTCCCTGGCTCTACAGCAGGCACTGAGCTGACTCAGCCCCCTGCTGACCAGCTCTGCCCATCTCTAACCCCCGAGATGGCCAGCCCCTTGAGCAGGACCTGTGTCCTCCGTGTCACAGCTCCCACGTTAGGGGACCCTCGCCATACCTGACCACCGAGTCCGCAAACGCTCTAAGCTATTGCCTTCACCGGCTTGGGCTGCTAGCGCCAACACCACTCGTGGGGAGCTCAGAACAGCAGAGACCTCTTCCGCAAGTCCTGCAGTCTGGGAGGACCAGGGTCGAGGTGCCGGCCATTCCGCTCCTGCAGGTTGGCATGTGCATGGGGACACTTGTGCCTCTTCCTCTTTTCACGAGGGCATTTGTCCCATCTCGAGGGCCCCGTCTTCAGGATCTAACCTAAGCATCCTCACCTCCCAGAGGCTCGCCCCCAAATACCCTCACGTTGGGGATGAGAGTCTCCACACATGAGTTCTGGGGGGACCCAAACTTTCAGTCCTTAGCAACCGCCAATCATCACTTGGAACTTTCTGATTCCTGTCACTTCCCATCCCACCCGCTTCTCTTTCTGACTCAATTAGCAGAGAGGCCCACACGCTCTAGGGTGGCCCGCACACAGCGAGGAAAGAAACGGCAGGAGAACAAGGGCGAGACTGAACACGGTCAGAGGAGGAGAGCGTGGGAGCGGACGCAATCGCGGCGGGAGACCCCTCTCCCGTCTCCCCAGGAGGCACGGCGCCAAGTCTCAACATGGGCCAGAACTGAGGCCTGACCCAACTGCCGCCCAGAACTCTGCCGCGCTTCCCACCTTTTGGAAACTGAGAGGAAAGGCGCTGGGAATCTGGGCTCCTGGTGGCGAGCCTTCCTGGGCGAGGTGCAGGGCTGGCCTGCTGCGGCCGCTGGAAGTCATTAGGAGGACGCAGTCTTGACCTCCCTGGGGAAGGGCCAGCAGCTTGCTCCATGCTTCAGAACGCGCTGCCCCCTGGGACCCAGGGAGGGGACCTGAGCAGGGGCTTGGAGAGGGACTAGGCAGTCTGCAGGTGCATACGTGGATGCCAGCCAGAATCCGGAATTGGTCACCTGCAGAGGCACACGGGCAGGTGGGGGAGTTGCAGGGAAGGAGTCACAGCAGCCCAGATAGTCGCTAAATTTAGGTTGGTCTCCAAAGCAGGACTTAATTAAATTAATCCCATCCCCCGCCCCCCACCTCCAGGCCCCATTCCCAGGAGTCTATTTCTTGCTAGGCTCCCATGATAACATGGGCCTCCAAACACTGATCCTTGACAGGTGCCCCGGGGCAGCTCCTCTGGTGTGGGTGCTGGGGAGGAAATGCAATTCCCAGCTGTCCTTGGTGCCGCTGCAGTGCTGAGTGAAGCCCAGCTGAGCTGGACCTGTCTCTCGGCTGTCCCTCATCTCCAAACGAGGCAGGGCCCACATCAGGACTAGTGTTTACTGCCCTGCCCCACCTCCCACTTCCATGCAGCCAAGGCTGGCCTTCCCCAGTCACTACCTGTCCCCTGCAAGGCAGTTGTTCCAACTGATCTTACTATGGTCCCCAGGGAGTGGCAGGGAAGTCCACAGGGTTTCATGTCTATGTCGAGAGTTACGAGTTCCTGAAATTTCGACCCTCCCCTCAGTATCTGTGCACTGCCCTGCTGGGCTCCCTTCTCTGCATTTATACGACTTCATCAGTTGAACAGGTGTCAGGAGCCCTGAGTTCCTCCACCTGCTGCAGCTTGCAGCAGGACAGGTGTGGAGTGTGTCCCCAGGCATCTCTTCCCTGGCAACACAGGAGAGGGGAGAGCACAGGCCCGGGTGGGGCACCAACGCGGCCCTCAGAAAGCTCTCCGAGTTGAGCCTGCCTGCAGAAGGACTCCTCACTGGGGGAGGCTGGAAGGGTCTTGGCTCAAAGGCCACCACCATGTGCCCAGGATGCATTCCAGCTCTCAGGAACCCCTTCTCTCCTTGTCTCCTTTTTACTGTTGTCTAAGGTCTCTGCTTTTGTTTTCCTCTAAGTTTTGGAAAATACTGACGTCATTTGCAAAAAAATTAGGTAACACAAGCACCCAGGAGAACATTCAAACAGCAGGAAAGGACAGAGTGACAGAAGCTTCTCACGGGCAGTGTGGGCCTCTGCCCTCCACCTGCGGGCATGTGCGGAGCTCTGGTCTCCCCAGCAGCGCGGCTCTCTAGAAGCTGCCCGGCGCCTTACTCTTTCTCTCCTACATTTTTAATTACACAATATTCTGAAGGCATTGGCAAACAGGCGCCCAACAACCCTCCAGCACCACCATATCTTAACATTATGTTGTCTATACCTTGGGTTTTATTTTTGGAAATACAATGTTACCGGTCTGGTTCAGACCGGAGGCTCTCCCTGGTTCCATCCCCCACCCCAGAGAAGCTCTCTCATGATTGGCCATTTATTGCCCCCAACTTTTCTCCTTGTCGCACTCTCTCTCCAAGCCCCCAGTCCCCAAGAAAATCCCTTCTGGGCTGGGTCAGGCCACTGTCCCTGGCATATGGTGCGCATCTGGGGTCTGTCCCTGTCGCCTCATGAATGAGGTGCGGTGAGAGAGGGCTTAGTGACGTTGCCTCACTGGGCATCACGGGGGTTTTAAACCTCACGGACTCCCGAGTGGCACTGTCCCCTTTGGTCAGAAGTGATTGCAAGTGGCATATATCACTATGGCATACGTCATTAGTGGGTTAAAAATCAATGCCCACTAATGTCCCTGCTGGAAGGCAGGAACGTCGACTTCATGAAGCCTCTTTCTGTTTACATGCTTATTAGAAAGAGCAAACGTGGACCAGGGACCGGGTCAGTGGACTGCGCTGGCCTGGCCAGCATGCATGGTGCTGGGTTTGATCCCCAGCACAGAAAGGAGGGAGGGGGGGAGGGAGGGAGGGAGGGAGGAAGGAAGGAAGGAAGGAAGGAAGGAAGGAAGGAAGGAAGGAAGGAAGGAAGGAAGGAAGGAAGGAAGGAAGGAAGAAGAGAGAGAGGACCAATGTCACCGGGGCTGGCTCAGGCTCTCTGCCCGCTCAGACCCTGGGTCCTGTATGAACTGGGTAAGGCCAGTGTCACAAGTCTGAAGGGCAGACCCCAGCATGTCTCTGTGGTCACTAAGAGTGGGAATTTCAAGGGAAGCGCTGCACTTGCTGACTGCCCCGAGAGCCCTGTTGTAACTGGAGCTGGCACACACCTGCCCACAGCTCTTCCCACGAGGGCACTGCCTCCCTGGTGAGACAGCAGCAGATGCCAGCATAGAGGGCAGGGGCTCTGAAGGAAGCTCAGCCCACATCCCGACCTGCACCACCACGCAGGGACTCCAGCCCACGGGGACTCGCAGGGTGTGCTTCCCAGGGGCTCGTCACCATGTCTCCTCCCTGCCGATGGCCCAGACCAACAGCATGCCACACCACACTCAGCTGACTGCACTCCAAGATGTTGCCAGTCCCATGTTCAACATTACCAAATAAGGCAGCCGAGCCCAGAGCCAGGGAGCCAATGTCCGGGGTGCCCAGCAGGCTGGCTCCTGGGGTTGCCCAGCAGGACCAGTCTCCGGCAGCAGAACCAGGCCACAGCACACATGGGCCTGGGGTGGGGGCTCCTTTCCAGTCTCTAGCCCTGTCCTGGCCCTTTTTCTTGCTGCATCCAAGTCCCTGGGCTCCCGGTGGCTCTGTAGACCCATCACAGAGACCTAGGGCTCTTCTCAGAAGTCACGCAGCAGTGACTCTGTGTGCTGTACGCTTTGCATGTCATCTGTTGTCCTACAGTGTCCATAAGGCTCAGAGTGGGCAGTCCCCACCCGGCTCAGTCTCGGGGTTCCCCCAAGGCACAGAAGTGAGCATCCAGTCCTACCCATCTCAAAAACACACCCCAGCAGTCTTGGCCCAGATGGGCAGACAGGGCACAGGTCAGAGGGCCAGGGCAACACGGCAGGGGTCAGGAAAACCAGATGCGGGCCAGTGTCATTTGGCACCTGGGATGAAGGGCAGGGGGACTCAGAGGCCAGCGGAAGACCCTCTGGGGACTGTGATGTGTGATCCTCTCCAAACACAACAGTCAGACTCAGGAAGGGGAAGACATGCTTCCCACAATCCCAGGCGAAGAGTCACGCTGTCCTCAAACACACTGCAACCTGGGCCTCAGTGCCCGGCACTGCCAAGGAAGGCTTTGAGCTGTGTGTCCACCATGCCATCTGACCCTCACAGCACCCAGGAGGCAGATGGAAGACGGACATTCTTGGTCTCTTCTTGCATAAACATGAGGAAAGAAGGGAAGTGACAGAGGAGGTGAGGAGGCAAGCTGATTCTGAATGCCAAGGAACGGGGGCCAGGGAGCCGTGGCTGGGAGATGCCAGGGTGAAGGGTGTGGACGGAAAGGCTGCCTCTCTCTCTGCAGCGGGAGGCCAGTAGGAATCTGCCCAGTAACAGGGAGGAAGGGGAGGCTCTGGAAGGGAGGAATCTTCAGGGAGCACTGAGGCTAAGGGAGGAGGGGAGGCTACTGGGAGGAAAGAGAGGCCACGGGAAGATGGCAATGCACCAGCAGAGACAGCACGTGCAAAGACCCTGTGGGCAGGGAAGAGTTCACATCTTTGAGAAAGTGAAGCTGCTTAGAGCATAAATGTAACCTTTATTTTTCTGCACATTAATATCATCTGACATTGGATACATTTTTTATACCATACCTATACCCCAAATGGATTTGTGGCCACATATGAAAAATAGATATTATAGGCTAAAGGGATCCTCAAAGATCTCTTTTGAGGTGAATGAAGTGCTCTCCAAGAGTTAAGTGCTCAGGAATCCTCAAGGGCCTTGTTCTTGGGGGCACTCTTCCTGGGAGGTCTAGGGGGGCCTAAGGCTCCGCACTGAACAAGATCCAGAGCTGCTGCCGCCGCTGCACCAGGAGCCACACTGTGAGCAGCAGAGCTGGTGGCACAGGCTAGAGTAGGGCTCCCACTGAGGTCACCTGGGCAGCACTGAGAACACCAAGAACTGAGCCCCACCCTAGTCAACTGAATCAGGCTCTCTGGACGTGGGGCCTGAGCTGTGGCATATTCTGAAAGTTCCCTGGGTGATCTGAATGTGAAGACAAGCTGAGAACGCCCGGCTAGGCCCTGCCGAGTTCCAGTTACGTCCATCATCCTCCTGGCAAGTGAGCTGTGAATGGTCTCCCTCTGAAAGAGAGTTTTACCACGGGAGCACGCAAGCTCCAGAGCAGCACACCTGATTTAACCCTTGTTTTACCGCTGAGCTCTTGAGCCCCGCAGCTGGTGAGTGGCAGGGTCAGGACCAGACCCCTGTCCAGAGGTTGTGCACTCCTGCCATCCTCACACAGGTCAGGAGCAGGAGGGCTCCCTAAAAGACCCAGGGTTAGGAGGGGCAGAGCCAGGAGGAGCTACAAATGCTGGGAGGCAGGGCTGTGGTTTGAAGGTGTCCCCAACTGTTCATGTGCCAGAAATTTAATCCCCAAATCCACTTGCTAATGGTATTTGTAGGTAGGGCCTCTGGGAGGTCATTAGGATTAGATGATGGCATGAGGATGGGGCCCCTGAAGGAATTAGTGGCTTTGTAAGAAGAGGATGAGAGACCAGAGCTAGCATGCTTTCTCTGTCTCTGCCACTTGCCATTCAGCAAGAAGACCCTCTCCTGATGCCACTGCCATGCTCTTGGGCTTCCCACCTCCAGAACCACAAGCTACATAAACCTCTATTTTTTTTTTTTTTTTTTTTTTTTTTGGTACCAGGGATTGAACCCGGCAGTGTTCAACCACTGAGCCACATCCCCAGCCCTTTTTATATTTTATTTAGAGACAGGGTCTTTTCAGGTTGCTTATAGCCTCACTAAGTTTCTGAGGCTGGTTTTGAACTCATGATCTTCTAGCCTTGACCTCCCGATTGCGCACCTCCATTCTTTGTAAATTACTTAGTCTGTAGCATTCAGTTATAGCAACAGAAAACAGATGAATACAGATATCCAGAAAGCAAATGGATGGAAAAAAATGTTGGAGAAGAAAGTAGAAGCCACCCCCAGTTCCTTTTAAACCACACGATTTCTGCTTTGATTGCTTTGACCACATGACAGACAAACTTGGATGGCTGACGTGCAGTAGCAGACAGGCAGAGCTGGTGAGGAGCTCAGTAAGGGGACCAGAGAGCCATTACTTGGACCAGGTGGATCAGCCCACAGGTCAGCTTTGCTCCAAAGCAAGGGCCTTCCAAGTCTGAGGATATGCATCTGAGAGGATGTGGGCAGGAAGACTCGGCCTGGATGTTAGGATGTTAGGAAGTTTCCAGAAAATAAAAATCATAGCATCTTTAACCATCTACTGCAAATGCCTTCTGAGGACCCAATAATGTTATTTACTTGTCATGAGCAAGGAACGTCATTGTCAGTCTGTTGTTATACACCCAGACACCCATGACAGACGAGGAAGGGAGGAAGGGACAGGAGATGTTCAACCAGAAAATAACTCAAAGGACAGGACAACAGGCCACAGGCACTGCCAGAAGGGCTGTTTGCTGTGCAGCGGGGGCTGCAGAAAGCCATGGCAAGTGGTTGGGGGTGGAGCTGGGGCAGGTGGGGTGCCGTAGAATGAACTTCCTGACAGTTAGAGCTACTTAGAGGGGAGCTGTCTGCTTCCAGCAGTGAGCCCCGAGCCCTGGGCTGGGAACACCTGAGCAGAGGCTCCGGCCAGCTGTCACAGATACGGCGGGGAGTGATTAGCCACAAGAGACAGGGAGAGAAGCACTGGGTGTGTTCTGCCAGATCTCAGATGCATGGCCTCCTCAGGGCGAGCCTCTGACTTTGGACAGCCCTCGCTCTGTGGGCGTGGAAGGACCCGGCTGAGGACAGTCAAGGTAGCCAGGCTGGGGGCCAATCAGAGGTTTTGTCGACCGGCAGGAGCCCCTGATGGATAGAACTGGAGGGAATACAAACAGCTCAAGGATGTCTTCAGACAGCTCTCATCCCACCCACAGAGGGTGGGCTGCACTCAGGCCAGGACCCGTGGGGAAGCCGACGTCCAGCCCCATGAGTGCTGCGAATCCTCCTCATTAACCTTCACTTCTGACTTCCCGTCTGTGGAACTCCCTTTCTCTGCCCCAGAGTTGAGGCTGCTCCTTCATCTCTATCCCTTGCAGAAGACCCAGGCCCATCTTTCAGAGCTCCCTTGTCCTCCAGCATCAGGCACACAGGCCAGGGGTGGAGAGTGGACACCAATGGAAGGGCAGGTGTTATTTTGGGGGGAGGTGTTATCAGGGAAGGGCAGACAGCTCCTGTCCCTTCACCTCCCCTTGGCCATTTCCACTAACTCAATCCCAGCCTGGGGACAGGGTCTGTCCTCTCTCCATTCATTCAACTACAGTCCATGCTTGCTTGGATTTTGTTATGGTTTAGATGTGAGGCATCCCCCCAAAACTCTTCTGTGAGACAGAACAAGAAAGTTCAGAAGTGAAAAGATTGGGTTATGAGAGCCTACATCTAATCAGGGATTAATCCCCTGAGAGCGACTGACTGGGTGGCAACTGTAGGGAGGAAGGGTGCGGCTGGAGGAGCTGGGTCGAGGGGAGTGTTAGGGTTTGTATTTTGTCCATAGTGAAGGGAGTGCGTGCGTGCTTCTCTCTCTCCCTCTCTCTCCCTCCCTCCCTCCCTCTCTCTCTCTCTCTCTCTCCCTCCCTCTCCCTCCCTCCCTCCCTCTCCCTCTCTCTCTCTCCCTCCCTCCCTCCCTCTCCCTCCCTCTCTCTCTCTCCTCCCTCCCTCCCTCTCCCTCTCTCTCTCTCTCCCCCTCTCCCTTCTCCCTCTCTCCCTCTCCCTCGCTCTCTCTCTTTCCCTCTCTCTCCCTCTTTCCCTCCCTCCCTCCCCCTCTCTCTCTCTCTCTCTCTCTCCCCCGGGTGTCCATGTTTTCCTGACCTGCTTTCCTCCACCACACTCTTCTGCCGTGATTTTCTGTCTCACCTTGGGCCCAGGGCAATGGAACCAGCCATCTATGAACTGAGACCTCTGAAATCATGAGCCAAATAAACTTTTCCTCCTCCAAAATTGTTTTTTCCAGGTCTTTTGGTCACAGCAGTGAAAAGGCTTTCTCAGACAGATTTACAAAGAGGACTTCTCCCTACTCCTGCCCTCAAGGTTTCATCTCTCACCCAAATGACCCATCAAGGTAGTTCTTAAAAGAAAGCAGCTCCTTCACTCAGAGAACACTAAGGCCAGAAGGTAAAATAATAATTTTCCACACTCTGCAGCCGTTCGATAACCGAGTGTCGGCTGTGGCAAACCAGATGGATGTCTACTCTCTCTGGTGAACCTGCATGGACTGGTTGAATGTGGATGTTTGAATCTGAACTTGACCCTCTCAGGTGGGTTCTCAAGTCATCTTTCCAAAGAGGCCTTCCCTCCCAAACCAGCTGAATCACTTCACAGTTGATTTTCAGTTTTGCTGCAGGCTTGAGGAAGTTCCAGCAAAGCTATTATTGACCAAGAGGGGTTTGTGGACCATTATTCACAGTCCTGTTCTTTGGATCTGGTCTACTACTGCATCCTCTGGCAGGGACTTCTCAGGACAAACCTCCCTTTGCAACCCCAGAGCCTATGGTCCATGTGGAGTCTCTTATTTTGAAAGTGCTTAGGTCCATTAGTGTTCACAAGGGTAGGAATAAGGCAAGAAAGGGGGACCTGAGCCAGGTGCGGTGGTGCACACCTGTAATCCCAGTGGCTTGGAAGGCTGAGGCAGGAGGATCAGGAGTTCAAAGCCAGCCTCAGCAACTTAGCAAGGCACTAAGCAACTCAGCGAGACCCTGTCTCTAAATAAAATATAAAAAGGGTTAGGGATGTGGCTCAGTGGTTAATTCAATCCTCAGTATCAAAAAAAGGTTGGGGGTGCACTGAAGGCTGTCCAGGTAGCTGTCCCAGTGTGGACAAGGTAAGACAGGCTGCTAAAGCTCCCTCCCGCCTTTTCTGTCACTGAGAGTGCTTAAGCACACCTGTGCAAGAAGACCAATTTCCAACCCCTGAGGAGCGCACAGCTCTGAATTCTTGACTCCAGACCTCAACTGCCAGTGCTTCCGCTTTCTCAGTCTTGCCTGTTGACCTCAACTCTCCTTCGAGGATAGGAAGGGAGAAGTTAAGTCAGTTTTAACAGTCCGTGTCGAAAGTTCCCAAAACACAGGCAAAGAGTCAAAACAGACAACCAGCTCACAGCTGCCAAGACTCCCCAAGCTCCAGACTCCCTTTGAGGAACCCTCGAGGCTCTTTGCCACCTCCCAGCCCTGGAGCTGGAACTCAGGGCCTCCCGCGTGCTAGGTAAGTGCTCTCCCAGAGAGCTGCACCCCCAGCCCTCCAGGCTCCTTCAATCCCCAGATCTACAAGGCTGGGCCAGTGGGCAGTAAAGACTGAGTAGGCACAATGCCACGCGGAGTGACAGCCGGGCTCAGGGACGGCCTCTGCCTCCCCGAGTGCCTCAGCAGCTTGTGAGCAGATTCCTGATGCGCTACAAGTTCATTCCTGTAGCACAAGGTGTTGACCCTCTTAAAACACCAACCACCCGCAAGGGATGAGGCTTTGAGTTGATCTTGGCCTTGAGAATGGAGGTGAGAACGGAAGAGCTCAGAGCTAGGCTTGCCACAAGTTGGAGATCAGAGCCCAGGGCAGCTGGGAGGAGGGAAGCAAGAGGGTAGAGACCAGCTGGACAAGGACCAGCTCCACGGCTCAGGTGGCACCTACTCCAGATGACAATCCTCCGTCCCAGGCTCTGCTTTGTGAACCTGAGTTAATTCACTCCTTTGGGCATTGCTATCCCTTTTGCAAGACCAAACCAAAAATAATCTCACCTCGCTTCTTGCAAAATCAAGGGTATCTTGACTAGTCTCTTTGTAGGAAGAAGAGGAGCAAAGACTTTGCTGTGTGCCAGGCACGGTTCTAAGCCTTTAACTTGCACCAAATCATGTAACTCTTTAAAAGACTCCTGAGGTCAGAGCAATTATCATGCTCATCGTGCAGATGAAGACCTTGGAGCAACCAGCCCAGGATCCCCCAGTGGGTGAGTGGCAAGGCCAGGAATGGATGCAGGACACCTGTCCAGAATCCACTCTTTAATCATTGCACTTTGTGTGCAGGAACCTCCAAACACAGAGTATAAGCTAGGCTGTCTGAATCGTGCATTCTAGTCCAGTTTACCAGGGGCATTAAATGCCCTATGTGACCCCAGTCACAAATAGGGGCAGCCTCAGGGCCTTTTAACAAAGTTCTTCATCCACTGAGACCAGAGTAACTGCCTGATCCCATTTTTAAGGCTGCTCCTAGGACAGACTGTATGCTCTAGAGCAGAGCAGGCACCTGATATACATGAGGGTCTTGCTGGATTCACTTCCGATGCCCAGACTGCTTCCGAATCCCCTTTTAGACAGGGCTATTTGTGCTACACCAGCTGACGATGCTACAGGGAGGCATGAGGCACCCAGCGCCTTTGCTACCTTTAATTAGGTGTGCTCTCATTGATTGATTGATTGATTTTCTCCCCCGAGGTGCAGAAGCTGGCCATCCTGCTCCCCAGGTGCCCAGAGCCTGCCACAGGAACTATAACAAGCACTAAGCGGCCCAGCACGCCATTCCAGGCCTGCAAGACCTCCACCAGCTCCCTGTCAAACCTCAAATTGATTCTGAAATTGCTTTGAGGACATAAAGTGGTGAACAATTTGAAGCCCTTGTAATTATCTGAGCAGCTGTTGCTGGTGCGGCCATCAGGGCCTGAGCCCCTCTGAAGAGGCCCGAGCTACCTTAGACGCAAAGGCTGAATAGTTGTTGAGGCCCTCACACCGGAACAGACTGGCTCCCGGAACAGTTCCCCAGCCAGAGGCCTGGAGTGGGAAAGGTCTGTCTTTAGAAAATCCACCAGTCCTCAGCTTTAGGAAAACTGTTCATCTACTGAGTGTCTCTGGAGAGCCTGCCAGGTGCCCAGCGCTGCCAGACAGGGGTGGGCAAAGGAAGAGATGACACCCAGGAGGGGTGCTGCGCAACCTGAGCAGAGAGAAGAGTAACGTGGAGAAATGCTAAATACTGACAGTGATTCTGTTTAAGACAGGAAGGGCTAATATCCACGTAAGAGCTCCTTGGAGCTGACGGTCACGGACGCTGGTGAAGGCAGGCCTGTGGCTGGGCGCGCTCCATCACATGTGCTTCAACTGCCTCAGGGCCTGGTACTGAGAGAGAAACTGAGGTCTGGGGAGCTTCAGGCGCTTGTCCAGGCTCCCCAGGGTGGCAGGTGCATTCATGACTAATCCACAGCAATAGGAGGAGAGCCAACCTCGCTGCCAGGCAGTCCCAGCGCACCAAAGTTTCTGAAAGGGAAATGGCTCAGAAACATTCGGGAAAGAAGAAAAGCAGAGCCTGTGCTCAGGCCGTCACCATGGTTGCAGTCCCGAGGTCTTACAACTGACAATTTCTGTGAACAAAATTAGTTCCAAATCGACATTCCAACCGGAGCACCGTCCCTGTGTCGGCAACATCTCAAAAATCACATTTTTAGCAAGAAATGTGTCAAAGGGACAGTCACACCATCTGGTGCATACTTTTAGGGGCATGTGGGTAGGTGGCCTTCCTTGGCCTGCTCTGGGTGTCCCTAGCCTTCTGAGGTCTCCTCCTAAGGTTCCTCCTGGCCCCCACGTGGCCAGCAGCCCTCGTGGTCCCGGCTCTGGGCCACAGCTGGGGTAAATCTGCAGAACACCAGCTGCTTCTGGGAATCAGGAACTTCATTCTGTTCCATTACCTTATTTTTTGTGTGTGTGATAAATATATGCGACATAAAATTTACCATTTTAACCATACTTAAATGTACAGTGCAGGACCCCGAGGACCCCCCCCCCACCACCACCATCTCTAGCACCTTCTGTATCCCCAGTCAGTTCAGTGGTTGGGAACAGGTGTTAAGAAATACCTGTTGGCTTAATGAAAAATCTCATATCCAGGTGCCTAGCAATTCCTTGGCTCTGACACAGAATTCCGTATAGCTGTAAACCCGATGCTTATCAGATATCCTCTGCTCACCCCCGAAGAGTGACCATTCAGCATAGCTTAGCAACTGCCCACCCTCACCCCTCCACCCTGGCCACACACAGAGGAAGAGCCAGGCACACAGCCGAGCCCCAGTACCCACTCCCTAGACCAGGCACGCGTTATATGCAGTACTGATTGCAAAACACAACAGAATAGGCAGCTTTTTGGAGCTCAGCATTAAAAACCAACAGGAATGAGCTACAAAGGAAAATGGGTGGGTACCCGGAGCAGATTTGCCTTTTGCACCCGAGCCCTCTGAGGCACGCAGCATAAAAACGCGAGCCAGCGTTCTAGGGAGCAGGCCCAGCAAGAGGTGATTTGCCAACTATCTGCCACCTCCTTCCCACCTTCCCTGCACTCTCCCACCCCACCCTCCTGAGGAATCTCAGGCCTGGCACGAGAAACAAACAAGGGGCTTTACTGTCCCTGTAATTGCTCCAAATCCCATTAATTACCCGGTAAGCCTCCAACAATGGGCCGGGTGGCCTGCCTTAACACAAGTCTGGCTTGGGGCGGATTCTGGGCCTGTGGGGCCTCAGTTTCCACCACTCTACAAGGAGGGACTGATGAATGCTAAGCCCCTTCCAGCAACCCATTCTATGACCCTGAGCTTGAAAGCTAGTGACCTCCTCCTGTGCCTGAAATTACAGGACACTAATCACTTTTCACACTGTCACCCTAACGTATCAAGAGGATGTCTAGGGAGAAGACAGGTGGGGTCTTCGGGACTTTCTTTCCTAGTTGAAAATGACTTGCCCAGGCCAGGGGCTGGTGAGGACCCGTGCCAAAATGGGTTCCCAAGTCCCAGGCTCTCAGGCCGAAGCCCCTCCAACAAGAGCCACTTATTGTATTTATTGCTGCCAGAGATTTCTAAGCCACTTATGAGGCTGCCTAAAATTAAACTGCCTTTAAATTCTGCCACCTTCCTTGGCAAGAACAGGTAAGCCCTACACTATGCAAATGACTGTCCCGGAAGCCATACAGAGTCCTTCCTTCCTTCCCTCCCTCCCTCCCTTCCTTGACTTCTTTTTAAAAGGATTCATCCTCATGATGCGCTACCAGGCTACCCCTTTCTGTACACTGGTTTTGCATAAAACAGGAGGTGCCCATAAGACAGCAGCAAGTGACAGCCACCCAAGGACTCACACGACCCAGCACAAGGCCACATACACACCCCCAAGTTTACTATGTACAAACAAGGGCGCTCCTCCAGTCGATCTGGTCTGACCTGTACACCCCTACACTCCCGTCCCCCAGGTCTCCCTCCAGAAAGGAGGCAGGGGGTCCAGAGTGAGGCCAGCTTCTTAGCCCTGCCTTCCCAGCTGTGGTTCCTCAAGGGGGGTCCACTGGCACTCAGAGCAGGATCGTTCTCTGCTGTGTCTAGGCCCACCCTCAGCCACTAAATGCTAGATTTCCCCACCACCCCACTAAGCATTGTGACAACCAGTCCTCATCCCTCTCCAATATTTTCAAACACAATCTGGGGTCAAACAGTTTGCTACATGCCCAGCCCAGAATCCTGCCTTGGTTTCTCCACAGGCACACTCCCTCTCTCCTGCCAGCCTGGGGCTGCCCTGAATCTTTGCCATTACTCAGGGTTCTCATGGACAGAGTCCCCAAGCTCCTATCAATGGAGGAAAGACTTGTTTTAACTACCAAACCACCATGCACCAATACTTTTGTAAAATACAATGTGAATGAATCCATGGGAAAACAATCACACCACGTGCTTGGATATGATGGATGTCCAAACATCGATTGAAGTTTCTAAATGTTTACTCTCCATTTCGGTACTTGTGTCCAGACGGGTCACAAAGAATGCAATAGACCACACTTTGAGTAGTACTGTTTGTTCTGGAACAGTGCTTTTCAAACTGTGGTCTCAACCAGCCACATCATCATCTGGGAACCTGATGGAAATTCAGATTCTTTAGCACCACCCAGATCTCCTGAATCCATCACCCTGGGGGTGGACACAGCAACCCTTGTCTTAGCACGCACTCCACATGATCCTAACTAATCCAAAGTTGGAGAACTAGTGTTTTAAGCAATCCCTAGCCTCAAGGATGAGTCTGGCCTGAGATACCAGAAGCCCTACAGAAGTGAGGTCTACCTGAAGATTCTAGAACCTTCCAGTCCAGGTCTCCTGCCATGTTCCTTATTCCACCCTCCCTGGAATTAGAAGAACCTTGAAGGTTTGGCCATAGGCCTGTGGTAATGGTGGATGGGGGAAGGGGTATAAAACAGCCCCACACTGCTGGAAAAACACTCTTTAATTAGGGTCAGACTCCTAGAGATCACCAAGGCAGGTTTGCCTGAGACCACTAGTCTCCATTAGCATTTTCCCAAGGGCTACATCCTGGTTATGAAATAAGAGGGCCGTGTGATTTGCATATAATTTGCATATGTCTTCTTGGACTGCACAATCTTCTCCAGCAATTTTCAGCAGAATTACAATCTTCTCTTTAAAATCCACTACTGCCCTAAGGGTTGCCACTTACCATTTTACCTGCTCTCTCCTCCTCACTCTTCCTTTCTGACAAATCCACAACCCAAGCTTGGTGGGGCTGTGTGAGCTCAGTCTCCCACTCAAGAAGGCATAACTCGACTTTTGGGAATTTCATAGGCCTATAAAACTCATCTTTTGAAGGGAGCAGGGCACCAAATTTCCACGTTGCCAACATCCACTGCCTCATAGTTATCATAAGTATTTCTTACTACCAAAAATTATTGAGAAAAATGTAAGTCTCAGAAAAAGGACCACCCTTTTAAGAGAGAAAAATTTTAACCTTATATAAAACTCATTATTATGTTTACTTTTCCTTATTTCTTCTCAGATCCATGACCTGAATTCTGGCTCCCTGGAACACGCTGGGGGGCGGGGCAGCCTCAGGATTCAGCTTCCCACGTAGACAAGACAGTGAGAGCCACTTGCGGGGATCTGGGCAGAGCTGCCGAGGGTAAGTGTCTGCACCCAAACTTGGTTTGCTATTTTTCAAGATCATTGTCTCTTTGAAATCGCTGTTGCCGACTAGGCATGTAGCTCCCTGGTAGAGTGTGGCCCAGCACGTTGAGGTCCTGGGTTTGATCCCCAGCAGCACCACACACACACACACACACACACACACACACACACACACACACACACACCACCATCATTGGGACTCCTGGGGTCTTTAGGGGCTTTCATTTCTTGCCATTCCTGAGCAAGGAAAACCATCCCTTCCATTTTTTGTTTCCCACACTGTTCACGCAGATCTGGATTTTAAAACCAGAAATGTTCAGAAGTGGACTCGAGCTGAAAACAAGAGCTTCGTCCAGGACTTCCAAAGAACGGCTACTGTTGGAACACACAGCCTTTCTTTCTTTCCTAGCACTAAGAAAAGGGAGTAAGAGAAGGACTTTTTTCTTTTTTTTTCTCTTTTTGTATTTTTGCTTTTCTCCAGAGATGGCGAGCAGCCTTATTTCAGAAGGGCCAGGAAAGGCACTGGTGCCCTGGTGGGCGGCAGACAAACTGCCTTCCTGAATCTCCACGTAGACCCCCGAGCAGAGAGGGCTCTTTTCACCTGCCCTCCCCGAGCCCAGTCCCAGGCTGTGGGGGTCTAAGGTGGGAACACGTTCCACTTGGCCATCTGGCTGGGAGTGACAGATATTTCTTTGTGAGGCGACCTAATAAACCCACTCCTCTACATTTTGGCTTTGCTAGGGGACACATCAGCAGGCCCCTGGCCACCTGGTTCCAAATATCAACACAGACTAACTGCCCCTCTGTGTGACAAATCTGTGCACATCTTTGCAGCCCACTGGGGCAGGAAGGCTTCATGCACAGCCATTCTTAACCATCCCCAATTCTTCCGTGGACAGGAGGAATGGGGGCTTTCTGAATGAATTAAAAAGATGAATGAATGAAATTCAGCCTTTTCTGCCTAAGGGGAAGCCAGAGTCTCTCAGAGTAGCTCTCAGTTGTGTCAATTTGGCCTCCCAGGGGGCATTTGGACATGTCTGGGGACATTTTTGATTGTCCTCAACTCAGGAGGTGGGATGGCTACAGCCCCAGAGGGGTAGAGGCCAGGGATGCTCCTCAATTCACAGGAGAGTCTCCATACGACAGATGAGGAAACAGAGGCTCTGAGAAGTACAGCAACTTCCCAGGAATGCAGCTACTCTGTGCCGGGGTGGAACTCAAACCCAGTGAGGCCTCCACTCCTGCGGCCTCACCTCATGCCTGGTGGGGAGGCCCTGCAGTGGTGCGGATTTCACGGTAATAAGGTCAGCATTTCTCCAAGAAAAGTAGCTTTTATTCAGATTTTTTTTAGTCAATAAGACAAAGATAAGTGGAAAGGCAACCACCGTGGACCAAATATTTCACCGCAGCAAGTCTGCTTTGATTCCCGATTCCGTAGCCAGTTACACCTGCAGGCCAAGGCGAGAAGCTCTACCTCCCTGAGGTTCTTCTGCCTCCTTGGGTCGTCCTGGACTTCCACCTGCTGCTATCCAGTTTCCACCCATCTCTCAGAGACAGCAGACAGGGATTCTCCTCTGGGAAGCTAATGAAGGTCCCTCACCTTCATTAGCACCTGCAGCTGCCCCTGCATGGGGGCATCAGAGGAGCCCGAGGGCAGCGCCCAGCCGCTTCCAGTCTGTGGGGTCTCCCTGAGGCAGACCGGCAGCCAGCACATCCGTTCATCCCACCTTCCCAGCACATGCCCCGCCCCAGGAGGTTGGACTAGCTCCCCTCTGGGCCTCTCCCGGTCACCCGCAGGGCTACAATGAGCCATGTCCCTCCACGTGGTGACTCCAGCATGGATCCAAGTGACAACCCCTTTATATCATGACTCAACACTCAGGTGGCGCTTTAGGTGTAGGAGAAGGTAAAAGGCATGTTTAGCAGCTTGCTTTCCGGAGGTGAACTCCCTGGACCCCAATCCCAGCTCGTGGTTTCCTGGCTATGGAACCCTAGGTGAGCCCTTCAGTGCCCTGCACTCATGCGAAGCACAGTTAATAACGGACCTCCTTCCCAGCAACTGTGAGGGTTCAATAGATGAAGAGTTGGCAGAGTGCCTGGCACACAGGAAGTACTCCGTGGGAGCCGGTGTCACACCTCGGGGCTCGGCTTCCCTTGGGTTTCTGGGACTGGGTCTCAGTGACACATTGGTTCAGTGGTGTGTTTGGAGCGCCCATCACGCGCCCACCAGAATGCTGGTGGTGGGTTAGGTCCTGGGGCTGTGATGAACAAGACAAATTCTTCCATGATGCCATGGGGTCCAGGTCCCTCACTGAGTGTTGATCGATTCCATTTCACCTTCTCAGCCACAGAGAATGGTACTGGATGTAGTTTCTTCATTGTCCTCAAGTCATCTGACATTCCCATGGCTGTTGATGGATCCAAGAAGCTCTTGTACCATGGTTCATCTGATTCTCCTTTTATGATAGTTATCCCTCCCCTATTTCCTTTTTAAGAGTGGACCTGAGGTTTAGAGAGGTTAAGTGACTTGTCCAAGATCAGACAGTATTCAAAGTGTGGATTCAAAGGGAGGCTTTCTGCTTCCCAAGACAGTTGTGACTGGCATACCCAGTCCCAGGGGGCCACTCACACTCACAAACAGCACCCGTTGGGAGTTGTGGAGTGGCTCTACCCTATACCAAGCAAAACCCACAGGCCTCAGGCCGACAAGAGCAGAGAAAAGAGCAGAGAAAAGTTGCCAATAAAGAGCCCAAAACATCGGTTCTCAAGCCTGCCTGGGAATTAGATCACACAGGAGCTGTTAAAAGTGCTGAGAGTGGGCCCTTCAGACAAACTAAACCCTGCTGTGGGTGGACAGCCCCAGCAGAAGTGCTCTGAGCTCCTTCCTGCCCCTACGCTTGAGTGAGTCTCATGTTCACGGTCCTACTTCTTTGCAACTCCAAGTATGGTCCCTGGACCAGCAGCAAGACCTAGGAGCTGTTTGAAAGGCAGCTCAGCCCTGTCCAAACCTACTGAGTCAGAGCCTGCATTTTTTATTACGATCTTCAGAGCATCGATATGTGGAGCTGGTCTTGCAGAGGCTAGAAGCCACTGGACACAGATGGTCGCCCCTCTTGGGTCTAGCCTAGTTGCAGGAGGAGTTCTCTGTGGAGCAATCAGATTGCTCAATTTAGTGAACAAAACCACAAGACACCCAGTTTCATTTGAATTTCAGATAATATATATATTTTTTGAACCGGGGATTGAAACCAGAGTCACATCCCTGGCCCTTTTCATGTTTCTTATTTAGGGACAGGGTCTCAGTTGCTTAGGGCTTCACTAAGTTGCTGAGGCTGGTTTTGAACTTGCAATCCTCCTGCCTCAGCCTCCCGAGCTGCTGGAATTATAGGCATGCACCACCCTGCCCAGTCAGATAATAATCCTACTTTGTGGGATCTACAAATACTAGACTCTTTCCATTGCTTACCTGAAATTCAAATATGACTGGGTGTTTTGTATCTGGCAGCCCTGCCAGTGGAATCCCCAAGGTGAGACCAGAGGTTGGAGTTGCTGCAAATCATGGTCAAGTGCGTCAAGAACTGCTGGGACTCTTGAGGGGATGGTGGGAGGTGGCAATACTGGGCCCTTGGTCAGGTGCAAGATCCACCCTTTTCAGAAAGGCCTATCTGCCTGAGCTTCCTTGGAGGCCAGAGGAGGAGGAGCCCACAGGTGCCCCCCTCCCAAAACCAGACCACCCCAAAGATGGCTGACAGCTGGGAGAAGGGTGTAGGCTGCAGGCCACCCGAGGTGCCACCCTGACCCTGGCTTTCACTTTTAATTAGCCATTTTCCAAGGACTTCACAGGCAGGCAGGCATTGTTTGCAGCCAGCAGGGGAGTCCTGAGCTGGCTGTTAATAGGCAGGATTCCCCTCTGCTCCCCTCCTCACTGGGTCTGCACAGCCCCTGGGGATGAAAGGAACCCTCGGCAGAGGGCATGGCGACCGTGGGATGGCAGCCCTCTCCTGTCCTCTTTGAGGCCATCAAAGCCCACCCAATCCGCCTGGGGAGTGCCTTCAGGAGTGCCAATTACAGTGGGGACGCAGAGCGTGTGATTTCAGAAGCCAGTTGAGTGGGGACACTGGGAACAGAGCAGCTTCTGCATAAAGCAGGTGCCTGGGGGAGCTGACCTTGAGAGAGGCTCTGTCACCGCCACCAGCAACACCTGGACATGCTGGGGGTAGATCGGCACCCTGATGCTGAATGAGGTTCACAGGACTCAGGGTCTTTTGAAAATTCAAAACTGCGACAGGACACAGGGAAACGACCAAAGGTTCTCAGTGACCCAGCACGGAAGACAAACCTGAGGGCTCAGGGCTTGGAGTGAAGGTCATTCCCAGAGGAGCTCAAGTCCAAGGTCATACCGTTTTCTCCACCCGCTACATGTCCCCCTCCATTTGAATGCAGAGCTCACTGCTCAGGAGTCCCCAGTTTTGCCATTTACTAGCCCGAGGACCCCCAAGAAGACACCTCCTGCTTTGGGCCTCAGTTTCCTCATGTTAGGCAAGGTGGGAGGTAAGGGAGTAGTCTGGGACATGTGTCCAGTCCCCAGTCCCACTCCCAGCAGGATTGACAGCTCCTAAAGGGCCTGGGTGGACCTGCCTCCCAGGGCAGCAGGGCGAAGCTTGGCCCCTACTGCAGAGGCCTCCAGGCTGCAGGAACTTGGTGATCTTGAGATGTGGGGGTCTGAAGTAGCTTCATGTTGCCCACCCTACAGTGCAATGCAAAATGGAAAGAGGTGTATAACAAGACTCCGAGGGATGGAGAGCAGACTTCCAGGTCCACTTAAGTACTGAAGGGCCTGTAGCCCCCCTGGAGGGATCACGTTCTCTCTGCCCCCGTCCTCCTGTCCTCCAGGGCTAGCGAGGTGGCACGGTTCCCTTGGGGTGAGACCTGGCACTAGGGCTCCCTGACTTTCTCACCCCGCCCCCTCCCTCCACACACCAGCACCCGCTGGGCCTCCGCAGAGCACTACCTCCTCATTTTTCTCTCCCTTACACTTGGAGTAGAATTGGAATTTTCAAAAGAATGTTACTAAAAATCTTCAGGGAAAATAAACTGAGGAAGTGGGAAAAAAATACACTTTGAGAAGAAGGCCCCTTCCATGTATACACAGAAAATATAGCATTTCCAGCAGGTTTGGCTGCAGCACTGTCCCTAGCTGAAGGCCATGACTGAGGCCCAGGCCTTTAGTGGAGCAGGATCTTCACCTTGTGCCCAGCTCATCCCTGACGTCAGGCTCTGGTACAAGTCACTGCCTGGCCTTTGACCCAGGTCCCAAGGGCAGCTGCACCCAAATCTGATTCCAGAAGTGAACTGTCTCCCAGGTGATGTTTGTCCTCCCTGCACTTCCACTCCGAGGATGCCAGGTGCAGAGCTCACTTGCAAAGTTCATGGGAGGCACCAGCGTTGCTGGCTGAGTAGATGGATGGATTCCTCCTGGGTGGCAGCCGCTGCCAGCCAAGCTCTACACAGGTATGGCAGTTAATCCTTGTGCCCCCAGATGTTAGCAGGAACCATCACCATCTCCACTTCACAGGCAATGCAAGCCAACGCCCCAGGTCTTGCAGCTGCTAAGGGGACAAGCCTATGTACAGTCAGTGGCTCTCTCTCTGGGAGGCTTTGAAACATCCAGAGCCCCAGTTCTCTCCTCCAGACATTCTGATCGCATTGGCCTAGGTAAGCCAGGGCATCAGAATCTTAGAAGTTCCCAGATTGAGATAACTCAGCCTGAGCTCCTTTCCCTCCTTCAGGAGGAAGCCCTACCTCCCTCCCAGTCTTCCCACCCCAGGAGTCCCTCTTAAGCGCATGCACGCTAGCAACAGACCCCAACCCCTTCAGTGGTGCCAGACACATGCACTCAGCTGGAGGCTTCCAGGCCCTCAAGGTGTTTAGGGGAAACTGAGGGTCGGTGTGTGGAGGACCGGCTGTTTGTCTCCTGCTCTCTGCTGCCCCCTATTGATACCAGTGGAATATATCATTTGCTGAAAAAAAAAAAAAACAGCCCAGGCTCACCTTCCTCTCCTCCCACCAGACTGATCAGGAACCACCCCAGGAAATACACTCAGTTCCTGCTCCCACCCACCAGGTGAAGACCTGTGCCAGAGGCCCACCCTGACTGATCCTCAGGCAGCTGGAGCTTTGGAGGCGACCCTTCTGCCCCTCATTCATTCTTTCATTCAGAAAGACGGTGTGCACAGTGGTGCAAGCAAGGCCTCTGCAGCAACACTGCATCGGGTCAAATCCTGCCTTGGGCCATTTGAGTGTGACTTAGGACCATTGCCCGCCTCTTGTGTCTCAGTTTCCCCATCTGCAAAATGGAGTAAATAAAACAGTGTGCCTTGCACAGAGGAGGGACTTCATAGATTCTAGCTGTTATTATGAACTTGGAACTGTGGGTGGACATAGTGCTACATATCCTTCTACAAATATCTTTTGTGGTTAAAAGGAAAGATTGACAGCCATGTAACGATATAGGGGGATCTTAATATAATATGAAGAAAAGGACTCCAGGAATTGTATGTAGCATAGTAAGGCTGAAAAATAACTATAATAAAATATGCTTTTTTAGGAATACATACTGATGGAGTAACCCTAGATAGAAAGAACAAGAAAATGAGATCCATAAGATTAAGGAAGATGGATGTGGACCCCCCGGGGTGGGTTGAGGCAGGATGATATGTTTGGAAATAGGATTTTGTCAAACATTAGTTTTATTTGGGATGATGGGCTCTTCTGTGCTTATGATATTAATCAAATGAACTAATTATATAGATATTTAAATAAAAGCAGACCGTGAATGGACCAGCAGAAAGAATGTCATGGGTCAAAGATTGTAATAACATGACTTCTAAATACAAAGGATCAGAGCTGGATATGGTGGCACATGCCTGTAATCACAGCATCTTGGGAGGCTGAGGCAGGAGGATCACAAATAGGAAGCCAGTCTGGGCAACTTACCAAGACTTGGTCTCAAAATAAAAAATAAAAAGGGCTGGGGATGTAGCTCAGTGGTAGGGCACCTCTGGGTTCAATCCCCAGTACAATAAATAAATAAATAAATAAATAAATAAATACATAAAAATCAACACTACAATAGGGAGACACAGAAATCCACTGAGCACCACTGAGCTGCTCAGGTTCCTGATCTACAAAGGCAAAGGGAACAGAAAAAATCTCCACCTTTAGGTGCCTGCATTCTGGTGTAGGGCGAGAGAAGCAAACAAAAGGTATATAGTTATCCAGAGAAATGGAGAAGATTCGAGAGACAGGAAGTAGATGGCCAGGGGAGGCTTCACTGAGAAACTGCGATTCAAGCAGAAACCTGAAGAAAGGGAAGGCAGGAGGTTGTGCAGATTTGGGGCGCAGGTGTGCATGGGCAGGTAGGGGTGTCCATCTAGGAAAAGGCCCTGAGGCGGGAATGCACAGAGGACCAGAGGCAGCCAGTGAGCTGGGAGGAAAAGGGTAGGTGAGTCAGGAGGGAAGACAGAACCAGGTCATTTGGCTTTTACTCTGAGTGACACTAGGAGCCACTAGAAGGTTCTGAGCAAAGGAGGAAGCCATCAGACACAATTTAAAGGAAGCTGCTGGCTACTGTTGAGAAGAGATAGAGGAGGGCAGAGGCTGGAGGCCAATCTGGAAGCTATTGTAACAATCCAGGTGAGAGATGGCAGCGGAGGGGGTGGGAAGTGGCCAGGCCTGGATATCACTGTAATACAGCTGCTGCTCTCCCGGGGTCTCCCAGTCTGGCAGCAAAGACCAGACATGCATCCAAATGACTGCAATGTGAAATCTGCCGACAACTCTACATCAGGGCAAATCCAGGGGGCACCTCCCGTCTCCTTCTCTCCCCTTGCCTCCCTGGAGGGTCCCTGCCAACTGCAGGAAATGTGCTGGCAGTGCAGCCCTGCACCACAGACCCCAGATCTGGGCAGCCACCACCTCTGAGTCACGCTCTTTCCCAAACGGATCATGCAGCCAGCCTGCCCGGAAACCTAGCCATCTGTGCAGCCAGAGGGGCGACAGCCCTTCCCCACCCAGGGTCTGTCAGCTCCACGATTCTCTGCTCGAACTCCACTAGCTTCCCCGGTGACCTCGTTATAACCTCCACGTGGCCAGACTGCTGGGGCCCAGGGAGACTGGAAATCAGTGCTTCTCTGCCTTGGCTGCGCATCGAAATCACCTGGAGAAATGAAAAAGTACGAGTGCCTGAATCCCAATCCAGAGTCTGCTGTTACAAATCTGGAGTATGTACAGCCTTGCACTGAAATTTCTTTAAAGATCCCAGGTAATTCTGATGTGTAGCTGGAGCTGAGAACCGCTGCTCCGGGGGCCTGGTCCACCCACCTACCCCATCCCCTGCAGGTGCCACACACCACAGGCCTCTCTCCAGCCACTTGCTCTCCCAGACAAAGCCCCAGTTGGTGTCTCTTCCACTGAGGGGCAGGGTCTGATCAGTCCTGATTGAGCTGACTGTGCCCACGCAGGCAAGGGCCATGCCAGGCAGGATTTGTGCCCACCTAACTCATATGGTGGGCTGGGACCCAGGGACTTTCTGCAGGGCCACCCCACAGGCCTGGAAAATGGAATGGATACCAGGGACCCACCACTTCCTGGGGTCCTGGGGCTGCTTCCATGACCAGAAAAGTCCCATGGCTCAACTACATTCAATGAAGACAGGCTGGGCGGGCTCCCCTCCCGACTCCTCCCCGCTCCGGTTCCTTTAGGACTAGGGCTTGGAATGCATTTTTATTAGACTTTTCCTGGGTGAAAATGGTGCCGGGCTGGGGGTGGAGAAGCCGGATGGAGTGTGATTTACACCTACCCTGCGTCCTCACACCTCCCAAGGGCAGCGGGGAGCAGCAGCCTGCTCGCAGAGTCTCCGCAGCTGGGCTACAGAGCCGGCTGCTGGCGGATCTGCCCCTGCCAGGAGCAGCTGCTTCTGCTCCCCCATCTCAGTCTCCAAGGCGCTGAAAGCCTTTGGAAGAGGAGGAGGGGAAACGGACGCCGATGTCCATAAGGTTCTGGCAAAGATGCCGGAGGACCAGCCCTCCTGGCCCAGACCACACACCCATCTGACCGCTTTGCTTCTCACATCTACTTTCATTCCCCGTGGCCCCTCAGTTCCATCCACACCTCTGCCCCTGCACAGCCCCAAACAATAGAGGCCATGGTCCCTGGGGATAAGCTTAGTAGGAACCTCTGGCCCCTTTGAGAGGAGTGCCCTTCTTTGGGTGAGTTTCCAGTGGACTTAGTTTGCCTGGGTTCCCTAAAAACCCTCAGCAGGATTTCTCAACCGGGCACTACTGAGAATTTGGGGTCCTGGATCAGCGGGGTGAAGGGGAGGCTGTCTCTTACACGGAGGATGCTGAGCAGCACCCCGGCCTCTACCTACTCCGTGCTCCACGCCAGGAGCATCCCTCTCCTGCAGTCCGCAACAATCAAAAATGTCTCCGAACATCACCCCCTGTTCCCTAGAGGAGGGCGGAGAGCGTGGCCCTGGCTGAGAACCACTGCTGTGACCGCATGACAGGACACCACAGGAAGACAAGGAGTGTTTTAGCACTTCCAAGGGCTCAGTGGGTGGCCAGGATGGAAAAACAGGCTCTGCATTAAGTGACTGCCCTCTCTGGGCTTGAGGGTCACCTTCTGGCCAGTATTTGCTCAGGCTGGCACTGTGATAAGCACCTGGCATGGAGTTTCTTATGGAACCCTCATGACATTCCTCTAGGGAAAGAACTGTCCCTTTTTTATGAACAGAGAAACTGAGACTCAGAGAAGATAGGCAGCTTGCCCAGAGCACAGGGCAGAAAGAGGTAGTCTGGGTCAAGAGCTCAAGGTCTTACCCACATGGGTCTGTTGTCCCTCCCCAGAAGGAGGAGGCCACCTCTGGAGTCCTCCGACTTCCCCATTCTTTTGATAGTGTCCCTACAAAAAGGATGTTTCCTGGGGACACAGCTTGCCCAACCTGCTTCACTCAGTGAGTGACATGTCCCACTACATTCTAAGTGCTGGGTTGGGGTCCACTATCAACAGGGCATGGAGCAGACCCTCCAGTGAGGAGATAGGTAATGAAAGTTTGTTGTACGCTTATTTAAAGCTGTGATGCTCTGGTCTGCATGTGAGTGTCCCCTTAAAATTCCTATGTTAAATCCTAACCCTAAGGTGCTGGTATTAGGAGCTCAGGACTTTTGTAGATGACTAGGTCATAAGGGCAGAGCCCTCGTGGATGAGGTTAGTGCCCTTATAGGAGGCCCCAGAGAGCTTCCTTGAGGCTAAGGGAAGGCACAGCAAGAGAAGGCCACCTGTGAGGAAGTGGGTCCTCACCAGACACCAAATCTGCTGGTGTCTTGATCTTGGACTTCTCAGCCTCTGGATTGTAAGCAATAAATTTCTGTTGTTTATAAGCCACGTGGTCTATGGCATTTTGTTACAGCAGCCTGAACGGTCTAGGACTTGCAATAGGCTAAGGCACACCTAATGGAACCTCACCTGTCCCAGAGGGCCAGGGCAGGAAGAGCCCAGCTGCTCTGTCATGGATGAGCCAGAGTTAGCCCAGAGCAAGTAGAGAAAGCCCTCACCAGAGAGAGCAGGGTGCACACCTGCCAAAGCAGGAAAGAGCACCACTTCTTCTAGAAACCAAAAAGGAAGAGAGTGCAAGAGGGGGCTGGTGTGGTGGCAGGAAGTTGAGTGGCCCTGGCCATGTACTGATCAAGTACATGACGCTGAGACTTCTTTGGGATGCAACCCACTTTGAGGGTCCCAGTGAACTCAGACACACCTGGACAGGGACAGAGAGACAACAGAGAAGGCACATACACTAGAGCAAAGCTTCGGGGAAGAAGGCCACATGGTGAAAACACAAGTTCTTATTGCTGTTGCCTTACTGGATCTGAGGAGATCCTGGTACAAGGTGAGGCGCAGCAGCCTGTAACACTGTATGAATGGGCTCTTGGTGGCAGCTGGCTGCTGCACTGATTCTCATTCACAAGACTAATGTGAAATATGTGAAATATCCTTTTTTCATGCAATAGCAATGAAAGGACTTCACAAATCTGCAGCCAAATGAATGTACTTATGAGTAACAGGAATGTGTCATTTTATGACCACGTACAGACAAGGCTTCATCGAAGTTTGATCTCACATAGAAGAAAGCACTCCAGTCACTCAGGAGGGCAGGGATATACCAGCACAGGTCCCAAGTTGAGAAGGTGACTTCTGATTGGCCATTCAGGGGCTGGGGATTTAAACACGGTACTTCACGCCACTTGGATGCTTCTAGGACTATAAAATGTCAGGTGGGAAAGGTCCTCGGGTCTTGCAGCTCACCTGTGTGACAGGTGATGAAGGCCTTGCACAGGTTGCCCAGTCCACCAGCAGCAGATCTGGGAGGAAAATCCACAGCCTGTGAGGTCAGGCCACAGCCACCTCTCCTACTGGGTCCAGGATCCATCAGTCTCTGCCCAAGCCAGAGGAAAGGAAGCAAAGGCTCCCAACAGGCCTGCAGGCAGGCAAAGGAACCTGCACCCTCACAAGCACTTGGTGACTGTGGGAGGCTAAGGGGCTGGGGACAGAGTTGCTTGGAGGAGAGGGAACAAAGCACAGGAATCTGGGGACAAAGTCTTAATAATTTATCTGCTTATAGCTAATGCATACTCTACCTACTTCCAGCAAAGATTTGGGATGGTTTGTAATTAAACACATATATACAAAGCAGTTCAGATTGATGACAGACTGACAATTATTTTAATAGCAAAAACATGGAAAGGCCCAAGTATCTCTCCCTAGGGGACTGGTTAGATAAACTCTGCCCATGCATGCCATGGAATACTGCACAGCTACAAAAACCTGAGGAAGCACTCTACACTAATGGGAGATTTCTAGAATATAGAGCTAAGGAAATAAAATAAGCAAAGGGCAGAATGGAGTATACGGTCGTCTATGTTGTATATAGTAAAATGGAAAACTAACAATGTCCAAATTTCAGTGTTTTAGCACAACAAAAGAACTGGAAGAAGAAACCAAAAAGAAATGCAAAGGGTTGCCTGTATAGGGCAACAGGAGCAGTGTGGCAGGGGACAGGGACAGACTGAGAGGTGTTAGTATATACCTACAGCATTTTGGTTTTGATACATATAAATGCTGTACTATTCAAAAACCCCAATTCAATTAAACACCAGAGGAAAAGTAGGGCTGGAGCTGGGGCTCAGTGGTAGAGCGCTTGCCTCGCACATGTGAGATACGGGGTTCGATTCTCAGCACCGCATGTAAATAAATTAATAAAATAAAGCTTCATCAAAAGCTACAGATTTTTTTTTAATCTAAAGAAGAGGAAATTTAAATTATTGCAAGTGAGAGAGCCTGCAATTTCCCACTGCCTTTGCAGAAAAATGGAGGCTAATAGTTCTGTGACTGGGATCCCACTCTCAAAACGGCCCAGGAAGTAAGTCACCTGCCTCTGGCCAAGGAGGAAGCTGGGATCAGAGTACAGAGGGATCCAGGGGTGCCAGGCTCCATGTCCTGGGGGCCTGGCCTCCCTTCCGCCTCACTGGAAGGATCAGCATGAATGGCATGGGACCTGCCTGAGGCCAGCACCCACCTGTGTTTCTCTAGAGAGTGAGCCCACATTTGTTCCCAACCTGCCCCTCACTCACCAGGGTCCCAGCTCCTAACACTGGTTCCAGGAGCAAGCAAACTTCACTAAGTACCTGAGCAAGCTCCGGGCCCCTCCCTGCCCGGCACTCTGTCCACGGCTCCATCCCGCCCTCCCTGTGCCTTTCTCTCCCTGCTACAGGGTCTCCACCCCAGCTCTGGCCTGGTGCCCAAGTTCTTGGGAGCGGCGCCCATGCTGCTCAGCCACAGTACTTGTCAGCGGTGAGAGGGCCCCCAGCTGAGGATGGAGCTGCTCGCTGTGAATGTGCTCTTCCCCTCCCCGAGTCTCGCCTCCCATCCCTCACAGGCCACCCACCCACATGGCCACCAAAAGTTAAATTATTTATATCCCATTAATAGATTCTATCCATATTATAAAAAGCATATGATAAAGAATTAGTGTGATAAACATAAGCAGATATTTTTAAAGGATACATCAAGTGAAAACGTAAGCTGTGAGTCTTAATATACAACTCAATCTCATTTTAGTTTACATCATGGGTCTGGAAAAATATACCCATATTAAACAGCTATCTGTATAGATGTATAGACAAGGATATGGATGTGGATGTGGATGTGGATATGGATGTGGAAATGTGGATGTGGATGTGGATGTGGAGTAGATGTGAATACGGATATGGATGTGAATATGGATGTGGATGTGGATGTGGACATGTGGATGTGGATATAGATATGTGGAAATGTGGATGTGGATGTGGATGTGGATGTGGATGTGGGTGTGGATATGGTTATGGATGTGGATGTGGATAGAAATATAGATGTGAATGTGGATATGGATGTGGATATGGATGTGGATGTGGATGTGGATGTGGATGTGGGTGTGGATATGGTTATGGATGTGGATGTGGATAGAAATATAGATGTGAATGTGGATATGGATGTGGATATGGATATGTGGATGTGGATGTGGATGTGAATATAATAATTTTCTAAATCACTGATAGTGCTGATCTTTGGGGGAGAGTGGAGGCACTCAAGTTCCTTCATTCTCTCAGTTAAACACTTAAGCTGTTTGAATTTTTTTTCTTGTATGAAGCAGCTACTTTGGTAAACTGAGCAAAGATCTAATTCATTGCACACCTGCCATACACCATTGGGCTGGCACGCATGGTGTCTTGAGTCAGGGTCTCAGGGAGGAACTCCCCTCTCAACCCTGCCCCATCCATCCAGTAGGGACCTGAGGCCCAAAAGGGTCATACTTTTTTGCTTGGTTCCACACAGGAAGATGATGGCAAAGCTGGGACTCCTTTCTTCAAACACACAGCCCTGTGCTCTTTCCACTACAACATGTGGCTTTAAAACAAGTGCATGTCTTAAGGGGATTCTTTAAGACTGCTAAGGGGAAAAGTAGAGGAATAGTGGTAAAAAAAAAAAAAAAAAAAAAAAACGGATTTGGTGCTGCCGGACTCATTTACATGGCTGCCAGGTCAATACCATCACTTCTTAACAGTCAGCCATTGGCTAATGGAAGATTCCAGACAACTGTTCATTTAAAGATGAACCATTAACTGTAAATCAAAGCCCGGAGTGAGTGCTGAGTTACAAAACTAATTAGAATAAGTGGGTAAATGGATGTCTGGTCTCAGCCCGAGTGGCCACCTGTTTTCCACCAGGGCTGGGGAAGATACATCCTCTGACTGACAAACGCAGCAGAGGCTCAGGTAGGCTTCTGTAAGAGTGGCTTTCTAATGTAGATAGGATGGCCGCTGTCTCCCCGAAAGGCAGATGAAACGGCAGGCTGCACATTAATCCATTAACGAGCATTCTTAAGCCTTCGGTTCCAGTGAGCACGGCTGCTTCCAACGCAGAAAGGTATTTCCAGACGTTCTGTGGATCCTCCAGTGTTGTCACCTTCAGTGCTGAGCCTGAGCAGGCAGTTACGGACAGTGTGAGTGGCAGAATTGGGTGCCAGCTCTTCCTGGCCTTACCATGCTGTGGGGGCTGTGGAGAGCTGGAAAAGTGCATACTGACATCCCTCCCATGCTGGGCACAGACACAATTTGCCACTCTAAGACTTTATCTTCTGGGTGTGGTTTCTGTCAGTGAGTTGCATATTGATACAATAAGTGTTTTTAATGTTTGACTAGCTTCTCTCTCTTGGAAGTGTTCGTGCACAAGCTGCCCATGGAAACCTCTCTCCACAGTTCATCGGCGTTGGTAAGGCAATTTAATTATTTCCATTTCATAGCCAAGGAAACCGAGGCCCAGGGCAACTTGTCCCATGCTTCATTACTTCTTAGTGGAAGAGGTAAAAACTGAAGCTCCTGAGGTCCCTGGGATCAAAAGTTCTCTCCACTCATCTCATTTTGTCCTCTCCACAATCCCAGGAGGGAGACTCAGTCACTCCGCCTTACACTAGAGGACATGGAGGCCCAGGAAGACCATATCACCTGTTCCACATGGCAGAGCCAGAACTCAAAGTTGAGTCTCCGAGGTTGCCATACAAGTCCACAGTGGGCTGACTGGACCAGGAACTGAGAAAGTCCTTTCCCAAAATATCAATACTAACAATAGCTCCCACTTCATGAGCTAAGCCTTGTCCACCCAGGACTCTTAAGGACAGGGCATGTGCTCAGCATGTCTTTAAATCCTGGCATGGCTTGGGGCAAGGCACTCAGGCACTGGACACACCTTGTTGAGTATCCGTCACGATGCTGACCTTTTTCTTTCATTTGCTCTGTGCAAATTAGAGGATACTGTGGGCTCTTAGGTGGCATGTGGTCTTGACTTCACATCCCAAATGACTCCACGCATGGCCCCAGCCGTCTCTCTGCACCTAGGAAGCCCTGCTGGCCTCTGGTGTCTCACATACCTTTGCCTCTACCTAAGCCACTGCACCCACCTTTGCTGACATTCCTCACTTGGGTTGTGCCTCCCACTGCCCTCAGGAGCGGCTCCATGATGATAATGAACGTCTCTACTTTGGGGCTTGGCTATCAGTTGCATCATGCTGCTTTGTCTCTGTGGCTTGAAGAGAGGACAGGAGTGAGTGAGAGCAGATGAACTGAGCAATTCCAGCTTTTCTAGGCTCTGATGGGAAGAAGGAAACAGGGGAGATGGAATGGAAGTGGCAGGAGTGGCTGGGAGGACAGGGCCGGGGGAGCACCAGCCCCTGCTCTGGACAGGGAGGACCTATGCCCCCAAGTCAGATATCTTAACCCAAACAGGGTTTTTAAGTGCTCATCTGCGGAATGTGGGTATGCGGGGGCAGGGGCTAGGGCAGTATTCCAGCTGAGTGATCCCTCTCCATCTAAATCTTCCCAGGCTTCCAAGCCACCTCGCTCAAGTGACCTTCACCCCAGGCAAGAGCAATCCCCCTTTCCTTTGGAACCTCAACTGCTGATCCTCCCCAGAGCTGGGTGGCTCTGATGGTCCCATCACTGCTTATTCTTACGCCTCTCCAACTCCACCATGAACCCTCAAAAGGCAGAGAACTTGTCTTACCACCTCTGCGTCTCCCAAGTTTGTGACACCTGCGAACAGTCACCAGCTGGATAATGATGGACTGCACCCTGTATACAAAGCCCTGAGCACAAGCGCACCAGTAAACATCTGTGGACTGACTTTCAGAAATCAGCACCACACGATCATCACACACAACCTCTGGATGTGGGCTTTCCAGCTAGTGGAGTAGATGGCAGCGGAGAAGCAGCTCATCTTACAGACGGAGAAACGGAGGCTCGGAAAGGGAAGTGGTTGCACAACAGCTGGCGACCTGAAACAGCTCTGGACCAGCATCTGACCTAATCTGACTTTCCTTGCAGGGGCTGGAGGTTTCTCTTTCCTCCATAGCACATGACAGATCAATTTGGGGGACACTGCTTTGCTGTAGCCCACTCTCTTCCACAATGTACAGAACCACCAGAAACCAAGGTCCTTGAGGAGTCTCTCTGGCTTCGTTGAACACCACCTTCTCCACACTTACCTTAACTAGCAGCACTTCTGCATGTGACCCTGCAGTATTGTGTCCTGGGTACCTGTTCTGCCCCGTTCCCTTCCTAAAGGGTCGACTGTGCTCCCAGGAGAAGCTGTGTATCACTGAACTAGCAAAGGCTTAAGCCAGATGAGCGGAGCTCTGAAGGTAAAATCTTAGGGTCAAACAGCTAGTAGGGACATTTCTTCTTCACTTTTTTCTTTTGCTTTCTTTCTTTCTTTTTTTTTTAACACACGCACACAAAATAGAAGGTTGTGATAAATCCCCACACACCCTTCACTAGTCACCAACCAGCTTAAATGGGGCTCGGTATTCCACGGCATTTGCTTTATCCATTCCTCTTTTTCCTAAAATCTTTTAAAGGAAATCCAAGACATTGTATCAAGTGATCTGCAAACACTTCTGCACGTGACACCACCACAAGGCCACACAACCTAAACAGCTGGCACGATTGCCTACGACCTAACACCTAGCCTGTGTTTAATCTCCCAGGTTCTCTCCAACGCATCCTTCTGCTGTAGGTCAGCTTGAATCTGGATTCAAACAAGTCCCACAGCCTGCATCTAGCTGGTGTGTCTCTTTCTTAAACGATAACAATGCCCCTCACCCCTTTTTCCCATTGATGTCATTGATGCTGGTGAGATTAGGTCATTGTCCCGGGCGCTTGCCTTGGTCTGAATTTGCAGACAGCCACTGTTGTGGGGTTTCTCGTGTTCCTCCGGCCCCTGTATAAGTGGTAGTGAGATCCACAGCCTGCTCAGGGCAGGCTCAGCTTCATGGCAAGAGCAGGCCACAGGTAGCACCATGTCCTCTCCTTCCTGCTGCATCTGATGCAATGGTCCATGGGTTTGGAGGGTGACAGAAAAATCCTTTTGACAAACTGAGTTTTCCTGCTGTCTCCAAATTCATAGCACATTCTGGAGGTTTCATCTGGATACATCTCTAACCAAGGATTGGCCCATTTTTCTACGATATTGCAGACCACTCTCCCATCTCTCTGTCCTACAATTCTATCAGTCTGCTCTTGCCTACCCTGTCTTTGGGTTTTCTTTTACCTTTCTTTCTTCTTTACTTTTCCTTTAAGAAAAGACATGTTAATTACCAGACAAGCTGGGAACCTCAGTTCCCTCTCAGTCCCAGCCGACCACGGAGTCCAGGAGCTGAGCTGAAGGCCCAGGGTTTCAAGAGCCTGTGGGTTTCTCCGCCCACATCTCAGGAAACAAGTCAAGATCTCAAGGAGAAAACACAGAGTTGATCATAATAAATATGCATCCAAATTTTTTAAAAACCAAATTACACAAATCAAGCTTATTCTGAGAGGTTCACATTGCCTGGGGTCTCTAGTGCGCCAATCAGCATAATTAAATAGGAAGATCTCTCTGGAATTGATTGTGGTTTTCACGTTTTCTTTTTTTTTTTTTTATCATCCGAAGACCATTTCAGTGAGATGATTTTAAGCTAATAAGAACCCCCAAATTAGAAACTAATTAAGGAGATGGAAAATACAAATGTATTTGTTTTTAGTCGGGCACTATTTTTATCAGAAGAATCATGAAAAATTAAAATTGTTAAATACATGTATGAAGGTTGTCAGTCAAGGGCAATGTGGCTTTCTGCTTCTCCCTGATGCAAAATTTAAGGTGATATATGAGGAGCTTCTCCCTGTGGGCCCCTAGGAAGCAATACAGACGCTAATTTCACAGAGCAGAATGACACAGTGCCAGATTTGGCAAGGAAAGGGTGCTGTGATAATGGCAAACCCTGGGCCACGAAGGGCCTTTGTGCTTCTCGCTCTCAGAACATGTGCAGCAAAATCAGAGAGGGCACTTTCTCGTGACCATTTAAGGGAGCTGAACGGTTAAAGCTCAGGGAAGTGAAGAGATCTGCACAGGGTCACACAACAAACTAAGAAAAAGCCAGGACTACTGCCCTATCTAAATGCTCTCCATTCTGTAGGTCCCCCACATATAAACACTGATCCCCAAATATGCCATAAATTACCTTCTAAAAGAGATGCTAAGTCACATGACACTGGTTTAAAGGATTCTTAGGATTCCTGACATCTTGAAAGCTCAGGGCCCAGGAGAGGTGGTAGGGAGCAGGAGCTAGCTGCAGGGCATAGGGAGGCCTATCCTGCAGGGGCTAAGTCCTATCTACAGTGACCTGAACACCATATGCCCAGTGTCAGAAGCCCATCACCCCCTGCAACGTGGTCCCAACCTTGAAAGCCCAGGGTCAGTGCTAGGGGCCTAGAGTGTTCTCATTTGTTTTCAAAGCCTGGGCCCCAATTCTAGCAGAGCTGACACTCAGTTCCCCATGTCACCACCTGCACCTTCTGATCCCGCTCCCGACAACCAGGCAAGGAGGATGTGGGATCAGCCCAGATCCCTCCTTCAGGAGAAAAACAATCCTCTCCAGACCCACTCCAGGGGGTGGGCAGGGCCGGCGGCTTCTTCAGATCTGCAGCCTTGCTCTCTTGTCCCAGGAAGGATGGATTATGGACACCCATGATAATCTGTGTGGGTCCCAAACTCAGGGAACCCCGTTAGAGACCCCGCCCACCAGACCGAGGGAAAATAACGACATCAGAGGCTCCTATCACTGCCGTGAACAGACAAACTCTTCCCTTCTCCCAGAGGAGAACCGGCAAATCAGAGATCACCCTGGGGTGGAGCCCCCGGGGCCGCACTTTGCTGAGTCGGGGGAGGACATGCGCAGTGCATCACCTGTGGCAAGATGGAGAGAGGGGTGCTTCAGAATCCCAGCGGCAGCCTCCACCCAGCTCCCAGGTCAGACGATTCCCACCCGGGAATTAGGGGTCTCAACAATTGATGACTTCACAGTGGACTGCCACACTCACGCTCACGTGAGTCTCAGGAAGACCCCAGAGGACAGAGATTATTTAACTCATTTTTCAGATGGGCTGGGCATGGGGAACTTGACCTTGTGGAGTGCGGACCTCATGCCAGCTCCCTGAGGAAGATACTAGGTTAAGGAAGGAGAAATTACTGCTTTCTGCTGGCGGCCGCAGGGGCTAGTCTCAGAATAACAAGAAATGTACCCCTGTTTCCCAACCCCCAGAAAGAAGAGCCATATTTCCTGAGTGTCCTAAGAGGAAGTTATCTGTAATTTTATGGCCATGAAAAGAGGTAAGGTAGGGATGGGCCTTTATTTTGAAGGCTGCTGCTGGAAGCTGGAGAGAGAGGGCTGAAGGATACACAGCTTTCAGGGGAGGACCCCTCGGTTGGCCCCCAGGACAGTTGGGATGACAGAGTGGTTGGCAACCTTCAGCCCACTGGAATCCACTTTGGCAATGTTGACACCCTAGAGACCTGGCATCCCCTGTGGCAGGGCTGGTGTCGGGACACAAGCCAGATGCAGGGGTCTGCCTCCTTCAGATAACACTCGGGTCTGCAGAAGGATGGGCCACAGCAGCTTCCTTCACCAGCGTGGGCGAAGCCCAGGCCTCTCTCAACGATCCCCATTTTTCCTCAACTGCCAAGCCCCCACAGTTCCCAGGCACCGGAAGGGTGGAGACAGCAGCAGAAATGCCGGCTAGCAAACTTCTGCCAAACTCAGCCAGTAAGGGAACTCAGAATTGTTTTCATTCGATTTGGGAAAATAAAAGGAATCATTTCTTGACATGGAGTGTCACAGAGCCATTTATTCATTATTTAGTTAGTCCTCAGAGTTGCCCAGAAAGATAGACATCATTAGGTTCATTTTCACTGAAGCTTCTGAGGCCCAGGGGACTTTAGGAGAGGATAAGTCAGGTTCCAGAACCCACAAGTGGCCCAGTCCTGAACCTAGCTGGTGAGCCCTGGAGCTAGGGCTGGCTCCTGAGGACACATGTCACCTTCTAGAGCCATTGAGATAGAATTTATTATTCAAGCAAATTTCTCCAAGGATTCATTGTGGACCTTTCATAATAGGGCAATGTAAAGAGTAAATCTGGTTTTTAGCTCAGGATTCACCCTGGGTGCTCCCTGGCAAGAGACTCCAGATTCCAGACCTGTGTTATACAACCAGTAGCCACTAGCCACATGTGGCTACTGCACACCTGAAATGTGGCTAGTCCCAACCAAGATGTGCTATAAGCATAAAATGCACCATGGCCTTCAAAGACTTTCTATGAAAAACTATAAATATCTCCTTCCTAAGTTTTTACATTAATTACATGTTGAAGTAGTAATATTTTGGACATATTGAGCTAGATTAAATATGTTACTAAAACGAATTTCACTTGCTTATTTTCACTTTTTTCAATGTGCCTACTAGCAAATTTAAAATGACTGGCGTGCCTTGTACCTGCGGCCCACCCTCTGTCACTACTGGGTTACCGCATTGTGGACCCCCAGTCTTGCCTGGGCTTCTGCACACACCCACCACCCCCCACCCCCAGCCCCTGGAACTGTGTTGGAAGCAGGAGTCGAGACTCTCCAAGCATTCTGAGAATGTGCTCTCTTCTCCACACCTCACCAGACTCCTGGGCTGCCCCTCCTGCCTCCTGTCTTACTCCCGCTCAGCAGCGAGCCCAGACCTCGAATAGGCAGTCACCCGTCCTGAGTGCTAGGGTCCACTCTAAACCACATTTTCTGTGGCCAGAGGAGTTCTGACCGCCAGGGTCTCAAAGCCCAGGCCTTAAACGCTGTCAGTCACCAAATGAGTCAGAATGAATTTCTCCCAGCTACCCTGTTCCCGATCAGCAAACCTGAGTTCCACCCAGGGCAAAATAACCTAAGTCAATGAGATACACTGATGGCTTATGGTGGTGCCGGCTGCTGGGCGCAGGGCTCTGCACTTTTATTGTATTTAATTCCCCTCCCCAGCCGAGATGTGAGACAGGTTGTCCCTGTTTTGAAGACAAGGGCCTGCGGCTCCCGGAGGCCTGGACCTGGCTTTGGGCTTTTTTCTCTGCCACACACACCCTCGCCAGGGATTAGGTCACATCTCATTCACTGCTTTTCTGGCACCGGGTGTGGTGCCTGATCCACGTAGGTACTTGGTAAATACCAGCAAAATCAGCTGAGAAGGTCAGGCACAGCCAGGCCTCTGCTCTGTCCATCTCGGGTCAGAAGGCACGCTGCCCCTTCCCCAAGGCCACGCGTGTGATAGGAGTCCTCACCCAACCCCACAGGGCTGGGCCTTTGCTGCCTCCACCCTGTTCTCCACAACGTCCCCCCACAAGGCCCTGCCCAGGTCCCAGCCACACTTTACATGTGCGAGCCACCGGCCCACTGACAGCTGGGGCCTGGGGATTCCCCAGGGCTAGCACCCCAGGCATCTGCGGGTGCTGCTGCTCCCCACTAAGCCCCTCAGGCATCACCAGTCCCTGGGCTCAGCTCCCCCTCTGTTTTACCACACAAGACAGGACTCACGTCCTGGGTCTGCCTGGTGCCTGTGGCTGGCCCATTTCCCGAGAGCTGGGCTCAGCTTTCTGGATCCCTTCAACTTACTCTTTCTGCCTGATTTAGAACAAGGCCACCCAGAAGTCCTGCTGCTCTGCCCCTCCCCAGCCCTTGGCTCTGACCCTGAGGACCCTGACGCTGGCCTGTGCTGGAATGGAATTTGCCACACCCTCTTGGGCCTCCTGCTCCAGGCCATTGGCCCTTCTCCCCTTTCCCTGCTCAGTTTCCCAAGCCTCCAAGCTATTTTTGCTTCCATCTCAGTCTGCCATTTCCTCCGTGGTGGAAGCTGCCAGAGTGGTACCCTGCCCGGCACGCACAGTGAAGACTGGACAAGCCGCAGGAAAAGACTTGGACATCGGATCCAAGCTCACCTTTGGGGTGTCCAGCCTGAGAGGTCCCCTCTTTCTCACTCAACTGCCAGACAGACCCTGCACATCCTCTCCAGACCCCTATTCATGACCTACCCGGCCACCTTTGGTCATCTTCCATTCGCCTGGCACCCTTGAATGGATGGGGGAGCCACTGTCCTCTCTTCTTCTTTTCATGAGGATGGCTGACCCATCACCACACTCTGTCACTCAAGATCCGAACCAGACCTGAAGTCCTCCCAACCAGTGAGATGTCCGGATCCACGCCTCACGTGTCCCAGATGCAAGGAAGAGCTTCTGTGCCTTCCCTGCCTCTGTTTCCCCACTGACACAAATTCCCGCCTCCCACAGGCGCTGACAGAAGTAATGACTTCTTGATTTGTTACTCTGAGTTCCTCAAATAAGACCTGCTACATCCATAAAGGCATCAAGCCTTCCCACAAGGCAAGGAAGTGAACCCAGCTGATGCTAAATCTTCCGGTGCATGGCTCCAGCAAGCACGTGGGCAAAAACTAATAACTATAAAGCATCCATCCATCATCTTATCAGGCCTGCCTGTGCTTTGTTTGCATAGTTATCTTCCCCAGGGTTGACACTTTGTGTCTCCTGCAGGCTGATATATTCTCCTACCTGCCATATCATTCATAAAGGATAGACGAGCTTCAGGTTCATTACCTGTCATTACACCATGTACATGTCGCCGGGGCCCGAAGCATCGATTCTTCTTGAGTCACCCCAGTGGTGCAGCCCCCAACTCAGAGGCTTCAGGTCCAACAGGCTGTGGATTAGGCTCCTCCTCAAGCCCTGGGTGGGCTGCACGCCATCCCTTCCTCCTCTCTGGCTGACCCACTCCTCCAGGATGGGGAGCCTTCTGAGTTCCCAGCTGCTTCAGAGGGGATCTGCAGGGAGAAGAGAGGCCCCTTTCACCAACCAGGACTGCAGATGCACGTCTAGTTGTGAACTGGTCTTAAATCTTCAAGCCATCCCTTTATTATTCTTTATTATTACTTCAGTGCCTGGTGACTACACAACTCTGTCATCCTGGGCTTTTAGTGACCTGGTGATGTGTCCTGCTCCAGACACACACACACACACACACACACACACACACACACACACCCTCCATTCCTATTTTCTTATCTCTGCATATTTCATTCTGTCTGAAAGACCCACCTTCCAATCAGGCAAGCAAATCCTGGCCTTCGCTCAGAGTTTAGCTCAGACCCACCAAAAGAACCTCTGAGCTGTAGCACCACCCCAGGAAAGGGGAAGGAGACACGCTCCACCCAGGAGATGTGCAAAGAACAAGGCTGTGGACCATGGAACAGTCCTCTACTCTTCTCGCCAGGCCCCCGAGGCAAGACTTTGAAGTGCTGTGGTCTGGGAGGCTCCAGGAAAGCCGCCCACCTGTGGTTGTGATGAACCTCTTTCCAAAGCCCTTCTCAAAGCGAGAGACAAGGGAGGGATGCGGAGCTCCCTACCCATCCCTGTAGGGCTCCACTAAGTCACCACATTTCAGGGTCAAGCTCATGGCTCACGCTCAGCCAGGAGGTGCCAGAGCACCTCCAGCTACAGCCACCCTGCCTCGCTCATCCTCGGGCACTGGGTCCGTGCTGGCCACAGCCCTGTACCTCTAACTAGGCCTGGCCTCCAGCTCCTGGGGGTGGAGGGGGCAGGCTCCCACTGCCCACAGGGTGACCTGAGCTCCACACCAACCTTGGGAGCTCCTGCAGGCCTCAGCGGACCACTGCTGAGGAGGTGCTGTCGGAGAGGGAGAGCAGTCCCCAGGGACCCAGCGCCGCAGGCCAGAAGAGGCACCATGGGCAGGGTAAGGGCAGCAAGGGAAGGGAGGGGCAAAGTCTTCCTCTGGACTTGTTAAGTGTGGCGATTTTGTAAATGGCAATGTCTTACTTGCCACATATACAATGGCTGATGCCTTTCTGGCTTCTTTTACACTGCATTTGGCAGTTCTGTGAAGGGGTGTTTCAAAGATGAGGAAACAGACGCTCAGAGAGGTTGAGAAGCTTGCTGGAGGTCTAAGGTGGTGTCAGAGTCAAGACCGGATTTTCCAACTCCCAGGCATCATTCTTTCCAGCCAGCTTCGGTGGGAGGTGGATTTCATCTCCTTGCCAAGTCACCCCAGGGGTAGTGGGTGGGTGGGAGTGAGGAGGGGCCGGGAACAGGGGCCAGTTCACCCTGCTACGGGGTGTGGGGGAGAACAATCGGGCCTTTGGCTTCTTCGCTGATATGAAGGCCTGAGAAGAAAGCACGCAGCAAACCGAGTGATAAACAGGGAAGACAGGAACGTGGAGGTGCCTGTCAACAGAGCAGCTCCGGCAGACAGGAAATGGGCTGTGATAAAGAGCCACAGATTCCAGGGAAGGCCATGCTGACCTTGAGCCTCCTGGGCCGCTTGGCCTCCACAGTTTGGTCTCCAAGGCCCTTCTGTGCAAAAGAACGTGGGGGCTTAGAAGCCCCTTTAAAAAGCAAGGCAGTTGTTGTTGTTGTTATTATTATTATTATTATTATTATTTGGTAGCAGGGACTGAACCCAGGGGCACATAACCACTGAGTCACATCCCCAGCCCTTTTTATTTTTTATTTTGAGACAGGGTCTCCCTACGTTGCTTAGGGCCTTGTTAAGTTGCTGAGGTTGGCTTTGAAATCATGATCCTCCTGCCTCAGCCTCCTGAGCCACTGGGATTACAGGCATGCACCACCATGCCTGGTTGCAGTTATTATCATTACTCCAAGAGGCTTATCCACATCTCATATGCTCTTTTACATATGTGATACACTCCTCAAAAATAAAAAGGGAAAATCTGTGAAGCTCTGCCCCCGTGAGGAAAGGTCTCCACAGCTCCTGCACAGCAGGAATCTCTCTGGACTCCATAACAGTTCAACTCTCACTGAAACAGAGGATGTGCACAGAGGACAACCCTGCCTGGCCATGGAGGCCAGGGCCAGACTCCTGCTAGAACAAGCAGCACAGGTCAAAGCCCAGGAAGTCCAGGCCAGGTGCAGATCCACAGAATTTGCAGGAAAATGACCTGCAACATCCACGACAGCCGTGTGGCTCAGTGCAGACCCACATGCTCACTCCAGTCAACAGAGGCCCAGGCGTCAACACAGGAGGCCCCAGTGAGTGACAGAAAACCAGTCCTCTGGCATTAGTGCTGTGCCCCGGCTGCCCATGGGTCCTTGGAGCTCTTAGTGAGTCCTGCGATGGGCAGTGGATGCTGTGGGGAAGGAGAAGAAACTGCACCCGTAAGAAGCCAGGCACCATCCCAGCCCCCAGCTACCTGGTCAGCTGCTGGCCCCAGGCGCACACGTCTTTGTGGGGGTGGGTGCCTAGCCGCACTTCCGGGCTCTCCTGCGAGGTGGGGCCGAAACATATTCACAGCAGATGGTGCTGTCGCCCTCACTCCGGGATTCTCAGTCCTAATTATCTGTGCTGTCAGCCGAACAATTAACTCTCCAAGAAAAATTGCACAGTCCACTCCCAACCATATGAAAAGGCAATTTTCCCAAGGACGAGGGACACTCAGGGCAGCCTTGCGTTCGCTTCCGGATCTCGTCATCCCCTGACCTCCCTGCTCCGTCGACGACGCCGCTCCTCCGGGCACGCGGGCTCTTTCCGATAAAGAGGGGCCGCCCATCCCCAGGGCTCCCTTCAGCCGCCCAGTGCCCCGGCGCTTGCCCATCCCCTTTCATCCGAGTTTAAGTCCCTTTGGAGCCGAGATTGCGCTCCCATGTGCTCGCCCGTCTATTTGTCCACCCTCTGTTCGTTTCTCTACTGCACCTCCACCGCGGGGCTTCCGGAGATACAAAGGAATACCTGCTCGGGCTGGGGACTGGCTGGTGGCAGAGCTGCGCTTGGATTCCATCCGCAGCACCAAGGGAAGGGACACAGAGCGGGAGGGAATTCCTGTTCAAGCTTCAGCACCGCTCTGGGCGCCCTTCTCCCCTGATGCGGGCCGGTGGGGAGGACGGGCAGGCCAATGGGGACTGCCAGGGGGGTGAGGACATGGCTCTGCCTTGGTACGAGTCTACAGACATAAGTCTTGATGCTGCATTTTGATTCTCTCTGAATATTTGGCTACAGGAAGGGAGCCTCCTCCTCTCCAGAGAGTTGGTGAGCAAGCCACTTGGGTCCCCGAGTCGGACCAGCAGAGAGGGGGAGCCCCCGCCCGGTCTCCAGCACCGTCTCCTTGGACACTGCAGTGTGGATGGATGAGCACGGGGCCTCCCCTGCAGTGGTTCAGGAAAGAGCTGAGGTAGGAGCGTAGGAACCACGATGCCTTCCTGGAAGGAATTGTTTTAAAAGAAAAGAGTTTTCACAGGGCTGAGGCACGGCATTTGTCACCTAAGAGGGCCACGATTTAAAGCCTGGCTCAGTGGGTCTGGTGCATCCATCACCGCACACTGTCCTGCAAAAGAAAGCAGGCGAGGGGGCTGCGGACCTGTTCGCTGGCCCTGTTGAAAGACCCTTCTGGAATGACGTCCCCCTTGGCCACCTTTCACAGAGGGTGCCGTCCCAGGGGGTCAGGGTCTGGCTTCTCCAGAGGGGAGAGGTGGAGCGGGCCCTGCAGCAGCGGCCTTGCTCGTGTCCCACCGGCGGGAGCTCACGAAGCAGAAAGGAAGGGACCAGACTGGGGCACTGTCTGGCCCAAAGAGGGGCGACGGATACCCTTCACAGGCAGGAGCAGAGCCCAGGGCACCTGGGGAGTGGTGAAGAACATGAGCAGGGACGGGGGGACAGGGAGTGGACCCCTCCGCCGCCACCCTTCTTCCCAGGCCATGACCCCCTGTCTACCAGCACAGGCTCCCTCTGTGCCCAGGAGCACGACTCTGCTGCCAGCTCCCGGGCACAGGGATCATGTTTACATTCCAAGTGGGCTGGTGCCCACTCGGAATCTGCCCACGTGAAGGCAGCCCCTGCCCAGAGCCCACGTGGGCACCAGGCCAGCGTCTGGCTGGAGACAGTTCTAAATAGGAGCTTGGCCCAGAGAGTCAGGTTCCCAGGCCTCCTGCTCTCGGAGACCCGGCCAGGATCTCCAGGCTGCCCAGAGGGAGAGGGCTGGGGGCGGCGGGATCAGGAGGCAGCCAGCTGAGACCGCCAGCACGCCGGAAACGGCCTGAACCTGGCGCCCTCCAGCCTCGTTAGGGGAAGAGAAAGGATTACCCAGCTCCCAGGGTCTCATCCATTGCCACAAGGCCAGCAGCGGGGACAGGAAAGCCATTGCTTGCTCAGATGTGTGTGGATTAAAAATATACAAATGGAATATTTTTTCTTCCCCTCTCCTCAACCCCCTGAAGCCTGGGATGCTTGTTAAAAATAGCCTTGCTGTGGCATGGATCCGACACAACCCAGGGCTGGCAGGAAAATCAAGGAGCCGTGGGAGACAGCACTGTTAAGTGGCTACCCCTGGGGAGTGAGACGGGAGCGTCTGGGGGGAGGGGTGCTTTCAAGCATCTCTGGACACACCCCTACCCTGCAGGACGGAGATACCTATGTATATAAGTGTATATATGTAAGTATATGCGTATATGTTTTTAATAGATATTCATCCATTGCATCCTCCAGCCTGAGTTTAAGGCTGAGTTTATACGGACTTAGCAACCCAGCAGCTCGGTGCTGGCTGGCCTGGAAGGACACCGGGGGAACCGAGGGCACAGATACAATCGTATCAGCTGAAGAGCACTGCATCCCGAATCACTGCTTCCTGCCTGTAACTAACTGGCTGTGTGACCTCAGACAAGGTGCCTGAGCTCTCTGGGCCTGTTTTCTTAACCGTAACGTGGGGCAGTTAAATTGAATACTAAACCAGGTCCACTTATGAACATCCGGTCCTAATCTTTCACTCTTAAGGACTGAGGAAAGACGTCTAAGATTTGTCCCTTGTTTCTGTCCACCATGAAGAGATGAGGGGATCCGTCTTTGGGTGCAGGAGGGGGTTTTAAAACCTGGGAATAGGTAGGCAGGAGAGAAGCTGTTAAGAGATAGAGAACAGCTCCACACCTTGTTGATGATGTGTGCCAGGTAGGAAGAGGATCAGTTTCATACCTAAAATATCCTGGGTTCAAATCCTTTCTTGGGCTATCAGTACATATGTGAACTCAGATTACTCCCTAATCACCCCTGTAAACTGGCCCCCTCAACCTGCTGTTTGGCCCACACTTTGGAGGCCTTATCTTACAATGGTTAAGGCTTGCAAGCTCTGGAATCAGGCTTGTATCCCAGCTCCACCACCTATTAGCTGTGTGGCCTTGGGTCAGCAACTTAACGTCTCTGTGCCTCAGCTTCTTCATCTATAAAATGGGAGTGAATGGGAGGGGTGCTTGTGCTACCCAAACTCACGGTACTGCTCCAACAGCCCGCTGGACTCTGAATGTTCCATCTGGCATCTTTGGAGGATTTGGCTGGTAGCACTTCCTTAAACCGCAACCCCACCCCCTGCAAAGTTCCTGGCCCTCACTCATGAGCCATCCCACTGGCCTGGAGCCCTCCCCATTCGCTCCATCTCCATGCCCCCTCTGGTCTCTACCCAGCCACAGGGTAGGGCTGTGGCTTCTACCCTGGAGCCAGGGGGATGAGATTTGGGGACCAGGCCTGTCATACTTCAACACGCAGGTAATAAAAAAATCACCTGGGGATCTTGTCCAAATGCAAACACAGCTGCCAGCTCACTGGGCCCCAGATGGGTCCAAAGTCTGCATTTCTAACCAGCCCCCTGGGGCTGCCCATGTCTCTGGTCTGAGGTCACCCTTTGATTAGCAGGGCTCGTGTGTGTGTGTGTGTGTGTGTGTGTGTGTGTGTGTGTGTGTGTGGTGGAGGGCATGGGGAAGGGGCTGAGGACAGGCCGAGGCACAGTCACCCCATCAGAGGAGCAGCCACTTAGTGGTGGCAGTACAGCAGGGACCAGCATTACCACGTGCACCACTAGGACTACTGACCACAGGGCCATCTAACTCCAAAGGACCAGGAAGGCCGTGCCACAGCAGAGGAACTGCGGCTGGTTTTGTTTGTCCTTTTTGAGATTTTCCAGATGATGTTTCCTCACTTTTGTCATTTAAGATGCATCTTATCCACGTTCTCAGCAGTCCGCTCCCCAGAACGGCCAGTTATTCTTTGTTATTGAGGCTCTATGCGTTTTCAGTACAAGCCACCATCATTGCAAAGGCTGGAAAATGACACGTTAAATCTTTTCAGTCAAACCCAAAAATAAAGCAGCTCAGATCGTGTCTTTCCTCGGAGCCAAGGGTCCAGCGCTTTGGAAGACTGGCGCCATCACCTCACTATAGCAACAGGGTGACCTTGGCAGCCCCCAGCGTACAGTTATTAAGAGTAAAAATAGGAAGCAAGCGGGTAGATGTTTGGAGAGGAGCTGCTGCAGATCCATGCTGGACAGGCGGTGGGCTTGGAGCCCTCTCGGCCTCTCTTGCAGGAAATGCAAAGCAAACAGCAGCCCCTGGGAGCTGGCTCCTGCGAGATGACAAGGGCGGCTGACCTTCTCTTCTTTCTGTTGTTTCAGGGCTCCCTGCCACCCTTCAAACCGGTTCCAGACGTGCTTGAGGCAGGTTATTCTAGAAAAACTGTCACAAGACATTCCAGATGCCTGCAGCTCCTGTGGGCATTGGGCAGGTTCACACCACCCTCAACTCCCTGCCCCAGGCGGCCCTACACTTCCGTTCTGCAACCCAGACTCACCAGCACCCGCAACCCCGACCCCACCCCACCTGCACAGGGTCTTGTCGGCTTGCTCCTGGGCAGATGTTTCAGACCCCCCAGAATTCCCCCCAGGCCTTGGTGCTGACCTGAAGCGACAGAAGGAGGCCCCAGTTCAGCTGATTCTGCCCAAGACACAGCATCTGAACCCAGTTCCTAAATCCATTGTGCACCACAGAGCCAAGTTCAAGGTCCAGCTCTGCCACTGGCTGAAGGACCTTGGGCAAATCACCTTCTAGCTCTGAGCCTCCACTACATCATCTATAATATATGTATTTATATATGTGTGTGTGTGTGTGTGTGTGTGTGTGTATATATATATATATATATATATATATATATATATATTTTGTTTGTTTGGTTTGTTTTGTTTTGTTTTTTGGTACTGGGGATTGAACTCAGGAGCACTCAGTCACTGAGCCACATCCCCAGCCCTATTTTGTATTTTTATTAGAGTCAGGGGCTCACTGAGTTGCTTAGTGCCTTGCTAAGTTGCTGAGGCTGGCTTTTAATTTTTGACCCTCCTGCCTCAGCCTCCCAAGCCACTGGGATTACTAGTAAGCGCCCCTGTACCTGGCTACAACATCTATAAAATTTTTAAATGAATGTATGAGATCTCTTGGTCCTATTTGCCTCTCACACTCTATGTTGCCCATGGAAGTAACTATCTAGCAATACAGATAATACATTCCACAATATGATGACTTTTCCAGAAAACAAAATAAGACTCCTTCAAGTGAATGTGTTTTATTTTAACCCTACTGAATGAGGTATTTTTTAAATGTTTGCATATTTCTCTTCCATTTGTGGCAAAGGTATAAATAAATCTAAATTAAAAAGAAAAAAAAGAATGGCCTGGGGTTGCGGCTCAGTGGTAGAGCACTTGCCTGGCACGTGTGAGGCACTGGGTTTGATCCCAGCACCACATAAAACTAAATAAGCCAAATAAAGGTATTGTATCCATCTACAACTAAAAATATTTTTTTTAAAAAAAGGAAAGACTAAATTTTGCTTGAACACCTGTCCCCAGCCTCGTTCCACAGAATGCCCTAAGGTTGAAATGCGGCCATCACTTCACCTTGCCCAACGCACGCCGCCCTCACCGTGGCTCTGCGCTGTGCTGGGGGCCGTTCCCGCCACTCTGGCTCTCTCCTCTCTACCTATTACCCCGGTCGGGCTCCCCAGGGTGGCACCCCTGCTTACAGCAGCTGCCTCTGCTGTGTAACTGGGGACCCCTGGACCTGGCAAGCTCGGGCCTGAGTCAGGGCCGGAGGGGTGCTTGGGAGGAGAGCCAGGCTTAGCCGTTTCTGCTGACCAGAGGACTTGGCCCTGGCCTTGGCCTCAGCCGCTGAGCCCTGTCTGCATGGGGGAGACGGGGGTCTGCTTGGGCCCCTCTCACTTCTTTCAGCTTAGCCCACGGGTTCTCCCAGACCATCCACATCACCGCGGGGTGGAAGGGAAGGCAAGCTCAGACGGCATCTCTGCTGTCCTCCCTTTTCCCCAAACCAGTCCCCCAGGATCTCTCTGCCCTTGCCTTTCACTTTCTCCTTAAGAGAGAAATGCTGCCACCAGGCTCTCTGGCCCTGCCTCCTGGGGAGCTCTCCAAGGCCTGAGGTCGGAGGCGGCTCCTCTCCAGCCAGGAGCCCGTGGTGATCCTCTCCCTGCAGGTGGGCCAGGCACCTCACTCACCCCACCCGTGAGGGCACAAGCCAGCGTCCACCCACACACCCCTCCACGCCAGACCGGCAGCCTCTCCCTTACCTGCCCCAGTCAGCTCCCACGTTTGTCAACAACCCTGCCACTGTCCTGTGGGGACCCTGGCACTTCCTGCTCAGCAATGCAGGCAGCAGAGAGCCTGGGGGGTTTGGGGTCAGAAAAGAGAATTCCAGAGTTTCCAGGCATTGGGGGAGAATGGTTCTGAGGGACAGTAACATCTGTAGAAAGGCCAGGTTCCAGCCACAGGAGGGGGAGGGCTCTGGGGACAAAACAGTAAAGTCACCTGGAGACCCTGTGAGGGCCCCTGAGGGAGATGGGAGGTCGACAAGAAAAGACAGAAAGGGGCAGCGGAGGATGGGAGGCCGAGGAGGGAGGCTGAGAAGGCAGGGGACGGATGTCCTTCTGAGAAGCAGCGGAGGAGCCTGGGAGGCCTGGTGGCGAGGTGGTGAAGCAGCCCTGCTGGACGGACTTGGACTTGAAGTTCCACCCAGAGGGCTGGTGGCCTCTGCAAATCGCAGCCCTGCCTGCCTCTGGGAGCCGCACGGTGGCTCAGAAATGAGCCGGCACCGTCTGCAAATCAGCAGGAACCTTGCAAAAGAAGAGCAACTGCCACCACCAGGCATTTTCCATGGATACATCAAAGCGACTGTCGCGACCCCTGACCCCGCATGGCACCTTTTCCTGCTCTGCCATCTGGTTTTCCCGAGGGGCTGAGGGTTGCACACTGTCAGGAGTCGACGTCGCCACAGGAGCCAGACCAGAAGGCGAGTTTGGATGTAGATCTAGACCCGCCTCTGGAGCCACCCTAGGTGCGAGTCCGCTCTCAAGTTCACAGCCGAGTCAAGTGAGGCTGAGGACGGGTGAGTAAGGAGGCCACCCAGCTGGAAGGCGAGGGGTCTCGATCAAACCCTCCTCTGCCTGGTTCCAGAACATGTCCCCCAGGAGAGACTGACCACAGTCTCTCATTGGGGCAGGTGGCGACCTGGCTGCTTTGTTCCCGAGGACCCTGCCATCTCCCTGATGGAACCACTGTGGCACCCAGAGGCTCCGCCGGTGCTGGCAGGACATTCCCTCTGGTAGGCCAGGGTTCCAAGAGCTACAGAGTGGACACAGGCCACCTGGATATGCGTGCTGTCATCTGCTCTTCACAGATGAAGACGCCTTCAGGGAGGCAGCAGAGGCGCAGGAAGCTAGGGGAGAGGAGGGCAGGAGGAAGCGGAGGGGAGCAGGCGAGGGCTGTGGGGTCGGGCCTCTACGTGCAGCCCTGGACGTGGCTCTGGCTGACCACTGCTGGCGGGACTTGAGAAGACCATTGGTGGCTCAGTGGCTCCTGTAAACCGGAGTGCCAGCACCCTGGCCTGCATGCTGGTATGGGAGGACCCGAGGAGGGGAAATCATCTGCTCCCTTTGTGTCTTTTCTAGTATTAAATGGGCCTGGACAGAGGAAATGGCCAAGAAGAACAGGGATGGATTTTCTCTTCACAACTAGAGGAGAAAGCCCAGGACGGCTCCAGCGAGTCCCTGTTGAGATGACAGGTGGGTGACACATGAATAAAGCAGACCCCTACATGAGGAAGCGGTGGTCTCGGAGAGGAGTCAGGACACATAACTCCCAGGGCAGAAACCCGGTGTCACCTGACCCTCGGGAGAGGCTGGAATGAATGGTGCCCAGGCCGAGCGCGAAGGAGAAAGATGGAGAGCAGAGCCGAGCCCCTTGAGGGGTGAGGTTCTGCTCCCTGGAGGTCTTCAGACTGGAGACCGGCCATAGCAGAGGAATGAGGTCCAAACTGGCCCACCCAGGCCCAAGATGGCGAAGGGCCCACAACGCCACGCCACGGTGGGTGGGGGCACGGTACCTGCCTGCGGGGGGCCAGTTTAAGGGGAAGTGGAGAGAGACGGCAGAGCTGCCCTGGGGGCCCCGCGGCTTTTCCACATCGTGGCCTCTGCAGCTGGCACAGCACCTGGCCTGCAGCGGACAATCCCACCATCCTTCACGGTACAAGCCGGGTTCCCTGTGTTCAGGGCTCTGACCTGAAAACTACTGTGTGTCTCAGGTGCACATGTCACAAGTCGTCCCCTAACTATACCCAGAGCATCTTCCGAAAACTGCTTTCTTCCCGAGTGGCTCGAACACAGTGTGGGCCTTCCTATTACTGTCGGAGCAAACTGCCACAACCGAGCGTCCCGAATGACCAGAATGTATCTCGTGGTCTGGAGGTAGAGCGGCTCAGCGGGAAGGAAGGTGTGCACTGCCCATGTTCCTTCTGTCCTTTGGAGGCTCTGTGGGAGGGACGCTTCCTGGCTTTGTCAAGCTGCGAGAGGCCATGGTGGGGCTTGGCTCCTGGGCCTCCCCCACCCCCAGGCCATCTTCAGGGCCAGCAGCCCAGCATCTCTCTGGGTTTGTCCATCGTGACACCTCTGCTCATGGTCCAGAAAGGTTCTCAGCTGCTAACGGCTCACGTGAGGAGAACAGGTGCACATGGATAAGCCGGGATTATTCTCCCACCTCAGACTGTAAATCTGAATCCCACCTGCAAAGACCCTACTGTCACCACGGACAGCAACATACCACACTCGCTGGTTCACGGTACCGTGGAGAGCTTCAGGGAGCGTTATTCTCCCCACCACTGACATGAATCACGTTCACGTTCAAAATCTAAATGGCACATTCAGTTACCGAGCAAAATGCTGCTCTCCCGGCCCTGTCATCCACCACCCAGCTCTTCATTAACATTTCCTGATGTTTCTAACCAAGAACTCACGCCTAAACAAACATCAATATGCATTAATTTTGCACTTCTTGACACAACTGACCATACTATAATAGTGATCTGCACCCTGCTTTCATCAAGATATTTTCAAGATTGTCCTAGATCAGTATATAGAAGCATCTTTATTCTTTTTATGACTGCATACTATTCCACCTTGTGGCTGTATTATCAATGGATGAATCTAGTCTCCTACTGATGGGCATTAGGTTGTTTCTAATCTTGTGCCCTTACAAACAAAACTGAAATGAACAACTTTGTACAAATGCCATTTCTTGCATAAGCCTGGATGTTAGTAGTGTAAATTCATAGAAGTGCAAGTTCTGGGTCAAAAAGTATGTGCATTAAAATTTCCCAGATTTTGTTGAATTACCCTCCAAAGAGTTGAATCCCTTGACACACACCCTCCCCAGCCCAGCCATGTGTGGGTGTGAGATGGCAGTTCGTTATAGCCAAAAAGCCATGGCTCATGTCTTCTATATCTCCCAACGTGCTTATTCTGGGATGTACCTAGGAAGCCCTGCAGATCTCCACTGCTTACAATTCCCTGGACTCTGGAAAGCATGGGGCAGGGACTGGAGAGGAAGATGAAGCCAGCAGCCAGCACAGGGGGCCCCAATTCAAAGACTTTAGAAGGGCAGTAGCTGTAAGCATGTCCCTCAGCCAAACGGTTCCTCCAGACCACACAGTCCTGCTGCAGGCTTGCAAGCTCCCTGCTCCCTGTGGGGAGACACTGCCTCGCAGTCTAAAGGAGGGACTGACGTGTGACAGCCCAAAGTCCACGCCACGCACCTGTTAGGAAGACGCCTTCACCCTTTCCTTTACCCCTGGCTCTCAGGGGTAGCCTTGGGTAAGCCGTGCGCCCCAGCTGTCTATGCATCTTGACCAACTGCAGTACATTAAATCAGAGAGGCTGAGCAAAGTCCTGCAGAAGCCTGAAAGCAGGATGAAAACAGGAAGTGCTATGAAATAATCCTTTGCTTTCTCAGAGCTTGCAGTCTCTGACAGCCTTCCCATCCAGCAACTCTGGGCCCTCAAAGTCACCCGGGTAAGGACAGTTACACCCAATCCACTGAGGTGAAAACAGATGCAGACAGTTCCAGCCCAGAATCACAGAGTCAACGAGGACTGGACTGACAGTGTCCAGGCCCCCTGACTCCAAATAGCGTGCTGTTTACCACACCAAGACTCCCCCACTGCCTAACATCACAGCCTCTAGCTGTGCAGAAAGCCCTCCTCCTTCTTCATTGATTCCTTCATCAGTCCTTCCTGGGTTTGCTGATTGGCAAATGAGTTTCCCTATCTCTTTGTAACCAGGAGTGTTAGAGTGGTAGGTGGGCACAGTCTGTGTCTCACAGGAAACAGAGCTGCAGGTTCAGCTCAGCCTCGGACCTGCTGTTGGGCTGAAGGAGAGTTCCTGTGCCCCCAGATCCTCTGATTCTGTCTACCGCGGATGTTAAAACCACGAATGCCCTTGATACGGGCGTTTCCAGGAAATGCGCACAGGGCCTTTCTTGAGGAGCCAAACCCTTTCGTGACAACAAAGAGAGCAGGACAGAGCTGTCTGTGTTAAGGTCCAGGCACTCCATGCACAGTCCTCAGGATACCTCTGGGTCTCTACAGGTACACATGAGGAGCAGAATGGTTGCATGACTTGCCCACAGTCCTCACAGCTTGGAAGCGGTGAGGTTGGAATTGAGGCCGGGAAGTCAGGCCCACAGGGCCATCCCTGCATTTTGCATGAAAGCATGGGCAGGAGAGAGAGAGACGAGGACACCGTGTTTCCCCTTCTAAAAGGCTTCATTTCCACCTCAGACGCCTCCTGGGCCTTCCAAGTTCTCCTTCCGGATTTTCCTCCTGAATTTTGTGGAACAGAAGGCACTCAGCTGCTAGTGGCCTCCAGCCTCTGGCATCTCGGTCACATCATTCTACAAAAGCAGTGCTGTGGGGTTGCCCAGAGTGCACCTGTGTAACACACCTGTGGGGAATGCACCTGTGTAACACACCTGTGGGCAACGCTTGGCCTGCCACGTGGCCCACGGAAGCCGCTGGCACTCCTGCTGACATCCCATCCTCAACCTGAACACAATTAATGAATGCGCTCATAATGGCTTCCTGTCGGAGGCTGTCTGTGCACCGCATCTGAACACGGTTCTCACAGACAGACCATCCGGCCTGGAGAAAATTGACTTGGAAACCGGAAAATAGGGAGGTGATTAATTGCCGGCAAAAGGACTCACTGGCAATCTCCTTTTCAGACCCTCATCCTCAAATACAATTAGAATAGAGCTTCTCTTCCCTTATGGTTTTGGGGACATGTCTATCTAATAGACTCAGGAACAGGACTTGAGAGAGGCACTGTGTCCTGCCTCCCCCCTGCAAATCTCCCAGTCATTCCAGCCCCTCCCGGTCATTCAGCAGGAGGGGAGCAGGCTGGTGTCCCAGGGCAGCCTCCTCCTCAGTGTCTGCAGAAAGAAGCCAGGAGGGGGGCTAACTACCCTGGGTGCCAGGCACACTGATGGCCTTCTGCTTCCCTCACACCCAGGCCCTGGTCTCATGCCACTCAACCTTCTTAATGCCCAGGCCTCAGCAGGGGGATCCCCTTCACCACCTCTGTCTTCTTGCTGCCTCTCTGACTCCAAATGGGGGTACCCACCTCTGCCACACCTCGTCTTTCCCTGTCTCCAGCTCTGTCAACGTGTACCTGTCCCGCATCCCCTGCCCACTGGACCCTGGAGAAAACTCCCTTGAAGGTGACCCAGCAGAGTGCTCTGCTGGGTCATTAAGGTTACTTTCCTCTCTGAGCATCTCTGGTTTATAAAATGAGCCTCTTGGAGAAGAGGAAAAGGAAGTAATCCATAATTGTGAAATTTCAAGAACCACGGGGGAGTCATGGAGTGAGGCTCGGGGGAGGGAATCTGGGGACAGAGAAAGCTCTGGGATGCAGCCTTGAAATGATGTCGCACAGACGAGTCATGAGCTCCTACTGAAAATGTTTTTCAAAATACAGAAGAGTCCATTTCCAGATGTCGGCTCCAGGGAGCCAAGCCACTGTGGATCTGTTCCCTGTTCACACTAGACCCGCCTGCACTCCTCAGGCCTTTGCAGACCTTCCTTTATAAAGCCTTCGCTACTTCCTGCCCCTCCCAGGAAGCCCACGCCGTGGTTGGCTTCTCCACTCCCCTGCAGGCCTGCTCTGGTCTCCCGGCTGGCCCAGCCCGGGCCCTCTCCTCCAGCAGCACTGACGGCTCTGCACAGCTCTGTGGGGACGCCATGCCAGGCTATGTGTGCTGGCCACCCTCCCAGCCTCTCTGCTTTGGGAAGCCCCACCCCACCCTGCACACCGCCTCTCCCCAACTTCCCTGGTGTTCAGCCACCCTGACACTCTTCAGGTCTCGGGCACTTACCACCTCATATTCTCCTGACAGGGCTGAGTGGAGGCAAGTCCCCATCCTAGACGGTAGAAAGCTCCACCCACAGGCTAGAGCGCTAAGTCAGCAGGGCCTTCAGCAGCAGCACCTCCTGAGCCCCGCCCCAGAGCTCCTGAGTAGACACCCTGGCGGCGGAGCCCAGCACCCTGCTTTAGCCAGCTCAGCAGGCAGCTCTGATGCACCTCAAGTCTGAGAGCCACTGAGATACGGGGTCCTGATGCACCCTTGCCGGGTCTGCTGAACCAGGAAACAGTTGTCCAACTAGGAAAGGAGCCATCCCAGCTGCCCATTCTATTCTGTTGGACTCTTGAGGACCACAACGGTTCTAGAGAATCTCAAAGTGAATGAGCACAGAAAGTCTTCATGGTGACCTGATGTCAAGGCTGCAGCAAACAGCACAGAGCTGCAGCCCCCTCCAAAGAGCAGGCCTGTGCAGGGTCCCTCGCCTGTCCTGCTAACTGGGCGGTTGAATTATTCAGCAACCAATTAGAGCTCAACAATGTCCCTGTCTCCCAACCAAGTGATTTGCCCCTGTGTGGTAAGTGCTTTTCCCACACAAAGCGGGGCAGTATGTAGGAATGCTGCCTGGGGTAGCTCCTCCTCCATGGCCCCCACACCTTGCACAGCTTGCCGAGGCTCAGCCCGCATCTCACCTCCTGGGGAGAGCAGACCTGGGTGGGAGGCGAAGTCGAGACATGAATGAAGAGCCAGATCCCAGCACCAACCCAGACTGAGAAAATCAGATTTGCTGGGAGCAGCCTGGGAATCCAGGTGTTGAACAAGTCTCCCCAGCCATTAGCCTCACCACTGGGCATCTGAGGAACAATGGACAGGACAGCCACCCCCCATATCCTACAGATGAGTGACCTGAGGCTCACAGTGATGACCTTGCAGTTGCTGACCACCCACACATGGAGTTCTCGTCACCCTGTCGGCCCCACAACACTCATGGCCGGGGTCTCACTCCAGTTCCCAACACGCAAGATCCTGCGTGACCCTTCTGAATGGCCCCCAATCAGCCCCACTGAACTGGAAGTGGCTAGACATGCCGGGCCAGCCCTTGGTCAGCAGCCCCACTCTACCCCACAGGGCTGGGCACAAAAGAACCCTCGGCTAGCCCCAGACCACTTCACTCTCAGAAATGTATGCTCCGAGAAGGGTCTATTGGGTCACCAGACAGGAAGCCCTGAAACCCAGGGCAGGTCCTGCAGAGCAGTGAGGGAACACGCGCGCTCTGACAGAAGCAGCCAGTGCCTGGGAACAGGAGGGGCGGCCAGGCCCCAGCAGAGGCTGGGCCTGGGCTGGGGGCATTGTGAAGACACGCCAGCCCTCCTTGTTGATTTTGCTCAGAGACAACCCCAGGAGAAGCACCACAGGGCTGGGAAATGTGTCACTTCTGCACCTTTGCCTCTCCAGAGCCCTCATGCTGACACACAGAGAAGGCGACGACGAAACAAAGACGAGCACCAGAGACAAAGTAAACCTGCTCAGCCAGAGGTCCAGGGGACTCTCACCAAGTGCCCTGGTGGTACAGGACAGGGACAGACATCCTCAGGGACACAGAAGGTGACTGCCAAGCTGAGGGGCTGCTTGGGACGGCAGGACTGCGCTGGCATTCACCCCAGCCCAGTCAGTCAGACAGGCTCGCAGCAAGAAACAGCCACACTCCTGGCTCCAGGACAGCAAGGGTCTGCCATGCTTGCTTGACATGTCCACCCATCCCCCTCTTCACTCCGTCCTCTGCACGCGGGATTGGTCCTAAGACAATGGCGGACGGTGCGTGTTTGTCATGTGACACGCTTCTTCCAGGCCTGGAACCAGTCCCTGGGCCAGGCAGGGTGGGCTGGTTATGCTGCAGTATCAGCAGACTCTCCCGAATCTCAGAGCTCTGGACAGTGCAGGCTGTGGCAATGGGTGTGGGGCTTCTTTCTGAAGTCATGAAGATGTTTTAAAATCAGGCGGTTGTGAAAGGGACTCAGTTCCATTAATATACTAAAGAACAGTAAGTTGTGCACTTGAAAAGGGTGAACTTCATCTCCATGAGGCTGATCAGAACATGCCCGGGTTGATCTCTTCATCATGCCTGGCCTCTCGGGCTGCAGGCCCATGGGGGTATGGCCTGTCAGAGTCACCCAGGACACTGGGTGCCCAGGAACGCTTCCAGCTGTCCTGTGGGCTCCAGAGGGCTTTGCACTGGAACCTGGAAGTGAAATTCCCACTCCACTCAACAACTGGCTGGGCAGGTCCCCAGCCCATGACAAGGGGTGGAGGAAGGACATTTCTGCTAAGGGTAGGAAGACGAGAGCTGACAAAGTGCCCTGAAGATCTCCACCCCACCAACACATGCACAGACCCCAGATCTGGCGCCTGACATTTCTCCATTAATGCTTTGTCACTTTTGCTTTCCTGGGAGAAGCCAAACTTTCTCCTTTTATTTGTTATTTGCTCCTTGGAATGAAGAAGAACTTTCCAGGACAGTCTCAGATAGAAGAAGCCATGAAGATAACCAAAACATTTAGGGAACCTTATTACCATATGTAACAGTGCCACCTTGTACTACGTAACAGTACTCAAATAGGTAACAGAACACCAACAGGTGTACTAGGAAGTGAAAGCGTTTATAGTAGTGACAACATGACAGATACCACGAGCCACTCTGGGAGAGAGGCAGGTAGACCAGTAGAATGTACAAAGGGACGTTTTAGGGATGAGTGTAACACCCGCAGGGCCTTCCACCAGATCACGAACAGATCAAGAAGCTGAAAGCCCATCAAAACACTAGCCATGTTAGGTTTGTGACTTCAACAAGCTGTCCTTCTCCTTTTGCCCAAAAAGAGAAAGCTGGGCGAGAACCTGGAAAAGAAGTCATGGTGCCCCGAAACAGGAACCAGAAGTCAGGCGCCGAGGCCAGGGTGGGTGGGGGCAGTGCAGGGGTGGAGGGGGAGAGGAGAGGCCAAGTCCAGGGGTGCTTACCAGGGGTGGGGGCCTGGGAGACCTCAGACCCAGGAAAAGAACCCAGAGGAGCTTCCAGGGCATCAGGGTTTCTCCCGGGCTCAGAGCTGCTGGGTTCTGGCCACTTCCACAGGCCCGGCCACAGCGTTCTAGGATGTGTGAGAATCTAGAACTGCTCATGAGTGGAGCCTTTAGGAAGGAGGCTACCTGATATGTGCCAAGCTGAGAACACTGTGGGGTCTGGAAAAATCAGCCCTCACTGTGCCTCAGCAATGACTCCCAGAGCTACTTCACGGCACTGAGCCACGGGAACCCAGTGAAGCTCCGTGGATCTTTATGTGGATCTTTCCTTCAAGTCTCGTTTGCAAACTGATCTATGTGATCCGATTCTGCAAACATCTGTTGAGTTCCAACTCTGTAGATCTGAGGGGAAGGCACGAAGGACAGAGCAGCAGGCCTGGACCTTCCATCTGTGAGCTCGCGGGTCCTGAGCAAAGGCAGCTAGAAAGCAGAGCAGCGGAGGCACAGGGCCAGGCAGGAGAGACCAACTCCCTGGGGACGGAGCCCAGGCATGAGGGGAAGTTCCCGGGGAGGTGCCACTTGAGCTGGGCTTTATAAAATGACATTCCCCCAGCATAAGCTTGGGGTGTTGGGGTCAAAGAGGGCTTTAGGGAGGAGTTATGGCATGTGGAAAGTCCCAGAGCCACGACACATCTGATAGATCTAAGGAAGGACGTGAAGGTGAGAGGAAGAGTTGGAGGTGCTGGCACTGGCCAGAGCAATAAAGCTTGGCACTGGACTTGACCCTGGAGGACAGGGGAGCCAGGGGTCAGCTCAGGACACCATGAGAGGCTGGATCCACAGCCTGAGCGAGAGATGAAGGACTGAACCAAGGTAGTGGCATGGTGGGCCCTGAGGGAAGTCCACAGCTTTGAGAAGAATTTAGGACGTAGGATCCCTAAGACCAGGTAACTGGTCAAAGGAGGGAAAGGAGAGGGGAGAGAAGGACATGGAGGAGCCCGAGAGAGTGGCCCATCAGGCACACAGCACAGACCCAGGTAGGTAAGACAGGGCAGCCGGTGTCCATGGGCGGTGGGGGAAGGAGGTGAGAAGAGGGAGGACTCCTCACAGGTCACGGGTCCCAGGAGCCTGACTGTGAGGCACAGCCAGAGGTGGGAACCAGAGGGACCAGGGGAGCAAGGTTTTCTGGGGGGCTGAAATGAGCATGTTCCGTGCTAGGGGAAGGAGCCCATGGAGAGAGATGGGCGTTGAAGGTGGGGAAGCAGGATGGATCAAGTCTGGAATGCACACCGTGGGGAGCCAGGGCAGGGAACCAGGAACTGGGGGCCTCTGGTCTTCCTGTGCCTCATAAAACTCACAGGAGATGGTCTCCAGAGAATCCCAGCGGACAGAGCACAGGATGGTTTCCATGAGTGTGGAAGGCTTGGCTTCTCAAAATGTTCCCGGGCAGGACCTCACCTGTGCCCCACAGTGACCCCCACTTGACAGGTGGGGAAGCTGAGTTCTGGGGACATAGGCAGCCTCCCGGAGTCACAGGGCGGGTGCCACTGGACGGGCCTTGGCGCCCAGTCTCTGGGGCTCAGGGTCTGCTGTCGCTCTGCCTCCTGGCTCCCCAGTGCGACTCAATTCTCAGATCCCAGAGGACGCCATGCCGGCTCACCCCACCGTCCACACTAGGCACAGACGGGTGGCCCTCCGTTTATCTCATTTAACAGTGCCGAAAGCACCCGAATCTGGCCTGGAACAAGCCGCGTGCTAAACATGCTTCTGGAATACCTTTCCAGGCCCGCGTGCTGCCTGGGACTCTGAAGGACCGTCTCTCCTGACGGTGGTCTCCACAGGTGTCCTGTGGCTAAAGCGGGGGCTCCACCTGGGGCACGCTGGAATCCTCGGACGCCTTTAATGACATCCCTAGGACAGGCCACGCCCCCGCACAAGATGGGCACCCTTGGGGCAGGTCCCGGCACCAGGGGCATCCAAACTGCTTGGCTTCACAGAGGGGCCCAGAGCCCAGGGAGGAGGACAAGACCCCCGGAAGGCTCACGGGGCAGGCCAGGGAGAGGAAGGGGCGCGAGGCTGTGCGAACACCGCGGGCCTGCTGAGCTAGCGAGCCAGCCCCGGAGCCCAGGCGGGAACAGGGAGGGGTCGTCTCCCCCGAGGAGTGGCAGCTCACCCCGCCGGGAATCTTGTGCCCGGGACGTGCTCCGGTGTCTCCTTCCCAGCTGCTCTGCCGCAGGGACTCCTCCATGGCTCTCCTCTTGCAGATGAAGTCATGGGGGCTTGGAGGTGTGAAGCGCCAGCCCCAAGGTTTGGTCACCCTTTGGGAACTGGGGGGCCAGACTCCACTGCCAGAGAGGAACATCTGCAACAGAGGCGTCTCTGGTCTCTCCCCATCGCCAAGGTCTGCCATGCCTGGGGCCGTTTCCAGGTGGCTTGCCTGCCCGCAAAGCCACAGGGAACTCCTAGATGTGAGTATGCCTGTTTCTCCCCAGAGACTCGGGACAACATGCCTCCTGGTCCACTGTGGCTGGATGTCTGTGGACATCCTAACCCCCACTGTGGTGGGGTTCAGAGGCAGCGCCTGGGACACTGAGGACATGAGGGCAGTACCCTCATGAGTGGGGTAGCACCTGTACAAGGGGCTGACCAGACCCAAGTTCTCCCTTCCACTGCGTGAGGACAGTTAGAAGGCACCATCTATAAATCAAAAAGTAGGCCCTGGCCAGAGACCAAATCTGCCTTGGTCTTGACTTCTCAGTCTCCAGAACTGTGGAAAAGAAATTTCTGGTGTTTATAAGCCACCCGGTCTCTGGTATATTGTTATAGAAACCGGAAACAGACTAAGATGGAGCCCAATGTGCCTGAAAGAGAGCTAGGCTCAGAGAGGCTGATCACTGTCACTGCTGCTGTGTTGATTCTGCGCAAATTTGATACTCGAGGGAGTGGAGGATGCTGGGGTCTAGAGCATTCTGATGGTGCTTCTGCAGAAGGCTGGCCCTTTAAGAACTAATGCAGTGGAAGGGCGGGTGCCATCCACAAGGAGGACAGAAGATGAGAATCCCCAGAGTTGGAATTTGGACATTAATGCACTGTCGGGGAGCCACGAAGCGCGAGGCCCAGCCCCAGCCCGAGCCCCCTCCATTCCTGCTGCTGCCGTAAGATGGACCACGTTATTAAAGAAAATACCCCACAGGAACCCAAACCAAACAACTCCAGGCAACACGAGTTCAGGGAACCTTCGGCTCTATCTCCAAGGCAATTGAAAAGAGCTCAAAACAGATTAAAATGCGAGATGAATTTTGAAGCCTGGGAATGAGATAAAATGAATCCTGTGACTGAGGGGCCAATATGATTATTTCATTATTTGGTTAGAAAGTTAAAATGTGCAGGAAATGTCAGCTGCTTTCCCGAGACACAGGGAGGCGAGGGACAGTACCACTGCTGGACGTATATTCTCCTAATATTAAACAACAGATTCACCCCTGCCTTGGTTTTAATCAGAAACCCCACCCCGGTGGGGCCACCTGCCCTCCTGGCCACCTGCAGGAGATCTTTTAAAGTCACACATTCTGCCCTCACCACGCACCCCTCCCCACGAAGCACATCTGTCTTTTTAAAGAACACCCCCCCCTCGCCAATAAAATGAGATGCCACGGCCAAACCTGACCCAGAGAAAGCCCCGCCTCCAGCTGCCCCCCACAGCTCCCCCTTCCTTTCCTGCTGGGGTCATTCTTGTCAGGGTGATTCCCCTCTCACACCTGCCCAGTGTCCACGTCCCCACCTCCATGTCCACATGCAGGTGGCCGCTCAGCCATTTATGAAAAGGGTCTTACGTGCCAACTTGCAGGCCACCAGGGGTGCTGGAGCCCAGAGGCTGCAAGGTCAAGTTTGTGCCCTTGGAGCTGACGGCCTCACAGAGCCGGGTGGTCCAGCCTCAGCATAGGCATTTAGCCTTGAACCTAAGACGGGGATGTAGGAAAAGCAGCAGGAGGGGAGAGTTACAAGCAGGTGACGCCGAGGGTGATGAGTTGAGAGAGAGGGGGTCCCGCCTGGCCCACTGCCCGTGTGCCAAAAGCCACTCCATCCAAGACTTTCCTGCCACCCGGGGAACAAAGTGGGGGGAGCAGCAAAGGTGCGCCTCTTTAGGTGACCCGGTGGGGGCCAGCAAAGCCTTGCAGTGTTGGAAAGACCGTGCTCCCCCAGCACCTGGCCAGGGAGGAACAGGGAGGGAACCTGGGTTCTAGGGGACAAAATGCTGATTGTAACCACTCTGGGGTGCCTGCTCGCCCAGACACCCCATCTTGCAGGACCAGCAGGGAGGCCTCTTTTCTCTGTACCTCTGCCTCTCCATCCACTCTCTGGGTGTGGGAGGCCTGTGTGCTTCTCACCCAGGCACGGGGAATGAGGGAGGGAGGCACCAGATGAGGCCAGCCAGTCCGCAGGAACGCTGAGGCTGGAGTGGAGGGCGTGGGGCGTGTCTTCCTAGAGGAGGCGCCTGCCATGGGGTGACCTTGAGGGCTGGGGCTTGGCGTCTGCAGGGAGAGTACAGGAAGTCCAGGCGGGAGCATGGAAGTAAGCCAAGGCCCCTGCCAGGAGGTGCCACCCAGACCCGAGGGACACGGATGAGACAAGTCAGACTGGCGTGAAGAGACCAGATGGGAAGTGAGGGCTAACGAGGAGGCTGGAGATCAGACGGATGGGGACTCCCGGAGTTAAGTCTTCTAAGTAAGTACATCCACAAATGTGCAAGAGCAAAGCTCCGAAGGCCAGGGGCCGAAGCTCATGCAGGGCCCTGGACACACAAGTCACCACCTCCTCCTTGTCCCCAGTTGTCCTATTTCCCTCCTCACAGGCGACCAGTGTGATATGACTTTCCTTTATCCTCTGAGAAACAATTCATTCATGTATGAGTAAATACGTATCTCTTCTATCTTTCATGAACAAACAGTAGCTTACCAAATACACCATTCTGCCATTTTCCATTTAATTATAAGTACTGTAAATCAATAGTTCCCAAATAGGAACGTGCATGAAAAATAACCTGGCCAGCTAGCTAAGATACAGATTGCTGGGTCCACCCTATAGTCTCTGATTCAGGAGGTCTGAGGTGGGGCCAAGGACACGCACTCACAACAAGTTTCCAGGTGATGTGGATGCTACTGGTTCAGGGACCACACTGTGGGAACCGCTGGCATAGATCATGCTACATAGATCTACAAAGAGCTGTGTTTATTCATGTTCAGGGCTGTGTAGTATGCCACCATGTGGGTGTATAGTAATGTGTTCAACCAGCCTCTCCATTTTCCAATTGTTTCCAATCTTTTGCTGTTTCAAACAGTTCTGCAGGGGTTTACACTTGTGCATTTGTTGTTTCAGTCAGAGGAAAGAGGGCTCTGGGAGAAAGCTGGGAATGTGCTCAGGCAATTTTGACAGATACTTCCAGACCATATATAAGGAATTTTGAATTTTAACTAATGCAGGCTTTTGAGCAGAAGACTGATCAGAGACACACTTTAGGAAAATAAATCTAGCTCCACGGTGACGTGTGAACTAGAGTGGAGGGAGTCTAAGGGGCAATGACCACCACAGTACAGACTAAGGGTGCCCCATGAGCCCTGCCCCTGGTGTCCACACCTAGGGATCCCCTCTCTTTGAGTGTGGATGGGACCTGAGACTGACTTCTGACCAGTTCATAGGGCAAAGGTGGCGGAGGCTCACACCTGTGCCTGCACTATGCTGTGCCAGCAGACCGACACTCAAGGCTACCTTTCCACCTTTGAAGAAGCAAGCTGCCACAAACCCTACCACACAGGAACTGCTGTGACTGTGACCACGACTGGGAAAGCAGGTCTTCCCCTCTGAACCTTCACATGAGGACTGGCTCTGGCACCTGGACGGCGGCCTCATGAAAGACCCTGAAGCTCAGGGCCAGCCATGCCTCGCCGGGACTCCTGCCCAAAGAAATCAGAGTTCTGTGAGATGATAAGTGTAGATCACTTCAAGCAACTAGGTTTGTGGGGATTTGAGGCAGTGGCAGATAATGAAAATGAACATTGAGGGATGTTCAAAGACAGATCATCCTAAGGAAGGCCTGAAATGAACAAGGGTCGGGGAAGAAGAGGGGAAGGCAGAAAGGGAGGATTTGGAAGCTATTTCAGAAGGCTGGCTGCATGCTCCTGAGGCCAGAACTCAGGGTGCTCAGAGACAGGGAGAACGGATGCCCTAGCTCCTCATCCCCCTCTAAACGTGTCCCTCCCCTTGCAGGTGGCTCTCAAATTACCCCAACACAGCCTCCCCAGGCCACCAGCTGCCACCTGCAATTTCTGGCAAGTCGGGTAAGTTCCCACCCAGAGAAGACCCACCATAAATCAAGGCGGCATTTCAAACAAGTGAAGAAAAGATAGACTATTCAGCTTAATGTGTCGAAACAACTCAGGAATCGTGTGAAAACCAAAAATGGATCACAAGTATCGGAGACTAAAACAAAAACAAAATTGTAAAAAGAATTAGAAGAAAAATTTAGGAAAATGTTTACAATCATCTTCAAGTAGGAAGGACTTTCAAAGCATGACCCAAACAATGTCATTTAAAAAAAGTACATCTGAGTTCGAAATTTGTAAAATATTTAATGTTAGGAAATAAAATCAAAAGATAAATGTCAAAATAGGGGGAAAATATTTGCAACATATGCCAGGCTGAGTGGCACATTAGTGTATCGTTAGCTACCAGTCAGACTGAGGCAGGAGGATTTTAAGTGTGGGTCCAGCCCTGGTAACTTAGTGAGACGATGACTCAGAGAAAAGTTGTTGGTTTTTTTTAATTTTGTTTTTTTAGTTGTAGATGGACACAACATCGTTATTTTATTTATTTGTTGGTTGGTTGGTTTGTTTTTATGTGGTGCTGAGGATCAAACCCAGTGCCTCACACATGCTAGGAAAGTACTCTGAGCCACAACCCCAGTCCCAAAGTAAAGTTTTGCAAAAAGGACTAGGAATGTAGCTCAGTGATAGTGCCCCCAGGTTCAGTTTCCAATACCAGGAATGGGGAAACATGTAGGTGTATGTTTATATATATATACATTTATATATATTTATATTTGTGTGTGTGTGTGTGTGTGTGTGTGTGTGTGTATATACATACAGGCAATATATATGGCAGGCACAGAGTTAATTTTCTTACTACATAAATAACATATGTACAAACAGGTGCAAGTCAATAATAAATGTCAACAAGCCAACAGAGAAATGTACCATAAAGGAGAAACTGTCAGTACTCCCCAAACAGGAATCACATGCATTTTCAACATCTGAAATGATGCTCATCTTCACAGTACAGGAAATGCAAATTAAGACTATAGACAGATTCAACTTTTCATATATCAGGTTAACAACCATCAATAAGCTGTAAAATACATGGTGCTTATTGAACTAGAGTGGGTGTAAACACCCTACGTATGGTTGGTGGAAGTTTAAATTGGTCCCACTACTGTGTATGGGAAAAAGAACACACACAAACACATGGACACATACATGTACAAAAATATGAACTCTCTTGAGGACACACAGCACATGTGCCAGAGGCTAACTCTGGTAGATGAATTATATGACTGCTCCTCATGTGCAGGAGAAGAAAGGAGACTTTTCACTCTTTCCCTTTTTAAAAATTTTCCCTAAAATATGTATGACATTGTCAACAATTTTTAAAAATAATCAAGAAAAGGAAGTAGAGAGGATTTCCGATTCTAGGGAAATGGAGTAGAGTTGCTTTTCCCAATTCCTTCCCCTAAGTACAAACAGCCCCTCTGACTATTACGCATAAAGTAAACATAAGAAGACTCTGAAAGGTAAAGGGAAAAAAAGCAACCAGCAAGGAACCTTGGAATCTGAGGAATGACAGGATTCTAAGTTTCCTGAACCTTCCTTTGGCTTCATGTATCCCAGATTTGGAACTGAAGATGTCAGAAATCTGCAAATACCAATGGACACAGATAACAAAAATTCCAACAAAAGCCTGCTCTCTCTAGCCAAAGGACTAGGAGTAGGACAGCCTAAGAAGACAAAACTTATAAACAAGAACTGTTCTACTCCAGCCAAACACCACAGAGAAAACTGCATCCCCACTTTGTGGTCAGCAAAACGGGAGCTTAGACTTCCATACCATCTGGCAGTAATGAGGCAGTGCCCCAGCCTCCCTACTGCAGTATGTAAAAAAAAATCCAGTTAAAGTAAAAGATCTAAGTAAGATCCAGAGTGCAAAATATAATATCCAAGATGTCCAGGTTTCAATTAAAAATCACTTACCATGCCATGAACCAGAAAGATCTCAAACTGAATGGAAAAATTTAATCAATAGATAGCAACTGCAAGATAACAGAGATATTAGAATTATCTGACAAAGATATTGAAGCAGCCATTACAAATGACTAAATAAGTAATTATGAACATGTTTGAAACCAATGTGGGTCAGGGAGACAGGAAAAAAAGAAGTCCAGCAAAAAAAAAAAAAAAAAGATAAAAAAGAAGTAAAAGATATAAAGATCAAATGGAAACTTCAGAGAAGCAGATTGGAGGTGGTAGAGAGTGAAGCATGAGAAATCTGTGGCACCAAAACAAAAGATTTAACATTCCTGTTGGTGGAGTCACAGAAGGACTGGAGAAAGGGCAGGGTTGAAAAAAATTCTAAATCATTGAAAACCTTCCAAACTTGGAAACACATGTAAACTCAAGAAGCTAAGTGAACCTCAAACAGAAAAATTCCAAAGAAATCTCATGTCAAGACAAAAGTCATGTTCTGAAAACTCAAGACAAAAGAAAAAAACCCTGAATGAAACCAGAGAGACAACAGATTTCTCATCAGACACCATGGAGGAAAGAAGGAAATGGTACCACATTTTTCAAGTGCAAAAGGAAAGAAAACAATTATCAACCCCAAATCCTATAACCAGTAAAAAAAATCCTTTAGGAATGAAGGAGAAATCAAGTCATTCTATGATGAAGGCAAAAATAGGAGAATTTGTCACCAATAGACCTACCCCAAAAGTAAGAATAAAGGAAGTTCTTGAAACTGAAAAGAAGGAACCTTGGAACATCTAGAAGGAAGAAACATGGTGAACAAAAGAACAGGAAAATACAGGAACTTTATTTCTCTTCCCAAGTTTCTAAATTGTATTTGACAACTGAAGCAAAAAATACTGTCTGATGTGGTTCTACATTTATATAGAAAAATATTTAAGACAATTACATAATAAACAGGTGGAGGGTAAAAAGAAATAAAGGGAGGTAAAGTTTCTACACTTCACTCAAATTAGCAAAATGATAACATCAATAAATTGTGAAAAGTCACATATACATAATATGTACAGAACCACTAAAAATGATACAAAAATAGACAAAGTGGAATGCTAAAAAATGTTTTAGTAACTCACAAGTGGGCAGGAAACAAAAATGAAAGTTATAGAAAATAACCAAAAAATAAAAAATGAAGTTAAAATAGTTAAGTAATAGAAAAACAGTTAAGTCCTAACATATTAATAATTATACTAGATGTCAATGATGTAAAGACACCAATGCTGGTTACAAGAAACTCACTTCAAATAAAGTGATATAAGCAGGTTGAGAGTAAGAGAATAAAAAAGTTATATCATATAAACATGAAACAAAAGAAGGCAGGAGTAGTTATATCAATATGAGATAGACTTCAGAGCAAAGAAATTCTCAGAAATGAAAAGGAATATTATATAATAATTAAAAAGTTACTCCACCAAGACATAGGAATCATAAATGTGTATGCGCCAAACAATATAGCTGCAAAATATGTGACACAGAAATGACAGAACCAAAAGTAGAAAGAGACAAAGTCCCACAATTGTATTTGTGGACTTTAATGCTCCTCTTTCAACAACTGATGAAACACTGGACAACTAGCAAGGATATAAAATACTCCATGATGGCATCAACCAATGGAATCTAATCAACATTTATAGAACAGTTGACCCAACAATAGTAGAAGACACATTATTCTTGAGTACCTGAAGAACACCTGTCAAAGTAGACCATATCCTGGCCATAAACAAACCTTGATGAATTGAAAAGAATTTCAATCATACAGTTTTCTGACTTCCATGGAATAAAACAAACTAGAAATCAATAATAGCAAGATAAGAGGAAAATCCCAAACATATGGAAATAAATCAACAAATTTCTTCAGATGTCCTTCAGTGGTTGAATGATTCATCTGACTATGCTACATCCATACCATGGAGTAATACTCAACAAGAAAAAGGAACGAACTATTGAAACGTGCTCCCACCTGGATGAATCTGCACAGAATTATGCCAAGAAAAATATCCAATCCCCAAACGTTAGTTACTGTATTATTTCCTTTGCATCCCATTCTTGAAGTGACAAAAGTACAGACAAGAATAGCAGAATAATGACTTGTAAGGGTTAAGGAGAAAATGAAGGTGGGGGAAGGAGGTGTAGGTACAGAAGGATAGTAGGAAGAAGTCCTCATAGTGATGGAAATGCTCTGTATCTTGACTACATCAGCGTCGATACACACAGTCCCCGAACTGATGATCATCCAACTCACAATTTTTCAACTTCATGATGGAGTGAAAGTGGCACATGTTCAGGAGAAACTGAAGCTCAAATTTTGAATTCCTGTGTTTTCCTGAGCTAGCAATATGCCACACAACACTCTCCTGAGACACTGGGCAATGAGATAGCTCCCAGTCGACCCCACCATTACAAGTGGGAACATCTGACACCACAGTGTATTGTGTTACCAACCCAAGGTATCTTCTAGGTTATGTGTTTAAATGCACCGTCAACTACAATATTTGCGACTTACAGTGGGTTTGTTGCTGTGTAATCCCATCATCAGCCTATATCCAGATAGTGACACTGAGCTGTAGGTTTATAAGATATTGCCTTTGGGGGAGAACTAGGTGAAGGGGATAGAGGATCCCTCTATATTGTTTTTCACAATTGCCTGAAAATCTGTGGTCATCTTAAAGTAAAGGGGTTAATTAAGAGAAAGTACAGAATCCCTCTGAGACGTGTTGATCAAGATAACAGTGCCAACACACACACACACACACACACACACACACAGCAACACCTGGCATGTAGGCACCATTTAAGTTTGTACTGATGTTTATGCCTGATGTGACTTTTTTGCCTCTCCCAGGAGAGGCCTCATCCAGCTCCTGTGAAGTCAGAGGAAACACCTCTGACACTTTTCCTTTGGCCTCTTGAGACTCTTCCAAGGCTTGGCTCAGGAAAAAGGATTACATTTTTAATAGAAATCCAGAACCCACCAGGAAGGGAAGAGCAGGTGAGTGGCAGCAGGTGATCCATGCTATACCAGAGGGAGGCCATGAAGCCCCTGCACTTAAATGTAAAGGGGGTCTGTATGTGGCACATGGAACTGTGCATGTCAAATGGTTTTCTGGAGTGGTGGTCCGTGGTTTTCACCCTTTTCTCAAAGAAGTTCATTTCCAGCAGAAGAGGAGGAAGCCCACACCAAGTACCCACAACCCATGGTATCTGCAGCCCCAGGAAAAACTGATGAGCTCTGTCAGGCTGCAGTCCACCTTCAAGAAATTCCCCAGAAGCCTCTAGGTATTTCATCCCTATTTGGAAAAGCACTGTTATTTTTTGTTGTTGTTCTTCTTCTTTTTAGTTCTACATGACAGTAGAATGTATTCTGACATATCACACATACATGGAGTATAACTTCCTGTTCTTGTGTGTATTCATGATGTGGAGTTACGCTGGTTATGTAATCATATATGAACAGAGGAAAGTTATGTCTGATTCATTCTACTGTCTTCCCCATTTCCATGCCCCCTTCCTTCCCCCATTCCTCCTGTTCAATCCGGTAAACCTCCACCACTCCTCCCCAACACCACCCCACCTATTGTGAGTCAGCATCCACATATCAGAAAGAACATTTGGCCTTTGATTTGGGGGAATTAGCTTATTTCACTTGGTATGATAGACTCCAGTTCCATCCATGTACAGGCAAATGCCATAATTTCATTTTTCTTTAGAGCTGAGTAATATTTCATTGTGTACACGTACCACATTTTATTTATCCATTCATCCATTGAAGGGCACCTAGGTTGGTTCCATAGTTATTGTGAATTGAGCTGCTCTGAACATCAACGTGATTGCATTACTATAGTATGTTGATTTTAAGTCCTTTAGGAGGAGTGGGATAGCTGGGTCAAATGATGTTTCCATTCCAAGTTTTCTGAGGAATCTCCATACTGCTCTTCAGAGCAGTTGCACCAATTTGTGTTCCCACCAGCAACGTATGAGTGATTTTTCTGCCCATATCCTCACCAACATTTATTGTTACTTGAATTCTTGATCATTTCCATTCTGACTGGAATGAGATAAAATCTCAGTGTAGTTTTATTTCACATTTCTCTAATTGCTAGAGATGTTGAACATTTTTTCATGTATTTTTTGACCATTCGTATTTCTTCTTCTGTGAAGTGTCCGTTCAGTTCATTTGTTGACGGGGTTATTCGTTTTCCTGGTGTTCAGTTGGAAGAGCACTGCTCCACCAACTGGATGCTAAGCCTGTCTGTCTCCATTCCGTGCAATGGCAGTGTCAAGTCTGAAGACCATCTTACTGAAGAACCTGTTCACGTAACTCCTGACTTACAAAAGGGACACCCAGGCCCACAGACGGAAGATGACTTTCTGAGACAGTCCCAAAATATAAATTAGATCTCAGGTCTCCTCCCAGCTGCTAGCTTTGTGACCCTCATACCTGAGTTTGGCTTCAGAGCCTGACAGAGGGCAGGGCCACCAGAAGGGCAAGCTGGACAGGAGGACTTCCCTCCCCAAGGTGTTATCAGCGGATGGCGGCAGTGGAAGCAAAGCTAGGCCCAGGGTTAAGATGAGCACAGACATGCAGCAGTTGATGAGCAAGAACCTCCTCTGAAGATGCCTGACGGTCCTGATGGGCAGCTTTCGCTACTCCTAAGACACAGGTGACAAAGACTGTAGGAACACTGGAGAGATTTTATTGCCTTGGGAGACAGGCCATTGAATGCCACTGTTGCTGGGGACATTTCCATCCGGTCCTTCTTTCTGATCCCCTTCATTCTCGCAGCTTCCAATGGCCTACTAAGTGCTAAGCTCACAGGGTTCCTGAGATGTGGTCAGCCCAGCCCAGGCTCACTGGGCCCCTGACTGCCCACTGGATGCCCTTCATCACCGCTGTCTTTCAGAGTGCTCTCCTCCCTTGATGCATCACCGTCACCTGCTTGTGGTCTGGAGAGACTCTGGAGCAGGAGGCGTGCTCCCACGGGGCAGCCGGAAGAGCCTCTGCCTGGCCTCTCTGCCTCCACTCTTGAAGCCCTTTAATCTCCTCATCAGCCACTGCCAAAGTGAACCTCTGATATCCCACCAGACCACATTATTTTTCTGATTCACATCCTTCCTGGCAGTAACCGTTGACTAGAGCTCTCCAAACACGCATGTGTCCCCTGCCCCTGACATTTCCCAGCCTCCATTGCAGTCAGCCATGTGACTGGCTCTCAGTGGAACTATGTCACTTCTAGGCTGAGGGAGTTAAAAGCTGGTGTTCCTTCTCCATCTTTCTCTTTCTTCCCACTGAGATTGGGAGGTTTCATCAGACTTCACAGGGATGAAAGTAAAGTTTTATTGGGGTTAAGTCATTAAGGTGTTAGGAGCTGCTTATTGGAGAGTTTGCCATGATTGACTAATTGTTCAGTGGCTCCCTATGGCCCTCAGCATGGTCCTGCTTAATGCCTTATGGCCTGGCCCAGCCTCCCTCTCTGACCGGCCTCCTGGCCCTGTCTCTCAGCTCTTCTCTAAACACATTCTGTTGATAACCACAATTCCATCATATCTACAGGTCGTGGAAGGGCCTTAGCCCCTCCCCAGACTAAGAGTCCCTCTCCACTTAGGATGTCCTTGTCCTCTCTACTCTCTTCTCTTCTATCCTCTCAGCAAACTGTTCATGGTATGATTCCCAGCTCAAATGTCCCCAACCTGGCCTCCCTGCACTAGGCAGGGCCTTCCTCCTGAGCAGAGGCACCCCCTCTATAGCTCCAGGAGCACTCTTGCTCACACTGCATCTTATCACTGGGATTTCTCTCTTCTGTGTCACCCACTGGACTGTGAACTCCACACGAGTAAGGGCAGTGCTTTCCTCTGCCTCCCCAGAACCCTCCTCAGATCTGGTTCCTAGGAGATGTCCTGGGATGTTTAATGACCACACAAATAGAGCCCACTAGAAAATCCTCCTGAGGAAAGCCACATCTGCTTGACAGAGAGTAGCAGTCAAGTTGCAGGACTCTCCACGAAAGAGAAGGCTAGGGTGAAGAACTAAACAACCCATCATCACTGGTTTTGGAAATAGCTCTATGTCGGAGCCCACAGGCCAAATCTGTCCATCTTTGTCCCCACCAGCTGCATGGTCCTGGGTGAAGCAGTCCCTCCTCCATTATCTCTGGGGTCATCTGCAGTACCAAATGACATAGTTCTGAGCACTGCCAAGGCACTCTGCCATGCTCTCTGCTCTTCCGTTGCCTCCACTCAGAGTTCTTGGACCCCTTCCTGGGACCCCCACTTGTTTAACTAAAATCTGATAAGGTGCTAACCAACCAAGGACTGGCTTCACTTCCATTCTACCTTAATATGGGACCACTGAAGCCCCAAAGGAAGAGGATCATGGGGGATTTCAGGCACATGACAGGCAGTGGGTAGACATGGGGTGAGGGATAAGGGGCTCCCTGGAGACACACCTTCCCTGCACTGCCCCCCATCCCATGGCAGAGGCAGGAGCTGCTAGATTGGCTAGGCCCCAGCAGACAGCAGTGGGGGGGGGGGGGTGCTGCCCTGAAAGAGTTAATATTGGTGGAATATCCCGAGGGGGAGACCCAACTCCTCATTCCTCATTCCATGGTTTCTTTTATCTGGTATTTCTGGGCAAGACAATGAGCAGGCAGACTGGAAAGTTACAGGCCAGGGTTGCCAATCCCTGCCAAAAATGCAGCAGAGTGGGCTGGAAGGAAGCTGGAGGGAGACTTGAGCCTCTTTAATTTCCTCCTCTGTTTTGCTCTGTGTGCACTCCCCGGCCCCACCCCCCATCTGTTGCTTTTTGCCCTTGTGCTCTTCTTACTCCAAAGGAGCACCCTTTCCATCTCGGGTGCAGAAGCCCATGGGCAGTCTCTCCTGCCTGCTGTGCAAGCCACCTTTGGTAAGGCTCCAGCCCTACCTTGAGAAGCAGGGGTCACGGCACACCCAAGATCCACCAGGAAACCAATCCCCAGGCCAGGTGGAAAGACAGGGCCAAGAAGGGCGGGTAGGTCTGTGTTTCTCTCCCCTTACGCTGGAGTCATGACACAACAGGAAGCAATACTGGACCGATGGTGGGTGGGAGAGAACTTCCAAACTCCCTGCCCTCCCTAAGACAAGGGGCTCTCAGAATGCTCTGTGTCCACTCACAGTGCCCCACCCTTGCCCAGAAGCTTTGAGACCTCAGCTCTCCAGGACCTACCTGTGCAATGTACATATACAACACATGCAGGTAAGTGCAGAGGAGGGATAGGAGGTCCGAACTGAAATCCTGTCTGTCAGGGTCAGTCAGTTAACCACATGGAGCCTCACCTCCTCCTCTTCCAGCTGGGGACAACGTGCACGACTCAGGGAGGATCAAAGCAACACTCCCGCTCCAGGACTTGGATGCAAAAAATTCCTTCCTGGATCCTGGCAACCAGTTGTCATTTAGAATTGATGGGCTAGGAACCAGAAGGCTTGGCTTTGGGTCCTAGTTCCACCCTCAACTAGCTTTGTGAACTTAGGCAAGTCCTGCACCCTCTGAGTTTGTCTTTCTGTCTCCCAATCTTTAGGAACAGAGCTTCTCCCACTGCAGGAAGCAGCAGGAGCACCCAGAAGGCTTGAAGAACACAGGTGGCTGGGCCACCCGCGAATCCCTATGTCCGTGAGCCAGGGTGGGTCTGACAGTGTCCATTCCCAATGAATTCCCAGCAGATGTTGCTGCCCAGGAGCCATGGGAAGGTGAGGCAGTCTAAGAATCTTTCTAGCGCTAACAGCTTAATGAATATTTTAAACCGATCCAATGAAGTTGCTAGTGACTAATAGTTGTTTAATGTGTTCTTCTTGTGGCTATTTGCATTTTAAATAGAATAATGTATCCTACTGCTAAGTTGGAGAAAAAACAGCTCTAGAGTCTGTGTGAAGAAAACCACTGGGAGGGGAGAGCTTCCTGGGACTCTCCAGCTACCCTAACTCCAGCTGATGTTACCCAAAAGACAGACCTTAGGAGAACTCTAGCTTCCCACGTGATCACACGCACTTGGTTAATTACTGTTTCAGGCACAATGTCTGAGCTGAGGAAGGCCGTTGGTTGCCTGAAATCAGCCCAAGGCCAGTCCCTATTGCTGGAATCAGGGCTGTCAGTCAGCTGATGACATTCCAGGTCCCCCTCACTCCAGTCAGGGCCCTGGAGAGCAGCCTCCTGCCCAGGGTGGGAAGCAGAGCCCAAGGCCTGCACCCCGGGGCAGTCACTCAGCATCGTCTACCGAGTGGGCTAGGAAGCCCCTCTCGGCTTCACTCCCTGCTTTTGTGTCACAGTGAGACCTGTCCAGCCAGGTGGCCAGGCTCTGTAAACGCCGCTGTCATTCTGCTAATGCTCTGGGCTTGCCTCAGGGAAGAGAGCCAGCCTGCTCATCAATTACAGAATAATGACACCCTCCTCCTGGGCCTCCCACCAGTCCCCACTCACCAGGGCCCTCCTGCCTCTGGTGCACAGAAACACGAAGAGGAATATGTCTCCATATTCCTAATCTAATCTCAAACTCAAACATGCAAATAATGTCTTAAGGGAAAGGTCTAGATTGAGGAAAAAAACAAAAAAAGATTCCCAGAAAGTATCCAGGGGCTGAGATCAAGCCCTCAGGGACCCAGCCTGCGACCTGCCTCGCCCTATGTGCAGGTCACAGATAGTGGAGGAGGGGCTGCCTTGGGCAACCCCATTCCACCAGAGCATCCCACAAAGCCCTGGGTTTTGCTGTTATATTAAGAATCTTTAACAACAGTTAAACCTGAACCCAACCCAATCCAGGACAGATGCTGATTAAACATGGCTGGTTAGACATGTGCATCTACTTTTACCTCCTCCCCAAACCCTAGACTAGACAGTTCCAAAAAAAATTAAGTACAAATACACATGAATGAGAAGAACTGGACAGGAGACAAAAGCAACACAATTTTGGAAGATATCAGATGGACAAGTGGTAAATGGCTCAGGAATTCCAAAAAGCTGAATTCAAAGTCAGCAGTTGGGGAAGCTGAGAACCAACCCAATTTACACTGCAAAACTCTCTTCCCAGTTCAGAAACTGGTGGTACCAATTCCTCTAGCAAGCAAGAGTGAGAAGAAAGAGGTAAAATAAGGCAGATTGATTGGTACTCTGTTTAGGAAGCTGTTACAGCCTCAGGTTCTTTCCCTGATCAGTGTTTGTCCCTTGCCCAGTCCAGCAAAAGACAGAGGGTTATTCTTTGAAAAGGATAAATAAAGGCTTTATGGACCAAGAGACAACAGGCAGAGTTGAGGACAGACCTACCATGATGCAAGACAGGAAGACTCGAGGGCATTATTTGCATCTGGCTCCAGTCCTTATTCCCGGGACTTACGGAGCACCAACTCTCAGAGTCTCCCCTTCAGGTGGGAGGTGGGTGAACCCTCTCTGGGGACACTCCCAAATAAGAAGACTTTGAGATGCTGACATAGAAGATTCCACAGGGGAAAAAAAAAAAAAAAAAAAAAGGCCAAGAGATCATTCTGCAGTGAAGCCCCAAGTTGTCAATCCCCACTACACTCGGGGATTCCTAAATATGTGCAGATAAACAGGAATAACCAGACAACAGAAGAGAACATCAAAGTTGAACAACAGAGACCAAAACAAACCACTTGGAAGAAAAAGATTATACAGAGATTATGCAAGGAAAAGAAAACTTGAAAGAAATGTATCACTAATTTTTTTTTGAGAGATAATATACAATCATCAAACAAGAACCAGAAAAACAAATCCTGTATAAGAAATATTCAAAGAGAACAAACAGAATTCTTGTAAATTAAAATTTATGATAATGAAGCCTTTGATAGTGGACTGGAAGTTAAAGTTGAAGAAATCTTCCAAAAAGATGGAAAAGAGGAGGAAAAAGTCAATTAAACTACAGAACTAGCCCAGAAGGTCTACTGCTATTCAAATGAGAGTCTCAGAAAGGGGGGACAGGAAAAATAAATAAATAACAAGAGAAAGAAACCATCTCCAAAATCAGGGAAATTTCCTAGAACTGAAGGACTACAGTTTACAGGTTGAAAATATCTGCTGGCTGAGACCTTAGCAAAAAAATTCTAAGCCTAGCTGGGCTGGGGGTGAAGCTCAATGGTAGAGCACATGCTTAGCATGCATGAGGCCCTAGGTTCAATCTCTAGCACTGCAAAAAAGAAAAAAAAAACCCAGATAAGCAAAATTATGATGAAAATAGATCCAGTGTGAGGTGAAAACATACCATGCTCATGGATTGGAAGACTCAGGATTAAAGATATCAGTTCTTTCCGACTTCATCTATAGATTCAACACACTCCCAACCAAAACCTCAGAAAGGTGTTTTGAATATATTGGCAAATTAATTCTAAAGTTTATATAGAAAATCGAAAGACCTAGACTAGTCAATACAATAATGAAAAAGAACAAAGTTAAAGGACTTGCATTATCTAACTTCCAGACTGCCTATGAAGCTACCATACTCAAGACAAGATGGTATTATCAAAAAGCACAGACACTGAGCCAATGTAACAGAATACAGAGCCAGAAACAGGCCCATATGAAGGTCACCAACTCATCTTTGTCAGAGCAAAGATAATTTAATGAAAAAAGGATAGTCTTGTTAACAAATGGTGCTGGAACCACTGAGCTCCTATCTATTTATATCCACCTACTTACCCACCTACCTATCTATCTATAAATGCCCCTAGACATATACTTTACACCTTACACAAAAAGAAAAATGAATCTAGGGCTTAAATGAAAATGAAAAATTATAAAACTTTTTGATGTAAGCAATGTAGAAAATCTCTATAACTTGGGTTTGGTGGTGAGTTTTTAAATATACCAAGAGTGTTGAAAAAGCACAGGTGTTTAAATGAAAAATAAGTTGGATTTTATTATAACTAAAGACTCCTGATCCATGAATGACACTGTCAAGGGAAGGAAAAAAACAAGCACCAAACTGGAAGAAAAGGTATGTAAAACATTTATCAAAGAAAGAACGTGTATGCAAAATATGCAAACAACCCTTAAAACTCAACATTGAGAAAACAAACAACCCCATTAGGAAATGAGCAGAATGCCAAAAAGATATACAGATGGCAAAAAAGTATAAAAAGATATTCAGCACAATTTATTATTAGAAAACTTCAAATTTAAACAACAATGAACTATAACTACATACCTGTTACCTAAAATCCCCAAACTAACAATACCAACTACTGTCAAGGATGTGGCACAAGGAGAACTCTTAGTCATTGCTAGTAAGTGTAAAAAATAGTACAGAAACTCTGGAAGCAAAATTTAAAATAAATTTAGCAAAATTTTAAAATAAAACTAAACATAATCTTATCATATGATCAAACAGTCATGCTCTTAGGTATGTTCCAACTGACATGAAAACTTATGCCCATATAAAACCCTGTATGTGAATGCTGACAGCAGCTTTAGTCATAAAATTTCCAAAAATTGGAAACAACCAAGTCGCTCTTCAGTAACTGACTGGAAACAAAAACTGTAGTATATCTGTACAGTGACAAAAAAGAAATGATCTACCAAACCACAAGAAGATAGGATGAACCTTACATGTATATTGCAAAATGAATGACGTCTATTTGAAAAGGCTGTATACTGAATGATTCTGATTATATTATATTCTGCAAAAGACAAAGTGATAGAAACTTACAAACCATTGGTTACCAAGGGTTCAGGAGAGGGGAGAAGATAGAATAAGTAGAGGGATGTTTTGGGTGATGAAACTATTCGGTAGGATATTGTAATGGTAAGTCGAAGACACTAGCATGTGTCAAAACCCAGAGAGCTTTACAGCACGGAATAAACCTTAATGTATGAAAATATTTTAAAAAATCATTTAGAAAGTGGAGGAATCCCAGGATGAAATATTGAAAGTGACCCAAAATGTATTACAAATATACAAAACAAGCTCCCTGGAGAGGCTGAGAATACAGTATCGACCTTAACAGCTTTGGAAAGAGTGGAGTGTGTAAGACTAAAGGCAAGAGGAACTGTACATAGCACTCCACTCTGGTTGATAAAGCTGATCTCCATGAGGACATAGGCTAACAATTCCCAAATGACTACACATTTACTGGAGCTGAATATTACATAACTGGACAGCAGATGGTGGGAGACAGGTTTCTTACAGTGTGAATTTTAGAAATATTTACAGATATGTGTATACACAAGAGTTAGTACACACACACACACACACACACATGCATATATATATCCTCATCCTACAATCTAAAAGAATCTGGAAGCAATGGCACATCAGTAGCAACAAGCGCCCACAATGGCCCCCCCACAAATCCTTTTAGCATCATTCTCTAATAAAAGGAATGAGGACTCCTTGAAGAAATGGCTGACTTCAGGACCAGGGCAGAAAATATACAAGCTGAGCCTGGAGCATCGGTACTGCCAGAAAATTTTAAAAAGGATACTCTCCCATACCAGTGTTGAGAGTATGCCAAGGGGATATAGGAGCCAACTGAAAAGAGCTACCCGTGGCTACAGGTAGGGCAACTTAATAATGAAGTAAATAACAGTAATATTGGAGTATAATCCAAAGCATACAGTGAATATTCATGAGTCTGCAGCAAAATAAATAAGTAACCAAATGAATAAAACAAATAATAAAGAATAGATAAATCTCCAGTGCAGAAATATTGCAAGTAAGTCAGGTCGGTACTCCATCCTCAAGGTTGTACAGCATAACTCCCATTTCTTAAGTGTGAGCTGTGCATGTGACTTTCTTTCAAGGAGAAAATTATGGAAAGAGAGGGGAAAAGAGTAACTGAAAGGTGGAGAAACATGGGGCTGGGGATATAGCTCCGTTCCCTCCCATGCACGAGGCCCTGGGTTCAATCCCCAGCAAGACCACCACAAAAAAAAAAAAAAAGAAGAAACATGGCAAACACGATCTCAAGTCAGGTGGCCAAGGTGAAGTGTGCAATGACAAACACAGTGGCAGTGACAGAATATAACCTTGATGGAGGTAATGATCATGCCTGGCACTTTACCCCATGATCACCTTCCCCCAAATGCATTCCCCCATTTAGTGAGAAAAACACTAAATATATTGCAGTTGAGCAACACTCTACAAAATACTTGACCCGTGCTCCTCAAAACTGCCCAAAACAAGAGAAGTCTGAAAACTGTCAGAACCAAGAGGAGTCTAGGGAGACCTATGACAGAATGTCAGTGGTCTCCTGGATGGGATCCTGAATCAGGAAAGAAAAGCAGGGGAAAACTAAGAAATCTGAGCAACAAGTTCAATTTAGTTAATGATAATATGCCCCGCCTCCGCTTTAAAAAAAAAAAAAAAGAATAAAAGAGCAGCAGGGGCTGGGGAAATAGCTCAGTTGGTAAAGTGCTTGCCTTGCAAGCACAAGGCCATGGGTTCGATTCCCAGCACCGCACGCACACACACACACACACACACACACACACACACACACACAACGTGGAACGAGAAGCAGCAGAAGCAGCCGGTGCTGCCTTGGGATGTAGGAAATAGAAAATTCAACACAGGAGAGAGTGAAATAATCCCAAATGATGATGGAAGATGATCCCAAGATGGCAGATTTGCACCAGGTGTAGAGGTCAAGTGGTCCAGACTAGAGCTCATCAGAGACACAGAGAGACTTCTCCAAGAAATATGAACATCTCCAGAAGACATTTAGACAGCAGGTGGAGCCTTGGAGGGTGGATTAGTAGCTATGGAATCATAAACAAAAATAATGCAATTCTAAGAAAAAACAGTAATTCAAGAAAGGAACAGCACCATAGACATACTCATGTGAGAAGAACAAGTACAAAGTGATAACAAGGTAAACAGTCAATATTTATCCCACCAAAATTATGAGATGAATATGTTGGGGGGATGGGGGTGGGAGCTAAGTGTCAATCAGCTTTTGCTAGGTTATACTGCAGTAACAAAAAGGCCAAATGGCTTACAAGAATAAAAGCTGTTTCATTGACAAGGAAGCACAGCTGTGGGCCAGCTGTGGCTGCACTGCATGTCTTGTTCCTTCTAGGATCTAGGCTGAAGGATCAGCCCTTCTTTTGGAACATCTCCATTTTTTCAGAAGAGGAAGAGTACCTCGGCCAGGCCACGCAATGGCTCTTAAGCTTCTGATCAGAAGTGCTAAGCATCACTCACTCACATGCCGCTGACCAGGCTAATCACACAATCACGTGTGAGGAATTGATGGCAATTCCTCCCGTGAGCACGTAGTCACATGGCAACGGAAAGAGGTGTTCGTGCATTCACAGGCAGGCGTGGATCAACAGGAACCAGAATCCAGTCGACGATCGGCTGTGGAAGGCAGTGTGAGGGGAAGGGAGGACGCAAGGAAAGAATTCAATTTTCACTTCCACGAGTGGGAAATCAATGGATCATGCCTAACACTGAAAAAGCAAGAAGCAGCCATTCAGGTTTGTTATTTAGAAATATGGACATAAGGATCAAAATTCAGGGGCAAGAATGGAAGGCGGTTCCTTCTGAAGAGGTAAATGCAGGGGTCAGAGGACTATTTTCATAAGTAGGTAAACCATTTGCTAAAACTTATTAAAAGATAACAAGTAGTGACAGAGGGACCAAACTGCTTTTACTGCCTAACTTCACTGTGCCATGGTTACTTTTCACTGCTTTTGATAGTGAGAATCTCTTTAAAACAAAGAAAACAAAACCATTGACAGCTACTATTATAACAACACCCCTTCCAAACCCACCCCCTAGTTCCACATCCTCAGTAATGACACTTCTTCCTATAGAAGAAAAACCTGAATTTTCCTTACTCTCTTTTAGTCAATTTCAAATAATCCAAGCCACAAAGAAAAAGAATGAGTAATGCAGAATCTGATAACAATATAATTCAAAAGCCACATGATTGACTTCAGAGGCATCAATGTTATTGCTATGGAGAAAATTTTCTCACCAAGTACAATAACTCCAGTTAACATTTAAATTCTCTCCCCATGCACAGATTAGATTAGGACGAGCAATGCTAGAAGCCCTCCAAAGAAGGAAGTAAAAACTTACCTAAAATTTAAAGTTAAGGAATAAAGAATAGGGAAGTTCAAATTCATCAACAAGTAAAAATTTACCTAAAATGATACAACAGAAACAAAAGGTCAAGAGTTCACTCTATTTTTTTTCCCTCTACATTCTCAAGGTGCACCTGGCACCTTGAAGGATGTGAAAGTAGGAGAAAGTGAACATTTTGACCATTGTCTAACAGAAAACGCAATTCGCTCCAGTATTTTCTTCTTAACTTAGCCAGGCCACCCATGAACTTCACTGACAGGCATTCTGCCACTACTGATTTCCGAAGCCTAGGCAAACTGGAGGCAACAGCATCTTAGTCTCTGACAACCAGGAGTCAAATCATCAGACGGTCAACCCTCCACTGGCCAGGCTCAAGTCAACATAGAAGTCCCCTTCGCTCATATCCCCTTATAGAATCCTCCAAAACAAAAACCGTCAGAGAAAACTAATTTGATTGTGATCTTTTTCAAACTGATGGGGCTAAAGATCAGGAGAAGCTGGGTGTCATGGTGCATGCCTGAAATCCCAGTGGCTTGGAAGGCTGAGGCAGGAGGATCACAAGTTCAAGGCCAGCTTCAGCAATTTCGTGAGGCTCTAAGTAACTTAGCAAGACCCTGTCTCAAAATAAAAAAAAAATATAAAAAGGGCTGGGGTTGTGTCTCAGTGGTTAAGCACCCCTGGGTTCAATCCCCAGTACAAAAAAAAAAAAAGACTAGGAGAATACATTGACTTCATTTCTTTTTATAGTTTTAGATGTTTGGATTTTCTATATAAAGTTGAGGGGAGATAGAACATGTAAGAATTTAGAATATTGTGTAAAAGGCAAACAGCAGAGTCTGATCATGTTTGTGGAGCTTGGCATATTGGAAACCAGGCATGAAAGGGACTCATGACTGATAAAGTCACGAGTGTAGATGTTTGAAAGGTAATTTGGAGTGGGCTGGGAATGTGGCTCAGTGGTACAGCACTTGCCTAGTGCGCTTGAGGTCCTGGGTTCCACCCCAGCACTACAAAATCATCATCATTATCATCATCATCATCATCCTGGAGGCTGAATAATTTTAGGGGTGAGAACCAGTGGGAGGGAGGGACCCTACCTGGATCAGTAGTCCTTTGTTCTTACAGTGCTTTATATCACAAGATCCCCAATTAGAGCAAAAAAATGAAGCCAATGGGATGAAGTCAAGATACTTTGGTGGAGGAGACAAGACTGGGGAATGTTTCAATGAGGAGGTGAAGGGAGGAAGGATAGACATAAGGAAAAAAACTTGAGTAAGGGTTAGTTTGGGGACTGTCCCCATCCGAAAACAAGCTCCACCCCAGCCTGGGCAGGGCACCATGGTCACTCTGAGGGAGTGGGCCAGGCGAGCCCAGCACAGTCTTACTACAAATCGGCCTGCACTAGGACCAGCCTGGTAGCCCCTGCAACTCCCACCACACTGGAAACTGGAAAACAGGGGACATGACTGACCAGGTGACAGACAGGCAGGAAGAGGATCATTTTTGACCAGGCAGTGTTCCCCAGCCCGCTGTCACTACCCCGCACAACCAAAGTCATTGGAGATGGTTAGAATGCTGAGACAGACTGGAAGAGATGTCCCAGGAGGCAAGGCTGGGTACGAGTCTCCGGCCTGGTACGAGGTGTGCCTTACGTCAGAGCGTCATACCAACATGTACCCACATCCTTCACTGAAATGACAAACTTGGAGCTGACGTGAGTCATAGGGAGCCTGATATTACTTTGTAGGGACTTAGCTTGGTGTTTACTACTTTCTGGTTTGAACACCTCTTTTTAAACTGAAGTCAATATTTTTCTTTTGGGTTCTATAGATCAATGAAGGTCCTAGCAGTACCTGCACCGGCCTGTGGTGTGTGGCTATCAGGAAGCCAGTGGTGACCTCTGCTGAAGCTGATTGGGTCACTGGATTCAAACACCACGATGAGGAGCTGCAGTCAGGGTTTCAGATCCCAGCCTGGTCCGCCGATTTTGCATAGCTCAGCAATTATGGATCCCATTTTGGGATACAGAGAGAGACAGGGGGATGGCACCATACAATGTCTACCTGCTTGTGCTCGCGAGTGCCGATAACGTGCCCTGTGCAAGGGCAGGACTTCCCAGAAGGCACCAACCATCAGGAGGGGGAGGCAATCGGGCAGGGACAGACGTGAACAGAGAAGTAAGTGAAGCACACAAAAAGTCCCTTTAACCTCTTCCAGCTAGCAGTTCAGAAACACACAGGAAACCCTCGATATTTGCAGAGTTGTGATTTGTGGTTTCAAACATGCACAGCGCTGCTGGCTGCTGGCTCCCCACTCCTCGCCAACCCGCATGGTGATCCTGCAGGCAGCCAGTGTGGCAGACTCGCCCTGGGTACCCTCAGAGCTCTTCTTAGAGTGGCCTTATCAGCTGGCCTGACCCCCACAGACCCTCAGCTGTACTCTTTAACCCCTTATGGGGTAGTCACAGATGTCTGAACTAACCCCAACCCCACGCCACCCCCACCTGCACTCAGGAAGTGCTATCTACCAACGAGGGGCTACACACCTGCTGAACACACGGAAGGCCATGCTCTGATCAGGCAGGCTTCCCCATCCACCCCACAGACCATCAGTGCTGTTGTGCTGGCCTCAGGAAAACCTGTCCTTCCTACCACCTTTACCAATTGCCAGAATCTTCCAGGACGAGTGTTAAAAGTTAGAAAGAACAGATGGATGGAAAAGCAGAGGACAAATCCTGAGACTCCACAGGGGAAGAACATCACCAACCCAATGTCTACTTCCTTCCACCCATTCGACAGGCACTTACCCTTGCCAGTGCCGAGGGTGCCTGACAGCTGAGGCCCTGGCACCTGCCAAGAGGGGATACAAACTCAGCTCTAGAGGCTGGATTCACCTGCAGTGAACATATATCCAAAAACACTAATCAGGGCTTCCGTCTGCTGGGGTGCGTGCGCCTATCTGGTGTAACCACGCCGTTTCCACCTTTGACCGGTTTGGGGCTGCGGTAGCCACGGGCGCCTTGGATCGAGTTGTAAAACCCGAAACGAAAAGGGCCACGAGATTCCTTGAGAAGAGAGAACCTTGAGAAGCTCAGTGAAAATATTAAAAATGCCATGGTGACTTAAGGAGGAAATGTGATGCAGCAGTGACACAAGTACTTAAAGATGTGTACGCACTGAAAGACCATGCGGCGTTCTAAATAAAAAGAAAAATATTACAAGACCATTTGAGGATCAGACATCACTGGAATTCTTTTCAAAGAAGTCAGATTGCTCTATATTCATGTTTGGCTCCCATAACAAGAAGCGGCCAAATCATCTAGTGTGACTACCATGTGCTGGATATGATTGAATTAGGTACTGGGAAGTTTGTGTCTCTCAAAGATATTAAGAATAGTAAATGCCCCAAGGGAATAAAACCCATGTTAATATTTGCTGGTGATGCTTTTGATTCAACTGAAGACTATAGAAGACTAAAAAGTCTTCTTACTGACTTTTTCAGAGGCCCCACAGTGTCAAATATTCGCCTAGCGGGATTAGAGTATGTTCTGCCTTTCACTGCACTGAAGGGGAAGATTTGCTTTCGAAGCTGTAAGTTGCTGTTGAAGAAATCTGGTTGCAGAACACCACGGATTGAATTGGAAGAGATGGGACCTTCACTGGATCTGGTTGTGAGGAGGACACACCTGGCATCAGATGACCTTTATAAATTATCTATGAAAATGCCAAAAGCCCTCAAGCCAAAGAAGAAAAATATCTCCCATGATACTTTTGGTACAACTTATGGAAGGATTCATGTGCAGAAACAAGACCTAAGCAAACTACAAACTAGGAAAATGAAGGGGTTGAAAAAGCGATCTGCAGAAAGGATAACTGAAGATCAGGAGAAAAAATCGAAGAAAATGAAAAGAAATTAGTGGAACTTAGCCAGCCCCTGCAGTTTTATTCTGGTCTCTTAAAGGAGTGGTCAAGCTTCATTTCATTCAGTTTCTTACAAGATTTTATCATAGGGCTGAGGATGCAGCTCAGTGGTAGAATACTTGCCTAGCATGTAGGAGGTTCAATTTCTACCACCACACACACACACACACACAAAAGATTTTATCATATATTTTTATAACATAACTTACTATATATTATTATGAACAGTAATATAAAGTAAACCTTTTACTTGTACTGTTAAAAAAAACTAATCAGCTCCTGATGGCTTAGATGTTAGGTGTCCCCCAAAATCTCATGTGTGAGACAATAAAAGAAGGTTTAGAGGTAAAATGATTGGGTTACAAGAGTCTCAACACAGTCAGTGAATTAACCCCCTGAGAGACAGTAACTGGATGGTAACTGGAAGAGGTGGGCCCCTGGGCATGACTTGAGGTTTATATTTTGTCCTTGTTGAGCACAGCTCTCTCTCTCTCTCTCTCTCTCTCTCTCTCTCTCTCTCTCTCTCTCTCTCTCTCTCTCTCTCTCTCTCTCTCTCTGCTCTCTGGTGGTAGCTGCTTTCCTCTTCCACACTCTTCCACTATGATGTTCTGCTTCACCTCGAGCACCAAGGATTGGAACCTGCCTTCCATGGACTGAGAACTCTACAACTGTGAGCCCCCAAATAAACTTTTTCCTCCTCTAAAATTATTCTTGCTGGGTCTTTTGGTCACAGTGACAAAAAAGCTGACTAAAACACAGCTATCCTGGAAGGTCCAAGTCACAGAAGGGTATAACTTTGAGAGAGGGATGCTGGATACAGCCGGGGTGCAGATGTACTGGGAGAATGGAATTGGTAACCCTAATGAATCCAAGGGCTCCATGTCACCTAGTCTCTGCAAGAATGCAGAGTCCAGCAACTAACATGACTGTAAGGAAAATTCTTACACGATTCTTTTGCTTCATCTTAAAGAATGTCATCAGATGCAGTAACCAAGTCTCCTCTGCCTCTCTGGAGCTTCAGATCTTTTTGAATCTCCCAAACCTTTCCAAATGTCCAGCATGCAGCTTCTCCATTCTCTCTCCTTCCTCAGCCCCGAGCCCTGTAGAAGTCATTAGTTCCCCTGGGATGATCCAGAAAGACTTCTCAGAGTAGGAGGCAGGTAGGGTGAACTTTAACAAATGAGTTGGATTTTAATAGAAGTGGAATAAAGAACATTCCAGATTGAGGGGCTATAATGAGCACACAGGAGCATGAAATGTCACAGGAGCATGAAATGTCGTGTTCAGGATCAGCACCGTAGCTGGGGTCGGGGTGCACAGATGCAGAGACAGGGAGACTGCAGAGGTGGTTGGAGGGTTGACATGGAGGTCGGAAGGCTAAGCACCCTGGAGGGGTTTTGGTGGCAAGATGAGTGTGCCAAACAGAATTCCAGGAAGACCCGTGGGTGAAGTGGAGAAGAGGCCAGGGACCAGTCCTCCGCACTCCCCAGCCGCCGGGCTCCATCTTAATAGATGCTCAGAATGAATGGGGCTTTATTTCTAGCAGGCAGTTGAAATGGAGACGACCGGAAAACTCGGTCATCTGAAAGTTAACTCTCTGTCTCGTTTTAGCATCACTCAGGCCAGCTGCCCTCTCCAGCACATCTCTTCCCTCAGCTTCAGGAAGCTGCCCAACACGAGCTTACCTGCACACCTCTGCCTCTGTCTTCCCTCAAGAAACCAGAGCTGTGATGGGCCACAGAAAGAGGGGCATGGAGAGAAGGCGGGTCCATGTGACCTGCGCGCACACACACACACACACAGGTTCACTTGGTCAGAAGTGGCAACCAGTTGAGAACAGAGTATAATAAATAACAAGGTTTGGCCAAAAGCATGGTTGCCACCCTGCACCCTGCTCTGATTGGCTCTGCAGGCTTGATTGACAGAGCCGATTCTCTCCTTCCAATTGAAATCCCAGCCATCTGTCAAAATACCTCAGTTGCCACCCTGTCTACCCCACCCTCTCTGCTGTCCCCCTCCTAAGTATCTTCAGGACCAAATGATTTGCCACTTAATCCCAATGCTGCCTTGTTTTGTGTTTTTATCATTATTGTTTCAGTGAATACTGAAATCATCTCCCCAGTGGGGAATATGCTTTTTGGGGTCAAGAATTGAGCCTGACATTTTCACATGGACTTTCCCACAGCACCCAGCAATGTGCTGGGCACGTTGAAAGGATGGAAGAAACTGTCTCTGAGTCATGAATTGCTTAAAAACTGTTTCTGCCTTTTTCTTTTATACTGGGGAATCCAAGAGAGAAGTTGACTTCTTATTTTAAAAGCAAACTGATTTTAAAAGATCTGATTTTGCATAAACACTAGTACCATGGAAGTTGGGACTGGAAAAGAGATTTGTGAAACACAGTCCATCTCACACAGAAGCAACTGGGGCCTAAATGACCTGGAACCAGTAGGGATAAAAGGATTCTTCGGAAGAGCACATGGGTACTTACAGGCCATGTTCTCTTACAGAGCTCAAAAGCTGCACTCTCTCCTCTTGTTCACAGGATTAATTTGACCTCCCCCCCATACACATGTACACACACACACACAGAGTCCTTATTTGGAGTATATCACTACTTCAGTCCAACAGGGTCATCAGACTCTGAAATAATTATCCTGCTGTCTGAGTGATGAGGAGGCTTTGGGATGAGAGTAGCAGGGTAACTTTGCAGTTTCCCAAACCGCATTTTGTCATTTATTCATAGAGTGATGTTTAGAATGCTTTAATTCTTTCTGTATGTGTATGTGTGTGTCTATGTTGTGTGTATGTCTGTGTGTGTTTTATGTTGTCCACGTGTCTATGTGCATCTCTGTGTTGTCTGTGTGTCTGTATGTATCTGTGTTGTCTGTGTGTATGTGCAAGTCTGTATGCATGTGTATGTGGTTCTGTGCTTGTGTATGCATCTTCTGTGTGTCAGCTGGGCCTGTCTGTGGACCCAGTGAATACTTGAATACCTGCACTGGCCCAGAAACAGGGTTGTGGAAGAGCAGGTGGAAACGGTGGCCTCGGAAACAGAAAGAGGTGGATTTAATTCCTGCCTCTGCTCCCTCCCAGATGTGTGACCCAGAGCTGAGCCCTTCATTTTCATGACACTCAGTTTCCTTGCCTTTAAAGGGTTTCTGCAGAGATTAAAATAGGTATAAGCAATTATCCCAGTGCCTGGTGCAGGAAAACATCAGTCAACAGCTGTGACAGGCACAATTTCCGTGGGGTGCTCCCTTGGGTCGGTGCCACCTCACCTTCCATCCAGGCCACCTGAGGCCCCAACCCCTGCCTCCCTGTGACTAAAGAGTCCAGCTGAGCCCATCTTCCTGTTTGGTGAGGCTCTCCCCTGGTTAAGAGATGAAGAATTGAACCGATACGGAAAAGGAGACAACTCAGAGCAAAAGTGATCAACCGTGCTCTGTAATTCTCTGTGGAACTGTGCCTGGCACAGAGGCACTTGCTACATATTTCTGAATGGATGAATGAATGAACGAACGAACACTGTATCTATCTGCAATTTCTCTAGAGTCCCATCTCCACCTCGGGAGATGCCCTATACTCATTGAGCTGAAATCAGAGGATTTCCCACAGAAAACATATTGCTGATGTTAAATGAAGCTATGCACCCATTTGAGGGGAGAGGGCTGAACTGGGAACCCTGGATGAAGGAGTCTGATGAGTCGTCCAAGCTCTTTTCTCTTTTACTTAAAATCAATAATTATTTTTGTCTAACTACAAATGTAATATATGTTCACATTAGGAGAAAAGCATGTCCAGATGGGTTAAACAAAAATATTTAATTCCAATATTACTGTAATATACATTGTGTTTTCATACATAGGTATGTGTTTATAAAAATGGATTCATTTTTAAAATGTGTCCTTTTTGCTTAGTCATTGACATTGATCATCTTTGCAGAATATTCCACATGTCGCCACAGAATTGATTTCCTTGGTCAAGAAAAGATCTTCATTTTTCAAATCAGCTTTTTAAACACACATAACAAAAGCAAGACATAGTCATAAATTCAAACAGTATTGAAGAGGGTAAATAAAGTGTACAGGAAAAGCCCTACTCTCATGCCCAGTTGGTCCCAAGAGGCAATAACAACACTTAAAAGCCCAATTTGGGGGATTGTTTAAGAATTGTGACCATAACACAGGACTCACCCACGTGGATGCTTTCAATGCGTCCGGTGGCATAAAAGTCCCCACCTGCCAGGCCTGCCCTCTCTGCACCCCACGTCCCCACTGGTTGTAGGGATGCTGTACTCTACCATCACAGCAGACCCTCCCCGTCCCGCCTCCAAAAGAGGCAGCTTCTTCCTCCCTCCAGAGCCCGTGCCTGACGGTGGGGAAACCCAGGCACTAGAGGCAGCTGACAGCAGCAAGCGAGGAAGAGCCACCTCGGCTCTGGCATCCTCTCCCAGCCCCAGGCCTTTGCACTTGACCATGAACCCTATCTCCGACCCTTGCTAGGGCCTCTCACGTGGGCCTTCATGTGCTGCAGGGCCAAAACACATGATGGCACAAAGCCTGTACAAGAAAGCTGCTGAGCCACAGCAGACACAGGAGCTCCAACCCTCTCTCTGCTAATATTGAAAACCCTAGTTTCCCTTTCCTCACCCATTAAATAAAGTGAGTGGACAGGAGCCTCAGATCCCTTTTTGCTTAGTTCCAGAGAAGCAAAGCTATGGCCTCTGGGTGGCCACCACCAGGTGAGAGCAGCATCCCCAGAACAGAGCCAGCCAGTGAAGGGACACCCTCTCAGTACTGCCCTGGGGCAGCAGCTCCGAGCTGGATGCTGCCCACATGGTGTCTCCCAGTCTCCGTTCCTCTCAAGAACCCCATGCAGTGGGAACTACTACCCTAACAAGAAAAATGGGGCCTGGGAATCTGAAGGAACTCTGGCTGGTCAGTGGCGCAGTCAGTACATGAAGCCCAGGAGATCTGACTCTCAGAACCTCCTTTGTCCTCTAAGTGTAGTTCCTTGGATTTTTGCTATGCAAGTCAGTCAAACACATTTTGTATCAAATGACAGAACTATTAAATGGCCCAGGCCTGACTTAATGAATTAACATGTTCACAGTAGTAATACCGAAGCAGTACTTGCTCCTCCGCCTGTATCAGGCACTGCTTCACGTAAGCTCCTTTCTACAGCAGAGATTCTCAAACCAGAGGGTTCATGGGACCCTCCAAGAAGTCATGTTCTACTACAGTTCTCCAGGCGCACCCTGAGAGTTTCTGATCCAGGTGGTTTGGGCAGGGTGGGGCCCATCACGAGCATCTCTCCTAAGTCCCAGGAGACCCTGAGGTTGCTGGTCTAGGGTGGGCCCTGCTGGGAAAGCCACTGCTGTAAAACTCTCCAGCTGCCTGGCTCCCCCACCTGGAGAGGCGCCAGCAGGGTGCCGAGTGTGTAGCCATCTCCTTTCGGCGCCAAACCCTCATAGCCTGCCAACGGCCTGGCCGTAAGGCCTTGGTGTTCCTCTGCTCTGGGTCTGCGGCTACCTCTTTCTCCCCGCTGTGGCTCTCAGCTCAAGGGAGAGCTTGGCTTTCTGCCCCATTAGTTGGCTTTCTGCTCCACACCAGCTGGCAGAGGCTGAAAGGAAAGGACGTCTAAGCAGGCATCCCAGCGGGATGAATTCCCTGTGACGGTCCTTGGAACCAGAGGGCAAGCCTGTCCCCCTTTCAAAGCATGAGATCTTCCCTTCCCACCACACGTCAATGTCTAATAAATACTTGCATCTACATACAATGGGTTTCTTTACTAACTTTTTAAAAAATTTTTGAATTCTTAAAAATGAAATGCCCTTTTTTTCCCTAAAATATGGTCTTTTACAGAACTTTTTTCAAAACGACACACAGGCACACCCCCATAGAATGCAAAACAGGATTTAAAACAGTGGTTTCTGAACAGTAGTCCAGGTGCACGCTATGGCTGAATTTCTCTGCGTGGCCTAATTCCTTGCTTGGAGTTACCAGGTATAATCAAAGGATTGCTACTTTGGGAATGAAGGCCTAAGTTAGGAGGTCTTCCACTTGAACTCTACTTCTTTCAGGGCTGCAAAATGAGAAAAATGGTTAAAACCAGTCCACAATAGCCCAGCGTCCTCACTGAGAGGGCTTTAAGGAGCAAAGATCGCTCTGGAGCTGAACCAGGACGCTGGCACACCAGAAACCTGTGCAGGAGATGAATGGGTCTTGGTGACCTCCAGGCTGCCTTTCTGCTCTCTTCCTTTCATGCCTGCACCAGGTCATCCCAGCAGGGCAATGCAAAGAGAAGGCCATTCCACCAGTCTGGAAAGTCGGGGGACCAAGGACAGGTCTCCACTCACCTGCTGAGCAGTGAGTGTGCTCCTGGTCACTCACATCAGCTCCAGGGATAATACTTGGTTCTGTGGATACAGGGGAAACTGGCCTGGGACGTGAAAGAAATCACTTCAGCAAAATCTATGAGAACCAGAAAGAGTTGGGTTCACACATGCCAATGAGTATGCTTCTGACGTGACAATGCCTTGGCATTTCCAAATTGTTAATGACAATTGTTATTGTCTGAGCACTGGAGAGCCCCTTACTCCCTGCTAGGGTGGGAGGGGACAAGACCAGAAGCGGCCCAGCTCAGAGTATGGCTGCCCCTCTCCCACCGTGCTGCAGGCGCCTTGGCCTCCTTCTGCAGGGAAGGTGAACTGGGGTGTGCACCCACACAGGTTTGGAACAGAAGGATTCCTTTCCCTTCTTCTCCATTCTATAGTTCCTGCTCACTGATACTCTCTCTCCCTGACGAAGTATATATAAAAGTTAATGTTAAATTCTACACCTAAAACAAAGCAAAGTCTATGGCATGTAAATCATACTTTGATAAAGCTATTAAATTATTTTAAAGAATTTTGTGAATATAAAGATGTCATTTGATTCTTCTCTAATGAAGCTCTGAATGAAAACTGAAAGTAAGTTTAGTCAGAACACCTTCAAAATGATCACTCACACACACACACAACTAATGCAAATGCCCCTAATTAAAAATAAACCTCGGGTTGGGGAGATAGCTCAGTTGGTAAAGTGCCTGACTCACAAGCACAAGGCCCTGGGTTCAAATCCCCAGCACCGCAAAAAAAAAAAAAAAAAACACAAAGAGCAGAATCTAAGGGGCATCAGGACAATTATAACGAACCCAAACCCGATGTCAGTAACCTTAGGCACGTGAGCCAGGAAGAGCCACCACTTGACCAGCTGGGAAATGGTGTTCTTCCCAGTCCAGAAACCAGGACTCTCCCAGATACCAGGCAAGATGCAGAGCTGCCAATCTGCAGGGTGCTCTTCAACAGACACGCTTTCTGATTGAGCATCATTGAGCAAAGCAGACCACACACACAAAAAAGTCGCCACTGGTGTCCCTCCCCAGCCCTGGCCAGTCTCCAGTCCCAGCAGTCCCCAGGTTGGCAACGCCACAGTGGATTTCTGCAGCATTTCCATTGCACTTGAAAACTTCTATAGGCCAGCTATTTTATTCTTGCTACACTGAAATAGGCTAGAATAGACTTCAACTTGGCATCCTTTTTTCCCTGAACTTCAAAAAGAAAACCTCCACGTGATCGTTTTTAAAATTCAGGTGCCTTGTACCTGCAAGACCTTAAAAAATGTCTCAGAAGTTTCTTCTCTTCCTGCTGCTCTATTTTGTTTGGTCAAATCAAGTGCTGCCAATGGCAAATGCTCTAATGATTGATTAGAGAGTGGGGTGTGGGTAGTTGGATTTTCTGGTGATTTTAGCTTGAAAGAGCAATTTCTGAAGAGCTCTCTGCCTCGTCACGGAACTCAGTGAAGCCAGAGACCGGCAGATGACTCAAGCTGGAGGTGGGGGTGAGGGTGGGAGGCCAGGAACGCCAACCAGGAAGATCAGATGCAGATACGGCAGGTTCATTTATTTTGATGAATCTTTCCTTTTTAATCATCTGTAATAAGACCATGCTACATTTTGCCATGCATATGATATATTTTGGAAAGGTAATGAAGTCTGGAGATAGGCAATCCAGCTCAGTTCCCAGCTATTCAATCTTTGCTTAGAAATAGGGTAAAATCAGAGTGTGTGTGTGTGTGTGTGTGTGTGTGTGTGTGTGTGTGTGTAAATTATGGGTCTGGCACATTAGCAAGGGCAGAAATTAGCCAGGTTCTACTACTATATTGAGATTTAGAACATCAGAGTACAGTGACTACATTTTTCTGTGGAGATCTTTACAGCTATTTGGAATTATGAACCCATAATATGCAAATGCATGGGGCTAAGAAATACACATTCTTGGCAGAGACTGAAGATGTTATAATGTGTGCTGTAAACGGCGACGCGTATGTGTATAAAATCAGTGCGCACATACTAACTGGTCGATTATCCCCTCTAAAACCACGCATAAATTCTCCTGACAGGAATTGGAATTTTGCACACATCCCAAGAACGCACAGACTCTTAATGTGCTGTGTGTGTATGAAGGATGGAGTATAAAAATCAACGAAAGGGTCACTAAGCTAAGTAAGGGAGCTTTCTGATTCCCAAGCGTGACAACAAAGGGTTCTAGGGCTACATTTTCCTCCTGAGCATGATAATTATAATATTAGTAGTTGTCAATAATATTTATTGAGTTCTGGGCTCCATGACAGTCACTGTGCTGGGTGCTTTCCATTCATGATCCCATTTAGCTAGAGGATGTGTATGCACGGGAGGGGCTGGGGACTGTGTGCTTGTGTGTGTGTGTGTGTGTGTGTGTGTGTGTGTGTGTGTCTGTGTGTGTGTTTTCTACTCAAAGACTTTAACAAGCTGGCCAATGAATACTTTTCCAGGAAATTTAACACTTCATACTGGTAAAAATGTTAGCTTGTCCATGAGGTAGCATGAAGGAGAATTCAGTCCCCAGATACTACCTGGTGGCAGGGGGCAGAGTCCCAGTACAATGATGTGTCCTTTTGGGGTGAGACTACTACAGACCTGGAGTCCAAATCCAGGTAATTGCCATTTCTCAGCAAAGAACTGAAAATTAGGGAGCTATAACCCAGAATCTGAGACGAGGTAACCAATGCCCAAAATAGAATGTTGCTGAGTCAGATCTGCGCAGACGCAGGGACTTGGAAAATGGTAGGGAAGGAAATGAAAAGCCTTTAGTTAAACAATGGCTTTTAATGACTTCCGCAAATAGGTGACTCTGCAAGGTGGCTGAATCTGGTGCATCCGAACCTCAAGGAATGAGGAATTCCTAGCAAAACCACGGAGGGAGAACACAGCAGGATTTCTTTTTCTATCGTGTTAGCAGAAATGTTGTTTTACCAAATAATTCACTATTACAACCTCTCTCTGCACCTCTACGCCCCTGGCAAAGCAGTTGAGGAAGACATCCCAGGACTCTGGGTAGACAAAGGCCAGTGACTGGCAAGGAGAGGAACTGAGATTTTGCCCTCTGCCTTGTAATCTGTACTGTCCAGCTTGTGAGCAAGATTTCTATGGTGGTGGAAACTTGCTGAAATCTGAATTAGAAGATGATTTGCAAAATGGGCACAAGCACATCTTCCATCAGAGCCAAACCACAAGTAGGGAGCATTTTCCTTGCCCTCCATAAATATGCTGCAGGACTCAGCTAAGGAGCCTGAGCTGAGCTTCACTTCATCAGGTGAGATTCTGATCTGCCACCTACTATTCTTTCATTAAGGCACAGATTCTCAAGTGCCAGAGACGGTCAGAAAATTAACAGGCAGACTTTTCTGTTTAAATAGTATGTATTTATTTGGAAGTTAGAATGAGGACAGAGAAACCTTGAGATTACAAAGATGGATATAAATCCAGTGGAGGAAGCTTATGCAAACTGGGACCTTGGAGTTGGGTCCTTGGATTTCTTCACCACATCTCACAGCCTGATCATGACACAGGATTTACTAGCCCTCAAATCATTTCCTCTGACCTGTCCATTCACCACCTATACCACACAGAGCAGAACTAATGAAAGCGAAATTTTATCTTCCACCATGGGGCACAATGATGGTGGTCAGCAAGTCCCAGGGCCCTCACAGAAGTGCAAAACAGAACTATCCATCTGCAGAATTATAAAATTTGCATAAATGCACACCTCTGGGAGGTTTTAACCCTGAATTTAGTGACATGGTGTGGGGTTTGTTTGTTTGCTTTTGTTTCTGGGGATTATACCAGGGTCTCACACACACAAGGCAAGTGCTCTACCCCTAGCCCTGACCTTGTATTTCTTTGTACTGGTAGTTGCATTTTTACAACGGTATTTAAGTGGCTCCGAAAGCAATTTCCTAAAACACCATATGAAAGAGATATTGGCCAATGAATAAAAATCATACTTGTTTGGTGCTAAGCTAAAATACATGCATTTACTACTTGGTATCAAGTGGATTATCTCTTCCCGAATTTCTCACCATTGAAGAATTGGAAATGGAAACTACACCACCAAACTAATGGAGGCAAAGAAGTTGGACAGGGGACCTGAGAGGTCAGAGCTGCTGCAATTACTTCCCCCGTCTGACCTTCCTCCTCCTTCCTACATTACTGCTGAGGGGACGCTTCCTCAATAAGCTTGGCCCATGTCATGATGGTCCCACAACCACTCCTTTTGCCCAGGCCAGTCCTTCCACCCTGGGCCCTCTCTAGAAACCTTGGTGTCAACTTCAGTGCAATGGAGAGAATTTGGGCTCTGGAATCAGAGCTCTGTCATTTCCTGGCAGGCGTATCACCTTAAGCAAATTAACTTAAAACATTCCAAGCCTCAGCTCTTCATCCGCTAAATGGGAATAATAATAATGGGGAACTGCAAGTTGCTATGACGATTAATGGATGTGCCACACCCAGGAAGTGCCTGCTGGGCCCAGTTGCTCATAGCATGTTCTCATCCTCCTACCCGCTCCCTTCCGGAGGGTCATCTCAAGTCACATCTGCCCACTCCAGCACACAGACTGGAGAGCATGCAACTGCTCTTTCCTTAAAGCCTTCCAGCCTTCCAAGCCCCACGACGCCATCCGGCCCTCCAGCACAAGGTTTGCACGATGCCCTGTGTGTACCATCATCTTCCAGATTTTTGGTTCCTTGAAGGCAAGACCATGTCTTGGGCTTCTCCTGACCCTGTGAAAAACAGGCCATGATAGAAGACCCCAGAGGAGCCCAAATGTGCCTCGTGCCCTGTGAGATCACTGCTTCCCTACCTGCACACACACACACAAAGCAAAGATTCTTAGTGACCAGAGAGCATCCAGAGCCAGTCAGAAACCCTTCAGTAACTGCAGCCCTGGCTGCGGAGCCCACTGAGGGCTGGGGGCTGCTTCAGAAAGAGGGAAGGCTGCCAGGACTGAGACCAGGGCTCATGGGAGGCAGCTCTCTCTCAACACAGGAGGAGAACGAGGAGCTGCATTCATGCAGGGACAGGACCTGGACCCTCCAGACCAGGCGGGAAGACGTGCCTCCTTAGACCCAGCCAGGTTCCTCTCTCCGTGACGACCGACCACAGTCCCCACTGTCACTGGGTTGCTCCCCCATCGCTGTCCATTTGCTGCAAAGGGATTGGCCTGAGGGTTGGCTTTGCTCTGAACTCTGAAGCCAGACCTGATTCCCTGGGATAAAGAGGGTTTCAAAGCCCCTCAAGGTCAGTAGACACACACCAAGGATAAACAGAGTCCTCCTGGCTGAGCCGGGGCCACAGAGGACCCTACAGAAAGGCAGCGACCTTGAGAAGCAGCTGAGGGGGAACAAGGACACAAGCTGTGGTCAGACAATCCTGCTGCTCACAAACAGCTGACCAGACCATGGTCCCTCCCTGGCACCCTGCACCCCAGCTGTATTTCAAGGGGCCCAGCACTGCCCCTGGGGGCTTCCATTTTCCTTCACTGAAATTCCCTTCCCCAGAAAGAAGTGTCTGTTCTTTGCTCCTATCAGAGTGGCCATCTGAGACCACCCCCCGGCAAAGTGTGAGCACTACCCTGCAAGCCTTTCTCTTTTCTGCACCCCACCTTCACCCCACATAGTAGAGGCTCGAGAAACACTGGGTTAATAAGTCGAGGTTGAATATATGATTTTTTTTTTCTGGGAAGATCATCTGAAAGTTTTTTATTCTAATCTTAATCCTAAGCAATTTCATTCCTTGAAGTGAACAATAACTCAGAGAACTTATTCCTGGAGTGCTAAAAATTTGCCTGTATTCAGAAAAATCAAGGATTCCTTTCATTAAAAAATCTCTGAGTACTACACCAACAAAAGACTGGAAACACCAAAATATTCGTGCATAGGGACAGTCAAATAGTCCTGGTAGAATGGGCAAATCACAGGTATCTACAAGACACATTAAGTAGAAAGTGGAATAAAATGTGAACATCCTGCTTCCATTTGGATAAAAAAAATTAGGAATACGTGCACACATGTCCGCACACACATACATGCATGTTTTCTTGTGTTCGCTTCAAATGTCTTCAGGCTGAAGAAACCATCAGTTGCCTCCTGTAAGAAAACTCACAGCGGTGAGAAAAAGATGTTTCACTTTAAGTACCCTTTTGTACCTTTTGAATTTTAAACCATGAAAGTGTTGACCTATTCAAAAAAAATTAAATTAAAAATTCAAAGCAAACAATGTGGGGAAAAGTAATAAAAAAATCTAGTTTAGGAAAACATGAAAGAGAAATCCTCATTTAAAAACAGTTCAAGGCAGACTGTTGAGTCATCTGTGAACCAGGGAGGAGACAAAACCCAGGAGGCACACCCCAGGAAGGCAGAGGGCTGCCCGGAGCCTGGCATCCTCCTTGCTGCCTCCTGGGTGACCTTTGATAGCAGTGTGGCCCCTCTGAGCCTATTTCTTCATTTGGAGACAGCAGCCCAGGCCTGGCCCTTAGAACACTAAGACCCCTTTCCGGTATGGGAGGTGGGGTCCCCAGGTGGACACAGCCAAACACTTGGTGACAATGTGACTTTAAAAGGATACCTCTTAAAAAGGAGGGAGAGCCAGGTGTGGTGACACACGCCTGTAATCCCAGAGGCTTGGGCAGCTGACGCAGGAGGATCACCAGTTCAAAGTCAGCCTCGGCAAAAGCAAGATGCTAAGCAACTCAGTGAGACCTTGTCCCCAAATAAAATACAAAATAGGGCTGGGGATGTGGTTCAGTGGTCGAGTGCCCCTGAGTTCAATCTCTGGTACCGGCCCCCTCCAAAAGGAGGGAGAGTTTCCTTCCCCTTCTAGAGGGCTGTGGTGGGGAGATAAAACCCAATTCCCTCCTCATCTGAGTGCAGGAAAACCAGTGCCTGTGACTTCAGTTGCTAAAAATACTCGGGGTCCCGCCCTTCCCTCCAAACACACCTGCTGCCCTGTCCCTCCCTCTTCCCACATCCTCCCTGGACAGGCCCAGTGCCCATTTATGACAGAGCAGAAAAAGTTCCTTTTTGTGCTAATATTTCCTGTAGGGCCCCTCCTGTCTTTGATGGCTGCCATTCACAGCCCTCTGAGATGACCAGGAACAAGAGGAAGCTCCAGAATTTCAACACAATGAAAACATGTCGCTGTTTTAAAACAGCAACACTCCTGCCCCATCTCCAGGCACACTTTACAAAAGGCGATTTCACGCGGGTCTGGACGCTGTCCACTCTTGGAGAGCCTTACTGTACCAATTGTCCAGACACAGCTCTGAAAGGCTACGCTTTAAAATGTGCGCTGGAGGTTCTCTCTGCCAGCCATGCCTGCGCTCCACACCCACCTGCATGCTCTTCGTGCTAGCAAGTGGCTAAGTTGGCTTTCCATGTCTTTCTCTCAGGAATCAGAGAGCACCAGAGCAGAAATGGCTCTTACAGACAATACAACCTCATGCCGCAAGTGGGGACACTGCATCCTTTTGTAGAATGGAATGGCTTCCTAGAAATAAACTATAAGCCCGCTGCTGGGCTAGGACAAAAGTCTGCTCTCACGGTCCTTTAATTTCTCCCAAATTTGCCTGCACTAAGTACGTTCCCTCCATGGGGAGGGCAGCTGCTTTCCCTGGCAATGCACTGTCCCCCCAAGTAGCCCCAGCCCTCCCAACCTGTGCCCCAGGCTCCCCCTGCTGTCCAATATGGCAGCCACTACCCCAGGGTCCTACTGAGCACTTGAAATACGACTAGGGTCCCTTGTTAAAATGACAATATTTTTAAGAAAATATATTACTAAAATTTATTTTGCCCATTCGTTTTTCACTCTTTTAAAATGTGGTTACTAACAAATTTTCAATTATATAGAGGGTTCACTGAAATTCCTACTAGGCCGCACTTCTCCAGATCCCATGCAGCTCCCAATCAGCAAAACTCACCTGGCCCACTCCTGTCTCCATGGCCAGACATCCTCTATTGTAAAGACCATTCGGTGCCCAGGGGAAGTACTGTGCCCCCATCAGTGACCTTTGGATTAAGCTCCTGACTTCAATAAATGCACTCCCTCCATATGAGGGGGCGAGGGAGGGGTCCCAGCACCCCACGAGAGATGCGGACTCTACCTACAGGTGTGCGCCTGCCCCCGCAGTCCTTGTTCACGTACGCTGGGTTTTTCTCCCTTGAAACGGGGCAGCCTTTCTCCCCTTTTCCTTGGGGTCAAGAATAGAAATGGACAAAATGTGTAACAGTGGTTTCCATGCATGGGTCCCTCGATCTTCAGCTAAGGGACTCCTACGTGCTAGCTCATCTTGTTTTCCCCACCGCCCTACCAAGTAGGTTTTCTTGCCACCGACAGACAAGGAAACCAAGGCTGAGAAGGAAAGTGGCCGAGCCAGGCACTCAGCTCTGCCCAGCTCATCATCGTGAGCCATACCTCACCATCCCTTCTCAGCCTCAGTTTCCCCACATGCAGTTGAGGATGGTACCTGCCTTTAGGCAGGGAGGTGCCACAGTCCCCAGGACCCACCCTCTGCTGGGACCAGGTGCTGGGCCCTGGGGAGGTACCAGTTTGAAGAGTCTCTTGACAGCTCTTGGCTTGGGCTATACTCTTGATCCCAGGCTCAATTCTGTCAGACTCTGCCCATGCCAGTTCTCCTGCCTGGGTCCCTCTACTTGTCCCCAGGATGTTAAGTGAGTCTAGTCCCTTAAACCAAGCTCCCACCTAAACCTCACCTCCTCTGAAAATCCGCTGAAATTAAGTCAGTGTGTTGTTTCGGGAATGGGCCTTCCTGCACTGCCTTTCTGCTCTTCCTCCTGTCCCTCTGAGCCCTGGGGCCCTAGGACCCGCCTCAAGCATGTCAAGGAGACCTTGACATCCCTTAACTTAATCAGGAACGACTGTCAGCAAAGTAGTTCTCTAGTAGTCCCTACTAGGTGCTGGACACTCTTCCAGGCCCTTGAACAAGGCAGCAAAGGAGAAAAAGTGCCCAGGCTCCTGAAGAAATGAGGGCTTCCCGCAACAGTGATGCCTGCAACGCCACAAGAGAAGGCCACGGGTCCCTATTCCTACAGTTTCCCCTGCTTCTCTTAATTTTAGGTCACAGAGTGATTAGTTAACGGGCACCGATCTTCTTTTTTTTTATAATAGATACAGTATGGTGCATTGCCCGACGGGATGCTACACATCCTCGACAAATACATTTCCAAAGAAGAATGAAGGAGGTAGAGGACACTGGCCACACCACGGGCCCCAGTCCTTAACGTGATGGTGCAGAGAGGTGGGCAGTGAGAAGCACGTCCCCAAGTGCAAACACAGTGTCTTGGGGGACAGGGAAGGACAGCTGTTTTCCTTGAAGTACAAAAGGTAAATCCATCTGGAATCTTCTTATTGGATGAGGAGACTCTACATTTTCTTTCGGTGTCAGTGATTCAAAGTGGGAATGTGAGTGTCAAGCTCCCAAGGGAAAGGAATCTCTAGGTTTAGTGCAAGACCACATGGGTTTTAAAAGTTTGAGGACACAGTGTATACTGCCAGTTATAATTTATGTATGTGTCTCTATGTGTTAATGGGGTAAGAGGGAAAAAAAAAAAGACTGGAAGGAAATACACCAAAACTGAGGTGTTGCAGCCATTTTTCATTTTAATCGTATACTTTTCCACATTTTCTAAATTTTCTATCATGACTCTTACTCCCTTTATAATCAGAAAATAAGCAGTAAACTGAATGCTAATAGTTTTTTAATTTCCTCATGAATCTGTTTTTATGGGCACTGTTTCAGTGGGGTTTGGAAATCATCAGGGTGTGAAACGCCAATGAAATTCCCCACTCCTGCAGGGCTGAGCGTGCCCCTTGGCCCTGGAGAGGAACCCTCCCTGAGCCATGCTGGCAGACAGCTGTCCACAGCTGTTCTGAGGAGGCTGCCAATGAATGGCGCTGGTGGAAAAACACAACATTCCTGACTCTCCAAGGATGGCATTATGCTTGGAACTCTTGCCCACCAAAGAAGTAAATAGAGAGAGAGAGCGCCAGCTTCGCAAGCTAGGGACCCTCCTGGGCTGTGCTCCTTGAGTGCCACCTCCCTTCCTGCCACACATCAGGATATACACACACACACATACACACACATACACTTTAATTATGCCTCTAGGCCAAAGAGACACAGAGGCCAGGCCCCTGGCTGACTCTTCTGCACACACCCCAGCAATAATCAGCATATTCACTCACCAGCTATCTCCTCCGGCACCGCCAGGGGTCAGCCACTGTTGAGGGAACAACAGGGAGCAAAACCAACAAGGCCCCTGCTCTCATGGAGCTTACAATCCGGCGAGAAAGCAGGCAACAGCAAGAGGAGAACCCAGATGCATCGCAGATGGCACTGGGAGCTGTGAAGAATATAGTACAGGACGACGTTTCAGTGGAGACCCAACTGACCAGGAGAGGTCCACTGGGAGGATCCAGCGGAGGGAAGGGCAACCGAGGCAGAGAAGGGCCACTCAGACATGCAGGAGCTCTGTGGCACTCTGAAGTGCTCAGAAACAACAAGGGGTAGGGTAGGGTGGAGAGCATGGGAGGCCAGAGGGGCAGGCAGAGGCCAGAGCAGGAGTGGTCACTGAGAGTCATGGCAGATAATAGCCTGATCTGCCTTCCTAAAGGCACCTCCCTCCACCTGCTGGGGTGTGATCCTGGCTGGACAGAGAGGGCTTTTAGCTGGGACCCATGCTGGTAGAAGCTTAGCTTCACAATGCCTGTGAAACCCTCATCTCTCCTCATACACACTGCCACCACATCCTTGCCCTCCAGACACCCTGTCACAGCACCACGGAACACAGACGATGGCAAAAAAGACACCAACCTGACTTCTGTCCACCTGTACACCCATGCTCCACCTATGACCCTGGGTCAGCAAACACTTTCTGTGCCCAGGCATCGTGCTGGACACTGAGCATGTGGGAAGGAGCCCTGCCCTAAAACGCATTAGGACATGTGCCTGTGCCAATCTTGCCAGACCCACCCTGTCCATGCTGTCCAGCCACGACCTCTCCTGTCATCCAGCACCTCTGACTTAAGTCTTCTCGCCTGGTGAAATCTGCTATGAGCCCCCGAAGGGGTTGTGATGGGCGAATCAATTCTCACCAAGAGGTGAAAAATGGTGAGGCTTGATCCACCCTGCCCCACCCCCATCTCTCCCTCCAACCGGGAGAAAGTTCAGCCTCAAGAATGAAGCTGTGGCTAGCAACTTGGCAGGTACAATTTATTCCAAGACAAAGGAGGACTTGGGTGTTGGTTTAAAGAGTGGGAGAGCCAGGAGGACCTTTCGGACCGGCCTGGGGAGAGCCAAGGAAGACCTGAGTCCCTCAAACCTCCTCCACCAGCCCCCGCACAGAAGCGCCTCAGCTTTCTGTCAGGGGAAACCACATCTAATCTGCCACTTTGAGACTCTCCTGCATAAAATCCATTGTTGTCACTATTCAGAAAAGCCAACCACGCTCCCTTCAACAGGTTCTCAAGTTCTGCCCAGGAGAACTTCACTGCGCAGTGCGGGCAGCACTGGAGAGAAGGTGCCCACGCTGGCTCCAGGAAACCCGGGCACCCTAAATCCCCCAGGTCTGTGGGTGTCCCAAGACACCCGAGGGCTCACTCCACACAGGTGGGGGCTCACTGAAATAAGGTGGGCATTCTTCCAGTGGGACATCATCCCAGAGAGAAGTCAGCACTGCAAATGGTTCCAGACCCTTGAGTCTCTTCTTCCCAGGAGGGGAGGAGGGGATATAAATAGCCTGAACTCCTTCGGCCCTACACAGGCACGGCTCCCACACCCCCGCCCCAGCCCCAGCCAGCTGGTCCCTCTGCACCCAAGTTCACACAGCCTGCTAAGAGGGAGGACAACTGCCCACACCCGGTGGGGGTAGGGAATAAAATGCCCCGATGACTGGTCTTTGGCCTTCAATGACTATAACTGCAACCCCACCTCTCCATGCCCCTCAGTAACACAGTGCTGGAAAGGGACAAGGATCCAGAAACATACTAGGGAGTCCCTTAGATCCTGGTCAACCCAGGAAGCCAAAACTGCATACTCAGAGTATGTTTTCCCTCACTGTGCCTCAGTTTCTCCATCTGGACACAGAGCTAAACTATCTAGCTCATGGGGATGCAAAGAAAGTAAATGACACTGTCAAAATGTAACCCTGCATTATTATTAGGATACCAAATCTTCGTCTCTTCTACAGGAGTCCTATGCATAGCTATGGGGACACATTCTTATCTGATCAAGAAAGCAAAAGAATTATACTCAGTGGCACTGCATTAGCCTTGAATTCTTGATACTGCATGTCCTTGAAAGCAATAAAATTTCCAAAATGTTCTCTCTTACAAGTCATCGCTGACTAATACAGATTGACACACACCACACCCAGACCTATTTTGATTTAATAACATTCTGTCAAGACTGTACATAACATTATAGACTGAAGGCTAAGCATTGCCCTACAGCATTTTAGTTTGAGGAGGAAAAGTTCCCTTGATCATTCTGTTTATCATTTTATTCCTTCCCGACCCCACCCCTTACATGTAAGAAACAAGTGGCTAAAATCTAAGGGTCCAGCTCACAGCTCTTTTTAATTAAGACACTTTGTTTGCTCAATAAAATACAGAGTAAAAAACGTTTACTGAAAACCAACTCATTGATGCTTAATAGCTGTGTCAAATACTCATAACAACATTTATTCCAACACCCCCAGATAATTGCTCATCTTTCTCATTTGGTATCCACAACAGCACAGGATTTGTGTCCAAGTGTAATTGATCCAAAATTGGGCTCCCTTTCAAAAATATCTGTAAAACCTAATTATCAGGAAAACAGAGTTCTGGCATCCTATGGAATTGGGTGCTTTCGTGAGACAAGCTGTAAACCCATCTCAGCTAATCAAGTCACATTATCTTCCCAAAGGAGTCTGAGGAATCTGGGGTAATGAGGGAACAGGAAAAGTCAGGATAGTGTCAGACTGGACTCTGCAGTGATGTCCGGATTTTCTTAAGCCTAGGACCAGGGAGAGGAAATATACCATGTTAGCTGGTGAGCCAGGATTTAGAAAACACAGATAATAAGCCCATGATGGGCCTGGGGTCTGGGGGTGGCATTTCTGATCTCAAGCCCTACAACTTCTTGTCCAAGGGACTCTCTTCACCCACAGCCTGATATCACCTCTAGTGCTCCTGGCCTCTTACCACTGTGCAGGTTAATTTCCTTTCTTGGGTATAAGTTGCTCTTTTGTAAAATATGTGCTCCTAATATCTAGGGACTCTTTCAGTCCCCAAACTCTGTGAGTTTCTTTAAAGCAAAGAGCACCCTTTCTGCTTATGTACTCGTGGGGGAGGGGAATAGGGAGTGGGCGCAGGACCAAGGAGAATGAAGGACCGAGTGTTTCTAGTGCTCACGCAGTTTTGTACCTACTTGCAACACTCAGGTATCAGCCCCGCTCTGGGAATAATGATTTCTTTCAGCCCAGGATGGACCTACCTACCGGGGTGGTTCTACCTCGCTGCCCTGGATTAGTCAACCCGACCAATGAGGAATGGGGCCAAGCCACCGGACCTCAGAACTTCTCTCCCAAAGCTGGAAATCTTGAAAGACTTCCTCTTTTAAGGGTCGTTTCTTCCCACGCCACCCCTCGTTCTGCCCTAGAAGCCCCAGAAACCCCAATCCTAGCTTTGCCAATGGTTCAGCCAGGCTCGCTGGGCAGACAGACACGCCGCTGACCCCCAGCTCCCCTCGCTCTGCGCCATAGTCGCTGAGGCTTGGGTACCAGCCTCCATAACTCTATAGATTTCAATGGTAACGGGATCTGCCACCTCGCTTTTCTTTGGCTCCTCTGCGCCTTCCTCCTGCTGAAATCAGACAAGGAGACGGAATAACAAAGCAGCACAGCGCCAGAGACAATTAGCTTTCAAACGAGTAAGAGACGCTCACACCATTAGAAAAGATGCGCGCGGTTCCCATGCGTGTAGCTAAGAAGGGACCCTAAGCTGCCCCGCGCGGGCGACAGATAACACTGCCAGGCTTGGCTTAACTTGACCAAGGCGCTGAGGAATTCTGTGCGTGCACCCATTTCCCCTAACTTCCCAGTCTGATAGCGGCGAGGACAGTAGATCCCGTCTGAACGACCTCTCTGTCCGGGACCACCACGCAGCCCTCGGGCCTCCAGGAGAGATGCGGGATCCCGCATTTCCAGCCCTTTTCTAATTTTCAAGGAAGGACCGTGTGAGGTGCGGGTACCCAACTCCCAGAAAACCGTCACACCCTAGAACACTTCCGCGCCTTCGCAGCAGAAGTGCGGTAAAACTTTTGGCAGAAACCACCTGTGGCTGCTGACAGGCCCGCTCTGCCCGGGCCCGGAGGCGCCGCCGAGCCCGGGGCCGCACGCACCCGCAGAAGTTCCCTTCCAGCCCCGCGCGCCACTTCGCTCCGGGCCGCGGTGCCAGCCAGGAGGCGCGGCGCCCGCTCGCTGGCTGACTCTCCGCTGGCTCTCCCCTCCCTCCTTCCCTCCCTCTCTCCCTCCTCCCGCCTCCTCCGGTTGCATGGCTGCCGCACGGAGCCCCTGAATAGCCACCGCAGCCCCCCGCCTCCTGCCCAGCGAGAGGAGGGCGCCCCTGCCCCCGCCGGCGCCCTGGGGCTTGCGGACCGCCTGCCTCCTAGCAACGGCCTCCGTGACCGCTTTCGGACGCTGCTGATGCACAGCCACCCTTCTCCGCGCCCCGCGACCTCTGCAGCTGAGGTGCGGGAGAGACCCCTGGCAGCGGGTGCCCAAGACCGGCGCGCGAAGCTGCTCACCTCTGCGCGCCGCCGGCCCCGCGCGCCTCCCGCACTTGGCGCCGGGCCGCGGTGCTTGCGTCCTCCCTCGCCGCCGCTGTCGGTCCGTCCCTGCGCTCGGGAGCAGCGCCGGCCGCACCGCTGTCAGAGTCTCGTGGCGGGGCTACGCCGGCGGGTGTGGAGCCGAGCGGCGGCGGGCGCGCGGGCAGCTCCTCCCTCCCGGTGCCGCGCCTCCGCCCTCCTCGCGCCCCGCCTCCCGCTCCGCGGCTGTCAGCCCCGCGCCCCGCGCCCGGCGCCCGCGCCGCCAGCTCTGGGGGCGCACGGGGCTAAAGGGCCCGGATGTCTGCGGTCGCCTGGCGCTCGCGCCAGCCCCCTCCGCGGCGCCCCCTCCGCGGCGCCCCCTCCCCGCCCTGCCACACATGCACTTGCTGCGTCCCAGCCTCCTCCCGGCTCCGTTAATTTCTATTTTGACAGTAACTGTGGCGAGTGGGCGGCGCTGCGGGGGGCGCTCAGGACCCGCGGAGGCGGCGGGCGGGAGTCAGGCCCCAGCGCGGGGGAGGAGTAGGGGGCCGGGCAGAGCCACCAGCCGCTCGGGGCTCCACCGCGTCTTTTTTCTTCCTTTCCTTTTTTCTCTTTGCCTCCTCCAGGATTTAAAGGGACAGCCCAGGCCGAGGCTAGGGGCCAGGTGGCCGCCGTTTCTCCGGTCTCCAGACGCCCTCTGCGGCCCGGCCGGACCCGCCCGCACCCGGAGCGCAGGCTCGAAACTGTCGGGTATTTTTAGGTGCACACTCGGCCCGGGATAGTGGTGCTGCAGAGCTTGGCTCCGTTGCCCGGCGCACGGCTATTTTTACAGAGTCCGATTGGGGGAGGAAATCAAACAACTCAGCAACTGCTTTCCCACCCGAAAGTGGGGAGCAAGGAGTAGGGGCGAGAAGTTTCCTAAATGCTCTCGGAATTCCAGTGAGCGCAACAAGACGCTTTCCCGAAACGAGAAAGCGCAGCACTCCGGGGCGTTCAAACCCCTACAGGCAAACCCACCCTGGAAGCTACTTGGACGTTAGACCCACAGTACTGTGCATCCCGCGCGCCCGCCACCGGCACCAGGCCACCGGTCACTCCCCAGGATAGCCTGGGAGGCGACCTTGCGACGCATCCAATCACTACGCTACACAGCCAAGGACTGGCTGAGGAGGACTTGGCTCCGCCCCATTCCACAAAGCTCCGCCCCCACGGAGCTTGTATGGAGTTGAGAAACTCGGTAGGAAGCGCAGAGCAGTGTGGTGATGGACTTTAAGAAGGACCCATCCGAAGGAAGTGGAGGGGATCTTGGCTTCGTAGAGACTGCAGGAGCTTGCACGTGTTCTAGTCATCAGCAGGGCAGAGCACATTCGAGCTGGCTATCCCCCTACTTTTTTGCAATCCACCCTTGGTGCTTCTGGATATAAGAACCCTTGGCTTCCCTGGCTCAACATCCACGACTGCATACCCTATGTCAAGGGGTCCTTTCCTGGGCTTCTCTCTCGGAAAAGGAAAAGTCTGCTGTTCTCAAACTCCTACAAAGCTTCTTGATCTTAGTCGTGCGCCAGGCTCCCAGAAGAGGCCACCTGGCCACTGACCACTAAAAGGGCAGTGGTACTGTGACCGTCTGGTGGCGTGTTTTAATGCTGAAGATACTAGATGAAAGCCTTTACGGAATTCACACAAATACACTGGTAGACCTTTTGCTTAGCACTTCTTTCTAGTCATTGGGATTCTTTTTATTCTCTTGTTCGATCTGAGTAACAAATGCTTATTGTAAAGCACTATTTTGGGAGTAGAAAAGACAAAGAAAGACAAACCTGAAATAGCATGTGACAACAGAAAGCTAGGTAGAACCATGAGTCTGGAAGATAGTTTGCACAAAGGCATGGCTTTTAATGTGCCAGAGAGGCCTGGCTTTTCCTACTAAGTAAATGTCACTCACTCGAGTTAGGACACTGTCTCATCCAAACTGTTCAAAGGCCAATAGAAGTCTTTTGTGGAAACTAAGAGATTTTCAGACTTGGGATGTCAGGTTTCCAAGTTGCTAGAGATTCTAGAGTGGCAAAATATTACTTCCTGCTTTAAGTAGCCCTGGGATCTACTGCCCTCCCAAATTGGGCTGTCTCCCTGCTAAATTAGGTTGTCTGTCTCGCTTCCTTTCATTCACTGTGGAGTGCTGCTGGCCCAGCTGAAATGGCCAAGCTTCTAAACCATAAATCTGACTGTGCCCCATGCCAAGCATGGGCATGTATTTAGGGAGCACCTGGAGGATTGGAACCCTGGAATGCCAAGACATCTGCAGGCCATAGGAATGTAGTTCTGGGAGTGAGGGCAGCCACAGCCCTGGAAAGGGTGTATTGTTTGAGAAAAGTGGACATAGGCACTAAGGTAGAAGTGGCTCTGAATTGGAAAATTTCTTCTCCTCTGTCTCAGAGTAAAGGTTCCATAGCTGTAGATCACGGAACAGCTTGACATGTCATGAGCTATGGATAGAGGTATACCTTATGTTCTGGACAAAAGTCTCAACCGAATCACAATAGGTAAAACTTTTATAAATTCAAGCATAAACAAGATGAGAATGGTCTGCAGCAGTGAATATGATATTTTTTAAAAAGCAGCTACACACTGCATTTATAATTTTTGTTCATTTGTATTTTTCCCACAAGATTTCAAGCTCCCAATCCATCTTGTTATCCTGAGTGCCTACCTCATGCTCAGCCCCTAAAAGATCTTCATTAAAAGTTTAGATAAACCGAATGAGCAGAAAGCCATTTCAGAATGTTAGAGTATAGTTACACATAAGAACCATAGATCCAGTGAACTTTGTATGATTCATTTGTAATTTACTTGTTTTAATATAAGTGCAACAGTAAATTTTTACTTTGCTATAGTTAATGGGATTCACTGCCAGACTGTACCACTGATCAGCCAACCTAGAAAAAAAGCAAATCTAGCAAATCTATAAAAAAGGCATAATAATAGGGCTCTTTTTACTCCATAGGGATGCTGGGATGATCAGGCAAGAAAAGATCTGGTCAAGTGTTACCCCATAAAATAACATTCATGAAGGGGCCACTGTGCATCAAGGTCTATGGAAGATATTATAAATCAATATTAGATAATTACAACAAATTCTAAAGAAATTCTCTGAGAATTGGGCTCAAATTACTTATTTATATCACAAGCGTGTTGAAAGACTGCTTATATAAAGCAAAAAAAAAAAGTGGTTAGGGGAACTAACATTTACAGAGCTCCTTCTAGAAGCAGAACTTATGATATGCATTGCTATATGTTCCTCATGACAACTGTGTGCAATACATTTCGCTCTGACCATTGTATAGATGAGAAATCCGATATCAACAGCAGTGGTAATGACCAGGGTCCTACAGCTGGCTGGTGGCAAGGGCAGCACTTGGACCTAGGTTTGTGAGTTCAGAAGTTCAGGAGCATCTACCTTGTGACTCTGCCCCTAGCGATGACAGAGAGCGTAGGCTTTAAGGAGATGGAACTGAAGAGAATTCAAGGAAACCATTGTCCATGTTACCCACAGGTTGAGAGGGGTGCAATCTATAGTGAGGAGCATCTCCTGGAAAAATCTCTTCCTCTCTTTTCTCTTTGTTTTTTAATATTCAGTTTGACATAATTTCAGAGTTACAGAAAAGTTGCAAAGATGGTGTAGAGAATGCCCATACACCCTCGCCCAGGTTCCCCAGATGCTAACATTTGCCACGTTTGCTTCTTTCTGCTGTCTAGGTACATGCGATTTCTTCCTGAATCATTCGAGAGTAAGCTGAAGACATGACAGTCCTCCACCCACAAATTCTTCAGTGAGTGTTTTCTAAGAAGAAAGACATTCTCTACCACAATAATCAAAATCAGAACATAACCACCAAAATATTATTATGTAATCTAAACAGATTTTACCAACTGTCTCACTAATGGCAAAAATGAAAAATAAATAAATACTGGTCAGGATCCAGGGGAGGTTATAAACTGCATTCAAATGTCACATCTCTTAAGAGTCTATTTTCTATTAGCAAATATAATTATCAATTTTTGTTTCTTATTTTAATAGCCTTTTATTTATAGCCCATAGGAGGTCACAAGGACTCTCTCCTTGACCCAACTTTAGACAAACTTTTGGAGTCCTTTTTTTTTTTTCAAGTGGGCCCTCACCTTTGGGCCTTCTCTTGAGTCTGCCTTGTCCAGATTCAGCAAGAGTCCTGCTGAGTCAGTTTAGTGAGAATCCACAACCATTGGTACCTGTCACCTTAATATGTGCTCAAATTCCTCATCCCCCACTTGATATATATATATGTGTGTGTATATATATATATATATATATATATATATATATATATATCTGCCCTTGATATATGCCTTCAACAAGGATCCTGTTAAGTCAGTCCATCCAGTCACCTACTCTTGATGTTGCCTCTTAGAAATTTTCCATCCATCCCCCAAACCTCTTACTTTGCTCCTTGACTTTAAATCCCTACATTTCTTTTTTCAGACCTATCTCTCTCGCCTCTTAAAATACTCTCCATTGAATAGTCTTGACCTGTAACCTTCCTTATCATTTTAACAAGTGCCAATATCTCTTTTGTTGGGGGTGGGGGCAGGTACTGGGATCAATCCCAGGGTGCTTAACAATAAGCCATATCCCCAGATCTTTTTATTTTTCATTCTGAGACAGGGTTTCACTAAGATGCTTAGGACCTTGCTAAGTTGCTGAGACCAGCTTTGAACTCATGATCCTTCTGCCTCAGGCTCCCAAGCCACTGGGCTTGCAGGCATGCGCCACCATGCCTGACTCATCAGAATTATTTTTTTAACAGGGCCAAAAAAATATTAAAAATATAAATAAAATCCACTTATAATTATCCACCAGCTGTAACCAGTTTTATTGTTGAATTTTTAAAAATCTCCATGTGCAATCCAAGCAGTACAACTTCCTCTGTCTCCCAGGGAAGCATCCCCAGCATCCCCTAGAAAATGCTGTGGACATGGCAGTTCTACTTCCTGTCTACCCTGCATTCTTCTCCAGTGTCCACTATGGCTCCTGCTACTCCCAGTGTGGCCATAACCCATCTTGCCCATTTGCCCCTCACCACACTCTAGTTATTATCTCCCTAGAGAAGATGCTACATGCCCTACAGCCCCCATGAAGAAGCTTATGTGGGCAGACCATTTGCCTGTCCCCCCACCCTATTCCTTTGTTTTCCACACCAGGCAGGGTCTACAAAGCCTATGAGTGACAGATTAAGCAAAGGGTTGGAGTAGCTCGAGGGAGTCACATACAACTGGACCATATGAGTGAGCTGTGACTTCCTCCATATTCCAAGGAAGAGTGACCAGGGTTTAACTCTTCACAGTGAGTTCCTTCCTGGCACATCTCTGTTTCTAACCTGGCTCCTCAACTTTCAGGAATCCTTGCCCCACATGTGGTCTGCCTACCCTTTGATGTGACTCTACTGAAGAACCAACCCCTAACCTCAGAGAAGGACTTTCCCTAGGATTTCTGTTTCTTTCCCTGCAAATGTATATTTTCCCAAGCTTTGGTCAGTCAAATCACCTTAAGTAACACCCTGGGGTGTTGGGTGGTCAACAACAGACTGATCAGTGATGACCATTGGCATCCAAAGTATGGCTGAACAGCTAAGCCAGCCAGGGCAGACGAGGTCTGCAGGTAAGCCCAGCCCTCAAGATCTCCCCAGCAGTCTGAGTTGTAGGTGCAACTATGGATTCCTCCAGTTGTTCCACAAGTAATTGTTGAACCAAGTGTACGATTCACTGCACATCCCAAGGACAGTTCTCAGGGATGATTCTGTCGAAATCAATGAGGATCAGAGAAACAATTGCTAAGTACCTCAAATTTCTGCAAAATAGTAGTATTAGCTTCTTTCCTTCACCTGTCTCCAAATCATATTGTCTCACTGTCCCATGCCCCTCCTGCATGAGAATGTGGAATGAGAATCACTGAGCTGTGGCTCCCACTGGGATTTCCCGTGCTTAGTCGAGCACCAGGTCAGAGCTGTCAATTACAAGGATGTGATTAAACCTTTGGTGGAGAGCCCTTACCCTACTCAGAGGCTGGTGGACAGAGAAGAGAACGGCTTTCATTCAGGATGTGCTGGGCATCAGGCAAATATTTGTTGCACAGTGTCTGCCTATATACACAATTTGATTTACAAGTGCATTATGAAATTTATGGTCCATGTGAAATATAGTGATTTAATGATGAAGATTTAGAATAATGGTTAGAGAAGAGATGTGTACATATTTATGTAAATATTCTTGGTATGGGGTGAAGATTCTTCATAGTGTCCAGATATTATCTCTTTCTGTTCAAGTTTAAAAGCCATCTTTTGAATTTCTCTCTTTCTCACGATTGTCAAATGCACTGTTCTTCATTAACTTCATATCTGCTCATCTCCACCTTGGGAAAAGGGAGCAATTCTGTTATGCTCCCAATGCCATCGTTCTTCAGAACCTGTTTGTTTCGAAACAACTTTAGCCCCTCTTGTTTCTGTAGTTCCCAAACACCATTTTGATGTTGCACCCTCTGGTCCTGAATCTTGGCTTCCAAGGACTTTCTCACAGATAGTCACTGTTTTTAGTTGACAAGGACCTCAAATGCAAGTCTTAGGCAGAGTATGTAGGAAAATGTGAGCAATCATCCAGTTTCCAGTCATGTTAAATTGAACATGTGGAATTTTATTGTGTGAACACAAAACAGCACATATTCTACCCATGTCTCCTTTAAACTCTTAAGTCTGTATTTACTGTATCCTAGAATGCGACCTCTTTCAGTATTGATCAAACTCCTGGGTTCTCAATTGAATAGTATCCTTCCAAAATTCTTGTCCACCTGGAACTTGTAAATGTGACCTTATTTGTGAAGATTTGGTTTTACAGATGCAATTGAGTTAAGAGCATACTGGATTCTAGGGGGCTCTGAATCGAATGATTGATGTTCTTAGAAGGAGAGAGAAATTTGGAGACACAGAAACACATAAAGGTGAAGGCCATGTAAAGATGGAGGCTGAGACTGGAGTAATGCATCTATAAGTTAAGGAACTTCGAAGACTGACAGCAACCAGGAACCAGAAGAGAACCATGGAAGATTATCACTCAGAGCTCCAACAGGAACCAGCCCTGCTGATACCCTGATTTTGGACTCTGGTCTCCAGAACTATGAGAGAATAAATTTCTGCTAATTAATTAATTAATCAAGTTTGTGGAATTTTGTTATAGCCGCCTTTAGAAACTAATACACTTTCTACAGACTGTCATCAGTGAGAATGATAGGCTAGGAGCCTGGGGCTAGAGTGAAAAGAAATGACCATCCTTGGTCCAGAGTGGTAAGAGACCAAGATGGAAAAGCACAGCATCAACGTATCAGTTACAGCCTTGAAGGCAGGGAGGACATTGATGAGAAAAGTCCATAGGTAATAGGGAGCAGCCATCTCAAAAGCCATCAGCAGAAATGGTCAATGCCACTCCCAACAACTGCCGGCTGATGACATAAGACCTAGTGAGGGCACGCGGTGACAGCCAAGCATTGGTGTATATATGTGCCAAACTTCTCGTTTTACTTTACATTTTAAAATTATTAACAAGACTGACATTTTTTTCACAAGCTCTCTGGCCATTAGTGTGTGTGTGTGTGTGTGTGTGTGTGTGTGTGTGTGTGTGTGTGTGTGTTTTCTAATTGCTTGTGACTTTTGCCCATTTTCAGTTTGGTGGTCCATCTTGTTTCTTCCTTATTTGTGAGAGTTCTGCACATAATGAGGATATTACTCTTGACTGTCACATATGTTTCAAATATTTTTACCACTTTATCATCAACTTTTAAATCTTGTTTTTATTGATTTTTAAATATATTAATCAGACATGCAATATGTTATCTATACAAACTTATCATAATACAAAGTATATTTGGTTTTTAAAAATTAAATTCCCTTTAAAAACAAGAATTTTCCTCTTCTCACCAGGGGTAACCACTTTTAACCACCTGTTGGTTGACCACTTTCCAAACCCTGTCCCATGCATCTCTATGACAATTCCTTTTGATGTACCCAGGGTTTCAATTTTGCTTAGTTAAGTTTTTCATCCCATAATGCTTGGTAGACAACATACAGAAATGAATAAATGTAATTCATCACATCAATAGTCTTAAAAACAAGAATCATATGATCAGCTCAAATGATGCAGAAAAAGCATTTGACAAAATAAAGCACCCTCCTCATGTTCAAAGCACTAGAAAAACTAGGGATAGTAGGAACATACCTCAACATCGTAAAAGATATATATACTAAACCCAAGGCCAACATAGCTCCAAATGGAGAAAAATTGAAAGCATTCCTCTAAAAACTGGAACAAGATAGGGATGCCCTCTTTTACCACTTCTATTCAACATCGTTCTTGAAACTCTAGCCAGTTAGCAGAAATAAACTAAAGGGCTATAAGAAAAGAAGAAATCAAAAAATAAAAAAGAAATCAAAAAGAAAAAAATCATGGTTCTATATTTAGAAAATTCAAGAAATTCCAGCAGAAAACTTCTAGAACTCATAAATAAATTCAGCAAAGTAGCAGGAAATAAAATAAACACCCATAAATCAAACATGTTCCTATACACCAACCATAAACCTACTGAAAGAGAAATTAGGAAAACTAACTCATTCACAATAGCCTCAAAAAAAATAAAATACTTGGGAATCAATCTAACAAAAGAGATGAAAGACCTCTACAATGAAAACTACAGAACACGAAAGAAATTGAAGAAAATCTTAGAAGATAGAAAGACCTCCCATGCTCCTGGATAGGTAGAATTAATATTGTCAAAATGGCCACACTTCCAAAAGTGTTATAAGATTTAATGCAATTCCTATTAAAAGCCCAAAAACAATCTTAATAGAACTAGGAAAAGCAATCATGAAATCCACTGGGAAAAATAAGAGACCCAGAATAGCCAAGACGATCCTTAGCAAAAAGACTGAAGCAGGAGGCATCACAATACCAGACCTTAAACTATACTATAGAGCCATGGTAACATGGTAACAGCATGGTATTGGCACCAAAACAAACATGTAGACCAATGGTACAGAAAGAAGACACAGAGACAAACCCACATAAATTCAGTTATCTCATACTAGACAAAGGAGCCAAAAACATCCACTGGAGAAAAGATAGCCTATTCAACAAATGGTGCTGGGAAAATTTGAAATCCACATATAACAAAATGAAATTAAATCCCTCCCACACCACACAAAACTCAACTCAAAGTGGACCAAAGACTTAGGCACTAGAACAGAGACCCTGCACCTAACAGAAGAAAAAGTAGGCCCAAACTTCACCACATCAGCTTAACAAGACTCTTACAGCGCAATAATTGGCATGAATTTAACCTAAAAAACTTCTTCTTAGCAAAGGAAACAATCAATAACATGGAGAGCCTACAGATTGGGAGAAAATCTTTACCACATGCACCTCAGATACAGCATTAATCTCCAGGATATTTAAAGAACACAAAAAACTCAACACCAAAATAACAAATAACCCAATCAATAAATGTGCTAAGGAACTGAACACTTCACAGAAGAAATACAATCAATCAACAAATACATGAAAAAATGTTCAACATCACTAGCAATTAGAGAAATGCAAATCAAAACTACTCTAGGATTTCATCTGACTCCAGTCAGAATGGCAATTATCAAGACGACAAACAATAAATGTTGGTAAGGATGTGGTGAAAAAGGTACAGTCATACATTGCTGGTGGGAATGAAAATTGGTGCAAACACTCTGGAAAGCAATATGGAGATTCCTCAGAAAATTTGGAATGGAACCACCATTTGACCCAGTTATCCCACTCCTCAGTTTATACCCAAAGGACTTAAAATCAGTAAGTACTACAATGATGCAGCCACATCAATTCACAATAGCTAAACTATTGAACCAATCTAGGTGCCCTTCAACAGATGAATGAATAAAGAAAATATGGCATGCATACACAATGGAATATTACTCAACCTTAAAGAAGAATGAAATTGAATGGAGCTAGAATATCATGCTAAGTGAAATAGAATAGAATATCATGCTAAGTGAAATAAGCCAATCCCAAAAAATCAAAGGCCAAATGTTTTCTCTGATATGCGGATGCTAATTCACAATAAGGGTGGGGTGGATAGGGAAGAATAGAGTTAATTTAGATTAGATAGAGGGGAATGAAGGGAGGGGAGGGGTCATAGAGGTAGGAAGGATAGTTGAGTGAATCAGACATTATTCCCTATGTACATGTATAACTATACAGCTGGTGGAATTCCACATCATGTACAACCAGAAGAATGAGAAATTATACTCCATCTATGTATGATTATCAAAGTACATTCTACGGTCATGTATAACTAATTAGAACAAATTTTAAAAGTCAAAAAAAAAAAAAAAAGTTTGGTAGAGAGGTCATCCAACCCATGACCCGTGTCATATTAGAAACACCTTCTTGACTCCAAGTCTATAAATACCCATATTTTCTTTCAATGAGTTCACGCTTTTATTTGGTTTTCCACATTTACGTTCAGAACTAATCTGGAATTTAGGTAGAGTATGTCTTGAGGTCGGGGACTTCATTGTTTATCAAAGTAGGTGAACATTAAAAATGCACACTCCAGAACAAAGAAAAAGAACAGACCCATGCGCAAAGGTAAGACTCAGCAAAGTTAATCAAGAAACAGTGACTGGAGCACAGGAGACTGGAAAGGGGAAAGCAGAAGACACGACCTTCAAGGCGGTTCGTTCAGACCAGAGAGATCAAGGGAGAGCGATTTCCATCCGTCAGCAAGCAGGAGACCAGAGGGTTCCAGAAGAGTTCCTGTGCGCCAGCAAGTTGCCCAAGAGTGGCAGGAGAGCTGGGTCCCCTCCTGCAGGTGCACTGATGAGAATGTAGGTGGCAGGGCTCTGGACAGAGCAGGCTCCCCTCACTCGTGTGCCACAGGGTGGGGGACAGTAGGGCAGGTGGCACATGCACTACCGATTTCTCTCCTGGGGTGGTGATGGTCCCAGGTGCTGCCTGGGTGGCTTCCTCTTCCCAAATAAACAATCATATGACACAATGTCTGGAAGCCCAGAATATTTCCTGTCTCCCCTGGCCGGTGCCCTGCGGCTGCAAACCTGGAGCCCTTAGAGCTACGCCAGCCCTTCACTTCCCTCCACCTCCGTCTCCAGCGCCAGGGCCCATGGAGCACTGTGAGCTCACTGAGCCTGGCCTGCTTGGCACCAGCAAATGAGGACTGAACCGTCTTCTGCCAAAGAAAACCCGGTGACTGGGCCAGTGCCCTGGACTCTCTCCAAAAGGCCGGCTCGCCGTGCTACCCACCAATAGGCTCTGTCCCTTCCAGAGGTCTGTTACTCCCTTTGGGGCCCTGATCGGAAGGATCCTGAGTAGGGTCCACTGTACCAAGAAGTCAGATATGTTTCCCAGGGATCAGGATCTTTATTTCAAGTTGCCAGGAAACAAGCAACAGTGCAGAGAGTGAAAGAGGACCCGGAAGTTCCCGACCTACAGAAGACCCTCCTTTAGGGTCTTAGTTGATTGGTCATCCACTGTGTGACTCTTTACCAAAATTCCATGGAAACTCACTGGCCAATTGCTCTTCTGTGCTTCCATAGCAAATGTGTATAGTATTCTTGTAACCCCTGTTGCTTGGGAAGCAGCGGCTGTATCTTCTAAGGCAGGTCTGATTGGTGGATGCTGACTGCCTGGTAGTTGTCTCAAGAAGGATGTTGAGACCACAGCAGGCACATCAGGTGGGCCCCGGTCACCAGTTTGGAAAGACACCTGCAGTTGGTTGTGTCCAGGCACCGTGCAGTTGCCTCTACCAGCCCAGATTGCCATGCTGCACCACCCTTGGTCACCCTACCTGCCTCTGATCTCCATGTGAACAACCTGGGTGATTTGCTCATTTTTTTATCTTCAGTACCTTGCACAGAACTTGGCACTTAGTAAGTGCTTAAGAAATATTTCGTTGACTGAATGATTGCTAAGACTTCTAATCCTTCCCATAAGGTGACAAGCAGATGCAATCAGCCTGGCCATGGACAAGTAGGAGTTCGGCAACCTCATGCTCACTCCAGTCCAGCCACTCTCCACACAGGGAGGCCACGCCTTCTCTGGGCACTCATAGTCTCAGCAGAAATCTTATTCCTGCTGACGTCTTGTTTGATGATTTTTTTTATAGCTGTATCTGTGTGATCCAAATTAATAACATGAGGTTGGGACTTGGTAACTTCTACTTTAGCTCACACCACGCCTAGCCCCTTGGCACCTGTTGGCACTCCTTGGCACTAATTTCTGGCTAAATGAAGAAGCATCATGTTCTGATTCTCCAGTACCATTTTCTCTTCTGTTTTTTAAACATCATTTGTCCAGATTAATATCTGGTAGTAAATGGATTTCTGTGTTACCTAAATCTATCTGATTTCCTCTTATCAAGCAGTGATCATTTTAATTGAATTATGAATATTATTTGAATCACAGAATTCAATTTGGAATGCACCACACCACTTCAAGCTTCCAGGTGCAGATACTGAGACCCTAGTCACTGACAGAGGTGCTGTCTCCTCTCTCCACTTGCACATATTTATTCATTAAGTTGATGGTAATATTTAGGGTGAAATATTTAATAAAAACAAGTGAGGAAAGATCATTTGGGGGACAACAGAGTAAACCATGCTCCCGAAAGCTCTGATATCTACTTTCTGTTTATGTGAGCTCTTAGACAAAACCAGCCATACGTGTAGGCAGAAAACCAGCAGGGCCAGCCCTCAGATTCAGGGGACTTCGAGAAGCCCCTCCCCAGGGCACACACAGCCCTTCAAGAATTGACCAACAATCACAGGCTTGGGGTGTAGCTCAGTGGGAGAGCACTTACCTAGCATGCTCGAGGCCTGGGGTTTGATTCCAAGCACAGCCAAAAAAAAAAAAGAAAGATAAAGGTTACTTATAATCTGACACAGGCATCTTAGCCAAGCATCACCAACACTACAAACAAGATAGCAAACACACTGCACATGCTCCCTTCGTTGGGACATACACAAAATTGGAATGATGCAGAGAAGATTAATATGGCCCCTGGGCAAGGATGGTATGCAAATTCATGAAGCACTCCATATTAATAAAGAAGAAGAGGAAGACACAGTCCATGCCCTTCAACTACTTACCCCTGTGATTATCTGGAGCTTCATGGGCTGCCAAAGCTGCAGCAAACCCTCACTTGCCTGGCATACCATGAAAGTAGATTTTCTAGAAGTTTAAAATTTAGGCCTCCAGAGAACAGGATTTAAAATATGTACATGTTATTGTGTACGTTAGAAATAAAACTTCCTAAACCATATTACACACCCATTTTTAAAACAGAAAGCCCTCCACAGAACTTGCCTCCTCTGCAGGCTGCGGAGGCCTCTTCCTGGGCCTTCTTGGGCTCAGGTTTGCAGGGCACCCTGACAGTTGGGGGTCCCAGAAAGCCAGGGTCTTTCGGTTTTCCTGAAGGATGTCTCCTCCCTTCTACAAACTGTTTGCTGGGTTGTTATTGCCTCACTTTGCTGGTCTTTCTCCTTCTTTTTGCTGTTCCCACTTGGTGTTCCTCACAAGGGCCACCGGGGCAGCCCTGTGGCCTCTGTTTTGTGTTTTTCTCTGTCTCCGTTCCTTTGGCCCAGTCCCTTATCAGATGGGATTCGTGAACACGTGACCTGTGCAGGGCTCGCGTGAGGCCCTGAATGCTGAAGAGCAACAACTCATGGCTTACTGAGTGCTGATGGCTTAAAATTCTTGATAATTTGGTCTTTGGGCTCATGTTTTGTGAGTATAGTCCAAAAGGTCCACAGAGCACCTGCAGGAGCAGCAAAGGTACGCCCCATGGTGCCCCTTTGGCAGGCAATGCTAGCCGGCCACGGTGCAGCCTCCCGGGCGCCCTTCCCTCTTACCTTCTGAGCTGTTCTGAACCCCAGGCCTAGGGCCTGTGGGCACTTCGTACCCCCGATCCACATCCACACATTTACGACAAGTAAACGGGGCACTGACGGCTCGAGAGGCGACTCTTGCCATCCAAACCAAAACTTGCTACAAATACACAAAGACAACAGTGACATTTCTTACCAGTGACCAAGGAGCCCTCATATATTCTTTTACTCACAGTGTCTCTGTCCTGGACAACCATTATGCCAAAAATGATGACAAAAAAAGAACAGAAAAGATAGTGCAAACCAGGCTCCTTCCCTGGTGAGTCTTCACTGATTTCTCAGTAAACCGAAGGCAGGGGCAGAAGCGTTCACGCTGCCTGACGCAAAGGGAACCCAGCTGAGTCGGTCTTACCCAGGCTTCCCGCATCACAGAAAGAAGGAAACACTCAGGAATGTATGAGCTTCGAAATACGAACTGTCATTTTGGCCTTTCTGCATGTGAGTTAGAGCGATTTTACATTTGCATTTAAAACTGGCGTAGCCAGAACGTGAGCAATCCAGGTGTCCATCAAGGGGTGGATGAAGCACCCAGAGTCCTCAGACTACCGGAGACAATGTGGGATGGTGGGTGCCGGGGCCTGGGGAGGGAAGGGCGGAGTTTTTGCTGAAAGGGGACAGTTTCAGTTTCCAGGTTGAGGTCATGGATGGATGGTGTTGACGGTGGCACAGCAACAGGAATGTGCTTGGTGCCTCTGAAATGTACACTTGGAAAGAGTTGGAGGGCTCAATTTTATGAGTAGGTTATCACAACTAGAAATAAACAGTGAATAAATAAACAAATGACACTGTAGAAGATGAACAGCAAAATTCATGCTGCTAATTTAAATGATCAATTTCCCTTTACTTGTAGTAATACTAATGGGAAATCAGAAAAACGTTGGCAGAGAGGTGTCACGGAAGGAAGAAGAAAGCTTTGTGTTTTGGTGCCTCTGACTGCACAGGACCCCTGTCCTGAAGGGCCCTGTGTATCCACTTTGCCCTGGGTTCTGCCTGCTCTGCAGCCAGTGTCCTCGTTGTCCCTCGGCTTCTTCCTTCCTGTGCCCTGGCTCCTCCTCAGCCCCATGCTCCCCACCCCTGACACGCACCCTCTCCTTTTCCATCTTGCTTCTCTCTCCTCCTTTTGAGTTCTTGCCTCTCCTGCTTTTCCTTTTCCGAAAAGCAAGCCGATAGCAGTTGCATCTTCCTACTGACCTTCCTGAAGGACAGTCCCCTCCTCTCTGCAGCCACAGTCACAGCATCCAGCCGAGAGCCACCCCCATCCCTCTGGCTCTGCGCCCTCTCCTCTCACTCCTGCCCCACCCACCCCCTTCCCTGGCAGGCCAGCCCTCCTCCTCTCCCTTCTCCTCCTACATCCTGCAGCCCCCGGAAGCCCCAGATGCCCCTGCCTCCTGTTGGCTTCTCCATCCCTCCTGCGCTGGAAGACTCCAGAGAGATCCAGCCACTTGGAGATCTGATGTGTATTCTCATTCCTGGCTCCCAGATTCCACGAAGCTTATCCAGAAACACCTTTCTTTAAAAAGAACAGGTGGGCAGCCCAAAGGTCCGTCAACAGATGAATGGACATGGGCTTCTGATGATGGTAGAATTGAGGGACTAGAACTTTCGATTTGAAAAGGGAAGTCCCCCCAGTTAGTGGGGGGAAGGGCAACTCCCCAGAGTCTTGCTTCTCCACTCAGATCCTCCAAGCAATTGCATGCACCCCTGGCATGTGACCAGGGATGACAATGCCATGAAGCAGCATCTCTAAGAAAGACAGATGCAAACGAGCAGTGAGCTCTGCTTCCAGGGCTGGACAGAGGTGGCTCCGAGCTGAATGTCTGTGGCACACCCGCCAGTTGGCAGTTGCTAACAATTTCAGAATGAGAGATGCTTCAGAGGTGCTGTTCATCGTTATGGTGATTAGGAATTAATGTGCTGCTCTGGAATGAACAAGAAGCCTCCACGTCCTGCCGGTTCTACTTATGTTAATTGAGGCAGTAGCGCCAATGGTGCTCAATAGTCAATATCACAACAATTTTTGAGTTTCCTAAATAAAATATTTAAGACCTACAGAGTCTCCCTTACCAGCAATGAAGTGCTTCATAAAATGAATTGTCAGCCCGAACTTAATTTCCAAGCCGAATTTGCATGCCTGTTTAAGGTGAGGGCCACCAGGTCATCTGTGAGGACAGCCAGCTCCTGGGAAGGCCTCTGTGTCCTCACACCATCCAGAAATCAGCGCTTCTCTGACTCATGGTCATGGTGCGCAATCTAGCCTTGTTAATCTGAATAAATGAAGGTCCCGTCCCTGATACCACTTGCTGTCACTCAAAATGCTTCGTTGGCAAAGTACTTTTGGGATTATCATCCTCTGGTTCCAGGTATATCTGGAAAGTGGAAGAAGGAATTCGGAAGGTGGGGAATCCAGTGGCCAGTGACCAGGGTGAGGAATCAGAATTTCTGAAGGTACCCTGCCCACACGGGTTTCTGTGTGATCTTGGACCAAGCACATAACCTCTCTGTGCTCTGGTTCCCCATCTAGAAAATGGAGCCCCTTGATTCTGTCTACTTCATAGTGTTGTAAGGGCCGGTGAGGGTCCTGCCAGGGTACAGGTCTCTAAAGAAGTCAGAAGACCACAGACATGCTGGAGAAATAAAGAGTGAGCAGCCCACCCTACTTCCTTTCTCTGCTTCCCTCCCGCCAGCCACCGCCACCTCCACCTCCCATAGTTCCACATCTTTTTCCTTAAAAACCCTCCCGTCGTCCTTCACTCTCCCTCTGAATGCTGCACAGCCCCGACTTGCCCACCGTGGCCGTTCCTTTTAGTGGAGGAACACCCAGGAATCTCTCCCCTCGGATCCACCCCATCCCCAAGGTCACAGTCAAGTGTCCCAAAGGCTCCTCTCTGCCCAGTCACTGCCCAGCTGGCTGCCATCCACTCCCCCAGTGACTGTTTCCACTGATGGTAGTGACCGCACCCTCCTCTTTCCTCTGCCTCTCTGCTCCCTCCCCGGCCCCTCGGTCCCCAGGGCCTTAAGTATGCTCCATCCTGCTCCACCCTGCTTTCCTGCACTGCACACTCTCCCTGGGTGCCATGACACCCCCAAATCCGCCTCCAGCCCAAACCAATTCTTGGTACTGAGATCCCAGAGGTCACCCTTGGATGGCCCACAGCATCTCAAACACAACTGTTCCCCAAGGTTATACCTCGGTTCATTTTATTTAATAAAAATACATTAGATAGTCTTAGTTTGGTTTACCCCAGAATCCTACCTCCAGATGAGGATCTAACTCCGAGGAGATTAATTGGAAGGTAACATGTCACTGTGACCACTGCACTTAAAAATCCAGTCCCCCAGTCCCACCAGAACCATGCTCTTTTCTTGGAGTCTCTACCAGCTTCTAGCACACTCTGTCAATGACTCATTGGTGAGGTTTGTCTTTACGGTCTGTCTCCCCCCACTAGGGTGCAAGGCCACAGTGCAGGTCTTATCATCCATTTTGTATTCTAACATCTAGTTTGTTTGTCAAGTGTCCTGAACAGTGTGCGGGAAGCCTCCAAGCCCATGTGATGAAAAGAGTGAGCTGGACAACTTCAATGGCCTCTTCCCTGCCCCCTGCATTGGACAGGTACCACATCCGGGCAGACACCGCTCCCTTCTCTGAATCCCACTCACTTAGCGCAGGGCCCTCCACTCTCCAGACATCAATGAGTGTTTGTCAAACAAGGACTGAATATGAGATAGTGTAACTTCTCAGGCGACAGTTCCGGGCCATGCACCCCTGAGATAAGAGCATGAATCCATACACCCCCGCCCTCAGGCAGTCCCCTCTCCCCAGGCCCCACCTCCCAGCACTGTGGCTGAGGACTGTGTTTCTAACCTGTGCTGCTCAAGTTACATATTCAAATCATAGCATTTTGTGGTGGTTTTAATTTTTCCTTTTTTTCTTTGAGCCATTCTAAAGGTAAGTGTTGAAGAGTCATAATGGAGGCACCCACTCCCCTGGAGGTCTTGGTGGTGTGCTGGGTGATTGGACAGCTTGGGGTGGCAGGTTGCCTCTTGGGAACTTCTGACTCCACACACCACTCAGCTTCTGATGTCCACTTTGTGTAGATGATCGCGCCAGAAGCTGCCGGTGGCCTATCTTCATGACCTGGGGACTCGGCATCCCATCCCCTTCCATGAAGTCCCCCTGCCAGCCCCTGATTTCCCTTGTGAGCCCTTTCTCTGAGCCAAGCCAAGGGACCATGCCCTCTGGCCTGGAGTTAGACAATACATTCTCCAGCACATCCGTAGGACCCTGGGTACATTTGATCCTGGCTGCCACAGTTCTCCACAGGGGGGTGGAGTGCCATTTGCTGTCACAGGAAACTGCCCCAAGACCCCTCATTGGTTTCCTTCTCTTTCCCGTCTTGGTTCCCTGACTCCCAACAAGTGCTTCCTGGGAAGGTCTCTTAACTACTGCTGTATCAAAATCTTTTTCTTTGCATTTGCTTCTAGAAAAAAAAATCAATCTATGACCAATACACCATCGCTTTCCCCAAAATAATTTTCTGCTTTCCTCAAATTGCTCCTAGACTTTTTTTTTACCTTTATATCGTGGATTCTAATACATATCAAACTCAAATATTATGTACCTTCGGGCCAGTGAATGACTGCAAAGTGAGGCTTCAGACAAGAAATGAGAAGGGGCCAAAACCCTGGAAGTCTCTCTCTTGCTCCCTGCCATCCCAGTGCATTGCCTTCCTCAGACACTGTCTCAATTTCTAACGCCACTGATAACTTCGCCTGTCTTTGAACTTTACATAAAATGCTCTCTTTCAATATATATGCTTTTGGTCTGACTTCTGACACTCTACGCCGTGTGTGTGAGATGTAGCCATGAAACCACGTGGGGCTGCAGTTCATTCATTTGTGCCGGATCATATTCTGTCGTGTGGATAGACCACCAGGTACTGTTCCACTCTGCTGTTGACTGTCACCCAGGGCTTTTACAGAGCACATTCTTTGCACATGCCCATGGATATACAATTCTGTTGGCTCTATGCCCTGGGATGGTCTGGTAGTGGATTTGAGGATTCTTGTGATAGTAGGTGGGAGAAAAGACTTTTTTTAAGGAGGAAAACTTCTCTGGGTGCACATGATGTGTTACCATACAGGAGTAGAGTTCTTATTGTTCCACATACAAAAGGTCCAATAATAAGGAGACTCGTGGTGGTCTCCTGTGGCTGGAGGCCTGACGTCAAAATCGAGCTCTCAGCAGCACTGGTTTCTTCTAGAAGCTTGGAGGGAGAATCCTGCCAAGGCCTTCTCCAAGCTCTTGGCAGCTCCTGGCTATTGCTGCCGTTCTTTGGCTTGTAGATGCATCTTTCCAATCCCTGTTTCTGTCTGCGTGTCTTCTCCCTTCTCTCCTCTGATGAGGTCTTCCTAATCCCCCTAATCCTTCCTAACTTCATTTTGAGATCCTAACCTTAGTTATATCTAAAGACCCTCTTCCCAGTAGGGTCCTATCTTTGGGCCACCATTCAACCCACAATGGGACCCAAGAAGTTGAAAAGCTCTGCTGGCTTGGAGTTCAACTCTTGAAATCAGTGTACGATGAGGAAGCAGTTCCCTGAGGAGTCACCTGGCCCCGGCAGGACATCTCCCCTCAAAGCAGAAATGAACCAAACTCCCCCATAAATGATCAGCAAAGTTTTTTCATTCTGTGAAGAGTCTCAATGCTCCTGATCAGGGTCAAGCTTACCTTGTTATCATCTAAGGTCTTGGTCCCCGCCACCCCAATTGTCCCAGGCAGTCTTCCCAAAGAAAAGTGGAGGTGACAAAAGGAACCCCCAGGCACAGAGGGAGGATCAGTCACTAAACGAAAGAAGAAACCCCAAAGACAAATTTGAGGGCGTGGGCCAGCCTTGAAAACACACACACACACACACACACACACACACACAAATGCAGGAATAAACAACGCTTTATGAAATATTCTTTACAGAGACACCGCCCCGTCCTGTCTGGGCTCCTTTAGAACTCAAGATCTCTTTCTACACTTAAAACCACATTCCCTTTCTTAGCATTGGGTCTGCTCACAGCGTTCAGGATCACAGCGACGACCCAGAGCCAGGTTTCCTCGTCCCAGTGGGAAAGCGCTGACCGCTCACTCCTCTCTTTGCCGAGGTCTCCTGAGCTCCTTGCCGTGGGCTCTGGTAAATACGCTGATCTCATGTCCATCCTCATCTGGACAAAAGCAGAGCTTTCTCCCCATGAACAAGCCTCGTTCTGTCCGACCATCCTGCATCAGAAGCCCTCTGTTCTGGAACCGCGGGGACCCGGGCATCTCATATCCTCTCTCTTTTCCCTCCCTCTCTCCAACTTTTAAATAGAACTAACTAGTTCAAACATAGTGGGAAGTCTTTCTTTGAGAGTCTTTGTGTAAATCTAAATTTATTCAGGAAGAAATCTCTATTTCTCTTGCACAACAGCGTCCGTGACTTTGATCGACTCCGGGGTTTGCATGGGGGCTGGAGCGTGGGATGTCCGGGCAGGGCTGCTCACAAAGCAGTCACGGGACCACATGGCCACCAGCAGTGACGACACCGGTAGTGTGGGTCTGAGTCTCTGACTTTGAGGACCCTCTCATCCCCCGGTGGTGTCAGTCAGCAGGATCCCACCCTGCCATGTCGGCAGCCCGAGACCCCTCCCAGCCTGCTTTCCGGTCTCTCCTCCTCACCTCTGCGTGATGCCGCCATGACACTGCCCTCTTCCACAGCTCATGAAGCTGAAGCAAGAACCTGCACCATGATTTGGACATGGTTTGAGTCTCGTGTGTTGGGAGCTTGGTCCCCACTGTGGCAATGTGAGAGATGGTGGAAACTTGAAGAGGTGGGGCCTGATGGGAAGTAATTAAGTCACTGGGGGTGCTGTCCTCAGTGGGAATCAATGTCGTTTTCATGAGTACCTGCTTCTCCTGAGAGACTGCTACTGCAAAAGAGCAAACAGCCCTTCTGCATGCTCTGGCTTCCTGTCCAGCTGTGTGATCTCTTTTTCTCTCGTGTGCTGCCACCATTGTGATGCCATCTACCATGAGGTCCTCACCAGAGTTGCTGCCAGTGACAGGCCCTTGGACCTCCAGAACTGTGAGTGAAAACAGAACTCTTTTCTTTATAAAGTATTCAGCCTCAGGTGTTTTGTTACAGCACTGGAAAAAGGACAAGTACAGTCTGTCTGTTATGGCTATACTCCACCCTCTCCTCCTGGCCATGGTGTGATGAGAAGGAAAAGAAGGAGCTCAGCCCACAAAGATCAGATGAAGCCTGGTTTGGGTGCCACCTAACTATGGGCCCTTGATCAAGTTCCTTGCTGTTAATTCCACACTCAATCACCACCTCCTTTGCCAATTACTTCCATGGTGTGGCAGTCATGGGGGCTCTTTGCAGATCATCCAGGGTTCAAGTTCAACTTTCTATCTGTGTGACCTTGGACAAGTGGTTCAACTTCTCTGTTTCCTTAACTATAAAGTGCAGATGACAAAAGGCCTACCTCACAGGGTTATGGAGGATGAGATGAAGGAACGTGGGTGAGGCATGCTGAGCAGCGCCTGCCACAGGGCAGGAGCTCCATAAATGTCGGCCATTACCCCCCAGGTTGGGGGACTCACATGAAATGCTGGGTGTGAGGAAACTCTGAGAGGCAAAGTCAACGGGCGGTGCATGGTGCCGGCCCTAGTGCCCACACCCTTCTGAGGCCTCCTTCTGTGGCCTTCTCAATTCCTTCCTCTAAGAAATGCCCACGCCTCACGTGGGGCGACGGCCGGCCTGGCAGGGTGGGTCTCGGCAAACCTCTGGCCTGGATCTGAACAGCCCTTCTGAGAGTCGACACCCGCCACGTGGACCGAAGACCCAGGTTCCTTCCCTGAGCCTCAGCCCACCAGCACCATGACCGTGAGTATTTCACTCGCTTTCCTCCTCTGAAACAGGGTGAGTGACAGCATCCCCGCCTCTGCGAGGGATGCCGAGAGGTCGGGAGGGAAGAGATACCCCTGCCCCCTGAGAAGGCCGAGGTGCTCTGAGGAGGGCCAGGGCACTGGCAGGACCAGAGCAGGTCTCCTCCTCCCTTGTCCAGCACTTCCTCCCCCTGACCTTCCCGGCCCTGGATGGCTCCTCCATGCAGTCAATCAAGTGCTGGCTGCGACAGCTGAGGCTGGGAGGGAGCAGGGCGGGAATCCACGGCACACGGGTCTCCCCCACCAGGGCTCTGACCCCCATCTCTCAGCACTATGGCTGCAGGCTGCGAGGAGCTTGCCAGACACGTCACCCGTGAAATCACAGGGCCACCAGGAGGGCGGCCTGGGGCAGGGCCAGGGGAACTGACTAATTCTGTGCGCTGCATCACACCATCCTGCACACGCCCATGGGTGGCAGCGAGGCAGAGGAGGGAAGGCAGGGAGAGGCGCCATTCCACGTGCACAGAACCACAAGTCCTGCCAGATGGCTCACAAGCCTGGGGCTGGCCCCGGGCAAAACTGCAGCAGGAAGGTTGGTTTTCCCTGGTCTCTCCATGTCGTCACCGTCTCCATCCCGGCATCTCCCGCCCCCAACATCCTCCTCTGGCCCCCTCCCTGACAAGGCCACTCTTCCCTCTGGAAGCCCACCTTCCTGGCCCCGAGGGACCAGGGCCTGGGCCTCTGCCCACTCCCTGCCCTAGGTCCACGCATCCCTCACCAACATTCCCATTCCAGGGTCCAACTGTCCAACAGTCGGGTCCTCCCCTATCGCAGCAGCACTGAATGGCTCCCTCCAGGTAACAGAGTCTGAACTCCGCCTTGTATGAGCACTCTCTGAGCCCAGATCTCTCTGTCAAGGAGAAGTAGGTCCCTCCAAATTGGAGACTGTGCCTGGTCCTCTGTAGCCTGCACAGAGCCTAGTAGCATCTGGATGATGGTAGATGCTCCGTGAACACATGAACAGGCTGGGGTTTCGTTTTTTGTTTGTTTGTTTGTTTTTTGTTTTGTGTTTTTTTAACCAGTTACCTGCATGTTATATACAGGCAGCCATGAGGTCAAAATCTCTAAGAAGGTTGGTGGACTCAAGAGACTCCACAGCTTCCTGAGAATCGAGGGAATGAGGTTCCTAAAGGACCTGACTGGACCCTCACTCCCTCAGGCAGGGTCATGGGACCCTAGTGTTCCAGGCCAAAAGCCCAGTTCAGCTGGGGTGAAGGGGCTTTGGGGACTCCCTGTGCTATTTTGTGACTTTTCCATTAGTCTAAGAATTATTTCAAAATAACAAAGGAGGAGGAGAAGAAAGAGGAGATGACAGACCCAGGTGGTTTTACATAATTTTTATGTAACAAATTATTCCTGTTGTATTCAAACTCTTTCAGAGCATGGAAAAGGTAAGAAAAAAAACTGACTCACCATATGAGTTTAACATGACTTTCATTCCAAAAGCAGAAAAGGTCTGTACGAGTAAGGGAAATCAAAGGTCAGGCTCACTCATGAACTCACATGTAATAATGTATGTATATGGTATAAAGACAAATGCGTGCTAACCAAATAGACTGCAATCCAGAAATGTAAGGATGGTTTGACATCAGCAAATTGTTTTAACGTGTGATTAATTAATCACATTGTGTTAGCTAATACAAGAGAAAGTCAATATGCCCACGTCAAAGCAGAAAAATCATTCAGGAAAATTAAATATACTTTGACAGTTACTCAGGACCAAGAAGTCTTAGAAAACTAGGAACCATAGATCATTTGTTAACAGAACAAACGGATCTATCACATTATTAGAATAAGTAAGTTGAGGGAAATCATCACATATAAGAACAACATATAAAAATTAATGAACTTTTATAAGTCAGGAATAGACAACTAGAAGATGTGATAGAGCAAAAAAAACTTACTAAAGCAATAAAATATAGAAGGAACATAGAACTATTTTTGGCAAAAGAAATGCATGCAAGAGCTCCAGACAGAAATGTCCCTTACCTGTGGCTGTGGGACAAACAGCCCTGACTCTCAGCAGCCTTCAGTGGCAGGGGTTTTACTTGTCCACGTCCCGGGTGTGGGCTCAACTGCCCTGCTCTTTTGCTGGCCTCCCGTGAGGTCGCTCGTGGCTACAGTGCGGGGTATCTTGGTGGGCTGCACCCCCATGATGTGGTGTCGGTACTGGCTCTTGCCTGGTCACCCCTCTGCAGCCCTGTAGCAATGAAAGAGTTCCAAGGAGTTAGAGCAGAAGCCACAAATCATCCTGAATGATGTCCCAGCTCCAAAGACATTGCTATGGTGTGAATGTTTGTGCCCCTCCAAAAATCACACGGAAATTTAATCCTCAACGGTTTTAAGATGTGGGGCCTTCAGGTGACAATCAGACCAGGAAGGCTCCCCACTTAGGAACAGATTAGGGGCTTTTTAAAGGGACTTAGTGGGACAAGTTTGCCCCTTCCATTCCTTCTACCATGACAATACGGTGTCCCCTCCAGAGAATGCAACCTCCAGGTGCCATCATGACAAAGCAGCTCGCACTCTGGCACCTTGATCTTGAACTTCTGGACCTCCAGAACCTGAGAAATAAACCTCTGTTCTTCATGAATTACCAAGACTTGGATGGACAAGACAGATATTCAACAGTTTGTTTCCACTACACTCTAATGATCATCCATGCATGATCCTGGCTTTCCCTATAACCAAAGCAAGCCTTAGGGCCAGCCCAGCTCCAGGGATGGAGGAGCGGCAAAGTAGCAATGCACCGGGCAGTGTGCCTAAGACGGGACCAGGTGCCGTGACCACCCTGCAAACAGCCTGCCACAAAGAGCCCTGTTGAGCATCAACAATGAGCTGAAAAAACGAAGAGGTGACTGCCACAATGTGGAGTTTCACAGGAAAGTGATTCATTCTACCCTCTCTCTCCTATTCCCATCCTCCTCCCTGCCTTCATTCCCCTGTGTCTAATCCAATGGGCTTCTAGTCTTGCGGCCCCCAACCCCTTATTGTGTGTCAGCATCCACATCAGAGATTACATCCAGCCTTGGGTTTTGGGGGACTGGCTTATTTCTCTCCGCACAGCCAGAGGAAGACAGCAAAGCTGTTCTCTGGAGGGGATCTGCCAGGAGGTTTCCAGAACAGGGACCATCAAGCAGATTGGAAGGGAGGAGTCTCCTCCAGAAAACCGGCATGTTAGTGAGTGTATCGGCCTCTCCTCCAAGGACCCTGGAGGCCAGGCAGGAAGCAATTTGGTCTGCCCAAGGAGGAAGGCCTGAGAATGCTGGTACTGAAAACTTCCAAGAGGTGATCTCGCTGGCTCAGCCCAGGACAAGCGGCCGTTGCACATCCCATCAGCTGTTTAGCCCCACTAAGGGCATAAAGCAAAGATCTCCTGATAGGTGGGAAAAGTCGCCAATGTGGGTGGGAGAGGCCCAGGTGAACTCAAGAAGCTAAGCTGATGCAGAAAGAGAAAAAAAACACAGACATGCTACAACTAATATCGCGGATATGGGAGAGAAGATGCCGCAGCTGCAGAGCAAAGAGAGATTGTTCTGGAAGGACGCCCGGAGGACAAAAGAAGGCCCTGCCAGGCATGGAGACCCCGGAGGAGAAGGGAAAGGTGAACAGAAGCACAGAGGACAAAGTGGAGAAAGAAGGGGACAGAAACAGAGAAAATCAGAGAAGAAAAATGCAGCGAGTCCAGGAGTTGCACTGGGCCAACACTAGGAGCTCCCACTGAATAGCAAAAGAGGAAAAGGAGGAGAGGGCCCAGGAAGGAAGAGAGAGAGAGAGAGATGGGGGAAAGGGAGAGGAGGGAGGGGGAGGGGGAGGGGGAGGAAGAGGGGGAGGAGGAGGGGGAGGAGGAGGGGTGTGGAAAGGAGCGAAGGAAATCTAGAACCAAGGACCCTCCTAGTGCCTCATACAATGGGTGAAGTTCGAATATCATTTTAGAAATGTCCTAATAGAAATTTAAAAAAGGAACCCTGTAAGCTTATAAAGACCAGGAAGGCTTTAGACTTCTCAACAGCATTACTAAAAGTCTGAAGATAACGGTGAGCAGGCCTTACAAATTCTGAAGCTGAAGTCCTTCCAACCTAGAATTCCAGAATCATGCACAGCACCAGCCTTCTGGGAAAGAGGAATAAAGGCATTTTCTGGCATGGAAGATCTCAAAATATTTACCTCCCCTAGGAATCTCCAAAATGACTCATGGCTCTGGAACAGGAGATAATTCGAACTAGGAAGGCCTGGGGCGCAGAGGCTCCAGCAGGACAGAGAGGTGAGGGGGCGAAGCAAGGGCCCAGTGGCAGCTGTGCACAGGCGCGGAGGCTTCCGGTCCAACCGCAGTATAACCAGAACCCAGGAGAGACTTCTCCGAAGGCGAAATTGCTCCCTGATGATTGCGAAGGGAGAAACCAGACAGCTGATGGAGTCTTCAGGATGGAATTAGATGTGTCCATAGAAAACCAGGCAAACACAAGGGCAAGATGATTATTGCCACTAGGAGCAAAAAGTTGTGTGGAAAAAGAGAAGTCACCATGGTTTACTCCATGATTCATTTGTAAACAGGGTTTTTAAAAAATTTTTTATTTGTTCTTTTGAGTTGTACCTGACAGTAGAATGCACCTTGTCATATCATACATATATGAAGTATAACTTCCCGTTCTGTAATGTGTGTGTTCATGACGTGGATTTACATTGGTTATGTATTCATATATGAACATAGAAAAGTCATGTCTAATTCATTCTATTGTCTATCCCATTCCCTCCCTCTCCCTTTGCCCCACTCCCCCTCTTCCCCCAATCTGGTGAACCTCCCATCTCCCCCCCCCCCCCCCCCCCAGCTATTGTGAATCAGCATCCACGTATCAGTGAGAACATTCAGCCTTTGGTTTTAGGGGATTGGTTTATTTCATTTAACATGATGGTCTCCAGTTCATCCATTTACCAGTAAATGGGTCATGATTTCTTTCTTCTTTATGGCTGAGTAATATTCCAGTGTGTATATATACCACATTTTCTTTATCCTTTCACCATGTTGAAGGGCACCTAGGCTGAATTGAGCTGCTATAAACACTGAGGTAGCTGCATCACTATAGTATGTTGATTTTAAGTCCTTTGGGTATATGCTGAAGAGTGGGATAACTGGGCAAATGATGGTTCTAAGTTTTCTGAGGAACCTCCATATTGCTTTCCAGAGTGATTGTACCAATTTGCAGTCCCACCCACAATGTATAAGAATACCTTTCTCCCCACATCCTTGTTTATTTTTACTTGTCTTCTTGAAAATTGCCATCTGACTAGGGTGAGATGAAATCTTAGAGTACCTTTGATTTGCATTTCTCTAATTGCTAGTGATGTTGAACATTTTTTCATATTTTGTTGATCAATCACATTTCTTTTTCTAGGAAGTATCCATTTAGTTCCTTTGCCCATTTATTGATTGTGGTATTTGTTTTTTGGTTGTAAACAGGGTGTTTATACAGTCATAGCAATGTTAAATTAAAAATTGTAATATGACCAGCCTGGGAGGCGAGGAGGTCAGGCTGCACACGGGTGGCAGGGGCAGAGACGGAAGGCTAGGATTTAGTGATTGCAATTGAAGATTAATGGACAGCAAGATATGTTTAGATGTATTATGCACACATGGAAATAAGTTCCAAAACAGAGTTAGAAATGGTCCCCCCTTAGGAGGGACACATAGGAGGGGAGATGGGGGCTGCTATTTTTCATATCAAAACATGTAAAATTATTTAACTCTTTAAATTATGCAGATGTACAACTTTGATGAAAACAGAAACTTTTAGCACAAAATTCTTAAACTAATTGAATGATGGCCATAATATAGCCTCTTACCACTCTATCAGGTTTGAAAAATTGCACGGCGCCACGTGAGTAAAGGTATTTGATGGCTAATGAGGCACAGAAACAATTGAGCAGGTCAGTATTTATAACCCAGTTGATATTTTGAAATGTCACAGCTCTGTTATTTGTGCTTTATCTTCCAAATTGTTTGTGCTTATGTAGCGTAAGTTGCTCCAAAATAGAGAAAACTTTCATGCTACAGAGAGAGAGAGAGAGAGACAAGAATAGCCAAGGCAATTGAATAATAAGATGTCAGGGGGCTTGCTTTATCATATATCGAGATTTCCTCAGTGAGGGCAAAGAAAGCTTTTGAAACAGAAAAAGCAATAAAGTGAGAGGAAACACAGGAAATAAGCATATGCAGATTTTGTTAGCCTGTGCTAGACAGGCTGAGGCAAGAGCCATTTCCTGGGTGTCCCCCAGGCCCAGGGGAAGCGGGCAGCCCCTCAGCCTTTATCTCAGCCTGAGACAGTTGCTCTTAATTTTAGAGGGGCCCCCAACTTCAGTCTGTTTCATTAACATTAATTGTAATGGTTTTTTTTCTTTGTAAGTGTTATGGGTTAGATAAAAGGTGTCCCCCCAAAACTCATGTGAGACAATGCAAGAAAGTTTAGAGGTGAAACGATTATGTTTTGAGAACCTTAACCTAATCCGTGCATTAATCCACTGATAGGGTTTAACTGGGTGGTAACTATAGGTGGGTAGGGTGTGGTTGGAGGAGACGGGTATTGAGAGGTGCCTTTGGGGTTCATGCTTTGTCCCAAGGTAAGAAGAGTTCTCTCTCTGCTTCCTGATCATGTCCTGAGTTACTTTCCTGGTCCACACTCTTCCGCCATGACGTTCGGCTTCACCTTGGGCCCAGAGCAATGGATTGGCTGCCTATGGATGGAGACCTCTGAAACCATGAGCACCAAATAAACTTTTCCTCCTCTGACGTTGTTCTTGCCAGGTCTTTTGGTCACAACACTGAAAAAGCTGACTAAAACAATAAGGGAGAAAGTTGAAATGAAGGACAAAAATGCTAAGAATTAAGATTTTATAAGCTGAATGGGAGTTGGGTTCAATGGCTTGAATGCGTTTGTCCCTCCCAAATCCATGTTGAAATCTTAACTCCCCAGGTGATGGCGTTGGAGGTGGGTGATGGCGTTGGAGGTGGGTGATGGCGTTGGAGGTGGGTGATGGCGTTGGAGATGGGTGATGGCGTTGGAGGTGGGTGATGGCATTAGAAGTGGGGCCTTTGACAGTGAACAGATCGTAAGGTCCCATGCTTAGGATAAGTGCCCTTTGATGAAGAGTCCAAAGCACTAGCCAGTCTCTTCCAGCATGTAGGGACATAACAAGAAGGCCACAAACAAGGAAGTGGGCCCTCACCAAACGCGGAATCTGCCAGACCATTGATCTTGAACTTCTCCACTTCCAGAACTTTGAGAAGTAAATTTCTGCTACTTACAAGCCACCCAGTTGATGGTATTTTGCCATAGCAGCCCAAAGAGACTAAGAATATATAAAAACAGAAAAGCAAATTGTGAGGTTGTGAGATAATAAGAAATATATATTTGGCCTCTGGTCCTAGTTCCTGGCACATGGATCTTAATATCCTTGTACATAAAGGCACTATAAAAACCTTTTGTTCTACAATCTGGTCATTGCCCTGGCTTCTGACAGAGTTCCTAAGACCTTTGTAACTTCCTGAGTGATAGGAGAATTTGACATGGAGTTTCCAAAACTCCTGACATTTCCTGGTGATAGGAGGATTCTTTGCCCTAGTGAGGTGATTCTTGAAGAGCCTCGGGATGGAGGCTGGGGACCAGGAGAATCAACCTTCTGATTAGAGGGTTGGAACTTGCAGCTCCAGGCAAGAGGGTTGGCAGGGAGGGAAGAGGAAGTCAAGGTTGAGTTGATCACCAACCAAGTCCACTGGTTCCATCAATCATGCCTCTGTAGTGAAGTCTCCATAAAGCCCCAAAAGGATGGGGTTTAGAGGGATTCCAAATCGCTGAGATGCCTGGAGGCTGGCTGGAGAGGACATGGAAGCTCCCAGCCTCTTCCCACGTGCCCCGCCCTACGCATTCTTCCATTGGCTGTGGATCTGTACCTTTTGTAATATCCCTTGTAATAAATGGGTAAATGGAAGTGTTGGCCTGAGTCCTGTGAGCTGACCTAGCAAGTCGATTGAACTCAAGGAGTGGGTAGTAAGATTTAAGCCAGTTGGCAACCTGGGGCTCGCAATTGGTGTTTGAAGGCAGGGGGAGGAATTGTGGGAGCCTGCCCTTAATCTGTGGGATCAGATACCATCTCCAGGGAGAGAAGGCCAGAACTGAATTGAATATTAGGACACTCAGCGGGTGTCTGTGGAAGAATAGATAGCTTGTTGGTGGGGGAACCCCGTTTTCATTTGCTTGATCACGGGCGAAGCACTCTGTGTCCTGAGGGTACAGAGGGAGAAAAAGTTTGTTTTTTCTTCAGACAAATAAAACTTCACAGTAGGTACCTGATATGGTTTGAATGTGAGGTGTTCCCCCAAAAGCTCACGTGTGAGGCAATGCAAGAAGGTTTAGAGGAGAGATGATTGGATTATAAGAGCCTTAATCTCTGATGGGGATTAACTGAGTGGTAACCGAAGGCAAGTGGGATGTGGCTGGAGGAGGTGGGCATTGGACGTGACCTTGGGGTATATATTTTTATCTGTCGAGTAGAGCTCTCTCTGCTTTCTGATCATCATGTGAGCTGCTTCCCCTCTTGCGCCATGATGTTCTGCCTCACCTCGAGCCCCAAGGAGTGGAGCCTGCTATCTATGGGTTGAGACCTCTGAAACCATGAGCCCTCAAATAAACTATTCCTCCTCTATGATTGCTCTGGTCAGATCTTTTAGTGGCAGCAGTGAAACAGCTGACTAACACAGTAGTTTATGCTTGAGAGTCTGATAGGAAGAGGGAATTCCACCAGGCAGAGCTGTTAGAGCCTGAAGATTTAGAGTCCCAGGAGCCACAGAAAGGACATCTGGAATGGAGTGTGGCCAAGCACCCTGGTGTCCGGGTCCTGCCCCATCCTAGCCCTTTCTAAAGAACCGGCCCATCCACAGGCCAGGTGCCACATTTATCCCTGTCCTAAGAGACTAATTAGAACAAAAGTGGACACCAACCTACAGCTGAGCCCATCAGTGGAGAGGGGTCAAGGGAAAGTAGAGGAAGAGAAAATCAGCACAGGACAACCAAGGTCATGTGACATTTGTGACTGAGCAGGGATTCCAGGGAAGCAAAGGGGTCCCCATTTCCCCATGACGTTCTAGTTCCCCACTCCAGTCCCTGCCAGACCAGCCCTGACCTTAGGTTTTATGGACTCAGTAAGCCCCCTTTTTCTTGAGCTTGTTTGAGGGGATTTCTGTCTTTCCTAGCTGACCAGGTTCAGCTAGAACTGTCTTGGTACTCATCTATTATTTATATAATCGCTTTAAGGAGAATCAAATGCCTGTGGACTCATGGAACTCCCTCCCTTAACTGGAGATTGTCAGTTACCTCTACTCATTAAAAATATAATGGCGCTTGGAACACCAACAATTAGAATTTCGGAGCTGGAATCTGCCAGCCAGGGAAGCGAGGGATTGCCAGCAGCCATATGCTGTTTAGTGGCCTGGAATGGATGCTATTTGGTCCAGACCCCCTGGTTCCCAATCCAGGCACTTTGACACATTCTTCCCCTGTTCCCTGATCCCTAGGCTCAGGGAAATGAATGTCAATCACTGTACGGTGGGGCTGCCCCACCAGTCCACCCTCAGATCTAACCACATGAGGAGACACTCCAAGCCCTTGTCCTACCTCTCTACAGTCAGATGCCTCTAACAGGAAGGTGGTTTAAATGAGTTAAAACCTGCCTAGGTTGGCCTGCAATGAGGGCTCCCTCCACGCAGAACACAAGGCAGGACTCTGGCTATTGAAATCCTCCTTCCTTTTGTGCATTTGAAGTCACATCTGGTGCTGACCTTAGGACCCACACGGTTGGTGCTGAATGAAGGTGGTGTGACTGTGAGCTGGGGGTTGAGGACGTCTCTGAAGGGTGCGCCCACCCCTCCCAAACTAGCACAGGATGTCCGGCCGCGGTCGGCTTCCTCCACCGCGGCAGAGAATGCCAATCGAAACACGGCCTCCTGCCAAGGCTCCGGGACCACGCTCAGATCCCAGGCCCTGGGGGCGAAAGGCAGATTTGTGCCAAGTTCTCCAAAACTCAGCTCCTCCTGGGCTCTCATCCTGGAAGGGTCCTGGCCTCCTCTTTGGAAAGGGGGCATCAATCTTCTGAGGGACCCTGACAGCTGCGGAGCCAGGGAGCTGCGGGCCCTGCTTCGGCTCTCGGTTCTCCTGGCGCTTTCCCGTGGGCAGGGCTGTCCGCAGTGTCTGGAAAAGCATTTACTGGTTTGGTCGTGGTCTGTCTTTGCAGCTGAGCAGCCTCCAAGTGCCACGTCTCGGAGTGCCACTCTCTCCACCAGCTTCTGCAGCCAGACAAGAGCCATTTAGGAAAGGTGACCAAGGGGCTCACTGGCACACTTGTCTGGTGCTGGTTTTTTGGAACTCAAAAATGTTTGCTTTTGTGAATGACTAGAGAAAAGGGCCATCCCCATTGCCTACATCCCTCCTCCAGGAACAGGAGGGACACACTTGACGGGACAAATGCTCACCCTGCAACCTGAAGGATGCTGCGAGAGAATTCCCTGCATTTGTGCCAAACGAGTCTCTGTTCTGTGATCCATGGGTCCCCACAGCCTTCTTGGGAGGAGCTAGGGAACAAATCTCCTATTTTGCACATGGGGGAAACTAAGGCTAAGAACACTACGAAGACAACTACAGAGAAAGAGACAGTCAGGCAGCAAATCAGGGCCAAGCTGAGAAAAGGTTGCTGACAAGATCGTCCTTCTGACCTCGGGGATTTATAGTCATTAGACACCCAGGGCACGATGGGTGGGGAATTACCAGGGTAGAGGAAACTCTGGGAAACTGATTTGAGTGACTTCAAACTTAAAAATGCACCCCAACCTTTCATCCCAGTGGCCCCAAATCCTAGCACTAGAGACCTAAGCCCGAGGAAGGGTTCCCTGGTCCCTCCTGTCCCTACTCAGCCCTCCCATCTAAGGATGTTCTCCCAGTCCCATCCCCAATCACTTCCCTCCTTTACTGTCTCTAAATTCTCTTTGGTCTTTCCTCACTCAGCCAGTCTGCTAGCTGCTTCTCAAGGGCATGGATGACGCCTAGATCTGGGAAACCCCAACCCTACTGGGTCTTCTCATTGTTTGCCAAAGGATGGTGTCTCATACATAGCCCCAGGGGCAGGATCAAAGAAGGCAGTCATTTGGGACTGGGGGGAAGCCATCTTGTTTTCCATAAGCACCAACCAGGGAGAAACCAATCAAGGTCTGGACTGCCTGCTGGTGCAGTAGTGTGGCTTTCTCTTCAAGTCATGGGAGGCGACTCTGAGGTCAGCCTCATGCCAACAGAATGGCCCAGGCTGACTCACCCACATCGAGCAAGGGGATTTCCCAGCAGCTCCCTACCTGGAAGCTTCCATGTATGCACCCCTCAGGCCCCTTGCTCCCTGCACGAACCGTGCTCAATGCCCTGGGTGAGACTCAGACTCAGGGGCCACAGATCTGCCCACCTTGGACCTTCTGAGAATTATTTATTTTTTTTCCATGCTATGGGTTCCAATGTTTGTGTCTTTATAAAACACAGGAATTGGGCCAGTTGGTCTCTGAGGGACCCTCCACCATGGTCTAGAGTGGCAGGTGATGCACGGATCTGGCCCTCCTTGGGTTGCTTCTCTTGCATGTGTGTCTTGGCCCCTCATAGCCATTTTGACCTGGGACAGACAACACAATTCGCTACATTGACACCTACTAACCAGAGAGTGGTCATCATGCTGCCCTCCGTGGGGTGGCCTCGTAGAGTCTAAGCTGCCCAAAAATCATGTGAAATCTTTGAAAGTCCCAATTTCCCTTAGAAAATCAGGTAAATTTTGCACCTTTTTCCTATATTATTATTGAGTTGCTTAAAATAGAAATTTAGTTTATAAATCTTAGAACGAAATGACCTTCCAGGAGTGTGCTTCGCACTAACACGCCTTGAGGCCCTGTTGTGACCTACTGCATACCATACTCAGAAAGCATCACTCTCTAGGTATCTGCAGGGACACCAGAGCCTTCCACGGCTAAAAATGTATCCTTCCATCCAATCAGAAATCCTTCATCAGATATTCATCCTTTTCTGGTAAAAAGGAAATTCCCTTGGGAAGGGGGTAAAAGTGGGACCAGTCTGAAACAAATATAAGATTCTATGCTCGGTTCTGAGAAGTCAATTACGGCAGGCCGGTCTGGGGCTGTCTGGCTTAGCAGGAGCTGGTGAGAACCACTGAAGATCTCAATAGACTTCAACTGAGCCAACATGGCAATCTGACTGTCCTCCAGACCAAGAAGGACATGGTCTCTGCACTGGACAGTCTCCCTAAGAGCTGCACGCAGGGCTGGAACTATGTCCCAAAGGCACTTGGGCTGCCCCAGACAGGGATCAGGATTGTACACCACGTGAGGAATGGACAAAAAGACCAGAGGAGACCCCAGTTGGGAGTATTCCCATAGTTGCTGTGAGGACGGTTTTGGATTTGTGGAGCCCCAGAGGACAGAACCGGACTGGAGGTCCCATGTTTGAGGAGTGCAGATTATGTCACAGCAGGGGGAAGCTAGCTTGGCACCCTGGGAAATGGAGACAGGATGCCGGGGGAAGAAGCGAGCCCGCTGGGCCTGGGAGAGTCGGGCAGGAGCTGGAGGGCCTCTGGGTAATGGGATCCCATAAAAGAGGCATACCTGGGCCCCGCTCCCAGCACGGACAGCTCTGGGGAGTGTGGTCAGCAGGCAGCCGCCAGGGTCTGCCCTTCAGGGTCTGGTCTGTCTTGGTTGCAGAGCCTCCTCCCTGTGCACTTGGAACTGGTGGCTGGGAGAGGCCTGACCGCCAGGGCCTGTCGTAGGGCACCCTGAGGGGAACACTCACTTGAGCGCCTGGCTGGCCAGGGTTTTGTTGGTGTCGTCACTATCGCCATCTTTTTCTGAACCTCAAACTCCATCGCAGAGTCTACTTCTGAAAAACTCCTCCAGAGACAAAAGGATCCTCACAGGATGGGTCACCTGGAGACTCTAGGGGATCTTACTGTAATTGGTAGCCTATTCTTTAATATGAATGAATCCTAAGACATCTTTACAGAGAACAAGTTGATACATAGGTATCCTAAGACCACTGGAGGAGAAAATCCACAAGACAAGGAGGTTAGGAGAGAGTGGATTAGAAAAAGAGAAAATGGATTGAATTGTACACTTTAAATGGGTAAATTGTGTGGTTTTTAATTATATCTCAATAAAACTGTTTATAAAATGTTGATAGAGAAAATGGAATTGGGACTGGGGATATAGCTCGGTTGGTAGAGTGCTTGCCTTGCAAGCACAAGGCCCTGGGTTCAATCCCCAGCACTGGAAAGAAAGAAAGAAAGAGAGAGAGAGAGAGAGAGAGAGAGAGAGAGAGAGAGAGAGAGAGAGAGGGAGGGAGGGAGGGAGGGAGGGAGGGAGGGAGGGAGGGAGGGAGGAAGGGAGGATAAAAGAAAAAAAGAAAAAAAAAGAAAAGAGAATTGACCTAAATTGTCTAGACCCTCCCAAGAAAACTCCAGTACCACAGAACAGTATCAGGAACTGGAAAGACCCATCCAAGACCCTTGGCACCTCAGCAAATCTGTCCATCCCCTTAGAGAAGATTAAGCATGCCCAGGGGTGGGTAAGTCTCCCTGGGAGGTTCTGCTGGCCCTACCTTCATTCCTGTGCCCCCAAGTGCCCAAGGAGGAACCCCCTGCCATTTCATTCTCGTAGAACAGGGGTCAGCAGCCTCTTCTGTGAGGGGCCAGGGTGTCAATGTCCTAATCTGTAGAAGCAATGTGGTATCTGTTGCATCCTAACCCTGCCAGGAGAGTGCAAAAGCAGGCCCAGGCAACACATTAAGAATGGGCATGACTGTGTTTCAATAAAACTTTACTTACAAAAATAGGCAATGGACCAGACGTAACCCACGTGTTCTAATCTGCTGACCTCTGTGCTAGAATTCTGGGTCCATCTCCCTGGAAGGTCTTCTCTCTTTGTTACTCAACCAGGCATCATGTTCTCTGCCTTCTAGGCCCAGCTGGAGTAGTGGGACCACGTGGTCTCTATGTATTTGACATCTATTTTCAACTGGGAGCAGAGATTCATAGATATGATCCCTGCTCTCAAGAGGCCCAGTCTAGCTCAGGACACACGTCAACAAGCAGACGGTTCTTATTCAGTGTGGAAAGCACCAGAGAGATGCAGTAGGTTCTTGGGTGTATGTTTGAGCCAAAGCCTCACTGGCAACCTCACCAGGATTCAGATCTTTGAGGTGCTCAAGCGGGGCTAACAAACTGCCATCTGTGGTCCCTTCCTGCCATGCTGTTTTGCACATGTGCAGAGGATTTGCCTCTTTCAAATTAATCTTGGAAACAAGGACAGATATAATCCCAGCTTGCCCCTGAGCCAGATCCAACAGGTATTGCTTTGGCTCATAAGTCACTGGAGTATCCACAAGGAAGAGTGTAGTATGGCAAATGCATGGCTGGGTGTGGCTTCAGACGCCACACTCCTGTGTCCTCGCCTGCTCAGTCTGCTTCTGCTTTCCCCTCTGTTGTGCCTTGATGTCCAACCACAGCTTTCTCAGCTGCTCAATAGCCAGCCTGCCCTGGCAGCCTCTGCGCCCTCACAGGCCCTGTCTGTGCACGCCCTCTGGTGGCACGGCAGCTGGGAAGCCAGGGAGAGAGGAGTGGGGAGCTGCCAGGGCTTGAGCAGGGGCTGCAGACGTTTCTACCAGCTCCTTCTTGCCCACACAAACTCCTGCCTCCCCTCGGGGTTTTGGAATGCATTCAGAGCTCGCAAGGAGCCAAGTTCATTCCTAATCCGATGCCCTTCATTCTTTTAACTGGAATGGTTCGTTCTATCAAACTGCATGAGACACCTGGCATTCCAGGTTACTTATAAAGGAGAGGGTGCGGGAGGGCCCTGGGGGGCTTGAGATCTTCTAAGGGCGCTGGGGACCTATCAGGTAAAGAAGCAGCTCCTTTGGAGGAGCCATCCTTTGCAGCTGCCCCCACCCCCGGTTCCTGCTCCTTCAGAGCCTGCCACGGGGGGGGGGGGGGGGGGGGTCCTGGGGAAAGGACAATCTCCCCACTGCAGGCCTCAGGAAGTGTGTTCTGAGTGGGGAGAGGGATCTGAGTAGGGAGAGAACAGCTGCTGCTGACGCCAAGTGCTGGCAGGGCCGCCCTTGGTGGGGCTGAGATGTTGGTAACACCCACCTCCGGTTCCAGGACCCCGCCTTCCCAATGCCCCATCTTTGCTGCCCTGCCCTCTTGGCCCATCCTTCCATGGCGGTCCCGCTTTCTCCCCCTTGCCCACAACGTACTCTCTCACCTAAAAATCTGCGCGTGCTGACGTTCTTCTCCAGGACAACCTGCTTTTTGCAAATGAGCATCAGTCTGGGCATCAAAAAGGCCTGGGCTCTCATTCCAATCCCAGCCCTCAAGGCCAGGTGACACTGACCAGCACTTTCCCTCTCAGCAATGAGGGGACCGGCTGTGGTCAACAGTTCCAAACTTGCCTGCACATTGGAACCATCCAGGAGACCTTTGGAAGTACCCTTTGTTGCTAGGAGCTGACCCAGAGAGTCTGGTTCCCTTGGTGACCCCGCCACCAGGGTTTGTTCTGAACTCTTGAGATGATTCTAGTACAGCCAAGGGGGCGCCTGTTCAAGGCCCCGCCCCACACAGGGTGGGTTGGGTGGGTGGGGAAGGGGCATTCTCAGGGGCTCCGGTGCTGCCCACTGCTACTTATCTGCACCTGAACCAGCCCTGGAATCTGGAAATAGATGAGGAGAGCCCCCTGGAAACCCCAGAAAAACAGAGGACAGCGATGGCCGAAGTGATTGAGGAAATAGTCTCACTACAGAGACTCTAAGTAGGAGCTTCCTGGTCTCTGGAAGGGGCGTGTGTCCTCCTTCGGATCTGGGAGGACTCTGTTCAGCAGCAGGTCCCTCCTGTGACTAACGGTGGTGTTTATAGGAGAAGTACAGGGGCTGAGCCCAGACAAGTCCAGCTTGTTCTGGAAACACCACGTGGCCCTGCCCGGTTCCCCACCCACCTCCCACATGTGAGTCTAGAGGACTCGGCAAGGCCCTGTGGCAAGCGGTTCCCGTGAGGACCCCGATCCGGCTCCTCCACCTCTCAGCCATGTAACCTCAGACATGTAACTTGACTTCTCTTGGATTTTTGTCGATGAGATGAGAATAATAATAGTACTTCCTCTTGGGTTGGCTCTAAAATCAAACGGGTTGACACCTGAGAAAATCCTCAATGAACGTGTCCCACTGTTACTCAGGAGAAAACACACACTGCATGGGAACGGAGCCACGACCTGCCCTTTCATTCCAGCTCCACCTTATTGAGCTGTGTGTTCTGGGGTAGGTGACTTCACCTCTCTGTGCCTAGCACTCTCTATTCCAAGATGAGGGGTAGGACTACTCCCTTCCTCTAATCTTCCATGGTTCCCCACTGACCTCATGGAAGAGCCCAGCTCCCTCACTTGGCCCCTGCTGCCCCTCATGCCCTCAGCCTCCCCGACCACCACGCCGTCTGTCAGTAGTCTCTTCTCATGAAAAGCCCAGGGTATTAACAGCCGATGAGGGGTCTTGTAAAGCAACAGCCACACCATGTCCCTCCTCTGCTCAGAGCCTGCAATGACTCTGCTGCTCAGAGTAAAACCCAAGGTCCCTACGGATGGACTTCGGCTCCCACCTCTTCCCTCTCAACCAGCACTGTTTCCAGGCCACTCCTGCCTCCGGGCCTTGGCACCTGCTCTTCTCTCTGCCTGGAGCACTTTTCTCAGAGAGCCATGGCTCAGCCTCGCCTCCTTCAGGTCCCCTTGGGAAAGCAGCCTTCCGGGACGTCCCCGCCTCCGCCCCTCGCCCCGGCCCACCCTGCTCTGTTTCTCAGCGGTTCTGTGCTGACCCTCTCCCCGCGGAGTAAGCTTCGGGGCAGCAGGAACCTCGTCTTGCTCCTTGCCGGGTCCCCAGCTTCCGGACTCGTGTGGGATGACTTGCCTGAGGAGCTGTTCTTGACAAGCCTCCAGGAGAGTCATAGCTTCGAGCGGTCACCTCTTTCACAGGGCACGTCCAGCACGGCACAGGCGCGTGAGGAAGTGTGTTAAGGAGCAGCCGGAACGTCCTTGCCAGGGGCCCTGGGACCAGGACGCTCAGGTAGTGCCCCCTCCTTGGAGCAAGAGGCCTCAGAAGGCCAGAGGGCAGCCCTGTCGCACAGGAGCCCCGCCCCACGCCGGGGCCCAAGGCCCTCCCTCCGAAGGTTTCCAAGAGGGGAGAGAGCACCCAGGCCCACCCGCACTGCTGCCACCCGGCCCTGAGCCCCTGGCAGTGCGGGGACAGCGCTTCTGGTTTCTGCCTCTCACCACGTGAACCCTCCGTGGCTTCCCAAATGACGTCATGTGGTTTGATGGCCGCTCTCTGGGTATAAACGCCACCCTATCATTGTCCTCGAGAAGCTCCTGAAGATAGAGTCCTTTTTATCCAAAGCCTAATTCAGCAAATGGATACTGGAAGGCATTAGTGAGGTCCACCTTCGTCTGTGGTTTAAAGTCCCTTCAGCTTTGCCTGCATGGAACCCGTCTAAAACCCCCACCCCAGGAACCTCCCGGTGAAAGGGACGCCCCAGGACATCTGCCCATGTACCCAGAGTCCCAGACTACGCTTTGTCCAGTCCCTAGCATCTAGCTGGTCTCAGGGGACACAAGAGAAGCTGTGGTCCCCTGAGGCTCACTGGAGTCTATGACCCTGAGGGGTGGGCCAAGGACACTCAGGAACGGGACAAAGCGAGAGAGATGGAGCATAATCATGTAATCCCAGCGTCCACAGTCGAGTTCATTTTACGAGGCAGGCTGGGCGTGCTTCCTCAGTTCTGGAAGAGAAAGATCAGGGTGGACTGGAATTGTGCGGAAGCTGGATGGCCCCACCACAAGCCCACCTCCTCCAGGAAGCCTTCCCCACTTCACCGGCGCTCTTGCATGGCCTGCGGCTCTTAGGTAGCACTGAGCCAGCGCCACCACGCTGGCTAAGCTGGGCCCAGGTGAAGTCACTCCCTCAGGGCACCTGCTCTGGTTACCATCGGCTGGTTCCATGCTGGCATCCCTCGTTGGGCCTCACGCTCTGGGAGCGGAGGACCACGGTGGTGTGGGTTGTTGCCGAGCGCCTGGCGGAGACCATGGTGGGGCCTCCGTGGACACTGTTCATGAGGGTGCGTGTCCTCACTGAGTGGGGTCACACTTCCCACTCCTCCGTCCCCTTACCAGTACCCCTCACAGTATCAGAACCCTGCAACCACAGCCGCTGAAAGATGGAGGATAGGCAGGTACCGGCAGAGTCGGGATCCAACTTGAGCCTTCGAGGTCGAGGCAACCCAGAAAGTCCCAGGAGGAGTGTCTTTGGCTAGGAGTCCAGCGACTTGTTTCTATGATACACCCCCTGGTGGGGGCTCATGTACCAGGTCCTGGTTACCAGCGGGAAGGCCACCAGAGGCATGAGATGGTAGGTATGACTCCCGCCTCCACTCCGCATCTATAGCTGCTGCGTGTGCACCACGGTCATCTTTATATCCTATGAGCCCAGCCTGGTGCCTGGCGCGTGGCAGTGTCCTCATAGTATGCATGGGTGGGGGCGGGGACAGAACACCTCAAACCCATTAGTAAGACCGCAACATGCAAGAGCCTGGGCTTTGGGGAAAGGAATGGAGAAGCAGAAAGCTGGGGAAATGCCTCCATCCGCTGGGCTCCACTCTGCAGCCTGAGGTTCTGCAGAAGCAAAGGGATTCCAAAGCTCGCGCAGCCACGGAGCCCTGTCAGTACAAGCTATGACATCTGTTCCGAAGGCCTGTCACATACAAGACCACAAGGCAAGAGGCGTCCCCCTGCTGCTGAGCTGGGAGGAGCGCAGGCCAGTGCCTCGCAGCCGGCACGTGGCCCAAGTGAGGGTGGATGGGCAGAGCGGCATCTGGGTGGGAGGCCGCATCCTAAGGACAGGAGGGTGCAGAATTCAGGGATGGGGCGGGGGGTGGCTGGAATCCTCACATCCTGCATCCTCTCTGCAGGAGAATCTGATCCATGAGGAGTTTGGACTGGGAAAATCCTAAATGCAACACAGCAACTGCAGAGGGAGGTGTTAGGGTTCCCTTCCTCCTGTGCACACTCCTCTGTTCACAAAAAAGAGGGATGGGACTGAAGAAAATGTCAGGCAGCAATTCCAATTCCTGTCTCCCAGCCTCCAGTCCACACTCTGAAGGAAAGTTCCTTTCGGTTCACCAGATGATGTAGGTGCTACTGGCAAGAAAGTCCTGGGAACGGGCTGCCAAGTTCATCCAGACTGGAAAGAGCTGTGAGCTGCTCTGGAGCAAAGCTGGTGAGCCATTTGCCTCCTGTGCCCCACGCACAGTAGTGGGGCCGCTGGGTCACCTCTGGGGTGGAAGATCGGTGGGCCTACCTTCCGTCAGCCTTATGGCTTAGTCGCTGCTACTCCCCTCCTCTCCCAGGGTGTTCTAGCAGCTACCAGGATTTGCTGAGAGCCCCACACTGTCAGCCCTGGGCCAGACACTCCCAAGTCCCAGCCTAGAACAGTGCAGAGCTGCTGCAGGGCCCGGGCGGCACCTCTGCTGCTTCCTTTGGTAGGAAGCTCTGTTCCTTTGGGTGTACAACAGGAACAATGATAATGCCCTCCTCTCACTAACTGGGCACTATTGGCCCAGCACAGCGGGCACGGGCATGGGATCCTGGAGGACCCGCCCAGGGCTCCAGGCTGATTATGGTCATTGCCTCTGCTTGGCTCGTGAAGGAAGGGAGGGAGGGCTCCAGCAGGCCTGCATCCACCAGGGCGGGGCGCCTCCTCTTTTACCAGGACTGCAGGAAGGAGGCGGGGGCAGGACCAGGCATGGGCACACACGGGGGAGTGGGTGCACCTGGCCAGGGGAGGGCGAGGGGACAGAGGGCGACCATCTCTACTCAGACGCATGCCTACAGAGTGGCTGGGGCCCAAGATGGGCAGGACAAGCAGGAAACCGTAGAACCACAAGGTCATTCGGGAGCCTCCCAGCCTGCCCCTAGATCTGGGAGTGAACGGCCCTAGAAAGGGCACGTTGAAGTGTGTCCCGGGCTAGACTGGAGCATCATGAGCTTCCCTGGAGGCCTCCCGGGTCCTCTGAGGCCTGTCTGCCTCTGAGTTTCTGACAGACTCCCCCTGCAGAGCGGTGGTGCCCTCTTTAGGGGCAGGGAATCTGTCAAACTGAATGGGGGGGCCCCCTGGGGGCTGGCTCCCCGCCTGGCACTGCTGGGAACACAAAGGGAAGCTGGACACCTTCTCGCCGTCTAGATGATTCCAGCCCCTTGTGAACATTTCAGGAAGAAATGTGGCAGGGAGGGGACAACGGCCGTGGCTGCCATCCAAGGCAGAGGGCAGGGCCCCAGAAGACCAGGGAAGTGCTTGGAGTCAGAGAAAGCTGCCAATGGGGGGTCAGGAATGCCTCCCGGGTAGAGGGCCGAGTGGCCGCTCATTCATGATGGCTCTTCATGGTGGTTCAGCTCTTGGGTGGGTTTTGGATCTTGACTCTGACTCCCTTGTTTTGAACTCCCCAAACCTGTGTTTTTCTCATCTGTAAAATGGGGGAAATAAGATTGAATATTACTCAGTTTAAAGAAGAATGGAATTCTGGCATGTGCTGGTAAGTGGATGGAGTTAGAGAATATCAGGCTAAGTGAAATATGCCAACCCAAAACACCAAAGGCCAAATGTTTTCTCTGATATGCAGATGCTAATTGACAATAAGGAGGCAGAGGGGATAGGGAAGAATAGAGTTGTTACTTTATGTTAGGTAGAGGGGAGTGAAGGGAGGGGAAGGGGCCTGGGGGAAGGAAGGATAGAAGGGTGGAACAGGTATTATGACCTCATGTACACGTATGACTGCATGACCCATGTGATCCTATAATATGTACAATCAGAAAAATGAGGTTGCCCTCCATTTACTTATAATTTATCAAAACGTATGATGCATTCTACCGTCATGTACAACTAATTAGAACAAATAAAATAAAATAAAATTTTTAAATAGGGAAAATAATACACTTGACCACGAGCTGTCCTATGATCCAGTGAGGTCATGCGCACAGCATTTTAATCAGGGTGTCTACCGTAGAGCGACTCAGCAACAGTCACCGTGATTGAGGATGGGTGGCTGGAACTTACCACGACAGGGGGAAGAAGGATGGGACGGGTGGCAGTGGGGGACAGGATAGATCCATCCAGTCCATCAATTTAGGTCTGAGCTACGCAAATTAAGTAGCCCAAGAAGTTTCTATGTAAAGGCCTCAGGGGAGAAATGGTTTGTGAAATCAACACTGCTCCTTAGAAAGTAAGGGACCTGTCCCTATTCTTGGCCTTTCAGGTCAGAGTTTCACTTGGTTCTCTCAGTGTTTTTAAGCATGTCCTTGCCCAGGATGCTGTGCTGGGGGTGTGGCCATCCTGAGTGCTCAGGTGGTTTTCCCCCTCAAGGAGTGTGCAAGTGACAAGTGGAAGCACACATATCTTACAGGGGAGAGGTGACTTCAGGGAGCCCATCTCAAACCCTGTGGCCAGGGCACTGCTAAGGATGGGATCCCCCACCACCCTGGTGCCGCAGCGCTGGGCAGGCCTGCAGCATCTGCTGGGGTCAAGGGCAAATGGGCCACGGCTCACCAAAGTGAGCACAGCGCAGCAGTCGGAAGTGAGCGGTAGACTGTTGAGACATTTCAACACCGGGCCAAACTTCCCTGTCCGCCTCCTTTACTGAATCTAAAACCAACAGCCCGGCTGCAGAGGATTTGTTCTGTGTTCACAGAGAAGTGGTCTGTGAAGATCTGACCTTGGCTTTGACTTTCTCCTGCCTTTTGCAGCAGGTCAGAGCCACGGGGGCCTTAACTCTCCATCCACTAAACTACAGCTGCTTAAGAGAAATATATCCAGCTCCCTGTGAGGGGTGAGTAAGGAGGTGCAGTACGTTACAGTGACTGTTGACTGAGTTTCGTGTACTCTGTGAGGTAGCTCAGTGATGCTATAGGATGGGGCCTTAGGTGTTGGGGTTGTAGTTCGAGAGTAGAGCACTTGCCTACCCTATGTGAGACCGGGTTCAGTCACAAGCACTACAAAAAAAAAGAGAGAGTCTTTTATTATCCCCATTCTACAGATGAGGAAACCGAGATTTAGCAAGGATCAGTAACCTATTCAACACTCATACAGCTAAAATACAGACAAGGGATGTTCGCCAGAGCTGTGCACCAGCACCTGTTTGTAACCACTACTGTCTGCCAGTTCCCAACTTAGAACTGTATTTTAGGAAGCCCTTACGGGGCGGGACTCTAAAACTTTTCTTTTTGACCCCTTCTATGTTAGAATAGGACAACTATGATTTGTAAGAAAAGGACTATGATTTTTATACAGCCAAGGCCTGGATCTGGTGGGGAAATGTGTTTTATTTGACCAAAATACTATTTTTTAAATTTAAAATTTTTGATTTAAATGTTTTAAAATTTTAAAACTTTGCCTCTGTTATATCCTGTTTTCACATCTGGTCCTTTCCCTATTTAATTGCCTGCTTGTCCGCAGAAAGAATGTGAACCTGTGGCCCCTGGTAGAACCCATGTGTCTATCCCCTGTGACTTCAGGGTTGGTGCCCTGAGATGCTTGTCTTGAAAGTACGCCATCTTCTGTCCCTCAGGGGATACTTTGGGGCCACCTCACCTGCACTGAGATTTCAGATCAAGGGATCAGCAAAAACAGTTCCACTCTTGTCCCTCCCCTACTCCACCAACTTCACCTCCCCTGTGTGCCCTGCAAAGGACTCCACAGTCCCAAGCCAAAGAGCCTGTGTTCCCAAGGCCAAAAGTCCAGCATTAACCCATGGTCTTGGCCAGAGGAGTAGCCCACAAGGCCTGGCGCAGACTGAGACCTCTGAGCTCAAGCCCGGTTATCACCACTGGACCCGAAGAGGCTGCAAACCCCAAGCGGTCCCATCCCAGCTCTGCAAGCTTCAGCCAGAGCCCCCAGCAGCTGAAACAGGGCTCCCAAATCCAAGAGAGCAGATTGGCTGATCCTGAGCGTCCAAAGTCTGCAGGAACCCCTTTGTTTACACGGTCCTGGACCCAATCTCTGAATCTTCTGCAAACTCGTCTCACAAAGCCAGGAAACAGCTTCCTGATGGGAAAACTACCACGGGGGGGAGGGGTGAGAGTGAGAGAGAGTTGGAGTAGGAATCAAGGGAAAGAGAGCAAGAAAGCAAGGGAGAAATTAAAAAAAAAAAAAAAAAACCAGTTCAAAAGATGTGGTTTTCTTCTTGTGGCTAAATGCAAGGGCTCGGTGGTTGAAGTAAAGCTCTGAGCCCAGATTGTGGGGCAGCTGCAGACTGGGTGGGGCTGGGCAGAGTCCTGAGAACAGAGCCAGTCTGTGGAGGGTGCCCTGCCCAGGGGAGAGGCAGCAGCAGGAGGGCGGGCATCTCCCCTCACCTGGGTCGCTGCCCCTTGGCTCAGGCTTCTGGTCTCCCTGGAAAAAAGCCTTCACAAGGACGACTCACCCAGGAACTGGTCTCCACCTGGGAAGGCAGCTGCCAGAGCCAGTGCTGTGCAAGAGAAGCTCCAGATGCTACGTGAGCCTGCGCAGGAGCCAGGCATGGGATTCAGAAATCAAAACTGCACAGGCAGCGCCCTGAGATGAGGAAGGGGCTTTAATTCTGGAATGGTCATGAGCAGTGGGCCAGGCCTCAGGGCTTGGACGGGTCATGCGCTGCTCCAACTTGCTAAGGTTCCAGACCCCTTCTCGAGGTGTGCCTTTCTTCCTACTTCATGGGCTCAGCCACATCAAGGTGCCTAAGAGATGGCATAATGATAATAGCTGAATCCATGTGACGGTTTGCCAGACATGAGTCTAAATTTCCTCTCCCATCTCATTTCATCCCCACGTGTCTATAAAGGAGCTTCTATGACTACTGCTGTTTTGCAGATGGAAAGGAAATAGACACAGAGGGCTAAGTGACGGGGCAGACGGGGAGGGTAGCAGTGAGCTCTGTATCTTTATCATTAGTGATATGTTGGCTCATTACAGAAAAGAGAGAGGGCCCAGGACAAGAGCAGTATGAGACTCCCCACTCCCCAGGAGGCCAATGTCCCGGCTCCCTGACCCAGAGGAGGGCAAGGGGAGTGGGGCCACCTGACCCCTCTACTCTGAGAGATCAGGCTCAGCACTGGCAGAACCAAGTCAGGCCTACGGTGCAGAGCAGCCTTTGACTAAAACCTCCACTGTGATTAGAGTACCCAGGAATTGGAATTTTCTGGTAAATTGCAATTTCTGGGTATTACAAACCTTAGTGGCTTTCATTATTGTTGCTGGAAACCTCCTTAAAATGGCTGTGTGAGAAATAATCCCAGGGCTACTGTCAGCCCATCCGGGGTAGCACCCCACCATGTCCAGAAGGAGGCCATGGGTCTGAACACCAATGCTTATTTATTGGATTTCTTTTCCACCGGACCAGATGCTTTGGGAACTAAACTACTGTCCCACCTCCTGGCCCCTCACCCTTGCCTCCGCTCCAGGAGCCTCGAGCCTCCCCTCCTCTCAAATCACAGTGCCCACTGAGGCCAACAGAGACATCTGGGACCACACAAGATCCTGCAAAGCCACACTGGGTGCAAAGAGAACTCGGGAATCCCAGAGACCAGGGATTTGAAGCCCTTCCCTCAAGCTCTCTGAAATAAAGAAACGAAACCAAAATAACAAAAAACCACCCTCCTGAGTGGGAACTGTGAGGATTAAAAGGGAGTTCCACTTACATGACCCCTGACACAGTGTCCAGCCCAGAGAAGCTGCCCAGTAGGTGCTGACCATTATTTCCTAGACCAGCACCTGAGTTTACTGATAGAGAAACGGGGGCTAGAGAAGTGGTAGTGAAGAGTGAACAATAGCACTTTACAGATATTTCCTTATTTATTTTATGAAATCAGATGAAGGATCATTTGGGACCCACAGAGGTTAAGAAGGTCATCCAAGCTAGTAAGTGGCTAAGGTCAGATTCACTGGAAAATGGTCTGGAGGAGGAGGCCCAGAGATGGGCTCTACCTGCCTGGCACCCAATAGACTCAAAAAATGTGAATGGATGAAAGAAGGAGTGAACAGATGCATGTGGAAGATTCGGGTTCAGACGCACCGTCAAAATCTTATGGAAATGGTATCATTGATGAATCATCCCCTATCACCGAGGAGACTGGTACTAATTTTCATGGACGAAGGTAGGTCAAAGGAAGTTCGCCAACAATGGTAGTGTTTCTGGAGGGTGCAAGGGTGTTGGCACAACGGAGATGACCTCCCCTGATACAATGTACACTCAAGCCTAATATGTTGTGGCCAGACACAAAGTCCCCTCCAGCTTTCTGACTATTCTGGGGACATAAGAAAAGACCACTTAATTCTGTTTTTATGATCCAGCAAGAAGGAAAGGAAAGGAAAGGAGATTTGAATAAGCTCTGCATTGGAGGAGGAGAAGGTTGTGTCTGGGCAGTGCCTGAGTGCTGAGTAGGAGAGCGAGCACAGGAGAGCTGGCAGAGGGAGATGTTTGGGTGGCCGTGGATTCCACAGCTGTACTGCCCCTCCCAGCTCCTGAACATCTCCCTCCTCAGCGACTGGGCTGGGGAGCATCGCTCATGGAGGGTCCAGCCCCAAGTGTCCCTCTACATTTTATCAAAAATCTGAACCCCCGGTATAAAAATATGTTAGGCCCTGAGGCATGGGGCATTCCTGATGTCTAAAATTCAAGGTGGGCCTGACAGCACCTGCCCAGTCTTCCCCTGTGAGATATCAGAATGAGAGATTAGGAAGAAAAGTGATCAAAAGAAAGGGACACTACAATAGTAAGATCACAAGGACAAAAAATGCAGAGAAGACTGAAAAGCAGCTATGAAAGCAACTGTCATGACTGACTGGATCCTGAATTAAAAAAAAAAAAAAAAAGATAAGAAAGAAAAAGGAAGATGTCAGGGGGAAGAACATATAGATTATAGAGAATTATTCTACTTTCTTTTAAAGTTTGGTAGGTTTCACCAGTGAACCTGCATGAGCCTGGTGCTTTCTATTTTAGAAGATTATTAATTATTGAGTCAATGTCTTTAATAGATATGGGCTTATTCAAATTGTCTTTTTCTTGTATGAGTTTTAGCAGATTGAATCTTTCAAAGAATTGGTTCATTTCACTTAAGCCATAAAATTTTTGAGCATAGAGTTGTTCATAATATTCTTTTTTTATCCTTTTTAATATTCCATAAGATCTATAGTGGTGTCCCCTCTTTCATATATGATATTAGGAATTTGAGTCTTCTTTTTTTCTTAGCCTAGATAGAGGCATATCAACTTTACTGCTCTTTTAAAAGAGACAGTTTTTTTGTTGATTTTCTCTATTGATTTCCAGTTTTCAATTCCATTGATTTCTACTCTAATTCTTATTAATTATTTTCTTCTGCTCACTTCGGATTTGATTTTCTTTTTCTAATCTTCTAAGGTGAAAGTTTAAATTGTTGATTTTAATCTTTCTTATTTTTAATAGGAGCACTTGATGCTACAAATTTTCCTCTAAGTACTACTTTAACTGCATCCCACAAAGAAGCTGAGGTGCTCAGACCAGAATGGCAAAACCCTAGAGTGAAAATAAACAACTATAATAAACATTCTAATCTATGACAATATAGAAAACCATGATTCCCTCTGACCTCTGCAAGCCCCCACATGCACACAAAGATTAATTTAAAACAACTGTTATTAAAAGGAGTGCTCTAGTTATAAAAGTAACTATGAACACAGTAACTTCCTGATCTGGCCCCCACCCTGCCTTCTATGACCTTGTCATCTGGATTTTTCAGGGAAGCTGCAGAGATCAGAGTATGAATGAGTCCAGGGACTTACTCGCTAATATGGCCTACTTTATTCTTCACTTGTTGGCAAATACAGAGCTTCTCTCAGACCTTCTGTAGAACCAGCTATTCAAGAGATAGGCCTATTTGTCCAAATAGAGACCTTTTCCTTCCAAGAAATTTTCAGACTCTACGATTTTCTGGATGAGATGATGGCTCAGTCTCTAGACTCAAGATCATCTCCCATTTCTGCGGAACTGTCTTCCACGTCCTCCAAATCAGGCCTCACTCTGTCCTGTGCCCTCAGTCAAGGCCAGACCAACCCCACATAGCACAAGCAGGGCAGCTCAGCCAGGCCCATCACTGAAAATTCTGCAACTTTAAGACACATCATATCTGCCATAAAAAGGAGATGGGCTATTCTGAGATAAAAAGCAGCCCATTCTATCTCAATGAAGGTTTTTCACTCCTGTCTACATCCACCTTTCTTGCACCTCCCAAGCCCTCCTTGTGACATATCCTGACTTTTAGATTGCAAGTAAATGGATTAATGCTTACTGATGCCCACACTCAAAAGCGACGGGTCTTTGCAAGACACTGCAACACTTCTCTCTCATTAACATGCTGGATCAGATAGGGGACAGGCGTTTGTAACTATTTTTATTTATTTCAGTAATCAAAAACTGAAGCATCTCCCACATTTCTGCCATGAAATAGTTACTAAAAACACAGTCGTGTAAAGAGAGATACGATCTCTGCCTTCAAGAAAATCACAGACCAGCAGAGACTTAGCAACTGATATAGAGTCCCGCACAGTTACAGCTCAGGGAATCCTATTTCAGTCACCCCTTGTGGTAGGCATCCAAAAAATATGCATTTGTTCACTGGAGAGGAAGGTAGGTAGGTGCATACATACCAGCATACCCACAGAGTTGGATTTATGGGTAAATGGTACTTTCTCTATTAAACACCAGGATCCCACACTTAAACCAAGGAGGCAGCTAGATGGGGCCTCAAAATTTGAATTCAGAAAGTATCCTCAAGGGATCAGCCCTATGAAGATAAGCTTTTACTAACCATTACCTCCTAATGGGACTGCAGCATTAAAATTACATAGGGAGTTTTCAAAATGACAAATTATTCTCGGCCCCATCCTTAAAAGATTTTGATCCAGTAAGGATGGTATAAGTCTTGGGTACCGGTATATTTTTTAAAGCTTTCAGGGTTATTCTGATGCATCATTGAATTTGAGAGCCTCTGGGACAGAATCCCAGATGCAGAGGTCACTTCAGCAGGAGAGGGTCAGGTAATTACAATGGACCCAGGTAAGGAGAAAGCACCAGGAAAATAGTAAGCTTCTTGGCTCATCCTGGGCAGAAAATAAGGTTCCTTGCACCCCTGGAATATGGGGGCAGAATTCAATTGTGAAATAGACCTAAATCTGCTGGCAGGTGCTAAGAGGGTTGCACATGATTGTTATTAAAGTAACATGACTCTTCGTGTATTTAATGCTAACATCAAAATGCTCAGCTAGGTTTCCCAATCAAATTTCACGGCATAACTCTCTGCAAAGAAAAGATTCTATGGAAAAAAGAGAAAGCATCTTAATATTTTCCCAGTATAAAGTATTTTTTTCTACAATGAAAATGTGAACAGTGATTATCTCCTTCTTTAAACCCTACAAAGTTAACGCCGTTGAGCTCAATCAGCTTAACTCAGCCTTATCTTGTCATCAGCATGTCCTGAGGCCACCAAAAAGTGACTGATCAAGGCTTCACTCTTACTTCTCTACCAGTATCTGTCACTTCCTGGCCTGAATAGCGCCACAAAACACAGTCCAGAATTGCAATCCAGGAACCATCCCCTGAGACAAATACAAGCCTTTCAGCTTCACTTGAGAATGGACTCTGTCTGGAAGCCACTGGCTTTATCCCTGGTGAGTAGAAATTCAATCTGGTCTAGGCAAACAATGAATTTGAATTTTGTAATCAGGATACGACATTGAGCTGTGCGAATCTTTAAGAAAATCTATTATGTTAACAGTTAATTCTCCTTAAGTGCCAAATCAGAAAATTATTGTTCAAAGAAATCCACATACTACAAAAGGGTTTTCTACCAAGCTCCTGGAAACACGGGGCTCTTCCATACTTTTCAGGACCAGAGCTATTGTGTGCAATGAGACACACCAGGATGCTTCCACAGACAACATTAGCATACTTACATCTTAATTTATAATGGGCAGAGCCCTTGGAAAACAACAAAATTGCATCTGGCTAAATAGTCTCCAAGGTAAGAATTACTGCGCAACATGAACCTAATTTGTCCCTGTCATCCCAGAGCATAGCATATCTGATACAGGCTTTGGCCTCCTTGGATTCTTTCCCAAGTTTCTGCCTGTCTCCTGAACATGCTGCTACCACGGCTCGTACTGACCTCTGTAAGCTGGCAAGAATCCAAGTCAGGCCCAGGCCCTACATGACTTACATGTCCTATGTACCAAACTGAGGTGTCCTGCATTTATCGACTGGGTTAGAATGCTGTGTCAGTTCACGCCAGGGAACATGGCACCAGATCATACAACACGAGGGCATTCGCTCCTATCAGGAAATGGAAGAAGGGAAGTGGGTGCAAAATAATGTCTCCTCATTTCCCCTTTCTGTGGACTATTCTGAAAAAAGGCTTCCTATCAAAATTATCCTGGAGGACACCCAGCATGCAGCTTGAACACACTGTCAACTGCCACGCCTGCCTCTCCATGGCTTATTGTGAAGAATGCCCGCGCAGTAGCCTATTACGTGGTTTCGTATCTTTCTTTGCCTCCCTTCCCGTTTTTCTAGACCCTCATATTCCTGCTCTTACACCTTGAAAATATAGTATCAGCACATTGGTCCTTGCTTAAAGCTCACCTTCTAGAAGACATGAGCTAAAGAATTTGTCCAAGAGTGGTTCTAGAAAACAATTTTCAGGACGAAATTGAGAAGTTGAATGGCCCGACTTTCTTAAAGTGATAGGTACTTTATTTCTGGTGGAACGCGGATGGGAAGCATCCTTTAGCATTTGGTAGACTCCTGATTCTTTCAATTTTTGCTGTAGTAAATTGGGACAATATACAGGTGGAGGAATTGGGAGTTCAAGTGACCGTGGCCCTCAACCAGTATCGAGGCCAGGTGACTTATGAGGATTGTGGATGAGGGCAGTTACTTATTGACAACTTTAAGGAATTTATATAAATAGCTGGGACCAGGAAGTTGACTTAAGGCTCTAAAAATCAGATTATACCTCCAGAAATATTAAAGAAGGAGTTTTATTTCATGCAACCTCAGAGAAAGCTGTGTTGAAAGCGAGGCCCGGGATCTGACTGGAAGGGTTTCGGAGCTACCATGAAGATGAGGTGCATAACTTTGGCAGACATTCCATGCGAAGAAATCAGAGTCCCGATAGGTAATGTGTAAGTACCTGAGACTTGAAGAGGGGATACTAAGGTAGATGATGAAATTGAACATCTAGAAACTCCAGACTCCACTAAATGCCCCTTTCACCTTTGCCAGAAGACTGGACTCTATTTGCCCAGAGAAAACATGATAATCTCAATTGAAGCATTTGCTTCACTAGATGATGCTTGTTCTCTTCGAGACAAGGTAGCCTCCAGCAATCCTCACTGGTAGCCAGGTCAGGTCTCAGCAACTCAGATCCCTGTTCCAGAAAAAATGACCCAAATAAATTAACTGGATTTTGAAAGCAACAGAAGTATAAACTTCTGTTTTATGTCTCTATTGCCTCTGAAACCATCAGTCTTGATTATGGGCAACAAATCCAAATTGTGGTTCTAGGAACAGATTCTGTTTCTTGATCCATGTGACTGACAGACCCAATGATGGTGGAGATATCTGTCACGCATAGGGATGTGGCCTATGGGATGGGTAGCATCTGCATGGATGGACCTTTGGTCTCACGTTAATGCTCACTGGGTAGCCCTATGCATTTGGGACTCTTCACCACCATCCAGACAGGATGGCCCATCCTGTATTTGTCATTGGATCTCTCTCCTCAGATAGCTCAGGATTTGTTCAATGTGTCTACGAACAGGGCAGGCAAGGTGACGAGGTCACATAAAAGTCCTAAAAGAAGAACTACCATTAATGTATTGAATACTCAACCCACAAGCAAAACAAGATCAATTCTTTTTAAATGTAATTTTTAAATTAAGAAATAAAATGTTACTGGCCGTATAGCTCCTCTCGTAGAGTGCCTGACTCTCATGCTGGAGACCCAGGTTCGAGTCCCCAGCCCTCTGTAATTGTGCAAATACCAAACAAACACTTGCACCGCAAGAAATAAAATGTTGAAAAAATTTTACGTGAAAAAAATATTTAAAAGACCGACGCTGAGTCCTTGAAACGGCATCATTCACCACGCAGAGCAGCTAGTCGCCTGGTGGCAGGTCAACCACAGAGGAGCACTTCTGCTTCAGAGCAGGCAGCAACTCTTCTTTCCTAGACTTGACACCCACGCCCAGAAGAACTGTCTTCAGTTGGAGGAGGCATCACACACACACACACACACACACACACACACACACACACACACACGCCCTGCAACACATGGCACAATGACAATCCTGGAGCATCAGAACAATTTGCTGGAGAAGGAGTGAGGAGTGAATATGTGAATGACACTAGTGAGTGTGTAAATCAGAGAGTAAAACCAGAGAGTAAAGGGTTTGAGGGCTCATGAGCACGCCAAGCCTCTCCAGCCTCCTTTCCCCAGTCCTCAACCCTGGGCCAGAGGGCAGGCACTTTCCCGAGCAATCCCTATTTGACACTTGTACATCTGCACCTCTCTGACACCCCCTGCTTCAGATTTAAGCCCCCAAAATTTATCTTATTGGTAAAGCACCCTGACCAAAATTATTTTATTTCATCCTCACTGTGATCTCAGAGGATAGAGGTGTGTGCAAGAGACCAAGGGGACACCAGTATCATTTTCTTCCTCTTCCTGGGCACACGGCTGACCTTCATTGCCCAGCCCTCTGCAAGTTGCTTAGGATCAGGCGACCTCGTTCAGACAAATGGAAAATGATGCCTACCACTTCTGGATCCAGCACACACAAATCTCTCGTGTGTGACTCTCCAATCTTATCTGACTGTGAGACTTTGGAGATCACACAGTGGAGACAGGGCTTGACAGGTGGGAGGAGGCTGGAGCTCTGAATGACTGTGTGGAGCAGGGACTCCTGTCTGATTTGCGTGGGACTTGGACATAAACTTGAAAGGTTTCTATCTTGTTAAACCAGTGAGGGTTCATGATTATTGGTAACAACTTACCCAGCCTGAATAAAACTGGAATACAGGTGTGCATTTGATTAAAAAGAAAGTACAAAGCCGATCAAAAGAAGAAAACAGTTTAGGTAAGGAAAAATCACCTGGTTTGTAGTCAAACACATCAAGAGATGATTTCACAGATCAGCTGCATGCTGGCTGTGGAACTCTAAGCATGTCATTTAACATCTCTGAGCATCAGTTTTTGCATCTGTTAAATGAAAGGGAAAAGAACTATCTTGCAAGTTGTCACAGGACGAGAGATCATCTCCGTGATAGGTCAGCACAGAAGCTGGCAGACAGTAGGTGCTCAGCAAACATTGTCTCTCATTGTCATTAAGTCATGGATTCACATTCCCCTCTACCTAATCTAAAGTAACTCTATTCTTCCCTAGCCAACCCCCTCCACATTGTGAATTCGCATTTGCATATCATAGAAAACATTCAGCATTTGCTTTTTGGGGATTGGCTTATTTTACTTAGCATTCTTCTTCAAGGCTGAGTAATGTGTGTGTGTATATATATATATACGTATATATGTATATATATGTATACACACACACACACACACACACACACACATATATATATCACAGTTTCTTTATCCATTCATTTGTTAAAGGGCACCCAGGTTGGTTCCATAGTTTAGCTATTGTGAATTGAGCTGCTATGAACATTGGCGTGGCTGCATCACTGTAGTATGCTGATTTTAATTCCTTTGGATATAAACGGAGGAGTGGGATAGCTGGGTCAAATGGTGGGTCCATTCCAAGTTTTCTGAGGAATTTCCACACTGCTTTCCATAATGGTTGCACCAATTAAGAGCTGGAGTTAGGCCCCAGGCACAACTGAACCAGTGTGGCCTATTTTGTATCCCACTAACCTACTGCACATGGAATAAAGGTGCTGAAGAGGTCGCACACAGTGACCAGAGCCAGTTGTCCACTCTGCAGTTTTCAGATTCAAAGTTTGCCTATTTACAAGACAACATGAGCAGGATACGCCAAATAAAGTACTTCAGGAATGAGTTTTTGTGGTCTCCATTCAGGGCCCTTAATTGTAGCCTGCGTCTCACTGCGCCCTCTGGTGGCTGCGAATTTAATTGGGTTGGTTTGCTTCTGGACTCCAGGAACCATGGAAATTCTCATGCTGGAGCAAGGGAACCTCCCCCTTGTGAAAGATGAACGGCCTTTCTTCAGCTCTGTAAGGAAGATCAGGGCCGTGCCCCTGCAGCCTGAGGGCAGAGACCCACCTCAGGGCCTCTAGAAAGATGCGCAGGCATGAAGAGGAGAGGCCACTGCAAGGAGGGTAGCCTCCCTGTGTTTGGGAGTGAAGGTGACGCAAATGAACGGAAGGAAGCGAAACTTGGGCTGGGAAGGCTCTCCTGGTCGCAGACTACCAGCTACACCCTGGCCACTGCAGTTCAGTCATGTCTCAGAAAATACAGAGTACAGGCTGGGCGCCGTGGCACATGCCTGTCATCCCAGCGGCTGCGGAGGCCGAGGCAGGAGGATCGCGTGTTCAAAGCCAGCCTCGGCAACAGTGAGGTGCTAAGCAACTCAGTGAGATCCTGTCTCTAAATATAATACAAAGTAGGGCTGGGGGTGTGACTTAGTGGTCGACTGCCCCTGAGTTCCATCCCCAGTACCACCGTTGCCCCCCCCCCCCCCCCCCCAAAAAAAAAGACTATACAGAGTACAAAACTTTGGGCAGTTTGGAGACAGCACCATCTACTGTTACCAAGCTGCTATTGCACTCTTCCATCTTTTTGCTACACCAGCGGGGAGTTGGGGGAGGGGGTCTCCAACCACCGCCCTGGCAAAGGAAACGGCGCAAGGAGGACACCTGAACCCCTCTCCCACTGTCTCAAAGCCCGATTCCCTGTGCAGAGATTTGGCTCCTTCGTGGAAGCTTTTCTGGGCTCCAAAGCACAGTGCCAGCAGACCTAGAAGAAGGTAACATCATCTTTTTTTTTTTTTTTTAATTTGGGAAAACTAAATTAAGCAAAAATGAATAGCTTTGTATACTGCAGAACTTAGATTGGTAAGGACATCGGTGTGCTATGAGAGTTATTCCAGGAGATTATAGGATGCCATTTCCAAACTTGACTTGACCACTGAACAAACTTGACTTGAACACTCGAACAACCTGGAAATTACAAGATTTACCAATGTGGACAGTTACTAGCCATGTGGTATGACCAAATCACAAGACTGTGGGGGAATTTTTGACCTACGCCATTCAGTTATTCAGAATAACAAAAGAGAGAATGGTGTGCCCACACTTGAAATTGTTACAGGACACATTTGGGGGGTGCATAGAACAGGAGAAAGTGTCACCTGAGAGTCGACTGTGAAAAGAAGAAGATGTTCATCCCCACACCCAGGTCAGAAGTCCTAGGGAGGATGACACAGTCACTTTTTCTGTGCAATGATTCACGTGCAGGATGGAGGAATCAAAAGGCCCAGGTTGTGCCAGCTCTGATGAGATCAACTGTGTCCCCATGGGCACCCCCGGTCCCCCAAATCCATGTGCTGAAGTCCAGATCCCAGAACCTCAGAATATGACCTTGTTTGGAGAAGGGGTCTTTACTGAGGAAATCAAGTTAAAATGAGATTTATTATGGTGGCGCCTACCCAATATGACCAGTGTCCTTATAAAAAGGGGAAATGTGGATACAGACATAGAGAGAGAAGATGATGTGAAGAGATGGAGAGAGAGCTTGGCCATCCACAGGCCGAGGAGAGAAGCCACGCAAGAGCTTCCCTCGGCCCCCTCGGAGGAAAAAATCCTGCTGACTCCTGATTTCCGACTTCATGTTGTCTAAGCCATCCACCTGTGGTACTTTGTCATGAGGGTCCTACACCAGCCCTGAGGACGGTGGGAGGCAGGGGCTATGCTTGATTGGCGGCAGGGAGTTGGACTGGCACCAGGGCAGAGTCCAGAAGCTGAGGTCACTTGTCCTTGGGTTACACACAGCTTCCTCCTTTCCTGCAGGTTCACTCTCTTCTCCTGCCTCGTTCATTGTATCATCAGGTAAACTTCCTCAAGTAGCCCTTTCCTAGCCAGGCACGGTGTTGTAGAGCTGTAATCCCAGCAGCTCGGGAGGCTGAGGCAGGAGGAGTGAAAGTTCTATGACTAGTTCTGAAAAAAAAAAAGAAAAACGGATAAACATCAGTCTTTCCGAGTCTCCCAGGAGCTGCTCCAAGCTGCACCCACCCCCTTATTCCAGCTCCTCTACTCCGAATGCCCAGCCTGACCAGATCTGTCAAAGCAGGACCTCCAGGAGGGGCATCAGGACCAGCGTGCCCAGAGTATGGTCAGAGCTCCCTCCCCCACAGCAGGATCCTCATGAATAAGGGTAAGAAACACTTCTAGACTCTGCCTCTTCCCCCGCCAGCTCTCCCTGGCTATGACCCAGGTTCCACAGATATTTCTTCTTCACGGGCATCTAGACTTCCATTCCTGCTGTGAAGTTAAGTTTAGCTAAAAGGAGGGCAATCTGATGCACACGGAGGCTTATAACATATTGTCCCAAATGACCTTCTGGGGGACACTTACCATTAAAAGAGGTAATGCTCAGACAAACTAACCCCACATAGGTTCTTATTTTCAAATAAATAAAGCTAAATACTGTCTCTTTCCTTCTCTGCCTCATTTGTATGCCTGAGCAGATGGAGAAAAGGAATTTATAACTCTATTTTCATTCCCCTTCAATAACAACAACAAAAAATCAAGCCTTTCTCACATTTCTGACACTAAACAGTCACAAAGACTCAAACATGTAGAGATGTGGTTTCTACTCCAAGGAAATGACAAACAAAGGTTTGGAAAGAGGTGGCATGGGTAACCCAAACTGAAATCACCCCATCTTTAAAAATAAACAGCCTAAGAGCCTTATGTATCAAAATTTGTGGGCTTCAACCAAAGCAGAATTTGGAGGAAAATTCTTAACTTTAAAATCCAAATATTTACAACTCACAATGGATCAAGGACCTTGAAATCAGACCAGAGACCCTGCATCTTATAGAAGAAAAAGTAGGTCCAAATCTTCACCTTGTTGGCTTAGGATCAGACTTCCTTAACAGGACTCCCATAGCCCAAGAAATAAAAGCAAGAATCAACAACTGGGATAGATTCAAACTAAATAGCTTTCTCTCAGCAAAGGAAACTATCAGCAATGAGCAGAGAGAGCCTACAGAGTGGAAGAATATCTTTGCCACTCATACTTCAGATAGAACACTAATTTTCAGAATATATAAAGAACTCAAAAAACTCTACACCAAGAATACAAATAACCCAATCAACAAATGGGCTAAGGAAATGAATAGACACTTCACAGAAGAAGATCTACAAGCAATCAACAAACATATGAAAAAATGTTCACCATCTTTAGTAATAAGAGAAATGCAAATCAAAACTACACTAAGATTCCATCTCACCCCAATTAGAATGGCGATTATCAAGAACACAAGCAACAATAGGTGTTGGCGAGCATGTGGGGAAAGGTACACTCATACATTGCTGGTGGGCCTGCAAATTAGTGCAGCCACTCTGGAAAGCAGTGTGGAGATTCCTTAGAAAACTTGGAATGGACCCACCACTTGAACCAGCTATCCCACTCCTCGGCCTATACCCAAAGGACTTAAAATCAGCATACTACAGAGATACAGCCACATCAATGTTCATAGCTGCTCAATTCACCATAGCCAGACTGTGGAACCAACCTAGTTGTCCTTCAATTGATGAATGGATAAAGAAACTGTGATTGATATATATATATATATATATAGATATAGATATAGATATAGATATAGATATATACACACACACAATGGAATATTACTCAGCTATAAAGAATAATAAAATTATGGCATTTGCAGGCAAATGGATGAAATTGGAGAATATCATGCTAAGTGAGATAAGCCAGTCTCAAAAATCCAAAAGATGAATGATCTCACTGATAAGTGGATGATGATACATAATGGGGGGTGAGAGGGAGGCAAGAATGGAGGAAGGAGGGACTGTATAGAGGGAAAATAGGGGTGGGAGGGGTGGGGGGAAGGGAAAAAATAACAGAATGAATCAAACATCATTACCCTATGTAAATGTATGATTACGCAAATGGTATGCTGTTACTCCATGTACAAACAGAAACAACATGTATCCCATTTGTTTACAATAAAAATAAATTTTTAAAAAATCCAAATATTTAGGACTCAGAAGAAAATGTAATAACTAAGAATATAACTCAAGAGCAACAGGGTCAATTTCATTCACCAATCTCTCTCTACCCTCTCTGACAATCAAGCAGACCAGATAGGATAGCCTTCAGCAAAATAAACAAACAAAAACATAAATAAAATGAGAACCACAACAAAATAACCCTAACTTCTTCAGCCACTTTAAGGTGACACAAAACCTATCACACTGTAAGATATGGGACAAACACATCTAACCAGCAGACTTGGTCACAAAAATGAAAAAGTCCCACACACAACCTCACCCCCAAAAGGAGATGACGTCCTGAGCATCCGAGAGCATCCTGCGCAGAGAGTGAAGTCCCGGGGCGGGACAGTGGGCGGTGGCAAAAATAACCCAGCTAGGGTGTGGGCGGGGCACAGAGGGTGGCGCCATTTAAGTCCCAGGAGGCTCAGAAATAGCCTGCGAAGGACGCGTTCCAGAAGGAAGGAGGCCCAGTGGAGGGAAGGTTACTGGAAACAGAAACTGCGTGGGGCTGAGCAGCGCACTAGGAATGCGTGGAAGGGCTGGGGTGGTGGGGAGGAGGAGCAGAGGGAGAAGTTCTTTGAAAATACCACACCACCGAAGGTCACCCCCAGAGGCCCAGGGTGGTGGCGCAAGCCTACAGTCCCAGCCTCTAAGGAGGCTGAGGCAGGAGGATCGCAAGTTCATGGCCAACCTGGGCAACATGAGGAGAGCCTGTCCCAAAATAAAAACAAAAACCCTGTGGATGTAGCTCAGTGGCAGAGGGCTTGCCTTGACTGCCAGAGAGCGAGACCCACAGACTCAAGGATGGGGTGGAAGGTGGGGGTGGGAGGCTGGAAGTCTCCCTGAGCCAGACTCTTATTGGGAGGCATAGAAGTGGCTGCAGGGACAGGCAGTCCTGATTCCCGGTCATGGGTGGTGGCTTGAGCTGTGAAGTTGGGAAGGCTGCCTGGCCCATCTTCTCCCACACTGTCCAGCCGTACTTCCAGAAGGAGCCTTCTCTAAAGCCTGCTTCTAACATGCGAGAAAAGAAATTCCACCTGCTTTCCTCCAGGCAAGGTGGCACGTGTCTGTAATGGCAGCAGCTTGGAAGGCAGAGGCAGGAGGATTGCAAGTTTGAGGTCAACCACAGCTACTTAGGGAGACCCTCTCTCAAAATATAAAGTAAAAGGGGCTGGGGATGTGGTTCAGTGGTAAGTGCCCCTGGTCCAATCCCCGGTACCACGAAAGAGAGAAGGGAGGGGGAGGGGAGGAGGAAGGAAGGAAATTCCACCTGCTTCGTAGGACTCGAAGAGAAAGAGTGGCAAGTCCGGTTGGTGGTGTTTGAACCCCGAGCACAGTGACAGCAAACAGACCCCACAGCATGTCAGAGACCCTCACACCCTGGCACCAGAGGGAGCACTGGCGGAGGCCGGGGATTTACCGTAAAGGTTCAGAGCGGCCCAGTGCTTGAGAAAGGACTAACACCACGTAGTGTTAGCCTATGGGAAAGGAGATGGGTGTGGGGCCTGGGGCCCAGGAAGCTCTGGGCTGGCACCAATATCCTTCTCCCATTTGCTGGAGGACAGCAGCCTCCTGTGCTCAGAGGCTATTCAAGGATGGAACCTGAAACGGCAGCCTTGTGCGTCGAGGTGCGTCCTGCCCAAGACCTGCCTCTTTGCCTCCTGTTGGTTCCAGGACAGAAATGAGGTCCGATGCTTCACAGGTGGAGTGGGTATCCAGATGTGTGCACAAGCTGGCATGTCTGTGGGGGCGTTTCTGGATGAGCTAACAGGTGAAGGTGTAGACAGGGGAAGGCCGATGGGTCTCCCTAAGGTGAGTGGGCCTCGCCCGACCCTCTGAAGAGCCGACAGGACTCGAAGACCAGGCGAGAGAGCTCTGCCCGCCCGGCCCTGCTCGCTGGGTCGTCCGTCTTTCCTGCCTTCAGACTCCCCTCAGGTTTCAAACCCACAGCTTTCAGACTGAAACTGCAGCATAGCTCCCTGGGACTGTGGTGACTGCAGGTCTTGGGACTTGTGGGTCTCCGTGACCCTGTGAGTCCACTCTGTACGCTTTCTCTCTACAAACACCACCTTCTCTGTTTCTCTGGAACCCTGATATGAGGGAGTGTTAGGATAAATGAAGGAAGGACTCCCTCATTTGGGATTTAATGACCAGGCAGGGACACCTAGAACGAGTTCCGATGTGGCTGCAAAGGCTCCTTGAAGCTTGGACGTGACAACGGCAGACGGGATGAAGACACTGGAGCTGCCTTGTCAGGTTGGAATGTGAGAATGGATTTATTATGTGAGACGAGAGGCAGATGGCCAGGCAGCAGGAGCCTTGCGGCCAGGCGAAGCAGATCCACACCCAGGAGACGTGTCCTCCCCAGGAGCCCAAGCTCCGCCCCACTCCGGGACAGAAGACGTCCATCAGGAGGCCAGTCGGCTTCCCCGGGAATTAGAGCATATTGGCAGTTGGTGTTTGTCTCTGCTGTTGGCAAATTAAGCACTCAGTAGTAGCCACTGCCAGGCCAGCCTTGGTGAGGGGAGATTCACCATCCCCGGTGTGCATAGACCGCCTCCTTCTCCACCATCGTGGCTACTTTGTTCCTGGCTCCATTCACGGGTGGCTGGGGAAAGATGGTGCCTGGCATTCAGAGCATATCATTTAGTTCTCCTATTAAGAGCCTCCTCTGCAAAGGATGCTGTCTGAAGAGCAGCCACGTGGAACATGAGCATCCTGTCTTGCCCGTTCTGAAACTCCATCTATGGAACCTCCCAGACTTCCTTGTCCCCAATTCTTCAATCCTGCTCTTTCCAAGTCCTTGACATTTGACCAGACCACTGCTCAGGTGTTAGCACAGATGCGTATCATGGACTGAGTGTTAATGACCCTCCCAAAGCTCCTGGGTCAAAGGCCTCGCTTCCAGTGGGGCTGGGTGTGGAGATGAGGAAGTAATGAGGGGTGAATGGTGTCATAAGGGTGGGACCCCCATCTGATAGAATTACTGTCTTTTACAAAAAGGTCCCTAAAGAGAGTACTGTCCCTCCCTCTCTCTCCCCATCCCTCCCTCTCTCTCCCTCTCTCTCTCTCTCTCTCTCTCTCCCCTCTGTCTCTCTCTCTTTCTCTCCCACCCGACCCTTTCCATGTACACACACCAAAGAAAGTCCATGTGAGGACACAGGGAGAGGTGGCCATCTGCTAGACAGGAAGAGAGCCCTCACCAAAACCCAAGACAACTGGAACCTTGACCTTAGAATTCTAGCCCCCAGGACTGTGAGAGAAGATGTGTTTCTGTTGTGGGAGCCTCTCCGGCGATGGCATTTTGTTATGGCAGCCCAAGCAGAAAAATAGAAACAAAATAGATACACACCCCATGATATATTTATATGAAGGTTTAAAATATGCAATTCTACCATATGTTGTTTAGAATACACGCATATGTAGTAATAATGTAAATGCATGCGCGGGAAGATAAACACCAAATTGAGGCCAGTGGCTCCTCTTGCTGGCTGGAGTGTGAGGGAAGAGCCAGGGAGTGTCCACCGTGGTTGTTATTTTATCTCCTGAAGGGGATGCGGTGTTGATTTTTAAAGATCTTTTGGTATGTGTCACGTAGGTCGCACTGATCAAGGCTAGGTGGGGGTCCTTGTGAATCAAGGCTGACCCAGGCGGAGGAGCCAGCCACCGCCATGATGGCCTCGGCCGTTGGAGGACGACATTCTGGTTACTGCCGCCAGAGGCTCCTCAGGGACTCGTTTCCCTCTGTGGGGCTCATCTAACTCTGGCTCTGGTGAGCCTGTCAGCTTCCGTCAGCTTGGACGGCTCCCGCCTGGTCCGGAGTTTGCTCCCTCATTCCTTCGCGTGCCTTTATCCACCATGGAAGAGTACCGACCATTGCAGCGGCCGCCCCTTCCCGGTGCCTTCCGTGCTGACGCGGCGTTGCTCTTTCTACATCCATCGCGCCACACCAGCCTCACCATAACTAACTCCATTTTGCAAACTAGGAAACTGGAGCTCAGAGAAGCTGGATGACTCATTCGAGATCACACAGCAAAAAGAGAACCCAGCCCATTCATGGCTCAAAGGCAGGGCCCTGACTACTGGCCTGGGTCTCCCAGGGAGACCCAGCGTGTGAGATGAAGTCATGGCCGACCCTCTGCCCTGGGCCATGTGCTTTGGAATAGACCCTCCATGACAAGGCCTGACTGCAGGGTGGCTGAGTGGGACATTCCCTGGTGAGGGCTGCACTGAAGTGGCTCCCAAGAGCCTGGTGGACCCCAGCCGGCAGGCAGTGTGAGCACCACCTGTTCTTAGCCAGAGCGCCGCCGCTCCTGAGCACTTACTACCATCATCCACTAGGTGCCAGTGTTACTTTATTTTTTTGGTGCCTGAAGGTGAACCAAGGCCACTTAAAACTGTTCAAAGCCAAATAAGTGGGCTGCCTAGAATTCTGTGGTGACTTCAAAAAACAACAGACTCCTACCACCAAGCCTGTGGCATGACAGGGAGGAGAGGTGAGAACTCACATTCAATGTAGGCCTTCTGCACCTCCACCAGTTAGAATGCCGTTAATAATAACCAATGAGCTGGGTGCAGTGGCGCATGCCTGTAATCCCAGCGGCTCAGGAGGCTGAGGCAGGAGGATCACGAGTTCAAAGCCAGCCTCAGCAAATTAGCGAGGCTCTAAGCAACTTGGTGAGACCCTGTTTCTAAATCAAATAAAAATTTTAAAAAGGGCTGGGAATGTGGATCAGTGCTTAAGCACCCCTGAGTCCATCCCCTGGTACAAAACAAAACAAAGCAAAACAATAGTAACACTGCACATGCCAGGCACTATGGTATGCTATTTACAAATGTTAACTCACTTATGCCTCATAACAAACTGTGAGACAAATACGGAAGCACAGAAAGGTTAAGTAAGTTAGCCAAAGTCACACAGCTAGTGAATGGTGTGGTCATGTTTCATCTTTCAGTCCTGTTGCCATCCCTATTTTACAGACATGGAAACCAGACCCAGAACTAGACAGTGACAGAAAGAGAATTCAACCCTCCATCCACTTGACTCTACTTGTCCTTTCTTTGAGAGTAGAGAAGACTAGCCGGAAGGTGGGGTCCCGTGTCCTTGGTCTTATGGGGGTGGCCTGTGCAGCCTCGCAGACACCGTAAAGGAGTGTGCCACCTGCCCTTCGCAGTAGACGGGGCTGAGCTGTCCTGAAGGCTGAGTCTGCTTCAAAGGAAAGAGAGGAGTAGCTGAATCTGTCACTCTTGCACGCAACCCCTCCCCTGAAGTGGCAGTGATGTGTGAGTGGCAGTGACGTGGTCACGTCCAGCTGCACGTGTCAGGAGGCAGCGTGCAGTTCTTCACATGTTCCCTGTTCCCTCTCCTGCGGGCACCAGCAGCCTCTGCATCCTGCCAGGCTTACCAGCCAGGTCCCAGGTAAAGACGCCCCGCTCCAGGGCCACCAGGTACAAGTGGGAGACAAGCCTGTGGCCTTAGTCCCTGCGATGCTGGTTCTGCTCGTGACGATGGCATGCTCTAACCCGTCCTGTCATTCAGCACCCAGGTGCACGAGTCTAATCCTTGGGCTTCAACATCCTGGTGTGATCTTGCACACGGCCAGGACTTGGGAGAAACCGGAGCTTTCCTGGGGTTGGAAGAAAGGTCGATCCATGATACTTAACCTCCAAAGATGGCTCTAAATCATCCCTCCCCTCCTGTGCGTGATGTCACTCCTCAGAGCAAAAGGTGACATCTAGTTTTCTCTGCTTGATTCAGAGCTGATGTTAGTAACTTGCTTGGCCAGCGGAGGAGGGTAGAATGACGTCCCAGGACTTCCAGGACCAAGTCCAAGAAGTCTCGACCCCTTGGAATGATCACTGATGGGAAAGCGGCTGTCACACTTGAGAAGCCCAAGTCACCACAGGTGACAGAGCATTGGGCCTTGATTTGCAGGGGAGGGGAATATAGGTCCCTTTGAGAATTTAATGAGAATTATGTATATTCTTCCAATAACACTGTGCGGAGGCCTTTCCATACTGTTTGGTGACGATTTCAGGCGATATGGACATCCTGAAGCCCTCCCGTGGCCCCTGAGACTCTCTGCCTGAGTCTGAGCTGGTCTTGGCCAGGAGACCTTCAGTTGGGCAAATGAATGACATATGACTCTGAACCTGAGGGCAGCCGAGTCAGGGAGGAATGTTGACTTGGGCATGGCACGAACAGACTCTCAGTTTATGAGGAAGACAGCAGCAGCCAAGAGGGGAATGGACGAGGGTGTTGGGAGGCCACTGGGGAAGTACTGTGGCCATGGGGGGCGTGGAGAGGCCCTCGGGCTTAGCATATCCTTTTGTTCATTCATTCAACCATCGTTGACCAAGCGCCGAATACAATGTTTTACGCCTCAGGAATTATTACCAAGAACAGAGAGGTATCAACCATATGGTTTTGTTATTTAACTCTTCTAATTAATTCACACGTTGGTCAAATTAGGGTTTTCCTTTACATTTTGCTCCACAAACAGAATTGAATTAAATCCAAATAATATAAGGATTCTGAAAAATCCCATCACTCCCCAGATAGATGGTTAGACCGTGGATGGAAGAAATAGATACCAGATGTCATGAAGGCAACATGAGAAGCTCCCATACCCCAGATCCTGCACACGCCCGGAGCACCTGCACATTGTCATGGAAGGACGCAAGGTCACGCCAGCTGTTTCTCCTTTGCAAACTCCAGGCACATGCCCCATCCTGCAGAAGCCCAAGTCAGGATGCTCTCTGGGTTCCCACATTTTCAGACCAGCAATCTACTCCCTACAGACGCTCCTAGCAGCATGTAGACTGAGATTTAGGCAGAGATGTCCAAAGAAGGCGGAGAAGAGGAAGGCTGGTTTAACAACGAAGTGGAGCAAAGGAAGAGGAAGCCTTCTTCTTAGCATTTCTACGCACTGCCCCAGTCAAGACATCTCATTCAAAGTTATTCAAATATGAAAACAAAATAGAAATCTTGTGTTGTTGTTATTCCCCAAGTTTCTCCAAAGATGGAACACGTCACCTTGATCTGTATGGCATCCAGACAGTGAGTGATCCCTGTCCTGTGCATGAAAAAGCTCTTCAGGACAGCGGCTGCCTTTGTTGTGTGAGCAAGTTATGTTAGGGATCTGTGCTTACCTGCGAGAGGAGTAATCGGAATGAAACAAGCAACATCAAAATGGCGGCACTTTGGTCAACTGTTTTGGCTTCTGCCTTCATTTCCATCTATAAGTGCAGGCTCTTCATCTCCACTTGTACACAACATGGGGACTGGTCTCAGTTTCCACTGACCATCTCTAGAACTTAGGCACTCAACCTGTCTGGGTCTTGATTTCTTTACCTGCCAAACAGGAATTGCAAGCCTATATCCCAAGTTGTAAGCATCTCAAATAAGAATAAGGTTGTAAATTTGAAGACTCAAAGGTATTTTTTATACACAGATCCTTTTCATGTTTCCCTTATTATCCATTCCTCTTGAAAATATGAATTGTTCCCCACCCTGACCCTGACAGAGCACACACAATTCATTCACTCATTCAACAAATGCTTCTTTAGTATTTATTATGTGCAAGGACATATTCTAGGCACTGGGAATACATCAGGAACAAAATGTTCCTCCCAGATCTGTATATTTTAGTGGGAGAAGGCAAATAAATAGAAAATATGTCAGGAGGTAAGTAATATAGAGAAAAATAAGTAGATGATGAAACCTGAAGTCTAAATACTACTCTGGTGAGAGATAGATGGTGTGTGTGTGTGTGTGTGTGTGTGTGTGTGTGTGTGTGTAGAGAGCGTACAGAGGGAAAAGAGGGGGATGGGGAGGGAGCTGGAAGTGGAGGTGAGTGTGCCACATAAGTATATGTGTATGTGTGTGATTCTGCTGGTAAGAATTCAGATGGAATTGTTTTGACTTTTGGAAGAACATAGAGTCTGAGACCTACTTATTCTATGATTCATTGTTCTGGCTTTGCCTGGACTGGGGCAGAGAGAGTCTAGACAAGGTGTCCTGTGGGCCCAATGGCAGATGACCCAATTTGGGGAAGCTGAATGAGAAGGTGACTGGGGAATTATCCTGTCAGGGTCCCTTTGCTCTCAGTGGGGGGTGAAAGGCACCTCTCTGGAATCTTTTGGTGTTCCTCCCTCTCCTGTTCTCAGGATCAGCTCCCAGAAACTCCTTAGGCCCCATTCTCCCTGTCCTCTCTGGGAGGTGGGAGAGCAGACTTCTTCCTACCATGACCCTTGCCTGGCCTCAGCTTACCTGGGATCACCTGGGCTGTGCTGCACCATAGATCCTGTAACTGACTCTGGAAGATGCAGCTTCTGAAAACTTCAGGATGTAGTGGGCCCTCCATGTGTGGTAACCATTATCTAATCAGCTTTCTGAGGTTCGTCTCCTCAGATGTAGGATGGGTATAATAGTTACAAACTCGTAAGATGGATCATGGGTTTCTTTCATAAATAATACACTGCACACAGAAAGATTTACTATGTGCCAGGCACTGTGCTAATAGCTTCACAAGCATGATCCATGAGTACTAGTATTATACCCATTTTACTTAGTCTATTTTCTGTTGCTATAACAGAATACCAGAGGCTGGGTAATTTATAAAGGAAATTAGTTATTTAACTCACAATTCTGAAGACAGAAAGTCCATAATTGGTCAGCAGTAACTGGTAACGAGCTCATGTTGCATCTGTCCATGGTGGAAAAGCAGAAGGGTTAGGAGATGCACACCGAAGACATGAGGGGTGGCCTTGCTTCATAGCAACCCACCTTCCTAGTAACGAATCCAGTCCCATGAGAAAGTCATTAAACCTGCTTAATGACATAATCACCTCCTAATGGTCAGCTCCAAACACCATCACAATGGCAGTCAGTCAGCTTTCAACAGGAGAGTCAGAGGTGACACATCACATTCAAACCATGGCACCATTACAGATAAGAAAGCTGAAGCAAGTTGTAAGAAATTGCTCATGTCGGGCTCAGTGGCTCATGCCTGTAATCCCAGGGGCTCCGGAGGCTGAGGCAGGAGGATCTTGAGTTCAAAGCCAGCCTCAGCAACAGCGAGGCGCTAAGCAACTCAGTGAGACCCTGTCTTTAAATAAAATACAAAATAGGGCTCGGAAATAGGCTCAGTGGTCAAGTGCCCCTGAGTTCAATCCCCGGTACCAAAGACAAAAAGAAAGAAAGAAATTGCCCAAGGTCACGTTGCTAGTATACCATACAGCCAGGACTCCAAATCAGATCTGTCTCCAAAACTAGTGTGCCTATTTAGTGTTTATAGAGTACATCAGTTGTAATACGACTATCAGTTAATAACTGCTAGGAAACAGATCACCCCAAAACCTAGCAGCTTAAGACAATCAACAATTTTTCACCCACAATCCTATAGGTCAACAACAGGCTAGTCTCAGCTGGACAGTCCTTCCAGTCTTTTCTGAAGCCCCTCGTGCATCTGTGGTCAGTGGAAGTTTGGCCAGGTGGCTCTCCGTCTGGCACTCTCAGCTCTCCTCCTCTGGTGGCTCACACCCTGCAGGCCAGTTGGGGCTTTCTCCCATGACTTCAGCTTAAAACTTGTACATGGTGACTGTTGCTGCATTCTGTTCAAAATAAGTCAGAAGCAGCCCAAATTGAAGAAGTGGGAAAAGAGGCACCACTTCTTATTAGCAGGTGCTGCAAAAGACACTCTCAGAGGACAAGATTCAGGGAGATGATTAGTAGAGCCATGGTTGAAATCAATCCACTACAGTGGGAATTTAATAAGAAGCAGGTGGTGTTACTACTCACGTTTGCAGGCAATGTCCACCACGAAAGCTCAGGTAGTGGGCTTGCTGAGTTCCCTAGAGAAAGTCTTCTAGTAATCAAGACCCTCAGCTCCAGGGGTCTAGAAACAGGGCTCACCAGGAACCTTTGTCGATCTTTGGTTTATATTTCTCTGAGATGGCATCCTTGTCCCATGTCCCCAAGCAGTGGCAAAGATGAGCACCAGCAGCTTCAGGGTTCCACTCTCCTGGATCAGCTCCCTGCCTCCAGCAGGAGGGGAAAGTCTCTATCCACACCTCTGGAAAGCCCTGGAACACCCCACCAGTCCAAGAGCTGTCCCCAGCTCTGTTTCACAGGTCCTCACAGTCACCGATGGGCCAGGTCTGACACAGGAGGCTGCCTCTCCCTGAGGAAGCCAATGGTGCTATGACCAAGAGAGAAAGCGAGGGCACCGAGAAGCCACTCCAAAGATGTCAACTGCCTGCCTTTGCTCCCCCTCAGAGGAGCTCCTCCCGCTGTCCCTGGAACTCCTGCCTTAATTGTCTGAAATTTCTAGGCCAGCGCATACCTGCCAGACCTAAAGTGCTCTTCTGTGTTGAGGTTCAGAAACACTTCTTTGAACTTGAGCAATATTACCTTTAAATGCTAATGGTGATATCCTAAAGGAGGCTATTGTGGAAGCATCAAAAAGAAAACTATTCAGATTAGAAAGTGCAGGGGATAAAAAAAAAAAAAAAAAAAAAAAAAGAGAGAACAAAACAAGACAGACAGGAAGTCTATAAGAAGAGAGGAGGCCTTCTGCATACAGAACATACTGGGTGCTTTCTTCCAGGTCCGGGGAACATCGGGAATGGAGCCTGTACAGAGGGCCAAAGAGAAAGGAGAATTCCTGGCTCCCACCTGGGAGGATGTTACTGTTAACCTTGTGACTCCCGTATTCTGAGTCAGAGCCACCTGCCTTCCCGTCCTGTTACCCCGACTTCCTAGCTGCATGATCTTGGCAGGGCGACATACAAGTTACTGTCCAACCAGGATGCTTCTGGAAGTGAGAGGGGATGCTAGCTGTGACTTCTGCTAGGAGCAAGTAGTGAGACTAGAGTCTCTTTACCGTGTTGGTCCTACTTTCTGCAACTATCACATGTCTAGAAAAAAACGAGGGAAAAAAAAAAAGACCTGTTTGTGACAGAAGATTTCTTAGGACATCAAAAGCAGGATTATAACAGAAAATTTTGGTAAATGAGACTTCAGCAAAAACTGGGAACTGCTCCTGAAAAGACAGGGGTAAGAGATTGAAAAGACAAGCCACAGAGGGAGAGCTTACACATCACATATCACAAATCCAGTTTGGTTATTTTGAATCAAGCTGCTGGGAGCATTTGGTCACAGTCATTTGTATAGTGCATGTGTCGCATGTGTGGCCATGTACTTTGATTTCCTTCCTTCCTTCTTTTTTCTTTTTCTTTTTTGTACCAGGGATGACCAGGGGCACTCAACCACTGAGCCACCTCACTGGTCCCCTATATTTTCTACTTTTCAATAGGTCTCACTAAGTTGCTTAGGGGCTCACTCAGCTGCTCAGGCTGGCCTAGAACCTGCGCTCCTCCTGCCTCAGCCTCCCAAGTTGCTGATGGTCTTTTTAATTTTGGCTATCCTAATGGATGAGCATATCATGTCATTCATTGTGATTTTATTTCACGTTTCTCTGATGATTAATGAAGAGCATTTTTCATAGGCGTATTGGCCATGTATGTGTTGTGCTTTGTTAAAGCCTTTGCATTCTTATAATTGGGTTGCTTACCTTTATTGAATATGCTAGGTTTTTTTTTGTATATTGTGGATACAAATCCTTTGTCCTTTGTTTGGAGAATATTTCCTCCCGTTTGTGACTTGTCCATTCATTTTCTTAATGGTGTCTTTTTCTTCTGATGGGTATAGGTTTTCAATTTTGATAAAGCCTAACTTATCCATTTTCTACTTTTATGATTGTTACTTTCTGTGTCCCACTTAGAAAAATTTTTTCTACCCACAAACAGTAAAAATATTCCCCTATAGCAACTCTATAGTTATGTTCAGGCCTATGATCCATTCACCTTGAATTAATTCTTGAATATGGTGTGAGGTAGGGCTGAAGTTCATTTCTCCCTACAGGAATATCCTGCTGTTTCAGCACCATTTGTTGAAAACATTTTCTTTACCCCCATTGAATTGCCTTGATGATTTAGTTTAAAAATCACTGGATGATACAGGCTCAGGTATATTTCTGCTATGTTTTATTTCATTGATCTTATTTGTCTCTGTGTCAAGATCATGTTATTCTTAAGTATTGCAGCTTTATAAGTAACACCTGAAAACCAGGTAGTTAAAAAATTCTACCTTCTTTTTCAGATTATTTAAGCTAGTCTGTGTTCTTTGTGTTTCCATACAATTTTAGAATAAACATCAATTTCTAACAAAAATCCTGTTGGGATTTTGATAGCATTGGTGTTCAGTCTATAGATAACTTGGGAAAATGGATATTTTCATAATATTGAACTCCCCAATGTATTTATTTAGGTCTTCCTTACTATATCCCAACAATATTTCATAATTTTTAGGATAGAGGTCTTATGAGTCTTTCACAATAAGGTTTTGAGTTTTAAAAAAAGATACATGACTGTAAACTACCATTTTAATTTTTAGTAGGAGTAAATTTCCAATCAAATAAAGAAATAAACTTCATTCATTCATTTTATCAACTGATAACTAAATAACCACATAACCCATAGCAATAAGGCTATGATAACTGCTGTTTATCCAAAAGGCAGATCAGATTAGCTCCTGATCAGAGAGCATCTCTTTGGCTGATTTGAACATCCCTTAACAGATTTCCTAGCGCGGTGCCTCGTGTATAAGTGGGATTCTCATAGCATCTTTAAAAACTCATGACATCTCTCAGCCAAATTTCACTTGTTCTCCAGGTCTCAGTTCAAGTTCATCCTCTTTAAGAAATTCCCTTTGCTGACAGCCTGAGACCTATGCCCGGCCAGTGCCCTGCTGTCTCCCGTGGAGCCCTGTGTTTACCTCCATCGTAACTTGTGATTAGCTGGGCAGCGAGGAGCAGACTTCAAAGCACAACAGTTTACTCATTCATGGAAATGACTGTCTGGAAGAAGGTGGCCTGAGGCTGGCATGGCAGTTCCATAAGGTCACCAGGGACCTTTCCCTTCACTTACTTCTTCAACATCCTCACTCTGTGATGCTCACCCTCAAAGTCACCCCTTAATCCAAAATGGAGTTGTAAACGCAGCCATCTGGTCCAAACTGCACACAGGGAAAGGCGAGAGATAAAGACTCCCTTTAAATGGTCTTCCAGTGTCCCACCGGCACTTCTCTTTATATTGCCTTGGCCAGGCAAGCAGGGGCCACACCTAGGTAAGAACCCTAGGGCTGTCACCTCTATCTTGGTAGCAGCTAGGCCTCAGTCTTCTGTTACTCCTGAAGGAGGAATTGATAGACAGGCAACTCGAACCTCCTGACGAGATGCCCTTAAGACACCATGGCATGACTGCCCGATTGTCTGTGTTACAAAGTGTGTTCTCTGCATACCTAGTGCAGTGCCTGGTGTACAGTGGGGACTCAAAAAAATCCAATCTTTTGAATTGAGCTTTCTTACATGTATATGAATATGCTAATCTTAAGTATAGATCCTGATGAATCTCTGCATATAAATATATCTATATAACCACTACCCACATCAAGATGTAGAACATTTCTAGAAGGTTCCTTCGTGTCGCTTCCCAGCCAACTCCTCTCACAGGTAACCGCTATTCTGATTTCTCTTGCCTCAATTACTTTGGCCTGTTCTTGAACTTCATTTGAAAGAAATCACTCCATATTTTAGCTAAGACAATTAAAGACCTCTAGGATCAGGGACCATTCGTTGAAAATTTTCTGCATTGGTTTTCACTTCAGATAGGTTGTTACATAAATTTCCGTTTAGAACACAGGCGTGTACCACGGACAGGTGTGTCCATGGATGACGGACCACACATACAGCGGTGCTTCTGCAAGACCATGTCACCTGATGATGTCGTCGTCGTCTTGGTTTGCGGAGTTACACTCTACAACGTGCAGACAGCAATATTGCCTCAGGACTCCTTTCTCAGAATGTGTCCCCATGGTTAAGAAATGCATGAATGTCACGCGTTCGTGATTGACATTCCAGAACAGTCAACGGACCCGCAGTCCAGTTTCCTCTCATCGGAAGCACTTTCCACAACACTGTTCGCCCATCTTTCCTTTTCAAAAGAAATATGCCTTCACTGCCACCTCCATGGGGCCATCTGCCGCGGGTCTCGGTGTGCCAGGGCGCTCGACGTGCCCTGCACGGGAAGTGAGGGCGGTGGGACATAAACAAAGCTGGTGATGCAGAGGAGCAGCCGCGAGGCCGGCCATCTGGAACACCTGCCGCCGGCCCAGTGTGACGCTGTGTGCCAGTCCACACTGTCCAGCTGGAGGATTCCCGCCTCTGCCACCCCACCGTTGGCAAGGAAGCATCGCCCTCCGCGCCGGCAGGCAGCTCTTTCTCTATCGGCCAGAAACAGAAAAGTGGGCCCTGGCTTTGTTACTTGGGCGCGGCAGGATGTGGCAAAAGCTTGGCGGAAGAATGAGCTGCAGACAAAAGGCTGACCGAGCGGGTCTGGCGGGAGGGAGTTGTCCTTGCAGCAGGAGCGAGCATGTCCCTCCCTGGTGAACACGACCCTGTTCTTCCTGGGAACCACCCCAGGAAGTCTGTCCCGCCGCGTGTCAGGCTTTGGCCCCGTCAGGTTGATGGGCACGGGGAGGAGGCAAGGGCGGGGCCGCCGCAATGAGGACGCCACAGCTCCCGCTCTCAGGGAAGGCGGACACGTGGAAGGGTGGCACTGGAACCAGGTGCCGTCCTCCCTCTCGCCCTCACCTTGAGGCACAGCGCCACGCCCAACAGGTCCCCAGGGAATAGAGCTTGAGGCCAATGCCAGAGCATCCAGGTGATTGTTGGACATCTAAAAATGTCCCCTGCAAGCCCACTCAGAAAGTCCTAGCCCACACACTCCCATGCAAACAGCGATTCCCTGTAAGAAATGAACACCCCGGGGAGAGGAGGCCGCTCTGGGATCAGGAGAGGGACCAGTGTGTGTGGACAGAGGTCTCCAGGTGAATGGGATTTATAGCTTCCAAGCTGAAAATCACACAGTCCAGAACAAACAGTTAAGCTCTTGGTATACACTCATTTGTCCTCTCTTCTTTTTGTTTGGGCCTACCTGTTCTTTGTGTCTCCTTGTTCAAGTCCTAGTGACCAGAGAGCAGAGCCAAGGACCAACGCTTGCGTGCAAGTACCCTATTGGAGGACATGATTTCAGGAAGTAAAAGCTGGGACGGGAGAAAAGAAGAGCAAGAGAAAGTGCCAACGGAGCAAGAGAAAGTGCCAACACCAGGGTCTGTTATGGATTTGGTCATTTCTTATGGGCCATCACTTGGCTGGCCCCACAGGTCCACCTGGGAATCCTATGAAACACGTCCAGGATCGTCCCTCTGGGAGAGAGGGCACAGCATCCATTTACTGGCATTTAGCGCTACTGGTCAGTTTTGGGGTGGGTGTTCACTCACCTGCACTCCCAACCCTTCATGCAGGAGGGCACTGAGTGAGCTGCCATCAGTCCCACAGGAAGCACCAAGCAAGCTCAGGACGGGACCTGAGAGGGACAAGCAGGACTGTCCCACAGAGCCCCATCATTATACACAGTTCCACTTTAAAATGTGTTATAGATTTCACAGGTCTACAGGCGATACAGCCATCCATCAATGACGTTTTAGAGCAGACAATAGGTAAGTACCTATTGTCCTATCGATACATGGGAAGATTTTTTGCAGTTCTTCCGGTTCATTCCTGTCGAGCCCCCATTCCTGACTGATCATCTCTCTCGCTGAGCAAAAGTAACAATGTTGTTATTACTCACCACACTGGGGCTCTTCAGACCTGTGTGTATCCACACCCTGTTGACCTAGCGCCAGCACTTAATGCCAGCAACGTCATAACTCCCGACGCCACATCATCTTTCCAGCTGCCTGGGAATCTTGGCTTCCAGTGGTTCTCTCAGAAGCTGTCAGCGGCTTCATGAACGATGACCACAAACTCAAGTCCTGACAGGGTGTGCGGGAGACTGTGAAGGGTGATTGGTTTTCAGGGCACACATGGGAAACTCACCTTCTGAACTGCACAAACTCAGAACAGTGTGTCTTGCAGCCAGGGGTCCTGGGCACTCTCTGCAATCGCCGCATCCTAGAATGTGGTCTCTCTCAGTGTGGGTTTCGCCCCTGCCTGCCAGGCCCAGCCATCAACAGGGCCAGTAGGTGAGAGGCCTGTGGGGAGAGCCAGAAAGCAGATATTTCCACCAGGCCACCAGGATAGGGAGACCATCGTGTCCCTACATGGATCAGAAGGGCCTGTTGGTGTTGGGAAGCAAGGGCCCGATCATCTGTGGATGGACAGAGAAGGCCATCTCCACAGGGCTGCCTTGGACTCAGTGGGATTGGGCCCTGGGTCAACTACACAGGCTGAAGAGCTGGAGCTCCTTCTGAGTCCAGTTGACCCTCTGCATGGTGTGTGTGTGTGTGTGTGTGTGTGTGTGTGTGTGTGTACACTTTGGGAGAAACTGGGTCCCAGGTCCATGCAGGTCAAAGTTCATGTTTAGCAGCTTTTAGAAACTTTCAGAGAAGGAGTGGGGAGGGGTTGGCAGATCCTGAGAACCCGCTCAGCAGCATGGGTCCTACTCGCTTTGACCCAGGGCCCTGGGTATTTGGCTCAGGTCTGAGGTGACACACTGTTGGGTGGGCCCTATCACAAGCTGGTTAGAGTCCCTTTCTTGTCACCTCAGAAATGGCTAGAAGTGAAGCTTAGAAGACCTGCAGTGGCAGTAAGAAGGTCTGACACACTCTCCAGTAAGACTGTGGACTCGGCTGGGGTTGTGGCTCAGTGGTAGAGCACTTGCCTGGCATGCGTGAGTCACTGGATTCAATTCTCAGCACCATGTATAAATAAATGAATAAAATAAAGGTCCATCAACAACTGAAAAAAAAAAAAAAAAAAAAGACTGTGGACTTCTTGAGGATGGGGCCACATCTGCTTTTTGTCTAATATGCTCTGAGCACGCAGCGGCCGGCTGAGAGGACCGAGTAAGCGCTTGGCCAATGTGCTAAGTGTCCTCCTCCCTACCACTGCTGCCGACTGGGAACGTTCCCCCCATACTTTTTATTGGTGCATTATAGTCGTACGTATGGTGGATTTGTTCTTACAGATTTGTACATGCACACAATATGACAGCATCGTGGCTGGTATCATTTCCCAGTATTTCCCCTTTCCCTCCCTCCTCCCACCCAGGTTACAGCAGGTGAGGCCGATGTGGTCAGAGCCACTCTAAAGGGCCACTCAGGGTGTCGCACTCCTGGAGAGCCCCTAGAAAGCCCCTTCCCAAAAATGACAGCACTTTTCCCCATGTTTACAAGAAAAGAAAATCAGTAAGTTGATTTCACCAGCTAAAATATTACTGATAAGGCTAATGCAGAGGTCTGTAATCTGAGAATCGTCCATAACCACAATGTCAGAAATCTCCAACTCTGAGGTTCTCTAGCCAGCTTCATATTAGGAGCTCCTCAGTTTGTACTCTTATTTTATTTTCAAATTTTCCCCCCATTACTGGGGATAGAACCCAGGGGTACTCAACCACGGAGCTACATTCCCAGCCCTTTTAAATTTATTTTTAAATTTTATTATTATTGTTATTATTATTATTATTATTACTAGGGATTGAACCCAAGGCACATCCACTGAGTCACATTCATGGCCCTTTTTTATATTTTATATGGAGATAGGTTCTCACTGCAGTGCTTAGGGTCTCGCTCAGTTGCTGACGTTGAACTCTAGGTCTTCCTGCCTCAGCCTCCAGAGGACTAGGATCACAGTTACGCACCATTGCACTCCGCTGATTTCTTTTTTTTTTTTTTTTTTTTTAATCTTGAGAAAGGGTCTTGTTAAGTTACTGAGGCTTACCTTGAATTTTTGATCCTCTAGCCTTAACCTCCCGAGACGCTAGGATTTCCGGTGTGAGCCACTGTGCATGGCTCCTGGGGAGCTTTTGAAATAGTGACTCCTCGTCTCTGCCCTCAATGTTCTGACTTAACAGGTCTCTGTTGGATCTTGGACATGGTATTTTTTAAGCTCCCCCGATGATTCCTGTGTATCACAGGGGCTGAGGACCACTGATCTAATCCCTCCTTGCCCCTCTCCTGACTTTATTCATGAGAAGTCGAGAACTAGAAAGGGAAGAAAAGAGTTGCCCAGAGTCCCAAAGCCAGGTGGCAGCCAAGCCAGCATGAGACCCTCAGCTCCTGGCTCCTGTTTGGATGGTTTCTTCTTCTCCACAGCCGTGAGCGAGGGTGGCAGGGCTCTTCCTGGGTGTAGCTTTTGCTAGAGGAAGGATGGGAGAAAGACCAAGGGTGCTAGATGACTAGGAACAAGAGGAAGAATGCAGCCAGGTGCAGAAGTCATAGTCAAGTTTGTCCCACTTCACAAGAGTAGACGGCAACCACATTACCATGTGCACAGCTTCCACCAGAGGAAGAAGAAAGTAGTTTAGTCCTAAGGTTACGCTTTGTGGCCATTGTTGTGGCCTCCACTGTTACCAGCTTTGTATCACTGTGAATGTTACCACAGTCCCCAAACCCAGGTACGATTCCCAACTCTGAAAAGGCTGCACTGGGCTTGACCTGCTCCTTTCCCCTGCCCAGGGAAAATTGCAGCCGACACAAAAACAGCCACTCCCCGGGGACAGTCATGCTGAAAGGGCCCTGTGTCTTAGAGGCTGCACATAATACCCAATTATCCCCTGACTCCCCCAGGGAGAGAATGGAGAGGTGAGGGCTTTGAAAAGCCAGCATCCCTCCAGGTTCCATTATGGAGAGCCTCACACAGGGCACCTTTCTCCTGACAGCCCAGAAGGTCACAGGGACCTGGGGACGCAAAGGCAGCTAGCTCTTTGGCAGCCTCCCTTCCTGTCCCAGCTTTCATTCTTAGCTACAGAGAGGAAGACGGAGGAAGCTGATGCAGAAACTGAGCATCACAGAGGTGACTTCCAACCCACCTCCTGGCTTTGGACCAACCCACCGGAAGTCCAAGCCAGGAAGTCCTGCTCTCACCCGAGCTTGCTCTGTGCTCTGCAAACCCCTTCTGATCGCTCCTGCCCCACAGTCCCACTCGGTGTTTTCTTGGCATGCCAACCCTCTTCCCCTCTCCAGCTGGGGCTGTCCTCTCTGCTGCCTTACTGTGCCTCTCAGTCACATTGGCAAGTTCTCAAGGGCAGAAGCACACCATCTCCATGGCTAGCTTCATGCCTCCACAGCTATTATCAGTGCTGTCCTCACAAAAATCCAACTCAATAAATGTTTGTAGAGTTGATTAGCAGATATTAGGAGATAAGATATTTCCTTGTCTCCAAAGTTGAATCTCTGGGCTTTATTTCACCTCCCCTTTTTTCACCCCTGGAAATATTTGTTTTAATGTTGAACATACAGCTCATAAAAAGCATTTATTCCTAAATTCCACAATTATTTCCAGGAAGGAGTGTCTTCCAGGAGCGAAGTGTATAGAGTCCTGATGTCTGCTCCATCTTCAGCAATTCCTGCCTGGGCTACGATGAATACGTCTGTAAGGTAGAGACAACTTTAGTGCCTAGATCCTCAATCTGTGGTGACAAAATGACCCAATGCTAGTAATATTCTTAATATGCTGATGGCACATAGTAAGTGCTAGATAAAGCGACAGATTATTATTTATTAAGCTCCTACATCTTTAGGCCCAGGTTCTGGGCATATGGAAGAGAATAAAGCAAATGTATATAGTTTTAAGATTTCTAATCCGTGGGGAGCAGTCTCATAGAGCCCTCAAACTGCAGGGTCCTATATAGACAGGGTATAGACAGGGTATTTTAGAGAGTGCAGAGCAGAAACCCAATCAGACTTCCAGGAGGAGGTGACAGCTGAGTGTCAGATGCACAGAGGGCTAGAGGTGGTGTGGGGGTGGCAGTTCAGACAATGGAAATGGAAGGAAACAGGGGAAAGAAACCTATCAAGTACATGTGTGGGGACGGGGAATTGGCGTTTTGGTATTACCGGAAGAAACAAGACAGGAAGCAGCATGACGCTGGGCAGTTCTCTTCTTTCCCTCCCCTCTGGTGTTGCCAACAGAGGTGCCTCCAAGTGAGAGATGCAGGATGGAACCCACCTCTGTGTCTGCCACCATTTCCTTTGGGAAGCACAGACCTGAAGGATGAGGAAGAACCCACAGATGGAATCTATCTGAGACCCGAGACCATGCACTTGGCACTGTGTCCCATCAAGCCTTGCACCATGATGGAGCCTGCAGGACACAATGGGGATCCTCAGCTCACAGAGCCCTTGCCTGGGATTGCCACCCCCCCACCAGGAAACCTGCTGGCCAAAGGCCTGGTAGAGGATCCATACCTAAGGTGAGCCTCCTGTCTCCCTGCCTGCTCAGAGACCAGCACCTGCAATACCCTGGTCACCTAGCCTGGTCACTGTAGACCTCTGGGCACACCACACTGAGGGATGAATTGAGTTGGAAGACCCATACAGTAGGAGTGCCCTTTTATAGTCTTATGCAGGGGGCGGGGCCAAGCCTGCAAGCCAGGATCTGCCCTCATTATCATACAAGGAACCAGTCCAGCACCCAGGTCTTGTGCTTCCCAGTTCTATCGCACACCACATCACGGGGCCTGCCACTGCCAACAGGAGGGATGGATACACAGAGGTGGTAAAGCAAGACAACCAGACCTTCATCCTCTAGCATCAGACAGTCCTGAGTCAGGATTCAGGCTCCACCTCTTACAAAGTCCACAAATTCATGATCACTCCAAGCCTTGGTTTCCACCTTTGTAAAATGGAAATGACAAGAATAGCAATCACATAGGAATCTTATGAGGATTCCATGAAATCATGCATGTAAAAAATTTGGCATATATTATATACTCAAGAAAGGTTAACTGCTAGTATTGATAATATTAGTGCTATTACAAGGATTAGTGCTATAATCCAATACATGAGTTTCATTTTGTACCAGGTACTTCGGTAGGTATTAGAGATACTAAGGCAAATCAGCCATGGCTCTTATCCTCAGGGGTATATAGTCAGCGGTGGAAGGAGATAAATAAATGAAAAGATATCACAAATCCAGGCATAAATACCACAGTGTAGGAAGCACAGGAGATGTCAGAACTCAGAAAGAAGTTGAAACCAAGTCGGGGGCAGGGAAGAGGCAGGCAGTTAATGGATACAGCTTGTAAGCTGAGTCCTGAAGGACGCAGAGCATAAGCCCAGGAAAGGGCCGGGCATGGTGGCGCATACCTGTAATCCCAGCAGCTCCAGAGACTGAGGCAGGAGGATCAAGAGTTCAAAACCAGCCTCAGCAACTTGGCAAGGCCCTAAGTAACTTAGCAAGACCCTGTTTCTAAATACAATATAGAAAGAGCTGGGGATGTGACTCAGTGGTTAAGTACCCCTGGATTCAACCTCCAGTACCCACCCCCCACCCCACCCCCCCAAAAAAAAAACAAACAAACAAAGCTAGGGAAAAATGAACAACGGCTCAAGGAGACCGTTCGAGGCAGAGAAAATGTGGGCATGATTAAATCTCCTGGCAAGTCTACCAAACAGACAATCCTCTGAATAGAAGGAAAATGTTGTTCGGTGAGCAGGGGGGCTTCTGATTCAAAGAGAGTGCCAGAGTAGCAGTTTCTATGGCTTCTTAGGGAGTGTGCATGGCAGAGCGTGCCAGTGGCCCACTAGACATCCACGTTCCCTTCTTCCTCACTAACCGGACTCCATGGGGCTGAATGTGACAAACGACCAGATAAAAATCCACTCCCCAGCCTCTCTTGCAAATGCGGATGGCAAATGAACTGTGTGTGTGAATTCTTTTCTGACTTTTCAAAACACACAATTCCAGCCTGTGCAAAGGTGGGGAAACCGGTGGAAAGCCTCCGCTGCCTTCTCCTCGCGCCCCTCTTTAAAGCAAAGGCCAGATGTTATATTATTTCTACTCATAATTCAGCTTGTCTCTCCAAGAGATAAGAACTCTCTTTATAATATAGAGATACCACAATACCAATATCATACCCAACAGAATCCACGACTCCTTAAGCTCATCTAACACGCAGTCTGTATTCAGTGGTGAAGTCTCCTTAATGGGCCTGGCATGGCAGGGGACCAGGTGTCCCTTTGCCCTTCCTCCTATCCCTCTACTACAAGGGCAGAGCCCAAGTCATCACTGGATGACCATGAGCCCAGCTTAAGGGCGGAAGCCACGCACCGGGGAAGGTAAAGCAGGAAGGTAAGTAGCAGTGGCTGAACCCTGAGACATGGAGCCATACCCGCCGCAAGACCACTGGGCTACGTTCTCTCTCAGTCTCTTTTTCTCTTACAGAGAAAAATTCGCAGATTTTATTTTTTGAACACTTTTAGATTTACAGGAAAATCAAGCAGAAAGTACAGCGAGTTCCCAAATCCCCCCTTGCCAGCCCCTGGGTTTTCCCTGGTATTAACATCATGCATTTATGTGGTACATTTGTTATAATTGAGGGGCCAATACTGATGCATTACTATTAACTAATATCCCTCGTTCTCATTAGGGGTCACTCTTGGCATTGTACATTCCATGGGTTTTGACAAACGTATGACAGCATGTACCCACGGTTACAGTATCATACAGAGTACTCCAGGGCCCTAAAAATCCTCTGCACTCTGCCTATTTGCCCCTCACACCTCTTGACTCCTGGCAAACATATATACCTGTGTGTATGTGTGAGTGTGTGTGTGCGTGTGTGTGTGTGTGTGTGTGTGTACATATGTGTATGTGGTGTTGGGAGTCAAAAACAACCATTGATATTTTTACTAATTTTATAGTTTTGTCTTTTCCAGAATATGGTATTCCAGAATCATATAGTATGTAGCTTTTTTAGATTGGCTTCTTTCACTTAGCAATATACATTTTAGGTCTTCTGTCTTTTTGTGACTTGTTAATTCTTTTTTTTTTTTAATTGCTGAATAATGTTCTATTGTCTGGATGCGCTATGGTTTGTTTATCCATTCACCTACTGAGAGACAACTTGATTGCTTCCAAGTTTGGGCAATTACTCTGTAAATATTGGCATGCAGGCTTTTCTGTGGACCTGAGTTTTCAACTTATTTGAGCATCTACTAAGGAGCCTGATTACTGGATTATAAGGTGAGAGAGTCTGTTTAGTTCCATAAGAAGCTGCCAAACTTGTTTTGTGCACATGAGAAGAAATTTTTTATCTTTTTAAAAGCCACTATAATTTGAATCTCTGTTATTAGCAGCAAAGTAACAATTCCTAACTGTTATGGTGGGAATATACCTACTATGTCCTGATTAAGTAGACAGAAATCTTCAAGCAACACACCACATATGTTTATCATCTCAACCAAATGACCAAAAGAAAATGCTCCTGTAGTTATGTTATTATCCATTGGCATTTCTTCTTTCTTTTAGATAAGGAGCGACTGTCAAATGCTTAACAGATCTATGACTTTCTCCTAGTCTAGCTCTCTTTTAGCATTTGCAAGACAAAGGAGGTTTGGCTGGTGTAATTTACGCCTTGTTGAGGAGTCTTCATCAATTACCTCTTGCAAACCTTTTGTTGAATAATCTGTTCCACCTGCCTTGGCATTTCTCTGGTCTTTATAATTTCACCAAGATTGAGTACAGTGGTTTGATAGGTGAACCTGCAAAGCCTTTCCTAGTTGGAATTCTTGAATGCTGAAGTGAGCAAATACTCCCCACTATCATTACCAGTAATCAAAATCATTTTAGCAACTTGATTTGGCCTCATGCTGAGCAATAGCTGTGTTCTGGGAGAGCTATATATACATCATATTGTTGTAAATTAATTCCTATTTTAAATGAACAGGGAGGCTCATCACAGAAGAGGATAATCCAGTGAATCCTTTTATAAAGCAAATAATTCCATTATATGAATAATCACCCTCTAATTTAGTTCTCCAGGAATATGAAACATTCAAATATTGATGGTTTTATTTTCTTCTTACATATGGAAATTATAACTGAATGTTGGGTTTCCTCAGTTCCTTTCTTCTTCCTAACAACATCAACTTCAACCTCTTCTCCTCCTTCTCCTTCTTCCTCACCCTCCCCTTCTCCTCCTCCTTCTTCCTCACTGTTTTTTGCTGCCACTATCAGGAAAGTCATGAAATTTTAAACATATAGAACTGTTAGTTACAGGTTGCAAGAGAAGGCCTTTTTCTGTGCTGAGAAGTGTCCACCTTCAGTGGTATATAATGATGACCTCGTTAAGTGACCTTGGGCAACTCACTAATTATATAAACTCTCTGAGTGTCAGTTTATTCATCTGTAAAATGGGAATGAGGATGGCGTACTCTCATCGGGTTTGATCAAATAAGATAATGTGGAGTACCATGTGCTCAATTCATGTCAGTTACTGTTGCTATTAGTATAGTGTTACCAATAGTTGGTGGGCTTAGAAGACCCTCCCCTAAAAAGACAATATATGCCTCAACCCCATTAGGATGGCTACTATCCAGGACAAACGGAAGATAACAAGTGTTGGCAAGAATGTGAAGGTACTGGAACCCTTTTGCACAGTGGTAGGAATGTGAAATGGGGTAGTCACTATAGAAAACAGGAGAAGGTTTCCTCAGAAAGCTAAAAACAGAATTACCATATAATCCAGCCATTGCATTTCTGAGCACATATCCAAAAAGAATTGACAACAGGAATTCAAGGAGATCTTTCTACACCCACGTTCACAATAGCCTTGTTTACAATAGCCAGTAGGTGGAAACAACCCAAGTGCCCATCAGTGCATAAGTGAAGAAACAAAGTATGCTATATACATCCTCTGGAATATTACTCAACCTTACAAAAGGAAATTCTGACACATACTAAAACATGGATGAAAATTGAGAAAATTATGTAAAGTGAGATAAAACAGGTACAAAAGAACAGATCCAGTATGATTCCACTTCTGTGAGGCTACGGGAGTAGTCAACCTGGCAAAGACAGGAAGCAGCATGGTGCTGGCCAGGGGCTGGGGGAGGGGAGACTGGGGAATTCCTGTTTCATGGACACAGTTTCAATTTTATAAAATGAAGAGTTCAGGAGATGGATGGTGGTGCTAGTAGCACAACAATGTGGAAGTAATTAAGTCACTAAACTGCACACTTAAAATGTTTAACATGGTCAATTGTTATGTTATGCAAAATTTAACACAATTTTTTACAAGGTAACTGTTATTCCACAATTAGGGATTTTTCTATATCTAGGAAATGGGAATATTCCCAGTGGAAAGGAGATAGTAGGGAAGGGAGAGTGACGATGTGGACCAGCTGGAATGTTCCTGAGAGGAAATGAATGCTATCTCGCTTCCCCACCGTTGATGGGTGGACTACTCAGACAGGGCTCGCATTTCGCAAGAATCCTTCCAGCTAATTCCATGGCTGAGTGGCTTCCTGAAGCTCAGCATAGGTTAAGACCCGCGTCAGGATAACCACAGCTTCCAGAGATGGGCCCTGTCCAAGAAGCTGGTATTCAAAAATTATAACCCAGTTGATAACAGGAGAGTTCACTGGTGCCAGCTTAGTAATTAAATTACAAGGTGATTATTAGTCTCCTCAGACAAGAAGATCACATCTGAGTACTGGAAGTAGCCTAAGACTAAAACTCCTCCCAGAAAAAAAAAATTACCTGTGACTAAATTAATACCATTTTCTACCAGTTACAGAGGCCCTCTAGTGACCAGAAGGTTGCCATGGTGACATGCCCACTGAAAGGGTATGTTTCACAGGACCTGAAATAAAGGAGAGCAGAAAGGGACTATTTTGCATCTTAACTCTGGGTCAAACCAAAACTGTTCTCTTGGGATGAGGAGGGGACAGGAGAACTGTCCCTAGCCTGCTTCCCCTTTCTTCTGTGGCCCTGTCAGAGGTTCTGGGCTGGTTGACCACTTCTGCCACCACCCTACAAGGAGATCGGCAGCCCTGGCATTTCCCCTACGTTGTTCCCTTCCCCTGGGATGGGCTCCCATTCCACGTCAGCCAAAAGGCATCTTTCCTTGTTTTTCTACAAACTTCTTTGCCTCCTCCTCCAAGCCATCTCCCTCGACCAACTGGTGGCTCCGTGCTCTCGAAGACCAGATTCCATTCCATCATTTTCATCGGCTTCTGCATGCACGCCCTTCACTCAGTACCGAACTGATGAGTATCAGGCAACTCCTGCCGGTGACAGTGGCGAGAAGCCTAGGTCGACCCTGCAGGCATATTCCAGAAAGAACATTGGGGAAGCAAAACTTGGGGGGTCAGATCTGAAGCTGCTCACACCAAATGAGCTGCTGTTTAAAGAAACCATGCTTACTCCTTTCCTAAAAGGAATAGCCATCTCCAAGTGACTTCAGTGCCAACTTCTCTTTTCCTGTGGTAGGTGCATGTTAGGACTGGAAAGCTACCTTCAGTCCATTCTGGAATAAGCAGAGTAAAACCAAATCTGATAATCAGCATGGTCAAAACAGAAACAGAGTTGGGGTGTTCCTGTGTTCTGTGTGTGGGAGGGGAAGCGAGAGGTCAGTTCCTCACTCACTGAACCCCCAGAGTGACATGCACTGGGAGCTCTGCTGAGGCCAGGAGGAGATCACGTGACTGGGCCACACTGCACCATTTGTCAGAATGACCACTTATCAGCAAACTGGCTTCACCTCCTGAGGTCACAGAATAAAGGCCAAACTACACAGATTTTTTTTTTTTTTTTTTTTTTTTGCCTTCCCACGCAGGCTGGGCCTAGTGTAACAACAAAGGTAACCAAAAGATAAAACCCAGCCTGACAATATGCTAAGTGCTGCGTGCTATCTCCTTCAATCCTCCTAGCAACCTGCTGTGATATGCTCTACTATTTCCCAAGTTCATAGAGGAAACAGAAACACAGTGATTAGGTTGCCCAAGTGGTTATAAAGATGAAGGCAATATTCAACTCTTGGGCCGCTGTCTCGAGTTTGGTCTTGAGGTAACTGCACTCCCAAACTTTCTGGCCTGCTGGACTCCTCCTGCCTCTGGCCTGCTGGTGTCCCTCTTTCAGCCCTGGCTCACCCCAGCAAGTTCCACCGCCAAAGCTTGGTTCAGCCGGCTTGTCCTTGGATCTACCCCTGCCACACTAGCTTTCTAGGTTTGCCTTTTCCCTGAATAATCACTGTCTGCGTTATATATCTGGCTTGTTTTGCATTTGTATCTTATACTGACATTTCTGTTTACAATGCATCTGTCATTTAGGCCTGTTGGTACAAACTGGCAACTCCAGCTTCTCAGAAGGACAATTTAAGGAGACCTTATCTCAATAAAATTTAAAAAGGGTTGGGAATGTAGCCTAGTGGTAGAGTGCCTCGTGGTTCAATCCACAGTACAACAAAATAATAACAATAAATGATAATAATAATACATCTGTCTTCTGAACTAACCTGTGAGATTTCATAAATGTAGATTAATGCCCATTTTTCTATGTACTGGCCATTCATGATCTCTTAAGAATAAATGCACTATATGCACTTCATAAGTACTGTCGCTAAAAAATGCTGTTTAAGTGATTTTTCAAATGTCTTTAAAGACCTTTCGATAACACAGAAAATAATGTGTTTTTAATTTTATTAAGTAGGATGCAAAATGCATAAACAATGCTATCTATTACAATCACACATAATAAGTCACTTGTTTAAAATTTTTAAAAGTTAAAAATGCTAGGGTACTAAGTCAAAAACAACATAAAACTCAGATTCAGCTGGCTCTATCTTCATTATTTCCTGCAATCATTTTCATTATTTAAAAATGAGGGACTGTGACAAATATTAAATTTCAGTGTGCTATGTGGGTCCCAGATGTGTATGCTGTCAAATGAGTCACCGGCAGGGGGGCAGGGGTGAGGGGGTGGGAGGGAGGGGCAGAAAAAGAACATTGTGATATTTACTTTTTTATGTTAAAAATAGACAAAAAAGTAAACTTCCCTAAGACCAAAAGGACATTTGACTCACTAATCTGTAAAAGAAAATTTAAAAATTTTAAGAACTTTTTTCATCCTAGAACATCATTTAAAATGCTTCTTTTGATGAACATATTAAATAAATAAATAAATAAATAAATAAATAGATAAGCAAATATATTTTGTGGCTGTGGGATTAAACCCTTTTTTGACTGATAAGGTAGATGAATAGGATCACTTTTCAATGGCATAGAATCATCTGAGACATGAAATATGGATAAACTTGTGCTTACACACACACACAAACACACACACACACACACACACACAATCTCTGAAGCCTCGTTTTAAAAAGAAAAAGATGGCTTATTACTAATGCATTAATGAGGAAGAACAATGTCCCCAATGAAGGGGAACATCCACCTACTTGAAGGAGAGGTGTTTGCTGATGTTTGAGATGAGGGATGTGGCTAAGCTTGCTGGCTCTGAGGCCCACACCACCTACCTATTTGCTGGGTGCCTTTAAGCAAATTCTTCACCCTTCCTAGCTTCAGCTTTTCCCCAGTGTCAACTAAATGAGAAAAAGCACAAAAAGTGTTTTACTTGTTGCCTGGCAAATAGTAATTGCTCAATTAATATATTTGCTATTTTTCTTTCAAAGGGGATCTAGAGGTTGCAGATGGTTCAAGGTCAAGTTATTTTGCTGACATTTCAGAATAAGACCTTAGCAGGCATGAATTGTAAACTGGTTGAAGAGGGAGACATCTGGAATAGAAAAGGGAACATATTTTCAGAGAAGAGAGTCCCACCTGGAGGGTTTACGAAGGCCTGATTCCTCTCCCTGTGCTTGGTCTCTTTCAGGCAGCTCTGGATGTGGGTCTTTAAACGATAAAGATCAGAAACCCACTCAACCTAACACCGATTGAAGACGAAGACGAATGTTATAAGGATGAAGATGATCAGGGATCCCAGAGGAGCAGTCAAGCAGCCAGTGACTGAGAACTGAAAAGTCAGGAACAAGCTACCCGAGGTATCTTCCCCCACCCAGCCTTCCTCCACCTCCACCCCCCTCCACTGCTTCTTTCTCTCCCACCTGGCCCTTCTTGTCCAAAAGCCTAGGTCCATCACCAATGAGCAGAAGTTTGTCAGTCTCTTTCTTCAGATTTTTGCTAGAATTAATCTGATTGGCTCAGTTCCTCCAATGGAGCCAGGCCAGTCTAGCCAATGGAGCCTTGGATCAGGTTCGCAGCTTAGGTCAATTAGCCTCCATTGCCCCTCCTGGGGTGAGGATTCCATTTTTCTGCAGCATGGCCTGGTAAACAAGGACCCTTGTGTCTTGGACAGATAGGGAGTGTATCTTTTTCCAGGCCCTCAGCAGGGACAAGGCTATGGAAGGCGCTCATGCCACTGGCCCGTGAGGTCTGACCTTTAACTCTGAGGGACCTGAGGAACAGCTGATGACTCACGGCCTTCAGACTTACTGTCCTTGAATGTTGCAAGACAAGACCTGCTTGCTTTATGCTGGTGGACTTCGGGGCTTGGTTTAATGAATATCACAAACCCTGCTCTACTGAAATTAAACAGCTTAAAATTCATCCTTTCGGCTTATCATTGTCACGGCTTTTGCCAATGAAATTGTAAGCTTCTTGAAGGGAGAATTTCAGATTTGGAGATAATCTTAGAGATCAGAGTTCAAGGGTCTCATTTTACAGGTGTGGAAACTGAGGCCAGGGGAGGAAATGCAACCCAGCAGGATAGGGGCAGGCGGAACCTGGGACCCCATAGGTGCCTGGCCACACTTCATGCACAGCATGCTCCCCATGAATGTCCCTTGGTTTAGTTCTTATTCCGCTTGTGCTTTTCTTATGCTCATCCTTCTCCGTCCCTGGCCCTTCCTCCACCACCGATGTCACCTTACACAATCACTTTGCATCTGCCTTTCAGGCAATGGTCTTTGGGGTTGTACAGTGGAAGCTGAGATGAGGCATGGGTGAAATTTAACCTGGTTCTATGGAGCCGTTATCTCCCGAGGCCAACACCACAGTAACAGCACAGACATCAGACGGGCAACTTCCTCCTCCTGTGAGGTCATCAGTCACCAAACAGCACAATGAGGCCATTCTCGCTCCCACCCAAACTCACTACCTCTGCAGTGCTTCCAGGCCAATGCAGGGACTTGGACTACTGTTGATCTCCTCCGGAAGGGAAGACACAAGTGCCTCTAGTCCCTCCCTCCTTCCAGAACTCTCTCTGAGCACTGCAGCCATTAGTTTGCTTTTAAGTTTCCCTCATGCAGTGGGGCAATTCATCTGTCTCCTACCATCTCCTGGGGGTCAGCCTGGTCTTCCAGCTCCTGCAGGCAGGTGGCTTCTCTCTCCCAGCACTCTGGTGAGTACCACCAGGCCCTCAATCAAGGTGAGGGGGCAGGGGCATACTCAGTGGTCGAGCATGTGCTTAGCATGTGCGAGAGCCTGGTTTCATTGCCAGCACAAACATAAAATGTGAGGACTGATGGGGGTACCTTCTCCCTGGAAAGGCCCTAGAGGGAGCAGAGAGATCAAAGAAAGGAGAAATACGTCCTGTTGCCTGTCTTAGGCGCACGTGGATTAGGAGAAGCAACAGCTTAAAACAGAAGAAACACTCTGGTCTTCATTTCCAGGCTATGTGTGACAAGTCAGACCACTCCTGGCCATCAAAGCTCCAGTTGTCTGATGCCAGTGTCATAACTCTGCAACCAGCCGCTGTTCTGACTCCAGCTCGCAGGTTGGGTAAAGATCAGTTACCACGCAGGGAAGGCCGGGCCTCAGATGAGGGCCACCTAAGCCCAGGCCTCACGCTTAGGAACTTCATTCAGTTTGAGGATCCACAGAGCCTTCCTCCCAAAGTCCCCATTCCAGCCAGAAACACCCATCATCAGAGGCCACTCTGGAGAGCTTTGAATAAGGGACAACAATGTCAGGGTTGGAGCAGAGAATAAATAGAGGACCCTTAGGAGGATCTGTGAAGGCTTAGTAGAGTGGAGGTAAAGCAGAGGGCCGGGCTCTGAAGTCAGTTTGATGGACAGCAACGTGGGATTTCAGGGCACTGTCCAGAGAAGGCGATCTTGGGTGGGTGACTCAGTACGGGGTCTTTGGAAAGCAGAGTGGGGAGGGGGAGAATATAAATCAGTCAGTTGATGAAGGGGTGGTAGTAAGCAAAGACTAGAACTGGGTCAAAGTTCCTCAGGACAAACCTAACTCATTTCCCACATTAGCATGAGGTCACGCCCCGCCCCTTGGGATTCCTTCCTGTGACATGGGCTCTGCTGGTCTGAGTGTATTGCAAGGAAAATTCAGGGGTCATTCTTATTGGCCCAATTGGGACCAGAAAGAGACTCAACCATTACTGAGCACTCTCCATGTGACAGGCTCAGTTTAAATACATTATCATCACTGGTTCTCACAAGGTCAAGAAAGCTGTTGAGCAAGATGCCCAAGGTCACCCCTTCTGAAGGTTAAGTTGGTTTCCTAAGGTCCCAGAAGCAGGAAGGATTATGCTGGGGATTCACACCCAGGGGTCGGGCTAACTGGAGAGCCCAGTGTCCCCACTGGCTAGTTCGCCCCAGGTCCACGCCCCTCTGTGGGGCCTGCCCTCCACAGATATTTCACATTCTGCACATTGCTCAGCCTCTCCTCACCTCTGGGGGTGTGGTTTAAAGCCAGAGCAAAGCCAAGGCCCAGACAATTTCATTCCTGTTTCCTTTGCAGATGGCATGCCTGTCACTCAAGGTGTAGAACTTCACTGACAACAAGGCAGCAAAATGGGAATTTGCTGAAAGGGGAGAATCCAGTGCTATTAGTTAATATTTGGTAAATCCAGGAAATTGTCCAGATGTTAAAGCATAAAAATAACTCACTGCTGAGCCAATGAGGCATACATGCTAAGAAGCACAAACCAGCAGGAGGAGTCAGGTGTACTTAAATGCGTTCCTTTGGTGGTAGGGAAGGGCTGGGTCTGGCACCCCGACAACTGGCTTTTACCAGCACTTGGCTATGGAGAAGCCCCTGCTGAAGTCTCTGGACCAGCTGCCTTCCTCCAGCTGGAGGGTGGGGAACTGGGGGCTGAGACACCCACCCTGACCTTTAGTCCAAGAATCAAATGAGCCTCTACAGGATGTGAATGTGTGTGCTTCTTTGCTTTCCACCAAGGACTTGGTGAGTTCAGGATCTCAAGCCTAGAAGACAAGCTCTCCATACTAAGCAAAATCCCACCCATCCTTCTAGCCCAGGCCAAGTCCCACCTCTTCTGGGCAGCTGTCCCAGGCTCCTTCTGCCCTCCACATTCACCCTCTAGCCAGCCCCCTCTGGCTGCACTGACCTCTCCCCCAACAAACTGCCCCTTCTCTGTCCTGCCAAATCTCCAGGACCTTCAGAATTAGCTTTCTTCCCTTGAATGTGGAGGCTTTATGCCCGGTGGCCTTAGTCAGATGCCTGCCCCTTCCTTTATCTTTGTCAAAAAGTCTTAGCAATTCTTTGCTCAAGTACCACCTCCCCCAGCAAGTCTTCCCAGAGCCTCTTCCACCGGCTCCACCCTCCATCCTGGTTGGCTGCTCCTCCAGGGGTTCCATAGCACTTGGTGTTCATCCCTATGTTAAGTGCTGACCTATCCCCTACACTTACACTGATATGGCTCTTCTACTAGACTGAACTTGAGGGCACACACTGAGGATCCTGCCTTGCTGGTATTCCCAGGTGTGCCTGGTTTGTGGGGAGTGGTCCCCAAATGTCATGAGACTCCATCAGTAAATGCGTTTCTGTATGTTCTATATGTCCCAGTTCTTCCAGTGCCTTCCTGATCCTCACTTGGTGAGGCTACAATATTCTATTTGTCCTAAAGGCCGTGCAAAGTTCAGTTTTAACCAAAACTGTGGTGATTTGGTTAAGTGATGACTGAATTATCCATGGCATCAAATTCTCGCAGCTACCATGTCCCAGTCTTTAGCATGGCCAATGGAAAATTAATTGGTTGCAAAGTGCATGTCTAATTACAACATCCCGCCCCTGCCACAGAGATGCTCAAATGTTAATTATAACATATGCATCTCAATAACCGACGGTGGCACTTAATGCAGTATTAATAACGCCACTTGGGCCCCCCCAGTGCTTACACAAAGCTCTCTTTTATCTGCCATTAGAACAGGCTTTGCACTTTACGCGCGGAAGTCCTCATCCTTTAAAGCTTTCCTGACTCTAAAATGAAGCGTTTCCCTGCCAGCCTGGACCGCGCCTCCGCCCCCCGTTCTTCCACCGCAGAGGTCCCCATCCAAGGCAGCGCCAGCACCAGGGATCTTTGGGCGGCATATTTCGGTGTATTTAGATTGGGCTGTCTCCGCGACTCGGAGGCATCCACCACGTCCCGGCGATACCCGGCTTTCCAGGGCCCGCCATCCCGGGAAAGAAAGGCGAACTACATTACCCAGCAGGCTTCCCGCCGCCCTCTTTCCTTTCAAGTCTTTGCACGTGGCCGGAGGGGGAGGCGGGGCCTGGACGTCACTCTCCTACATTCTCTTTCCCTGTGTCAGAACCGGGATCATTTTTTTTCCTTCCTCTACTCCCTCCCCCCTACCCGCCCCTCCCTCCCTCTTTCCCTTCCCTCCCTCCCTCCCCTTTCGGCTGGTTCGGTGCGCTGGGGCGCCCTATCCCCTCCGCTGCTGGGACGCGCCGAACTCCAGGCAGGAGTAGGCTCTCTGGAGCCTGGTCCCTCCCTTCCCCTTCCCTGTCCCCTTCCCCCACCCCCGACGCGGGCTTGGCGCGGCGAGCAGAGGAAACCCGAGGTGAGCATCCCTCGTCCGTCCTCCTTTAGTCGTTCCAGCTTGCTGATCGATTCGGGGACCCGGGAGGAGGGCTGCGTGACGTGCGCGTGCTTATAGATAAATCCTGGAAAACCGCCCCAAACAATTAGCCCCCTTCCCCCTCCCTGCGCCTCAGCGAGCCGGGTGTCCGCACCCATCCACCGTCCCTCCCCTCCCTCTCTGTAGGGGACTGCACCCTACGATCTCGCCCCGTCCCTGGGTTTGTCCCATTCCCTGCCCTTTTCCCCGCCCGGTAGGGAGCCGTGGCCCTGGAGCTCCGGAGCTGAGGGGGGTTCTTGGGGGACGGTCGGTTGGAGCGGACTCGCGTTCGAGCCGCACAGTATAGCTGCTGTCATGTGCCGGGTTCCGACCCGGGGGGAGGAAGCGAGCGAGCGTGATTCCTCTCCCTTTTGTTTTGAAGCCCGCATTTGCTGCATCGAGCAGTTGGTTTAGTACCAGGCAAACTTGCAGCTGTTCTGACCGCGCTTCGCCGAGGTAGGGAGCGAGGTTCGGGATGGTGGCTCGGGGCCACCGGCTGCCGCACTCGGAGCTGCCCGAGGGACCCCGCGAGTGTGTCCCCACACCTCCCCTCCCTGCGGTGGTGACGGATTGTGTCTGTGGCAGCGACTGTGTGTGAGTGTGCGCGCCGGTCCCCGCGTGCTCGGGGATGTCTGTGGATGGCCGTCGTCTAGACAGGCAGCAGATCCCTCCCTCCGTCCCCAGCGAGCCCGCGGGCCGTGGGGGCCGCGGGGGATGGGAGCAGAGGAGGAAACCGAATTGGTGGATCTACTGCGGTCGCAGCTTTGGCCATTCCCCACAGTTGTGATTCTGCTGGCTTTTATGATCATTATTTCTGTGGCCGCGGTGCAATCGGACCTGGAGAATAGATAAGCCAGGTCCGAGGCCGTGCGGGGGTTAAGTTGACCGATTCTGAAAAGCCAGCTCTTGGTAGAGAGTGACCCCAGAGGCTGCGGAGTGGGCTTGGCTCCGGTTCTTCAGGACAACGAGCAGGTGACTGTCTCGCCGCCGGGGAATGGCGGGCGCGGGGGGTGGTGGTGGCGGGCGGTGGCTATGGCTTCTGCTGTTGCGGCGGTCTGGGGTCCCCCGAGGTGGTGGTGTGCGGGTGCCTGGAGGCACCGAGAGGCGACCCCCGGACCGCGCATCCGAACTGGCCGTTTCTCTCCGTCGAGAGTAAATACACTTGTCTTGCAGCGTTGGCTGCCTGGCTTCGCGGAGTTTTCGGGGTTGGGGCTGGGTGTGTGCGAGCAGGGAAGGGGGCGCGGCGGGTGGAGGGAAGGAGGCTGGCGGCGCGGTGTGCTCCCTACCCGAGCGAGGCGTCGCCTCCCCCGCCCAGCTGTTTGTGTGTACACACTGTTCAGGCGTGGTGTGGGGGGCGGGGCGCACCGCGGCGTAGTGGGCCCGCGTGCTCCGGATCCTGCGCGGGTCCCGTCCAGCCTGCCGCCGGTGGTTCGAGTTGGGCTAGCTGTCAGATTGTCCACGCGCGTGCGCGCGCTCCCGGGTTACTTGGAGAGGAAACCTGAGACTCTGGGCAGGGGGACACCTGGCGTAGAGTGTGCTGGTCAGAGGTGCGGGCGTCCCCTGCGCGCCGTACGCCTCTCCCTCGGTGTCCCCTACGCCCCCTGACCCCGCCAGCTGTCTTCCAACCCCGAGGCGCGGGAGGCTGGTCTGGCGGGGCGGGGAGAAGCCGCGGGCGCGCGCGTCGCCGCCCCCACCCCCTGACACGCCAGTTGACCCTTGCACCGAGACGCCCTGTGGGTGCGCGTGCTCGTCGCTGTCTTAGAAGACCTTGGAGAGGATCCGCTCGCTCTACGCGCTCCCGCCCCCCGACAATTCTTCAGTCTGGGGACCGTGGGGACCAAAGTCTCTGCCCGGCCGCCGCAGCCCGGGCCCAGCCCGCCGCAGCCCGCAGCCCAGCCGGCCGCGCGCAGCTGCCCGCCATTCCCGCGCGTGCTGCGCTCCATCTCGGCCGCCCGGATAATCTCCGCGGCTAAGGGTCCGCTCCACCCCCGAGGAAGCCGCGGGAGCTGCCGACTCAGCGCGGGCTGGAGCCTCCGCGGGGTGAAAGTGACACAGCACGAGTGTCGCCGCGCGGAGCTGGGGAGGAAGGAGCCGCCCAGAGTGCAGGGAGGGGCGCCAGGCTGACCGCCCGGGTTCCTCCTGCCCAGTGCTGGGACTGGGCCGAAAACCTCTGGAATCTCGGCTCCCAGCAGGCCCCGGCTGTGCGAGGAAATTGCTTGAATTTCAAGACAACCCAATTGTACAGGAACAGAATGCCCCCTGAACAGACGCTAGAAGGCGGCCAGGACGGTCTGGTCTCTGGTTTCCCTGACCCCAGGAAACTCCCTCTGAGTGAAACAGGATTCCACTTAGGTGTAGACCACCTACCTCATCTGTTGTGTCAAGTATCCGTCCTGGATAAGGAGTAGTTCAAACACAGTGATTTGTAATGTGTTCTGGGGTACAAGACCACTCGTGATTAACAGATTGCTAGGATTACAATATGTCTCTCTGACTTCCTTGGCAGCCCCCACCTTAACCCTTAATTGCACTTAAGAAGCTCTTGAGGGAGGGGAGGGAACCCCATTTTACAGATGAGGCACTGAGGCCCAGCGAGTGATATGACTTGCCTAAGGCTTCAGTAGAGGAAGGACAGCTTTACTCCTCTGTGATTTCTCTTGGCAGCCTATGGCTTTTTATTTAAATTGGGACCTACTTTTTTTTTTTTTTTTTTTTTTTGAGCGGGCTCTTGATACCTCAGGAGGTACTGAACCTGAACAAGGGGTAAATTAACACTTTTGACTTGCTACCAGTTCCAAATGAAAATAGCCATTAAGACCAGAAGTGTTATCACTCATGTAAGAATCCGCTGTTGATGGGGCGCACAGCTGTGATATATCCAGTACATACCAGCATATAACAAATATATGTGATGTACTTGTTTATGCAATATATGTCCATGTTCATATGGGTGTGAGCATGGAGTCCTTATTGAATACAAGTTTTCTTCTTTAATAACTGGTTTCAAAGCAAACAGATTTAAAATGTAGATTACCTGAGGAAACTTCCCAAGTTATTCTTCCTGTCCCCCTCCAACTCCAGGGATAGAAAAGCCCAGAAAACAGCCAAGAGCTCAAACTTGCCTGAGTGAATTTCTCAGTTCTTGTATATGAAGGGTCCGGAGACAGCTTGGAGGGTTTGGGCGGACTAGTCAGCTAATCAACCATTCATTCACAAATAAGTACTGGGAACCTACAACTTTGTATGTTTAGAGGGGCATATGAGAAAATTTATCACAGGGGTCTGTGTTGTGTGTTAAATTTCAAAAATGCATTCTAGCTATAGAGATAAATGAAAGAGTTTAAGTCCAGCAAATGTTTATTAAACATCTGTTTAGGCTAGATAATTTATTGTCTGGGGCACACAAAGGTAGTATAGCAGAAATAGTTAAGTTACAATGCAATAACAGAGCCCACAGGAGGGAACAAGTCATAAATATTTTAGCGCCTTCACCCTGGGATGTGGTCGGTTTCACATATGTTGGTTGCAAAGGGCCTGTCATGCTACTTCTTATCTTAGAGCCACTGCAGAAGGAAGCCACCGGGGTGGGGGAGGCCCTTATGTCCCTGCTACGCTGGACTCCAGGCTATTTGGAATCTTGAGGGTGGGCCCACAGGTATGCCCTTCTGCAGAAGGTAGTCAACTGCTGGAAACTTATGGTGAAGCCAACCAACAGGTTCTTCTGAGCAGTGAGGAGCTGTTGAAATGTTCTCCACGGTTCCTCCCCAGCTCTGATGTGCTGTGACTCAGAGGCTGAGGTCAAGGTCTCCCTCAAGCCCTATCTGGTTTGGTGCCTTCTGCCTTACGGGTCTGCATAGATGTTTTAGTGTGGGGCTGCCTTTTTAACTACTGCAGATTCACTTCTGTAGTCCGTGGCGTTGTTTTTCACTTTTATTTCAATTTGGGGGTCCACCACCTTTGTTTTAAGGTTATATTGTTTGCTGCTCCGATCATGAAGGAAGAAGCAGTGATTAGGTTGGAGAGAGAATCCTGTGCGCCAAGAGACCTTGAGGTGCAAATAGGCAAATTGCAGGGTTTTTTGTTTTTTGGGTACTGGGATTGAACCTAGGGGTACTTTACCGCTGAGTCACATCCTAGTCCTTAGTGAGGCAGGGTCTCACTAAGGTGTTGAGGCTGGCTTCCAATTTATGATCCTCTTGTCTCATCCTCCTGATTTGCTAGAGATTACAGTCATGTGAAATTGCATTTTTTTTGAGGATTCTCCAAATTTGATGGCAGTTCTGATAACTTACCTGACCACCTGCAGCTGTTCTTGCAGCTTTGGGAGAGGGGTTTCTCTTTCACACCTGCTCACTTGTGGGCTCCTGAAGCTGCTCACTTTCAGGCTTGGGTTTTCTTCTGCGTTATGCCCAGGCTGAGCTGTGGTTCAGAACAGGGTAAGAACAGACCCACCCTGGATCCTAGGTAACCTGAGCTGGGCAGGGCCTTATAGATTACTTAATATCCATGTGAAGACTTCAAGACCCAGAGCAGTGGAATGACTTGCCCAAGGTAATAGTGAGCCTTTGGCAGAATGGGGATAGAAAGCTTGGGTTTTCATATCTCATCCGATCTTTTTTTCTCTGTGCTAGTTGCTTATCAGAAAGAAGTTGGGTCTTTATTTCCCAAAGAGTGAGAACTCTCCATCTTCATATTTTTCCATGGGTTCTGGGAAGGTTCTGGAATTCATTTTTTAAACTTGAGATTGCTTTCCTTCAAGATTGGCCGTTCCTGCCTTCTGTCCCATCTTTGGTACCCAGGAATGAATGAGAGCATGTAAGGGCCTGGGGCTTCCTAGTGCCCTTGTGTGGCCTGTGGCTCTCCCTGTGGAGGGTCCTCAGAATCTCCTGGAAGGTTTGCCAACGTGTTATGTGCATTTTTCTATGAGGAGGATCCACAGATGTCATTTGATTCTCAGTTGATCCTCAAATAAGGACAAACAATTGGCAAGGAGGACAGGGGTGGGATGGGGCTTGGTGGGCACAGAGGACGCGTATACCCTGCACTTGACTTGGCTTTACAGTTTGCACAGTTTTTGCCCAAATCACCCTATCGGCCTTTGACCATGGTCTGTGACCATTCCCTGCTCAGGAGATGGTCATCATCATCTTTATTTTGCACATGAGGAAACTGAGTCTCTGTGGTGACTTGCCCAAGTCACAAATAAAAAGTAGAGCGGGGATTGGAACCCTGCTCTTCAGATGTCAAACTCCGTGCCCAGAGCCTGGGTGGCTCACCATCCGACACTGTCATTATGGTTTTGTGAGTGAGGGCCTTGAACCTTTTAGAGCTTCTTTGTGCCCACTATTGACGCATCCAGCCAAGAGCTAGTAAGATCCAGCTGCTAACTTACCCCAGGGCAAGATGGATGAAGGACGGGAGGTAGTTACCATGGTGATGATTTGTAGAGTGGGCCAGTTTGGGATAATTTCATGGAGGAGGTGACTTTGGAAATAAGTCTGGTTTTGTGGTGTAAGAAGTTTTGAGCTGGGACAATGGGCCAAAAGTGGTGAAGGGGAAATTGCATACATGGGGTGGGACAGAGCAGACCAAAGAGCTTTGGCTGATTGTTCTGCAGGCAGTAGGAGCTTCTCTGGCTCTGTGCTAGGTCCCGGGGCTTCAACAGGGTCCAGCCCCTGCCTCAAAGATCCCACTGTCCAGTGCAAGAGGTACACTTGTAATTGTTCAATTCAATGTGAGCCCAGTGGTAGAGGAAAGCCCATGGGTCTTACAGCAGCGTGAGGAGGGACACCTGCAATCACGGAGGGCTTCCTGAGGGAGACAACTCAGAAGCTGAATTCTAATGGAGGAGAAGGAACTAGCCAGGGGAAGGGCATTCAGGGAGAAGGCTTGGCATGCACAGAGGTGCAGAGGCCTCAGGCTGCCTGGCTTTGGGAAGGAACCACATGCAGTGAGGTCAAATGCAAGGGCGGCCAGGCAGACAGCCTCAGAGCAGAGGAGCTGCATGAGCTCGGCTGCGGGCTCTGAGCGGAGCAGAGGTGTGCAGCCGTGGATCAGAGAGGAGTATCACCAGAGGCCGGGCAGCCGCCAGGCTGATGAGGTTCCACACTGTGTCCAGGTCACACCTGGGGCTGGGCCAAAGGCATATGGCAAACATATCTGTGGAATCAGGTCTGCAGAGATTGCTTAGATTTGGGGGACTAAGGAGGCACCCCAGAGACGCCTAGGTTTCTGGCCTTGTGGACTGCGCAGGCCTCTGCCTGCCAGGGCAGGTGTGCGGGTCGGGGTGAGAAGGCGAGGCCGACGGCTCTGCAGGGAGCTGGAGTCAGACAACACTCTAGGGGAACCTGAGGAGCACGCGTGGGCAGGAGCCCCAGTACAGAGCGGAGCCTGCTGTGTGGAGTGCCACAGGAGGGGGCTGCGGTGACAATAAGAGCAGACCTCTTCCTCCCATTGTCAGAGAATCCTTTGTCACGAAGGGCCTCGCTCAGGGGAGCCGGCGGGGATGCTGTGTCATGCTGGAGGCCCAGCTGGCAGAATCTGGCGACAGCCGAGAGCCAGCTTCAGTGCACGCACTGGAGTGAGTCGGGCAGCAGCGGCCTGTTCTTCCTGACATCCACAGGGAGCAGGGCCTTACCACGGGGCTGTGAGTCCGGGGCGGGACGGGAGCCTGCTTCCAGGAGCAGGCACGGCTGGGGAGGTGGGATGTGGGCATCCGAAGCCTCGAGAGAGCTGTGACGAGGGGCAGAGAGAAGATGGCAAGTGAAGCAGGAGAGCGCAGCAGACGCCCCTGCGCTGGCTGCCTGTGGCACAGGACTGCTGGGTTGGGGACACAGACCCAGTCTTTTCATGTTTGAATCCTCAGGACATAAAACAGTGCCCGGCACACAGCAGGTGCTCAGTGTCCTTGCACGGCTCCCCGGGAGGTGTGCCCCAGTTTTGTTGTCTGGAGCTGAGGTCCGAGCGAGTCCACAGGGGCCTCCCCGACCCTGACCTAGAGTGCTCGGTACAGTGGTGGGTAGAGCTGGAAAGCCTCCCAGGGGCAGAGCACCTGGAGACGCTGAGAAGATACAGCCAGAACCTTCCAAAGAAGAGCGGGGCTCTCCAGAGGAGAGCTGGGGTCAAGTTCGCCCAAGCCTGGGGCAGGGGTGAGCTGGGGGTGACGGTGGGTCTCAGAATCCCCAGTGCTGAGTCCTGGCAATGTCCCCTCCAGGACTGGATCGGAGACAAGGACTTGGAATGAAGACTCTTGCCTCAAAGGGACGTGGAGAGGCTGATAGGCATGGAGGGAGCGCAGAGTAGAGGTGACCATCGACCCGAGTGGGGTGGATTTACTGCCTCGACCTGGATTTGAGGTGGGGGGGTGTCTTCCCTGGAAATTAGAAACCTCAGGCCTGTTATTGCTTTGGATGTCCATGAGGCGTGTCATCTGGGGCGCCCGCAGAGGAGAAGTGAGTTCTTCCTGGGTCTTGGGCCCGGGTCTTCCTGACTGTGAGCTTGAGGACCCTCAGGGGCCTGGGGAGATTCTGGGGCTCTTCGCCCTTCACTGGCCCAAACCTCCCACCTGCTCAGGCCCAGGACAACGCAAATGAGCGAGAGCAGAGAAGAGTGAGGAGGAAGGCCCTGCTGGCCCCGCAGAGCTTCTGAAAGGGGCACAAAGTCAGGGAGGCGGGCGGGGGCGGGGACCTGCCCTGGCCTTGCCCATCAGGAAAGGCCAGCAAGTGAGCCGCTTGCTCAGTCCAGGATCTTACGGATGAAGCGTCCTTTTAAGTCCCCTGTCAGGGTGTCCCAGGCAGATTCTGATGGCCACTGGCCCTCCAGACCATGTGCCATGCGCCCTTGTCTTCAGGTCCTACAGTTTCAACTTGGGAGATGTCACAGAGATCACCTGGCAGGCAGCACCTTAACCTCAGCCACTTCCTGGCTCCTCCCCACATGGCCCCCACTACCATGGTGAGACACGGCTTCCGGTCCTCTCCCCATCTTTCTGTCACTGCTAGGTGGACCTCGATTGGTCAATCTGAGAACCCAGCCAATTTCTGTCTCAACTTGCTTAGCAGAGGGAATTGCACAGGTACCATCTAGGATGTTCCGGGCAGCTTTGGCTTCGAGCTTTGATCACAGAGAAGCAGCAGCATGCGTGGATTCCTTCTTCCAGCATCCAGAACACATCAGCATATGAGTCAGTGGCTCGGGAATCCTGTGCAGTGAGCTGACGTTCAGTGAGTGTCTGTTTTGTGCCTGGTGCCGTGTGGAGCACTCTGTATGCCTTGCTAAATGAAAGTAACTTCTGGGAGGGAGACAGAGGGCAGACACGTGGAACTGCCTCTCTGTGGTGGTGACAGTTGAACCCAAAAGTTCTTCAGAAAGAATGTGTGGTTCCTTCAGAGCGGGTGGAGCTGCTGTATTGCCCAGCTGTTCCCTTATAGGGCCTTCCCTTAGGGTAGGCAAGATCCTGATGTCATCGCCAGCTGGGAACCCGCAAGCCTTTGCCGTACTGGGGGCACTGGCTGAGGTATGAGTTGAAATCATGAGATCAAGAAAGTGGCTTGCTGTGGAATTCACACATTGGTCTGCCCTGACCCAGGGTGCTGTTCACAGTCTTCTGGTTTTGGAGCATGCAGTTTATCTCAGTGGCTGTCTGCAGTGCCCTGGGCTTTCTCAGGAAGCAGACAGACTTCCTGCTCCTGCACCTCTCTGCATCTGCAGGCTGATTGGCATCTGTGTGGCTCACCCGTTCACCAGGTGCGTGTTGCATGATGCAGGACACCAGTTGCCTGTGCGACCAGGTTGCATCAGACGGCTTGATGTCTGGGCGCGCTCTGCCGCTTCCTATGGGACTCTGTCCGGATGGGGCTGGTGGCGAGGGTCAGGGATTCTGGAAAGGCAGTTAGTTTCTCCCTCCAGGAACTGTTCCTCTGTCCCATTCTCCTGGTCTACTTAATCCTTTGAGCCTAAGCCTCTTACCTTGTTAGCGCTTGGTTCAGGTTAGCAGGCAGCTGCCGTGGCTCAGCTCTGTAACCAAGGTGAGATGATTGGCGTGAACCGGACGGGATCCTGCGCCTTGCCTTCCCATGTCCACTGGGAATGCAGGATAGCCTCATGTTAGTGCCATGTGGTAAGTGCTGGGGAAGGGGGTGACAGGAGGCTGGGCTGCCAGGAAGGTGGCTGTGCCTTTTTAAAAAATCCAAATGGACAACAAATGTTGGGGTGCAGGTGTACACTGAGACTTCCCTGGGAAAATGGGACTTACACACCCGCTACTATAGTTGGTCATTTCTACTGCAGGGTGCACACAGGGTTGGTGGGGAGGGGCTTATATGCCCAAGAGACCAACATCTGCTTCTCTGGTTTGCTTAGGAGGCAAGAGAGAAAAGTGTTACCCGTGGGGACCATGGACTCAAAATTCAGACATGGCTCAGTTTACAGCCACAAGATCCTATCTCATATCTCCCTGTGATCTCAGTCGTGGGGTTAGGGTAGAAGTATGCAGATTAAAACACCTGGCTTGTGGGATGTTATTGACTAAAGGTAAAAGAACACTGGACTAATTGTGGGTTTAAAAACAGTATACTTGAACTCATATAGCCAGACGTCTAAAGGAGGGGCTCTAGGGTTGCTTACTTTAGTGGATCAGTGAAAACTTCCAGGACTCACCCTAACTTCTAGGCGACCGTCTTCCGCATCTTTGTCCTCAAGTGTGTTTCCTCCTGGTCATAGCCTGGCTGCCACTGCTCCAGTCATCATGTTTCCATGTAACTCTATCCAAGCTCAGGCAGGAAGGTGAGTTTCTCTTTAGGTGTCTGAATTTTCAGGGAGAGAAACCTTTCTAGAATCCACCTGCTATTCCCATTCACTTGGCCGCCATGAAGGCCAGGTGGAGATCACCATCTGGAGGGCAGGAGGACATGTGACGGGTGGCCTGGGTGGCAGGAGCGGAGAGACCTGCAAGCTGGTGAGGGAAGACAGCAGTCATCTTGCCAGGCGGCTGTGAGCAACTGCTTCCCGGCTGGCTGTGGCTGGGGTACCTGCAGAGGGCGTGCCCGCTGGGGAAGGTGGTGAGTTGCGCATGCGCTCGAACAGCCCAGGGCTCTGGGCCACGTAGCTCCCCAGGCACTTTTCTGCTCTGCTCAGGCGGCGCTCTGTACTCTTCTCCCACAGCCCTGGGTAGGTGGCCCCTGGACACAGTCCTTTCCCTTGGCCCCTCCTGCTCCTCATTCTGCAGGTGCTTGCTCCTCTGTTACTGAGGCCCTGGCTGTGAAGACGCTCCTGTCGTCTGAGCCCCTCTGCATTTCCCAAAGGGCTGGGGATCGGGCGTGGCGGAGCCTGCTGAGGTGATAATGCAAAATGCGTATTGGTGGCAAGGCGCTTGCTCACTTTGGACGCTGCTCCACATTCAGGTTTGGCTCTGCTTGCTACTGGATGGTGTCCAGGGTGAGGATTTGTAGGTTTCCACTTTTTCTTTCCTTAAAAAGGAGGAAAGATAATTGGCTGTGTTGTTCGGGGCCCAGTTGTGTCCCCTAAAATGATACATTGGCGGGCACCCCCCACCGCACCTCACAGTGGGACCTCACTTCCTCCGGTCTCTGCCAGGGGCCGCAGTGTCAAAGCGGATCACGGGGTGCGTCCCGTCCTCAGGAGAGGGGACCTGCTCGGGAGCCAGAGACACACGTGCACAGAGGGAAGGCGACATGTAGATAGGCAGGAGAGCGCCACGGAGGACCAGGAGGACGCCCTGCCATGGGGCGGGGACGCCCGAGGTGTCTGGAGACCACCACACCAGCAAGGGGGCCCGGGAGAGGTGGGGGCAGCACTGGCCCCTCCAGATCCTGTGAATCGCAGACTGTGGCTGTTTAGTGACAGCCTTTGAGGAGGCCAGTAAGGTACAATGAAGCCATTGGGGTCGGCCCTGAACCAAGTGACTCGTGTCCTTCAAAGGAGAGGACAAGGGCCGAGGATGAGCCTCAGAGCACTTGCCTAGCAGGCTTGGGACCTGAGTTCTGTCCCCAGCACAGCAGCAGGCGGTGAGAGGTGGATGAAGGCACAGATGACACACAGACTAGGGGACAACCACGCGAGGAGTGACAAGCTAAGGAGAGGCCTCAGGAAACCAGCCTCGCCCTCGCTCCAGCTTGGACTGCAGGCTGCAGAGCTGGAGGCAGTGGGCTCCCAGCCACCCTGTGTGGGTCCTGGTGATGGTGGTCCCAGGATGCGAACCGTGCTGTGCGTGGGGCCCTGTGCGTCCCCTGCCCCGTGTGTGGCTCTCCGGCCCTGGGTGCAGGTTCCCAGGCTCTTACAGTCACACAGGGGTCAGCCTCACCCCGAGTCACCCAGGAAGCTGGCCTGCGCCTCTGGCCTGGGCTGGCAGACCTGGGTGCCGTCTGTGAGCTGCTATGTCGGGCAGCCATCCCTGGACACAGGTATCGTCAGGTGGCACGTCTCCTGAAGCCCTGGGGAAATCCAGTGAGGACTTAAAACCCAAGTTTGTTTAATATTATGACATGAAAGTGCTAAGTGAGCACTTCACATGTGTTATCTTAATTAGCCCTTCGCAGCCTCTATTTCATAGATGAAAAACTGATGGCACCGAGAGGTTAAGTAGCTTACTCGAGGTCACACAGCTAAGAAGTGACATAGCCAGTTTCAGTCCAGCTTTGCCTCTTGCCCTCGTGGACATGGATTGACAGGTTATGCTCAGGCCCCCCCTTGTGATGTTCTGAAAAGGTCACTGGTCTTAGGTCTGCCCTGGTGACTTGGGTGGTCTCAGGCAAGCCACATCCGGATGTGTTCTTCTCGGTCACATCAGGGCCTGGGTAACACACAATCCAAGGTCCTTGCTTCTCAGTCCGAGTGCCAGGCTCAGCTCTAACACAGGGCTCATCCTCACCCCGGGCTGGCTCGGGGCTCCTGCATCTGCTGCACACGAGGCAGCAGCTCCAGAGCTCCAGGGTGGCCAGCTGGGTGTGGCAGTTCCCTCCTCCCTGAACAGGTCCTTGAGGCAGAAATGATCCCACCCCGTGCTGGCCGTGCTGGGTCTCCTGGGGAGGGCGCAGGTGGGGACAGGGTAGCCAGGAGGTGCCGGCCATGTGTCCTCTTCCTCTGGGTGTGACACCTGAGGTTGACTGCAGCCCCGGAGGCAGAGGGAGGCCAGCCTCTGGTGCAGCACACCTGGAGGCCTAGGAGCCACAGGCCTGTGTCTTTGGTGACATCCTGTTTCCGTTGCCCCTAGACCCGGGTGAGAGCGAGGCTGGGGAGGGGCAGAGAGGGGCCTGGGCAGGGAAGGGCCGGGCTTGCTCAGGCGCAGGGCTTTCCTGGCTTTATTCACCTCATTAGAGCCACGTTTGCATAATGGGTCTTTAATAGTCTCCTGGAGAAGCAGTGGCGTGCTGCTCAAAGTCCCCAGCTCCCAGAGGCCTGCGGTCACCTCTGGAGCTCCAGGATCCCCAGCGCTCTGTCCCTCTGTCCGCGGCTCTCAGCCACTTGGGAAGAGGCCTTGGCTGGGGCGAGCCGGGTGTCACCTGGCTGCTGCCAGGGTGGGTGGCCCAGTCTCCTCCCGTCTGGCCTCCCGTCAGGGCCACCAGGAGCTTGTCTCCCAAGTTCCTGTGGGGGGCGTTGGGGAGCCTGCAGGCTCACATACTAATTCCAATGGGGACGTGGGGGAAGAAACCCCAGGGGACTTACCAAGGTCACCTACAGACTTGCCAGGGGAGAAACAAATCGAGACCCGCCTTTCTGGGCTGTGCCCTCTGGTCCTCTGGACAGAAGTGAGTCTGGGTCCAGCTTCCAGGTGGCCCCGCTTGTCCTCAGAAACTGGCTCCACGGCTGCTGTGTCCAGCATGTGTCTGTGGCCTCCCAGGCCGAGGGGACAGAATCGGCCTTACCCTGGGCAGTGACCTTCAGTGAGTGGCAGATCAGGGAAGGAGCAGGACAGAGCCAGCGCCTGCAAGTCCTCCGTTGCAGTTTCAGGCTGGTCCTGCGGAGGGAGCTCTCCCGGGTTTCCTAGGACGGCCCCATACCCTGCAATCTGGGAGATGGAAGATACTAGAAATTTGACCTAATCCCAGATCTAGCAGCTGGGCGGGATCTGAGGGTCTGGCCTCCTGCAGCGTCTTCTCTGTAGCCTCCGGAGGAGGAGGGGGCTCTCTTTCTTGTAGCCCAGAGCCTGAAGACACATGACTGCGTGTCCCTCCCTTCTTCCTGGGTCACTGAGTATTCACAGTCTCAAGTCTTGGCTTTGAGTGAGTGCTGTTGCCTCTAGGTTTCTCCCAAGCCTCCAGAACCTATCCTGGACCCCTGGACTCCCTTCTCTGCATCCTTTACCAAAAAGTTCCTCCCTGCATAGAACACAGTGCTTGAGGTGTGGACTGGGAATGTAAGAAACACACTACTGTCACCTCCCTCCATTAGAGCATGTGCTTCTGTTAATATGGCCCATGACTCTCATCTTTTCTAGGAGAGCTTCTAGATGAGGGATTCCCTTTCTTTCACAGCCTCTGCCAAAATAATCTGTGGCAAAGATATTTCCCTGGCCAGCCTTGATGAGCCGCCTAGGCCACCTCTGCCAAGACTCCTAAGTTGTCCAGGAAGCTGAGGGTCCAAGTGTCCAGAGGCAGTGAGGTTCAGCAGGGCTGGCTCCCTGGACCCGAGAAGGTTGGGGACAGACCATGCAGGCGCTCACCCCTGAGGACCTGTGGCAGTTAGGACCTGGCCGAGGGCCACCGCTGTTTCCTTGGCCTCTCAGCCCCTGGCATCACCTCTCTTTGCTCAGGAAGCGGAGAGAAGATTTGGCTTCTCACCTTTGCTCAGTCAGCAGGGACCCTGGGACGTGCAGGCATTGATGGCTTCCCTACTCGGCAGTGGAGGGAGCCACTTTCCCAGTGGAGACACTCGGTGGTCTTTAGGAAGGGTCCAGAGTGTGAGAGAGGTCGGGCTCAGCGGGGCCGTGGGGAAGGGGACAGGGGACAGGAAAGGAAGGCTCACTTCTGTTCTCGGGAGGCTTTACCAGTGGGGACGAGCAGCCCCGACGTGGGACAGTGAGAGCCGGGCAGCAGGGAGCGTGGCTCCGGCTTCCTCTGCCCTGGAGGAGGTGGAGCGCAGGACTCTGCCCTCTGGTCGGCCACTTCTGGAAGCATGAGGGTTTGGAGCGTCTCTCTCTGTTCCGAGCACGCAGCCTGCAGGGTGACTCCTGAGCCACCCGTCCGTCCTTAGCTGCCTGGGCCCTGTCAGGCCGTAGAGGCTGGGTGGGGAGGTGGGTGGCGCTCGCCTGCATGGCCTTGGCAACAGTGCTGACATCGGCGGGCCTCAGTCGCCCTTCGGGAAGGAGGATGCCAAGGGGGACCAGTGTCAGCGGAGGGGTGGCCATGGAGGTCAGAGGCCTGCAGAGGCGGGACCCTTGGGCCTCCACAAACCTCCTGGACAGCTGGAGTTTCACGGTGTCCCTGCTGGCTGCGGAGGGTGAGGGGACTCAGGTTGATTGTCCCCTCACCCCAGCCAAAGCTGTTGGAAGAGGGATGGCCGGTGACCAGAGCCAGGCCAACTGTGACCTTCCCTGGGATTTGTGAACTGGAACGGAGAGGGAAAGCTCCTTCCCTGCCCAGGACCCGCAGGAAGATGGAGCCTGCAGCTCTGGCCACGTTCGCTGCCGAGGGAGGAGCCCAGTGGGGACTGCGTCCTCGCCAGCATCTGAGGAGGAGCAGAGCTGGGCCCGAGACAGCCGCCGCTGCACTCTTGTCCTCTTCCAGTTTGGTGATAATTTGTGTCAGTTTTTTTTTTTTTGAGGGGGTACTGGGGATTGAACTCAGGGGCACTCGACCGCTGAGCCACACCCCCAGCCCTGTTTTGTGCTTTATTTAGAGACAGGGTCTCACCGAGTTGCTGAGCGCCTCGCCGTTGCTGAGGCTGGCTTGGAATGTGAGATCCTCCTGCCTCAACCTCCCGGGCTACTGGATCACAGGCTGGTGCCACCCGTGCCCTGCTAACCCATGTTGGTTTCCGTAGTCTCTGTTTTAGTTGGCGCAGGCTGCCCTAGTGAAATGCCAAAGCTGGGTCAGTGGCTTAACCAGCAGACATTGATTTCTTCACAATTCCGGAAGCTGAAAGTCCTCAAATGAAGGTGCTGGCAACTTCAGCTTCTGGCGAGGGCTCCCTTCCTGGTGTGCAGATGGCTGCCTCTTGCCGCCTGTGCACACGTCTCTCCTCTGTGCACACGGAAGGAGGCAGCCCCTGGTGTGTGTCCCTGTCAGGGCACCAGCTGTGCTGTAGTAGGGCCCCAGCCCTCTGAGCCTGCTTACCCCGAGTTATCTCCTTAAAGGCACCGTCTCCACTTGCATCGACAATGGCAGCGAGGACTTTAACACCTGAATTAGAGGCGGGCATGATTCAGTCTGTGACAGTCTCCCTTTCTGTGCCTAAGGAATGTCGTTCATGCTGCTAGTGGGACATAGGGTGATCTTCAGTTGACTCTTTAGGAACGTGCAAAAAAATTTAAAGCTATGTATTTGTTTAAATGTGCATTAAAGGAAAAGAAAAACTCACAACTAGTCCATGGAACTTGTGATTTCGTCATTGCGTAGCAGGAAGCTGAGTCTAATAAAGAGACCATACAAAGCTGATCAGAGTATTACAGCTGATCCACAGATGTGGCAGACACTCCCAGGTCGTGAGCTGTGGAGAATACTGCATCAGCCACTTCGGTTGGGTGGATGTCACCTGGCACAGAGAGAGTTTTGAACCATACATGTCCAATTTCAGCCCATGGCCATTTCTTTTCATGGAAAAAAAATGTGGGTTCCTAAAGATTTATTTTTACAAGAGTTTTATACACGTGATTGTGAATATGATTAAATTTAGACAAGGTGATCGTTACCTAAAGACAACTTTGGTAAATATTTTTGTACAGAATCCTTTTATGTAGGGTCTAGTGTTTCCAAGACACCTGCTTTGCAAATTGAGATTTTCAAACAGCAGTTTGTTGTCTAGGAGTTGGATCATGGGAAATTTCTCGGTTAGCATCTAAATATCTTCAGCAGAGTGACAGTGGACAGTTTGAATCGTCAGAATGACCATCTTAGCACCAAACATGTTGCCGTAGTCAGTGTTGGTATCCATTCTCCAAAAGATAATAAACACGCTCACCCAAAAGTCAGCCTCAGGGTGTGTTGAGAGTGAGTTCTTCCTGGGGCTAAACACCTGCCGTGTTCAGAGGCTCTGGGGGAGTGAACTGAGGATGCGGGACTCAGCGTTTTAGAACCGACTGTCCTCTCCATCTGGTGAGTGTGACCACGTTTTTCTGAATTAAAAAGCAGGATGCATATTTGAGTATTTGAACTCAGAACTTCTCCCAGCTGTGATCTAGCTTGGGACTCTGGGATCCCAAACTCAGGTTTATTACTGTGCTCATACAAATTTAAAAAAAATTAAATAAAAATATTAGCCCAACCTCAAGACCCTCCCGAGACCTTCTTTCCTTCTTTATTCCCTAAATACCACAGCTACTATTTACATTGCAGCAGGTACCATAAGTAATCTGGAGATGATTTCAAGTATATGGGAGGTTGCACATGGGTTATAGGCTAAGAGAGGACTATGTATATGATGACTTTTGGAATCCACTGGGGTCCTGAACCATTAATCCTGACAGTAGTCCCCCATGAATACCAAGGCCTGTCATGGTTTTCGACTTCATCTTAGCCACAAAATTCTTCAAATGTCTTCTTTTTATTTTTAATAATAAAATAGAAAATAAAATACAGTACTTCTTACATAAGTACAGTGCTTAAAATATAGTGCTTATCATGTGTGCTATTTCAAGAACTTTAAACATAACTAATCTAATCTTTAAAAATAATCATGTGATAACTGGTGGTATCATCATTCACGTTTTAGGGAGAAAACTGAGGCAGAGTTTACAGAGAGGTTAAGTAACTTACCTAAGGTCACACAGCTAATAAGTGACAAAGCCAAAATTCATATTTAGCAGTCTGGTTCCACAGTCCATGTTCTTTCCCGCTGTACCCTGCTGCCTTTCCCTAGTGGCCTGATGTGGAAACTCAGTGGAGTAAAGGCCGCCCTGAGTAGAAGTGAGGTGGACTTGGCCAACATCTTCCCCCTCCTGCTAGTGTCTTCTCTCAGCAGCACCCAGGGGCTTCAGGACTATAGGGGACAAGCCCTGGAGGCAGTGAGGTCTGGCAAATGAGCTCTGTCTGAGCCCACGTTGTTGCTATCACAGAATACCGCAGCCTGGGTAATTGATGAATTTAGATGTGCATTTAGCTCACAGTGCTGGAGGCTGGGAAGTCGAAGATCACAGGGTGGCATCTGGTGAGGCCTTCTTACTGCATCCTAACATGGCGGGAGGCATCACAGGGGCAAGAGAGGAAAGATTGAACTTGCAGACTCAGCGCCTTAGAATCAGCCTTATCTCATAAAGGTGGAGGGTGCATGGCCTGACGTCCCACCTCTGCCGCCCCCGGGGGGGGGGGGGACACGTCCCACCTCTGCCGCCCCCGGGGGGGACGTCCCACCTCTGCCGCCCCCCCGGTGGGGGGGGGCGGGGGGGGCTTTCAGAGGCATCTTCAGACCGCAGCAAGCTCCTGAACTTAGAGAGGGGACAGGCGTTGGTTTTGTCCTTTACAAGAGGAGTCGATCCTGGTTATTGCGCAGGCTGGCAGGCCTGGAACTGTAGAGAGTTGTTTTCTGGAAATGAGGACATGAGACAAATAGCATTTCTACGTGATCATACTTAACACCCAATAAAAATGAGTGTTAGAGACCAAGGTCCACATTTCTTAACAGGACCTGGAAGAAAGGCATATCTCAATTAATTGCAATGCCCCAAACAAATATGCAGCCAATCAATCTCCTTGGAGCCAGTTCCCTGGACATTGGGATAGTCCCAGAACAGCGACAGAGTAAGGCAAGGGGGACATCACACCCTGGGTGTCACTTTCCCACTCAGCTTCAGCAACAGCCCTAAGTCAGCCCAGGGAGTTCAGGATGGAGGGATGTATGATGGGGGCATGGAACTCTCTGGCTGCAGAAGGGCCCTAGAAGCAGGGTAGGGTCTTGACCCAGCTCCTTCCCCATGATGGGGAGTCTGCAGCCTCTCCTGCCCCTTGGGTGTGAACTGTCCCAGGAGCAGAGGAGGTGAGGGGAACTCCTGTGTCTTTTACTTCTACTATCAATGGAAAGTTGACCTTGAACTTGGTAGTGGTCTAAAGGTGATGCGTGTTCATCTCTCTGGGATCTTGGGGGCAGGTTTATTCTTCCGTGTTTTCTCAGTGACATTATCTGTACCCCGTAGTGATTCCCTCGGGACCCTCCCTTGGGCCAGAGCTTCTCTGCCCTGTTTGAGGGACCTCCTGCCTGAGAGTTTTGCTGTCCCTGCTCTTCCCCCAGGTCGGTGCCTGTGACAATGGGGCTTGGGACCCTGAGATTGGTGGGGTGGGCTCCTGCTAGGCACTCCCTGGTGCTGAAGTCGCTGGCCCTGCCCCTCCCTCAGTCATTAGCCCCCAGATGAAAGACTCTTCTGACAACCAGGGATTCCTGCTCCTCCTCAGCTGGGATTTGGGAAAAGGCTCTTAGAGTCTTCTCTTTGGCCCTTTTCAGGTCACTCGGGATTATCCAAATAGAGGTCTTCCTTGTTGGCAGGAGCCAGCTTTTCTGAAGTGTGCCTCCTGGTAGCCACTGGGCCCATGGTCCTGCTGCTCTTAGCCAGGACCAGGGCTGGTCATTGGTGTCCCTGAGGCCAGACAGCCACTCTGCCGTGAAGGGAGCTTTTGTGGAAGTGGGTGGCGTCCATCGTTCCCACACTCTCCTGCCCTGTGGAATGCAGGTGGGACCCTGGCAGGCCTGGAGGGGTGGTTGCCGTGTGTGGCTGAGGGCCTGCTGGGGCGGGTGGGGTAGAGCTTGGCGCCACAGGTCCTGGACAGCCCCATGTGCTGGGGACATCCCGCCCTAGGCCTCCATCGATGTCTCCCAAACCATGTCCTGTAGCTTTTCCTGGGAGAATGTTTGACCTCAGTAACTGAATCATTAGCTACTGACAGAAAAAGTGGGTACGTGGGTAAAACTGAAGCTGTTCAGTTTGGGGGGCTGTTTTGAAAAATAGAAGTTCGGTTCAGGTTGAAGCGACCTCATTAGAGTGTGTGGTAGCGTAGGTGGGACTCCAACAACGCTAAAAATGTGACCGAAAAGGTGTCCCCCCGCATCCAAGAATGGTCTCCCTTCACCACGAGGACTGTTGGTCTTGGTGGATTGAAGGACACTCCCCGTGGGTGGCATTGGGCTGCTGAGTCACGTGGAGTTCCTTTGTATCCTTCACGGGCCTGGGTCTTCCTGCCCTGGTGATCGCCCATGTCACCGCCTGCGTGCCTCTCGCCATCTGTTTCCTGCAGACGACCAGCCCTGTGGCGGGGGTGTCCCTGCCCCCCTCAGTGATCTTCTAGGTGGTGGGCATCTGGCTGCAGGTGGTGCTTCCCCGCTGTGGGGGCTCTCCCTGCCCCGCCCCTGCAGGAAGCAGCTGAGAAGTCTCAAGATGGCTGTGCCCTGAGGTCACCCCAGCTCCCACTGGCATGCCGTGTTTCTGAGTTTTCTTAGGCCCTGCACCTTGCGGGTGGGTGGGCTGGTGTTACCAGCATGCCCATTTACCAAGGTCCTGGGCTTTGACGGGCTCACGCAGGACTTCACAGCTGGCCCCAGGGCACAGCCTCCCACTCTCAAGATGTTCCTTCTGTCATCCTGGAGTCGGTCCCAGAAGCCAGGGTCGGGGGTCGGCCCTCTGGGCTCTGGTCCCTTCATCTCTAACACGGGGATAACAGTAGTGCCAGGCCACTGTGAGGTTCAAATGAGCCGTTTCCTGCTCAGGATGGTCCTGACACCTGGCCCACCACACGCAGGAGATCTCAGAATCCTAGTAGAAACACCCCCACCTGCTGTGTTGCAGACAGTGGGGGGACTGATGGCCCATGCGCTCGGGCCCCATCCTGAAATACAGGTGAAACCTGCACCGAGGTAACTGTCACACCTGGTGTGGCTGTCCTGCCCTGGGCACCTCGAGGCCCAGCCTCCTGAGGTGGTACTCTGCTTCAGCAAGGCCGGTCGACCAGAAGGCCAAGGGCAGACGTGAGGCTGATCCTAAATCTAAGTTCATGATCCTCTGGTGTCCTTCAGTCAGGGATCAGGGTGTGCTCTGTGGCCTTTCACCTGGCAACAGTGTCACCAGCCCATCTTACAGACCCAGGCAGCAATCCTTGGCCATTCTGGCCCGGGGTCCTGCTCTGCTCACAGCGTTATCAGTGAATCAGTGAATGAGCCCACAGAGGAGAGCGCGGGTGTCCCGGGAGGAGGGATGGTCCTTCCTTCATTCTCCAGCCAGCATTCCTCACCACGTGCCAAGCCCCATCCTAGTTGCTGGGACACAGCAGTGACTCAGGACAGAGACCACTGGCCCAAGACAAAGAAGGTCCAGCAAGGTCAAGGGCTGGAGGGGCTGGGAGGGAGGGAGCCTCTGCAGTGGGAGGAGCAGTCTGACAGGAAGTGGGGAGGGGGTGGGCAAGGGTGACAAGCCTGTGGAGGAGCCCAGGAAGCCACCGACCGGGAGGGCCATGTGCTGGGGAGACCTCACCATCTGTGAGGCCACAGGGGCCGGGTCTCCCAGGGCCGTGTGGCCTGTGTGAGGACATGGAGGGGCTGCATGGTACAGTAAGATGCCCTTAGTGGGTGCGAAGGGCAGGACCTGAGATGGCAGGGCTTGGCTGTCCCTGGGTAGAGGGAGAGTCAGCTGTCCCCACCCAGGGCAGGTCCCCAGGGCCTCCAGCAGGCCTCGAAATTCTAACTTATCAGGAGCCTGGGCCTCAGATGCCTCCTGTACCCTGCCCCCTGGGACGTCCCAGAGATCTGGAGCAACTGGTCCCCCACCTGTGCTAGGACTCCGTGCCTCAGTCCCATCCTGCGCCGGGCTGCCTGGGTTCCGTTCTGGCTGAGCTCCCTCCTCCGTCGGTTCATCTCCGCACCCACTGGGTGAGCCGTGCATAGTAGGACTCCCCAGACATGGTGTGGAAGTGACTGGAGGTGAAATCTAAAATAGGTCTTGGGACTGGCTAGCACCTCAGGGGAGGCATTCAGAGGGGGAGGAGTTGAGAGGTGCGTGGCCAAGGAAGGGCCTTGGTGTGTGGGGACTGCCCTCTTTGGGGGCCATGTCCTAACGTGGGGTCATGCTCCATCGCTGGCGAATCCAAGCCAGGGTGCACACGAGGGAGGGGCTGGTCCAGCCACCGCTGCTGAGATGCCTTTCCCATGCCTGGGTGAGCCACCCATTTGATATATTTTTGCAGAGGTGACCGCTAGGACAGCCCCTGCTGCCTCCGGGGCCAGCATATTCCTTGAAGTTCTCTCTGGGAGGCAGTTCCCTTTGAGGTGGGACTACCAGTTCTCTGTCTCATCCAGAAGGCAGTGAGAGGGTTAATAGTCTTCCGTACTTAACACATTTATTCAGTAGCTATGTTCGAGCAGCAACTGTGTCCTGGGCTTTTTATCCAGGAGTTGGGAATTTATCAAGTGAACGAGAGACAAGAATTCTTGGCCTCATGGTCTAGTCTTTTATCAGGAGAAGTCTTTCAAGAAACACCTCCAGAATCTTCTCACAGTGACTCCTGGGTCCACACAGGCGGTGGTTTAAGGGTCTTTAGCTTCATGACAGGGAAGCGGGACTGTGGGGTTGCTGGGATGTTCAGGGATAGAAGGAAGCAGGGACAGGAGCCCAGGCAGAGTCCAGCACACTCCTCATGGGGCAGATACCCCGGAAAATAAAATTTTGCTTGAAAAGTTGAGCTTGTAAGTTGCTGTGTTTGAACATGTTGTTATATTGGGCTTACTTTATCTGACTGGCCTTTCAATAAAGCCAAAAAAGTTACTGAATCTTATTGTGGCTGGGCACGTGGTCTGTGTTGGACGATGTGGTCCTCGCCCTACAGACTAAGGTCAGTAATTTGCAGATGAACCAAAGCGAGTCTATTACAAGCCAACTCACATGGCTGGGCCTGGGCGCTCTGTGCACAAATCCAGCCAGAGCAGTCAGAGGGGGCTTGCTGGAGGAAGAAGCTGCCCCGCAAGTCAGGAAGAGGTGAGGTGTTCTCAGAGAAGGTGAAATGTGACATGGCTTGCTTCCCTGGGGCAGTATGACTGCTCTGTCACAATGGAGGTGGCTGATGGGAGGTATTTTCATTTTGCATTACTATAATGAAATACCTGAGGTTACTTAATGAAGAAAAGAAGTTTATTTAGCTCACTGTTCTGGAGGTTCAAGGGCCGGGTGCTGGCATCTGCTTGGCTCTGGCGAGGACCTCGGAGCACATGACAAAATGACAGCAGTGTGTGTGAGATGGAGATCACCGTAGGCAATTAGGAAGCCAGAGACAGGGGAGCCCCAGAGTCCCAGAGTCCCTTCCAAGGCCACGCCTCCCTTTAGGCCACGCCTCCCTTTAGGCCATGCCTCTTAAAGTTCCCACCTCCCAATCGCTCTGCAAAGGACCAAGCTTCCACCATACTTGTGTGAACAAACTCAAACCACATCTAGACCATGGCAAGAGGCTAGAGGTTGGAGGGCAGGGGGTGGTGGAGGCCCGTGGGGGCTTGAAGTGGTCTGCATCTAGGAGTCACCAACGGTTTCAGGACCCTGGTCTTGGCAGTGCTCTGATTGCCAGGACGTCAGTGCTGGGTGCGAGCTGGCACAGCAGGGGAGGAAAGAGGGCACTGCAGGTGACCCCAGAGGGGCCACAGGACCATGGATGCATCACTCACTCTCTCTGAGCCTCAGTTTACCCCATCCGTAAAATGAAAGTAAGGTCTCTAATACTGGCCCTTACATCGATTTGTTCACTTTAACAAGTTGAGTCTTAGTGTTAAAAATACATGTGACATTGCTAAAAAAAAAAAAAAAAAAAAAGTGAAGTGTTAATTTAAGAAAAAAAATCCCAACTGTCGGTGTGAGGATCCCCTTCTCACGCTGCAGGCATCCCGCACCCAGGAGACGGCAAGAAGTGAGAGACAAGTCGCACGCTCTGTGGGCCAAGGCAGGGTCCAAACCTCGGAGAAGCGGCGGCAGGGAGTGATCACCCACCGCCCACGGCTGCAACGACTCCTGCAGCAACCTCAGAAAGGGCCTGGGCTGGTCACAGCTCTCCGTCAGCCAGACCAGGGAAGCGGCGGCCTGGACGCCCTCTGCATTGCCCAGCCCGGGCTGCCTGACAAGGACCCCAGGCCCGGTGGGGTCCTCCCAGCAGACGTCTGTCCTCCTGTCCCAGAGGCTGGAAGGCCAAGACCAGGCATCGGGCCAGTTGGTTTCCGCAGAGGCCTCTCCGTAGCTTGCTGATGGCATTGTCTCCGTGTCCTCACTGGTCCCCGTGTGCGTGTCTGTCCTGAGCTCATCCCATCACCAGGACACCCCTCATACTGGACTGGGGCCCACGGGACAGCATTTCACCCTTAGTGCCTCTTTAAAGGCACATATTAAAAAAATATTTTTAGTTGTAGATGGACACAATAACTTTATTTTCTCCACTTATTTCTATGCGGGGCTGAGAATCAAACCCAGCGCCTCACACGTGCTAGGCAAGTGCTCTACCACTGAGCCCCCGCCCAGCCCAAGGCACCTTCTGTAAATCCAGTCACATTCTGGAGTGCTGGGGGTCAGGACTGCAGCGTAGGAATTTGGGACGGGGACACAATTCAGCCTATAACTCATTCTTTCGGAATTTCCCTGATGTGCTGTTTTGAGAGAAAAGACACAACCCAGGAGAAGGGGAGATGGTGACATCCCAGGGATGTCACAGACTTGATTGGGGTGGGGTGAGTGAGTCACTTGGTGCTCCTGGTGCACTCGGATTAGATCCACTTAAATAAATTCCCCAAATTAGAAACAAATAAAACCCTCAGGATTTCAAAAAAGACGAATTAACTTGCTTGATCTAAGATTGCATAGCAGGTTCCCTTTAAATGCCCAGCCTCACCAGTAGACTCGAAGGGTGATTTGACTTAATACCATGTGATTAAAGTCCTGCGCTTTCAGAGCCTTGTATTAAAGCAGAAGAGGCGGCCTGTAATTAAAATGCAGCCGATGTTCCTCCTCCAAAGACCAGTTCAGTGCACAGCGTGGACAGGTGAAGCAGCCCAGGCACCTGAGTAGGGTCTCTAGCACCTTAGCTCTGGGTCGAGGTGCACCAGCATCCGCCCAATCTCCAGGACGGTGGCACGGGCCACCCATCCCCTGCCTGGGCTGGGCGCCCTTCCTGCCGTCCCAGGAGCCAGCATTGGCTTTGATCTGTGCGGGCAGCAACCAGACCTTGTCCTCCCTTGCCTCTGTTTCTGGGGTTAGTGACTTTGGTCCCCCAGCCTGTGGGCAAGGAGACCTGGACAAATGCCTCTTGAGCGTTTTCTAAATCTCACGTCAGCGATTTCAACCAGCAAGCATTTTACTTCCTCACCAGAGCTTCCAACACGTGTCACGGGGATGGATTAACTTCTGGTCCTCTCTGCAAGGAAGGGAGGTGCCCATGGCCTGGCACCATGGAGGAGGCAGAGATCCAAAGGAGGCCCTTGCAAAACAAGGCAGAAATCCCCACACCCAGGGCCGAGCACCCTAGTACGGGCTAAGCGGGGACTCGTCTCACCAGGAAAGAGCACCGTGGTCACCTGCCGCCGGGCTGCACGTCGCACTTCTCAGAGTATCAGAGCCGATATTGATCGGAAGAACCCGTGTCCTCTGGGGCCGAGGAAACGGGTCTGATGGAGGCAGTGGCTGGTGGGGTGTTAGATTCTGAGCCTGTCTTTCCACCATCAATATTCATGGGGAAACTTCTACATGCCAGAAGCTGCGTGCATAGGAGCTCAGCACGATCTCCTGTGGCCAGAGAGAGCCTTCTGGGGAGAGGACTTACTTCTGTCCTGGAGAGTCCCACAGACTAGTGGGGGTGACGTCCACGTAGAGTGAAGAGGACATGCAGGGAAAAGAGGCACAGGGTGCGGGTGGTGGGTGCCTGGGGAGCCCGTCCCCCCTGGGGACTCAGCCAGGGCTTCTCACACCACAGGCCTCAGGGGAGGTGGACGGGCCAAGAGGTGGGCAGAGGAGGTGGTTCAGGCAGAAGGAACGTTCTAGGTCAGGCCTGGAGGTGGAAGTGTGGGGTGGGGTGACTCAGGTGGTCATGAGAACCCGGATGGAGGGGAGGCCGGAGGGAGGTGGGGACCGGAGGGGAGGCTGGAGTGTGAGAAGCCGCACGTGGAGGTGAGCAGGCCAGACCTTGTCCCAGGATTTGGAGCAAGAGACCCTATGGTAGGTGCCTGGGCTGGAGAGACCACGCGTCTTCCCTTAGATCAGGCGCTCGGAGCCTGGCTTGGCTGCAGAGGGCTTGCTCAGGTCCCTGATGGCATCTGGGATGCAAGATTTGTTCTTGGACTCAACTAGAAGGTGTGGATGGCCCTCATCCTTCACACTACGCTGCTGGCCTTTTTCTGGACAGTGGCTGCCTCTATGGCCCTTCCTGCCAACACAGATCTCTTCAGAGCCCAGAAGCCTTTGCTGTTCAGGGTATGTGAACCAACTCAAAGGAACCAGCATGTGCATTCGTTAGTATTTTAGCCAGCTTTTTTGTTGCTGTGACCAAAGACTTGATAAGCACAGTTTTAGAGGAGGAGAAGTTTATTTGGAGCTCGGTTTCAGAGGACTCAGTCCATAGACAGCCGTCCCTGTTGCTCTGGGCCTGAGGTGAGGCAGACCATCATGGCGGAGGGGCATGGTGGAGCAAAGCAGCTCAGGACGTGACACCAGGAAGCAGGCAGCAAGCTCCACTCACCAGGGGCAAAATATATACCCCAAAGGCAGGTCCCAGTGACCCATCTCCTCCAGCCACACCGTGCCTGCCCATGGTTACCACCCGGTTAATCCTTCAAGTGGATTAATGCACTGGTCGGGGAGGCTCTCGTAACCCAATCGTCTCACCTCTAAAGTTACAGGCACGTCTCACACTGAGCTTTTGAGGGACTCTGCATATCTACACCATAACAGATAGTAACAGACATCAGAAATAATGAGGGCTTATGTAAGATAGAGATTATTTTCCTACCTGGAGGTCAGCTGGCCAGAGCTGGTGTGGTGGTTTCATGGGACCTGGGACTTGGGCTGCTTCCTTCTGTTTGCTCTGCCGACTCTGTAGGTGGCCACTTTACTCAAGGTCGTCTCCTTGTCCAGTGTGGTTGCTGGAGTTCTAACCATCACACCCACATTCTGGGCAAGAAGGAGGAACCGGGATGAATTCCCACTGGTCACCGGATCTGCAAGTGAGACTGGGAAAGGTAGTTTTCATCTAAGTGTGTGACCTGAGGTTCTATTAGTGAGGAAGACGGAGCTGAGTGCTGGGTAGGCAGCTCCAGCCTCTGCCATGCATGCTACCAAGGTGACCACGGAGGCCCAGGGGCTCCCTGAGGGCCTGTGTCCCGTGTCTTACCTGCAGGGCTCAGCACCATGTGACACATAGCAGATGCTGCTGAAAGGGAGCACATGAGACAGCCACCCAGGAAACCGCTGTGGGTTCAATATGGTTTGTTTCCTAAAGGTTCAGGTGCTAGAAGCTTGGTCCCCAGTGTGACAGGGTTGAGGTGGTGGGACATTGACGAGGTGGGGCCAAGTGGGAGAGGAGTTAGAGTTAGTTCACAGGGTAACACGCTCAGCTGGGGCTCATGCCCATCTCGAGGGACGGGTTAGGTACCATGGTTAGTTCTTATGAGAGTAGGTTGTTATGAAGTGAGACCACCCCATGTGTGTGGCCCCTTCTGCAGGGGCCAGCACCTTTTCCACTTGTCTGCCATGTTGACACGGCGGGGGCGGGGGAGAGGGACTGTCACTAGACACCAATCACCACATTGTTTGAACTTGCCGGCCATCAGAATCTTGAGCCAAACAAACCTCTTTTCTCTATATCTTACTCAGCCTTGGGTATTGTATTATAGCAACATCAAATGAGCAAACATCAATTCTGATTAGCAGCCAACGGTGCATCTTAGGGGACAGCAGGACTGTTCAGGGGCTGGGCTCCTGGCCCCACTCTCTTTCCTTTAAAAAGAGAACAATACTACCACTATGGATTGGAACCCAGGATCAATGAGATAGCAAACAGAGCAGAACTACATAGGTGTAAGATGTGGTGGTGCTATGCAGCTTGTCTCACTTCTTAGACTCGTCCTCCCCTTCACAGGAAGTCTAGAAGGTCAGTCTACTTTTCCAAGTTCAGTTGCATACATTTTGTCCTCTTGGGGTGTCCTCCACTAACCCCCAGGACACAGGAGTCCTAAGACCCCCCTGTGTTTATAGGATCTTTGAGGAGTCCAGAGCCTTCATCCTCCCTGGACCATCTAATGCTCCAAGATTGAGGGACAGAAGTTAGTTTCCATCTGGAAAATGGGCTGGTGACTCACCCAGGGTTGGAGCTGCAGCTGAGTGGGGTCTCCTGGCTGCAGGCACAGACATTTCCTTCCTGAAAAAGAATGTTTATGAAATTTTCTTTCTTTTTTCTTTGGTACTGGGGCTTGAACCCAGGGGTGCTTTACCACCGAGCCATATCCCCAGCCCTTTTTATTTTTTATTTTGAGTCAGGGTCTAGTTAAGTTGCTTCCGGCCTCGCTAAGTTGGCGAGGCTGATCTCGGACTTACCATCCTCTGGCCTTAGCCTCCTGAGTTGCTGGGATTATGGGCGTGTGCCATTAGGCCTAGCCCAATGCTCCATGATTCTGAGGTCTCTTGGTGTCCACTGCAAGTAGAGGCCTCAGCCTGGCCCTTAGGGATTTGGCACAGTCTAAGGTCAGCCTGTGACGATGATGGACGTCATCACTCCTGGCTCCAGCCTGGGGTCACGATGGCCCAGCCTGGCACGCCTCCAGACCTGCTCTGATGCTGGCCCATTCTCCCAGGGCCTTGCCCACCCAGCTCCTCGAGTTACTGAGGGTGTGGACACCACGTGGCCCTGATGCAAGTATTATGCTTTATTATCCACCTTCTTTTTTATCGTTTTAATGCTTTGTTGCTCATTTTGTCCAAACTTCTTTTCAGTGAATCTGCCCATGTCCCCATCCTGCCTTCCCTGAGGTCCGTGTCCACTAGTAGAAACAATTTTTAAAATTGGCTTAAAGAGACGGAGTATTACACTGTTTGAAAATAAAACTAGGGGCTGGAGTTGTGGCTCAGTGGTAAAGCGCTTGCCTGGCATGTGTGAGGCCCTGGGTTTGATTCAGCACCACGTGTAAATAAATTAAAAAAAGAAAAAACTAAAGTGAAAAAAGAAGTGGTCTGGAGGCAACCATCTCCATCAACTGGTGAATGGGTAAACAAGCTGTTGTCTGCCCACACAACAGAATAGTATTCAGCCATGAACATGGTACAGCGCAGAGGACCACAAACAGGTCATGTGAAACCAAAGAAGCCAGACCGTAGCGCAGCGGTGCATCTCTGTGAAATACCCAGCACAGGAAGACCCCGACGAGGAGGGCGGGTCAGGACCCACGCAGGGGTCGGGCAACTGCCTAACCCTGTGAGGCTTGGAAGGTGTGCGGGAACGTCCTGGAGCCGGGTGAACGTGATGCTTGCGCAATAGCGTGAACGCACTAGAGCGCGTGAGCTGCACGCGCAAGCGCCGAAGGACGCGCGCGGTGGTCAACGTCAGTGATGTAAATTCCACTGTGGAATTTTTTTTTAAAAAAGCCAGTTGCGGTGGCCACACCTGTCATCCCAGCCGCTTGGGAAACCGAGGCAGGAAGGTTGCCAGCTCACTTCCAGCCTGGGAAACTTAGCAAGGCTCTGTCTCAAAAATAAAGATTAATTCATTAATTAGTTGAATGAAAGATCAACGAAGTTGAACCCATGCTCTCACCTGCTGCCTTCCTGCCCTTCTCCCTTCTGGAGGTAATTTTTTAAAAGCTTTATGATCGATCATTTCCAGGGTTATAAAGAGGACAGGATGATATGTGAACCTGTGTGCCAGTCACCCGGCTTCCTCAGGGTCCCCTCGTGTGCACCTCCATTCTTTCCTGCTGTCTGCTCCCTTACTCCTGGGCTAGTTGAGGACAATCGCTGACATCATATTTTAATCATAAATAATTCAGGACATTTCAGCATAAGACGAGAGCTTTCCTTACAACATCTAACCACACAGCACTTAGGTAGAGCAATTAGGTCTTACCAAGTGGTGTCGCAGGTAGTGTGTGTGTGCGCGTGCGCGCGCTCGCGATGCTGGGGACTGAACCCTGGATGACTTACCACTGAGCTACTTCCCCATCCCTTTTTTAAAATTTTGAGACAGGGTCTAGCTCAGTTGTGGAGACTGGCCTCAAACTTGGAGTCCTTCTGCCTCAGCCTCCTGAGTCGCTGGGACCACAGGCATGCTGTACTGTGCCCCACAGGTCGCACTTTTATAATGCTATTTTCTTTCTCCTTTCAGGGTTTCTTTAAGGAGAATATGGAATATGTCATTTCCCCCCTTCTTTCAGGGGGAATATGTCATTTCCCCCTTTCTTTCAGCAAAGAAAGTGCTTTTCTGTTCTTTGCTTTTTTCACCCAAAAAAGTCTGTTGGGTAGATGGCTTCTGTATCAGCACATGATGATCCTCCTTATTTTCTCAGGTATATAATATTCTGCCGCATGGGCCGTGTCATAATTTCCTCTCCCGCCCTGTACTGTACGTCACTTGGCTTCTGGTCCTTTGTGTCTGTGGCCTGCGCTGGACTCTGCAGGCTGAGCCGTCAAAGAAGGCACATTGCACTTGGCCCCGGCCCCCAAGGGGCCTGGGCTGGTGGCAGTCTCCAGGGAAACGGAAGCATGTGTGGGAGAGGGAGGGTCAGAGGCGCTGGCTCCTGTGACCGCGGGCTGGCAAGCCTGAGCGGCCGGGTGGGGTGCTGGCAGGCGGGAACGAGGGTAAAAGTGGATGTCGCGGCCTTGAGTCTGAAACCTGTAGGGCGGCAGGCTGCAGACTGGGCAGGATTTCTGTGCTTTAGACTTTTTTTTTTTTTTTTCGGTATCAGGGATTGAACGGAGGGGGCTTTACCACGGAGCCACATCTCCAGCCCATTTTCTTTTTTATTTTGAGTTGGGGTCTCACCAACTTGCTTAGGGCCTCTAAGGTGCTGAGGTTGGTTTTGAACTTCCGATCCTCCTGCCTCAGCCTCTCCAGCCACGGGATCACAGGAGCACCCGCTGTGCCCGGCTCTTTTAGTCTTGAGGAATTCTTTGAGGGACTGGGTGGTGGCTCAGTGGTAGGAACTTGCCTAGGACGTGTGAGGCCCTGGGTTCAATCCTCAGCACTACATAAAAATAAATAAAGGTATTTTTTTAAAAAAAAATTTAAAAAAAGAATTCCTCCTTTGAGAAACCTGACTTTGCTCTTCAGGCCTCTGCATGGACCAGGCCCACCCACATTATGGATGGAAATCTGCTCGACTTAAAGTCGACTGACTATGAATGTTCACTGCATATGAAAATACCTTCACAGCAGCAGCTAAACACACTCAACCAAGTGGCTGGGCACCGCAGCCTGGCCACATTGACGTCTAAGATCAACCACCGTGGAGCCCCAAAAAAGTGGACGTAAAAAGATGGCAGGAATGTAGAGAGCAGGAACCCAGGTGTCCTGTGTGGCTTTATGAGGTTAAGAGGAGTCCTCTCATTTTATAACCAAGGAAATAGGCTCAGAGAGGTTCATTTACTCGCCCAGGGTTGCACAGCTAGTAGGTGGTAGAAAGATCTGATCTAGGCTAATCCAGGACAGAGCCCACTGTCCTAATTCTATTATTCTCCTTCACAGGAGTGGAGAGTTGTGTGTCACCCTGAAGAGGACAATTGAACTGGTCTTGAAGGAGAGTGAGGTGTTGACCAGGTGGATAAAGAAGGGGATTTGGCATTTTCAGCTCAGGGAACTGAGCTCAGAGCAGTTAGGGACCCCCTCCTTTTCTGTGTGGTGTGGCTGCGTGGGTGGCTTGGGCTTCCTTTCAACATGGTAGTCTCAGGGTGACTGGCTTCATTACCAGGTGGCTGGCGTCCCCCAGAACACAAACACAAGGGCTGCTGGGTTTCCTTCAGGCCTAGGCCTGGGGCAGGCATAGTGTCACTCACATGCATTCCTGAGCATCAGCCACACTCTGGGAAGCCAGGGGACTGTCCTGCCCAGGGGATCCGCATGCTCAATATATATGATCCGCTTTCTTAGACACAATTAGAAAACCGGGAGAACCGTCTGACTCCCCGTTCTTAAGGTGACATCCTGTGTGACCGAGCCAAGACTCACTCCCTCTCTGATTCTCTAAAACGGGAATAGCAGAAGTGCTGCCAATCACTGCCTGCCTCAGAGGGCTGCTCGGGTTCAGAGGAGGCAGGACATGGAGTGCGCGGGGGCCGGGCCAGGAGCCTGGGGACAGGCCTGGGTGTAGGAGGAAGGGCCTGGCCCCTCTTCCTGGGGTGGTGAGCAGGCCCGGGAAGCCGACCTGTTGAGGGTCTGAAGTCCACAGGGCTGTCCGTCTGTCCGTCTTCTCGCGAGCCCCACAGCTCTTCTGTGAGGTGGTCAGTACTCTGCCCCGTTGACAGCTGTCCCCGAGCGGACTCCAGCTTCGCCCAGCTCCGCCCGTCTTCCCCTCCCACGAGGCTGGGGCGGCGGGCGGCCCACCAGGGCCTCCTTGCTGGGGCACTGCCGACGGCATCAGATGGTTTTCGCTTTCTTCTGCCTTTGGCGGTTTGAGAGTGCAGTTGGACGGCACCGGGCAGAACTGGGCGGACTGTGGGAGCGGCCACCAAGGGTGGGTTTGTGCGTCCCTGTCCCCCTGAGAGGCCCCACGGGGTGAGTGTGGGGACCCTGCCCCTGGGCTGCCTGCTCCCCTGGACGGTCCCTGCCCTCAGGCCAGGCCTGTCCCCAGGGCTCCCTGCCCGGCCTGCATCCTTATGCTGGAGGCCTCGTGCCCATGACTGCCCGTGTCCCCAGGCGAGTGAGGCAGCCGCAGGCCCTGCCTCCTGTCCAGCCGCACTGCCGAGTGAGGGCTTTGCTGGCCGGCCTCAGCCGGTCCAGCCTCGCTCCCCCGCCCAGGCATTTGTGGAGGCCGCAGGCCTGGGACCCACGCCGTGGAACAATCGGCCTCAGAGGACGCGCCCAGAACAATGGGGGCTTGTGGACCGTTCGTGCCCGACCTCGGACGCCAGCCCCAGTCACAGTGTGCCCAGGGCGCTGGCCAACGGGAGAGCATGGGCCTGCCTTCCCAGGGCGTGGGGTCACTGGCACAGCTGACCTTTGGACGTGTGCGCAGGTGGCCCCGTGGGCTGTGCCAGGCCTGCTGCCAGCTCTTGGGCAGCGTGGCGTTTCCCTGTCCACTGCAGAGCCAGACCACCCAGGCGCGGGTGCTGGGGTGGGGGCGCCGTCCAGGAAGCCCTTTCCCGAGGCCACCCTCGGGTCCCTCCCACCCGGCTCCTGCGGCCCTGGCCTCGGCCTGGCCTAGCCCCCCTCCTCGGTGGGTCCTCCGTCTGCAGGCCTCTGCTCCAGCCAGCCCAGACGCCAGGGACGAGTGGGTGACAAGCCACCTCGAACGAGAGGGTCCCCCCGCTCCAGATCACTAGGCCAGCTGGGGTGTGACTGCTCAGCAAGGCCACACCAGACAGTGTCCTAAGGACGAGGCTCGTGGGGGACATGGAGGAGACAACAGAGGGACGCAGGGGGGTTGGGCTGCTCAGGAGCCTTTTAGACTCTTCCCTGAGGCTGCGACTCCCGCACCGCCTCACACGCCTGGCGTGCTGGAGGCTCAGGGCTCGGCTTCTGTGTGATCTCGCCTTCTCTGGCTTCATTCATTGAAGGCAGAACATTCTAGAAGGTTGTGATTGCTAATTATTATTAAAAATGTGAGGGTCGTTTAGGTGGCATGTGTGACGTGAGAGTGCTTCACATGGCGAGCCACAGTAGTGGGCACAAGGGAGCCCGGGACAGGGACAGGGACAGGGAGCTCGGGACAGGGACAGGGAGCCCGGGACAGGGACAGGAGCCCGGGACAGCGTCCCGAGGGAACCTCTGAAGGGGAGGCCTGAAGCCTGCTCAGGAGATGCCTTCAGAGCATGAGTCCAGTCAGAGGGACATCTGTGTAGCCCCGGCCGTGGTCACTCACAGGCAGAGAGGCCCTGCCCAGGCGCCCAGTCGGGAGGTGACATGGAGCTTAACCAGCTGGCCTGGGGAAGCAGATGGACTCCCGGGGACAAGAGGGGGAAAACGCAGGCAGACCCGGGGGGCCCTGGACGAGTGCCCCTGGCCACCTCAGGCGGGGAGCATGGGTGAAGGGTCCCCATGCCGCTGCCCGGGACGCGCGGTGGTGGAGGAGTTCGGGTTCTGAGGCAGCAGGTGAGGTCAAAAGCCAGGTCCAGAAGGAGCAGGTCCACTGGGGCCCGTGCTGGCCCCTGAGGATGCCCGTCAGGGACAGAGCGGCCTCCCCGCTGGCTCCGCGCACCTCTGCTTCCTTAGCTTTAGTCCGTCTTTGGCCAGGACGTCAAGGGTAGTGGTTTAGCACCCCCAGGGCCGCGTCTCCCCCCCAGGTTTTAAAATAAAAGCTCCCCTGGGATGGAATTCCTAGGTCATCAGAGTCATCCTGAGCAGGTGGCTTCTCATGTCTTCACCATGGCCGCGGACGGCCTCCCAGCCCACCTCCCCGGCCCCTTGGCCCTGGCTGACCGCTGATCGACCTTCTCTATGTACCTGTCCATTCTGCACGTTTCATACACGTGGAATTTACAAATGCATGGTCTTAATCCCAGAGGCTTGGGAGGCTGAGGCAGGAGGATGGTGAGTTCAAAGCCAGCCTTAGGGGCTGGGGCTGTAGCTCAGTGGCCGAACACTTGCGGAGCACATGTTGAGGCACTGGGTTCCATCCGTATCTCTGCATAAAAATAAACAAATTAAATAAGGCGTTCTGTTCATCTACAACTACAAAAAATTTTAAAAACTTAAAAAAAAGCCAGCCTCAGCAACTTAGGCACTAAGCAACTCAGTGAGACCCTGTCTCTAAATAAAATAGAAAAAGGGCTACGGATGCGGCTCAGTGGTCGAGCTCCTCTGGGCTCACCTGGCACCAAAAATAAATAAGTAAATAAAATACGTGGTCTTTTGTGACTGGCTCCCGGCACTGAGCCTCACTTCAAGGCCAGCAGGCTTTACGCCTCTCAGCCCTTCACTCTTACTTCTGACGACGTTCCCTGTGTGGTTACACTGCACTTTATTTATCTGTTCACAGTGGTGGAAATTTGGGGGTGATTCCATATTGCAGTTATGACCGATGCTTCTATGAGTACTCCAGCGCAGGTTTTTGTGTGGACGTACATTTTTGACTCTCTGGGATAGATGCCTGGGGTGGAATTGCAGAGTCCTGTGGGCACTGTGTGCTTGACCTTTTGAGTGAATGCCAACCTGTTTTGTACAGTGGCAGCACCACTTTACCGTCCCCTGGGCCCCATCTGGGGGTTCCAGTTCCTCGACATCCTTTCCTTATCAACACTTGTTATTAGACCTTTTTGCCTATAATCATCCTAGCGGGTGGTTCTCATTTGCATTTCCCTAAGGATTCCTGGTATTGAACATCTTTCCGTGTGCATTGTAGTGTTAAAAACTCAGGCTAATGGAATATTACTCAGCCATAAAGAAGAATGAAATTATGGCACTTGCTGGTAAACGGATGGAACTGGAGGCTATCATGCTAAGTGAAATAAGGCAGTCCCCGAACACCAAAGACAGAGTGTTCTCTCGAGATATGCAGATGCTGGCTCACAGTGGGGGCTGGGGTAGGGAAGAATAGAAGTACTTTGGATTAGACAAAGGGGAATGAAGGGAAGGGATGATGTTTTAAACAGCTTTTTTGCTACTGTGACTAAAAGATCTGATCAGTACAATTGTGGAGGAGAAAAGGTTTATTCAGGAGCTTACCTCCGGTCTCGAGGTGAGGCTGAACATTGTGGCGTGAGAGGGTGGCAGAGGGAAGAAGCTCATATCACAGTGATCAAGAAGCAAGGAGCGACTCCACTCTCCAGATAACAAAATATATACCCCACAGCCACGCCCCAATGCCCACCTCCTCCAGCCACACCCCAGCACTTCAGTTACCTCTCAGTTAATCCCTATGAGGGGATTAATTCAGACTGGGTTCTCACAACCCGATCATTTCTCCTCTGAATCTTCCTGCACTGTCTCACCCGTGAGCTTTTGGGGGACACCTCACATCCAAACCATAATGGGGGTGGGGGTGGGAATAGAAAAGACAGTAGAATGAGTTGGACTCACTTCCCTATGTTCATATGTGATGACATGGCCAGTGTAACTCCACATCATGCACAACCACAAGAATGGGATCCTAATTAGAATAATTTATGCTCCATATATGCATAATATGTCAAAATACACTCTACTGTTAGGTATCTCTAAAAAGAACAAATTAAAGGAAAAAAAAAAAAAAAAAAACCTCATGCTTATCTGTTCATCCAAGGCATACTGGCCACTTCTATATCTCTGAAGAAATGCCCATCAAATTGTTTGCCCAACATTAAATTTGGTTACTTATCGTTGTATCATTGATATAATCTCGATTATAATCTGGACGCTGACGCCTTATCAGATATGATTGGCAACTATTTTCTTCCTCTCCATGAATCGTCTTTTCCTTTTCTTGATGGTCTGCTTTGAAACACGAGTGTTTTTGATTTCAATGAAGTCTGATTTATGATCTTTCTTTCCTTACCTACTTATTTTCAGTACCTGGACTTGAAAGTGGTACTGTTCACTGGCAGGACACGCTGAGCCCACGCTCTGCCTTTGAGCCCCAGCCTGGCCCCACCCGGCCCCTCCCCGTCCCACCCCGTCCCTCCCCGGCCCCACCCCATCCCACCCAGCCCCTCCCCCGGCCCCACCCCGGGCCCCACCCAGCCCCTCCCCAGCCCCACCCCGTCCCACCTAGCCCCACCCCGGGCCCCACCCCCAACCCCGCCCCATCCCGGGCCCCGCCCCCAGCCCGGCCCCACCCAGCCCCTCCCCGGCCCCACCCCGTCCCACCTAGCCCCACCCCGGGCCCCACCCCCAACCCCGCCCCACCCCGGGCCCCGCCCCCAGCCCAGCCCCACCCCAGCCCCACCCCCTTCTAGAGTGGCCCAGGTTGGCTCCTAACTTGTGGTCCTCCCGCTGCGGCCTCCCTGGTAGCTGTGGCTTCTTTGTCCTTCCGCCGCTTATGCTTTTGGCGTCATAGCTAAGAAACTGTCCCATCACCCGGGTCACAACCACTGACTCTGCTCTTTCCTTCTAGAAGCTTCATGGTTTTCAGTGTTTTTACCTTAAGCTCTGATCCACTGGAGTTCATCCTCCTGTGTGCTCTGAGGTGAGGTGAGCTCCCGCCCTTCCCTGTGTCTAGCATCCTTTGTGGGGAAGACTATGGTTTCCCTGCTGACTGGCCTTTTTTCTTTTCGTTTTTATTGAAGTTTGTGTCTCACGTGCTGCTGAGACGGAACCCGGCGCCTCACCCCTTCCAGGCCAGGGCTCCAAGGCACTGAGCCACAACCCCGGCCCCCCTTTGTCCTGAATGACTGTTTCCTACTGAAACAGGCCTCTTGGTTCCCCTCCCACACCCCTGTCCACCTCTCACGCACACCTGCAGCTGGAGGAGGGCCCCATGCCAGCCCGGGCCTGTCCTGACTCCAGGGGTTCTGCGCAGGTCCCTTCCTTTGTTCCTGGTGTGAGTGTTCAGCCCCTCAGGAAGCACACAGCGTGGTCTGCATGGGAACAAACCCACACCATCCCGCCACCATCCTACACCTGTACTCCGGCTGCCATCCAGATGCCAGCTGGTCTAGGCCAGCCCTCTGGAGCCCCTCGTCCTTTGCATGGTGTCCTCTGGTTGGACAATTACATGGGGGAGCCGTGGGGCCCATTGCAGTGTCCATCCACCCGTCCACCCGTCCATCTGTCCATCTGCCCCTCATCCCTCTGCTTGTTGACTTTAGGGCCCATCACTTGTCCGTCCGCTGGCCGGGCTACAGCTGTGCCACACCTTCACGATGGCGTTATGAGCTCCAGTTTGGGTGGCCGGATCAGGAGCCAGATGAGCAGGGAGTCAGAGTTTGGGGTTACCTTGGCTGCTGTCGCTGGCGGGGGGCTTGGTGCCTTTGGGTGGGAGGGGCTCCTCAGGAGGCCATGACACGTCCTCCCTCTAGCAGGCAAGGCCAGCACAGAGGGACCAGGGGGTCTCCGAGCTCCACTTCCTCGGGGCATTTCTGCCAGGGCTCTGATTTCTGCTCCTCAGGATTTAGTGCCTAAGGGTGGCTGCTGAGGGCAGCTCACTCAGTGCCCCGTGCTGACCGTGCTCCTCCAGCATGACATGCCTGGGTCGTCTGATGCCCTCACACCTTAGAGCAGAAGCATTCTCTGCATCCTGTAACTGGACACTGCCCGGATGCCTGTGGGCCCTGGGATTCTGTGGCAGGACACTTCCCGCTACTTGGAAAGCTGGTTTTTTTTTTTTTTTTTTTTTTTTGCGGTGCTGGGGATTGAACCCAGGGCCTTGTGCTTGCAAGGCAGGCTCTCTACCAACTGAGCTATGTCCCCAGCCCTTTTTTTTTTTTTTTTTAATAAACAAATGGGATACATGTTGTTTCTGTTTGTGCGTGGAGTAACAGCATACCATTTCTGTAATTATACATTTACATAGGGTAATGGTGTTTGATTCATTATATTTTTTCCTTCCCCCCACCCCTCCCACCCCTCTTTTCCCTCTATACAGTCCCTCCTTCCTCCATTCTTGCCCCCTCCCACCCCCATTATGTGTCATCATCCGCTTATCAGCGAGATCATTCGTCCTTTGGTTTTTTTGAGATCAGCTTATCTCACTTAGCATGATATTCTCCAGTTTCATCCATTTGCCTGCAAATGCCATAATTTTATTATTTTTTTATGGCTGAGTAATATTCCATTGTATATATATACACCAGTTTCTTTATCCATTCATCAATTGAAGGACAACTAGGTTGGTTCCACAGTCTGGCTATGGTGAATTGAGCAGCTATGCACATTGATGTGGCTGTATCTCTGTAGTATGCTGATTTTAAGTCCTTTGGGTAGAGGCCAAGGAGTGGGATAGCTGGGTCAAATGGTGGTTCCATTCCAAGCTTTCCGAGGAATCTCCACACTAAGAAAGCTGGGTTTTGACCTTGATCCACCCCTTAGGTGCCCTCAGTTGGGGCTTTCGTTCCCCATATTCCCCGGACCGCCCTCTTCCCGGGTGCTCAGGTCCTGTCCCAGGGTGCCAGGCATCTTCTCCCATTTTGGACGTTCTTAGAACTTCTGTCCGGCAGTCTGGTCTCTGTCCACTCCCCACCTCAAGTACTGGGCCTCAGCAGAGGACCCGTCCCCTGGGAAGCCCTTAGTGGGATGTAGATTCACGGGGTTGGATATCAACCGCCCCTCTTGCTGGGCGGTCCGCCTTGGCCAGCTGGGACACCGTCTTCCGTGCGCACTGCTGTCCGGAGCTGGGACCCTCCTGCAGCGTGGCCTTGGACCAGCTGCTCCCCGCGTGCGCCTCTGAGCCCTTGCACCCAGCACAGACTGTCAGCATCCGCTCCTGCAGCTTCTGGTTTCACGGTGGGAGAATCAAGGCAGCAGAGCTCTTCTCTTAAAATACCAGCGCCGATCACTGCGTCTGCTTTTTGTAAAGAGCCTGCGATTCACCCCAGGCCAGCAGGAGTTGCCTGACTTACCTGTACCCAACTTATAGTTTACTCCTTGTGTTTTCAAAAACTAACCCTCGCCCTCATCTGTGGCAAGGCGATTAGAAGCCGCAGGAAGCTTGATGCAGGGGGCTGGCTTGGCTCTGGCCCCGTCTCATCCCCACGTTCCAGAAGCTTCTTCCCCGCGCCTCTTCTTTTCTGCTGCCCATGTGCGGGTCGGATTTGAAGGCTCTCCCCTCCCTGCACACTCTGGCATTTCTCAAGCTGCTCGCGCTTTATTCCTGAGGGTAGAAACAGTGAGTGGCCAGGTTAGGGGATGGCGTGCTCCTTCTGAAGACGGGATGGTGGGGGCGGGTCCCCATCTCCTGCTCCTGGGCTCCGGCAGCCAGTGGCCCCTTTCCCTCAATTTTTTTTTTCCCGGTGCACAGGACTTGATCTCTGCAGAGGGTGTCCATCCTGCAGGTTGTGACTGAGCCCTACTTACACAACTGGCAACGGGCAGATGTCATTCCATGTCACTGGGGGGAAGGTGACGCACGGCCAGGACCAAAGTCCCCACACAAGGAATGATAAGATTCAGTGGCAAAGGGAAGGGTCTAGAAATCAGTGATGGAGACTCCTGGACAAAGGGGAGGTCATGCTGGCCAACCAGGAGGTTGTGCAGGGCAGGCCTTGGTCTGAGGAGGGCGTGGGGCCCTGGAGACCCCGTGAGCGTGGCACTTGGGTGGAGGGGCCCTTGTGGAGGGAGAGTCTGTCGCTGCTGTTCTCCCCGAAGGACCATCATGTGACTTGGCCTTTCAGAGGCTGTGAGGAAAGAGATGGCCAGAAGGGTCTCAGGAAGTGGAGGGTGGGGTCCTGGGGCAGGTTGGGGGCACACCCTCCCCCAGAGCATGAGCTGGGTCGTGCACCTTCCAACCAGACCTTACAGACATCTGGCCCCGTCAGAGGGTCATTTGAGGAAGGGTCCTGGGGCCCAGGGGTAGAGCTCCGTGAGGCAGCAAGGGACAGGGAGGCCTTTGGAGGGGTGAAGACACCGTGGGTGGGCATGGAGAGGAAGGGCAAGAGTGAGAGTCATTTCCCAAGAGACCCTCCAGGCCCGAGAGCTGGCTTCTGGGGATGACAGCCCCTTCCAGGGAAAACGGCTGGCTTCCGGGGATAATGGTTGGCTTCCGGCTAGCTTCTGGTCACTCTCCCACCCCTCTCAGAAGGACAGGCCACCTGTCACCGTCAAATCACATCGATGCCACCATTCCAGAGATGGTCAAGTGTGAGCCAGCACCTGCCCTGTGCCTAGGGCTTGTCCCACATCCACCCACATCTGCCATCGTAGGGGAGAAGGGACAAAGGACGGAGAGAGAGGACAGTGCCCGGGAGGGAGCCACTGCCTTGCATCTGTGACCCTCACACCTGGCCCTGCGGGAGGTGCCCCCGCCTGGCTGAGAGGGACCAGCAGAGCGTTGACCTGGAGCCTCTGAGGCCTCCAGGAGGGCAAGTGAGGACAGAGGCGGCCGAGGGGTTCCACAGCTGCCCGGCAGCCGCGTGCGGCCCTCTTCACTCCCTGTGCGGGGCGCGCAGGCAGGCAGGAGCGCAGCCTGCGATATTCTTGGATTCCTCGAGGGCAGGGGAGGGAGCTGGACTATTTTTAGAGGCCTCCCAGGTCTGTAATTAACAGCGTGGCCTCTGCCGCATACTCCTTACTTACGCAGGCCGGACTGTAATTAGCGTTTTAATCATCTTCAGACAAGATCGGCAGGTCTGGGAGGCTGCCTGTCCTCCACCGGCCCTCGAGGGTGCGGGCAGGACCAGTCTGCCGGGAGGGCTGAGGAGGGGCAGTTGACCAGTGAGGAGTCGGGGAGGTGGCAGAAGCAGCCTGAGGGACAGTGGCAAGTGGGGTCTGGGGAAGGCAAGCGACAGGAGCCTGGGGATGAAGTGGGAGAGTGATGGGAAGAGGCAGGACCAGCAAAGCCTCGAATATGCTCTCGTGTTTTGTAGAAGTTTTGCTGAAAACATGTGCTTCGTAGGGAGAACACGAACGTTCTCATGATCCTGGCCTGTTTGCAGGCTGGGCCTCTACTGGTCCCTGCAGCACTGAATGAATTTTAAAGAAAGCAGCACTCCCACCACCCACCAACCCAGGTGGCTGCAGCCTTGCAGAAGGACGCGTGGTTTAACAAACACGTCATAGATATCTTTGTGCAGTCCACAAACTACACAACTGTGTATGGTCATCCCTTTGAGATGTAGGACTGAGTGTAGGCTCCTGATTAGGGGCAGTTCAAGAGGGGAAGCCTTTCTCTGTCACTCAACTCTAACCACTCTGTTTATTTACACCATCCTCCTGGCAGGTGTTGTTGCCCTAGAAAGGTACCAGGTACCGTCAGTGTTGGAGGTGAGAACCTTTATAGGCACGTTTTCTACAGCTCCCCCAGCTCATTTGGACCCTGAGGGTTACCCTCACCCAAGGAACTTATCAAAATGTGCATACCACTGCCCCGGACTCAGACTAGGTGCCGTTCAGAGCCCAAGGGTGTGTGTTTTTCATAAGGTCACCATCTGGAGACCATAGGCCTAGCCCATTGGGCGGTGACCGGCCTACGCCCACCCGAGTGGCCCTGCTCTGGTGATCCTCAGTGGGGCTCCTGGGTACCTCCCCACAGTCCCGTTCTCTCCTGGCTCCCCCATCGCTGATAGTCTCCAAGGCCAGGAACCTGACTCGGTAGCATTTTGCTTACTTGCAAAGCATGCTTTCTGGAACCATCTATGTTTTTATTCTGTCTCAGTATTGATAAGACTTGACTGAAGTATCATTTATCAGAGTAAAATGCACCAACTTAAGTGTGCAGCCTGAGGGATTTGGACACATGCCTTTTCCCTGATCACATTGCCCAGATCAAAATTAAGAGGGTTTTCATCCCCCCACAGGCAACCAGTGGGTGTGAAAGTGACAGAGGCCCCTGGCCCTGGGCAGGGCTCACCTCTGCTTCCCTGAGCGCCTCTGTTCTCTGCAGCTGTTTCCCTGGGAAGGGTGGAGCTGCAGGTGGGGCCAGGCTGGGAGGCCACAGGAGTGAGTGACAGGGGACCAGATCCGTCCAACTCAGAGCATCTTCACCTGCTGGGGCAGCTGAGCAGCAGGACGAGAGCGTTGATTCTTAGAGCGTCAGCATCGTTTGGAGACCACGCCTTTGTGTTAAAATAAAGGGTGCACAGTGAGCGGAGTGCAGAAATCACTCAGAAGCTGGAGACAGAAATCCACGTGGAGGAAGTACCATGCGGCCTCCGCCACCCCTCTCGGGGCGAGTCCATGAAGGGCCAGGTGCGGTGTTGCTGGAGCGCTCTGGGGAACCCGTGGCTTTACGTGCTGGGGTGGGGCCTGGGAACAGCCTTCCCACCCTGGGGTGACCTGCTGGGAAGCAGGCCAGTCCTATCTCCCCTGCAGGCTTGGCAGGTAGCCACCCTCCAGAGCTGTCTTCCAGGACCTGGAGCTGTGGACGAGGATCTGTGGGACCTTCCTCCGTCCCTGGTTGGGGCAGCATATTCTAGAAGTGAGATCTCCCTCCTGGGAGGCTCTCTGGGACTCTGCCACGGGGCACCTCCCGGGGTGGGATTGGCCAGTCGCCAGCCACCGGGGGCTCCTCCCACTCCCTGGGTCCCGCTCCCGTCTTGATGCTTCTTCCCTGCCTCACTCAGCGCTGAGTCAGGAAAACAAAACAAAGCCAAACCCAAAGCCAACCTGCAGCTGTCTCCCTTGGTGTGCGGCCTGCCTCCCACGGTGCAGGGCAGGTGCCCGAGAGTCCGCCTGTCCTGGGCATGGGGGTCAGGGGCTCTGCTCGGGTTTTCCTGTAGACGTCCTGCTGGGGAAGTGCCCAGACGTGTTCGGGCGGTCCTGGCTCATGCACCTATTCAAACATTTTTAAAAGCATCACTGTGCCAACGGCCCCTCGTTAGGTTGCAGGCGTTCCATTCCCGTCGGCAGACTGGCACGGTTCCCCCACCCTGGGAATCCGCGTTCCCATCCCCCCTTCCCAATCCGATAAGGGTAGAATTGTCTCAGAGTTGCCTTTTTGCATTTCTTGGATGACTGGCGAACGTGAAGGTTTTTGAGGGATTTCCGGGCTGTATCGACTTCTTCTTTGTAAGTTTAGTTTCTATGCTCTTTGCCTATTGTTCTATTGATCTATGCAAATCCATATTTTCCCGAGTTAGCCTGAATTTATAGGTGAAGCCCTTGGTGTCCAGCTTTATGAAATGTACTGGGAGGCAGCGCAGCGGGGCAGGAGCCCCGCGGTAGGCAGAGTGCTCCCCTCCCAGCTTAGGGTGCAAAGAGAGGAAGGGGTGGGGTCCCGCCATCCTGCTCAAGGACACACTCCCGACCACCTGGAAGCTCCCACTAGCCCCAGTCTCATGAAACCCCCACCCCCAATAGCACTCTGGGCTGGGGTCCAAGCCAGCAGGGGACATCCCACACGCACATCCTACCATCATACACTCAGACACTTGGAGTGCTGTTAAAGCTGAAGCACTTTGTAAAATAATAACAGAATCCGGAGCCACCGAGGCCACAGTTTGAGGAAACCTCCCGGCTCCTAGCGCGAGAACGAGTCAGAATCCGGCTGGCATCTCAGGAGCGGCTGCGGAAGCGGCGGGCGTGCAGAGCCCTTCCAGGCCTGGCTGCGTTGCTAGGTGACGGTGCCTTGCCCTCCACAGCACAGCCGGAGGTGAGGGGATGGACGGCCGGTCGCTCTCGGCTCTAAAGGCCTGCACATCCAAATTCAGGCCGTATTTTCCTTTTCACCAAAAGATGATGACATATTTAAGACAGTTGAGCTTCAGCCCCCCCTTTAGCGGCTGGGTTATATAAAAACAAAAACACATTTTGAAACCCCGTACGTATGTTTTTGCCTGATTCAGTTCGGGCCTGTTTGAGGCGTCTGAAAAGAGGAGAGCCCGGGAGGGCGCGTCCTGGCCTCTGAATCCTGCTGAGGGGCATCCTGGGGGTCTGTGAGGCCGGCGGCAGAGGACCCGATGCTCCTGCTGGCGGGAGACTGGGTCCTGCCTCTTCCTTCTCCCCGCTCTCAGTCACTCTGCGAGACTCCCGTGACCAAGCCTCCCCTGAGGACGGGGGTGGCCCTCCGCCCTCCTGCCTGTGGCTCCACAGCTGGCTCTCCCCCGCTCGCCAGCCTTCCCAGGGGCCTGTTCTCTGTGGCCTGTCAATGGCTGGGGTCTTTGGGGTCCAGCCCATTCCCCACTTGCTGCCTCTTAGGCCCCTTCGCCCCCTCAGGTGGTCCTTCCTGGCGTCTGAGTTCTCCACGCAGGCCTGTCTTCTGGTCCTGGTTCCGGTGCCACCTGACTGCCTGGGGACATCTGGACCTCAGGCATCTGGGGCCATGGGCTCTGAGATCCAGCTGGTGACCTCGTTCCCATCCCCTGGTCACCTAACTAGTCCCCTGAGCCACAGCCTGGGATTTGCACTCTGCTTCTCCTTTGCCCCCAGCCCTGTGTGCCCAGCACGCCCCATGACGCCCCATAAACACTGCCCTGTCCCTGCTGCCGCTGGCCCTGCTCTGCCACCTCCTCTCCCTGGTTCCCTGCCTCCGGCTTGGGCAGGCCCACGCCTCCTCTGCCTGGCCTCCCATGTTGTCTCTCCACTGCCCCTTGCCCCCAGCGTCCCCCCTCACAACCTTCCTGCCTCCGATCCAAAGGCGCGGAGCCCGGCGTGGGGATCTCCCTGGAACCACTGCTCACCTCGGCCCCTTCCCCACCCGCTGGGGCACGGTGCACCTGCGAAGAGGGACCCTCGGCTCTGATTGTTTCTGACCACCTCAGCCATGTGGTGGGCAGGAAGGGCACCGTCTCTCCTCTCCCTTCCCTGTGTGCACCCCTCCCCCCACCATCTCCCATGACCCTCCAGAGGCGCAGGTGACAGAGCACTGTGGCTTGGCTGTCAGAGCTAGATGGGGCTTCTGGCCCAAGACCCGGGGAGGAGCCATTCCAGGGCACATCCCTGGGGTCCCGATCACCACAGCCAGGGTGGCTGAAAACAACAGGAATGTGTTTTCTCGGTCCGGGAGGCTAGAAGTCCAGAGTGGAGATATCACGGGAGCTGGTTCCTCCAGGGAGCGCGGGCTGCCGGGGGCTGCGGCAGCCCTCGGCCTCCATGGTGGTGGGGGAGGTGGGTGCTTCATTCCCTCCTCCCCTCCGTCTTCACATGGCCTCTCCCACGTGTGTCGGAGTCCAGATTTCCCTCTTCTAAGGGCAGTGGTCCCCAGTCCAGTATGACCAAGTTGCTTACATTGCCAAAGACCCTAATTCCAAATAAGGTCACATTCACAGGTCCCAGGGCCCCAGCACGTCTTTTTGGGGCACATTCTTGAACCCATTGCAGCAGGGTCCACGGGCGTGAGTGCTGCAGAGGGGCTGGCAAGTGGTTCACGCTGGGCTCAGCCTGACGTCAGGTAGGAAGCTCAGCTCTGCCCTGTACCTGTGATCCGCAGTTGACCGGTCCGGGGACTCCACTCCGCCAGTGTGAGAATGAAGGACCGAAGGCGCACAGGCCTTCTTTAAAACGCAATGGTACATCTTGGCCTAGAGGAGGACGGTCTCACGTTTTTGTTTTTTGACTTATCTTTGTTCCTCTCTGGAATATAAAGCTCTTTGCTGTTTTCCAGTCTTCTCTGTTCTGTTGAACTGGCAGCAGCTCCTGTTTTCCTTTATAGGCAAGTGCCTTATGCTGCTGTTTTTTTTGATGGCTCTGGAAGTTCATTGTTGCTCTGACCCTGCTGACCTGCGTCTGGCCTTTGCCCGTGAGTTTCCGAGTCAGCGTTTCTCCTGGGCCTGAGGGCGCACAGGACGGGCCTGGTTGCAGAGGTCTGGGACTCTGGGCCTGCAGGTGGGGAGAAGCCTGGGTCTGGAGCTCCATATTTAGACTGGAATCCACTCACAGCTGCTGCTTCGAGGCCACCAGGGGCGCCAGAAAGGGCGGAGCACTGGCCCCGAGCCAGCAGGGGCAGCTGCAGCGTGGGTAGCACTGCGGGGCTGCAGGCCTGCCTGGGGCCACTGGCCCCCTTCCTGCCCAGGGGCCAGTGAGGGAATGAGCAGATGTCTCAGGATCAGAAGGACTGGAGCTGGAAAGGGCCTCAGGTCACATTGTCCAGCCCTCACTTTCCACAGAGATGGAGGCCAGGGTGGCCCAGAGCAGGGATGTGCCCAAGGTCACAGTTAGTGGCAGAGTTCCTAGATTTGAACTCAGCACATCAAGTTCTTTGCCTCTCCTTGGAACTGTGCTGCCAGGAGGTCAGACTACCATTAGGGTGGGGCTCCCTGGCACCAGCCTTACCAGAGACCCAGGAGGGAAGGCCCAGCATCACTGCAGTGCCCAAATTGGGAAGACAGATACCTCCTTCCAGATGTCTCCTTGCCTCCCTTCCTGGTTCACCCGTGGTTCCCACTGGCTTCTGCCACCCCTTTTCCTCTGCCCTCCAGGTCGAAACCTACCTACCATGTTAGTCATTTACACCATAGTGTGAATAGCAGAACGTTCCCAGGGATCATGGGCAGTCACCCCGGAATGAGAGTTGGATTCAGACAGATGTGGCATCATGGGGCATGCTGTCAGGTGCCTATGGACAGAAACAGGTAGAATTCAGGAACAGAGCGAGTCCCCCAGACCCACTTTCTGCTTCAGCTCCCAGAAATCCCAGCTCTGATTCCTATCCTGTCTCCCTTGCCCACTGCCTATCTGACCCCATGTTCTACAGTCCAGACCTGCTCAGGAGCCAGTCTGATGGTCTTGCTAATTACCCTCGCCCCAACAGGGCAGTGTCCTCCTACCATGCCATCTCATGAGCCCTCGGCCCCCTTGGGTGTGATGCCCACAGCTTTAGGCAGAGGCTGCCCGTGCAGACACTGAATAGCCTGGCACAGGTCTGGGCAGGACCATGGGGTACTTCCAGCCAGAGGAAGAGCTTGGCGTGTGACCGCAGGCCCTGGAGCCCCAGGTCCACCCTGGGCCTACACCTGCTATGTGGCCTCGGTGTCTGAGTCTCTGGCCTCAGCTGCCTCATGGCTGAGATGGGGTCCATCTCTCTGATGAGCAGCAGGAGGGGGGCAGGTGCAGCGGAGGCTTAGCCTCCTGTGGTTGCTGTCTGAAGCTTGTTGCTATCTTACGCTTACTGATGACTATCTTGGGCCTATTTGCTCCTTGCTGCGAGCCCGAGAGGTGGGCAGGGCCAGTGCAAGCCCCACTTGACAGACGTGGAAACTGAGGGTAGAGTGGATAAGGGCCCACTCACCCTTTGGATCCCGTGCCGTGTGCTTGCCGTTGAGACACAGCGGTCGGATCTGTGGGCTTCAGGAGCAGTTCTCACCTGAGTCCTAATCAACCTAGATACCAGAGAATAAATGATCAGGACCCCCAGCTGCCAGGCCTGGGCATCCCCAGGAAGCGCTCTCTTGGTGTCTTGCTTCCACACAGGGCCCAGAGCAGGTGCCGTGGCTGCACCCAGCAGAGCAGCGTGGGCAACAGGCCAGGTGCAGGGAGTGGATTAATAACTGGCGCGAGGCTGTGGCAGGGCCCGGACGCTGTCAACCCTGGACACGCCACGTTTGTCACCTTTAACAGTTGGAGGCTGAGGGCTCCAGGAGGAGTGGACAGGAGGGCCTGGCTGTGCTGAGGACGGCAATTATCGGGCTGATGGAGTCCAGCAGCCCTGCAGAAGCCAGGCCTGCGGCTCACAATGCTCTGCTCCCAGGGAAGGGGAGAAAAGGCGTTGCTGCTGAACGCGGGCTGCCAGGCAGCAGGGCACCTAGCAAACGGGGACCACTGCCAGGCTGGCTGAGTCCCCATGCTGCAGCCCCTGCCTACTTCAGAGGAACCCACAGTTTGTAAACGATCCCTCTGAAGTTCTCTGCTGTCCCTGCCACCCCCGGATACCTCATGGCTGGAAGGACCGGTAGCATGTGCCAGGCGGGAGCACCTCTCAGGGCTCGGGGGGTCCCAGGGGTCTGATGGTCATGGGTGCCATTGTGCAGGAAACCGTGGGGCGGTGGGCAGGGATTCAGCACGGCTCTAGGATCCTCCTGGGAAGACTTTGCAGAAAAGGGCAAGTGTGGGGTGCGTTCGGAGGGACTTGGTGAATCAGCAGAATCACCTTGACTGTTGCCGTCCTTACTGCCATTGGAACTGACTCCATCTTCTTCAACCCTAGGAGGCTAAAAAGAAACGCAGTTCCGTTCTCCCAGTGGGTGTGGATGTGAGGCCTAACGGCTAGGCGGTAGGCGCCAGGGAGGGCGCCATGGTGAGTGGAGGCCTTGCCGGGGCCGGACCGGGGTGCCAGCACCACATTCTGATCCCTCTTCTGAATATCTGGCATACGGTTAGATTCCAGATGGTAGACACTCCTGAAAAATTATTGAGGCGACTGTTTTCAACCAGATGATGCAGAACAAAGAGGTGGCCTTCCCTGTCCTGTGCCACAGCTCCTGCTCCCCTGCCCCGCCCACCAGCCTCTTCCTGCCCGTGTGCTCTGGGCAGTGTGTTTGGGGTCCTGGAGAGCCATGGCTGGCGAGCCTGGGGAGGTGTGCTGGTCCGCCTGGCCGAGACACCGGCCCCACGCTCAGCCCGTCCGTGCTTGGGCAGACCTCCGTTCTGGCTGTTCTGAAATTCTTATTCAGAACAAGGTGTCTCTCGTTTCTATTGGCATTGCACCCCATTAATGCTGTAGCTAGTCCTGCTCCTCAAGGACCCACAGTTGGGACAGGAGGCCTGGGCTCCTGACTGCCACTTCTGGGGACTTTGAGCTGGCCCAGTCGCTCTGGGTGAGCAGGCAGAGGCCACAGCCGGGGTGGTCTGTGGGACCGGCATTCACAGCAGCTGCTCAGGAAGCGGGGCAGCTGGGCACAGCTGAGGGAGGTTTCTGGAGTGAACACACGTACATTCTCTCTTTCCACCTCCCTCCTCATCCCTCTACCCCGGGCTCTGACCTCCTCTCCTCACCTAGAAAGGCCTGGTGCACTCCTTGGCCTTGCGGGCAATGACTGTGGGGCCAGCAACCCCCAGCCACGTGCACCCCTGCGCTCCCCCTGAGGCTGGCCGCATCTGAGCGCCCACGGGTTTATTTTTGTTTATGAATCTATTTGGCAGTACTGGGAGCGGAACCCTGGGCCTCCTGCATGTGGGGCAAGCGCTCTACCACTGAACCGAACCCTGGCCTGGGGGTTTATTCTCGATGCCCCGGGATGATGAGGACTGTCTGAGGGAAGAGGACTGGCCCTCAGGGGTTCCTCCTCACACAGCGGGTCATTCAGCCAAGCACCAGCACGTCTGGGCAGCAGGCTGAGGCCTGAGATCGGCCGTAGGAATTCCAGATGACAGGCGCTGCCAGACTCAGGAAGGGACAGTGGTGGTTAGTGCCACCACCCACTTCACCAGCTAAAACTGGCCTCCAAAGTGGGGGCATCAGATGCCACCCAAAGAAAGCCTTCAAATGCCTGTGTGTATTTTTTTGATTTTTAAAGTTTTAGTTTGGTTTTTGTAATGCAGAAAAGGTATTTTCCAGGGTGAGTGTATGTCTACGTGTGTACGTTTTGTACATATAGTGAGTGTGTTTGTGTGTGTGAGGCACAGGCAATGCGTTTGTTCACTAGAGCTCCTGTAATGAAGAGCCACAGCCTGGGTGGCTTAAGCAGCAGAAAGGTGCCATCTCCCCGTTCTGGAGGCTGGGAGATCAACTGTGGCAGGGCGGGTTCCTCCTGGGCACTGAGGGCCAATCTGTCCTGCCTGGGCTCTGCCTGGTCTCTGGCATCCTTTGGTGTTTGCTGCCGCGGGCCACATTGTCCGCTCAGCCTTCACCTTTCTGTGCCCTTCTCCCCCTGTGTGTGTCTGCCTGAGTGTCTCCTTGGTCCTATTGGTTAGGGTCCCCTGTGACCTGTGTCACCTCATCTTAATTAATCATATTGGCAACCATCCTGTTTTCAAGTAAGGTCGCGTAGGCAGGACTTTGTATTCTCCAGGGGAACAGCAGGACAGAACCTGTGTACGGCTTTCAAAGGAGAACCGGCAGGTCGGCTCACGCCGTCCAGGCTGGGTAGTCCCACAGGGCTGTCTTCAGGCTGGAGAGCCAAGGAAATGGCTCAGTCCAAGAGGCTGGAAACCTCGGAGGCTTCCACTGGCCTCGGAGGGAGAATGGCTGAAGGCCCAGAGGCTCCCTGGAGTGTGGTGTGAGTCCACGTGCAAGCGCTGGAGAAGCTGGGGTCTGACATCCCGGGTGGTGGCAGCCAGACCATACCTGCTCAAGAGGATGGGAGCTTGGGGGCCTGGCCACGCCGCCCCTCCTGCTTTCCATTCCAGGGCCCCAGCCTATGGCGTGGTGCCTCCATATTCAGGGTGGGTGGCCCCCTCAGTTCACAGACCCTCGTGCCAGTCGTCCCTGGAAACACCCTCACAGACATACCCAGGAGGTGCCTCCCACTCAGTTGACAGCCAAGGGAACCAGCAGGAGTCACTGTGAATGTGAGGGGCACAATTCCACCTGCGCAGATGGCATGAGCAGTCCAACAAGCTGGGGGACCACTGGCTGAGGTGAGCCAGGTGCTGTCTGTGCTCCATTAACCTTGACTGTGCACCCGCTGTACTGGTCCAGCCGCCTGGAGTCCATGTCCAGGAGTCGTCTCAGAGAATGCTAAGAGGGCGGCCGGGTCCTATAACCTCGCATGCCAGGATGGCGGCCCTGTCCTGTGAGTGCCAGGCACAGAGGGTACCTTGGCACCCTCTTCTCTTCCCTCCCCAGAGGTCAGGAGAATAAGCACCGTGCAGCTGGAGTCGGTGGACCCCTGAGCCCGGCTGCTGGAAGGATGGGTCAGGAGACCTGGGTCTCCTGTGCCATGACCTTGGGTACATCACGGGTCTCTGGGCTTTTCAGATTGGTAGGCATTTTAGAGATGGCCCAAGCCAGCCTTCTCATTTAACCAACCAGGGACAGAGACCACAGACGGGGAGGGTCTTGCTCAGGGTCTCCGTCTGGATTGGGAGCTGTGGCTGCATTAGTTATTGATCGCTGTGTCACAGCTCGCCCCAAGGCTGGGTGGTTCGAAACAGCACAGGCGTGTCATCTCAGTCTGGAGTCTGGGCTTAGCGGGGTCCTTGCTCGCGGGCGTCTGTGAGGCAGCCTCCTGGTGGCAATGGAGCTGCCATCAGCCGTGAAGCGTCTGCCTCCACGTGCCTGTGTGAGCCGCGTGGCATGCAGTTCCTGGCAGGCCGCACTGGGGGCCTGAGGCCTCTGCTCCTCGCTGGCTGTTGGCCAGAGGTTGCCCACAGCACCTCGTCACGTGGGCTGTCCGCCACGGATGCTGTGTCATCAAAGCCTGCCAGCCCAGAGGGTAATAGAGAGTCAGCAAAATGGAGGGAGTGGCCTTTCATAACTGATCTCAGAAGTGACATCATCTCACCTCATCCTACTCTGTTTGTTAGAAGCAAGTCACTAGGTCCAGCCTGCCATCGAGGGAAGAGATTCCACAACAGTCGTCATCAACAGCCATCTCGGAAAGCTGCTTACCACAGTGGCACTGAACAGAAATCCACGTAACAGTGATTTGAACAACACACTCATTTATTTCTTTCTCATGTCTGCAAGCAGGCGGCAAAGGTCTGGCAGGAAGGCTCCGTGGTCATCAGAGGCCCAGACTCTCTCTGCCCTTCTGCTTTACCATGCTTAATGCTTGACTTCTATCCCCAACATCGTCTCGTGGTTCAAGAGGGCTGCCGGAGGCCCGTTCATCACATCCATATTCCAGGCAAGAAGGAGAGAAACTGGGAAGGGAAATGGGCCTGTGCCAATTGAATCAGTCCTTTTACAGACTTTCCTACTCCAAAAAAAAAGAAGTTTTGGCCTGGGTTGTAGCTCAGTTGGTGGAGCTTGCCTAGCATGCACAAGGCCTCGGCTTCACTCCCCAGCACCACACACACACAAGGAAGTTTCCCACTCCATGATTTCTCTTCACATCCCATGGGCCACTCCTCTCTGTGAGGGGCTGGGAGATGTAGTTTTTCTCTTGCTCAGGGTCTTCTCCAACGTTCTAAGCTTTCTGTTCACAAGGAAGAAGGACAGTGGATATTGCAGATTCTACTAGAAGTTTCTGCCTCTCGCATGGGTCCATGACTGAAGGTGGCAAAGCTGAGTCTCTGTCCTCTTCTATGCTGTGGGGTCTGTTCCCGGCCATCTCCTGGGAGAGGAGCTTTGTGGGTGGAAAGAGGGCCAAGAGGAGGGTGAAGTCCAAGGGCGGCATGGCTGAATGGCTGAAGCATTGACTGGGGAGAGTGACCTCTCCCTGTCCTTCATCCACTGATCATCCAACGGCTGATTACCTCTTCTGCACAAGGTGACAGGAAGAGTGTTATGGTTTGGATGTGAGGTGTCCTCCAAAAGCTCATGTGTGAGACAAAGCAGGAAGGTTCAGAGGAGAACTGACTGGGTGGCAAGGTCTTAACCCAATCAGGGAATTAATCCCAGATGGGATTCATTGACGTGGTAGGTGTGGCTGGAGGAGATTGGAAGTGGGACGTGGCTATGGGGTACATATTTTGTATCTGGAGAGTGGAGTCTCTCTCTCTCTGCTTCCTGACCAACATGATGTGAGCCACTTCCCTCTGCCACCCTCTCCTGCCATGATGTTCTGCCTCATCTGGAGCCCCAAGGAACGGAGCCCACCTTCTCTGAAATCGTGAGCCCTCAAATAAACCTTTCCTCCTCTATAATTGTGCTGGTCATATCATTTAGTCACAGCAGTGAAAAAGCTGACTAAAACAAGGGGGAAGAAAAAGACTTGAGGGACCCCCAGCATCTAAGAGGAGACAATGGCCAGTCAATCGCTTACTCACCAGACAGCCAGTCCTGGGAAAGAAGGACACGTGGGCTGGGACTCGAGAGCTGGATAGGAGTTGGCTGGGCAGGGAGGCCAAGGAAGCAGCCTGTTTTCTGCAGGTGCAGCCCTGATCTGAAGGAGGACCTTGCTGGGCTCTTCTTTCTTCTCCAGCCTGAGATCTTGGGCCGTGGAGACCTGGCAGCCACCGCACAGGCCGGACCTCTACGTGTAGCAGGGCCCAAGATGGAACCTTTGGCATGCTCTATGTGTTGTCCTTCAGCTCTTCCAGCCCAGCCTCTGGCCCCTCACCCTGCAGCCCAACGCTTAGACGCCCAGGAGTCAAGCAGTAAGCCCTAGACCTGATCTGGTAGACGGGGAAGCCCCAGCTGGGGATCTAGGGGTGCTCTGCAGCTCTTTCCCACTGGGTAACCTGAGGAACGTCAGGGCATCCCCTGAACCTTGGTTGCCTCTAAGTCACAAGAGAAGAGTGAAGCCACCTGACCAAGCCTGTGAACTGCTCATTCATGGTTAAGAAGGCCGCAGAGGCCTCGGTGTGAAGGAACTTAGCAGTGTGACCTCATTAGGAGGGAAGGTGTGGCGGGCACCTCTCAGCTCTGGGTAAAGTGGCACATTCCCAGGGTGCTCAGAATTGCCCTCCCTCAGCATGCCCGGAGCCAGCCAAGAGAGCCCGGGCGGCGGGCACGCAGAGGGGGAGGAGCAGGGCCAGAGCCAGGCACACACTCTATGACGCTCAAGTGTCACGGTCAGAACTCCGGAACTTACTTCCCTTGGGGGGAATACCTTGAAATACCTTTGTCAGCCAGGAGAACGCTCGACGGGGTGTGTGTGGAATGGGGACACGGTTGTCCCCCTGGTGGTGTGGATCGGTGAACGCTGGCATCTGCCAGATTCCTGTACCAACACTGGGCAAGAGCGCCAACGACAGCACCCGTAGGGGCGGCAGCATTTCCTGAGCATGCTGCTTGAGGCTGGTGCTGTTGGTCGCCCCCCTCCATCCCCAGCCTTCTTCCTGGGCCCTGGAGGGGACATCCCAGCAGGACTGTTCTCACCTGCCCCGCCCCCTGCCCCCGCCATGAATCCAGCAGGTCCCGACACTGTGGTGAGCGGGGCCCAGGTTGCTGCTGCCTCCTCTGCACGGAGGACGGCCCACCAGCGTCTCTGCAGGAGGGTCTGAGCCGGTGTCCTGCTGGCCTTGGCGGTGGCTGGGAATTCAGAGCGAGGGTGTGTCACCGCACAGCCAGCACAGCCTGGAGGCACAGGCCCCTGGGGCCAGTGTTCTAGGCCAGTCGGCAACGGCCAGAGCAAGCTTTAAAATATTTTTTCTTAAAGTTTGTTTTTGTTCTTGGCTGAAGAAATGCCAAAATCTCATTTTGGGGGAAAGAATACAGAAAAGGAGCAAGGACAGAAAGCAGCCCTCCTGCGCCTCTGGGAGGGGCTTCAGGGTGCCTGTAGTTTGCAGTCGGTTTTCAGGTAGTTGAGATCCTAGCGGACATAGAAAAAGACAGTTTTCCCTCTGTCGCGTGATGCCCTGAACATTCCCCAGCTGTCACTGCCCTTCATAAATAATCCCCAGGAGAATAAGCACCCTCATGGAATCCTGTCTGTTGTGGAGCATGATGCACATTCAGGGCCACCGCCTGCCCCTCTGCGGCAGCCCTTCCCGCTCAGCGCTGCCCACATCCACAGGAACGTGCTGGTAGGTAAGAGGCCTCGTCCTGATGTGGGGCCGAGCCGCCTGCTCCCTGGAGGAGGGCTGGCAGCCCTCTGTCGTGGGCAAACCCCCCGGTGTGACTCTGCAGATGCACCGTGAGAGCTTTGAGAGCCCAGCCTGTGACCCCTTGAGGTGGCCAGCGTCCACTAGGAGTACAGGGGGTGGGCAGCAGGGGCAGTGACAGCATCCACCTCCTGGGTTTCCAGCACGGACACAGTGAACTGTGAAGCGTCCTGGGAGTGTGTCTGGCCCGTAGGCCCTGTGGATTGGCTGCTGTCAGTAGTCGCTGCCCTGAGCCTCCCTCGCAGGGAGCTGGGACTGATGGCGGAAGGATCAGTCCTGGGGCTGAGAGACCGCGGCGGAGAGGCACACAACTTTCAGAGGGCCGTGAGGTAGAGGGGGCAGGCTGGAAGCCCGCGCTCCCTCCACCCCCGCTACACAGAGCTGACGTCTTGTGCACCCCTGGGCCGGTGGCCTGTGGCTCTGTTATGTCATACATGGCCTCCGGGCCTCCCTGTGGTGTATCCTCAGGGAGAGGCCATGTCTTGCTCGCCTTGATACCCCAGGGTCTAGGATGGTCCCTGCCAGAAGTGACAGGTGTTTATTGTGCTTGGTGTCAAGGACAGAGCCAGAACAGCGCAAGGACTGAAGACGGCACTTTGGAGCCCTGACAGCCCCATGTTCCCAGCCCCGCTCTCGGCCCATGGCTGACTGGAACGTCAGGTCTTTGTCCTGGCAACCCACCCCCTCCCCTGGATGGTGCTGGGTGAGACAGACGGCAGCCATTGTCTCTTGCGGAATGCCTGCTTCTCTCCTGTCCCCAATCTCCCTGGCCAACCCTGAGTGGCCTTCCGTGCCACCAGACCCATGCAGCTTGTCTCATATAGTGACCTTTGCCAGGCGGGTTCCTGGTGAGACTGTGGATCCTGCTGAAATCCTAGAGATGCCCACCCGACTCTCTGCCATGCAGACCTCCACAGGCCCGTGGCCTCCTATGAGTTGGGTTGACACACTTCCAGTTCAGGGGATGGTCCCTGCAGGCTTAGGCCCAGCCTGCAGGGAGTGTTTCAGCTCCACTGAACTGAGACCTGCCCTTGCCACAAAGTCCCCGAGCCCGTTCTTTATCCAGCTCCAGGAAAAGAAAAGGAGTGTTGTGGTAGCAACAAGGACCTGGCCGGGTTAATCTGTGTTCATGTCAAGGGGCCAGCTCTGTAATCCCAGGCTCACAGTAGAAATGCATTATCACCCACCTTGAGCCAGTGCCCCGCAAGACATGCGCTGGCCGGGTCCGGGCAGCGTGTTCGGGTACGAGAGTCGGTGCAGCCCCTGAACCTGTGTATTCAGGAGGTGCGAAACGGGCACAAGGAGGGTGTTGCCAGATTGTGTGTAGGTGACCCGGGAGGGGGGGTGCTGCTCTGCGTGTAGGTGACGGCGCGGGGGTGCTGCTTCTCCCCAAGGGCCCTTCCCCTGGGGCGAGTCATGGGATTCCCAGAAGGCGGGGAGCAGCCCGAGGGAGCAGAAGTTCTGTCTCTGGGCAGCTGCTCCAGCTTCAGGGCGGGTCCCCGAGTTGGCACCGTGTGCATGGCTTGCTGGGCAGGGCCGCATGGGTCCTCTAGTGTAGAAAGGCCGCTCTGGGGTTTTGAAGTGAGAAAGTGTAAGACCAGCTGGAAGAGGTGAGTCTGCCCGAGGCCACCCGAGGAGCAGAAAGAAGACGTGTGGGCAGGGGCCTCAGGGCACCAGAGTGCCACCCAGGCTCCGCGGCCGGGGCTGTCACCTCGTGGCTCCGTGCCGTTTCCTCTGCATCCTTAGGGGCTGGCCCGCCTGGTTTATGGAAGCAGGAATCATAGTCTCTTCACAGCCTAACGTGTCGTACATCCGGGCCTTGTCTACCGCGGGTGCAGCACCCTCTCTTGGCCAGGTGGCAGGCGTGGTGGGGCCACCGTTGCTCGAGCCTGTGTGCACGTGGTCGTGTCCACGCTGCCTCGACCTTCCTCACGCTGGGTATGTAGTCACCCGGGAGTCGAGTGTGACTGCCACTTACTCTACCTCCAGAAAGATCTCACCCTGAGTTATCATCAACACCCAAAGCCACCACTGTGCAGAAGGGCATGATGGCAGAGTAGCAGCTGCTAATCTGATGGGAGAAAAGCAAATATTCGTCATGGGAGGAGAGAGAGCGATTTTAGTCTTTCTTGATAAACAACAAGAATTGCCAGGCTGGTGCGTGTGCCACTATGTCACCCCAGAGGGGAAACTGCTGACTGCCCCGAAGAGAAGAGAGCCGCAGGGCCACAGTGGGCCTGTGTGACTGATGGTTGGCATTCAGGGCTGTCCTGAAGGCCTGGTGGCATTGTTTCATTGGCAGCGTCTTTTTCTTTTTCTTTGAGGCTCATAGACGAGTAGCGAGTCTTACAATTGATGACTTTGCTTTCTAACGACTCTGCTGGTTCTAAGGTCCAATAGTTGTGTTTGCTTGTTTCTAGCCACTAGAGCAAGCAAATCAGAAATACCTCTGGGGCGTTTCTCTCACGTCCAGTGCTGCCCTCCTGGGCCCCTGCAGCACCTGCTCATGATGGCGTAACTTCCTCTTTGCTTCTTGTCTTTCCTCCTGGTCCTGGATACCACCCCCGAGTTTGAGTAGGCGCTTACTAAACGAATGGGTGGACAGCTGCAGGGAGGAGGGACCATGGGGTGCATCCCTGTCTTTGCTGGGGCTGCAGACTCCCCTCAAGAAAGCTGCAAATGGTTCTGGAATCAGCTGGAGTGGAGACCCAGTGTGCTTTTCTGGTTCCTCACTTACTTGGGCCTCATTGATTTCCACAACCACAGTTTTCACTGGCACGGCCTCCAGGATGCCCAGCTAGAGACCCCGATGCCGGGCAATGATCCTGGGGGCAGCCTATGCAGAGGCGGTAACTGTTTAATCGCTTTGTTAAGATACAACTCACACATCTAAGGCGTACGCGTAAGCACAGGTGTACGCATCCCTCGCCACTTTTATCACCTCAAGAACATCCTGAAGCCTTTCGTCAGCACCCTTGTGTCCCTCTCTCCTTCCTGCCCCAGTTCTAAGCAAATATCCTTCTACTTCTTGTCTCTCTAGATTTGTCTGTTTTGGACATTCCATAAGACGAGGTGGAAGGTGTAGCTCGCAAAGGCTTGTGGCCTGCAGAGCTGGCTTCCCACGCCTCTCCGGAGACGTCTTTGCAGCCCGTGGAGCCTCTGTCCCCGCCCGTCCTTCCTGCTGCATCCCCTCTGAGCTCTTGCCCATCACAGCTCAACCTGGTGGAAATGTGCAGTGATGGGATGGCTCGCGACCCAGGCAGCGGGATGGACTCCGCGGGGCTGTGAATACTCCATCCTGCCCTGTCCAGCAGGGCACATGGCCCCAGGGTCCCCTCCATAGAAGGGAGGCTCTGCCTGCCCTCAGCCACAGGGTTAGTAAGAGGTCACTGGCAGGATGGCACTGGGCTGGCTGTGCAGCCCCCAGGGGCATGGGGCTCAGGGCTGCTGCCTGGGAGTCCTGTCATGACTGACCACCTGCAGAGTTCAGAGCTGAGGACAGTTTACCCTATGCAGGGCCACAGCGTTGAGCGGGAGCAGGGTCCAAGTCCCCTCCAGAAGTGACCACGGGGGACGTTGGGCCAGGGATAGAGCATCGAGGGACTGGACCTCTGGGTACCTCACTTCGGTTAAGTCAGAGTTGCCATATTTTAGAGCCATTCTGTGGGGGACAGACATGTCTGCCTCAGTTTCCTCATTTATACTAGGGGGACAATATGGTACCTGCCTTACGGGATTGTCCTGCAGATTAACTTAATTTAGTGCAGGGCCTGGCATATAGTAAATGCTCATTAAGTCACCTTTTTATATTGGGGGAGAGCCGTCAATGATTCCATCTGAAATGTAAGTGTGGAGGGAAACTGGGAACCAGCTAACTGTGGGGGATACCATATTGGTGGTTTGCTTTCCTGCTTTAGTAAAGGTCAAAGGGCAGCTCTTTGGAGTAGAAGCAGCAGAGCCAGGTATGGTGCCACCGCTGGGCTGTAGGAACCAGGGATCCTGAGCTCTTGCTGCTCCTCCTGGACTCGTGGAGGATCCAGGGAGCGCCACAGGAGCCCTGGGCAGGCATCGAACCTGGGACCCCTGAGCTAGCTTTGCAGCAGGCTTCAGGCCTTGTGTGGGACACAGAAAGGCTGCCCAGCAGCAGAGGGCCCTGCCTGCAGCCCAGCTGTCCAAGCGGCTTCCACCCGTAATGTGCCGCCGGTCTGCGCCCATCAGCAGCCAACAGCCACCAGCCTGCCGATACCACTGGGTCAGGACGTCAGTTAGCTGCTGGTCCTTTTCTGGGAACCCATCATCACACTCACGAAGATTAGCTGAGTATCTACAGTGAGTGAGCCCAGCTCTTGCTCTCTGGGGCCAAGGGAAGGGACAGGCAGGTCCTTGGTTACTAGTAGCTTATGGTTCAGCTCACTGGCTGAACCCACAGCAGGGCTGACCTGGAGTGTGGCAGGCATTAAGGGATGTCCTGGCCCCTCTTCCCCCCTTGAGACACCAGGAGGGGCACCCGTCCCCACACAGAACTTGGCTGTGCCTGTCTTCTGTGGTTGCCATGTGGTCCAGTCCCGTCAGAATGACGCCATCTTCCTACAATAGCTCTGTGGCCCTGCCACCGGGCTACACCGGGTCCTGCTGGCCTGGAAGCCGTCCTTTCTTTCTCTCTGCAATGACTTTGCATGTTTCTCTTTTGATCTGCCATGTATTGATGTCACACTGTAACTCCCAGGGGACAATCCTTGTTCTTGATTTATTTCCCAGTTCTCAGGGCGCCCCTGGTGTTCCTACTCATGGGTCACCTCCACTTGCTCTCTTGCAGTTGGTCTCCAACACAGATGCCCGTGAGGCCAGGCAAGTAGCCTGGGAGTGGGGACTGTGCAAGTGTGGGCTGTGGGCTGGGGGAGGCATTAGGGGATGCTGGGGTCTGCGGAGAACTGGACGTGGACTGCCCGGGCTGCAGGGGTCAGCACTCCTTAGCTCGAGCTGATGGTCACAGTGTAGGAAGGTGGGCCAGTATTGCTAGATCTTCCTTTTTTTTTTTTTAAATGACCCAAACAAAACAAACCAGGGTCCAGATATGGCGCCCAAATGGGCAGTGGCAACCTCTGCTCTGTGGTTAGACTTCTGTGCTGGTCTGGGTGATCCTCCAAGGGACGGCGTGCGTGCTGAGGCCCGTGGGCCTGGTGAGCAGCTGCAGCAGCAGTTCTGAGGGGCTGCAGTGAGTCAGGTGTTGAGGTGGCGTCCACGCGCTGAGCTCGCACTGACCTTGAGGACGGGCAGAGAGAGGAAAGCAAGCCAGTCTGCGTTCCAGCAGGGTGTCCTCGTCCTGGAGCCCAGGCTGGACAGGCCTGAGAGACCACAGCCCTGCCGAGGGCCAGGCTGTGTGGAGCCTGCTCTGACTCCATGCCCCCATCAGCTTTCAGAAGCAGCTGGGGACCGTCACTGGCCCAGCTGAGGAGGCTGTTGCCAAGATGGGGAGAGCTGATGGGGGCAGGTTACCCCCACGGGAGCACTGGAGAGAGAGCGTCACTTGAGGAGGGCCTGGCATGCGGGGGGCCACCATGCTCAGAGGAGTCTTCTGGCCTTAGCCCAAGGCACTTTCACAGGTGCATTGCTGGGTTCAGAGCAGGACACGGTTGGTCTGCTTTGCAGCCTGCTCCCAGGTCCTATTCACTCTGAGCCAACAACCTAGAAGCTTCCGAAGGCAGTGGTAGGACCCACCCATCTACCCCCAGGGCCTAGGAAGCAAAGAATGGGTCCCCATTTTTCTACACAGTTTGGTAGAGCTGCAGATGAGGGTCAGAGGAGGCCCAAGCAAGGCATGGGGAGTTCGAGTTCAAGGTGAGAATACATTAGGGAGGGGCAAGGTCTGTGGAGAAGAGCAGTAGCCAGTGAAACCAGAGTCAAGGAGAGCTTCATGGAGGTCTCGTGCCTGAAGGTGGGTCCTGGGGGAAAGGCTGTGATTTGGAGAGGCAGAGAGGCAGGAGAAGGCGCAGAAGACAGAGTGAGGGCCCACGGGGTGGTTGTGGAACCAAGCGATAATCCCCAGGTACTGGGTGAGAGCTATGCTGAGCACTTTCCTCTTGTGTAAACTCCCTTAATTCCACAGCACCTTGCTGGGGTTCCTCCATCAGCAACCTGTTTAGGAGCAGGAGTTGGCCAGGCACCTGCCAGGAGCTACACAGCTAGTGAGCAGCTAAGCTGGCCCAGAATCAGACCTCACTACTGTCATGTTCCTCTGCCTTGGGCATGGGGGTTGGAGGAAGCCCCCGCCTCCTGCAAGGGATGCAGCTGGCTGGCCGGCCAGTGACCCTGAGGCCCCGACCCTGCACAGCTTCGGTCTTTCCCCTGGACCCAGCAGGTGCTCAGTACTTCTTGGTTGGGATGAATTGTCTTGAGAAGACTCCGGAATGTTGTGGGAAGAGGATTGAACCCTGGTTCTGAAGGGGAGGATCGGGTGGGTGGACCCCTGCATCCTGTGGCTCTAGGGTTCTGAAGTGGGGAGCCGGTGGGGAGGGGTGTGGTGGGAGAGCTGAGGAGGCGCCCTCAGGAGGAATGTGCTGGGCGCTGTGCAGGGCCTGGGGGGCCACAGGCCAGTCTGCCCATTCCCGGCTCTGGATGGAGACAAGGACAGGATGGAGCAGGGCCCTCAAGATCATGCAGTCTTGTCGAGACGAGATAAAAACCCATAAAAAATGCAAGAGCAGGTGAGAGTTGGGTAGCAGCGAGGAGGAGGATGGGGTGCAGCCGGTGCTGGGGCCAAGCAGGTGGGTGGGTGGTCAGTGCTGGGGCCTCGTGGAGGTCTGAGGGGCAGGCAGACCTGGGCAGTGGGGACGCCCAGGAATAAGGCAGGGGCTACTCCCTCCAGAGCCTACCCCAGGTGCCCTCCCGCCGGTGGCCCTGGCCCACCTGTTCCTGTACTCTTCTTCCAGGAGGGGAGGCATGTCCAAAGCCTGGGCCTCCCCAGTCAGCCTCCTCCTGGTTGAAAGCGTCAGGGCATCTCCCTGGCTCCAGCCCTCTCCCCCTGGGCAGCAGTCCAGCTCTCAATTGCCTGAGGCTGCTCTCGGGACAGAACGTACAGCCTGGGCCCTGGGCCTGCTCCATGAGGTTTCAAAGGGACAGAGCAGGGCCCACGGAGTTGGGGATGAGGACAGTGGGGGGCTTTAGAGCATCTGCCATTTAGGAATATCTGTGCCTGTTAACGATTGCGACCTAGAACTTCAGTCTCATCAGAGGAGGGGAGGTGACTCAGCAGGGGTCTCTGAGTGGCAGACTTCCGAGAACCCTATGTCCAGAGGCCTCTGAGTGGCTCCCAGCAAGTCCTCTCCCCTCTGGGCCATGGTATCCTCATTTGCCCATCAAAGAGACTAGACTCTCAAGTCCCTGGGGTCTTACGTCTTGGATTGCAGAAGCCCCCTCCGGCCTGATCAGACCAGTAGGAGGAACCTGAGCCCGGAGCTCCACCTTGCAGGACTCCGGGCAGGAGGTGTGGTATGCACCTGGCCCTAGAGTCCGTCCAGCTTGGAGGTGGGGCCCAGGCCCACCAGGAGATGACAACTCAGCCTGTTGACCTCCTGCTTGGTGTCTGTTCTGCCCTTGGCCCTGAGGGGACCATAAGAGGAGCACCTGCCTCCTCCAGGGAGCTGAGCCATCAGCTGAAGTCAGGATGGGGCCACGGCCTATTTCATTATCCCAGGGGGATGTCTGATAACGGATGCAGGGAGGCGAGAGGTTTTCTGGATCATGGCTCTTCAAACCATGTCCTCTGAGCAGCAGCAACAACCTCACCGGGGGCTTGTTAGACATGCAGACTCTCAAACCCACTTCCCCTCATGGATCTGCACTTAACCAGATGTGCTGGAATTCACCTCCACGTAGAAGCTCGGGGCATGGGGCACCTGGCTTCCGCTCTTTCCCCAATGCCTCACAGAGAGAGGTACGTGAAGTTCCCAGCAGTCGATGACTACCATGTGTGCGAAGTGCTGACGTATTTTTAATTTAGTTAGATATCTTTTTTTCATACCGAGATCATGAGCCAGGACATTTGCTTTACAGCCCACTCAACCTCCAAGACTCGCTGTTGTTCGAATAACACTCCGTGTGATATTCGAGTGACAGAGGGTTAAACTGGTGGTGGCGGTGATGGAGGAAGACATTAGCGGTCCTGGACTCCTGAGACACTAACGGGTGCTGACTCCCAGGGTCGCCTGCCTCCCCTGCCGCGTGTTTCTGAGCTTCCCTACCTCTTGGGTCCAGGAACTGAGGCCCTGTGCACCTTCTGCTTTTCTTTGGCAACACAGGGCTGCCGAGCCATCGGGACAGCACTGACCAGTGTAGCTGGACCACAGGGGCTGCGGGTTGTGGGGCTTGGTGTTCTCTCCAGAGTTGTCCGGGCGGGTGGGGGAGCTGCGCTCGGTCGGGAAGGATTTGGCAGCGAGCAGGTTCCCATGGCTTCCTCTGGGTGGCTGAGGGCATCCTCTCCCCTGGACAGTCTGGCCTCTCTCCTCCCCCACACTCTGCAGGCAGCACGGCCTCTGGGCCAACCCTGCCCTGGGGGCCACCCGACAGCTGGCAAAGCAGAATTCTAGCCCTAGTTGTGCGCTCGGACTAAATGTGTCACTGCTATCACTTTGTGGAGGAGGGAAGGAGAGAGGGGAGCAAGTTGACCAGATCTGTAGCCAGTGTCGTATCAGGGTCAACAGGAGCGGTTGCTGGTGGGGAGCCAGATGCTCTGTGGCACAGACAGCATAGACGTAGCCATGGGGAAGTGAGTGAAGATTTCCAGGGGTGCAGTAAGTGGAGGCCAGAGGTGGGTTTGTGCTGGGTCCCCTGCCCGCCAACAGCTCAGATGCCACCTAGATGCGGGATTGCTGTTCTGCTGACATGCGGAGGGGGTGGGTAGAGCTGGGAGACCCAAGACTGCTGAACCCAGGAGCACGGAGCAAGCCCCTGGTTGCCTACAGCTGGCCTGGGGTCCCACCAAGGGAGCCACAGCCCCTGGTAGCAGCCCAGAGCAGACAGTGGGATCTTCCTCAGTGCCCTGTGTGAGTTCCCAGAAGGGTGTCTCCTGGGTGCTGAGGGGCGGAGGGGAAAAACCCTGAGGAAGCGAGGTGGGTGGGTCAGGGCTGGCTCCACGCAGGGCCTAGGGTGACGGGTTCCCAAGAAGGGCTGGCAGGCAGCCCAGCAGACACATCTCCTCTGGTTTGCAGGTCACCGAAACATCCCTGGGGATTGGAATGCCTCTAATGCCTGGCTGTTCTTAAAAGGACTGGCTAAGTTTACAACCCCTAGTGCCATTTGTCACTTGGCAGGTGGGAAAGGATGCCGAGAGGGCAGAAGGCTTCAGCGCATGGTCCCAGGCCCTCAGGTGCTCCCTGAGGTCTGCCCTAGCTTCTCCTCCACACCTGCAGCCCCACAGGGCGTGTAAGCATCTCACAGGCAGAGAGGGAGAGTGGCAGGAGAGATGCACCCTGTGCTTTGTGGTGGCTGTCCAGGGATGCCAGGCAGCTCTGGGCCCGTGGCAGCAACACAGGGTGGGCTGTGTGGGCCTGGGTGGTGGGAGAGTTCACCAGTGTGGGGAAAGGTGCCTGTTCGCCTGAGAGCGTGGGGTTTTTCATTTGGGGCCCTGGGGCTGTAGTAATGCAGTGTGATTGGCTGCAGCAGGAGGCGGGGGCCCAGGGCTGAGCTGAGGTCTCTGAACACACAGAGGTGGTCCCCCGCAGGACAGCCTGGTAGTCCTTTCCCCTAAGAGCCCAGAGAGCCGGGCCTGGCTGCCCTCACCTTTCTGGGAATTACAAGCAAGGGAGCCCAGCCTGTCCTCTGTCCTCTCTCTGGGCTGCATGCCAATTCCCGCCAACAGCCTCAGGCTGACCACCCCTTTGGTGCCCTTCATAGTGGGGCGACCTCAGCGCTTTTTCAGCACCAGCTGCGGGCCTTCCCATCCATCACCGGTGGGAATGCAGGCAGGGCGGGGCCCAGGGACACTGCAGGGCTGAGTCCTGGGCTCAGCCTCCCTCTGCGTGCTCTGCATCCCGGTGGCCTCAATTAGAGGTTTCTTGGGTCCTCTGCCACCCTGTCTTTTTTTTTTTTTCCTTCTTCCTCTGGCCCAGCTTCCTTCACTGTCACCATTGTTAAAACACAAGTCCCTACTCACTGGCTCTCAGCTCCCAGTGACCCAGCAGTTTGGGAATTTCCTGTGAGGTCTTACTGTGAAGGAGACAGGGAGCCAGGATTGACCCCCAGAGCTCAGACCAGAAGGCAGCTTTTGAGAGCATGGCTTTCCCCCGCACTCCACCAGCCTGAGAAAGTGTCCCTCTGTCCCTCCTCAGACTTCTTGCCCTTAAAATGTGGTAGACCTCGTGGGTATGTGCCCGCAGGCGTGGAACACAGTGGCACAGGCTGATATTGGCACACCAGGTCCACAGCAGCTGTTCACCAGAAGCACACAGATACCTGGTGATGGATGAGCGAGTGGAGATTGTGGAAAGTGTGTGGGACAGCATTGTACTGCTAGGTTTTATCAGCCCGTGAAACGCCTCGGGGCAGCAGGCACACAGGTGCTGGCCCGACTTCCAATCTCCCACTCTCGCCCTCTGCTCCTCCTTCTCCTGCAGAAGAGGTACAGCCTGGGACTTTTCTGCTTCGAATGTCCCCAACCCCTTTGGAAGGAAGGGCCTCAGCTCACTGCAGGGACCATTGTAGAATGTACAAGGGAGGCTTCCCAGAAACTGGGAGAGAGCAGGAGGACAGGAGGGAGGGCAAGTGAGGGGTGCTGTAGGTTTGGTCACCGCCATGGGCACCTGGGGCTCCATCTACTCCAATCCTCTGAAGGACCAGGGGGAATGTGCGTGAAAATTGTCGTCTGAGTTCCAAAATGGCGGTATTTGTTCAGATGGAGGGCTGCCACTCTTCCGGGTTGCAGGGGCCAGGTGAGGTCCTGCAGGTGCTCCATGTCACAGGAGCCCTGGACAGGAGTCACTGGGGTGCTGAGGCCAGTGCTATCGGCCACACCACACACTCCTTGAATCTGATCGGGCAGCAGAGGCTGGAGGAGGAGGGACTGAGCAGATAAGGATACCAGACGGGTTCAGGGCAGGGAGTCCTCTTTTGCCTTCTGGCCACCAAAATGCTGCGGGGTTGGGATGGCTCTCAACGCTTGCCCTGTCTCCAGTGAGCTCGTGTGGATTCGGGGTTGTTTCCACACCCAGGCTCCCTCACGTGACTGGGGTGTGACCCTGAGACTCAGGCACCCCTGAGAGAGTCTAGCAGGGCAGGCCAGAGGCGGTGGCTGCACCAGAGCCCAGCATCCACCCTCCCGGAAGCGGCTCCATGTCGAGTTCCTGCTGAACATGTCCTTTGTCAGGCGTGCCAGGAAGCCCTAGATAAAATCTGAAGACTTCGAGGAATGATTGGCATGACCTTAGAGCTGACTTTGCCTGCAGGTGGCATCTTCTCAGCCTGCTCTGGACATCAGCCTTCTCATTCCCATCCAGCTCAGGACACCTGCTCGGAAGGCTGAGTGGAGCCCTGCTGTGTGTACCTGGGCAGATGCCTTGCCCTTGCTGACCCTCCCCTTCCTCTCCTGAGTAGTATGATCAGCGGGTTTCACAGTGCCCTGGTGAGGGAGAGGTGTGCGGAGCTCATCCAGTGCTGAGGACAGGTGCAGTCAACACTTGCATTCCAGGTGTTAAAACCTATTGTATTCAGCCAGGCACGGGGGCACATGCCTATAACCCCAGCGGCTCAGGAGACTGAAGCAGGAGGATTGCGAGTTCAGTCAGCCTCAACCACTTAGCGAGGACCTAAGCAACTCAGCAAGATGCTGTCTCTAAATAAAATACAAAAAAGGGCAGGGATGTGGCTCAGTGGCTGAATACTGTGTTCAATCCCCATACCAAAGGAAAAAAAAAAAAAAAAGCAACTCACAGTGTTCATACCCCCGGCCATGGCGGGGTGGATCTTCTGCCTGCTAGCCTCTAAACCAGGGAACTGGACCCATTGCCAGATGGCCTGTAAGGTCCTGCTGAGCACAAGGACTGCTAGGTTTGGAAAGTCAGGGGAAGGCTAAGTGCCCCGGGTGCAGAGCAGTATGAGCAATAAATAGCAGAGGCAGGAAGGAGGTTTCTATCTCTGCACAACAAATGACTGCAACCTTGCCTGCTGAAAATAATGCTTCTTATCCCCCGGTTCTTTAAGGCTGAAGCCCAGCAGTCCTTCCCCACCTGGGCCCTTCTCCCTCCCCATCACCAGCACCCTTGTAGAAGGCTGGGCAGGGTGTGGGGGTCCAGAGCCACAGTCTCTGCAGCGCTGTGGGGCCCAGACTTAAATCTGTTAAACACTCGCACAGCTCTTGACCACTAGCAGATAGCTGTGTTCCAGAAAAGTGCTCGGGAACCAGAGTTTTGAAATTCCAGTGTTCCTGTCAACACGCCAGGCCTTTGCTCTCTCATCTAGAGCTGCATGCACACGGCCCGGGACGTACCTGTGCCCTGGTCGGGAACCGGTCGGCCTAGAGCTTTCTCAGGGCGGTGGTTTGGTAGGAGCCTGTCACTGAGTTGGGATGCAACTCTGAGCAGGCTGTCTCTCTGGATGAGTGAGATCTTCCAAGAAGATCACAGGTCTCCAGATTGAAAAAAAAGGGACCCAAGATGAGATTGAAGGTCCCTGTCCGTGTGGCCGTGAGCCTGTGGAGGAAGGGAGGGCCCCACTTGGAGGTGAGGATCCTCACTTCCAGCTGGGTCAGGTCTGACTGCAGGGGAAGAGGGGTGAGAGAGGACAGTGGAGGTGACCCGGTGGGCTTGGGTTGTCCCTACCTGATCAGGAGGGAGGGACCAGTTTCCTTGGTGGGCTTTCGTGGGTTTCCCGGGAACGGCTAGGCATGTCTGCCAGACTGAGCCAGAGGGTGTGCCTGAGAACTGTGGGGGGCGGTCATGTTCCTCTGGAGGGTGGCCCAGCAGCTTCCTCAGCTCGGCCACATCAGCACAGACAGCCCCCCAGGCCTTTTGTATTCTGTCACTTTAAGTCATTCACATTCCTACAAACTAAACGTCTGGGAGCAAAGTTGCAAAACTGCTGATAACCTGAGGCCCACAGGCTTCAACTAATTTAGGGGAAAGTGACCGGAGAGAGGAAGTCTCTTTAGAAGGAGGCCTTTTCTTGGAGGGCCCCCTGCACCTCCTGATTCAGGTACACACCCGTCTGTGGTGAATTTCCTTAGGTCCAATTTGGGAAGCAGGGCCTGGGTGCTAGTCTGGGTTCGTCTGCTGCCTTTCCCAGGTGGGTCTGGGCACACACCAACGGGAATACAGCATGAGTTCCTGTGCTGTCCGCTTAGGCACGTTACTGGCCTTCTCTGGTGTCTGTCTCCCTCCCCACACAGTGGGAACTTGGAATATTCTCAAAGCTGGAGATAAGCCACCAGCTTTTCTGGCGGTTGGGAGGCCGAAATGCTGTGACAGAGGAGATGTTTCCGGAGCAGAGGGCATTTCCCCAGTGGGGTCTCATGTGGCAGCACCTCATGGGCCTGTCTTTCCTCTTTCTCCCCAGCCGGCCCCAAGCCCCTGAGCTGGAGGGATGGAAAACTCCTCTGCGGCCTCGGCCTCCTCGGAGGCTGGGAGCAGCCGCTCCCAGGAGATCGAGGAGCTGGAGCGCTTCATTGACAGCTACGTGCTGGAGTACCAGGTGCAGGGACTGCTGACCGACAAGACGGAGGGCGACATTGAGAGCCAGAGGACGCAGTCCCACATCTCCCAGGTGAGCTCTGGGGCAGGGCCCTTGGCAAACTCAAAAGGGGGACCCGATTCCCGGCATCATCTGGTCACCTGACCCTAGACTGCCAAGGTGTGGAACAGCACCTGGAATCCCATAGGACAGGCCTTGGGCTCTCGGCAGGAAGCCTCTGCCCCCCAGCTACACATGCTCAACCCTCGAACCTATTCCTTCCTAGCCATGAGCAGTTGAGCCCCAGTCCGACTCATGAGTCTTTGAAAATGAATTTATTGAGCATCTACTGTCTTCTGGGTACTGCTCCATCCTTCACAGGCTCACATTCTAGAGGAGATCTGGAGATGGTATCTTATTCACGGGGTGCACCATTAAGAATTGTACCTTGTAAACATTTTCTGATTTTAAATGCAGACAGTTATTGGCAACCTAAGAAGAGAGCGTCCCAGGCCACTCACCCAGGGCTCCACGTGCCTCATGTAGTCAGAGGCCAAAGGCGTTCTGACCAGAATCTCAGGCTGCACTCACATGACCTGGGTCAGTCTGTTGCAACCCTGACCTTGGACAAGATTTGACCTCAACTGAAAGATTATGGGCCAAGATTTGGAAGTCTTGCTTTCTCCTGAATAAATTATGAATGCATATCACATAACTCTTTGTCTAATAAATCCCCTGTAGATATTTTCTAGAGTTGGTCCCAGATTTGCTTCTCCTTGCTTGGGTGACCTTGGGCGCCCAGCATCTCAGAGACTCAGTTTTTTCATCCTGTAAGTGTGGATTGCCCTGCTGCCTCAGGAATGTTGGAAAGTCAAAGAGGCCACAGGGAAGCCGCTGCTGTCTGCACAAGGGGCACGGAAGGGCCTTTCCCTGTCCAGGGGCAGTGTCCCAGTGCCCACCCTTGTACTCGATGTCCCACCCCAACCTGGGACTCCTAAAGGGCAAGCAATTGGCAAGTCCTGCTCTGGAGAAAAGCCGAATGTAACTACCTGACTGTCTCTCTGGGTGGGGAGAAATTTCAGCCCCCCAACTTTTTAGAAAGCCAGAATGAACCCCTGGCTTTCCTTCGGCTTGGATGCAGAGGCAGGGGGCAGAAAATAGCCTGTGGGAGAAATAGAACTAGGGGCGACGTGTTCCTTAGTGCCCTTGAAGTTCTGCAAGCCGGGCGCCTGCTCGCTGCCTCGCCCTCCGCGCACTGAGCACCACCCGTGCTCTGTGGAACTCCGCGTCCAGGAGTGGACAAAGCTGCAGAAAGCTGTGCCCTCGTGGAACTTGCGTTTCAGTGCAGGGCGATTCCTGCAGTGGAGAAAAATACAGTAAGGACACGGACGAGAGCGGCGAGGAGGAGCTGGAGGGGTTTGCGATTTTATGTGGAGCGCTCAGAGACCTTTTCCCTGGAGGAGAGGAGAGGGTGAGCCACGCAGATCCCTGGGGGAGGAGCACTCAGGACAGAGGGACAGAGGGACAGCGTATATCCAGGGCTGGGCTGGAAGAGGAGGCGTCCAGCCCAGCGAGGAGGCCGGCAAGCTGGAGCAGAGGGAGAAGGAGGCTGGGGTGGCAGGGCAGAGAGGCAGCCGGTGCAGGGCTGAGCCTGGAGCCACCCAGCTGCTGGAAAGAAGGATTGCGGGGAGGAGCCAGCCCGAGTCCCAGGAGGCCGGAGGAAACCCAGGCCGAGTGGAGTGATGGAAGGCCAGGGAAGGAGCTGCTCAGGGACACAGGAAGGGCTGGGTGCCTCTAACGCTGCTGCCAGCCTGCGTAAGAGGAAGAGTGTGAGTGACTGAGCAAGCAGTGCGGGCTGTTGGTGGTGGTGATGGGGAGGTCCCAGTGTGGTGGTGGGGATGAGCGGGCCATGGGTTGCAGACGACCCCATAATACCACTCTTTGGAGGTGCTTAGCTGGAAACACGGTGGTGTGGGTGAGCGAGGGCACACAGGAGCATCAGAGCAGTTTGTGAGTTGCTGGGGATGTGCCAGGCGGAGAGGCGGTCGATGGAGCCGCGCCTGCTCTGTGTCCCCAGCAGCTCATCCTGCAGCCGTGCGTCTAAAATGATGCGTGCAGTGTAGTTGGAGGGCTTGCTCCAGCTGCTTTCTGCCAGGACAGTTCAGGTGCAGAGCCCCAAACATGACCTTGAGCAGGGCTGAACCTTCTTAGGGAGCATGGGAGGGAGAGAGGGTAGGAACATGGGAGAGTGGCGGTGGGGACCAGCTGGACCCCCAGCCAGGTGAAAAGGGGAGCGGGCACCAAGGTAGGCAGCGGATGCTGACAGGGGATGGGTCAGTGGACTGAAGTCCTCGCAAGCTGAAGACTGGGGGGAGTTCTGGTACCCACGGTGGTGGGCTAGCAAGCTAGGAGGGCTAATCCTGAGTGGGGTACTTAGGCCAAGGGTGAGGGGTGCCGGAGCTGGCGAGAGCATGGGACTGAGTGAGGGAGAGGGAGAAACCAAGAGAGGAGGTCATGGCCAAGGCAGGGTGCTGAACCAGCTCATGGATCTCCAAATCCCAAGGAAGAACCAAAGGGTGGTGGAGGGCATGTCTTCCATCCAAGAGGAACGCAGGGTGGGGGGTGGCCCTGTGATCGACAAATGAATGCACATCAGGACGGTGGCAGGGGCTTGTCTGAGGACAGTCATTCATTTCATGATTTCATTCACCCCTGTACAATCAGCAATATCCTGCCCTGGGTGGAAGCAGAGGCAGGGAGGATGTGTTGGAAAATGGCCCAGGAGAGTCAGCCTCTTGCAGGAAGGACAGGACCTACGAGAACCAGCTCTCACAGCCCCTGAAGCATGCAGAGCTGGCTTCCCCAGGAGCCGCCTCCACACATGGTGCATGAACGGCCTGCCTCCCTCACCGTGTGAACCCTAGGCCTCCAGCAGGGCATCCTTGAAGGTTCCTCCAGCCAAAGCCTGCTCTTGCAGGAGGAGGGTCTAAGGAAGCTGTGCAGCCTCACACCCCAGGAGTGTTTTGCCATGGAAGAGTCTTGTCTTTCCATTTCTTCCCCTTTCTTCCTTCCTTCTGTCCTTCCTTCCTTTCTTTCTTTCATTCGTTCTTTTTTGTACCAGTGATTGAACCTAAAGGTGCTTTATCACTGAGCTATATCCCCAAGCTTTTAAAATTTATTTATTTATTTTGAGACAGGGTCTCACCAAATTGCTTAGGGCCTCACTAAGTTGCCCAGACTGGCCTTGAACTTGCAATCCTCCTGCCTCAGTCTCACAAGTGGTGCTCCACCACTTCTGACTCCATGGTAGTTTCTGACCCAAAGGGGAGACAGCTTGGGAAGGAGAGCCCCCCCCCCCCCACCACCACCAGTGCCTTTGATCCGCCTGCAGGCTGCTGATCTCTCAGAGGGCAGGGCTGGTAGTGAGTTCCTGAAGCCTGGGGCCTGCACTTCTCCATCCTGGTCTCAGGGTCAGTTGGATATGACTCACTCTTGGACACCCAGATCTGAGAGGCAGGCAAGGCAGGACTCTGGAGGGACTGTTAAAGGATGTTTATTGTAAGGCAGAGTGTGGGGAACAGCACCTCTTGTTCCGGATGCAGGCTTTAAACTTTCTGCATGCTTTGAAGTTCCTGGAGAAGGCACGCATCACGTCGCATCGCGAGGGATTCCAGACCAGCCTGCGTGCTGCTGGGAGGGGGAACATTTCAGTTCTGCTGGCACCCAGCCCCTGCCTCCCTGCCCCCACCTCCACAAACATACCTGGGCACAGACTCCAGAGGAGTGGCAGCTGTGGCCAACTCTACCCAAGGCCAGGGTGAGACATGTCTACCTCAGACACCTCTTTAAAAAATCATCCTGTGATGCAGCTTTATGGAAAATAGTTCTGTGAAACCACTTTGCTTGTTTTTGTTTAATCTGATGACTATTTTAAATGGGAGCCAAAAAACTTTAAAAAAAACCTTTTTCTTAAACCACTCAAAGAATGTCCCTGTCTGCCTGTCTGTGGTAGTGGTTTGCTGTTTCTGGGAGAGGAAAATTGTTAAGAATCTTGGAAATCTTGAGAAAGATTTGAGGGAGTAGAGAAGAATGTTACTCTTCAGTTAGTGAGGTCATTTTTTTTTTTTAGGATCTGAGAGATGACAGTGAACACTATGAGGAAGAAAATATCTTAGGATGCTTGTACATGGTGTCCCCCATTCCTGCCCAGCAAGGACTAGAAAGAAAAAGTAGGAGGTTAGATGGGTGGATGGATGGATGCATGGATGGATAGATGAATGGATGGATAATAAGCGGAACTAGCTTCTCTTCCCTTACAAAGTAGCCAAGAGAATGTGTGTTTTGAGTTTCCGAACTCTTTCCCACCCTATTTAAAATGACACCCTTATTCCACATTTCAGGAGTACCTGCTCTCTAGTGCATTCCAAGTCCCCAAAGTCACATCCTAAAAGTTGTCCTCACTCTGAAGGAATGACAGCTGTATTCCGCAGGAGGGAAACTGAGGCACAGAGATGAAAAATGGCCAAATGGCCCTGCTGGCTGTACTCACCTACCTCCGGTTCCCTGCTGGCTATGAGCTGTCACTGATAGGGTGTTGGCTGGTTAATGTATTTTCTCTTGTAGAAAGAGATCTGGGACTCCACATCTCATCAGTCATTAACTCTTTTGTTGAGGAAATTGGGATGTTGGGGTGGGAAAAGCTGGCACTGCTGGTGTTGGCAGGTGACCTGGGGAATCACTGAGAGCTGTAGACAGTGTCTGTAACTGGCTGAGCAGAATTATTCGGGAGCTTTGGAAAACACTGCTGCATGGGGCCCACCCAGAGATTCGCTTGGCCTGGGCACAAACTTTCTTTTTTCTTTTTCTTTGATTTGGATTTATTTACTTATTTATTTTCCCTTTTTTAAATTTTTATTTTTACAGACTGCATTTTGATTCATTGTATGCAAATGGGGTACAACTTTCCATTTCTATGGTTGTACATGATGTAGATTCACACCATTCATGTAATCATACATGTACATAGGGTAATACTGTCTGTCTCAGTCCACTATCTTTCCTTCCCCTGCCCCCTCTCCTTCTACACAATCCAAAGTTCCACCCTTCTTCCTGCCACCCACCCCTCATTATATATCATCATCCACTTATCAGAGAAAACATTTAGCCTTTGGTTTTTTGGGAATTGGCTTATTTCACTTAGCATGCTATTCACCAACTCCATCCATTTACTGGCAAATGCCATAATTTAGTCTTCTTTATGGCTGAATAATAGTCCACTGTATATATATACCACAGTTTCTTTATCCATTCATCTGTTGAAGGGCATCCAGTTTGATTCCACAATCTGGCTATTGTGAATTGAGCAGCTGTGAACATTGATGTGGCTGTGTCACTGTAGAATGCTGATTTTAAGTCCTCTTGGTATAAACCAAGGAATGGGATAGCTGGGTCAAATTGTGGGTCCATTCCAGGTTTTCTGAGGAATCTCCACACTGCTTTCCAGAGTGGTTGCACCAATTTGCAACTCCACTAGCAATGTGTGAGTGGGGCACAAACTGTTCATAAGCCCAAGTGACTCTGATACCTTGATGGTATGGACACCCCGTGTCTCCTTTCTCCAAGGCCAGCTGCCTCCTCTTGTCTCTGGGAAGGATGGGAGGTAGGGACACAGAGAAGAGCGGGCACATTTATTGAAGGCATAGTTTCTAGTATATTCTTCTTAACAGATCAAATTAAGAGCCACTGAGGGTGAAGGTGGCTTCCTGCAGTCCTTTTTGATGCTGTCCAGCACCTGGAAGTCCAGGATTTGGTCTAAATGTCAAAAGGAATTTTCAAAGACAGAGGGGAGGGGGGAGGGGACCAGAGCGGCCACATTGGCTTGCTGTCACCTTCTAACTTGTCTTCCTTCTCTTCCCTTTGCATTTCTGCTTCTATTCTGCTTCCCTGTCGCCTTGCCTGCTCTGCATCCCATTTCTGCATTTCCTCCTACCCTGGATCCATTTCCCTGCCGTCTTTGCTTACAGGAGGAAGCCCTCAATGGTGGACCACCCATGAAAGGCTTAACGGAAGAAGTGAGTTTATAGGAGGCTAGTTGGGTGGCTGCGCACGGGGAATCCATTAGATATTTTTGTCTTGCTTAACAAATGGTTATATTTTTAATTTTCATTTATTTATTTGGTACCGGAGATTATACCCAAGGGTGTTTAACCCCTGAGCCACATCCCCAACCCATTTTATATTTTATTCAAAGACAGTGTCTTGCTACATTTCTTAGAGCCTCACTAAATTGCTGAGGCTGGCTTTGAACTGGCAATCCTCCTGCCTCAGCCTCCCAAGCTGCTGGAATTATAGGTGTGCATCACTGCACGCAGCTTGTTTTATTTTTATGTTACCACAAGTATCATATGCATAGGTTTGCACGGGGCACAAGAATTTAAATATTAATTGTAAAATCTCCCTTAGATCCTACCTCCTTCCACTCCCTTGGCCCCTCCCTCATATCAAATTGCTGAATTAACGTCCTCACCTTTTTAATGCATTTACTGACATATATATGACTTTCAGAAATGTTTAATTTCAACGTCATGTATGGTAGCCTGTGCCTGTGGACATGTTGTTTAATAACTCACAGTTTTCACTAACCATCACCCTGAGGTGCCGCTGGCCTGTACTGCCAGGTTCTGTTTCCCTGCTGCATTGGGAGTTCAGAGTGCAGGTTATTAAAGTATTCACTCAGCACTGGCCGTCCAGTTTTTTCCTAAATTCCCCTGTGGACATACGTGAAACTTCAGTGCATATGCTGGACGGACGGGCCTCTTTCTGCACAAAGAAGAGGGTTTCTTTAGCTCGCGGGGAGAAGTAGAATTGATTTTAATAACTTGCCAAATTGCTTTCCAAAATGCCGCTCTGTTCACACTGCCACCAGCATGTTGGGACATCTCGCCACTTTAATTCACATCATGTTGATCTCTAGTGCAATTGAGCCTTTTAAAATCTGACTACCAGCCATTTTTTTAAGTAGGCTAAAATTTATTTTACTTGTAGCTGGGTGCAGTAGCACATGCCTATAATCCCAGCGACTGGGCAGGCCGAGGCAGGAGAATCACAAGTTCAAGGCCAGCCTTAGCGACAAAGCAAGAGCCTGCCTCAAAATAAAATAAAAGGGACTGGGAATGTAACTCAGTGGTAAAGTGCCCCTAGATTCCATCCCCAGTCCAAAAAAAAATTTTTTTAATTTACTTTTAAAGCAACAGTTAGAAAAACAGATAAAAGAGAAACAGAAAAGAAGTCCACTCTCATTTTATGATAAGAACTCATATAATTTTTCTGTAGTATTCTTTCTTATACAAAGCTGAGCTTCTAGCATGCACGTCCATTTACCTTGCTTTTTATTTAGAATGATCTCCTAGACATTCTTGGGGGGTGGTTTTAGTGTTGTTGTTTAGATTTTCTCTTGTTTTGCCAGATACCATTGGCTAAGTAGTAACATATCGTCAGCTGCTAACGTTTATTCATTCAGACACAATTTTAGGCTTCCAGGACAAAGTCATGAACAGAGCCAGCCGTGATGGCTGCCCTCCTGGGGCTTACCTTTGGTGGGGAAAGACAGGAAATGGGATGTTAGAAGGTGACATATTCATGATTGAGGCAGCCGGGCTGTTGGAAGGCGACAATGGAGGGAAGATTTGAAGGAGGTGAGGCCACCTGGGGAGGAGTAGTCCAGGCAGAGGAAATGACAAAAGCAAAGCTCGGTGTGGGCTGGGTCCCACGGAGAGGCACCCACCCTGGCCTGTGGGTGCAGCAGAGAGCAAGGAGAGTGTGCAGGCTGAGCCGGCGACAGGCCCCCCAGCACCCGGGAGCCTTTTCTCTAAGTGAGCCATGGAGACTGGAGGGTCCTGGCGCACGGACCTTTAAAATGCTCCTCGCTGGTTCTGATGCCCCCTTGGTTACAAAGCCCTGGGTAAGGTCGCCTTCTGGGCAACTTTTCATTTTGAAAAATATCTCAAATTCCATTTAAAAAAAAAAAATCACAATAAAAATACAAAGGATTTCTGCGTGTCCTTCACCCAGTGTCCCTGATTGTCAGTCTCTTACCGCATTCCTGTGTGTGCCTGTTCTGTCTCTCTAGGTATAAACATACTTATAGATTGCTCCCAATTACCATTTGGGAGTAAGTTGCGGACACTATACCCCTTTATCCCTAAATGCTTCTGTGTGTGTTTCCTGAGAACACCAGGGTATTCTCTTACATAATCATATCACAGGAAATAAACATTGATACAAAACTATCATTTAATCTGTATATCTTATATTTCACCAATTTCCTAATCAGATCCTTTATTTTGGAAAAAAAAAAAAAAAAAAAAGTCCCCGCTGTGACCTTGGTGAGCTCCAAGACCACACATTGCATTCAGCAGGTCATTGTTCCTGGCTCTGAAGGAACACCGATTTATGTCCTTTGCTCGTTCTGCTGTGTGGGCCTGGACAGTCACTGGCCCAAGCTGTGCCTCCGTCTCTATATTTGCCAAAAGAGAGGGTAAGAGCCCTCACGGCCTGAGGAGGAGACGCTGATCAGCGTCAGCACTTACAAGGCAGTGGATTTACGTGATACCTTGGCGTGTTCCAGCCACTAATCCTTGGTCATACCTGTTGCCGGTGGCCTCTGCTTTGTCTTCTTTTTTGTTCATCATTTCTTGTGTCACATACATAGAAGTTTCAAATGTCAACTGAACTTGAACCTTAGATCTTAATTGACTTGGAATGCGTTTTCTGGGGATCATGCAAGGAGGACATCTAGAGGAACTTTTTCGTTAGTGGCTAGATACTTGCTCAGTACCGTGTGGTTATTGATAAGTCTCTCCTTTCCCTGATTTAAAATGCTATTCTTATCATGTACTGAGTCCCATTTGTACATTAATTGTACAAATTATAGGTGCAGGGTTATGCATCTGACTGTTTTCCAGTTCCTGTTCTGATTTGCCATGTGGTGTGGCTCTCCAGTGGCATGGCCTTTGCTATCTGTAGGGCCAGTACCTGGGGGAATTTTAGGCCATGTGAGAAGTGAGCCCTCTGATCTTGAGCACCCTGCCCCTCCCACCCCGGGCTTCCTTACTCTTGCTCCTTTTCCCACAATGCTCAGCCTGTGACCCCTCAACATCTTCTCAAAACTATCACCCAGCCTGAAATGACTAACTGACTTTGTTTCTTTAAATTGTGAAATATTTAAAATGTACGGATAAGAGTAGAGAATAATAGAAAAACGTCCGTTGTGAGTTCAGAATAAATATCTGTACTCACATGTTTATTAAAACTGAACTTTGTGTCTGTGTGCTCCAGGTTTTTAAATTAAGATATATATTTTAACAGCTATGGTTGAACCCTGAAACCGCTTCTGTGACTTCGATGCGAATTGTTCCCATATAGAAAATGTCTCACACATCCTGCCTCTTTGGGCTGGAGGACCCTTGCAAGTAGGACACCACTGTCCCCCCTGCCCCGCAGGATGGGATAGGTGCCGAGGCTCCGGGCTGTGAGCTTGTTTGCCTTCAAGGACAAATGCCCGTTCACAGGCCGGGGCTCCCTCCTCTCTGAGAACCTGGCTTCTGCTTTTCTCTCCTCACGCCCTGCAGAGAGCATGGCCTTCTGTCCCCACGGCAGTGCCCACTTCTCTGTGCGTCGCTCTGGCTGACGTATCTCAGCCCTCCGGTGAGGGACATACTTTGCTCTGGAACCCACACAGAAGGCACTCGGAAAATGGCTTTTGGTGAGCGAACGTGAAGTCCAGAGGAAGCAGAGCCGTCTCGCTGGAGCTTGGAGCTGCTCTGGGTGGGCTCACTAAGGGGGCCGAGGCTGCAGGCACACGGGGTCCATGCATGTCAGGAGGCCCACCCTGCCAGGCGCCAGGCTGACCCTGGAAGGAGCTGTTCCCTCCAAGGAGTCACCACCCCAGAGGATGTCACAACAGCACTATATAGCTGGGGTTGAAGTGTTTGGGACACCTGGAAAGGGAGGAGCTTTATCCGAGAGGCCATCTTTGATGGGACTAGCCGTAATCACATTCTTCCTGGGCCAGACTTCCCCTGGAGAGGAAAACCACTCCAATGTATAAAGCAGACGTACCGCTTTTGCAGTAGTGTAAACATAGACACACGTAAATAGACGCACATGTGTATATGTGTATGTATCAATCAGAAATGTGTACGTACACATAATTATACGTCTATACATAATGGATCCATGTACATGTATTCAAGTATATTCCTTTTTGTTTTGAAATTTTTTTAGACTTACAGCCAAAGTGCAAAATAATTCCAAGTGTTCCCTGTAACACGACCTCTCCTAATATGAACATCTTATAGGATTATGGCACGGTGATCAGCACTAGGAAATTAACAGTGGTACAATACTGTTAACTAGAGACTCTATTCATAGTTCACTGATCTTGCCACTAACCTCCTTTCTCTGCACCGAGATTCAGATTTGCATTTAGTTGTCTCCTTATTCTCCTCTAATCTGATACTTTCTTGATCTTTCCTTTTCTTTCACAACCCTGACACCTTTGGTAAACACTGGCCACTGATTTGGTAGGAAGTTCATTAATTGGGGTTATCTGGTGTTTCTCATGATTACATTGAGAGTGTGCATTTTGAGGAAGAATACCTTAAAAGCAATGCGCCCTCCCCCTCCATACCATATTAGGAAGCCTGGGATATTGCTTATTTTATTTTATCTGCTCCCTTGGTTAAAGTGATTACTGATAGGTTTCTTATCTTTCAATGAATAAATGTTTAGCGGGAGGTATTTTGAGACTGAAATTATCCAAACAAAATTTAATCCAGAGAATTAGTTACCCAAATGATAAAAGAGCTAAGGAACCGAACTTCCAGAAATTAGCACCCACTGGTGCTCTTACCACCCCTTAACATGAGGCACCAGGAAGAAATGGTGTCACCAGAACCCAGGCCCAGGGGTGAGCCTTGAAGCCTGTCAGTGAGGCCTGGGACCATGGAAGAGACCCAGGCACTCCTAGTAGTGCCCTCTAGTAGAGAAAGGGGGGGGGGAGAGGGGGAGGGGGAGACAGAGAGGGGGGAGGAGAGGGGGAGAGAGAGGGAGAGGGAGGAGGGAGGGAGAGGGAGGAGGGAGGGAGAGGGGGGAGAGAGAGGGAGAGGGAGAGAGGGGGGAGGGGAGGGGGAGAGAGAGGGAGAGGGAGAGGGGGAGGAAGAGAGAGAGAGAGAGAGACAGAGAGAGAGAGCATGCCCGGGCTTCCCCCTTCCTCCTGTCTCCTGGGTCGGCCCAGCCGGAAGCAGCTGACAGGAGACTGGGAAGGTCAGCCCCTCTTCCCTAGGAACAGGGATAGGCAAGAAGTGCATCTGACACCTTTGCCATCTCTCTAGAGCTGGGTTGTTCAACATGGGCACCACTGGCCATGTGTGACTCTTAAAATGTGACTCATCCAAACTCCGATGTGTGCCGAGTGTATTCCAAAAACTCAGTCAGGAAAGAGGATTGCAAAGTATTTCACTGAATTTTATTTTATTGATTGCATATTAGAGTGATAATATTTTGGATATATTGAATTATGTAAAATATGCTCTTTAACTTTGCCTCTCTTAAAAATCTGGCTACTAGACCATGTGGTTAGGTCTGTGGGTCCTATTTGTGGCTCATTTTGGTTGGAAGGAGCTGCTCTAGAGCACACGTGAACCTGGCCTCCGTCATCAGCATCATAATTAAAGGTCTTTCTTGTACAAAGGTTGTGTCCTTGACCCACTGTCTGGAGAGTGTGCCTGGACAAGTTTCTAGAAAGCCAGGGCTGTGTTGGTGAAGAATCTTCCGTGCTCAGTTTTGATCAGAAGCTCAGACGCGTGAGGACTGAGCTCCCTCTGCGTTTTATGCGTGGACAGTGTGTAGGCTGAGGTCAGTGTTCAGCAGCACTGGAGAGAGTAGCTGACTCTCAACGCCACCGTGTAGCTAGATAGCCCTCAATGGGAGGAGCCCGCCCACCCGTGACGCAGTGCTTTTACAGGTCTTGAAGGTCCTTCATCTCAACCGTGCAGAGTTGTCCAGCTTTGCTGTCCCCATGTTGTAGGTGACAAAATGAAACCTGGACAGTCAGAGGGGTTTCAGTGGCTCTCAAACTTCTGGTGCCTCACTTGGCAAGCTAGTCAGAATGCTGGTCCTTGGACCTCACAGGGTCCAATGCAGCGGGTGGACGGTGAGGCCCAGCGTCCTCTGCATAGCAGACTGCAGGGACGTTCACACAAGTGGTTGACATACCAGCCCTCCCAACTTTCTGGGCTCAAGTTCAGCTTCTGATGGCCAGTCTAGGGCTCTCTTCCCTGATGCCAAGTCTAGGGTCTTCTGAAGCTGGGTACAGAGAAAGATGTGGATGTGGAGAAGCCATTGATTTGCCATTGAAAATGCCAAGTTAGATTTTCTACTGGCCCTGATGCCAAGGGTCAGGGGCACGTTGGGGGGTGCAGAGTGAGGTGAGCCTGTCTGTCCTGTGTCACTGACCACTCCTTTCTGTTCTGCAGTGGACAGCAGATTGCAGCGAGCAGCTGAACAGCAGCTGCTCCTTCTCCAGAGGGCGAGCCCCACCTCAGCAGGTAGGAAACCATCTCCGTTCTCCGTCTGGGGTTGACATGTGTCTTATCTGTCTGGGTTGGCCTGGTGGCTCCTGAGAGGCTGAGGAGCAAGCAGGACAATGGGAGAGGGGAGGGTGCCATCAGGACCTCTGGGACGCCCCTGACTAATTCTGTGGCTGTGGTAAAGCCCCCTCCCACCATCACGTTGATCCCTAAGATTCCTTTTCAGTAGCAGTATTGTCTATAATAACACACATCTGGAAACACCCCAGATGTCCACAGAGAGGAGGGTGGCGAGGCTCTGTGACATGTCCTTGCAGCATGTGGGTGACTGAAGCGGAGCTGCAGGCAGTGACAATGCAAAGCCTCGAACACACTGGGACTTGGAATTTGAATGCTGGCCGGGCTCTTTGGAGATCCCCTCTGCTCCAGGTCTGCAGAGGGATGTGGGGTGTGAGGAGCTTGCGGGAGAAGCTCAGAGGCCTGTCCACCACTACCCCCTCTCCCAACAGTCCTGGGACCAGTCTGGAGCCTGTGGCCCAGGTCCACAGGGTGGCAGGTGGGGGTGGCAGTCCTGGGTGGGCTGTGTGGCTGGGAGGGAAGGGAAGCAGCTGATCTTTGAGAGCCATCCTGGTGACCCTTTGGTCCCCGAACCTTCTGGTGGTCCAGCTCGTCTCCCTGATACCTCATCCCTGACTGTGGGAGACTGTGAGGTTAGAAGTTGAAACAGCCTCTTACCCTGAGCCCCGGCCCAGCCTCAGACTCCACTTGCCCAGAAGGCTCACCTCACAGGTGCCACAGCTCCTGATGGGCACAGCTGAGGCAGGGGCAGGTGGCCCAGGCCTCTGCCTTGGTCCAGTATCAGTCCTCGTGCTGATGAGGCCAGGCCTCCTCTGTTCAGTTCTGGGTCTTTCTTGGGCTGCAGGGTTTGCTGCCCCATGGTGTGGGGGCAGCTCTCCTGCACTTCCTTCTCGTTATGAGATTTGCTGTGCGTGTGTCTGATCGTTCCGTAGGGCAGGGGTCATAATGACAACCCTGGAGAGGGGTCAGGAGCCCAGTGCTGGGTTTTTGCTCTGCCACAGATTTGATGGCAAGTCCTTCCTCCTCTGGTCTCAGCTTCCTCACAGGACAATCAGGGAGGACTTGATGGTCTCTGAAGGTCCTTCACAGAGCCTGGCCTTTCGTCTTCCCATGCCATGGGGCATCTCTACCCTGCCCTACCACAGCAGGCATCCTTGCAGGACGGTGTTTTGTCTCTGCTTCCTCCCTGGCCAGAGGCCCTGTTATCCTCACTGATGCCGTAGCTCTCGGCCCAAGACTTGCACGTCAGCTTCTGCCCTTCATTCTGGGGTTCCCCGTATGATGGTCCCTTAACACTCGAGCAGCAAAGTGGGCTTGGACACAGGGATGCCAGCACTAGAGAGGGTTGCGGGGCAGGGTCAAAGCCCTTGAATGGAGGACAAGAGAGGCTGGGCAGTGAGTACTCTCTGTTATTTGATCAGTAGGTGTCTGGTTCTGGAATTTTCTGGTATATGGTCTTTTTCTCTTCCCTTTATCACCTTTTCTGGGTCCCTCTCCCCACCCTTTCCCTCTGGTCCCAGCATTCCTGACAGAGTCCTGTTCCCACCCACCCCTCAGTTTCAGCCCTCCCTTCTGAGGGGTCCTTGCTGGGCCTATTTCAGCCACCTAGAGGAGGGTCCACCCAGGCTGATGGAGCAGGGCTGGGATGCGCTGCTCCCGCAGGGGTTATGTGTGGGCTCTTCTGTGCCCCAAGCGTCCTGGTACTGCAAGGGCCAGCTGGCTCCCAACCCACCTTTGGGAAGTACCCAAGAGCTTTGGAGCGAGCAGCCTGCTGCAAAATGAAGTGTCACTGAATATAAAGATGCAACTGTAAGAAGAGCATATTAGTCCTTTAGTGGCAGGCGGAGCTGAGACCTAGACTCGCCTGGAGCCCCTGGCTGGAGGGGCGGGGTCTCTGAATATTAACCCACCGATTCCCCGACATCCCAGAGACAAGGGCTTCTTGGGAAGGGCCCCACAGGCCAGGAGACCACTGGCTTTCCCACCACCTGACCTGTCACATCCATCTGACCATCTCAGGGGGAGGAATTACGGGAGTGGCCTGGGCCCCCAGGGACACCTGCTGCGCAGCCACACAGCTTGTGCTTGGTTGGTCTCAGGGGCGGGACCTGCAGGGTCTGCATTTGGAGAACAGGGAGAGCTGCAAATACTGGTGTGCCAGGTCTGGCTGGTCGCCCCCTGGGGGAAGCTGGGGGAAGCTGCTTGGAGCCAAGGACACTTGCAAAGACTGGGAAGCTCAGGGCATGTATAGGTGGCATTTCTAAGAGAGTCAGTGAGCACCAGGGGCCTGGTGCTGAGCCCAGACAGGCCCGATGCCACACTCTGCCTTCAAAGGATGAGGCCCAGGTGTTAACAAATGCCTAGCACAGAGCAGGAGATGCAAGGGACTGCAGGGTGGCCTGCAGGTCAGACTAGAGCTCGGAAATCAGGCAGCCTGCACAGGGAGAGGCGTGCAGCCATTCCTCCTGAGGGGTGGCCACGGCGGGGATCCTCCTGCATGGGGAGGCACAGCGTCTGGCCCAAATCTAAACGAGGTCTCCTGAGGTCAGAAGTGCCTTATTTCAGGGTCAAGGGGCCCTAATGTTTAGGTGTCAGGGACTGAATTAGTGAGCTACAACGTGAGGGCTGCAGGAACAAGATGGAAACTGCTTCCTTTCTGGCCATTGCCTGGATGACATGGCAGCTGTACAGCACTGGGCGGCTTCCTTCCTTCTCACTGCTCTGTCCTCTTGAGGGTGTTATCTGGTCCATGCACCATGGTGGCTGCTGCCCATGTTGACGTTCTCACCAGTGGGAACACCTGCCCTGGGTCTCATCCCTGGGAACCTCTGACTCCCCGGCTAGGGAGCTGCTGTCTCCTCAAGCCCTCTGGGGGGGGGTCAAAGCTAGTCTCTAGTCATCCACAGGCATCCACGGGTGAGAGTTTATTGAAGGGGAAACTGAGGCTAAGTCGAGACAGGAGTGTCTGGCTGCTGTGGTGCTCCCCCACTGTCCCATCTTGGCCATGCATGTCCAGGTGAGCAGAGAGCCTCAGAGAATGGGGTCCTGCCTCTGCCCTGCCCTGAGCTGGAGCCCAAGTGCGACAGCATGGTGTGGGGGAGGGGTGTCATGCGGTGGGATCGCTTACTTACCTGCAGCAGTCTCCTGTCCTTCCTTGTTATTTCAACTAATGTCTAAAAAAAATAAAATTAATTCTGCAAATCCTCTCAGAGCCACCATCGAGCAATGGTAGGTCAAGTTCCATAAGTAGGAGGAAGGGTCCCAGAGAGTCAAGGACAAGAACAATGGGCTATGAATCGTCCAGAAAAGATTTCACCAGCCACCAGAAAGCAGGATGCGCCTGAACCTGCATTGTCTGGCATCCTGGCAGCCTGTGCCCAATGGACCCGTCCATCCCCTCGTCACTGTTAGGAAGAGTTGCCAGCCTTTGAGGGTAACGGGACTGTGTGTAGATGGTTGAGAGGAGACCTCTGGAGATGAGAGGGTGCAACGGTAGAGCGTTTAGAACAGCTGCCAGGGCACCGGCAGGGATCTAGACTTCAGGAAGGAAACTGAAGGCCGGTGAGAGGCTACCTGGGGTCAGGAACCAGTGGCTCCTGTCCATCTGCAAAGAGGCACTGAGGACAGCAGCAGAGCCTCTAATTAGACCTTGAGAAGGACATGCCGATAAAGGACTGTTGGCTCGCAGTGCTGGCTCTGCAGCAAGGCGATGAAATCTTTGCTGGGAACCCGACGGGCGTGCCTTCTCACTGGTGTTCACACAAGGCCCTGGGAAAGATGGGGGAGTGTGAGAAATGACAGCTTGGAGTCTTGGCTGTTGGCCTGTGACCCTACCTTCCCTGGAAAGATAAGCGTGGGGGACTCTGTCATGAGAGTGAAGGAGCCTTGTCCCCAGGGGTAGGGGAACCAGATATTGACCCAGAAGTGACACTGATTCCAAGCACCTCTGCAACAGAGTGAGATGCAGACTTCTCCAGAAGTTTCTTTAATGATCTGCCTTCTGGGTCTCCATGAAATGCCCAGCTGAATCCAAATCACTGCTAAAAGAAGCCGCAGATCTGGATTTTCCTGATTTCTCTGTCCCCCCACCACACAGACCTGTGCCAACCTGCAGGCTAGTTTGGCAGTGCCAGCAATACCAGTAATGACTGGCTCGGGGGTGGCAAGTGGCAGGTAGGGGAAGAGAATCTCGGACACACTGATGACCACTGGCCCCAGGAGAGCTACTGGAAGGAGCTTTCTGCCAGTCATCCTGCCGCGGATATATAAGAAATGTTGTGAATAAATTCATGACCCTGCTGTCTGTTCAGTCAGTATTTATCGAGCACCTGATATGAGCTCAGCAGACACCTATGGGCTGGAACCTTCTGGATCATTGGTTGTGAAGTAGAGATTCATTAATATGAAACGGGATAGAGATGGACATGTTAAATTCCCCGAAGCGACATTGTCTTGACCATAGGAACTGCAGTCCTTCTTGGGGCTGGTCCTTTGGTCCCCTTTCAGAAGGACTTGAGAGTTGATCAGTGCCTTTGGGGACGAGTAAGATGTTTGATGAGGCGGACGGGAGAAGATGAAGAGAGAAGAACTTAGCGAGGACTTGAAGTTGGGCATAATGCTGGGAGGTTAGGACGACAGCTAGGGAGACGGCAGTGGGTTAGATGGCCCACGTTGGGTGGTCCTGGAGTGTGGGGAGGAGATGGCGAGTGCAGGGGTGTCTGTGTGCCAGGCTGTAGTGTTGACTGTTGCCCACCCAGCCCCAGTCTGTGTCCCTAGAGTATTTTATATTTTTCTCCAGGGTTCCATGCTAATAAAGTCAGAGCCCTGTATCAGGCAGGAGGGCCTAATAATCCTGAATATCTGGACCTCTAAACAACCCTGATATCAGGACCCAGATCGATGGAGCACTTGCCATTTAGCTGTCACCATGACAGAGGGAAAGAGCTCAGAGGAACTCGCACTGGCGGTTCACACTCTGGCCTACGTGCAATGCAGGTTGCTTCCACTCTCTGCTTGTCCAGAATGAGGCGCATGGCCTCCGCCAACCACAGCACACTAAGGACAGCCCTGCTCTGTGTCTGCTTCCTGTCCCAGGAAGGGAGGAGCCCCATTCCTGACTAGTTCAGTGGCTGACTAGAGTGAGCGTCCCATGCCCATGTCTAGGGGGGCTTGCAGAGGCTAGGCCTGACTCCTCCCGTCTCCTTCACTACATCGCATCCACAGCTAAGCGGCTCTCCAGTGAGCTCTGAAGGCATCTGGGTTCCCAAATGGCAAGAAGCTCAGAGTTCACGGGATCCAGCTTCCTGTCTTGCACTTAGGAGCCCCTTAGGAGCTGGAAGGGGAGCTCCCTGCTTCAAAAGGCATCTCAAGCATTGGCAGCTCCATTGAAAAAAATTCTACAGACCCCTAATAGCTCCTAGCTCCGGCTGAAGGGATGGCTCATTCCTCTGCCCCTGGCCCTTTAGTCTCTTGCCTGGTAGCCCACCTCAGGAAGTCTTTTAAAGCTGGATGTCCTCATTGCTGCAGGAGGAAATTCCTGTGCCCGGGTTGGTTCGTTCCTTTGCTTGTGTGTTAATTCTTTCACCCACTGAGCTCATCAGCAAGTCATCAGGTCACCTGGCTGTGCTAGGACGCAAGCATTAGGGTGGTGAGGGTAGACAGGTGAGCTTTCTGTCTGTGTGGAGGCCAGAGTGGGGAGGACGGGCGCTTTAGCCACAGTGCTAAAGAAGCCTGGGACGTGACATGCTGGATCTTCAGTCCTGTCCCCTGCTGGGTCACTGGTCCAGGAGCATTAAGTGTGTGCTATAGGCCCCTCTGACAGGCCTCCGAGAACCAGACACAGCAACCTCTGCTGCTGCCCCGAGTGTGGGCCTCTTTTTCAGAAAATGCCATCTACTCTGGTCTTCAAGGTGCCTTCTGGCTCCAGTTCACTTGGAGAAAAAGGCTGCAAGGTCCACCAAACAATACAGGTGACTTTATAGGGGCTTGATAGAGAGAGCAGTCAACAGCCACTCACTGGGTGCCCATGTGGTCTCAGGAGGTCAGATATTCAGGCACCAGAGACGGGCATCATACTGTCCTGGAGGCAGCTCTGTGCTGGAGTTTAGGAGATGTGGTCCCAACCTGGGCTGTGCCTCATTTACAATTTGGTCATGGATAAGATGCAGCAGCCTCTCCTCCCCTCCATAAAAATGGTGAGAAAAACCAGACCAAAGTCACACAGATGTTAAAAATACAGACCTGCACTTTCACTTCCAGGACAATGGAGTAGATGTTCTTTTCTGTATTCTTTCTGCTAAGCGCAGTTAAAAACCCTGGACATTTTCTATAACACAAAACCAGAAGATTCTGAAAGGTAGAAGGGAAAGGCAGGCAGCCTGGTCCCCAGGCCCCGGGCAATGACATGGTGGTGGCTTTGTTTTCCTTTCGCCTCATGTATCCCTGACTTGATACTCAAGTAGTGAGGAAGCCAGAAATGCCCACAGACTCCAGCAAAAACGTCCCAGTAAAAGTCTGCTCTGTCCAGGCAAAGGACCAGGAGAAGAGTGACCTGGAAAGATAGAAAAGCTTTAGACCATAATTACCCTGCTCGGGCCAACACTGCAGGAAACTCTGTCGCCCCTGCCCCACCAGCCAGCCAGGACAGTGGGAGCCTGGACTCTACCCAACAAGGCTGGAACAAGGTGCCCCACTCCGAGCAGGGTGGTGTCAGGGAAGCCCAGGTAGCAGGCAGCAGCCTTCACTCCTGCCAACTGTAAGAAGGCACCCTGCCAGCACCCCCTGGTGGCACTGGGACCGTTGGGGAACCCAAACCTTCCCACCATGCTGGCGGTGAGGCCTCCTCATTCATTTGCTGGGCAGGAGTTCGGGGGTGCCAAGAGGCGTGATAGTGTAGCCCTGTGGCAATGGGTCCAGTCTCACTGCGAGATCTGGAGACCCATTGGGACTTGGAATGCCCATCTCCACCTGGCAGTCACCCAAGCATCCACTGGGTGACGTGGTCTGCTTCCTCCACCCAAGAGTGGCAAGGCTGGATCCTCTCCCATTTGTCTCTGCCAGAGTGGTATCACAAAAAGTCTGTTAAAACTGAAGTTTAAATAAGATTCAGACTCCTAGCACGAACATGTCCTGGTTTCAATCGAAAGTCATTTGTCGCACCAAAAATCAGATTTCAAACTGAAAGAAAAAGACGATCAATAGATGTCAACACTGAGATGCTGAATTGAACTTCATTGAAATTAAACTCTTGCCCTGGTGTCACCATCTAGGGGTGCTGGGTTGGTTGTCTCCGTTGAGCAAAGAATTGAAGAACAGGACGCAGAGAGAGATAGCAAGCAAGCAGCAGGTTTATTGTGAAAGTGACAGATAGACCTCTCCAGAGAGCAGGAGCCCCAGAGCTGGGAGTGCGGTGGGCAAGTTTTGGCCTGTTCTTTTTATGGTCTCTGGAATTTCCCCCCCTCCTTATCTGGTCCCCTGTCCACGCTTTCCAGATTGGCGGCCCCTCTGTCCACACGTCTGTTTTAGTTTTTCTATTGGATCCCCCACTTAGGAGCCCAAGTACAGAAGTATCTGTCTGATTGGTTCCCCCATTTGTGTCCATGAGCACTTTTGTCTACCAGGAAGTTGACCCCATCAGAGGACCCTGTCCCTGCTCCTTTGTTCTGGCCCCGCCGGGGCCTCCTTACTCCATCTTGCCCTGACTGCCTAAGCCCTTCTTCATCTCCTTCACTGGGAAAGACCATAGTAAGAGAACAAAAAGACATGTTAGAAAAAGGGAGAAAATATTTGCAAAACACATAACTGATAAAGGTCTGGTAGCTGCAATACATATAAGGAACTCTCAAAACTCATCGTTAAAAAATAATCCAGGGGCTGGGGCTGGGGCTCAGTGGTGAGCGCTTGTCTAGCATGTGTGAGGCACTGGGTTCCATCCTCAGCACCACATAAAATAAATAAATAAATAAAAGATCATCTACAACTAAGAAATACTTTAAAAAAATAAATCATCCAGTTAGAAAATGGACAGAATACATGAAGAGACTTTTTTTCACTAGAGGATAAACAGATGGCAAATAAACACACAGAAGGACACTCAACATCATCCGTCATTAGGGCAATGCAAATTAAGACCCCAATGAGCTATCTCCACCCTCTCATCAGAATGGCTAAAAGTACCCGTATACATACATACAGCAACAGCGCCGAATGCTGGCGAGATTGCGGAGAAACGGACCGCTCCTCCAGGGCTGGTGGGGATGCAAAATGGTACAGCCATTCCAGAAAACAGTTTGTCAGTTTCATTAAAAAACAAAAATGAAACCTGCAAGGAGCATATGATCCAGCAATTGCACTCCTGGGTGTTTATCCCAAAGAAATGAAAACTTATGTTCACACAGAAACCTGTACTAAAATGTTTAGAGCAGTTTTATTTTGCATTAGCAGAAAACGAAGCAGCCCAGATGTTCAGTAGGTGAGCGGTAAAACCCGGGGTGGCACTCGGCAGTGGACAGGGATGACCTTGGGCAGGCAGCAACCTGCATGAATCTCCAGATGATTTTGCTGATTGAAAACAAAGCTCGTCCTCAAAAGTCACATGCTCTATGATTCCATTTATATAATGTGCTTTAAATGTCCAGATGATAAAAATGGGGAGCAGGCTGCCAGGATTGGGGATGGAGGGGGGAGTGGGCGTGGCCATAAGAGGGCGATGGGAGGGGCCTGCCAAGGATGGGAGTGCTCTGTATCCTGACTGTACCCATGTCAATTTCCCGGATGTTGGGCTGTGGTTGTGGCTCAGTGAAAGAGTACTTGCCTGACAAGTGTGAGGCACTGGGTTCAATCCTCAGCACCACATATGAATAAAATAAAGGTCCACTGACAAATAAATAAATAAATAAATAAATCCCGAATGTGGTGTTGAGTTATACGTTTATAAGTTTTTCCCAAGAGAGGAAGGTGGTAAAGGGTCTGGTGGTGGGGGTCTGTATTAATATTTAACAAGTCTTGTGAATCTATAGTTATCTAAAAATAATTTTTTAAAAGGGTTGAAACTTTTTTTTCATCAAAATCCTCCACGATCTCCATGCAGAAACCCTACAGGGTAGAACTTCTTGTTCTGGTGAGAGGAGATTCCCACCTGCTGTCCCCCACCACCTCGCTCTAGTTCTTTTCTTCAGGACTCTGAGTGATCCCCTAGATGAGTGACCTCTCAGCCCCTTTCCTGTGCTGACCTTCTGTGGTTATGAGTTCACTACTGCCAGAAGGGACAGATCCCTAGGGACCGAGGAGTTTGAAAAGGGCCTCCTTGTGAAGGAGCATTAGAGAACAGGATGGTGTGGGAATGGGAGACTTGTCCCCAGCTGCTGGGAGACTTTCTCTGATGGAGAGTTAGGAATAATTGAGTGGGCCAGAAATGGCCTCCAGTGTGATCAAGGACAGGTACAAGTAACAAGGCCCATGTAAAACCTAAATCACAATCCTGGTTAGCAGAGAGAGTGGTCAGGAAGTGTTGGATTAAGAGAAATAAACTTGACCGCAGGATTCGGTCATTATCTCCCACGTCTCTCAGTCCCTTGGGTTTTGATTGAAAGATGAAAGGGGCACAGGGAAAAAGACTGATGGATGAGAAGCCCCAGAGTGGGAGGAGTGGCCTTTCCCTCCCCTGAACTCAGCTCCAGTCTTCGCTGGCCTCTGCTTTGCTGTTCTCCTGCCTCAAAGGCCCACCTGCTGATGGAGGATCAAAATGTAGGGACTGCCTTGCTCTATCCATCTGCACGTGCGGTGCTGTCCTTGGTGCTGAACACACACACACACACACACACACACACACACACACACACACACAGAGTCACCCAGATAGGACTGTATCTCCCTTGGGCCCTGCCCTGTTGCTCCACCCCCCTTTAGTCCTGAAAGGGCACATCCAAGTCACCCTCAAATCCTGCTTTAGTTTTGACCTGAGAGGTTTGAGCTTTGGCCTACAGGAAGCCCTGTTTTGGTCCAGGAGATGACTTTGTGTCTTTTGGTCCCTGAATGTTTTGCCCCACATAAAAACTCTCACAGTGTCTCTCCTGTGTTCCACTTACCACCCTCCCATCGCCGCCACACACGCACACTGAGGAATCACCCATTTAGTCCAAATGCTCATGGGACAGGTGGGGAAACACAGGTCCAATGAGCCAGAGTGACAGTCACGATGCCTCTAGAATCCTCTCTAGTCTCCACCACACTGTATTGCCATCTGAAGGTTTCCCGGATGCTATCTCCCCTGAAGCCGGCAACTCGGGTGGCAGGCATGTTATACAAGACTAACCGTGCACCATCTTGCTCTTTCCATTTCTGGTGCTCACTCTGCAAGGCAGGGACTACAGCTTTGGTCCTCTTATGTCGACACAGCTGTGTTGATGCCCTTATGTGGACAGGTAATAGGGGTAGTGGAGCTAGCGGGGGGGCATCCTCAGGGAGGAAGGAGAGAAATTTTGTCCATTGTTTAATAGGATAACCTTCCCAGTTAGCTCTCCTGGGAACCTTATGTCCATGAAGTGAAGAATCTACATTCACTCCAGACTTGCCTCTTGATGCCCATGACAGAATCTGTGGAGCAACATTCTGCCCTGAGATGGGAGTGAGCAGCAGAGACTGCACTTCCTGCTTCTCCGTTGCCAAGGGCTGGGCCCTGTATAGCCCAGCTGCTTGAGAACTGACAGCATGCCAGCTCCTGGGCTTTCAGGACAGGGTCCAGGGCTAAGGGCTACCACCTCTGCCTCAGCGTTAACTGCTACAGCAGACATGCTGGGCAAGTCTGGACTGGCATGCCCCAGAATTCTCTAGTCGGAACTTCACCCATGACAGTCCTGATAATGGAGAGAGCCCTCCTGCTGTTCTGTACACTATTCAGCCACTTTCTGCTTGGTTTGTAAACACACAGCACAGCTCACAACTGTTATAACACACCCTGCCATACACACATACATGTGATCAAGCAAAAATCACTATGCAGCTGGATATTCCCAAGGAAAACCGGCCATGCAGAAGATTTCATTGTTTTTCACTAGCCTCGCTATGGAGGGACACCCTCTCACGTGTTGCACTCACACCTGCAAGGAAACCCCCATTCTTACACACAACTCTATTTCCTTCTTTCCTGGGGTCTGCTGCAGGTGATGGACCCCTGAATCAACTCCACCATCCCAAGCATAGGTTCAGAGAACCAAAATATCTATATAGGGTGGAGATGTTCCTGCTTTATGGAATCCTCTGCTGTGGGGTCAAGATTTGCCTCGGGGTATAACACAGACTCTGAGCTTGGCTGCCTGTGTTACCATCTTGGGAACTAGTTCCATGAACATGAACAAGTTCTCTGTGCCTCTATTTTTTTAAAAATTTTTATTTATTCTAATTAGTTATACATAATCGTAGAATACATTTATGAATTTTGATAAATCATACATAAATGGAGTATAATTTCTCATTTTTCTTATTGTATATATTGTAGGATCATATTGGTCATGCAGTCATATATGTACATGTGGTAAAAATGTCTGTTTCACTCCACTATCCTTTTTAAACTTAGTTTCAAAACAAACAGAAATAAAATTATGTTTTAATAAGTATAGTTAGAACCAACATAAAAAATAATGTTTTAAAATCTGTATATGTTCTTTGAAAGCATGCATATGGAGGCAGTTTATGGAAAATATTGCTCTAGCTATTTTTTTTTCCAATTATAACTAAACAAAAAGTTATAAGTGAAATGATGATCCTGCATGTTTAATACCCCTATGTCTGTGCCTCTATTCTATCATCAAGAAAATGGGGACAATGATGGTGATGTTGGCTTCCTAGGACGTAAGGAGTACCTGAATGGTGCTGTGTTGGTGTCTGCTCCTGCCACCATCTGTATTCTTGGCCCTTCCACGAGTCTGTCCTCCCCTGAGCCCAGCATGGCTGTGGCGCCCTGAGCCTGCCCTCTGAGACTGGGCTTCTGCTTCCATTTTCTTTTCTGCGTGGCTTAAAGTGCTCATTATCCCTCTGTGATCAGCTCTGGGAGTGGTGTGGCTCCGCCTGGCATGGGTCCCCCTAATTGCCAGTAAAAGGAGCAGTTGTAAAGGATGCAGCAGGGTTTAAGTGCGAAAAACAATCCACGGAAAGGATGATTGCTTTTGATAAGGCTTCTCAGAACTTTGGCATCTCAGCAACCTGGGGGGGCAGGGGCTGCGTGGTGGCCGAGCTGGGGAGGAGGTTGACTGGGTGATGGGGGCAGGGGAGAGTCAGGGAGGAAGGAGAGAACTTTTGTCCACTGTTTAAAAGGATAACCTTCCCAGGTTATCCTGGAAAGAGGCTGTGCTCAGAGAAAAGCTGTGGTCACCAAGGCCATCTGCGGAATTGCAAACCAGAGAATGTTCCTTGAGAAGCTAATGAGGTTTTGATGGAGAGCCCTCAGGACACGGCCACCTCATCTGCACGTATTAGGGCAGAATGGTGCTGGGTCCCAAGGCTAGAATGAGTGTTGAAGGGGCAGGAAGACCCACAAAAAAAGTGAAGTCAGGGTTCCTACCATCGAGGGGATGACATCACTTGGGGAAGAGAGTGCTAAAGGACTGTTGGCCAAAGTGGGTTCCATGGAACCCTAGTTCTGCAAAATTCTCTGTGGAATAAAAAGGAAGTATAGAGTAGGTTTCCAGCCAAATAAAGGTTGGGAAATAGTGCATGCCATACTTCTATCTACTTGAAGAGTCCACATCTATCAAAGAAGCTCTGCAATAAAAAATATCTTAACAATTCATTTCATGTTAACATCTTAACAATCTTTTAACTCAGTGTGTCCCAAACATTTGGTTAGAGTCTTTCAAACTTCTCCCACCCCTAAAGCTCTTTTGAACATCCAGCAAAATGAGGAGCATGTTTCTAAAAGAATATTCTGGACCATTCCAGCTGCACTAGATAAAAGCCACCAACACTCCCTGCCAGAGGCCCTCTGCCCCCAGGCAGTTCTGATGCACACCGACATTTGGGGCCAGGGGACTGGTGTTTCTGGAGCACCCAGGGAACTCTGCAGGGGAACAGTCAGGAAGAGAATCAGTCCCTGCACTGTGGTGTGAGCTGCTGGGGACGTGCAGCTGTGGGGCTGAGCACAAGCCACTGAGGCAGCTGCAGAGCTGCAGGTGGGAAGGCTTGAGCTGCACCTTCGCAGGAAGACAGGCGTGTGCAGGAGGTATGGAAGAACATCCCCTTGCGCTGCTGAGTCCAAGACAGCTGTGTAACTGGTTTACGGATCAGTTTCTGTGTGTGTCTGTATGTGTGAGTGTGTGTGCACGTCCTGGAGTGAGAAAGATCCTGGTTGCTCGGAACCTAAGGCTTCAGGCTGGTGGTGCTTTGAGGGAGGGACCAATCCTCCTGTTACCCCTGAAGCCCAAGAAAGTTAAGGGGATTGCCCAAGGTTAGACGGGCCAGGGGGTGCTCTCTCCCAACAGCTCCTTTGCAATGCCAAAGTCACAACCCACTTTCTAGCCCTCATTACCTCCTGCCTCCCTCTGGAGACTTAGCACCAGGTCCCTTCCCCTGGGAGAGTGGGAGGCTGGAAAACTGGGCCTCTGAACCTTTTCCCAGGCCTTGTGTGTTCCTGCTCCTCAGGTTAAGTGAGGGCTGGACCCTTTAGCCAAGTGCTCGCTCTCTCTCTGGAAAGTAGTTTGTCCCCACCACGAGGGTCTGGGCAGCCCAGTGGTGTGGGGGTGGGACGCTGGGGGAGGAGAGCCTGCTCACAAGCTCTGCCCCAGCTGAAGGAAGGTAAAGAGAATTCAAAATAAAACACCGCCCCCCCACCATGAGGCTTCCTTGCCCATGTGCCGGTGGAGGAAGGGTGAGTCCCCTGGGACGGGCTCCTTTTGTAGCAGGAGACAGGAAGTGCACAATAAGCATGTCCGGGCTCACTTTCCCTCTCCACCCCTGGCTCGGATTCGTCCAGCGGGCTCTGTTGGGCAGGCGTCAGGGTGAGGTTGGCCCTGGTCCATAGTCAGGTGGGTGGCATCCAGTCACATTTGGAGGCACTAGCAGTTAGGACTTAAACATATGAGTTTTGGGGGACCCAGTTCAGCCCATAACAACTACCAAGGAGCACTTGTGGGGTCCCTAGTGGTTCCTGACCAGGCTAGGTGTGGGTGATGTTGGAGACCATCAGCTCACGAGCCTTGGGGCCCCCAGTATATACTGTCCAGCCTGATATGCAAATACCGAGGCCTTCAGCTGCCCCATGGCCATGTCCTGCTGTGAGCCTTTCTATGTGCTGTTCCCTTTCTTCCTCCTCCCTCTGCTTGCCTTATTCCAGGAATACTTTCACCCCCTGCTCATAGGAGTCCCTCCCTGGCCTCCTTGCTGCCGTGCCCTGAGTCAGAACACGGATCACACTGTATTGTGATTTTTTATTATGTGCGTGTCATTGCACACCATCTTTGTGGGCAGGTCCTGAGATTTTTGCCTTTGTGTCTTTGGTATCTGCCCAGGTCCAGGTCCAGAGCTCATCCGGTGTGTGAATTAGTGGCTCTAAGAAATGGTGGGTCTGGGGACAGACCAGTCAAGGTGGATATCAGTAGAATCAGGCCCTACAGAGAGGTCCCAAAAATGAAGACTGGGGATGCTACCAGGAGTCTAAGGAGGTCATCACAGACATAGAGGAGTGTACATATCATACAAGTACAATTCAGTGGACTCTCATAAACTGAACACACCTACGTAATGAGCACCAGATGAAGAAATAACATTACCAATCCCCAGAATTGCCCCTCAGCAGGCCCCAGTCCTCTTCCATTTGCCATTTGAATTCTGTCACTGTAGATGAGTTAGTTTTCCTGTTCTTGAACTTCTTATGACTTGAATCATACACTCAGTACAGTTTTGTGTCTGGATTCTTTGGCCTCACGTTCTGTTTGTCAGATTATTTGTGTGGTTGCATGTTGTTTTAATTTGTTTATTCTCACTACTGTGTGAAGTATTCAATCTGTGAACATACCATGATTTGCTTAAATCTGGCCAACAGTTGATAGGTGTTTGGGTGGTTTCCAGTTTGGAGCTGTTAGGAAGAGTGCTGCTCTACTCCTTTGTCTTTTGGGGAACATCTCTGCACATTTCTGTTGTGTCTCTACCTGGGAGTGAATTCCTGGATTCCGAGACAGCTTGAGTGGACTTAGAAGTACTGTTCTTATGGACTGTGACGATAGAAACCAGGCAGTTGGGGTGAGGAGGGATGGGGAGGGTGTCAGGAGTGAAGTTGGGGAGTTAGAGAACTTGCTGGGGAGATCTCAGCAAAGGGCAGAGAAACCAAATCATGGAAGCTGCGTGGAGCAGAGTGTCCTGTCTATGGGGTGGATCGTGTAGGAAACCCCGAGGATGAAGATGACAGCATGTTGACTTAGTGAGAAATTCAGTCACTGGTGAGGCCCTGGTCTGGGAGCTTCTCAGGAGGTGAGGCCTAACTCCAGATAAATCCAGCCCCTCTGTGGACTCTCCACCACCCCTAGCCATGCAGAGCCCCTGCCTGGCTGGAAGTGGTGGTGATGGCTCATCAGTGGGCCACCCCAAGCTCCAGTGGGTATAGCGGCTTCAAAGACAGCACCTTGGGCTGGGAGCAAAGGGGCAAGGGCCCTTCCTGTGCCTGACTGCACATCCACGAAACACCACCGGAATGGGCATCCGTGCCTCAGCGGAGGTCTGGAGTTGCCAGCAGTGTTCTGGACCTCACTGGTGCACCTGCTGGGACACTCACTCAGGTGACCAGCCTCCAGGCCACCTAGGGGGACAGGGGACCTCTGCAGCTCTTCCAGGCTTGGGCCTTAGGGAGGCCTTCTGCCCATTTGTTTTCCATGTCCTGGCCGAACAAATAATGTTAATCCTTTACTCCATCTCTCCCAGAATGGCAGCAAGGACAACTCTCTGGACATGCTGGGCACAGACATCTGGGCGGCCAACACCTTTGATTCCTTCAGGTAACTTCCTTTTCCCCTTTGCAGTGAGGGGCTCTGGCTGAGACCCCAGCTGACTTGTCCTCTGTCCTGCCTGGGCTTACAGGACTGAATCCTTATTGGGAGGTCACCAATCAAGAAGTGGAAACAGAGGCCTGTGACATAGAAAAGATGAGACTGAGGGGGAAGGAGGGGGTTCCAATGGAAAAAACTAAGGGAGAGAGCATCAAAGGGGGAGAGAGAATGGGAATCAGAGGCAGAGAGAAAATAGGGCGAGAGGGAAGATAGAAACAGCCCTGGGAGAGAGACAGAGAGCAGGCATGGGGAGATCCAGAGCACAGGAGAGGGGCGTGTGTGGATGACGGACAGCTGAAGCTGCAGACCCCCACTTCTCCCCCCTACAAAGCTTGGACAAGAGTGAGGATTGAATGGTTCAGACCCAAGAAGCTTCCTAATGGGCCTGAGGAATTGGCAAAGGGATGGTCCTCCTGAAGGGCTTTCTAAGGACCTCCTTCCACAGGGTCCACCACTCCTGTGAGGGGTCATGACCTTGGGCCATAGGTGACGGGGATTCCATAGCTCATCTCGGCCCCTAGCCCCAGAGCTTCTAGGCCCTCCCTGGCTGGGGTGCTGAATCACCCGGCAGGGAAGTTCCCCGGGATGGGAGGAACCCATGGAAACTCACCCCTGCTCCCCCATTCACTAGCTTCATCCACCTCAGAGAAGCTCCGTCGCCATTTTAAGCCATGTATCAGAGGCTCTGGTGACATGTTTTTGCAACCCCCCCACTTCTCTCTCAAGCATTCCTCAAATGCAGACATGAAGCAGGCCCTGCGGTGTTGTGAGGGGCCTCCGTGGAGCGGGCCTGAGGCCCATGCTCCTGTTTGGGAATGTGCATTTTCCTGTGCGGGGTTGAGGCAGGCCGGGGCTTGACACCTCAGGCTGTGTTCTGTGCAGGGGCCGGCCCGGCCCCTGTCCTCAGGGGATGGGTGTCTTCACCTACTTGCACCCCTCTTCTGGAGGCTTCTGCCCCCTGGCTCAGCCTCCTGGCTCAGCCTCCCTCCTGCCTGTTCATCAGTAACTGGGCTTCTTCCCTCTGCCTCTCATTGCTCGCCCTCCCTCGCCCTCTAGTGGAGCCACCTGGGACCTGCAGCCCGAAAAGCTGGACTTCACCCAGTTCCACCGGAAGATCCGACACACGCCCAAGCAGCCACTGCCACACATCGACCGTGAAGGGTAAGGGCTGCCAGGGGGCTCCTCCAACAGGGTTGGGTGGAGTGGGGGCAGGAGTGACTGTGCCTGAGTAGGGACTTTGTCCTGCTGCATGAGGACACACCGGTGGTTAATGTGCAAGATGCCCTCCCTATCTGGCCCCAGAATGGCAGGCTCTCTCCACAGTCCCTCCAGCCTGCCCAGTCCTCTAGCCCACAGTGGCTGCTCCTGATCATCCACAGAGGCCCTATTGTCCCTAACGCGGTCAGTGGATCTTGAACTTGAGCAGGCACAGTATCACCTTATTGAAACAGTGCTGGTCCAGTAGATCCGAAGGGGCGTTGCTGGGAATTTGAATTTCTGACAAGTTCCCAGGGTGCTGATGCTGCCGATCCAGGGACCCCACTTTGGGAACCACTGGAGTAGTGGTCGACTTCACGCTGGGCGTCTCTGCCACCCCCACGCCGCCTTCCCGCCCCCATCGGCTGCATGCATCAGTGTCTCCTCCCTCTTGAAAGGTGGACTCGGGGCCTGGGCTGCCCTTGGGACGTAGTTTCTCCAGCCACCCAGTGGCGTGGAACAAAGTCTGCTGCTTCCAATTTGTATTGAAGTAAAATTCAGGCAACATAAAATCATCCATTTTAAAGCATGTGATTCAGTGGCCTTTAACCTGTTACAATGTTCTACAACCACCAACTCTAGCTCCAAAATTTTTTCTTCACCTCAATATAAAACCTCATACCCATTAAGCAATCCCTCCTCATCCCATCCCCACCCTTGCCCAGCTCGGGCTGTTTCTGCGAAGCTGCCTTTTCCGAAGGCTTATGTAAACGGAATCATATGAGACCTGTCATGTCTGTCTGTTTTCACTCCGTGCAGTGTTTCCAAGAGTCATCGCACTGGAGTGTGTATCGGTCTTCATTCCTTTCCACAGCTGAATACTATTCCACGGTTCGGCCGTTCCGCCCTTTGTTGACCCATTCACCTGCCGAGGGATGTCTGGGTTGTCTCCACTCTTTGGCTTTTGTGGATAGCACCGCTGTGTACTCGTGTACAGGCGTCCCTCCAAGTCCCTGCTTTTTCTTCTTTGGGAGACACCGAGGCGTGGAATTGCTGGGCCATGTGGTTATTCTACGTCTAACTTTTTGAGGAGCCGCCAGAACCTTCCAAAGCGGCTGGGTCTTCTACATTCTCACTGGCAGTGTCCAAAGGCTCCCGTCGTTCCGCACCCTCGTCCTCCCTTACTTCTCTTTCTGGCGTGTTTATTTTCATTATCACGTGGACGGTTTCTGCTTTTCCTCCATGCCCTCTGCCCACTGTGGTCTTCTCACCTCAGACCTCAGCCTATACAGCTGACGCTATCGGGCACGTCACTGCACCTCACGTGTCCCCTGCTTGGGCATGTCACTGCACCTCACGTGTCCCCTGCTTGGGCATGTCACTGCACCTCACGTGTCCCCTGCTTGGGCATGTCACTGCACCTCACGTGTCCCCTGCTGTCCCCTTGGCTCCATCCCACCTCTAGAGGCCGCCCCTTCTCCTGGCAGCACTGTCTCCCTGTTGTCGTGGGCAGCTCCCCAAGGGGAAGAGATGGACTGGTCCCCGTTGTAGAGATGAAAGAAATGAGGCTCAGAGAGGGTCAGAGAAAGGGAACGCAGAGGGTTAGGAAAGAACACTCCAGGGACGAGCCCTCTGGGAAAGGCTTCGGGAGAGGGGTGGCATTTCCCTGGGCAGCTCCAATCTCTCCCATGAAGCCTGTGGCTGGTGAGACCAGTGGGGAAACTGAGGCCCAGGGGGCAAATAACAGCAGGACCTCCCAGCACAGGCGCTGCGGGCATGCGTGCTGAGCTCCAGCTTTCTGGAGGGTCGACGCCCGCTCAGAGATTAACCACTTCCATAACACATGACGTTGGGCAGTAGTGATAAACGACTGTGCAGGGGCGGGAAGGCTCCCCTGTGCTGAGCACCCACCCTTCTGAAGACAGAGCAGCGGGCTGCACCTGCTCACCTGAGGACTGAGTTCCTCCACCAGGTTCACCCACCCAGCAGCTGCTGGTCAGTAGTGCTGAGAGTGACCGACCGGCAATCTCCCAAAGACAGCTGGCTCTGGCCAAATTCTGTCACTCCTTCGAACCCAGGGAGTGTGGGGCAGCATCCTGTGGCCACCTTGTGGCTAGGCCGGGAGTTTTGACCACTTCGAGTCCTACCATAATGAGGGATGGACTCCATCCCCCCTCAGAAGCAGGGTACCACTCGGTTGCCAAGGCTTCCCACAGCCTGTGTTTCCATGGAAGGACAGAAATTGGAGCAGGCTGTTGCCTTGGAAACCCCATTGGCAGCAGTGACTCAGCTGGTCTGCATCACCTTCTGCCCTCCACACTTGCAGTCCTGCAGAGTTGGGACCTGATCAGGGAGGGCAGGTGGGGCGCTGATCAGCCGCCCCCCCCTGCACACCCACTGCTCACCCCAGGCTGATGAGGTGCACAGGGCTGGAGCCTGGCATGGGCACAGAGCCCAGCGCCTGCTGGAGAGCCCGGAGGTGTATTTTACCCATGTGTGACCCAGGCAGGGGTGTCAGCAGTCCCAGCTGGGCCCAGTCCCCAGGGCCCTCTCCCCACAGCCATGGCACCTGCAGAGCATACTCAACTGCCAACAGTCGGCGCTTTCACAGGCCCGCCTGTTGCTGTTCTGCAGATTAATTAGTTCAAAGATGGCTGGGTGATCCGGGCCTTTCAGCCTCCTCAGCCTCCCCAGCCTAGCCCAGCATGGTGCGGGGCCGGGGACTGGTTGCTTCTTTTCCCTTGTGCTATTATACCCTCCTGACGCCCTTGCTACCCCAGCCCCACCTGGCCAGCCCCTCGGGTCCTCACCACTCCAGCTCCCTGGTGCGCTTGGCCTGCCTACTTGGGCCCTGGTCCCCCCAGCTCTAGGACCGTGAGTTCTGACAGCCCTGCTGCTTCTCCGGGTTCCTGCAGTGCCCTCTCTTGTCCCTGAGGGAGCACTGGCTGCTGGGCCACAGGACTGAGTCTCCCACCAGCTGAGGGCATTATTGACCCCCAGGCCCCACCCCCTAGGCCAGAGCCTGGCACAGAAGCCTTTGGAGGCTAGAGAATGCAGGACCCAGTGCGGGCTGACTGCACACTCCGTTCTCTCTCCCACCCAAGCCTGGCTGGTTTGGGCTGCCACATTCTCTTCCTCTGCCTTTCGGGGCACCTCCATCCACAGGCTTCTGTGACGCTTGCCTCGTGCTGCCCCCTAGCGGTGCTCAGACTGACAGCCCTGATGGGTGGGTTCAGGACCTGCTCTACCCAATGATCCAAGCTGTCGGAGGGCAGGAACACATCTGGTTTATTTTTGTTGACAGGGCCAAAAACAGAAGCGATGCTTGGTAAATATTTAAACAGGTAACAAATTACTCAGAAATATGAGAATTGCATTCACTCTGCAGCTGGAAGAAGCTGCCACCAGCCCTGAGCCCACCCTGTTCCAGTGCTTATCACACAGTAGTTAAAACCCACCGCAGCCCAGAGAGGTGGGCGCTGTGACCCTCACTTGGACAGGTGGGAGACTAGGGAAAATGGAGATTCTTGCATGAGGCCAGGGAGGCCCCAGTCTGTGCTCTTAAGGAGTCACCTCGCCTCTGCTCTGCCCCATAACAAGGACAGCAGTAGTAGAAGTAGCCATAGCAGTAGTGACACATTTACCCTATTATTTAATCATATTACAAAATTTCATTTATTACCTATATTTACTATTAATATATGAAATATTATATATACATATATATGTGCATATATATATATATATATATATGAGCTTTTTTACGGTATACCAGGCCAACTTCTAAGTGCCTAAGCACTGATCTATTAACTTAATCTTCCAAACACTTTATGACTTTAGGCAGTGTCATTATCCCCATTTCACAAATGAGGACACTGAGGTAAAGAGAGGTTAAGTCACTTGCACAGGGTTACCTGGTTAGTAAGGGATGTGGCTGGGGTTCAAACCCTACAGTCTGGTGCCAGAATCTGCAAGCTTAAATATGCAAAAGAACTAGACCTTTGGCCAGTGACTTGGGCCCGGTGTCCCTGACCTGAGGGCACACCCTCCCACAGAGCACAACATCTGAGCAGGCTTTCTTGGCTGTCCTGAGGTCACACCAAAGAGGAAAGAAATTCCATTGATCTGCCAGTCCCTGCTAGCCTGTGTCACTTTAAGACAGTTGCTTGGTCGCTCTGTTCACGGATTTTTCCTTCAGGGTAATGGAGTGCAATGGAACCCTTCTGCAGCTGTCGTGACAGACTTTGGGGTGTTCATTAGCCACGAGTTTAGCATCTTTGCCCAGAAGGGTCAAGGGCACCCTGATCCCTCTCTCACCTCCCCCAGGTGAACGTTGCATTAAGGGAGGAAGACCCGCACCCCAGGGCCACTTTCTACAGCTGGTCCTGCGGGCCTCGAGGCCAGGGCCCTCCTGTCCTGTGGCTGGGCTGGGACGTGATGCATAATGAGCATCCCTTCCAATGCCTTTCTGTCTTTCCTGCCTAGGTGTGGAAAGGGGAAGCTGGAACATGGGGATGGCATCAACCTGAATGACATCGAGAAGGTCCTCCCCACCTGGCAGGTAGGTGCAAGGGCCGCGTCTACCAGCTTGCCCGCCTCGTCCTGATGGCTGCGAGGGGGGGCCTACGCCCGCCACTCCTGCTGGGCCTGCTTCAGCAAGGGGTGAACTGTGTGCCCAGCAGTGGCCCGTGGGCAGGGGCAGGTGCTCGCCAGGGACCACCGTGTCCTGCTGTGACAGTGTATGTGGCAGGCTGCTCTTGGTGATGCCATGGGCAGCCTGCTGCGCAGCAGGCTTGATGTCCCCTAGATGGAATAGGCCATGTGCTGGCGACTCAGCCAACCTGGAAGTTTTTACTCCTTGACTTGAATCCGCTGTGGCTGGGCACCCTGTGGTGTGTTCAGGTGCACTGCTGCGTGTCAGTGTAGTTGGGCTCTCCTGAGGCTTCCGAGGGGTGGAGTTGTCCCTCCAGGCTCCAGCTGTCTGCTGGACTTGCTCATTTTGTCATGGATTGGGCTCCTGTCCCAGAATGAGACAAAGGGGATTGGCTTGGCAGAGGTGCCCAGAAGCCAGGGCTCCCGCTACCTCTCCTGCTGGACTTTGGGCAGAATTAGCAGGGTCTGACTCCTCCCAGGATGGGGCGGGGCCTGCTGCCCCAGGTAGAGTAGTAGACCCTCTGAAGGGCCTGAGCCTGCCACTCCTGGTGACCCGCCTCCAACCTCCAAAGTGTCATCACCCTGTGCTGCTCGCTTCTGAACTTCAGTGCTGTCCTGTCTGTGCCCATTTGTCTCTTCTTGGGCCCTGTCCCATTTCATGTCTCTGCTCATGCCTGGGCCCTACAGTGAGAGAGGCATAGAGTCTACCGTTGAGGCCAGTACTTCAGTCATGATGTGCCTTGGTATGGGTTTTACTCTATTTATTCCCTCTTTGGGGTTTATTGAGGTTGTTTTTCTTTTTGTTTGCTTATTTTTGTAGCAGGGATTGAACTCAGGGGCACTCAACCATAAAGCCACATCCCCAGTCCTATTTTGTATTTTATTTAGAGACCGGGTCTCACTGAGTTGCTTAGCGCCTCACTTTTGCTGAGGCTGGCTTTGAACTCGCAATCCTCCTGCCTCAGCCTCTCAAGCCACTGAGCTACTGAGATTTTTTTTTAAGACATGAAGGCTTACAGTTTTGTTGAATTTGGAAGTTCTTCATCCATTACTGCTCCTCCCTCCCCAACCTGGGGCTCCAACGGTATGTCTGCCTTGCTTCTTCATGTTACCAAAGCTTGGATTATTTCTCGTATTTTAATTTTGGATAGTTTCTATGACTACGTCTTCGAGATCACTTGTCTTTTCTTTTAGTGTCCAATCTCCTGTTAATCCCATTCGGTGTGCTCTTCATTTTAGGTACTGCGTTTTTCATCTCTAGAAGTTTAACATAGGTCTTTTCTTACCACTTCCACTTCTCGTGGTTTGTCCTCTCTTTGTGAGCACTTGGGACCCATTTTCTATTAGCTGCTCTAATGTCCTTAATTCTGTCATCCCTGTCATTTCAACCTGTTTCTATGAATTTGGATTTTTTCCTCCTGGTTAGGAATCATAATTTTCTTTGAATGTCTGATATTTTTATATATTGCCAGATATTAGGAACTTAACACTGTTGGGTGCTAAGTTGGGGAGTTTTGTGGGTTGGGTTGGATGGTTGGAGCTTTATTCTAAAACAATTAAGTTACTTCAATACAGTCTGATCAGGCTGGGGTTGTGGCTCAGTGGTAGAGCGCTTGCCTAGCACACGTGAGGCACTGGGTTTGATCCTCAGCACCACATAAAAATAAATAAATAAAATAAAGGTATTGTGTCCATCTGCAACTTTAAAAAAAAATAGTCTGATCCTCTTGTGACTTACTTTTATACTGGTCAGGGAAGAAAGATTAGTTTAGGGCCAAGTTTGCTATGCTGCTGGGTCAAAGTACCCTTCTGAGATTGCTGCCCGATGCCCTGTGGTTTACAGGGTGTTTTCACCCCGACTGGTAAACACAAACTATTCCCAACCCTGTGTGGTTCCATTTCTTTCTTTGGAGTTTTTCTCAGCCTTGGAAGCCTCCACATGCACAAATTAATACTCAGCCAAAGACTCGAGGGCCTGCATCTTTCTGGATCTCTCCCTCTGTATTCTACCTTGGAAATTCCAGTTGCCTTGGACTCCCTGGAGTTTTGAACACTGTCTTCTTGACACCGTGAAACCCCGGCTCTGAGACTCCTCTCCCTGCATAGCAGATTATAGATCTGAGCAGTGGACTGAGTCACAGAGAATGGTCACCTCATTACAAAGGAAGTGTGGTGACTTCATGGTGGAGAGACCTGGAGGGCTCCACCTTTCCTGGTGGTCAAGGTCAACACTATTAGTAGTGGGATAGGTGGGCGCATGTGCCCCTGAGGCACTGCACTGAGAAGACCCAACATCACTTCTGAGCCTTTTCCTCCAGGAAAGCACAGCCTGGGTGTGGTCCTGAGGAAATAGGCACAAGGACCTTCCTCTAAGATGCCTGGACGTGAAAGGTGGGACAAGGCCAAGGAAGTCTTCCAGACTGTGGGAGGCTGGAGAGGCCAGTGACTAAATGTATCGTGTGCCCCTGGCCAAAGTCCTGGACAGAGGGTGAGGATGAGCCTGGGTTAGGACAGAGGATGTGAGTGGGGTCTGTGGGCAGGACTGTGGTTTCCCTCGCAGGGCAGTTTCCTGACACGGGTTGTGTGATGATCGTGTAGGCAAGTGTCCTTGTTCTTGAGAAATACATGCGAGAATCTTTGAAGGATCTGGGCCTCATTTCTGGAGTTATCCTCAGATGGTTTAGAAAAAGTTCATGGCGTAGTGTGCAGATTCATGGAGGGAGAGAAGAACAAGCCTGGTGAAGTATTAACAGGGAATCTGAGGGAGTTCTTTATATTTTCTTGAAATTTCTTGCAACTTTTCTATGCATTTGTGGGGGTGGGGGGACAATAGGCCTTGACCATGGTGTGTGAATCAAGGACAATGTCAGCACAGAGTCTAGATTAATCGTCACTGCTAACATGAAGCAGCTGTGGCTCTAAGGGTGACAGGGTCAAGTACTCCAAGTGACTCCAGCCCTAAATGCCTGCAGCACTTTTATTGATAGAAAACATAAATTTGAAAGAGCAGGTCTAGGTGAGGAAGCAGGTGCCCTCTGCCCCAGGTGAGGTGTGTAGGTGGCCTCTGAGCCAGAGGCCTGGGAGCATCAGGGCCAGAAGAGAAACGGGTCTGACCACTTGCTCCTGTTTGTGAGTATCTCCTACTCCTCCAGGAAGCAGGCTAGAGGGCGGAAAGGAAAGAAGAGCTGACCACTGGCCAAGCGAGAGGCAGCGGGGTGCAGGCCACATGCTAAGCCCTTTACCCAATGTGGACCCCATGAAACATGGCCACCACTGACCAGCCAAGGAGTCTTGGGCTCATTCCTTGCCCTTATTCTGCCTCAATTTCCTCCTGTATAAGATGATTTGATAACCTTTCTACTTCATCAGTGGTTGGGAAGGCCAAGAACAAGAATTCACATGAGGCCCTGCATCAGTGTGCGCACATAGTGGGCGCCTGCTGTTGTTATTCTCAGAACTCACGCTGTGAAGCAGGCCCCACCCTCTGAGGGGGGTCTAGGCTCTGGGGTCCCCTTTGTTAGGGGAGGAGGGAGCATTCTCACCCCCACTCCCTACCCCGTGGGTGTTTCTGTGTGAAGAGGGGCATTTCTGTCAGGGGCAAGCTGGATAATGAAACTTGGTTCTTGGGCTGTGCCCACAGCTGCCACCACACAGCTACCAAGGGCACATGTGACTCTTCCTGTGTGACATCCAAGGCAGCTCAGAGAAGTTGGACCAGGGTCCAGGGAATCTGACTCTGGATGTCTGCCATAGTCATGCGGCATGGCCTCTCCAGGGGGCCTTGGTTTACTCCTCCATAAGATGCTGCTGGACTGGATCAGAGTCTGGAGGCTGCATGGCCCTGCTGCCCCTGAGGAGGGGGCCAGTCTGGAGGGCCCTGGCTCACAAAAGGCAGGAGTCCACGTGGGGTTTCCTTGCAGAGATGATTCCACTACAAGTAAATTTTGAAAATCATCAGCGCCAGGTCTCTCTGAGGCTTTGTATTCCAGAGGTTTTTTCCTCATCCAAGCAGCAGTAGATCCGCAAGCACCCTCGGCCCTCCAGGGCCCACGCATGAAGCTCGCTCTCGAGGCTCCTGGGAGAGGAGGTCATTGTCCTCGTCTCCATCTTCGGTCTGGAGCATGGAAGGGCTTCGACATTCACACAGGCACACATGGACACACGTACACACCCACACACCACATACAGGCATACGGTAGACACATACCACACACTACATGTACACACGCGTGTATACCACATACATCATCATCACATGCGCACACACACACACATACACACACACCCCATGCATTTTCATGAAAATCTCAGAAAATCATCAGCAGACAGGTTTCTACAGCTGTGCGACTGGGCTGTGGCCACCAGAACTTCCTGAGAAGATTTGAAGCACGTGGCTGTCTGGGTCTCACCTGGGACCCCTGCATTCACTAGCCATTTATTGCTGCATAAAAAATGGCTCAAAACTGGGTTGCTGTATTATTTTGGAAGCAGCTTAGCTGGTGGTCCTGGGCCAGGGTCCCTTGTGAGGCTACAGTCCAGCTGATGGCCTAAGTAAGTGGTGGCTGTGTCCCGTGGCTGAGGCCTGGAAGCCTGTTTCTTGCCACAAGGGCCTCACAGCAGGCAGGGCAGCTGCTTCCCCCAGAGCAAGGGATGAGAGAGAAGGGTGAGGGAGTGAGTGTCCACCTCAGACGGGCAAGGCCTCTTTCCAGAAGGGGCATGCGCCATGCACAGGCTTGGTGTGACGTGCCAGGTCTACCCTGAGGCTTGCACACCTGGAAGCTGGGATGGCTGGGGCCATCCTAGAGGCTGGTGGCCACACCCACTGAATCACACCCAGGAGTCTGTATCTTTAAAGCATGATGGGAAATTCCAGCTAGCAGCAGAGGTTGCAAACCTCAAGTTCCAGCTGATCCTGCTCACGGCTGGACCACTCCTTGGCATTTCCATTTCATGTGGGCCCATTGGGATGAAGGTAACAGATCTCTCCATCCCAAAGCAGCTCTCTGGGCAAACATTTCAGATTCTAGAACAGCACGTTGGGATGGTCTTTCTTTGTGTCCCCCCAGCCCTTCTGTGGGAGTCTCGGGCCTGTACAGAGAGGAGCAAGCTTCCTGGAGTCTCTCCCAGACAGAAGTCAGGGTTCGAGGCGTAGAGATGAGCCCACCGGCTCCCCTCGCCTTCCACCTGGAGAGGAAAGAGGAGAACGGAGCGGTTTGCCCTGAGATCATTGCCCACCTGCCCTCCACCTCTCCCCTCAGAAGAGAGCCCCTGAAGTCTGTCCTTCAGCTCTGCCCATCCCAGTTCTGTCCCCAACTTCTCACCCCGTGGAGTTGCAGACCCCATCTCTGTCCCTGTTCAAGCTCCTCAGCAGACAGGAGCCTTTGAGACTCAACCAACGGCACCTGCCTGGCTCTGCCTGGGCTCCCCCATCTGCACCTGCAGTGCAGTGGGGCCCCTGTCCCCCACAGGGCTCCTTCTTTCATCCTTCTTTGCTTTCTCAAAGCCAGTTCCCTCTGCTCGGTGGACCCCTTGTCCTGGCTCAGGCCACGCTGGTAGAGTTTGAGGGTCCATCTGCTGAGTTCCCCAGACTCCCCGATCCCACCCTGTGTTATGGCTCCTGGCATGTCACAGCTGTTCGTTTGTGAGGCTCCCTGGGGGAAGGTCCCTTGTCAGCCTACCTGAGGGCAGAGCCACGTCTCACTCATCTTTGCGACCCCCCGCACAGGCCTTCTTGAATGAATATTGTTCAGAGTATCCTCCCAGATGCTCCTTCGAAGCTGTCTGCTGTATGCAGTAGAGAGAAGGGTCTCATCCCTTGCCTTTGGGCCCATCCCTCTGCCTGCAGGTTTCTCCTCCTGTTTTCCAGCATAGCTTTAACATCGACCTTGGTTATGTAGCACCTGGTTCTGCACAGGTGATTTCTGTGACACTTCTTCTTTGACAAGATTTTCCCATTGTCTCCTGTGTTAGGATGCTATAGACCAGGATGTTAAACAAATGTCCAAATCTCACTGGCTTTATGCAAAGGCTTTTATTTCTGGTTCCTGAAAGTCTGAAGAAGGTCTCACCGTTCTTCAGCGCCCTTCCTTGGAGGCTCAAGGGTTCAGCTGGATTTCATCTGTGTCCGGTCACTCAACCCAGGGCATACAGGGGACCTGGCAGGAGCAGAGTGAGCTAGAGGGTAATGCTTGGGGTCTTAAATGCTCAGGCCCAGAAGTGTCACTTTCAGCCATAGCCTGTTGGACAGTTAGTCATGGGACCTTACCCAGCTGCAGAGGGCTGCAGGGGTGGGAGTCACACGGCTGTCCAGGGGCAGCTGATGCCTCTGCAGCATCATCCTCTTTCCTCCACATGCTCACTTAGTGAATCTTTGAAGGCTTGCTCACGCCTCATAGAGAGAGTCACATAAGACAGAGTCCCTGTGAGGGCACGGTCCAGCGGAGGACATGAGACCTGGACACAGATGACCCTGCTGCACAGCTGAGGCCATCAGATCCTGAGCAGAGGCTGCGCAGGGTGAAGTCTAGGTCCTCTTCCTGCATGCCCTGCCCTCCTCCCCCACACAGCTGCCATCACTAAAGCCTGGGACCAGAGCCCAGAGCAGGGGCCCCAGCGGTCCCCAGGCGTAATGCCTGTGGTAGGTCTCCTGGGAGCTCTGCATTCTCTCTCCCTGGGAGTCACATGTGGGGCTCCTAGGAGGGGTGTGTGGTCACAGGAAGTGGTGCCTTGGCTGGGGGTCAGATGCCGACATCTGGGTACCTGGCCATGCCCCCCCTTTTGGCTAAAGCAGAGGGCCTTATCCCTGGGTCAGCATCTGGCTCTTTCCACAGTGAGTGATGAATTCCAGGGCGAGCATCTCCTCAGGGACTCACATTGCTGGAGCTGCTGGGCTCCTGCCCTCAGAGCTTCCCCGGGACCTGGGGCAGCAAGACAGATAAGTGTCCGTGTCCAGGGATCACACCTGAACCACTGTCAGCTGTGGCTGCTGGAAATGGCTCCCCGCCCATGAGAGGCATCTAGTTCCTTAGTAGGGTTGGTGGTATAATAGTGGTGGGTAGTAGGGTCTGGTGGTATAGTAGTGGTGGTTATAGGGTCTGGTGGTATAGTAGTGGTGGTTATAGGGTCTGGTGGTATAATAGTGGTGACACGATAGTCCCAGAGTCTGCCTCCCTGTGCTGGCGGGTGGAGGGGGAGAAGGGGTGAGCTGAGATGGATGAAAGCCAGAGGTGGACTGTCCAGTGCCACTTGGCCCACCTGGCCCACTTGGCAGCCGCAGGTGAGTTGAGGTTGGTATTGCTCCCCGAGAACCCTCAACAGGGGAGAGCAGCAGGAGAAGATGTGGACTCGGGGTTCAGTCGTGGTTTCAGTTAGTGAGACTGAAAGGCAGGGCAGAAGGTGAGACCTGCACAATTGGGCTGAGACGGGGGTCCTGGGGGAACCCTGCATGCATACCTGCCGTCCATGGTGCAGGTCCCATGGCGTTTTGGGTATAACCATTGTGAACTGCATTTGAGCGGGGGCCCGCCAGGTTGGCAATGATGGCGCACTCCAGCCCCACCATTTGTAACCCAGCTAGCTCCCCAGAGCGTGGCCGAGGCCAAGGTGTACCAGGGCAGATCGCTGCATGGCGGCTGGCTCCCACTAGAGGGCACCAACGCACCACCGCAGGCTCCACAGTCTAGCGTTCATGGAGAGAAGGCCCCTGGTCCCCAGCAGCCAAAGGTGTCCTTACCCACCTGCAGTCCTATCAGTGCCCAGTGTGCAGATTGTCCCCCCAAATGACCCCCATGCAACGCTCGGGCCTTCTCTTGCCACAAGGAAGAGAATGAGGAGGTGAGGAGAGAGCACACGCAGGTTCCCGTGCTTCCCGTCATTTGGAGGCCTGAGTCCTCAGAGCCCCTCTCCCTCCCAGGACCCCTGGGAACAGCTGCATGGACCAGGGGGCTGCCTTCCCATGAAGTGGGAGTGCAGGTCACATTGCCCACTCCCCACAGCTGCCCCTGAGCCTGCAGAGTAGACAACTGGTGTGGGACTTGGGGGGTTGAAGTGTTGGAAGGACAGGGCCTGGCAGGCCATGCTGAGAGGGAGAGAGGGAACTCCCTAACCCCAGCCAAGGCCAACTGAATGGAGGCTGAATCGATCCTGTTTGCCCTGGCGCATCCCGTGCCTCACCTCTGGGGCAGGTGGTCCTTAGGAGCCCCTGCCTGGCTTCTCCTGGGAGGTGTGGTGACTAGAGGAGCAGTTTCCCCCAGGCCCCGTGAACTCCACCTTGCCTCGCGCCCCCTCAGCTTCCTTAGCATGACTTCACTAGAAAGCCGTCCAGCAGGCTTGTCATTCCTTAGCTCCCTAGACAGTCCCAGAGTACCCTAAGATTTTCTCAGGGTCATAGGGCACACAGGGCCTCCAGGCCCTGCAGAAACGCCACCCCCTTGTTCCAAAACTGCCCTGGGTGCTTCTGTGTCTTGTACAGAACCCCAGTTGAAAGAAAGTGTCGGATCATCCAGTACCTTTCCTCAGGCTACCCATCAGGACTTATTTTGGTCATTTTCTTAGAATTCTCTTCAGGCAACCTTACGCCTGCTCTGCTTTGTCCGACAGTAGGAACGACACAGCCCAGCTCGCCTCTGGTTTTGCCTTTCTGTTAGGAAATTTTGAAGCTCAGTTCTGTGTCTGTCAGCCATTAATTATTAGTTCACTGACGGGGTAAGGCCCGTTCTCTGACCTCAGGCTACTGAGCTAGTTTAGGAGAACAATATCTGCTTTGTGAAGTGGGCCTGGCATACCCACCAAACGAGCGTAACTCTGTCTGGATAGACTGCTGGCCTGGTGGACGTGTCCGAGGCGCTCCCTACGGAGGCGCCCAGAAGAAAGTGAAGTGGCTTTCTGACCTCATGAGAGTGAGTTCACATCTTCACACAGGCCCCAGAGAAAGGAGAGGAGGCAGTGAAGCGAGGGATCAGAGGCCACTTGGCCTTCCCCTGTTGGCCTCAAAGACAGTGAACATTCTATACACACAGACTGTTAAGACACCTGAGGGACAAATGGGCTTTCAAAATGAAATTGATTCCCCCCACCCCTCCAGGCTCTGGAGTGGAAACGATGGCAGATGCAAGAGCTGCCCCGTTCCTCCTGCAGGTGGCGCTGCTGCCGTGTCATGTTGGGGATGCTGGCCCTGCCGCCCCACGCAGGATTGACACTGCAAGTAGAGCAGCCCTAACCAGGTTCCCAGCCCTCCAGATGGGAAGCAGTGACTTTATAGTTCCCTAGAGCTGTGTCAGCTCTCTTGCCAAGTATTCTGGAAACTTCCAGGATATGCTAACTCACAGGCATAAGGATTAAAACATCCCCCCAAAGCCCAGGGACAGCCATGTCAACACAGCCCCGTCTTGCACCCCAGGCCCCAAGCTCCTCCAGGTCCTGTTTGCAGTCACCTCATGACCCCATGGAGGGGTGGTCTGATGTCATTCATTCAGTCCGCCAGTACTGATCGGGGGTACCTTTGATGGACTGAGTTGAAACGCGGGTCCCCTAGGCAGACAAGGGGCCTCTCCTAATGTCCCAAGTGAGAATCCAGCAATGACTATAACATAATGACACTCACGCTTGCCAGTGTTCACTGAGGGCTTTCTGGGTCCCAGGAACCACAGAGGTACTTGCTTTTTCTTATCTCACTTCCTCTCACTGTGTCCTGTGCACTGCATACAACATGTCATTGATCTCATTTTACAGACATGATGTCTTTGGTCAGATGTCACTTCTCAGGAAGCCACGTGAACACTCCATCCAGTCCCCACAGGCCCCGTCCCCTCTTCGCCTTGTTCTTCCCCACGGTGACTGACCGACACACATGCGATCTCTATTTTGTGTCCCTCTTCTCCTGCTAGAATGTAAGTCTCACACAGGCACCTCCAGGGACTCGTGAAGTACTGGTTGAACGGCTGAATGAGCCCTGACCTGCCCCTGTCAGAGGGTCTGTCACCAGCACCCTGGTCCAGAAGACATGCCTCCGTTGCAGAGGACATGCTAGAGCCCTGCTGAGCCCCACAGCTGCCTGCGCACTGTCCACATTCTCACATCGCAAAGCCTTCATCTGGTTGCCACGTTACAAACTAGAGAACTGAGATCAATTACCTTGTCCCAAACATACAGTGTAGGAATGGGGGCACCAAGATTGGAATTCGGGTAGTCTGACTGCTCTTTATAAGCAGTGAAAATGAGGAGGAAGAGGTACTGGAAAACTATTTTCTAATTCCAAGTAATGCCAATCACTTCTACGGAAGTTAGGGGGAATGTCATTTCCTTAATAAGTATGAGCATGAAAATGCATAGCTTGTCTTTTCTACTTCTAAAGGCAATAAAGATGGAAAAGGGAAGTAGAGAGAAAAGCCCCTACTGACAACTTTGAAAGGGGAAGGAATATGATTTTTATTTTTTTTAATCAGACAGGTTTGCAATGATGTGCCCCACCCTACTGACCCAAGGCCTCACATGAGCCATCAAAGGGTACCGCTTACCTAGAAGACCTCTCTGCCTCTCTCACTACCCCTCCCACGAGTGCTTCCTCCTTGGGACAAAAATAGGCAGCCATACAATAAAGGAGACCAGAAGTTCTTCAATCCAGGGTTTCCTGTCTGAGGCCTCCAGGTAGCAGGGCCCATTGGGAATGGGCAACGTGCTCCTCCAGACAAACCTATTGTTATTTTTGTTGCTTGTCTTTTTTATAGAAATGATTATTTGGGGGGAGTGTGAAGACTTTTGTTGGTGACAACCAGGAAGGTCTCTTGGGAAGAGACAACTGACTGAGTCTGGACAGGTTCCCACGCAGGTCTTCCCCTCCCACCTCCATGAGGGGCGGGATGCCAGGATCAGAGGTCAGAACTGCTTTCTGGGTTGGCTCCTAGGGATCCAGGAAAGTCAGCCTCCCTTATAGGACAGCCTCGACGATCCAGAACATGGCTGAAGTCTTAGGGATTGGCAAACTGGGCTTCACACACCAAGTCCAACCTTGCAGCAGTTTTTGCAAATAAAGTTTTATTGACACACATTTGCCCACTGGCGGCACTGCATTTGCACTGCCGTGGCAAAGCTGAGTAGCTGCATCATGGACCCTGTCTCCTGGAAAGCCTAAAATATCTACTTCTGGCCCTTTACAGAAAAGGGTTGCCAAACACTGATCTAGAATATAAACAGACAAAAGCCCTGTGAGTTCAAACAAGTGGCAAAAATCCTGAAGTTAATTCAAAGTAGTTGTCCAAGAGTCCTTCAGCCCAACACATGTAATTCATCCAGAACAATTCTCTTTGGGCTTTCATTTCTTCGACTACAAAGTGGGGATCACTTAACTGTTTGAATTATACTACAAAGCTGTGCTAAGGGTCAAGGTACAAGCCAGAGCGTAAAGTGATGGTTATGTGGGAGCTAAAAACACATTACAGATGCAAAAAGCCTCATTAAGTGGTACCGTTACAGTAGGAAGCCAGCACAGAACGGTGAGCAGGATAGTTGAGGAACCTCCACTAGGTCCCTTCCATGGGCAGAGACCTGTGGCTTGGTCTTCCAGGAAGATGTGTATCTGCCACCCACTTGAAACTGAGAGTCTGTCTCTGGGCCCTCCTTCCCCTCACCATTCCTCTTTCCTGGTGTGTCCATCCCTCTCCCTTCCCCGAATCTCCCCCTTTCATGGCTCCTTTGTGAAGCCCTCCTGGAGAAATCAGACCACATCTGCCCCAAGAGGTTTCTTGGACCTTTGGGGACTTGATTCTAGGCCAGTTTTGAGATTGTCTGGTTTTTCATGTGTTTGTGCTCCCTGGGAGAAGTAGATGGCCAGGAGGTGGAACTCCAGAGAGCAGAGAAGGACAAGACCTTAAGGACTGAGGAAATCCGTGGGCAAAGGTGCAGAAGGGAAAGAAGCTGCTGAGAATGGGGGTTGGGGTCCAGGAGCCCTCGAGAGACAGTTCCATAGACATGGGAGCAGTTGGTAGAAACCCTTGAGGCCTTGGGACCTCAGCAGATAGGAACCCAGCTGGACGTTGTTAAGCAGGGACACATACAATGGAAGGAAGATTTGGGAAACCAAAGGCTGAGGTCTACCCAGTGCCCCTCCTGGCCACCAAAGGGAATTCCTAGGGTTGTACTCGTCTCCCCACAGTAGCTAGAGAAAAAGTTTTATTACTTTGTTAGAGACAGATCAGTACTTTCTCTAATGGAGAGGTGACCTGGTCCATGCCCTGCTTTGGGCTAGACCATACCCAGAATCCCTTGCTGAGTGTCAGAGGGCCCCATTAGTTATAGGGGCACAGCCTTGTGTTCAGCATGGGACAGAGAACACTTGGGGGACAGCAGACCCAAGGAGGCCAGATGGAGGACTGCTTCCTTCAAGCCCTCAGGCCTTGGCTGGGCCAAGGACATCACACAGAAATACCCTCCAGCCCTGCAGGGGTAACGTGCCCAGCTTGGGAAGAGGTGCCAGCAGAGGTGCCAGGTACACAGCGCTGTGAACAGACCCCAAACTGGCCCATGCAGCCCTGTCCATGATGCTCAGAGGTGGACCACTTCCTGCCCACCTCTGCAGCCCAAGGTGAGCAGGGTCATCACCTACGGCCTCACTGCCCCTGCCCTGCAGCAGTTTCAAGGGGCTGTCCTCATCCACCACTTTGGTGGTGCCACTGATGACCTGGGCCAGTCCTGGTTAACAAGGTCCAGCACCTGCCCGCTGTGCTGTGCCAGCAGACGGAGCCGCCACGGCTGGGGGAAGAGGAAGGTGTTGCTGAGGGTGTGAAGCGGTCACTATTCCTTTATTAGCCAGTGGGCTGTTTCTGGTCGCGTTCCCCTTCCTGGCAGCAGTGCGATTGGGGGCGGAGAAGCCCGGTTATTTTCGTTCACCCCGGCTTCTGTCACTGGGAGTGGTGGTGGGGGCGGACAGGGCTACGTGCTCTCCTGCAGGCATTTGTGAATGGGCCCCGGCTCCCAGGCCGGCTGCCGGCAGGCGGCCCCCCCAGAACGCACCACTCTCGCTGGTTGGACGACGTTTCTTCTCGATTGCAGAGGCTGGGCTGGAGGAAGCTTTCCTCTGGCCCAAGAACAATACCAGGGTCAGCCCAGGGACCTCCCTCCTACACCCTCTTCCTTCCATTGTGAGGCGCCACACAATCCCAGGCCTCACAGCCCTGCACAACCAAAGGGGGGCTGGGGGTGTCAGGCCCAGGAGAGATTAGCAACTGCGAGACACCTCCAGTCGCCTGCCTCCATTTCTCAGGTTGGCTCGGGGCTCAGGGACCAACCAGACCAAGCCGGAGTGAACGGTGACTGGGTCCCTGTGCTTTGCAAGGGGCTGCCAGCAGGGTGAGGCCCCCGGCTGGAGGGTGCCACACTCTCCCTGAACCTCAGTGAATAATAGCAAACCAAGGCTGGGAAAGACCTAGAACCTCTGCCCACTGCCCCATTACAAAGACGAGGAAACAGACCTGAAAAGGGAAAAATGATTTCCTCACTTTGTATTGCTCTGCTAGGGCCTGCAGAAAACCCCGGACTTTTCCTCCGCCCCAGTGCCGACTGGTCTTCCCGGCCTCTCTCCTCTGACTCCCCAGCCTATCTGTGGTCTAGTCTTGGTGATAACTATGGGTCCTTGGTCCATCAGCACCGGTCCCCTGCCTGTATGTCCCTCCCACTTCATCTGCCTGTCTGCCATGTGCCTGTTCTTCAAAATCTGCTTGAAGGGCACCTCCTCTGGGAAGCCCTCCCTGATAGTGCACTTCCCTGTGCCCTGCAGTCTGCTGGCTCACCTGGATTCCTCCAGTACTTATTGTATACCTGGAGCAGGGCTGCCCCTCCAACGTCATCAGCATGTACCCCTACATGTGTCCCTCCCTGTGACACATACAGATCCTGGAAGCTGAAAATATACCTTATTCATCTCTGCAACAGGTTCCCAAAGTGTGGTCCCCAGCAGTGTCAGCTAACAGCGACGGAACCTTCCAGAAATGCAGATCCCTGGGTCCCACTTTAGTAGGGACCGCGGGTGGCCCAGGGATCTGCATTTTAACAACACCCATCCACCCCCCACTGACTCTGAGAGGTGCTGCAGTTGGAATTTTTTAGTGTCAGGGATGGAGCCCAGGGCCTCATACACACCAGGCAAGAGCTCAGTCACTGAGCTACACCTGCAGCCTCATCTGCGGTACGAGAACCTCTGCTTTAGGATCTACTTGCAGGCAATTGGCTTTTAATAACTTGTTGATAACTCAGTGAGTCACGGACATCACCTTACCCCATCCCCTTCTGTTGAGGCAGAGATGGGATGTTTGCTGAGGCGGGATGTGTGTTGTTTGTTTGCGTTGCTGGGTGTGTTGTTTGTTTGCGTTGCTCAGCCGCTGAGCACATCCCCAGCCCACTTGGCTGGATGATTTTTACCATCGCTTCGCTCAGGTGAAGGACAAAGAATTTTGTTCTTTTTGACAACCAGAACAAGGGTTTGCAAAGGGTTGGGGGATGCAGGGAATGACACAGTCCCCCAGAGTCCTGTCATTGGCTATGCCCCAAATGACCTCTGGGTCCCAAAGCCCTGGGTGGACCACTGCCAATTAGAGTTCCTGGGAGGCTCATTACCTGTACGCCAGTCAAGGCGGAACACCTCAGCCACCCCTCTCCCAGTGGTCACGGCAGCCCCTGGTGGAGCTGTGGGCAACCTCAGCCTCTCAATGAAGAGAGTGCTGGGCTGAGCATTCTGGAGCTTCACGTCCTGAAGTGGCTGATGGTCACCTGTCAGCAGTGACCCTGAAGCACACTAGGTAGCAAGCAGCTGGCCAGGGAATAAAACTGTGGACCCGACCTCTGATCACACAGAGATGACTGCAAGTTGATATTTAGGAGCCAGGCCTAATAACAGCAGTGCAATTGTAGGCCTGGCTCCTCATGTGGAGATGCAGGGTGGTCATGTCCAGAAAACAATTTAGGCCTTTCCCTCTGAGGTTCAGCGGTCTGGCTTTTTGAGCAGTGGGCCCAAGGGCAGGCACCATCTCCTGGCCCCAAGCATAAGGCTTCCCACTGTGAACATGAACGTGGGCTCTGCCATCCTTCAAGGGCCAAACTTGGACACTCCTTGCCTACTCATAGGGAGCTTCCAGTTGAAAGATCTCTCTGGTACCAAAGCATCATTTGTATTCTTGTGCTCTTTGAAGACATTTTTCCTTTGGGTCCCCAACCCCAAAGGGCTTAGGAATCGTTCTGCCTGGTGTATGCAGCTCACTCCTCCCCACAAACCTCCAGGCATGCATTCATTACTGATGGCAGCTCTAAGGTCTCCAGCTGCTGGTCACCTAGAGACTGTCTCCTTTGGTTCCCAGAGGTCTGCCCGTGTGGCAGCGTCACCCTCTGCTGAGATAAAGGGTCGCCAACTCTGAGGTTCAGGGCTCAGACTCCTGGTGCTCCCCGGGCCTCTGTGGTTCCATGATACCAATTACCACAATATGGCGGCTATGCTAGGTGGCCACTGGGGTATGGATGTGTGGTGCTGAGGTGTCAGGAGGGCTGAAGTGACTGTAGCTCTGTGACATGGCTGAGCACGTTTAGCCACTTCTACCTCGGATGGCATGTGTCTCTGCTGAAAGCACAGTCATCTCCAATTCCTTGGTAGTGTGGGTGCTGTTGATTCAGATGGGATTCAGAGGGAAAGCTGGACTCGGGAGACCTCTGGCCTCCACGAGGAGATGAGCCCAAAGATTTAGATCCATCTACCTGGGTTTTCCTCATGGCTCATGCTTGTAGTTTGCAAAAGTTAAATAATTCTAAAGGGTCTATAACAGAAGATGGCAGCTCTCTGCTCCCACTTCCCCATTCCATTCCTCGATGTAACTACTTTTAGTTTATTTCATTGTTTTTTTCGGGGGGGACAAGCATATTTCTAAAGTGGATTTCTAATATCTACTGTCATGTTCTCATACTGCTCTTTTGACGTTCATCAATTTTAATAAGATACGCTGATTTCTTTATTGCAGTACATAAGAACATTGCCTTGACACCCCTGTCCTCTGTATAGTTGCAGACATGTGTCACTCATGACTGGCTCATGTGCTGAGGACCTTGTTATTAGGCCATTTCATTGTTGTACGAGTGTGAACCCAGATGGCATAGCCTACTACACACCTGGCCTGTGGAGTAACACCTCAGTGCAGGTGATGAGACAGGGTGCAATGGGTCACTGTGCAGTAAGTGCCCATATATCACATTTTAGTTAAACCTTTAGATTCATTATTGAATCCTAATTTCCTTTTCTTTTTATTTTGAAAAAAAAAAAAAAAAAAAAAAGACTTAGCAGGAAATTACAAACATAACACAAGAATTCTCGTGTTTCCTTTTGCCCAGATTCCCCAAGTGGAACTTTTGGACGGGGAGTAGGGGAAAACAGGGATTGAACCAAGGGCACTCTATCACTGAGCTATACTCCAGCCCCTTTTATTTTTTACTTTGATCCAGGGTCTTTCTAAGTTACCAAGGGCCAGCATAGAACTTGCGGTCCTCCTACCTCAGCTGCTGTTATGGTTTGGATGTGAGGTGTCCCCCAAAAGCTCAAGTGTGAGACCATGCCTGAAGGTTCAGAGGAGAACTGATTGGGCTATAGCCTTAACCCAGGCTGAGAATTGATCCCTGATGGGACTAACTGAGTGGTAACTGGAGGCAGGTGTGGGTGTGGCTGGAGGAAGTGGCTCATTGGGCACAGGGATATGTATCTGGAGAGTGGACTCTGCTTTCTGATTTGTGAGTCTCCTCCCTCTGCCACACTCTTCTGCCATGATGTTCTGCCTCACCTGGAACCCTAAGGAATGGAGCTGGTCTTCTGTGGACTAAGACCTCTGACACCGTGAGCCCCCAAATAAACTTCCTCCTAAAATTTTTCTGGTGAGATCTTTTAGTCACAGCAGTGGAAAAACTGACTAAAACAGCCTCCTCGATGGCTGGGATTATCGTGTGAGCCACTGTGCGCAGCCATTGTTAACGTTCAACAAACTTGTTGTATCATTCTGTCTAATTGTATCAATTTTTTTCATACTGTCTTGAAGAATAAGTTGCAGATATGGTGAAACTTTACCCTTACATAAATGTATTTTCCTAAAAACGGAGACATTCTCTTAACTTGACCACAGCTGAATTGTTGAAGTTAAGGAATTAACATTGATAGCATAGATATTAGATAATCTTAGACTTTATTTAAATTTTGCCATTTGTCCCACCAATGTCCTTTATAAACAAAGTTTTTGTGGGTTTTTTTGTTTGTTTGTTTGTGTTGGTGATAGTGATTTTCTGGTTTAGAAGATCACGCTTTGCTATTAGCTATCTCGTCTCTTTATTCTCCTTGGTGACCTTGACATTTGGCAAAATACAAGCTAGTTACTTTGTAGAAAGTATATCAATTTGGATTTGTCTGATGTTTCCATTTAGGCACTTTTTGAAAGGAATGTCCTAGAAAGGCCATGTCTCCTTGGTGCATCTTATCAGGAGGCACATTGACTTGATAATACAATCTTGACCCTCTGGTTAGCTTAGCAGTTTCCAATCCTCAGCACTGTGAAATTAAGTATCTCACAGGTGATATTTCAGACTATGTATTATTTTTGACATTATTGTACCTGAGTTTTGGTGTTCTTTGATGATTCTTGCCTCAAAGATGCTGGTCAGCAAGTGGTGACTTTTCTAATTTTATGTACATTTTTTTAGCTGATTTTCTTCTAGAAAGGAAGATCTTTCCTCTCCTCCCTATGTGTTGGTCTTTTATCTATTTATTTGTGCTAGTGCATAGATTTTATTCCATCCTCAGAATTATACTCCGTTGCTGTTATTATTTGTGTTGATGCTCAAATTGTCCCACATTTGACCAGTGGGAGCTCCTTCCAACTGGCTTCTGTCTACTTCTGAAATGTCCCCATTATGTAAGCACTTCCTTACTTCCTGGCACCAGAAGCTGTTCTGGGCTTATCTGGCACTTTCTCTGCCCCAGCCCCAGAACCACTATTATCCAAGGATCCCTGTTATGTTTTAGTGGACGGTGTTTAGATACCAAGATGGGGCACTGGGTGTGCTCACTGCTGCCGCGTTCCCATGAGTTTTAACCCTCCTCTTCCATTCGGAGTGCCTGGGTCCCCAGATCACAGCATTTCTTATTCAGCTTCTCCAGAAAGCAAGCCTAGACTTTTTGCCTGAGAGTAGGGACTAGGGGTTAGTCACATGGCTGTGTGGGGTGGGGAGAGGCTAGGGGTCCCATGTTCATACTTCTGCTTTGTTCCCCCTTCCTCCCAGGACCAGAGCCCTGCTTTCCTGGTGCCTGTGTCTCCAGGCCCTGAGCTCCCAAGGTCTACAGGCCATGTCAGTGCTTTCTCAGCTGCAGTCCCCGCAGACGACTCAGGCTGCACCTGTCCCCACTCTGCTAAATTGTTGATCACTTCTGGTTCACTTTCTGACTTCTCAAAGTGTGTTGTAATCTCTTTTCTTGTTCTCTGGGCTTCTGTACTTTATATTTTTTTTTAATTATTGGGGAAGGGGGAGTTGAAATGAAAACAAGTGGCCAACCCACCTTGTCAAGTCAGAAGCCTGACTTAGCTTGATTTTTAAAATTAGGGAATAATAACAGGAAGAGTGAGGGTGAGACCGAGCTTGGCGTGCTTCTCAGGAGCAGCAAGCAGAGCAGATGATGTCATCTGGGAGTCTGTGATAGAGTGATATGTCCTCTGAATCCAGGCAGAACTGGCCTGTGGCTGAAGCCCTGGATGTGTTGTCACCGGAGTATAAAGGGGACTGTGGGATGTAACTGAATGACAGGAAGTAGGTTCTTTTCTTTCTTGTTCAGAGAACTCTAGGAAGGTGCCCCCCCCCATACCAACTTTGCCAACCAGGAGATGAGCACCCAGGACAGTGAGAACCCCCAGCCAACCCCTGGGAAAGTCCCTGGATTCCTACCTGACAGATGCCCCACAGGAGAGCCCCAAGGGCCAGAGTGTTCAGAGAGCCAAGGATAAAGCTCTACTGTCCTCATCAATTGGGATTCCACATACACCTGCCTAGCTTGGCGCTTGACCCCTCTGGGGGAAAGGGTTCACCTGAGGACCCTCCTCTGGGCCCCTGAGGGCAGAGCCCTCCTCCAACACCAAATCTGAAAGGGGGCACTGCACTTGGTTGGCGCTCAGCCCCCTAGGGACCTCTGAGTGTCTGCTAACACGCCAGAGCAAGTGAGCCAGCCCAGCCGCCTGAGAGAGCTGCTGGGAAGCTCTCAGGGCGCCAGGTCGCGGCTGGCCTCTCCTCCCTGTCTCTTCCCTTTGGCATTACTAAGAAATGTGACCCCTGCCCCACCCCAGGGATCGCCTGGCCCCAGAAGGCCTCATCTGAAGTACATGCTGTCCCTGCCTTCTGCCAGTTCACATTCAGTAATCCACGCATTCTGCAGTTCCTGAAAACCGTTTATGCAGAACTTCTGGAAGCTTACGTCTCTTTACTTGGGAGTTCCTGCTCGTTTCTGGAAATGTTTAAATAAGCAAGGAGCCCCTCAAGGCAGTCAGGGCAGGACATTGGCCATAGCGATAAAGAGGCGACAACCTAGAAGCTCACCATGACTGACGAGTGCACGTCTGTTAGCTACTACTCCTGGGTGCCTGATCACAATGAAGGACAAGGACTCTGCCAACGTCCTTATTACCTGGAAGTGTTCTTTTTCCAGCCAGTCCCTGGCAAGGATTTGTCCCAGGAACAGGTGTCGCCTCCGGCCCTGATGTGTGGGCCAAAGCTGGGGGTACTTGGATGGGGCTGGAGGCAAGGAGAGGCTTGGGTAAGGACAGGCTCAGGAATAGGGGATACCAAGGACAGGTACCTAGCCAGCCAAGAGAATGCGGGAATCTTGGCTGCCTGGCCCCAGTGTCCAGGACAAGGAGCTGCCTGCATCAGATGGGAGAGCAAAAGGCGATATTTCTCCCTGGGCCTGGCGTCTCAAGACCACCTAGTCACCATTCCACACAGTCCCAACACATCGTCCCAAACTGGACACTAAGGCCCCTGATGAGGAAGTGCTGGACCCAAGGCCACGTAGCAAATCCAGACACACACTTGGGGCCCAGTGTCCCCAACTCACTTCTCTTCCCACACATCCTGAGGTTACTTGTATAATGAATCCCAATGATGGGTCCTCATGTAAGGATCATGGGATATCTGCTTAATAATTTATTCTAGAATTTCCTAGGGATCAGCATCACGCAGGTGTCTTTGAAAAGGATTCATCACTAAAGGGTCTGCACATAAAACATTGTGTAGAAAGGAAATTAGAAAAAAGGAAAAAGAAAAGGAAATGACAGTCAGAGCTGTCTACCGTCTCACACACCCGTCCCCGCTGACATCGGACCACAAGCCCACATAAGCTGCTGACTGCAGCCCTGGCCCCCAAACCAGGGGCTCCCTGGGGCCCACTCCTCAGTTCTGCTGTGTCTAAAGCACAGAGGGATGCAGGGACACCCAGAAAGATGAAGTAATCATTGGGGCTGCGATGTCACCCAGATGCTGGGCCTCACCCTGGCATGGTCTCTGTTCTCCATGTGTGCTATCGGGCAGACCTGGGAGCTCTGTCAGCCCTAAAGAAGGCTTTTGGTCCATGAGCAGCCCTGCCACTAGAAGGTATGGCGAGTTTGTGTAAATTTCCTCTACACACTCAATGGCCTCTGCCTGAAATTGTCGTAAAAACAATTCCCAAGGCTGGGGGTGTTGCTCAGTGGTAAAGCACTGACCGAGCAGGGCTGAGGCCTGGGGTTCAGGCCCCAGTAACCCCTGCCCCCAAGAAAAGCAATTCCAGTCCATGACTACAGAGAGGGAAGGGCATCTCCCAGTGTTGGACAAAGCATGTGTGAGCAACATCCAGGTTCTCATTTTAAGCAAATGAAGTTGGAGCTGATTACCTAGGCCACTTATTCATTTTCTAGAAGGCCAGACTTGGAATTTAGAACACTTCCAGCTGGGGAGAACCCTCTCTTGCAGGGTCTATTTACCAGCCAAGTAGGTGAGGTACCTGCTCAATTTCTTCAGGAAGACGGAGTCACAAGGTCACAGAGTGCTATTCCAGAAAGTCTCTTTTAAGGGCACCTAGTACAGCTTCTGTCATTTTGCAGTTGGCAGACAGAGTCCCTACTCTGAGCACAGGGCTTCTGTTTTCCCCAGCCCAGAGCAGATGAGCTGGCATCTCAAGACTGTTGTGGGTCAGAGGTTGCATTTACCGCCCAAGGCCCCTGACATTTCAGCAGAGACTAAGTGCAAAGGAGATTTGCAGGGAAGAGAAGGAGCTGTGGCATTCCTGAAATTCCTTAGAGTACTCAGACAGACCCTGATGGATCACCTCACTCACTGGACCCAGCCCGCCCCTGGCATCCTCTCAGAAGTAGGTTCTTTTTATAGAAACATAGTCATAATTGATATGCAAGTCAGTAGTCTGTGAGTCACTTTAAGGAATTCATTGCAAAGACCCTCAGCAGAGTTGGCCTTAAGAAGCAGACAGTCCAAGAAACCGAGGTAGAAACTTTGCAGCCGTGGTCCATCAATGCCACCCAACCTAACCAAGGCAGAGTGACTGATCAGGGGCAGTCCATGTGGTGGCCAGTTGTCCCTGCTGCACCCCTCCCAACACACACACACACACACACACACACACACACACACACACACACACACCCCAAGTAAACCCCAAGATCTCATGAAAGTATTTTCCAATGTGCTAAAAATGTTGGGAACATTGTCATTCTCATTCCTGTGACCCCCAGGCCTGCTCTGTGCCCTCTGCATTATGATTCTGCTTCAAAGTGTACCCTCCAGGTCAAAGCAGAAACATTTGCTTGGCAAGAAAAGAGAAGATGTTCCTTTATATGGCCTTCCTGGCGGCACGAAGAGAGACATTGTTCCAGCAGGCTGGCGTGCCGTGTGGTCAAGGAAATGCATCACCCCCTCAGCAAGGTCCTTTGAGGACACTCAGAGGGCAGTAGCCTCAGTGGCTGGCCACACAGGTCAGGCAGGTCATCCCCCAAGGAAGCAAACCTGATTGGTTGAAGACCATACTGTCGGAGAAGTCAAGTGCACAGGATAGGGAGGCAGCGGAGGCCCACAGGGACCCTCGCTGTGCAGTAAGAAGGATGACAGTGGCTCTGGGGAGGTAGCTCAGTGGCAGAACACTTGCCTAGCATATGCAAAGCCTGGGTTCAATCCCCAGTTCATTAAAAAAAAGGGATAACCAAAGACCTCAGGGCTATTTGAAGAACCAAAAGTTAGTTTCTAAGAAGTTCTTCTTTCAGTCCTTTCACCAGCATGGTGTGACCCTGTCAAGCTGAGAAGACTGGCTTCTCTGGGCAGTGAGACGTGGGCATGGGTCATGTCTAACGTTCCCTGAGTGAACCCACCAAGTGGCTAGGGCAGAGACCCTCTGCCCTAAGGTATTAAAGATTTGTCCCACTCCGCATTCTGTAAGGGGCTTACGTCATAGAAAAATAAGAGGTTGGCCTTATTGTCCATACGTGAAGTGGCGGAGCTGTGGCCTCTGTCTTCTTGAAGCTAACCCCGCCCAGCCTTGAGACTCATTAGCTTCTCTGTCTGGTAGGATCCTCCAGAGCAGGGCGGGGTCTTTGCCATTGAATTTCTCACAGGCAATGCTCTGTCCCCTGTCTCTACCCCACCCTGTCCTTTACCCAAAATAGTAAATTTTATCCTCAAATGTTCAGACTCTCCTCCTCTGTCCCTGGCTGCCTCCCTAATTCCTGAGTTGGTCCTTGTCTCTGACCGTTGCTGAGGCCTCCTACCTAGTCTGCCCCATGTTGACTTTATGTCCCCTCAAGCCTATCTTCCACATGGTCAGCACAGGGTACAGATCTAGCTCCTTGACTAATTTGCTCGAGCCTGTCCTTGTCTGCCAAGGACAGCCAGGCTCCTCTCAGGCAAGGCCTCCCGGATCTAGCCCCAGTTTTCCTTTCCTGCCTAGGAGGCCAAGCGTTGGCCTCCCCAAGCCACACCCTGTAAGGTGGCCACACTGGACTTCAGTGGGCCCCTGAACACAGAAAGGCCCAGAGTCCATCTTTGCCTGATGAGACGTCATAACCCTGTGCCTGGCATGGGGCTGGCGATGGTGAGTAGAGCGTAACAGTTAGTGAATGCCCTCAGCACAGAGAGGACCCAGCGGGCAGGATTCTGCCCTGTCCTGCCCCTTCCAAGCTGGTGGCCTTGACTACCTGTATTTCTGTTCCCTCATATCTAGAAGGAGGATAAAGACATCTTCCCCCGGCAAGCTGCCACCTCAGAAGGCCATCATGAGAGTAAGTGCAGGGGTAACAGTGACAACTGTGAGGCGCTGGTCAAATCTTAGGCCTTCCACATGGGCATCGGTAAACGTGTGTTGCCCACGGCTCCTCCTGGGGCCCGCTGGGAAACACTCACCGCACGTGCTTGCGAGCAGGCCAGGCATATTGGTGGCGACACTGGCCTCTTCCCTCCCCATTTGTATAAAGAGAATCGGGTGAAGGAAATGTCTAGGAATAGACAATCTTCCTAAACTCCCCCAAAATAACTTCAGTGGAAACAATTGTGGTAACGTCCATTCTGCTGTTATTGTTTCATTCGAATGCAATATGGGAAAAACCTCCCGGCATTTCCAACTCAACTGGGAATCGACTTGATTTCCAGGGGCCTGGAAACAAAGGGATTGTGCTGGAGGGCCGCTCCGGGTGTTCGGGGCCCACTCAGGCCGAGACAATCCCAGGGCTTGTGCTCAGCTTCGCCTTTCCTCTCTCCCGGCCCTTGGGGGACATGCTTGCTTGGGGCCTTTGTGTTTTCCCATGGGCAGCTTCTGGGGGTCGTTAGCAGGAGCTTGTTTTAACTGCCTGTGGGAGTGTAGCGTTCCCTCCGGGCAGTTCCACAGCCTGAAGGCTCTGGGGCTCTGCCACCGCCAGCGCAGTCGCCATGCCCAGGCCTCCACCTGCACACAGGGGCTCGAGTCGCCCTGCCTCGCCTGCCTCCCCGCCTCCCAACTGCTGGTCTTGCTTGTCTGTCCTCCTCGGAGGCACTGTCCCAGCGCCTCTGCTCCATTCCCTCTCGTCACCTCTCTCTGACTGACGGGCAGCCCTCCACCCACCCAGGAGACAAAGCCCTGGACGCTTTCTTCCCCCCATCCATCCTTGCCAACCCTCTAATGGGTGCCCCACATATTCTAAAACAAGCCTATTTTCTTGCTGTTTTACCTCAGAAACCTCAGTTTGTTCATTGTGCAACTAAATATGATGTAATTTTTTACTTTTATGAGGGGGAAACACACACACACCTGATAGAGTCACTTTGAGTCACTTCCCCCAACTTTGCCCCCTTTTAGCAGGAAGCTGTTTGGAGATGTCGTCGCCCATTTTTCCAGTGAAATGGAATGTAGAAATTGACCGTGGGGGAAATGTAGCTGCGTCCACTTTAGTCTTTGAGGGTAGCCCATGGCGCTCTGCCGCTGAGACTTATTTTTAAAATGGACATGTTTCTTTCTCTTCCTCTCTTCCTCTCCCTAATCTCAGGGGAAACAGGATCACCTTTCTTCCCCGTTTGTGGCAGATTTATCTGTCCTTGAGTACACACCCACTGTAGGAGTAAAGTAATTCAGCCTTTGGGGATGGTACAGGAAGATCTCAGAAATGACTGTCTTCAAATTAACAAATGAATTGCAACTGCAATAGAGAACACATGGAATGTAGCTTTGAGTCACTTCTTTTAAAGCCCCCTGATCCTGCTGATGGGTAGGATCACAGCCTTTGGGATAGGAGTCCCCTGTGTTTCTCCTTGCTAGCAAAGCAATAAACCTTCTTTTTCCTTTTTCTAAAAAAAAAAAAGTAAAATAAAATAAAGAAGAAGAAAAGCAAAATAAAGAAAAGAAAGATCCCTTGTTCCTATTTCTGGTTCACTGTACATGAAGACCATGTATCCTGCCTTAGGTACACTCCCCACCACCTCTGCTTCTATTTTTCCCATACCTCAGAACCTCTATTGTTTCCCCTTTTTCTATGATACATTCCCCAGTTACCCTGCTGGAATATTCTAGAATCTTTGCTTTCTCAGAACATAACCCCCTGCCTCATCAGTTCTCACACTTCAGTGTGCATACAAATAGCAATCAGATCTGATTAACGTGCAGGTCCAATTCAGGAGGACTAGGGTGAGGCCCAAACATCTCCATCTCTAGCCAGCTCCCAGGTGATGCCCATGTTGCTGGCCCATGGACCACACATTGAGTAGCAGGACCCTATGAGTGGTTCTCAAATTTTGCCACACATTAGAACCCCACAAGCATTTCAAAAGAGACTGATACCAGTCTTCTATCCTAAGGCATTCTGATTTTATTGGCATAGGATACAATTCAGGTACTGGGATTTTTAAAACCTCCCCAGGTGATCATGATGTGCTGTAAAATATGGAAATCGCTGTCTTTCTGTATTTAGCAAATACAACTAAGCCTACCATTTATTTCATTTGTGCTTACCTTGTCTCCCCAATAGACCTCCTGGATAGGAAGGCCTGGTCAACTTTTTGAGGACTGTTTGCCATGGATTAACTGGTTAAATTTTCTTGATGTTCAGCAAATTTTCAGAGCACATATTGCTAGTAGAGACCTATACTAGATTATGGAGGGAAATGAAAATGAAGTCTTAGATCTTTCCAGGGTATAGTGAAATCTGCCCAGTGCCAGCTATGGCCGAGGAGGGAGGGACTTGTGAGGCTTGTTTTCAGGGACGCTGAAGCTATTTTTTCTCCTTCTTTACCAACACGGGGGGGAAAAAATCCTGGCTTATTTATTCTAAAACACTAGCACTGGTTTCTTTTTCCTTTCTGTTTGAGGCAGGGGTTCTCAACTCAGTCACCCTGTAAACTTACCTGGGAAGCTTTTAAAATCTCTGGTACTGAGGGTGCACTCCAGACCCAGTGCATGAGTCTCTGCATTGGGACCCTGGCATCAGGAAGTCTTCAAGATCCTCACCATGTGTCCATGAGCAGCCAGGGCTGAAAGCCACCAACCTCAGGTTTTTACTGATTCAAATATAAATACAACTTATTTATCCTCCTCTGGCGGGTTGAGTTCGTCAGGTTCTTCTTTGAAAGCAGTTGGGGAGAGAGTTTGAGGATGCTGGATACCCATCAAGTGCAAGAGACCCCCTCTGGGCGAGGGAAGGACCCAGCAGGGAAAGCCACACTGCTGCAAAGTGCACCCCCCCACCCCGCGCATCTCCAGAGCAGGGGTCGGCAAACTCTGACCTGGGAATCAAACTTTCTAAATAAAGTTTTATTGGAACACAGCCACACTTCTGTGGCTGCCTCTGCTATACAACAGCAAAATTGAGTGGCTGTGACAGAGACCATATGGCCTGCAATGCCTAAAATATTGAGGATTTGGCTCTTTACAGGAATAGTTTGCCAACCCCTGCTCTAGAGGGTAGGCCCTGCACAGACGCCCTAACTGCAGTTTATGCATCGGCCCATGTACTGGGAATTTTTTAAACCATTTTTCAGCTCCTTGTAATTGTTTGGTGGCCCTTCAAGCAGAGCAGAGTGTCCCGGTGGACATGTGGAGAATAAGTCCTGTTTGGACCAAGTTATGGTTCCCCTCACTCAGCCTTGGGGTAGCCGCCCTTGGTGGCCCTGCACCAAGCAGTCTCTCTGGGTTACTCAGTGTGTCCCACCCATGTTACTGTCCTCTCTGCAAGCTGCAGGTGGAGGGTCAGGTGCATATCGTCAAAACCCGAGGGACAGCCTGGGCTGGGAATGGGTTCCATTCCTGCCCAAGGACAAGGGATTCGGGGGAGGAGAGGCTGCAGAAGGCAGAGGAGGGAAGGCAGGAACTGTACAAGGCCAAAACCAAGGGAGGCAGGGGAGCGGGGAGGAGGCCAGGAAACGCCTAGAGGCTGAGCTTCAATATCCTGCATCCAGCCTCTCCGTTTCTCCTCCATTCCTTCCTGAGCCACCACTGTGCCCCTGAAAGTAGGTCACATCACTGTCTGCTCCAGCGACGTGGAGGGAAATGTACACCAAGTAGGTCATCAGAGCTGCTGTTGCCTACTGAGCTGCCGCCAAGACCAACGGCTGCCGCATTCAAGTCACCCTGTAAAGACCCTTCGTGTGGCAGAGAATCCTTAACAGTCCACATGAGAAAAGGTCAGCCCTGCTATCTGGGAATGGAAGGAGTAATTGAATTTCTGGTATGGTAGTTTCACTGTAGGCAGAGAGAAATGTATATAACCATTGTCCTTAAAGTATCTGTGTTCAGTGAAAAAAATTAATGAGTTGGAGGCCATTATTGCATTTACCAAAGATCCTTGGAACAGGACTTATAATTTCCTTGTACAGTTAAAACAGAGTTCCACATGGAAATTTTTTTGCATGCTAGCATCTTTTTAGAAACTTACCTCTATCTTCTACTGATCTTTTTCTTTTTTTCTTTTTGGTACCAGGGATTGAACCCAGGGGCACTTAACCACTGAATCACACCCCCAGCCCTTTTTATATTTTATTTTATTTGGAACGGAATCTTACTAAGTTGCTGAGGCTGTCATTGAACTTGCAATCCTGCAACTGGAATTATAGGTGTGTGCCACTGTGCCCAGCAACTGATTTTCTTATCTTTCTTCCTACTTGGAAACTTCTATAGGACTTATAACTTCTTCTTCTTCTTTTTTTTTTTTTTTTTGAGGGAATGAGGAACAGGATCTCACTATGTTGCCCAGGCTGGTCTCAAATTCCTGGGCTCACCTGGCTTAGACCTTATGCTTTTTAATTTCTGTAAGTTCTTTATGCTTTTTAACTTTTCACAACACACTTGTAGGGAGGTCCGTTATTTTCCCATGATACTGATCCTATTAACATTTATCTTGATAGCACAGCTATTTAGAGTCTTACTTTGGAAGGAGAGAAACAGAAAAACAAGTTTACAGCATAGCCAGTTACAGAGACCCCATGAGTCGACGCTTTCCCTACCCTAATGGCCTGTGAAGTGAGCGTCCACCGGGCGTGTGGCCGATCTCATTCCATGGACCAGAGCTTGTTGAGTATCTGCTACGTGAGGTTGCTTTGCAAAGTCATAGACCAGGGTCCTATTGCCAGATAAATGGGATCCCTCCCTTAACCACTGGGTGGATCCTTGCTGTGGCTGGTGCTGTGTCTCCTAACTCACTCTTAGAAGCACTGCAGGGCAGTTTGATCGTGAGCCTCACAGGAAGAGGCCTGTGTCATTAGAGAACTCTGAGTTGATAGCCCAGTTCCATCCCTTGCTGCATTTCTTGAGACCCACTATTAAATCTACTCAGTCCTCCTTTTCTTCTCTGTATAGGATGCATCTTAATAGTACCTACCTTTCAGAACTGTTGTGAGGTTTAAATTAGTGAATACATGTAAAACTCTTAACTCAGTGCCTGCCTCAATAAATGATAATCACAGTTATTATCCTACGATAGCTCATAAGCCATGCAGACATCATTTAGCTCCTTCTATGGTAAGCAGACTTTCTGAATACCTTCCAGGAAAGTGGAATTGCTCACTCAGTAAAGGGAGTGTATTTATCGGGCAGGACTGGAGGGGAAGGAAGGAGTTTGCCGGCTAGCTTCCCTTCATTGTTGGCCAGCTCCTCCGCATGTGACCCAGCTCAAGGATGCCCAAGCCTCATCTTACCATGTCTTTTTCTTTATCTTCTCACTGCCCTATTGTGGCCCAGGAGGTAGCTGTTGAAAACAGCCAATGAGTACGGCAAACAGGTTTTGTCCAAGTATCAGATCGTTCTCCCTCTTCACTTCTTCACCAGCTGTCAGTCTCATCTGTCAGCCGGAAGGTATCTATTGAGCATTCATAACACCTAAGATGTGACTGGAGGTGAGGTAAGGCCCCTTGCTTTTACCGAGGTTGTGATTGACCTTTATCCCTAGCCCTTTGCACCAATAAAGAACACTAATCCAGGGCAGAGAGCAGGGGCTCTGTAGTCTGGACTCAGTGACCATCACCTGGTAGGGACCATTGAGTGGACCCTGGTTTGTGCCTGACTCCTGGTCCCATTTAGTCTGGCCTCCCTCCTTGAATCCTGCTGCCCATTCATCTCTGCACTGCCAGCCTGGAACTGCTGCCATTTCTTGTGTGATCCCTCCAGAGTTATTCCTTTCCTTGGGGACACCGACACCCCCACATCCTCTCAGCTCTCTGGACCAGAGGGCTCTTTGAGGGCTGGGATAATTAAGTATTTCCCCTTTTGGGTATAGCAAATCTTTATTTCAGAACTGGCCATGAATATTCCTATATGCTATCTCCTTTGGTTTCCAGCACCCCTTCTAGTCCTCACAATTAAATGTGGGCATCCGTCTCTCCATTTTAAACTGAAGACACTGAGACTCAACAAGGGGGTGTGAGCAGTCCTGGTGCCTGGCCAGAATCAGAGGCTGCCGTTCACCTAGGACTTGCTCAGCAGTGGTGATGTGTGTGCCAAACGAGGAAGCCTAGGAGTTGAGCAATGGATGCCATGGTGTCCTGGCCACCAGGCAGCCTATGAGTGACCACCTCTGTCCTCAGAGACCTTATAATCTGACTGTGGATGAGGAAATCCAGGCCTTCATTTTCTGTTTTGACGGAAGGAGAGCTAGACATCACTAAGCACTGAGCCTTATGACTAGAGGTTGTGGGCTGATGAGGCCATGCCTCTATCTCCAACTTCTTGCAAAGCAAGAGGTAATAGCCCAGTTGTAGGCCACGGACTGTAGGCCACTGGGTCATCTATAAATGCTCTTGGTCCACAGCGGGTGGAATGGGGATGGACCCACTCTGGCCCCTCCAGGGCTGTCAGTCAACTTAACTTTTCATCTAACAAGAAATTATGGAGGCCCATGTATCTAAGGCTCTGTGCCAGATACTGTAGGACCCACAGATGAAGGAAACGTGGTCCTGAGCTCCTAAAACATATATAGCTTGGCCGGGGAGGCAAACGCATAAGCAGCTACCTAGACTATTTGGGCTACGGGATGGAGTGCTCGGGAGTTGGTCCAATGTGCTCTGCGACTAAGTGGGTTCATTCTCGTGAGAACTGGGTCAGCTTTGCACACAGGCCTTTGTGTTCATGGCAAAGGATGGACAGAATTCAAGAAATGAACAGAAGTGGGAAGGTGCCCCTGCCGAGGGACTACAGGTAGGAATGTGTGTCCTGGCGGGAGGGGGTGGCAAGGCATGAGGTCCTTGGAGACCCACAGCTGCCCATTCTCCAAGCTACTCCAAGCCCCAGGGCAGCACCCGGTCCTGGCCCAGGCCCAGCACTCCTTCTGATGCATTTCCATAAACAGAAGTTGAAAGTGGCTCTGCAGGCTGGCAGGGGTGGGAGCGATGACAAGCTTCTCCTCTGACTGGGTGGCTCCTGAGACATGACATGTGCGGGGTACAGTGTGAACCTAAAGACTTTCCTGTTGGGAAGGCCTTGATACAGCAGGATACTGATCATGCCCTTCAACCCTGGCCCTCGAGTGGGTCGCCCCAGCCCTGCTCCCCTCAACCCCCTCCCCACAGCCTGGCAGCGGATCCCTGGGGCCCAGCACATACTCTCTGACCTTCCTGGCCAAGCATGGGGCGTGCCCAGAGCCCAGTGGCCCTGCAGGGCAGCTCTCTCCTCCCAAAGGTCAACCCTGCAGAAAACAGCCATGGTAAAAAAGAAAACAGAAGGAAAGGAGCAGAGTCACCCTTGGCAACCATGTGGATGACGTGATCGCCGGGTGCACACAGGGAAAATGGCCTAAAGCGGCTTTTCTGGCCTCCGCTTTTCAGGCGGCAGGGCGGTTCAGCTTCAGGGCCTGTCCACCTGAAGTCTGTCACAGGGGACAGCCCAGCTGCAGGCTGAGCTGGGAAGGGCCCAGCACTTGGCACAGGACTCACTTTCATGTGGCCTGGGGTTGGGGGACAACTTCAGTGTCAGGAGCCACTGGCAGCTGAGGACCATGTGGTTATGGGTCACTGAGTGGCTGCCTTTTGGTCACCAAACTAATTATATTTGTCAGCGGCCCAAGAAAGGTAGAATGGTGACCAGGGAAGAGAGAGTCAGTGAACAAAATGACCGAAAAATGTCCTTCAAAAGCAAAACCTAATCAAAGCTGTTTATGATATGATTAAAAGTCACTTACAGGAAGAGAAGCTATTTGGATATATATGTGTACTTGACTTTCTTGCCAGTGAAGTCAGGGCTGCTGAAGTCTGTGACTTAGGGCAGCACAGGCAAAGAGGTTTTCCACGGGTTTGTAGCAAAATGAGAGAAATAGTGGATTCACATTTGCTTGGAGAATCGATTCAAGTGATAATGATAACTTGTAGTCACAATTGCTCCTGAAACACCCTTAATTGCTCCTGAAACTCAGCATACTTGCTTGGTAGCACATTCTTCACGCAGTGCCACAGGCGTATAAATGTATAATGCATACTCTGTTGACGAGTTCGTGAGCCCATGTGGGATTTACTTGGTATTTCTTTCCAGGTCTATGGAGGTGAATTTGAGGACATTAGATAAGCAAGTTATGACAGAATAGAGGACATTCTGTAGGATAGCGCTGTGTGTTCTTCACAGAGCCGAAGTGCATCCATGCAAAGGATTGTCATGATTTTATTTCCTTTGTGAGCTGATGGTTGTGGTAGAGAGGTGTCCATAGGCAGTCAATGTAATGACTCCCCAGTATTTAATCTTTCTAGCTCATAAAATTCAAACTGTTGAGAACTACTAATCTAGGCCTACTTCTCTATTTAAACTAAAGAAACTGAACTTTTTGCATGTTGAAGAATAAACAGAAATAACCCATTTAATTTTTTGGTCTTGGCCTTGAATCTTTCTGGACTGTTCAATCTAGTTATTCTGATTGGGCTCAGATGTTGCTTTTTGATCCTCTAGTCTAAGCATCAGCTCATTCATATTTCTTTTTTCTTAGCATACTGTATCTGCTGAAACCGTGTCTTTTTTTTTAACTGCGTCCTACTGACTCTGTTGATTCTTCGGTCCCCCTTTATAAAGTGGAAGCCCTTCCTTATCCATGGCCAAGTCACTGTGGCATCCCCAGCTCCCAAAAGGGCTCCTGGCACCTTGTGGGCCTCAGCAAAAATGTGTTGCCTGATGAAGCACTGGGCCCTTGGGGGAGAGACCACGTTTCAGTCCCCTCTCCTCCCCAGCACCAATGCGGAGCCTGGCCCTGCAGGTTGAGAACCTAGAACCTAGTCAAGCTGACAAGAGAGGCTTTCTCCCCTATCCCAGCTTGTCTGTATGGCGGCTCAGCTTCCTAGATGCCTCGAGCTGCCTGGTGCCCAGTACCAGCTGGTCTCAGTCCATATATCACTTGTGTTTTCTCCCTTGTGAGAAGCAGTTTACCCTTGGAGGAAGCTGTCCCTGCCCTGGGTCTTCTTCAGATCAGAAGTGCTTCCAGGACTCCAGGTAAATATTTGTCATCTGGGTAGTGGAGAGCGTCTGTCCATCCCAGTTCCATTCCCCGTGACTGTCCCATGTCAATGAGCCACAGGAACACCATCCTGAGGCCATGTGGCCTGCTTCCAGGATCCCTCTGGATTATTGGGCCTGGATTCATCCCCTGGACAAGGCCCATAGCCTCTTGGTCTCCTTGGGTCTTCAGCAGTCGAAGCCACTCTCCAGCACCCCCACACACATGCAGACCCCTCTCATACTGCCCTACCTGCAAACTGGCAGATTGACAGTAGGAGCAGCACTTTACTCACTTTACATAGAAATAACCTTCTAGCATTTCCCATTTGATTCTTAGTTCCTGTCCTTTGTATGATTGTTCTCACCTGCATTTTCTGTTCCTTCAAAAATTAACAAGTAAATGTCTTTTGCATTTGACATTTTCCAGAGGACTTTCCCCAATGTGGCTACCCATGGAGGCAGGAGTCCGCGAGTCTTGTGTGCCTCTCATGACATCATGAATATAGTGTCAGCCACCACATCCAGTATTGTATCATGCTGAATTATTTAGGATTTTGAGGGTGGCAAATGATAGAACCCCAACTCAAAAATATTTTAAAGATAAAAGAAGAATTTGTTGGCTCTTGAAATCAAAGGAGGTCTTCATAGTTGTGGGGAAGGAGGAAGGAAGGGCTGATATTTTCATCCTAGTTTTATACCCAGAGAAGAGGGCTACATGAGGTACTGTTCAACGTCATCCTTAGTAACAGCTGGGACCCGGTCACTTAAAGGGTGTGTGTGGTGTACTAGCCAGGAGTGTTTTGGCAGTTACAGTAACAAACGAAACTCGAAGGGCAAAGGAGAGGGGGATGTTTGCCTTAGAGTATTTGTTAATCAGTTTTCTGTTACTGAAACATACTTGACATAATTTATGAAAAGGCTTATTTTGGCTCTCCATTTGGGAGGTGTTGATCTGTGATTGGGTGGCCCCTTTGCCTTTGGACCTGTGAGGAGGCAGCACATCTTGGTGGCAGCACATGGCTGGAGGAGGAGAAAGGAAGCCCATGCACCTCACCACCCCTTCAAGAGCACACCCTAAAACCCCTCAGACGTCCCACCAGGCCCCACCTCCGAAAGTTTCCACCACCTCCTGGTAGCACCAATCTGGGGACCAAGCCTTCAACACAGGCTCTGGGGGATGTTCAAGTCCACACTATAGCAGCACCAAGGACATCTTGCACAGTCCAGCAACCCAGCTCCAGAACCACAGACCTGTGCAGACACCTATGGGTATCGAGTGGATGACACGGACTCCCAGCCAGGAGCCTGCCCAGACAAAATATTCACGTGCGTTTTTCAAGGGGTTGTGGACTGCTCTAGAACCTGTCCAGCTCCTAACTGAAGGCCATCTTCTAGAACACCGTCCTGTTCACTGTGGAGCTAGCATGCTGTGCATCCACGGTGGGCTGAGGTTCACGCTCCAGGACTCAGTGTGGAGAAAGTGGGTGCCGGGCAGCCGTGAAGGGCTCAGGGCAGCCTCTGGGCCTCTTCCCTGTCTGCTTTTATCTATGTTTTTCTACTGGGACTCCAGCTAGGGTATTGTTTCTAAAAGGGTCTCTGCTGATTAAAAATAAATAAATTGAAAGAAAAAGTAGAAAACCACACATTTAAACATGGGCGAGCCTGCCCACCCCAACCCTTCTTTCTGAAACAGGTCAGCTTCTCTGAATAACCATGCAGCCTGGAGATTCCAGGAATCTGAGAAACATTACCTGTTTATTTCTGCCTGGACGTGACCCACACATCCTGCTCCCATGGAGGGAGACGTTGTCGGATAACTTCTTAGAAGCTATGGAAAAACATGACCCCCAGCAGGAGGAAGCCTCTGCTACTGAGAGGAGCTTATCGCCAGAGGAGCTGTGCCGAGGTTTTTATGGCCCTTGGCGTTGCCAAGGGCTAGGGTTCCTTTATGTGGTCCACCCCTCTGGGTGCCTCTTCACCTGGGGCTGGACGTGGTGGGAAGCTGAGAAGCCCTGAGCTGCGGGCTCTGGGCTTGGCTGGAGGATCTGCCCTGGCTTCATGGGCCTGGGGCTCACTGGTGTGGCCCAGCCTCCAGCTGGTTGTTCTGTGCCAGTGGATTCATGAGGCCCTCCACTCAAGGTCATCTGGAATGTTCTGGAGAGAAGGAAGCCCTTAGTTTCCATGTATTTAAAATAAGCATTCATGGTAGGGACAGGAACTTGGGGGCTGGGGTCAATTTGCAAACTCATGAAGACCAGGAGAGGGACTGTGTTTTCCAAAAGGCCAGGAGAGAGGGTCTCTATCCAGGCACCATGGGGACAGACCAGTATGTCCCCAGGGGGAAAGGAGAGCTTGCCTGGTCAAGAGCCCCCTGCTGCCCAAGACCCTGCAGCACGCCTTCTGCCTGGGCTGGGCCCTCAGTCTTCTTTTCCAGCCTCAGCACTTCCTGCCTCATAATAAAGGCCCGAGCGGCGTGCTGCTGGGCCAGATCTCCGTCTGGGAGGGATCCACACACCGAGAGGAAGACTTTCTTGCATGTGTGTAATGCTTCCCAGCCCCCCTTTTTGAATAGCTGGTGTGTGGGAAACAGAAAGGTAACAGACCTATGAGAGAGTTAGGCTGGGATGATTTCTACTGAACTCAGGTCCATGGTCAATGGCCAAAGGTCAAAGATCATGGAAACACCAGGAAAATCTTCCTTGAAACTTAAGTAATGCATAAGGTTTCATGAAGCAGCAGACCATGGACTTCAGCTCTGTGGGACACTTCAAAGCCTCTTGGAGGCAGAAGGAGGGGAAATCAGGCACAGCAGCATCCAGGGCACCCTGTCCCACCCACCCAAAGAGTGGAGGGTAAAGTGACTTGGTGGCCTTTCTTTCTAGAATTTCTCTACCTAGAGGAGGAGAAGGTTGGGGCCCACAGGCCAACTCCCTGACTGTAGACTCTCAGCCCCACCAGGGTGGGTTAAGTCCTAAAGGCCCTGCTTTGGGGTGTATGAAGTAAAGAGTGGGCAAATGGCCCCAGCCAAGACCCAAGAGCTCCCTCTGCGACCGCCACGGCCAGCCAGCACCACCCTGCTGATGCTTCTGTCGAGCCCTGGTTCAGCAGAGCAGCTTGTACCAAAACGAGGTTCTTGTTCTCTTCTTCCCTATTTTCCCTTATTTTTTATCCAACAAATATTTAGTTATCATCTACTATGTGCCAGGCATCCTTCTAGAGCTGAGGCATGGGCCTGGGTCAGCAGCACCTTCTGCGTAGGCAGACGTTCCTGCTGGGGGACCACCCTCATTCCTGCCTGCTCTCTACAGCTCAAGTCCTTTTTCTTGGACAGACAGAAGCGTTGTGAGGGTGGAGAACTGGGCAGCATGGCGGCTGTTGACAGATTGTGAGTCTCTGGCTGCAGCCTGACATCCACCTGTGGAGCAGCCCCGCGGGGTGCCATCTCGGGAGTCCTGCAGTAGTGCATGGGGGGGACTGTGCTTCCTGCTCACTAAGGGCTGTCAGACTTGGGGCAACCCCATGCGCCAAACAGTCCCAAAGGACCCCCCAGGAGGAGTCAGCTGGTGACATGGAGGGAGCAGATGAGCTGTGGGGGGAGGCAGTCCCAGGGCCAGGGACCCGGGCTGGGGATAGAACGTGGATGGGAGGGCAAGGGCTGCATGAGTTTCCTGGGGCTGCCAGAGCAAGTGACCACAAATCGGGTGGCTTAAAGCCACAGGAGTGTGTGGTCTCGTGGTTCTGAGGCATCAGGTGTCAGCAGTGCCAGGGGAGAAGCCTTCCTCGCCTCTTCCCAGTGTTCAGACGCTCCCGTGGTCCTCGGTGCGCCTTGGCCTGCTGCCGCAGGGCTGTAGTCCCCGCCTCCATCTTCCTGGGCCCTCTCCCTCTGTGACTGCTGTTTCCTCTGTGTCCGATTTCCTTATTCTATAAAGTCATTGATTGTAAGACCCAACTTAATCCCTCATCTTAACCCGATTCCATGTGCAAAGACCTGGTTTCCAAATAAGGTCATATTCACAAGTACCAGGATTAGGTCTCCAATAACTCTCATGGAGGGACACGATTCTACCTAGTGCTGGGGTGAAGAGGACTATGCATGTGGCCCCAAGCCAGTCACAGTGGATAGGAGTCCCAGTGCTGGTCCCCTGGAGTGCTGGGTGCCTCCCCACTCTCCTGCTGGGCCAGGCACCCTCCACACATGGCCGTGACTCTGGCAGGTTTTTAATTTGCAACACACTGTCCCCTCTCTGGTGCCCCTGGAATGCCTTAGGGCTCAGTGCAGGTATCGCATCCTTGATGAAGTCTTCCTCTGGTCTGTTCAACCTCTTCTGTATGCATGGCAGGCATCAGCCGTGTGTGTCCCTTGGAGTCCTGCTAGAATTAGGACTGGGTCTTCTTCATCTGGGTCTTCTCCATTTGGTACGCGAGCTTGCAGCAGCCCTGGGGTGTTTAGTAGATGAAGAATAACCAGGGGTGGTGGGCTGGGTGGGTGATAGGTGGACGGATGTTAACTATTCCCTGGACGAGAGGGCTTCCTGACCACCCACCGCACCCCACTCCACCCCTTCTTCTCTCATCCCCTTGTCCTGCCTCGTTTTGCTCCACAGCCAAACATGACATCTTGCCTCTCTCTTCCCTGGAACCTGTGCTGTGTAAGAACCAACGCTTGCCCATTTTTCCCCAGTGCCGTGTCCACAGTACTGATGGAGTAGGGCGATGAATGGAGAGGTGGTGGCTGTCGGGATGGTGGGCGGTGGGTGGAAGCCTGTGGCCTGTGGAGGCTCGGCACTCCCATCGTGATGGCAGCGGGTCTCAGAGCCACCAGCACCCCGCTCTCTGCTGGGTGGTTTCCCTCGCTCTTCCTCCCCTCACCCACGCCTGTAGACCCAAGGTGGATTTTCTGTAGTCATCATCTCAGGGCAAGACCCCAGCTCTCCCAGGCTGGGATCATTAACTGTCAGGGCTGAAGTTCTGGACCAGCGCTCTGCTGGCTGCCCTTAATCCCTCAGAAATGCCCACTGCGCCAGGTTGGGAGATTTCAGCCTCCTGCCCCAGAACAGGCTGATTTTACATAACATGTTTTTGCAACCTGAGCAGTAATGTGCTGCCCCTCCGCGCTGCCTCTTATACCTGTGCTGCCCTCCGGTGGGGTGTATGTGTGTGTGTGTGTGTGTGTGTGTGTGTGTGTGTGTCTGTGTGTGTGTGTCTGTGTGTCTGTGTCTGTGTGTGCAGACACGTGTGTGCGTGTTTCACATGCACTGTGTGCACACGGCACGTGGAAGGAGCATCCTCCCCTCTCCCTCCCTGAAGAGGCTGTTTATGTAATCTGCTTGTCTCCCAGGCCCACTTGGTGATAGGAAGAGGTCAGACAGACGGGACCTGCAGTCAGGTCTCGGAGCCATGGTGGGGCAGGAGGCAGGGATGGCTCATGTAAGGAAGCTGGGCAAGAGCAGGCAGGGCCTGGTGGCTGTCCGGGTGGTGGCAGAGGCATGTCTGCTGCAGACTGGCCAGCTGCTAGACCTGAGGGCTGGTTCTGGCACTCAGGGAGCGGGGAGTTCATACCTGGACTGATGTCCACCTCGGCTGTTTCAGAGCAGGAAGTGGACAGATTTGTTGAGCAAAGAATCAGAGCCAAGGCCACCGGTTTCTCTTAAAGGATGGTTCTGACGAGCCAGCTTAGTTTCATGCTTTCCACTGGAGGGGTGAGCCCTGTCTGGAAACCAGGAAGGGGTCTCTGGTCTAAAACCAGAACTCCATTGTCCCTGGCCAGGCCACCAGGAGCTCCTTCCCTATTCCTATGCCTATTCCCCTCATTCCTATCATGGTGCCCTTGTCTAGGACATGCTACCCTGGCCAGCCCTGCCTCACTGGTCACATTTTAGGGCAGCTATTTCCTCAAGATCAACTGATGAGGGGCACTTCTTTCATGCCTGGATGATCTCCCTGAGTCCCAGGGAAGAGTTAGGATCCATGCTGAGGTGTGTCCAGAGGGCAGCTCTCCATGGCCGCCCTCGGTGTGGGGGGCAGAGCCAGGATGTGGGTCAGAGCCCAGGACTCCGAGGCCTTGTTGAGGAGGCTGGCACCTCCTGGCCCCGATTACGCCAAGTGCTGCAGGCAGCTCCGTCTGTCCAGCCTCGAGCTGAGATCCCAGTCTGCCGCCAGCTCGGGAGGGAGCCTCGGCTTCCTGTCCATTGTCTACTTGGGGCACACCCAGTGTGTTCCTGAAGTGACCTGGAGAGGCTGTGAGGGAGGGAGGGAAAGAGGGAGGAAGGGAGGGAGGGAGGGAGGGAAAGGTCGGTCTGGAGCTTGTCAGGGTGGGAGAGGGGAAGTGAGAGGGGAAGACTTACAGTTTTTCCTTGTTTGTATTTTGTATTAAAGAAAACAAACAATATCCTTTGAGAAACTATTAAACAAAGCACATCCTAACTCCCCAGAGGCCCATTGTGACTGCCTGGAGTCAGGAATTCATTCATGCCTTTTGGCTAGATTGTTGGAGGCAAGGGAGACAGGGGCTGGGTGGGGGAGGAATGTCACTAAAATACAGTTTGAAATGTGTCTTTCCCTCCCTGGACTCAGTAGGTGTCTGGACCAAGTGGCCATAACTCCAAGGTCCCTGTGTCCTCCTGACCTGTTGTCTTCCATTACCCTTCTGGGGACCTCTCCCAAATTGGCCAGTCCCAGCACAGTCAGGGCTGCCAGTACCCCCATCTCCACCCTTGGTTGGGGGCTGAGCACCCTGAAGACAGACTAGTGGGACCCAACTTGTGGAACCCCAATTCAGAGGTCTGTGTACCCCCCAGGGGGTCAGGGCTACAACCACAGAGCTTCCGTCTCTTATTCTCTGCATGGCCTCTCTGGACCTTGGTTTCCCTGCCCACAAAGTGAGGGCGAGGGCCAAATAGATACCCACGGACCACCCTCCAGCAGACTGGCCTCTGCGGCTTTCTATTCCCCAAGTGGTGTGGAGGCACACTCAGGTGGTAGATCTGTGTTAGGGCCTATTCTCAGGCCTCCTGTGCCCAAGTCAGACTACCCTCCAAGACCCCCAGGCCCTGTTCCATCCTGGGCTGCTCACAGTGCAGTGGCAGTCCTCTGCCATATTCCTGCTGGGACACTTTCCCAGTGCAGGTGGAGGTGGTGGGAAGGTGGGAAGAACAGAACTGGCCATCATCCCAGCTTTTGCAAGTAATTCTGCCCAGGCCTGGCATTTGGCAGGATCAACCCTGCATCATAAGTAGATCTTTTTCCAACCTTGATGTCAGGGTATAAATTGTTGGCATGAGGGCATTTTACAAAAAAAAAAAAAAAAAAAAAAAAATCCTTAGAATCTTTCCCAGTCCCTCCTTCAAAGTTTAAAAAGGCATTTAACTATTTGCATGTTTTCTTTAAACACTTCCCAGGCAATATAAAGAAAAGATTTGGGGTAAAATCCCACAGGGCAGCCTGGCCTGGGTTTGGGAGACTCTCTTCCCCTGCTTGAAGCTCAGGGTTAACAGACTTCAGCTCCTGGTCGTCTCAATAGTCCAGAGTAGAAAGAAGTATCATGTCCATTTTGTTAGGAACTGGGAGTTTGGAGAAGGATCTTGTCCCCATCCCACAGCCAGTGACAGCGTTCCTGGCCTATGGACACAAACAGCCCTCTGGATTGAGGCTCCACCACGAGGGTCCCACTGGTCTGCCTTCCAGGGCTCAGTTCCCAGCCAAGGTTGCAGGTGTGGACAGCCCTGGCTCCACAGCCTGCTCTCTGCAAGATTCGAACAGCTCACTCAGTGCTCTGGACACGAGTATCCTCACCTAGATTTGCAGACTTGGATAGGATGAATTATAAGGTCCTCTTCTTCCCCCTCTTTTGAGTCTGGGATTCTAGCATCCTTAGCCTGTGGGAAATTAATTAACTAGTGTCTTCCACTCTCTGGTCTGATTGGTGGTCACAGTCTGGCTGCTCCCACACTCCTGTCCTGGATACTTTTGTGTTTTTGTTTTGTTTTGTTTTGAGGGGGTGCCAGGGTTTAACCTAGAGTCATTCAACTACTGAGCCACATCCCTAGCCCTATTTTGTATTTTATTTAGAGACAGAGTCTCACTGAGTTGCTTAGCACCTCGCTTTTGCTGAGGCTGACTTTGAACTCAAGATCCTCCTGTCTCAGTCTCCTGAGCTGCTGGGATTACAGCCATGTGCCATTGTGCCCAGTTGCCCTGGATCCCTTTATGGTCAGTGCCATCCCTGATGTTCTCTGCTGTCCTGCAGAAGTTATTCACACCCGGCTCTCTCCCTATGTCACAGGGCTACCACCCTATGCCCCATGAAGTGGAGATTGCACACACCAAGAAGCTGTTCCGGAGGAGGAGAAACGATCGAAGGTAGGAGAGACCCCAGTGAGCACAGGGTCTTCTTTTCCTGCGTGGGTGTCTGTGGATTCTTCCGCCCTGGCCCGTGTTGTGTTTGAGCTGTCATTGATTGACATCTATGAGATGAGGGTCGTACGTTGGCGGCACGGTTGACTGCCAGTCAGATTCCCACACAGCACCCGTGGCCCAGAGATGAGATCCCTTCAAGAGTCCAGCAAAGCACAAACCTGCTGGCTCTGTGTTTTGAGATATGGCCTCCAGGAGGCTCCCGGAGCTCACAAGTTCAAGGATATCTGGTTTTCCTTCTCCCTGATGCGGGGAGTTGTCCCTGTGACTGCCAGCAACGCTGCAACAGGCAACACAGATCAGCAGTAGACAGTGCTGCTGTTCCCAAACCTGGAGCAGTGAACCAGGCTCTCCTGTGGAGCTCAGAATCCTGGGTGACCATCGGGGAACAGGAAAGGACTGGTGAGGTGGCCTGGGCAAGAACAAGCAACCGAGATTGGCCCTCTGGGAAACGCGTGCATTTATTTTCCATGGGCTTTCTTATATGGAAGAGTCTTCATGCTGTAGTTTAAGTGAAAAAAAAAAAAAAAAATCCAGGTGCGGAACAATATTTGTTGCGTGTGACCATTTGTGCACAGGGGGGGTGGGAGCGTATTTTTTGCTTGAATGTGCATAAATTATTTCTGGATGGAAATCCAAAAAAAGAAAGAAGGAACAAAAAGGCTTATGCCCGAGGAATTAAAATGATGTGTTCCCTATAGGGAATTTATTCTTAGATGAAGGTGCTGTCTTGTGGTTTTACCTTTAGTGAACAGAGAATGTTCTCTGAGAGATGGGAAACAGCCAGCTGACATCCCTCACTCAGAAAATGAGGGGTGCCTGCCTTTGTGCTGTGTGGCCGCCTCCTGAGACTCAGAGCTGCGGCTGACCAGTGTCTCCAGCCCTTCCCTCCGCATGCAGGCCCTGAGCACCGGGTATTAGGTGGTGGCCACAGCTCTCAGGGTGGGAGGAGGACGCGGTACCCAGAAGGCTTGTCATCCAATAGTGGATTTAGTGAGTCTGAAAACATTCACAGAGGACAGTAAATGTCCAACTAGCTGGGAGGCAGGCCGCCCTGGCTTAGGAGTCGGAACCACCAGGCACTTTATGTGGAACCACCAGGCATCAAAAGGGAAACTTGAGCCTGGAGAGTTGGACTGAGCCCTGCTCCCGCTGTGGCCAGAGTACAGCTAATTGCATTGTGTGAGCTGCCTCTGCTGGGCAGCACCACACAGGCCACGTCCTGGTTTCTGGGTTCCTGGCAGAGGGAAGAAACACCCCTAGAGGAGGAACGGAGTGCAAGGGCTTGGGGGTGGCAGGGAGACCAGAAGCTTTATGCCCCTCCTCCCCTTCCCCAGAATATGTGTCTCAAAGGCAGGGAGAGTCCCCAGGCTTCCAAATTTGACTGCTTCTCCTGGCCCAGGCAATGGCATCCAGGTCAGCCCACAATGTCCCTTCCCTGGGCCAGATCGCCTTGCTCCATGGGAGTCCCCTGGACTGGGGCAGGCCTCCGGAAAACAGCAGCATGACCCAGGAATGTAGGAAGAGGAGCATGCTCGACACGCAAGGACCGGGAAGCTCCGAGCCGCGCTCATGGTAGCAAATGCCCGGGGTAGGTCAGCTCACCTCGCAAAGGATGTGGGCTGGGCCAGCATCCAGAGCGAGGCAATAAAGATGATTAAAGGGACGGAAAGTATGTCCTGGAGGAGGAGAGCTGGAGGGCTGGGGCCAGGGAAGAGGAAAGAACATCCACTCTGAAACTCGTGAAAGATTTACACAGACGGGCAAGGGTGGCTGCCTCTCTGTTCCCTGGGCTCCAAACTAGAGGAAGTCAGTTGAGACAAAAGGAGAGAATCTTAAACTGGACCCATGACAGACTCAAGGATCGAACGTCTCAACCATTGGGGTCAGACTACAATTAAGGTTAGCAGATGCGCGCTAAGGCCAAGCTAGTCAGGCGCCCCACCTCATTCCCATACTGGAACACAGTACAGTCCGTCGCTGGCGACCTGAGTCATCTTGGAGTCCCCAAGCCATGGGGGCTTGCAAGAGAGGGGCAGGCAGCCATGTAGTTTAAGGACCTCATTGCTAAAAGCAGGGGGTCGCTGAATCCTTATCAGGCCAACCCCAGTCCTCCTGGTTGATTATCCTCACAAGTGGCCTTGCTAAACCTTTGTTTGACCTTGATGGTCAGCACTTCTGTCCAGCAGGTTATCCTACTTGGGGCTTAAACCACAACAAGAGGGGCTTGCATTCCATGATTATATCCCATGGCAAAAGGGGGAAGAGGTGACCAAAGTCAGGTTTGGTGTCAGAGGGACACAGCCAGCATCTGTATAGTGTCTGTGATGTCCCCGCTGTTGCATGGAGGGAGGTGGCCAGCTAGATCCTTGGGTGTCTCTGTGGTTCTCCTCGGATTGCCTACAGGAGTCTGTGGCCTTGTCTTCCTGCACGGCGACTTGAGTTGGGATCTGGTAGCTGCAGACTGAGTGTAGCACAGGTGTGCAGCTGAGGATAGGATTGTGTGACGCCCACAAAACCATCTTCAAGGCAGTCTGCACCACGTCCAGTTGCAGCTGCTCTCGGGGTGTTTCTGCGCGCTGACTGCCTTTATTTCCCACTTGCCTCAGTCAGAGGCTGTTAGAAAGCTGCATAATGTCGCAGTGTGGTTCACGCCCTGGAATTAGAGGCTGGATGTGAATCCCACCCCCTCACTCACCAACGCTGGGACATTGGCAAATTGTTTCACATCTAGAAAGCTCTATTACCTCTTCCATATAGTACGTTCACTAATTGGGAGACTTGAAGGAACTCGTTCTTGTAAAGCACCCAGGAATGGTCAGCCCACTGTCAGGTCAGAGAGGGATCCAGGTGGCCAGCAAGCATTGCCAGGCAATGTGCAGAGGAGATGCTACTCACCCACCACCCCAGAGTGGGCCAGGTTTTCTTGTGAACCCAGAAAGCCTTGCCCTGCAACCCCTCCAGGGCCAGGACACCAGGATCAGTCGTGGGCCCTCTCCTAAATCAACGATGAAAGCTTGGTCTCTAAGTCATGGCCTTCCCAAGTGCAACAGGCAGGCCAGGAGAGCCCTTCCGTGGTAGCCATCTCCTCCAGGGTCTGCGCCCCTTCCATGGGCTGCTTCAGGGACCCCTGTGATAGAAACTGAGTTGTGGATGTCTTCCCACCTCACGCCCATTTTGCAGGGAAAAAAAATTAAGATCTTGGACAGTTCAAAGGTTTTCTCCTTAAAAATGTTCTCAATTTTTGGACGACTGATAACAACTTGTTTATTTTGGGAAGCTCATAAAAGACAGCAATTTCAGACCGAGTTATGCATGTTGTAATCGAGACATAATAAATGAGTACTCGGTGCATTCCCCAGAGAACAGCGTGGTCCAGGTGCTCTTTCCTCCCAATAGGTGGAGAGTCGCAACTTGGAAGGGAGTCTGCCAAGGTTTATCTGCTTCCTCCCAAAGCTCTCTGCCCCCAGCATGCAGCGCAGAGGAGCAAATTCACTAGAAGGCTGAAGTCTGGGATCATGGCCTCTGTTTACCTTGAGTGGTGTCCTCTGGGAAAGGGACAGAGGATTTCCTCAGCCCCCCCCCCCATGCCCCATCCCCAGCTCCATTTTAAGAACTAAACAGACTGAGGAGATGAACGCCATAGTCTACGTTCCCTGGGAAACGGATTCTGGGATGGAGATTAGCTTTTTAAGGAATGCCTTGGGATCCATCTGTGTAGAAGTAAAGGACTGGGCTGAAGTTGACCCACACCAGAGACTTGATGGCGAGTTCTGGAGTTGGGAACACTTTAGAGTTGACCCAAGATGGAGTGATGGACAGGGCCAGGGGGAAAGGAGGCGGAACCTCAGGCTGAGCCGCTGTCTTCACCCAGGGCAGTTTCTGTAGGGGGTTGCAGGGGAGTGCCTCCTTCCTTCCTGAAGGGGACATGGGTGCCCTGTCACAGCCAGCCCCACAGTGAAATGCTTTTAAACTCACCAACTTGGATTGATGGAACCGTCCTTGGTGTGGGTTGCTGTTTCCCAGAGAGCACCAGAGTCTGAGGTGTGGCCCCTGCTCTCAATGACCTGAGGTGGAGCTTGTATGATGCACGCTTGTTCCACAATCAGGCTGAATGTGGTGCTTGCCTGTGGAGTGTGTGTGCCCTAATACAGAGGTGGCTCAGAACAGGAGCCATCATGGGGTGGTTCTGGAATGCATCCAGGAGGAGGTGGTGATTAATCACCAGTGAGACTGGAGGAGCATTCGGAGGGGAGATGGGAGGGCGAGGGATAAGAGGCACGTGAATTCCATGGCTAGGAAGGCGCTGGGGCAGGGATCCCCCCCCACCAGAAGTCAGTCACCCATACTGTCCCTGAAAACAGAGACAGACGGGTGGGACTCACTGCCCCGACAGAGCTTAGTAGGAGAGAGAAGTCAGAACCTGCAGGCTCTGATGGTCCCCGGGCCAGGCTGTTAGGAGTCTCAGTAGACCGTGCAGACTCCAAAACCCAGCTCTCAGCAATTAGAGTAAGGCAGCTAATGGAGGCATTAGCCGTCCATTGCACGATGACCACCAGTGTGGCCAGGGAGACAGGACAGCTGTTCTCCAAATTAATTTGCTTCATTAAGTGAAGTCTTGGAAGAGTTAATTTGGTTCATGGCAAAGCAGATGGAAAGGAAGAAGAAAAGAATACCTTGACCGTCCCAGCGAGCATCAGTGGCTACACTGAACAAGAGGCAGGAGAGAGGGATGCAGAGCTGGGCCACGTTCTGGGTAGTGCAGAAGGTCACAGCTTCTGTCTACCATCAACTATGGCTAGAGCTCAGTGTTCTCTCGTTGTGGAGCAATTAAGAATAGTGTCCCTCCCTCTCTTCCTCAGCCAATATGTACAGAAACTCCTGGAATATCAGTCTTCAGATTTGATTTTGCACGTTCTTTGTGATGGTATTCAAGACACTGATAAAAGCAGATAGGATGTCTGGAGTTAGTGGGGATGGGCGTACGACTTTGCAAATAGACTTTAAGATTTGAATCTATGCCTTAAAGGATTCAATCTTGTGGCATACAAATGACGTCTCAATTCAAATTTTCAGTGTATGGGACACATCCCAGGACAGAGTGATGGGATAAGCCCCTTGAAATGCCCTTAAATCTTGGTGATTGCAGGATTCCCTGAGTGTAATCCTTTCCCAAAATATTTGCAGATTTGGCCTGGCCATGATTTGGACTATGAACCTGTCCTAGTGGTTTCTTCCAAACCATCTATTTGGAAGTCCCTTTGGGAGAGATATTTGTTTATCTGCAGTTTTTGACAATTGAAACTATATACACGTAGCTAATCTTTACAGAGAGAGTGCAGGAGAGATTATGGGGCTTAGCTCATGGGATTATGGAGGCCAAGCCATCCCAGTGACCCCAGTCCAGCATGTGTTCCAGCATCACCGGGGGAAGCCAGGGGTGTAATCCAGTATGAGTCCAAGGACTGAGGACTGGACTTCCGAAGTCTGAGGGCAGGGAGTATGGATATGCCCCTCAGGAAGAGAGGGTGATGTCACCCTTCCTCTGCCTTTTTGTTCTGTGCACATCCTCAACAGATCAGATGATGCCCATCCACCTGGGTGAGGGTGGGTCTTCTGTACGGAGTCTACTGGTTCCAATGTGGGTTTCTCTCAGAAGCACCCTCATGGACAAATAATGTTTTCCTGGCTGTCTCTGCATCCCTTAGCCCAGTCCAGCTCTTACCTAAAATTTATTTTATCTATTCTCCGGGATTCCTAAGACATGGTCAGGGGCCACTTATGACCTCACACGAGTTCTCTTGTGATGGCCAGTGTTGCCCCATCCCTCAGGCGAAAAGGTGAGAACTCAGAGCCCAGTCGCTATCCTGTGACCTTCCCGTAGGCCCCTCATCCTAGAGATGTGCACCTGGGTCTGCTGTTCGAGGCCAGCGCTTGCTGTCTCGTGGAAGGCAACCTTGGTGTTCAGCAGATTCCCTGTCTCTTATCGACCCCTTAATTCTACGTCATCTGCCTCCTCAGCAGCCTCCCTCAGCAGCCTCCCTCTGCCTCCTTGCTCTACACACAGAGATATAGTTTTAGAGTTGTCATGAATATGTTTAAGCCTCACTCCTTGATGCTACTGTGACCTCTCTGCCCCCAGCACTGACATCACTGATTACAGGAGGCCCCTCATTCCTTACCAGAATCCACCCTCCTTTTCACATCTGGCTCATGGTGAGAGGCCTGGGGGATGCCCAGTGCCTCCCGAAATCTCTCTTCAAGTCACATCCACCGTCTGCGCTCGGCTCGTCCCTCCACCCCTCAGCCTCCCTCCATCCATCCTGGGGTCCTTTGTCCTACGAAGATGACTAAGTCCCCCAGATCTTGCCCACCAGCAGCTGATCAGGAGCTGACCAGCCAGAGTCCTCATCTGTCCTCAGCTCATTCACAGGAGCTATCCGTTAGCCTTTTAGAAGTGCCGTCGGCTCTCCCCACCCACAGGCTCCAGACCGCAAATTCACGGGCTTGCTAATCCGGGTGTGTGACACCAAGACCAGTACCTGCCATGTTCCTGTGGTCCTTCATCACCACACACAGAGGGGTGGACAGTCTGAGTTGTGCAGCAGGCAGGTCCCCCGCTGAGGTCAAACGGGGGACACTCTCTTCTGTTTCAACTCTCCCAGTGTCCTCATGGTCTGTTTGGTCCTTTAATGCCATGTTTGTCACACGTGTGTTTTCTGTGGGTGAATCTGCTGTTGAAGGTGGCCCCAAGCATAGCACTGAAGTGCCATCTGTGTCCCTGAGTACAAGAAGGCCATGACGTGCCTTAGGGAGAAAATGCGCACGACAGCTGAGCTTCATTCAGCAGGAGCCATCGTGCTGCGGGCTGCGCGTTCACCGTTACGGATCAACAGTGTGTGTTAAATCGGGGACCTCGAGGGGAAGCACACGTAAGACAAGACTGGTGGAAACGTGACCAGAGGCCTGCAGGAACGAGCCCTGTTCTTCTCCTGGGAGCCACAGCTCAGCATTCACTCATTCAATGTCTGCAGTGACTTCGTCGAATGTGCCTGTGGTGACTAAGGAGGATCAGCTGCACTTGCCTTTTAAAACAGGACAGAGAGGTGCTGAAGGTGAAGGAGCTGGGGGTTCACAATGCAACTCCAGGCCTGAGTGGCGCATCTTGTCCGTGTGACTGGGGCAGTGGAACTGGGGGGAAGAGAAGGGGCCTGGGGGACACCTCCTCTGCTGGTCACTGCCCAGTTTGGCTTCACTAAGCGGGCCACTGCCTCATTTGTACCATCCCGGGATGACACTGTCTCGGAAGCCCTCGCAGACAGCTCAGCCCTGCAGTGACTGTCATTGCCACCCTGTCATCAGGAGCCCGGGGACTGCGAGACAGATCCATGCTCACATTGCCCACGGTTTCTCTTTCTATCCCAGCAAGGAAATTGCCCTCATTAAGTCCCTGCTAAAGATAGATAAGAAAATGGGACAGGCAAACCCCCACCTGGCAGGCGGCCCTGTCAGATTCTGAGCAAAATGAGTCAGATAGGAATTATTTTTAGGATCCTCTCCTCCTCCCTCACGCCCACCCCCAAGCAGACTCTCTCGGAGAGAAGAGCAGCTCATTTCTCCAAGCCACATGTCCAGATCCATGTTGATGGAAGTAGAGCCCCAGCCACCTAGAGAAGACCCCAAGTGTCACAAATCCTCATGGTCTCAGAAACCTCTGTACAGGCAGCAGCCTTGCCGGAGCTCCTGGGGAGAGCAAACTGTCAGGAAGGTTCCCTGGAGCTGGTCCACACCCGACCCTCCTCATCCCTGGACCCCTGCCCTGCCCTCCTCCTGGCGCATGCTCCCACTCAGGACCCACTCTCAGCATCACGCTTTGTGGGAATACTTGGTGGGTCCTTCTCTCATGAAGGACTAGTGTGTCCCTGGCCCAGGATGCATGTCCAGGTGAGGGCCGGAGCAGCACAAGAGGTGGCCTGCCGTGCCTTTGGCAGAGCCCCTGGGTGCCAACTCTGCCTACCAGGCCTGGGCTCCTCCCAGGCTGCGTCCACAGTCGGGAAGCAGGGCAGTCCTCACTTTCGGTCACTCTTCTCCCTTTCCCCAGCTCATTCAGGCCCTGAAAACCCTCAGTAGTCAATTGGGGAGACCCAGGGCCAAGAAGAGTGACTGCAGAGAAGCCAGGGGTACATGCCTGGTGGCCTGGCAGACAGCAGGGCTGCCGGTGAGGAAACTGGTCATAAACTAATGCCATCCTTGCACTGTGTCAGGACACCCCAGGGACCAGTCAAGTCGATTTACTTACTCCATCTCTGAGGCCTAGGTTGACTTTTTCTGAAACGTTGGGCATTTGTGAATTGACTCACAGATGCCAACTCCCCACCCTCCTTCCTCTCTACAGCCCCAAGTGACCAGGGCTCTAGTACCGAGTAAACCCAGCCTCCCACGGGGACAGTATGTATGTGGGCAGCTGGGCCCTGGGCCAACCTCACCTGTCTTCATCTCTCAGAGGCCAGAAAATCTTAGGAAAATAAGAACCCTCACCCAGCACATCCTCTTATTGTTCTGGGGACCGAGTGCCGATCTCTGTGTGAGAACAGGTACCTGGGAAGTCCTACTCTGTAAGTGCACCCTCAGAAAACATGATCCCTCTTTCTTCCGGACATTCACTCCAGGGACCTCCAGCCGGGACTGGGGGGCAGAGAAGGAAAGGGCACCAGAGCAGGGTTCTGGAGTCTGGGCCCAGAGCAGTTGCCTTCCTAGCTTTAAAATGGGTTGCCATTCCAGTTCTCAAATGTGTGAGAAAGGGTGCAGGGCCAGAGACGGAGGACCCTTCCCAGGAACATCCCGTTCCTTAACCATGGGATGAGCATGACAGAAGGGAGAACACTCCAGAGGCTGGCCTGGGCCCTCAGTGCAAATAAGCAGTGTCTATTGTATTGTAAACCCAGTTCACATGTCCTCTGCAGAATGTTCCTGAAAGGCGGGCCATGTCTGCTGCTCCTGTGTACATCTTTCCTCCTTAGATCTGGACCCTGGCACTCGGCCCTGCTGGACTGAGCCGCCATGCTCCCAGCCTCTAGCTGCCTGAGATCACACGCCATAGGAGACCATCTTAACGCAGGGGAGTTGCAGGCTGTGCCGCCCACTGATTCTGAGGGTCTTTCTGCTGGACTCGCAGGCAAGCCTGGGCCAACCTCCAGCCAGCCAGCAGTCACTCAGCCATGCCACAGCACTTGCAGGGGCTCACTGTGGTTAGAGCACTCTTTGGAGCCTTAAACAAACAGTAGTTCATATGCTCATCCTAAGGAAGGTTGGGCTATTTCTATTTCCATTTTTCAGATGAGAAAGAAGTAAAGCAACCCACGCACTCTGGCTTCAGAGCCTGTGCCCCTAACCACCTCTCAGTTCCTCCTCCACATCCTCAGCCTCTCTCCGGGGTCTCTCACTGCCTTCTGCATATACCACCCAGTCACTTCATAGGGCACAGGGGTGTTCAAGACAGCCCGTCCTCTTGGGACAGAGGGGGCTGCCATTTTCAGATGAACAGAGGGGAGGGGTACTGCGTGATCCAGAGGCATGAATGGGTGAGTGGTGAGACTGCAGACCAGACCCCATCAGGCAGGGTCACCACCCTCCTGCCTTCCCTATCCTGCACCAGGTCCGTCCTGCTGGTAGACTACTGCCCTTGGCTGGATGACTCATGAGGGGACGTATTTAGGAAGTCCCTGCAATAGACCAGAGTTCCCAGGTTGTGGGGCACCACCCAGTGAGACCCAAAGGGAGGGTGGTGTGAGGTCCAGCAGGGTGGGCAGCTCTCAGGGAAGGACCTCTGTCAACTGTCTGTTCCCCCCAGTCCCAGGAAGACAAGCCCAGGGCATGAGAGTACCCTCCACTCCCCAAGGCCCCCAGCAGTGACAGGGGAACAGGTTTAAAAAATACTGAGGAGGCTTCCTGCCTGGGTCAGCATTTACCCTGAGCTCTGAGGGTTATTTCTGAGTCTTCCCAGTAACTTAATTTTAGCCATTTATTCCAATGCATGTGTTTTGGGGAAGCCAAGGTAGTCTCTATTATGGTTTAGAGTATTTTGGGAGGCCCTGGTTTCCAGAAGTGATGCAGGGGCTCAATTAGGCAAGACACTAGCAAACAGAAATAAAATAACTCAGGAAGACAGGACTCTGGGTCCCCAGAGGTGATGCCTGTATTAACTCTCAGGGGAGAAGTGAAGGAAAGGGGGCGCCTGCATCTGCTGTCATCTCTGGCAGCTTGCGTTATTCCCCCTCACTGCACACCTGCAGGGACCTAAATGCCCTTCAAAATGTGAGCAGGGTGGAGCTGCCCATTCTTTCAAAGTAGACCTGAGCAGACAGAACCCAGCATACAGAGTAGAGAGGCCCTGGCAGACTCTAGGTGTAGACTCAAGTGTAAGTGGACACTCAGATTCACCAACAATTCATGGGGCACTTCAAAGGCCCAGTCCCCAGCCCACTTACAGCATAGAAGTTTTGGGAAGAACCGCTAAACAGTTTATAATTTTTCAAATAGGCCTTCGGAGGCTCCTACCAGCCCACCCTGCAGGACCCCATGCTCCCCATGGACACAGCCTGCCTGCCTGCCCACCCGCCTTCCTACCTGCCTGCCCGCCTTCCATCCTCACTCACCTTGTCCACCAGATTCCAGTCTTCTCCTGGTTCCTTTAACAGTCCCAGCTGGCTCCTGTCCCTTGCTGGCTGGTCCTATGCCTAGGGTGCCTATCCCTTGACTCTAGCTTTCACCAGCTCCCTCTGCCCAGCCCCTTTGCACCATGCTCACCCTCCACTTTTCAAGTCTCTATTTGCCCTCCCTGGTCCTCTCCCCAGCTTTCCCAGGGGTGGCCAGGGTGGGTCAGGCCTGGACCAGGCAGAGAGAGTTTTCCCTGCTGTGCTGGAGGTACAGCTCACCCGGAGCAGGTGTGGCAGCTAAAGGGTTCAGGGATGGGCAGGAGGCCTGACAGCATGCAGGACACTCATCATTTGATGAGGGTGGGCCTACACATCCTGAGTCACCTCTGCAGGTGACAGAGAAATCCAGAACAAAAGCTGCTGTCCCCATCAGTGCCATCTGCACTGACCCTTCCCTGAGGAAAACGTTTGCCCTTGTGTTGACTTCAAACTGTCTTTCAACGTCAAGGAGAGGATTCAGCGACAGAGGATCCAATTTCAGGCTTTTGCTTGTCAGGCTGACACTGAATACAGGAGAGAACATGTGTGTGAACTTGAAACAGAGGAGAAATGTTTTTAGGAAGAAAATATATGAGATGGGGTTGTGTGAGCATTTGACCTGGTGGCCCTAGTAGCCACAGCAAGCACATGTTCCAGCCTGGTGCAGTGGCTCAGGGAGTTGGTGGCTCAGCCTGGTCACCTTGAACAGGAAACCTGGTGCCTTTGAACCTGAGCCGTAGCCATGGTGCAAAGAAGTTGGGTAGGGGTCCATGGGGACAGGCAGAGAGCAGGATTCTGGCTTTGCCTGATATTCTGGAGGGTTAGAAACGCTGGGGCAGAAGTGGGCTGAGGGCGGTGGTCATGATCCCTTTAGGCAGAGCCATGACAACCAGCTCCTGCCCCAGCCCCATCCTGCCCACTGCCTCTCCTAGGGACACCAGGGCAGTGTCAGGCCCCCTTTCCCAGCCGGCTCTGGCATGTGTTGGCTATGCTTAACAACTGCAAGCAATCAAGGACCACCACCCCTCCCTGGTGGCCACCCCCATTGAGGACAGGGAGAGTGAGCTACTGCAAGCAGCTCCAGGATCCCCCAGTTTACCACTTCTACATTCCATCTTATGAAATGGGATGTCAGTGGTTGATTTGGCCTTCGTGGGCAACCAGGGAAGGTTGCTTGCAAACCCGCCTTGATTTCTTGGATTTAAGGGAATGATCTAGTTTCTGGCACACTAAGAAGTTCCTGGGAGTGGGAGGAAGGTGGGCTTGGGGTTTCAGATCTTAAAAGCCTAAGGCCATCCTACTTAGGGCAGGCATTCACTTTGCCTGGACCTTAACTGCCTGGAAGTCCTACAGCATGAGCCACTGCAGGGCCCACATTCCAGCCGAACGTGTAGGAGGCCCCTTGAGGCTGCTAAGTTGTCTAGACTTGGTTTGAGTCTCTTTACTAGACGTGACGCCTCGAGGCACCCCTTCACCTCTCTAAGGCATGTGTCTTATCTATCAAAGCGCACATCTACCTTGTATCTGTGCTTCGCAGATCAGAGGTGTGGCTGGGAAAGCAGCCTGAAGCATGGAGGTCTACACAAACACGAGGACTCAGCGCCAGGGTTGTGTTTGTATTCTACACATGTTTGTAGTCATGTGTGAGTGTATCTGTGTGTGTGTGTGTGTGTGTGTGTGTGTGTGTGTGTGTGTGTGTGTGTGTGTGCCTGCTTTAGGGACTCTGCCAGTTTTCGCTGCCAGTGATAGTTTTCTGGAAATGGAGCTTGGCCTGAATGTTTGTATTGGTTATCTATTGCTGCATAACAAGTTAGCCCAAAACTTAGAGCTTTAAACAACAAACATTTATTACCTCATCAGTTTCTAAGAGTCAGAAATCCAGGAGCAGCTTAACTGGATGGTTCTGGTTCAGGATCTCTCTTGAGACTTTCTATCAAGCTGTCACTGAGGGATGTCAGTATCTGGAGGCTCAACTGAGGTTGGAGAAGCCTCCGGCAGTGACAGTCTGTTTCTAAGCTTGCTCACCAGGTTGTTGGCAGGTTCCAGTTCCTCACTCGATGTTAGTTGTGAGGTGAATCTCTTTACAAGCATGTTCATAACATGCTCATGACAGCAGCTAACTTCTCTAAGAGAATGATCTAAGAGAGGAACAGATGGGAAGGCAGACAGACAGACAGACACTAAGATGACAACTGCAGTATTTTTTACAGTCTAATCTTAGAAATGACATACTATCACTTCCTCCATATTCTATTGGTCCCACAGCTAACCTTGTACAATGTGAGAGGAAGCTACCCAAGGGGGTGAATTCAGGAGGTGAGGATCCCCGGAACCATCTTGAAGGCTAGCACAGTCCTTTCCTGCCCAGGAGTTGCTCTACGTGGCTCTGTCCCACCACCTGCCTTCAGGGTCTCTTGTGTGACTGTAGCCAAGTCACGGACCCAGTGAAAACTCGGCTTCTCCGTCCTGCCTCCACGTCAGCCCTGTGAAAGGCAGCTTGTGTTTACAGCTGGGTCATTCTCTCTGCTAGCTTCCTGCTTGTTTTAGTCAGCTTTTTCATCACTGTGACCAAAAGACCTGACCAGAACAATTAGAGGAGGAAAAGTTTATTTTGGCTCACGGTTCCACAGGTCTCAGTCCACGGATGGCTGACTGCACAGCTCTGGGCCCGAGGTGAGGAAGAACATCACCAAGGAAGGGCAGAGGAAAGCAGCTCAGGACATGGCACCAGAAAGCAGAGAGAGAGAGTTCCATTCAACAGGGACAAAATATAAATCCCAAAGGCATGCCCACAGTGACCTGCCTCCTCCAACCACACCCTCCCTACCTATAGTGACAGCCCCACCAATCTATGTCAGTGGATTGACCCGCTGATTACGTTAAAGCTCTCATAATCTAATCATTTCACCCGAACATTCTTGCATTGTTTCATGCATTAGTTTTAGGGGACACCTAATATCTAAACCATAACACTGTCAATATAATGTGGGGGATTCAATATCTTCTTTTTATTTTCTAGTCTCTGTCCCTTCCAGCCAAGGTTGTCAGTGTTTCTTTGAACAACTATAGGTCTTTTATAAATCCTATTGGGCTCTACAGTCACTAATTAAATCCCACTCACAAGTCTTTTCAACACCATCCCTTCCTAAGTGGGACAAGGGACAATCAATACCCTCAGCTTCTTAGAAACTCTGCTCTTTGAGAAGATCGGAGAATCACACCTTCACAACCTGCAGACTCTTTTGTTTGACTGAGGGATACTTGGAGGCACCACCATTGGTCTTACTAAGATCTTGACAGAGGACTTGACAGTGGCACACCTCCCCCTCAGCTTTGGACCATGCTTTCACGGGAGCTCCCGGATCTGATCTTTACCCAGAAGGCATTTCTATTTTTCATCACACTGCTAGAGACAGAGTTACTAAACTTCCTGCTACATAGCAAGAATCCCCCTTCCTCCAGTTCCCAGTGACCTATATTCTTCACTTCCCTAAAAGACCTCACCAGTAGTGACCTCGGAATCCATATCTCTACTGACTATCTCCTTGTAGCCCTTGAGGTTTTCGCTGACACTCACCTTGAAATTCTTCTGGTTCCTGCCCGTTTCCCAGGCCCAAAGCCACTCCCAGGTTTTAAGTGTTTGCTATGTCAGTACCCCACTTATGTCAGTACCCCACCCAAAGTTGTATTGGTCATCTCATGCTGTGTAACAAATTAGCCCCCAATTAGCAGTTTAAATGACAAATATTATCTCACAGTTTCTGAGGTTCAGAAACCCAGAAGGGATGTGGCTCAGTTGCTCTGGTTCTAACCTTGCAGTCGAGCAATGGTCAGGACTGGAGTTATCCCAAGGGTTGGTTCACATGGGACTGAAAGGTCCACTCCCGTGCCCACTGACGTGGTTGTTGGCAGGCCTTGCTCATTGCTGGCTGTGGGCTGGAGGTTTATGTCCTTGTAATCAGGCCTCTCTGTAGGGTGCTCATAACAGAGTGAGGAGGGGGCGGGGGAGGGAGGGAGAGGGAGGAGGAAGAAATGGAAACTGCCTGGTCTCTTATAACCTAGTCTCAAAAACAACTTGCCTTTCCTTCTGTCCTGTCGTATCAGTCACAGCTAACCCTTTACGGTGTGGGAGGGGTCTAGGCAAGGGTGTGAATACCAGGGAACTTGGACCTTTCTCTGTTGAGAGTCCCTTCCTGTATAACTGCTTTTTCTTTTTTTTCCTTCCACTTCTAATGTTCTAGGAAAATCTACCAATGGCTATGAAGGTTCAAGTTCTCATGTTTACCCTCTTTTCTGGTTCAACCTCAGATCTTTCCGAGATGCCCTCCTAATCCTGCTTTCTGTTCTGCTCCCTGCTCACAGCAACTCTGTAGTGAAGCACGAGGTAGAGAACGTTTCCTCCCTGGGGAAGGTTCGGGGGCCAGAGGATGCTGTTGCCCGAGCTGTGGAATGTACCTGTCCCCGGGGCCCCGTAGTGGTTCCAGGAAAAGGGAACTTTCCCAAGCTGTACACGTTCACACAGATAATTTTGCTTAAATGCTCCAACCACAGTGACTACAAAAGGTTTGGCTTTACTCGGAAGCATACTGGAACACTGGAATCTGCCAGAGCTTGATAGGGCAGGCGTCCTTGGGTAGGTGGGGAAATGTATTGACATTAATAACACAAATAAAGAAGCCTTACCCAGACTTCCCAGAAACCCCACAGTCAGCCAGGGAGGCAGGTGGGATGAACGCCAGTGGTCCCATTGTAAGAGTGAGGGAAATGAGACCCAGAAAGGCTGTGACAGACTCAAGCCCTTGCAGAGCCGAGGCTGGTCCTGGATATCTGGATGGACAGGTTCCTTTCCACTGGGCTCTGGAACACTGGCCCTCTGCACGGGGGCATGCCTTCTCTTCACCCCTCTGGAATAAGTGGTGGTCTGGAGCTGTCTGCCTTCTGAGGGAGTGGTCCTGTTAGGATAGAAACGGGGGGTCATAGGGTTCCGAGCTTGCAGAGAGGAGAGAAGTCCCTCGGAACTGGGAATATTCTGGCAGCTATGACGAAAGATTGTGAACTCCAACACAGCTGGACAGAGGCAACCCATGCAAGAGGACTCCCTTTCATCTGCCCATTCCAATCTGTCCAGATGACCCTCCCCTCCACCTTAAGGGCATCTATGGGAAAAGTACTTCAGGAGACTCGATCCCCAAATGAAGTCACTGGGATGAAGTAATAATAAGCTGCCTTTTACTCTAGCAGTACTGCACTGTGCCGAGGCCACAGTTATTTGTTACAATTTAAGGTTATCAAAATTTAAATTTCAGTCACACTGGCCACACGTGGCTAACAGCCCCTGCAGTGGGCAGGGAAGATGTGGAATATTGTCACCATTACAGAAAGTTCTGTTCAGTGGCCCACCTTGCAGACACTCTTCCCGGGCCCCAGAGCAGCCGTAGGGCAGTTGGGAGAAGAAAGAAGAGTGGAGTAGAACAGACTAGAAGGATCTGGAGGCCAGCCAGGAAGAGGGGGGACTGAGAAAGACAAAGGAAGCTCGTGGACCTGTGTGTGGGCCCCGTGGGCCTCGGGCAAGGTTTGTTCCTCTCAAGCTGGAGCTCCGTGGGACATGCCCACCCTACTGCAGATCCAAAGCACCTACTGTGGTGTCCTTGCTCAGAAGCTCCAAGCCCACTCTGCAACCCACCAGGACCCCCAAGAGCTGGGAAGCCTTCCCAGACCTGGCGGGGACATCACCAAGAGAGCCAAGTGCCGAGATCTATTCATGGGTGACGCGGGCAAATCCTTTGGGATGGAAAAGGTGCCGGAGTTTCTGGGGAATGGAGAGCACTTTGCCCCTGGTCCCTGCCCACTTCACTGCAGCAGGGCGCCATGTCTCCAGCTGTCTGCCTGGTGTCTACCCAGCTCAGCTCAGGGACCTGGTGTGGGTTTGGTTTGTTTTTGGTAAGTGAAGTGGTGTGTGGTTGGATGAAGTTTCTTAAAACAACCTTATTTTGACACTAACTACCTAAGCCAAAAAAAGAAGACTTCCTCGGTTTTAATCAGGTTGGGACCAGAAACCCAGCTGTCTCCCCCAGCCCAGGCCCCACTCCTGCCCGCCTAACAGTCATTATCGAAGCCACTCTTTGCGGAGCACCTCGTGCGCTGGGCAGCCTACCTGGCTCAGGGGGCGGCACGCTTTGTAAAGGACCAGTAAGTCTTTTAGGCCTTGCGGGCCACCAGGTCTCTGTCACAGCTACTCTGCTCTGCCACTGCAGCACAAAAACAAGCACAAGAATACGGAAATGAATGACTATGTCCCATAAAACTTTATTTGCCAAAACAAGTGGTGGCTGGATCTTGGCCACAGGCCCCAGTTAGCCAATCCCTGATCTGGATCATCACAAACCCTTCACCACGCTGGAGAATGCGGTCTCTGCCCCACCTCGGAGCTGAGGAGGCAAGGTACAGTGTGACGCTCCTTCCTGCTTCTGTGTACTCTGAGGCAGGCCCAGGCCTGTCCGGATAGAGCTCCTGTTCCCTGGGGCTGTTTTGATGTGGAGGCTGCCATGGGAGATCTAAAGAGTCAGGGTCCCTGGGCATAGCCAGTGGCACCTAAGGGACAGCAACTGAACTTGGGAGGCTGTAGGAAAGAGCAGTCACATCTCCCGGCTCCCTGGGGTTGCGAAGGCACAGCTGAGCAAGGGAGGGAAGGGATCAGCAGGGCCACACAGGCAGAAGGCAGAACTCGCCTCAGGGACAGGGCTGACCAGCCTGGACCCTGCCCTGCATGAACTCTCCTGTGCCTGCCACCAGGCAGCCACTGCCTCCGACTTTCCCCTGGGAAAGTCTGCTGTAAAGCCCTGCTTCCGCAGGAGCTCTCAAGCCCCCAGCCTGGTGCTCAGGCCACAGCCCAAAGCTTCTTCAGGCACGAGAGGACTCTTTTGCACATGGTGGCCCAAGCTTCCCTGGCCCTGCTGGACACATGTTTCACCAACCCCCACACCTCCCCAGCTGTGCTGGAGGGACAGGGCCGCCCAGCCCCCAGCTGGCATAGGGGTAGGAAAAGGCACTCACTGTGTGAGTGGCCAGCAGGGTCTTTTTCATCTGCGCCCCCAGCAGAGGTCACATGCCCCCCTACATCGGAAGACGAGGAGGAGGAGCAAGGAGGGAGGTCGAGACCTTGTGCCCTGAGCTTCCCATCAGTAGCACCCGCCTGTTTAGATGAAACTTCACATTCCCTGTGTCCCCTCCACAGCGTAGCCACCTAGGGGCAGAGCGGTGTCCCCCGACTCACCGACACCTCTGTGGCTGAGGTATATGAAGTTTGTGGGTTACCGATAAGGAAGGGAGTGCGGAGGGGCAGAGAGGCCTGGTGGGGCTCTGTGGGGAGGCAAGGAGGAAGCCAGGTGAAGATCCAGCCTGGCGAGGGTGCCTGGACCTGCTTGCCTCTCTGGAGGGTTGTGGCCTCCGTATCTGTTAACCCCCAGATCCCAGCCACAGCCCGAGTGGCTGGCACAGGACTCAGTGCCTCTTTGCCAGCTGCTACTCCTTAGGGGAATGGCCATGGGGCTGGGTGAGGGACTCTTCAGGGCAATGGCAGAACTGGCCCAAGCCCCAGGAAGCATCTGTCCCTGGGGAGGAGTAAGGGGACACACGGTCTGGCAGGGTTGTAGGTCCCCATCAGAGGGGTGTTCCCGCCTCAGTGGGTTGAATCTGGTGGTATTGGGAAGGTGTGCAGGGCACCAGGCTGGCACATTCCACTCGGGCACCTTAGACCCTCACGACCGAAGACAATTCTCACAGACCTGCCAGGTTTCGCTTGGTCAGAGCAGAGCTGTGCAGCCCTGTGGAAAAAAGTCAGGTTGCCTGGTCTCTTCTGGGCCAGACCTGTGGGGCCTTCGAGGTCTGCTTGGCCCGGCAGGCCCCCAGGCTGCCTTGGAGTGCTGGCTCCTAACTGCCCAGCCCTTAGGAACCAACCCCGCCCTTCTCTGGGTCCCCTGGGCTAGGCATCGGAGCATGATAATGGCCCTACGTCCTGCCCTGAGAGTCCGCTGTGCATTGAACAGGGCTTCATTCGGATGGAAATGGATGGCAATCTGAAGTTCAATCAAAGTCCCCAGCAGAGTCATTTGGCAAAGCCACTAAGTATGGTGGGTCCTTCTTACTCTGAAGGCCTCCCCTGTGAGCCCAGGCTGTAAGCCAAGAAGGGAGTGGCCAGCAGACGCAAGGACCAGGCTGACTGGAAGAGAGGCCTCGGGGTCTCTCCAGCATCCTCAAAGACAGTGGAGAGACCTTCAAGGGCTGCTCCTTCTGACAATGACTGCCCACCAGAATAGGCCAGAGCCCCCTCCAGCATTGTGGTTACAGAGGATGTCCAATGAACACTAAAATTATTTGAATCCCAGGATGCATTGGGGTGCGTCTGCAGCCTGCTTGTCACCAGTGCATTCTGGGGGGAAAAGCAAAGTTGGCTTCAGAGGCTGACGCACTGTGCAGTGTTGGCCTCACCCCGCTGTGATCTCCAGGGAGGCAGGAGCCATGCCCCACACCAGCCCTTGTGCAGAGGGGTGAGTGGGGGCCAGGGAGGTGGCTGAGATCAGGAACGGAAGGAAGCTCAGTGAGTGCTTCTCGCAGGCCTGGGTCTGGGCCAGGCATTTGAGGGGCTGACAGCTTTGTCATATAAAAGAAATGAAGATATCTTGAACAATCCACACTTAATAACATTGCTGTGTGTTTGCTGGCATGCACGTGTATATGTGTGGTCTAGGTGCATGTGTGTGTTTATATGTGTTATATGCAAGTTAGTGTTTGCATGGGTGCTACGTGTTTATGTACACAGGTATGTGTATTTATCATACGCATGTCTGGGTATGTCTCTATGCATGGGTGGGCAGTGTGTGTGTGTGTGTGTGTGTGTGCACAACACTGTGTGTTGGAGTATAACAAATAGCACGAAGCCTGGACTTCAGAGAAAGGGGGGATTTAGCATGACCAAGCCTTCCTAGGGGTGGCAAAACTTGGTCTGCTTCTTCCATGGACTGGGCAGAGGGCAGGAGAAGAGCATTTCTGGTAACAGATTGGGCAGAGGCAAAGGTCCAGAGGGAGGACCGGCATGCCCTCTGTTCAGGGACAGTGGACAGACTCGCCTGACTTTGAAGGATCCTCTGAGGGACTGTGGAATGAGAGCAGGCAGGGAGGTGGGTTTCTGCAGAGTGCTTGAAAAGCCAGTGGAGAGCTGTCTGTTGACACCTGGCATGTGGACACGTGGGCACGTGTGGGACGTGCGTCACTGGAAGGCCTGTGGCACTAGGGTTCAGAGGCAGGCAGTTCCTGCTGGGGATGGGAGAGATGAGACCAGAGGCTGCAAGTGGACAGCAGGGAGGAAGCCAGAGGTTGGGAGGTGAGGATGGCAAGCCTGGAGGGAGTCTCTTCGACGGTCTGCGGGCTCGGATTCTTGTCTTGCACCTCAGACCCTGTTCTTAACCCGTCAGGCTGAAGTCTGTAGAGTGCTTGATGATGATTAAGTATTCCTAATCAAAATAGATCGTGATCAGAGTTTGAGACATCCGGGTACTTAGATCTGGTGGGGAGGGTAGGTCCTCCCCGGGAGTGCTGGCCCATCGATCCAGGGTGGAGCTGGTAAACACTCCACAAATGTTTGCAGAGGGAAGAACGGGAGAGGGCCGGGCTGGTTGTGATCCCGGATGTCGTGGGAAGTGGAGGAGTTGGAAAGGGCACACCAGGGTGGTCTGGTGGTTAGGATGGCCTCGTTCCTGGGAATGGTTGCCACGAAGCATTTTCCCTGGCTTCTCCATAGCAGCGACTGTTCCTTCCCGGAGTGTTATAAAAACCTGCAATTACCGTGCCGCCTCTGGGTGGGAGCATCCAGACCTCCTCTTCTTTCTTTCTTCCAAGATACACTGAGTCAAGTCCGGGTCAGTGCAGAAAGGGGGCCCCTCTCCCACACTCTGCAGAGCTGTGGTTGAGGGTTTGATGATCAGGAAGGTGAAGGGGCTGGACGCATGCCTGTGCCTCTCCAGGCTCAGAGGGCAGCCGTCCTGCGCTCTGCATGCCACTCGCAGATACCACACTGTCCCTGGGGCTTGGGGCCCCCTTCCCCCGCAGCTGTACCAAGCGGAAGCCTGAGCTGTGGATGGAAGCTTGGGAGAGGCCTCGGAGCAGGAATGTGTGATGCGCACTCCGGGGCAGCTCGGAGTCTTGCGCTTTCCTGTTCTTCCAATGATTTTCCTTTGGGGCATATTTATTTCCTGGCTTCTGGCCTTTACATGTGTGAGTTGTGGGGGGCACAGGGAGAGGAGGAAACATATATAGAAGGGTGGCTCCAGATCTGAAATTTTCACAGTGGAAGAAAGAATAAAATCTACCCTGTGGGTCAGGAACTTTCTGGACCCACCACATCGTCATCAGTGAGCACCCCCAGAAGGCCCTCCTGGAGAAGTTGACATAGGTCCATCCTCAGGCAGCAATACAATAAGGAGTGTCCTGTTGGCACAGGCCAGAGCTTGGCCTCACAGTCCCCAGGGGAGCATGCATTCACTCCTCTGCCATCTGGCCATTTGCCCCGGGCACTTGCTCTGCCACAGACAACATGCACTCCCAGAATGGCTTTGTTCAACTTGCTACTCCCAGCTGACCCTGCTTTGCATGCCCAGAGCCCTGTCCCCAGGGTCCACCACATGGTCCTGTGTCACCAGCAGACCCAGGCACTCCTAAGAAGTTGGCTCCTTCTGTGGCTTGGCCAGGGATAGGTTGGGGTCACTCTCTGCACACGAACCTCTTATTGACCACAGTGACCAACTTCAAGGCTCATGGAGGAGGCTCCAGCCTCCTCATTTTGTAGCAGCTGGGCTCCCCAAAGTCAGTCATCTCCTTCGCAGAGCTGGATTATGACCTGGGTCTCCAGCTCCTTCCCTGATACTTCTCCAAGCATTTGACAAGGCCCCAGCCTACCTGTTAGCAAGCATCAGAAGGCTTTTGCATTCAGAACAGGAAGAAACCACAAAATGACCCTTCTCTGGTAAGCCTCTGCACAGGCGTTCTAGGGACTGGTCGCCCTTTGCTCCGATGCCCTGGAGACACCCTTGGCTCCACCCCTTCTCTCCACGACGTTCAAGGCAGCAGCGATTCCCATCAGAGGCCCCCCTGAATCTTACCACCTCTACTCCTACCCCTCTGGGCTCTCATGGAGATAATCCCTATGACCTTCTTGGTCTCTGATTCTGCCTTTTTAAATGTCATTGTTTTGTCAATGGCAGAGACCAAGTCCGTCCAGTGGTCCACGGGCCCCAGACGACATTGGCTCCATCACGTCTACCCTCATTACATACTTTCCCCACCTTGCTGGACACCCCAGCATGCTGGCCTTCTAGGGGACCTTGACACATCTCAGGTTCTGACCGCAGGGCCTTTGCTTGAGGGGGGATTTGAGGGGACTTGCTGTCCCCTCTACCTGGATTGCTCCTCTCCCAGATCAATGGATGGCTTAAGTCATTGCTCATTGTCACCTTCTCAGTGAGACCCATACTAACCACTGTGCCTGAAGGTACAACCTACCTGGTGGGGGACTCTCGTCCCTGGCTTTCTAGCCCCATAGAGTGGACCCCACGCTGGCATTGGACCTTTGTTGTCTTCCTTACTGCACCTCCCCACTAAGCGACAAGCTCTGCAGGGGCAGGATTTTTGTCAGATGCTTCCCAGGGTCTGGATCGTACCTGTGCCCAGTGGATGGATGAGTGGATGCTCGGTCAGCGTTTGCCGAGGGAACGAGTGGTGGCCATGGGAGCGGCCAGCCCTGCCCAAAGGAACTTTCTTATTTTCTTAGAGGACTTCAGCTCTGCAGCTGTGCTGCCCGCTGGCTCCCACGGGTCTCCCTGCAGCAGCCTAGACACAAATTGGCTAGACAACCCAGAAAGTTCCAGCATCAGAGTCCAGATGTGAAGCAGGAAGGAATGTCAGTTCCTGCTGTCCACTCTGGATGGTCAGTCACCCGGTCACTAAGGTTTCTTCCACCTCTTGGGACCCATGACACTGAAATTCTGTGTGCCATCATGGTGGTATCACTTATTCCTTGAGCCCCACCCCCAACATCTGTAGAATAGACCTGACTCCTCCTGCATTCCTCGACCCGGAGCAGAGGGAAGCGTGTGGAGAGTTAGGGTGGGCCGGGTGCTTGAGGGGGCCAGCCGAATCCCCAGCTGGATGCCAGGCACACACACCCATGCGCTGCGTCCTGTTGACACCGATGTGGAGGACAGAGCCCTACTCCATGGGCCTCTGGGAAGGTCTTCATGAAGACCCTGGAAGGCCCTGCACTCTGCCCAGCAGAGGACCCGGGCAGGCGCCGTGCGGTCGTTGAAATATTCACTCCACCTGCTCCTCACCTGTACCTCCCATCCCCCCTCACTGCCCGAGTGTCAGCCTGGCCATCTGGGTGGCCCTATTGCCTCTTGCTGGGGTCTGCCAGGCCTGCCCGCTGTATTTAATGAAGTCCTGGAGAGCGAATGTGTCGGAAGGACTCTGCAAACACCAACCCACCCCAGCACCGCCTCTCTCTGAGTTAGGCACGGTTATATCCGCCCTTTATGGATGAGGAAACTGAGGCAGGGAGAGGTCACAGAGCCCAGCATCACCCAGGGAGTCAGGCAGAGCCAGGGCCTGAAGCCCAGCTCTGCGTGTCTGCTTCCAGAGAGGGCTGCCTCGGCCAGACGGAGGTCCTGCCCCTCCACTTCCATGGACTCCAGGACCGGGCTTCTACCCAGCTCTCTTCCTGCCCCTGCCTGCCTGGCCATGCACCTGGGGTCCCCTTCAGCCAGGCTGCTCCCCACTCTGACCACGCCGGGCCCCTCCCTGCCGGACCTTCCTCCCTCATAGAAACCCACCCTGGCTGCAAGGCTCAGCCCTGGGCTTAGCAAGCCCCGCCCCTCAGGGTCACACTGCTTCTTCCTTAATCTACCACGATACCTGTCTGTCGGGGTGGCCACCGTCGGTCAGAACAGTCCTGGCTACTCAGGTCCTGCCCTCAGCCTGCCTTGGCTGTCACCCTCTCCTGGTTTCTTCATATCCTGGGAGAGCACCAGCAGTGCTAGCTTTGAGAGAAGTAGCCACTGCTCCCTGACCTGTCCCCTGGTCAGCTTGGTGGAAACCTGGAGCAGTGGAAACCTGAGGATTAAAGAATTACTGACAGGCCGGGCACCAGGACACAGGCCCACATTCCCAGCAGCTCAGGAGGCTGAGGCACGAGGATGGCAAGTTCAAGGCCAGCCTCAGCAATTTAGTGAGGCCCTGAGCAACTTGGTGAGACCCCATCTCAAAATAAAAAATAAGAACTGGGGGTGGAGCTTAGTAGGAAAGCACCCCTGGTGCTTTAGCCCTCAGAACCAAAACAGAACAAAACACAATTACTGCTGGGTTGAAGAGATTCCAGTGTTGTGTCTGTGATTCCTCTCTAGCTCCCATCCCTCTCCTGCTCCAGAAATGTGGCATCACGATGAAGAGTATGGGCTCTCCCACCTGCTTACTTCCTCGCTGGGTGGCCTGGGCCAAGTTACTTAACCTCTCTGTACTAGTTTCATCAACTATCAAATAAGGATGATAATGTGGCCGTCTACCCCATACAGTTGAAAGAGGATTGAATCGGCTCGTGCTCTCAGGACCTTGCCTTGGTCATAGACAGTACCACACAGGTGTCATTGTCCTGGTGTTTGTCGTTGTTATTATCATCATTACAAAGGGAACCGGGACCCAGGCGGTGCCTCCATGAGCCCAGAGGCACCCAGCCAGGGGCCGTAGGCTGGAGTGGAGTGGGTGGCCTGCCTCTCTCGGCACAGCCCTGTTTCCTGGCCCCTCTCTCCTCACGCCCATTGCCAGGCCTCCGGCTCTGTGTGGATCTGGAGGACCACCAGCCACACGGGCTGCGGAGAGGTGATCAGCCCTGTCCCCAGCTCTGCCAGCACCAGCCTGCCTCCCAGCCCACCCGCCGTGTCTCCACCCCTCCTGACCGTCCGTCCGTGGGGGAGGCCTGCCTTGGTCCTCCAGCAGAAGGAAACAGGCCGGCCGGGCTGCTCTGAGAGGCTCCCCCCCTGCTGTCCTCGCCTCACCCTCCTGTCCCTCAGGGCCATGCTCAGCATAGCAAGGGACATTCTGCTCTCCTCTGGAGGAACACAGCCAGGGAGGACTGCTGGGACCCGGCACCCGAGGCCTGACTCCCAGGCTCCGCACTGCCCTCCTCGTCCCGGCTCAGAACCTCTCCCCGGGGCTCAGGTCCCACAGCCCGGACCCAAACACCCACCTCCTGTGCAGCCAGGTCCCGGCTTAGTGAGCCGGGCAGCGAGCAGGAGAGGCCAGTGTGGTCCCTGCCTTCAGAATGAGCTGTGGACACAGGCCACCAGCATGGTGACGTGGACTGTCAGCAGCAGGAAAAGGTGCTAGAGACCCATGAGCACTTCCGGTGGCCTGGGGTGACCAGGGCAGTTCCAGGGGAGAAGCTGACGCTCAGGTCTTGAGACTCCCTGCAGGGCAGTCAAGAGAATGTAGACCCTGGGGTGTCTCCGTGGGAGCTGCAGACCCCAGGTCACCTGGAGGAGGCGGAGCCTGCCACGGGACCCCTGGGGATGGCAGAGGAGGCCCCTCCTGGGCTCGGGCCTCCCAGTTCACACACAGGAAACGAGAGCACCAAGTCTGGGCTCTGACTTTGTGACATTTGTGTCCCCAGTGGAGCAATAGCATCAGCGGTGGAGGGAGCTACTTAGCAATCCCTGCTGTGATTCAGGCACTCCAAGGGACAGCTCATCCCGCCCTCAGAACCTTGAGTGACCGTCTTTATTATTGTTATTCCCCCATTTCACTTATGGGGAAACTGAGGCACGGACCAGTGAAAGCCTGGTCCCCAGGGCAGGCACGGAGGAAGTAGTTTGAACCAGGCCCAGCTGGCTCCAGAGTCCCGCTCTCACCCCCGTACGGAGCGCGGGCTGAACCCTGTCCAGGGTGCCGGGGGAGCCGCAGGACTCCACAGAGCCCGCCAGGGACTCAGCCCCTGGGCCGCTGATCACTCCGCAGCCCTCAGAGCCTCTCTGGTGGTTTCCACCATTAGATAGTTGTGAATTATTTCATTCTTGGTCGAATTTTTACCCATAATGGACAGTCGGTTAAAGGCAGGAAGCATTAAAGATCACCGATATTAAAAGGCCGTTTGCTGAGGAACACGTAAGTGGTAATAATTCTGCACATTTGCCTGAGGGTGCCCTGCTGGGACCCGCGAGGCCCAGCCATCTGGTCGGAGCTCCTGCAGCCTGCGGAGCTCGGCTGGCTCCAGAGAGAAGCCAGGGGCACCCATCGGAGCCCCACGGGAGTCAAGGCCCTCCTGCCTGCATCCTGCTCCCTGGGCGGAAGTGGTTACCAGACTTCCTGAAACCCTTGGTCTCATCATTTAGAAACAAAGCAAGAGCATAACAGAAACAAACCCATGAAGATCTTTGTTTAAAAACCACACGACAGGGGCTGGGGAGGTAGCTCAGTTGGCCCGGGGTTCAATCCCCAGCACCCCCCCACAAAAAAAAAAAAAAAAAAAAAAAAAAAACATGAAATTCAAGAATTTCCATCAGTGAGCCACGATTTCAGTTTTTGCTTTTTTCTTCGTGTGCCTCATATAGACAAACTTGAGCCTACAGTTTAGTGTGTATCTGGTGCCAAAGCCACAGTGTAATGGTGATATGTCATTTGAAATTTCTTTGTAGACAATCATGCTTTTGCCTTCATAACTCATAACAACGAGCAAAGGAGACTGCATCGCTGATAAACGGGGAAGACTCCATTTTGCCTCTGTTCCTGAGGGTTATTAAAGATGGTGTTAAACATGAACCTTATAATTCACTTCCAGTAACATCAGTCCAAATACTGTATTGGACATAAAATAACTTCTTTGTCATATGCATTTTTTAATCCCTAAGGGTGTTTGCAAGGTTATATATTACTGAGAGAGGAGTTCTCAAGTCCAAAAGACCGGCATAGCTCAATTTCCACAAGAGTAAAAACAAGAATAAAAAAACCCATCCGTTAGCCCGGCACGGTGAGGCACGCCTTTAATCCCAGAGGCTCAGGAGGCTGAGACAGGAGGATCGAGAGTTCAAAGCCAGCCTCAGCAAAAGCGAGGTGCTAAGTAACTTAGCAAGACCCTGTCTCTAAATAAAATATAAAAAGAGCTGGGGATGTGGTTCAGTGGTTAAGTGCCCCTAGGCTCAATACCCAGTAAAAAAAAAAAAATCCATTTCCCAAATGTGCCGAGGAACAGGTGTGCTAATGGGTGCCCTGCAGGCCCTCTCTGGGAACAAGGTCTGCTTTGGGAAATTCGACTTGGCAAGTAGTAACCAAGAGGGTGAGCTATGCCAGATGCTGATGCACTTGGTCCCTCCAGGTCCCCTCCATCACTGAGATCTCTATGCATCTGGTATATCTAGATGCACTGAGAGCTACATCCAGCATTGGTAGGGCCACCCCTATGGTGAGGGGTCTCTGCTATTTTACCTCCAGCGTGATATAGCAGGACCTTTGTTGGTCAATTTTATTGTATTTTATTTGATTTGCCTGGTGCATAAGAAATTGACTCAAGATAAATTGCTTTCAAACCTTTGCTGAGTATTCCTTTCTTCTAGAATTCTCTCCCACCTCTCTCCCCTTTCAAACAAAGCTTACTCATTTTTAATTTTTTTTTTATTTCATACACTCAGAAAAGTTGCAAGAATCATATAGAGATTCCCATCTACCCTTTACCCAGATTGCCCTTCTCTTTTATATACAGTCCTAGAGTTAAGTTGCCAAAATGAAGCCCTTTTACTGCTGCATACTTGACAGTGTGTTTCTTTAAAACAAAGACTTTTGCTGGGAGCACATGCCTATAATCCCAGCAATTTGGGAGGCTGAGGCAGGAGGAGCACAAGTTCAAGGCTAGTCTCAGCAACTTAGCTGTCTCAAAATTAAAAACAAAACGAAACAAAAAAAAAGTCTGGGGGTGTAACTCAGTGTAAAGTGCCCCTGGATTCAATTCCCATTACCAAAAAATAAAATAAAATACTTTTTCATGACCACAATATAATGAACAAAATGATGGAACTAACTTATAATACTATACTATAATCTCATCTGCAGCCTTAGTTATCCTGGATCTTGGGGTACATTCACCCATCACGTCTTTAATATGGGTGTGTGTGTGGTGCTGGGGACGGAGCCCAGGGCCTTGCCCAGGCCAGGCAAGCACTCTGCCACTGAACTACATCTCCAACCCTTTTTAAATTTTATTTTGAGATAGGGCCTCACCGTGTTGCCCAGAGTAAACTCCAACTTCAGCTCCTCCTACCTCAGTCTTGAGTAGCCGGGATTACAGGTGTGTATCGCCACACCTGGCTCCTCAGTCCTTTAACCCAGGACGGCTCTAAAGTCTGTACTTTATGACCTTGACTTTGTTTTTAAGAATGACTAGTAGTATTTTTGTAGAAGGGCCCTCGGTATGGGTTTCTCGGCCATTTCCTTGAGATCAGAAGCAGGTTGTATGCACTTCAGGGGACGTGTCCTCAGCCTTATCACGCCAGGGGGACACACTGTCCTTTAACCCGGTGTCTGGTGAGGTCAGCCCTGATGGCCTGGTTAGGGTGGTGTCTGCAGCTTCTCTGCTGCAGAGCTTCAGGTTTTCCCTGTGTGATTGAGAAACATCTCCGGGAGATCATTTGGCACCAGGCCAGGATTCTGTTTCTCCTCAAACCTTCGCCCTGCGGCCTCTATGGAAGATTTGTGCCTGAAACAATTATTATTATCACGGTTGCCAAATGATGTCTTAATTCCTTCATTCCTCCCAAACTGACTAGCTGGCTTTCGACCCTAAGGGAGAGTGTTAAGTGTTGACTTTAAATTCACCACTCAAGGCCTCAGGGCCCCAGCATTGGGAGCCGGGGAGAGGAGGTCCTTGTCACCCGTCTGAACGTCCTGGAGCACATAGGCTGAAGCCCACAGAGTGGGCACCAGGTGAAGGCTGTCAGCACCCTCCCATAAGCCCCTTGTGTTTTGGAATGTTCTGGCCCAAGAAACCATCTTCTAGGAAGCCACGTCCCAAGAAGGCTGGCTGGGCTGGGGCTCCATGCATGACGCTGTGGATGTCTCCCCAGTCCCCACCCTGCAGGGACGTCTGGCCCCGGACCATCAGTCCCATCAGCCCTGACTGAAAATGTGGCCGGAGGGAGGCCCTGCTCCAGCCAACTCCATTGCACATTTCCTCTCCTTCCCAGGGCGCGAACCTGTCAGTCGTGAAGTTCTGAGAGGAGGAGGCCATTCGGGAGGATGTAGGGAGGGGTGGTCAGCAGAGCCAGCAGTGGCCAGCAGCCCTGCCTGGAGAGGGGGAGCCCTGGGTGCTCCGCTGCCCACGAAAGCCCCCGGCTCAGGGGCTGCCTGGCCTCCTCTGCTTCCCGGTGTGGGGCTCCCCTCTGCCTCACCGGGGGGCCTTTCCCGGAGCTGCCTAGGGCTCGCAATCCTGCCACCAGCTGTTAAGATCCTGAGGGCCAGAAATCTGCCCCGGGGCTCCAGAGTGCCCATGCTTATCAGAGGCCTGTGGGGAGGTGTGCGAGAGCCCCCAGCCCTTCAGCTCCAAACCTGCCACTTCCCAGCCCCGGGGCACAGCCGGATTCCTGCCTGTCCTCAGGGTCCCCAGGCTCCAGCCCTTCCCTCCTCAAGGGCTTCCCCTGGGTCTCATTCATTGGGACACTCAAGCTCGCGATCCCAGGGCCGCAGCTTGCTTCGCTGGCAAACTACTCTCAGGTAACAGGAGAGTTCCACAGCTTTCTTCTTTCTTTCCTCTCCCAAAATGTGAGTGGACTGGAGCGAGAGCTGGCGATGGTCTTGACGGATGGGGGCCCTCCCGGGTGCCTGCCCAGGCAGGCGGGGAACTCTTGGGTGGCTCTCCCTCTCCTTCTTTCCTGGCAGGCAGGGGCCAGACTTGCCAGGGGTCAGAAACTAGGAGCATGGATGAAATGACATCAGTGCCTGGTGAAGTGAGAGACCTGGCCTCGTAGCATGGTGGATAAAAGGGAGCCCTCCCTGTGGCCATAGTCTGCTCATGCAGACAAGGAGACCTGGAAGACCCGGTCCAGCCCTGTGGTCCCCTGACCCGTGTCTTCTGCAAAACAGGGGGCGTTCTCCCACCCCCATTTCCTGTCTCTGCCCTGAACCCACTGCCAGCCTGCGGGTGTGTCTGCCCTTCTCGCTCTGCAGTGCTTCCTGTTCTGTGGGTCTGTCCATCACCCACCTCCTCCTGAGTGCATCAGACACCAAGTCTTGCCTCCTGCTGTTGTGCGTGGCTTTCTGAGTGACATAGCAGTCCTGCCACCAGAGTTGGAGATCCTGAGGGCCGTGTGGCTGCTGGAGGCCCTGCAGGAGACAGGCAGAGTCCGACAACCAGAGTTTGGGTTGCAAAGGAAGACTCTGAAGGCATGGTCCCATGGATTTCGGGAGAGACCCTCTCAGGGGCAGTGTTCTACTTCTTCCAGTTTATTATTCGTTGGATAAATGTGGCGGGGAATGAATAGCAGATACACTGTGCGCGAGGAGGAAGCTGCAGACCCCGGCTTGCCAGCCTGTGCTGGGCCTCCGGTGTCCCCTGGCCTCACCTAGCCATCTCCCCATCACTGGGTCACTGTTGGCTGGTAAACCTGGGGGAGCCCGGCCAGGGGGAGCAGATACATATAGGGCCAGGCATACCTGGGTGACCCGGATGCTCGGCGCCCGAGAGACACTGCTGCTGGAACTCTGCAGTCTGGGGTCATTGCTCACTTCACGCCCAGGAAGCCCTGAGTTCAGAAAGCCTGTGAGAAGAGAAAATGGGCTGTTGAGGAGGTTTTGGCTTCTCCCAACTGGCCCCCATCAACTGCAGTCTGGCCCGTCAGTGGGTGGTCATGGAGAAAGTGTCCTATCCACCAGCCCCGAGACCAGCTCTGGTGAGCGGAAGTGCCCAGCTGGGGTGCGTCTCAGTTCCGCCTTCTAGTGTAGATTTATTTTAGCTAGCAACAAGAAATGCTTGGAAGACTACAGATGGGTCAGATGCTTGAGATAAATTGCACCAACCCCAGAGTCGCAAGATCGGGGTTCAAACCCAGGCCCCAGATGGGTCCCCTGCTCAAGACCCTGGGTGAGAGGCTCCCAGGGTCTTGAGACAATCAAGTGGCAACACCTGTGTCCCTAGGGTGGAACCAATCAGTATGTTCATTAAAACCAGGTACACTCATCCCCTTTATCCATGGAAGGCGAGGTCCAAGACCCTCTCCCTCACCCCCCATGGATGCCTGAAACTACAGATGGTACTAAGTGCTGCATATGCTGGTTTTTTTCCTATAATAAGTTTTGTGTATAAATCAAGCTCAGGAAGAGATTGAGAATATTAGCTAATAATAAAATAGAACAACTATAATATGCTCTGATACGATTTATGTGAATATGGTCTCTCACGCTCAGAATACCTCCTTGCACTGTCTCTCCCTTGTGCTGATGTGAGACGATGCGGGGCCCACACACCAGGATGAAGTGAGGTGAATAACTAAGCACTCAGCCGGCACTGGGGACCTAGCTTTGGCAGTTTGAGGTACAACAGCCAGACCAGTACAGGTTGCATTTTCCTTCCTCACAACTTCACAGAAGATTTGTTCTTCCTGTAGATCTTAATCTTGTCGTGTAGGGTTTTTTCCTTTATTTATTAATTCAAGAATTTTTCACTTAAAGAAAGTACTTTGCATCTTCTCTTTGTATATCCACATTGCCATCATTACTACTCTTTCTTTTTGGGACCATTATTAAGTAAAGCACGGGTTACTTAATTGCAAGTACTGCAATATCTTTACAATCAATCTCATGACCAAGACACCATTAAGCCACTAACAGGCGGGTAGTGTATACAGTGTGGATACGCTGGATAGAGGGTGAGTCTCATTCCAAGCAGAATGGACCAGGAAGGTGGGAGATTTCATCACACTACTCAGAACAGCACGCAGCTTTCTACTTGTAGATTATTTGTGTCTGGAATTTTCCATTTCGTCTGTTTGGACCATCGTTTATGTGGTAGCTGAGACCTCAGAGAGCAAAACCGCAGATAAGGTGGGCCTACTGTCCAGTGGCAGCTTGGGGGTGATGGAAGTGTCCTTCCTGCATGTTGGAATGCCTGCGCTGTTCACATGCCTCCACCCACTTCACCTTTACTCCAGGCCTGAGTGGGAATGGAGTCAGGAAGCCCCAGAGGTGTGGGACACTGGGTGGGGGACAGAGCCCAGCCCTCTGGGAAGGCTGGAATGAGGGGTTGAGGCCAGGCTCCTCCAGAGTACCAGGCCTCCTTGACCTCACAGCTGGCCCATGCTGTTGTGAGCTGTTTGATTGATAAGAAAACAGAGAGGCAGAGAGGTCAGGTGACTTGTCTAAAACCACCCCGCTAGTTGGGGGCAAAACCAGGACATGGACCCAGGAGCATCCAGTTCCTGAGTTATCGCTTCGTCCTGAGCCCTCTGCAGCTGGAGACCCCTCAGCAGGTCACTGAGATCCAGGAGGACTTCCTAGATGAGGCGATTATCACAGAGTGGGCAGGTCGGGAGGGGCCTCACAATAGCTCACACAGTCCCAGGCAGCCTCCACCACCCGGGGCAGACCTGCCTGTGAGAAGTCCCTCCGTTGTGACTGCAGCTGCATCCCGTGCCCTCCTCCACTGGCCACTTACCCTTGACAGAGAGGTTCTGCAGTTGGCTCCTAGGGTCTTGTCTGCATCCCCTGTCCTCCTTGCCCAGCTTCTCTTGATTGAAGCCTGCTCCACTGCATGGAGATGGTGACATTGAAATAGGCAGTGGGAAGGTAAGGCCCTGGGGATCGAGTCAGTCAGCTCATGGGGTGAGCCAGATGGCAAGGTGGCTGCCAAGCCAGCTGGGGCGGATGCTGGTGGCTGGACTTTGGATTGGGGTAAAGGAAGTCAAATCCTTGTAAACTCAGAACCCTATAAGATGGGTTTTCTATTTGTCCCAATTTTATATATAAAGAAGCTAAATCTCTTGCATGAAAATAAAAAAAAGAAGAAGAAAAAGAAGCTAAGGACCAGAGAGATTAAGGAACTTGCCTAAAGTTGCACAGCTAGAAGTTCAGTGCCAGGATATGAACTCCGGGGGTCTGACTCCAAAGTCCATTCTTCAAACTACCATGGAGCTCAGGGAATGCCCAGACCTGCCAGCAGGCTGCAGTGAGGGCCACGGCTGGAGCTGGAAGACTGCAGGGCCTGTCTGGGCCAAGCGGAAGGGCGAGGGCCTTCCCCTGGATCCACTCCACCAGGTTCACGTGGAGCCCGACAACTCCCAAGGGCAGCCGCGTGCTCTTCCCATGACATCACGCTGCCTCGGAACTTTGAGGCCGAGGATTCTTGGAATGCCTGATTCACCCTGGAACAAAAATAATGCTTCGTATTTATAATGTGCCTTTGTTCCCCTAAGGCTTCCCTGGGCTTTATTCACTCTCAGCTCAGACGGGCCTTGTGATCCAGGCAGTGACGACGGAGAAGGTGGGAACCCACTGTGGGAAGTGCTGGCCTCTGCAGCGGAACACGGAGACTCAGGGAGGTAGAGCCATCCGGCCAAGGGCTGCTGAGCAAAGGGGACCAAGAGCCCCAGATTGCCCGCAGGATTGAGAGGAGGGCCTCCAAAATGCCTCTGCAGATGAGGGAGGCCCACGGTCCCACCTAAGGTCCCCAAGAACCCATTTCCTGGCCTTCTGCGCTGCCCCAGGTCGGGGACAGCAGCAGCAGTCTGCAGTTCTCCTCCCCAACCCCCGCTCCACAGCTGGGAAGCAGAGGGGCCACCCCCAAACTCAGCCCCCACCCCCGCCCCACAGGCCCAAGCCCTAGGCGGCAGCAGCCTGTGGTGGGGCAAGGACCGTTCCCAGCACAGATGGAAGCCCAAGGGCCGCGCATGGCTTCTGCGGTTTTCCCCAGACACAGTGGAGCCGAGGCTGGAGGCCGGATTTCCAAAGGCCCCATCCAGAACCTTCCCAGGCTCTCCCCTCTGCAGGCCCCGCCTCCCCATCCCTGGTGGTTCTGGCTCAGCCGGCCGCCCTTGCCTCTGCCTATCTGGCCCATGCTCTTGCACCCCTCTCTGTGCAGGACAACCCAGAGCCCCCACCCCTGTGACTTTGGCCAAGGCCTGGGGTGCTCTGGCTCAACAGCAGTGCACAGGCTGCCCCAGAGCCTCAGGACTCCCGAGCATGCCCTCGAACCTTGAACCAGGAAAGCATGGTGGTCAAGGGCCAGACTCCCCAAGTTCAAACCCACGCTCTGACGCTTGCACACTGTGTGTCCTCAGGCCAGTGATTTACCCTCTCTGTGCTTTACCAACCTCTGTGAGGTGGAGTAAACAATAATACCTCTCTCTTAGGGGCAAAGGAAAGCCAGGGCTCGCGCACTCTGAGTACCTGGGGCGTGTCAGCTATTTTTATTACCGTTACTCTTTATCCTTGAGATCCCAGGTCTAGTCCTGTTGCCACAGGACAACCCTCAGGGCAGGATCAGCTTCATGGACGTGCAACCTGTGACCCATATAGGGTCCCCTTTGCAGAAGGACCCGTGCCTGGTTTGATGCTCTGATGTGACTGTCTTAAAACTCTCAATCATTTTGAATAAGGAAGCATTTCATTTTGCAGTGGGTTCCGCAGGTTGTCTGGCCAGCCCTGCCTCCAGTTCCACGGAGCAGGACAGGGCCACGTGCTACTGTTTGCTTTCCTTCATGTCTCCGGTCCCTGGTTGTAAGCTAGATGTCTGTTTCTCTAAGTGGTAGATTACTGTCTGCCTCTCTCTCTCTCTCTCTCTCTCTCTCTCTCTCTCTCTCTCTCTCTCTTTCTCTCTTTCTGTCCACGCAAATCTCCTGGCAGTGAGCATCAGAGTCCTGGGCTGCAGCCCGTGCCAGACCCAAGGAGATTTGAAGAAGGTTCTTCCTCATCTGTAGGAAGGGGATGCTTTTGAAGGCAGACCAGAGGAGCCCACAGGACAGTCTGGTGGCAGAGGTGGGGTGTGCCAGGGGCAGGTTCAGACTGCAGTTGTGGTAGGGGCCTAGAGGGTCGGGGCAGGGTCCTGGGCAGATCTGGGCCTTGAAGCCCGATGGGAGTGGGGGGTGCAGAGTGGGTCTTAGGGACAAGCAGCTTCTCTCACATGGCCCCTGGCTTCCTTCAGAGTGTTCCCAGTACTCCATGACCTTGGGCAAGCCCATTGAGGTCTCCGATTAACTTCCATGAAGCAGAATCTCAGAGCAAGTTTGATTAGCAGTTTGCTAACTGGTCCAGCCCTTTCCCATCACCCATTTATCCGTTTGCTCTGCAGCTGGGGAGAAGTCTTCCTCCGCCTGCAGGATGCAGAGAAGTCAGTCAGACCTGGCATCTCCTTCGGGGGCACTCCACTGCCAGCTAGACCTCTGATTACTGAAGCTTTCGCCCTTAGTGTAAAACACCAAAATCCCATGGGGACGTCTGCCCTGTCTGGCGCAGACCTCAGCCTTGACCGATTTCCTACCCAACTCTGAGCAAACAGAGAGCGACGCACCCTGCTGGCGCGGAGGGGAGTCTGCCGCGTGGCCCGCCCCCTGTGGCAGCAGGGCTGTCCCTGATGCCCTCTGGCTTCTTGCTTCTGGGTGGTAGGAGAGCTCTAGGGGCGGGCCTGGTGTGGGAGTGCTCAGGAAGCGGCCAGCACCCTGCTGCTGTCACCCCATAATGATGACAGTGATACTGGCAATTACGGGGAGCTCAGTGGCACACACACTGTAGCAGTGTCCCCTGTTCTCCACAGAGCACCAAGATCTCATATGCTCATTAGATGCAATCAGGTAATTTTAGACAGGAAGTTAGGGCAGAAACAGAGCTAAGCAATGCAGGTCTTGCCACTAACTCGCTGGGCAACCCCAAGGGAATAAAGCAACCTCTCTGAATCTTGCTTTTCTTATATCTGAAACTGTCAGGTGATCCTCAGAGTCACCCCTGAGGCGGGGATACATGCACAGCTGGGAACAAAGATATCAGAGGTTAAATCAGTCAGCCAAGCAACTGTGAGTGGCCCAGCCAGGCTCTGAGTAGATTGCAGTCTCCCCAACAGACCCGCTGAGCAGCATCCTGCAGAACAGACTCAGTGGACTTCCATCGTTAATTCAGCCCTGTGGGCCTAGTGGTGCTCAATTAATACCAGCCTCTATGTTCCTTGTCCCAAACCAATGCCATGGTTCCCCTCGGAAAGAAAAGTCTACTTGTGGTTTTCCTTGTTAAGCTTCCCCATCATTCTACAAATCGGAGCTGGCGTATGTGGCTACCTTGATTCTGGCCTCACAAGCTAAGCAGCCCTCGGCTTCAAAAAAGCACCTTTACGTGGCTTCGGAGGCAGGAGGATCTCAAGTTCAAAGCCAGCCTCAGAAACTTAAGTGAAGCACTAAGCAATTTAGTGAGACCCTGTCTCAAGATTTTAAAAAAAAAAAATTTTTTAAGGGAGGACTAGGGATATAGCTCAGTGGTTAAATGCCTCCGGGTTCAATCCCCAGTACCAAAAAATAAAAATAAATTTAAAAAATAGAAAACAGACTGCCGCTAAGGCTCATGGCAGCTCTTGCTTGGCCCCAGTGGCCAAGGGGCAGGGAAGGCCGGAGTCCGCCACACAGGCGGTGTCGAGGTGGGCCGGAGGGGAGGTGCCCACGCTAGTAATGAGCAGTCATCACTTTTCCTGAAGCAAGAAATACGAGCCCATGCATAGCTTGAAAACCGCTTGCCCTCGGAATTTTGCTTTCAGAAATTTTTAAGCAGACCTGCAAATTATGTGGTAAGCTGTCCGACATCGAGAGAACCATAATAAGCCAGTGGCCCTTGGAATATCTAGTTGGGAAAGATTATGAAATAAAAAACGAACAGAGAGACATTTGTCTCCATTTGGACCGCTGTTAAAACCATTTTTTAAAACAAAATGTAAAGTTATTCTCCCTACACCCACCTCCCAAAATGCAGCTGTGTGTCCCAAGAACTTTATTTATTTATTTGTTTAATAAAAGAGAACAGTCTTAGAGTAAAACAAGACCTCTGATTTCAGAACCCAGGGAAGCAAGAATAAACGAACGATGGAAAAATCAAAAACTGACAATTTCCATTCTCTAACCAATAAATAAATAAATAAATAGAACAAAAACAAAAACTGACATTATGGCTCCAACAGCAGGTGCTACCCGTGGCCCAAATGCAGCATTCCACTGTCTCCTAGGCCATGCCCCTCACCGGGAGAAGACCTCCCCAAGACAGGATCCAAGCAGATGGTAAACAGGCAGAGAGGTGGACGTCTGCCCGTGTTGCTAACAGTGCTGCCAAGCTAGGCGTCCAGTGTGTTCCCAAACCTGGGGCCACACGTTCATGGGTCTGAGACCAAACGCAGCCTCCTGGCCCGACTGCTGGGGGCAGGAGCAGCTCATCCCAGCGCGGCCAAACCCAAACCCACAGGTCTCGTGGGGAGCAGCCAGCTGGCCCCTAAGAAGGTATCGACGAAACCCAGCGCCAACAAACTCAGAAGAGAGAGGTGCTGGTTTTGGCTGGCACAACCAGTGACCGCCGACAAATATTTGTGAATGGCCAGAGCACGGAAGCCGAGGTCTCCATTGTTGGGGGACAAAGCCCGGGACCAAGCCTGCTCCAGCATTCCAGCAGCCCTCTCTGCTTCTCCCCGGGCAAGGGCTACAGGCCTCCTGTGGCCGCTGCTGCCCAGGCCTCAGTGGTCGTTCAGCCCTGCTCTCCTGAGGGGTGGATCTCATGGCAAATGGGACACAGGAGTTGGCTGCTGGGTCCCATGATGGGTGGACAGGCTCAGCCCTCCGGCAGCCTCTGGAAAGGGTCCGCTGTGGGGCTTCACCTCACGAAGCCTCAGTTGGCTTATCTGAAAAATGGGAAAAAAGGTTCTTGATCTAACTGCTCACAGAGCAGGAGGCAAAGATCTGACTGCTCAAAGAGCAGGAGGCTCACAGAGCAGGAGGAAGAAAGAAAAGGGAGAAAAGGGCTTGTGCCCCTGGCCTCCAGCCACATCCGGCTCTTCCTTGCCCGACAGGCTCCTCCCCAGAGTACCTCTGCCAGGTAGCAGATGAGCCCCTTCTTTTGAATCTAGTATTCCTGTCTGCCTGGTCAGGAGGGGACACTGGAGGATGGCTCCCTGGCTCCACTCCCACCTCTGGATGGCCCTCCACATGTGCAAAGGAGCTCCCACCCAGCAAGAGTGAGCCTGAGATCAGCCGCTAATGCCGGATGACATGACGCGTTCTTGGTCATTGCTGCATTGGCAGGACCTCTGGCTCCAAGGTCTATTGAACCAGGAAGCCATGGAATTTCAGGTCACCCAAATTCACAGGAACAAGCAGCAAAAGCTCTACTAGACCTAACGGATTTCTTTCTGTAACCCTTGACCACCAGCCATGTGAGATTACTTCCTTCCTCTTCCAGGTGAACAGAAATTGTTTTCTTTTTTCTTCTCTCTTTGAGGGCAGGGGAAGGCTGCTGGGCAGAGAGGGAAATCCCTGAAATAGCCAGTGGGAAACTAGACAATTTCAGGACAGATGCTGGGAAGGGCTTGGTCAACCATTCTTTAGGGACATTTCTTGGACCATAGCTCTAGGCGCCACAAAAATTCTAAATAAGGATGACAAAAGTTGTGAGAATCAAACATTATCTGCCAGGGAATTTCCAAGGTTCCCCTCCGGGCTAAAATAATAACCCACATTCAAAGAACAAAGATAATGGAAAGAGAAAGGGCCAGTGAGTTAAAAGTAATTGAAAACTTAAAGGAGAAAGAATTCACCGAAAGTCACTGGCATGTGGAGCCCTGGGGAACAGGCATGGACCCTGGAGTTTCTTTTCTTTTCTTTTTCTTTTCTTTCTTTTTTTTTTTTTTTTTTTTTTTTTTTTTTTTTGAGCAGTGCTGGGCATTGAACCCAGGACCTCCCCATTAAGCTGGGCAAGCGCTCTACCTTGATCCATATCCACGCCTCCTGGCACTTCTGCTCTCTCAGGGTGGGTTGGCTTCTGCTCCTCAGACTGAGCCAGCAGCCCCCAGAGCCTGCTGGCATTATTGCAGCAGGAGGCCACTGGGAGGAGCCTGACTCAGCCCACCCCGGTGCTGTGCTCCCACTTCATCCCAGTGACACCCTGCAGGGTGAGGCCAAAGACCTCCAGTTTGCCAGAGAGCTGGCGAGTTTGTTTTGAGATGGAGGTGCTTCCCCTTCCACCCCAGCGTCAGGGCAGCAATGCACTTGCCCGGGAATGTCCACCGGCACCCAGTGAATTGGAATGTGGACAGTGGAGATGAAAAGTACCACACAGACCTCCTGAGAGTGCCCAGGACACCAGTCAGCAGGATTCAGTTCAGTGTAATAGACTGTGTAGATCTTTTTATAATGATTTTTAAAATAGGTACAGACAATCAAATACTATGTATGTATGTAGTGCCCAAGGTGTGTGTGTGTGTGTGTGTGTGTGTGTGTGTGTTGAAGCCCGTCAGACTGTCTTAGCTGGCCTCCTCCAGCCTTGCTTCGCTCAGTCATTATGCAGTGGGGAGGCGGGGGGCAAGGGGCAAAGAGGACTGTCCTGTTACTGCCCAGTAGGGGTAGAGGTCTGTGTTCCCAATGGGGCCTTCTCTGACACCCAAAGGGGTTCCTGATTACTGCAGCAGAGATGATAGAAATAGAAATAGAGGATGGATGGATGGATGGATGGATGGATGGATGGATGGATGGATGGATAGATGATAGATAGGAAGGAAGGACACAAGAAAACTTTGAAGATGTTTGAAAGGCAGACAGGTCAGGGACCTGGGGACCTGAGAACTGGACCATGATGGGTTCTTTCAGTTTTCTTCTTGGCTTCATATATCCCAGACTTGGAGCTAAAGAAGCCCGAAACCCCAAAACATCTGGAGACATGAACAAAGAAGCCCCAACAAAAGCCTACTCGCCCCAGCCAAAGGCCCAGAAGAAATGATGGCCCCACCCCCACGCTGGGGAAGACTCATGGAAGGGCCTAGACTGGGCCATTGGAATGGTGTCAGAGAGAACAAGAGGGGAATTGGGGGTTTCATCTTGTAGGGCGAAAGCACCTCTCCCTCTGTGCCTGTGGAGGCCGCTTGGGGAGCCAAGAATTCCTACCCCTCCATGCAGAAAGGAGATTCCCCACCCATCCACGCTCAGATAGTATCAGGTGGCCTCATGCAGAGTCGACCCTCCATTCCTGCCCAGCAGTAACGAGGAACCTCCTTTGGATGTCAAAGAAGGCCCAGTAGGGAGCATGGACTTCTGCTCACACAGGGTAGTGACAGAACAGTCTCCATCACCACCGCTGCCATCGCACAGTGACCGAGCAGGGCGAGACTGGAGGAGGCCAGCTAGGACAGGTTGACTCAAGTCCAGATTCTCAACATCGTGCCCAGTGGTCCAGGTCTCACTGGAACATTGCTGGTCATACCCCTGGTCAGAAAGATCGTATGTTGAATGGAAAAAACACAATTAATAGATGCCAATACCGAGATGATAGACAGGTTAGAATTATCTGGCAAAGATGTAAAAGCAGTCATTATAAAAAAACGCTCCAAAGAACACCTAGGAATACCTTTGAAACATGAAAGCACAGATCTCGGCAAAGAAGTAGACGGTGTAAGAAAAACCAAACGGAAGCTTAAGCATTAAATTAAAAATTCAATGAAGGGGCACAAGCAGAAGGACAGAGGGAAGAACCAGTGAACCAGCAGAGGTCACAGTAGAAATCACCCAACGCTAGCAACAGAGAGAAAAGGAACTGATGGAAGGGAAGAAACTGAGCTTCAGGGGACTGTGGGACTGTGACGAGTCTAACATCCATGCCATTGGAATCCCAAGAACAGAGGAGAAAGAGGGAGTCTGGAACCTCACTCCGAGAACTGTGACCGAATCCCTCCTGCCGTGCTGGTGGGAAGGTAGAGTGGCACAGCCTCTCTGGAAAACGGAACGTTTCTTTAACAGCTAGATGTGCGACCATCATGGGATCCAGCATTGGCACTGCTGGGCATTCATCCCAGGGAAATGACAGCCCCATGCAGAGGTGCACACTGCCCTGCCGGTGGACCATTAAGCACTCTGCGAAGCCTCCGTACCAGGGAACACCACCAAGTAATAGAAGGAGAAATGAGAATAGCATCCCGGTCCAGGCAACAACCTGGGTGGATCTCCAGGGAATTATGCAGAGTGAAAAAAGCCAGTCCCAGAAATATCCAATTCCATTTATACAACATTCTTGAAATGATCACGGTATAGAAGTGGAAAATGGCTAAGCCGTTGCCAGGGGCTAAGGATGGGGGTGGTGGGAGGGACGTGGGCGTGGCTAGAGGGCCCTCGTGCTAGAAGTGTTCGCTACCTTGGCTGCCCCCATGTCAACCTCCCGGTTGTGATATTGCACTGTGGTTGTGAGAGACGCTACCACGAGGGGAAATAGGGCAGCCGGCGCAGGGTTCTATCTACATTATTTCTTACAATGCACACGCATCTAGAATTGCCTTACAATAAAAAGTTTAATTTCAGAAAATGAAATCATGTTCATTTAGAAAATATAAATAAAAGAAAAATTCACATCCCATCTCCCAGAGATAGCCACCATTAGCATTTTTGAGTGCATCCTTCCAGATTTTTCTATGCAGATAAGTACTTGCCTTAAGGGACCCCATACTTCCATCAACAAGAGCAACTTATTTTGCATCATCCTCAGTTACTCCACACTCAGTTTTGACTGTGCCTAAATCCTTATGCACATCTTTGATTACTTTATTTGGATACATGACCACAGGTGGGATAACAAGGTCCAAAAATTTGCATGTGCTAGAGGCTGTTGGAACAAATTGTCAGATTTCCCACCGAAAAATTATATTAATTTCTACCCCTAATGTACAATGTGCTGTAAGTTACTGTTCGTGTGGAAACTAAAAGCCACCTATCTGTCCTTCACGTAACCATTTTGATTCATGTAAAACCATGCCAAGTGGAAAACTTCTCAATGAAAAAAAAATTTTCCATTAATTTTCTAATGGGAAAGAAAGAATGCATTTAATCCTAACCCAAGAGACCCCCAAATTTGCACAGATAAAGATGTATCAAGTGCATTGAAAGTGAGTTTAGTTAAGTAATAAGTAATCACTTGAAAGTAAACGAATACAGTTTGTTCATAATATACAATTGCAGGGAAGGTCCCTGGTACCTCAGGCCACTTAGGAGGTGAGGACTCATTCTGGAGAAGGTGACATCTCTCTGCCAGTTTCCTCACTACTTCATGACTTTCAAGGGTCGTGGCTATCTTGTTCTCTAGCTGCGCTTCCAGTGAAGTTATGGCCTGGAAAGCCTGAGGGTGACATCAAGCTTGGACATGAGTGCCATGAGGGACAGGACCGAGCGTCAGGTGTGGCTCGGCAGGCTGCAAGAATGCCCCCCCCCACAAGCCCCCTACACCCTGTCATTTGCTTCCGGTCCCAAATCAAATGTTTGCCATTCGTCCTGGTGCAGCGCTCAGGTTCGTCTTGCTGTTCTCTGGTTGGAAGAATGTTGTCCAAAGAACTGGGAGCCGGTCTGCCTGAAACCATCGGGTTAAAATGTACTCATGGCTAGGGCAGCCATGACAAAATGCCACCAACTGGCAGCTAGAACAGCAGCTGTTGATTTCCTCCCTTCTGGAGGCTGGAAGTCCCAGATCAGGTGCAGCAGGGTTGGTTTTTCTGAGCCAAGTGTGGGTGTGATCCTATAATCCCAGCTACTCCTGGAGCTGAGGCTGATCAGAGGATCCCAAGTTCCAGGACAGACTCAGCAACTTAGTGACTCAAGTTTTAAAAATAAATAAAAGGGGCTAGGGGTACAGCTCAGGAGGAAAGCACCCCAGGTTCAATCCCCAGTACTAACAGGAGAAGAAAACAAATCTCCTCACCTTACGAGGACCTCAGTCAGGTTGAACTCAGAGCTACCCTGATATCTTCATCTTAACTTTTAGATTTTTTTATTTGTTCCTTTTAGTTACACATGACAGTAGGATATATTTTGACTTATACGTACATGGAGTACAATTTCCCATTCTTGTGGTCGTACATGATGACATCCTCATCTTAATTTGATCACCTCTTTAAAGGAGCTATCTCCAGTGGTCACATTCTGGAGGTGGGGGTAGAGGTCAACACTTGCGTTTTTCAGGGAACCCTGCTACCAGAGGACATAACTGGTGGCTGGGGCAGAGGCAGGAGGGTTCACTGAGTCTTCTACTGGATCTTTCAGATTTGTTCCCTGTGCATATATGCATTTGTGCAAATACTAAATGAATAAAATGTCGATTTTAAGTGAAAGATGGACTAAAATTCTCTTGATGCCAGCCACCTGCCTGGCTGTTCTGTCACAAAGCCTGGTAGGCAGGATGTTCTCAATAACTGTTTGTTGAAGGAATGAGTACATGAGCAAGGCAGTGACTTCCTTCTGGTGTTCGGATACAGGGACCTTGGCCGGCCCCCGGGTGACCCCCTCTCTGTCTTTCCCCCTCACTTTGCAGAAGGCAGCAGAGACCTCCAGGGGGTAACAAGCCCCAGCAGCACGGAGACCACCCGCCGGGCAGTGCCAAACACAACAGGGATCACCAGAAATCCTACCAGGGGGGCTCGGCGGCCCCCGCCTCAGGGAGGCCTACCCACCACGGCTACAGCCAGAACCGGCGCTGGTACCAGAGCAACATGAAGCACCCTCCTGGCGACAAGGGAGAGGCCGGAGCCCACCGCAACGCCAAAGAGACCACAGCCGTCGAGAGCCCCAAACTTGAGGACACCCCAGGGGACACCGGGCACAGTGGCCTCGAAACCCCCCGCAGCCCCGACACCCTGGCCCTGATGGCTCCCGAGAGGCTGCCAGCACAGCCACCAGGGGGGCCAGAGGCCGAGACAAAGCACAAAGACAGTGTTATTCCCGAGCGTGCGGGGGAGCGGCCCAGAATCACCCTGCTGCAGTCCTCCAAAGACAGGCTGCGGCGGAGGCTGAAAGAAAAGGTACCGGTAATTGAATTTTTGTTGTTCTCTGGCACCAGGGAGGACAGCGAGAGGTAGGCGCTCTGGTAGGTGGCTCAGCGGGAGGATGGGAAGCAGGGGCTTCTGGGTGGGTGCCCCTGGGCCACCACAGGGCAGGCTGTGCAGGACCCCCTCAGCACGGTGTGGCCTCCCTCCTCCTGGTCACCCCGCAGGGCCTGGGGGTGCAGCCAGCCCTGGGGAGGCGAGGAGGGAGCACAGGCCTGGCTGATGGCAGGGGCACAGAAGCGTTTCCCGGGTCCGATTCCACCTTGTTCCTGCTAAGGGACATCTGGGGAAACGTGGAGCTTATGAAATAAGATGAAAGGCTGCTTCTCCCCAGCGTGAGTCCCCGGCAGGCTTGGTCCCTGCCAGGAGCCGGGCAGCACGGGAGCAGGCTGGCCTCCCCCTGCCATTCCCACCTCATCTCCCAGCAGCCAGGAGGGTTCAAAGGTGCAAAGGTGAGGAGGCCCACCCTCCCATCACGCAAGTGCCAGCCTGCGCTGAGTGACCCTGAGAACGGGGCACCTCCATCCGCTCTCTAGGAGCCCGTCTCTTCTCACCCCTTGCCTCATCTCTGGAGCCAGGTCCACAGCTTCAGGCATGTCCCCAAGCCACCAGAAAAGGAACGGGGACTTGTCACTGTCAGCATTATGTCCATTGTGCCCAGTCCAGCAGCCACTGCCCCAGCACCTCCCACACTCACCCAGGGCACAGGCGTGGTTACCGGGGAGAGCCCCCGCCAGGGAGGGCTGATGGCCACAGCCATGGCCACACAGCGGCAGAGCCTACCGAGTCTTCCTTCTGCGGCATCCACAGAGTGGGATGTACGGCTCCTCCTCTGGTTCCTTTTGCCCAGAAGCCAGGTCCAAGGTCCACCCTCAGGCGGGATAAAGCAGGGCACCCTCTTCTCAGATTGGCCCTTAAAGCTGAAGTGTCTCGTTTGTGTCCCCCATGCCCCAGAGTGTCCAGCCCTGCTCCTCCTTCCTGCGGGGACCTGGGCTGCAAGGCTGAAAAGAAATCCTCACTCATTTCCTGACACCCCAAAGTTGGGCGCCTGGCTGGGCCTCCTAGCTGATGGCCAGTGTGGGGCTCTGCCCTGAGAGCTTCCAGGTCAGGCTGCTAGCGCCCGTGGGGGAGGACTGCTGAGTCCTCTGGAGGCCTACCACGCAGAGCCGCAGAGCAGCTTGGGAACACTGCTCGGGTTTTAGCGTCCAGGAGACCAGGCTCAGTCCTCTTCCTGCTTTGGACTGGCAAGGTGACAATGAGCAAGTCAACCACCTCCCTGAGGCCACTTAATTCTGCAAAATAGGCGTAATACTGCCCCCCTCTGCGAAGAAACTGTGAAGATTAATAGACATGGAAAGACCCTGTGGGGGTTATTCTACACTCATTATCCTGTATGCAGACCATGGTCCCTGCTGTGGGCCCACAGGGTCAAGGTGGGGAGGTATGTGGAGCAATGGGACAGGTAAGGTACATCTGTGGCACCTGTAGATCAGTGTCAGGGACTCGCCTCAGGTGAGGCCTTGTGGGCCAGGAGGACACAGGCTTAGGCCCATGAAAAGCTGCGTCCTGAGAACAGAGGGCAGGTGCAGGAGTGTGCCACCGTGTGACCCCATCCTGCCCTTCGACTGGGTCTCACCTCTTAGCAGTGAAGTTGCTCATGTTCCTGGCTGCCTGTCTGTTGTTTTGAGTAGGTACTTTTGAGATAGTTAGATGCCATCTTCTTACTGTCCAGCCCCTAGTCTGGGCTCCGTCACTGTCAAACCTCAAAGGGCTAGAGGGGTTTTGTCGTAGACCTACCAGCCACTTTAGTTACACGCAGAAGGTTCCTTGGTGTGTAGCATCTGTGTGCAGAGGGCCATCAGTTTCCATAGGACATAAAGCCAGGGAGGATTCCGCAAGGACCCCCGTGCCTAGAGGACACAACTCCACTTGGGCATTTGGAACAGAGGGTGTGGAGGACACAGGGCCATCTCTAACCAAACTGCAGGCATTTTGTTTCCTACCTGCATTCCCAGCCTGGTCTTCTACTCTCATTTGTTTCATTCAGATAAGATTTGTTATCTTATTTCATCTTTTATAAATCCATCGTTTCTAGAGTATAAAACATCGTTTCTAGAGTAAGACATCTGATAGACAAAGAGAAACAAAACCCCAATATATATGAGATTCGTGGGTGGGAACTAGAACTTACAATGTCAGCCTCGGGTGCCACCAAGGCCCAGAAAATAGTCAGCAAAGAGCCTCTGGGGCACAAAGGCGTTTGGTTGAGGTAAGCATTCCCAAAGGACCTCGGGTCCTTCCTCTGGGGTGGCAGCCCTTGCTCCCCGTGCCACCCGCTCCCGGCAGCCACCTCCGCTTCACTCAGCCACACTCGGGGTCTCTCCCACACCCCAGGATGAAGTGGCTGTGGAGACCACCAGTCCTCAGCAGAACAAGATGGACAAGCTGATCGAGATCCTGAACAGCATGCGGAACAACAGCAGCGACGTGGACGCCAAGCTCACCACCTTCATGGAGGAGGCGCAGAACTCCACCAACTCCGAGGAGATGCTGGGAGAGATCGTGCGGACCATCTACCAGAAGGCCGTGTCGGACCGCAGCTTCGCCTTCACGGCGGCCAAGCTCTGTGACAAGATGGCCCTCTTCATGGTGGAGGGGACCAAGTTCCGCAGCCTGCTCCTCAACATGCTCCAGGTAACCGGACACCGACAGCTGCCACCCATGCCCCTGCCCCTCCACGGGGGGTTGTTACTAGAAGGGAGGCTGCCAGTCCTGGCCACACTTGAACTTGTCCCAAGTTCCTTCGTCCATTGCCTGATTAATTATAGAAAATAAGGAGGCGGCGAGGGGCGAGGGGCAAGCGGCCGCATTTGTGTGTGTTTGGGTGAGTGCTCCATGGTTACCAAGGACCAGTATGATTTTATAGGTGCTTTTTGTTCAAGCGGCTTTTCCCTCGTTTCTATTTTCATGATGAGAGAGCTGGCTGCTGGCTCTGTGCTGTGACCTCTGCGCGTCTGAGCAGACCTGAACTTGTCGCAGCCCTCTGTCTCCTCCCCAGGGCCAGCCCCTCAGAGCTTGGTGGCCGTGCAGTTGGTGTAACTGGGACGGAGGGGTTTGAGCAGAGCCTTAGGGGGGCAGCACAGGGATGGTCTGTCTGCGCAGGTCCTGGGCAGAGGGCAAGTGTGGCAGCCGGAGAGCGTCCCGTTCCTGGGCACACGCCCACTTGACTTAGCTCCAGCCCTGCTCACTCAGGCCTCCACGGAGCCCAGGTCCAGCCGTGGTCATGGGTGTGCATATGCGGTGGGTGTGGCCTTGTGCGCTTAGACTGAACCCAGTACCGCCTTGTCTCACATGTCTGCTTTTTCGCTGTGGGTGGCTGTAGGTGAACTGGTGGCATTGGGGATAAACGGAAGGGATCAAGGCGTTGCAACCTTACCAGGGCCATCCTTGGAGACTGGGCTAGGCAAAGCCATCTGTCCTGCTACTTTGTACTTTAGAGATTAGTTGAGATACAAATTGAGCTGCTGGTTCAAGTAAGGTAGAACAGTCCCCTGGAAGTTGTGGAAGTGGGATCGCAGAGCTCAAGAGAGCACGTGCAGGTCCTTGGTCACTCGGGTGACCACAGATCAGCTCATCCAAGTGGCCGCACTTCTGAGAGCCAAAGGGACTCCATTCATAACTGCACCTGGACAGCAGGTGGGAACAAGGGAGCGCGTCCACCTTCATCTCAGCCACCTGGCTTATGATTTGCTGTCTTTTCACTAAAAACAAGAGGAGGTCGCTGCTCCCCGTCTACCTGCGGCCTGCCGGGCCCCACGCCTGCCGCCGCCCTTCCTCTCCCGTGTCTCGGGCACTGTAACCTGAGCTTCCCTGGCCAGCCTGCGCTGCCCTCTTCAGCTCCAGGCCTGATCAGGTTCCGTTCCTGGATCGCCCGCACTCCCCTGGTGATGAATTCCCGCATTACCTGAGGGATTTGCACATTGGGCATGTTCCTCGCGGGCCGGAATGTCCTGGGAGAGTGTAGAGGGTGACAGGCAGGAGAGGCCTGTCTGCCATGTACCACCGGGCACGGGGGAGTCATGGACAAGCTCAGCCTTGCACTTGGCTTTGGGATTATTTTTTTCAGACAAGGGCCAGGATGAAGCAAGAGTTCTAGACCAGGGTTGCCAGCACCTATAACCCAGCCACCTCCAGTGGCGACAGACACAGGTTGCGAGGTACCCAGGGAGACTGGCTGGCTGCAGAGGCTGCCCAAGATCAGGCATCTGTTCTAGCCACCTTGGGAAAGTGGCCTTGCCCTCAGGCGTCCAGCAGAGCCACATAAGGGGCTCCAGGACCCGGCACCTACCTCCCTGTGAGCCACAGACTTTACTCCTTGACTCAGGATGGCTCCAGGTGGCCCAGGAGAAAAGGCACCTGTCAAACTGAGTGTAACTCAGGGAGCCCTGTCCGGTGCCTGGCTCACAGGTCCTCTGAAATCAGCATGCTGAGATGCAGTTGGGGTTCCCTCTGCTCCGACCAGGCTGAGGCTGTGGGAGCCCACCTTGCAGCCACCACTCAGGGTGCACTTTGTGCTTTGGCGCTGCTGGCTGCTGGAGATGAATCGGGCCACAGGAGGAGCACAGGTGACCTGTGTGGGTCTTTCCCTTTCATGCATCCCCAGGCCCGGCCGCTGGATGAAGCCATCCTTAGCCCCTGAGTCCTTGCCGACTGCCTTACCCCACACTGTAACTCCCTGATAGGTCTGTCGTGAGTGCCATGTGACAGAGGCTTACCTTACTGGTGCCACCTTGTGCTGGGGCAGAGGGGAACTGGGAACTTCCACATTCTGCCCCTGCCACCCTGCGGCCAGGCTGAACCTCCAGCTGAACCCGAAGGGACACCCTCCCCACTCCTGCCCCCTCCACCACCTCAAATTCACGGCCCCTCACATCCCAAATGCCCAGCCCTCTGCCAGGGTGACTCCTACTCAGGCTTTGGGTGGCACTTAAGCACCGAGCCCCAGGAAGCCAGCTGTAACCCCCCACTCTGGGCTCCTGTCACCTTGTAGCCACAAAAGTTTAGTCACCCAACTAGCATTGGCTTTAAAGTGTCTCAGTGTCAGGCAGAGGATTCAGTGGGCAGTGCCCAAAGGCAGCCGTGTCCTTTGGAGATGTGCAGTGGGGAGGGACTGGGACTTCTCCCGGAGAGCACGCAAGCGCAGTGATGCTGGGTGCCTGCTGTCATGGCCACCTCCCCAGGCTCTGGAAGGCAGGGGCCACCTCTGCTCCTTTCACCCTGTATCCTGGCCTGGCAGCCCTTGGTGGCCATGGAGGAATGGGTGTCGGAAGAGGAAGGCACTAGAAGCTTCCCGCTCTTCTCCCAGGCCATTGGCTGTCCTGGGCTAAGGGAACCCCTGGAGACAGACACGACCCCCATCTGAGCTTCAGGGCTTCCCATGTGTGGAAGTGGGCCGTGCGCCTGGCTGGAGCGTGTGCGGCTCCTACCCAGAGGGCGCCGCTCACCCCCTTGGCCACCCACAACCGAGCTTCACGTGAGCTGCGGAGGAGCCCTTAAGGGGTGTGGCCAGAGGCTTCATCCAGGCAACCTCTGGGTTGCTGCCGTGGAAGGCTGCTGTCTGCACGGTGCCTGAACACCAGGCCCAGAGGGAGCCAACCTGTCTGATCCGCAGCATAATCCAGTCCCTCACCACCCAAACCAGAGCGGTCCAGGAGGAGAAAGGAGCAGGCCCAGCGTCCACCTGCTTCCTTCCTGACACCCCAGGAAGGTCCTTCCTCCTCAGCTTCCGTTGTGTTTTCTGCCATACCTGGTTGTGTAACTCTCTCCCGGCAGGCAGTTCTAGACCTGGCCCCGGGCCCCGCGCGAGGGCCAAGCTCAGCTCCGTCCATACAAGCCCACTTGGCTCTGGGTCCCTAGCCAGCCCCCGGTTCTGTTGGGCAGCCCCTAGATGCCCCTCTGGTGGCCAGGTTGTCTGCCACCTCCACGCACAAGGGCTGAGACCCAGCTCAGCGGTGCTGGCTGCAAAGGGGCCCACTGAGAAGTGCCCGTGAGCTTGCGCCCAGCACCGCCTTTGCACGGAGCCTTCCCTGGCCACCTGCTCCTGCTGCCTGGGCCCCAGGGATGGGAGCTGGCAACCCAGAGGGGACGGAGGCAGCTTATTTTGTGGTACATTCTACAGCAGAGGTCTGAGGGATGTCAAGCTGGGGTGCAGCCCACAGAGCGGAGAATGGAGAGGTCAAGGGTCTTTTGATCCTTCCCAGCTAGACCAACCAGACAGACCATCTCGGGGAACTTAGAATCACTGCCCTCGTGAGCCATAACAGTGCCATGGTTCCCAGGGTCTCAGTGGACCCCATCACCAATCCCACGGATCAAAATTAGTCTTGGGATTTTGTTTAAAATGCAGATTCTGATATAATACGTATGTGACAGGGCCTGAGATTCTGCATTTCTAACAAGTTCCCAGGTGATGCTGGTGAAGCTGGCCCAGGGACCACACTTGGAAGTGGCAAGGCCTTGGGACTGATGTTTGGTAGGTAATGGGTCAGCCTCATAGATGGGTAAACTGAGGCACGATCTCTCGCCGGTGTGACTGTCCACGGTGGGGATCCAGGCTAAGAATACTGCAAGGTGACTGACACTAGGTCATCTTTAGGTCCAAGTTTCTCTGGTGCTCTCCATTAGAATGATGAGGAGAGTTTTTAAAACAAGCTGGCCCAGGATCCTACCCCGAATCAGTTGCACTGGGTTCTCAGGGACAGGGCCCCAGGACATTGTTTATAAAGGATTCTAGGTGCAGCAAGGTGGAGTGCCGCCACTAGGGAGTTGGCCCGGAGATGCTGGGACTGTCTGGCCCTTGTCACTTATGGCTGGCTGGATCTGCCCATCCCACTGTAAACCAGTCAAAAACTCCCAGGTGCTGGGCCTTTGGCTGAGTGGAGCAGCAGATCAGACCGAGCAGGGGAGAGAACAGGAAAGAGAGACTTAGCTGCTGAGCCAGTGCCACCTCCTGCTCCCCACCATCCTCCTGAGACTCCTCCCCAAGAAAGTGAGAGCTGCCTCTTCTCTCCTGCGGGCCCCACCTCTCCCCCTCCTCAGCTGCTTCTCCCCTTCTTTTCTTCTCTCTTGGCCTCAGCTGTTTGTTGGATTGGCCGGCACATGTTTTAGGACACGGCCCTTGCTTTCACCCACCTCGCCAGCCTGGGCCGCAGGCAGAGCCACCCAGCAAAGCTGGAGAAGCGATCAGCTCCCCCGCTTGGTCTGCCTCACCCCACCCCCACCCGGTCCCACTGAGCTCCCAGCTTCACGGTGGCAGAGTCCCTGCTCACTAGGTTATGTGCATTGATCATTTCCAACCTCCAGGAGGATCCGTGGGCAGCTCAGGGCAGAAGCCACCAGAAATCTCCCTGGATCCTCATCAGGGAGTTGCAGTGTGATTGGAGGAAGGAGGGCTCCTGTTTCACGGAGGAGTGAAGAATGAGTGTGCCTCTTTTTATGGGACCTTTGGAATGACAGGAATTGGAGGCCTGAGTCCCCTCCGCCCAGCACTGCCCAGTCACCGCCCCAGGCCTTCCCCTTGGGTTCAGGGAAGGCTCCTTTGCTGAGATCTGCTTGGGGAGTACAAGTTCAAGCCCTCCTCTGTTGAAATGTGTGTGCCCTGTTTAGCCAAGAGGTGTCTGCATCCGAGCTATGCAGAGCAAGGTATTATTAGAGCAGGCATCAGTGTGTCTGTAACTGAACCCAGCTCTCCCTAGCAACCGTTGCCAACAACACATCTAACAGAAGGATGCGATACCTTTTTTTGAATTTTTTATTTGTTCTTTTTAGCTGTACATGACAGTAGAATGCATTTTGACATATCATACATCCCATGTTTGTGGTTGTCTGTGCTGTGGGGTTACCCTGGTGCAATACCCGTTTTTGAGAGAAAGAAAGAAAGGAAAAAACAAAAACAAAGCAAAACTTCATCTTGACCAAGTTGTAAACACAGCAGGGCTGTTGTGAAAAGACAACACAAAATCGGAATCTGGCATGTGACCAGATTTTAAAATAAATGGCTTTCCGCCAGTACCTTCAAGCAGATAGCCTCTTAAAAAGTCGACCTCAAGCTACAGAATGGACAGACTCATCTTAGGGTCTCTGGCCAAGTCACCATTAAGCACTGTGCTTGGAGGTTTTGATACACAGAAGCCCAGTTGGGTGGCAACTCTGTGAGGTCTCTGGAAATGATTTTAGCCCCAGAAGGGACACTCGGTTTTTTTGGCCTAACTGCCCTTAATAGTAAATCAGAATATTGTCTCAAGTCCTGAAGATATGTCTTACCTCAGCTGCCTGCGTCTGCCTGACCCCCACCAGGGCTCCCATGCTCTGCCCCCTTTCCTTGTCCCCTGTTTGCAGGCTCAGGTACAGGAACTGGGCTATTCTCTAACTGTTGGTAAGGAGAAAACATTCTCTCAAGGTTTTTGCAAAATCAAAAGCCATTCCCCTGTTCCAGAGTTCTGGACTTCCTGAGCTTCATTCTCTACAGAGAATAGGAGGAGGGGACTAGTGTTGAATCTTGGGGTTCCAAGCACCTTTGAGTTCTAGACTCCTGGAAGGTAGGATCCTGGCTCCGCTTTCTCCTCTCCCTGAATCCTCCCATCACAACTGGTCCCTAGAAGATGCTCAGTAAAGGGCTGTGGAAGGGGCCTTGGAGCCCCCATCCTGGTGCATGAGCATCTTCCCATGTCAGTCAAGGTGGGTCTGAGGGCAGGAACCTTCCCCCTGCCTACAGATGGGGGAAGTGCCTCAGTGAGGCCCAAGGCCCACCCAAAGTCAGGGGGCTGGCTGGGCTTCTGGCGCCCAAAATAGGGCACGGGGTCAGAACCCTGGACAAATCAGGACCCATCCCATGAGCCATCAGTGGGATTTCAGAATGCACCCTGTAGCTCCTCTCCTGGGATCTCCACAGCCCCAGAGTCTTTGGGCTTTCTGGGCCTCTGGAAGGCCCAGGGGCCTCAGAGAACACCAGGTCCACGTGCTATGGTCCACCGAAGCCCACAGCCTGCGGCCCGGTCCAGATGGCCTCCTCACAGCCTCTCCCTCCGCTCAGACCTCCTCCCTGGCTCCTGTACACCCACCGCTGAGCTGTACGCATGCCAGGCATGTAAACTGATTTCAGCATCGGCCCAGCCAGGCGTACCCAGGGGTGGAAGCACATTGTTCTTCCTGGCTGCATCCACATGCACTTCCTTCCTGGGCTTCTAGAAGCCAGGAGGGATGGAGCAGGGGACTCGCAGGCAGCACATGCCCTTCCCCATGGGAAGGTCATGGAGGGTCATTCCAAAGCCCCTGAAAAGTCTCCTTTTCCTCAAAATAGCTGGCATCGGAGCACCTCATGATCACCTGTGCCCGTGCCAAAGGCCGTGCCCCATGAGGGGCACGTGAAGTGGCACACCATCCCCAGAGCTGGGCTCCAGCCACCTCAGCTCGATGGCCTCACATGTCAAGGGACACCAGTCACTCCTTGAGCTTGAACCTCTGTGTCTGTGGCAGGCTGGACCCAGGCAGGGAGAGCCCACGCCTGACAGACAGCCTCGGGCCGGGCACCTTGTCCACACTTGCTGTGGATTGAGGGAATTTCACTCACTTTTCTTAATTTCCTCCCCGTAACCCACACTGAGCACCTGCTGTATGCCTTAGGCCATGGCTGACCCCGTGAAGTGTCATCTCCATTAATTTGCCCAATCCTCTGACCCACTTCTCCTGGTTTGTGCTGGTGGGGCACCAGCTGTCCTAGGTAGAAGTCAGGGGCCCAGCGGGGAGTCTCAAAGTCGGTATTTGAATCGAATCTCTCTGACTGTTCAGTTGAGAGGTGGTGCTGGGGACAGGGTGGCCTCTGAAGGTGCTAAGGCTCCCTCGGGAGCCTTGGTGTGCTCAGAGCGATGGAGCCGCAATGACTTGAACATTCCAACGCATGTTGTCTTTCGAGTCAGAAGAAGCCGAGGAAAGACAATAACCACTGACCCGTGGTCTGTCCTGGGGGAAGCCTGGACAGAGGCCTGCGAGGCCTCCTAGCCTTGGGTGGGTGTTGGGTGGCACAGACCCACTACTCCCTGGCCCGGTGGAGACCAGTGAGCTTTTCTGCAAAGCCCAGAGGCCCACCTGTGCCTCCGGCTGCACCACCTTCACCCCCGGGACCCCATACTCGTCCCTCGAACTTTCTACATCCAGCACAGATTTTCATGGCTCTCAGGTAGCTTCCCACAGTCCACAGAGAAGCTAGATGCACAGACTGTGGGGCCCTTGGACAAGTGACTGCTTCCTGTGAACAGCAGCCACTGCTCTGCACTGTCAGGTGTGTGGTTCTGGGGTGAGAGGGGGTCGGCAAGACCAGCACACTGCTTCACATGTCTGCCAGCTGGGCATCCAGACGAACAGGCACGGGTCTCTTCCCGGAACCTCGTCAGGATCTCTAGCCGTAGGTAGCAAAGCCACGGCCCTGGGAACCCGGCGTGGGGGCCGTGGTGCTGGCCACCTCCACCCTGATCTTCAGCATCCATCCGTTCTTCGTTCGCTCGTTCATTGCTGCAGTGCTAGGGGTGGGTCCCCGGGCCTCGCACGTGCTAGGCAGGCGCTCTGCCACCCAGCCGCACCCCTGGCCCTGAACTGGCGGGTTTAAAACACGTCTCTGCTCCCCAGTTTCTATCCTGGAAAGGATCCTGGGCTGCGGTAGACCGAATCAGCTGATGTGCCCATGGCCCCCAACCCGGAAGAAAGCCCACACGGGACTGCCGCCCCCCCCAGTGTGGTGGCCTGTCCCAGCAGGGAGGCTGGGGGAAGAACAAGCCCTGACACCACAGATCCCCAAGGGCCCCTTGGCCTCTGTCTTGAAGCAGCGTCTCCCTGTCCCATGCTGATTTGGTTTGGGTGGCGAAGGCAGGCAATGGGTGCTTATAGTCCGTGGAGCTTTGGGGGCGGTGGTCTGGGAACTGAGAGGCACCCCCTCCTTCCCCCTGTGTTCCTCCTCCTCCAGGAAGCCTCCCCTGATCTCCCAGCCCAGGGGCCTTTCCTTCCTTTGACCCATTGACTTGTTTAAGCTTTGCTTCTCTGAGGTTTGTGTTCCCAGATGTCGTAGGGACAAAGAATGTTTCTCTGTCAACTTTGTGTCCTACCACCAAAGAGACATCCAGTAGGTGTTCAGCCAGCCTCAGTTGGCTGGTTCTAGGACTTTCCGTTCAGTGGAACAGAGAACATCAGGGAGCAGGGAGAGCCACTGAACGGGCCACAGACGCAGAAGGGGACGGCGTGGTGCCTGCTCCCTCCTGTCACTGGACCAGGGAGTGTCCTGGGGTCAGGATTATTCACCCCTTCCTCTGGCAGGCCGTGTCCTCAGCCCCCACCCCGCTTGGCTTTGCCTGCTCAATCCCCTGAGAGAACTTGGCTGGGCACTTCCCTGTCCGAGGCTGCCACACTGAAGCCGCCCTGCAGATAAGTAGGTTATCGGAGAAGGCCAGCTCGGGTGTCCCGGGCCCCAGAGGGTCACCCCTGGCTGGCTGGCAGTTCACCCCCAGCACCTCCCCCTCCCCCTCCTCTCTCTTGAGCCAGGCAGGCAGGAGACAGCAGATCCCTTCCCACAGCAGCTCAGTGAGTGGCCAGCCCCCAGCCGCCACCGGGAATCTGAGCTATGCTAAGCGGCTCCAGATCGCAGCTTCGCGGCCCTGCCTGGGCATGGCCCGCCCAGACAGGGCGCCTCTACCTGCCGGGCCGCCGCTGGAAAGCTGGCGCAGCCTGCCCGGTGGAAACAATCTCCCTGCGGGTTATGTAACTGCTCCCCACTCTGGCATCAGCTCCCCAGAGGCTCCCAGCCACCACAAAGGGAAGGGACCCCAGAGGGTCACTGTTTCAAAAGGAAGGAAAGAGTGTGGAGTGATTGTCTCAAGTTCTCAGAACCCAACCTGTGGAACTGCTCAGGGGCTGGGAGGCCAGGCCAAGCAGTGCCTGAGGAGGGCCAGGGTGCTTCCCCAGGACCTGGCCCTGGGAGGATGTAGATACCAAGGAGGAGGAGGAACGTCCTTGACTTTCTTTCCTTCCTTCCTTCCTTCTTTCTTCTTTGGCATTTTTAAAAATTGTTACAACATAAAATTTATCATTTTAACCATTTTTGAGGCACATCTCAGCAGCACCAAGGACAGTCATAATGCTAGGTACCACCTGACCCTAGAACCCACTCACAACCCAAGACAAAGCCCTGTGTGCACCAATGATAACCCTGCCTCCCCTTTCAGCCTCCACTCTGCCTTCTGTCTCCGTGAATTTGTCTCCTGTTTGTATAGCATTCAAATGGAATCATATCATGTTGTTGTTTTTTTCTGTGTGTCTGGCTTATGTCACTTTGCATAATGGTTCCCCCATGGGATAAAATGGTCAGAACTTCCCTTTTCGTGGCTGAATAATATTCCACTATATGTCTACCACATTGTATTCATTCATCCACCAATCCCTCAATGGATGCTTGGGTTTTTTCTACCTTTTGGATTTTGTGTATAATGCTGCTATGAACATGGATACATAAATAAGTATCTGTTTGAATCCCTGCTTTCAGTTCTTTGGGGTATATGCCTAGAAGTGAGTTGCTAGATCATATGGAAATTTTCTGTTTAACTTTTCTAAGGAACAGCCAAACTTTTCTGAGAGGGTTTTTTTTTTTTTTTTAATTGTAAAAAATAGGATACATCTTGTTTCTCTGCTTGTACATGAAGTAGAGGCATCCATTTGTGTAATCATACATTTACATAGGGTAATGGTGTTTGATTCATTCTGTTATTTTCTCCTTCCCCCCACCCCTCCCACCCATCTTTTCCCTCTATACAGTCCTTTCTTCCTCCAATCTTGCCTCCCTCCCACCCCCTTGGAGGGTGTTTTTGATGTAAAAGATTTCATGAACCAAGACCAAAAGAAATGACACCAATGAGGGACATTAAGGGCACTGCCTTACCTGGAATCAAGCTGAGGGTTGAAGGAAGTCTATAAGATGGACCAATTAGGGGCTAAAGGTTTTGGGCTTTATGAAATAGGACCTGGGGAGCCATTGTGGGTTCTTGAGCTATTAGAGTTCCAGAGCTTATTAAAAATCATAGAATGGGGGTGTTGTGGCTGGGGCTCAGTGGTAGAGCACTTGCCTGGCATGTGTGAGGCCCTGGGTTGGATCCCCAGCACCACATAAAAATAAATAAATAAAATAAAAGTATTGTGTCCATCTACAACTAAAAAAAAGATCTAAAAAAAATGTTTAAATCATAGAATGGTATAGACTAGAAGGAAGGCTTTTAGATCATCCAGTTCAATGTACTCACCCTATGGACAAGATCCCAGAGATCCAGGGAGGTTAGTAGAGACTGTGTTTTAGGGAGATGGGTGACGGGTTCCGGGATGTCACAAGTTAGTGGCCTTCTCGGTGGCCACATTCACATCTGTGTGAAGGCAGTGGGCACAGAGCTGAGCTGTCATGACAGGCCCCCCCCTGCCCCGCGGCCTCCCTGGAGCCTGCTCCTGGCCCCTGGCCCGTGGAACAGAAGCATCTGCTCCAGAAGCTGGGGTTGCCTGCCTTGGGGACAGAAGGCCAGTGTGGAGACCCTGGTTCCCCATTCTTCAGCACGGGCCACAGTGGGCTCTGTGAGCTTCTAGAAGGTCGAGTCATCCTGAACCTCCCAGCTGTGCTGAGCAGGCTCCCCCGCCAAGGACTCCGAGGCCTCAGTCCAGAACGGTCTGCGAGACCGCGGCCCACTGGCCACCTGCGGGGAGAGTGACAGGGACTCCGCAGCTGTGCCCCTGCCCAGGCCTGCCCAGACACCCCTCTCTGCACCGGTTCTGGCCTCTGCCCCTCCCCTCGCCCGCCATGTTCTAGATGCCTGGTGTGGATGGGAGGGACTTGGGAAGTGAATCAGTGGGTGCGGGGGCACGGAGGGGAGTGGAAGGGGACAAAGGGACCAGTATTTCAGCAACCCGTCAGAGCACCACGCTCCTCTGGAACTCGGTGTTCAGGGGTGTTCCTACCCACTGTGTTCAGGGCCACCAGGTCTGTCTCCAGGACACAAGTTAGAAGCCCGGTCCAGCAGACAGGTCTCCCAGCTCCCCTCCAGGGGCCACTGAGAGGTCAAGAGCACAGCGGGCATCCCAGGGGCCGGGCCACGGTCTCGCCTTCGCGGATCAGCACGTCGACTCTGTGCAGTTTCCCTTGCTCGGACTGCCTGCGCGGGGTCTCCGTCCAGGAGAGGTGGCAGCATGCAACCGTGAGGCAGTGCCACCAGCACAGGGCCTCTGCAGGGAGCTGGCCCAGCAGAGATGCCTTGGGAGCCCCAAGTTCAGGGTCAGGGGTCCCTGCATGCCCACGGGTCCCCCTCCCCCGCTGCCTCGCTCCCAGACCTTAGGGTTAAAGTCCCCCGGCAGCACCTGGGCCTGGAGCTGAGCCCTTGGGGAGAAACTGTCCCAGTGTCTCCGGCCCGCCGCCTCTGCCTTAGCTCTGGTCTGCAGTGTCAGGGACAGGCCAGCCGCCCCTGCGGGAACGAGGAGGGAACGGTTGCCGGAGCAACCTTCCCTTAACCCTGGGTGGTGGTTCTAGATCCCAGAACAGAGTCCAGTTTGCAGAGTGCCGGAAGTTCAGGCCACTTTGAAACCTGGGGACAGACAAGAGCAGGTCCCCCTGGGACGGCCATACAGCCCTCCTTCCTGGGAAGGCCCCTTGCCCCACAAATCATCCTGCCCTGGACAGGGTCCGGCCTAGGACCAAGTGTATTCCCGAGGAGCACATGTGCGTGCCCAGATCACCCACAGCCAGACCTCTAAAGCACAAAGGCCGGGGACCTCACGCCCCTCTATCCCGTCCCCTCGCGTCCACTGCTCAAGGGCCACACCACAGGAGGGTAGCTCAGGTGGCATTTGGAGACAGCCGGACGGCCACCAAAACCCACTGACACCTATAACAGGGACAGGTGCATTCTGGGCGAGCTGCCTGCCCACGGGCACTCCACAGGCTGGACCCGCCCCCACCACGGACCCGCGGAGAGCAGGCATGGCCTACTCCAGGTGCTGTTTAAAAACAGCCTAGAGGACTGAGCGCTCCCAAGTGGGGTGAGAGCCAGAGGCCTCGCTCCAGGCCACAGAGCCTTCCTCTTATGAACTGTGACCTTACAGCATACGCATCTAGGATTCCCGCCCACCCTGGCCTGGCACCCGCAGCTGGGCGACTCTGGGCAGAGCCCACAGCCCCAAGGCCCTGCATTCAACAGGTCATACTTGTCTTCTAGACCTGCTTCCGCCACCTGTCACCCTGGTGAAAAGCCACGAAAACTCCTGTCATTTCGTCTGTGTCCTCTTGAGACCCCCCCTCTTCCAGGAAGGACTTCTGAACGTCCTAGCTGTGTGTTCTTCCTGTTCCCTGCATGAGTCCCTTCCATTCCTGGCTCCTGGGAGAGGCTCTGAGAAGGGAGTGGACCAGAGGTCCCACAGGCTTCTTCCACAGCCCAGGGGCCTCAGGCAGGCTAGCACTTGACACTGGACGCAGCAGAGTGGATGGCCCAGGGCACCTGAGGAAGCCATGCTGGGGCTCTGACCTCCACCAGATGTGTCGAGGCTGCTGGGAGGCAAGGCTTGCTCAAGGGGAGAGCAGCTTAGGAACATCAGAGGGGGCAGACTCTGAAAGTGGGGGAGGCGGCAGGAAGGCTTCCTGGAGGGGGCAGCATGAAGAGGCAGGATCTGGAGAAGAGGAGGAAGTGCTGAAGCGGAGGCCCAGAGGGGAGCCCTCAGTGGGAGGGGAGACTCACAGGAGGGCGAGGAGAGGAGGTCATGTGTCACCAGCCTGGCCAAGGCTGTCAGGCACAGGGGCTCCTCAAGTGTCAGCGAGCTCAGGGGTGAGGCTGCCCAGCCAGGCCGTGACCCCGGGTCACAGTAACCACACTGGCCCGTTCATCCTGCTGGCGCCGGCTTCTCCCCAGTTCAGGCCAAGACCGGATTTTCATCCAAAAGTAAAACTTCTACCTCAAGAGCTGTGAGCTTCCTGCCAGCATCAGGCCTCTGGCAGTCTTGGGCAGGAGACAGAGAGGGCCACCGCTTCAGGAATCCAGGCCAGCCTGTGGGGCTGGGGGCGGACATTCCCCAGGATTTCACTGAGGCTGGTCAGGGTGCCATCAGGGCCAGGAGACCCTCCTGCTTCCCTCCCAGATGAGCTCACTGTCTCATGGGAGAGAGTAAACTTGCAGGTGCCCACTACTTGTGGCCCACTCGGATCGCAGTCTACTCCCTGCCCAGGGATGCAGCTCTGGGGGCCTCCTCCTGCAGAAGCCATTAGTCCTCAGGGAGCCAGGGCAGGGCTGCACATCCGGCTGCCAGGCTGCGGGCAGGACAGGTCCACCAAGAAACCCTCGCTCCTGTCTGGCCCTCCTCTACAGAACACCCCTGTCAGCACAGGCCTCCCTTCAGGGGTACTGGGATTCAGAAGTAGGAAGCCAGACCTTTGCCTAGCTCTACCCCTGAGCCTCAGCGTCCCCAGGAAAATGAAGGTACCGGGTGAGTTATGGCCAGCAGGCTCGGGACTCCTCAGCTAGACCCCAGGCTCTCTGTCCACCTCTTGTAACCCCTGGGTGCCTTGACCTTGTGAAGGTTACTTGGAGGTCCACGGCTGGGCGGAGCCTGGAGCACGTCAGGGGTGAGACTGTAGTTGGAAAGAGAAGCTGGGGGTACGCAGTCTGCACCTGCCAGGTGTTTATCAGACACAGGGTGTGAAGACTGGGTGTAGGAGGAAGCCCCCAGCCCTGCCTTTCTGGAGTGGGGTTGCCTGGAGCCAGACTCTCCTCCCTTCTCCTCCTTTCCTGCCTCACAAACCGAGGGGGTTAGAAGAAGGTCTCAAAGCTCCCTTCCAGTTCTGTGTTGTTCCAAAGCAGACTTGCTGTGCATACAGTCAGTGCCTGTTAAATGCACGTTGCAAACTGCCTGGTAAATGAGTTGACCAGTGAGGAGCAGAACCCATCTCTCCTCCCTGACTACTGCAGCCCTGGCTACTGCTCCCACCCTCCCGGCCTCACCCACCATCTGGGGCCTGCTGGGAAGGCCGAGAAACCTGCAGGGGGCGCCAGTACACAAGGCCGCCTCATTTGCCTGCAACCAGCCTCTCTAGGTGTTTTGGCACCCTGAGGGTTGTCCCACGGGGAAGATCAAGCCACATGATGATGACTGCCACTAGGCCACCTTATTGTGTGCAATTTCCGGCCCCTCCGGGACCCCAGGACTGAATTCAGAAACCTTAGGCTGGGACTTGGTGTTCCTTCCCACTTACACCCAAGGCAACCAAGGCTCCCAGAGGCCACAGAAGGTCCCCAGAGGTTGCAGGCAGATTTGGAATAGGGTGGAGCGTGGGTCCCAGGAGCATGCCTGTTCAGAGATGCCCGCCTGGGCCCAAGGAGCCCAGCTGCCCTTAGCAGCAAAGGAGGATTAACAAATTCATCAGAGGCTGCATTTCTTCAACGTGGTCGTCTGTCTAGCACTCTGTGCTTTCCTTCTCAGACAGCAGCAGGTGTGAAGAGAGCCCTGGCTGTCAGCTGGCCTCCCTCACGGCCCTCAGAGTAGACCAGAAGGCCTGCAGAGAGGTCAAGAGCAGGCTGGGCCATGGTGGGACAAAGAACAGGCCATAGCCTCGCTAGCCTCCACAGCCCCGGGAGGGGCAAGCAAAGACTCCCTGCTCTGTGTCCTGCTCACCTCACACCTCCCGAGGGAGCCCAGCCAGCACTGCCCTCCTCCACATGTGCCTGGACCCCAAAAGTGGTGGGCCTCAGGTTACTAGTAGCAGACAGCTTGGGGGCTTGCATGTCAATGCCCCAGCTTAGTGCTGGAGTTCCATTTTGGTTGCTATATGATTTATGGAACTTTCTAGTAGGATTCTTACTGGGGTTTTCAGCAACTCCCTTATTAGGATATTCACAATAGACCACAGGCCACAGAATTCTGCCTTGAGAAACAGCGGCCATGAGCGTCACGGGGCCCCAAATCAAGAGGGTAATTCTCAGTCTGTCTTCTGAGGAACCCACGCAGCCAGGTAGGAAAATGGGGTCGAGTCCTTTGTAGAAACACTTATTTTAGCTGCTCATTCAGAAAGGGCACACCCTGTATCAGTCGGGGAGCAGAAACCCAGTCTGCGGGGTACAGACGAGGGGTTGCTCCCCAGCCACTGCGCTGGGGAAAGCATGGCACTCCCTTTGGTAGGAAGTTTTCCTGATCTGTCCTCACTGTGGGACTCTGAGCCTGGGTCTGTATGCAGAACTACAAGGGGGGCTCTGGAACAAAGTCACCCGGGGTGGCCGTTGAGGCTCTGGGCATACTGGGAGAAGAGACAGTGCAGTGGGCCCTGCAAACTCTGATGTCTGCTCCTAAACCAAGAAATCCTCTTCTGTTGCCACAGTGGGCCAGTGAAGCAGGAAGTGGGTAGGGGTCAGTGCCCCAGGCAAGCCTGAGATGGCGGCAACGGTGGACACAGCCTCACACACCGCCAAGTGCCGGCAGCCAGGAGGTCCCATCGGAGGTGGGGGGTGTCCTGAGGCCCAGACCCCCGCGGGAGCTCTCACCCCACCAAGAAGGGAAACTTCAGACCACGCTGGTCCCTGGAGAGCTGGAGTCACCATGGTGCCTAGGAAGCAGCTCCAGCCCCACTGCCTGAGAACACAGGGTCAGCCACCCCACTCCACCCCAGCCCCCGCCCTGCTGGCTGTGTGGCCTAGGGCAAGTGGTTTTGTCTTTCTGTGCCTCATTTCCTCATCTGTAAAATGGGGCTAACAGATAATACCTGCTCCATGTGAGTGGACCGGGCTTAAGTGGTGAGGATGACAAGGTCCACTTGAAAGCAGCAGAGGCCAGTGTCCAGTGTGGTGCTCATCCGGGCTCCCTCTCAGGGTCAGGTGACTGGCAGGAGTGCGGTTTACTCCTTCCCCCAAGTCAGGCAGGCGCCCTGCAGGTGCTCATTAACCCCGGATCCTAAGTCTCCGTTAGACTTGGGAGGTGCACGTTAATAGTCCCATTTTCCAGATGGGGAAGGAAAGACCCAGGGCACTTAGGAAACACGTGCAGTCACATCACCAGCAACAGAGCACAATGAGGGCCATAGCCCTGGTGCCCCGTGCCCGGCTTTCTCAGAATGCACTCTCGCCTGAGAGCCCGTGATGGACAGAAGTGCATGGGGGAGGGGAGCAGGTGAGGCCAGGTACAGGCAGATGACAGGTGGCAGGGAAATGAGATAAGAGGCCACAGTTGAGATGACAGAGTTGTTTAGAGCCTCCTCCCCACAGATGGAACAGTGGCCACATGCTCTCCCCTGTCCTCTTACCACCGAAAGAATTTGGAGACATTGTCTAGACCAGCGCTCAGTGACGGGCTGGGGTCTGCCCCTTCCCTTCCTCTTGGTGGGGGTGGGGAGCATCCTTCTAGAGCTGCAGGCAAGCAGCGAGATGGCACCTTGTCCTCCGGGCCAGCCTGGACTTCCCCGGTGTCCTTTTTCCCACCCATTAGTCTCCAGCCCACTGCCCTGGACCATGATTCATAAATGCAAAGAAAAGGAACCAGTTCCGTTTGGCTGCCTCCTACGTGGCTACGTAGCTGGAGGCTACGGCTCTGGATGAAAGCGGGTCCTGGTTTGTAGGTCTGCCCAGGGTGTTTACGCATCTCTGAACCCCACTGTATACAGCCTCCAAGGTCAGCAGCACACTGAGTCTCCAGGGACAGAAGTCCTGAGGAAGCACATCGTGTCTCGGGTGAGGCCGTGCCTTCTGTCGCCTGTCTAGGCTGGAAGAAGTCTGGTGGCACCTTGAACCGGTCCCATCCCCACTGTTCACAAAGCCCCAAAAGCCAAGACTGCACAGTAAGAATGAGAACAGAAACAAAGACTGACAGACACACAGAGACAGACAGAGAGCAAGAGCCACATGCTGTCTGTGATTAAGAGAAGACCCTGGGGCGCGCAGGGAAGCAGCCTGGGTTGCTCAATCCCAAAGGAACCCTGCTAAGGTTTCCCCGGCACACAGCCCAGAGTGTCACCCGGACAAAGAGTCGCCTTGTAAAAAGCTTTCTCTACTGCTGTGGCCATGCCTTTTATTTTCAAACTCCCCCCTCCCCATGCAGTGTGATTTACCACGACCCCCACACGTTATGACGTGGCTACAGCCATATTTCAGAATGGGGTTTAGCCACCCAGAACTCAAAACTGGAAAGGTCGGAGGGGGGCAGTGGGAGGGCGAGGGACACTTAATACAGCACATTCCACACACACCTCTGCTGCCGCGCTTCATGTGTATCCTCTCCCTGTGAACTTGGCAGGGTGCTGCAGACACCTTGGCTCCTCTGCCTTATAAAGGGGAAGTTGGCGTGCGGGGCACTTGAACATACAGAGAGGGTGTGTTGGGCTCCCACGCTTCCTCTCCCTCCAGCCTGGGCAGAAGAGAGAGCGGGGAGATGGTTGGAAGGAATGCCTCCCAAGGGCAAGATGGCCAGAGGCCAGCCCAGCCTAACAAGCATCTATTGAGCACCCTCTGTGTACCTAAAGGGGCAAAGTGCCAGGTTGGGCTTGAGGAGGGGCTCAGAAGCCCCATCTGCCCCTTGCCTCTCTCTTGGTCCCCCTCGGTCATCCACCCCTTCCTGGCTGGCATAACTCAGGTCACGAAGACTGGGGGAGTCACTGAAGGCAAAGACCCACCATCCCCACCTTCCCCGCCTTCCCGGAGCTTCTCCCCTCTGTCTCCTTGTCAGGCTCTCAGTGACCCCAAAGGGCTTGCTTGCAAAAGTTTGTTCTCTGGACTTTGTTTTTCCCCATCTGCTCTACCCTCCTAGCGCCTGCTGGCTCGGCCCCAGCGCCAGCCCCTGTCTGTCCCTGCAAACACAAGTCAGCTGTGTGTGCAGACAAAGCCTGCGTCGCAGCGGGGGCTGGGCCTGCAGAAGGGACATTTCCAGGGAACTCTGGGGGTGGCGGCTGGGAGGGCAGAGGCGACCGTCTGATTAGCAGGGACTCGGCGTCACAGTCTAGGGCAGAGAGGGTGCGGGGGCCTTGGCCAGGCCCCAGGAGCCAGTGGCTGTGGGTGGTGACCAGGGGAGGCAGCCAGGCTGGAAGAAATCTGCTGTTTGAGAAGCGGAGGAAACGGGCTGGCCAGGGGAGATAACAGCGCGTTCTGTGTCCGCGTCTGCGTCTGCCGGGAGGGTGGCTGGAGCCGGGCGGTCTGAGGCCGTATCTAGTGAGATTCTTGTTCTGGGTTGTGAAAGTGACCCATGGAGCCAGCAGCAGGGTTCAGAGCCTGGGAGAGGAGACACGTGGCCTCGCCCTCTCCTCCCTGTGTCCTGCTGGCCTCCCTCCTTCCCTCTTGGTCAAAGAGTAGCCGGAGGGGAGCGTCCACAGCCCAGTGCAAATGGTCAAAAGGCCTGGGTTTTGGTCCTGATTGTGCCACTCCTGTGACCTATGAACTTGGAGACGTCCCCAACATTTCTGGCTGTCTCAGTCTCCTTGGCTGTAAAGTGGGGATCATTCATATCTTCCCTGCATGGCCCACAGGGCAGCTGGAAAGCTCTCATGACATGAGAGCTTGAAAATAGTCTGCAAACTGTACAGCGCCATGTAGAGGCAAAGCGCTGTGCTGTGAGCGTTACACCGCTCTGTCCCCGGGGCTGCCGGCTGCAGACCTGACAGAGGACCTGGGTTCTGGGGGGTGCGGGGAGGTGGACGAAGACCTGGGGCTACAGGCCGTTCCAGGAGCACAGCCAGGTGAGCCCTGTGGCACCTGATCCCGGGGCAGGAAGGGAGTCTCTTGCTGGGGGCGGGTGACTTGCTGACTCAAAGAGAAGGTGGCCTGGCAGGGGCTTGGTCTTCTGGGAGACAAGAGAAGCTATATGAAGCCCCTTGTCCATCAGGGACCTGCCTGGACTGCAAGATAAAGTCCAGCTGCTGCAGAGGGATGGGGTAGCACCTTGAGATCCTCTCTGAAGCTTCTGTCGCCCAAGGAAGCCAGGTCACCCTGTCCCCCACCGCCTCCCCATCCTGACCTGGAAATGGGCCATCTCTGGTGTGGAAACTCAGGAAGGAGCTGGCAGGGGTGACAGGACTGTGAGGCTGAGAAAAGCTGAGCTATTTAAAGTGTGCAGCACCCAGGGGACATGAATGCCACCCACCCCCAGGGCCTCTCAGCACTCAGATTGCCCTTCCTTGGCCCAGATCCTGTGCCTTCTGGGTACCCACAGGGCCACAGGTCAGATTCCCGGGACTCTGGGAAGCGCCGAGCAACAGGTCCTGGTGCTGGCATGGAGGGACGGCTCAGCCTGGCCTCCGGCTTGGGTCCCTTCCTCTAAGCCTCCATGCTGAGATGGCCAGGCTGCCCAGGCTCCTTAGCTGTGCCTGATGGATGGGGCTGGGTACACAAAGTTGCTTGGAGGAGAAATGCCCTGCGTCTGTGGTCCCCTCCCTCCAGGGACCACCTTCATCCAGGCACAGGGAACCGGAACGAGCAGGGCAGGAGTGGGAAGCACGGCCGGGTCACCTTCCCTGCCCGGGCCTGCCTTCCCCACACGAATGTTTTTTCCTGCATCCCAGTGAACAGTGACCTGTCCTGGGTTCTAGGCCAGGTGCCATCCCTGTTCTCCTCCCTGGGGGAAGCTCGGAAGAGCAACAGGCTACCACGCAGGCCACTGCTCATGGAGTCCATTCGAGAGTGCCATGGCGCGGGCTCCCCAGGTGCCAGTGCGTGAACCAGCTGGTCTACACCAGCATGCCCTCTGTGTGGAGTGGCTTGAACGGTCACCCACTGCCCTTTCTGGGAAGGACTGGTTCTTCGTCCGAGATTGCATTCTTCCTACTATCTTGTCATTAAATTGTCCTTTCTTTTATGAAACAATGAATGGATACTTTTTAAAAAGACATTTTTAGCAAAATAATATGCTGGCCACCCTCATGCTCAAGAAGTCCTCTGGTTCCCAGGACAGCACAGTTCATCAGCACCTGGCTGTTCAGGGCATGAGGAGTGCACAGGTAAAGGGATCAGTGAGGAAGAGGGTGCATCCTGGGCGAGCCCAGAGCTGTGTGCCCTGCCTGGCAGCCGCTGCAGCTTCGCAGCTGGATCCCACCCTGCCCGCCGTGCTGTCCTCCTGTCTGGAGAGGCTTCCTCCCACGTGGCTGGGAATTCGTGTCCTTAGTGCCTGCTGCAGACTGCCACCGGTCCCGCAGACCTGAAGGGACCTCAGAGAAGCAGCACGGGCTGCCTTCAGTAGAAAACAGCACATGACCGCTGCCCTCTGACCCCAGTCACCAAGTCTTGGAGGCAGTCGGTCAGCCTCACTCCTGCCAGCCTTACACAGCCACATCCACGTGTACCCTGTCACCTGCACAGACCAGCTGGCCCCCTGCCCCCCTCCATGTAGCCTCTCAGTCCCAGTTGCTCCACAGGCATGCTGGTGGGCAGGTGACCTTCTCCACACAGAGTCACAATTTATCAACTGAGCACTATGAACAGCGTGCTAATGGGAAGATGGGAAAGGTCCTTTCCTGCGGTTGGTGGCCTCCCGGTCTGATGAGGGGCCCGGCAGACAAATCCGTCTTCTAAGTGATTTTCCCCAGGCACACATGGACCGCTCTGAGAATCCAGAGGGGGAAGCACTCTCTCGGGATGGCTCTCGGCGAAAGGGACCCAAGACATGAGTCTCAGTGGCTTGTTGGGGTATCAAGCAAAGAACGGTTAGAAGAGCTTGCTCCAAGGTAACAGGTAGCAAAGGCAAGAAGCAGAAGACACATGTGCAGAATAAAAGGGGATTGTTCCCAGTGAAGGGAGCACGGGGTGCCCAGGCTGGGAGGGTCCCGTGTGCCAGCCCAGGAGTGGGCACCTGGTCTTTGGTCCCTGGGGCATCATCAAGGTTGGTTTTCTGTTTGTTTTGTTTCATTTGTGAAATGAGTATTTCGTTACCATATATCAGCTGTACATGCTAATGAGACTCACTGTGATATTTTCACATGTTCATACACACATGTTGATGATATCCACACACCCTTCTTCCACCCTTGGTGCCCCAGCATCCTCCCCAGCTATAGTAATTGGTATTCTATTTTTACATTAATTTTATTTTATTTCTCATTTATGAGAGACACTTTTCTTTGTGTCTCTCTTCTCTTAACGTTACATCATCCAGCTCCATCTATTTTGCTTAACATGACAGGATTTTATTACCATTGAGGTTTCTAAGGAGGAAGGCGATTTGACTGGCATGCTCAAGCCTCCCCCTGCAGTGGGCTGCATCCTCCTGGGGGCGTCCTAAAGGTAGCCTCCTACAGAGCCAGGACAGCCATGAGAAGCCACAGCTCGGGCAGCAGCAGTGGGGTGGACCTGAGGGTCACGGCTCGGTCTGAGAGTGGTCTGAGCGGTTGACTCTGAGTGACCTGGAAGTTTCCAGCTTGGGATCCCACAGGACCCATTCCTTGAACATACAGCAGCACCCCAAGCAGCAGGGCCCTTGGGCAGAGTAAACATATGTGTGTGCATGTAGGGGTACGTGTGAAGAAACACATGAGCTCAGGGGACACCCACCGTCGTCTCTGACATCTTCCCCGTCGTTCCTGAAAAACAGACCCCAGGCGATCGCTCCAGGCTGCACTGTATGATCATAGATAGGGCTTTTCAATCTGGGTGGTTTTCCTTCTGGAAAAAACCAGAAGAAGAGTGAATTTCTTTTCTCTTCCTGTCCCTTATTCCTTTCTTTCTTCCTCCCTCCCCCTTTCCCTCTCTTTCATGGAAAAAAAAAAAATAATACTCTCACAGAAAGGTAGATGAGACACAAAGACAGTGGTATTTTTTACTCTTGCAAACCCCAAACCCAACTCAGCAAATACAGTGCTAGAAAAAGAATGTGCAGAGATTCACCCTCACATGGATGTCCTTTCCCGGTGGTCTGGATGGCCTTCCTGTGCCCGAAGCCCGTGCTGCTGCTAGGGGCACTCCTGGGAGCTCCTTGCATCTCTGGCTGGGGAGCACTGGCACTCACACACATCAGCCCACCCCGTTCCCGTGGAAACTGCCCACCTGGACACCTCCCACCTGGACACTGCCCACCTGGACACCACCCACTTTTCCCTTTGAATAGGGCAGAGGAGCCAGGGGCCCAGTCACAAGGCATCAAGGAAAGCAGAAGGCTTTCAAAAGTGAGAGGCCCCAAGGGAAGGGATTTGGGGATTCTTGGGAAACTGCCCGGAAATCAGGACCAGGATGTGGCCTTGGTTTTGTCCTAATTACCTCTGGTCTCGGGGTCAGTACCATCAGGAGCTACCACTTACCAAATTTCCACTGCATACTTTGGCGGCACTTGGGGAGCTTTGGAAGAAGCCAATGCCCAGGCCACACCCCTGGCCAACTGAGTCACCACCTCAGGGGCGTCACCACTGTCCAGGGCTTCCCTGGGGAGTCCAACACACAACCAGAGTGGGGAAACCCTGGCCCCTGCATTCAGCTTGGGTCTTCTGCACCGGCTGGTCCTCGCAGCAGCCTTGCCGGCTTCAGGAATGTGGAAGGAGACCGGACAGTTGAAAAGCTTGTCCAAGATCCCCTCCACCCAAAGCCCATTACCCTGGATGCCCCGGCAGACCTCCAGAGTGAGGAGGGAGCGGCTGCAGGCCAGAGGAGTGATGGGAGCGAAGTGAGGCCGCTGGCAGGAGGGTCTCTATTGGAGCCTCGCTCCCGTGACAGGAGTGACGGCCACCCTGGGGAACGGAGGGCCATTTGCCTCTGCTGGGACCTGAGCCCCATTCAGCTGACACTTTCACTATATAAGCACAGGGGGGAGCAGCATGCAAGGCCTGGAATCGGAAGCCAATTCCTGCATAGGTTCAAATCCTCGCTCTGCCGCTCACAAGCTGTGTGCCTTTGGCCTAGCGGCCTGTTCTTGCTGTGTTGTGGCCTCCTTGTTGGCACACCCAGGTCCCTGAAGAGTTGGTAGGAGTATTAAATGAGACAGGGCCTGTAAGGATTTAAAGCAGTGCTTGGCACAGAGTAAACACTCAATAAATCCCAGGCTCTCTAGTAATGACAGTTACTATTGTCACGATGCAGTTGTTTGGTGCTGAGCAGACACCAGATAGGGCACTGATGCATATCAGTGACAGGTGATCATCTTAGTGTTTGCCCTTGGCACTACCCGCTCTGTACTGGAAGAGCAGAGCTCCCAGGACACAGAATCCATGCCTGGACTTCTGGAGGGAGAGGGAGGACTTAGGTCCAGCTGCCTTCCCTCCTGGCTCCACCCTAGCCCAGGCCTTTGGGCCTTCCTCCTCTCCTGCCATGGTCATTGCCACCCTTCCCCCATCGACCTGACTCTAACAACACAGAGAAGCCTTCTGCTTGGGGCGGGGGTGGGCTGCATGGCCTCCGAGTCCCTTGGCCCCAGCTCAGCAGTAAATCTCCTCCCCTTGTCCTGTCACTCAGCCCGTGCCCTGCTGGGGACCACAGCCCATCCATATGGTCCAGTCGACAGCCTGGGAGGGGGCCCTGGGGCTGGGACTTTGTTTGGGGCCTCCAGACCTTTGAGGCCAGGGCGGAGTGGGGGTCAGGACAACAGCAGTGCCTTTCACTGGCTTTCTCAGAGCAGCTGTGAGGTAGCCCAGGCAGGAGGCAGATGACTGAGGTCCACCCATCTTTACTGTGCGGGACGGCAGAGGAGGGGCCGGCGGAGAATGACTCGGGCCACATTGCCTCCCATGTTAGATATCAAAAGAAGAAAGAAAGAAAAGGAAGAGGTGGGGGAGGGAGGGGCGAGGGGAATAGGGAAAAGAGGGATGAAAGGAGGAGGAAGGGAGAGGAAGAAAAGTACAAGCATCCAAGGCTTTTCCATGCAGTTTGGTCCACAGGCTGGCTGCACAGCCTCCTGGGGTCCTCTGCTACCCTCCTTCCGGGGCCTTAAATACCACAGCTCCCCAAACCAGCCATTGCAACAAGCCCAGTTCTGTCTCCTGGGTCAGCCCTCCTGGCTCCTGGGAAGGAGAAAGGGACAGGGTGCACGTGCGTGTGTGACGGCTGCCTGGTCACACATTCCATCTCCCGGCGTGCGTCTGGCTGGCTGCTCGCTGTCTGCCTGCTTCCCAAGGATGGTTTGCAGTGCAAATTCATGGCTCCCAGCTACAAATGCCATTTTCTCCACCCTACCCCGACTCCCCCACAGTGCTGCACTGCCCACCCAGCTTTCCTGCACCCTGGGGACCCAGCACTGTGGAAAGCTGCTGGCTATGGTCCACTGAGCTGATGGCGAGGAAGCCTGGCAGTCCTGTGCATCCTGTGTCTCCTGAGGGTGACATGGGCAGGACCTCAGCAGGTGAGGGTGGAGCCACACACTTCTGCTGCCCAGAAAATACTGCTTTCAAAGTCCCCAAATCCAGGCTAGGGGTGTAGCTCAGTGGTAGAGTGCTTACCCAGCATGCATGAGGCCCTGCAAAGGGGGTAGTCTCCAAGTGATAATTCCTACAGGGGACATTTGGGATGACTTTCCCAGGAGGAGCATAGGAAAAAATCCAATAATAGCAAAAGCCTGAGCTGGCATCCTGCTCTGGAGCTAGGGTACCTGCCTTTGGGGACAGAACCTCATTCTTGGGCTGTCACCTGTAAAGCAGGCATGCTGGAACTCCAGGTCCTGCTCTGCATGCCCCCTGCTCCCTGGAGGAATTGGTGAGCCATCTCACCTCTCTGGCCTCCGGGTCCTCACCTGTAAGTAAATGGCCTGACCTCAGGTCCTTCCTGTGCCTGCAGTGTATTCCACGAATATGCTCCTCTCATTTCCCTGTGTGTCCCAGGGCCCCACAAGGAGCATTTCACCCCTGCCTGGTTACACACCTGCCCGGCAGAGGGTACATTGCCAAGAAAGATTTGTGGAGCCAAAAGAGTCCAGGGTGGTGGTAAAGGTGAAGCCATGGCATTTGTAGATAAGTCCTGAGTCTGGGAGAGGCAGAGGCATAGAACACAGACCTGTTGTCCTCAGGTGAGACTCAGAGGTCACCCTTGAAAAAGTCACTGTGGGAAATGAAAAGAATCGCCAGCACTTCTGTGCAGGGTAAGGGTGAACTGTCAGACCCCTGGAGGTGCAGGCCATCAGGGAATCCAGATGCCAATACCAGCAGCACATACTGATGTCACAGTGAGCCATAAGAGTCTGGTCAGTGAAGGCCAAAGCCCATGCCCACCTCCCCACAGCATGGCCTTAAGACCTGAGGGACCTTTACTGAGCATGGGGAGGTGGCAGAGAGTAAGTGAGTACATGTGGGTTCCTTGGCTGTCCTCCTCCTCTCAGAACAGACCTTCAGCATTCTTCCTTAGTGAAGGTTGCTGAACCACAGAGAAGTCCCAAGGCATTTGCTTTGGGTTTGGGGTTTACTCGCTAGTTTTTATTTTCCTACAACATGACAGGCAATAACAGGCTTGGTTCGAATTCCAACTGTTATGTATTAATCATGTGAACTTGGGTGGATTTCTTACTCTCTCCAAGCCTGTCTCCTCATGAAGAAAATGGGATGATAATAATACTTTCTAGGGTTGCCGTGGGGTTAAATGGGATTTTGTAAAGGGATTTTGTACATCGTGGGGCCTCAATAAGCATTCGTAATGTTGGCATTGATTCAAGGGGACAGTGAGAGGAATTTGCATCTTAGTTTGATTTTCATGAGGTGTGCACTGATAAGCTAGGTCCAGCCCTGTGCGTAGCTCTGAGGAGATAGAATCAAGTGTAAATCAATGACATACCATGTTCATAGACTGGAAAACTCAAGACTGTTAAGACGTCGGTCCTCCCCAAATTGATCTTTAGATTTAACACAGTCCCATTCGAAATGCCAGCAGGCTTCCTGATAGAAATTGGCAAACTGATTCTGAAAAGTATATGGAAACTCAAAGGACCTAGGATATCTAAAGGAATCTCAAAAACCAACAAAGCTGGAAGCTGAGATCCAGGGCTGGTTTTTGCTCTTCCTGTTGGGGAGGCGGGACATTACAGTGGGAAACCACACATTGTTCCAACAGTGTCAGGAGTGGTTAAAAATACAGATCCTAGAGCCTGCCTGAACCCTGGCTTACAAAGTCGGCTTCCCTACCTGGGCAGGGTACTTTTCACCTCTCAATGACCCAGGTGTCTGTCCTATGAAATGGGATAACCACAGTTCCACTGCCATAGAGCCATTAAAAAAATTAAGCAAACTAACCCCCGACCAGCTCCAAGAACCAAGATCGGTCTTGTGTGCTTGAGATGAGTTAGCCCTCCCCGTCTAGTGGGGGAAATAAGACCCTTAAGCAGATGGCAATATTTGGTGGGGGCCATGTGACCAAAATACTCAGTGATGCTCAGAAGGGGTTCAGAGGTCAGAAGGCCTTCACGTGGGGTGGCAGGAGACCACGTGTGAAAATGTTGAATAGGGCATCATTTGTCTACGAGACGTCCTTGTGCCCAGGATGTCCATCTGTGTTGGAGAGGGGATGGGACTGGAATGAGGACGGAGTCTCTGCCCCCAACACTGCATGTCCCATGGAGAATACAAGGCCACATGTAAGAACCACCCTTCCCAAAGGGCGGAAGGCAGCCGCTGAGGACCTGCCGCTTTCTGAGTCCGGCCCCCACCTTCTCTGAGACCCAGACTGGGAAGTTGCTTGCCCAGGGTCACTTGGGCAAAGGTTAAACCTAGAGGAAGTTTCCAGCAGAACAGGAGTGAACAAAGATCCGATAGCGAGGGCCTGGGAGGTGCTGCCTGGGGCCTCAGAAGGCTGTTTCTGGAGAGCCGCATTCCACGGGGTGTTGCGGGTAGGGGACACCACCGGCCTGAGTCACCAAGGGGCAGCCGGCCAAGTTCGACAGGATGCCCTGCAAAGCCCTTTGGCCCAGGCCCAGCTCAGCAGCCCCTTCCCCACCCCGCCCCCGGACACACGTATCCCACCAGGCTTGGGGACGTTTCCTGAAAGACTAAGAAGGAGCGGGAGCTGGAGGGGCTGCTGAGCCACCCTCCCCGTGCCGGGGGCCAGGTCTCTCAGAGAGGCAGACGTGAGAGGGGAGGACGTGACCGGCAGCCTTCATTCTCAGAGGCCAGGGATTTCAGAGGAACACAGCCAACTCCAGCTCTGAAGTTCCCACTTCAGACTCCGCCCGGCTGGAGCCAAGGGCGCCTGCCGTCGCCACCTTAGAAACCAGAGAGGTCCAGCACAGGCCAGTTGTGTGGGGGGACATGTCCTCCCGGTGGTGGCTTCCGTGAGCTGGCTCACCTCCTGGTGTTCCTGAGCAACCTCCTCTTGCAGGGCCTGGCCGTCCCCTGGCTGGCTTCCCTCGGCCCCTGCACCTGTCCACCTTCTCTTGCCATTTTCCCAGGAGCTAAGAAGAGTCACTAAGAATGTCATGTCTCTGTCTTTGAAGTCTTTGAAGCAGACCAGGGCGAAAGCACAGAGGGGTAACATCAGCGGAGACAGGGAACCTGTCCCGAGAACTCCACAGGCCTCCAGCATGGCTGGCCACGGTCTGAACACAATGAGAGGGGACAGACCCGAGAGGGGATGCAGTTTGCCCACAGCCCCTCCAGACAAAGCCAGAGCAGGGGGTAAGGTCTGGAGCTCCGCGGCCCCTTTCTCTTTCAAATCGCTGCAGTTTTACTCCCTTTTCTTCTTTTTTTCATTTTCTTCCCTCTGTAAGAAGGGGGACAGAGGCAGGACTGTCAGCGATTCAGAGAAAAGAGCAGTGCAAGCTGTATCCAAGGGTCCCGCTGTCTCCTAGCCCACCCAAGCCCCGTCCTGCATGGATTCGTCCCTCGGCCCCACCCAGCTCCAGGGCCCCAGGGTGCCACCTCTTGGTGTGGGTCAGAGACAGTAGACACAGGAATGTGTCTGTGGCCGGTCCTGAGGACCCAAGGACCAGCACCCTGCTCCCTGCATGCCTTCCCCTTCCTCCCAGAACCTACCCTGCAACCTTGTAGCTCTGATCCTCCTCCCCTGGGCTTCTCTGTTGCAGGTCTTCCCAGGTCCAGCGGAATCTATTTGTATTCCTTTCATTTCCAAGGATTTCCCAGGGCTCCTCTCTCTGGCTTTTGTTACACGCTATTCCTAGTCTCCTTTCAGGTGTCTGGTCCCACCTCTAAACTTCAGGCAACTTTCTTTGTTCATGTGAGTTCTGTCATTATTTGTTAAGGGCCTACTGTGTGCCAGGCCTGGACGATGAAGGGATTCAGCAGTCAGGGAAACAGACCAAACAACTTGTCCTCGTGAACTGTATATTCTATTGAGAAGGGGAGCAAGGAACCTAAAGCCAACAGATCAGTAAATAAGCAAATAAAATAAGCCTGCAGGGCAACTACATAGCTCCGAGGGAACATCCCTGACACAAAGCGGGTGCAAAGGCCCTGAGGCAGGGGAAGACCTGTCCCATGGAGGAACGGCAAAGCAGCCAGGGTCTGGGAATGGGAGGACGTCAGGTGATGGAGACGGGGCAGAATCTGCTGGCTGTCGTGAGGATCTGTGGAGCTCCAGGACAAATGGAATGTGTCAGTGTTTTGGTACAGGAAGGCAAGATCCGACTTGGGGTTTAAGAGGCTCACTCTGCTGCTGGGTTGAGAGTAGTCTGAAAGGGTTAGGTGGCAATGTTTGAAGGCTCTAGGAAGAGCCCAGGTGAGAGGTGCTGGGAGACAGATCAAGTTGGGGAGACAGATCAGAGTCTGGGTCTACTTGGAAGAGACCACTGAGTGAATAAGCTAAAGGGTTGGATGTAGGTAGAAGAGAAGGTTGGGGTCAAGGATGACCCAAGATTTGGAGCCTGGACAATTGGAAAAGGAAGTTAACACTGAGCTTGGGTTGCAATGTGTCAAGAGCAGACTGCAGAGGGCAGGGCCAGGAGTTTGCTAGAAGCACACCATGCACAAGAGGCAGAATAGCCAGAGAGTGGACAGGCAAGCAGACGGCTGGAGTCTGCAGTTCAAGAGGGGTCTGCCCAGAAAGAAGCCCCGGGAACTGTTGGATGCATTTAGTGTGGACCCTGGGTGAGACCCCCAGGGCATGACAGTAGATGGTACAGGACAGTTGCTTTAGCACAGGAGCTGCGTTTCCAGGGGCCTGAAATGAGGCCTGGGGAGTCTGTGACCCATGTTCTGACTGTACCCCAGCAGGAACGGGAAGAGAGGGCTACAGCCTACCCCACCCTAGGGCCCTTTTCCAGGCTGGCCCCAGAGGGAGCACACGGGTGGCAGTTAATTACCCTTAGAAGTGGGGAGCTTTCTCCTGTGGAGAACAGGGGGCGGGCTGCAGCCCTGCTGCCAACAAACCTCTTGACATTTCATGGGAAAATGGTGTCATTTTATCATTTTATTCCTTGGTGAGGCTTAAATTTCAACTTCAGGAAAACTGACTGAGAGGCTAGGCTAGACGCCCCGGGCTATCTCTGCTCCCTGTGGCTTTATAGAACTCAGACTTCCATTTACAACTCTGGTTTCTGTCGCTCGGTGCCAGTAAGATGAAGTATGTGGCAACCACTATATTTTGTGCTCTGTATTTCTGACAAAATGTTTCCTGCCTCTGTGGTATCTCAGAAAACAGAATACAGTTGGTCCTCCATAGCCTCGGGTTCTGCATCTGCGGATTCGACCAACCACAGATCCGAAGTATTCAGGGGGAAAAAAAAAATTCCAGAATGTTCTGAAAAACAAAATGTACCACGAACTGAGTGCCATACTGAATCCATGCAATGAAGTGTTGTGTCGGCATTAGATTGGGTATTGTAAGTAATCTTAGGGTGATTTAAAGTATATGGGAGGAGCTGTGGAAGGTATATGCAAATACTGCGCCATTATATAAAGGACCTGAGCATCTGCAGAGGGAGCCCTGGATTGCCCACAGATACCAAGGGAGGACTGTGCCTTGCAGGGTGAAGGCCTGCTGAGTAGCCATAGGCTTCGAAGGGCTCCTTCCAAGCCCCCTCCTTTTTTTTTTTTTTCAATAGGGTCTCCCTAAGTTGCTGAGGCTGGCTTTGAATTTGTGATCCTCCTGCCTCAGCCTCCTGAGGCGCAGGGATTCCATCTTTTTCTTTTTAATAATTAGCCTAGCTGAAGTTCATCTTTATTTATTTACTTTTCCCTAAAAATTGCTCCCAAGCACTTCTTTGAGATCACCACACAAATACCTGAACTGGAAAAATGAGAGTCATTCAAAATGGCAGCCCCTGGCCCCATGCTTGATGAAACATGAGTGTCATTTCCCCAGGGAAATGAGGAAGGCTTTTCCCAAAGGGACCGATTCCCCGAAAGGCCCATGTGAAGACCCCAAGGACTGTGTTTCTTAGCCCCGAATTACAGAGAGATCCTGAGAGGGTCTTCCAGCCACCCATGCCAGCACAGTCCTGGCCACAGGGTCACAAAAATTAAGAAAAATAGACTGTGGTCCCCTCAGCACCCGTGACCTCTCCTGCTCTACAGCTTCATCCCCACTTCTCTAGAGATCAGAGGATCTCAGGAGCCTTCTGGTCTGATGACTCATGACCCCAAGGGTGTGTCTCACCCCCAAAGCAGAGCCACCCGGCCATCCTCCCGCCTTCACCCCATCCTCCCCACCAGCTGCTCCTTCAACAAACATTCCTCCCAACGAGGTACGCAGCTCGGAGGAGCCTCCGAGCAGTGTCCTGTCACCCTGGGCAAGGATTCAGTGGCATTCAGCACAGAAGAGATGGGGAGACAGGATGTGGGAGAGCCAGGGCCAAGGGCCCCTTGAGACTCAAGAGCTAAGGGCCTTGGCTAAACCCCCAGGTGATCTTCCCCCTACATGAGCATCATCCATCCATGCCTGGGGCAGGGCAAGCCCCCTGGTGTCCACAGCACCAAAGGGCCTCCTGGGCTGGGGAGGAGCCTTGGGGTCAGCAGGGGATGTGTTTGGCCAGAGCACCCAGAGACAGAGGCTCTAGCTAAGCAAGGGGTTTGACCTTTCGGGAACCAGCTGCTCCAGGTGCCGGGCAGAGGGGAAACAGAAGCAGAAGGAAGTTTGGGGATATCTTCCCAGAACAGCTTTAAAAAATAGGACAGTTTTACAAACCATCTAGGATGATTGAAAGCAGGTGGGATTGAAGCAGATGCCCTCTGGAGACGCCTGTCAGACCCACGTTTGTCAGAACTCTGTAGGTTTTATGATCAGCAGATCCCAGGATGCGGCTTAGGACGTTCCTTCCCCCAGGCCCCTGTGAATGGAGCCCCTGACCCAGGGGAGGCCTCACACAGATATGGAGGGAGGAGGGAGGGGTGATGGAGGGTGATGGGCCTGCGGGTGGGCAGGTGAGTTGCTGGTAGACTCTGGATTCCCCAACAGAGCATGGGGTCAGGGGTGGTTTGATTGGCCTTGACTCCCTGTGATAAGAGATGTTATTACCACCTTAGGAGTGGAGCTAGGGTCTGGAAGCAAGTGGCATTACTCCTGGCTGGGTATTGTGGTCCTGAGCTGATCCTGACCTTTACCTTGAGAGTTGAATGGTCAGTCCTGACGTGGTTGCTAGTGGGAGGCTCCTCAGAGTTCTTGGAATGCTATTTTAAAAACCCATTGGTGACCATTCTTCCCAGCATCCCTGGGCCTCTCCAGCACCCTCCCCCCTGTACCCTGCTGATGGGATGAGCTTCTTCTCCCCAACCTGATTTCGCCAAGATCACATTTCCTGGGATCAGGATAGCTTACAGGTTTCGAGAAAAGGCCATCTCATGGGCTGCCACAGAGGGAGCCTGTGCTTCACCTTCACGTCCAGTCAGGAGTGTTTTAAGGGAGTCTCCAGATTAAAGAAAGCCCACAGTAAATTCTTCCACCTAATGAAGATATCTGTTGTGGGTTAAAAAACAAACGAACAAACAAACAAACAAAAAACTTCTTAGTTGTATCTTATTTTGGTTTCTTCAAATGCTTATAATGCCTGGATTCCCCGAGCTCTTTCAGATAAGTGGACTTGATTTCCCCCAAAGCTTATTCATCTGGAAAATATAACTAGACCTCTTCCTCTGCCCAGAATCAGGTTCAACGCTTGGGTACATGTCCCCTTTTCTTTCTTTGTTTCTTTCTTTCTTTCTTCTTTTTTTTTTTTTTTTTTTTCACCAGCCTGATCACAAAGGGTACTGTGTGGGGAAGAATTTCAGGCCAGTAAGAGAAACGGTTTGCAGAACATGTGATTTTCCCCCCCTTACATGAGCATCATCCGTCCATGCCTGGGGCAGGCAAGCCACCTGGTGTCCACGGCCCTCAGCCAGGTGCTGTCTTCACGCACTGGTTGTTTTTCGAGAGGAACCGGAGGGTTAGGGCTGAGCAGGGCAGCAGCCCCTGGAAGCTGGTTTTGAAAATGGCCGCTTCCCCCTCTGCGTGATTTTGGATCAATGCAGGTCTGTGTGCGGGAGCCAGGGGTGAGCTAGGAGAGAAAGCAGAGTGCAGCCACCCACGTGGACATTGTTGTAAGGAAGTGGCCGTCTGACTTCTGTTGCCCCCCATGCGCCCCTGCCCTGCGTGCGCCCGCATGTGCGCCCCGCAGCCACCGGAGCTCACGGGGGAGACGCTGAGAAGAGGCGCGCCCCTGCGCACTCGGGTTCTGGTCCCCGCAGTCTGCAGGTTGCTGGTGTGCACACTTGTTTCCCAGCTGCCCCAGGTGTCTGGGTGGGAGACTTACGGTTTCCCCAGGCCACCCTTGAAGTGACTGGAATCAGATGTGTCCAACCCCAGCCAAATGACCTTCATGTCCTTGTCAGAGTCCCCCCAGGACTCTGAGGCCTCTTGAGATCAGTCCCCCATTGGGGATTTCCCATAGTGAACCCCAGGAGGGTCTAAACTAGCCCCAGTTTCCCTGCCTTCAGACCCCACCCATCTCAGGTCTCGCTTCTCCCATCCACCAGCAGGTTTCGGATCCGCTGATCCAAGCCAGCATGATTGTTAATGGATTTCTTATCTCACGACTAATCTTGGGACTGGAAGAAAGCCCTGTCCTCACAGTATAGTACTAACATGGTAACATTGGGCTCCCACCATTCCAGGGTGGGAGATGCTCCGCGAGGCAGGAGCGGGAGGGTCCCTTTCAGGTGTCCTTCAGATCACTCCACATAGGCCTGCTTTTGTGCACCTACAACCAGTCTCTCCTCCCCTGTGGAACAGGAACCAGCATTTATAGCTCACAGTACCCAAGAGATGGTGGGACACATCTCATGAACCCATTCTCCAGATGGGTTCCGACAAGGTCAAGCGACCTGCTCAAGGTCACCTGGACTCTCTGCACTGTCTTTGGATATTTGTTGGACTCAACATATGCCCAGGATTGAGTGTAGATTATCTGACCCCGCCAGGAAACAGAGCCCTGCGTGGTGGGCAGAGCCCCTGGCTCATGGAGGGAGACTATGCCAGGCTTCTCCGTGACTCCATCCGCAGTCAGAGCATCCCTTGTCACCTAGGTAGCACTTCCTCTGTCTGCAGCAGAGCCAGCACCATCAGGGACAGGCAGGCGGGACAGGAGGTGGCAGACACAACTGTTCCCTCCTGCTTCCTGTCCCTTCCTACTGCAGACCTGCGAAGAAGCTGGCGTTATTTTTATCTGGGGACACTGGCGTGGGAGGTATTTGTCAGCGTCATCTGGTAAATGCAGTTGAATTATCTGTTGTCTAAGACAACCCCAAATAAGTGAGTTAAGCATGCAAAGCTGTTCACATTAAAAAATATGGCAAGGAGCCGGGCACAGTGGTACATGCTGAAATCCCAGTGGCTCTGGAGGCTGAGGCAGGAGGATGGCAAGTTCAAAGCCAGCCTCAGCAAATTAGCGAGGCCCCAAGCAACTTAGAGAGATACTGTCTCAAAAGAAAAAAAAAAATTAAAAGGATTGGAGATCTGGCTCAGTGATTAGGAACCCCTGGGTTCACTCTCTGGTACCAAGAAATTAAAAAAAAAAAAAAAAATACAAATACTGGTGACAGGTCACTTGTTCATGGTGCTGCTGTGACAACCAAGCTCAGAACTGTCAGTTCCAGGGCCTGGGCTGAATTTTTACCTCTTAGATTGTGGCTTCATCACATGTAAGAGCTTCTCTCTCTCTCTGTCTGTCTCTCTCTCTCTCTCTCTCTCTCTCTCTCTCTCTCTCTCTCTCAATATTCAAAACGTTCTATTATTTGCTAAGATGATAGGTGGGAAATCTCTCATTGCATTACAATCTTCACTTCTTTTCCCCCCATAGCTTTATTGAGATAAAATTGAAGTACAATAAAATGTACATATTTGAAGTATGCAATTTGATCACTTTTGACATGTATATAACCAATACGATCAATATAAAAAGCATTTCCATGTTTCCTGCATGATTTATTACATTAGAACTCAATCGCCTTAAGATATGTAGAACCCCAAACCCACATGTCAACTATTTCAAAATTAAATGGCGCACTTATAAATATCTCAGAGGTCAAGGAAGAAAACAAAAGAAAAGTAAATAAAAAGTGCTTTGAACTAAGTTATAACAAAAGCTTAAAATATCAGGATTTCTGGGATGAAATAGAACTCAGATGAACATTTATAACTTAAAGTACTTATATCAAAAAGAAGCTAGAATAACAACCAAATTATTTTTGAATTATGTAGTAGGAGGGAAAATAAGAGTAGGAGCAGAAATATATGAAATAGAGAAGAACTAATACAGCTAAAATTTGAAGAGAGGGGAAGGAGTATGGGGGCAGAGTGATAGTAGAATAAAACAGACACTATTACCTCATGTACATGTATGACTGCATGACCGATTGTGGTCCTGCCATGTGTATAATCAAAAGAATGAGATATTGCACTCTATTTATGTAGGATCTATCACAATGAATAAATGCATTCTACTGTCATGTGCAACTAATTAGAACAAATAAAATTTAATTAAAAAAAACACAAAATTTAATATCAATGGAAAGGGAGCTATCAAAATAACCCTACAGATGCTAAAAATATATTAAGGTAATATTACAATTGTATGACAACATATGTGATAGCTTACATAACATGGTCTATATTAGAGAAGGATCCATATGCTGCTGAGAAGAATGTGTATTCAGTTTTTGACGAATGAAATATTCTGTAGATGTCTGTTAAGTCTGAATTCTCAATTCTGTGTTCTAGTTCTATAGCTTCCCTTTTAGTTTTTGTTTGGAGAATCTATCCAGTGGAGACAGAGGCAAGTTAAAGTTACCCAGTATTATTGTGCTGTGGTCTATTTGATTCTTGAAATTGAGAAGGGTTTGTTAGATGCTTCATAGTTTGGGGCATAAATATTTATGATTGTTATATCTTGTTGATGTATAATTCCCTTAAGCAGTATGAAATGGCCTTCTTTGTCCCTTCTGATTAACTTTGGCTTAAAGTTCACTTTATCTGATATGAGGATGGAAACCCCTGCTTGTTTACGTGATCATGTGAGTGAGTGTCTTTTCCCATCCTTTCAGCTTCAGTCTGTGGATGTCTTGGCCTATGAGGTGAGTCTCTTGGAGATAGCATAATGTTAGGTCTTGTTTTTTAACCCAATCTGCCAGTCTGTGTCTTTTTATTGGTGAGTTTAGGACATTAATGTTCAAGGTTATTATTGAGATATGATTTGTGTTCCTGGTCATTTGGGTTTATGTCTAGTTTTTAACTTGACTTAGTTTCTCCTTGGATTGACTCTTCCTTTAGTGTTGTTCCTCCCTTTGCTGGTTTTCACTGTTTCCCCGTTTCATCTTCATGGAATATTTTGTTGAAAATGTTCTGAAGTACAGGCTTTCTAGTTGAAAATTCTTTTAACTTTTGTTTATCATGGAAGGTTTTTATTTCATCATCAAATCTGAAACTTAGTTTTGCTGGATATAGGATTCTTGGTTGGCATCCATTTTCTTTCATAGCTTGGTATATGTTAGTCCAAGACCTCCTATCTTTGAGAGTCTGGGTTGAGCAATCAGCTGAATCCAAATTGGTTTCCCCCTTATATGTAATCTAATATTTTTCTCTTGCAGCCTTTAAAATTCTATCCTTATTCTGTATGTTAGGCTTTTTCATTATAATGTGCCTTGGTGTGGGTCTATTGTAATTTTGTACATTTGGGGTCCTGTAAGCCTCTTGTATTTGATTTTTCATTTCATTAAGTTTTGGGGGATTTTCTGATCATTTCATTGAAAAGACTGTGCATTCCTTTGGTTTGTATCTCCACGCTTTTCACTATCCCAATAAATCTTAAATATCTTAAATTTGATCTTTTTATGTTATCCCATAATTCTTGGAAGTTGTCTGTTGGTGATGCTTTCTATTGAATTTTTGATTTGGTTATTGTTTCCTTCTTTTCCAGGATTTCTGCTTGTGTATTTTTTTTTTTTTTTGGTCAGATTCTACCTGTATTTTCTCTGTCATATCATCCTTTACTTTGCAAATCAGTTTATGTACATTCTAAACTCTTTCTCGACATTTCTTCCACTGTGGTGTCAATGGATTCTGTCATTGGAATATCTTAGTTTGTTGGGAGCAATTTTTCCCTTGCTCTTTCATGTTGTTTGAGTCCACCCATCTAACAGTATGCATTTGAGGCAGTAGTGTTTCTACCCTGTGGACTTAGAGTCCCTGAAGGTTTCTAGTACCTCACTTGCTGAGAAGCTGCCTGTCTACTTTCTTGGTTTCACCTCCACAGAGCAGCCAAGAAAGCGACCGCCTCTATTCTGCCATCTTGAAAATCCTCCTGTCTTCTTGAAAACCATACTACTGTGTCTGTTACCCATGTGGTCCCAGTCTATGGACTGAATGTAGGGGTCACGTTATCTACACTCAATCCTGGTATATATTCAGTCCAACAAAGCAGTTGCTGACCATGCCTGTGTATGTCCTGTGCAACCCCCAAAAGTTTCTGAGGAGAGTTTTAGGGGTGACCCCTCAAGGGCCTCACATAACATTTCCTTCACCAGATGGGCTGCCCAACATTTTTCAAGTGTTTCTGATTCTGTTTTTTGTTACTATAACAAAATGCCACAGACTGAAGCAAAAAAGTTCATTTAGTTCACAGTTCTGGAGGCTGGAAGTCCAAGACCAGGCAGCAGTATCTGGTAAGGACCTCATGCTGTGTTACAACATGGCAGAAGGTGAGAGGGTTAGTGAGTGTGTATGGAAGAGCAAAAACCCAAGGGGTAGACTGGCTTTTTAACATCTTGCTCCCCCAGTTAACGGTACACTTGTGAGAAATGCATTAATGCCTCCTAGGAACCTCCTCTTCACCTTTTGAAGACCCACCTCCCAACACTGAAATGAGATCTGGCAATCAAATTTCAGCTTGAGTTTCAGAGGGGACAGTCTGCATTCAAGCTACATATCATACAAGGCTCTAGGGGATGGTACCCCCAGGAGACACTTGGCAGTTCTGGGGACATTTTTGCCTTTAAAATTATCTTGAAAATGTCCATGTGGGGTGATGCAGGCCTGTAATCCCAGTGGCTAGGAAGGCTGAGGCAGGAGGATCCTGAGTTCAAAGCCAGCCTCAGCAACAGAAAAGCACTAAGCAACTCAGACCCTGTCTCTAAATAAAATACAAAATAGGGCTGGGGATGTGGCTCAGTGGTTGAGTGCCCCTCAGTTCAATCCCCAGTACCACCCCCTCAAAATCTTAAAAATGTGTAAGAGTAGATAGACATCCAGTGGACATCCAGTTGGTAGAGGCCTCCAGTTGGTAGGGTGCACTAGCCCCCCACGGAGAGTATGATGCAGCCCCAAGTGTCAATAGTGGCAAGAGGGGACAAGCCTGCCATGATCTTGGGGCAGATGCAGCCTTTCTCATCACCCAGCCTGTGACCTGACAGGAGGTGCCTGGATCAGAAAGACTGAGTGAAGAAGGTGGGCAGTACCCACCAGCAGCCATGGGCCACGTGGAGCAGTTCAGAAAGTATTTATCTTGACACTTAACCTTATGTGAGGCCAGGACCAAGCCGGCTTTTAAAGCCCCCAAATTGGGGCTCTTCTGGGCTTCCTACAAGGCCAGAGGTAAGGGCATCACAGCCCTTCCCACCACAGAGCTCCCTCTGCTCTCCCAGGTCCTTTTGGGTCCCCCATCGCGTCTCCATTGGTGAGGAATCTGTCCTTTCTTCCATCCACTTTAATACCATTGGAACCTGAATGGACAGCCTCCCTGCTTCCCTAAGGAGCCTCCACTGCAGCCCAAAGCCAGAGTCCTCTTGGTTTTGTGTCCTCTGTGATGTTTTACTAAGACCAAGCTCAGATCCAGCAGGGAACTTATCCACCAGTACAGGAACTGGAAGGCCGCCTCCCCTGGGCCCTGGCAATATTTCCTCCCTGGCACGGCCATTACTTTGGAGGCTCCCATTCACTTATTCACCTGGTGAGGGGCAGCAAGGTCTTGATGCTGGATGAACATTGGTGAGTGAACAGGCACAGGGCCTCCACCCTCCTGAGCCTGCATGGGAGAGGCAGTCCCCAAGTACATAAAGCCACAAGTGTGTGACTTCAGGCTGTGCTATGTGTGGAAGAGAGAACAAGATGCAGGGACAGCCAGTAACCAGAACTGAGGACTACCTAGAGACAGTTGGGGCTGTAGGAGGTGAAGACACCAGGCCAGGAGGAGCTAGGGAGCCAGCCCTCAGGGTCAGAGGAAGAGTGTCCCCAGCCCTGGTGAGAGAAGCTTAAGGGGTATGCATGGATTTTTCTTGCCCAGCTTTTCCGGTATTTCATAGCTAGTACAGCCATCCTCAGGCCTCAGCTTACATCAATTTAACAAGAGTCCCCAAATGGCCATCGTATATCTGGCTGTACTCCCTGCCAGGTACGTGGGGAAGACAAAGAGGAGTAAGACACCAAGAGGCTTACAGTGTAGCCCAAGAAGTAAAATATGCACGCAAAACTAGTCTGGGTGTCACCTGCCAGAGGAGTTCTGCCCCCCACATCCGCCCATGGCCAGTCAACCCTTGCCCTGTACCCTGAGTCCCCTGTGTTAATTGCTACCTTACATTCTTCCCCAGCTTCTCAGAGACACCTTCCTCTGGCCTGACTTGAAGTTCCACCATACCCTCAGCAGGGAAGGGGAGGTTAACCAGACTGTCCCATCCTTCGGGCAGGATGGCCTCTGTGTCCTTGGGCCCAGACTCAGGATGGCCAGGGAAGCAGGAGGGACAGACATTCATTGAGTCCCTGCCCTGGCTAGGCAATTTTGATTCTTACTGTTTAGCCCCGTTATGCTTTGTTAGATGGGGCCGGGGAGACTAGGTCTTGGGGCTTGTCCAGGACCGGGGGCTGCATGGCAGCGGACAGGGGTCCCTTCCAAGCCCATCATGCCCATGGCACACCAAGGGTCTTCATGCATTTTGTAGCAGTTGCTTTTTCCAAATTCAGTCTCAGGTCTGTCCTCAGCCACATGTCACAGATCCAGCAAAGCCTCTGCCTGGGATCTGTGAGCTGCAATCTGCCCACTCACCGATCCCCAAGGGGGATCCTTGGGAATCACATGAGGAGCCCCTGTGCTCTTCAGAGCGGGGCGCACTGCTCATGGAGACGGCCTTAGCACTTCCTTCAGGCCTCCACTCCTGCCAGGCTGCACGAAAGAGACGTCACGCAGTCTGACTGGGAAGGCCCAAAGAGAAGGGCCAGTCACAATAGAAGTGCCTACGGTGGAGCGGATGCCAACAGCGTTCACCATGTCTTTGCAGAAAATGACAGAGTCAACACTTGCTTCCGCACCTCTGTCCCCATATGGTCTCCAGAGGCAGGACACAAACCAGCATCCCTAGTTCCCAGATGCACAGCCTGGCCTTCCCCAAGCCCACTAGACTTTGTGCCCTTCTCTACCCTGGCTACCCTCAGCCGTTCCTCCGTGTGCCTCACTCACGTCGGTTCCTTAACCACCATCCAGGAAACATTTGGGGATAGGGCTTGGAAAAAGACCCACACACCCCCCCACTGCCGCTTCCTCCAGGGATAATGCCCTATAAATGTTAATGTGACTTTTGAAGACTTCATCTGTGCAAAACTTGAAGTCATGGGTGGATTTGGGCTTCAGGCTGACTCATTCTGGAATCCCCACTACAGGCCAATTATTTTCATGAACACTTCAAGGGGTTTTCTCAAATTCTAAAAATAATTTAATAACGCCTGCATAATCATCTATTTTAACCCCAGCCCTCCAAATGATCTCAGCAGCGATTGGCCTGCTCATTGAATATTAGGGTGGCCAAAATCCATCCGTTTCCAGTGGCTTCAGGACAAGTGAGAGCCCAAACGGTGCATGCATGGGCTTGGGGACCTGACCCTCTTCGTAGGACCGGGTCCAGGTAGATCTCTGCGAGCAGACTCCGGGAAGCTCCAAAAAGCCGTGTCAGCTAGATTCTGGCCCCAGCTCCTGATTCCTCACACAGGACAGAACTGGTGTGTGGGGCGCTTCTGTTTCTCACCTTGCAGAGCAGGCCGCAGGAGCCCTTTTCTAATTAGGGAGGCTTTCAAAACCTGTTTCATCATTCCTTTGCCTCCTTGGCCCTGGGTACAGGTTCCACAGTCTCCTTCTGTTTTACAGACAGGGCACAAGCCCAGAACGCCACCCGATAGACTTGCTGTCTTTATTTGGCAGTTGGTTTCCTCAGACTGAGGCCAAAGAGGGCACCCCCACCCTGTCTCCCTGGAGAGGTGTGTGTCACGCTGCCGCCCACCCGACCTGGGACAAGCCCCGGTGAATACCTATCTCCAGGTCCTCCTAGCAATACGGCAGTCAGCAGGGAGGAATCCTCATGCTAAAGAGAAATAACAGCCCAGCTGTCTAGTCAGGATGGAGGTGGATGGCTTTCATGTCTATGTGGGAGGTCTTTTCACATAGGACACCAGAAGCAGATTGAGAAACCTGGGTACCAGTCCAGCCAACCTTGAGGGGTGGCGAGACCAAGGTAGCCGGTCCTTCAGTAAGAGGCCACTCAGAGCACCGGTAAAGCACGGGAAGGTGTCTTGTGAATGCATGGTGGTCAGCCTCACAGATGCCAGGCAGGCCACAGGTGAGACCAAGCTGTGGAGTCTGATTTCTGAGGGCTGCTCAGGTCTGTGGACTCCAGCCCCCAGGCCCTAGACTGGCGAGCTGCACCTGTGTCTCCCCTGAGCCCAAGTCCAGTGACACCTTGCCATGAGGACTTCCTGTCCATCCCCTGGCATCCCTGTCTCAGTCAGCCCGTCCAGCTCCTCCCTTCCTGCTCACTGAAAAGAAAACTTCCACCCCCTTCCGAAGGCTTCTCAAGGCCACAGCCACAGCAGGTGCGGCTCCCCTCCCTCAGAATGAGGCTTCACGCCTGCATAAGTGTGAGACAGAATTCCCACTGAATCAGCCTGACTTCTCAGCTTCTCCCTCTGCACCCAGCTCTGCTCCCCGCCCCCTCCTGCAGATCAGCAGGGCTGAGTCTACCTGACCTGATTTTGCCAACAGAAATATTCTGGGTTCTCACAGCCTAAAAGCTTGGGAAATGTCTCCAGAATGATCTAGACTCAACTGGAAGTGGCTGTTCCCAGCCCGTGTGTGCCCTTTACCTAAAGCTAAGTGCCAGGATAAAAGGCTCCCCAACCCCGGTGTCATGAATCATCAGTCACATCTCCAGTAGTTTTTTTATTATCATCATCATTATTATTATCAATTGTTAGACTTGCCGGCATGATTTTCAAGTCTACTGATTAGATTCAAGAGCATTCTTATGTTGTGACTTGCTCCATTCTTTTGGTGGGACAGAAAGGACAGCAGTTACACCAGCACAGAGAGAATTTGGCATGATGCTCAGGAGAGTTTGGGGCATGTGTGACAGCCAGTGTGGTCCCAGGCAGGGTCTGTGTGTACAGCCGGGCAGCGTTGTCTCTGCAGTCTAGGAATCTACAGAACTCACCTGCCTCGGTTCAGAATGGCCACGTGACCCAGGCCTAGCCAATCAGAGAACCCCATCTCTGCATCCACAGTGATTGGTCTGAGGGATGGTCATGTGACGAGCAGGGCCAGTCACAACACTTCCCTGAGATTTGAGGAGAGAAGCTCTGTCTTCCTTTTGGCCTGTGAGCCATTTTGAGAGAGTCTGTGGGCTGCCGACAGCCATCTTTGCCACATCAAAGGGAGAGCCTGCCTAAAACAGGAGAGGAAGCGGTGAGCATGTAAGTCGAAGCTCAGACAGACAGAGGTGGAGGCATCGTTATTTGATTCCTGTGGTCCCGGGGGCTGTCTCCTTGGCCTCCCTCTCATTGAAGCCAGTTCAGTCCCTGGGTGCCTGAGCAATACTGAGACGTTTCCATCAGCAGTGGAGAGAATCTTCAGTGTCCAGAGGCAGAGCAGAGGGAAGCACTGGAGTGACCAGGAATTGGCATCATGTGAGGAGCATCTGGGTCATGGACCAGGGAGGCCAGGGACACTCAGGGAAAGATCCAAGCCTACAGTGAGAAAGGACATACCCTAACTCAGGCAGTGGCTCAGAGTCCAGCAGACCTCAGAACTTGAGGCAAGCCACCAATCTGGGGGCGGAGGACTGTATTCACCCAGTCCTCTGGGACATTTCTCCTGGACAGGATGGGCAGCCATGGAAGATGATTGCCAAATCCAGGGCACACACACAGTGACCTCCAGGTCAGATTCAGAGTTGAAGTATGGTAGAGTCCCTTAGCCCAGCAGAACTGAACAAAGACTGTCCACTGTGGCCAGAAGGTGGCTGTGATGGCCAGCTACAAGTGCTGCCTAGTGGCATGTCTGCCAGAAGGAGGGTGCAGCTAGGTCTCAGGCAGGCTTTGGTAGCAGAGTGACTCAGAAGGCAACTCAGGAGGTCTCTATTCCACTTGTTAAACACCTACTATGTGCCAGATACAACGCACATGTGACTCACTGAAGCCAAGGAAGTCTCCCCCACCCAGTCAGACTGAGGCCAAGACCTGGGCAGTCCTTCCTCCGTGCTGCTCCGAGTGGGTGTGTGGGGGCAGGGCCTGGGAGGCCTACCAGGGACACGGGCGCTGGCCGGAGTGCCCTCCCCCTCCTCCACCCCTGACCCCACCCCACTGGAAGCGCTCCCTCTCCCCAGCTCTGCCCACTCTGCACTCGGGAGTCCCCGACACCTTCTGCAGCACCCAGGAGTCCATCACTGCAGAGGAGCCTATTGATGCACCCCTCAGTTTCCTTTTGGTCTCAAGTCACAGACACCAACTTGAGGTAGCTTAACATCCCTGAATCCTTTTTCTTGAGATTCAGAGGTGTTTCATGGAGCCCCAGAGTCCCAAGAAAATCCAGGAAAAGGAATATTCAGGATCCTCTCTGGGCCAGGAGTGACCTGCGATGTGAAATATGCCCAGGTCGCACACTCCAGAGCAGCTCTGGGCTTGGGAATTGCCCTCCCTGAATCACCACTGGTGCAAACCCGTGCTGAGAAAGGACCACAGTGCCTACTTTGAGGAGGAGGTGCCCGCCCTGGGATCCCCCAAATGGTAACGACTTGGGAGGGGCAAGAGGCAGGCCCTGGGCTTGGTCATAGGGACAGCGTGCAGTGGCATTATGGAGTTGAGGGGCAGGGAGCCTGCATTTGGGTCTCTAATGGTCTTAGCAAGAATCCCAGAGCAGGACAGTCTGACTGAAGGAGAGACTCGAGGCTGGGGAAGAGCAAGATTCAAATCACAGGTGACCCCACGACCCCACTAAAGGGTGGCTCTGTAGATGGCACGGCTTGACTTGGAACCACCCTGAGAAGGGTGAAAAAATAAATACTAAGCCAAGGAACATCACTCTGACAAAAATGTTACCTCCAAAGCGAAACGTGCCTCAAGAGCCCTGGAGCAGGGACCAGCACTGGCCCAGAGAAGACGGGAGGGAGTATCTGGGAAGTGAAATGACAAGTCGCCGACAAGAGGAAAGGGGAATCGGGCACGCTTACCAAGTGCCTATGCTCAAGTTTTAGATTTAAAAAGAAGGGCAGCAGCCTGGGCCTCCTAGAGAAGAGAAGTCTGATGGCTCATCTCCATCCGGTCCCCACACACTCATTGAGCACCAGCTGTGAGCCAGGTCCCATTCTAGCAACTCAGCAATGGATACAACCTACAAGACCCACACCCTTGGGATGTTCTTTCTGGTGAAGGGACAGATCATCAACAAATATCGACCCCCCAGTAGCAGGTGATAAAGGTTAGGAGGGAAAGAAGAGATCAGGGGCCACTCTTGTGAAGAGGTGGTCCAGGGACCTTCCCGAGGAAGCCACATTGGATCAGAACTCTGAAGGAAGGGAAAGTTTGAGCTAAATAAGGAAATTTTTTAAAAAATCATCCTTGATTTGGAAATTGCTTTCCTCTTTCCAAAATAAATAGTTCTATCAAATACTTCTTTTAAGCCCCCCAACCGGTTGCCTAGAAGAAGAATGATCGGGATCTGTGGCTGGGGAGCTGCCCCCCACTCCCCATTGCCCACATCTCCCACACTGCATCCCAACTCTTCAAGGAAAAGGAAACTTCCTGCCGCAGAAACTAAAAGTACACCCCCGACCCCTCCTTGGGGCAGCAGCAGGAGCACACCAGTACCGGGGAAGTCGAGTTGGGATGGCAGGTTTCACTTGGCCATTTTGATTTCAAAGAGAGAGAACAGAACGCCGGTGTCCTCGCAGGGTGGGGGTCTGCCCATCCACTGTGGTCCTTGTGCCTCGGCCCCTCCCTCTCCTCCGCAGCAGCATCTCCCTGCGGTGGGGGCCCACTGCCCACAGGGGCTGGGCAGGGGATGTTTTCCCCCTCTGCCTGTACACAGCTGTTTTTGGCTTGGCCACAGGACTCCACTGCGCCAGAGTTCATGTGGTTATCCAGAGTGGGAAGAATTTCCCAGAATGCCTTGAGAAACCTGAGACACTGAATGGCTTTCAGGGCTTATTGATGTGGCCGGTGCAGGAAATAGCAGTACGTCAATAAATAGTTTTAGGCAGGAAACAGGGCTTAAATGGTAGCCTTAAAGTTTGGGGAAAGGCAGTAAGGGTTCCTGGGAGGGAGCCTGCCAGTCAGATGAGAACCTAGAGCCAAATGCCAGACTTTGAAATGGCTGCCACTGATCTGAGGCCCCTTGCTGCTTTTGGATGCAAAAGGCTGAGGTTGGGGGCAGAGCAGGAGACCCCAGGAATGGCTAGTTCCAGTTGGCAGAAAGGGGCTCCTTGTTCAGAGGGAAAGCTGGCAATCTCTAACCCGTGCACCAGGAGGAAACATGCAGGCTGGGTTTGGTGGCCTCTAGCGAGGCATGTTCACACTCCATTTCTCCACCTTTCTGGTGCAAATCTACTGCTCACTGCCAGATGGCCCCAAAAGTAACACTGTCCTCCTCATCGAAAGCGAGGTAAAGGTCACCACAGTCAATGACTGTTTTTTTGTTTTTTGTTTTTTTTCTGATTACAAAAAGTAATGGTTACAGAAAGAGAAATTCAGAAAATAATAAAAAGTAAAAAAGAAAGATCATACTCTCATGTATAACTAAAACAATAAAAATTTAAAAAAGATCATTCGTTATTCCACTATTAAGAAACAACTACTGTTAAATACTTCAAATAGTTTTTATTGTTTAAAAATCTTAATCATGAATGAGATAATAGAGTACATGCAATTTGGGGATCACTTTTTTCATTGAACATTATATAAACATTTTCCCATTCTTTTATAAACTTGTCATAAATTTCAGTGAATCCATGGATCGTTTACTTAGTCATTCCCGTTATTGGATGCTTAGGTTATTGAATTTTTATGTGCATTAAGCTTATTTTTTCTGTGACTTTTGATTATTTATGGTAATTAACAGAAGGTGCAACTACCAAGTCAAACAAAAGTAACACTTTTAAGGCTTAGTTTAGGTTTTTCAGAAAAGTGGTACCAATGCATGTCACTCATTTATGAGATTGCCTGTCTCACTGCATCCTCACCAGCATTGGCAATTACTGTTTTTTTAATTTTTGCAAATACAGTAGATGGGGAATAAAAGGTATTGTCATTAATTTAACTTCTACTGGTGTTTAATTTGTTTTCATATATTTATTAGCAATTGTTGTTTTGACATACAATTTAATGATGTCCTTTCTGTGTTTGTCCATTAGGAATTTAGTACTTTCACTTTGAATCTGAGCACACTATATGTTACAGCCCCTGCCCTCTGTCACATTTATGGCAGATACTCTTCCCAACATATGATTGCCTTTGAAGTGTGTTTACAATATTCTGATTTGTTCCTTGCTGTTTTCATGTAGAAAGCCCTTCTTCATTCAGAAATTGGATACTCAATTTCATTTCCTTTGAATTTTTATGGTTCGTCTTTTTATTTTAAAAAGCAATTGCCTCTTTATTCCATCTGCAGTTCGTTGTACGGTGCCGTGTGAAGGAGATGGGAAGTCATTTTCCTCCCCACGCTGGGTAGCTGTACCTTCCACGCTGCTGGAGCAAATGATGCTGCTTTCCTTTGCCACCAATCTCTGTCCCCCTGGGAGCATGAGACAAGCCCAGATTTGTTTCTGGACTAGCTAATCTACTGGTCCATTTTCTGTCAGTTCCAAAGTCTTTTAATTATTAAAACTTCAGGTTAAAAGTACTATAACTTCTATAATCTGCAGGGTCTCTGGTCTGATTCCGAGGTCCTTAATCCATTTTGAGTTTAGTTTTGTGCATGGTGAGAGATATGGGTTTAGTTTCATTCTGTTGCATATGGATTTCCAATTCTCCCAGCACCATTTGTTGAAGAGGCTATCTTTTCTCCTTTGCATATTTTTGGCCCCTTTGTCTAGTATGAGAAAATTGTATTTATTTGGGTTTGTGTCCGTGTCCTCTATTCTGTACCATTGATCTACCTGTCTATTTTGGTACCAATACCATGCCGTTTTTGTTACTATTGCTTTGTAGTAGAGTTGAAGATCTTCACCTTGTTGGTCTAGGACCAGACTTCCTTAACAGGACTCCCATAGCACAAGAAATAAAAGCTAGAATCAACCACTGGGATAGATTCAAACTAAAAAGCTTTCTCTCAGCAAAGGAAACTATCAGCAATGCGAAGAAAGAGCCTACAGAGTGGGAGAATATCTTTGCCAATCATACTTCAGATAGAGCACTAATCTCCAGAATCTATAAAGAACTCAAAAAATTCTACTCCAAGAATTCAAACAGTCCAGTCAACAAATGGGCTAAGGAAATGAATAGACACTTCACAGAAGAAGATCTACAAGCAATCAACAAACATATGGAAAAATGTTCAACATCTCTAGTAATAAGAGAAATGCAAATCAAAACCACCCTAAGGTTCCATCTCACCCCAATTAGAATGGCGATTATCAAGAATACGAGCAACAACAGGTGTTGGCGAGGATGTGGGGAGAAAGGTACACTCATACACTGCTGGTGGGGCTGCAAATTAGTGCAGCCACTATGGAAAGCAGTGTGGAGATTCCTTAGAAAACTTGGAATGGAACCACCATTTGACCCAGCTATCCCACTCCTTGGCCTATACCCAAAGGACTTAAAATCTGCATACTACAGAAATACAGCCACATCAATGTTCATAGCTGCTCAATTCACAATAGCCAGACTGTGGAACCAACCTAGATGCCCTTCAATTGATGAGTGGATAAAGAAACTGTGGTATATATATACTATGGAATATTACTCAGCCATAAAGAATGATAAAATTATGACATTTGCAGGCAAATGGATGAAATTGGAGAATATCATGCTAAGTGAGATAAGCCAATCTCAAAAAGCCAAAGGACGAATGATATCGCTAATAAGTGGAGGTTGACACATAATGGGGGGGAGGGAAGGGTTAGAGTTAGGGTTAGGGAGGGGGGCAAGTATGGAGGAAGGAACTACTGTATAGAGGGTAAAGAGGGGTGGGAGGGGTGGGGGGAAGGGGGAAAAAAATAACAGAATGAATCAAACAACATTGCTCTATGTAAATTTATGATTACACAAATGGTATGCCTTTACGCCATGTACAAACAGAGAAACAACATGTATCCCATTTGTTTACAATAAAAAAAAAAGGAAAAAAAAAAAAAAAGTACTATAACTTTTTTCAGTCTTTTTTGTTTTGATTTCAGCTGTTTTATCTGTTGTTCTTTCAAATTGCATTTAGGATTATTTTTTTCCAACTTTCTTCCTCTGAAAAAGTCCATTTTGGGATATGGTATACAGATTCCTATTAAACCCATTCAGAGGGAACTAAGAGCAGTTTTTTTTTTTTCCTTACATGTCTCACAGATCTTTTTTTTTTCTTTTTTACATGACAGTAGGGTATATTTTGACATATTATACTTACATAGAATAAGTATAACTTGTTCCAGTTAGGATCCCATTACTGTGGTGTATATGATTTGCAAATACACTTGTATATTTATATATGAGGATAGAAAGATACGTCTAATTCATTCTACTGTCTTTCCTATTCCCATTGCCCCTCCCTTTCCTTCATTCCCCTTTGTTTAGACTAATGAACTTCTAATCTCTCTCCCCCAACACTTTTTGTGGGTTAGCATCCACATATCAGAAAGAATATTCTGCCTTTGGTTCTTTGGGACTGGCCTATTGCATGTAACATGACATTCTCCAGTTCCTTCCATTTACTGACAAATGCAATAATTTCATTCTTCTTTATGGTTGAGTGATATTCCATTATATATATATATATACACTATGTGTGTGTATATATATATATATATGTATAAATCACATTTTCTTTATCCATTCCTCTATTGTAGGGCACCTGTGCTGGTTCCATAGCTTGGCTATTGTGAATTGAGCTTCTATAAACATTGAAATGGCTACATCGCTGTAGTGTGCTGATTTTAAGTCCTTTGGGTATAAATCTAGGAGTGAGATAACAGGGCCAAATGGTCATTCCATTCAGGTTTTTTGAGGAATCTCCACACTGCTTTTCAGAGTGGTTGCACCAATAATTTGCATTCCCACCAGCAATGTTTGAGTGTGCCTTTTTCCCCACAGCTTCGCCAACATTTATTGTTGCTTGTATTCCTGATTACCTTTCTGACTGGAGTGAGGTGGAATCTCAGGGTAGTTTTGATTTGCATTTGTCTAATTGCTAGGGATGTTGAACCTTTTTTCATATACTCTAACCATTTGTGTTTCTTCTTGTGTGAAGTGCCTGGAGAACTACCGTCTTTACAATGCTTGTCATTAGGAATATTATGTGTTTCTTTACTTGTTCGAGACCATCTCTTAAAAGCTTCAGCTTATTGTGAATTGAGCTGCTATAAACATTGATGTGGCTGTATCTCTGTAGTGTGCTGATTTTAAGTCCTTTGATTGTAGGCCAAAGAGTGGGATAGCTGGGTCAAATGGTGGGTCCATTCCAAGTTTTCTGAGGATTCTCCTTACTGCTTTCCAGAGTGGCTGCACCAATTTGCAACCCCACCAGCAATGTATGAGTGTACCTTTTTCCCCACATCCTCGCCAACACCTGTTGTTGCTTGTGTTCTTGATAATCGCCATTGTAATTGGGGTGAAATCTTAGGGTAGTTTTGATTTGCAAATCTCTTATTACTTAGAGATGTTGAGCATTTTTTCATATATCTTTGATCATTTGTATATCTTCTTCTGTGAAGTGTCTGCTCAGTTCATTAGCCCATTAATTGATTGAGAATGAGACAAACGTCATTACCCTAGGTACATGTATGATTATACAAATGGTGTGATTCTACATAGTGTACAACCAGAGAAATGAAAAGTACCCCCTTTGTGTACAATGAATCAAAAAATAAAAATAAAATTAAAAAAGCTTCAGCTTAGTTTTGCAGTTTTCTTTGTGGAAATATTACATATTTCACTATTTTGTTGCTTTTATAAATGAGCTTTTGTGCATTAAAATATGGCACTGGTAAATGTTGCCATAAAGAAAGCTGTTGATTTTTGTATGGAAATATTTTATCAGTTACTAACTTCTGATTAATTCTAATCTTCATTAGAGGGGTTTCCTGGGTTTTTCATACATATAATCTAAATTTTTCTTTTTTCTTTCTTTTTTTTTTTTTTTTTTTTTTTTGGTACCAGGGATTGAACCCAGGGACACTTAACTACTAAGCCACATTCCCAGGCTTTTTTATGTTTTATTTAGAGACAGGGTCTCTCTGAGTTGCTTAGGACCTCACTAAGTTGCTGAGGCTGGCTTTGAACTCTCCATCCTCCTGCCTCAGCCTCCAGAGCCATTGGGATTACAGACATGCACCACCAGGCCTGGCTAATATAATCATATAATCATTTTATTTCCTCCATTCCAAGGGTCATTGGTCATTGTTGCTGTTTTTTAATCAGAACTATTGATGTAATGTATTACTTTATGGATATCCTGATACTAAATCATCCTTGTCTTCCTGGGATAAAGATCGACTTGGTTATAATGGATTCATTTCCTAGCATTTCACTTAGGACTCTGGTGTCTGTTCACGTCAGAGGGACTAGGCTATGGGCATCCTTGTTCACTATTTACTGTCATGAATTTGGGTGATAGGGAACTGGTTGGAAGTGTATCTTTTCCTGTGTTCTGGGTCAGTTTCCAAAGGAGAGCAATTATCTAATTTTTTGAAGGTTTGAATGAATTTACCTATAAAAGTCATACATTTAGAGACTTTATAAAGGTAATTCTTGCAGAACTTTTCCATTTTATGATTTTTTTCATTTATTCTGGATTTTTCCTTTTCAAAGTTTGATATTTATTTTCTGAAAAATCACCCGTATTATTTTTTTTCAAAATCAACCATCAGAACTTTTATTATGCTCTCTAATCTCTTCTCACATCTGATTTTATTTCTATTGCTTCTTTTTTTGTATATAACTTCCTTTCTCTATTTTCTAATTAATTAATTTCCAGCCTTATCTGTGTTATGTCCTTTCCTATATTTCCTTAGCTGTTGGTTGTTTCATTTTCTGTTGGTTGTTTTATTTGTTTTGTTTTGTTTGTTTGTTGAATTCTTTTTCCCCTGATACTGGGGGGTTGAGGCCAAGAATACTCCACTATGGGTTCTTTAGATCTTTTTTTTTTTTTTTTTTTTTGAGACAAGGTCTCATTAAGTTGCCCGGGTCCTCCCTCCTCAACCTCCCAAGACACTGGCATCCTCAGTGTGCACCACTAAGCTCAGCAGTTTTTTTAACTTTTTGAAAGGGTTGCATGTTTGGAGTAACACTGTCAGACAGACAAAAATGTGTGATCTGAAATTTTAATAATATATTTTATTTAACTCAGTAGACCCCAAATTTCAATACGTTCTAAACCTTTTAAAAATATGAGGTATTTTATGTTCTTGTTTTCATATTAAGTCTTGGAAAACCATGTCTATTTTACATTTACAGAACATGTAAGTTTGGATAGCCACATTATAAGCACCCAATAATCATATGTATGTAGTGGTTATCATATTGGAAAGCACAGGTTTAAATAATACATTTTCTTTCTTTATTTAATAGCCAAATGTTAAGACTATAAATTGACCTCTTATTATAATTTTGGCCACATCCCAGAAGTTTTTATAACTCTTTATTTCCTAAACAATCTATTGAATGTTTGATTATTTCTTATTCCATCTTTAAGAAAATACCTTTTAAATATATAAGTAATTGGTGTTTTGTTTTGTTGGTCTATTTTATTTTTATTTTTATTTTTTGGAACCGGGAGTTGAACCCAAGGCGTTGCGAATGCAAGGCAAATGCTTTGTCACTGAGCTACGTCCCAGCCCAAGTAATTAGTCTTTGAGTTGTTTTTAATTCTGGGTCCCAGTTTCTAACCCATACAATTTCTATGTTTTGAAAATTATAGTGGAATCACAGTTCATTATAAGGTGTTTTATTTACACTTATTAGTTCTATTATTTGAATAATTCTATTATTTAAATAATAGAATTGCCCATTTCACCAATAATAGAATATTAGTGGTTCCATTTCCTAGCACAATTTTTTCTTTTTATTTATTTTTCTTTTCTTTCTTTTCTCTTTCATTTTCTGTTTTCAGTTCTACTAGTGGTTACTGGTATGTAATTTTAATATTTTTAAAAGTGTACTTTAACTTATATTTTTCTGATTATCAGACTCAGGGAAAGAAGAAATAACGTGTGAATCTTTACAGCCTAAAATAGAAAACTGTATGTGCTTTATTTTCCGTCCCCTTCCCACAAATATTTACCAGTTGTTAGTAACTTAATCTTGGATTATTAAGTCACTACTACTATGAAATTATTATTTTAGGTTATATTTTACGATTAAATATCAGCTTGGCAGATGGTGCACACCTATAGTCTCGGTACTTGGGAGGCTGCAGCAGGAGAATCACTTGAGCCCAGGAGCTTGAGACCAGCCCAGGCAGCATAGTAAGGCCCTGTCTCCAAAATTAATAATGAAGTTTAAAAATAAATAAATTGTTAAATTAAAAACTAAATCTTCTCTTCCAAAGATTATTTCTGGTTTTTGATTCACTCTGTAACCAAAATTACAAATACATTTTGTGGGGTACCAGGGATTGAATCCAGGGGTGCTTAACCACTGAGTCACATCCCCAGCTCTTTTTTGTGTATTATTTAGAGACAGGGTCTCACTGAGTTGGTTAGGACCGCTCTAAGTTGCTGAGGCTGGCTTTGACTCACAATCCTCTTGCCTCAGCCTCCCGAGCCACTGGGATTGCAGGCGTGCACCACCACACTGGGGCTATAATTACTTATTTTGACTGAACTTCATGAGTCTACCTGGTTTGTTTCAATTTTCCCTTCCCATTCTTCTGTACTAGGATTTCCTCAAACTGGAGTCAAAAATTTTGTTGGCTGGAGCATGCATTCAAGAAAGATAAGTTTCAAGATACATTAAGTTTATTGTTTCAATCCTTTCTAAGTGTGTAGCCAGGCAGGGTTAACTTACATTCACACTGTTATGCAACCAAACTCCAAGATTTTTTCACCTTGAGAAACTTCGCATTTAATGACTCCCCTCTCCCCAATCCCCGGCATTCTTTCTGGTCTATGAGTTTGACTATTCTAGATACTTGTTCCTGACAGAATCCTAGCCTCTTTGAAGGCCCTGATTTCCAGTTGAGAATAGTAACTCCTGCCTCTGAACTCCCAAAGTCCCTTTACTGGAACCCTTGATGGTTTTTAATACCATCTCTCTTCTATAATAGTTAACAGCGAACCCGCCTTAGCCTAGCCCCTGGGGCAGTACCTGGCACATAGCACAGTAACACTCCAAGGAGGAGAATGAGTGAATGTATGAATGCTTCAATTTTTCCGACTGTCTTCTAGGCCCTTTGCAGATAGGGGCTGTATTTGTGTTTCTAGTCCAAGGCCAGGGCTAAAACGGGCCTGGGTGGCCAGTTGCTGGCCCTATGTTGACAGGTGTGTGTTCTGGTTACACTCCCTGATGGAGAGGTTGTGATTTGGAGCTTAGCCAAAGGAGAGAGTGTAGCCACAGGAGTTGAAAGAGAGAGGTGATGAGTCTACGAAGGGTGTCGTCCGGATCCCATTCCCCCTCCTCAGTACCTGGGTCACGGAGGCATGACTTAAGGGCCTCTGGGTAGAAGAGTGGTAACCTGCAGCGTGCCTGGGCAATGTCCAGAAGGCTGTGCCCCAACCCAGCAACACCTGGAGAAGAGGTGTGGTGGCCTCTGGTCAAGGTGTACCCGCTGTCCACAGAGTCCACCGGTCACCCACCCCGTCCTCATTTTTATGGGGTTTGTCTGCTACCCAGGACCAGCCCTTGGACAGCAGGTACTATGGCACAACGGGTACTGCCCGGGCGCCTCGCTGACGCGGTCTCTTGTGCCTCCACAGAAGGACTTCACGGTGCGCGAGGAGCTGCAGCAACAGGACGTGGAGCGCTGGCTGGGCTTCATCACCTTCCTGTGCGAAGTGTTCGGCACCATGCGCAGCAGCACCGGCGAGCCCTTCCGCGTGCTCGTGTGCCCCATCTACACGTGCCTCAGGGAGGTAAGAGACACGGGGCCACGGCCCCCGCTCGCAGAAATGGGAGCTCGCTCTAGAAGCGCTGGAAAGCTACAAGGTTGGATGGCTTATAAATCCTTCGGCAAAGAGAAGTGTAATTCCCCATGCTTCCGCTTCAGAAAGCCAGGTTTTTATTTACTAAGTTACCTAAATAAACTCCTTTAAACTTAGACTTAAGTAACTCCTAATCTAAAACACTGGCCACAGAGAGGAGGCCTAGAGTATTATGTCAATGAATTTTCTATAAAGAACATATTTGCTTCTAAATTTCATCTGAAAAAGGAGTAAATAAGAATATCCAGGACTGGGAGTGTGGCTCAGCAGTAGAGCGCTTGCCTGGCATATGCAGGGCCCTGGGTTGGGTCCCTAGCAAAGCAAAGAAAAAAAAGAAAAGAAGCAGCAAGAACTTCATGGGGCATCTGCCCTACAGGTATGATAACACACTTTGTAAGGTCACTCTGGCTGTTCTCAGGGTAAAACTGAAAGGGGCAAAAAGGGGGCGTGGAGCCCAGTTGGGACTGGTTGGGACCTGTTGGTGTGGTTCAGCAGAGGTTGATGGCTTAACACAGCCATGAGGACCAGGTGAGTCCTAGCTGCCTTTCTAGTTGGAGCCAGCAGGCCATGCTGATGTAAATGGAGGAAGCAGGTAACACTTCCCTGTTTACCAACACTTCCCTGGTGGCGCCAACAGGGACAGCCAATGCTGGAAGTGAAACAGTACGGGGATGAGAACCAGGAATCAGTTTCAGACATTACACTCAGGTCCCCTGATGATCATCCTTGGAGAGCTGTCCCAAGGTTGGTGGGCAGAAGGGTTTGAAGTGCTGGAAGAGGTCACACTGGGGATAGGGGGTTCGCTCATGTGAGGCGTCCATGTGCACCTGGTGCTGGAGACTGGAGACGAATCAGTCACTCAGGAAGAGGGTCTAGGTGGGGTGAGAGGCAGGGGCAGTACAGGGGTGGAGGAGGAATGGCCAGGGAAGTAGGAGGCAAGCCAGGAGAGTGAGGTGTCAAGAAGGCTCCAGAAGAGTCCATGAGAACCTTCACAGGGGCCTTCAACAGAAGCTCCTGCAAGCCCCTTACTTCCGGAGTGCTGTCCCCTCCCACCCAAGCAGCCCTCTGGTACCACCAGGGCACTGGGAAGGACAGGTTCCAGAGAGCCAAAGGACCAACATAGAGAAATGTCCTGGATTTGGCTCCAAGGAGGTCACGGGGGCCTGGGTGTCAGTGGAGGAGAGGATGGTGGTGTGGGCGAGTCCTTCTGGAAGTCTCCTGTGCAAGGCCGCAGGGGCAGCAGGGAAAAGGCCCTCGTTGGCTGGCGGGAGGAGCGCAGTCCAGGGACATGTCTGTGTTTTTGAATGGAAGAAGATAACAGAGCAATCTGAGCAAAGTCAGGGTTGTGTCCGGGAGTGTTTTTGGAGCATCCATTTGTAGGACAACAGCATGCTCATTCCAGCCTCAAGTAGAGCATGCAGGTCCCTCTGGGACACTTTGTAAGCCACCAAGCCTCTGCCACTCTGTGTGGGCAACCCTGTTTCTTCACAAACGCTATTGAATTCAGACTTGTTTCCCACATTCGGCCGTTGACGACATCTCCAGGCGGTTCACTGTCAAGGGCCTTCTCCCCCACAGCACTCACGGGGCTGGTGGCTTTGCCTTCAGTGTCCCTTTGGGTGGAGTTGAAAGCAGGGAGCTGCCCAGATGGCCTCAGGGTCCTCCCATCCTCGCCTGCATTATCCTGTGCCTCTGGCAAGCCACCTCAAGCAGGGACAGTGCTGTTCTAGGGCAGCGACCTGAATTGCCCCAGCAGTTCCCTGGGTGATCTGGACCCCTCCTGGTGTGGTCATCACCTGCTCCCCCAGCAGGAAGCAGGGCTAGAGAGGGCGCCAGCCTGGGGCTGGGACACTTTTCACACTACCTGAGGTGTATGGAGTGTGAACTCTCTGGCATGAGATCCAGAAGGTGCCGGGAGGTCTGCATGGACAAGAGCACAGATCCGTCCCAACGCATGTTTGTTTGATGTATTGAACTTTCAGATAGTTTGAAAAACACAGACCTGGATCATGCTCATGGCAAACTTGAAGAGTAAGTAAATCATGCATGGCATTCACCATTTTGTAACAGAAGCTAGAGCCCCAAGGTAGAGCAGGGTCCCTGGGTTCAGGCTACCCCAAGGTTTAAATCCTGGCTCTGCCATTTTCTTAACTGTACCATCTTGGGGGAGAGTTTACCTGCTCTGAGTTTTCTCCAACTGCATGGAGGCTCATTCCGCTTTTCTGGTAAGGGTTTAAGGAGGCTGGTTAGCATGGAGAGGGAGCGAGTGCACTAGGCAGAGTGGCTGAGCCCCGAAGGAGGTGCCCAGAGGCCTCGTCCTGGGGCCTTCAGCTCTCAGAGAGCAGGGCTCCTCCAGGCTGATGGGGCTCAGGGACTGAGCAAGTGTCTGAGCGTAAAGAGAACGTGGGCTGGGTACCTTGACCGTGGACGCACAGCAGAGCCATGCAAGGGCTGCCTGGAGTTCCTGAACTCCCACCCCAAGGCTCTTTCCACTGGACAACACAGTGTCCCCAAACCTTAAGAAAAGCCATGGAGAGGGCCTGGAGCTGTGGTGGACACGCCTGTGATTCCAGCGACTCCGGAGGCTGAGGCAGGAGGATTGCAAGTTCAAGGCGAACCTCAGCAACTTAGTGAGACCTTTCTCAAAGTAAAAAGGACTGGGGGCGTGACTCAGTGGTAGAGCTCTTGCCTACTATGCGCAAGACCCTGGGCTCAATCCCCAGCACTTAAAAAAAGAAGAAGAAAACAAGACTATTAGGAGGGGTCCTAGGCAGCCAGTCCCTTTGGAGAGCCTGAGGCCTTCTCAGCTCCTCGGAGACCCCTTCTTCAAGTCAGTTCTACCGAGCTCATGCCCATGCCTGAGCACAGCCCCCAAAGCAGGTTGAGGCAGCTCATGGAAGTTTCACAGCTAGAGCCCTACTGTCGCCCACCCTGTGCTGGGGCCTTGGAGAGAGCTGACCCAGAATCTGCACCACCCACTCTGCCTACCTAACTTCCAGAACCACCCAGGCCCACATTTCTAGCTGCCCACTAGACCACCACAGGACTCGCGGAACCCCATGCTCCTCCAACAAGGTGGAAGAACTGCACCCCAAAGCCCCTTGCTGGGTCCAGGCCCTCACGTGGGCCCAGACCACCTTCCTGCCTCCACGCAGCCACGCAGCAGTCCCCGAACCCATCCAGTTGCCTTTCGTCATTGGTCATGGGCCACCAGCGCCAGTCCCTGCCTCTCCCCACCCAGGGCCCTGTTCTTTCCACTCTGCCCCTGAGTCACACAGAGGCTTCGGCCGTCTCCTCATGAAGGGCCTCATTTAGAGCAAGCCTAGGGCAGGGACAAAAGGTCTCGCAAGCGGCCCCAGTCACCTTCGTCCCTGGGCCTGGAGCCAGCCATGTGCTCAGCCCCCAGGCCTGTCAGCTTGGAGGACACTAGCCCTCGGAGTCCCTGCCCCGAGACAAGCCCCTGGGCACGTCTTTCCCACCCTGACCTAGTCAATTAACTGCTTCTGGTTACTCAAGCTTGAAACCCTGGAGTCAGCTCTGCATCTGTCTTCCTGGTCCTGACCCTTCTTACTGGCCCAAAGTGACCTCTTCCGTGACGCTCCCCAGCCCAGCCACAGCCCAGAGCCCAGGCAGGTCCCTCCTGAAGAACCAGTGCTCCACGCTTGCTGCTGCTCCTCACTGCGCCCTTTGTACAGTAGCCGACAGTGGCATCCCATTGTGATAACAGCACCTCTCACTACGTGGAAGGCACGTCCAAAGCCCTTTGGGTGTTCTCTTTCAACACCCTGAAGATTATCACCCCTGTTTCCAGAAGGAAACAGAGAGGTCAGGCAACTTGCAATGGGCCACACAGCCATCAGATGACAGAGTAAATAATATCCAAGGATATTATTTAATTTAATATCTAAGGATATTATTTAAACCCCTATATGACCTGTGGTTTGCAAATATCCTCTCCATGGACTCTCTCTTACTCTGTTGATGAGTTTCCTTGGCTGTGCAGAAGGCGTTCTAGTTCGCCTTGTCTGTTTTCCTTTTGTTTACTGTACTTTGGGGATCGTATCCAAAAATCACTTGCCAGACCAATGTCAAGAAGCTTGTTCTCCATGTTTTGTGGTAACTGTATAGTTTGAAGTCTCACATTTAAGTCTTTAATCGGTTCAGTTGATTTTTGCATGTGGTATGAGACGAGGGTCCAATTTCATTCTGTGTGTGACATCTAGTTTCCCAGCACCACTTATTGAAGAGACTTTTCCCAATGGTGTGGCACCCTTGTTGCAAACCAGCCCACTATAAACGTGTGGATGTATTTCTGGCCCCTCTCTACTACTCCATAAGGTTTGTAAGTCTGTTTCCATGCCAGTGCTTTACTGGTTTGACTACTATAGCTTTGTGATATATTTTGAAGTCAGGAAATGTGATGCTTCCAGCTTTGTTCTGCTCCCAAGCCTGCTTTGGCTCTTTGGAGTCTTTCATGGTTCCAGATGAATCGTAGAATATTTTAGTCTTTCCATAAAAATATGCTATTGGAATTCTCATAAGGATTGCATTGAATCTGTAGATCACTTTGGGTATTGCAGACGTTCTCACGGTATTGCAGAATGTTCCTGATTAATTGAAGATCTGGAACAAGACAAGATGACCCACTTTCACCAGTTCTATTCAACATAGTCTGAAAGTCCTAGCCCGAGGGACTAGATAAAAAGAAGTAAAAGGCACCCAAATCATTAAGGAAGAACTGAAACGTCTCCGATGGCAAGTGACATAATCTTATCTAAAAAACTTTAAAGACTTCCTTCAAAAAACTATTGCAATTAATAAATTCAATAAAGTCACAGGATACAAAATTAAATACCAAAATCAGTTACATTTCTATGTACTAATAATGAACTATCCCATAAGGAAATTAAGAACACAATCCCATTTACAATAGCATCGAAAATAACAAAATACTTAGGAATAAACTTAACTAAGGAGGTAAAAGACACAAAGAAGTACAAAACGTTGATGGAAGAAATTCCAGGGGACACAAACAAATGGAAAGACATCCTCTGAGCTCTTTTTTATTTTTTTATTTGTTCTTTTTAGATATACATGACAGTAGAGTGTTTTGAGATATCACACATACATGGAGTATAACTTATTCTAGTTGGACCCCATTCTTGCGGATGTACATGATGTGGAGTTTCACTGATCGTGTACCCACATGTGAACATAGGAAAGTCATAGCCAATCCATTCCACTCTGTTTCCTGTTCTTATCCTCACTCCCTTCCCTTCATTCTCCTTTGTCTAAGCCAGTGAACTTCTGTTCTTCACCCTGCCCCCTTATTTTGTGTTAGCATCTGCATATCAGAGAAAACATCTGGCCTTTGGGTTTTGGGGACTGGCTTATTTCACTTAGTACATAGTCTCCAGTTGCATCCATTTACTGGCAAATGCCATAATTTCATTCTTCTTTATGGTTGAGTAATATTCCATTGTGTACATATACCACATTGTCCATTCATCTGCTGAAGGGCACTTAGGTTGGTCCCATCACTTAGCATGCTGATTTTAAGTCCTTTGGGTATAAACCTAGAAGTGGGATAACTGGGTCAACTGGTGTTCCATTCCATGTTTTCTGAGGAATCTCCATACTGCTTTCCAAAGTGGTTGCACCAATTTGCATTCCTCCCAGCAGTGTATAAATGTACCTTTTCCCCACATCCTTGCCAACATTTTTTGTTACTTGTATTCTTGATAATTGCCATTCTGACTGGAATGAGATAAAATCTCAGTGTAGTTTTAATTTGCATTTCTCTAATTGCTAAAGATCTTGAACATTTTTTTATATATTTGTTGACCATTCTTAGCTCTTCTGTGAAGTGTCTGTTCAGCCCATTTATTGATTGGGTTATTTGGTTTTTTTGGTGTTAAGTTTTTTGAGTTCTTTATATATCTTGGAGATTAATGCTCTGAGATGCAGGTGGCAAAGATTTTCTCCCATTCTGTAGGCTCTCTTCATGGTCTTGATTATTTCCTTTGCAGTGATGAGGCTTTGTAGTTTGACACCATCCCCTTTATTGATTCTTGATTTTACTTCATGTGCTTTAGGAGTCTTATTGAGGAAGTTAGTTCCTAAGCCAACATGAAGGAGAGTTGGGCCTACATTTTCTTCTAGTAGATGCAGGGTCTCTGGTCTAATGCTTAGGTCCTTGATCCACTTTGAGTTGAGTTTTGTGCAGGGTGAGAGAGAGGGGTTCGATTGTCGTTCTGCTACACATGAATTTCCAGTTTTCCCAGCACCATATGTTGAATAGGCTATCTTTTCTCCAATGTATGTTTATGGCGCCTTTGTCTAGGAAGAGATAACTGTATTTATGTGGGTTTATTTTTGTGTCTTCTATTCAGTATCATTGTTCTATATGTCTGTTTTGGTACCAGTACCATGCCGTTTTTGTAACTATGGCTTTGCAGTATAGTTTAAGGTCTGGTATTGTGATGCCTCCTGCTTCAGTCTTCTTGCTAAGGATCACTTTGGCTATTCTGGGTCTCTTAGTTTTCCAAATGAATTTCATGATTGCTTTTTCTATTTCTATGAAGAATGTCACTGGGATTTTAATAGGAATTGCATTAAATCTGAATAGCGCTTTTGATAGTATGGCCATTTTGACAATATTAATTCTGCCAATTCAAGAATGTGGGAAGTCTTTCCATCTTCTAAGGTCTTTTTTCTTTCTTTCCTTCTTTCTTTCTTTTTCTTTTTCTTTTGAGGCTCCTGTGAATGGAATAGTTTTCCTAATTTTTCTTCCAGTTGATTTATCACTGATATATAGGAACACAATTGACTTATAGGTGTTGCTGAATTCGTTTATGAGTTCTATAAGTTGTCTAATGAAGTTTTTTGGGTCTTCTAAATATAGAATCATGTCCTCCACAATACAGCTAGTTCGAGCTCTTCTTACTCGTATATCTTTAATTTCTTTCTTTCGTTGCTCTGGCTTGCGTTTCCAGGACTGTGTTAAATAGAAGTGGTGAAAGAGGGCATCCTTGTCTTGATCCGGTTTTTAGAGGGAGTGCTGTGAGCTCTCTTTAACAGCATTCCCAGGAGACTTCCATACTGCCCAGGTCCTCACTCAAACTGACCGTAAAGGTTCTGCACGCAGGAGGACTGGAATTGCTATCTGTGACCCAAGTTGAGAGGGTGGCCTCTCCTGGTGACAACTCGTTTCCCTGAGGCTGTGGCTCCAGTTGGTCCAGCACCCTCATTTCCTGACCCTACAACCCTCTCCGCCTCTGCTCCAGGGTCACCTCTGGGCCTCAGTGGTGTTTCTACTGAATGCCTCTCTCCGGGCCCCTTAATTTAACAGTTTTGTTGAAAATTCCTCTGGCAGGGAAATTTTCAACAAATCTCTGAGCTCCTGCTTCTCTCTACTTCCTCTCGTTCTTTCTCCCTTCCCACAAAATCCTATCTTCCCTCTCTCCATCCATTCCCCCTAGCTCATCTCTACCCACAATTCTCTCCTGCCCTTTTCAGTGTCTAGAAGCCATAGCCAGAGGTCAGGAGCGGAGCAAAAGAGGAAGGGGTGCTTTCTGCCAGGACTCTCGTCCCTCTGCACCCACCTTCTGCCTCTACCCGGCCCCAGACATCCCATTCACCCCTCCCTGCCCTTCCTGGGAGGTGGCTCTGAGGGGTGTCTCCCTTCAGGGGGGCTCCAGAGACACAGCAGTGCAGCCCACTGGACTTCTGGAGGAGGCTGCAAGCCTCTGCTGGCCCCACCGGCCAGGGAGGAGAAAGCAGAGGCCAGCAAGTCAGGCTCCTCAGGAAATGAAATTGCTCTGTGCAACAATGAGGGAGCCATTTTTTTACCGTTTTGCGTGAGCATGCATTCAATTGCTCACATTGTTTTGGCTCCGGGGGAAATCTGACCTCGGAAAAGGCTGAGATGAAGTGGGTGTGGGTGGAAAGCCTCGCTGTTTCGCAGGGCTGAGCGTCAAGCAGAACATTCTTCAGGAGTGCCTTTCCAGGGGGGACCACTCCTGCTTTCCCCAGAGCACAGGATGGGGCTGCCTTCTGCAGCCCAGCAGGGGCCAGGGCAGGGCCTGCTTTGGCCAGAAGTGGCAGAGGTACCCTGTGCCCTGGGCAGTGAGGGACTCAGGGAGAGGAGACTGGCTGGCTGGATCCATGGGAAATGATCCTCCACCCTGCACCTTGGGGAACTTTTACAAAATTACAAATTCCCAGACCACCCCCACCCGGCCCCACCCGGCTTCAGCCAATAAACCAAACTTCCTGGGGATGGGGCTGGCGGGGGAGGTAAGCTTTCCAAGTGATTCCAGCATGCAGCCAAGGTCAAGTAGCAGGAGCTGCCCCTTCTTAGGTGCATTTAGCGTGCACCCGGTGACAAGCCAAAACCAATGTGGGAGGGGCCCCGACTTGCAAACTGAGACCTGAGTTTGAATCCCAGCCGGACCACTTACTGACTGTGGGACTTTAACCCAATAATGTCATCTTTTGAACCTTTTTGATAAGAGTTTCTTATCTGCAGCCGGTGATTAACGGGAGTAACACTCACCCTGTGGGCTTGTTGAAGGCTTAAAACAAGCGAGCTGTTCACAGAACGCAGGGGGCGTGGCAGCCCCCCTCCCCCGCAGTGAACAGTCACGGTGTGCTGCTGTCAGTGCAAATGGCACCCCAGACGTGACTCGAGATGTATCGCATCACAGAGGACCCCAGAAAGCAAGGCCCATTCTCCTAAGTGGGCATCCAAGGCCCCCCCCACAGTCAAACACAGCCCCATCCTGCCCTGCGCAGCCTTCTCCTCCCGTCTAGTGCCTACCGTCATGCCAAGCTCACTTGCTCTGCCCTGATTGACTATCTTATTCCATGCTTTGGCCCTAGGGGCCACACAGGGCATCTGTTCTCCGTACAAGTCCTCCCCCCAGGTGGCTGCATACATGCCTTTTGAGTCCTTCCTGGTTACTTTTAAGGTGTCATTCATTGGTACCCGGAGGACAAGCTGATGCTCATCTGTCACAGAACTCTTGACTACACTTTGCTCTGGATTCTGTACTCCTTCATTTTTTCCCCCCAGGACTGGGGATTGAACCCAGAGCTTCACACACTGAGTTACATCCCCAGTCCTTTTTCAAATTTAATTTTGAGACAGTCTTGTTAAGTTGCCCAGGCTGGCCTTGAACTTGAGATCCTGCCGCCTCAGCCTCCCGAGTAGCTGGGATGACAGGAGTGCGCCGCCATGCCCAGCTCTGTGCTCGTTCTGGAAGCAGTGATTTCATTGGAGACAACGCTTCCTTCACGTTGAACTTCAGCGTTTTCTAGTTGTACTAGAAGGAGGGAGCGTGAAGTTGTGATCCCCACCCCCAGCACATCCACTTGGCAACCACATCCCTAGATATTACATAGCCGTGAACACATGTGAGCTGGATGAAGCCGGTGGGTAGGGAGTGGGCAGCCGGTGGGGACAACGAGGAGGCAGGGCTGGGGCTTAGGGGAAAGAGAGCTAAGGACAGGCATAAATAGAAAGGGGAGAAGCTTCCAGAAGGTTTAGACCCAGGCGCCAGGGACAGAATGAGCATGGCCTGCCTGTAAAGAGGGCCTGATGGGTGAGTCGTGGGCCAGCTGTGGCTCACCAGATGGCCTCTGACTGATGCAGAATGACACCAAGACCCTCTGAAAGGTTTTTGTTTTTTTTGTTTTGTTTTGTTTTGTTTTTTTTCCCTTCGGTGCTGGGGATTGAACCCAGGGCCCTGTGCAAGCACTTTACCAACTGAGCAGCCATCTCCCCAGCCCGCCTCTGAAAGTTTTAAGCTGGAAAGCAACACCACGGAAGGAGGAAAGGAGTTTGTGTATTCATTCAACTAATTAGGGGGAAATGCTACTTCCTCATTGAACTGAGAAGTCTGCTAGACACATTTCTTGATAGAAAATGTGCTGAGATAATAAAGTCACCCAATTCTGGAGCCAGAGGACCCTCAGGTAATTTAAGCACTGTGGAAAATGCACTGCTCCAAATCGGGGCAGGAGTGGGGGCTGGGAAGAAGGAAGCGGGGAGCTGAAGGACATCTTAGCAGAAAGCAACTCCCAGCACCTGGTTGTCTTTGAATTTTCTCTTACAAAAAGACTAAGCAGGAGGGGAAGGGCTGAAACAAGGCTTGGGAAATCCAAGCTTGGGAGACCTTTCCCCAGGAACAGTTTCTTCCAGACCTGATCTTAGTCACAGACCCCACCGGAAAGGTTCCTCTGAGCAGGTGGGGCCAGGTACCTAGGCCCTGGGCACCAGTTTAGCATCAGAGTCCCCGTAGGTCCTACAGCTGCCGCTGTGAATCCTCCAGCTTAAGCAACCATTCCTGTAACTGTTGAAATAACCCCCGCCAGTGTAGTCCGCTCCGGAGCTGGGTTCCCAAAGCGATCGGTCCCCATACAGCCAAAACACTTAATGGTGCGATGCCGACCTGACCAGACCCCCTTCCCCAAAACACACACACATACACACTGAGCCAGCCCAGTCTGAGACTGCCCGGGATCCCGGATCAGCATGTGAGGCCCGAGCACCCGCCTCCCGACCCTCGCCCCACCCCCACCCCGCGACGGTTCTGCTTCCTGAGCCAGCCAGACTCCGCACACTGACACGTGAAATCTGAAGCCCGCGTTCCCCCTAGCAACCATGGTAACACAGGATCTGATAGAGAGCCTGGAGTTATAAAAATACCAGCTTCTACCAGACACTGGTTTCCAAAGGGAAACCAGCCTCCAAGCCAGAACCATTTTTAAAGTCCTGAAACGCCGGAGGCCGCCAAGGTTTTCAGCACAGCTTGGGCAGGACACCTCTCCGGGTGCCTCCTGGGGTGGTGTGGGTCCAGGCTGGTGTTTCTCCATAGATTCAGGACCCTGCGGCTCGCCCGGGAACCAGCTAGTCCTACCAAGGCGTAGGCTCGGCCGCGTTTCCTGATGAACACTCACTGTTTGCACGGTGTAAAAGTTGGATTGAAGGCGGAGCCCCAGGGACCCCTGCCCTCCCAGGTCCCGCCCGGGGCGCCGCACCTCACGTCGTCCTAGTCACGGAGGGGCCTCCTTGGCCTTTCTCCCCTTCCTAGAAAACAATTTTAATGCCCATCACCATTTTCCAGCCGGAACTCTAAATTTAAAGGCTGGGCCGGAGAGGTCGGAGGTGGAGCTTTCGAAACCTTCCCACTCGGAATCCACAAGAAAAGCCCGCAGCCCGTGCGCAGCCCGTGCCCTGTCCCGCGGCGGGCTCCCGCTCCCCGCAGCCCGCGTTGGCCTTGGGGCGGGGACTCCCCCACACACCCGGTCTAGCAGGGGCCCGGCCTCCACCCCGCCTTCGCCACCTGCCCCGGGCGATGGCCCTCCCTGCCGCACGCTCCTCCTCTGCCTCTTATCTCCCGGGGGCCTTGCCTTGTAATTTTGAAAAATTCTAACTCGGTAATTAATGTCTGAACTTCAAGAGGCCCCTGCTTCTGCAGAGCCGGCTGAAACCGGGCGGGGACGCGGTCGGGGAGGAGCTAAAGGGAAGCGGGGTGCAGATTTTGTGTAAATGGTCCCTTGGCCTGAACATCAGAGAAGAGGATTGTATGTTGCTGGAGACGTGTGTTCAGATACACATCTGTGTACATTCACGTGCATCTGTAGATGTTTAGGTCCTTTGGGTTCAAGCTACACACAATAGAATACTGTCCTTCCTGCTCGCTGTCCAAGGCCATTTCCTAGCCGACTGATGGCAGAGTCCCTGGGTTCAAAGAACTTGGGAACACAAGGGGGCCAGGCAGGGGCACTTTCTGAAGTCAGTTGGGTAGAGGGATTGACTGGCAGGGATAGAGAATGACCTGTGTGTTTAAAGATAATAAACCAAGCTGGGTGTGGTGGCACATGCCTGTAATCCCAGCCATCCAGGAGGGTGAAACAAGAGGATTGCAAATTTGAGGCCAGCCTGAGCAATTTAGAGATCCCATCTCAAAATGAAAAAGACCAGGGATGTAGGGTGGTGGTTTCATGAGAGAGTGCTTGCTTAGCATGTGTGAGGCCTTGGGTTCAAGCCCCAACACCCCAAAAGGTAATAATAAAAAAGATAAGAAACCAGGTTCTATGGAGGTTAAAAAAAAAAAAAAAGATGGCCATCAGGAACTTCAGGTAACACAAATTAAGAAGTAAAGCTTGTCACTTGAATATATAGAATCCATAGCATTATGTTGATGTCTGCTTCAGGAGATTATTGATTGGAAGACTCACTGGTAAAGCCTCTGCCTATAAGAGCCGTTGGCATCATATCCCTAGAAAAAATAAGTTGGCAATATAGGCATTTATAGGACTTAAGGTACAGTGTTAATTATGCCCAAGAATCAAGTGTACTGATATCTTTAGGCCATTTTGAGAAACAGAAAATAATAAAATTAAAACATTTAAAAGTTAAAGAAGAAGAAGAGGAGGAGGAGGAGGAGGGGGAGAAGCTTGTGTGTTTTCCACCAGGGAGGCTGAATGTGACCCCCAGCCTCCTCCCTAGGCCCTCCCCAACCTTCATGCTCTGGCTCAGGAATCAGCCCCCCACTCCCCGCTGTCCCAAGTGCAGGCCCTGGGCAGGAGCCTGCTGTCCTCTCTGTCCTGCAGAGCTCCTGCCTCCTGGGGAAGAGGAAGAAGCAGCACCTTGCACTGAGCTGGTGGCACCCAGCACACACACCACCCTCCCTGCTGTGGTGATCTTTCTTCTTCAACCTGCCCTGGCTCTCAGGACCTACAGATCAAATTTAGCTTGAGGGGCTGGGGATGTAGCTCAGTTGGTAGAGTGCTTGCCTCACAAGCACAAGGTCCTGGGTTCGATCCCCAGCACTGCCAAAAAAGTTTGCTTGAGTTGATGATACTGGCTTGCTGAAGTTCTTGGTCCTTGTGGATTGAGTTTGGGAAGCACCTCCTGCGTGGGCAAGGAACCACCTTTTCCCCCTGCTTCTGTGCATCTCAGGACCCAGCTAGAAACCAATTTCTTATTGATGGCTCCATTATCACTACTGTCTGTGCTGACCAATAAGTCACAGGTGGCCTGGGCCAGGATCAACCCTTGTTGTAGCCCCAAGATGGGGTGCTGGGGAAAGAAGGGGGGCTTTGGAGGCAGGCACAATCAGGCAGCAAGACTCTGTGGCCATCCGATTTCTTGCAGGGGGTTGAGAATCAAATGTATATAACTCAGTACATTTGCTAATTATAAACTGACTTCCTTCCCTGTAGCTCCCCTTCTGAGGGACACACCACCTCTGAAAAACAAAGTCATAAAATAAAGGGATCAGTCAGCAGCATATTTAATTGTCTAAAATGAAGTGCTTTGTGGGAGGGGGTGCAACTGACTACCCAGGACCTCGCCCATGCCGGGCACACATGCTACCACCAAGCCACATCCCTAGCCCCAAAATGCTCCTTAATGAGAAAAAATGTTAAGGTTTCAGTAAAATGAGACTCTGGGGGTTTGCACTTGCTGCTCCTCAGGGCAAATGCCCTTTTCTTAGCTAACCTGGAATCCTCAGATGTCAGTTCCTCAGAAGAGACCTCCCTGACCACACCCACTCCAGCTGGCTGCTCCAAACCCTGTCCCCAGCCTGATTCTTTTTCCTTTTTATAGTACTAATAGCTGGCACTACCTTAAGAGTTTTCTTTGATAATTTACTTGTTTTTGATCTCCCCAACTAGCACAGAAACTCCGTAGAGGTTGGGAATGTGACTATTCACAGGTATATCCCGAGTTCTAGAATGGTGCCTGATATATATAGTAGGTGCTCAGTAAATACTTGATTAATTAATCAAATAGAGTGTCTAGACTGAGCAAAGCAGGAGACAGTAGTCAGCCCTTCTGAAATTAATCTGGGGAGGCTTCTCTGAGGCCAATCCGGAGCCCTTGCAGAGACAAGGTGAGGGAACTGGGTAGGGCTGGCTGGAAGTGGTCCCTGGAGATGAGCTCAGAACCCAAGAGGAAAGAGATACCCTCACCACAGATCAAACTATTTGTGACCACAGTAAGAGTGAACCAGTGCAAAAGTGCTCTTGGTCTATGGAGTCGCTTGGGTTTTGGGCCACATTTGGCTCTGGTTAGGTGGTCTTATCCCAATTTCAAGCCACTAAGCTTCATGGGAGATTGAATCCATCTGTCCAAAGTCAGATCCCAAGAGCCACAATCACTGGGAGAAGTCAGGATGGGCTTCAGGCAATTTCCTGGATCAAGAGCCCATGGGAGGGATTATGAAGGAGGTACAGAGTGAGTACCAGCTGTATGTCAGCACCTTCAGCTGGACCTGGGGAAGGGGGGCTTTACAGGGCCCCACACGCCTATGGCTCCCGAGGGTGAGGGTGGGCTGCCCAGGAAGCAGGAGGAGGCCATGCGGGTCAAGGATGAGGGGAGAGGTAAAGGATATGAACAGGTGGGTGTCTGGAGGACACAGTCTCGAATGCTGAGCCCTCCCAGCCCTATGGATCACACCAGAACCTCAGCTATGGAGCCCCGTGTCCAGAGCAAGATCATGTAAGCCACATCCACAATTTTGAATTTTCTAGTACCCAGTTTAAAAAAATGAAGAGGTAAAATTAATTTTATGTTATCTAGTATATCCAAATGGTTCTCATTTCAACATCTAACCAATAGTAACAAGTATCGAGGTTTTCCATTGTTGTTGGTTTTTTTCCTTGCAGTGCGTGGGGGATTGAACTCAGGCCCTTGAGCTTGCCAGAGCGTTTTACCACAGAGCTCCATCCCCGACCCAATGAGAGAATCTTTACATTCTTCTTTTATTCTTTTTCTTTTCTTTTTTGTTTAACTAAGGCTCTGAAATCCAGTGTGTGTTTCACTCGGAAGGTGCCCCTCCTTCCAGACTAGGTGGGTCCCAAGTGCTAGAGACCACATGTAACTGTTGGCTCTTATGCTGACCAGCACAGCTCTGGGGGCTAGCTCCCAAGATCAGCAGGCTTTGGGGACAGTTCTGAAAGCCCAAAGTCTAAAAAGCACTTTTGCTAACTTCCCTATTTCGAGTACCCTGCAGGAAAGGGGAGCAGCAAGAATTGAAGCCTAAAGCTCACAGCCAGTGGGTGAGGGTAGATAATTGGCAGGATCTGTAAAAGGCGACCCTTTAGATCCTGCAATGAATAAAGAGGCAGAAAAGCATCAAAAGGGAAAAGAAGGACAGAGGCCAGGGTGGCAGAGTGCATGATAGGGAGAAGAACAGAACTCACAGCCGGGGGAGCAGGAGCGGACAGGAGCAGGCAGCTGCCAGCTGTTCCTCACGGTGCCCAAACAGAAATCATGGCCCAGTGCATAGAAGGCACAATTAGCTCATTCTTTCGTTGCCCTTTTGATTACACAGGACTACCATTTCTGTAATTAAGACCTTCTCCCTTACTCAGAGATATTGAAACATAAAAGTATTTGCTGAATCTGGTTTCCCAGGGTTAAAAGCCAGACTTAGGAAATGCAAACACACATGCAGTGACTAATTATCCTTAATTAAGGCTGAAGCCCTGCTTAAAACAATTAGCTTTGGGACTTGAACAGTAGGTACAGCTCCACTTTTGCTAATTGTCCTTCCCTGATAGCTGGGATGTGACCAGTCTTGGGGGAGGTGACATAGGGATTGAGTTAGTCTGCTGCTTTGGGTCTGGACTGGACTGTGTTCCGCTTGGTTTGGAAATGTTCGTCAGGGAGAGTTTGAGGTGTGGGGAAGGGCAGGGAGGATGTGGTTTGGGCAAGGGGAATCAAGAGGCTGCCCCGGGCTTGGCTGTGTGCCATGGGAAGTCTCCGCAGCTACTACTGGCCACACCAAGGTGGCTTGCCTGGCCGGAGCCGAGGGCGTGGGCCAAGGATTAGCTGACTGGAAAGCAATTAGATGAGGTGGGGCTGGCTGGGAAAATACCTGGAATCCCAGGGCCAGAGTCGAGACTTGCTTGGCAAACGCTGCAGGCTGCAGGCTCCTGGGGTCTGGGAAGCAAGGGTGGCCCCAGTGGGCTGCAAGTCCTTGTTGCCTCTTGCTGACGGGGAGGAGTTGGATTGTAATGTGGGGGGTCCTGCCGCCCTCTGGGAAAGCGGCCTTTTCCCTTGATCACTCTCTTCCTCTCTCCGTGCCTCCCGCACCTGCCCGTCAGCCCTGCTCAGACTCTCTGGACTTTTCTCAGGCCCGCCTGGGGTGGTGTTGGATGGCTGCCCCCTTTCATAGGTGGGAGGGATGTATGTGCACTGCGCTTCTCTCCAGGGACTTTCGCACTGGGCAAGGAGGGGTGGAGAGAGAAATGTACACTCAAGGGAAAAGGCGCTCGGGGTTTTGGAGGGGGAGAGGAGGTCACTGGCCCCAAGGAGAACCCTCTCCCCAGAAAACTGCCTATTCAAGCTTGCCTAGACACCTGAAGCCTGTCTTCCCAGGGGGCTTCCCGTTAACAGCCCCTGCTCTAGAAATGGAATTGCAGGCATGCGTACAGGTGATGGGAAGGTCTTGGTTGCTCAGAGGCCTTCCAGGCCAGGGTCAAAGCAGTCATGTACAGGATGCCAAGGGCAGGCGCGCAGGGGAGGACTCCCCCCATTCCAAAAGCCCCTGACAGCTCCCTCCCCCACCCCTCCCCTCTGCTCACCTCACTCCTCCCTCCCCTCCCTTTCCATACGTCAGGTCAGCAAGCTTCTCTAAAGAGCCATCTAGTAAAGATTTTAGGCTTTGCCTTTTAAACAGGCAAAGTCCAGTTTAACCACTGCCCTGTGCGGTGTGGTGCACTGAGCAGCAGCGTGAAGCCGTGAGAGTGGTTTCTGTACAGGCGACTCAACTCCCCCTCAGAGCTCAGACGCAGCCTAGACAGTATGTAAATGAAGGAGGGTGACTCTGTTCCGGCAAGACTGTATTTATGGACACTGAAATGTGAATTTCAGATCATTTGTGTGTGTCACAATATATTCTTCTTTTGTTCCTCACCCTTCCCGACTATTTAAAAATGTCAAAACTGTTCTTAGCTCTTGGGCTAAAGAAAGCAAGCCATGGGCGGATCTCAGGGGGGCCCTGAGTACACCCACCCCCATCAAGATCCGTGGTTCTTAAACTGGGAAATTCCCCTCCAGATGATTCGGATGCACAGTCAAGTCTGAGAATCACTGTCATAGGGAGAACTTGCAGGTTCCTGGGTCGTGCTTCCGGGAGAGGACCAAGTACCCCTATCTAGTCTGACCTCTGCTCCTCCCTGTCCCCATTTTACAGATTACAAAACCAAGGCCCAGAGGTGACATCGCTCTGTCACATGAATCCAGGCAGAGGCTTCGATGCAGATCTGGGTAGTTTTCTATCTCTAGCCACCTTCAGAGAGCTGCCTGCCAGCTCACACTGCCCGGGGCTCTAGCCAAGACACAGGAAGTGTGTATATGTCCCCAGGAGCCCCAAACGGCAGGGCTCCAGTGACTCACTTCCCACTAGTGGAGCTGGTGCGCGCCGAGCTGTCCTCAGACTGTCAGTCAGCTTCCCAGACCAGCCCACCCCGTGCTACAAACTCCGGACCAGCAGAACTGAAGTGAGAGGGAAGCACAGAGCCCCCTCTGAGAGGAGGAAAAGCGGAAGCCTGAGAGCCAGCCAGACCTCAGACCACACTCATGGTACTACTGCGGCCTTTTTTTTTTGTACTAGGGTTTGAACCCAGAGACCCTTAACCACTGAGCCACAGCCCCACCCCATTTTATTTTTTAGTTTGAGGCAGGGTCTTGCTATGTTGCTTAGGGCCTCACTAAATTGCTGAGGCTGGCTTTGAACTTGGGATCATCATGCCTCAGCCTCCTGAGTCCGAAGGATTATAGGCGTGCATCACCACACCTGGCTCCTTACTCTCTGTGAGCCCCATTTTCCATCAATAAAATGTGAAAATAGTATTTACCTGTACCTGGCTGCCACAGGGAGTAGAGATCAAATCTGTCAAGGTCAAGGCACATGGCAAAGAACTTGGTTTTTGGGGTTCTTTGTTTTGTTTTGTTTGTTTGTTTCTTGTTGGTTTTTTTTTTGTTTGTTTGTTTGTTTTGTTTTGTTTTGTACTAGGGATTGAACCCCAGACTTCTCTCATGCTAGGCAAATGCTCTACCACTGACCCACATCCCCAACCCTTTTTAAAGTTCAATTTTGAAGACAGGATTTTGCTAAATTGCCCAGACTGGCCTTGAACTTTTGGTCCTCCTGCCTTGGCCTCCTGAGTAACTGGGATTACAAGAGAGCACTGCTGTGTCCAGCTATGGTGGAAAACGTTAATGGGATCTTTATTGGCCACCTTGGCCTTATGCCTTAACCACGGAGCTACCCAGCCACACAACCTGAGCAGCTACAGAAAAAGGAACATGACAGGTGAGATTGTGGCTGCGTTGATGACTTGATGGAAGCAGTCTCCCATCCATGTTCCTGAAACATTTCACTGACAATTTAGGTTGGGGTGTGCAAAGCCCATCTTCCTGGGGCCTTTGGGTGGCCATTAGGGTCTGAGAGCACACTGAAATTGAATGCGAACTTCTGGGAACCTGTGTAGATGTGTGTTTTCCTGGGAGAGGGGTGTGAAAGTTTTCATCAAATCTTCATGCTCCCACAAAAGGCAAACAGGGCTAGGGCTGTAACTCAGTGGTAGAGTGTCTGCTTAGCATGCATGAGGCCCTGGGTTTGATCCCCAACACCAAAAAAAAAAAAAAAAAAAAAAAAAAAAAAAAAAAAAAAATCCAAAGGAGTAAGAGTAGGAAACTTTGACAGTGCTTCCCGAATTTAAGAATCAGCTTCCTGACCCCAATGTGCCTGAGGCACAGTGGAGATCATCTCATTCAGATCTGGACTTCTGTTCTCAGCCCAAAGGACTATGACTAGCATTCCCCGCCCCACCCCCTGATTCCCAGAATCTGATGATGCTCCATCAGGGAAATGGCAGAGTAAAGCAGCCAGGAATAGGCGGGGCGCTCAGAGCTGCCTCCAGGTGAGCGGAAGACCCTGGAAGGGAACCACCCAAAGCACCAGTGGTTGGCCTCAGATTTCAGTACCGTGGTGGAGTTTTAAAGTGGACAAAACCAGGCTCTGGTGTAAGCAATATGGCAGTGTCTCTAGGAAGAGTTGGCGAAAGGAAGGGACCCAAGAGGACTCAGGGGTGCAACTAAGGTACCATTTCTTAACCCAGGGACTAGGAGGTGACGGCATTCCCTTTGTGAAAATTCATCTGAATACTTACACTGCGGATGCATTGTTTTACACCTTACACTTCAGTGAAAAGTTTTCTCAAAAATGTTCAACTGAGACAAGTAGAAAGACAATATAAAATCACCCCGGGGGATTTCTCTATATAATTTTGCAACAAAGTTAGCACATAGTTTGAAGAAAGGGTCATTTGTATATAAACACAGTAACAGAGTAAGATTTCAAAATAATCCTAAGGCCAGATTTAAGTATCTTTCCTAACCCACACTGCTGTCTAAGTCTACTGACGCGACTTTGACTTGCTTCCATCATCTTACAGCCTACACACTGTTCTGCGGCTTCACAGCTACAGGGAACAGGCCTTGGTCTGACCTATTTTGAGTAGTCCATCCACCAGGGTGGCGGCTCTGCTCAGCCACCCCCCACAGAGTGCTGCCTGTCCTCTCCTTCCCTTCCCTCTCCTGTCCTTCTCCTTCCTTCTCTACTGGGTGTCTCTTTTCTCTCCCACGTCACGTACGTCCCTCTCTGGTTTTTTGTTCTCATAACCCATTGTGGAGAAGCCTTTCCTTAACCCCAATTCCCCTCCAGAAGCTACCTGCCTTTCATCTTCCTTTAAAGGCAGGATTTTCAAAAGAACAGTCTCCTCATCCACTGTCTCCCGGGGTGATTTCTGCCCCGCCAAGCCAACAGAATGGTCCCTGTCAAGACTGACATACGAGTTGACCATCCCATATTTGAAAATCCGAAATCTGTAACACTCCAAAATCCAAAAGTTTTTGAGTGTCTACAGGACACTTCAAATGGAAAATTCCATACTGTAAAACTTTTCCTCATGCACAGAATTGTTACACAGCCTGAGATTACCTTCAGGCCTGGAGTATAAGGTGTACATGAAACATAAATGAATTTCGTGTTTAAACTTGGGACCCATCCCCAAGATATCTCATTATGAATATGTAAATACTCCAAAACCCAAAAAGCAGCTGAAATCCAAAACACTTCTGGTCTCAGAATTTGGGATTAAAAATACACAAACCGTGTTATGAACTCCTCAGGCCTACTCAGGCTTCAGCTCCACCGTCATAGCTCAAAAGCAGCTATAGGTAATATGTAAATGAATGACAGTGAGTGACTATTACAAAAGAAAAAAAACATATACCCTGACATATTAATTTCATACAATTTTACCAAATATTGTTCTTCTTTTGCATTTTTTTCAACCATTTAAAAAAGTAAAAGTCATTCTTAGCTCTCTAGACCACGTGCCCATACAAAAAAACAGCCCACGGTGGAACTTGAAACTTGGTGGACTATAGGTTACTGACCCCTGATATAGCGGGGGGAATCTCAGCTGAGGGCATTTGTCAATGTCTGGAGACATTTTACCCATATCCAGTGGGTGGAAGTCAGGGACACTGTTCATGTCCTATCATTCACAGGAAGCCCTCACAACTAAGAATCATGTTCTTGTAATTGACAAAATGTCACTCATACTGAGGCTGAGCAACTCTGGTCTAAATGACCTCATGGGGCCTCAGGGCCTTCAATGCCATCTGTGCTAAGGACCCTTGCTTCTCCCTAGTTTGCTCAAATTGCATAAAGTTCATTGTCCTTTTTCCATCTTTTACCTATTTCTTATATAGGCAGGTGGCTGAATCCAGCCAGCTGGGGTCCAGGCAGGGCCCCTGGCTAGGCTACTGACGTTCTCACTGCCTGGAATGCCCTTCCCTTCCATCTCCCCCACCTACTCTTCCTGCTCTACAAAGGTCTCTTCTCCAGGAAGCCTTCCCTGAAGCTCCTCTCCTCTCGCAGCGAAGAGTTCTGCCTGTCACGACAGCACCCTCGTCCTGTGTCACATGCAGCCCACTTAGTAACAAGAGCTGCTGCTGACGGAGCAGAGCTCCCTGCGTGCCAGATACTGTTCTGAAAGCGTCTTGTAAGCTATCTGGCTTCATCTTGCAGCAACCCTCCTAGAAAGGTAATATTATCATGCCCACATTGCAGATGAGGAAACCGAGACCCAGAGAAGTGACCCCTTTGTTGCACAATGTAAAGTATGGCTGACTGAGTCGGGATTAGAATCAGGCAAGTCTCCCTTTACCACCTTGGTTCCAAACACTGATCCACTTAGGCAACATTCACCCTCCCACTGGACTATTTGACCTGTAAGGACAGGATCCAGGCCTCCTTGTTGAATGAATGAATGAATGAAAAGCTGTTACTGTCCTTAGGTGCATTGAACCCAAGACCTGCTGGATGCCAAGCCTCCTTGTTGCTGGGACTGCATCCCAGGGAACAGAGCCCTCCTGGGATGCCTCACCCCTAGCCAGCATGTGCTCTTTCAACCCCGATCTTCAGCTCTTTTAAGAGAGATAGCTGGGTCGGACACAATGGCACGCCTGTAATCCCAGAGACTCAGGAGCCTGAAGCAGGAGGATCTCAAGTTCGAACTCGGCCTCAGAAACTTAGCAAGGCCCTAAGCAACTTCAGTGATACTCTGTCTCAAAAGAAAAACAAAAGGCTGGGGATATGGCTCAGTGGTTAAGCGTCCCTAGGTTCAATTCCTGGTGCCCTCCCTAAAAAGAAAAGAAAAGAAAAAACCAGCTGGGTACAAGGTCCTGTGTGAGCATTTGAAGCAAAGACTAGATGAGAGCTAGAACTAGGTAGAACCAAAGAGCTTTCCTGCGGCTGTGAGTAGCAAGCCTTGTGCCATGAGTGTGCAGGGAGGAGCTTGGAGGAAGTTCAAGGAGGAGAGGGAGGAAAGGGAAGAAGAGGAGGAGGGCAGGAAGGGAAGGAGAAGGGTCTTGCAGTTGGTCTCAAAGGACTTGGGAAAAGGAGCCAGGGTGGGAAAAGTCTTGCCCAGTAGAGCAAAAGCTGGAGGCAGATGAGGACAAGACGGTTCTACAGACCTGCGACCCGCCGGGCTTGGCTGCACAGGAGGTGTGGAAGAGGAGGGAGGAGAGCGTAGGGCCGGGTGGAAGTGGGCCAGCGAGCAGGAATGCCAGGCTAAGCACTTTATCTCCTTGCAGCCGGTTAGTTGAACACAGAAAGAATGCATGGGGAATACAAAATATTGACTCATATTCTCATTCATCCAAAAAGATTGTCTCCATTTAGAAAGTGTTGCCCCATTATTAAAATTTATATTCTGCTAAGGGTAAGGCTCTAAAACCAAACAAACTTCCAGGTGCCAATTAAATACTCTTATCTCCAGGTCTCTTAGACTTGGCAGAGCCCTTACCAAATCTCGCTGACATCCCCAAGCAGCCCCAGGCCCTTTTCTCAGCCCAGGCCTGTCTGCCCCTCTGTTGGGTGGCTGCCACTCTGAGCACAATGCTTATTATGCCTTTAGCACAGCCTATTATTCTCTGAACATCAACAGAGCTTACTTGTCCCGGGCCCAGCTGTCCCTGCCCAGTTGGTCCTTGGTTACTGCCTTACGCACTCACCCACCACAGAACCAGCTGAGCTCCTTCACCCCAGGGACAGAGCTCTGGCCAACTTTTGCACTGTGGCTTCACACTCCAGCCCTGGAAGATGGCGCCTTTGCCTGGGCCCCAGGCCACTGCAGGCATTTATGTATTTATGTATTTATTTATTTATGTATTTGGTACCAGGGATTGAACCCAGGGGTGCTTAACCATTAAACCACATCCCCAGCCCTTTTTTTTTTTTTTTTTTTTTTTTTTTTTGTAGTGATGGGGCCTCACTAAGTTGCTTAAGACCTCTCTAAGTTGCTGAGGCTGGCTTTGAACTCTCCATCCTTCTGCCTCAGCCTACGGAGCCACTGGGATTATAGGCGTGCGCCACCAGGCCCGGCAGGCGTTTATTCTTGAACACAAGCGTTTATTTTTGCCAAGACTGCCAGGGAGAGAGGACACTGCTTAAGCAAAGGTGCCTTCGGGATTCCATGCTTGTTGGCTAAAGAATGGGCCAGTATTATACTTCTCCAACTCCTCAAGGCCCCTTGCTGGTCACTTCTGGCCTCCCCAACTCACGCTCCCAGTGGAGTCTGAAAGTGGTCACAGTCTCCTGCTTCATGGTGTTCACCTAGGGGTACCACAAAGAAATTCTAAGGAGCTTCTTCCCAAGCTCAGGGAGAGGTGGGCTGGCCCAGCCTGCAGACCATCTCCCTCTGTGAGCAGGGCAGGGTGAGGGCCCTCTGCCGCAGCCTCCTCCCTCGGGCTCCCTTCTGGCTGTAGAGTGTCCCCGGCTCTCCACATCGGCTTGCCCGCCATCTTTCTTTCTGATGAAATCGATCCGTTCAGCTTTATGAGAGAAAGCCTCTCGCACCCCCAGGAAGTGTCCTGACTTTCCTGAGCTGCCACCATACTTGGATGGATTGACACAAGGAAGGACACGGCAAGCGTGTGAGAGGAGGTCTGGGGCACTCGGTGGCTGGACAGCAGTGCAGTGGCCTCCAGGAAAGCTCACCCAGAGGAAGAGAGGACAGTTTTGCAAGGGAGGCCTGGCCTTGTGAGCTGGCCTGCCGGCTCCTGGCACTCGGCTAGGCCTGTTAGGAAATCAGAGACGCTCTGTCCCTCTCTAGCAGGCGCCGCTCCTCCCTTGCCACTGCCCCGCTCATTTAGGGCGCTGACTCTGGAGCCAGGCTGGCGGCCGGGTGCCCCTGCCATAGGCCCAGTGCCCGCCCGGGAAGTGTACACTCTCGCTTGGCTAGTGTCCTCAGTCCCAGTCCGCTGATAAGGCCAGCCGGCTATCAGTGGCCATCTCGGACGGGAGGGCAGGGTGACGCTCAGGGAAGGATTCCAGACTGTTTCCTTCTTGGGTTGAGCTCCAACGCCCTTATCTCCTTTCCTGCCAGGCGGGGGCTCCTCACTGCTCACACACAAAAGAAAACCCCGCCCAAGACCCAAACCCATACCTACTTGAAGGTGAAAGGTTTGCCTTTGATTTCACTAGTGCTACCTGGTTGTTAGGTGCACTGAGCTATTGTTTTAGTACTAGTATTTGATCCCACAAAGGGGTTGGGGATGGGGAGGAGAGGATGCCCTGGGAGTGGGGCTGCCCTGGGAGCTCCTGGGCCACCAGGAAGTTCCTGGGCCTGTCAGTCAAATGAGATGCTTCTTAGAGGAGAAACAACCAGGGAATGGCAGAGATCAACTGCTGACCCTCGGGAGGGCTGAAGGGGAGCGAGGTTACTCTGGGGGGAGTAGAACGAGGGAGAAGTGCATGGCCCAGCCCCTACCTTGGGTATCCTGCAGCCTGTAAAGAAGGCAGGAAGCCACTTCATAGCATACAGGAATATGGGCACAATTGTTGCAATATAGAATATGGGACAAGTGGGTGCCTGAGAGGTCAACTGATGGCTGCGTTCATGGGGCTCATTACCACTGGCACTGAAAGCAGAACCCTGCCTGCCAGCTTCCCCACACTCACTGTTCTCCCTCAGAAGAGTGTCTCAGCCCAAGACCTCCAGACCTGCTGCTGGTGATGCCTCCCGGAGGCCGGGGGCTGGCCTCGTTGACCCTGCAAGGTCTTGTTCCAGCCCAGCAGTCACTGATTCTACACGCAAGTTGCTATGGGAACTATAACCTTGAATTTCCTGGCTCTGGGGCTGTGAAAATCACAACCTGAACCTTCCGTTGATGTGGGTTTTTCGATTAATTTCCTGTTTGATTGTTTACTTTAGAGAGCGGAAAATGCCTTCGCAGGCCACTAGTTCCCTCTGCTGAGAGACTTGTTGTACCCTCCCTGCAAAGCCAGCGAGGTCAAGTCCAGGCCTCAAGTGGGTGGAGATGGGGGGCTGGGGCCCCTGCAGGGAGCAGGCCCCAGTAGAAGCAGAGGGCAGCCCCTGTACCTCCCCTGCCCTGCCCTGGCCTCCTCCTCCCCCGCCAAGGTCCCCGCCTGACCAGACGACCTGAGTTCTCACCCCAGGGAGCCGTTTTGTGCTCAGACAGACACAAACTGCAGTCATTCCTTCAGAGGTAGCATGAAGATCCTGGTGGTCCTGGATGCCCCCTGACTGGGCTGCCTGGCAGGAGGCTAGGAGAGTCACTGCTTTTCTACCGTCCCTCCTTCAGCAGTGCCAGCAGGTAGCACTGACAGCTCGCCCGGTGCCATGACTCCCGGGAGCAGGCTGAGGGGTGCAGGAAGGCTCAGGTGTGGCCTGTGGCTTAGGCATCCAGGTCTCCTGAAAGGACAACCACCCCTCACCAGGGGCAGGGGCTTGGCAGCCTGCAGAGCCCTCCGGCTCGGCCCTCAGAGGAGGCGTGTAGAAGCCCGGAAGGAAGTGGAATAGGAAGTGGATAGTGGGCTTCCAGAAGCTCCCATGGTCTAGGGGGCCACGTAACATACTGTCCAAACCAGGGCAGTTTTGAGGTCTGGGTGACAGGTGAAAGCTGGCCGTCCCAGGAGGACCAGATGTACATTCACCCACCTCCCCCGCCTCTTGCTCCAGCCTAATTTTGTGGGACTCCCCGGGGCCCACAATAAGCCACTTTGACTTTGAAGCCAAACTAGACCCTGGTTCAGAGCATGTTTTCTCTTGGGGAATTCAGTTTGCTCTGAGCCTCAGCTTCGGCCGCGCTAGTATAAAGATGGTTCTGTGGTATCTAACCCAGGTGGTCTGGTGTAGGGTCAAATGGGTTTTTAAGTATACTCAAAGCCCCCAGAGCAAGCACCAGAACATGTAAGCCAGCTGAAAATGAGGAACCAGAAGGTGGTGGGGAAAGAGGAAGCCCCAGAGCTGCCTCAGGTGTCTTCTGTCCACCTGAGCGGGGGTCATGTGAATGTTGGGGCAGTGAGCACACAACAAGCCAGAGGGGACAGCCATAGCTTCTAGAAGGCACTAGAGGAGAAGCTGGGAGTCACTGGCTGCAGATACAGCTGACTTCCCTGTGTTTCACGCCCAGCCCCATAGTGCTGGGAATTTATGGCTACAGGGCCTGTGAACAGAACTCCCCTCCGATCTGGGACACTGACCCGGAGCACAGCCCCCAGAGGAGCCGCTCGGGTGGTGGGCCTGTCCTCTGGCTCTGGTGTCTGCAGAAGGATTCAGTGTGTGCTCCGAGACCCAGATTACATTTCCACTCCCTGGGGCCAGCTGTGGGATGAAGTATTCCCCCATGTGACATTTACTGCTGCCACTTTGAACAGGGCAGTTTGCAAGCTCTGCAGGAAAGAGGCTAATTATTCCCTCTGGGGCGCCTGGTCCACAGTTAGGGTGCCTGCCTGCCTGCTCGCCTTAGTAGGAAGCTGGCAGCCAGGTCGCAGGGACAGGCCTGGACAGCAGTCCAAGTCAGGACTGTGCCTTTCCTTGGCATCCAAGCCCAGCCACTGTATCAGGACTCCTGTTAGTGGGAAAGTGACATGTGGAGGGTCCCTGCAGTGCAGGCAGGCTCAGAGCAAGGACGACAGGAAGGGAGCGTGAGACCACAAACCTCATGGCTTCCCCCACAGGCTGGGCAGCCTGAGCTTCTCGAGCACCTACATCACAGTCCCCGGCCACCTCAGAGGGTCACATCCTGCTCTTATTTCAGACTGATCCGTGTACTTGATCCTCCCCTCTCCTGGCTCTGCTCTGGCCCTCCCACCTGACCATTTAAACAGGCCTCAGACTCTTCTGCCTGGAGGGGCAGCCCACTGACCACTGACCCTGTGCCAGTGTCTTCCTCTTGGCATTCTACCCTTCTCTTCCACAGGCAAGTTAGGGAGGAAGGAAGGAAGGAGGGAAGGAAGGAAGGAAGAAGGGAAGGAAGGAAGGAGGGAAGGAAGGAAGGAAGGAAGGAAGGAGGGAGGGAGGGAGGGAGGGAGGGAGGGAGGGAGGGAAGAAGGGAGGGAGGGAAAGAGAAAGAGAGACCCAAAGGAAAAGAAAGCAAAAGTGTATCTTCCGTCCGCACTTCTGACCCCCACCATGCACTGAAGTCATCAGGCAAAGGTCGCCCTCCCTCTTCTCATCACCAAATCCAGGGGACTTTGGTCATTGTTCATCTCAGGTGCCTCTCGTAGCATTTGACGCCCTTGGCCTTGTCCTTCCTGGAGCTCTCTTGGCCTCCATGATACCACTTCCTCCTGCTTGACTTAGCTCTCTGGCTGTCCTCCTCCTCCAGGGCCGCTCCTCTTCCCTCACCCTTGAGGTGTTCTGCTGTTTCCAGGGCTGGAGGCCCGGTCCTCTCCTCTCCTCATGCCTGTATTCCACAGGTCATCTCGTTCACACCCATGCTTGACTGACCCTGGGCACGGAGGACCTCATGGCCACTCTCCTATCCTACTGATCATCCTCCCTGACCATCCCCAGGGACCAGGATTTCCAAAACTGAACTCACTGCCTTCCCACGACCATGGTGGCATCCCCATTGTGCAGTCAACCACGCCCTGGGCAACGGGGCCTCTGCACGCAGCCTGTTCCCTGCTCTCCCCTGCCTCCCACATGCTCCTCCCTCCGTGCCTGCCTTGACTCATGCCACCACGATTTCACCAGGGCCTCCTCGCTGGTGTCCCTGCCTCCTGTCCCCAAAGCACTCTCCCCACTCATTTTATCGTCCACTCTGTGTAAGAAAGGATCTTTATTGTTTGGCTGGTTTGGGGGGCTTCCCTCCATTTTTCCTTTTCTTTCCTTTTTTCAAATTAGCACATTATCATTATTTATAGTAGTGGGATTTGTTGTTACACATTTGTATATACAAACAATACGACAATACAATTTGGTCAGCTTGATTCTCCAATACCTCCCTTCCACAGACTTCCTTCTCTATTCTACTGGTCCCCCAAGAAAGGTTTTTTGTTTTGGGTTTTTTTTTTTTTTTTTTTTTTTTGGCATTAGGGAGCACACATGCAGGGCAAGCACCTCAGCACTGAGCCACATCCCTAGCCCAAGAAAAGTTCTTTCTAAAGTGCAAATATTATCATGTTGCCCTCCAATTTAAAATCATTCAATGACTCTCCTGCCCTTTGGGATAAAATACAAAGTTAGGCCAGGCACAGTGGCACACACGTATGTAATCCCAGCTACTCAGGAGGATGAGGCGTAGAATTGCCAAGTTCAAGGCTAGTCTGGGCAACTTAGTGAAAAACTGTCTCAAAATAATAAAAAGGACTGGGGTTGTAGCTCAGTGGTAGAACACTTGCCTAGTATGTGCGATGCCCTGGGTTCAATTCCCAATACTGGAAAAAAAAAATCCAAACTGTGGAGTCCTTCAGGATGTGACCCTGGCCTTCTTCTCCTCCCCCCGACCCAGTACCGTGTATTTTTAGGAATCGTTAAGTCCTTGTGCACTAGGGCACTCCGTTTGCTCACATTTTTAGCTTATGCACATATTCCTGGAGTGCTCCCCACCACCACTCTATCCCCTGCTCCAAGCCCATATGGCTAGCAAAAGCCTCTGGATCCCCCCTACTAACTGTGAATTATGCCTCATTCTTGCTAATCCTGTACTTACACCGTGTTTAGCACATGGTAGGTGTTCCATAAATGTTGTTGAAAGGATGGGTATGTAGGTGAGTGGGTGGCTGGCTGGCTGGCTGGCTGGATGGATGGATGGATGGATGGATGGATGGATGGATGGATGGATGAGTACGTGAGTAGGTGGGTGGATGAATGGGCAGATGGGCGAGTGAGTGCACAGATGGATAAAAGAATGGATAAATAGATGTATGGATGGATGGGTTGTTGGTCACCAACACAGACGTAGGATAGATAAAATCAATTCAATTTTGTGAAGACCCAGGTGATAATTGTCAACAGAATTGAGAAGTATGAGTTCCAACCAGAAAAATAATTAAAAATAAGCTAATCTGGGAGAAATTAAAATCCCTCTCCAAGGAAGAGGATGCTGACCCAGGAGTCTTGGGTTCCTTCTAGCTCTGCTTGGACTTGCTGTCTGTCTGGCTTGTGCAAGCGACTTAACTACTGAGCCTCGGTTTCTCTGTCTATTAAGTGGAGATAATAATGCCTGTGGCCTTTGCCTGTCTCCACAAGAGTGTCAGGAGGGTAAATAGGATGGTGCATACAAAGTGTGTTGAGATCGGCAGGGAAGATACACGGCTATAAAGCTAGCGGTGTAATAGCAGTAATAACAGCTTGCATTCGGATCAGGTTTTGCACTTTTCAAAGCTCTTTCACATGTATTATCTCAGTTGACTCTCAAAACAATTCTAGGCAAGAATTATCCCCCTTCTCGGTGAGGACATTGAGGTACAAGGTGAGTGAGTGGCACACCCAGAGTTACTCTTGGTGAGTAACAGGCCTTCTGTCTCCAAGCCTGCTACACATTTTTTGATGATAACCTTTCTTGGGTAGATTATCTACTTCCCTGCCTCTCTGAACAAAGAACCAGGCATAATTGACCCTATTCTTGAAGGCTCAAGGTCATGACCGTGAACATCAGTTCCTGTGCTGACCTACAGACTTGGCTGTAGATGCAGTTCTGGTGTCAGAAGAGATGCAGGGAGATGGGCCCTGGCTGCCTGAGGGCCCTCCTGAGACACGGGTGTCCCTGTGCAATCCCCACCCCAGCTCACATCCTCTCCTTTCTCTCTGCTCTCAGTGTCTGAGCCCCTCACTCTGGCTTCCTCCCGCTCCCCGTCTCAGCTCTCCCTTTTTCTCTCTCCTCTGGCCTGACTTCTTCCACACTTTCCACTTGCCCTGCCAAACCCTGGCCCTTCTTTCCACCCAGACAGCCCATCAGAGCACTCTGGTGGGCTTTGTTCCTCAGCCAAGCTGCCAATCACGGGCACTCTGTCAACTCCCTGTCCCTGCTCCTTCTTTGCGTGCCCCAGCCCACCTGCTCCCCCACCAAGGAGCAAGGCTCCTGGAGGCAGGACCCCAGCTGAGCTTTTGTTGCAGAGCATTAGGCAGCCTATGTCTGTTCTACCAGGGCCACGGAATGTGCTGTTGGTGGTCAGGAAGGGCTGGCCAGTGTGCCTTGGACTGACACTCTTCCCTGGTAGGGCAAGGAGTTGTGATCTGCAGCGGGGAGGCCCACGGGTCCTCCCATCAGCACCCCCTTTCCCTTCTTGTCAGGTGGCATCCCAAACAGCCAGCCTGGTTCCATCCTGGGCATGCCTTGGGCAGTGTGCCCGTGCCCCAAGGTCCTTCCCTGGGGACTCAGGATGCTCTTTCTCCCTAGTTGCTGTCGGGCCTCCCACAGCCCAAACGAGATCACCTTGGCTTCTCCCTGAGGGAGGATATGATGGGTGTGCCCACAACAAGTCTCCGGCAGAGACAATAGGACAGGAATGCTTTCGCTTCCGAACAAACACCGTGTGGGCTCGCACAATCGCCTTGGATTCTCGTCCAAAAAACACATTTTGCTAAGCAAGGGCGCGGGTGGCTTGCCTGCCCCAGCCCGCCCACATCCCTCTTGTGCCAGATACTCTGATGAGGGGCTCCCTCCTCCACCCCATGCCTTTGGACCCCTGAGTGGGCAGCCATCGGCGCAGCCCTCTTCCCAAGAGTGGTGGTCCTCAGGATTGAACCCAGGGGTGCTCTACCTCTGAGCTACATCACCCATCTTTTTTATTTTCTCATCACTCAGTTGCCTTGAACTTGCAGACCCTCTGCCTCGACCTCCCCAAGTTGCGGGGATTACAAGTGTATCCCACCACACGGGGTTTTTGTTTTTGTTTTTTCTAACCATTTTCTTACGGTGGTGAAGCACAAACTTGCCCATTTCAACCACTTTCAAGTGTGTGCTTCTATGGCATTAAGTCCGTTCACACTGCACGCAACCATTTCCACCGTCCATCTCCAGAATTCTTTCATCTTCCCCAACTGAAACTCTATCCTCATTAAACACTAACGTCCCAGCCCCTGGCAGCCACCAGGGACTTTCTAGTTCTATGAACTTGACTCTTCTAAATACCTCATATAAGTGGAAGCATTCAGGCGTTTGTCCCTCTGGGACAGGCTTCTTTTGTTGAGCATGCTGTCGTGAAGTTTCATGCAAGTGGTAGCAAATGTCAGGTGTCCCTTCCTTCTTAAGGCTGAATAACACTTTATTGTATAGACAGAAAGCTTGTTTATTCATTCATCCATCCGCCCACGCTCGGGTGGCTGCACTCTTAGGCTGTGATCAATAATGCAGCCATGAGCCTTAATGTGCGAGTCCCATGTCTGCTCAAGCAGCCACTTTTTAAATTTTTTTCTGGCGCTGGGATGGAACCCAGGGCCGTGTGCATGCTAGGCAAGTTCTCTTCCACTAGCTACACCCCCAGCCCTGAGAGGCCACTGTGAGACAGCTGTTTGAGTTCAAAGCAAGCAATCATCTCCTGAAGATCTCAAGGAGAGCATCCATAAATGACAGAACTATTGGTCCCCTCAACACACCAGCAAGGATTCACTTAGGAAAAGAAATAGAACCCAGAACAGGAAGTTTGGACCAGGATGGAAGAGCAGAAAGGTCCCGCCCTTGAAATGATGCCCACAAAGGGCAAGTGCAGCAGGGAGTCCTGGGAAGCCACTGGGAAGCCAGAGCTGTTGAGCCTGAGGGGCACTGAAAGGGGTCCTGGAGCTAGCCCCTGTGGTGCTGTATCAGACTCCCTGGGGAAAGCAGGCCAGCCTCTTGTTTTAACAAAGAGCAGCCAGGGGGACTTCCTGGCTGTGTACCCAGGGTCAGCAAAATTCCCTCAGTGGTCAGGGAGGATGGAGAAGCCACCCTCCACACTCCCATCAGCCCTAGGGTCTGAGTCTACTCTCGAGGGGTGGCATTGAGAGGCCAGGTCTGCTTTTGAGGGGAAGGCAAGACAGGGTCTGCAGCCAAGGCTGCCTTCATGTACTCTCTGCATTCCGGCATCTGTGGAGTAAAAGAAAAACAGAAAACTCCCAGCACTCCTGACTTCCTTGAGAAGGCCCAGCAGGGCCCGGCACACCGTGTGATTCTTGGCTTCATACAGGCTTTCTTTCCCAAACAACCAAGGAAGAGATAAGACTGGAGCAGGGGACCTGCCCACAGCTCCACTTGAGAGTCCTTGGGAGGCTGTCCCCTGCCCTGGCAGTCAGAGACCCAGAGCCCTGCCAGGGAGACAGCAAGGGCAGTGGCCCCCAGAAGCATGCCTGTGGGAACTTTGGTGCTGCAGAGGGGACATGACACAGTCACCAAAAAGAGGGGAAGAGAAGAGAACAAATAAGAATATGGAACACAGAGGAGCTTCTTCAGTCAAGTCATGGCGGAGCAGAAGGCAGCAGGCCCCGGGCAGTAGCAGAAACGGGGAGCCAGACACGGGCTCATCAGGGCAGAGCTCCGCTGACAGAACCTCGAGGCTGCTTGAGGCTTTCCATGCAGAGCTGACAGAAGCCCGAAGGGCCCTTTTCCAGAAGGAAAGGCAACCACATTTGACTATGTTGACTGCTCGTCAAGCACTGGCTCTTTGAGGAATTTCCCATAATGCTCCTTCACTTGTCCCTACACCTCAGAATCTGGCAGGGCCCCAGGAGGTACGAGACCCCTCAGAGGCGCATCTCAGGACAGCCCAGGAGCACCTCCACTCACCATGAGAAGCCCGATTGAGCAGCTGCCAACTGCCAGCCGGCACTCAGGCGCATCCTGAGCCTACCTTCCCACCTTCCCGACAGCTCCAGGCTCTCCTCTGCTCCCCCAGCCGCTGCCACCCACTCTGTGTCAAGAGTTCCCTCCCCCAGATACCTCGCCTTCCCCCTTTCTTGTGATTTTTACCAGCAACTTTTATTTTAAGGACTTTTCTCCTTCTACGCACCAGAGGAAAAGTATGAGAGAAATTCACCATAGCAGGCAGTTGCAGAGACGGCAGAGTCTACGCTGGTCCATGCCTTCCCTGGGGAGGAAGTGGGGCCAGGCCCACCTTCCCTCCAGTCCCACCCCTGACTGTCACAGGACCCCCTCCCACCAGGCATTGGGGTCAGCCCCTGCCAGAGAGGGCTAGGTGGGTGCAGGCCCAGGTGACTCAGGGAGGACGGCTGCAATGTGAGCCCCACCCCAACTTCTTCCAGAACCTGCTTCCCAGGCTCCACTCTGGTCCCCTGAGTCCTCCAGATAAGGGAGACCTTCTCTGGGCAGTCCCTGAGTCCCCCCACCCCCGGCACTGGCTAGTTGGAAGTCTCTCTTCAGAATCTGCAGTCCTGGGGCTGGAGATAAGGAAACTCCAAAAGCAGGCACCAGTGTGAAAGGAAGGGACAGCCGTGTGCCATGGTGTGCAGATGTACCTGGACATTCAAGTTACTTTCTGTCTTTGGCTCTAATAGTAGTGTGGCAGGTAGTGTGTGGGGGTCATAGAGCATGTGCAGGGTACGTGTGCAGGAGAAAATCCTAGAAGTCACATGGCAGGGTCGGAGGATGTGAGCACATGGTGGTGATCATCGTCACCAAGTTGCCATCGACAAAGCTCTAGAGCTCATATCTCCACGTGCATTGTGTGTTTGCCGAAACATCAATTGTAATTTCGTGTGATAGCCCCTCTGACAAGAGAGGTGTGTGGGGTGGGAGTACCCATGTGCCCCTCAGGTCCACCTTTCCCAGGATGGTGCCTTGCAGACCCTCTGCTTCCAGGGCTCCATCCATCCCTCTTGCAGACTCTGGCAGCTGGACAGGCCATCTCCTTGGCTCCCAAAGTGTGTTTGTTAGCAAATGTTTACCAAGTACTTACTCGGCACCAGGCACGGTGCCAGGTTCTGGGACAGCAGTGGACAGCAAAGGCCCTGCCCTGGTGGAGCTTCCCTTCTCACGGAGAGAGTTGACGGGCAAACAAGTGGACGTGTGTTGAGCCACAAAGAGGAGTAAGAGGAAGGCGAGGGGGTGGTCCTGCGCGGGGACGGCCTGGCTGAGCGGGGATGTTTGGGCAGAGCCCTGAATGGGGTCAGGGAGTGAAGTCTGTGGCTGTGGGTAGCTGAGAATTCCTGGGAACCAGAGTGTGGACGTCCAGAGTTGGAAATGTGGACGTGCTACAAACATGGAGGAACTCTGAAAATAGCACATTTAGTGGAAGAAATTGGTCAAAAAAGACCACGAATTGTATGATTTTGTTTCTAGAAACTATCCAGCATAGACAGAAAGTAGACTAGGCGTTATTGAGGGCTGGAAGGAGGTGGGAAAGGGGGATGCCTACTAATGGGTACAGATTGCTTTTTGGAACGATTAAAGTCTTCTGGACTTAAATAGTGGCCGTGGTTGCATAACTCTGAACATCCTAAAACCCACAGAATTATTGCTTTTCAAGGGTGCATTTTTTGTTATATGAACTGTATCTCAATTTTAAATGAGAAAGATTGAGAGAAAGCCAGGTAGGCAGAGGGAACCCTGGCCAGCACTGTGGCCAGCCTGAGCACTGAGTAGCCTGGCTGTGGCCTGGGTGTCTCTGGGTAAGTCCATGCAGCCTTGACTGTGGCCGTTTGCAGTGTTGAACCAGAGGAGAACAGGGCTTGATTCCTGCGCGTCCTGCAGGGCCAGGCCCGGGGCTTCTGACCCTGTGGTCAAGCTTCCTCACACCCCGGGGGAGCCACTGATAGGACATCTGAAAGCTAATTTCATTTCCCTGAGAATTTCCACTGCCCAGCTGTTAACAGTGGATGGTCCCAGCACACTGGGTGTCCCCAGGCCTTTCTCTGTGAGGGCCTCTCCTCGCAGCATCCTGACCTGGCCCAGGCTCCACTGCATGGTGACCGCCTCCTCCACCTGCTCAAGCCTAGCAGAGAAGTCACTGCTTCCCAGTCCCCTTTTCTTTCCGTCTTCTGATTTTTGTGGGCTCTCACTCCAGCCTGCCCCTTAGAGACGTTGTCACCAGTTACATGAGGACTGGGTCGGTATGAGCTAGGTCGGGCAACCTGGCTGCAGTGGCTGGCAGCCAACGTGCCACCTGAGTGGTCCCCTCTCCGCTGTCTCCCTCACAGCTCTTGCAGTCTCAGGACGTGAAGGAGGATGCCGTCCTCTGCTGCTCCATGGAGGTAAGCAGTGGGGCTTGCATGTCCCAACGTCACGCCTCGCAGTTGGGCTGGGGGTACGAGGTCACTGGTGCATCCACTGGTCGAGGGGAAATGCTTGTTGAGCAGGGCTGGTGGGGGTGACTTCATGAGCGAATGGGCTTTCTGCACCCAGAGCTGTCCATCCTGAGCCACGTACGTGCGGATGGTGAGAACAGCCAGCTGCAGGATAGAGCCTGGCTCTCTAGAGAGGCAGACAGAGGGCTGGCATTGCCCACTTTCCCCTGCTCCCATGACCACCTGCTCCTTGATTCAGGCGTGCCACACTGATGACTGAAGGAGCTCCACACAACCCGCTGCCTTCAAGTATCTCCCTTTGCTTTGGTGGCGTGGGGCAGGAGGAGGTGCCTCATGCTGAATCCCCCATGTTGGCTCAGCCACCTTGGGAGGCGCCACTCCAGGTGTGGCCACTGCCCACTGAAAGGCTTCCTCTGGGATCTTCCTTTGGAGTTTGCCTCCAGTCCTATCCCTGGGGTGGATCTCGGCCTTCTGCAAGTAGCCCAGAGTTACTCAGAGTGGAGCCCGGGAGGAGGGGCTTCTAGGGTGAGGCCCCAGCCTGGCAGCACTCGTGAGCACGCCTCTCAGGAGGCTCTGCCACACCCAAGGAGCTCAGCAGCCGGAGGTGCCAGAAGCCAAGACAGTCCACAGGACAGTTCGTGTGTCGAATTCCAGATGGGCACCTACCTGGTACCTGGGAGACTGGGGAAGAAGGCGGAGTCCTCACCCTCAGGCGGCTCCTGGGCTGGTTGGGGATGGACGCACACAGTGGAGGGACTAGTTGTGAGCGCAGAGTACACATCCCTAACAACTCAGGGAGTCAGGTAGGGAGGGACCAAGAGGTCAAGGGTGGCTTTGTGAGGAAGGCAGAGCCTTGACCATGGACAGTTCAAGGCTGGGCAGGGTGGCGTTGGGGACTGAGATTATAGCAGGGCTGCTTTTCAAGACTGCAGGACCTATCCCAGTTCATGTTTCTCTCTCCCCTTTGTCACAAGTGCAGACAGAGATTGGTTCTAAAGCTGGGAGGTGAGATGGGGACAGGAGAGAAAGGGAAAGAGAAACGGGCTACCACGTGCTCTCAGGTTCCATGTAGACACGGGCAGCTAATAATGACTAAGCTCTTTTCCAAAGAGACACCACCAAGTGGATCTGAACACATGCCACCTGATCACCTAAGGGATCAGGTCACGGGGCCACTCGAAGCTGTGGTTGCAGTCAGGGAAGGCTTCCTGTAGGAGGGGAGCTTCTTAGGTGAAGGGGGAAAGAGGTGTGTTACTGAAAAGTGCTCTTCCGGGCTGGCAGCAGGCCGTGTTTTGATTCCTCTTGTTCCTGCTTGCAGGTGGATGTTAAATGGGAGAGCTCCCATTTGGAGATGTCCCAGTTCCCTCCTGGGCCTGCACGTCCCTAAGACTACCCAGCTATTTCTAATCCCTGCCCCCAGCCCGCCTAACCAAGGCTGGGGGGTACAGGGCATCCCAAACCCTGTCCTAACTGCCACTTCTCTGCCCACAGCTGCAGAGTACAGGCCGGCTGCTGGAAGAACAGCTGCCTGAGATGATGACAGAGCTCCTGGCCAGCGCCCGAGACAAGATGCTATGCCCCTCGGAGTCCATGCTGACCCGGTCACTGCTCCTAGAGGTCATCGAGCTCCATGCCAACAGCTGGAACCCTCTGACACCCCCCATTACACAGTACTACAACAGAACCATCCAGAAACTGACAGCCTGACAGCCAGGGGGCCTGGCGGGCAGCCCACGGGCAGCTGGGGCCCTGGTGCACAGGGCCAGATGGACAGGCGGGAGGACAGGGGTGGCCCTGGCGGGAGACAGAAATGGGCAGGAAGGCAGGCAGAGTCGTGGCCAGTCTGGAACCAGCAGGGGAAGGATCAGATCCCTGAGAGGACCCTCCCCCACAGGTCCCTCTCCCACCCGAGCATGCCACAGCTCACACCAATAAGGGAAGCATGTTTCTTTTTCATGGTGGCCTGGCCCTCGCCCATCCTCTCTCCTGCCCCTCCCACCCCCTGCCACCTCACCCATCCCCCGCCCAGCTTTTTGGCGGGGGTCTTGTCTCTGCCACTCCTCAAGAGTCTCCAGCAGCCTTGCACACCAGGACACCGCGTGGGTCAGAAAGGACCTCAGAAGGCTGAAAAAGTGGGTCGAGTCGGGCTCGCATTGTTCCTGCGTGCTGTCAGCCGCAGTCGCCAACTGGCAGCAGGGACATGTAGCAGATGTCCGGGAGGACAAAGGCAGGCACGGTCCCCACCAGCCGCCCATCACCGCGGGCCTTTGTCAGCCTGGTGGAGCTGGGGGCGGTACTTTCCTCTAACCTTCACGCTCCACCCTCCCAACTTCAGCTCCTCCGCCTGCAGCCCCAGCCCCAGGCCTAGGGGGTCGGCAGCGGGGAGCGGGGCTGGAGCCTGCAGCTCAGCCCGCACCCTTTTATTTTATTGTGTTTTATTTTTCAAAAGTCGGTTGCTTTGAAGTCTCTCCTCTCAATGAAAATGCCCTCGATGTGATCACACAGTCAGCCCGCGAGGACCCCCTGATTAGCTGGAGATCAAACCCGGCCCCCTCTCGAAGGATTCTAGCCACAAACAGCTTGCCAGTAGCCAATTAGGGTAATTGGAAACTTCTGCCCCGGCGGGGGTCCCCGCTGGAATCCTCTGTTCCTCAGCCCCTGGCCTGCAGCTCCTCTGCTCTCCGTTCCTCTGGCTGTCTCTCTCAAAGGGCCAATACTGTCGCCCCTGGACTGAGTTAGACCCAGTCCTGGCCTGGGGCAGGGGCGGGGGCAGGGAGGGGTGCCTTGTAGTGGAAGTGGTCAAGAACAGGGATGGCAAACAAACCAAGCGGCACAGCTTGTCCCAGGCTCCTGCTGGGGGGGAGAGTGAGGTGGGGGGCTGCCTTCCTCTCCAGAACTTGAAAGTATGGCTCACAGGCTGGAGGCTGCCCTCGCCTCAGCCCCAGAAAGACCCAGAAGCCCAGCCCTCCCAGGCTGTCAGGAAGGGAGAATTCATCCAATCATGACAGGGACAGTCAAGTTGCCAGTGGGGCCGCACGATGGAGCTTTTCAGGCTGGAAACAAGGCTGGGGCTTCTTGGAAGGCCCCCCATCCAGAGGAATAGCTTTCATCTTTGATAGCTAGCGAGGAGGACGAGGTCAATATGGGTTTGGAGCCCATATTTTGATAAGTCCCCAGAAAATGCCAGTAGCGTCCAGCAGCATCCCAATCTGCCCCTTGATTGAAGCTGGCCAAGCCCTACGTCAGGCTGAGGCTCCTTCTCGCCTCCTGGTTCAAATCAGATTGAGTGGGAAGGGAAGGGTGGAGGAGGTTTCTTTTGACTGTTCCTGAGTCTGGGAAGGCAGACAGGGTGGGTTGGAAGAAGTTACCCAGTTCTCCCTGCTTTACCCACTGAAATCTGCCTTCTGGCTCCAGTATAGGAGCCTGTGCTAGTCCCCAAAAAGAGCCTGTTGGTAACAAATAGTGGGGGACCTAGGTTTCCTCTGCCAAGAGGCCTGTGCTCCCCTGGCCCTGGCCCCTGCCCTCTTCTTCCCTCACCGTCCTTCCCAAGCTCTCTCAAGCTGCTTCTTACTGCCCAGTCTCCTGCCCAGCCCTTAGGCCCAGGGACATCAGGAGCCCCACAGGAGGCTTTGAGGGAAGAGCTGGGCTGATCTGGGGATGCTCAGAGAGGGCACCAGGGAACACATGCTCTCCAGAGTCTGGAGTCCAGGAGCCTCAGCCAGCCAGCAGCTACTCTCCTGCAAACACAGAGAGCCACACCTGTGCTGAGATGGCTTCCCTCAGGTGTGGGGTGTGTGTGTGTGTGTGTGTGTGTGTGTGTGTGTGTGTGTGTGTGTGTGTGCATCTGCTGAGAAAGAAGCAGGGGCCCAGAGAGGCCGTGAGCGGGGGCCTAGGTCGCAGTGGAAGCAGGTCCACCCTGGGGCTCCCTGAGGAGCTCTTCCTGAAGGAGGGGTCGGAGTCCCTGCAGAAGCAGAGACAGCACCCCAGGCGCCATGGGCCTAACGCGCGTCCCTCTGACAGGCCTTTCAGGGTCTTGCCTCAGAGCCAGCCCCTCCTTGCCGGGAAGAGCAGTGTGAAGAAGTGAGATATAAATATGTACACATATATAAATATATTTTTAATTACGTGTCGTGTCACGGTGGCTCTAGACGTCCCGTTTGCCTAGTGTATTCCATTGCTTGAAAGCGCTTCCTGGCCAATCTGAATAACACGTTCGGCTGTTTTTCTAAATGCAGGTTGCTGCTACTTCTCCAGACCTAGAAGGAAAACATTTTCAATTTTTTTTTTTTTAAAGAAACAACAGCAAAGCCTAAAATTTAAGAGTCTGGGGCAGCTTCCCATGGGAGACTACTCAGACCGGGGCTGGAGGCAGAAGTGGGTGCTCCATGGCCCCCCGCACCTTCCCAGGCCAGATTCCTCTCTACTGCAGGAGGAAGGTCACATCCAGTTGGCCTCTGAATGTATTCGATGGGAGACAGAACTGGACATGGTGTCACCATGGCCTGTGCTGCTGCTCCCCACTCGCCCGCAGTTCTTGGCGCACGGAGGAGGACCGGTACAGTCATCTGATGTCCATCCTCCTTGTCCCCGCCCTACCTGTCAGGATGAGTTTGTCACCCTTTTCCTCTCAGGCTGCCTGCTTGTCACCCTCCTGCTGCCCACAGCCTGGTGGCTTTGCCTGAGCTCTGGGACCGCAACCCCAGTAGGGCTCCCAACCTCCCCTGGACGCCGGGAGTCTCGCTGTCCTCCACAGGGAACATGCACCCCCAAACCCAGCTTCGTCTGTCTGTCCTTCCTTAACCAGTCTGTAAACCTTTATAGTTTGGGGGTCGTCCTGTCCATCTGTGTAAATGTAAATGTTGACCCGGTCGGTATTTATTCTCATTTTTATTTTATTTTATTTTCTCTGAGGGGTGTACGGGGAGGGACTGAACCGCAGATCACGCCCCAGGCAGCTGAAGGGGCGGGCCAGACAGCCCGGCTGCCAAGAGGAGCAGCCCCCTGGGGCCACCCCAGACAGTGGCCTGCAGGAAGCCCAGTCCCAGGCTGTTATCTGGCATCAGAAGCCGGCCAGCGTTCCTTGTCCCACACGCTTGGCTTGGCCGTGGTGTGGCGTCCCTCAGCTGCCGGGCACACTGTTGGGGAACCTCTGATGGGGTCTTTGAAGATGCAGATCAGAGCGAAAACAGCTGGGGACACTCGGGACACTCGCACCGGAGGCTGGCCACCTTACCTGAGCCAGCCGGGGGCCAGACAACAGGACCTACCTCCCTGGAGCAGGGCCTGGGGCTGCCCACCAGAGCTGCGGTGGAAACCTGCTCGCGCCACCGCCCCACCTCCGTCTGTATGTCCTGCTTTTCAGCTGAACCCAAACTACAAGTGGGTTTAAAAAAAAAATAAACACTACAAAAACCCAAAAATGCCCTGAATCTGTGCTCTTTGTGTGTTCAGCAAAGGCAGTCTGTCCAGGCAGTGAGCTAAGGAGAAGAATCGCCACAGCATGGCCAACGTGAAGAGCAAGGCCAGGTTCAGGGGTCTGGGGACGGTCAGGAAGGAGTTGGTCCAGAAGAACATGGGCGGAGCCCTTGCCCCCAAAGCTGGGCGCTGTCCACAGCGATAGCCTTCCCTGGAGGTGGTGGCCTTCGCACGCCAGCTTTGGCCTGCTGCCTATTCAGCTACTCCTGGAATCTGCCCCTTCCCAGGAAGTGTCCCGGGGGCATTTGGCAATGACTAGTTTTAAGAACCTGAGACTTGGGCCAAGCAGCTTCCAAAAGTCCACAGCAAATGGTTGTCCAGCACCCGTGGGTCAAATGAGTCCTTCATCAAAGGCTCCCAGAAGGATTTCTGTTCCCTTGATGACATGTCCCTTGGTTTGCACGGTCTCTCCTATGGGGACCCTACCCGCTGGTAACAGCTCCTGTGGCTTCTTCCTGGCTGGAAACTGCCAGTCTTCCAGCTCCTCTGGTGATGACCAGAGCATCTGCCCCTTTGTCTTCCCCTGACCTGAGCCTGGGGAGGACATGGTGAGATCTGGTTCTTGCCTGTGAGTCCTACCCTTCTGTGAACTGCATGCGAACAGCCAGAAGTATACAGATTAAGTACAGGAAAATGACTTTCTTTTTTTTTTTTTTTCAGGGATTGAACCCAGGGCCTCGTGCTTGCAAGGCAAGCACTCTGCCAACTGAGCTATATCCCCAGCCCCTATTTTTTATTTTTATTTTTTTTTATTTTTTTATCTTTGAGATAGGGTCTTGCTAAGTTTCTGAGCCTGGCCTTGAACTTGGAATCCTCCTGCCTCAGCCTCCCAAGCTGCTGGGTTTACAAGCCTGTGCCACTGTGCCTGACTGGGAAATAACATTTTAATTGCACAATTGAGATATTTGTCAAATAAATTTGCTTCTTCCTTCCTTCCTTCCTTCCTTCCTTCTTTCTTTCCTTCCTTCCTTCTTCCTTCTTTCCTTTCCTTCTCTTCAACAAAATGCAAAAGAGTAAGAGCAGAGATTGGAGCTCAAAATGAAAAGTTCTTGAAGGTAGCAAAGAGGGTAAGAAGAAGAGGTCCTACCAACTAGTTCATCCAAACAGGAGGACTTCTCTTTTTTTCTTTTTTTTTTTTTTTTTTTAATGGTACCAGGGATTGAACCCAGGGCCTTATGCATGGGAGGTAAGCACTCAACCAACTGAGCTATTTCCCCAATCCCCAATAGGAAGACATGTGTAATGTAGTCCCGCCTCAGAAGGTTCTGAATTACTGGTTCCTATGAAACCCAGCCTCCAAATTATAAATGGTTCATTCTGCATTTCACCCCCATCTCTGCTGACGTGTGTTCTCTGTTTTAAGAATGGGTTATATATATACTAGGTCTATAGGAAGTGGGGAGGAGAAAACTTTATTTTGGGTGAATAAGCTAGAAAACACACACACACGCACACACACACTATAAGACCTATAAAGGCCTTTTAAGAATCTAGGCAGCCAGATGTGGGGTGCACGCCAATAATCCCAGTGACTCAGGAAGCTGAGACAGGAGGATCAGAAGTTCAAACCCAGCCTCAACAATTTAGGAAGGTTCTGAGCAACTTAGCAAAACCTTGTCTCAAAATAAAAAATAAAGGGCTGAAGATACAGCTCACTTAGTAAAGTGCTTGCCTCTTAAGCACAAGGCCCTAGGTTCAATCCCCAGCGCCACAAAAAAAGCAAAAATAAGAAGGAAAGGAGATGTAGCTCAGTGGTAAGGGGCCCTGAGTTTAATCCCCAGTACCATAAAATAAGAACCAAGCTGGGCACAGTGGCACACACCAATAATCTCAGTAGCTCAGAAGCCTGAGGCAGGAGGATCACAAGTTCAAAGCCGACCTCAGCAATTTAGCAAGGCACTAAGCAATTTAACAAGACCCTGTCTCTAAATAAAAAGTCAAAAAGGGTTGGGGATGTGGCTCAGTGGTTAAGTGCCCCTGGGTTCAATCTCCAGTCCCAAAAAAATAAATAAATAAATAAAGAAGGGAAGGGATGGAACAGTACAAAGGGTGCAAAGGGAAGAAGAGGCAAGGCCTTAGTGAATGGCCCCAGGGGTTTCAGAGCCTGAGGACACTCACTGTCTCAGTTGGTCCAGCGAAGTAGGTGGTATGGGTGTTGATGTTTGCTTGTTTGTTTTGTTGGAACCCAGGACTTGTGCATGCTGAACAAGAGCTCAACTGCTGAGCTGCATCCCTGACCAGACATAGGGCTTTGACGCCTGTTTCACAGACGAGCCAAAGGCTAGACAGTGTGAGAGCCAAGTGCCCTTTCCACCAGCCCAGAAAGTCCGCCTGCCCCTCCCCTCCCTGTCCCCTGTAGAGCACACCCCAGGGAGCCAGCCGGTCAACCAGCAGACAGCTGCCTGCCGAGACTGCCTGGACAGGCCACTGGGCTTCCCTCTGCACTTGGGGAGAGCAGGGCCAAGAGGAAATAACTCATGAGGGACTTCTTGAGGAGGGGTGGGCAGATGGAGCGCTATGGCAGTCTGGTGCTATTACATAAAAACATCCATCATAATAAGTGTGACATGTCCTGTTGGATTTCGGTTCCCTCCAGGCCAGAGGCTCCCAGGTGGGTATGAAGTGAGGTAGACCTTCACAGGGGAGCATTTCAAGCCTGAGCCAATATCCAATTTGCCTAAAAGCGTCTTCAAACTGCATGCTAAAACAGGACACGCGACCCACCAAAACCTTCCCAACCCTGGCCTTAGGAGCCCCTCTCCTTGCCCGTACTGGGTCTACAGGAAGACCGGAGGGGGCACTTCATTTTGGTGTGTCATACCTTGGGTCGGGTAAGGGAGACGATGGCTGGGAGCTGCCATCCGCCTCTCCAGGAACACAGCACAATGACAAAACTGTCACAAGTCAAACAAATGACTGGGAACAGCAGGCCACGAGGCCGCCTTCCTCCACTTGCAGGACTGTGGGACAGAACGTGCCGGGGAGCAGGGCAGCCTATGACCTCGTGGGCCCTAGGCACCTTGGCCTCCAGAGGCCCCTTCCTCGGTTACAAAAAAAAAAAGTATAAAAATTAGATTTAGATTTTATGACTCTGTTGGTAGAAAGAAAAATATATTGATATTATTTATCAGAATGTGTTCTTTAACCCAGAAGGTTTTTGTTTGTTTGTACTGGTGATGGAACATGCCAGAGAAGTGCAGTGCCACTGAGCTGTGTCCCCAGCCCCTTTTATTGACTTATTTTTAATTCTCTTTAGTTCTGTATGACATTAGTATACATTCTGGCATAATCATAAAAGCGTGGACCCTGATTTGCTGGAACGCAGTCCCGGCACTTCCCCTTATCCTTGCCCAGTTCCCTCCTTCTACTGAGCTGTAACTTCTAGGTTTTTTTTTAACCTACTGTCTTGTGGGTATGCTCCATGCTGGGATCCACTGTGCTGTATTCATGTACTCAGCCCTTAAAAACATTTTTTTGAGACAGTCTGGCTAAGTTGCCCAGGGTGGCCTCAGCCTCCAAGTCTCCAGGATTATAGGTGCCACCATGCCTGGCATAGGAGTGCATTTTTTTTTTTTTTTTTTTTTTTGGTAGTGCTGGGGATTGAACCTAGGGCCTTGTGCTTGCAAGGCGAGCACTCTACCAACTGAGCTATCTCCCCAGCCCGAAGTGCATTTTTTAATTCTGATTTTTAAGAGAAAACATGTTGTGGTCCCCTAAAAGCATTGCATCCATTTACTAATGAACAACAGGAATTTTCTTCTCACCGTCCTGGAGGCTGGAAGCTGGGATCAGGTGCCAGCATGCTCAGGCTCTGGGGAGGCCCCCAGCTGCAAACTGCCACCTTGTCATTGCGTCCTCATAAGGAGAAAGAAGGTGAGAGTTCTCTGGGGTCCTTTATAAGGGCACTCACCCTCCTCCTGAGGGTGCCATCCTAGTGACCGAATCACTTCTTCCAAACGCCACCTCCAAATAGCAATTTCCAGGGTTATGATTCCAACGTATGAATTTGGAGGGCACACAATCTAGCGTAGCACCCCAGTTACGGCGCCTAGTGGATACACGCCATGCCAAGGGAGCCCTCACCGGAGCCTGAGGGTGCTGGCACCGGATCTCAGCTTCCAGCCTCGAGCCATGAGAGACAAATCCCTGGTGGTGTCCCCTCTGAGCAAAGAACCCGCCTGCCCCTGATGTCACCTACCTCAGGGCGACTCAGGCCAGGGGCTGGGGGTGGTCAAAGGGCAGCTCAGTCTTCCAAGGAGGCAGTTGACCAACTCTGGGAGCCAATGTAGTAACTGCTTCTGCCCTCGCCTGGCTGCCGGCCAGACAGCCTGGAGTGCAAAGCTGTGGTTCCGTCCCTGAGGAGACTGCCCAGAGCCCCGGTCACCACAGGGCTTCCCCTCTCATGGTCCTTCCCCATGAGTGTCTCACCAGAGTGCTTCAAAGAAAGGGAACACAGTTCTTCTACCCATTTCACATTCGGAGAAACTGAGGCCCAGGTAACCATCCCATAGAGTGAATGGTGCTTTACAGGTACAAATATGATCTTGTTTGATACAACAACCTTGATAAGTGTCAAACACTTTTAACCTCGTTTTAACTCAGGGAAACAGGCTCGGAGGGGTAGAGAGACAAGCCTGTATCATGTGACCTATAGGCATAAAGGACGGGTCTTGAATTGCTGCCATTGTCCTGAGATGAGTGGGTCTGGTGGGATTGCGGGGACCAGGCAGGGGATCCAATCTGAAAAAGAGATTCCGAGCATGATGCTCACAGCCACCGCACTCCTGCCTCTGAGCCTCATCACCTGTCCCAGCTCTTGGCGAGCCCTTACTTGAGTTGGGGACTCCAGGGAAATAGCAAAGGAGAGGTCACCCTAAGAACCTTGCCGTGCTGGAATTCCCAGACCACAGGCAAACACCCACAGGCCTGGCCCAGCTTCTGAGTGTGTCCTGGCGCAGGCCCTGCCCACACCGCCCCACGCTGCAAAGATAGCCAGCATTGGCTCAGGCCCTCCCTGGTCATGGCGACTGTGCACGGCTTGCCCAACCTCACTGTCCACCCAGGGAGGGATCACCACCCCCATCCCTTCCCAGGACAGGCCAGGGAGAACCCAGCACTCACTGAAAGACCCAGTGAGGGAAATCAAGCTAAGAGACTGAAAACACGCTGGTTCTATTGCACGTTCCCCCAATTAACAAGTTTTATTAAAGCAGTTGACAGTCCAGTTTTTTTGTTTGTACTGGGGATTGACTCCAGGGACACTTAACCACTGAGCCACATCCCCAGCCCTTTTTATATTTTATTTAGAGACAGGGTCTCACTGAGTTGCCTAGGGCCTCACTAAGTTGCTGGGGCAGCTTTGGCCTCAAGACCCTCCTGCCTCAGGCTCCCAAGTCACTGAGATCACAGGCGTGCACCACTGCACCCAGCGACAGTCCAGTTTTTGTTTTGTTTTGGTTTTTTCTTTCTTTTTTTTTTTTTTTTTCAGGGCCAAGGACCGAACTCAGGGCCTTGCGCATGCTAGGCAAGCGCTCTGCCACTGAGCTCAAGCCCCAACCCTGACACTCCAGTTTTAAAGGTACTTGTCAACACACACAGAAACTTACTATCCCGAGCGCTCTCGGGGCTTGCTCTTGGTGGCTTAGCTGTTGAAGCACCAGGGAGGAGTCGGCAGTGAACGGTCACACCCAGCTTCGACTCAGCGCCCAGGCCCGTCAGCCCAAGTGGTCACCAGGTGCTTCAGCGCCCCTTGGGGGAAACGTCGACTTTTCTTGGTTCAGTGAAAATGGCGCAGGTGGCTTTGGGGACACAGTGCCTCTGAGCTGAATTGGAAGGAGACCTCTTGTAGAATCCACGGCCTCCTTGTGCTGGAGTGGGCTCGCCGAGAAGCAGCTCTTGCTCAGTGGGAGACAGTGTGTCCCAGGGTCTGGAAGCCTTTTTGGATCCCTGTTCCTGGCATCAGGCCACCCACCCCTCAGACACAAAGCAGCCTGTCCACTCCAGCTCCTGCAACTCCCAGGGTCAGGCAAGGGCTCGTCAGGGCTCCCGGATCCCCAGGTGACCAAGAAGAGCACCCAGGGACACAGAGGTACCTCAAAGGCGAACAGAATGAGTGACTCAGGGCCCAACCACATAATCAGTGCCTGCTCTATTTGACCAGAGCCAGGAGTGGACTCGGCTTTAGGCTGGGCGGAGGGAAATGAGAAGGGCTGGGACTGAGGAAGTGAGAAGGCACAGCAGGTAGGAAGCACATAGCCAGGAGGAAGGGGCTTGCCTCAGAAGTCTGCGGCTGAGGAGCAGGCTTCAAATCTCAGGGACTGCAGCACCTGCGTGCACTCTCGGCCCGCAGGTCTGCAGACGAACTGGAGTGTGCACTGGTGCTGGCTGGCTCTGGTCCACACTGAGGCTGGCACCACTGTGACGAGCAGAGTTCATCGTGCAGTCCAGTCTGTCTCCACTCTGTGCCGCCTCTACCAGGAAGCTCTCCCTGACTGCTCCCTGAGCCGCGGTCACACATCACCCCCCTGGGCTCCCACCGCTCCCAGGGACGCCGATGTGTGTAGGAGGTAGATAACCACGGTCAGAGCTTGTCCCTCTGCACCCCCACATCAAGGACAGAGAAAGGGTGTGGTCTGGGTAACAAGTGACAGAGGCCTTGGGGCAGGAAAGTTGAGCTGTGCCTTGGGCCAGGTCCTGGAGGTGGAGTGGGGAGACCCCCACGGACAGCAGAAAGGGAAGGGGAGTCCCCAGAGACCAGGGTCTCACAATCCAGAGAGGCCTGGACATGGAGGGGCGCCCTGCCCTGGAGGGCCCAACCTCAGTCAGCGCGGAGGCCGCCCCTGTGGAGAGCAGAGGTGCCCCTCCTCCCTGAGGCCCCGCCCTGCCCGGGACCTTGTCAGCTGCCTGGACCCCTCCGCCCGGCACTCTCTGCAGGACAGAACCCGCGCACTGTGCTTGGGGTCTCTGGTGTGTGTCTGCGAACTACTCGTGGGTGGGTGGGGATCCTGTGCTTGAGCAGGGGCAGCGTATGTGATGTGTGCGGCCATGTTGTGTACACGCGGGGTGTGTGTGTGTGTGTGTGCGCGCACGCTGCCCTTTGTACATTTCCCCAGCTGCTTGGCCTCTGAGATGACAGGGTCCCCTTCTTAGAAACTGTCCTCTTGGAGGAGGTCACAGTGGCCCGGCCTTCACTGCTACCTGGGGGTGCAGGTGCCGTGGGTCCTGCCACCCTGAGCAATGGCTGTCACCCCAGTGGGCTGGCCATGCTGGCCTCTGCTCACCAAACGCCCCCTGGAAGTCTGGCCCATCCTCAGTTGGTAGGACAGGTCTGGACAGACAGGAAGGAGAAATCAGGGAGGACCCTGTTCCCAAGGGCGTCCAGGGCCCCAGTCAGCAGGAGGTGCCTGGTCAGGACAGACTGGCTGAGAGGAGACCCGGGAGGACAGGAAGCACGGAAGGAACCAGAACAGCCCAGGGCAGAGGAGGCGGCCTCCGAGGAGCAGGAGCCTCAGGGCCACGTTCAAGCAGAAGCGTGGCCCCAGCAGTGGCGTGGAGGCTGGGGCCTCGGGCCTCAGCGAATGCCCCACGACCCCCACCTGGAGGCTCAGCCAGACAGCGGCACCTGGGCCACCTGCTCCATCTGCAGAGGCTGCTCCGCCCTCTTCCCCTGCTACCCCCAACACTCCAGGCTGCAGGCCCTGGGGGAGTCAGAGCCACCCTCCCATTTTACAGATGAGGCCATGAGGCCCTTAATGGGAAGGGACCTGCCCAAGGTCACAGGGTACAGTTGACACTCATGGGCGTGTCCTGAACCAGGGCCACCCCCAGCTCAGCCCCTTCATCCCCTCATGACAAGCCCTAGACACAGGCACTTCCTCCATGTCACCTAGGCTTGGATGGAGACAAGTCAATGTGACCCAGGTCCTTCCACAGAACAGGAGGGGCAGGATTCCAACGGGGTCCCCACTGCCTCCAAAGCCCTTGCCGGTGGCCCTGCCCCTCAAACCTGTGTCCCACACACAGCGATCAAATCGCCTAAGTGCTCTCAGTAACGTCAGCAAGATAAACTCAGGACAGCAAGACACGTCACTCAGTGTCTCTGCGCCTTAGTTCCTTTCACAAAGATGGGGACACTCATATTTACATTCCCTTATTGTTGGGGATGTGGATCAATAGTGCATGTCCTCTGAGTCCTCTGCAGATGACAGCTCTCTTCCCCCTTAACCACCAGGCTCTCCGGCCTTGCTGGCTGTACAAGCCTCTTGATCTTTTAGGTGATACGCATTCAATAAAGCCCACCTGCTCTGCCCCAGCACCCACTAGAACTGGTTTTGGAGTGGGGTTTGTCTGAACTCCTGAGCCTTTTGAAGTTGGGACTTAGGGTATTGGCATCACCGGCCCTACTGAGGTGTGAACAAATGAGCTGAAGAGTGGTCCACCAAAACTCCTGCCAAGCACCACCAGGAGACCCCACCAGGATGTTGGCAACCCAGCTGAGGACCTAAGCCCAGGCTGGCAGGGGAGGCAGGCATATGAAATGGGACCACTGTAAGGTTTTGTGGATGACCACAGGGAGCCATTAATCCCTGGGGACCAGACCACCATCAAGGCGGTGGCCTGGGGACCCAGCCTCCTGCAGCGGCCTGATGGGAGTCAGCCTCAGTGTAGACTGACCGTGTGCAAACCAAACACTGCCTGGGTCAGGCAGATGGTAGCCTGTTCCTAGAACAGCTGAAATCAAGGCAGATGAATCCTGCAACGGGGGAGGGGGGGGGAATGATCTAAAAGGGAGAGAAATGGCAAGAAGCAGCAGGAAAGTGGTTAATGATACGGGAGGGGGCAGCCTCCAACGGGGAGGAGGACAGACCTGGGGTCCTGTGGCTTCTGATTCTCAGAGTCAGAAGATGCTCTCTGCATCCCAGACACCAGGCCTCGTGGAGAAGGCGACATTCTACACCCTTCATTCTCTTCCTTTCCTACCTCTGTACACAGCAAAGCCTTTTTATATATATATATTAATTTTTGGTAGAACTCTTTCTATAGGGGATCATACACATCCCTGATTTCTCAAACACAGGCCACTGTGAGTTTCGCCCCTTCTTGATGACTCAGGGTCATTCGGACAACACTAATTAGCAGACTGGACTGTAATGCAGGGTTAGCCTCGGGGATTATCGTGGCATGTCCTGTCTGCTTTGCTGTTTTAATTACTGGATCTGCATGTTACAGTTTTTCTGCCTCCTCTCTCATCATAAAACTCTTCTCATTACTCTTGATATACCTGTTGTGGCCTGAGGAGCGAGACCACCGAACGCGTCAGAACTGTCTGTCAAGTAGAAGCGAATAGGACCTGACCAGGCGGCGTTCCTATCCGCGAGAGGTAGCGAGGTTTGCTGCGTGCGTGGATGTTAGGAACGCTCAGGAGAGCTGGATCCACTGATGTGAAAGGCGCTACTGACCTAGAATCAGTCATGTTCCCGGTAGGACCCTCCTGAAGTCCTGTGAGGCTAACGGAGGAGGCCTAGTTTTCCAGGGAGGAAAGCTGAGCCTCAGAGGGTCAGGGTGGACTCAGATCAGTGAGTCAGGATGATTCTCATGACCACCAGCTTGGGCAGCGGCTGCAAGGCCACACGGTACCTCCCATCGTGGGAGCTGTGGAGGGAGGGAACTCAAGAGGCCCCTTCCTGTCATGTGAAGAGCACCGGATTGGGGGCCATCTGACCCAAACTCTAGCCCTGATTCCACACTAACCAGCTGTACCAAGAAAGTGTGGCTTCTTTGAGTCTCAGTTTGCCCATTTGTCGAAGATAGATGGTATATTAGTTTTCAAAGGTGTGTCCTGTGATTATTGAGTCATTTTTACTAATTAGCAGGAAAGAATGGGGTTGGGGGGAGGTGCTGAATAACAGTTGCTCTGCCTGAGCCTGTCTTGGCCCCCAGATTCCCTCAATCCCCCTATCTGATCCTCCCTTGTGACGCACTGCCCCCCATCTAGTCTGTTCCTGTGCTGACCACCCAGGAAGGCTTAGACACTTCCAGTGAGCCAACCAAGATTCTATAGTCCTTGAGAAAAAGGCCCCAAAATAAAGACGATCTGAGGAAGCAAAGGTCTTTCCAGGAGCATAGGGTCTTGTTCTCTCCTTGTGCTTTGAGTTTCCATTCACAGGAGGGCGGCAGCCCGGGGCGGGGGGGAGGGGGGGGCTCACCCTCAGGGCTGCTGGAAAGAAAACCAGCATCCATAGACAGCAGACCTGCCTTCTTCCACTGGTGTCCTCTTTGGTACCTCCTGCTCTGTCCTGGGCAGCTTCTCCCAGGCTTTGCCTACATCTCTCCTTACCAGGCACCCAGGGCTGGAGATCAGTGGAAGGCGTCCCCGCCACTCAAGAGAACCAGGAGGAAGGGCAAAGCCAGGTCCTGCCGCAGACATCTGCAGTGTGTCCCCTGCACCCCAACCCCCCATCTGGGCAGGCTGCCCAGCAGCAGTGACCCCTGCCTGCCCAAAGTCCCTTTGCACTCTGGGGTGGGGCATCAGGAGAGGCCCCCATTCTCCCCTCTGAGCCCCGTGCTGTTTGCTGGAGCCCGCGCTGGGCCACTTTCCCGGGCTGCTGTCCTATCGATTATTTAGGCTCCCTTTGTGCTGGGGATATCAATTTAGCGGGTTCCCGGGATGGCTGTGTTTTAACCTCTCACCCTGGTCTAGACTCTGTCGGCTCCTGCTGTCCCTCAGCCAGGAGGAGATGGAGGCCCCGGGCATCTGGGGCAGGCTCTGGAGCCAGCGGATTTCCAGGAACCCAGACTGGGATCACCCGGCGGCTGGGCGGCCCCGCCAACCTGCCTCCCTCCAAACCAGCCGGTGAATTATTAAAGACGCGATCTCCTTTCATCTTTCCAGTAAAACCGCCCCCTGGGCCATGTTCCGCTGCCTTCCTGTCACTGGCCCATTCACCTCCCTTCTTCCCCAGAACTGGGTATTCCTAGGAAGCTGGATGGAGGTTGACCCTTCCTAAAAGGGTCCAGAAAGTCCAGGAATCTTAGGAAATCAGGGTATGGCAGAGGATACTTGGAATAGTAGAATCTTGGCACTTACTGTTTGACAGCTGAAGGAAAAGGGCCCAGAGAGGTGTAGCAACCAGCCCAGGGAAGCCAGCAAGGGGCTGACAGAGCGAGGGGTGGAACCGGGTCCTGTTCCCAGGAGGGGCTTCCCCTTCTTCTATACCAGCCTCGAGAGTCCCAGCGCTGCCTCTCCTGATGATTCCCTCACACTCTGTGGGCAGGAGTCGCCCGGCTCCTCCACAGTGTTGATCAGGTCTCGGTGCGGTTTACAGCCTTCGCTCCTTCACAGCTCCTTCCTTCCTCCCCAGCTCATGCGAACTCTGCTCTGAAAGAGACGCTGGTGGAGCGCGGGGTCCACAGCAGCTGTCTTGGTGTCTGCTGGGCCAGTGTGCTGTGTGCCCAGCCTTGAGCCACACTGAGCACCTGACGCCCACTGTCTCTGGTCTAGGGCTCAAGTTCTGCCCAGGCCCCAGTTCTCTCCACCCAGCCAGGTGGAACCTGAAGGCACCTTTGAGGACTCTACCCCTCCACCCCAGCAGGCCAGGCTGCCATGGACGGTGGCCCCCAGGTCTCTGCCCTGTGGCCAGACAGAAGGCCTCTTTACTCCAAAGCGGCTCCCAGAACAGGTGTGGCTGAGCACAGCAGAGGGGAACCCTTGCTAGCCCCGGCGCCGGGGGAACGGCTCCCCAGACTTTGCTAAGATCAGGGCCTGTTCACTGCCCGTTGCCCCGGCTCCCTCCAGCCCGACCAACGGTGCAGGCCAACACACTTTCTCCCTCACCAGCTTCACAGCTCTGGGGTGCTCTGGGCCCTGTCCCAGATCTCCTTGCTTCCCCTGGCCTCTGAGAAGGACACAGCAGGCCCAGCGAAGACTCAGACCTTCCCATGCTGGGGCCCCTCGACTTTCATGAGGGGCAGAAGGTCAGGGGTTAGGAGACACACACCTGAGTCCAGATGCTGACTCCAGCCCTCATCTGCCATGCCACTGCAGGCAGGTCACTGAACTTCTCTGTGCCTTTATTTTCTCATCTGCAAAAGGGGCTGATGACAGAAAGTAGTGGCCACTTCAGAGGATTGCTACAAATACAAAACGAGCCGCTTGTACGTACAATTCTAGAAAACGACAGAAAGCAGGGCAGTGATTGCTTGGGGAGAGAGGAAGGCCAGGAGGGGGAAGTCGCAAAGGGTTCTGAGCCAACAGTGGGGCTCTTGGGTTTGTTCATTATCTTAATTACAGTGGTGCTTTACGCACATGTACATGTGTTAGAACGTATTGCGGCACATTTTAAATATGGTGATTTACTGTTTGTGCACTCTGCCCCCGATGCTGTGTGAAACATGGCCTGAGCTCGTGAGGCTGTGCAGTCACTCAGCAGACGCTCTGGCTCCCGCGTGCAGGGGCGTCGCGCCCCGACAGCCCCCGCAGCCCCCGCTCCACACCCAGGACTGCCACTCTTGGGCGTTAGCTCCTCGGGTTTACAAGAAGCTGACAGGCGAGCCGTGCATGCCCAGGCCACCAGACTCGGCAGCTCCTCAGTAGTTGTTGCCAGTCGTTGTCCCATGCCTCTCCTATCCCACCCCACCCCCACCCCCACCCCCACCACAGCTGGCCCGCATCCTGTAACTAAAGGGTTAAAGCGGGACACTTCCAGGGAAGGAGGGGACCTCAGGAGCCCTGTTCCAGCGTAGTCCTCCCTAGTTGGTGCTGGATCCTAGAATACTGAATCTCTTGATCACCGTCCTTTCTTCCCTTTCTTTTGATTTGGGTACTGGGGGCTGGGCTCACTGAGGCACATCCCAGCCCTTTTTTGTTTTCTCTGGAGACAGGGTTCTCTGAGTTGCCGGGGCAATCCTCCTGCCTCAGACTCCTGAGGAGCAGGGATGATAGGCTACGGTGCCTGGCTTCAGCATCACCCTGTCTTAGGCCACCCCCATCCCAACCCAGCCACGGTGTTGGAGGAACCTGGGCATGCTGACAAAGTCCAGTGTCCAGCAGTGTCACTGTCCCTGAGCTCAGTCACAGCAGGGAAAAGAGCCCAGAGAACATCAGAGAGTCTCAGAGTCGACCATGACCCAGACCCTCCAGGAGCAGGCATCTGCCCTCTGTCGCTGTCCCCTCCCATCGTGGGGTGGGAGAGGGCTCTGGTCTGGTCTGGGGACACGCCGCATCATGGCGTACCTGAACATGGGTCACAATTTGGTTTTTTAGGCTTTCATTAAAATTTGCTCCTCCTCAAGTTGCTCAAAAGTCTAAGAGAGGGAGATCCTGAACTGAGAGGCAAGGAGGCCTGGACCTCGGCTCCAGGTCAGAGGCTGAGCCAAGGTCAGGGGTGGGGCAGACCCCGACTCCGACAAGTCCGGGGAGACTCCCTACTCCGGCAAGCGGCCTGCGGTCCTCCCGTACCTCCTCCTCCTGAGTGCGATGCTGCCTGCTGTCGGGGCTGCCATCTTGAGGGGACAGTGGAGCATGGTAGAGAGCCACGTAAGTCTTCATGAATGGAAGAGAAGGTATCGAGTCCAGGTGTCCACTGCACTGTGGGAGGCCCGGGGTGGCCTCGAGCAGCAGCGAGGGGCGTCTTCTTGCACACGGAAGAGGCTGCGTTCCCTCCCAGCCAGCCCTCGTCACCTCCATGGAATAAGGCCCCCAAACTTCTTCCTGGCTTCCAGCAGCCTCAGTCTGTCCTCGTCCCTGGTACACTCCTCTCAGTGGCTCTCGCGCCCTGAGTCAGTGGTTTATGCTTGGCCAACTTGACCCTTCCCAATACCCCATGGGGGCAGAGGGCTGCCTCCTCCTGGGGACTCCCCACGTACACACACACCAAACCCCACAACCCCCATGGCTGGCTGAGGCCTCGGGCTGGCTCAGGGTCTCCATGCCCTGCTTAGGAAATGACCTTGTCAGGCTGACCAACAGGGAACAATAGAGAAAGCCTGAGCCAGGAAGCCACAGGTCACCTCACAAATCAGGAGCCGGCCACAGAGGCCAAAGACCCCAGGCCCGCAGGAGACCCCAGGCCTGCAGGAGACCCCAGGCCTGCAGGAGACCCCAGGCCAGGTGTGAATAGGCGCAAAGGCGCGTGCGAGAGCAAGAGGAGCCCAGTGTGTGTGTGAGACTTTCCTGTGTGCACTTGAGGGAGAACGTCCCCGTTTGTGAGAGCGTGTATCTAAGAAACAAGCAAACACGGGTGAGAATCGTGTGTCAGGAGCAGCGTGTGCAAGAGGAGAGACCTCTGGTCCCGGGAGAGTGCTCCTGAGGGGACATGATCGTGAGACTAGCAGTCCCCAGGCCAGCGAGGGAGCCCGGCTGTCTGAGCGGGAGGAGTGCCCCTGCTGCCTCCTTTGGAGGACCTGCGGCTCCTTCTTGTCTCCCTTCCATCAGGGACTCAGGGGCTTCATTTCAAAGCGGTGATCTGGGGTCTGGGGATTCCCGCCCCACCCCTCTCACCCCTGCCTCCCCTGGAGGTTGCCTCAGAACCAGGAGCCTCACAAATAATGCCGCTCGGCCGGTGGGGCGGCTTTCGAGAGGGCAGGAGGAGGAGAGACCTCCTTTATTCACGGCCCTCCTGCAAGTGACAGCCACCGCAATCGACAGGGTTCACTGAGAATGCTACTGGAGTGTTCTGGGCACTACCCACCCTGCCCTCACGCTGGGCACCACTCCAGCCACCAGCCAAAGGCTGTGGGTGGCTTCAGGAAGCCCCTCCCTCGCACAGGGAAGCAACCCTGGGACAGACTATACCACCCATTCCCAAGACCAGGTCTTGACCTTTTGGCGGTCCTGGACCTCTTGGAGAATCTGAGGAATACCACAGATTCTTTCCTTAGAAAAATGATCACCTACTTGAAGTTCTTTCCTCTAATTTCCAAAGCCTTTTGAGTTGACTCCTAAGTTCCATATGGACCTCCAGACCCTGATTAAAGGCCCCCAAATCCCCCTAACTCAAAGATGGCCTGAAATTGCCAGAATTGCCCTCCTAGTGTCAGGGAGCTTAGCTAGAATCTCAGCGTACACAAAGAGCTGGAAAACTGATGAATGAGTCCATTCCCTGCTGGTGGCGGTGTGAGTGGGAAGCAAGGAGCACCTAGGGAAAAGCCCCTACAGTTCTGGCCTCCACCATAAGCAACTGTGGGACCTGAGCCTCGGTTCATGCCTTCGATGTTCATTATTGCCTACACATGCATCAGGCATGAGCATGTTTTGAGAACATAAAATAGCTCTATAGACATGTTCTCTGCCCTCACGTTGCTTGCAGTCTAGGGTGAGCCAGAAAATTAACAAGTAAACCCATGAATGGTTTTCTATGAGGCAGGCAGGAATTCTGACTAAATCCCTAGGGCTTTGGTTTCCTCGTCTGTAGAATGAAGGTAATTCAATTTTTGCTAGTGTTTTTACAAGAAAGAAATGAAACAGCTTACCTTAAGCACTGAACCCTGAGCCTGGCACAACAGGTATGGCATTGAGTGAAGCAGGTCAGCAAAGAGAAGCAGGCCTGGCCTCCCTCCCATCATGGTAAAGGCTTTGTGAGACCAGACGGCCACCATCCTGGGTCAGCCTGGACCCTGCAGCTGGAGGGGAGCCAGTCTCCCGGCAGCTTCCAGGCCAGGGACATCATTAGGCAGCAGTCAAGTCCCATAGAAAGGACAAGCAGGTGCAGAGGGCAGAAGGAGACACACAAAGGACTGAAGCTGACCCCTTGATGGTCAAGTTGAAGCGATGGACTAGATCTAAGTAGGAGTAGGTTCTAAAGTCTGCAGATTTCTGCTTCTGGCTACAGTGGACTGGGTTATATATCATACAAACCTTCCCACCAAAAACAACTAGAATAAAATTTAAAAAGAAAAAATACATTTCCAAATATTCTTCGAAGGCACTGAAGATGTCTAGAGGTCATGACCCTGGAAAGAAGAGAATTCTAGAGAAATGGCCTCAACAATTGGCCTATTTTTCCCTCAAGCAGCAGCCATGAAATTGAGAATACGAGCAGAAAGTGGAGATTGAGGTGCTTACAATGCCACAGAGTTAGGAAAAACAGAAACCAGCGGAGGGGCCCCTTCAAGAATCTTCAAAGAAGGAGAGGGCTTTCACAGTGTGGAGACTCCTCAGAAAGCTTGGAATGGAACCACCATCTGACCCAGCTATCCCACTCCTTGGCCTATACCCAAAAGACTTAAAATCAGCATACTACAGAGATACAGCCACATCAATGTTCATAGCTGCTCAATTCACAATAGCCAGATTGTGGAACCAACCTAGATGCCCTTCAGTTGATGAATGGATAAAGAAGCTGTGGTATATATATACAATGGAATATTACTCAGCCATAAAGAATGATAAAATTATGGCATTTGCAGGCAAATGGATGAAATTGGAGAATATCATGCTAAGTGAGATAAGCCAATCTCTAAAAACCAAAGGACGAATGATCTCACTGATAAGCGGATGATGACATATAATGGGGGTGGGAGGGGTTAGCGTTAGGGTTAGGGTTAGGTTTAGGGTTAGGATTAAGGAGGGTGGCAAGAATGGAGGAAGGAAGGACTGTATAGAGGGAAAAGAGGGGTGGGAGGGATGGGGGAAAGGAAAAAAATAACAGAATGAATCAAACAACATTACCCTGTGTAAATTTATGATTGCATGGATGGTGTGCCTTTACTCCATGTACAAACAGAGAAACAACATGTATCCCATTTGTTTACAATTAAAAAAAAAAAAAAAAAAAGGAGATGGGGTTGGAACTCGTAAAGACAAACCAGGCCAAGTGCAGTGGCACATGTCAGTAATCCCAGCTACTCAGGAAGCTGAGGCAGGAGAATCACAAGTTAGAGGCAAGCCTGGGCAATGCAGTGAGATCTTGTCTCAAAATAAAATAAAAAGGACTGGGAATGTAGCTCAATGGTATAGCTCTTACCCAGCATGTATGAGACCAGGAGTTCATTCCCCAACACAACAACAAAAAGCAACTCAGGAATGGATCTTCCTCACAAAGATTGAAACCCAACTTCAAAGAAACATAATCCCAGATTGGATTCAGGTAAGTTGCCTCTACTTTAGCTTAATTCCAGAAGCAAGAGTAAATCTCCTTTGGTTCATCCAGGGCCTCAAATTCTCTCTATAACTTTTCCATACATGTTGTCTGGCAGGCAACAAAATTTACTAGGCATACCAGAAGGCAAGACCATATGATTGAACCCAAGAGGTGAAACAAAAACAGATAATAGCAACAGACCCAGATATTGGCATTAAAATAACAGACTTCAACATAACTGTGACTAATAAGTTAAAAAGTATAGAAGATGAAGAATTGGAAGAGAACTGGAAACTTTCAAAAGTGACCAAATGGAAATTATAGAAATGAAAAACATAATCATCATAATCAATAAAATGAATAGGTTCAAGAATGGATTAGATGAAGCTAAAGGAGGATTAATGAACTGGAAAATAGGGCAATGTGAAATATCAAGCCCTGAAACATAATAGAAATGTTGGTATAAAATAAAAGATGGGTATAAAAGATGGGTATAAAAATCTAATCACATCTAAAAATCCTCAAATTTACCCCTGTAAAATACAGTCTATTTGTATGTATAATCTTACAGAGTAGTGTTTGTGTAGACTGCATATGTGACAATGAACAGGATATAATAAAGAAAATACATGTACACTGTACTTAGGACATTTGCATTACATAAAAGAGAAAGAAACTTGGAAGGCTCATGCACTAAATGTGAAGTTAAGACCTCCATTGGGTGTCAAACAGTGTTAGAGAATGGACTTTAGGGACTATGACTTTGATTTAAATCTTACTTCTGCCCCTAATGTGTAGGTCTGGACCAAATCACATAGCCTCTCAAAAGCTGTTTTTTCATTTATAAAAAGGTGCAGTCCTGTGATGAAGATTCAAGGAGGAAGTGTATCATGTGTGGTATCTAGCAGGAGCTTAGAACATGATGAAGAGACAAAAGGGTGGGTTCAGGAGAAGCTGGCTCTACTCCCTCCTCCCTCTCCAGCGAGGGAGCTGTTGCTCCGTAGGAGTATCTCTTCTGCTTTCAGGTCCCCTCAGTACAACCAAAACCTAAAAAGTGTTCAGCCTCCTTAACCCCTCTGAGGGAACCATGGATAGATTCACTTACTCCTCATAAGTCTTCCTTGGGAATGTTTGCTTTCAGACATTCATACAGGGCCAGGTAACACTTAGCTAGTAGGAATAACTTTCCAATAGGATTTGAGATCGAGGAGGGCCTTTCAGAACAGGAACTCTGAGTACGGGATTCTTTCTCGTGTTTACCCTACAGTGACTCTCGCCCCAGGGACCACTATTATCAGTCACTGTCTTCCTTAACCTGCCCATCTTTTACTTTTTTTTTTTTTTTTTTTTTGGTGGTACTGGGGATTGAACTCAGGGCCTTGTGCTTGCAAGGCAAGCATTCTACAACTGAGCTATCTCCCCAGCCCTGCCCATCTTTTTTTACAGGTGGTTCCATGTGTCTGGGATGCTCCTATCTGGGATCTTCTCACATCCTACTCCTGCTCTTCCTTCAGGTCTCGGCCCAAATATCACATCCCCAAAGATACCGCCCTTAATGGTCCTGTGTCCTGCTTCATGACATTCAATGGCACTAAGCAGTCACTTTTTCTTTCTTCTGTTTTCTTTTGGTTCCAAGGATTGAACTCAGAGGCACTTAACCACTGAGTCACATCCCCAGAACTTCTTTGTATCTATTTAGAGACAGAGCTTGTGGAGTTGCTTAGGGCCTCACTAAGCTGCTGAGGCTGGCTTTGAACTCAGGATCCTCCTGCCTCTGGCTCCCAAGCCGCAGGGATTACAGGCATGCGCCACTGTCCCCAGTGGTGCCTAAGTTGGCTGAGCAGTCCTTGAATTTGTGATCTTCCTGCCTCTACCTCCCAAATAGCTGGGATTACAGGTGTACATACACCACCTCACCCAGTTTTTCTCTTTCTCGTCTCTTGTCTATGAATCACCTCTTAAGATGGCTCCTAAAGAACCCTGAATATCATGGTCACTATTAGTTTGAGACTACAAGTGACAAATCCTCAGTCATTCATTCACAAAATGCTTATTGAGGACTCGCTCTGACAGAGATGGCGAAGGCACTGGGGCAGCAGGACGAAGGAAACAGACCCGGCTGTCAAGGGTTTGAACAGTGACAGACAGAAGCCAGGACAGTCAGGAATGTTGACAACAGCTGAGGAACAGACGCTGAGGATGCAAAGAGGAGAGGTACCACCGCGTAGGAGCGAGCCACCGCGTGCTCCATGACAAAGTGACATTTACTCCTAACACTGAAGGAAAAGACACCAGCCATGGGGTTCTGGGGAACCAGCTTTCCAGAACTTCCAAAGAGGGTTTGTTATGCTTGGCAAAGTAGGAGATTATGATTGTGTTTATTTGATATCCAAAGCAAATTATCTCTTGTGATTTAATAATATATATCAAAAACCTTAAAATATGCATGCTCTTTGACCCACAAGTCCACTTAGGAATTCACCACAGGAAAAATAATATATACATGTATTTATGTATAAGGATACTGATGAGGGAAAATAAAAAATATGGAAATAACACAAATGTTCAACATGAGGGAAGTGAATTAACTGTGCAATAGACATATTGAGAAGACTATTGGGATGTTGGAAAATGCTCACCATCAAATACTAAGTCATGATCTATCTTCAAGTTTCATTTTGTGAGGAAAAAAATACATGTATAGAAAACTTTGAATATGTAACAATCAAAATGTTGACAGTAGTGATTGATGAGAGCATTATGGTTAACTTCTGCCTTTTCTTTCTTTTCTTTTCTCTTTTACTTTTCCGTTGTCTGAGGGTTTTTGTATCAAGTACATGCCGTATTAATTTTGTAATTTAGACTTATTCTCATCACCTGTAAAGCATGGGTAAGAACAGCTATCTCATTTAAGTGATGTTACCCTGGCAAATCACATAAAGCACTGTGGGACATACTGTAAATGTCCAGGAACTATAATAGCCAACCCTTAATGTATGAAGCCACATTTAAGGGCAAGTCACATTTCGGAATCTGACGGAATAAAGTGAGAAATAAGAAAAGTTATTGGAAGAAAGTAAAAGTCATTATGCAAGAGAGAGAGAAAAAAAAAGAATATTAATAACTGGGCACCGTGGCCCATGCCTATAATTCCAGTGAATTCCAGTGAATTGGGAGGCTGAGGCAGAAGGGTCACAAGTTTGGGGTCACAAGCCTCAGCAATGAAATAAGGACCGAAGCAACTTAACAAAATCCTGTCTCAAAGTAAAAAATAAGAACTGGGGGGCTAGGGAGATAGCTCAGTTAGTAAAGTGCTTGCCTTACAAACACAGGGCCCTGGGTTTGATCCCCAGCACTGCAAAAAATTTAAAATAAAATGAAATAATAAAAACTGGGAATGTGAGTCAGTGGTTAAGCATCCCTGGGTTCAATCCCCCATACCCACTCCCCCAAAAAAAGGAAGAAAGAAAAAAAGAGCATTAGTCAAACAGAGCACAATGGTTCCTCCTGTAATCCCAGCAACTTGGGAGGCTGAGGCAGGAGGATCAAAAGTTTGAGGCCAGCCTCAGCAACTTAATGAGGCCCTAAGCAACTTAGGAACCCCAACTCAAATAAAAAAATTAAAAAAGGCTGAGAATGTTGTTTAGCGGTAAAGTGTCCGGAGCTTAAGCTCAATCCCCCCAGTACCACACACACACACGCGCACACACACACACACACACACACACACACACACACAAGAATATTAGTCCATAAACCTAGCTGTCCCTAATACAGATTCTTTTAGCATTGAGTAGATATGTAGTGAGGACCAGTTTGTGCCAGGAGCTATGATAGCAACTCTCTAGTCGTAATGAACAGGTAAACATCAAATCGACAGGCCACTCACACCTTATGAACAGTGCCATGAAGGCCTCAGGCACTGAGGCGGAGGGTCCAGAGGGTCAACTGGCATCCACTCAGATGGCAGAAAGACCGAAAGGCACGGCCACCAGCTGAGAGTGGGCAGGGGCTGGGAGGCGTGAGGAAAGTCGAAGTCTGCAAGGAGAGCAGATTCCCCATGAGCATAATGGCCTTCTCAGGCAGCAGTGATCGCTGGGAGGTTTGGAATCAAGCACTAAAGGGAACACCATCCTATGGCCTAGGATTTTCTCCAGCCAAATTCAGCTCTTGGGAAAAGGATCGGGATCAACTAGTTGGAATTCTCTAAACAGACGTAGAGAGGAAGTGAGACCCAAAAATGGTGAGGTTGAAATTTGTGGCGGTCGAGCATCAACAGAGTCAGGGAACTGGAGGAGAGGAGGCTGGAGAGAGTGACACTCGATTTCAGGCTGCAGAGGCGGTGTGGCTCCTGGAGGTGAGGTGGGCAGGGCAGGGCCCCGAGATCAAGACTCCCAATGGTGAGGCAGTCAAGGAACCAAGACTTGGATAGCAATGACCCACCTGGAGGGTTCCACAGTGCCAGTGACAGGCCGACATCCCAAGGAATGAAGGAAAGTGACCGAGAAGTCAGCAGCCTGCAAGGAGGAGGCAAGGAGAGTGAGTGGCCCAGTGGGGGTGAGCTCCCAAGATGGCGCCTACTCCCCTGCTGGTTCTGAGTTAGATGGGGAGGAGGAAAGCCAGCCTTACCGGGAAGGCTTCAGGGAGAGCAGAGCACATTGGGTAAACACCGGGCACCTCGGAATGGAGCCACAGTCTTTAAGGGTCAAAGAGCCTTGGACTCAGGGAATCTGCCCCAGGGCAGCGAACCCAGGCCTCCTGCCCTCAGGAGGAGCAGCGTGTGGGCCTTCTCCTCTCTCAGGAGGCACTGCTGGCCCCCAGGAAGGCTTGGCGCAGCCGTCCTGATTCCCTGACCCTGGATGACATGACAGTCCCCCTTTCCAAGCATTCCACTGTAATTTTAATGCAGTATGGTTACTTGTTAAAAGAGTAAATTTAGCTTTTATGGGAGACAGTCAGGTTTGGCTAGGGAGTCTGAGGTGGAGGCTGGGGTTCCCAGGCAACCCCCAGTCTCTCAGGATGAGCCAGAACAGCTCCGTTCCTTCCTCACCTGCTTCTTGCCACCTCTGACTCACTCAGCAGGAACTAAGGGCAAGGTGAAGCAAAGGAGAGGGGACAGGGAGGAAGGGTAGGACCACAGGGTCAACCAGCTGTGCATGAGTGGCCCTCGGCTCCTCTGTAAGATGGGATTAAAGATGCTTTGCTCAGAGGGGTGTCTGGAGGTGCTCAAGAAATCTTCACCCACCTCTTTGTGTACCCTCAGGGCAGACTAGGCAAGAGCAGGACTGAGGTTCCCCCGGGAGCCCCCAGGGCCCAGGTGAAGCCTGGCACCTGGAGTGGCTGGTACAGAGCTGGCACGCAGGTCTGACTTACCTGGACACATTTCCTCCCGAATCAAATAATCCTGACTCCAGGGCCAGCTGGAGCTCACAGGGGAGGGGCCCACGAGTCCCAGATTGCGGGTACAGTGAGCACAGAGGAATGCCCGTGTGCCACACTACCTAGGGGTGTCTCAGGATCCAGTGAAGAGGAGCCAAAGAGCCAGACCCCTGTCCTCCCACGGTGTCAGTCAGGACTCCAGGGGTCGCCTCCCCAAAGACGCAGGATTATACATGCAAGGATTTTATTTGGGAACTGCCTACGTTGAGAGAAAACGGAAAGGAGGTGGTGACATTCATGGGAGGCATCTGAGTGAAAGGCAGCGAGGAAAGTTCCGGGGGTCACATCCTGAACCCCGCGCTGGCTTCCATCCCTGGGAGTCCAGTACCTCCCAGCAATGCGACAGCCCCCTCATCCCTGCCTGGCGGAAAGCAGCCTGTAAGACAGGCGTGGGCCGATTCTGGTGCGCAGCCCCAACTCCTCCATCAGCCCGTCTGCAGCCAGCCCGACTTTTCACATGCTGTGAGGCTACAGGCAACTGAACCAGCCTCTCTGGATCTCCGTTTCCTTTGTCCCAAAACCCCTACCACAGAGAAAAGATGCGAGCAGCCCTCACTCCTGGTACAGCAACTAGCAAAGGCAAGTGAGCAGATCAGCACGCGGGTAGTCCGCTCGACCCGGGCAGGGTTCCCCACTAAGGAGGGAAGTGGCAGCCCAGCACCTGCGACTGTAGACAGCAGCGCACACAGACTACCTGTCTCACGCGTTCTTCCATCCCTCCTCTCTCCTTTCTACCTCTCTTCCTTCCCTGCTGGAGATCCCCCAGGCAACCATCCCTTCTGGGAAGCCTTCCTGGCCTTCAGCCACACGCCCTCAGCCTCCTCCTTGGAATCCCATGGGCCGGGAGGCCCCTCTGTGCTGAGATCTGGAGAGGGCTGTCTTGCCTCCTACCTCCCTGAACCCTGGCTGGGCAACAGAAGTCCCTGGATTGACAGGCAAGTCTCTGGAATGCCAAGCCAGCTCTTGGGCACAGACGGCCTGGGGGCAGGGAGAGACTGTCTGTGCCCTGATCCAATTACCGAAGCTACCTGCTGCCTGCCTATTCTGCTCCTGAGCCGGTGTGGGCCTCTGCCTGTTCTTCATGAGCAGGATGGAAGGTGGACGGAGGCCTGGGCACCTAACCCAGGTGGCAGCATCCCTGCAAGGGCATCAGACTCCTCTGGCCTCAACTGGTCACACGGGGCACAGGGCCAAGTTTGAAATCCAGAGACAGGCTCCGCCTCTAAGATGCCTTCCCTCTCCTGAATGGGAGGGAGGGCGGGCCCAACTCCTCGCTGTTAATTCACCCCAGCCAGTTGCTCCACCAGGAGTGAAAGTGGTCAAGGACCCCGTTTTCAGGACGAGGAGGGTCGGGGCAAGAGCTCCCACCCCTTTCCTGTGGGGACAGGGCCAGGGTCCATGCCTGGCGCTCCTGGAGCAGGACAGTTGGTTGCAGGCCCTTCCTCCCCTCCTGGGTGACAGGGATGGCACTTTCTGCTTTCTGGTTAGCTTTTACATCCGTCACCACACAATCCCTGTGACACTCGAGGGAGGGGGACAACACTGCTGTCCCCACAGTACAGAGGGGAAACTGTAGCCCAGACTGGGGAAGTATTTTGCCCAAAGTCACCAAGTTACTCATAGATCTACACAAAAACTCTGACTCCCATTCCCCTCCTCCACCCACGTCTGTTGGAAGGTGCCCAGGGGCTCTGGCCCCTCCCCTTCCTGTGACCCTGGGCAGGAATTCTGCAGGATGCACCCACCTGGTGAGAGCGCTGAGAGGCGCCACAGAGGGAGGGGCAATGGTAGGAAGGGGCGTGGCCGCTCTTCTCAGCCAGTGCCCTCCTAGGAAGCTCGGTCCTCACCTGGGCCTGTCCAGCCCCAACGGGGACCAGGCTCCAGGCCAGGCTTGAGGCTGCAAGGAGGCAGAGGCAGCCATCGATCGTTCTGGCAACCCCAGCACCCGGCCCAGTGCTAGGGTCCTGGCCGAGCACACGGGGCATGTTTCTACCCGCAGAAGTGCCTTTGGAGCCTGGCTCAGTGGCCCACGCCTGTAATCCAGAGGCCCAGGAGGCTGAGGCAAGAGGATCCCGAGTTTAAAGCCAGCCTTGGCAACATGGTGAGGCCCTAAGCAACTCAGCAAGGCCCTGTCTCTAAATAAAATATTGAAGTCTGGGGATGTGATGCGGCTCAATGGTTAAGCACCCTGTCCCTGGGTTTAATCCCTAGTACAAAAAAAAAAGTGTCTTCAGGGTTACTATAACAGAATACCCGAGACAGGGTAATGTATAAAGAACACCGCCCCGCCCTTTTTATAGGGCTTTCATCCATTCCCGAGGACAGAGCCCACAGGACCTAAGCACTTCCCATTAGCCCCGTCTCAATACTGCTGCATTGCTAAGTTTCCAACATAAATCTGGAGGAAACAAAACAGTCAAGCATAGCAACAACCCAAACCACTGACCCATGGCTCCCTTTCCAAAGTCACTGGGATCCCTGCCCACCACCCTTACTCCCCACAGACCTGGGCTTCCTAACCCAGGAGCTAGCCAGGCATGATGGGGCCATCTCCTCTCCTAAGACCTCTGCCACCAACCACAGGAGCCTCCAGCGAAACAGAAGTGTGCTTCTGAGGGTGGCCTGTCCCCGAGGAAAAGTCCAGTCTTCCCTCTACCTCTCCCTGGCCACGTGACCTTGGACAAGTCACTTCTCTCTGGGAGCAAGCGCGATGTCCACAAGGCCCTTGCCGCCATAAACAGAAGACGCTTTAGATTGGGAGGCCTGGCCGCAGGTAGAGGGGGGTCCCGGGTCCCTGGAAGCCAGTTTTCTCCTCCTAAGGAAGGCGGGTGCCACCCCTCTCAGACTCCCCGAGGCCGCAGTCCAAGCCTCCTCCAAGTCCTAAGATCCAGCGCGGACCAGAGGCAGATCAGGGCTGCTGCAGGGACCGGAGGGGCTGGAGGGGACGCGGGGGATGGGCAGGGCGGAGGCGCTGCTGGGCCTGAGAACAGCCTGCCTCGCCGGCTCCCTCCCGCTTCGGCCCGGCCAGGCCTCCCAAGGGAGGGCCCAGCCATCTGACCCCCGGCTCCCTCGGGCTGGCGCGGTCGCGTCGCCGCGTCGGTTCCCAGACGAGGCGGACTGGGCAGATCCATCCCCGCGCTCTCCCCCGCCCGGCTCGGCGCCCTCCTCCCACCCCAGCCACGGCCGCTCCGCAAGCCCGGGATGGGAACCGTCCCGACGCGCACCCCCAGCCTGCGACGCCCAAGCGCCGCGTCCCCAGTGCCTGCTTCCCAGGCGCGGGGACTGTGAGACTCAGAAGTCACAGAGGTGTAATCCCCGGACCCTGTCCTCTGGTAACAATGCCCCAAGTCTGCTTTGCTGGCAGCAAAATATCCAGGCGGCCCTGCTCCGGTTCCTTCTGTCAGGCCCTGAGCGATTCCTGCAGCATAAACACAGGATCGATTAAGCACAGGGAAGCCTGGTCCCAGCCCAGCACCCAGGCTGGACTTGGCCACATTTCTTTTTCTTTCTTTGTGTGTGTGTGCACGCGCCAGGGATTGAACCCAGAGGCGCTTAACCATTGAGCCACATCCCCAACCCTTTTTAAATTTTATTTAGAGACAGGGTCTCACTGAGTTGCGTTGGGTCTTGCTAAATTGCTGAGGCTGGCTTTGAACTCTTGATCCTCCTGCCTCAGCCTCCTGAGCCGCTGGGATTACAGGTGTGCTCCATCAAGCACCTGGCTTGGCCATGTATTCTTGCAGGATCCCAGTACCCTTAGCTCCGGGCCTCCTCCCCGCCAGCTGCTGCAGGGCTACCTTTGCCTCCTGTCTCCCACTGTCTGTTCAGCCCTACCTTATGAATGAAAGAGAGAATGACCAAGTACACCAGGTCTGGGACTGTGGCCTGGCCCTAACAGAGATTGCTTTCGGCCTTACGTCCAAGGAAGGAAACACCAGGGAACTGGATGGACCTGTACTCTGGGGAACTGAGATGTTGTCTGGTGTGGAGTGGAGAACAGTGACCTGGAGGTGGAGGGGCACATCAGTTTGCAGACCTAAAGCCACCTTGTAGTTGATCGTTTGACATGTTCTTCAGAGGATGTTGCTGGCAGATGATCCCAGACTCTACTCCTGTCCTCACAGGGCACTTAGGGAACATGCCAGCATTTCCTGTTGTGTTGCTTCACATTATCCCACATTATCCCAGTTTCCCTGTAAGGCAGAGACCTTACAGTCCCCATTTTACAGATGAAGAAACTGAGACTCAGAAAATTCTCATCTTATTCCACAGCCCTTCCTCTCTCCTCTGTTCCTCATTGCCTTGCTTCAGATACAGTCTTCACACCCAGTGTTCCTCACTATGACCCAGGAAGGCAGTGGGAGGTGAGTGAATGTGGCCAGAGTCTGTGGTCACTCTCCAGAGGAGAGAGTGCCAAGGTCTCTGAGCAGCCCACCAAGGCTGTCTCTACCATGGCCAGCCACAGGGCTTCCTAGTCTGGACGTTAGGGCCCCAAGGTTTTCATCTCAGCTTGACTGCCAGCTCACTCTGAGACTTCCATCTCCATTGTCTCTTGAACTCACACCCACACATTTGTGAATGCAGACAAGCATTCTCAGATACACACACACACACACACACACACACACACATTCAAAGACCTTCTCCATTTGGGATTATAGTTTTCAGAGTTGCCCATGCTGGGCCCCATCATGTGGCAAATAATGGTCTTTGGCTACCAAAGAACCCTCCTAGACCCAGGAGTTTCAACCAAGTGTGCCCAAGGTGGAGTCCCCCAGGGAGGTCACGTCCTAAGCTTGCAGATCACCAGAGATTCTGGAAAGCTTAGATTTCTCTGACAGTCCTGAACTTTTGACCTTCAACTCATTTCTTCATTCCTGAGGATTTTTTGAGCACCTCCTATGCCCAAGGCCTAGGCCAGGGCTCTGCCTCCTGGAGTTCACTGAAAGGGAGAGGCAGGGCCCAATCCCAACCCGGAGGCAGACCGCCTGAGACCTGGGCAGGTCGCTAACTCCGCCTACAAAGCTAACACTAGTATTTTACTTCATTTCGGATTTAAATGGTTTTAAAAGATTAAATGAGAACATGAACATGAAGAATTTTGCATCTAGACCTGGTGTATAAGTGGTCAGTATGAGGAGGCCCTGGGCCAGCCATACCTCAGGGCTCCATGGTGGCAGGGACAGGCTGAGGGCCCCAGGCACTGTGTCCAAAAGGATGCTGAGCAAGGGCCATTGCTGAGGGCATGCTGGGAAGACAGCACTCCTGCCGGGCCCACAGGCTGGTGCCCTCAGCCGCAGAGGACTCAGAGGGCTGCTCCCTCCTCAGAACACGCCTCCCCCACGCCTCCCCAGCCAGCCTCTCCTTTGTGAGAGGCACAGAGCCACAGGTACACGGCCCCGCGAAGAGGTGGGCCCTGGCTTGGCAGGCAGGCGCAGGGCCCTATCCATGAACACACGCTGGGGTGGGTGCCAGGATGGTCACGGTGGAGGGTAGGAACATATTTCCAGGCTGTCCTGCCAGCCTTGCCATGTTCCAGCTTGTTGACACAGAGATGGCATAATTACAGTTTCAATCACAGATTAATAAGAAGTCGTTTTTGCAAACGAGGAGGCAGGTCTGCACTGGAAAGGGCCCCAAAGGGCCTGTCGCCTCTGCTCTCTGAGGCTGCTGGCCGCTGTTTGATGTTTTCTGCCGAGCTGAGACTTTCCTAAGGACGTTCATAACTACCACCACCCAGGTAATCGCCTCCTGGCCTGCCCCACCGGCCTCCTGATGGAAGGAGATGGTGATGGAATTTGTTTTGTTTCAGAGGCATCTGCGTGTGCATGCGTGTGTGTGTGTGTGTAAGAATTACCTGTATCCATCAAGCGAGTGTCCTCATGTGCTGGTCTGTGTGTTCGATGTGTCTGTGTGCACACATGGGTGTATATTTGGAAATGTGTATGTGTTCTCCTGTGACATCAGCAGTGCCCAGGGGGACCTACCCCTCAGAGAGGTCGAGGCCCCTCTCTGCCCCTCCCCCCAGGGGGACTGTGCTAGAAGACTGGGAGGGGCACAGAAGGACCGCCGCACTGTAGAGGGCTTTGGGGTGCAGCAGAGGCCTCGGCAGAGCCCAAAACCGTCCAGCATTCCTGGGGCTCCACGGTAGGCTGAGAACCTGCCTGTGTGGCACTGTTCAGGCGGGGTTGGCGAGGAGCTGGTGTTACCAGTGACGAGAACAACCACGTGCCTGTGTTCTGAGCTTTCTTCTTTTCCATTCTCTTTATCCTCGGGACCTTACTTGATCCTCACAACCCCTCTGAAGGGACCGAGGGCAGGCCTCATAATCACCCAGTCCCCACATGGAAACAGGCTCAGGAGAAAGGGGACCTGCGGAAGAGGACACAGCAGCTGTGATAGATGCACAGTGGTCAGAGCCCCAGGTGTTCCTGTGTGGCTGGTGGGAGTCCTGGCCCCCACCCCTCTCCAGTCTCATGCAGAGGTCTGCAGACCCCACGTGCTCTCCCTGGCTGCTGGGCCATGGGCTGAGGGACAGATAGGGTCCAATAACACAAATTCCCTTCGAAGCCAAAGGGATTTCTGTGCCCGTGGGACCACAGCTCAATGGTAGTCTAGGCTCCCTGGAGCTGGACAACCTCCAGCCCATCTCCCTGTGCCCAGCTCTGTATTCCCGCTGCACTGCAGACCAGCACCCTCATGAGGCCTGGACCTGGCTCCCTCACAGCACAGGGACATTGTTGCTCATTCCCCTCTGCCAAGCCTGACCCAGGAGGTTGCCACAATGCTGTGGGTGTGGCCTCACCCAGAGAGCCCCAGAGGAAGCGAGTGGTGAGATGGAAGGAAGGAGACTGCAAACGAGCTTGGCTTCCTAACGCCTGGTGCTACTGTCCCCATCATCCCCGCTGCCCCGGCTCTGCCCTGGGGCTCCTCGTTACCAGGGTCTGGAGGGCAGGCCCCGGGCTTGCTGCACTAGCAGAGGACCACCATGCTGCTCCTCCCACCGAGTTCTCTGATGACCATGCAGTTCAATGCAATGGAGGCAACATCTATGGCCAGTGGAGGGCCCAAGGAGGCAGGTGGACAATCCCATTCCTCAGATGGAAAGACCACCTTCGGAGGTGCAGTATGAGTCAGAGCCTGGGCCCAGTCAGAGCAGCACCCCAGATTCTCTGCTGGGACGCTGCCACAGGCTGGAGGCAGGCCCAAGTCCTGCTTCAGAGCCCCCCCAGAACCCCTCCCGGGGCCTGCAAGGTCCTGGTACTGCGTCTCTAAGGACCTGCTACTCAAGGCTCTTCACAGACAGATCCCGGTCCACCCCTCTAACCACCACACTGCTTAGGGCTTTGCCTGATCAGTTCCCCCAACCCCAACCAGCAGCCTGCCTTTGGTGACAGTGCTGTTCTCTCTCTTCTGTCTAAGCATGGCAAGTGCTTTTTTTTTTTTTTTTTTTTGATACTGGAGATTGAACCCAGAGGGGTTTAGCTACTGGGTCACATCCCCAGTCCTTTTTAAAATATGTATTATTTAGAGACAGGGTCTCTCTGAATTGCTAAGTGCCTCACTAAGTTGCAGAGGCTGGCTTTGACCCTCCTGCCTCAGCCTCCTGAGCCACTGGAATTACAGGCATGTGCCACTGTCCCCAGTGCATGGCAAGCTTTTACATCACTGCTCAAACCTGCTTCTCGAAGGATGTGCCAGCAGAGTGTGTGGCATGGAGGAAAGAAACCTGGGCGTACCTGGGTGAGCAGATATCTGGCCAGTGGCCCTGGTCTCGGCGATGGATGAAACTTTGAGAAGTCATTTAGAGTGTAGGAACTCCTCTGAGTAAAGACGAAGGTCCTGGAAGCCAGGCATGGCCGGGATTCCTCTCGGGGGAACCCACCATACACCAGCACACACACCAGGGGCTCCAGATCCATGTTCTGCTGAGAAGACCCCAAAATGGGAAGGAGTTGGTGAGTCTAATGATGAATTTTTTAAAATTTCTTTATTTGTTCTAATTAGTTATACATGACCGTAGAATGCACTTGATACCTTACATCACGGCACATGATTTCTCATTCTTCTGGTTGTACATGATGTAGAACTCCACCAGTTATGTAGTTACATATGCACACAAGGTAAAAATGTCCCCTTTACTATCCTTCCTACCCCCATCCCCCTTCACTCCCTTCTACCTGATCTAAAGTAACTCTTTTCTTCCCTAGCCACTCTGATTATTGTGAATTAGCATCTGCATACAATGATGGGATTTTTAAAAATGCACGCAGAGAAAATGTCCTCCTCTTCCTCCCAGACCCTACTCCAAGAATATGAAATATGCTCTCTGTTTCTGTCTTTTTCATTTTGTCTTAGCCTCTGTCATGTACTGCAGACGGCTTCCTCCGGTCCATCTGGGTGCTGTTTAGGTGCACTGCACGCGTTAAAGCCTTAAAGTCCTGTGCACCCCTCTAAGCCAGGAGGTCTCAACTAGGGTGCCAGGCATACTTGGTCACAACTGAGAGTAGGATGTTGTCACTAGTATCTAATGAAGCCAGGATGCTGGTCAACATCCCACAAGGCACAAGACAGTTCTTGCAACAAAGACTCATACAGCCCCAAATATCAGTAGTGTCAAGGCTCAAAACTCCTGCTCTCAGCTTTAGAGTCCAAGGTAAATTCATCATCCCACTTTACCACTGATAAAACTGAGACCCAGAGAAGTCGAGTTACTTTCTGAAGGTCACACAGATGGATTTTTCCTTGCTGCATAGGCCACAGCCACACTCTCCAATCTTACCTTCTGGCAGGCTGCCTTCAGCCCTGTGGGAGGATCCCTTCCTTGGGAGCAGCCGTTTGGCCCCCACAATAAACTGAAACCTCCTCCCAGCCACAGGGAGGCCTGGTTCCATCAGGGCCAGGTGAGAGTCCCTGAGTGCTTAGCCACATTTACCACCCCTGAGACCTGGGAAATCCTGAGCCAAGTTTGCACTAGCCCTGTGAGCTACACTGACCTCCCTCCTCAGAACTGGGCCACAGCCCCATGCGGGACGCCTGTCCTTCTCATGTGCAGGGTCCTAGTGCAGATGCAAAAGGCAGAAATGTAGGGTCTACACCTTCCCCTGGGTCCCCACCCCACCAAGCCTAGAGCCCTGAACACACAGCTGCACTTTAGTTAGCCCCCTGTGGCTTAGCCTATGCAAGGGTGACGAGCTCAGAGGTTCTGGTGCAGGGCAAAGACAGGGTGGGCCACTGGATGGACGAGAGCTCAGGGACCACCAGACTACCCCTGGCGCCACAGGACCTGGGCTAGAGAGGAAGCCGCAGTTGAAATGAGGAACTTGCTGGGGCCTTCCAGACAGCAGGGAGGAGGAAGAGGCCCTATGTGAGGGAGGGAGATGCCGGGACTGGTTCTGGTTGTCTCTCGGGCCCAGGCCCCTGATTGGCCAAGCCATCAGTCACTGTCCTGCCTGTGAGACAGCTGGCCCAGGCTGGAGCAGAGGCAGGAAGGAATCAGTTGGTACGGGGAGAAATCTCCCCACATGTCAGGCCCCTGCGTCTAGGGGAAGGGAACAGGCAGGGAGGTCCCCTTTTGCTCCCCATCCTGGGCTGGCAGGGCCTTGTACAGTTCAGGGTCCCAAGAGACCCTGCTCCCTGTCACCTGTCTGCTAGAGAGTCGTGGTAGGGAAAGAAGGGAAAGATAGCAACTGGAGGCACAGACAAAAATGAAAAGAGACCTTCAAAGGGACACATAACGAAGAAGCAGCCATGACACGAGAGCCTGTGAAAGAGGTAGCCAAGCCCAGGAGTAGGGAGCAAGCTGCTTGCCAGGGAAACCCCTTATCAGGCAGCTCGGGGCCTCCACTTTGGGAGGCCTGCCCCCTCCCAGGCTTCCCAAAGATGCCCGCTTCCTGGGAACAGCTCCCTGCACCTCCCCGGAGTCTTGTCTTGGCCTTGCAGTCATCCAGAGTGGGCAGGTATGCATCCCCTGCAGTCAGCTCCTCCAGCTGCTTAGAGATCCATCACCAACTCACAAGTCTCCTCTCACTAAAGCTGAAAAGCCCTCCTGCCTCTGAAGGACACCTCTTTTGTCAGGCTTCAAGGACAAGGGACAGGCAGGAAGAGCAATAATAAATAGGACCTTATCATACTTTACATATTTTCTCATTTTTCATTGCTCTATCACCAGCACCTTTGACAGTACTAAGCCTAATAAGCATTTGTTTAAAAAGTAATGGACGATCCAAAAACGGAATTAAAGTTTCCATTTACAATAGCATCAAAAAAGAATAAACTACTTAGAAATCAGTTTAACAAAAGAAATGCAAAATTTAGACTCTGAAAACTAGAAAACATGAAAGACATGAAAGAAGATCTAAGTAACTGGAAAAACATCCACTGTTCATGGATTAGGAGACTTCATATCTTTATGATGCTCCCCGGGCTGATGGACACGTTCAGTGCAATTGCCATCAGAATCACAGCCGCCTTCTTTGTAGAAACTGACAGGGCAGTTCTAAAACCCAGAGGAATTACTGAGAACCCAGAGTAACTAAAACAGTACTGAAAAAGAAGAACAAAGCACACCTTCTAATTTCAAAACTTCCTGCAAAGTGACAGTAATCAAGATAATGTGTACTGACTCAAAGACAGATATGTAGACTAATGGAATAGAATTCAAAGTTTAGAAACAGTCCATAATTAACTGATTTGGGGGTGAAGGGATATTCGGAATGAATTCATGGTCTCACATACATTATGCAAGTACGCTACCACTGAGCCACATTCCCAGTCCTTTTTATATTTTGTTTTGAGGCAGGATCTCCTTAAATTGCTTAAGGGCCTCTCTAAGTTGCTTTGAACTTATGATCCTTCTACCTCAGCCTCCTGAGCCTCTGGGATTATAGGGATGCACCCAGAAAAAACATTTTTAAACTAAAGAAAAAAAAAAGGAATTAAGTACTGATACATGCTACAACATGGATGGACCTTAAAAACATAAAGTTAAGAGCAAGGTGTAGGGACACACGCCTGTAATCCCAGTGACTTGGGAGGCTGAGGCAGGAAGATTGCAAGTTTAAGGCCAGCCTCAGCAACTTAGCAAGACCCTGTCTGAAAATAAAAAGGGCTGAGGATGTAGCTCAGTGGTAGAGCACTCTTGGTTCCACTTTTAGTATTTAAAAAAAAATTTTTGGTAGAGTGCTTGTTTTGGAAGCACAAGGCCCTGGATTTGATCCCCAGCACCCTGCCCCCCCCCCAAAAAAAAAAAACTTAGTGAAATAAATCAGTTACAAAAGACTACATATTATATGATCTTATTTATATGAAACATTCGAAACAGGGAAATTGATAAAGACAGGAAGTATACTGGTGGTTGCCTGGGGCTGTGTAGGAGAGAGGGTTGAAGGAAGCAAATGGGTACATAAGATTTCTTTGGGGATGAGGGTGATAAAATGGACTGGGCGATGATTGCACACACCTGTAAGTATGCTCAAAACCATTGAATCAATTAATTAAGTGGGTAAATTGTATGGTATGTGCACTATATATCAATAAAATTCTTGAGAAAAAGACATTACTGCATTTGGGCAGTTGAAACTAAATGTAGACAATGGATTAAAAAGTTAAATTAGTATTAAAACTTTCTGATTTGGATAATTAAATTAATGGACAACCCTATAAGGTAGGCGCTATTATGATTTCCATTATATATCTGAATATCTATATGTAGCTGTAGAGATATGTGTTTGTTTGAATCCAGAGGTGCTCTCCCACTGAGTTGCAGCTACCTCCCAATCCCTTTTTATTTTTTATTGTTTTATTTTGAGACAGGATCTCACTAAGTTGCCCAGGCTGGCCTCAAACTTGCAAACTGCTTCAGACTTCTTAATCACCAGGATTACAGGGGTGCCCCACTACACTATGATTCCCACTTTATAGATGCAGCAACTGAGGCACAGAGAAGTCAAGTCACCTGCCCAGAATCACAGGGAGACTAAGAGCCCACCGTCTTTACTTCTGGTTTCTCCTGGCAGCCTAGTCTTTTCTTCTATAGCACTTCCCATAATTGGTCATCTTATGATTTCAGTTCCTTAAGATGATGAATTCCTTGAGGACAGAGACAGTTCTCTTCCAATCAACACCTCTCCATACTTTTTTGTTTTGCTTTTTTCTATGCTGGGGATGGAACCCAGGGCCTCACACTTGCTAGGCACATACTCTGTCTGCCACTGAGCTACATCCCAGCCCCACTTCCTCACATTTTTAAATGAACATTGGTTGATCCTACTATAAACCAGGCCCGTATGCACAGTCAGTGAGAATATCTAGCACAGGGTTTGGTTTACACTGGGTGCTCAGTAGATATTTGTATTTTGGATGGATAGGTGGATGGTCAAATGGACAGGTGGATGGATGAGTGGATGGGTGGATGGATGGGAATGGGTAGATAGGTGTGGCAGGTGTATAGTTGGAGGGTGAAGTTCTAGACAAAGGCTGCTTGCCCCCTTACGTAGCTGTCTCCCTGCCCCCCAGTTCCCCATACAGGCCTCTGTCTTCAGGCCCATCACATCCTGACACTCAAGCCCACTACACAGCCCCTTCTGTCTTCCATCAGAACTGCCCAAAGCATCCTTCAGTGCCCCTTAGCCCACGTGGTCTGAGCCTTTTCTGAGCAACATTGATGGATACCCCACACCATCTCCATCGTTCCAGATGAATGTTCTAAGACTCTGATCTGAGGAGGGCAGGGGCTCCCTCCTCCTCTGCTGTCCCAGGGACCTAGTCCATGACAGGCTCTGAGTCAAGCCACTTCATTGGTTCCATTGGTAGGAGTCACAGCCCCTGTTGGTAGAGAGGGAAACCCCAGGTGGAGCACTAACTAGGAGCAGGAGCAGGAGGAAGGCTTCAGGAGGGCCCCCTCCACAGGGCCTGCCAGGCCTGACTCTGGGGGAGCCAAGCCAAAGCCTGACCCCAGGCCGGACTTGGGCTAAGCCACAGGAGGACCAGGCAGGGGGACGCAGTGTGGGTGCCTCCCTCCCCTCTGCAGCCCAGGCCAACCAGCCCCCAGGCAGGCTGGAGGCCTGTTTGCCTTGGCCCTGGGCCAGGCCGCCCCGCCAGTGAGTAACCGTGAGGACTGCTGGCTGCAGTTCAAGGGAAATGGGCTGGAGACGGGGCCTCCTCGGCCTTTTGCAGGGCCAGGTTCCGGGGGCGGCTTCCCAGAAAGTGCCTGAGCCTGCGGGGGCCAGGGCCTGTGCCTGCCACTGCCCTTCCCCTTCCCCTTTCTTGCTACCCTCCCCCTACCTCCTTCTCCATAGAGACCAAGGAAAGCCCAGCCTTGACTTCCCCAAAAGAGATCTGCAAGCATGGTCCTGGTTCCAAGGAAAAGGAACCCGCTGGAACCCCAGTCACCCAGCCTGCGCCCACTAAAAGAGCCAGCCATCAACTTGCCCCTCAGCTCACACTTCTGAGCACCCACGTGTATAGCGCAAGGACCTGCAGTGAGGGAAATCATGAGAGTGCAGGGGGCAAGGCAGGGGTGGGTGGAAAGAGAAGGTTCTAGCAGCTCCAGGCGCTTGTACTGGACACACTTATCCCGGAAGAGGCCTCCCAGCTTCTCCACCCACACCTGGGGCTCTTGGTAAGGACACTGAGGCCCAGGGAACCAGAGTGACTTGCCCAAGCCACACAGAATCGACTGTAGCAAGGTAAGTAGGAACCCAGACTTCCTGCCCCTGCTCCTCTGAACAGAGGCATGCTTTCTTAAATTTCACCCTCATGTTGGAGAGGCATGGACCTAGGATGCTTCTGTTTTGAAGCTGGATTCTTCTGGAGCACCGACTCCCATGGCCTTCTGTGAAACTACAACTCTGCCCCTACTAGGTGGTCCCTGCCTCTTTGGGTGCACAGGTGCCACCTGGGTGGAAGAACCCCATAGTCAGTCAACATCATCGGAGGCACAGAGATTTCTGGCCCTCCTGTCCCTGAGTGAATGGCTTTGCAGCCACCAACACCCCTGCGCCCTGCCCTACCTGAGTCCCAGCCTCTCTTCAGGGTCAGTCTTCCTGCCTGCAAACAACATAACATTATTCCAGCCGAGTCAAGCACAAAATAAAAGTCATGGGGGATCCTAGGAGCCACAGAACCAACAATGGGCCAGAAAACTTCGCCATAGCAAAGGTGTTTGCCAAACCACACCAGAGAGCTGGTCTCTTGAGAACCACACTGGCCCGGCATGGAGCCCCAGGTGACTCCTCTCTCCCCATTGACATCAGCACTAGACACCAAACACTGGACTCTGCAGTTAGCCCTGTGGTCCCTGCTTTCCCCCAGAAACAGGATGTGGCCACTGCCCACAGCAAGAACGAGTCTCCCACATTCCTGTGTCTGTTCCCAGATCCTGAGCCTAAGATGAGTAGGAGCATGCGATTGGTCAATCTCAGGTCACATGCCTAACTCCACTGCTGGGTAAGCTGGGAAAGCTGGAATCTTGTCCTTTATCCTCCCAGGAAGACCCAAGAAAGAGGGTCCCAGTCAGACCCACAGAAACCACGGTCCCCCACCTCTTAAAGAGCCTTGTTCCTCCCACTCTGCCCAGAGTGTGTTGCTAAAAGGGCTTGGGGTCCACCATGTACCTGTGTTATGTAAATCAAGTCCTTAGCCCAGGGCCTGGCACAGAATGAGTACTGAACCCAACCAAAGGGCTGAGGCAAGTGCTCTGTGGCTCAGCCAGCGGGTGGCAGGGACTGGCCTGATTTATGTGACTCCTCTCTCCCCTCTCCCATGGCACACAAGGGTATCATTAGAAGAAATTAGTCCAGTGGGGTGCAGGGCCTGACTCATTCCAACAGGGAAGAGGGATGTCTTGGAGGAGCAGATATTTGAGCAGACACTGGAGGAAGAGATAGAGAGGGGTGCAGGCGTCCCCCTTTTACAATCAAACAAAATAACTCAGATGACTGCGGGCGACTCACAAGAAGTTCACAAAACCATACCACAGTGTCATCCTATAGCAATTTAAAGATCTTCTGTGAGTGCCAATGATGCATAGGGAAAATGAGTAAACAGAGTCAGGAAGGGTCTGTGTTCAGAGGTGAAGTTCTCAGTGGTGGGCGGGACTAGGACTAGAGGTGATTTTTAAATATATTCTTTCGTTTTTATTTGTTAATTTCTTTTCTTTTATTTTTTCTTTTTTCTTTTCTTTTCTTTTCTTTTTTTTTTTTTTTTTTTTTTTGAGTACTGCTGGGGATGAACCCAGGGCCTTGTGATGGCTAAGCATATGCTTTGCCCCGGAGTTATACCCCTATCCCCTTATCTCTAACTTTTAAATAGTGAACATAGCTTGCTAAAGAGAAAAAGTCAATAGCAAATATGGAAATCACCTATTTTAAACACCCCCAAAATGGGGTGGAGGAGTTCCTGTAAGTATGGCCTCAATACGAGAATGGGTTCCAACTGCATAGTGTTAAAAGGCTTCAAAAGCCGGGCATGGTGGCCCATGCCTATGATCCCAGCAGCTTGGGAGGCTGAGGTGGGAGGATCGCGAGTTCAAAGCCAGCCTTGGCAACTAAGTGGGACCCTGTCTCTAAATAGAGGATAACAAAAGGGCTGGGGATGTGGCTCAGTGGTTGAATGTTCCTGGGTTCAATCCCTGGTACAAAAAAGAAAAAAGAAAAGAAAAATGCTGTATATAGCTCAGTTGGTAGAGAGCTTGCCTTGAATGCACAAGGCCCTGGGTTCAATCCCCAGCACCGCAAAAAAAAACAAAAAAAAAAAACAAAAAAAACAGACTTCAAAGGAGTGAGGCATAGAAAGCACTTGGCAGAGTGTGTGGCACTAGGGGCACTCAGGGTTGGTTAGCTGCTTGTAGCAGCAGTAATAGTCACTGTTGTCCTTGTCATAGTATGTGGGACTCAGAAATGACACATTCACATACCTGCCTCTCAAGTGAAGAGAAAATCACCTCTCCTCCTCTTCTTCTTCCTCCTTCTCTTCTGCCCTCCCTCCACCTGGATGACCACTGTCAGCGCAGCCTCAGTACTCCCCTGAGGCTGGACCCCAGGCCCCAGGGACTCCAAACCAGAACACACACCTCTCTCCCTCTCTCTCTCTCTCTGTCTGTCTCTCTCTCTCTCTTACAAGGGATTGAACCCAGGGGGGTTAACTACTGAGCCACATCCCCAGCCCATTTTTATGATTTTTATATTTTATTTAGAGACAGGGTCTCATTGAGTTGCTTTGTACTGGCTTTGAACTCTTGGTTCTCCTGCCTCAGCCTCCTCAGTTGCTGGGACTAAAGGCATGTGCCACCGTGCCTGCAGAAGATGCAACTCTCAGTCCCTCCCTGCTCTACATTGTAAATGAAGAAGGCAATGTCCTGGGTTTGGCTCATCAGGTGCTGGAAGGGAAGAAGAAAGAGCCAAACCTGGAGAAATTAGGCTTATTTGGGAGGGAGGGGTTTGCACACCATTAATCCTATTTTTTTTTTCTTTTTTTTTTTAATAAACTTTACCAAGTGAAACACACATACTGTAAATTGCACAAATCATTTCATATACATGTATCCCACATAACCAGATAAAAAAACTGGACCTCAGGGCTGGAGCTGTATCTCAGTGGCATAGTGGCTGGATCTCAGTGGCGGAGTGCTTGCCTAGCATGTGTGAGGCACTGGGTTGGATCCCCAGCACCACATAAAAATAAATAAATAAAGGTATTGTGTCCTTCTACAACTAAACTAACAAAACACAACAGGATCTCGGCAGCCCCAGAAGTTTCTCTCCTGTCCACTTCCTAATGTCTAACCCCATAGGTTCGTTTTGCCTGGTTTTGAACTGATGTAAATGCAGTCCTGTGAGAGGCCTTTTTGAATGTAGCTTCTCCAGCACAGTATGGTGACTGGGAACATCCTTCCCATTGCTACAAGACAGCATTCTACTCTTGATGGACATTTGAGTTGTATCCAGATTCGGGCTTTTGTGAATAGTGTTGCCAGGAATATTCTTGTACATGTCCTTCAGGGAACATCTGGATGCATTTTGGATGCAGGTATGATTAACTTTGATAGAACCTACTAAGTTTTTCAAAAGTGGTTAAGCCAAGGTACAGGCTCACCGTCATCACAAGAGAGTTCTCTTCACCCCACACCTTCCCTCCCATTCAGAATTAAGCAGCATATGTTTTGAATGGATATTGACATCTTTCAAACTGAGCTCCTGGGGCTGGAGATATAGCTCAGTTGGTAGAGTGCTTGCCTGTCAAGCTCAGGCCCTGGGTTCAATCCCCAGCACCGCAAAAGAAAAAAAAAAAAAAGAAAAAGAAATTGCTCTTATTATGGTTCAGATATGAAGTGTCCCCCAGAGGCTCATGTGTGAGACCATGCAAGAAGGTTCAGAGGCGAAATGATTACAATATGAAAGTTTTAACTTTATCAGTGCGTTAATTCACTAACATGGATTAACTGGGTGGTAACATGGGCAGGTGGGGTGTGGCTAGAGGAGATGGGTCACTAGGGGCGTGACTTTGGGGTTTATATTTTGTCTCTGGTGAGAAGAGTTCTCTCTGCTTCCTGTTGAAATGTCCTGGTCGGCTTTTCTCCGTCATGCCCTTCCACTGTGATGTCCTGCCTCACCTCAGGTCCCCAGCTCTGCAGTCAGCCAACCATGAGCCAAAACAAACTTTTCCTCCTTGGCAATGTTCTTGTCAGGTCATTTGGTCACAGTGACAAAAAAGCTGACTCAAACAGCTCCTATAGCAGACAACTATGAAAACCATCGACCTACACAACTGCCTGTGACGTACCATTAACTAGCTAAGCAGGTATCTCGCACACCGTTCGCGAAGATTGAGTCTGTCCGTAGAGCCACAGCAGCCTGATTCAGAAAGGTGATGTTCAAGGTCTCTACCCTGGGGAGAGGTGTTGGAGGGCATCGTTTTCAATGGGGACATCAGGGACAATTTTTACTTTACATTCTGTTTTTCAGTAATTTAAAATGAGAAAAAAAAATCAGAATAAATAAAATGCCCCACCAGTCCCTTCTCCTGCCCCATCCATCACATACCTTTCCGTTCCCTTCTCCTGGTCGCCTGTCTTTCTTATTCCCCAGCATTCACTTGTGCTCTGGAATTACCCTGGGCAGGGCCTCTGGGACACGTCTCCTGGGCACTGTAATTTCCCTGGTGCAGTGTGTCATTAGACGATTTGGTGCTGATGACATGATGCCTGTATGAAGCAAAGATTATAGCCCCTGACAGGACAGGACGGGCAGCCTGTCCATGGATCAGTCCCCCACCAAGATTCCCTGACAGCCTCTGGCATCTCCAGCCTGCCATGGCAGCTCAGGGCCCAGCAGAGGGCTAGAGTAAGCAGACTGGCCTCCAGCCAACTCTGCCTCACCCCCCCTGTGAGCTCCTCCAGGGCCTCCATGTCCTCACCTGTGAAATGGGCTAATGACAGCATTCCCCTTAAAGATAACAGCAGAGCGCAGAGTGCCTGGTACACACGGCCCTCCGTAAACACAGGCTGCTATCATAATGATGGTACTGCTGGCTGTAATTGTCGTTACTACCCCAAGAAGAATTTTGCATTCACTTTTTTGCGGGGTGGGGGGAAGTAACAAGAATGAGCTCTTTATCTTCTTAAGTATCATAAAGTAAGTAGGCACCCACTTTTCATGGGGAAAAGTGAAGTTCACCTAGAACTCAAATGCATTTTTTGCTGAAAAGTTAAGTAGTTATTCAACATGGGTTTGTCCAAGGGCAATCTGTGGAGTGCCTACTATGTGTTGGGCATCATCCCAGAAACTGGGGATCTGGCAGTGGCTGGAGCAAAGTCCCTGCTGTCACGGAGCTTCCACTTTGCTAGGGGAGTCTGACAGTAGCCAAACCAACGAATGGATACGTGATAAAATGTCCAGCATGTACGCAATACAATACATCTGATATCCAACGGTGCTGTGAAGAAAAATCTGGCAGAGTATGAGGAGACAGGCGCTGGGATGCTGCCCGATGGTTCCAATCAGAGTGTTCTGCTGGGCTCTGCCCATTCTTTCCACCAGTGTCCACAGAAGAGCCACTGCCCAGGCCTGGGGCCACCGCTTAATGCAACACCCGGGAAAAACAACGCATCTTCCAAGTGTCTGGTGCCCTGCTTCTGCCAAGCTTCCACTAAGCCCGTAGCCCCGGGTCTGTCCTCACTGCTTTTGGACCTGTGCACATGTGTCTGAGAGAGCCTTGGAATTGGGGGGAGCCCCCACCTCTAAATCTTCAGGTCTCCCGGCACAGCCTCCCTAGAAAGAAGCTCCCAGCTCTCTTAGGTCTCTGACAGACCCTCAGTAGACTCCAGAGTGAGCCCAGCCCGGCCCCCACGCAGACGCTGCACCCCCACCGCCCTTCAGCCCCAGCCCCAGCCAGTAAATCGTCCCTGAATTAATCAAAGAGCTTGCACTGGTCTGAACTCACTGGGGGCCTCCTCCAGCGGCCACTTTGTGTTCAGTAGATTAATTGCAGCTGGGGGAGGGGTGAGGAGGGAATCCATTTTTAGAAAATCATTACTTTCAGAAAGAGAGGGGGGCGCTTCTGGCTGGGGAAAAGTGCTGAGCTGGCAGCCCAGGGCTGCTGCCGGAGCACCAGGAAACCAGAGGCTGCGCAGGCTGCTCCCCTTCAGCAGGGAAGGCGCGGCCTCGCCCACGCCCACTCCTCCCAAGGACAGGGCACCCCGCTTCCCAGCCCTGCCCCTGCTGGCCTGCGCTTCCTGCCCCAGCTTCCACTCAGCAGTGTGCTGGCACCTCAGCAGAAAGGTCACCCCGATATCGACTACCCCCACTGCCGACTGTCCTCTCTCTGCCCCACTTGCTGCACGTCACACCACCCCCAGGGAGGCCACTGTCAGTCCCGGAAAAGGAAGGTGGGGACTCCTAGCCTTGACTCCTTTGAATTGAGCAGTTAAGCGATTTAACAATATGAAATTGTCCTTTTTGTAGCTCAGATGGTCAGATGCTAGCAATCCCACCTTTCCACCCAATTGTAGCACGCCTGCTCTTCACACGTATTTTCTCAGTAATCCCCAGTCTCAGACCCACGGAGCAGGTGGAATGCCCATTTTATGTTTCAGAAATTGAGGTTCAGAGATGTTGCATGGCTTGACCGAGTGAGCACAAACCCAGGTCGACCTTCCCCAAACCCACCTTGGTGAGCCGCATGGTGCTTCTCGTCTGGTCCCCCACACGCCTGCACCCAGCACCCCCGCAGCTCTCTTTGCAGTGGTGCACTGGGAACACAGGCTGACACGCCTCCTCCGTGGGCTGAGCCTGGGCCTTAACTGACCTCTCGGGAAGTCACTGCTTGCTGTGTGCTGGAGTACAAATCCAGCCACTGGGCTGGGTGGGGTGGTCCTGAGCAAATCAAGCACCTCTGGGAGGATTGGGCTCCTTCTGGGTCAGGTAGGGTCATCCCTGCCTGTGGGACATGGTGCATGACAGTGGGAAGCCCTCGGTGCATACTAACACGCACAGATACGGAGCACTGCTTCTGCAGCCCAGCACCCTGCTCACCTTGGCCCTTTTAAACCAGAGCTTGCTCAGGAAAACACACCTAAATCAGAGACCCCTTGACCTTGGCCTGTCCAGACAGCACAGATGATGAAATCTGACTGGGATACTTACCAGCTGGGGGAACTCAGACAGCTCTCGGAACATCAGTTTCTTCTTCTGTAGATGGGGGTTGATGGTACAGGTGTCTGCGTGCAGGGGGTTGTAAAGATCACAGTGGACAATCCCAACGTAAAGTGCTTAAACACACTGACAGCACAGAGAACATTCTTCTTCCCAGTCCTAAGCCAGAAATCTGCCTGTCCCCACCTCGGGCAGCACAGACCCGGGCCATGCCCTTGGGTGATGCTGGACACAATAGTCACCGAGAGCAGTCTTGGGAACATGGATGGCACTCAGGAGATGACTTAGTAGGTGGCCTCTCTGGCAAGCAAAGAGTTCCAGCAAATGCCAGACTTCTCCTGAGCAGTCCCCTTTCCCTGCCCACCCACCCAGAGTGTCACCCCACCAGAATCCACAGGCCCACACCCCAATTCCAGCCTTCTAGAGGCCACAGCTTGTGCCTCCCCAATCGAGAGACCCTGCTCTAGGCGTGGAGCTGGTGGAAGAGAGGCGCCTGTCTCCTGCAGTGGTACCCCAGGGACCACATGGGAGTCCACCAGACATCACGGCGGGGGGGGCGAAGGGAGGTTCCTCATCTCCCTCCCACTTCCTTCCCGGCTATGTGATCTTGGGGAAGTCATTTGGCCTTTCAAAACCTCCAATTTTGAGAGAGGATTAAATGGTGATTCTCCCAAATGGTTAGCTTCATGCTGCTACCGAGGGAGGCAATCAATACATGGTAACTGTTATTACTATTGGAGAACTTTCTGGCATGCCGATGCAAGTTAGTGCAAACTACAGTGGTGTCCACAGCTCCTTGATGTTAACACGTTTCATCCCCACCCCTTCTCCCCACTACCGCCCTGGAGTTAATTAGAACCTTCCTTGGGTGTTTACCAGAGATGAGATTTTATACTGATGCTGGGTCATGGAGCTAGAATAGAGAGAAGTTCCAGTTCAAATGATAAAAAGCAAAAAGCTGCTTGGAGTGGAGAGGTAGTGAGTTCCTTAGCATCCCATGTGAATAAGCTGGCCAGATGGCCATTTGGCATTAATGCTCTGGAGCATAAATCAACACACATTCATATTTCTTGCTACACAATTGCATTATAATTCCCTCGAATGGAACGGTGGTGCTATTGGCTGTGGTGCTTTGTGTCACAATTTGGCAAAACAAAAAAGTTGGCAGCTCTGTATTGGCCTTCCAAGAAGGGTTTTGGAATTGTTCTGGTCTGTGGTATTTTTTTTTTTTTTTTTTTTTTTTTTTTGCACTTTGTTGTGTACCAGGGATTAAACCAGAGCCACATCCCCAGCCTTTTTGAGACAAGGTCTCCCTAAGTTGCTGAGGTGGCATTGAACTTGCCACCTTCCTGCCTCAGCCTCCTGAGTGACGGAGATCGTGTGTGCCGCCACTCACTGGTATCTGAAATCTTAATCCTCACTTCAAGATCCCCTACACAGACACCTGCAGAGCCCTCTGTTGACCCATCTCTGGTACAAGATTCCCTGGATCTGAAGCACAGCTCACATCAGTCAGCAGAAATGGCAAAAATCCCAGGTCCTGCGGGAACAGAACTGAGGCAGCACCTGGACAAGCAAGAGCCCCCTAGGCTGGGCTCAGGGGAGTGAACTGCCATAGAAGTTTAAGCAGACAGGGAGATGTAGAGTGGGACTTGATATAGAGTGGGAATGCCTGGTACAGTATCTAGGAGGGACAAGGTGGTACCCTAGTCTCTCAACCCCTATCACCCCTCCAGGGCCGCAGCTGCAGGGCACCTATCTGGCAAAGTTCCCCTCCTCTGGGAAAGCTACCAAGTTCAGGATTAAAGCCGAATGAGGAGTTAGCCAGAAGCCAATGGGCCCTGGACCTTGGGGTTGTACCTTTCCCAGGTGACATTCCTCTCTCTCAATTCCATAAGCCTTGAAAGATCAGGGCTCCTTTAGGTTGTCTCCACTTACAAACTAGAGACACAGGATGAGCTTTGCCCTGGGGTTGCACCCCAGCAAGAGGAGGGCGTCTAGGTCACTGCAGGTCTCTCTGACATCAGAGAGGAGCCATTTCCAGGCCAGAGATCTCCAAGTATCTCTTCTGTGTGGTGCCCACCCCCTCCCCACCCCCATCCTCACTGGGCTGAGCACTAAACCCTCCTCCTCCCTCCCCTCCAAGCAGAAAAAAAAAAAAAAAAAAAAGGAGCTGAGGACATAGAATCAAGTATACATTTTAAAAATTGTTTAATGGAACATAAACTCCTTTAGAAAAACATTCAGCTAGGTGATAACACCCATAGAAAAAACACCAATCTTGTGTTTATCGTTTTTAATTTGGCATTTGTTATTTGCATTTATATTAAAGCAAAGTGCATCTTTATTTTTCTTGTTTATACACATTGCACAATACATAAATAATGATGCTTATAAAACGTCTTTATATTTACAAGTAATAATATATTTATATATAACATAAAATACATTTTTTTCTTTAATAAATCTCAGGTTTTTTTTTTTTTTCCAGGAGTCCTTTCTCTCTCAAAGCACTACAATGCTAAATTTCCAATGAGAATGCTTCTCTTGTTCATTTAAACCTTTGTAGTTAGAAAAATAGCTTATGTTAAAGTCTAAACATGCTCATTGAGCTAAGAACAGTGTCAAAGTATCATACGAGCGTATGAGTTGTAGAAGAAATGAGAGGAGGTTAGGTGTCAGCTAGGGTGGTACCTTGGGTTATGATGGACCAGATCCTTCTTGGAGGAAGGGAGCCACAAGCAGGTCCCTCCCGGGGATGCCCCGGCGCTGGACTAACAGCAGAGCTCAGGGAAGGGAGGAAAGTGCTGAGCTGGCTTTAAGTCTGGGAGAAACCTGATGAAACCAGGGCGGGGGAGAGGCTGGAGGGCCAGAGGGCAGCAGGTGAGCAGCCCTGAGGAAGCCCATCGTAGAGAGATCCAGGAGCAGATGGCCAAAACAGATAGACACTAGAGTGGCAGCAGGGTGGCGGGAGGGGAGTGAGGCAAGGGGGAAGCAATTGGTTCTGGTTCAGCCTCTAGCAGGCTGGCTTCTCAGAAGCCTGTGGATAGGCCCGTGTCCTAAAGGGGGGAGGCGGGGAGGGGGCTTCCCAGGCTGGGCAGAACCTCGCTTCTGGCAGCTGCTGGGCCTCTGCCCCCCAGTCTGCCCAGGTTCAGCCTCTGTCCCACTGAGCATGTCCAAAGGGCATGAGAGACACACAACTGGGAACCGCAAACATCTCCACCGGGGACATCCATAAGGAACACAGAGTACTTGTTTCCCTCATCTGTTCACACGCACCCACGCACACAGAGGCTTGCACGCGCGCACACACACTCGTGACAAATGAAATGCTGACCCAAACGTGGAGGGGCGCTCCCCATTCATACGCTGTGTCTGGCGGGGCTCTGACTTGCTTCCTTTCTTCCCATAGGGATGTCCTGCCAACCACACCCGCCCCTTCGAAAAAATTAAAAAAATAAAATAAAATAAAAACCCAACAAATCTTTTCATAAGCTATTTCTCGAAGAACAAAACAAAAGAAAACACAAATAAGATTGACAAGAAAAAAAACCAACAACAAAAAACCCCAACAAGAACAAAAAGAAATGACCAAAGAGTTTGCGTGAAAAGCAAGCACTCGGAGGAAAAGATTAGCAGCAAAGTAGTTTGAACGGTGGCCTGCCCGGCTCCGCTCGCCCTCTCCCACCTCCACCTCCACCTCCGTCCTCTCCCCAGCCGCTACCGGCTGTTGAAGATGACCTCCAGCCAGCACGGGCAGCTGCTGATGAACTGGCGGGTGTAGCACTGGCCCCAGCCCTTCACGAAGCTGATCTGCACGGTGAAGCCCGTCCACGGCTGCTGCATGAACTCGTGGTCATTGGGCCGCTGCAGGCTGTACGCCTTCTCGTAGTCGAAAGCCTTGATGGAGAATCCGGGGAACACCTTGTGCACCAGCAGCGTCCTGGAGTCCGGGTTGTCCAGTGTGGCGGACTTGATGAAGATGGGGTAACTGCTGCGGTTGTACACCCACACGCCATCCACTTCTCGAGTCAGCTGGATGCCGCAGCCGATTTTGCTCCGCACTTTCTGCACCAGCTGACTCTTGTTGTCCGAATTGAGCTGTCCGAGGCAAAAGCCATTCCCCTGAGGTAGATCATAGAAGATATCCAGGGAAGGCTCCTGGACACAGTAGAGCCTCCCCACTCTCGTCTTCTCCTCCCAGTATGCCACCACGCACCAGTGTGACCGATCCCCAGGCTCCAGAAGAAGTTGGGAATCTGCAAAACAAAAGAGCGGACATGCTTGGTGGCGACGGTTGGTGGTGACGGTGAGTGGTGGTTTCCTTTTCCTTCTAGAATCCAGACAGACAGACACCCATAAATAGCTTATCTCTCAGTACAAGACCGGGGGAGGGTGCTATGGTCCTGGACTGGCTGCAGCTAAGATGGGGTGCCAGCCACACCCACCTCATTAAAAAAAAAAAAACACTTCTACAGGCCTCTTACTAGAGCACAGGCATCTCCACTCAGCAAGGAAAGAGCCCTGCTGTCCTTTAGATGCGTGATTCTCTGGGGTGCTTACTCCCTCCACTTCCACCACCCGGACCTCAGCACCTGTGCCCACCTGGTCACAGCTCCACCCCTGCAATGCACAGATGCCAGGGAACCCTTGTTCACACTGTCCTCGCTTTCTGTGCTAGAAAAGACCTCAGAGATGGCCTAGAAGTCTGTCTTTCAACAGGACGGAACCCTGAAGGCAGCTCCTCCAGCCCCTTTTCTCCCCTATAAGAAAACTAGGATCTGGAAAGCTGGTCAGTACCCAGCCAGACTTAGAAGCCTGCCAAGACCAGCCTCTAGGACCACCTACTCCCCTGCCTCTGTGCCTGCCACCACTTCTCACATCAGTGCTTTGGTCAGAAGGGACTCCAATCTAGTAAAATAAAAACGAGGGCAGTTCGGGGCAAAAACATCTATCTTCTTAATAGGAAAACTACTCTCAGCATGTCAGCAGCAAGGTGACATGCAAAGGGTTAAAGAAAAATTACAACAGGCAATGGGCAAGAACCACACTACCTTAACAAGGCCTGCTCTCGCCCCGTTAGGAGATGAGGCGTCTAAAATGGGTGTGACCATCCCTGAAGTGCCCCTTCTCTGCTGGCACCCCTCAGGGTGCCCCTCTGCCTTCCCAGGTTGACCCCGCACTGCAACATGGATGCCAGGTCCCTCTCGGAGCCCTTCTCTGCAAGCCCCGCCCGGCTGCCTAGGAGCCTGGGGTGACTGGTGAGATGAGTTCCTGAGCAGAAGCTCTGAGGACTTTAAAGGGGGAGTCACGTGTAGGGAAAGGACCCCGCCCCCACACACATACACACTGGCATCCCAATGCCTCCTTAAGCTAGAGCCAGCAGCAGGCAGGCCTCAGACTGGGACCATAAATCCCCCAGCCCAGCCAGGCAGCAGGAACGCTGCGGTTTGTGGTGGCAGGGTGGAGACCGGAAGTCTTGTATTTGTTAACAAAAATGGGGAAAGGCAAAGGGGGTAGGGGGATGAGAGGCAAAAGCAAGCCCAGAGCTGGAGGTGAGGGGCCGCAAAGGTGGCAGCTGAGTGCGAGAGGGATTTTGTTGGGGCCTTTGGATTTCTGAGCAACTGGGCCCAAAGAGCAATAATGGGGGCTGTGCCATCCAGGGCAGGTAGTGGACTAGGACCCTATGTCCTGCCTCCCTGGTAGGCTGGGTAACCCGGTGCAGCTCAGCACACCAATCTACTCCAACGTTTCAGGCAAGTTAGGACCTGGGAACCACTCAGCTCCACGACTCTTTTTTTTGTTTTTTTTTTTTTTTTAAAGCAGCAGCCAGTCTTGGACGGAGGTATCCCGTGAGTAGGTCTGTACAAATGTGCACATTACAACTCACGGAGGCAGCCACACACACATAGCCGAGTGGCCGTGCCCTACGGACTCCCCAGATGACCTCCATGATGCCTGCCCAAATAACTACACAGAAAGGGGAAGTGGAGGACCAAGCTTTCTCCCCACCCCACCCCACAGAAAACCACCACCATGGCACGGGCCTGTCACTGCTCCCCTCCCAGCCCACTGCCACGTATCTGTGCAGCTCAAGTGTGTCTGAGACTATGTGCTTGAGTGGACGGGATGAGTGTGCTTACTGAGCACGCGCGCGCGCGCACACACACACACACACACACACACACACACACACACACACAGGGGAACATGAGGAAAACAAGAGAGGGACAAGGGCTCCGGGCAGAAGGTGACTCATCAGGCATGAACTAGTTTCTGCAAAGTATCCATCAACTGCTAATAAACGCGTGAGCGCTGGCATCTTTGAACTTTCTTGCCGAGGGAGCTCGGCGAGGAAGGCTGCACCAAAGGCCCGTAACATCCACAGAAAGGGGAGTGCCTGGCACACCAGTGTGCGGGAAGGCGAGGGATCCCCTGGGAGGCGCGCAACATCACTTAGGGGACAGGGTGTTTTGAAACCCTGGCTCATCTCAGACTCCAGACAAACCTGGCCAGGAAGGGAGGCAGGGCTGGATTCAGGGGACCCTCAGAGGAACTTCACAGCACTTTGTTTCCTGCGCCCGCCCCACTGAAATCTGGCCTGGGCCAGCAGGGAGGAGAAGGGAGTGGGGCACGGGCCCAGGATTGAGTTGCCCCCCATGCCAAGCCCGCTGGCAGAACGGACAAGAACTGGGGGCCTGGCCTGCCAGGCAGGTCTCTGGGGGCAGAGGAAGCTGGGGCCTGAGGCTTGCAGGGGGCGGGGGAGGGGAAGCGCGCCCAGGTTTCTCTTTCATCTGTGCAGCCAGTCTACCCACACTTTGCTGCCAGACGGCCCTTGGAAAAAGCCGCCTTCTGTTGAGGTTAATGGCCCAGCCCAGATAAACGGCAGCATGTGGGTGTCCCTGGGTGTGAACAAGGCCCCTGAAAACTGGCTTTGTGCATCAACCTGCTGCAGGGAGACCCTTGCGTGCTCTTCCCCACCCGACCCCTCACTATCCTCCAGCAGACTCCCACCTCTAATAGGGCAGCTCTAGTGTCCTCTGCCCAGAGCATTGCTGAGCACAAAAGCTTGCTGTGCAGCAAACCCGTTCATTCAGCAACAGCCAGCAAAGGCACACACCCTCCTGTTCACATCACACCTTCTGGGCACCCAGCGCAACACCTCACCCTGCCCGTACAGACATCCCCTTCCCCTCTGCCCTGAATTCCCCAGCGTCCGGACTCATCTCTGGGAATCACCCAGCATCATCTTCAGAGACTGGTTCCCTGAATTGGGCCCACAGCCCACAAGAGTCTCTCCACAAAGGTCAGGGTGGACACTTGGCTCCTGGGGCTTCCCATGATGTGTGACCAGAGCCTAAGAAGTCACAGTCATCACAAGGACTAAGGAAGAGCCTGAAGCCCAACTCTGGCTTCTCATCCCCTCTGCTGCGGCTTCACCTCCCAAGGCAAAACCCAGTCCCTCGTTAATTTCCCCAGCTTTATGACCTCTTCCGGCATTTTCAACTTCTTCCCGTCCCCAGAAAACTGTACAGGGGCTTGTTTTAAAACTATATGTGCTCATTTTAAAGCATCCAAAAGAAAAGCTGTGTTGTAAAAAGCTCACTAATCAGATGCCTGCTCACAATTTTTTCTTTTTATTACAGTTGAGGGAATTTTTGGAGCAACACCAGAAAAATGCTGAATCTGCCTAAAATTCCATTGAGGTGTTTTCTCCTCCCCTTCCTCGTTTCCTTAAAGCAATCTTCGCTTTAAGGAAAGGCCCATGCGGGCACTTGCACTGGGAGAGCCCACTTCCCAAGGAATGCCTGGCTCTTCCAAGGACTTGGCTAACCAACGCTGGTCAGGAGAAGAACAGACCCTCTCGGCTCATGAAGGACTCACACACCCTGGGTCTCAATAGCACAGGTAACCAGACTGCAAAGGCCACATCTGAAGTCAGTGAGGACCACCACCTTTGCAAAGATTTCATTTGAAGGTGGGAGGAGATGAGGAGGAAGTGAAGGGAGGTCCACCCCAGGGCCTCGTTGGTACCATGTCTGGTCTCCAGCTTGGGAAGTAGACCCTGAGGTCAGAGGCAGAGCAGATGCCAAGGATGGAGCCGCCAAGCAAGAAGGGAGCCTGGGCAGAAACGCTGCCTCCCATGGGCCTCTCCATGCTGCTCAGGGACAGATGAAGGGCAGAAATGTAGACACAAGGCTCACACCCGGCAACCCCAGAAGGCAAACATTACCACACCCCGACCATGGCAGGCCCAGGATCCGCCCTCCTCAGGACCCAGGCGCCACCACCAGCTGCCCCGTCCAGTCCTCCCGCTGCACCAGACACCTCGAAGGTTAGCTGCACCATCGCCCTGTTCCTCACCCGATCAGGAAGCTGGCTGTTCTGAACTTACTGAAGGACAGAGATGAATAAAGGGGGCCCTGGCACCAATCCATCCAATCTCGTCTCGCCCCAAACCACTGCAACAAAGACCCTCTTGGAAGGTCATTCCAAGAGGCAAAGGACCAGGTTAACTCTGTAACTGAGAGAAGAAGGTCCCCAACCCATCACTACCACACCCTGCTCCTTCACCACAGCCATCAGAGTGAAGTCTGGCTGGTGGAAGAAAGTGAACTAAGTCAGTGTCAGTGTTTTTGCATCATCTCCACTGAGGTGGCTGGGCTGGAGGGTGGGCAGGGGGTGCCATGGGGTCTCCCTCAAAGGCAGGGTGCTCTCTTAGGTCTCTGGGCCCAACCAGCTGAGTCCCTACACTCAGGAATTCCCAGCCATGGCCCATCCCAAAGATGAGCTGACCAACTTATGGAGTAAGATCACCCAGCTCAAATCTACCTGCCGCCTGAAGGTATGGCTCAGTTGGTAGAGTGCTTGCCCAGCACTGCAAAAAAAAAAAAAAAAAAATCTACCTGCCATGGAACCTTGGTAGGCGATTAAGTTCACCCTCAAATGGGGGCTAGTGCCAGACTGATAAGGTTATTGTGACAATCTGATATAAAACTGGTTGGGGCCAGCTCATCTCACAGTGAGTGTTCCACACACACTGGTGCTCTTGGGCCCCATCTCCAACTGCTGGGAAAGGCTGATGATATATTGTCCCCTTTGTCCCCAGGTGGGAGAATAGTCCTGGGCCAATGATGATCCTCGATAAGCCATGGACTCGGCAGAGGTCTTGCCCAAGTGACTCATAACAGCCCTCCAAAGGTTGCACAGTATCACCTTTTTTTTGGGGGGGAGGGGTGCTGGGAATCGAACCCCAGGACTGGCACACACTAGGTGAGTCTCCATCATTGAGCTCTATCCTCGGCACAATCCGCCACTCTTCCTTAAAGGAGAAATAAGCACAAGTTACTTGCCAAGGAACAGAGCAGGGATTTAAGCCCTGGATGTTGCTCAGTGTGGACTGGAGTAGGAAGGCCACTGAAGCCACCATCCCCAATGTTCCTCTTCCAAATGCTCCAGGGAAAAATATGGGTGTGGGGTCCAGCACCCCTGCAGCAAGAAGTAGGAAGTGAAGTGCTTCTTTGCCCGCAAGTTGCCCTGTGACCCTGGCCAAGGGTTTGCCCACTCAAGTCAGTTGGATCCATCCATCCTTAATAGCAAAAGGACTGGAGCAAAATGGCCCATGAGCCCCCTCTAGCCTCACGGACTCTGGGTGAACTCTGTGATTCACAAATGTGACTTATCAGTACCAAACACTAGCTCCATACATTTTCACTACCTTCTCCGGGAAGAAGAAAATCACTTTGAGGAACAGGATACATTTTTGCATTTAATCTTGCAACAATAAAACCAAACAAAAAGAGAAGGAAGGTTGGAGTCAGGTTTTGCCCTGTCCCTCTCTAAACCAACTGTTTTTCTTTTCCTTGTTTCTTTAATTTCAAAAAGTTACAAACTTGAGTTCTCTTCCTTCTTGTCACTCATTGCCCTCAGGAAAAGGCAAGTCCCCAGGGTCCCCTGCCACCATCATACTTCCAAGTTTGCCCAGGCCTGGTGTCCTCAAAAGCTTCTCACCCCTCACCACACTCTGCACACTCTCCTGAGCTCACACACTGGGCACTTCCTGTTGGTCTAGAAGACTGATTTAAGTGTGCCTGTGCAGACAGATCATGATGAAGAGTCAATTTCCAGAGCTAAAATGTACTCTGTGCTTCCCACACTGGTCCCACCCCAAGCCCCACATGTCCAAGTCTGAAGCCCCCAGCCCAGAGGCTCCTCGGCACTATCTGGCTGTCAGAGAGTATAATTGCGGGTAGCACAGGGCAGAGGAGGAACCACACAAATCAAAAGCTCCTGCCTGTCTCGCCAGTCAGGCTGACGCAGCTTCCTGTGGCCCTGCGTGTTCAGCCATGCAAATGATAGCATGTACCCGGCTGCCTGCAGCCACTGCCTTCAGAAGGCCAGCTCTGCCCGGCTCTAAGAGAGGCCTCAGAGGAAGGGTGGGACGCCCAATCCCGCCGACTCCATTCATAATATTTACAGTAAACGGGCCTCTCTGGCTGTTGTTTAGTTGCATTCTGCCTAATTTCTTCTCAAGTCCTATTTCAGGGATCTCCCTCCGACAATGCACCACCACACTCCCACCGTGACCCCCAAATAACTCAGCGGCTCCCTTCAGAAGGGAGTTTCACACACTTGCACACACAAAGCCCCCAGACCTGCCTTCTTTCTCTGGGCATGAGTCACCTCCAGGTGGGACCACCATGCAACACAAAGTCCAGCTGGGTCCAACAGGGACATTCAAATAAAATCTGACTTCGCCCACATGCTACCTTAAAGATTCCCCAAATTCCACACCTGGATTCCCAAATGGGGAGCAAGCACCACATAGTGAACAAACACACACAGAAGCCAACAAAAGACTTTCTCAAAAACCATCAGAGTTCTCCTTTTCTTCTTTTTACTGACCATGTGTAGCTATGTTTGCTCTATATGCGAAAGCTCAATTTCTCCATGAAAATCTTAATACAAATGGATGCCAAGTAAGTCAATTTTCCAAAAGGACAAAATCCCCAGAGGCAGGTCTAGGGGCTCTGTGCATACAAAAACCAAGCTGCTTTGGCCCTGGGCCTCATTTTAATAAAGCCCTGGCTACAGGGACTCCAGTCCCTGAAAGGTGTCCCAGGACCCCAAAGCAGGCCCTGCCCTGCCCCATCCCCATCCCCCACACAGCTCCAACTTAACTCCTTCTTCAAAAGGGTAGGAAAATCATCTAAGACATGGAAAAATACAGTGAGAAACAAAAGTCCTTTTCATCCCTCCCCTCCCCCGTCCCCCTTGTTCCATAACAATCATGAAAACCGGTGGATGGGATGGCATTTTGAATATTTACTGCATTCCGGCCAATAAATTCCAATGCAGGATCTGATGGAAAAGCCTCCCTCTCCAGCTCCCTCCCTCCCTCTCCTGCTCACTCCCAGCCCTCTTTCCTCCTTTCTTTACAACCCAAGACCAGGGCCGCACTGTACTTACAGGGAAAAACAACACAACCCAGCCGGAGACTCGCAGACTGGAAAAGTTAATCATTACTTCTGTCTGCCTCCGTAATCTAATCTCCTGGCTCGGACACACTCACTGCACAGCCATCTCAGCCCTTTCATCCCCAACACACCCAGGACCTCCCAGACCTGAGCCCCACTCCCCGTGGGAGGACCCTCCCCTCCCCTCTGGTTTAGAGGCCAAGGCAATGGGAGAGCAATGAAAGGCTTTCCCCGGGCAGGGGTGACCGTCACAAGGCCCTGGAGTCCAACAGACGTGGCTGGCCCTTCTGTGGTGTGTGGCCTGTGATTCAGAGTAGTCCCAGCCTCACAGGATGTGGGCTCCAACCTGGCTGGTACTTCTGCAGTCCCCCAGGGCCGCTGTCTCCGGGGTGTATGCTTAAAAATTGGCAATACTGTAAATTTTATGTTATGTGTATTCTACCACCCTAAAAAAGAAAAGGACGAGGGCTGCAGGGTGGAGCTCAGAGAGAGCTCTGGGTTCCATCCCCAGCACGGCAAAAGAAAAAAGAGGAAGCCGCTCCCCCCAGGTCCTTCTGTGCGCGGCCACAAACCTGCCCCACTGAAGGCAGGGTTTCCGAGCTGGGGATTCCTTGGGTGGGGGTGGGTTTCCGTAAGGCCAAGCTCCCCCACCCCCGGAAATGTATGCAAATGCAAGTGTATCTACATCTTTCTGGGCAGAGTTCTCAGCATTCATTCATACCTGGAAGACTTTGCAAGTCAAGAAACAAAGAATTACCATCTTTTTTGACTTTAGCATAGAAGAGGTGCGTAGCTACTCCATACCCCCACCACCTCAGCAATTCCCACCTTCCCTTAAATTCAAGAACCTAAGAGCACACACCTCAGATGTCAGAACAGCAAGGGATCTGGAACCAAGTCCAACCCCTTATTTTGCAGATAAGAAAACTGAGAACCAGAAGACAGAAATGGCTAAGCCCAGGTGGCCCTGTGGCTACTGAGTCCACCACCCTCAGCACAGGCAGGCAGGCCAGGTAATTCTTTCAGAGTTTCCTCCCAGGGCTCAGGCATCCTGCAAACACTAAGGGGGGTGGAGCTTTTGAATCTTTCAGGAACTACCCCCAGCGGGGTTTCCACTGTTACCCCACTGAGCTGAATATGGGGCCCACCTCTCTCTAAGTATACAGGGCACCCAGAGCACAGCAGACCTCAACCACCAGCTTGTCCTTCTTGGTTACTGATTAATGAGGAGAAGGGACAGGACTGGCCAACAGGCTGCCTGCCACGGGCTGACAAGGACCCCAAGCACTTTCCAAACTATGCAGCTCAGATAACCCTCAGGTGAGAGGGGAGAGGGACAACAGCCTAACCCCCATGCCTGTGGCCCGTGAAGCCACTCAAACGTCAGCCAGGGGAATGTGCCACCGGCACAGTTACATCTTGGTGCTATACTGTTTTTGTTTCCGTCCAGTGAGGGTCCCAAATCAAAAAGTAAAAAGGTACTATCAAAGGGAACAAGCGCGGAGCCACCAAGAGTCACTGGCCTGCTCATCTGAGTCCTCGAAGACAGAAACTCCCAACTCAAGATAAACTTGGGAGATGGCATCTCTTCTTCCCTTTCTGCCCTGGATCAAGCCCTCACTAAGCCAAACCAGCTCACCCAGCCTCTTCTTCCCGGTGGGGCTCCGCAGAAGAGCAACCACAGTAATTCAATTAGCAGACTCCACGGAGCTCAGAAGCATCAGTCGGTCCCAGGGGAACTGACACGGCAGGATGAGCGTAAAAACGAAAAACACCTTGGTAAGCACATCTCGGATTATTCTGCGCAACAGACCCCAGGCCAGGCTGGGCCTGTGCATGGGACTGGGCCTCAGCAATGGGCTTCACCTTCAGATTTAAAACTAAAAAGCAAGAGTTTCAGTTCACTTCCTCTCTTCAGAAAGGGTCCTCATGAAAGTCAAGCCGTTACAAAGGGCAAGCCAAACTCCTGGGCTCTGAAAACCCCAGCTCCTCCATGGCTGCCAAGGCCCTGGGTACTGTCCTGCTAGATGTCCTCCCACAACACTCACTGTGGTCCCACTAAGAGCCTGTCACTGTCTGGTCACCTCCATCAGCCTCCAGGAGGGAGGGCAGGGGATTATTACCCCATCTCCTGCTGCTACTGCTGTTACCAAACAGGGGGCTGAACCAGAAGTGGGAGAGACGGACCCATCTGCTTATCCCAACAAGTCAACCCGGCCTACACTGCTCAACCCAGTCACCCCAGGACCCATCCCTGCACCTCTGTGAGTTGTGGCATGTCACCCCCTCCCCCATGCCTGGTTCCTCCTCTGCCCCTGCCTGCACCACTCACTGATTCTGTCAGGGCCCCAAAGGATCCTCCTCAGTGCCCAGAGCCTGGCACACAGCAGGAGCTCGAGAGAAATATCTGTGAAATGAATGAAACTCAGGGACGCAGCAGCTTCTTCCACAGCAGCTGGCCCACCCAGCTTTACACCTGGCACCAGTGTCTCCACCTGGGAGGGAACGTGCCTTCCAAGCAGGGTCAGCCAGCAGGGCAAGGCCCTCTCCTGGACCCCGCCAGGGTGGGAAGAGAGAAGTCCCCATCCGAGGCTACACTGCTGCCCAGCCAGCCACGTCAGAGGCCACCGAGAGGTGTCTGAAGGCAGGCGCCAGCCCAGCAACCTCTGTGGGCACGCCACCTGCCCACAGCATTCTGCTCTGGCGTCCTGCTCTGTTTGGACAAGTTACCCTCACGGGGTGTTCAACAATGCTTTTACACACCCCAGGGCTCTTGTTGTGTTATGAAAACAAAACAAAGCACGCTAGGGAGACACTGGGAGGTGGGGGCGAGGAGCGCAGAGCAGCCTGGCCCGCCACACACCGTCCCTTTCTTTCTGGTCTCCATGCTGAGGATGGTTCCTAAGCAATGCCAGTCAGGGCGGCAGCTTCCCACGTCCTGCGTCATGAGAACAACAGGGAAGACGCGGACACCAGGGATGAACGCATGCACGTCGGAACCTTCTTGTTCACCTCACCTGTGGGGCTGAGACCAGCTCTCCTACTGGGGGACACTCTGCTGGGTCACATGACCTGGTTCCTGGACACAACTGTCCCAAGAGGACTGGAACTAGTCTCCAAAACATTGAAGAACTCCTGGGGGTGAACACAGTGGCTTGAAAACCAAAAAACTAGGGCAACCCTGAGGTCCCAGCGGCCCAGGGCCAGACATCTCTGTGAGGGGAAGGCCAGGCCAGGTGGAGAGGTGGAAGGCAGGAGGAAACGCCCGCCACCCCCTAGAAAAAGGGAAAAAAGATTTTTTTTTTTGCAAGTTAAAACTGAGCTAATGACACTGGGTGGGGCTGGGTGTTGAGGACAGCGCAGCCAAACCAAAATTAGCTTCCAGCCAAGAGCTGCTTGGCCGCACCATTTGGGGAAGGAAGCTGAACAAGTCAATGAAAGATTCTTTAGTAAACCGGGAAATAAAGCTGCAGTTAACATTTCAACTGAAGGTGACCCTTCTGGTAAAATATTTTTTTAAATAATAAAAATAACATAAAGTTCTCAAACAGCCTCTTTCTTAAAGAAAATGGCCTAAACGTTCTCGTGGGAGTGGAAGGGAAGGGGGTTGGGGGGAGCGAAAAAAAAGCCAGGCCCGCCGTCTCTCAGCCACCACCTTTCATGAACAACTTTTTTCTGGACTTCTTCTCAAAAAAGGGATGATGCAATTTCCTGTCTTGTCCCAATATTTCCTGTTAACTTACAAGGTGAAAGTTATCACTCTGTTTTAAATAACTGTCCTCAACGCTATCGAGAGTTTCTTTTCCCACCCCTGTTACAACCTGTTCCCATCTTAGAATATAAATACTGCATTTTCTTCACCTTTAAGAGTGGACCTAAGAGGAAGCCTGGTTCTTTCTAGAACAGACATGATCTACAATGGCAGCTTCCACAGGACCTGGGCCAAGGCTGAGGTCCCCAAGCTGAGCCCACGGGGGGGGGGGGGGGGGGGAGGGGGGGTGCGCAGAAGGGGCTGGGGGTAGGGGGAGCGGCAAGTGAGGGCAGAGTGGCCACGACCAAGTGAATGTGGCTTTCTTGGTGTGTTAGCCACTAAATTGAGGACTGTGCCTCAGCAGTTAATAATATCTCCCCGCTGAAAATAGCCCAGAGAGGAAGCCTCCGTGTGACAGTAGGCAGGCGGCCAGAAGCTGGGCCAGCCATTCAAACCCCAGCGAGAAAGATGCTAGGGCCAGTGGTGACCTCCCGGTGGCCGCACTCACAGTATTCTCACGAGGCTCCCGCAAAGGGCCAGCGCCCGGGCCAGTCACCCGCCTGTCCCAGAGGACAGCAGGTATGTCGCACACACCAGGGGCTCTGGTGGCCCAGGAAGGATCTGGGTCACCTGGCTCTGGGAGCTAGCTAGCCCGTGCATCGTCTGGCCTCACTGTTACTGGGCTGGGCAGGCCAGAGGATAGGGCAGGGTGGCTGGGCAAGAGGAAACCAGTGTGCTCCCTTCCCCTAGCAGAAAGGTCAGATTTGGGAAAGAACCGAAGGAACCTCCTGTCTCTCATTTCTGCAATCTGCATGAAAAGAGGAGGGGGGAACCCAGAGAGGCACTTGCTTGTTCAGGTAAAACAAGAGGCAGGTTCCAGGTCCCAGGAGACCACAGGGTGCTATGAAAAAACAAGCCTATCCCAGAGTAGGCCCCAGGACCTGACAGGAGTCTCTCCTCTCCTCAGTCACTGTTCTTGACTGATTCTCCAACCATGCACATGTATTTAAAAGCCAGCACAGTCACTTTTTTTAAATTGTAGTAATACACACACAGCGTGAAACGTACCAACAGTGACAGTATATTCTCTCAACTGCACACCATCGCCATCACCGTCACATTTGCAAGCTCATTCACAACAGCAAAGGCAAATCAGAAGAAGGTACATAGTCACCGCTGTCTGGCAAATGCCTCTATCACCAAGCAAAAATCTCACTAGAGAAGAGGCTTGATCCCCAGGATTCGAATGTGGGAGCCAGTCTAGAAACCAGCATCCTACACCTTTTTAAAACCTTCCAGGTTAAGACACCCATTTTACAGGTGTTACTCCAAGTTCAAGGCCCTGGATGAAAGTGAACAAAGACCAGCTCCACCATCATAATACTGCAAGGAGCAATATCATGGAACAGTCACAACAGTAATAAAGAAGCAAAGGAAGCCAACTCCATCGTGAATCCTCTGGCATTTCCTCCCTTTCCACTGCCCCACTGGCTCAGCTTGCCACAGAGGTCCTTAGATTCAGAAGTCTACAGCCGGGTTCTGCTAAGTGCAGGCCCCACTGCGGGTGGGGGAGTCAGTGTGTTCAACTGTAGCCAAAAGCCACATCACCTGGAGCCTGGCCTTCCCCTGCCCCCTCCCCCCTCACTGGCCAGCCCAGTTCTGCCTGGGGACAGGATGCAAGAGGCAGCAGCCCATCTAGTCTGGCCTGCAGAGCAGCCCAAATTTACTCCAGAGACTTTAAATGCTGTCACCCTGCATTTAACCCCTGCCTAACTGCCACATTCTTTCCAAGACAAAAGGGGTTTTATCAGCAGTTCTTCTCCAGGGGCGGGGTACATGACCTCGGGCACTGCAGAAGAGGCCAACAAACAGTCAGAGTTGCTGTCCACGACAGGGTGTGGGTGTGCACCAGGTGAGCCCGCCCTAGCCCCGGGTCATTAGGCTGGCTTGTCAGGGAGACGTAGACTGTGTGTGTGTCCCTGAAGTTACAGACTGTCATTTCTCACAATGGCCTAGGAGGAAAGGGGCAGGTGAGGAAGGAGCTCACCCCTGGTCACTGGGCTGGCTCTACGGATCCCCAAAGCTTGGGCTCATGCCACCTGCATGAAAGTCTGCCCTCCCCACCCTGTCCACGCCATCAGAGATTTCAGTGAAACCAGAAGGTACTTGTTCCCTGGCAGGGAGAGGCTACATTGAAAACACAGAAACAGGCACCCAAGGCCCAGATTCTCAGTTCTTTATCACAATTCCAAGCCAGACAATAAATAATTGTCCACATGCAGCTGAACAGCTTCTCTTAAAACAGGACAGAGCAATCTTTCCTAAGCTACTTGGTTTGAGCCCAAGTCGGCCATAGACTGAGCCAGGGAGGCATTTTCAGATTATATAGGCATTTTTGAAGGCTCTCCTCTGAAGCAAAGACAGATGGCAGCAGGGATCAAAGAGGAAAAGACAGACATCCTGCCTCAAATGGGTGCCAACTCAAGGATGCTCCCACTCCCAGTCTTGGGTACCATGGATTTTAAGACATTAGCAAAGGAACTGGCCACCCTTGGGATGATGTCCCTTCACATAAGCATGCCTACACAGGAGATGGGGTTCCCTCAATCCCCCTCAAGACATGTGATCACTTTGGTCTCCAATGCCCCTACCTCCCTCCTGGAAATCCATGGGGACACCTCTTTGGAAGCTTAAATAACTACAAATGGCTGATGGCTTCCAATCTTGCTTTGGCTGGGGAAGTCCATCTGGCTGAGAACCAGCCAGCACCAGACATTTATATATCTGGAGGTGGCAGCTGGAGGATGGGTCTGTGACTGAGTAACCTAGAATGGTGAGAGGTTGCTCCTTCTCCCCACCCAAACCAGGACAGCAGACAGGCGAAGTGCAAGAACCCCAGAAACCCCAGATGGAGGCTACAAAGATGACAGCTTCGAACACATGCTTTTCATTACTAGTGATACAGTGGAAGCTCAGGGAGCAAATCCTTTCCATTTCCACCCCTGAGCTGAGCCTAGAAGCTTCCCGGCTATGTCAGACCTTGCCAAGGTGGATGTTCCTGAGCCATGACACATTTGTGTCCAAGCAGCAGTAAGGGCCTAAGATCTGGAGTTGCATTCCTTTCAAAACAGACACCCTTGCTGAGAGAGCTGAACTCAGGCTGCCAAATCACAGTTCAGAACCAATCCACAAATACCACCCAAGGCCACATCTACTTGGAGAGGCTCCTCTGACGTCAACCAAACCCATGGGACAGGACCTCAGCCTATCTCCAAGCCTGCCCGTGGGCATATGCATGCTCGCGTGTCTGCGCACGGGACTGTCTGTGTGTCTAAGGCACGCGGCGCATACACACACACACACACACACACACACACACACACACACACACACACACACGCGCATAAGCTTGCACTGAGCAATCCATCTGTCTCAGAGAGCCGGCTGTCAGAAATGAAAGTACAATCTCCTGGAACCAAGTCACTGCCTTCTAAAAATGATCCATTTTCCCAGACTGAGGAAACTTGCAGGGGTGGGGTGTGCTTCACTTGTGAGGAAGGACTGGGCCTGTCATTCCCCTCCCCGCACCCCCCCAGAACCAAGATGCGAGGCTGGAATTCCAACCTGCAGCCAGCGGCCCTGCTCCCGGGCTCTACCCGCCCGCTCCCCTTCCTCTGGGCCGGCCATTTGCAAGGCGCAGGAAAGGGAAGGGCCAGCCTGGGAGTCACCCCTGCATCTCAGGAGGGGGTAGGCCTTTGAGCACGCCCCACCCCCACCTCTGAGGCACCGCGTTTTCACATTCGGCTGCTTTTTCTTTCCCTTCTTCCCTTGCCAAGAGAATCAAGCCCTGGCTCCCGCTGCCGACCTTCCTCCCACCCTAAACTGAGCACCATTCATTAAGCCGGTTCTCAGTCAGGGCAGGACAGGAAGGAAAACAGCACACAGGGCCTGTGAAAAGGACTCAGAGAGGTTATTCCAAGGGGGGAGGCAGAAACCCCTTGCAACCCCACCACATGCCCAGTTCCCCACCCCCATCCCAGGGTCTGCTAGGCTAACCCCTTCCCCCTGGCCTGGGCGCCCCATTTAGCCGCCACACCCCCATGGCCGCATCCCCCCAGGAACCCTGGAGCTCTTGAAAAGGAGGCCCCGGCTTTCTGCAATTTACAAACCCCTCTGTCCTGCCCTGGCTGTACAATCACCTTTCGGGGGGGACATTCACACCACAAGGAGCACAGCCCTTCAGCTCTTCTCCAGACACCCCCAAACCACTGGCATCAACCCAAAAAGGAGTTTTTATAACCTCCCCCCACGGCACGTTATTAATACAAGGCTCCAACGATGCTCAGCAAGAAGAAAGAGCTCCAACTTTGAAGCCCTGGGAATTAGTAAATCAAGAGCTAAAATTCAAAACAAATGCTCTTTCATGTGCAGGGCCCCCCCTTTTCTTCTTCTTCCTTTTTTTTTTTCCTTCTTGCAGTTTTGTCAAACCACGCCATTTCTTCAGAGACACACCCCTCCTTCCTAGCAGCTCCTCATTAATCTAAGTGGCTGCAATTACCCTGAGTCTGGGGGGAGTCGCTAATGATTGTTTTAGCCCCTGGTTTCTTTCTAGGACTGGAGGAACTGCGGGGAGCAAAAGGCCCACCCATCTCAGAGGGGCTGCCCAGGTCACAGAGCGTGGCTCCTGGGGTTGGGCGAGGAGGCACTCAGGCCGGTGGTGTCTCAGGCTGGTGTCGTCATTTCCTCCAGCAGAGGAGACAGACAAGATGTTATCAATAAGACAAACCTTCCGAAAAGCCCCTTTCAAAAGCTACCACTTCCCTTGCTTATTTCATGTGGTTTGGAGGGGCTGGGGCTCCTCCCTGCACATCCAGGGTGTAAAAAATAAAACCATCCAACAATATCCCGAGCGTGTTATTCTGCTCAGACCCTTTCCTCTCCTTGTCCTTTTCCTTTCAAGAACTCTCTCAACTCCCTCAGTCTTAGAAAGCAGAAAAAAAATGCAATTTCCATGTTGCTGCACTGGGCTGCTTGCGCCCTGCTCGCGCCCTACTCAAAGCCCCCTTCCCTCTGGGGTCCTTCTTTTCCTGCTCAGTTCTCATTAGAAGCCTTGAGTAAACAATACCCCCAGTCTCAGATAACAGTCAGAGTATATACTGCACAGAAATCAAAACAAACAAAGGTCTCCCTACAGACACCAGCAAGCCCTACCCTGGAGGGGAGGGAACTGTCCAGGATGAACCGTATGCGAGCAGCACAGGGAAGCAAAGCTTGACCAATGAGTCAGGGGGTAACCCCACAAAAGAGGGTGCACCCCCACCAAAGAGGGTGCAAGACAAGTTTTACTGCTTTGTTTGAGCTGCTCCGCCAGGATCTTTCAGCAGTGGCCCAAAGGCAAGAAAATGACCGGAACTCTGTTAACGACTCTGCATTTTCCCCCACAGGTTACTTTCTCTTGCTTCAGCTACTTTAGAAAATCTAGTGGTGACATGGATGGTGGGGTGAAAGAAACAGGAAGAAAGAGAATGTCTTTAGAAAAGAATGATCTGCCTCTGCCTCTCACTCAGGCAGGGCCAGAGAGCTTCCCCCAGTTTTCACCCTTTCCTGGTCCCCTCAGGGACCGTGAGGGGCAAGGCCCCCCAGTGCAGCACTTCCCATCCCGTCATCCTCCAGCACCAGCATTCCAGAGCTGCAGCTGTGGGCCACCAGAGGAAAGCCTGCCCTCAGGGGACCAGCTAGGGCACCCACTGTCTGCAGACATGCACTCCAGAACTCTGCGCGGAACGGCACCCAGCTGGAAGGGCAACCAGGACTCTGGAAGGAGCTTCAAGACCCACTCTGAGTTTGGAATCTGTTCTCAACACGTTCCCCTAAAAGTGGGTCCCTCCCCTTCAAGCCACCCCATGCACAAAGAACGAGGGCAGAAACAGCTTAAATGCCTGAGTTCAAGACACAAAATTACCAAGTGGAAGTCCTTGGAGCCAGGAGCCGCTTAAAACAACCACAAAACAACATAACACCAGCCGCCAGCCAGCTCCAGTTTCCCCATCCGTGGAACTGGCCAGTGCTCCTGTCACATAAAGGACTACAGGGCACCAGCCACCCTGAATGCATCCAGCTTAAGGCACATTAAAAATGAGGATAAGAACGGACTCTAGACCAGCTGGGGTGGCAGAAGGCCACCCCCAATCCTTCAGCCTCCAGCAATTTCTAGAAACCTTGGAATTGCCAGGAAAATAAGAGAAAGCATCTTACCTGAAAGCCCCCCAGGGGCCAGATAATTTGTTCCCCCTGTTTCAGCGGAGGAAGGCACAGCATCTGGACAGTCTGCTGTGGATTCAAAGAGGGGGAGAAACAAATAAATACACCACGACTCATCTTTAGGCACATTCTAAACAGCATGAAAAGGGCCCACGCATTCCAAAAGGCTGCCTCCAGCCGCAGTTGCTGATTATTAATGGTCTGCTCGGCTTCGCTGCCCATCCTGAGACAGACCACAGCACCTTGTCACCCGTCTGGGCTCTGGGGCGGCCAGTTAATCATTAGTCAGGCTGGATCACTCGCAGACGGGCTGGAATTCCTCCTGTACTACAAGTCCCCCATCAAGGGGACCTGGTGGTTCCCAAGGTCAAAGGAAGTTCAGGTGTACCTTCTCAACTCTGGTTGCTCTGTCCTACCACATCAAGGGCAAAAACCTCCCAAAAACCTCCTCATCTAGAGGAGGTGGCCCCTCTGTCACGCCCATAGGCAAGGGTCTTGCCCTGGTCTTTTAAATGACAGATTCCCAGTTCTCGAGGACCCTTTTCCTTTTTAACTGAGGTCTAACTCGAGTACAGTGAAGCACACACATTTCAAGTGGACTCCCTGAAATTCTCTCATGCATATACCAGATCAAGACAGAACCTTCTCCATGAGGCTCCAAGCCCAAGGGGACATGCTCTCCTGCTTCCAAACCATCCAAACCTCCCCCATTTCTGGACCTTCCCAGGCAACCCCATTCCAAAGGCTGCCTGATCTCAGCTCCTACAAAAATCTTTCAGGCACTCCGCTTCCTTCTACTGCCTTTACTAATCTCTTTTCACCTTCAGATTCTGTGTGTCCTAACTGGACTTCTCCATCACCCACAGGTGCTCAGCAGAGTGACCTCAATGTCAACAAGGATAATGACAATTCCAGCTGAGAAATAGACTCTACAACCACCACCCTCCAAGCAATAAACAAAAAAGAATGCCCATGAACCACAACTAATTAGTCCCATGGAACACAAATACACGGGACCCCGTGAGCTTCTCCTGTACCACTGCCAATGCCAATGCCAAACCTTCTGAAGTCGGTAGAAAGCCTGACTCAAGAACGGTGCTTCCCAGCTTGCAGTTAATGCACCAAGTTGGATGGTATATACTCACTCTAGTCCTCCCAGCCCAGACCACCAGGCCACGAGCACCATATCCCTTGGGTGTGCATTACCAGCTTCCAAGTGGAGCCCCAAGTGGAGCCAAAAAGGAAGCCAAACCAAAGAGCAGGCCTGAGGCCAGGAGCCCATAGGAGTTGGTGGCAAAGTAGCCTCCTCCAACTCCCGGAGGCAGAGGGTACAGGTGGCCAAGCCCAGGCTGCAGAGCTCCCTCCTGGTCATTTCTAAGATTCTGCTGTATGTCCCCCTCGAGTGCTGAGATTCTCTCTAATCCAGACTCCTTCCCTCTCCCATATTCTCTGACTGGAAGAATAACTTTTCAAGAACTTTCCTGGGCTGGGCTGGGCTGGGGGTTTAGCTCAGTGGTAGATGCCCTGGGTTTGATCCCTAACACCACCAAAAACAAATAAACAAACAAACAAAAAACCTCTCCTAAATGGGGAGGGGCAGGAACAGGGATAGGCCTAGAGGAGGGCGAGGGGAGGCAGAGCAGAGGGGACTGTGTGTAATCTCATTTCATCAGGGGAGAGTCTAATTCCTAACAGGAATATACAGCTTTGCAGGATACACTTAATCAAATGGAAAACAATAGAGAGAGGCAGGAAATGGAGTTACTAGTTAAACAGTGTATGTCCTGCACTTTCTAAACTACTCTGATGGCCCTCACCATTTTCTAGAGATACTTCTCATCCCCCCTTTCTCCACCCCCCCAAAGGAAGACACCCCCACATTAAACGTGATGACTGATCCCTAGCCACTCCCCCCCAGCTCCGGCTGGCCAAATGCCAGGGGCAAGGTGTGTTTCAAAGGAAAAGCTTGGCCTCTCCGGGCAGAGCTGAGACCACAGTCGGGGTGTCAGCCTGTCTCACATCAAAGGTAAGCCGGCTCCAACGCTGGCAACCACACGCGTTTTTATGAAATGGTGCTCTGCCCTTCTGCAGTGCCTTTGATCTCAGGAGGGATTTACAAACGTTAATTAGGCCTCCCTACCAGCCCTGTGAAGTAGCAAAACATACCTGTTCCGCATGCACCCAGGTAAACTGAGGCGTCACTGACTAGCTCAAGGGGCCACCCAGTGAGCCAGGCCATTCCCAAGAGTCCAGCTCCTAACCCATGGCTGTCCCTCCCCAGGGTCACCGAGTTTCAACAACTCTCTTTCTTGGAGGTGACCAGGCTAAGCCAGTCTTCAGCATCCAGACTGGCCTCAAGCTACTGCCTGGCTTATAAGGCTTGTAAAGATCAAGGGGGCCAGACTTTTATCCCTTACCCACAAAGACTGGCTTCCAAAGTCAGGGTCTCACCACCTGCCTGTGTCCCCTGCTTCCCAAAACCCAGGCTGGCAGTCAGCAATATTAGGCTGTTCCTAGTTCTCATCCACTGCTATTTATCAAAAAGCACCAAGGAAGTGCTGGGTTCTGTAGGAGAAAAAAAGACTCACCCCTTGTTCCAGAGCTTCCAAAGCAGAGGGTTGTTCCCACAAAGTCTAAAAACCCAACCCTGGGGAGCGACCACAGAATGAACTTGAGGGACTTCCACCAAACTGCTCCTACTCAGAGAGCCAGGGTCGTTCTGAGCTTCCTAAGAACTGCTGGGGTCAGAGTCAGCCACCACCACTACCTGGCTCTGCCCCAGGGAGTTCAGACCACAAAGAAACCCTAGTGACAGAAGGATGCTGCAATGCCATGCTCTAATTTGTAGGGAGGCACATCATTCCACCCATGGAATGAATGAATGGAGCAGTAAATGAATGAATGAATCATCTAATCAAACTCTTTAATCACCTGGATTTAAAGTGAGACCTGGAAAAATTAAGAGAGACCCAAGGACCTAGGTTAAGAGGCAAAGGCAGGGTCCCTCTGAGGTCAAGATCAGACTTCCTGCTAGGTTTTGGAAGCTGGATCCATCCGTGTCACCGGCCACCTGGGTTCTTCAAACCTTTATGACAGCAGATACAGAGCATGCAGGAAGCAGAGCCCACACCATTCCCTTGGCAGACTCTCAGCTCCACAAACTGAAATCTAGCAGCAAACAGCAAACTCTTATTCCTTGTGGAAGGGGGAGTTTTCCTAGCTTCCCAGAGCCACAAGTCACAACCACTTTGTCCTGAGGTTCAGGCACGCCTAACACTCCTTGGAAGGCGACTCTGCTGGTGTGGGACCACACAGTGCCAGCTGGTCAAAGTCCGGGCCCTCCCAGAGGCCGTAGCAGGAAAGCTTACACTATCACAAAATGGAGCTCCCAGTTTTAGCAGGCCAGCACCTCCAAAGGCTCCTCCAGCTCAGCGGGACCACCCCAGCCCTCTTCCCATCACCTCTTCCCAAGCTGGTGACTTCACAGTCTGCAGCTGGTCAGGACTTTCAAGAGCTATCCATTATAAAACCTTATGCCTGTTCACCTAGGAACCCAAGACCAAAGGTTCATCCTCAGCCGAGAAATGTAAACAGCCCATCTAAGGTCCCAGGTTCAACACTCTCCCACGTACTAGATGGGGTAAGTGGCTAGGGCAGCACCCTTCCATCTTTGTGTCTAACCACAACCCCCCTGGCCACCACAGCCAGCAAAACCAGTCCCAGACTTGTCCCCCTCCAGCTCCAGACCATTCCTCTCCGGGGGGCTTCCTCAGTTACTGTCCCCAGGTTCTTATCCCACAAGCGTCTTTGTGTTGTTGTTTTCTCCTTTTTTGTTTTGTTTTGTTTTAAACAAAATGTTTGGGGTAAGTAACCAGCTGTTTGGGTTTCCGATGAGCAGGTTAATCACTTCCTATTGGCTGCTCTGGAGAACATTCCTCCCCCCTTTTGGAAATGGCACATTCCTGTCTTTGTGGCTTCTCTGTTTACACACATTTTGCTACCTAATGTCAACACTTGCTAATGAATAAATATATCACTCCACTCACTGAAAAGGAGGCCCCGACCTGACAGAATGACTGCTTAAATCCTGAGAACAGATGATCCCAGGGTCTTTGCAATAGACCGAGAGAACAAGGTCCTTCTTTTCTGTGGTTTTTGGAGGTTCGGGGAACAAGGACCCCAGCAGTTTCTGCCCCTGGGGCCATGAAGACATCGCTCTCTTTTAAGGAAAACCTCCAAATTTGAAGCACACAGAAAGAAAACCAAAGACTGGACAGTGACGGTCCCGTGGAGAACTAACTTCATAAAAAAGCAGTCTTGATTCTTTAAGGCAAAAACTCAGGCAAGTTCCATTCTTTGGGAAAAGAGCATGGTAATTTTTAGTTAACGTTTGTTACAAATACAGAGAGCTGCTTATCTCCTCATTAATGGACATTTATCTAGTGTATTGTAAATCGAAAGCAAAATATCACATGCTTTGCAGGTCACTTATTAGACAGGCACCAGGCAAGCAGAAACGCCTTCCCAACCTGAGAGCTGGTGGAGTCCCAGGAGGGCTGGCTGCAGAGCATGGGCTTCGGTTACACGTTCATTAAAGTATTTAATTTATGACAACGCCCCAGCAAAACTTTTAATTAGTGGGGGGAAAGGTCCGATGGCCAAAACTCCTGAGGCGGAAGGACTTATAGAATTCCAGAAGCTAAACGGTGCCCAACCCTTCACTTTTCCTTCTCCCTGAACCTTGGCAAAATACAAGTGTCACAAGCGGCCACACTTTTCCAGGCACCCAGCATTCAGGCACAAAAAACAAAGTTACGATCTGTACTTTTAGCCAATGAATCTCCCTCTGTAAGAAGGGGCTCCAGGAAACAAAGCTTGTTCCTGCTGTCATCCCCAATCCGTTTTGCTGACCCTGTCCCCTGGCACTGACAGCTCCAAAGGATGGGCCCTTGTGCTGCCAGCCAGAAGCTGAATGCAGACAACCGCAACGGGGCTGGTGCCAGTCTCAATGGGCTTCTGCCCTGGCTCCATGCCATCCGTGACAAAGCAACAGGCAGGCAGAGTTATGCTAAAAACTTTTATGGCCCCTACCAAGAATTCTGAAAAAACCCCAGGAGGGCTGACTCTGGAGGTGAGGCGGGCAGAGGGGGAACCTTCCCCTTTTCTTGTTGCACAGGCTTAAGCCCAAACCCAGGTCCCCTCCGCAACTTCTGAAATGGTCTTCCCTTCCACCTGATCATCCCTTCCATCCTTCCCACTGATTCTCCTGGCACTCACAAAGTCTCTGAATGTTCTCATCAACCTGTCCTATTTGGCTTCCAAGACACTTCATGGATTAAAGCCTCCATGTGTTAAAGCCGAGCTAACTTTGGTCACAGAGTGCAAACAGGTAAAAGAGATACAAAACGTAAAGCACATCGAGGAAACATCTTCGCAAAAAACATAATAAACATACAGGCACAACCACAGAACACCTGGAACTGCCAATCGAGGAAAACCCATCACCAACCGGACCAAGCCCTGCACCTCCCAGGCCGCAGCCTAGACACACACACCCGGGGTTCTAAGGGTTCCGGTTCTAATTTAAGATGAACCATTTTGAAAATCATCTACTCACCAGTTGGCTTGAGAAAATCCATCGGGTATCTGGAGTAGGGAGGGGGGGGAGACTCTGGAATGAAAAAAGTAAGAGAATATAAAGTCCGAGCCATGAGAAAGCGAGATAGAAACTTATGATAACAGAGGCATTCTTTCAGCCCAACTGTTTGTCTTAGCTGTGGGGGTTGGAGGCCGGGCCGCGAGGCGGTGATTGCCTTGATATTTAGCTGTCAGATAAACAAAAGAGGCCGCCTGGCGCCAGCCTCGGCGCTCCGCTCCTCTACGTCTGCGGCCGCCGCCGCCGCGCTCGGCGGGCCCGGCTGGAAACCACCCGCTCGGCCGAGAGACCCGAGCCGCGCACTTCACAGTTCACAGGGCCGGGGGCAACCAGGCCCCCTTAGAATCCTGGAACTCCAGACCCCGCTCCCCCTCCCCCACCCGGGCCCGCCCCCAGGACGGCAGTTCGCCTCCGCCCCCGCCACTCGCTTGGCACCGCGGGGGGGCACCGGGCTCCCCTTTCTAGCCCACCTGGGAGGTGCGCCCCAAGTGTGCTGGTGAACTTGGGGCAATCTGCGGGCACCCAGGGTACGCCCCCCTACACCCGTACACAAAGACGCCAAGAACAGAGGCGGAATGGAGGTGGAAAGATAAAAGGGTGGGCGCCTGGAGTCTCAGCCTGAAGCCAAGGCCCCAGCGCGGTTAAGGGGCAGCAGCGTCACTGAGACGCTGGGAAACCGCCATTCTAACGACCATTAATTGTACACTTTTCTGTGCTTAAGAGAGGAAAAAGTAGGGGGCAGCCAACTTCTCCTGGCCGCTTGTTCCTTCTCACCCTGGAGCTTGCAGAGCTTAGGGACAGTAGATACCCAATTCGGCCTCCCATCCTAATCTTCTGCCCCAAAACTCGGAAGCTGCGAGGCCAGGGCAGTATCTGGGCCACTTGTGCCCGACGTGACTCTCCTTATTTACTAAAGCAGCGGAGACTTTCCAGCTTTTATAGCTCGCTTTTCCCAGCCTTCTTTGGCGGGCTTGGACCGACTCCAACTCGGCCACACACCTCAACGCCTTTCCGGGTGAAGGGGAGGCGTGACCCCCACTTCTCTTACCCCCTTGCTGATCCGCAAATGAGAGCGTCTGATTTTTTAGCTGCACGTCTGTACAGTGTGTGCATAAGCACTGCCCATGGACACCCTCGGGGCGACAGAGGAGAAAAGCCAGCAAGGGAACCCCCAAGGAATGCCTTTCGAACTTCCCCTTGTCCCTTCTGCTCAAGTCCCCCAGTCTGCTTCAGAAGAGGATGTACTCTTCCCTCGGAAAGGTGGCTGCACACACGCGCACACGCGCACACACACACACACACACACACACAGCCCATCAGGGCTTTTCTTGCAGCACATGCACACCAGGGAAAGGGTGGGCACAGAACAACTTCTTACCTAGTTCGCAGAGTCTGCTAAGGTGATGGGGGTTGCAGCACACTAGCTCGGGGTTGATCTTCCCGTAAGATTCACAGCAACACAGCCTCTTGACTTCCGAGGAATGCCTGAGATCCGGCCACCTGAACACTTTGCACAGCAGGAGGGGGAGCGAGTAGGACGAGGGCGGCTGCGCGGGTTGCGCACTGGCGGGAGCCCCCGGGCCCAGCCTGCAGTCCAGGCGGCCAGGCAGCAGGAGGCACGCGGTGCGCGTACCGCCGCGGGACTCCACGGCCTGGAGCAGCAGCTCCAGCTGCCGCTCCTTCAGTTTCTTAAGCACCGAGTGCGTGAGCGCCTTCAGATCCGCCTCGGCGCCCCCGGCCGCGCCGGCGCCCGCGGCTAGGGGGTGGGGATGGTGGTGACCTTTGGCACCTCGTACTGCTTTGCCCAGGCAGCAGCCAGCCCTGCCCACGCCGCCGCCACCGGCCCCATGCGCCCGACCGTCCGTCGCCCCTTCTCCCCGCAGCTCGCCTCCTCCGCCTCCCCCAGCGCCCTCCTCCTCGTCCTCGCCGCCGGGCGCACGGCTCCTCCAGAGACGCCGGACGAGCGCAGATCGTTTGGTCCTGAACATGCGGGGCGAGGAGGCGAGGAGAAAAGTCGTTTGCCGGCTAAGGAGCGAACATGACCTCCGCACACCATGAAGAAGTCGGGCGCCGAGTTGGGGCAGCAGGCGCAGGCGACAGCAGCAACAGCAGGGGCCCGGGCAGGAGCGGCGGCGGCCCGAGGGGCGCTCCGTGGCATGCGCCAGTCTCCCGGAGGCCGGGGCGCGCGCGGGGGCCCGGGGGCGCCCGCCGGGGCTCGGGGGCCTGCGCTCCGGCTGCCCCACCCCGCACGGCCGGCGCCCTGCGCGGCTCTCGGGCCCCGGCGCGCCCCGGAGGAACGCGGCCGCCGATTCCCTGGGGGCGTCCGAGCCTGCCCCTGTCGGCGCCTCCCCAAAAAGAGGCCCCTCTGTAGTGGCTCCCGCGGGTCTGGCTCGCCAGCCTCGGCTTCCTACATGGAAGATCCTTGGGGGCAAAAAACCAAAGGCTTTCGGCTGGGCTTCTGAAGGAAAGCAAGAGCCTCTTTCCCCCTTCCTAAGCAACTTAATTTGGGGGTGGGGAAAAGCAGGCAATTTAAAAAAAAAAAAAAAAAAAAAAAAGCAGGCACGCGATTAATTTTTTTCTTCTATATCCTTAGTAACCGGATCTCCTCGAATTCCGTGCACACGAAGACTCGGGGGAGGAGGGCGAGTGGACTTCACCCCGCATGAGACGTCTGGCGAAAAGAGGAGGCTCTCTCGAAACCTAAAGACCAAATATGCAAAGCCCCAAATGAAAACCACCACCTCCTCTCACCTCGGAGGTCTGGGGGCGTCCCGCTGGAGCCGAGGTTTAAAAAAAGAAAATGTTTACAAAGTAGAACAAGATGTTTGAGGGGTGGAAAAACGTATCCATGAGTTACACCCCCCCCCCTTTTTTTCCTTGCAGAGCCCCGCTGGTCTTCCTTTTCTTCTGCCAAAAAAAATCGTATTTTTTTTAATCCACAGAAAGCTTTGGCTACACTCCTTCAATCTTGCGTATCTGGGTGTTTTAGGGGAGTCTCTGGTCTCTCCTCCTGCGCTCCCGGGCCCAGGTCCTCGGAGGGGACTTCCTCAGCGCTGGCGGGGGCGCTGGGGCAGAAGATGCTGCGGCGGCGGCTGCGCCCCGGCGGGGCTGACAGCGAGGGGGAGGGCGGCGCGGCGGCGGGCCACTGACGGGTCGCGCGCTCTCGCCTCCCTGGACTCTTGCTGCTCGTTAGTGAGGGGACCGCGGGTTACCCCTCCCCAGACTGTGGCTGGCCGCCGGCGCTCCCCGCATAAGCTGCTTGGCCCGACCCGGCTGCGGCGGCAGGAGGCCCGGGTGTCCTCTCGCCGCCTCCTCCTCCGAGACTCTGCTCGTCGCGCCCGGGAGCCTCCTTGTCCCCCGTCCGCCCTCTCCTGGCGCTCGGGTCCTTCTGCTGCCGCCGGGGACTCGCCGCGCCGCACTCAGGGGCTCCTGGGCCGGGCGCTCGGCGGCTCGGCGCCGGCGGGCTGGCTCCGTCTCGGGCAGCTCTCTCCGGCGCAGCGAGCAGACCGAGCACGGCGCCCGGCTGGCTCGGCTGGCGCGGCTAAGGGACAGGATCCTCCGTGCGCCGAGCAGCAAACGAGTGTGCCCGAGGCTCGCCGCCTCCCGCAAGGCCTCCCGCCTCCGCCCCCTTCCCTCCCCCTTCCTCCCCCGCCCCCAGCCGCCGCCGCCGCCGCCTCCTCCCCGCCCCCCCCACCCGGCCCTCTGCTCGGCTGGTTCCACTGCGCAGTGGCGCGCCCGGCTCCGGCCTCGTCACGTGGCCGTCTAGACACCCTGTCGCTTTAAAAAAAAAAAAGCGATTGTGTTTCGCAAACAACAGATCGGGTTTCTAAAAGCTATTTCTCCCCCCACCCCCGCCACCGCCACCCCCTCCCGGGTCTGCACAGGGGGGACCTGGGGGGGAGGATGAGAAAGGTGGGGGACAGAGAACCTCCCAGAATCGGCTGAGACCCGGCAGGACAGAGGAGAAATTGGAAGAGCCGAGAGCACCGAGCGGGCTTCGCCGGCGAGTTTTGGAGCGGAACGAGCCGGTCGGTGGCCGGATTTAGACCCAGCGGAGCTCCGCAGCGGCAATCCCGCGCGCGCTCGCCCTAGCGCTTCATTCATTCGTTTTGTTTTAAAGGCCCTGGCGGCGGATCCCTTGGCTGCTCGGGAGGGAAAGGGGAGGAGAGCGCTCCCTCTGTTTAAAAGACATTTACACCGGACTGGACCGAGGCCCTGGGAAGTGTGCGCTGGAGGGAACAGCCGGGCCACCGGGGGCGGGGAGGCGGCGCGAATGTGACCTCAGCGGCGGCCGCGCGCTCCCTCCCGCCCTCTCCCGCTCCGGGCTCCGGTTTCTAGGACTGCCTGGAGAAGTGTGTCTTGTGCACAGCTCTGGAATGCATTTGGCCGGCTGACGAGCTGCGAGGGGTAGCATCCAGGCGGGAGGACCAGGAGCGGGAGGGGACTCGCCTGTGCGCCGCTGGCAGGTTTCCTCCAGGGCCCGGAAGACCTCCTCCACCCGCCACTCCGCCTACGGGCGCGGGAAGGTTACCCAGCGAGCAGACCTGCCCAGGGCATTCATTTGCATGCGGGGCCTGTTTCCGCGCCTTCCTTGGCCTCCTAGCTTCCAAGGTGCTTGGTGTCAGAGTTCATCCCCTGACCCCAAAGTCCAGAGATGGGTTTTCCCAGCTGGAGGTTTCTGCATGGAAATGGAAAAGGCCTTAGTCGGGACCTGAGCGCGTTTACGTGGTGAAAGGTGCTGCTGCTGAGAAACGTACTACAGTATTTAAATATTACATACGCTTCAGTGTCGACAAGACCACTAGTTGGCATGGTGATCTAACCTCGCATCTTATACGTTTGTTTTTGTAAGTCACTTAGAAGTGGGAGGTCAAGACAGCAATGAAACTCAAGGAGGATTTTAAAGAATCTTTAGAAAAGGTGATGTACTATTCGCATCTCCTTGACTAAATTGTTCCTAAAAGGAAAAGGCAAGGATGAATTTTAAACACTTTGTAACTCAAGCCCTCTTCCCTCCAGCAATTTGGAAGATGTCTTACGTGCAAGAGATGTTTTATTAATATTTAGAGGACTGCGGGTATCCTAGGTTTAACCTCCAGTATGGGGGGGAAAATATACAATATATATATGTGTGTGTGTGTGTGTGTGTGTGTGTGTGTATAAATATACATAAACATACAAATCAACACTTAGAATTGGATAGGACTTAAAGGTGAATTTGGACCACTCTTATCCCAACAAAATCACCTTTGACATGAATAGGAGTGGAAATTGACAACATTGGTCACATGGTCCTCTCCAGGCACAGAAGTTCATGGGCCTACAAGTCAGTGGGATACCAACAGCAAGAACCATGGGCAGGGCAGAAGTTGGCATCCTGAATATTTACTTTGTAAAGCCACATAGGCTGCAATTATATAGCATAATTTTGTTAATAAATTAAAATGTCTGTTGAAAGACACATTGAAATTGCATCTGTGTTTGTGTGTGTATGTGTGTTTTCATGGGAAGACAGCGGCCGAAAAACCCCAGGGAGGGATTGGAGAAGGGATGATCCCATCACCGTTGGCAGAGAAAGGCAAAAGAGACAAATGGCATTTGGGGGTGTCTGAGAAATATATAAAAGACTTAGGAAGAGCAAACTAGAAGTCAGAAAACCTGATTTTAGGTTGGGGCTCTGCCATCCGCTGGTCAAATAACTTGTGCCAAGAGTGAGCCTCAGGTTGGGTGAGCCCTTGGCAGGCTTCCCAAGGCTTTCTGGGCAAGTGTCATGCCTTCTCAGAGTCCCCTTTCCTCTCCCTGTTCTGGGTCTCCCTAGAAGAGAGGCCAGGGCAGACTACAAAGTGACATGGAGGATTAAATAAACACAGAAAGCAAATGTCATCGTTCTAATTAAGCTTCCTGGCTACATGGAGAATCTGAAGAATCTTCTGGAAATCTGGCCAGTGGTGCTAACACCCTTTGTGATCAGAGGCCAGAGCGCACACAGAGCAGGTAGGTTTAGTGGGTGTTTCGGGAGTTGAATCTGACGTCACAGCTTGTCTGGGTGGAACGTGCATATACTTGCAGAGCTATGTTCCCATCTAGTGTAATTGTGGGTGTTTTAATTCAGGCGTCACCACTATTTTGCCCTCTCTACCCGGCTTTTCTCCTTCATTTTACTACCCTGGGTAGCAGTGGGTGGGATGCTGGGCAAGTAGCTACAATGTTTGGTGCAGCTTTATGGCTCCCTGGCATCCCCTGAATCAGTTAACATCCCTCCTCCTGTCCCCACCCCACCACATTCTTACTCCTTTCCTTTCTAAGAAAGAATCCAGGAGCCAGGGAGGTAGAAGGGCTGAGGCTGGCTGGTGTGCCTAGAAAGGGAAGTCCCTTCTTCCCTTCACAGGCATAAATGAGACTCCCAAGCACACAGTTTCAGACCATTCTGATCCTTTAAAAAGAGTTTAGGAGTTCACCAAACTATTGTGAATGAGTTTGATTTTAATCATTTGCTGGCAGGGAATAATGGAATAAAATATCTCATTTGCAGTTGTTTATTTCCTGTTGTGGCTTCTATTTTCATCTTTAAGTCACTTTGGTGATAGTAATCAAACCCTAATCACGGTGAGGCCACAAGTCACAGAGACCAAAATAGCAGAGTTATGACAAACAAGGATGCAGGCAGCTAAAGACCTGGCTACTTAATCACTGGCCCTGCCTCCACCCACAGGACTGTGGGGCTGCCTCTCTGTGGCCCGCTGGCTAGGCCTAGGCGTCTGCAGGAGAGCGGAAGCCCAGGGAAATGGCCAAGGCCCAAGGTCTCTGAGCAGCCAGGGACCCCAGAAGGAGAACGGTAGAATACACAGGAAGTGACTGGTAGCAGGTGACTCCCTACACCTGCCCAGGGGGGAGGCAGGCTATCAGCTGGGCCTGAGTTGAGCTGAAGAGAAGGGCAAAAAAAGAAGTCTCTGAAATGCAGCACTTCCCAACCACCAGCAGCAAACACTGAAATTTTTTCTTGAGGAGAGACAGGATTCTTTCTTTTAATTCTTTCCTCGTTTTCAGTGGTTTCCTTACAGAATCGAAGGGAAGGGTAGAGCGAGCACGGAGGGGAGGAGAGGGGAGGGAAGGGGAGCGGAGGGCCCCCGATAGGCCCCAAAGCGCCTGTGGGTGTGTGTCAGTGGGGTTGGGGGAAGGGGTGAGGCAGAGATGAAGATTTTTCTTGCAAAAGCCAAAAGAAGAAACAATTGAAGAAGCCAAAAAAGTATTGGAAAATATCAACATTTCTTGCACAATCGTCCCCTAAAAAATGCGTGAGTGAGCCCTAAACCATCCTTAACTGGCGACAATACAAAAGGAAGTGATGGTTATGAAAGGAAGACAGCAGGAGTGAGGCCAATGTGACGATCAGCACTTCTTGGCTTCTCCAGGAAGAAAAAGAACCTAAGTGAATGAAAATGCATCTAATTCACAATCAAACGAAGATGCTATAAGCCCTGACTCATCAAATATTCTCCTACTAGGGACAGGCTGTCAGCTGATCTGCAGCATTTGCCAGGTGCCTGTCCAAAACACTCAGCCAGGTACTGGGCTGAGAGAGGGGAGTGGGATAATCTTGTGAGGCAGACAAGAGAAACATCCAGAAAAAGTAAAGAGTGAGAATAACGAATAACAAGAGACTTTCAAATATATAGTCACGTGTAGACAGTTTGCTCCAAAGAAAAACTGATGCACAGAACTAGGAGGGGAATTAACTGTATGTTTTTGAACCTTTTGAATACTAAAACATATGCATGTTCTGCTTATTCAACAATAGAGTTTTAGCTAGATGTGGTTAAACACCTGTCATCACAGTGACTCAGGAGGCTGAAGCAGAAGGATCGCAAGTTCAAAGCCAGTCTCAGCAATTTAGGGAGGCCCTAAGCAACTTAATGAGACCCTTTCTCAACATAAAAAAGGGCTGGGGATGTGGCTGGGTGGTTAAGTGCCCCTGAGTTCAATCCCCAGTACCAAAAAACAAACAAAAATATGCAGAGTTTAAAATTTTTAAAATGCCTGCCTGCTTTTCTCGTTTGCTGAAATTCCCTGTTCCGATGTCCTTATAGAGAAGGACAAGTTGGCGAAGTCCCACGTGGAAGTGAGGCTATAGACAGTGTGTCTCTCTCTGTAGGACTCCTACTACAGGAAGGTAGATGACAGTAGAGGCCAATGTCTCATCCCAGACAGTGAGGGTGGAGACTGCCTCGTCATGACCCTGGTGAGAGTCAGCGAGGAAACCCGCCAGTCCTAATCAAAAGTCATTACAGATACTAGTCAGGTGCAAGTCCTAACCAGGGATCCACGGCCTAATAGACACTAATGCCACCACAACAGAGGCACAGGAGGCAGCCTGCCAGGTCTGAGAGCTAGCACTGATTCAGGGCTGATGGACCAGACACCAGGCGAAACTTTTGGAAGATGTAAAGAGGAGCATTCATCATCAGCCTCTGCCCTCAGGATGTGTGCAGTCGAGCCCCAGGGTAGGGACAGGAAGCCAACTCACCCTCACAAAGTGTGCTCAGCCTGCCTGAACAGCGAGGGGACCCCTGATCAGCCCAGATGTTATTTCTCACGGTCCGTGCTACAGAACCTCAAACCGCATGCAAATGAACTCCAGGTTCTGGTCATATGGGGCTACCCAATTAACTCTATCTTCTGATTTATTTCCTATTTTAATCTTTCTCTTTGCTGGAAAGGTTGCTAAAGGGTGACTTTGGTGCTGAATTCTGCCTAGGAAATGCTAGTTAGGAACTGAGCAAGGGGACCTGGCAAAGGAGACTCAGAAACAATATCCTGCAGAGGGGTAAAGGATGTCTCCCTCGTTAGCAGGACGTTTTTACTAGGGCAAAGGGGCCACAGTTGATGGCGCGTACTGCCCTGGCAGATGAAAGGACCCACCACAGGAGCCCATCCCTGGGAGTGTGGCCAAGGTGTTTCTCCTGGAGGCACCCAGGGGACCAGGAAGGACCCCAGCCCATTTCTGGCATAAACTAGGCTCTTCTGACATTACTGTGAGGCCTTAGAAAAGTCTGTTTCCGTCGCCGTCTGTCTGCCTTCCTCCTACAACACCAAATCAACAAGGTCTTGTGTGTGCCAGACCCCGTGCGCGGGCTCAGAGAACAAAGTCCTCCCCACGGGCTGCCAGGAGGAGGCCAGACACCACGTGAGCCCAAGTGCTATGTAAACCAAGTGGCATACAGATGCTAATTACCATTATTATCATGGATTCTGAGGTCGGAGCTGCCCGGTGAGTTAATTTTGCCTAACCTTGCATGCTTAGGAAATGAATTTTGAGAGGAGATAATTGTCCAAGTGATAGGGTAATGAAGAAGGAAGCTGCCTTTTCTGATGGCTGGGATTTTGTTTGCATGGATTTTACCAGGACCAGTTGGAACTCTGTCGAACAGGTAGGGCCTGCATTTGAGTTTAAAAGCAAACAAATATGCCTGAGAAATCTTTTCCTGTCAGAACGAGAGAGGGCTAAGTGAGAAAACAATAAAAGTTGTGGTTCTTTCTAGTATGACAATGAGTCATAAATATTTTCCTGTGTCCTCTAACCCTCCAGTAATGACCAGCAGGGAGGAAGAGCAGAGGGGCTCCCCATGGAGGAGACCCCAGGATTCTGCACTGCCCAGCTGAGTCCTGATCCTCTCCACCCCATAAACATTTATTCTGAACTTTCACAGTTGGGAGAATCTGATCTTATTCAGCACTCTGTAAGAGAAATGTCAGGACACTTGCAGGGAAGTGAGATTCGAGGTGGAAGAGATGATAAAGGTGACATAGCAGATTCCCCATCCCCAATCCAAAAGCCAGACCCATTCTCCATGGTCAAGTCTGTACAGGCTTGGGTGTCTTTCCAAAAGCCATGTTGTTTGGTGTGCTTATTTTGCTTTTAACATTTTACTGACTTTTGAATAGGATACATGCCTAGTGATGCACAAGACAAAGAACACAGAAGGCTACAAAGAGAAAGTAAGGTAAGGCTTCCTGCTGCTTGGGCCCCGCTGTTCTCAGAGGTGCCACCATTAGAGCCAAAGATGCCAAAGTGAGTCAGGGTAAAGAATTGACCTCTGCTTTGAACTCCAGGCCCACATATTCACCTGCCTACTTGACATTCCTGACACCCTAAGCTCTTATGTCCCAAATAGTCTGTCCTCCTCCCAAAACCTGCTTCTCCAGATGACAGAGCTAGCAGCCAAGGACAGCAGCCTCTCTCACCCCTCATCCAAGCAGCCCCCGTCCTGTCAAAGTGCCTCTAAGCCATCTGCTTTGTCCCAGGCCCACCAATCCACTGCTAGGGGTAGCCGCCCCCTGCTCCCCTTGGGGACTGATCCTCAGCCTGTGCTTGCTTTCCTCAATTCCTCTCTGGCCTCTGGTAAATCCAAGTCCCCCTTTGCTGAGGGCGGGGCTCAGCTGATCTGATTGCACTGCCACTCAAGGGGTCTTCCGGCCTCCCTGGTACAAAGACAAATTCCCCTCCTTGGACTATAAACCCCTGAATGGCCTGGATTCCCCACCCCCTCCCAGTGGCCTCTATATTCCAGCTCTATCCCAGGCCTGTCCCCGGCCCTAAGCGCTTACTATTTCTGGACTGACTTTCTTCTGTCCTACAGCTCTTCCAGGCTCCCCAATCTTTTGATTAGGCCACACTCCCTCATTGTGTTCAGTACACCTGCCTCGAGAAGCATTTACAGCATTTGAAATTTGGCATCTACACCAGTTCTGTGATTAACTCCGACTGTAAGCTCCATGAGGGCAGGTAGGGTTGCCCAGCTCCATGACTGGCATGGCGTGGCCCTCGACCAGTGTGCTGAGCCTTTGAGAGGGTGACCGCAGTGAAGAATGAGTCATTTATTCTGAGAGGATAGCCTTTCTAGTTTGGAGAATAAATGTGCCCTACTTTTATAAAATGGTGGTGATAATGCATGGTGTTAATATACTTATCTAGGGGGGCTGGGGATATAGCTCAGTTGGTAGAGTGCCTACCTTGCAAGCACAAGGCCCTGGGTTCAATCCTCAGCACCGCCAAAAAAAAAAAAAAAAAAAAAAATATATATATATATATATATACACACACACACACATACTTATCTATTTAGCAGAATTAAATATTGACAATTGAATTCAAACCTGGATCTCTCAATTAAAAACTGTGAAGTTGCTGGACACAGTGTTGCACCCCTTTAATCCCGCGACTTGGGAGGCTGAGGCAGGAGGATCATGAGTTCAAAGCTGCCTCAGCAACTTAGCAAGGCCCTAAGCAATTTAGTGAAAACTTGTCACAAAATAAAAATATCAAAAGTAACTGGGGCCATGTACAAACAGAGAAACAACATGTATCCCATTTGTTTATAATAAAAAAAAAAAAAAAAAAAAAAAGTAACTGGGGATGTGGCTCAGTGGGTCAGCACCCCTGGGTACAACAAACAAAAAACATCATTATTTAAAAAGTTACCTATGTACTGAACAAGTAGAGACTTTTTTCCTTGTTATTCCCTAAACAAGACAGTATCGCAATGCTTTACTTAGCATTTATATTATATTAGACATTGTAAGTAATCTAGAGATGATTTAAAGTACGCGGGAGGATGTGCCTAGATTTTGCCAAATACCATGCAGTTTTATATGAGGGGTTTGACCATCCCTGTACTGGGTGTCTGGGTAGGGAAGGCGCAGCCCTAGATGGAATCCCCAACAGATACTGAGAGACTGACTGCAGTACTTTTGTACTCAAAAGCTAACAGTTGATGGTTGACCAGTAAATGCTGGGGGCATTTGAATATAAAATTTGTTATGACATCATGACCACATACACCAATGGAGCTCCATCCATTCCTCTTGTAAGGGATAGGAGCATATAAGTACATGCGGGGATGGACATAATGAAATAACTCTGACACTAATCTAAAATTAATAGCTTGTTTAAAAATGGCATAAACACATCTTACTTTTTGAAAAACAAAAGAACTACCACTCAATGAGCTCACTTGTAAAAGCCCCAGGTCTGATGATCCCTTGGCTGGGCTCTGGCTTTCCGGGGAGAACCCCACTTTCCTAGAGTGTACTTTTGCATCTGATGGTTCCTGATGCAAAGAAAGGATGGTCCCAGGGGCTGGGGAATGTTAGGGCCTCCGTTTTCCCTTCCCACCTTCTCCTCCTGGTACATTGGCCTATTGGGCAGCAGCCCTCAGGGTGGGTGGCTCCTGGAGGGTTTCCCAGTCAGGACTCTGTCTCATGCTGCAGTCCCAGGCCAGCTCTCCCCTCTTCCAGGTCCCTGGGCTCCAGGGAACACTAACTTTGTGTTTGGAGAGCTCCTGTGGGCCCAGATCAGGGGAGAAGCCACCAACAGCTACCTGTGCATCCAGAACTGCCAGCCGGGTAGACTTCTCCTTCAGGAAGTCACTTAATGGACACCCTGGCCGTGAGCAGTCAGTCCCCCTGGGACTGACTGGGGAGGGTGGTACACCTACTCTGTTTTCTACCCACCCCACAAATCCACTCAACCTTGACCTCGATCAACTGTCTCCCAATGTCTTCCACTGACCTGAGAGAGATCTAGAAGCAGAGGAGGAGCAGAGTAAATCCTACCACACTAGAAAAATACAAGTGCCAACACTACACAAACAAGAACTCCCTTCCTCCTTTCCTGGTGACAGTGGGGAACAGGGGTCCCTGAGAGGGACCAAGAGAATGTGTCTTATTACTGCAGGACTTTTCTGTTCTCTGCCTCCACATGGCCTTGTAGCCCAACACTCAATCTCTCATGGAATGTTCTTGACACTTTAAAGGACCTGGCCAGCACATCCACGATGTGGCCGCATTCTTTAATTAATATTTATTGAGTGTCCCTATTAGGTGCCTGGCAAGCGCAGTGTGCTGTGTGGCTAAAATATTCATTCCCCTTCTTCTCCAAGAATGTACATTCCTGGACAACCCAGGGAGGCTGAATGCCAAGAGAAGGAACAGCATACTCTAGCAACAGCGAGACTCGGACATTTGCAGAACAGAGGCCATACACACGAGCCAGGAGAGAGGAGCTTGAGTCCTGGGGTCACTGACCAGCGGTGTGACCTCCAGCAGATCGTGCCGCTTCTCTGAGCCTGTGTCTATACTAATGTGATTTACAACATCATTCCGCCTGTCTCCTGGAGTTGGGGGTGTTGTCGAACCCAAGTAAGATGGTGTAAGTGAGGCCCTTTGAAAGGTTTAATAGAATAACAGATGTTTCCTCCCAAATAAAATTTTTAGTGCTTTTCTTGAGGGGCAGGAACATTTCAGCAGATTTAAAAGAATGGAATTCTGGGAAGTCAAAAGCTAGTTGTGGCACGAGGTCAGAGCCCCAGGCTGAGATGCAAGATGTGGACGAGCTTCTTTACCTGTTGAAAATACCAAACATGCTCATCTTCAATTACATGAATGTACACTCATGCACATTAAGAAGGAGGGGAATCCTTTTGGGGGTCCCTTTGTAATAAGTTGGTGACAAATATCTCCAAATGCGGTAAAGGGGTGCATGTGCAACATTAATAAATTAGATTGTGGGTTATTACAGAGTGCACAAACTTGAGAATTTTAATTTCATTCATTCTTGGTGGATATGCAAATTGATGTGATCTTTCTAGAAAGCAATAGGCAATTTGAATCAAGAACCTAAAAATGTTCTTAAGGACTGGGTACAGTGGTACATGCCTATAATCCCTGCAACTCAGGGGACAGAGGCAGGAGGATTGCAAGTTCAAAGCCAGCTCCAGCAATTTAGTGAGGCACTTAGCAACCCTGTGAGACCCTGTCTCTAAATAAAGTACAAAAAAGGACTGGGGCTGGGCACAGTGGCACACGTCTATAATCCCACCAGCTCCAGAGGATGAGGCAGGAGGATCAAGAGTTCAAAGCCACCTCAGCAAAAGTGAGGCGCTAAGCAACTCAATGAGACCCTGTCTCTAAATAAAATATTAAATAGGACTGGGGATGTGGCTCAGTGTTCCAGTGCCCCTGAGTTCAATCCCCCATACCGAAAAACAAAAAATAAAAAAAAGAAGGGCTGGGGATGTGGCTCAGTGGGCACCCCTAGGTTGGATTCCTGGTACAGAAAAAAAAAAAAAAAAGTTCTTGTGGAGCTAGGGGTATAGCTCAGTGGTAAAGCACTTATTTAGCATACATGAGGCCCTGGGTTCAATCCCCAGCATGGGGGTCGGAGTTCCTTTGGCTAAACAAAATGTAGTATTATTATTTGGATGTTAAATGCCCCCCCCAGATTTCAAGCGTTGGCTTTGGTCCCCAGTGCAGCTGTGTTCAGAGGTGGTGGTTTAGGAGATGATTAAATTTGAAGACTTTAACCTCTGGAGTCAATTAATCCACTGATGGATTCATAGCCAAATGGATCATGGAGTGGGTGGTAGAAATTTTAGGAGGTGGGTCCTAGTTGAAGGAAGTAGGTCAAAGGGAGCATTCCCTTGGAAGGTACATTTTGTCCCTGGCTCCTTCTTCCCATGCATTCCTGGTCACCATGAAGTGAACAGCTTTGTTCCACCACACGCTCACTATCACTCCAAAACAACAAATCCCACCATTTGTTATCAAGTGACTGTAGACAACAGCCACTGAAACTTTGAGCCAAAAAAAACCTTTCCTGCTTTTAAGTTGTTTACCTCAGGTATCTTGTCACAGCAAGGGAAAGCTGACGAACACAGGTGTATACCCACAGTGAAATATTATTCAACTTTAAAAAAAGGAAAGAAATTCTGACACATGGTACAGCATTGATGTGCCTGAAGACATTATGCTAATAATATAAAATAAGCCAGTCACAAAAAGACAAATACTGTAGGATTCCACTTATATGAGGTAGTTAAATTCATAGAACAGGAAGTTGAGTAGAGTTTACCAGGAGCTGGGGAGAGAGGGGAATAAGGAGTCATTGTTTAATGAATATGGAGTTTCAACTTTGGAAGATGAAACGGTTCCAGAGATGAATACTGGTGACGACTCCACAACAATGTGAATGAGCTTAAAGACACTGAAGGATATATATTTTTTCCACTTTTTATTGGCGCATTCTAGTTTACATAAAGGTGGGATTTGTTGTTACATATTTGTACACGAGTACAAACTAACAATACAATTTGGCCAATGTCATTCCCAGTGTTCCCCTTTCCCTTCCCTCCTCCCTCCCCCGGGGTCCCTTTCCTCTAGTATACTGATCTCCTTCAATTATCATGAGATGCACCTATTTTTCCTTTTTCCTCCCCTGCCTTCCCACTAATGAGAGTAAAATATATGACTCTTGACTTTCTGAGTTTGGCTCATTTTGAAGCATGTACTTTAAAATGACTAAAATGAAGATGGCAGCCGCCATGAAGAAGGCGGCTGCAGAAGATGTCATGTTACTTTTGAAGAGCAGCAGAAGATAAACAAATTTTCCCGGAATACGAGTAGAATCACAAAGCTAAAGGAAGAAATAGAAGTAAAAAAGAAATAACTCCAAAATTAGAAGATGCCTATGATGACATCATGCTTGCAGATGATGACTGCTTAATGATACCTTATCAAATTGGGGATGTTTTTCATTAGCCATTCTCAAGAGGAAACACAGGAAATGTTAGAGGAAGCAAAGAAAAATTTGCAAGAAGAAACTGATGCCTTAGAATCCAGAGTGGAATCAATTCAGCGGGTGTTAGCAGATTTGAAAGTTCAGTTATATGCAAAATTTGGCAGCAACATAAACCTTGAAGCTGATGAAAGTTAAACATTTTATGATACTTTTTTTGTTTAATAAACTTGAATATTGTTTAAAATGAAAAAAATGACTAAAATGATAAATTATTTTATATTATGTGCAATTTTGGCCACATTTTTTTCTTTGTCCCCTCCCTCCTTTCTTTCCTCCTTCCTTTCTTTCTTCTTTTCTTTTCTCCTCTCTTTCTTTCTATACTGGGGATTGAACCCAGGTGCATTCTACCACTGAACTACATGCCCAGACCTTTTGATTGATTAATTAATTAATTTTAGACAATGTCTCACTAAATTGCTGAGGCTGCCCTCAAATTTGTGATCCTCCTGCCTCAGCCTCCAGAGTCACTAGGATTACAACTGTAAACCATTGCCCAGCTATTTTATCACAATGTTAAAAAATGTTTCCAATCCCCAACCCAGCAGTCAATTTAGGAATCCACTCAAAGTATGTAAGCAGAGAAAAGGACAAATGTGTTTGGGCAAGGGAGTTGTCTTAAATCTTATTTTGGAAAAACTGGGAACAACCCAGTACAAAATAATTGTGGAATAACAAATATAGAATTGCCTCTGTAAGAAAACATGATGCCAACAAAGAGCTTGCTTTGGAAGAACCTATATGACATGGAAAAACATGAATAATAAGGAGGATGCAAAAACCATTCACCCAGAATGATCTTAATTTTGGACATATGCATACTGGTGTATTCTGCAAGGAAAACAGATCAAGGAAGCACATCAGTGGTTATTTCTGGGTGGTAGGGATTATAGATGTAGTTAGGTTTATGGTTTCTTCATAGGTATCCTAATGGTCTAAGAAGAGCATGCATTAATTACTTTTATATTGGAAAAAATGAGAAATCAATTTTTTTAAAAGACTGTAGGGCTTGCGGGAGCCTCAGGGTCCCAGCTGGATCTGGCTGTGTCCAGAAGTGGCTAGCACACAGCAGCGCGCCCAGCACATGCTTCCAATCAGCCCAGGGGCAGGCGAATCAGGTCTGTGATGTGCACTCATTGGTCTGCAAAGCACCAGGGACACAATGCGGACGCTCATGATGAATAGTGTGCTTAGGACACTGGCCTAAAATGCTTCGTACTGCTTTGGGGCATCTGCGGCTCTTTGGTTGAGACTTTTGGGATATATACATCAGAAGCTCAAAGATTATGTGTCAGAAGTTCTGAAGAAACAGTCTGGTGTGTATTGCACTTTCAAAGAGGATGTGGTTAGCAAAGATGATTCACATGGGGTTAGGCAAAATGTCCCAAACACAATTATCATTACATGGTAAATAGAGGTATCAGAAGTTGACCAAGTGAAACTACATCATATAATCAAAGAAAAACTCCCATTTAAAGGGCAACCATAAAAGATACTTAAGAAGGACTGGGGACATAGCTCAGTTGGTACAGTGCTTGGTTTGCAAGCCTAAGGCCCTAGGTTCAGTCCCCAGCACCAACAAAAGAAAAAAAAAAAAGATACTTCCGAAAATTATTCCAAAATATGCCTGATCTATATGAAGAAAACTTTCAAATACTAAGAAGAGCTGAATATTCTGTTTTTGGATAGAAAGACTCATTGCTATAAAATATTAATCCTCCGCCAACTAATGTATAATTTAACTGATCCCATAAGCAGTGCCCACAGGATTTAAGTAAGGGATTGGCCAGGTTGATAGACTAAGCTGAAGATTAAATGAAAGATAAGTGCTAGGGAAAATCTGAAAATTAAGAGTGATAGACGGGTATGAGGCCAACCAATATTAGAAGGTACTACAAAGCTTTGATGATTAAATAATAGTTTCTAAGTGACACACACATAATAGATCCATGCAATGGAATGGACGAGGCCAAAAATAGGTTTAAATATATAAGACTTCTTTCAAAGAATCAAGTATGGCCTTGATCATTTCTACAGTATATGTCGATTTTCTATTTTGTTCATTCTTGTCTTTATTATTTTCTTCCTTCTTTCTTTATAGTATGATTTTTCCCCCATAACCAACATAAAATATTTAGAGTATTGGTTTTCAGCCTTTCTTCTTTTATAATATAAATATAAGATTATACATTTTTTTCAGTATAACTTCAGCTATGTCTTGATATTTTATATTTTCATTATTTAATTCACAACAGTTCTACTTTCTTTTGGTTCATGAATTATTTAGAAGTGTGTTGCTTAGTTTCTAAATATTTGGGAGACTTCCTAGCTTTCTTTTTGTAATCTTAATTTCACAAAGGTCCACGAATACACTCTGAATGTTTCAAATATACATGAACGTTAATTATATATAAAGATGGCATTTCAATGATTTGGGAGAAAATGGATTGTCGAGTAAATAGCAATGGAAACAATTCAGTGGGGACCTGGGAAAAAGGACAATTGGTTGTCTACTTCATTCCATAATACAAAGGAAATCCCAGAAAGATCTTAGATTTATTTTTTATTTTATTTATTGAGAAATGGGAAAAATAAGTTTTATTGCTTTGCTAAGAAAAAAGAAACAGGGAACGCCTGTTCCAGAGGCTGTGATTCTGGCCTATCAAGGGGAACAAGTTGTTTTTTTTTTTTTTTTTTGGCAGTACTGGGGATCAAACCCAGGGCCTTGTGCTTGCAAGCACTCTACCGACTGAGCTATCTCCCCAGCCCAGAACAGGTGGTTTTTAAAGAGGTACCTACATTCCAGGTATTCCCTGTCCAGAGTTGTAATTCGCTTTTCCATTTGGGAGATAGTCATTTCTGAGATCTTCCGGTGCTGTCCTAATGTCTGAATTACTTTGTTCCTGTGGTGGGTGGGTGCTCAAGGATAGAGTTCTACCAAGGATGGGAAAAAAGGTGATCCTGTTTCCTCACGATTAGGGACGGGGAGGGAGAGAGGAAGAGAAAGACACATGTCCATTTAAAAAATATGTCTCAGCGGCAGAGCAGCAAGGGTTGTATTCAAAGCATAAAGTGGACATTGTTACATTTCCCCACTGTCAATTTCTAGATTCCATTTCTATGGAAAAATGGGTGGTGACATCTCTAAACTACTTCCTGCTGAGAGAAGGAACTTGGGGGAAGTGACCCAAAGTCCCTGTTCTCTATCAGGTGGGTGTGGACAGTTAAGGGTATTCAGTGTCAGGGCAGTCTAGAAGTCCATGATGGTAGCTGGCAGGTGACTGGACAAGGCATACATAGGGCAGGAATCACGCTAGCACAACAATAATCAAGACAGCAGCCAGGCATGGTGGTACAGGCCCATGATCCCTGTGGCTTTGGAGGCTGTGGTAGGAGGATCGCTACTTCAAAGCCAGCCTCAGCAATTTAGTGAGGCCCTATCTCAAAATAAAAAAAGGACTGGGGATGTGGCTCAGTGGTTAAGTGCCCCTGGATTCAATCCCCAGTACCAAAACAAAACAAAAAACAAAAAACCATCATGACAGCAATCATTACTTTTTTGTAAACAATTAGCACAAAGGTCTTAGATTTAGATAAAGCCATAAAAATAAATAGGGCACGGGTGCGATTCTGTTAAAATTCCACAGTAGGGAAACACTCCCAACTCAGAAGCTTAAAAGGTTGATAATTTTAGCATACATAAAATATCCAAAACTTTGCACAAACTAAACCACCATGGACTGGTTCTTAGAGGTGAGATGAGAGGGCAAGTCCGTAGAAGAGTAGGTGTGAAAACTGCACTTTCAGAGCGTAGAGGTCGGACCTCAGAAATAACCTGGTCCTGAGCGATCAGTAGGACTTGTACCTGTAGAGAGGAAGTGGGGCGAGTATGTTAGTGATACAATACTTGAGAACATCAATTAAAGGAGGAAGGATTTATTCTGGCTCATGGTTTCAGGGTTCAGTCCACAGTCACTCGGACCCATTGCTTTGGGCCTGAGTTAGGATGAACATCATGGTGGAGAACATGTGATAGAGCAAAGAGATTCGCCCCATGTCAGCTGGGAAGAGAGGAGGAAGAGGAGGCTGGGGATAAGGTACACCTTCAAGGGTATGCCCCAGTGACCTACGTCCTCCAGCTCGGCTCCACCTCCTGTCATTTCCATCACTTCCCAGTAAAGCCATCACATTATGAATCTATCCATGGATTAACCCACTGATGAGGTCAGACCCCTAATGAAACGCATTCTATCGCTTTCCCGAGGCCTCACCTCTGAACACTGCTGCCCTGGGGACCAAGGCTTCAAACCACGAGTCTCTAAGGAACATTCGAATCCAAACTATAACAGCAAGGACTTAAAACCCTGGGAAATGGAGAGAGCCATACATCTCCCTGTGCTGATTGTCACAGTTCTGTCCTCAGCTTGCTGAGAGTCTCAGGGTAGGTGACTGAGCCCTCACGGTCTGGTCCTCCCACTGAATGTGATATTATCCAGGACTCTGATCTGATGTGTGAAGTTTCCATACAGGGAGAGCCAGGAGAGTAGTTTCCACCCAGATCTAGGTGTCGCCGCTGTACTAGTCCTGTGACCTTGGACACGTCACTGAACCCTTTTGGGTACCATTTCCTCAGTTACCAAAAGGGGTGTCAAGAGAGGCAGTGGTGAGAAGTACAAACTCTAGACCCATTCACATTTGTAAAATAGGGGGATAATCATGGCGACCTCAGAACCCTCCAGCCAACCACAGTAGGTTCTGGCTCTCCGTGGAAAATGTACTGGAGAGAGAGGAGGACACGCCTACCCACCAAGCTGACCTAATCACAGGCATCCTGGAGAACAGACCCATGTAGGTGGCGCCACTAGGACCCAGAAAAGCCATCTAAGGTGTGACCTTGGAAGTTACTTGGCCACTGTAGACCTCTTTTTTTCTTTCTCTCTTCTTCTCCTTCTCCCTTTCCCTTTCCACCTTCCACCTTCCCCCTTTCTCCTTCTCCTTCTTCATTTTTGGTACCAGGGATGGAACCCAAGGGCACTAAACCACTGAGTGATATCCCCAGACCTTTTAGAGACAGGGTCTTGCTGAGTTGCTTAGGGCCTCTCTAAATTGGTGAGGCTGGCTTTGAACTCATGAACCTCCTGCCTCAGCCTCCTCAGTCACTGGGAATACAGGCATGCGCCTCCACACCTGGCCCACTTCCCTTCCTTTATTTATTTTGCACCGTTGGCAACTGAATCCAGGTTCTCATGTACAGTAGGCAAGCACTCTACTGCTGAGCTACATCTTCAGTTCCAACTTCTATTTTCTTATTTCTATAAGAAGAGGATTTGGTTAGATCTTCCTTAAGTCTCATGAAGTCTATTAGGTCACACAAAATGACAATTCTCTTTGATTGGAGAGGGGAATGGGGATTGAATCCAGAGTTTGCTCATCCTAGGCAGGTGCTGCACCACTGAGCCACATCCCCAACTTTTTTATTTTTCATTTTGAGACAGACGGGGTCTTGCTAACTTGAGACTGGCCTGGAATTTGAGATTCCCCTGCCTCAGCCTCCCAAGCAGCTGGGATTACAGGCGTGCACCATAGAGCCTGGCTGGAAATCCTCTTTAATGGGATAAAATGAAGCACAGATGAACAAACTAGGACCTGAGGTCACCAGGTTGGGGTTGGTGCTGTCCTTCCTTGTGGTTCACTCCTCAAAGATGTGCTTGTGTCCAGACCCACTGACCGACTGGCTAAGAGGGTTTTTAGGGCTCCATGGAGGGCACAGTGGGAAAGCCTAGGGAGAGAGGGAGCTACACCTGCTTTGTGCTCTGAAACAAATTGTTTCACCTTTGCACAGACCTTTGCCTCCCGGGGGAGAGCAGAAAGGGATATTGGTGTCTCCCAGCTCTAAAGTTTAATGCTTGAGATCAACTTGTTTTACATGATTTATGACTTTTATTGACAAATACAAACTTGGGTACAAAAGAGTGCCCCAATTATAAGTATAGAGTTTGACTGATGAATTTTGGCAAACTGAATACACCAGACAACCAGTTCCCAGAACAAAGACAGAACACAGCCACGTGCTATGGCACGCACTGAATTGCAGCAATTTAGGAGGCTGAGGCAGGAGGATCACAAGTTTGAAGTCAGCCTCAGCAACTTAGCGAGAGCCTGTCTTAAAATAAAAAGTAAAAAAGGTTAGGAATTTAGCTCAGTGGTAAAGTATCTCTGGGTTCAATCCCCAGTACCAAAAAAATTAAGTTAGCACCTAGATTGCCCCCACCTGGCTCAACCCTCCTTGTTACTTCCTAGCAAGGGCATCCCCACTTCTTACACTTGAGGCTACTTTTACCTGCTTTTATTTTTATTAATTAATTTATTTTTTGGTGCTGGGGATTGAACCCAAGGACTTGTGCATGCTAGGCAAGCCCTCTACCAACTGAGCTATTTCCCCAGCCCCTGCTTTCAATTTTATATAAACGGAATCTTCACATTTTAAAAATATACTTCCTTTTAAGCATCTAACAATTTAAATTTACATGTAGAGGAATTTCAAGATGGAGCTGTATTTCATGTGGGCAACTGCGAACTGATTTAAAATCATATTCTATGGACCAGGAATGATTTAAAAACTAAATTATTGATCAAACTCCCCATCTCAGTCTCAGCACTTCGCTTTCTCAGTGTCCTTTGGTCGCCAGTCCCAGCCCATCTTCTTAGAATACCTACATCCTGCAGTTCTAAGACCGTATCAATTTGTGTATGTGAGAGTGGTGGCTTTGTTATTGTTGTTGTTGTTTTTTAAGAATAGTTCCATCTCATTCCACCATTTTTCATACCCTGGCATTTTCTTCTACATAATCTGAATCAAAAGGCAGTCTGTAAAAAATTCAAAAAAAAATAATTTTTTAAAGCTTGCATATGAATCAAAATATATTTGTAAATATGAGTATTTACAAATATTATATGTCAATTAAAATTTCAAAAAGAAAAAAAAAGAATAGTTCTAGGTTTTTGGAAAATTTGTGAAGACAGTACAGACTGTTCCCATATATTCCACACCCAATTTCCATCTTAGATTACTATGGTAATATTTGTCACTACTCAGAAACTAACATCAGTACATTACCATTAACTGAACTCCATACTTCATTCCAATTCAGCTGGTTTTTCCCTTCCTGCATTGTTTTTCCTCTTCCAGCATCCACCCAGGATACCACATTACTACGTTTAATCATCGTGTCTGCTTAGGCTCCCTGTAGCTGTGATAGTTCCTCAGAATGTTCTGGTTTGGGATGACCTTGACAGTTGAGTTCTGGTCATGTGTTCTGCAGAATGTCCCTCAGCTGGGTTTGCTGATGTTTTCTCCTGGTTAAACTGAAGTTAGGGGTTTGGGGAGGAAGTTCACAGGTGAAATAAGTGCCCATCTCATCCCCTTGTACGAGGGGCACATGCCATCAACATGCCTTAGTACCGATGATGCTGAACTTGAGCACCTGGCTGGGAACTTTTTGCCGTCATCCCCCACCACCCCTCTCTCCACCCTGCACCCTTTGGAAGTAAGTCACCAAGTGCGGCCACCCTAGAGGGCAAGGGAGTTAGGGTCCACTTCCTAAAGAGAATACCTGCAAAAATCATTTCAAATTATCTATACAGTGGATCGATATAGTAGATTGTCTCTTCTCATTTATTGGTTTAGTCAATCATTTCTTTGTATCTGTATAGATTCTTTCGTGGGTATTTATTCCAGACTTTGGGTTACAATCCAATACTTCATTTATTTTACTGTGTAACTGGTTCCAGTCTTGGCTCTTAAGAGCTCTTTTGGGTTGGTCTAGGTGTCTCTTTGACATACCCACATTCTTTTGATCTTTGAGCACTTTCTTATGTTCTGGCACTACAAGATGCTCCAGGCTCATGGTGAGTATTTCCTGCCTCAGCCCTAGAACAAGCCATTTGTTCAAAGAGTGGACTGGCAGGTTTTGACCCATCTTTTCCCATCAAGATGCACTGCAGAGTGGGGAGAAGTAGCCCAGCCTCATTATCTGGTGCAAGCTAGTCATTTACAAACAACTTTGAACCTAGTTCAGGATTTTGTGGGAGTTTCCCCAATTTTAGAGGAGCTATGTCCTCATTCTTATGCCCACTGTCCCTTCTCCAAGGGGTTTAGTTTGCTTGAAGCCACTTTCGTCACTCACTTCACTAAGACTGTGATGTAGACCCACCCCAAGTGAGTCAGGCAGGGAGCTGGAAGAATTAATTAGGCCCTCCTCCTGCAAGGCCTACCCACCAGCCTGGAAAACTGCTATATAAAGATAAGTAGCCAGCTAGCTATGCACGCACACACACACACACACACACACACACACACACACACACACACACACACACACACGCGGTCCCAATGCTACTGAGAGAGGGCAATGGAGGCATTCCCCCTGAGAGTCATGTTCAAAGGGGAAGCACAGGGAGGCACTTGGGCAATCCAGAAATGCAGGTCTGAGCTGGCCTGGGGTTTTAGCAAAGGAGGATTGAGTTCTTTAGAACAGGACCAATTAAACCTTTTAAAGTAATTGTTCCCCTGCCTTCTTTCAAAGCTGAGCACTACTCTTTTGTTCTTCTCCCCAGTCCCTCATTTTAAATTAAACCCCTTGCTTCTCTCCCCTGCTGCCTCTCACCCACCACAGAAATGCTAACACATGGTTGCTGCTGGGTGGCAGTGGAAGTGGGGACCCTGCCACTTGCTTTGCCTTACACATGCATTGTGGGCTTTGTCTCTCTCATCCTCACCCCACCCCACCCCAGAGCAGAGGGGAGAGGGACAGGAGCCAGACTGGTTACCCAGCAAGGGAGGAGGTGGTAAAGCTTCATGGCTGCACTACCCTGGGGTGTCCACTTAGTCTCTGGAGCCATGGTGGTAGGGTGGGCAGGGCCTCCTGGGACAAGGCCATAAACCGTTTATGGCTCCCGAAATGTGACACATCAAGTTGACCTCACCTGTTCACCTTCGTTCTTCTCGCCCTCTATCAAATGTCCCTCCTCTGGCTCCCTGGGTGCCCCACCCGGTCCTTTCGGGATGGGATGGTACAAAGGTCTGAAGGTTCCAAAGTGGTGTGGAAAATAAAGTTCTCAGTGAACCTTTCCTTCTGGCTACAGAGCACTTCATAATTAATGGAACTGCCCAGACCGTGAAGGTTACCTTGACCTTGTCTGAGTGATAAATATAACTGGATCAAGGCACACAACACACCATTCAGAAAAGCAAACTGCTTTCATTTTTTTTTTTTTTTTAATCTCCATTTTGCATCTCTGTAGCAACAGAACACTTTAAGGAAGGAAACCCCAGCCTTTCGGTCTTTCAATCCCAAGGCTGACCGGGCCATCCCTCCTTCAGCGTCCCTCACACACGACGACCACCTTCCTCCCACGGGCAGAAAGGGCGCGTGAGCTCCAGTCGCTCAGCCAAGAGGTGGCCGGGCTGGGGCTGTGACTGCAACTGGGCCTCCAGACGCCTCTGCGTCCAGGCGCTTCCCATAATGGAAGGCTTCGCGCCATTAAAAGTTATTTTAGGGATCCCACAAGCCCACCCCCCCCCCCCAAGTGGAAATTTTATGTAAACGAGGCAAAATAAAGCAACAGTTTCTTAATAAGTATGTTTGGCGTTCCGCTCTGGACAAGCCGGGCCGGATCAGGCGAGGGATGCGGACTTAAAGGTTCCAGTGTTCTCCCGGCGGCCAGACTATTTTTAAAAATTTGAGGCCGTATTCAAATCCCGCAGTCCACGGCCCCGTACCACCCCGCAGGTTGGACAGGGCACGGCTTCTGCCCGGGTGACCCCGGCCCCCACCCGCGAGGACACCGGGTGGCAGGCGCAGCCGTGATCTACTGCAGGGCCCCCTGGAGCAGCGTCCCTCCCCGCCCCCACCGCACCCCGTCCGGCCAAGAGGCGCAGAGCCGGCAAGAGGAAGCGGCCCGGAGACAGCCCGGTCCCCGACCGTGCCCGGGACTGGCAAGGAGTCCGGGTTAGGAGGTGGGGGGTGGGGAGGGGACAATTATTCACAGGGGCACTTGGAGGAGGCCGGGGGCCTGAGGATCCTCCTGAGGACTTTGCGGGGTGGAGGATGGAGAGCCAAACCCCGGCGTGGAGATGCTCGTTGCTCCTCTGTTAAAACCAACATCTGCGAGGACCCTCCCGAGGCGGGGACTGGGGCTCCAGTTCCCCTCCCGAGCCGCTGGGGTCCGAGCGCGAGCGACCGGTGCTGAGCCAGACGCCGGGACTGCGCGGCGGGTGACTCAGCCGCGAGGCGGCGGCGGCAGCGGTGGTGCGAGACCGGGGGAGGGGCGGGCTCGGCGCGCGCCCGACCTGGGGGGGGAGGGGCGCGCGCGCCTGGCGGGGACGGGGGCGCGCGCGCAGCCAGGCGCCGGGCGCGGACTGAGGCCTGGCAGTGCTCCGTCTGCCCGGCGCCGCGCTGCGAGCGCCCGCGCCGCCTCCCCGGGCGCCGGCCTTACGGGTGGCGCAGGTAGCAGCTGGGGCGGGGACCAGGGCCACCGCAGGGCTCAGGTTCCAGCCTCCCGGCGTGGCCCGTGGCACCGCGCTGCCCGCGGGCGGGAGGCCGGGAGGCCGGGCCGGGGAAGGCGAGGCGGAGGGGCGCGGGGCCGGGCGGAGGCTGTGGTGAGCCCGGGCGCAGCCCCGCGGGCAGCGCGCTCCCGCAGCCGCGCTCGGGGCGCAGCTTGAGGAAGTGGGGAGCCCGGCGGGGCGCCGAGGCGTGGTGGCCGAGCCGGGCGCGGGGAGGCGCCCGCGGCGGGGACTCGGGTCGGGCGGGGCGCGGGCCGCACAGCCGCGGTGGCGGCGGCAGACCTGTAAACCTTAATGACAGCAATCTTGCCTGTCTGCGCCGCTGACTCACGCGGTGACCCAGCCTCCAGTCACCCGGCGGCCTCCCTCCCCCCCGCCCTCTGGCCTCAGTTTCCCCGGGCGCCAAACAATGAGGCCACTGTGTCGTTATTCATTCCTGAGAGCCCATTCACACAGGGAGTACCGCCGCCTCCCCTGGGAAGGGACCGAGGCGTCCAGCTTTTAATTACCCCTGGTGGGGTCGGGGGCGGGGAGGCCGAGCTGCGCTGGATAATTGAACGCGGTCTCTTCCCAGGCCGGCTTAAGCTCTTCCCTCGAAACCGTCCTTCCCGATGCACCATATTTAAGTTTTACCCCTTCCTCTCCACTCTGGTGGGGCTGCTCGCAAAGCGGCGAAATGACTCACCACCTCGGTTTGGCAGTTCATGCTTTTCACAAATACTGCCTGTTTAATTAATTTACTCGTGACAAATTTGAGCGCTTAATGTGGGCCAGGCCCTGTGTAGGGCATTGAAGATACAGCTGAGACACAGACAGGGCCAGTCCCCAGGAGGCCCAGCCTGTCAGAGGAGCCCTTGGAAACCCCCCACCCCGCACTGGTTGTCTTTTGTGTGGAACTAGAAAGGTGCTAACTACTGATACGGGAATTGGTGGATGAATCTCAAACTTGCTGTGCATTGCTGTTGGGCATTGCGTGGAGAGAAAACCAGACACAAAAGAATCCATACTGTATAGACTCATTTATGTAAAACCCTAGAAAAGATGGATTTAACCCTTAGGCCACCAGAAGCATTGGTTGTCTGGGGTTGGGGGCATGGGGTGACTGGGATGGGGCCAGGGCAAATCTTCAGGGGTGATGGAAGTGTCCCATGTCTTGAGATAGTTATGTGGGTTTATACTCAAGTCAAAATTCATCAAAGCCTAATTTAAACTGGACACATTTTGTTTTATGTAGACCCAGGCCCTTAAGGTCACAGAAGTCAGGAGGCTTGGTGGCCATCACATGGCTAATCCACCTTTTGTGTCTTTCTAGACATTTACCATATCAGTTAGGGATGGAAAGGAGTTGGGGAAGGAGAGATGTTGCCCGGGAGGTCTCCCAAGGGCCAGTTTTACACATTTCATTTACGGAACTCTTACAACAGTCCAGTATGTTACTATTATTATCCCCATTTTACAATAAAGGAAACAAACCCAAAGAGATAAAGTGACTCGTTCTGCTGTCCCACGCTTATCCTGCAGACGTCACCAAAAGAGACTGCCTGCATGCCTCGGTGCACTTAGGCGATTTTATCGCTGTGTGTGGGACACAGGTTTGAGGGGCAGGGCCACCGGCAAGGGCTTTGGAGGCAGTGGGGACCCCGTTGGAATCCTGCCCCTCCTGTTCTGTGGAAGGACCTGGGTCACATTGACTTGTCTCCATCCAAGCCTAGGTGACATGGAGGAAGTGCCTGTGTCTAGGGCTTGTCATGAGGGGATGAAGGGGCTGAGCTGGGGGTGGCCCTGGTTCAGGACACGCCCATGAGTGTCAACTGTACCCCTGTGACCTTGGGCAGGTCCCTTCCCATTAAGGGCCTCATGGCCTCATCTGTAAAATGGGAGGGTGGCTCTGACTCCCCCAGGGCCTGCAGCCTGGAGTGTTGGGGGTAGCAGGGGAAGAGGGCGGAGCAGCCTCTGCAGATGGAGCAGGTGGCCCAGGTGCCGCTGTCTGGCTGAGCCTCCAGGTGGGGGTCGTGGGGCATTCGCTGAGGCCCGAGGCCCCAGCCTCCACGCCACTGCTGGGGCCACGCTTCTGCTTGAACGTGGCCCCGAGGCTCCTGCTCCTCGGAGGCCGCCTCCTCTCCTCTGGTTCCTTCTGTGCTTCCTGTCCTCCCGGGTCTCCTCTCAGCCAGTCTGTCCTGACCAGGCGCCTCCTGCTGACTGGGGCCCTGGACGCCTTTGGGAACAGGGTCCTCCCTGATTTCTCCTTCCTGTCTGTCCAGACCTGTCCTACCAACTGAGGATGGGCCAGACTTCCAGGGGGCGTTTGGTGAGCAGAGGCCAGCATGGCCAGCCCACTGGGGTGACAGCCATTGCTCAGGGTGGCAGGACCCACGGCACCTGCACCCCCAGGTAGCAGTGAAGGCCGGGCCACTGTGACCTCCTCCAAGAGGACAGTTTCTAAGAAGGGGACCCTGTCATCTCAGAGGCCAAGCAGCTGGGGAAATGTACAAAGGGCAGCGTGCGCACACACACACACACACACACACACACACACTCCGCGTGTACACAACATAGCCGCACACATCACATACGCTGCCCCTGCTCAAGCACAGGATCCCCACCCACCCACGAGTAGCTCGCAGACACACACCAGAGACCCCAAGCACAGTGCGCGGGTTCTGTCCTGCAGAGAGTGCCGGGCGGAGGGGTCCAGGCAGCTGACAAGGTCCCGGGCAGGGCGGGGCCTCAGGGAGGAGGGGCACCTCTGCTCTCCACAGAGGCTGCCCCCCCCGCGCTGAGGTTGGGCCCTCCAGGGCAGGACGCCCCGCCATGTCCAGGCCTCTCTGGATTGTGAGACCCTGGTCTCTGGGGACTCTCCTCCCCTTCCTGCTGTCCGGGGGGTCTCCCCACTCCACCTCCAGGACCTGGCCCACAGTGCAGTTCAGCTCTTCCCACCCAAAGCCCACACCCTTTTTCCCCACATGACTATTAGGCATCTCCTGGGCAGGGCAGGCAAGGTCAAGTTCATAGTCAGAAGGCGTCTACCAACGGCAGGGCAGTGGCCACAGACGGTGAACAGTGCTGTGGCTGACTGGAGCCACTTGAAACCCCGATGAAGGGTGTTCAGGGAGTGTTCTGCCTCCTCACCAGAGGAGGCTCCTTATGAGGTGAGGCCTCCAAATTTAGCTGAGGGTCTCCACCTCAGCACCAAAGGTCTTGTCTGTGAAGTAGATTTTATCATTGTCCTCACTGGAGGTTGGTTGAGGGGGCCCATGAGGTGGCCTCGGATTGCCCCCTCTGTGAGCAGGTCTGCCCTGGAGAGCTAACTGACTAGTCCTGGTCTGTAACTCGGGAGCCCTAGCAGGAATTCCCTCATGGAGATGATTCAGGGATTCAAAGTTTCCATTTGGAGAAGTTGAAGACAGCATTTGGCACATACTAGTTGCTATGTGTACAGAACGCATGGACATGTTTCACAGTCCCTGGCGCATAGTAGGAGCTCACCAAACACGCCAGGATGAATGTGGCCTTGCATGCATTGCTTCATCCCTCCCGACATTGGAAGCTTTGTCTTTGTGTCTGAGTGGTACCAGGCTGGGTGGAGATGTGTGTGCTATGCTCCACCAAGGTTCACAGCCAGCTGGGACTTGGTTTGGTGAGGACAGTGATGAGGAGGAGCCTTCAGTCATTGGGTAGGTGGGCAACCCGACTGTCCATCCACAGATGAATGGCTGAGCAAATGTGGCATATCCATACAGTGGAATATTATTTGGCCCTAAAAAAGGAGGGACATGTGTTGATCCATGCTATAGTGGGACTTGCCATCAACAAGGGTGTGAGGGTTATGCTGGGTGAGATAAGTCAGACGCAAAGGCCGCCTACTGTGGGATCACATTTATTTGAAATGTCCAGAATAGGGAAGTCTACACAGACGCAAAGTAAATTAGTGGTTGCTTGGGGCCAGGGGAGGGAGGGGTGAGGGAGGAGAGGGAGGATTGTAGATGAAGGGTCGGGGGACTTCTTCCTGAGGGGATGGAATGCTCTGTGGTTGACCTCGGGGATGCTGTATCTGTGAATAGACTAGAAACCATTGGGTCACACACCTGGAATGAATTGTATGGTACCTGACTTATATCTCAATAAAACTGTGGAAACAAACCCGTACATACATAAAAGTAAATGCAGTTCTTTCTGCCCCAGGTGTCTTATGCGTGGCTGTAGCACCACACCCTAGTGGTTCTCTCCCTGCCCTGGGGACAGAGTCGTAAGTGCAGAGGCCAAGCCTGGCGTCCTTATCCCCTCTCCAAGCCCATGGGTCACCCACAGACCAGACTGTCCCCTTCCCACATGTCACAGCTTTCTAACTTTCCTGTTGTCCTCTCTCTCCACCCTTAGATGCCTGAGAACCCCCACCTCCTCTCAGTGCCCCTGCAGAATACACCCACCACGGGTTCCGGGCCAGTCTCACCAGAACTCCTCAGCCCTACTGGTATTGTACTCGTTTAGCTGCTACAGGGATTGTGGTCATCTGGTTGTCTCTTTCTTCAGCTGAACAGAATATGCTTGAGACTGTCTCACACCTGGTTTATTCTTGGAACAAACTCTGTGTTAAATAAATATAAATGCTTGTCAAGTTGATTTGCTCCACTGAATCAGGACTCAGAGCCTTCCACCTAAAATTTCCAACCCTGAACTTGGATGCTAATATGATTTCTTACTGATTTCTCAAACTTTTGTTTGTCATTTTTGCTTTTGAGATGGTGTCTCACTAAGTTGCCCAGGCTGGCCTGGAACTTGCAACCCTCCCTCCTTGGCCTCCTGAATGGCTGGGATTGTAGGCCTGTACCACCACACTCAGCTCACTTCCAGCTTCTTTTTCTTAATCCTGAAATACCCACAGACCCCTTTGAATTGGAACCAAATCTGTGCATTTTCTAGACACGTTTCAGTTGAACTAGAACAAGATGAGAACTATGTTTTCCAAGCTGGAAATTTCCTGAAGTAGACTCGGAAGTCTGACTGCCCTCATTTTGGGGACCCGCCATCGCCATCCTCACTTCCTCTTGTAGGCCAGCACCTCTCTGGGCCCTGGGACTCTAGAAACCTCCCGGCCTCTGCTTGGAAGCTTTACCTGGCCTTCCCAAAGTGATTCTCAGGATGAGCCGTTGCAACAGCAAGGCTCGGGATGATTAGCCTAGCTTCACTGACAGGGAGTGGCCTGTCGAGGTCACACAAGCAGTACTTAAGGCCAGGTCTGCTCCTGCCACCCTGGCTTTAACCCACTCTGCAGTGTGCCTGCATGGCAAGAAAGCCATCTGCCAGAGGCCTTCCCCTGAGAGGTCCGCATAAAAAGGCTTGTGCTGTTAGGCCTCCCTGGGGCCTCTCCAGACAGTTCTTGGGGACTAGCTGTTCACGTGAAGAGCTCACTGGTCAAGGACCTTTCTTTCTTTTTTTTTTTAACCCCCTTTACCAGCACTTTCCAAATTGTAAGCTTTTGGTAGAAAAGCACCGCCATTGGTTTGCTATCCCCATAGAAGCCTCCGGTGCCAGCCCCACGCGGGGAGGGTCTAACGGCAGGGAAGGGGCTCTGCATTCTTCACAAACCTCCCCAGGGACTTTGACCCCATGCGACCCTGAGCATCAGATTAACTTCTCTGTCAGCCTTAAAGGACCCTGTGGAGTCCCTCTAGGGTCATCGTGTTTCCAGGAGTGGTAGCTATTATCCACATGGGTCTGTTTAAATTTAGATGAATGAAAATTAAATATGAAATTATTTGGAAATTATTCGGGCTGGGCTTGATGGCACACACCTGTAATCCCAGCTACTCAGCAGGCTGAAGAAGGAGGATTGCAAATTTGAGGCCAGCTTGGGCAATTTAGTGAGATCCTGTCTCAAAATAAGACACAAAAAGGTCTGGGGTGTAGCTCAGCTTGCCGTGCCAGCTCAGGCCCCTGGGGTCAAGCTCCAGGACTGGGGGGCAGGGTAACGTCCTTGGTTACTGTAGCCACATTTTGACTGCTTAGTAGCTACTATGCTCAATAGCCACTGTGCCGTACTGGTCAATGCAAATACAGAACATTTCTACCACTGCAGAAAGTTCTATGGGATAGCAGTGGCTGGGTGGGGCTAGAAAGGAGAGGAGAAATGGGAGAGGTCAGGAAAGGATGAGGAAGTTGGGCACGGTGGCACACGCCTGTGATCCCAGCAACTCAGGAGGCTGAGGCAGGAGGGTCTCGAGTTCAAAGCCAGACTCAGCAGATTAGCAAGGCCCTAAGCAACTCAGCAAAACCCTGTCTCTAAATAAAATTTATTTTTTAAAATTTATTTTTATTGTAAACAAATGGAATACATGTTGTTTCTGTTTGTACATGGAGTAAAGGCATACCGTTTGTGTAATCATACCTTTACATAGGGTAATGGTGTTTGATTCATTGTTATTTTTTCCTTCCCCCCCACCCTTCGCATCCCTCTTTTCTCTCTATACAGTCCCCCCTTCCTCCATTCTTGCCCCCCTCCCACCTCCCATTATGTGTCATCATCTGCTTATCAGCGAGATCATTCATCCTTTGGTTTTTTGAGATTGGCTTATCTCACTTAGCATGATATTCTCTAATTTCATCCATTTGCCTGCAAATGCCATAATTTTATTCTTCTTTATGGCTGAGTAATATTCCATTATATATATATATATATATATATACCACAGTTTCTTTATCCATTCATCCATTGAAGGACATCTAGATTGGTTACACAATCTAAATAAAATTTAAAAAGGGCTGGAGATGTGACTCAGTGGTTAAGTACCCCTGGGTTCAATCCCAAGTACCCCCCAAAAAAGAAAGAAAATGCTGAGGAGAGAAAGTAGAGAAAAGAAGGAGGGAGCAAATGTGCAGAGCAGAGCCGAGGACTGAAGGAGTGAGAAGCCCCTGGGGCCAGACGGCACTGACCTGGGTCAGTCACCCGTGCAGTCCTGGGGGCAGGCCCCGGTCTCTTCTCACCTCCCCGGGGCCTCAGGAGCGCTGCAGAGCTTGCTGGAGGCAGAGCTGTGGGCAGCACAGCCAGGGGAGAACCCTGTACTACAATAAAGGAGTGTCATCCCTTTAAGAGTTGCAACTGTGCTCAATTTTGAATACAAATCTTTCTTGAGTTTATTTCTCTTATTACTCCAGGAAGAGCTGAACGTTTTCTTGGTAACTGGTGGTTTTCGCATGGATACTATTATTTCCTTGGGCTTTGATGCCCCACAAGCTCAGGGAACACTGAAGGCGAGCCCCTCTCCCCATGTCAGGTGCTCCAGACAGCTGAGTTTCAATCTCTTTTTCGTCCTTGAATCTTTATTCGCCTATGGGTTTGGATATCAGCTCACACATGCAGTTACAATTGTATGTAAAGTGGTGTACATCTGTAATCCCAGATGCTTGGGAGGCTGAGACAGGAGGATCACAAGTTTGAGGCCAGCCTCAGCAATTTATCGGGGCTCTAAGCAACTTAGTGAGAACTCATCTCAAAATAAAAAAGGGTGGGGATGTAGTTCAGTGGAAAAGTCCCCCGCTCCAGGTTTAATCCCCAGGACCAATAAATGAATAAGTTAATTTTAAAAATAAATTACAGTTGTACATAAAGTACAAGTTCAAAGGTTTTAAGGAACAGCTCAACAAACAAAGGGCTTGTGCTATAGATCAGAGGGTTTCAGCATCTATTTTGGCTGCTCAGAAGTCTTTTCTATTTAAATCCTGCTCCTATGGGGGCATTTTAGACACATGTGGTTGGCATGTCAATACAGTTACTAAGGGATTAAGACCTTGCCTCCATACGTGCGTTTTATTTTTATTTATTTTTTTGGTACCAGGGATTGAACTCAGAGGCATGCGACCACTGAGCCGCATTCCCAGCCCTATTTTGTGTTTTAGAGACAGAGTCTCAGAGTTGCTTAGCGCCTCACTTTTGTTGAGGTTGGCTTTGAACCCGCCATCCTCCTTCCTCAGCCTCTGAGCCGCCGGGATTACAGGTGTGCACCACCGCCGGCTATAGGTGCATTTAAATTACCCAGGACTCCACTGGTTTTGACTCCACCAGCCCTGACTGAGGCATTGGAGGGTGCTTGGGGAACAGGCCAGCCCCAGCCCCAGCCCCACGAGCACACTCCAGGAGGACATGCCCATCCTGCAGCTCCTGAAGGGTTCAGACGGACACACTCAGATCAGGGCTCCCAAGAGCACCTGCATTTGCAAGAGAACCCCGGGGCAGAACGGCATTGAACTTGCTAGAGCGACTCTCCCAGGGTGGAGTGCTGTGCGCGGCACCGAGCTTGAGGTCACCTAAGCACCGTGCTGAATTGGATTCAGGATTGTAGGTCAGGTCTGTGGCCTTCTGCAGCCCAGCCAGAGGGAGGTGGCGGCAGCCGAGAGAGGGACCCCACTTCTCTAGGCTGCCCAGAGACCTGCAGCCCTTGGTTTTGGCCTTCACTTGGAAGAGCCTGGACACAGAGGGGGTGAGGGGAAGGAACAGGATCCGCCACCTCCAGGCTCTGGAGGGCTGGACAGTGGATGGGAAGGAGGACTGGGGCAACTCCTGCAGTCTCTCCCTGCCATTAGGACTTTGCATACCCCAGGATGGCTCTCCAAATGCTTTGACTGTAAAAAGTGGCAGTTCAGGTCGCTAGGCCCCAGCGGGGTTTGAAGTTGCTCCCCTGCCCACCTCCATTTCTGCTAGGACTCCCACCTGCTCACCTGGTGGCCCCTTCCCCTTCCTTCCCCTGTGTTCCTGGAACCCTCCTCCCCCAGCACCGAATTCTAGCTACTTCTCCCTCCCCCAGCTCTTTGCCCTGGATAGAAAAGTCTGTTCTATTTTGACTGGCGGGCCTCCGTTCCGGTCCTCTTTGTTTGCAGCCCGGAGTATTTTTCTGCCATGGTTTCCCAGCCCTCTCCTCAGTGTCCCCTGGCCCAGCAGAGCCCCCGCCCTCACAGCCACTGCAAGGGGCAGGAGGCCGCCCCACTGGAAGAGCAGGCGGCAGCTCCCACCGGGGATGGGCTTTCCTAGTGCAGAGCCCAGAGTTTGTTGCCCAGAGTTTGTTCAAAGAGACCCGCGGCGTCGCGGGAGGTCCAGGGAAGAACTGGACCTGGTTCTCACCAGCGGGACGGTCCAGCATCCTGGCTGAACATAAACTGGCCTTTCTGCTGTTCTTTTTTCCTTCCTCGACCAAATACACTCCCCTCTGTTTCTCCCCTGCACACCGGAAACTCTACTTAGGATTTGTAAATGGCCTGCATGGGGCGAGGAGGCGATTGGCTGGGGAGGATGCCTCGCTCACTGATCCCACTGGGCCCAGAGGCCGGAGGAGGCCCGTGGGCTCCTGGCCGGCAGGAGACCCGGACAAGCCACGAAGGGTTTATTTTCTGTGGCTTTGCTCAGGCCTCAGCAGACGGAGTTTTTATTGAATCTGGCCCCAAAAGTGCTAGGATCAGGACTTGCTTGGCTACTCGGAGAGAAATAAATGTTCTAAAGAGAAAAAAAAAAAAGTTGCCCTCTTCCGGTCTCCTCTCCTTCCCCGTTTTCCACTCTCCCCGTGTGTGGTTTCCTTGTTTAAAAGTTTTTCAGAATTTACTAAGGAAGAGACGTGGTTTTCTGAAAAGCCCAGTGGGCCCTTTGACCCTCCTGGACCTGGGTTGGTGTTAGTTTCAGGAGCTCCCAGCTACCCCCAGCTGAGTGTAGGGCAGGAGGGATCGTCGCACACCCCCCAAGACCTGCCTATCCAGCCTGAGGCCAGAGGGCAGCAGGGGCTTTGCCAGGCCTCGTCCCTCTGCCAGAACTTGGGGCAGGCGGGTAGCTACTGGGGCTCCAAACACAGCAAGTACCCTCTCATAGCTAAGAGAGGGTGCTGAGGGCCCACCAAGGGCCTTCCCAAAGTCACAGATCTTGCCTGAGAGGTCAAGGTCAGACTCGGGCAGAGCTGGTCGGCACAGTAGTACACACCTGTAATCCCAGCAGCTCAGGAGGCCGAGTCAGGACACACAAGTTCAAAGCCAGCCTCAGCAATTTAGCAAGGCTCTATGCTACTCAGCGAGACCCTGTCTCCAAGTGAAAATAATAAAAAAGGCTGGGAATGTGTCCTGGCATCCCTGGGTTCAATTCCTGGTACCAAAACAAAAACAAAAAAAAAAATCAGGCAGAGCTGAGCTCTTTAGCGGGGGTTCTCCACATTTCTGTGGTACCCTGGGGAGCAGGCCGCACTGTAGGGGACACCCAAGCAAATACTAAAAGCAGGCTTTCAGGCTGTATTCCAGTTCTCACCTGGCAGGGTTGGAAATGTCATGAAGAAGCTTCTCATGGTCCCCCTGGGGCTGCTCAGGGGCTGTGCGGAAATAGGTCCGAGCCCAGAACACCACCAAGCATTGTATCCGCTACCACCCCACAGCCAACAGAGGATGCCAGGCCCCGATCCCCAGCACTGAGGTGCCAGGGCAGGCTGTGGGCCCTGGCTGTGCCCCAGCCTGCTTGCTTTCCACTGTCGCAGCTTGCTCTCCGCGATGTGCTTGCTCTGAAGACCCTCCTAGGAACCAGGTGGACTGCTTTCTGTGACCCGCCCGTTCATTCAGTCACTCAACAAGTGAAATAGCCCTAAGATCAGTGCTTTGGGGTCCCAGACGGGATGGCCTGGCAGCTGCCCCCCGGGGCTCTCGCAAAGCGGAGGCGCCTGGTGGAGAGCATTGGTCTACCACCCAAGGCAGGCTCTGCCTCTGCTTTGGTCATGACTCAGGTTGTGGGGACCCTGGGGACGTTCGTGAAGGTGGACTGGCACTGCCTCCGAGGCCTGGGCTGGCTTTCAGCTGGCAGGGAGAGGGTGGGACAGCCTCTCTGGAGAGAGGGACCACTCTAGTGGAGGAGCTGAGGGAGAGTGGCGAACACTGTTTCTACAGAGGAAGGAGGATCCCTGGCCTGCTGGTCTGCTGACGTGAGACCTCTTGGGAGGCCGGCCGTGGCACCCATCCAAAGATTTGTTACATGGACAAAACCCAGCCCAGTTGGGCCTGGTGGTTTGTGGATCTGTTTCCTTGTTCTCCACCGGAGGACTGTCTGTGTTGCGGGACGGGGAGCTGCCTTATCACCAGGGTTTATTGTGGGGCTAAGAATAATGAGCCACCAGGCTCCAGGGTGGGGGAGAGAGGCTGGGCAACCAGCCCAGTCCCTGGAGCCCCTTCCTCCCGGCTCTGCCAAATTCCTCAGAGCCCAGTGGATAAGATTAGTGGTTTCTACTTCCCAAAGGTCCTGGCCCCTCTGTGTGTGTGTGTGTGTGTGTGTGTGTGTGTGTGTGTGTGTGTGTGTCTGTGCGTGCACGCTGGGGTTGAACCCAGGGCCCCGTGCCTGTGCTCTACCATGGAGCTATACCCCAAGTCTCTGGCCTTGAATTCTTATTCAATTCCAGTGTCCTTTAACTCTGATGCCAATTGACCTTTGAGGACTGGGAGCTAAGGACCTCATTGAGGGGCCACAGTTGAGGAGACGGGTCTAGAAGAAGCTCCCGTTCAGAGGGGACTCCGTTCCTGAACCCTGCCACTCCTGGGCAGGGCCCTCCCTCATCCCGCTTGGAGCCCCCATCAGCCTCCATTTCCCATCCTCTGAGGCAGCTCTGGAGTTGCAAGCCTCTTGCCCACCTTCCCACCCTGCCTACCAGAGTGCTGGATGGGAGGAGGGAAGGAGCCAGGCTGGACCCTGCCCTGTCCTGGGTGCTTGCCCTGCCCTCCAGCAAGCCGACAGCACGGGGGCTGGCCTCATGACTGGCCGTCCCCCTGCCTGTGCATATGTGACTGGTGTCCCCCTAGTACTCACACCCACTGCCTGCCTGCGGCCCTGCCTGACCCCTGGCAGTCTGAGACATGGCAGGACAGAGACACTGCAGGCTCCAGGCATCTGGGCTCCTCTTGTGTACAACAAGCAGGGTCTCCTCGATCCAGCTGCAGGCTCCCAGGTGGCAAGGTGGCACACATCTGCACAGCCCTCCCTTCAGGGCACACAGTCGATGCCCAGTGTTTGCTGGTTGGTAAATGATTCACTGGGGTGCCTTTAAAACTCCGTGGGAGCAGGTCGGGGGCCCTGGGTCCTGGGGCTGCCCAGCCTGCCCTGTGCCGTGTGACCTTGTGGAGTCACCTCACCTCCCTGTCTGCAACCTTCTCATTTCCTACTGCATGAGATTAGATTAGCCTATCTCTGCAGAACCTGTTATGAATGAGGCCAGGAGAGCTCCCCAGGTCACGTCAGGGTCAAGTCATTCTGGAGTCATCTCAGGGAGGGGTGCTGGGGCCACCCTGCCCTGAGGCTGGACAGGATCGTATCTGGTTTCCAGACAGGACTGTTTCAGCCCTGATTCCCAGCCCGCTAATGTCTCTCCTGGCTGCCCCAAGGTCTCTTCCAGGGAGATCACCCCACTGATGCTGACCTTTCCCCTCGTCACCCACTGTGACACCAGCAAACATGGGACCTCCCACACAGAGTGAAGGCCTTGGCTTTGACCTGGGCGGCCTCTATGAGCTGCCCCTCTATGCTCTGATTTAATCCAAGGACAGATTTAGGCCAAGGGGCCTTCAGATGGTCCTCCAGCTCCGAGACTGGAGAGAGACTCCAGGCTCAGGCATAGGCCGGCTGTGGGCTGCGGCCTTCCCCAACCGGAGTGCCTGGGAGGTGACCCTCAGAAGCCTGGCCAGGGCGGGTTTCTAGAAGCTCTGAAGTTGCCTAGAGGCCTCCCCGTAGAAGGGGAGGGAGGAGCCCAGTGGATTTGGCTGGGTTGACCCTGGGGTTGGTGGTGGCGGGGACAGTCCTTCCTGGGGTGAAGAAATGCCAGGGGCCTTTGAGGGGTGGGGGAGGAGGAGGTGGGGGAGGAGGAGGCTCCTAGCCCAGCCTGCCCCAGGGGTGCTGTTCTTTCAATTATCTCTGCTTCCTTCTGACCCCAAACATGCTCAGAGCCCCACCCCTGGCTTCTCTCCTTAGACCAGTGACTTTCAACCCTGGGGAGCTTCGGCAAACCCCGGTGCCTGAGATCCACCAGGACACAACCCAAGACCTCTGCCCAGGCCCAACCCAGCTCCAGGCGAAGGGCGCCCGCCCCAGTCCCCGAGGGCTTTTCTCCCCAGGTGCCCCAGGAAGACTGTTGACAGGCTTGGTCTCTCATGGGTGAGGGGAAGCTCCCACCCGGCCGCCTGTACCTGCACAGATGGGCTCAGGTGGGACCCAGGCCCACAGCCATGAGCTCAGGGGAGACATGGAGGGAGGGCATCCAGGGTCTGTGCCCTTCCCTGACCCTCGACGAATGGAGCTGGTGATGGCTGCAGCCTCACTGTCACCCTGTGGTCACTTCCAGGCCCTCTCTGGGTGGCAGTGGCGCTGTTGACAGGATGCTCCTTCACCCCAATGCGCCTCCATGTGAAGTCCTCGATCTCCCCCGCCCCCCGCCCCAAACGGGACCCCTGCCAGCCTTGGTCCTGCCCTTGCTCCACACGCTCCCAGCAGGGGCTTTATCCAAGCCACAACTTCCCTTGCTCTCTGTCTAACTCATCTCCCACCTGAACCTCTCTCCTGCCTTCCAGGCTCCGGCCACTAACTGGACCTCCCCCTGGATATCCCAGATAGGTCCCTCCACCTGCCCACACCCCAAAGTGCCTCCTCTTGTTTTTCCCATCTCAGAAATGACAGCTTCATCCCACGAATTGCCTTGACCCTGTCCCATCTCCTTCCTGTCCCCACGCCCTTCACTTCAGCACCTACTTTCCGATGCGCCTGTGTCTCCTCACCTCCCTCCACCAGATTCTCACCAGACCACTGCGATCTTCTCCTGACAGAATTTCCTACCTCTACTCTCATCTCCCTGAAAACTCTTCTCTGTGAGGCCATCGATGGGAAGCTGGAGACACAGGAGCCTGCATGTGCTGCTTCTCTGCCTAACACCTCCCATGGCTCCCCATTGCTCTTAAGAAAAAGTTCTCTTTAAGGAGGTTGATCCTTCCTTTTTTCCGGGCCCCTGTCTGCTTATCCTCTCCTCCACCAGTCGCTCACATTCCAGCCATTCTGTCTCCTCAGAGGGGTCGATGTCTCTGAGAGGCTCTAGAACACCCCTCCCAATGTTCACCACTGAACTCCTATCCACTCCTCAAAATGTCACTCAAGTGCCGCTCCCCCTGGGAAGCCTCCCAGTATCTCCTGGTCTGTGTGCAGAAGTGCTCAGGAGTGACTTGAGATGTGTCTTGGTGTTTCACAGTGTGGAGCACATCTGCCTGGTGTTCAAGGCCACAACTCTCCTGCTGCCTTGATCATGGGAGTTCAGAGTCCTGCCAAGAGCCCACCGGACATTCGGACTAGGAGAGAGATCATCACGCGTGATTCGCGTTGACTGCATGGCATTGGGTGGGTCTTGTGGGTGGGGACTTAGGTTGGAGCTTTGCCCACATAGGCCCCATGACGGCTGGGCAGGAGCAGTGGTCTGCACGGGGTGTGCCGGTGTGTGTGCTGCCTCGGGCTGTGTCTGGGCGGCTTGGTGAATTCATGTGTCAAAACTCAGTGAAAGGCGCCTGAAGTTTGGTGCATTTCATTTTCTATATATATAAATTGAAAGACGTTGCACCCTAAACAAGTACTGCACTCCAGCTGATGAGTGCTATTCAGTGATGGTGAACTATTCAGGGGACCTGATCAGATGTCAGTACAGAGTACACAGTACACCTGCAGATGTGTGGGAAAACCTGACAGATGTGCCAGGTGAGAAGGCAGCAGGGCGGGGTGGAGCCCAGGTGGTGGAGCAGCAGGTGTTCACTGCAAGCCTTTTCGTTTTGCCACAGGTTTGAAATCTTAAAGTGACAGTACAATAGCAGACAGTGAGGTCCAGGGCTGGAGGCCTGCAGACCAACGTCTCCTGGCTGTGCCTGAGCAGGCGGCAGTCCCGACTCCTGCGGGAGATGCCCAGCTCCTTCCAGGGCACCCAGAACCTACTGAAGTTCACGGTTTGCATTTACACAAGTGGCCTGAACTTCACATGCTTTACTGCAGAGCGCGGGCCCTACCATTCCCAACTAACCCCTTGTATCCTTGCAAGATCCTAGGTAGAAAACTAGGGGACTCTCCCTGATGATTGCCGTCAATGGCTGTTCCCCAGGGTCAGCAAGAGCAGGTAAGCAGTGCCCACCACAAGCTCAGTACCCAGCAGGAGAGGTGACTGTCACCCAGGCAGCAGTCTCTGCGTTCTTGAGCCTCTATCCCTACTGGCGGCAAGATGCTCCCTGGGGCAGGGGCTATACCTGGTTTCTCTCTCTCTCTCTCTCTCTCTCTCTCTCTCTCATCAGGGATTGAATCCAAGGGCATTTAACCACTGAGCCACATCCCCAGCCTTTTTTTATATTTTATTTAGAGGGTCTCACTGAGTTGCTTAGGGCCTTGCTGAGTTGCTGAGGCTGGCCTTGAACTCATGATCCTCCTGTCTCAGCCTCCCAAGGTGCTGGGATTATGGGTGCGCGGGCTCTGCATCTCTAACACTTGGTGCAAGTGACTGACCATGGTAGCAGCTAGGAAAGGTTTGCTGGGTGTAAGAATGCTCTGGGCTGTTCCAGTGCATGCAACCAAAAGTGACCCCAGCCCCCAACAGTAGCAGGCATAAACACCTTAAAACCACTTCCCGAGTTGGGGGAGGATCACTATTAGAGCTTAGCTGGGGACAGAGCTCCCTGGTCTGGCTCTCCCAGTGGCTCGCCCACCTGTTCATCCTGACTCCTGCCGCTCTCGGGGGCTCCGTTTGCCTCAGCCCCACGGTCCTCTGCCTCCGCCTCCATTTGCGAGCACTCACGCTGTTGCCCTCCGGTGGCTCTGTCTGGATGCCCTCTCCACCCCGGCCTGCCTGAGCTGGCCCGGCCTGCAAGGCCTTCCCCAGACCCCGGCTCTTCTGACTCCTCCTTTGCCTTCAGCTCACCTAGCCTCAAACAGTAGGGGTTTTTTGTTTTGCTTTGTTTTTCACTTGCAGCACGGAGATTGCCTCGCGCCTGTGCTAAGCCAGCGCTCTACCCTGAGCTGCGTGCGCCCCCAGCCCCAACGGGGTCAGTTGGTCATATGAAGTCATTACCATGCCTTTTGGTGTGTCTGGCTGATGGCCCCAGGGCTCCATGTTCCCTACACCCCCTCCCTCCCCCAGGGCTCAGCCAGGTGGCCAGCAGGACGGACACCCCATGAGCTGGTGAACAGAATGTGAATCTTCAGAGCCAGGTTGCGACTCAGGCCCAGAACAGAGGCCATTTTTATGAATGAAGCATCTGAAATTGAAACCGGCCAACCTGAAGCAGGAGCAGTGCCCCAGGCTGCCTCCTAGCCCTGCAGAGTGGGGAGCAGGGCAGAAGAGACAGTGTCCCTGTTCCGCTAGTCCACAGCCCGTCTCCTCCGCCTGCCCTTGGAAGGGGGCTCGTGTCTGCCCGCTCCCCCATCCCCCCGAGCTGCCTCCTGTAAAGTGATCTTTCTATATTTACTTAAACTTCTATTTAAAGAGGAATTCCTCATAATTACTCAGCCGCAGAGAGCTGACGCTGTTTGGCTCTGTTTATTTAGTTTCTCCTAGTGATTGGCAAAATATCCTCAGTGGCTTTCAAGAGCAGATATAGACCCATGACCTGCTGGTCATAAAATAAAGTATGATGTTCTTTTCTGTCCTCTCGGGAGATGGCATGGGGAAGGGACGTGCCTCCCCATCCCATCCCATCAAAATGCTGCATCCAGTCATTTCTGGATTGGAATCATGAGCAGTTTTATGATCTTTGAAAAGCCCGTGTGTGAAGATGTACATGGAGCAGCGCAGGGTGGCCCTCGGCCGCAAAGCCCTTCCCCTGGGCACACCGGCGCTCACACGCACACGACCTCCCGGCAGCCAAGAGCAGACGTGCTGGTGAAGGGATGAGGCAGGGATTAATACGGCTGTTTTTTTCTTCAAAAAATATTTAATTGATACTTGGCATTAAGTCTAGTAGTGAAACTAAAATAGCCAGTTATTTATGTAGAAATAATTCCCAAGACACTTCCCTCCTGCTCCCCACCCTGCCCCCACACGATGACCTCACAGACCTCACAGAACATTCAGGGAAAACCCTGCTCTGACCAGCACAGAGGGAGGGTTGTTGGGTTTTATTTGTCCAAACGGGGGCTGGACTCGGAGGTGGCAGTTTGAGGGGTTTGGGGTGGGGACGTGTGTGCGTGCCTGTTGATCCCAATGAGTTCAAAAGCTTGCAGGGCACAGGACACTCGTCATGTCTCCCTAAAAGCGACCCAACCCGCCAGCCCGCCTCTGCCCTGCGCTTCCTTTGGATCTGTCCCTGAACAGCTCGCTCATCCAGCACCAGCCCTCCCAGGGGAGTCCCGGCTCCACTCTCGTTTTCCAGCTCTGGAGCGTCACTAGCCAGCCGGCCCTTCCCCTGACTTCCTGTACTGGGGGAGCCTCCAAGCCCCCACACCTGCTCCCAGATTGCTTTCCAGATCGCCTTGTGGGAGGGACTTTGCCCTGTGCAGTCAGACCGTCCCTTTGAGGGGCAGGGCCCCCGCCTCGAGCCCTGGTCTCGCCTGGTCACCGGGTGGGGACTGCCGTGGAGCAGGTAGTAACAGCACCTACTTTCTGCTGGCTTCTCTGGTCTGCCGGACACGGTGCAGCTCAGGAACCCCAGAACTGACTACGGTTGTTGACCAAAGGCTGTCACTGTCAGACCTGGCGTGAGGATGGTGGGAGAAGCATCAGACCCCAGGCACAGCCTCCCTTTCCAGATCCCCTGCTGCTTCTCCTCAGAGCCCGTGAGCAGATGGAAAGACAACACAGGGCAGACAGCGAGGCCTGCTCAGAGGGACCGTGGACCAGCTCGGGGCAGGAGACACGGCTGGGGATCCTTTGCTCAGGAAGTGTTGAGACCACAGCCCCTGAGTCCCAAGCTATTCTCTAGCTCATGAGGGACCAGCTTTCACTTCCTGCTTATTTAGTGGCCTTGTTTCCTGGAAAAACCAAGAGGACCATTGCTGTGAGAACTTGGATGGCCCAGTGCGGTGGCACATGCCTGAAATCCCAGTGACTTGGGAGGCTGAGGCAGGAGGATTGCCAGTTTGAGGCCAGTCATGGCAATTTATCGAAGACCTAAACAATTTAGTGAGAATCTGTCTCAAATCAAAACATAAAAAGGGCAGGGGATGTGGCTCAGTGGTTCAGGCCCCAGTACAAAGAAAGAAGAGGATATAAAGACAGTATGGGACAGGAGGACCACCCCCCATGACCAGTCACTGTCCTCAGCCAGCAGGGTCGGAGTAGCATGCACCCCAGCCACGGCACTGGCCACCACTTCATCACCCCCTTTGCTCACTCGAAGGCAGATGTTCAGAGGGACCCACTAATCCACGCTCCACAGTTAAACTCTAGTTGAATTAGTGTGGTCACTGAGCAGTTAACTGCCCTCCAGGAGCTCTGCTTACGGGGGCCCAACAAAGCAGGAAGACCCCTGCTCTCATGGGGCCTACAGACTAGTTTAAAGGTCCTCAAACCTTAGTGCGTCAAAACCCAGGGGTCGGGGTCCGGGCTCATTGACACCCAGGCTGCAGGGCCCTAGGCCCCGAGTTTGGATTTGCGCACATCTGGGATGGGACTTGAGCTCTGCTCATCTAAACAGTTTCCGGTGGTGGGGGCTGGGGTGTGGCTCAGTGGCAGAGCGCTTGCTTAGCATATGCAAAGCCCCGGGTTCCCTACCTGGCGCTGCAAAAAAACAAACCAACAAAACAAACAAAAACCTCCCAGGAAGTTCCCAGCTGAGGCTGCTGCTGCTGATCGAGGGGTCCCATTCTGAAAACACCGGACTTGCAAATCCCCACAGGAATAGACTCCAGGCATTGATTTTTCAGGAGAAAAGACTAGTAGTCCAGAAAACCCACAAGGTGTCCCAGGGGTCAGCAGCACGAAGTCATCGGACCCCGGACTCGGGATGTCTGTGGGAGTTTGGTAAGAGGCAGGGCGACCCTGCAGGAAGTCGCCTGTGAGCAATGGCAGGGAGGCCCGGTGGAGGATTCTGGAAGCAGCTGGGGTTGGGCGCGTGCTGGAGAAGAGGAGGCTTCGAGGCTGGTCTTGGCTCCGGCCTGCGGCTCTGGGCACCACCCCACCCCCTCCAGACTCTGCGGCCTGGCGGGCGGGAAGGGCGGGCTGGGGCCAGCGAGACCTGGGAGCCTCTGCTGCCCACGACACCTACAGTTTTAGAATCTGGAGAGCAGATGCCTCTCCTTGCTAAGCAACTCATGAAACAAACAGCCTGCCTCGGGCTGTCTTTTTTGAAGCTGACTTTGTTGTCGGGGTGGGGAGATGTGAGCAGTGATAAGCTTTCAGAGTGACGACATCACAGGAATCATAAAAATGCCGCTTTGCACTCTGTGTCGTTCACCTCTGAGGCAAGTTCTTCAAAATAATGACAGGTCGGCTCCCCCTCCTGCCAGCTCCAGGGCTGGGGGTGGAAGCGGGGAGCCGGCACTGGCAGGAGGCTTTGCCCACAGTTTCGGGGCTGGGCAGGTGGCCCTACCTCCCAGAGCCTCAGTTTCCCCTGCATATAAAGGGCAGGTGGTTTTTAAGATCCCTGCCTGTTCCCAATTATGTACTTGGAGCCAAAATTAACTGGGTGTTTGACCAAAGCTTTAATCCAGAGTTTTCACCGCAGGGCTCTTTATTGTACGTGAATTTGACCTGGATACTCATGAGCAGCGTTTTTCTTGTGGCCTGATAAAAGCCAGGGCTGCTCCAGGTTTTGAGGTCCCTGAAGCTTAGACAATCTGCGAAGGGCTGTTCTTAAGAAAAATATGCAGAGTTGCCGATCAAAATTAGGTGCAGGGGCCTGGCAGGGGCCATGGCCACGGTGAATCCTTTTCCATGTGTGGTTAAAGGCCCACAGCTGTCCTGGGCCAACATCAGCTTCTGGAGTATCAGAGACTCTTGAGGCTGTCATGGGCTGAAATTGGCACTTTGCAGACCTGAGTGTCTCCCGCGCCCATCCTGCCCTGGCCCATGTTTTGGCCTTGACACTGCGTTGCCAGGCAACCATCTATCCTATAGGAATTCACACTCCCTTCTTCAAGGCAGACACATTTAATTTCAGACCCAGAGTGCTCAGTGACGTGGGGTGTCACCAGCCTGTGTCCTCACAGAAATAGCCCCAAGCACTGAGTCAAAAGTAGCTGGGGCAACTGATCCCCACATTTGATCTTATTCCCCTAAAATAGCTCGGTCCTGTTTATGAGGCTGCTCACAGTGGGTCTGTGGGAGCCGGCGGGTGCGTGGCTTCCTCTTTCCTGCTGGGTGCCTGCCTCTGTGGCCACCACTGGAGACACAGGCAGTGACTCAGGGCCCTGAACATGATGTAACACCCCTGGCTCCTGGGCGGGGTGAAGGGGACGGTGTGTGACAGCCCTGGAATTCTATGCAGGCCCCTTATGCCTGCCGGCCAGGTCCTCACCAAGGCCAGGTGCAGCTGAGGGCTGGGCTCTAGTCCCTGGGTGTGGAGGCTGGGGAGGGTGACCGGCCCCTGGGCCCAAGTTCTCATTGACAGGGAGCCCAGTCTCTGCCCGTGGGGACACACACCAATGTCCAATTCTCTAGAGCAGCAGTTTTCAACCTCGGCTGCGTGCTGGGATCACCTGGGGAGCTTTCAGAAACACGATTCGATTCTGATGTAACCGGGAGATTCTGGTGTTTGCCAGGGCTGAGAGCCAGGGGCCTCCTGCCCGGTTCCCCTCTCCCACCAGCTGCTTTTCCTTTTTGGCCAGCCTTTCTGGGGCCCAGGCACCCCCTGGGTTCTGACCTCCCTCTCCTGACTGAGAGAGTCACATGTCCTGCCAGGAGTCGTTTCTCAGGCTCCAGGACCCTCAGCACAGGTCTTAGCTGCAGGCCTACCGTGGGCGCCACACGGGGTCAAGCACCCCCGTGTGGGCACACGTGAATGGCATCCCTCTGGGGTGCAGGGGCAGAGGTCAGAGGCCTCCCACCCCCAGGGTCTTGATGTTGGGCCCAGCGGGGAGGGAAGAGGAGGCGGTGACCCGGATGGAAGGAACCTGTTGTTGGGCTTCGGAGCACAATAAACACAGTGTGCGTGCTGTAAACAGCATCAGCTCCCAACAAGCACCAGCTCCTCTAAAACAAGGGCTTAAAATTTGTCCACTGGTCAGTTTAAAATAAAATTATTTTTAATTGCAGTAAAAATCATGTAAAATTCACTCTCATAACCATTTTCAAGTGCAGAGCTCAGCAATGCTACTGTACTCACACTGTTGGAAAACAACAGATCTCCAGCGCGTCTGCGTCCTGCTGACTGAAGTTCTGTCCCCAGAAACAACCGCCCTCTCCCCCTCTCCTCCACCCCTGGCTACCACATTTCTACTGTTGCCATGGTTTTGACTTCTCCAGGTATCTCCTGTATGTGGAATCATACCGTATTTTTAAAAACTTTTTTTTTTTTCCCAGTACTAACTAAAAAAGTCCTTTTCTGAAAGGACTAACTGGGTAGTAACAAGAGGTAGGTGGCCAGCTGGATGTGGTGGCACGTGCCTGTAACCCCAGTGGCTCAGGAGGCTGAGGCAGGAGGATGGCAAGTTCAAAGCCAGCCTCAGCAACTTCACGAGGCCCTAAGCCCCTCTCTAAATAAAACACCAAGAAAAGGACTGGGGATGTGGCTCAGTGGTTGTGTGCCCCTGAGTTCAATCCCTGGAACCAAAAAAACCCCAAAAATGACAATTAAAAAGAGAGGTGGGTGTGGCTGAAGGAGGCAGGAGTCCCTGGAGCTGTCCCTGCGGGTTGTGCCTTGTCCCCCACTCCTCTTTCTGCTTCTCTGCTTCCCAGCCGTCGTGGGGTGAACCGCTTTCCTCCCCGAGCCCTTCCCTTCCGCCGCCGTGTCTGCTTCACCTCGGGCCCAGAGCCGTGGAACCAGCTGACCACAGATTGAACCTCTGAAACCGTGAGCCAAAATAAACTTTTCCTCCTCTAGGCTGTTCTTGTCGGTTATTTTGGTCACGGCAATGACAGAAGCAGAGCAGCACAGGTACACATTCACAAATGGAATTGGATGGTAGGGTCACTCTATTTTTAGGTTCTCCGCAGTGGCTGCCCCTCCTTACGACAGTCCAGTTTCTTCACAGCCTTACCACACTTGTTATTCTCCATCTTCTGTTTTTAATAGTAGCCATCCTCATAGATGTGAGGTGGCATCTCATTGTAGTTTCGATCTGCTTTTCCCTAATGGTTTGTGACGTGGAGCATCTTTGGACATGCTTATTAGTCATTCATGTACCTTCTTTGGAGAAGTGTCTATTAAGGTCCTTGGTGCATTGAAAAAAATCTGTTTATTTATCTATTGTTGAAATGTAGAAGTTCTTGCTGGGTGCGGTTGCACACGCCTGAAATCCCAGTAACTCAGGAGGCCGAGGCAGGAGGATCACAAGTTCAAGGACAGCCTGGGCAACAAAGGGAGATCCAGTCTCAAAAAACAAACAAAAGGACTGGGATTGTAGCTTGGGGTAGCAGCACCCCTGGGTGCTATTCCCAATGCCAAAATGTGGGAGTTCTTCATAGATGCAAGGTATGAATCCCTTATCAGATACACTATTTGCAATTATTTTCTTCCATTTCGTAAGTCACCCTTTTCTGTTGAGTTTTTCCTCTAATGGACAGATCTTTGGTCAGTATTTAAGTATACAGTGGAGCTGGCTAAATAACTAAATAGCACGTTGTCTGTAATAAAACTCAGAGTTCGCAGATCCGGGTCTGGGGCTGCGGCTCACTGGCAGTGTTTGCCTAGCATGTGTGAAGCCCTGGGTTCAATCTCTAGCACAGAAGAGGAAAAATAATCAAGCCAGTATCACATCCAATAGTCACTTCTAATAAGACTATGATTATAAATTTGTAGTAAGTTTTTTCTTAAAAAAGGAGTTGGTCGTTGGAGTCCTGTCCAAGGTTGTCCCCAAACCTCCCAGGGAGTCCCATGCGGTACCATCCCAGCTTCTCAGACTGCCTGAGGTCATATCTGTAGACTCCCCAGCTTCCGGCCCTCCCGCCTCCTGCTCTCCTTTCCCCTTTGCACTTGAACCTGGTTGCCCCTCAGGCTCTCTGTGCCAGGCCAGCTGGGCCAGCTTCCCTCAGAGTGGCCGGGGGGGACACCCTTTCCTCCTGAGTGGAAATGTGAAGGTCCACGTGACCTCCATAAGGGGCAGAGCCTCCCGGCCTCCACTTCCTCTCCTACCCTGTGCGGTGAAGCCCCACCCTGCCTGTCTCAGGCACACACTGCTGCACTCCTTTCATCTAATCACCATTTAAACAGCAATATAAAAATTCAAATATGTTTCATAATCTTATATAAATACATAAACATTTCTTGGGCCTTTTAAAAATTGTTCACATAGCTGTGCGCGGTGGTGCACGCCTGTAATCCCAGCAGCTCGGAAGGCTGAGGCAGGAGGATCGAGAGTTCGAAGCCAGCCTCAGCAACTTAAGGGGGCCCTGAACCACTTAGCGAGACCCTTCCTCAAAATAAAATATAAAAAGGCTGGGGATGTGGCTCAGCAGTTAAGCGCCGTTGGGTTCAATTCCTGGTACCAAAAAAGTTGCTCACATATGTGGAATAAATGTCAGCCAGGAAGGGTGCGACTGCCCCGAGCCCTCTCCTCTCCAGGGCTGGCAGGCAAGCACGGTTCCCTCTGTGTCACCAACGCCCCTGCATCCCGGGCCCTGTCTGCAAGTGTCTATTCTATCGACATTTCTCTAGTCCTTCTGTGACTTCTTTTCCTAGCTTGACACCTGTCCTGGAGGGCTTTCCACCACAGCCAAGGGTCTCTAGACTTTCAAAGAAGAAATGGTGTTGCAGCGATCGCAGGCACTATGCCTTACGCCGCCCCTTTTTTCCTTCCCACTGCCTTGGGGACGGCGCCTAGGGGCTCGCACGTGCTGGGCAAGCGCTTTATCACTGGGCTTCACCCAGCCTTTTTTTTTTTTTAATTTATTTTTATTGTAAACAAATGGGGTACATGTTGTTTCTGTGTGTGCATGGAGTAGAGGCACACCATTGTGTGATCATACATCTACACAGGGTGATGTTGTTTGATTCATTCTGTTATTTTTTCCTCCCCCCCACCCTTCTTTTCCCTCTATACAGTCCCTCCTTCCTCCATTCTTGCTCCCCTCCCACCTCCCATTATGTGTCATCATCTGCTTATCAGCGAGATCATTCGTCCTTTGATTTTTTGAAATTGGCTGATCTCACTTAGCATGATATTCTCCAATTTCATCCATTTGCCTGCAAATGCCATAATTTTATCATTCTTTTTTTTTGTCCTTTTATTTTATTTATTTATTTATTTATTTATTTATTTTTATTGTAAACAAATGGGATACATGTTGTTTCTCTGTTTGTACATGGCGCAAAGGCATACCACCTGTGCAATCATAAATCTACACAGAGCAATGTTGTTTGATTCATTCTGTTATTTTTTCCCTTCCCCCCACCCCTCCCACCCCTCTTTACCCTCTATACAGTAGTTCCTTCCTCCATACTTGCCCCCCTCCCTAACCCTAACTCTAACCCTTCCCTCCCCCCCATTATGTGTCATCCTCCACTTATCAGCGATATCATTCGTCCTTTGGCTTTTTGAGATCGGCCTATCTCACTTAGCATGATATTCTCCAATTTCATCCATTTGCCTGCAAATGTCATAATTTTATCATTCTTTATGGCTGAGTAATATTCCAGTGTGTATATATATATATATATATATATATATATATATATATACCACAGCTTCTTTATCCACTCATCCATTGAAGGGCATCTAGGTTGGTTCCACAATCTGGCTATAGTGAATTGAGCAGCTATGAACATTGATGTGGCTGTATCTCTGTAGTATGCTGATTTTAAGTCCTTTGGGTATAGGCCAAGGAGTGGGATAGCTGGGTCAGATGGTGGTTCCATTCCAAGCTTTCTGAGGAATCTCCACACTGTTTTCCAGAGTGGCTGCACTAGTTTGCAACCCCAGCCTTTTTATTTTATTTTGAAACAGGGTCACTCTAAGTTGCTGAGGCTGGCCTTGAACTTGTGATCCTCCTGCCTCAGCCTCTCAAATAGCCACAGTTATAGGGGCCACCGTGTATTGCATTAGTCTTTTTTTTTTTTTTTTGGCGGTGCTGGGGATCGAACCTGGGGTCTCATGCTTGCGAGGCAAGCACTCTACCAGCTGAGCCATCTCCCCAGCCCCTAGTCTTTTTTTTTTTTTTTTAACTGTAAAGCACTTCAGAAAAAATGAAGCCCTTGGGAGACACGGATGTCCTGGGATGCCAGAGGCGAAGGCAGCGAGGACAGGAGGGAGCCACGGGGTGCTTTTCATGTGATCTGGTCTCATCTGAGGCAGTTCTGATTCGACCGCCATGCCCGCTACACGCGTGACTTGGGTTGGTGGGACAGCAGGGCAGCAGCAGTGCCTCCTCAGAGCCCCCACCCGGCAGCCTGCAGCCTTGCACCCAGACTCTGATCCTCCCACCCCAGGAGGCCAGCTGGCATCGTGCCCTCAGCCACAGTCTGAGACGGGCCAGTGGCAGCCTTGGCCTTCTCCATCAGCAGCCTTCATTTACCAAACCCTCGGGTGGAGTCCCGCTCCGCGCTCCAGATGCAAGCTCCCTCTCGCTCTCTTCCTCCCTCCTTCTCCCCTCCCTGCCCTCCTCAGCTAGCTGTCCAGGGCTCAGGCCTTGGCTGTGTCCACTCCTCTGGTCTCTTCCACCTTCATCTGTTGGCTGATGACACCCTGTTCAGACAGACCTCTTCTCCCGGGAGAGAGCCAATGGCCTCCCTGACTCCACAGGGCCACCACTCACCTTATCAAATTCAACATGACCAACCTGAACTCCCAAGCTTCCCCCATCCGCTGTCCCTGCAGGGCGCCTGGCTGGGCAGGTGGCGACTCCATCCTTCTGTCACTCAGGTCATCTCATGCCTCACGTCCAACCCATCAGGAAATCCCGTTGACTCTGCCTTCAAAATAGACCTAGAATCCATCCACCTCTTGCCCGTCTGTGGCCCCTGTGATTTCATCTGAAGCCTGAATCACTCACGGTGTCTCTGTGTCCATCTGTGTTCCCTGCCGTCTGATGTCAACACAGCAGCCCGAGTATCCTTGTAAAATTTGGACCGTGTCACTGAGCCTCTGCTGGCAACCTGAAACCCTCCACGGTTCCCCCAGGAAACCAGAGGCCCAACTGTGGTCTTTACAGAGGTTCCTTAGGCACCTGGGACCTTCTAGAAAGGCACATTCTCAGGCACACACGGGGGCGGGAAGGAGAGCAGCTCCCCAAGCTTTCCAAGTCCTTCCAGAGACTCGGGGGGCCGGAGCGCGAGAACTCCTGTGGGTAAGGCCTGGCCTGGTCTGGCCCGTCCGACCCCCCATCCCCCCCAACGGTCACTGCATCCAGCCATGGCCAGGCCAGGCCAGGCATGCCTCCTTGCCACCCTACAGACTGCAGATCCGCCCTGCGTCATCCTGGCTGCCTTCTCCGGAACCACTCACTGCTCCCCTTCAAGTCTTGGCTCAAATGTCTTCTTCTCTTTTATTTATTTATTTATTATTTTTTATTTTTACAGACACCATTTTGACTCATTGTACACAAATGGGGTACGACTTTTCATTTCTATGGTTGTGCACGATGTAGATTCCTACCATTCGTGTAATCATATAGGCACACAGGGTGATGATGTCTGTCTCAGTCTACCATTTTTCATACCCCCCTCTCATTTCTCTTTACATAATCTAAGTTCCTCCATTCTTCTCTCACCCCCTACCCCCATTCTATATCATCATCCACTTATCAGAAAAAAACATTTGGCCTTTGGTTTTTTGGGATTGGCTTATTTCACTTAGAATGATATTCTCCAATTCCATCCATTTATCTGCAAATGTTATATTATTCTTCTTTATGGCTGAATAATACTCCATTGTATATATATACCACAGTTTCTTTATTCATTCATATATTGAAGGGCATCTAGGTTGGTTCCACAATCTAGCTATTGTGAATTGAGCTGCTATAAACATTGATGTGACTGTGTCACTGTAGTATGCTAATTTTAAGTCCTTTGGGAATAAACTGAGGAGTGGAATAACTGGATCAAAAAGGTGGGTCCATTCCGAGTTTTCTAAGGAATCTCCATACGGCTTTCCAGAGTGGCTGCACCAATTTGCAACTCCACCAGCAATGTGAAAGTGTACCTATTTCCCCACATCCACACCAACACCTATTATTGTTTGTGTTCTTGATAATAGCCATTCTAATTGGAGTGAGATGAAATCTTAGAATTGTTTTAATTTGCATTTCTCTAATTATTAGAGATGTTGAACACTTTTTTATATATTTATTAATTGCCCGTATATCTTCTTCTGTAAAGTGTCTGCCCAGTTCCTTGGCCCATTTATTGATTGAGTTCTTTGTATTTTGGGTGTAAAGTTTTGTAAGTTCTTTATAAATTTTGGAGATAAGTGCTCTATCTGAAGTGCATGTGGAAAAGATTTTCTCCCATTCTGTAGGTTCTCTCTTCACATTCTTGATTGTATCCTCTGCTGAGAAAAAGTTTTTTAATTTGACTGTATTTCATTTATTGATTCTTGCTTTGATTTCTTGTGCTTTGAAAGTCACATTAAGGAAGTCTGATCCTAACATGAAGATTTGGGCCTTCTTTGTCTTCTATTTGGTGAAGAGTCTCAGGACTAATTCTTAGGTCCTTGATCCATTTTGAGTTGAGTTTTGTGCAGGGTGAGAGATAGAGTTTTAATTTCATTTTACTGCATATGGATTTCCAGTTTTCCCAGCACCATTTTTTGAACAGGCTATCTTTTCTCCATTGTACATTTTTGGCTCCTTTGAGGTAACTGTATACTTTCTCTCTCTCTCTCTGGGGATTGAACCCAGGGCCTTGTGCTTGCGAGGTAAACACTCTACCAACTGAGCTATGTCCCTAGCCTGAGGTGACTGTATTTTTGTGGGTTTGTCTCTGTGTCTTCTATTCTGTACCATTGGTCTGCCTATTTTGGTGCCAATACCATGCCATTTTTGTTACTATTGCTCTGTAGTATAGTTTAAGGTCTGGTATTGTGATACTTCCTGCTTCACTTTCCTGCTTAGGATTGCTTTAGGTCTCTTATTCTTCCAGGTGAAGTTCATGATTGCTTTCTCTATTTCTATGAGGAACATCATTGGGATTTTAATTGGAATTTCATTGAATCTGTATATCACCTTTGGTAAAATGGCCATTTTGACAATATTAATTCTGCCTGTCCAAGAACTTGGGAGATCTTTCCATCTTTTAAGGTTTTTGTTAATTTCTTTCTTTAGTGTTCTGTAGTTTTCATTGTAGAGGTTGTTCATCTCTTTTGTTAGATTGATTCCCAAGTTTTTTTTTTTTTTTTTTTTTTTTCTTCTTTTAAAGCTATTGTGAATGGAGTGGTTTTCCTAATATCTCTTTCAGAGGATTCATCACTTATGAATAGAAATGCATTCAATTTATACATATTGATTTTACATCCTGATACTTTGCTGAATTCATTTATTAGTTCTAGAAATCTTCTGGTAGAGTTTTTTTTTGATCCTCTAAATATCAAATCATGTCATCAGCAAATAGTGACAGCTTGAGTTCCTCTTTTCCTATTTGTACTCCTTTAATTTCTTTGGTTTGTCTAATTGCTCTGGCTAGAGTTTCAAGGATGATGTTGAATAGAAGTGGTGAAAGAGGGCATCCCTGTCTTGCTCCAGTTTTTAGAGGGAATGCTTTCAGTTTTTCTCCGTTAACAATGATGTTGGCTGTGGAGTTGGCATAGACAGCCTTTACAATGTTGAGGTATAGTCCCACTATCCCTATTTTTTTTTAGTGTTTTAAGCATGAAGGGGTGCTGTATTTTATCAAATGGTTTCTTAGCATCTATTGAAATAATCATATGATTCTTAACTTTAAGTCTATTAATGTGGTGAATTACATTTGTTGATTTCTGGATGTTGAACCAACCTTGTATCCCTGGGATAAACCCCACTTGATCATGGTGCACTATCTTTTTAATGTACTTTTGTATGCGATTTGCCAGAATTTTGTTAAGAATTTTTGCATCTATGTTCATCAGGGATGTTGGTCTAAATTTTTCTTTCCTTGGTACAATTTCCTTGGTCTGGTTTGGTACCAGGGTGATACTAGGCTTATAGGATGAGTTTGGAAGGGTCCCTCTTTCTCTATTTCCTGGAATACTTTGAGGAGTATCGGTGTTAGTTCTTAACTGCGTCCCAGGCACGGCGGGGCCAGGCCAGGCCAGGCCAGGCCATGTAGGCCTCCTTGCCACCCCCAAAGACACAGACCTGCCCTGCATAGTCCTGGCTCCCTTCTCAGGAACCACTAGCCATTCCCTTTCAAGTCTTGGCTCAAATGTCTTCTTATTTATTTATTTTAAATATTTTTAGTCGTAGGTGGACACAATACCCTTATTTATTTATGTGGTGATGAGAACCAAACCCCCCAGTGCCTCACATATGGTAAGCGAGCGCTCTACCACCAAGCCACAACCCCAGTCCCAAAATGTCCCCTTGGAAACAAAGCCTTCCGGGCCCACCCCACTTACCCTAAAGCTCTATTTTCCCAGTCAGCACCCCTTGCCTCCTAGCACGGTGTACAGCTTACTCATTCCAAACCCTCACTGCTTATCCGCTGGCTCCCCTCCCTGGATGTCACTCCACTGGGCAGGGGGACTTTCAGGGAGCCCGGAAATGCACCAGGAAATCCCCGCAACTCCAAAGCACAATGACTGTGATTTCTGCAGCGCATGTTATTCTGACTTCTTTTCAAACATTATTTCTAATTCACTCAAAATCTCTACCGTGTTAGGGCACCCTCGCTATTTTATGGACAGAGAATTGGACTTAGAGAGGTTAAATATTTTGCCCAAAGTTGTCCAGCTAGCCGGGGGTGTGTTTGGAGTCTTGTCTTGCCTGTATTCCACCTTTTGGTTTTTAATTATGAAATTGCTTCATTAAAACTGAGGGTGTTTGCTAGAGAGGAAATATTCCATGCGAATTTTCAAACAAAGGAGCAGAGAAGCCCTTCTGGAGGTGGAGGCTGGGCGTGTGGCTGGGCAAGTGGACGGGTTGCTGAGCTGGAGGCAAATGCTGTGGTCGGGCTTGGTGGGTAAGAGCAGCCCTGCTGATTGCCACCCCGGTCCTCAAAGGACCGTCCCTGGGGCCCAGTGTCTGAACCTCTGCTCTTTACCTGGTGTGCCTTGGCGGCTCTGGCATGGGTCCCCCACCACAGGAGAAGCGGACTGAGAAAGGTGCCCCGATCCAGCCACTGGGACCCACCCATGGTGGGAAGAGCACAAAGAAACCTCCAGAATTCCTCATGATCGCAGTGTGCTGGCCGCGGAGGGGGCTGGGGAGCAGGTGGCGGGCGCGCTGGGCCACCGTCCCCTCCTCGAGCTCCCCTGCGCCTTTGGAGAATGTGCCCGTTCACCCAGCCTCCCAGCAACCGCCTTCTGCGGCGGGCGGGAAGCGACCCGTTAAGGACACGTTGGGCCCCGGGCCCAGCTCCCTGTCCAAACGCGCCCGCGGGACTCGCGGCTCAGGCAGAGCCCGGCCGCCCTCCCTCGGCCCCTCCCGCCCCCGCCTGGCACCCGCCGGCCAGACCCCTCTCCCCAGCATGGGATTGCCAAGGGACGGGGCACCGCAAGCCCTGGCCCGCTCTCCTGAACGGCGTGGAGGGCGAACGCCTGATTCAGAACAAAGCTCCAGGCCCGCTGGGGAGGTCTGATCACGGCAGCCCTGGGCCCTCCGATGGATGTCCCCGGGGCTGTGGGATGACACCTGATTCCTGTCCTGGAGTTTGCGGTGGGCTTGGGACGAGGGTCAGGCTGACCAGGGCTGCAAACCCCAGTGCGCCCCTGGGCCAGTCAGACTACCTCTCTGCCCCCTCTCCTGCAAAATGGCCACAGTGACTTTGTAGGGGTGTGGCATTTAACTGATGGGCTTCGCTCTTTAGACATTGTAGGTGCCTCACACTGTCATGGGACAAATGTGACAATAGTAAAAAATAAAATATAGAGCTAGGTGCGATGTGGCATGCCTGTAATCCCAGCAGCTTGGGAGGCTGAGGCAGGAGCATCGTGAGTTCAAAGCCAGCCTCAGCAACTTAGGCCCTAAGTTTTCAACGTTCCCAACTGTGCTTCTCTGTTGTTCCAGTATTTAAGAAGGAGGGGCATTTCTCCCTGGAGGGTGTCAGGCAGCTCTGTGGGGAGTTGGTGGCCACTTTGTCCTGAGGAAGAGCAGGTGCCCCTCCCACTTCAAGGCCTGCAGGGCGATGGCCTTCAGGGACCAGTGAGGGGCTGGCCCTTCTCTCCTCCCACACGGCAGGCAGAGTTTTGAACAGCCCAACTCCTGTGTCTGCTTTGCCCAAGAGGGGGAACCACCCAAGCTGTCAACCTTGTCCCCAAGATGCCAACAAAGTCACCTTCTGTTGAGAGATTCTGCCCGAGTTCCATTTTCCATTTTACTTTATTTTAATTCTATTTTTTATTGTTTTGGCGCCAGGAAATGAGCCCAGGGGCGCTTAACCACTGAGCCACATCCCTAGCCCCTTTTTCTTTTATTTAGAGTTGCTCAGGGCCTCCCTAAGTTGCTGAGACTGGCTTTGAACTTGTGGTCCTCCTTCCTCAGCCTCCTGAGCTGCTGGGATTGCACGTGTGTGCCACCCTGCTGGCATTGCTGAACAATGTCAAAACAACACAAAAGAAGAGGCATCAGGGGTGAATACATGCCCCACCCACCACCTTCCAGCCACTCCTGGAGACCCTGTCTCCCTGCCTCAGTCCCAGCTCTGCGGTGCTCTTATTCTCTATACTGTTTGGCTTTAGTTTGTTTTGTTTCCACAAATCTGGGCTCATTTTATACACAATCTGTCATGAGTTGCTTTTTCACTCAACAACATAGTATCATGGGGATTCTTCCCAATGGCCTTAATGCTCAAGACTTAGTAGAGATACTGTAACTTACTGCAAGACTTAATAGAGATACTGTAACTTACTGTAGCACCCTGTCACTGATGGGTATTTAGGTGGCTTCTGCATTTTTGTTAATTCAGAGAAAACTGCATGAAGATCTTTCCAAATTATCTGCACAGACTTGTGCAAGGCCTTTGTGCAGTATTTTCCTAGACATGGTACGACTGAGTGGAAGGTCTGTGTGTTAAACCTTGGATAGCTGTTGCTAAATTAACCCCCAAAAGGCTGCGCTCCGAGTAACAGCACACCAGCTGTTTGACACACCCTTACTGACCTCAAATTATCAATCTTTAAAATTTTTTTCCAATTTGATAAAGGAAAAATATCTCATTGTCTGTTTGTATCGGAGCAAATAAGCATCTTCTTTTAGTTTGTGGGTCATTTTATTTTCTTCTGGGATGCTCTTTTTTCCATCTTTTGTCTATTTTCTTGTTGGGCTATCTTTTTCTCGTGTGTACAGTCGGGACACTAATCTCTATTATCGCGCATATGAGGCAAATATGTATTTTCTCTCAGGGTGTCATTTGACTTTGTTTTTTAAAAAGTGACAGTCCCCCCCCCCCTTTCAATTTCTAAGAAACCCAAAGATTATCTTTTGTGCTGAATTCTGCACCCCGGGGTAACATGATGGGTGCTGAGACCCTCAGGACATGCTGGCATACAGCCAAGCCCTGAGGGACTTGAGCTTCCCTGAGAGAGAAGTGGTGAGCTTGGGGGCCCAGGCCAGGGTCCTGAAGCCTGCTTCCCCGGGGACTGCAGATGTTTTCCTTGGCCCACCAGCCAGGCCAGACCTGGACTTCTGGATGGAAGGGGCCTGATGGTCACCCCTAGTCGCCATCCCGCTGGGAGACAACAGGGCAGCAGCCAGCAGCTCCCAGGCGCCCAGATCGCTGAGATATGCTAACAGACTTTAACAGGAAGGAGCGGATCCGGCTCCAGCAGGCTGACCGACTGACTCTCCAGCCAGACGCCTGTCTTATCTCCCGGAAAATGGGTCAGCAGGCTGGAGCTGAGCGCCCGCCCCTCCTCCAGCAGGCCGCTGGGAGCCAGGACAGCAGCCCTTTGTTAAATATTTGGGTTTTCCCATTAGAAGAGTGCCACATACCACATTGAGAAAAACCTCAGCCATCACTGGAAGTGAGCCCAGGGGAAAGCGCCCCACCGGAACACCCCCAGGCCTGGGGTCCCTGCCCAGCCAACCCCGGTTTCTACCTGTCCTGGAGTCTCCTTCCCCAGCACGTCCCCAAACGCATCCCATCACCTGATCTCCAGCTCTGGGGCGCAGCGTCACTGTGACATCACCGTCAGTGTACATACAGTCCCTCTCTTACCTGCCCTGTGTCCCCAGTCCCAGTCCTATTGTTGTAGGGCTTTTTCTTTCTTTCTTTCTTCTTTTTTTTTTTTTTTTTTTTTTTTTTTCCAAAAACCTCTCATCACAAAAAACGAGGCTTGGCTAAAGCCATTGGAGAGAAACGTACAGCAGAGAAAATGACCCTAAAGGACGCGCCGCAGACCACCTGCAGCACCCCAGATCCCACCCAGCCCTCCTGGTCACAACCTCCTTCTTGCCCAGTCCCCCAAAGGTAACTGCCACCTGACTTGACCGCTGTCACCTCCTGTCTGCGTTGGCACCTCTGCCACTCTGGTTTGCTGGTTGTCTGTCTCTTGTTTTTTCAAGGGTGGATGGGGCAGCCCCTGCGCCAGGCTCCCCACTCCCTCCGCGCCCCTGACCTCCAGGCGCCACACTGCACAGCCCGGGCAGCCTCTGTGCTGTAGCTGCGCCGTCTTCTCCATCAAGCGGCTCACTGGGGAGGGCGACCTTGCTGGCGCTGAGAGTCTGGCCCAGTGCCTGGCATTTGTGTATTTATTTTGCTACCAGGGATTGAACCCAGGGGCACTTAACCCCTGAGCCACATCCCCAGCCCTTCGTTTTATATTTTATTTAGAGACAGGGTCTCACTAATTGCTGAGGCTGGCTTTGAACTCTTGATCTCCTGCCTCAGCCTCCTGAGTGGCTGGGATTATAGGTGCACCCCGCCACGCCGGCCCAGTGTCTGGCATTTAGGAAGCGGGACACAAATACTAGCTTTCATTCTTGCAGCTTCCCACCTGCCTGCCTCAGCTGCTTCTGATCCCAGTGCCTGGCACGCCTTGTCCTCTTGTCCCACGGGGATCTCGTATTCCTCCACCACAGCCCAATCCCAAAGCCTCAAACTTTTCCAGCAACTTGCTCCTCCTGCATTGTTTCCTCCCCTGCACCCCCACATTCTAAAACTCTCATAAAAACCTCTGCCATTTATGGGGCCAACTATTCATGCAGCCTCTTTCTGCACATCATCCGTAATTCTTGCATCAACTGGGAGAAGTGGATTATGACTCTGTTTTATAGATGAGGAAACTGAGGCTCCCAGAGGTGAAGAGATTTATTTGTCCAAGGTCACAGCTGAAGTCAGTGAGTGACAAAGCTAGGAATCCAACCTGGAAGAGCGGGCTCAACTCACCTCTCCAGTCCTCTCAGTGGACGCAGTCAAGCAGGGGATGAATGTCGTGGAGGTGGATGTGGGGACACAGCTCCTCTGACTCCCGCCCCCCAGCATACTTTCTTTATTTTCTCTGATGTTTTCTTCTGCAGTACTGAGAATTGGACCCTGAGGTGCGCCACCACTGAATGACATCCCCAGCCCTTTTTAATTTTTAGTTTGAGACAGGACCTTGAACTTGCGATCCTCCTACAGCAGCCTCTTGAATTGCTAGATCACAGGCCTGCATCCCTGTGCTCAGACAGGAAGGAACTGCAGGAATCCCAGATGCCCTAGAGTTGGTCTGGCCATGCTTGTGGAGAAGGGGTGGCCCCTGTGAGATATGAGCGCAGATGCCCCAAATCTGATTCACCCCAAGCACCTAGAACCTGCTATGAGCATTTTATGACTTTTGAACCCTAGTACAGGCCAGGACTCCAGGGGTCTAATTCCCAGTTCTCAGTCACTGTGGCCACTTTAAGGCATCAGCCTTACCCTCCCCTCCTAGAGCGGGGTATGGAAGTGCCTAAGGGCTCCGAGCCCAATAGCCAGGACTCAGGTGCCAACTCCACCGTTTTCTGCTTGTGCTACCAGGGGCCAGTCAGCTACTTCTCTGTACTTCAGTTTCCTCCTCTGTGAAAGTGTGATTAAAAGCAGCCCTTCCTGCCTCTGTGGCGCATGGTTAGGGATGCTTCTTAGCCCACTGGGCTGCGGTGAGGACCAAGTGAATTTATATCCTCTCAGGCAGCACTTGGTGCAGAACAAGGTCCATACATGTTAGCTACAGTGAGTCTTCCTTGTTCTGCAAGAGTAAGCTCAAGAAATCCAGCCTCAGCCCCAGCACATTGCTGAAGCTCTCTCGGAGCCTTCCAGACCTCTTTGGAAAGCATTCCCTCATAGGCTTTGAAGTTGGGGGTCTTAGCACCTCATCTTTAAACCAGCAACCAAGGATCTCCTGGGCTCTGGGAGTCTCCAGTGGGTCCCAGCTCTGCCCCAGGAGGTAAGGTTCATGGGCAACATCCATGACTACATGTCCCCTGGGATCCAACCCTTCCCAAATCTGGGCCTATCCCAAGGTAGATGCACCCATCTGACCCAGGAGGATAGGGGTAAGAGGAGGCATGCAGGATACTCACCCTGGTTGAGCACTCTTTATGCTGGACCGTGTAGGAGGTGCTTTGAAATATTATTTAATTTTCACCTATCCTGTGAGATGGGTGGAATCAAACATCATCTTATTATAGTTGTGAAGAAGAGACTTAGAGAGTTTAAGTAATATACCCAAGGTCACACAGTACTGGGATTCAGACTGGGCCCACCTAGCTCCAGAATCTGGGTTTCTTTGTGCAACTCACTGCCCTAAAGTGGGCAGCTTTCTGGGGTTAGCTGTGGATCATCCTGAGGGAATGAAAGTGAACCTCCCAACTTTCCCCAAAGAGAGGGCCCCATTCTTACTTCACAATTGAAGACATTTCAGGATCTTAGGAGATGGGAATCATGTTTCATCTCTAGAGCAATTTGGAGTGTGTTGCTATTCCAACTGTACTGTCTCTGATTCATGAACATGGTATGCCTTCTCAATTTTAATTTTAAATTTTTCAACAATGGTGTAACTTTCAGAATACAAATTCTTTATTTCTTTTGTTGAATTTATACCAATATTTTATTCTTTATTCTATCATAAATGGAATTGTTTTCTTAATTTCATTTTTTTTTTTTTTTTTTTTTTTTTGGTACTGGGGATTGAACCCAGGGGTCTTAACCACTGAGCCACATCCCCAGCCCTTTTGTTATATATTATTTAGAGACAGGGTCTCACTGAGTTGCTTAGAGTCTGGCTAAGTTGCTGAGGCTAGCTTTGAGTTCTTGATCCTCCTACTTCAGCCTCCCTAGCCGCTGGGATTACAGCCATGTGCCACTGTGCCTGGCTTCTTAATTTCATTTTGTATTGCTCATTCCTGGTATACAGAAACCAAGTTGACGTCATATATTGATTTTTCCATCTTGCAAATTTGCTGAAAATGTTTATTAGTTCTAATATTTATTTATTTAGGTGCTGGAGATTGAACCCAGGGCTGTGCACATGCCAGGCGAGTGCTCTACCACTGAGTTACCCCCAGCCTTCTAATCATATTTTAATGAATCATTTAGGGTTTTCTCTCTATAGATCATATCGTTTGCAAACAGAGATAGTTCTATTTCTTCCTTTCCACTCTGGACGCCTTCCATTTCATTTCTTGCCTGCTCACCCTGGCTAGGACCCCCAGCACAAGGCTGAATAGGAGTGGGGACGGCAGAATCCTACTTCATTCCCAACTGGGGGAGACCACCCAGTCTGCGCCAGTAAGCATGATGTTAGTGATGAGTTTTCTGGAGAACGCCTTGGGTTGAGGAGGTTCCTTCTCATTCCTTATCATAAGAAATGTCAAGCTATCTTAATATCATAAGACTGTGTAAGCAATGACAAGAGGGCACATAGTCCCTTCCTTGCTTGGGCTTGTCTGTTCCACCCAGGGGACTCAGTGCCATCCCTCCTCCTGCTGCCTCCTGGCTGGAGCGGTGACTTGTCAGAGCCCACAGGTTTCCACTCAAGTCTCAGGGTGAGAACTCCTCCCCAGGATTAAAAAATCACAACCCTGAGACTCTCGGGGTGGGGCTGGGCTTGCCCCGCCTGGCTTTTGAGTGGACTCAGCCCCCTCTCCTGCTGGGGGCAGGCAGGCTGGGGGCTGGGTGGGGGGCAGAAAAGGGAGGGAGGGAGAGCTGTCAGCCTGCCACCTTCTCAGGGGCTCCCTGGCCTGAAGAGGGAAGAGAGACTGGCAAGGGCCTATCTAGGGGCACCTGTAGGTCTCCTGTCACCAACTCAGGGAGCTTGGGGGACAAGCGATGGGACAGTCCATGAGTTGCTTTGGCTCCCTGAGCTTCAGGACACATACGCCACCAGACACATGGAGCGTGAGGCCTGGGCTCCAGGCTCACGGGTGGCCTGGGGCATCTGGTTGGCTCCTCCAGTCCATCTCCCTGGCTCTTCAGTGGCAGCGCCACTTTACCCCTTTCATCCCTGGCCTGTGTCCTTCCCTCCCTCTCCTCAGTTCTTCCTCTGGAAACAGCTTCACCAGGGAGAACCCGTCCCTTCCTAGTAAGGGTCACCTCTTGGTCCCTTAGGATGCTGGGCAGCCTTATCACAGGGGGCTTGGCACACAGCAGGTGCTCAATAAATGTTCTCTTCCCTGGATACCCAAGCAGAGGCACACTTACATGGATACATGTGTGGGGACACGGGAAGGGCACAGGCTGACTTGGAGGGTCCTCAGATGGCCCTGGTCAGGGAGCATGTCCTGGCTGCGACAGCCATTCCTTCCCCAGCCCAGGACAGCAGTTCTCCTGGGTCTGCGCTCAGCTCTGCAGGCCGGGAGCCTGGGCTCGGCAGAGGACAGGGAGGCGAGGAGGTGTTCGGGGCTTGTCTTTCTGGAGGAACCTCCTGGCTTCACGCTCATGACCTAGTGCTCAAGGGGACAGCCACAAGCACACTAGGCAGGGGCCACCCTGAAGCAGGAGGAAACTGAGGCCCAAAAGGCAGACAGTTCATCTGCAGATGTCACCGTGGGGCCAGAGGGTCTCAGGAAATAGGAGCCGGCCCTCCTTTACCAAAGCCCCGTCAGGCAGCGAGAACAAAGGGCCCCGTTAGGCTTGCCCACCCTGTCAGGAAACTGGGGGAAACCAAGGCAGAGCTTCGCCCTCTTCCCGGGGTGTGTGAGGAGCGCAGGAACCCAGGGATGCCCAGAGAGGGGAAGGAGGAGTGGGCTGGCTGTGCCCGTGGGAGCCGCTGAGCTCAACTCCGGCCCCCAGGGCCTGGGCCTGGGCCTCCGAAGCAGGGGCTCTGCCTTCCGTTCTCTAACCCCTGGTGTCTGCTCCACCAGAGACCTGTCAGTGCTCTGCAGCTTCCTGCCCCTGCCCATGGCCCTGCTCAGGACAGGGAGGACAGGTCCGCACAGCCCCATTTATGTCCAGTTCTGGGGGGATCTGCATTGAGGGCAGCTAGCCTACAGAATGCTCTGCACCCGGGCACCCCACCATGTGTCCCCCACGCCCCACACAGCCGAGCAGCTGGAAACCTGGGGACATGTGCTGGCTGGTCAGCCACCCGCAACTCAGCCTGCACGGCTGGGGAACGGAGGCCGCTGTGACCTGGGCCAGCCTCGGGTTAATAGTTTCATCTCCTGAGCTGCCACGCACGCCTGAAGCCTGCGGCGGGTCTGACCACATTCAGCCCTCACGGCCTTTACCTCTGCTCTCCAAGTCCCCAGAATTCTGAGGATTCAGGTGGTCTGGAAGTGTCTCTCCTGTCTTTGGGGACTCCTTGGACAGCCCAGTTCTGGCCCCCAGGAGTCCAGCCTGTGCCTCAGGATGGTCTGCGCACGTGCACAGGGACGTTCCGAGCCTTCGGCCCAGTAGTCTCCGGTCTCTTCATCCCCACCCCACCAAAGGGACCACTTCCCCGCCTGATGCCCTCTCCCCAGCCCCAGCGGGGCCTCTTCCAGAGGCCGGGCTCTGTTCCTCCTCCTCCTCCATCCATAACTGGAGCTGAGCTCCGGCCTCTGCCAGAGGTGGCTGCTGACCAGTCGACGAGGGAAGGCCCTACTCCGAGCGTGTGACCTGGATCTCAGAGGTCCCCCTGGAGCCTCGGCGCTCGGCCTTCGTGAGGGCCCCTTCCCCAGTGCAGCTCGGGACACTTGCCCGCTCACGTCCCAGCCGAGACCCCTGAAGGCTGGCATCTGTTGAGAGCCAGCTGGCCACATGCCCACGGGGACCCGACTTCTATCCAGCATTTCCCTACACCATCCCCACTCCTTGGGTGAAGAGGGCAACCCAGCCTCTGGCCTCAGTGCCCCTCGCCCTCAGTGCCCTCGCTTCCCCCTCATGCTCCCACAGGGCCCCAGGCCCCTGGCTCTGTCAGTGGAGGGAAAGGAGGCAGGGGCTCGGAGCCCAGGAAGATGCGCAATCAACAAGGAAGCGGGCGGCTGGATGCTCAGGTCTCCAGGTCAAGGCAAAGGAGCTCCGGGAAACATGAGCTCAGCGGCCACGCCCCAGGGAGGGGACCGGCCCTTCCCTGCCTGATGGCAGGGCCAGTGGTGGACATGACCCATGAGCTCACCTCTCCTGGCTCCAGGCAGCAGCCCTGCCCACCTCTGGAGAATTCCATGACTCAGGTGAAAGGGCGGGGCCCTGCCAAAGTCTCAGAGCCAAGGTCATACCACCCTGTACCCCACATCTCTGCAGCATCTGTGGGAGGTGCAGGTCGGGACTGTGGGCACTGAGCAGAGGGAGCAGGAGGGGCCTGGAGCAGAGCTCTGGAGCATGGGGTGCTGGGGAGCTGGGAGCCGTGAGCTCCTTCCTGGCTCTGCCCCAGCAGCCTGCAGGGTGGGAGCCTGGGTTGCAGCTGGGGCAGGCAGAGCCTGGGGCCTGGGAGGTGGGGAGCTGGCCTGGCCTTAGGGAGCTTCCCTAGCAGATGGAAGGCCAGGTGTGTGCCCAGCCCACACCCACACAAGGGCTGCCAAGACTGGCTGCCTGGGTTGTGCACTGCCAAACTCCAGGGGGCGCCCCATACATGGACTTGATAAGCTGGTCATGGGTTATGGGATGCCGCTGATTATCTCAAGAACACACACACACACACACACACACACACAAGCATGAACATTTGGTCACAGGGTATCTTGAAAGTAAATTCACACCGATGTCCTCCTCCCTGCCTAATGACACCAACAGCAAAGTAAAGGGGTGACTATGGCCTGGGGCGGGGTTCAGAATGGAAGAGCTAAGCTGCCTTCCTACTAAAACCCCTCTGTGGGGTCTGCTTCAGGTTCTCAAAGGTCAAAATCATTGTCACAATCCTAACTGGGACCTGCCTAGGCCAGTGCTGGGCCCTCAGGCTCCACTTGGCTGGGCCGCGGGAGCGGGGCGCTCTGTTGGCCTCTTGCTCCGGGGCAGGCCTGGCCCTTGCTCCTGGTGCCCCTGACCAGTCCTGGTCCACTGGGAGTCTGAGGCACAGTTGAAAGGTGACCTTGTGCATAGGGGCTTCCTGGAGCCCTGATAGTCACCCGGTCCTGCACTGCCATCGTCTCCCTTCCCTGGCCACCTCCCCTCAGCCCGGACCCGCACCTCTGGGTGATGCGCTGGGTCAACAAGTGGAAGCAGACGGAAGGCTCCAGACCCTGCTGAGGGTGCCTTTCAGCAAATGTGAGGATCAGCACTATGCTGTCTCATAGAGAAGGGCTGGAGGTCCCTGCAGCCAGCCCGCGGCGGTGGGTTTGAACCTGGGCAACCTGTCTCCAGGGTCGAGTTCCTTAACCCTTCTTCTTCTTTCTTCTCCTTCTCCTTCTCCTCCTCCTTCCTCCTTCCTCCTCCTCCTCCTCCTCCCTCCTCCTCCCTCCTCCCTCCTCCCTCCTCCTTCCTTCTCCCTCTCCCTCTTCTTTTTTTTTTTTTTTTTTTTTTGCGGTGCTGGGGATGGAACCCAGGGCCTCGTGCCCCCGAGCAAGCGCTCTACCCTCTGGGCTACATCCCCAGCCCTCAAGACCCTCCTAGTGTCCCCACTTTCCCTTTCAAGTTTCCCCGGGGGAGTCGCTTCTGCTTTACTGGGACACTGCTTGGAGCCCTGAGCTGTGGGCCTGTGACCCCCTCTCCAAGGCTGCCTGCGGCGGTGAAGAGGCCCAGGCGGGAGCTGCGGTCCCAGCCTCAGCCCCGCCGAGCTTGCGGACAGCCAGCAGCCATCCTCGGTTGGCTGAAGGCAGCTCCGGAGCCTCTTGACCCTGGTGTTGAGTCACCCTAGCCTTGGTGTCTTGCCAGCAAGCCCCAGATGTCATGGGCAGGTGTGAGCCACCCCTTCTACGCTCTGTCAACCTTCTGACCCAAACTCCGGACAATGGCTGTTTGAAGCCACTAAGTTTTGGGGTTATCTGAGGTGCAGTATCAGATAAATGGAATAGCTGCCATCTGCTCCTGGTCCCGCTCTGTCACTGAAACCCTCTCAACACACTGGCCCAGGACTTCCAGGTGGCTAAATTCCACGGGCTCATTTCTGCTGGCCTTTCTTTACCTCTCAGCCACCATTAGGGCCGTCTTGGAAGCACCCTGGCTCTTGGCTTCTATGACAGTCTCTCCCTCCTGGCCTTCTCCCTCACCGCCTGTGCCTTGGTCCCCTCATGGGACTCCTGTCAACTGCCCTTGAATGCAGGTTTCCCCCAGGGTTTCTGCCTTGTCTGTTCTTATCTCCCCGACACAGGGCTGTGATTCCACGTCTCCGATGGCCCCTGGACACCAATCGGCAGCTGGCGGCCTCAAGCCTCTGTCCCTGCACCACCCCAGACTTCCTGTGGCCCAGTTCCTGCAGTCACATCACTCCCCAGGCAACGCCTGGACACTGTGACCACAGAACTGGCATCTGGGAAGGCCACAGGTTCTGTGATGACGCTGATCATCACCCACAGGGAGACGGTGCCAGTCTAGGGCAGAGGCGGTGGCTCCTCTATCATCCCCGCACAGCCTTATCTGATAGTAACTGCCGTTGCTCTTTCGCTGTCCCACCCGCTGGTCTGCTCAAGGGCCCAGTGCCCAGGCTGAGGTTGCACTGACCATCGGCCAGTCAGTTCACACGGAGTGAAAACCAGGGCCCACGCTCCCTGGGCCCTTCCTCTTGATTCTGCCTTGTGTGAGCACAACGGCCAATGGGACTCCTTGGGGTGAGTTGGCCATTCTGTGGTGGAGGATGGAAATGTTCCTGGGCTTGTCCTGGGTTCTGCTGTGCCCTTCTGGAGCTGCCCCCCCGAGGACAGACGGATGCTAACAAAGTAATAAGCAGGTACCCTCGGGGCAGAAGGAGGGTCTGGAGGTCAAGAGCAACGGGCAGGTAGTAGGGCAGTGGGGCCTGGGAGGCGGGTGTGTCGGGAGAGCCCCTAGAGGGGCTGATAGCAGAACAGACCCACAGGTGACTCCATTCAGGGTGTGACCTCCGCCTTGGGAGCAGCAGGGAGTCTGAGGGTTCCCGGGGAGCAGGAGCGTCCACGTTCCCACACCAGAGCTGGAGAGTGGCAAGCCTGCCTGGGTGCGCACGTCCATTTGAGAGTGGGAGTCGGTGTGTGCGTGTGTTTGGGGGACCTAACGGAAGAGGACAGCAAGGAAGTGCAGTTAAAAATGAAGGGGGGGGAAGGTTCGGCCAAATGGGGCAACTCAGGGGTGGCATCTGGGGTCACAGGCAGAACTGCATCCCTCAAACTCAGGGACTGAAGTCAACCCCCACCCGGCCCCTGAGATTGGGACGGTCATCAGAGACAGGGCTTTAAGGAGGTAATTAGGGCAAAGTAAGGTCACCGGCTCGGGCCTCACCCCACCTGACTGGTAGCCTTCTGTGACATGGCTTTGTGGTGCTGGGGATGGAACCCTGGGTCTCCCACGTGCCAGGCCAAAGCTCTACCCCTGAGCCACATCCCCAGCCCTGAGTGATGTCCTTTGAAGACGAAGAGATTAGGACAAAAACACGCAGGGAGGGAAGAGGAGGCGAGGACCAGGAGGAGGAAGGCGGCCCTGGGCAAGCCAGGCAGACTGCAGAAGAAACTGGTTTCCCAGCCTGCGGCCCGGACCCTGGACTGCAGCTCCCAGAGCGGCCCGGAAGGAGGTGCTTGTTGTTCGAGCCCCGCCCCCGCCCGTGGGCTCCGCAGGGTGGCGAGCACACCTGGATCCCAGTCAAGACAGAAGGGCCTGGTGGGTGGCTGGTGACAGCCACCTCAGATCGGGCTGTGCTTCCTGCCCCACCGAGCCGCAGGGCGAGTCACGCCCACCTTAGCGTCGCCCCCAGTTCCTGAAGCTTCAGCTCCTTTGCACCAGCAGAGAAGCGGGAAGTGACCCTGGCTGTCCTTTAGGAACAAGCACCTCACCTCCTAAGATGCCGCAGCTCCAGAGCCACCAAGGGCCCGCGCACATGCGCACACGCACAAATATGTCATCCATTAAAATTCCAGTTTAACAGACTTGCTCTGAAACTGCCCAGAGGACATGGAAAATAGGCCTCTTTGAAGCTGCGTGCCTTTTGGAATGGCTGCCTCAGCTAGCATCTGGTTTCCTGGTCCCTGGGCTGAGGGGAGGCTGGGTCTGGGCCTCCTGTTCCCTGACAGCAGGGGCTGTTTTGGGGTGTTCTCCCTGCCCCGGGGCCCCTCTACTCTGCCTGTGTCATCTGGGTGGACGTGACTGTCCCTGTGTGGTGCCACTCTCCACTCCGTGCTGCCAGCAGACCTCAGCCTCCTCCGGCCCCAGGCCTGGCATCCCTCATTCGAAGATCCTGACTCTGTCCCCACAATGCCACCGTCTCTGAGCCCAGCCCTGACACCTGGGCAGGCTGACCTCCGCCAGGTGGCAGGGCAGGGTGGGGAGCAGGTCCGCTATGAGAGGGCCGCTCTTCTGTGTGCCCCAGGCTCCTGTCCATGCGGTGGGGACCGTGGTCCACCTGCAGACCCCAGGCTGCTCTGAGGGCCTGGTGGGCCCTGGAGGCCAGAGGGGAGGGTGGCCCACGCTGAGGCGGGGAGCTGCCAGCTTCTGTTGGGGAAGAGGCTGGCGAGGCTGCGGTCCAGCCGTGGGAGGCCGGCAGGGCGGGGCTGGTGCGGATGGCTCCTGGAGGAGGCGGGGTTACACCGGTCCACAGCGAGTCTTCCTCAGAGGCGACCAGGACCCCTGCACCTCCACCCCCACCTGAAGACAGACGGCCCCACCGCAGGGCCCACCTGCCAGGCTCTGGGTCGGGGCTCAGGTGTTTCCTCGCCAGGCCTGTCCCCTGGCAGGACACCAGGGAAGTCCCCTCCAGGGGCTGTCAGGTGGGTTCGGGTAAGGACGGACATTCCTGGCAGCCTGCAGGGAGAGCTGCCCGTGCAATCCTCTGCCCTCTGGGGAGCCTGCACTTCCCACTGCTCCTGTCCTGCTCCTGTGGCCCTGTACCCTGGGCATGTCGGTTTTTTTTTTTTTTAATATTTTTTTGATTCATTGTACACGTATTGGGTACAACTTTTCATTTCTCTACAGGATGTAGAGTCACACCATTTGCGTAATCATACATGTACACAGGGTAATGATGTCTGTCTCATTCCCCTGTCTTTCCTTCTCCCGCTCCCTTCCCTCTCCTCATTTTCCTCTGCACAATCGAACATTCCTCCATTCTTCCCTTACCCGCCCCCACCCCCGTTGTGTATCGGTATCCACTTATCAGAGAAAACAGTCGGTCTTTGGATTTTAGAGATTGGTTTATTTCACTTAGCATGATATTCTCCAACTCCATCCATTTACCTGCAAATCCATGATTTTATTCTTCTTTATGGCTGAATAATACTCCATTGTGTATATATACCACAGTTTCTTTATCCATTCATCTTTTGAAGGGCATCTAGGTTGGTTCCACAATCTGGCTATTGTGAATTGAGCTGCTATAAACACTGATGTGGCTGTATCTCTGTCGTATGCTGATTTTAAGTCCTTTGGGTATAAACCAAGGAGTGGGATAGCTGGGTCAAGGGGTGGGTCCATTCCAAGTTTTCTGAGGAATCTCCATACTGCTTTCCAGAGTGGCTGCACCAATTTGCAACCCCACCAGCAATGTATGAGTGTACCTTTTTCCCCACATCTTTGCCGACATCTATTGTTGCTCGTATCCTTGATAATCGCCATTCTAATTGGGGTGAGATGGAATCTTAGGGTGGTTTTGATTTGCATTTCTCTTATTACTAGAGATGTTGAACATTTTTTCATATATTTGTTGATTGCTTGTACATCTTCGGTGAAGTGTCTGCCCGTTTCCTTAGCCCATTTATTGACTGGGTTATTTGTGTTCTTGGTGTAGAGTTTTTTGAGTTCTTTGTAGATTCTGGAGACTAATGCTCTGTCTGAAGTGTGTGTGGCAAAGACTTTCTCTGGCTCTCTAGGCTCCCTCTTCACATGGCTGGTTACTTCCTTTGCTGAGAGAAAGCTGTTTTAGTTTGACTCCATCCCACTTGTTGATTGCTGCCCTCATTTCTTGTCTTCTCCCTGCTCAGCACAACAAGGTTGGGAGTCCCCTAGACGACAGACTCCAGGACCTGGAGCTGGAGACCACGGGCGGGTGGAGTCTCCACTGTGCTCGCCCCAAGTAGGCTGGACGGCCCTCAGGTGCCGGGCTGTGGCAGGGTGGGTGCTGTGCGAGGGCAAGGACGAGGCCCAGGTCTGAGGGCCTGGGCCCCCCTAACTCTGTTCCCTATTAAGCAGACCTGGGAGGTGCAGTGGCCGCTGTGCATCCTGCAGATGTGCGGGGAGCCCTGAAGGGCATGGGCTGAGCAGGCCGAGGTGGCTGTGGGTGCTGTGAGCACATCCCTCCTCGCGGCTCCTGCCCCTCCGCAGGCAGACTGGCCTCTGTCCTGGGAACTGTCCCTTGACTCTGAGCAGCCTCATTCAACAGGAGGGTGTGGGAGCTGGGACTCAGGCATCCCTGGATGGGTTTTCATTAAGATCCTTGCACCATCCCTGCACCATGGCCGGTGGCCTACGTGGGTACCCGGCCGCCCTGATGCTCCCTCTCTCCCACAGCAGACTGGCTTATGTATTCTGGCATTCACTTCACGTGGCCAGTCAGCCTGGCTCCAGCACCGGATTAGTTTGCCATGCTAATGGATCCCTCTCCTTGCCAGTGTTGCTTTAGGAACTGGGGGCTTCTGGGATCAGATCTCATCTTGATGGAACACCAGGAACTGTGGCAGCCGTCTTGTAACTGAGGGGAGCTGGCCAGAGGGTGTCAAATGACAGATGGGCAGAGCTTGGTTCTGTTAAGATGGCGCTGAGTTGCTGTGTAAACCTGTACTGGGGTTCCTATCATGTAAGGTAATACTAGTTATTATTTATTGGGTACTTGCCATTTTTAGAAATGGTGCTGGTGTTAGTCAACAGATACTTTTTTTTCTGTACTGGAGGTCGAACGCAGGGGCACTTTAAAACCGAGGTACATCCTTGGCCCTTTTTATTTTTTTGAGACAGGGTCTCATTAAGTTGCCCAGATTGGCTTTGAACTTGTTATCCTACTGCTGTGCGCCACTGCATAGGGCCAACAAATACTTCTTGAGGTCAGATGCTGTTAAGGGGCATTGGATGCAGATGTGTAGGAATCACAAAGTCTCTGCTCTCAGAGAATTTACATTCTCCATGCCTTCAATATTATATCACTTAAGACTCAAACAACAGCCAGGTGTGGTGACACACACCTGTAATCCCAGCGGCTCAGGAGGCTGAGGCAGGAGGATTGCAAGTTCAAAGCCAGCCTCAGCAGCTTAGTGAGGCCCTAAGCAACTTGGCGAGACCCCGTCTCTAAATAAAATATATATATAAAAAAAGGACTGGGGGTGTGGCTTAGTGATTAAGGGCCTCTGGGTTGAATCCTCACTACAAAAAAAAAAAAAAAAAAAAAAGACTCAAACAACTGCCTGATGTCCAGTGATGGACACCACAGTTGGGCTCAAGACGTCCCAGGAAAGAGGTTTTCCTGAGGCTAGGGGCTGGAAAGCAGAAGGTGTCTCTGGCTTCCCTGCAGCTGGTGTTCTTCCCTAGCTGAGGCTTGAAAGGTGGGAGGGACTATCAGGGGTAACAGGTAACAGGCGTTAGGGATAGGTGGTGGCACTTGGTTCCTCTTGGGCCACTGTAGGCAGAGTTTAGTGTCGGAGCTGTCACTGCATGGATGGATGCTGGGTGCTGGGTGGGACAGCACCAAAACTCTGTGCTGGAGAGCCACCGGGCATTCCTCTGGCCATGTGTCATCCAAGCCGAGGTCCCTGGTCCACCGCAGAATTGGGCAGTTACCCAATACCCAGAAGTGAATCCTTTTCTGCTCAAGTAGCTCACATGCTTGCCACGAATACCACCTCCTCAAATGCCCCACTGGTTTAGGGGAGATAGTGGGGTGGTGGATGAGACTCCGCCCACCGTGGGTGAGAGGCTGGTGGCCCTTGACCTGTGGTGGGAAAGAACCTGGTCTGGGGGTTGCCTCCAGTATTCAGGAAGGGAGGCAACAGGACACAGGGCTGGCAGAGGAACAGGCTGGGACTTGGCCATAACTTCTTTGCAGAGGGAGCCTAGTGCTTTGCTAGGGAATAAGACTAATGGAATGTGGGTGGACAAGGCCGAGGCCAGTAAGGGGACAAGGCCTCAGTCACTCAGCCAGTCTCTCCAGCTCCCAAGACAGCACGGGGTTGAGCAGTCAGTCTAACTGCGCTCATGAGACAGAGATGGCAGGTCCCCCACCAGCGTAGCTGGACGTAGAAGAAAAGAGTACCAGAGAAAAGGGAGCCCCGAATTTGTTACTAATTAAAGTCATTGACTCTAAAGCTGAGTCTGTGGAGGGGAAGACACCAACCTGGAATTCTGTATGCAGCGAAATTACCTTCAAAGATGAAGGCAAATAAAGACTTTTCATGTACACAGAAGCTGAATTTATCAATGGCACTGTAACGACCCTTGTCATGGGCCCCCTAAACTAGTTCAAGGTATAAATGACATTATCTTTAAACATCACCCCGTGTAAAGCAACTGAGAGAGACTGGTTTTATTAAACACAAATTTTTTAACCCAAAGGTTGAGCTTCACAATTATTCCTGCTACATTTCATCTTGTCACATCAGCCTATTGCTCTTTGGATCCTCCCTCTATCACTTCCCAATTTCATGTCATTCACAGATCTGGAGAACATTTTTTCCAAACTTTCATCCAAAGCACACACACACACACGCAAAATTGATTAAGAAGGTTGAGGGGGCTGGAGATAAAGCCCAGTTGGTAGAGTGCTTGCCTATTAAGCACAAGGCCCTGGGTTCAATCCCCAGCTTCGCATAACAAAAAAGAAGGTTGAACAGGCATGGCTGAGACCAGAGACCAGAACCATCTAGAGAACTTCCCTTAGATCAGTGGTTCTCAAAGTTTCTGGAATCAACAAACCTTTGTACTCTTAAAAATTACTGAGGACCCCAAAAAGATATGTTCATATGGGTTATGTCATTGATATTTACTAAAAAAAAAATTGAGAAATTAAAAGAAATTTAACAACTCAGTAAAATATAACAATAATAAACACATGACATGTTAACACAATGTATTTTAATAGAAACCTTTTAAAAATTGTGAGAAGGGAAAGTGGCGTAGTCTTGCATTTTTTGCAAACTGCTCCAGTGTCTGGCTTAAGAAGAGCTGGGTCTCAGGTCAGGTTCTGCACGTGGTCTTGCGACACCACTCACTGTGAAACTTCTGGAAAACTCCACAAACCCTCTTGGGAAAATGAAAGTGAAAATGACGACTGCTGATGATGGCGAGGCCTCAAGGAGCCCGGAGGTGGGTGCGCTGGAAAAAGGGGTGACCATGTCTCAGAGGAGCCAGAGCCAAGGTGCTGAGGTTTTATCACACTATTTAGAAATTTATACCTGGAGCTTTCCATTAATATATATCAGAGGTAACCGAAATTGCGAAGAATGCTAAGGGACAATGCGCGCTGCCCTTCGTTTGCACATTCTGCCTTTGATGACCACTGGCTGCTTCTGGTTTTGAGGTGTTATGAATGATGCTGTCTCCTGGTGCACACTTCTGCATTTCTGTTGGGTGTCTTCCTCGCCCTGGGATTGCTAGGTCTTAGGGTACCAACATCGTCAACTATGGTAGATAGTGCCCACGTTTCCTGAAGTGCTTTCCATTTATATTCCTACAAGCAGTATATGCAATTTCTGTTACTCTAAATCTTCACCCATGCTGGATGTTTTGGAGAGCTTTGATCTTTTTAAAAAGTGAGTTTGTTCATTTTGGTAAAAATAGAAAAGTAACTATTGTGGGATATTTGACATCAAAACTGCATGTAAAATGTCTTATTTGATTAATTTGACACAAATATGGCCCTCACCATAATTTAATCGAGATTTAAAATAAACTAGTATACGTGATTGCTATGGTTTGAATGTCTCCTCCAAAGTGCATGTTGAAATTTAATGCCATTGCGTTAGGAGGGAGCAGATCCGATGAAGGGGTGAAGTTTGGCCTCAGATTCTCTCCATACCCCACCATGCTTTCCACCATGTCATGACAGAGCAAGGTGGCCCTCAAAATCCTGATGTTGGATTCCTAGCTCTCTGAACTGTGAGAAGTCATCTTTTTTTTCTTTTCTTTTCTTTTTTTTTTTTTGCGGTGCTGGGGATCATCCCAGGGCCTTGTGCTTGCAAAGTAAGCACTCTACCGACTAAGCTATCTCCCCAGCCCCTTATTTTCTTTATAAATCACTCAGTCTGTGGAATTCTGTTATGCCAGCAGGAAATGGATGAATGCAACACTACTATATTTTTAATGTCTGCACATGGTCTGAAGGAATCCACTCATTCTCTTCTGATACTGGCTATTTCTCCTCTCCCATGCTGTTTTTTCTTTGATCAGTGTTGTGTGTGGAGGGGTTCAATCAGTTCTTTTAAAGAAACAACTTTTGACTGTTTTGATTTCCTTCATTGTATGTTAGTGTTCTTCTGCATCAATAGTTTTGACTTTTATATTTATTTTTGGGTTTCATTTGTTGTGAGCGTGGATGTGTTTTAAATTTTGAGATGGTTGTTAGGATAACTGATTTTCAAAAATTTTTTTTTTCTAACACATGCATTTAACAGTATACACTTCTAAGAACAGTTTCAGTCACCTCCCATAAGTTATTTACCCATTAGTTTTCATTTCAGTACTGGGGATTGAACCCAGGGCACTTCCCTTCTGAGCTATTATATTCCTAGCCTGTTTTGTTTTTTGACACAAAAGCTGCCCAGGCTAGCCCAAATTCAGGGCCTGCTGTCTCGGAAGTGGCTGGGATTACAGGCATATACCACCCTAACCATGCATTAGTTTTGGCATGTACTTATTTTTATTATCATTCAGTTCAAAATACTTCATATTTCCTTAGTGATTTCTTTGCCCGATGGATTAGAAATCTAATTTCCAAACATATGAGGATTGTAACATTTTTAAATAACTGATTTCCAGTTTAATTGCATTGTGGTCAGAGAATATCTTTTAGTTTTTTTAAAGTTTGTTGAGACTTTTATAGTCAGCATTTTGGAGCAAATGCCATTTGTGTTTGAAAAGTACGCTACTGAATGTTCCACATATATCCACTTGGCCAAGTTTGCTAATTGCATTGCTTAAATCTATGACTTGATTTTTGTATGCTAGTTTTAAATGATCAAAATAGTCATGTTAAAATCTCTCATTACATATATGCTGTTTCTTACTTTTATCATATTATTTCATGTATTTTCAAATTATATCATTAAATGTATATACATTTAGTATTATTTCCTCTTGAACCTTTTACTTCTGAAAAAAACAAAACTTTTTTTTTTTTGCCATGAAGTTTGCTTTCATACATTTATAGCAGTTTCTTCATAATTACTTGTTTGCTGGGTATATAGTTTTCCATATTTTTCTTTCATAATTTCTAAATACATGTTTTAAAGGTTCAAAATCAAGCTTGATAATCCTTGTCAACATTTGCACATTAGTTCATTTGCATTTAATGCAACAAAGGGTTTGTCACAAATACATAGCTTTGTATTTTTTTCCACCTGTTCTGCTTTTTCTTATTCCCTTTATCAACTTTTGCGACTCTTAAACCTGTTCCCTGAATTGATTATTCCAATTCCCCTTACTGGGTTGAAAATTACGTACTCTTTTACTAATATGTCAATTATTACAATATACATACATATCCAAGTCTCTTATCAAGTGGGTTTTTACTACCTTGAATGTTTCGAGGGTCTTAGAATGCTCACCCCTGCTTTGACTCTCATGCATTTTATTTCTACTCCATATTCGAAACTCTGTATAACAGACTTGTTATTGTTTTATGTAGTCAATGTTTATGTTGAACCCTATGTTTCTCCTTTTTGTTGCTTTCACATCTTTTTCTGAAGCTCTCTTCATGTTTGGGATCATTTTCCTTCAGCCTTTAAAACACCTTTTTTAGTACTTGTTTAGGGTAGGTGTGCTGATGAATTCTTCCAGCTGTTTCTCTAAAAATGTCTATTTCTTCCTCATTCTTGAAGGATATGTCCCCTGATTAAAAATTTTTAGGTTGACAATCATATCCAGCCCTTCAAAAGGCAGGATTTCGCGTTTCCACTGTTTCTATGAAGTTGGCTGTCAGTTCAACTGTTGCTTCTTGATGGTTCCATCTGCCCACCCCTCCCCAGCAGGCTGGATATTTTTCTTTGGTTTTCAACAGATTTACTATGATGCATATAGGTGTGGATGTCTATTTTTACTTATCCCACTTGGGGTTTATAGGAGGGCTTTTTGAATTTATTACTTGATAACTGTCTTGAGTTTTAGGAAAAGTTCTATTTATTTAACTCTCCCATGCTCCTACCCTTTTGGGATTCCAACTGCACTTCGATCAGAAATTCTGGTGTGCCCTTTATGTCTCTTACTCATAGTCTCTGTTTTCTATCCTTGACTTTGCTTCACACCCCAGATTTTTACTGTCCACATTATCTTTACTCATGTCTAATCTGCTTTTAAATCCATTCAATGAATTATGCTTAAATTCTTGTTATAGTATTTCCAACTTAAAAAAAAAGTCTCCAATTCTCTGCTAAAATTCTTGGCAATACATTTAGTTTTTTGAACATAGTAAGCACAGCTGTTTAAAACACAGCGACTGACTGATCTGGGTGTTTGTGGGTCCCCTCCTTGAATTTTAATTCAAGTCATTCATATTGTTTGGTCTTCCATACCTAAATCTTCTTCTTCTTTTTTTTTTTTTTGGCGGTACTGGGGATCGAACTCAGGGCCTTGTGCTTGCAAGGCAAGCACTCTACCAGCTGAGCCATCTCCCCAGCCCACTGAATCTTCTGATTGTAGTATTATAGAAGTAATTCAAGGACTTGGGTTATGTCCACTTTCTTCAGAGAGAAGGTACATGTGCTTTGGGAGGTTACTCTTGAGCTAGTTACACTTTAATCCACATTCAGACCCTGTGGTGGCTTAGGAAGTGAGCTTCGGTGTCCAGGACGTTTGGTCTAGACAGAGTAATGGAGGTAATCCAAACCAACTCTCCAGGTAAGGACAATTTCAAAATCTGGTCAAAATACTTAACAAAAACAAACAAACAAACAAACAAACTTGTTTGGAGGAATTCCAGAGCCAGCAGGATGGTGAAAGTTCACTTTAGCTGGATGGGGCTGTGTCATGATTTCAACATTTTTCCTTTCTAAAACTGGTGTTTAAATCCAACTGCCACTGAACAGTGTGAAGAGGTGTGCCCTTAAGAAGTGATTAGAGCACAAAGCCCTGGGTTCGATCCCCAGCACCGCAAAAAAAAAAAAAGAAGTGATGAGGCCATGAAGGACCTGCCCTCTAGGAAGGAGTTTAGAAGTGGTTCTCTTTTCGGTCCTCTGTCCTTTTGTCGTAGGATGAAGCAGCAAGAAGACCTCACCAGATGCTGGAACCTTGATATGGGACCTCCCAGCCTCCAAAATTGTGAGAAATAAAATTCTTTTTCTTTGCAAATTGCCTACTGTGTGCTACTCGCACCACAGAACAGACTGAGACAGGATGCTTTTCCTGTGGGCTTTGCCAGGCCCAGAGTAGCTGACTTTTGCCTCACGCAGTCAACGGGGGTTGGATCATGACCTGATCAAGGGGATGGGGATGCTGATGAGTCTCCCCTGCTCTGCTTTGGGGCTCTGATTAGCTATACCCTGATGATTACATTTTGTGCTTTAACAGAATTTTTCATAAAAGAAAAAAAATGCATTGTTTGCTGTGGATTGTGTACCCAGGTCTTCACGCTGATAGAAAGCCTGGCTCATCAGAGAACAGAACCCTGGCCTCCTTAACTTCAGGAGGTGATGGGCCCTGGAGTAGCCCTGAATTTGTCACTGCAAGGCCCAAGAATCAGTCCCTGCTATCAAGTGGTAACTACTGAAATAGCAGCAGGCACAGTACCTCAAGGAAACCAAGAGACTCGCAGGGTTGACTTCATGCACAATGCTGGGAAGTGTCAGCCAGGACCCGACTCTAATTCATGGCCTGCCACACACAGGGGCTCAGTTATGTAGGCTTCATGCCTGGTGTAAAACCTGGCTCCCCTGAGTCTCAAGGATGGCATGGCCCCTGAAGAATGATATACCAAGAAAGTCAGCACCTAAAAGCACACTTCTCTTGGAAAAATACCTTCACCCGTGTTCGTGGCAGGGGCGAACACTGTCCAAAGTTGCTCCTCTGTTCTCTCCTCTTCCATCTTCCACTTTTCCCGCGCTGCAATTCCCTCTGGAGAGAAGTGCGTGCGCAGTGTGCGTACTGCGCGGCCCTGCTCCTCCAGAGGTCCTGTTTTCTTTACTTTCTGCCTTTGCCCTTGAGCTCCCTGGTGGGCCTCACTTAACGGAGGCATGGGCCTGTTCAAGGTTGCTCCTGCGCCCTGTGACCAGGCCCCGGGGGTGGTTGTGGGAACCAGAGTTATAATTCTGACGCTTTGTGCCAAGTACCTTGAACTCTTGATAGAGAAGGTGCGATTGAAAGGGGCACATTCTTTTAAAATAAATACAGTGGCAGAACCCTTTGTTCATACAAGGACAAGTTGCAACAATGGTTTCATGCCTCGGGTAAAAATCACAAGTTAACTTCCATCTGACCACAAGATGATCCTGTGTTGCTTCATTTTACACACTTTTACTGTGGGTAAAACAAAAAGATTTCTAAACAAATTAATACTCAAAATGAATTCAAGCAGGGCTGGGGATGTGGCTCAGTGGCAGAGCATGTGCCCAGCACATGCAAGGCCCCAGGTTCAATCCGCAGCACTGAAAAAAAAAAAAATTAATTCAAGCATAATTCAAGCGTTATCACTTAAATTTATTGCCATTTGAAAAATATTTCACAAAAATAAGGAAAAAACTCCGGGTGGTTTTGCAGAGCTGAGGCAGTGATGCAGGTAGAGGCCTCGGTGCTGGCAGCCCAGGTGGAGGAGGCTGCTGTCCCAGGGGAGCTCTTAGGCCTCAGCACTTGTGCTGTGTGGCAGGTTGTCGAGGAGGAGAGGGAGGTATGTTTGAGGCCAGGGCCTTTGGGGACCATATTCTTCCCCTGTTCCCCACCACATGGACTGAAAGTCCTGTGTCAGGCCTGTGTCATGGCTGTTCCCTGGAACCACCCAGCCCTTGGACTAAGAGGAAAATCCTGTGGCACCGGGGATTGAACTCCGAGGCACTCAACCACTTAGCCACATCCCCAGCCTGTTTTTCTATTTTATTCTCACTGAGTTGCTTAGCACCCTGCCATTGCTGAGGCTGGCTTTGAACTCAAGATCCTCCTGCCTCAGCCTCTAGAGCTGCTGGGATTACAGGTATGTGCCACCTTGCCTGGCAATCCTGTGGTCTTAACAGAGATCAAGATGCTTCACATGACACTTAAATTCTTTTTTATTTTTTTGCTATTGTTTGTTCAAAGGAAAAAGGAAACAAATTAGAAATGCTCTGGAAACAAATTAAAGCTGTAAATCATTTCCCACATAGGAAATAGGCGTAATTGCTACTTAAAGTTACAATCAAATCATTTCCACCTTCAGATCACCTGTCCCCCAGAGCTGAATGGAGAAGGTGTGACCCACAGCACTAGCCAGAGATCCCGCATGAACCACAGGATGGAGTCTGTGGCCGTTCCTGGGACAGAGGGGCCTGAGAGCACAAGCACTGACGGGCAGGTGGCCCAGTCATGTGAAGCGCCGAGTCTCCGGAAGGACCTCTGGGAGGGCGCGGGACGGTCACTGGATGCATTTGCTTCCTGTACCCACCTGTCTAGGCACAGTCAACCCCTGCCCTTAGTCTTCTGGCCTCAGGGGCTTCTGCTTCATCCTGTCCAGATGAGGGTAAGGAAACGCTGACCTAGGCCAGCGGCCTATGAGCTTCTCACCGGTGGAAACCACACAGCTGCGCACCGAAGTGCTGGCATGGTTTTCAACCTTTACAGCAGGTGTAGTGTCTGAGGATGTGACAGGCCAAAATGACCAGACTCCCAGTCCTGGTGTGGGGGGACAGGCAGAGGGCTGGTCCTGAAGAATTGAAGGGGTGACTGCTGGTTGAAGCAGCCGCCCAGCCTCTTTGGGATTATGTGCTTCCTCTGCAGGAAACCTGGGGACACTTTTTTGCATCCTTGAGGAGGAGGAGAAACTGGGTTCCTCGTCTACACTGGGCAGGGACCAGCCAGGGACACAGATGAGACTTGAAAGGACAGTCCTATGGTCCTCACACCACTATTCTGCTCCACACAGCCTGCAGCGTGTTCCTCAGAGAAGCCCCTTCCTCCAGCTCAGGGCCCAAACGCACAGTTTTCATAGCCCCAAAGCATTTTTCAAGTATCAGAAACAAAGAGAAAATCATGTTTTTCATTCCACTTGGTATACAGCATTGATAAATGAGTCTTCTTTCGCCTTGACTAGCCTGGTTGAAGGAAAACAACTGCTTTCGAAATTAAGCTTTTCTTTCCCAGTGCTGAGTACAGCGCTTAACTTGAGCTACACTCGAGTTGAATTCCAGCTGTAGTTCGGAGGCTAACTCTCCCCAAAGGAACCTTTTTCCTTCTTTGAAGGAAAGACAAAGAGCCTTGAAAGGTCAGTACTGTATTGCCCCGGCACAGTGTTTAAGAAACCGTGGACCGCTGAGACACGCGCACACACACACACACACACACACACACACACACACACGCACACGGGTATGTGTGCACACGTGGCCAAAACAAATGTGTGAAAAAAAAAAAAAGGTGCACTGCTGTCTGTTATGTGCCCAGGGCGTCAGGATCCTGGGAAGCTCTAGATTTCTGGTTTAGAAATAAAACTGCATGTTGACTAGCAGGTTTCCATGTTTATTATTGTTGTGTACCCCCAACCCCTTGCACTACAATCTAAGCTGAGTGATCTACTGCCAACTGGCACCAATTCTCCAAATCTAAGCGTGTGAGGGAAACACGTTTGTGTGATCCTCTCCCATGGAAGACACACTGGGCACTCTGTCTGCTTCTGTTCCCCAGAAATAAAGTAAGTAGCAGGGCTGTTTGCCTGGGGGGTGGTGGGAGGTGCCTCCTGCCTCAGTCAGAATCCATCGTGAACAGCTGGACGTCCTGTGGGTTCCAGTACAGGCCTACTGCTGAGTTGTAGACCAGAGACCAGACATAGGGGATGAAAAACTCTTCCGGCTGTTCCTCTTCCACATATTTGAATTTCAATTCTGGAAATTTCTGGAACAAAAACAAGATGATTTTATCACCTCCTGGTTCCATGCACAAGCAAAAGCAGCCGGAGTTTGAGTGGTGTCGTGTACGGAGAGTCCCCTCCCTTGGTCGGTCCCCGGCTTTTGGGACACTTTGGTTGTCCAGGGGCTCCCCAGGAAATGTGAATCACCTGTGCCATAGTGAACTCACACGAGTTCTGGTCAGTTAATGCCAGTGTGGCCACCAGTTTGCTGAGGAGGGACCCAAACGGAGCATATGACTCGGATGAGACCCATCTCAGCTGAGCAACAGCTCCTGTTGGGGTCAGAAAGGGGTTCAGCAGGCGTCCTCTGGTGTACAAGGCTGAGGGGGGGTCCTTCCTGAGACCTTATCTTTAGGGTCGAGTCATTCTGGAGATGAGGACCCTCCCCTCACAAGACCTGAAACTTGAACTAGAGGCCGGTGCTGGCTACAGGATGGAGTGGGCAGCTTTCTCCATAGCCTTGGCTTTGCAAAAGGGAGCCCAAGCTCACCCCTCCCCTGGGCTGGCTCTGCACAGCACTGCAGGTGCTCTGGGCCTGGCCTCCTCAGTCTTGTACCACAGGGAGCTGATTTCGTTTATGAATTTGTTTACTTGTGTACCATGTGTCCCTATTAGAATACAGGCTCTAGGAAGATGGCAGTCATGTGAGCATCTGCCATATTAATGACACGAAATGTTCGTTGAACTGAATGAATGACCTCACATTTGCACAACAATCTGGTGATAGGTATGATTAACCCTACTGAGGAGATAAGAAATGTGAGGCTCAACCAGGGTAAGCAACATGCCAGAGGCCACAGCCAGACATGGTGGAGGCAGACGTGAAGGAAAGTACACATTCCCTCTGCAGCCTCCTAGTCACTAGGGGCCTAGTGCACTCTTTTTTATTTTTTAATTTTTAAATTTTATTTGTTCTAATTAGATATTGACAGTAGAATGCACTCTATACTTTTTGATAGAAAATACATATAGTGTAATCTCTCATTTTTCTGATTACACATATTGCAGGATCACATTTGTCATGCAGTCTTACATGTACATGAGGTAATAATGTCTGTTTCACTCTACTGTCATTCCCTCCCCTATTCCCCCTTCCCTCCCTTCACTCACCTGTACCTAGTAACCACAAAGTAACTTTATTCTTCCCTATCCACCCTACCTTATTGTGAATTAGCTTCTGCATTTAACAGAAAACATCCAGCCTTTGGATTCTGGGTTTGGCTTATTTCACTTAGCATGGTATTCTCTAATTCCACCCATTTACCAGCAAATGCCAGAATTTCATTCTTCTTTAAAGCTGAGTAATATTACATCATATATATATATATGATATATATATGTATATATCACATTCTTTATCCATTCATCTGTTGAAGGGCATCTAGATTAGTTCCATAGTTTAGCTATTGTGAACTGAGCTGCTATAAACATTGATGTGGCTGTGTCACTGTGGTATGTTGATTTTTAAGTCCTTGGGGTATAAACCAAGGAGTGGGATAACTGGGTCAAATGGTGGTTCCATTCCAAGTTTTCTGAGGAATTTCCATACTGCTTTCTATAATGGTTGCACCAATTCATTCCTACCAGTAATGTATGAGTGTGCCTTTCCCCCCACATCCTCACCAACATTTATTGTCGCTCATATTCTTGATAATTGCCATTCTGATTAGAGTGAGAGAAAATCTTAGAACAGTTTTGGTTTGCATTTCTCTAATTGCTAGGATGTTGAACACTTTTTCATAGATTTGTTGATCAATTGTATATATTCTTCTGTGAAGTGTCTGTTCAGTTCCTTAGCCCATTTATTGATTGGGTTATAAAATAAAATACTTTTGGGAGTCAATCTGATAAAAGAGGTGAAAGACCTCTACAATGAAAACCACAGAACACTAAAAAAAAAAAAAAAAAAAAAAATAAATAAATTGAAGAAGACCTCAGAAGATTGAAAGACTTGCCATGTTCCTGGATAGGCAGAATTAATACTGTCAAAATGGCCATACTACCAAAAGTGTCATACAAATTTTAATGCAATTCCTACTAAAATCCCAATGACAGTCTTCATAGAACTAGAAAAAGCAGACATGAAATTCATTTGGAAAAATAGGAGACCCAGAAGAGCCAAAATAATCCTTAGCAGGAAAAGTGAAGCAGGAGGCATCACAATACCAGACCCCAAACTACACTACAGAGTTATAGTAATAAAAACAGCATGGTATTGGCACCAAAACAGACACATAGACCAATGGAACAGAACAGAAGACACACAGACAAAACCACATAAATACAGATATCTCATACTAGACAAAGGTGCCAAAAATATTCACTGGAGAAAAGATAGCTTATCCAACAAATGGTGCTAGGAAAACTGGAAAGCCACATGTAACAAAATGAAATTAAACCCTTATCTCTCACTCTGCATGAAACTCAACTCACTGAGGATCAAAGACTTAGGCACTAGAACAGAGACCCTGCACCTAATAGAAGAAAAAGTAGGCCCAAATCTTCACTATGTCAGCCTAGGATCTGACTTCCTTAACAAGACTCCTAAAGAACAAGAAGTTAAATCAAGAATCAATGAATGGATGGACTCAAACTAAAAAGCTGCTTTTTTAGCAAAAGAAACAATCAATGTGAAGAGCGAGCCTACAGACTGGGAGAAAATCTTTACCACATGCACCTCAGATATAGCATTAATCTCTAGGATATATAAAAAAACTCAAAAACAACCCAAAAAACCAAATAACCCAATCAATAAATGGGCTGAGGAACTGCCCAGTGCATACTTGTTTAGAACATGTACAGGTTTCCAAGTTTCCCAACAAATGACAAAGAGCATCAATGTTAAGTCACTTAACCTTTATGCTGAGTATGGACATTGTGAACCGAAGGGACTGCTCTGCTGGAGCCCCAGGCTCAGGAGGCCTGGGCTCTGTCCTGACAGCTACTGCTATGCCAGGCAGTTTGGGGCAAGTCACAGCTTTTTGCTAGAATGTGATTTTCTTACCTTGTGAAAGTGAAGGACCTCTGAGCTTCTTCTAGTTCTAACTGGTTGTGGCTTTATGAGGTGACCCCAGTAAGGTCTACACATTTGTATCCCCTGTCTGTCTCTGGGCTCTGCTGGGCTGGTCCAGAGAAAAGCCTGAACGGACAGGGTCTGGGCTCAGTTGAGGTCAAGTAGCCCTGAGGCCCAGTGGTGCTGATTCTGCTCAGCCAGCCTCCACAGCAGGGACTGTGTTCCTGCGCTGTCCTGGGTATAGACAATAGATGGTTTGAAAGGCCAAGTCTCTCAACTGCTTATAACAGCACGAAGTTGCTGTTGAGGAGCTCTCTGGTCTGAAAGCTTACAGGTAAGCGGGATGGGTTCCAAGGTTCAGCCCCCAGAGATGGGGCCTTTGGAGCATCTGGCATATTATTGACATATGTCAATATTGTGCTGGCTAGTTAAGGTCTGATGCTTTCCACTGATATGTTCTCAAATTACTATTTCCCACATGTGTGCCACTGGGGAAAATCGGGGAACCAAAGGAGCAGGCAGACAGAGCAATACGAGTATATCACTACTGGCAGAAAACCGCCTGAACGCCTAGACAGCTCATGCGCACGTCCCTGAGTCCACAGCACCAGCTCTCTATGTCCCAGAGTAAACGCTGAGCTCTGACCTAGTATTTCTTGGGTTGTTTGCTTGAAACTTTACCTGCACTTGAACAGTTCAGCAAAGGGAATCATCATGCACAAAAAAAAAAAAACCAAAAAACAAAAAATCAAGGGCCTGTTCTCCAAACTGGCTGTATTAGGTTAACAGTTGAAAGCACAAGGTAAGGAGCTTCCTCTACTGAAATGAATTGTTTATAAGACCAGTGTCCTGGAAGCACTCTGCAAGGGTGAAAAGTCAGCATAAATCACAAGAGTTTTCACAATGCCATTCACCAACCTGATGAGTGAGATGAGGCTGCTGAGGGGCTCAGCCCAAGTCACATTTAACTGAACCCCTTCCCAAATCAATCTGTCAGTCTCTCCAGCTGCAGGGAGACTGAAACAGACATCCTTCAACCATGAGCTCCTCTGAGATGTCTCAGAAGTCTGAAGAGCCAAGGAAAAGAAAGACAAAAGATTTTATTTAGCACTAAGGACACTGGGGACACATTTGTTGGGACCCAGTCCAAGAAATGTCATGCCTGAAAGTCAAATCAACAACCCAGAAAAAGTCACCCTTTCCTTTATGTTCCTTTGCAAGCCTGTGGAGAACAATAATGCCATCCTGTGGGGCTGAGGGAAGTCCAGCTTCCTCACTCCGGAGTGCCTTTGTCCCTGACACCACCAGCAAATGCCGCTTAACAGTGCGTGAGGGCCACGTGGGGATTCTGAGGCCCTCCCTGCTCTGATATGCATCCCGTGCTTCTCTCCCACTTTCTCCTCCTTGGCTTCTCAGGACCCCTATGGCTCCAGGGCTGTAGGGTGCCATGTCCTGAGGACCATCGGGGCTCTGGAAGGCAGGGTAGGTGCTAGGAAAGGAGGGGCCTTGGTTTGCTAGTTAGGAACTGGCCAGCAAAGGGCAGGGTGCTGGTAACCTCAGTCCAGGATAACCTGGGAAAGTCCTTGGCATCCACTCCTTTCTGAGGTCCTTGTCCCCTGACTCAGCCCAACAAGGAGAGAAAACGCGTCTCTGAAGCTCGGAGTTTGGTGTTGATCCAAAGCTACTTACAACAATCCTGTTGTTTTGATTTTTGGAGCCAGAGGTAATGCTAGACTCTCAGTGTGGCCGGAACATTTTTATCAGTTCCAGCAACTCAACCTACCACAGTGGGACATCCGGACGCCCAGCTCAGACAAAGCAGAGGTCTGATTCAGTGGCGGAGACCTGGATATAACAAACAGACCAAGAGCCGTACAGCCTGACTCTGCTGTCAGTTATGTGCCCTGATGAAAACCCACAGGAAGTTCAGTGCTCAGAGGTAGAGCACAACTGTCATAATTTTATTACCACAAAAGTTCAATGGAGATTTCCAGCTTCCACGTAAAGGTTATACAGATAGCATCAGAAACTCTAGCGGGCACCTGGCATGGCTCCAGGGAAGTTTAATACAATTTAAAATCAAATGGCTACACAGCACATTAAAAACTTAAGCCTGTATTAAACCTCTGAACAGGCGAATAGAAGGGTGACCGCTGGCAGCGAGGCTGCTGGGGAGCTGCCGGCAGCGGGTGTGCCCCACTGGATAGGCCGAGCCACCTCAACAGCATGTGCAGGGTCTGTGGTGGGCAGTCCTGTCAATCCTCTCCACAGACTACTGCATGTGACTTTGGTCCATCCTTCACTAAAGGTTGGTCAGCATCATGACACGGAGGTGCTGTGTTGGGGCTGCAGAGAAAGGAGAAGAATGATGCTCTACTTCAATGGTGCGGGATTTAGGAAGAGGAAAAGGATCAAGCGGGGAGGGTGCTTCAAGATGGGGAAAAGGGGCGCCCCAGGGGCCCGCTCCCAGGTAGCTCTGGCTAACCCTGGGGCCAGCAGGGTTTAGGTAGGTTTGGATAGCAAAAGAGTGAACTGACGAATCGGGAAACATCTATGGTATAAACTCAGTTGAATTACTGGCTGAGCAAGACTATAGGGAAGGCTCTGCCATGTGTAAGGGACAAGTTACAATGTATCAAACACTATAAGCACTGGCAAAAAGAAAAGTGGGCGGGTCTATGAGTAATAGCATTGAATATGGAGTATTCTACTTTATGTGAATTTGTTTATTTTATTTCATTTTTTTGCAGTGCTGGGGATTGAACCCAGGGCCTTATGCTTGTGAGGCAAGAACTCTACCACCTGAGCTATATATCCCCAGCCCTGTTTATTTATTTTTTTTATGGGGTCTTGCTTTGCCCATGCTGATCTTGAACAGTCCTGCCTCACTTCCTGAGCAGCTAGGAGTACAGGTGCATACCACCATGCCTGGCTATGAATTCTTTAAAGAGGATCCAGAACTAAATTCAAAATATAGAAAATCATGAAGGGCCACTTTCTGGAAGTTACAAATTAAGAAAGACAAAGATAAAAGTAAGTAAGCTCATAATGTGGGCACTCAGAAGACAGGACACTTTGCATTTCAGGAATGTAGTCACTGGCCATGCACAGGGCCCGTGGGGGCTCTTTGGAAGTGCCTTCAGGAGGGATGATCATGAAGCTGGAAGACACCACTCTGAAAGCCCAGGCCACCTGGAGCTCAGGAAGCGACTTCTCCACTTCTGAGTGTCTACAAGTGACACTAATGACTTCTGTACTGGGGACAAAAAGACTCCCCCCCAAAGTGGGAAAGATACAGAATAAGGTTGAAGTCCTCCCAGGTGACAAACTCTCCATGCTTGCCATCATTTCACCAACCAGAATTTGAAGCCCATGAGAGCCTGACGCCTGGCATATGCCCCTGTGGGCCTTCCTTGCCAGGTGTGGAGCCCGGGGAAGGAGAGCTTCTCTGTCTCTAGTTTCATCATCTTTCTCTTCACCTGAAGAGCAGCCTGGAGCAGAAGGAAGGACAGGTCTGGGAGGGGACCTAATGGTGCAGGGACCCTTGTGCGTATGATGGCTCTCCATGGACTAGCTGGTAGCATGGTGCAGGGGGCAGCTGGAGGTTGGAAAATCGGGTGCAGGGAGGTAGCCTCAAGGATTGGGGTGAAAAGTGTGCTCATTTGCTGAGTGGAGTAGAGAGCAGGTTGAGGATATTTATAATTAAAAAGTCACTAGCTTCCACGTGTAAATCCTTGTCAAGACAACTATCCCTGGGCCAACTCCAACTCAGGAGACTGGAGGACAGATGTTTTGATCCCGAGGTAGGAGGGGTACAAAAATGCAGAGGTTACTGTAGAACTTATTGTGCAGAAAGTTGGCCCAGAGGAGAGCTAGGAATGTCTGAAACTATTTGTCCTTCTGTGTAGGTTCACTGTCACAAGGACCCAGATGCCATCCAAGAGCAAGCTCTCAGGAAACCAATGTGTTTCTATGATATGAAATTCTAACTAGAATATAAGCTCCATGAGGGCAGGGATCCCCTGCCCCCGACAACCAGGGCTCCCCTAGTGCTTAGAATATCGCCAAAGGCTTAACAGATACTTGCTGAGCAAATGAATTAGCAAACAACAAACAAATAAATGGGTAAAAATTATCTGTGGACAAATTTAGAATTACATATAAAATAAAATGTTGGGAAAATTTGGTCCCGTATACTAAGTGAAATTAATGGAATAACTGCCCAAAGTTATTTTGGATCAATATTTATTAACTATACATTATAGTCATTTAGGCAATATTTAGTGCATGGTCCTTTAAGAAATAAGTGAGCTGTACTATTTAGAATTTGGGGGGACAATAGTCTAACAGATTAATTTATTTCTCAAATTGACTGATATATTACCACTGTGAAAGTCTCACCTAGGAAAATTCAGCTCACGGATAATGGATTATGTTGACAGAGGGTCACCTGTCATATTTCTCACACATACACACACACAAATTATGAAAAGGAAAGGAACTCCTTAACAAAGTGCATGAGTTATAGGTAGTAATGGGCTAGACTGATGCATAAAACATAAGCTGAGAAGTTCCATGGTTATGCCTCCCAAACCTTTGACTCTTGTCAAGGATGTAGTAAGGTTGAAAAAAAAAAAAAAAGGCAAGCTTATGACCTCAAAATGAGAGTTAAACCCTAACTACTGAATCTGTGATAATCTTTCTTTTTGGTAAAAATTTTTCCAGACTAATCTGTGAGCCAGAGTGGTAGGAGATGAGGAGTTGGAAGAAGATTCTGAATCTTGTTTAGACAAGTTGTTGTTTGCCACATCTGAGACACTTTTGTTGGGAGTTACATGTGAAAGAACATACAGAAGATGAGGGAACAAGGGCAGATGTCTGCCAGTGACCTGCCCAGATGGTGTGTCACTATGTAAAGGGGAGTCTGGGTGATTTTATCAGGTGGGGATATAGCCTTTGCCACAGGATGTCAAAAAGATATCTGGAAAGAGAATTCCAACCAAGACAAATATGGAGATAAGAAATTAATTTCTCAGGAGCTCTCTTCTGGGGGCATCCTAGGATTTACACTGTAAACACACTTGAGTTTTCAAGTCTCCAATGGGCACCACCCACTACTAGAAGAAGCAGAAACCAGGCTTCAATATTACTACGCATCCTTGACAGAAGAGAATTTTTTTCTTTCTGCTTATGGAAAGAACAACCTACTCTTGGTGGTGTGTGGAAATCCTTGTGGTTGCTAAGCCAGTGATGCTTTCTCCCATCTATGTGGAGAAAATCAGACTTAAACCCCATAACTCTTTATTTTGTTGATTTTTTTGTATGCTGGGGATCAAACCCGGGCCTGAAGGATACTAGGCCAACACTGGCACAATTCTATGAATATTTTAGAGTGAAGAGGAGGAAGCTCAGTCTGTACTTCTCATGGCCATATTTCCCAGGGATTCATGCACGCTCCAAGACTGACTGAGCCAGTACTGTGGCTTTCCTGCCCAGTATGACAGTCCTGGCTCCACAGTTATCCCAAAATGTGTCACTGACGAATCAGAAAGTACATAATGCCATCTGTTTACTTTTTCATAGCCATGAGGACTAACAAAGAGAATCAGGAAATCTAGAAATCAGCTTCTTGGACCTTGGGCTAGGCAGGCCCCATGACACAGAAAGATGGAGAAACATATGCCTAGGATCTAGAACACAGTTAAGGTGAACACCAAGAAAACATGGGAAAAGGTGGACAAAATCAATGCAGGACAATCTAGTTGGTTCAAATTTTGCTAGGAGTTTCCTAGTTACACTAGTTTGCAAATAATTGAGCAAATAATTATTTTTATGTCACTGTTGTATCTTCAGAGATGATGATGTTAATGGGAATTAGAATCTGAATATGATGTGCTAGGAGTTCTAACACAGAGTAGTAACACTCCTGTTTGCTTTGAAGTCCTGAAGATCCTCCACGGGACCCTGCTATGGCCCATCCCCTGCACAGCTTCACGCCATGCTGCAAGCTTCTCCAAGTGCAGGGGCTGAACAGGCAGAACATTAACCACAGTGGGGCAGAGTGCTTTGGGTAAATAATCTGAATTCCCTTTATTGGACAAAGGTCTCTCTCAGAAAGAATGGAAAGGCAAAGACCATGCTGAGCTGGAGACTGGCAAGGCTGGGCAGATAAAGGTCTCTCTCCAGGGTTCCAAGAAACGTCCTGGGAGGGCTCATAGAAAATGAATGAACAGTACTCAGAGAGGCTGACTACAATGTAACAGCAGGGCCTGGTGCCAGTGGAGATGACTTTGGGCTGGTAAGGCCGCAGGAACACTGTGTGCCTGGCTTGGGCAAGTGAGTAATGGGGATGGAGGGAGAGGGTAGAAGGGGACTTGGGTATTTCTTAAGTCATGCCTGTCTCTTCAACTGTTACCCTTCCCTTCTACCTCCCTGAAATAGAGGCAGGACCATTCAGATAACTCAGATTCAAGAGCCACAAAATGTGCTCAGGGTCCTTCTTTATTCTGGCACTGCCCAGAGCAACTAAACAGTCAGCAAAAGAGAGTGCATTTTTATTATCAATATTGTGACAGAAAAGAAAAATAATACTTCAAATTCTCTCTTTCCAAAACCAGTGTAGAGACAGGATAATAAACAAGGGCAGGTGATGTGACTGCGAATCAAACATGATCCAATTTCAGCCTGCCTGCCCCCAAGGAAAATATTCACAGAAAGCTAATGAATGTGAAAGTACTGATATTTATAAACTGAAAGGTCGAATCTTTCATTTACAAGTCTGCTCTTTGCCATTCCGGAGTCTACTTTTACCCTTTCTTGGACAATAACCCATCAGTGCTGTTCATTACTCAGTGGGTGAGCAGTTTAAACAAATGGGCCACTATATCCAAGCTGGAGTCTTGAATTGGTTTCGGGGACATTAGACACTCAACTACATAGGTACCAACCTATGCAATTTGAATTTTTTCTCTAATTTTTTATGAAGAGAACATTTTCATATTTTATAGCATTATGAACAAGCAACAACATGGCAAACGGTTTAAAGGAAAATTATGTTGCTAGGTGGCAGAGGGATGATAACGGCTGGGGCTAGGACACCAGAGTAGATGAAGAGGCTGCTGCTGGAGCCCTGGCCCTTCATGACTGCCGGAGTCCTGGTCACTCAGGTCCACAGAGGAGCACACCTGGACTCTCAGAAATGGTGGCCAGAAGCGGCCAGGTGAGGAAGCTGGAGGCATGCTTGATTTGTGTGCTGCAAATATGGGGTCCAGGTGGTATAATTCCAGCTATCAACTCAGGACCCTGGAAGGGCCTTTGGAGTTACCCTGCCCTGTGCCATTCGTAGTCTGAAAGCTGAAGCTGTGCCAGATATAATGCTTTGCGTTCTGCCCTGCTTTAATTCCCCAGGTGAGACAGATTGGAGGTGGCAAGAGGCAGGAAGTTGACACTTAATGCTCTCTAAGTCAGCTGTCACAGTTACCAATTATGTGAAATTTAAATCAATGTCATAAAGAAGCATAAACTTTTATGACTGATATGTACCCCTGCCATCTAGAATAAGAATGGCAGAATGGAGGGAAATTCAGGATGCCTGGATTTTAGAGTTGGCCCTGACACTAAGCCAACTTGGACAAATAATGTCACCTCTTTGACACTGAGTTACTTCACCTGTAAACCATCATGGATGATCAGGCCTGCTCTGACTGGTGGCTGAAGACTGGTCCTGATGGTGAAGTGATTCACACGGGGCTGCAGGCCCAACACAGGCCAGGTGGGGCTCCTGGCTGGACTCGCTTAGCCCTGTGCCTGGCCTTGTCTAAATGATGCCATCAAAGAGGCCTCAGAGAACTCATATCCTGCCAGTGACACAGGTCACAGCCAGAGGAACGCTGAAAAGTAGAGAGCCTCTTCCCTTCTTTATCTTGGTCTCTAACGCTGCTTTTTCAAATCAACATCCCAGAAAGCAATAAAACTCAAAAATATACAGTCATTTCCAAGACATGACAGTGGTCTAAGAGTAAGTAAACATATTTTATAGTACAAGCTCTGATTATTCCAAATTTACATCTTCCAATAAAGAAAGATGCACTGCTTATCTCTTTCTGGCATCAAGCATGAATAGTTTGGTTGTTAAACACTGCAAGCATCAACATTAAAAATATAGGAATTTACCTTAAAATATTCACAAAACATTTTAAAGGATCTTTTGAAGTGAAATTCTAAATTTAAATAATCAACATATTATGTTTTAGGATTTGGTTACAGGAAACAATAAGATATTCTTTTATATACGGGTTTATTTAGAATAACAGAATGCAAAACTTTTCATTTTTGTAAAAAAAAGTCACTAAAAACAAGACAAAAAAACCTCCCATGCTCCTGGATAGGCAGAATCAATATTGTCAAAATGGCCAAACTACCAAAAGTGCTATACAGATTTAATGCAATCCTATTAAAATTCCAATGACATTCTTCACAAAACTGGAAAAAGCAGTTCTGAAATTCATTTGGAAAAATAAGAGACCCAGAATAGCTAAAGCCATCCTTTGCAAGAAAAGTGAAGCAGGAGCCATCACAATACTGGATCTCAAATTATAAGACAGAACTATAGTAACAAAACCAGCATGGTACTGCAACCAAAACAGGTGCCAATGAAAACCACTGGAATAGGATAGAAGACACACAGACAAACCCACATGAATACAGTTAACTACCAATACTAGACAAAGGTGCCAAAAACATACACTGGAGAAAAGAGTCTTTTTAAAAAATGGTACTGGGAAAACTGGGAATCTATTACATGGAAAAATGATATTTAACCCCTGTCTCTCAGCCTGCACAAAACTCAACTCAAAGTGGATCAAAGACCTAGGAATTAGGCCAGAAACCCTGCAATTGCTAGAAGAAAATAGACCCAATACTACAACATGTCACACAGGAACTGACTTCCTTAACTAGATTCTTAAAGCACAAACAATAAAATAAAAAATCAGTAAGTGGGATGACATCAAATCAAAGAACTTCTGCATAGCAAAGGAAACAAGAGTGTGAAGAGAGAGCCTACAGGATGGGAGATCTTTGCCACCTGCTCCTCAGGGCATAAATATCCAGAATATAAAAAGAACTAAAAAAAATTAACATCAAAAACCAAATAACGCACTTGATAATATTAACAGATGCTTCTCAAAAGAAGAAATACAAATGGTCAACAAATGAAAAAATGTTCAACATCTCTAGCAGTTAGGGAAATACAAATCAAAACTACAATGAGATTTCATCTTATTACCGTCAGAATGGCAATTATCAAGAATACAAATAATAAACATGGGAGAGGCTGAGGCAGGAGGATTGCAAGTTCAAATCCAACCACAGCAATTTAGCAAGGCCCTAAGCAACTTAGTGAGACCCTGTTTCAAAACAAAAATAAGGAGAGATCCAAGATGGTGAACTAGAGGGAGGCTGCGTTCCTTGTCCCTCCATAATTCGCGTTTCAAGCAGAGGCTGTTTCTTGGTGAGGCAGTTTTTGCTGCTTGTCGATTCCCTGCTGTATACCCCATTTGTCTATTGTGGTCACCTGTAGTCTGCCAGCATATCGACTACTTTTGGAGTGCAGATTGCTCACTATCTGGCACCTACCATCTGCCATTTGCCTGCCTCGTGCCTGTCCATCACCTGCCTTACACCCCATCACTCACCGCCTGAGGTTCACCTCCCGACTGTCCAACAGCAGCCAGCAGACTGACCACAGATTGCCAGAGGAGTGCCAGCTGCCTGCTGTTGCCTGGAAGTCCAATGTCACAGTACCTGCAGGTTTGATTGTACGTGGCTGCCACCATTTTGAGAAAACAGTGAGGACCTGTAGGACCCCTGGCCGGACTGACTGAGCCCAGTCTCTAGGACCCCTCAGCCCGACCGACCACTCCCTGCCTCCGGGGCTCTCAGACCGACTGACTGCTCCCCACTTCCAGGACCCCCAGACCGACTGACTATGCCATGCCTTCAGGATCCTGCAACCAGACCATCCACACCCCGCCTCCAGGACCCCTGCCCGACCAACTGCACCCCGCCTCCAGGACCTCCAGCTGAACACACTCACACCCTGTGCTGCAGCTTCCCATTTGCCAAAACATTTGGGAGCCAGAGCAGCCATCTTGGATAATCCTGGAAGCCGTATCTTTAGGTGGAGCAAATCCCATCCTGAGATGCCTGTTGGAGACTGGAAGCTCATTGACAGGTGTCTCTCATATGTAAGGCTACTGAAGACTGGGAGGTTTGAATAGTATATGACTGTTAATAGTGTAGATTTTTTTTTTCCTTATTGAAAAATTTTAAGTTTTTATTTCTTTACTTTTCTTGCTCTATTTTCCTTTTGTTTACTTGTTCCCTCAGAGTCTCTTTCTCTCTTTATGCTAACAACCAACTTCTTTTGATTATACTTTCACTTTCTATGATCTAGAACTTCTATATATTCTTTTCTTATCTCATTAACAGCTACATTCTACACCCCTCCCCATCCTCTTTGTCCTCCATTAGAAACTGCAGACCTTATTGCAAATCTATTTTTTTTTTTTTTTTTGGGTGCTGGGGATCGAACCCAGGGCCTTGTGCTTGCAAGGCAAGCATTCTACCGACTGAGCTATCTCCCCAGCCCCTGCAAATCTATTTGTTATATTTGTAGATAATAATTAAACTCATTCTGTTTATTATGATAATATTGTTAATGTCCTCATAGGGGCTACTGGGCGGGGGTTGCATATTCTCTGTACTGGGCACTGCTGATATTGATCTCCCCCTTAAAGAAAAGGATTTGGAAACCTGTAGGGCCACTATAAGCCTATAGGTGAGAAACTGCAGTACCCTATATCTGCACTGCTACAGGGGAAGATATATGAACAACATGAAAAAACAAGGGAAGAAAATGGTCCAAACAAACCTAGATTCAATATTAATAGAATCCAGTGACAGCATGGTAGAAGAAATGTCAGAAAAGGAGTTCAGAATATACATAATTAAAATGATTCGTGAAGCAAAGGATGAGATAAGAGAGCAAATGCAGGCAATGAATGATCACTCAAGCAGTTGAAAGAGCAATTTCAGGAGGCAAAAGATCATTTCAACAAAGAGATATTCTCAAAAACAAAAACAAAACAAAACAAACAAACAAAAAAACACCAAACGAAAATCCTTGAAATGAAGGAAACAATAAACCGAATTAAAAACTCAACAGAAAGTATCGCCAAGAGACTAGACCACTTGGGAGACAGAACCTCAGACAAGATAAAATATTTAATCTTGAAAATAAAGTTGCCCAAACAGAGAAGATGGTAAGAAATTATGAACAGAACCTCCAAGAACTATGGGACATCATGAAAACACCAAATTTAAGAATTATCGGGATTGAAGAAGGGACAGAGATACAAACCAAAGGAATGAACAACCTATTCGATGAAATAATATCAGAAAATTTCCCAAACCTGAACAATGAAATGGAAAATCAAATACAAGAGGCTTACGGAACACCAAATGCACAAAATCACAACAGATCCATACCAAGGCATATTATAATGAAAATGTCTAACATACAGGGCTGGGGAGATAGCTCAGCTGGTAGAGTGCTTGCCTTGCAAGCACACAAGCACAAGGCCCTGAGTTTGATCCCCAGTACCGCAAAAAAAAAAAAAAAAAAAAAAAAAAAGAAAATGTCTAACATACAAAATAAAGATAAGATTTTTGAAGGCTGCGAGAGAAAAGCAGCAGATTACATATAGGGGGAAACCAATATGGATATCAGCAGATTTCTCAGCCCAGACTCCAAAAGCAAGAAGGGCCTGGAACAACATATTTCAAGCTCTGAAAGAACATGGTTGCCAACCAAGAATCCTATACCCAGCAAAACTAACCTTCAGATTTGAAGACAAAATAAAATCTTTCCATGATAAACAAAAGTTAAAAGAATTTACAAACAGAAAGCCTACGCTACAGAATATTCTCAACAAAATATTCCATGAGGAGGAAATGAAAAACAACAATGGAGGTCAGCAAAGGGAGGAACTACCTTAAAGGAAAAGCAATCAAAGGAGAAACCAAGTCAAGTTAAAAACCAAAAATAAGCCCAAATGACTGGGAATACAAATCATATCTCGACAATAACCTTGAACGTTAGTGGTCTAAACTCATCAATCGAAAGACATAGACTGGCAGATTGGATTAAAAAGAAAGACCCAACCGTATGCTGCCTTCAAGAGACTCATCTCATAGATGAGAACATCCACAGACTAAAGGTTGAAAGGATGGGAAAAAACCTACCTCGCACACGGACTCAGTAAAAATGTGGGCTTTTCCATCCTTATTTCAGATAAAGTGGACTTCAAGTCAAAGTCAGAAGGGATAAAGAAGGACATTTCATACTCCTTAAGGGAACCATAAATCAGGGAGACATATGATCATAAATATTTATGCTCCAAACAATGGTGCATCCCTGTACATCAAACAAATTCTTCTCAATGCTAGGAATCAAATAGACCACAACACAATAATTCTGGGTGACTTTAACATACCGCTGTCACCACTGGATAAATCTTCCAAACAAAAACTAAACAAAGAAACCATAGAACTCAATAACACAATCAGTAACTTAGACTTAACAGATATATAGAATATTCTATCCATCAATGAGCAAATTCCCTTTCTTCTCAGCAGCACATGGAACCTTCTCGAAAACAGACCATATGTTATGCCACAAAGCAGCACTTAGTAAATGCTCTATCAGAGCATTACCTTAGTAAATGTTCTATCAGATCATAATGAAATGAAATTAGAAATCAATGACAAAATGAAAAATAGGAATTACTCCAACACCTGGAGACTAAATAATATGCTACTGAATGAAGCATAGACAACAGATAACATCAGGGAGGAGATAAAAAAATTCTTAGAGGTAAATGAGAATGATTTTACAACATATCAAAATCTCTGGGATACATTGAAAGCAGTACTAGGAGGAAAATTCATTGCATGGGGTGCATTAAAGAAAAGAATAAAAAGTCAACAACTAAATGACCTAATATTACAGCCCAAAGCCCTAGAAAAAGAAGAACAGAACAACACCAAAAGTAGTAGAAGACAGGAAATAATTAAAATCGGAGCTGAAATCAATGAAATTAAAACAAAAGAAACAATTCAAAAAATTGACAAAACAAAAAGTTGGTTCTTTGAAAAAGTAAACAAAATAGATAAACCCTTAGCCACACTAACAGAGGAGACAGAAAATTCAAATTACTAAAGTTCGTGATGAAAAAAGAAATATCAGGATAGACACCACTGAAATACATAACATAATGAGAAGCTACTTTGAAAATCTATACTCCAACAAAATAGAAAATACTGAAGACACTGACAAATTTCTAGAGACATATGATCCTCCCAAACTGAACCAGGAGGACATACACAATTTAAACAGATCAATATCAACCAATGAAATAGAAGAAGCCATCAAAAGCCTATCAATCAAGAAAAGTCCAGGACCAGACAGATTTTCAGTCGAGTTCTACAAGACCTTCAAAGAAGAGCTCATTCCAATACTTCTCAAAGTATTCCAGGAAATAGAAAAGGAGGGAACCCTACCAAACTCATTCTACGAAGCTAATATCACTCTCATACCCAAACCAGAGAAAGACACATCAAGAAAAGAAATTTTAGATCAATATCCTTGATGAATATAGATGCAAAAATCCTTAACAAAATCCTGGCAAACTGCATCCAAAAACATATTAAGAAGATAGTATATCACGATCAAGTGGGGTTCATCCTGGGAACACGAGGTTGGTTCAACATCCACAAATCAATAAATGTAATCCATCATATCAACAGACTTAAGGATAAGAATCATATGGTTATTTCAATTGGCGCAGAAAAAGCGTTCGACAAAATACAACACCCCTTCGTGCTCAAAACACTAGAAAAAATAGGGATAGTAGGAACATACCTGAACATTGTAAAGGCTATTTATGCTAAGCTCACAGCCAACATCATTTTTAGTGGAGGAAAACTGAAAGCATTCCCTTTAAAAACTGGAACAAGACAGGGATACACTCTTTCACCATTTCTATTCAACATCATCCTTGAAATACTAGCCAGAGCAATTAGACAGACTACAGAAATTAAAGGGATACAAATAGGAAAAGAGGAACTCAAGCTGTCACTATTTGCGGATATCATGATTCTCTATTTAGAGGATCCAAAAAATTCCACCAGAAAACTTCCAGACCTCATAAATGAATGCAGCAAAACAACAGGATATAAAATCAACATGCATAAATCTAAAGCATTTTTATACATAAGCAATGAAACATCTGAAAGGGAAATGAGGAAAACAACTCCATTTGCAATAGCCTCAAAAAAAGTAAAATACTTGGGAATCAATCTAACCAAAGAGGTGAAAGAACTCTACAATGAAAACTACAAAACACTGAAGAAAGAAATTAGGAAGACCTTAGAAGATGGAAAGATCTCCCATGTTCTTGGATAGGCAGAATTAATATTATAAAAATGGCCATACTCCCAAAGGTGCTATATAAATTTAACACAATTCCAATTAAAATTCCTATGACATTTCTCATAGAAACAGAAAAAGCAATCATGAAATTCATGTGGAAGAACAAAAGACCCAGGATAGCCAAAGCAATCCTGGGCAGGAAGAGTGATGCAGGAGGTATCACAATACCAGACCATAATAAACTCTACTGTAGAGCAATAGTAACAAAACCGGCATAGTATTGGCACCAAAATAGACAGGTAGATCAATGGTACAGGATAGAAGACACGTAGACATACCCACATAAGTACAGTTATCTCATGCTAGAAAAAGGTGCCAAAAACTTACGATGGGGAAAAGATAGCCTCTTCAACAAATGGTGCTGGAAAAACTGGAAATCCATAAGCAGTAAAATGAAACTAAACCCCTATCTCTCACCCTGTACAAAACTCAACTCTAAATGGATCAAGGATCTAGGAATTAGACCTGAGACCCTTCACCAAATAGAAGAAAAAGTAGGCCCGAATCTCCATCATGTTGGCTTAGGACCAGACTTCCTTAACAAGACCCCCATAGCATAAGAAATAAAGGCAAGAATCAATAAATGGGATAGATTCAAACTAAAAAGTTTTTTCTCAGCACAGGAAACAATCAATAATGTGAAAAGAGAGCCTACGGATTGGGAAAAAAGTCTTTTCCACACACACTTCAGACTCATCTCCAAAGTTTATAAAGAACTTAAAACACTTTACACCCAAAATACAAAAAACCCATTCAATAAATGTGCTAAGAAAATGGGCAGATACTTCACAGAAGAATATACACAGGTGATCAATAAATATAAAAAAAGTGCTCATTATCCCTAGTAATTAGAGAAATGCAAATTAAAACCACCCTAAGAGTTCATCTAACTCCAAAGAGAATGGTTATTATCAAGAACACAAGCAATAATAAGTATTGGTAATACAAGCACTCCTAGATATGAGTTTGAGTTATTGATAAAATGTTAAGGGTTTGATTTTATATAACAAGCTTATTAAATATATTTTTGTGGAAATTAAAAAAAAAAAGTATTGGCGTAGATGTGGGGAAAAAAGCACACTCATAAATTGCTGGTGTAGTTGCAAATTGGTGCAGCCACTCTGGAAAGCAGTGTGGAGAATCCTCAGAAAACCTGGAATGGACCCACCTTTTGACCCAGCTATCCCACTCCTTGGTTTATACCCAAAGGACTTAAAATCAGCATACTACAGTGATGCAGCCACATCAATGATCGTAGCAGCTTAATTCACAATAGCTGGATTGTGGAACCAATCTAGATGCCCTTCAATTAACAAATGGATAAAGAAACTGTGGTATATATATAAAATGGCATATTTCTCAGCCATTTTATATATATACCACTCAGCCATAAAGAAGAATAAAATTATGGCATTTGCTGGTAAATGGATGAAGTTGGAAAATATCATGCTAAGTGAAATAGGCCAAGCCCCAAAAATCCAAAGACCGAAATGTTTTCTCTGATAAGTGCATGACAATATATAACGAGGGGGGATGGCGGGGGGAAGAATGAAGGAATTTTGATGGTGTAGAGGAAAATGGGGTGGGAGGGGTTGGAGGACAGAAAGGTGAATGAAACACCTTATGTATAAAAAAAATTAATGCTCTTTTGAGATATAATTCACATGCCATAAAATTCACCTACTTAAAGCATGCAAATTGATGGTTTTAGTATGTTCCTGGAATCGTGCAATCTTCACAATTAAATTTCCAACATTTTCGTCACCCTGAAGGGAAATGCTCTTTCCATTAGTAGACACCCATCTACTTCAACCCTTCCAGCCCTACACAACCACTGTCTACTTCCTGTTGCTATGAGTCTGCCTGTTCTGGACATTTTATTTAAATAGATCATGCAGTATGTGACTATTGTGTCTGGCTGCATTCCCTTAGCATAATGTATTTAAGGTTCATAATATTATAGTATCATTACTTCATTTATTTTTATTGATGTTTTATGATTCACTGTATAGATATGCTACATTTTCTTAATCCATTCATCAGTTGATACATGTTTGGGTTATTTCTGCTTTTTGGTTATTATAAATTATGCTGCTATGAACATTCATGTAAAAAAATAATAAATACGGGTGAGGACGTGGGGGGAAAGGTACACTCATGCACTACTGGTGGAACTGCAAATTAGTGCAACCACTCTGGAATGGAACTACCATATGACCATATCCATATCTAGTTATCCCACTCCTTGGGATATATTCAAAAGATTTAATTGATACAACCACATAAATGTTTATAGCATTGTAATTCACAATAGCCAAGCCATGGAACCAACTTATGTGCCCTTCAACAGATGAATGGATAAAGAAAATTTGGTATGTATATACAATGGAATATTACTCAGCCATAAAGAAGAATGATATTATGGTATTTGCTGGTAAGTGTATGGAACTGAAGATTATCAAGCTAAGTGAAATAAGCCAGTCCCAAAAGTCAAAGGCCAAATGATATCAAAAAGCTAATCCAAAATTGGGGGGGGGGGGTAAAAATCAAAGAGAGAAGGAAAAAAAGGAGAAGGAATTTCACCAAAATAGAGGGAAGATTAATGGAGTAGATAAAGAGATTTGAGGAGAAGGAAGAAGGAATGGGAAAAGAAAAGAACAGTGGAATGAACTGACCAAATTTCATATGCGCATGCATGGATGTGGCCCAGTGGACCCCAGCATCAGGTGTATCCATAGGATCCTAATCTTAAAAAAAAAGATATATCCTGGCATTGTTTATAACCAAACAATTAAATAAATAAAATTTTGGTCTCAATAAGAAAACAAGGTGAAAACTATGAGCCTCCCCTGTGTAGTAGCTGGAAGTATAGCTCAGTGGAAGGACCCTAGCCTAGCACGTTCAAGGCTCTGGGCTCAGTCCCCAGCACTGGGGGTGGGGAACTGGGGGAGAAAGAGGACCCATGTATACTCATCATCAAAAGCATGATGATATGAACTTCTGGGGCTTTTAAAATGTTGCTTTACTTTCAAAAGTAGCATATTTAAAAAGAAAATCTGCCTATTTAAAAGTAATTTACATACACGGTAGAAACATCTTTCATGGTTTCTCCACTCTAGTGAACACAAAAAATACTTTCTGATGAAGAAAGATGTTTTAAGATAAAACTTCTGATTAAATTCCTCCGGTGAGGGGCTGTGATCTGAATATTGGTGTCCCCATCCAATTCATATGTTGAGATTAAAGTGATCTTAGATGCAGGGCCTCTGGGAGATGAATGGGATTAGTGTGACCTTATAAAAGAGACCCAGAGCTCACTACCCACTGTCTTCCACCATGGGAGGATACAGCTAAAAGGATGTTGTCTATGAGCCAAAAAGTGGGCTCTCACCAGAAATCAAATCTGCCAGTGCCTTGATCTTGAACTTCTAGCCTCCATAACTGCGAGAAATCCATTTCTAATATGTTTTTTAATAAAAATTATTTATTTATTTTAATTAAAAATCATAAATTTACATAGGGCAATATTGTTTGATTCATTCTGTTATTTCTTCCCTTCCCCCCCACCCCTCCCACCCCTCTAATATCTTTATAAGCCACCCAGTCTGTGGTATTTTGTTAGAGCAGCCTGCACAGACTAAGACAAAAAGTGACCTGCTCACCCATTCATCTGTCCTTCTTTTCATTAATTTTACATTATAATTATATAAACACATGCTTTAAAAAAACAGTATTTTAATTCAATGGTGGATACAAAATAATGGTCTTCTTTGGCATCAGGCTGATGGATGCTTATCATTTGCCTGTGACTATATCAACCAAATGGTGGATCCTCAGTCATTTCCCTGGCTCTTCTGGGGATCAGGGCAGTAGCAGTGGGCTGGACCGGCAGTGAGAGGTGTAGGTGGCCGCTAGCCAGGGAAGCGAGGAAGTGGGAAAGGGCTGGGGCCCTGCAAGCTGAAGGCTTCCTGGGCCCTACTGCACACTCAGGGTTTTATCAGGGAGGATTATGTACAGACAGAAGTAGAGAGGATAGTACTGTGGGCCTGTGTGTCCACTGGCCAGCTCCAAGTCACTAACTCATGGTCATTCTTGTTTCAACTACTTCCACTTCCCTCCTCTGAACTGTTTTGGTGCCAATTCTGGGTATTATATAATTTTGCCCTTAAGTATTATCAAATAAGTAAGAACTTTTTGCTCCACTTTAAGATAACTCAATATGAGAATAGATTAAAGGGTGACCCTGGTACCATAAAAGCATTTAATAAAAATATGAAACATGGTCCTTGCTCTTAAGGATCTTAACATTTACTCGGAGAGCTAAGATAAATGCAAATGGAAAAAAAAAATCACTAAAAAGTAATCTCCAACGTAACCTATCATTAGAATGTACCATGTAATAATTGCCAGTTCTGAATGGATTCTAGGATCTCCACAAAGTGGCTGCATGAGATCTCTTAGCTTTATCTGCTTTCTCTCACACAAACCCATCAGCTCTGTGCAAAGGAATTCTACAAGTCCTCTGCGCCCTCTAGGCTGATGCCACCTCCATCTCTGGGAACCAGGTTCCATATCAATAAACTCTGAGCTGGTCCCAATACCCCCACTCCCACAGATCGTCCTGCATGGTCCTCCCCAGGTTCAGTCCTGCCTGCCTGTTTATAGCATTTATTTGCAAATTTCCCACAAGGTAACCTGGCTGGATCCAGGTCTGGATATGGTTTCCACTCACAATGGACATAAATGTTTTGAAAGCTGTGCATGGCCACCTACAGCTCAGGTAAGGCTTTGCTGATTGAGGAACAGCACTCTACCAAGGGCTGTGGTGGCTTAGGGGAAGAGACCCTGTGGACCAGAGCAGTGAGGGGAGGCTCACAAGACAGGGAATCTGGTGTGGTTCTGAGGGACAAGGGAGTGTGGCAAGGCTCTCTGGGCAGAGAGGGTCATGCAGAAGCCTGGCCAACTAAGAACAGGGACCTCTCTGAGGAGTTCCTGGGGAGTGGGGGAGCATGAGCAAAAAGCCCCATAAAGAAATCTGATTGTGCTACTCTGTGCTTAAAAAAGCCCTTCCTGATGGCAGCCACTGCCACGGAAGGTACAAAAGCACAGGCAAAACCTCTGCACTGGGTGTGCATAACTGAGGCATGGAGCTAAGACATTAAAAAAAATTATGGGACAAGATGTGAAAAGGGCCCTGTAGGGTACTCTAGAAAGTGTGACTCGTGGGGCTCTGGGAAAGGAGACTCAAGTGAGGGTACCAAGAAGGGCTTCAAGAAGCAAGTGGCACATGGGGGGTTTGCACACAAGGGCCAGGATTCAGGCTGTGGAGGTGGGAGGAAGGCAAAGTAGGACAGGACGAACGAGCACCCAGAGCTGGTGCTCAGGGGTGTGCAGCACAGGGGTGGGTTGTGTGAAGAGAGCGTGAGGGCGGGTTTACAGAGACCCACTGGGCTGGAGCCTAGACTGCGTTCTGTGTGCAGAGGGCACACTGCATGCCTGTGAGCAGGGCAGTGCCCAGGGCCAGAGTGTGGCTCTGGAAGGCTACTCAGGAAAGAGTGTGGGGTATGGTTCATGTGGTTTAGAGAGGCAGCACAGCCTAGGGGAGGAGCCCCTGGAGGACTATTGTCCAGGAAACAGAGGACAAGGGATTGGGCCCAAGAGATAGCAGAAGGAACAGAGGAGGGTGAAGAGCAGGGAGTCTGGGCAGTTCCTCCCAGCTAGTGTCTTTCCCCAGAAAGGAAAATCAGGCTGAGAAAAGACATCAGGAAAAATTCAAGGGCCTCCTCTGTCCACCATCAAATTTCATGTTTTAAATCCAGTGACCTTTGTTACTTTTGCTTTTCACTAGAAACAAAGATGCAGACAAATATTATTCTGTTTCCATCCCGTCTGGCTCCATTCTAATGTGTCTTTATCTTTCTGCCATGGCTTCTCTAGTTGGCTTGCCTTTGGGAAAGGGCCTCTGTGCTGCAGACTGCACGGGCCTTGACTATGCACCCAGGCTGGACAGCCTCAGAGCCCAGATTAAGCAAAATGTCTGGAAGGCTTGACAAAATTATAATTCTTTTGCTGTCTTCAAGAGCTAGACAAGAGGGAAAGAGGTTCTGGGAGAAAGTCCCAATCCACCTTCCTGAAGGAAGACATTTTACTTAGTTCTGCACATTTTAATCAGGGATCATCAGCCCTACAAGTAAACATTAGAGTGCAACGACAATGGTTTAGGAAAAAGGAGAGACTACTGTCCCTGATGACGACCTTCTGATCAGGGTCTGGGAAGCATCCTTAGCTAGCTTGAGCTCAGGACCCATTGACTAATGCCCTCAGTGGTCCCTGGACTTGATACTACAAATGCAGTGACTGATGGGCCTGGTTAGTCCTGCCCAAAGTGGGAAGCCAGTAAAATACTCCCACAAGTTTTGGAAACACAGTAAGCCCTAAGATTCAGAGGCTAAAGACAAAATGGACTGGACTTCGGGTATTTCAGGCCCATGGCACAGCACCAAGCCTGTTTCCCACCCACAGGACACACATAGATGGTCACACCATGTGCATCTGCCCTCTCCTCTGTGAATTATTTGGAAAGGAAGTAGGAATCCTTGAGAAACACTAGGATTAAGGGTTTCAGCTTAGAGAAGCTCACTTCAGCGAGGTGCTCAGCCTCGCTCCCCTCCAGGAACGCATGGGCAGTGCACCCTTTCCTTTTCACTTCTAGAAACGATGATTGGGAATGAGGCCAGGGAGAGGAGTTTATGGTAAGCTTGGAAAGTCATTTAGCTAACCTGCTTTATTCCGAGGGTGGGATGCTCCAAACAGGAGCTCTGTGCATCTGTACTGTTCAGCCACTGCCAGTTTTTACGCACCGCTCCTCTTCCTCTCTCAAGTGGCAAATCTAGGTAGAACCCTACTAATTAGAACTGTCCTTAGAACACATCTCTTTTTAGGACAAGTGAACTAATACGAGAACAAGCACATATTCATCAGGTCAGTAACACACACACACACACCAAATCCCGAGGAGCCCACCACTGAAGGGATTGTATACGCTGCCCCATTTCCCAGGCCTCGCTCACGCAGGCCTCCACGGGGTGCTCACGGCAGGAGGAGGCTCCTACCACTCTGAGAGTCCCCTGCTGAAAAGCTTGGGGAATAAGTCTGCCTTTGTGTTTTGTAAAAGAAAGAAAGAAACTAAACTACAGAAATAGGTAAGTGAAAGGTACTGTCACAGAGGAGGAAACTGGAGGTGGAACAGGACAGTCCCTGCTTGAGAGGTGCATTCTCTCTACAAGGACAGACCAACTGTCGGACACACAGACAGGTCAAAGCGGGAGGCCCTTTTGGAGCTGGGCAGCTGAGGGGTGACACAGGCTTGAAAGGGCTGAGCAGTGTGGGGAAGAAGACTCAGAGGTGGGAAAAGGTGAGTGCGCAGCAGGTGCAGTAACAGCTTCATCCTCAGAGGGAGACAGTACAAATGGCCCCTCTTGAAGGGACTAGGCTTTGATTTTTTCACTTTTTATAAACAGACTGCTCACACTGTATAACCCTGGAGAGACCCTCTATCATCTGCATTATGAACAACTGCCATGCGTAGGAAAGGAGCTTTCCTGGGCAGACTCCTGCCTGGAAATAAAAATCCTTGGCCTGCAAAACAGGATGTTTCAAAAACCTATTCCCTGGCTAATAAAAATTAACTTCTGAGATTTCAATTATTTATAACTATCCTTTTTTACTCTATCTTCTCCAAAAGTCACTTACCACTGATAAAGAAAACACCTTCAGATAAACATGAAAACATTTATATCAGACACACAATTCTGAAAACAGATTCATTCGTGAAGCTCTCTACAAGGAAGGGTTCAAACTCCCCAAAGGAACTGTTAATGGTCAGAAATGTCACATTCACTTACTGAGGGCCACAGAGAATTTTCAGCCATGATGGATTTGATTTGATCCCACTCGAATGTATATATACACATACACACATATATATATTTATACACACACACACACACACACACACATATAAAGGTATACATGTTTTTAGACTTCTAAATCTACAACTAAATTTATTTTTCCATGTTCAAAAATTATAGTTTTCTCTTTACTTTTACACACTATTTTGCAATCCAGCCCTCTTTGTTGCTAACTATATATGTAGTATTAATTTGCAGTCATCTTATGACATAATATTGCCTCTTAAAAACACAGATGTCCTACCCTTAAGGGTTGTTAATCTATAAACAAATTATTTTCTCAAACTTTTTACTTACTTCTATGATTTAAATTAGCTACAGTCTCATTTCTGAAAGTACTAAACTGTTTAAGGTATACTTAAAAGATACTTGTTTAGCTAATTCATTGCTAGATCAGAGAGAATAACTCAAAAACACAAATTGTCTCTAAGTGCTCACAGACAAATCACAGCTTTGCCTTGGGGTTCCTTGCACAGCATGTCACTAAAGTACCCACAGGAGGCCTGGGCCTTCATGTTAGAGAGAGCAGGGATGGAATCTATTTCCCTATTCTCAATTGCTTCAAAACCATTAACTGCACATTCATTATAATCTCCTCTAACTCATACTGCCTGGACCATCTTTTCTTTACTTTCTTTTTTTTTTTTTTTTGATGAAAAACTATCACAAATTTTTTGCTACATGCGTTATAGTAGAATAAAATATACTATACTATTCATTGAAGGAAAGTTTTAAAACAGATTCAAATACTTCTACTGAACTGTAAAAACTGAAACATGGTGCTCTTTCTCTGTTTTGTCCTTTTGGGGGAGGGGCATAGATCACATTTTAGAAGAGAGAGGTGAACATTTGATTTTCATACCCAAATGAAATGGGGAAGAATTACATTTTTTTTTTTTTTTTTTTAAATCTGGGATTGAACTCTGGGGCACTTGACCTCTGAGTCACATCCCCAGCAGCCCTATTTCATATTTTATTTAGAGACAGGGTCTCACTGAGTTGCTCAGTGCTTTGCTTCTGCAGAGGCTGGCTTTGAACTCTCCATCCTCTGCCTCAGCCTCCTGAGCTGCTGGGATTACAGGCGTGCACCACTACGACCGGCCCGAATTACACTGTCGATAAAAGTATTCTTGCCTTCAGTGGAACCCCCTTAACATTTCTATCACTTGCACACTTTGTTCATTTTCAAATAATGGAGTCTATGGAAAGTTCCTCACCCTCATACCTCTTCTTACCCTTTTCTCTTGTGAACCATACCACACATCCACAGAAGCATGCAGACCCAAAAATGGAGCAACTGAATTAGAGGATGGCAAGCACCAGAGTCTGGACGAGGGGACTCAAAGGCACCCCTTTACACTATCCTGGCTGCCATGGGCATCGCTTCCTTGTTCTTTCTCACATTTCTCTCACCTGTATCTATATTCCCCAACACTCAGTACGTTCTGCTTATCTCTGATGGAATCATACAGTATGCACCCTTAGGTGTCTGGATTTTTTCCTTTTACCACTATGTGTGTGAAATTCATAAGGTTAGGGTTAGCCAGGATTCAACCATTTTCACCGCTGTGGAGATTTCTACTGTTTCAATATACCACAATGTATGAATTAATTCTACTGTTGATGAGCATCAGGTTGTTTCCGGGGTTCGCCTATTCACAATGATGGTATGGGCATTCTTACACGTCTCCTCATACACAAGGGCAAGCATTTAGGCCAGTTAGATTCCTAGGGGTGAAATAGAGCACAAGAGTCCCTCCTTATCTGCAGGGGATACCTCCTAAGACCCTAAGCGGACACTTGAAACTGTGGATAGTACCAAACTCCGAAACTAAGTAGTAGTATACTATAACCACTGATCTGGTAACAGAGATGCTGGATGTTTGGGATATAAAAAGGCAGATGGCAAACTTCTGTTACAATGGAGTCTTAACAGAGGTAGTATAATAATAAGCAGCAAATAATCAGTGTAGCCAAAGAGTGCTGTGGAAGCACAGTAGAGGAAAGTGTGGGGTGATAGGTGAAAATCTTGACGAGGAGATCACCCTTATGGGGAAAACAGGACTGGAACAAGCAAAGGCAGAGGCTGGGAACCTACAGGCCATGTTTAGGATACAGGGAAGGCTAAGTGATATCTTGTGACAACTGGATGTGGTCCCTTCAAGGCCTAGATAGATCTGGGATGTTCACATACTACCAAGCACTCCAAACTGGCCCTCTTACAAAGATAGTCCCTTTGTCACAAAGGAGACAGGTCAGTGAAAGAATCTAATGAACATGAATGAATTGAGAACATGAAGCCAACACTCACCGCATCCTCTTTGTATACAAAGATCAGCAGAGGGCTAATTACTACAAGCAGCTGGACTTCCCAGATTTTCAGGGCTCTTTTCAGAGAACACTTTAGACTGACACTAGTCATCACTGTTTCCCCAAGTGCAAGGAAGAGTCATGCAGAACACAGAAATGGTACCAATCAGGGACAGGAAACCTGGAGCCTGCCCCATCAGCCTTGTGACCTCGGACAAGTCAATTCTCATTTCCCTACTGATAAAATAAAGGGGTTGAAACAGATTTTCTGACATACCTCTTCTCTCTCTATTCTAATTACTGATGGTGAGCAATGAGATGTTTTCATTCTACCTCCTTAAGAATGGAGGAATGGGAGGAAGCCCAGGCCTCACTCCTCTATACTTTTTTTCTTTTTTTTCAGTGCTGGGGATTGAACCCAGGACCTGTGCTTGCAAGGCAAGTACTCTACCGACTGAGCTATATCCCCAGGCCTCCTCTGTACTTTCTTTAAACATTCCCTCAAACTGTAAAGTTTACAATGGAGAAAGGCCCCAGTTTGATGCTGCTCCTTAGAAATGATTCTGGGAGTATCATTTTGAATCATTTTAACACAGTTTTTGTTAGGCTGGGTTGCTGGAGGCAAGACACATGAGACAAATCAAAACAACCAAAAAGATGAACTAGGCATCCTGACACTTGGCTGCTTTTGTTAAAAAAATCACACATAGTGCTCATATGCAGAAGACAAAAATAGACATTTAAAATAAGAAAGTGGCTTCTCCTGTTTCCTCTCTAGGAGTGATTTACATTCTAAACCATCTTGTTTCCCTGCCCCCCTATTTATGAGATTCAGAATCATGCTCAACTTTAAGAAGGTCACATGAACACGTCTGCATGGAATTAAGAAGGCTTTTCATAAATAAACATACTAAAGCACTAAAGGATCTTAAAACCACAAGAATCAGGGAACAATCTATAATCTCAAATATTCAGTTTTTGTATATTGAGAATAGAATGTATATTAAGGAAATATGGGCAAAAGAGAAGTACAATAAATTGATATGGAAATAAAAGATATTCAGTTAGACAGGCTGGCTCAGCCTCAATTTGTACCATATCAATAAAATATTTACCTGCCTAGTGGGGCAATTATGAGTTAATTAGATAACTTAATTTTGATAGTTATTAATGTTTTCATGGAAAATGGTGAATAAACCATTTATTATAAATCAAAACATTTTTAAGGGGCTGGGGTTGTGGCTCAGTGGTAGAGGACTTGCCTAGCACATGTGAGGCACTGGGTTTGATCCTCAGCAACACATAAAAATAAATAAACGAAATAAAGGTATTGTGTCCATCTATAACTAAAACAAAAATTAAAACATTTTTAAGAATCTTGCTATGCTTCTTTCCAAAGTAAAAGAGCAAGCAATCTAACCAACTAAAAAGTCCCTCAGAAATCTGTGCTCTGAAAGGTCAGACCAGTGGAGCCTTCTCTGGCCACAGATCCTCCCTTTGCTGTTCAGCTGTGTGTCCTGGAATCATCCCAACTTTTCCTCAGGGTATGACCTCTCCAGACTTGCACATTTTTCTGATGTCTTCACAGGAGTAGGATGTAAAAGTAGTTTTTTTTTTTGTTTGTTTGTTTTTTTGTACTGGGGATTGAACCCAGGAGTGCTTAATCACTGAGCCACATCCCCAACCCTTCTTTATATTTTATTTAGAGACAGGGTCTCCCGTAGTTACTTAGGGCCTTGCTAAATTGCTGAGATTGACTTTGAACTTGTGATCTTCCTGCCTCAGCCTCCTAAGTTCCCACTGAGATTACAGGCATGTACCACCTTGCCAGGCAGGATGTAAAAGATCTTAATAGACACCACAGGGAGCATTCACATATGTTGCTTTCTGTCCCTTCCCTGGCTAATGAGTACAAGTGGCCCTCCATTTCCACTGCATTGCTGTATGCGCTTGAAGTGAGAAGTGTCAGATTGTTAGGGGCTCACAGCCCTCTACTAATACAGTACACTGAGAGGACGTTGAGCCACTGCTTCCATTGTTCGGAGCTGATGGCCCTAGTTCAAGTTTTTGTTCTAGGGCTGAGGCAATAGCTCATTTGGTAGAGTGCTTGCCTCACAAGCACAAGGCCCTGAGTTCGATCCCCAGTACCACAAAAAAACAAACAAACAAAAAGAAGTTTTTGTTCTAGAAAAGTGAAGCTGATTCACTCTCATGCCCTGCAGCATCCTGCCTGCCGGTCCTCTTAGGGTATTGGCTTCAGGGTCTGTACTCTGCCCACAGCCCTTTCTCATTTCAAGAAAATCAAGGCATCCCAAAGTCCCCAGGGTTTGGCAGTCTCCTTCCCCACCTTTCCCCTCCCCTGACTATTTGCATTCCTAATTTGCTTAAGATTCATTCCTTACCTTTGAGAGAGTAGGGAAGCTGTTTCTTTGAATGTTACTTTAGAAATGACACCCTCCTAAATGGAGGGGCTCTTTAAGGGATAACTACTGAGTGCTGCCGGGGCAGGAGTTGCTCCATGAATATTAGTTGAACAAATAAATGAAAGGCAAGAAAATCACTATTGCAAACAGTAGCTTTGTAAAAAGAGAAATGTCAGGCACTGGATATTGGAGATGTCTACTCAAGAACTCAGAGGTCTCAGGACTTTGAGAACAACTTCAATATATATAATGACCACAGGATCGCATGGGTCCTTGTACCCCATTGTGTCCTGACTTGGAAAAACTCCCGTACTGGATCTGGGGTTTTCTCTTAATCTGTTAATGAGAGGCCATACAGTGGAATGCACAGAACAAGTATGGAGAACTAGCATGCTCACCATTTTCCCGTTTCAGTTCCTGCAAGTTGGGGTGAGGGTACAGAGAGCCAGAGATGAAGGTGAATCTTTTACAGTACCTGCCTGTTATTATTTTTCATGTCTGTATCAGCCAGAAGAATGCAGAATGCACACAGCTGATAAGACTGATGTTTATTTAATGGCAGAGGTTGTTAAAAACAATAAAATGAACTAAACATACTCTTTGAATATTTCATTAGTGAAATTCATCTAATGCACATTTTTAATAAAAGACTGTACTTTTCATTTCCAAAAATATGGTCTTTTGCTATAAACATATTATAATTGAATAAAAAAAAATAAGAACATCCTTGACAAAAAGCAACCACCCACTTCAGTCTGTGTAACATTCTGGGATACAATTGAAACCATGGACACAATGGTCTAAAAGCAATTCAAGTTCATAAAAGCTTATCTCCCTGTGATGAATAAAGAAAATGATTCATTCATTTACCCTTTATGGAACCAGTGTGTCTCTTCAGGGCTCAGATTATGAGCAAAGTCACCAGCTGGCAGAGGCTAAGGGCTGGCTTTGTGACCATAAGCACATTTTTAGCTAATAGAAGCCACGACAGGCAAGGCTAACAGGGCTCACCGACAGTAACTGTCTACTTGTATAGCCTAACACAATCAAGGCAAAGAGCTGAATGAAAAGAAAGGGGGAGAGTAAGTTGAAGGAATTCACTCCTGAATTTTATCAAATATATACCTTAACTATCATATTTAATGACAGAGAGAGAAAGGACAATAACAGTAGGACTACAAAGGGACCCATTTATTGCATCCTGTCATAGGGACTATTGAAAATTAAATAAGGCTGTCTCTAGCTGCTACTGCTATTAATTAGCCAGCAACCACGTCCACAGCCATGATAGCTGCCACATGCCTATTGTGTGTTTACCTCTGGGCTAATTCCAAACACTGGAGGTTGTAGCTGGAGACAGCACCAAGCACACTAGCCTGTGACAGAACGCCTTGCTCCACTGACTTTGCTTTACAAAATGCAACAATTCAGTACGTCACAATATTTTGGACAACGTAGCCTGGTTCCGTTCCTTACACATGTGAACTAGATTATACACTTGGCCACGGTTCCACCTTCCCTCACCCAAACCATTTCTGTGCCACACAACTACATGCTCCTTTTTGTGTTCCTTCCAGCTTCACAAAATTTAAACAATAACCAGTTTATGCTGCCAATAAGGTGACTGTGTCATGTTTAAAGGCTTTCATTTTTGAAAGTGAAAAAGTCTTGTGAAAGTGAGACTGAAGATTGAAAGACGATGATGTCAACATGAAAAAAATATCCCATGCCCAAGGGCCATCTTTTAATATCAATGAAAGTAACCCCCAAACTCACTCCCCTCCCTGCGGTGTGGCTCAGACCCTTGTTATTGACAGGGCTCCCAGGGACAAAAGCTGCAGTGCTGACCAACAATAATTAATGCTTCCCCTGAACTTTGGAAGAAGTCAGATTTCGTCAGGGAGGTTTGGCAATGTGAAAAACTCTGTAACCAATTTCATTTCCTGATAAATGAATGGTCCATAGGGAACGTCAGCCAGTGAGTTTGGGAACTTTACTGAAGGCTCCTTAAAAGATCCAGACTGTCTCTGCTTATCATTGCTGGGCCAGACAGCTCCATGCTAACAGCCAGGCTCCATTTCCAGCCTTCTGAAGCAGCTGTGATAGGGCTTCCCTGGCATGCAGTATCCTCCAAGAAAGGACACTAGTGTCCCTTCCATCAGATGAGGCCTTTTAATTGTAGGATTGGGAATGTGGGCCTATTAAAATGATTTCAGAAGAGCAGGCTTAATGTCTCCATCATTTAAACTTAATCCCCCTTATGCAGCCCCAAATGAACTATCCTCGGCCTTCAGTTTCAGTTCGGAGTTGGAGAAATGCAATGTACCCAAACACAGAGGGGAGTTACAAAGAATACCAAGTATCTCAAAGTGTTGGGAAAAAAAATTCACCTGAAATGTGAAAAACCTCATCAATCACAAGATCATTTATATTTTAGGCTTGAAATGAAAACTTTTGTGTTTGAGAAAATTAAAAGTCAATTCTCATAAATATAGCCCTATATGTTGAATTTATGCTGAAAATTAAAAAAAAAAAAAGAACATTTTTCATATTACTTCAGAATTGGTCAAAGCACATCCTTAAAAGTATATTCACTGAATTCAAGTAACTTTTTGTCAAAGGTTCACTGGAGAGATTTAAAGTATCTAATTTGGTCTTACTTAGAATGCATACACGGTTACCCTCATAAAATACTCAAATGAACACTTGGAGGCAAGAGAAGGGGAAAGTCTTAAATAATGGCTTCAGGCCCTAATTATAAAAAATAAAGAAAACAAAGGCTGAGACCCTGAGCTTCCTAGAGACTGGCAGGCTCAGGCTGGCAGTGGGGAACCTGGAGCTGATTAGCCTCACCCTGCAACATGGCCCAGCAGCATGGAGGAAGCACTGGAGGTCTGCAGAGAGGGGGACACTAACTTCATCCGCCAATAAAAATGATATATAAAATAAGGGAGGCGGGAGCACCAAGGAGCCCTTTAGCTTCCTTGGTAACCTTTTAATTCATTTTCTCCTCTTCCATGATTTTGGAACCATGAGATTCATTCTTTGTTTGACTTCAATTTTAGACTCTTGGTGACACTGAGTGAGTTGTCTCCAGGCCAGGCCAAGAAGAGATGGAGTCGTGCACTTCCCTGCAGGAAATCAGCACTATGATTTATTAAGATCAAATAATTTGATAACAAAAAGGAAAAGCCAGTTCCCTAGGCATTTTAAAACCAGCTGAGGTGTGGGGTGAAAAGGGTAATCACCTTCACACCAGGGCTCTTTCAGTCTCCACAATTTCAAAATAAAGTAAAAGTAGCCGGGTTTGGTGGGGCACACCTGTAATCCTAGTGGTTCAGAAGTCTGAGACAGGAGGATTGCAAGATTGCAGACAGCCTCAGCCATTCAGTGAGACCCTGTCTTAAATTAATAATAATAATGGCTGGGGGTGTAGCTCAGTGGCATCATGCTCCTATATTCAATGCCTAGTACCAGGGAAAAAAATAAGAGTAAAAATAAGTTTTGGGCATGATATTTTCAAATTCAGAAAATAAGCAAAACTAGAAAAATGGAAAGGTTTAATTTAAAAACGGAGCTTGTTACCTGTGGTGGGTGAATTAGTCTGTTTCCTAACATGAAGGCTGAGTTGGTTAAAGGATAACCATCAGTGCTTTGTACAACAGAGCTACAAACGACTCCTGAGTTTAATGGCCAAAAGTGAATCTGAGACCTCTACTGAATCTCAAGGACCATTTCTTGTAAATATTCTGCAAAGCATATGAGTTTCTTATACAATGAATTCCAAGAGAACTAAATGTTTTTCTGTTTGCTTCTGAGTGTGACTGCTTTCGGATGGTTTCAGATTCAGCAGCCAGATGGGATGGCAGTGAGGGAGGAAAGGGTGGAAGGCTGAAGGCCAATATGCTGAGGCTGCCATGGAACAGGCCCGACAGGACAGCACAGGCTCTGAAGGGCCACGAGGGAGGGAGAAGAACTGGATTCTCCTCAGATGCTCATCAATCCTAGATCCTGGAGGTCAGGGATCTGGCTTCAACTTCTGCCTCCATGCTGGACAGGATCAACAAGGTTGTTTTTATATTTATTTAAAAAATTTTTTTTTAGTTGTCCATAGACCTTTGTTTTAATTTAGTATTTATATGTGGTGCTGAGAATTGAACCTAGTGCTTCACACATGCTAGGCAAGTGCTCTATACCACCGAGCCACAACCCCAAAAGGTGTTTGCTGCCAGTGAATGAAGGCCCCTGACCCGCGGGTCTGGACACAGGATCTGAGGTACTCATAAGCAGGCACTGGTGAGCTTCCCCCATCGGTATGCTTCTCCCTGCTTCCAGGTTCTCATGGATCAATGCAAGTCACAAAACTCTCCTCTGAGGGCTGAGGTGTGGGTCCTGTGGAGGAGTGGTGCAGGTGGCAAGGGGCAGAGAGGCCTGCACGTGGGAGGTGTGCATGCTCTCCCACTCCCCACACCTCTTTTCAGATTGTCATCAAAGCACCAGGGTCACTCAGAAATGTGTAATTACAGTGAGCAATGTCTGTTTTAGAGCTGAGGATATGTAGGGACAGAGAGATTCAGTGAAGGGGAAAAGGCATCAGTGGCAGGGTCAAGAGGAAAACACATTTCTGGAGTCTGACTGGGGACACTGGCAACAGTTACGAGCAAGACCACAGCCAGAGCCTCCCGCCCACATTTCGATGGCGGGGCTCATGGGTAATGCTATGAAATGCCAGAAATTTTCCAACACTGAGAATTCAAAACATTTACTACTGTGAGTCTTGGAAACAAGGAATAGGCAATTGAAGTTGCGAGGTGGGGAAGCGGAAGGATCAAAGACTGTTTACTTTGTTTTGTAGAGAAAAAAGTTTTATGAAGTGCTCCTTCCAGTGGAAGACATAATTATTATTTTCTGCTGGGAAACTTTCTGGCTAGTTTACAGTAAAGATCTAATATAACATGTGAAGATCTTAAACCCTATACACTTAAAAGTCTGCTAGCACATATTTTCCTGTTGAGGCTGTGGCAATGTTTACCCTCTAGTTTGATAGGGCAATGTTGGAAATGTGTTAGCAGGGCACGCTGTTACGGAAGAAGCATAATAACATTAAAGGACGTTTTAACAAAGCAAAGCAAAGCAAAATAGGCAAACAACCCACTCACTCTTAACCCTACTCTAAGTAAGTAAATTTTCATTTTGGGGAATAATCTTTCTGTCCCTCTGTGCATATATATATTTATATATGAACACAGTTGCAATCATATGAAAAACATTATGATGTTTTAAATTTTGCGTCTGGAAGACACATTAAGAAAAACTGCCATGCCTTTCTACTTGTAGATGACAGAAATTATTTCCTACTTTTGATTTATTCTCCATGCTACAGAGATTATGCCAAAAGTAAACTACTGAAATGTGTTTGGTGAAACATACTATTGTAATTGTTCAAGTAATCTACAACTCCAGCTAACAGCAAGCACAGTGTTGTTTAGGTTTTGAGACTACAGTCACGTAAAATGATTTTTCTGGAGTCATTTTGCTTTCCACTAGCTATCATATAAATATGTAGTAACAGTAGAAAGTGCAGAACCCTCACATCCTGAAGACACTGGGAAGAAGTGAATTGTACATTCCACTTTAAAACAACCCTTGAAGGTACTACAAAAATATGGTATCAGTTACTGCCAGAATTCTCCCTGGGAGTGCCAAAGAGAGGCGATGGATCCACAGAACACAGCTGCTGTCAGCCCCCATCACTTTTTGACAGATAATAAGCTTAGGTGGAAAATCTTTTTTTTTTTTTTTTAATTCCACATAAAAAAGCTCATTTTAAAAGGGTGGGTATTATATAGCTTTTACTCTCTGTTACAAGAACTGACTCTGGGCTGTATGAGAATATGGAGAAAGAACGGTCTTAGGTCTTTGTCAGGAGCTTAGCTTGTATAGCTCCTTTTTCCAAAATCTGATCTCTTTAAATGCTCTAACCATGAATTAGCTCTTTTTTCAACTCGTGAGACACATAGTATCTTGCACAACATGGGAGCATGGGACCTTCAAGTACTTTTTGGCAATGTTTTTCTGGTCTCCAATTATATTTTTGAAATTCAACTCTGCCCAAATACATTCTTTTCCTCCTTTTTTCTTTTCTTTTCTTTTCTTTCTTATTGAGTTTATCAGACAATAAAACCATTCAATTTCATAAATTTCATTACTTGAACATCATCATGTGATCACTGCCACAATCATATACAGAACAGGTGCCTCTGCAATTGACTCCTTGCACTGTTGCCCTGGTCCAAGGCAGTCTGCTTTCTGTTACATACAACTTTGCCTTTACTAGCATTTTAGTGATTTCTAATCATGTGTTTTGACTTTGATGATTCTAATGATTTTAATTTTTGTTTAGATTAGTTCTAAGGCTCAGAATAGGGTTTACTTTGGTAAATGTGCCATGTACATTTGAAAAGAATGTGAATTCTGCCACCATTAGGAGAAATACTCTATAACTATCAATCACATGAAGGTGGCTGATATGACAGTACCTTTCAGATCTCCTATGTCTTCACTGATTTTTTTGGTCTAGTTCTACCAATTACTGAGGGAGGGATGTTAAAATCTCCAGCAAATATAGTGTATTATCCATTTCTCCCTTCAATTCTGTCAACTTTTTGTTTCATGATTCAGAACTTTGTTATGTTTGTGATTATTGTATCTGCCTGTGGGCCAGTCCCTTTAATCATTAAGCAGTATCACCCTTTGCCTTAGGTCTTGTTTTGAAATCTGTATTAGCTGATATTAACATAGTTACTTTAACTTTATACTCACTGCTCACATGATATCTGCTGTTCCACCCACTTGATTTCAGCCTAGTTTTATAAGCAGAGTAAGTAGCTTTGCACACATCATGAAGTTGGGTCTTATTTTATCCATCTGACAATCATGCCTCTTAATGTGTTGGTGCATTAACATTTAATGTACTTATCTATGTGGTCATGTTTGGGTCAGTCATCTCATTTTCTGTTTTCTACTTGGATTCTCTCTTGCTCCTTCATTCCACTTTTCCTGCCTTAGTGGTGGTGAGGGTTATAAAAATAATTTTTAGTATTCCAATCTTTCTGTTCATTTAAAAATATTTTTATAGTGGTTGCTCTAGAGATTACAAAAGATATCCTTAATTTTTCATAGTATATCTACAAATAATAATATACTACTTCATGTATACAGCCATACAGGACCATATCCCTTCTCTCCTTTCCTTTATACTATAGTTGTTATATATAATTCACCTACACACATTATAAACCCTAAAAGGCAAAATGATGATTCTAGTTTAAGAAATGTTATATACTTTATTAAAAATTGGGGGTGGTGGAGGAAAAGAGAATGAAAGTATAAATATGAACATTTTGCATTTATCTAGGCATTTATCACTTCTTATAAATAGTTCTCATTCATCTCGGAAATCTGAGTTTCCATCTGGTATCATTTCTACTCAGTCTGAAGAACTTCCTTCAGTTTTTTTTTTTTTTTTTTTCTTACAGAGCAAGTGTGCTGGCACCAAGTTCTTTCAGTTTTCTTTCACCTGATAATGTCTTCATTTCACTTTCATTCTTGAATGATCTTTTCACTGGATACAGAATTTTGGGTTGATAATTGTTTTCTTTCAGCACTTTAGACTTTGTTCCCCTCTCTTTGAGACTCTGGTTTCTCATGAGAAGTGAGATGTCAACTGGACTGTTGTTCTGCCCATGGTGTTGTACTATGTGGTTTTTTTCTTGGTCTTCCTCACTTGCTTTCAACAGTTTTGATGCTAATGTGCCTTGACATGAGATTCTTTGCATTTATTCCGCTTGGTATTAGCATCTCATATCTGCACATTTCTGCCCTTTTTCCATTTGGTTCTTTCTTATTGTTTCTGTTGCTCAGTGGAGACATCTCATTTCTCTACTGAAATTTTCATGCATTGAAAATGTTTCATGCTATGAAACAACCGAGGAGTTATAGTAGTCACTTTAAAATCCTTGTCTGTTAGTTCTAACATCTGGTTCGTTTTGGAATTGAACTTAATTGATTTTCTTTTATGTAAGGAATGTGTTCAATTTTCTTGATTCTTTGGATGTTAGGAAATTTGGGATTGTATCCTGAATAAAATTAATGTTATGTTGTTGAGATTCTTGTCTAGGTTTGAACTGCAAACTTTTTTTTTTTTTTTTCCTGGCTATGCTGGGGATTGAATCCAAGGTCTCACACATGCTAGGTGAGTGCTCTGCCACTGAACAAACTGTATTCTGAGTAGCTGCTCTGGTCTCTGTGCAGATCTTCTGTCTTTAGCTGGGATGCTCATTTCTGCAGATATGTGGTTCAAAGTCTCATTCAGAGATATGGGAGACAGTGTTTAAGGATACCCTTGGACTCTTTCTCTTCTGGGATTCCCCTGTTATTTTCAGAGTTCCTGGATTCTCAGCTTCTCTTTCCTGATTTATCAGGCCAGGGAGGCTTCAACTTTTGCACATATACCCCATTTCTGTTGTAGGTGTCATGACTACAGTAAGTCCAAGGCTAAAAGCCTCAGTGACTGGAAGTCTGCTATTTTCCATTCTCCAAGTGAACAATTTACATCCTTCCCTAAAGGCTTTTTGCATCTGTTCACACTTCCCAGCTTCAGAGCTGCAAGTCTGGTCTTAGTTCAGATTTCTGGTCTTAGGTTGAGCTGCTTTGAGTCTGTATCTTACATGTGGTTCAGGTGTCAATCAGAGATCTGGATAGATACAGTTTGGGGATCCCTCCTCTGGCTCTTTCCCTTCTGAGATTCCTCTACTCTCTTCAGCATTCGTGCTTTCTCAGGTTCACTTTTGTGGCTTCCTAGACCAGAAATATTAAAGTTTTTCTATGTGAGCTCCTACTTACCATGCTGGAAGCTATGCAGATTGTACTCAGCTCCAGGTCACGGAAAGACACATGTACTTATATAGCATCCTACGTCCCCTCTTCTAAATGGGCATGAACTCACTGTAGAGTCTGCTTCTACTCACTCTCCAGGACGCTCAGGTAGTTACGTTTTGAATTATTTGTCTAGACTCTTTTCTTCTTTCCCTGCCTTCCTACCTCTATCTCTTTCTTCTTTTGTTATAGGGGATTGAGCCTAAGGGTCCTTCATCACTGAGCCACATCCCCAGCCCTTTTTATTTTGAGAGAGGGTCTGCTAAGTTGTGTAGGGCCTCCCTAAGTTGCTGAGGCTGGTTTTGAACTTGTGATCCTTCTGCCTAAGCCTCTTGAGTTGCTGGGATTAAAGGCATGCACCATCACACCTGGCTTCATAGCTGTCTTCTAAAGGAGGTATTATCTGAAAGATGCTTAGACCAGGATACATGGAAGCAGAAAATATTAATTCCCCCACTATTTTTTAACCATTTCACATTAGTTCATTCAATAATGTTTAATGATTAGCTAGTCTGTGCAGGGTAGTATGTTAAGATGTTATTGGGAGATAGAAACAGAAAACATAGCAAAGAACTTAAAATGAAATAAAGAGAAATTAAAACATGCACATACACATTTACATATAAAGTAGCATGGAATAAAATAGTACAAGAAGGTAAAGAAGAACTTGGGAACTTAAGACAAGGGTTTTGGCCGTGCCTCTGAAATGGATAGAATTTCAAAGGAAGGCATATAAAGGCAAAGAGGTGGAAAAATGCAAGCAATGTTTTCACAAGAATGCATGGCTCAGTGCACGAAGAGGAGAGGGTTAGATGAGACTGGCATGCCCAAGAGTGTGAGGACATAATGACAGGGCACATGAATACATGGGTAAAGATAGAGGGGGAACCTCCAGTGTCTGTCTACAGGCAGTTTAGGAACCAAAATAGCAAAATAGCTTCATTTTAGGTGGTGTTTCCAGAATGAAGAGATAATTCTAAGAAGCAGAAAACGAAATAGAATCACAAGGAGATGCTCAAACACATCCACTGGGTTAATCAAAATAAGAGAGATGATTTTTTTTTTTAAGAAAAAGAACTATAAACACACTGCTGATGAAATGATACAACCAATCTGGGGAACAGTTTGACACTGAAATTGAACATACCTATGTTATACAATCCACTTTTGAGTATATCATTGTTAATACAACACTGTTTTTAGTATAAAGAAACATAACAGTTTTTGAACGTGAATTCTGTATCTAGCAACATTTTTGGGGTGAGTACCGAGGACTGAACCCAGGAGCACCTAACCACTAAGCCACATCCCTAGCCCTTTTTTACCTTTTAATTTTGAGACTGGGTCTTGCTAAGTTGCTGAGGCTGGCTTTGAACTTGCAATCCTTCTGCCTTAGCCTCCTGAGCTGCTCGGATTACAGGTGTGCACCACCATACCTGATTCTAGCAACATTTTAAACTCATTTATTAGTTCTAGTAGTTGTGTTGTGGAGTCATTAAGATTTTGTAAATATAGGATAATTTCATATGCAAATAAAGACGGTTTTACTTCATTTCCAATGGGTACACATTTGATTTTTTAAAAATATTTTTTTAGATGTTGATGGATCTTTATTTTATTCATTTATTTTTACGTGGTGCTGAGAATAGAACCCAGTGCCCCATACATTTGAGGCAAGTGTTCTACCACTGAGCCGCAACCCCAGCCCCCACATTTATTTTGTTCATTCCATCTTAATGACCACCGTTCAATGCTGAACAGATGTGCTGAGAGAAGACATCCTTGTCTTCTTCCTGATCCTAGAGGAAAAAGCATTCTGCCTTTCATGACCATGTGTGGCATTGGCTGTGAATTTTTCATATATGCCCATTACCATTTCTAGTTTTTTTAGAATTTTTATCATGAAAAGATAAAATAGTTCTGTCTGCTACAGGGACTAAACACTTTTTCTGTAAAGGACCAGATAATAAATATTTTAGATCTTGTGAGCCACATGGTCTATATCACAACTACTGGATTTTGCTACTGTAGTGTGAAAGTAGCCATAAACAATATGTGAGTGGGTGGAGCTATGAACCATAGGACTCGGCCTGTGGGTCATCCATCACTTGCTGATCTCTGGTCTATGAAGATGATCATGTTTTTTTTTTTCCCCCCTGCAGTGCTGGGGATTGAACCCAGGACTTTATGCTTGCGAGGCAAGCACTCTACCAACTGACCTATACCCCCAGCCCATGATCATGTGGTTTTGTACTTTATTCTATCAGTAAGGCATACCGCATTATTTGATTTTTGAATATAAACCAGATTTTGCATTCCTGAGATAAATCTCATTTGGTCAAGGTATATAATCCTTTGTGTTGCTGATGTTGGCTTGCCATATTTTGTAAAAGATTTTTGTGTCTGTTCATGAGAGATGTGACATGTACAAAGTTCATGGTCTGTACTTTTCTTTGATCTCTTTATCTGGTTTTGGTATCAAGGCAGTACTGGCCTCGCAGATGAGTTGGGGAGCATTCCTCCCTCCTGTAGTTTCTGAAAGAGTTTGTGGAAGATTTATATTATTTCTTTTTAAAAACTATAAGTGAAGCTACATGAGTCTGTGTTTTTTCCTTATAGGAAGATTTTAATTACTAATTATTTTTATTTTAATTTTTAAACTAGTGATGTGTCTATTCAAACTTTCTAATTCTTAAATCAGTTTTGATCATTTGTGCCTAAAAATTTCCTATTTCATCTACGTTTAATTTTTTGGTGTAAAGTTGTTCTTAATATTCCCTTACATTTCTTTTTATTCTACAGGGTCGATGATGAGATCCCCACTTTCAGTCTTCACTTTGGTAATCTATGTTTTCTCTTTTTTGTGTGTTCACTCAAGGTAAATGTTTATTCATTTTATTGATCTTCTCAAAAAATCAGATTTTGATTTTACTGCTATTTTCTACAGTTTTTCTCTTTTTTATTTCATTGATTGGCGCTATGAGCTTTAATTTCTATTCTTTTGTTTGCTTTGGCCTTAATTTGCTTTTCTTCTTTTAGTTTCTTTTGGTAGAAGCTTAAATTATTTATTTGATATACACAACCCCCTCCCCCCACCAATACAGCTATTTAAAGCTATAAATGTTCCTCTAAGCACCACTTGGGCTGCATACCATAAGTTTTCATAAGCTGTGTGTTCATTTTCATTCAGGTAAAAGTGTTTTCTAATTCCCCCTGTGATTTCTTCTTTGATTCATTGAACGTGTGTTGCTTAATTTTCAAATATTTGGGAATTTCTCAAACTTCTCTCCATTGCTGACTTCTAGTTTAATTCTGTTGTTGTCCATGAACACATTTGTATGACTTCAACCCTTTCAAATTTAAGATCTGGCTTGTGACCTACCACATGGACTACCCCGGAGAATGTTCCATATGCACTTAAAAAGATTATGCATATTCAGCTACCACTGGGTAGAATGCTCTCTACCATTCAGATCAAGTTGGTTGATGGTGGTGTTCAAATCTCTATTCTTGCTGACTACTTACTTATTCTATTATGGAGGAACTGAAATCTGCAACTAATATTTTTGGATTATCTCTATTCCTTTTCAATTTTGTTTAAGTTTTGCTTCACTTATTGTTTTTAGTAGCTCAGAATTTGAAATAATCTAAATGTCTGCCAATAATAGAATGGATAAACTTTGAACTATTTATATGATGTCATATTAATGCATCAGAGGAAACACTATGTATAACAACATAAATGTCTCTCATAAATGCAATACTGAGTAAAAGAAGAAAGTTGAAAAGGAAAATACAGTGCATGATTTCATTTATGAAAAGTTCAAAATCAGAAACCATATTGTTTGGGAATATACACACAGACGGTGAAATGATGAAGAATGAGATGATCATCTCTAAAGAAAGGACAGTGCTTATTTCTAGGAGGACACGGTGTATGGAGATTTCTGGGATGTTGACAACATTCCATCCTTGATCACAGCAGTGGTCATATGGATATTCACCTTATAGTTACTCTTTTCAAGTATATGTCTATTATGTAGTCATCTGTATTGTGATATCTTTCTCAATTAAAATAGTAAAAAAAATAAGGGAGGGATTTCTTTTTTTTGTGGTCTGGGGACTGAACTCAGAGCCTCATTCCATGTGCACTATTTCTGAACTGCATCCCCAACCCTTTTTATTTTTTTATTTTAAGACAGGGTCTGACTAAGTTGCCTAGGCTGGCCTTGAACTTGCTATTCTCCTGCCTTAGCCTCTTGAGCAAATGGGATTATAGATGACTGTCACTATGCCTTGCTGGAGGTGGTTCTATTAGTAGAGAGAACCTTGACTATGTTTTAGATATGATGTTTGACCAGAAACTGGTATCATTTCTGTGACTCAATCAACATCTGAAATTAGCAATAATATACGTTCCTTCTAATTTCATTCTAAGATTATTGAACAACAGTATAATTCTTACCTAATACTAAAGAAAAGCTAATGTAAGTGTTTTTTTTTTTTTTTTTTTTTAAACTTTCACATTTGAAGTGTAATAGGGTCATTTCTAGTTGAAAGAGTGCACAAGAAATCTTTCTGATGAACAAAGATAATTTCTGGACACAAATAATTAAGCCTATGATTTATCATTTTTAACATGAGAGTTTCTGTACAGTGGATATTCTTGAAGTGGGGCATGTTGGTAGTGATCTTTAAAATCTAGTAACTGACATTACATTAGTCAAAGATTAGGAAATCCCCTGAAATATTTATCCAAACTCATATTTTAAACTGGGCGTGGGGGTTAAAGATCATGTCACTATTTAAGTTTTCAGAATGGATTTGGTTCCTACTGATTAAAGTGTGCAATGTCTAAGTACTTCAACTGCCTTCAGAGCTGCCAGGCAAGAATTCTATAGAGAACTTATATGTAATGAAGTGCCAAGAAAACAAAACAAAACATTACATGAACTAATAATAATAATTGCAAACTCACTTTTAGGCAACAATATTATCCATATTCTTCACAGAGCTAAGCTAGATTTCAGGAACTCAAATCCTCTAAAAATCAACAAATGCAGTGCACCAGGAAATGCGAACCACTTGTCCAGATGCTCACCAGCAGCCTCGGTGTGATCATCTATATGTCAATCACTGCTACCTCCAATTTCCCTCAAAACCAAAAATCATTAAAGAAAGTGGCCTTATTCCTTCAAATGACAAATTTTTCTGTGTAAGGTATTACAGTAGTATTTAAGACAATGAACACAGTCTTTTTTTTTTTTTTTTTAAAGTCTTATATCCCCTTCAAAGTTTTCAGAAACTTTTGGGCTGTCTGTATGTTAAGAATACCCCTTCAAAAATCATAAGAACCAAATACAATTATTTTGTTTCCTTATATTACTTAAAAAAGTCTATATGAAAAAGCCAAATTGAGAATATTAATAAAATAAGCAGAACCTATAGGACAAATCATTATGATTCATTAGCTTTCTTCTTATCAAAATAATTCATTAGTCACTGATGCATTAAAATAATTTTATAACTATCTGGGAACCACTAGTTTTTGGCATATGTTAGCAGTTCAAAAGATTCTGTAAGAATTGAAATAAATAGCCTGAATGGTGACTACTTAGGCAATGAAACAGTCTCAGTGACATTCATATAGTCGATCTCAGAACAGTCAAGGTTGGGAATGATGAATGATGATACTGGGTTTATTTTTTAAACTACCATAGGAGATTCTCTTTTTTAGGAAATTTTAGTTTGTGACTCACAAGTTTCTTACCAAAGAAAACCCTATCAAAACTAATAGCAGGGATTTAAAGATGAAATCACACAGAATAAAATTTCATTTTCTACCAAAGAGGATCAGCATTTCCCAGAGCTACCCTTGTACTGTGAACCTTGTTTCTTAGTCGCTGGAAACCATGGTTTGGAGAACTAGGTGATATGGACTGAATGTTTATGTTCCCCACAACTTCTTTTAAGACATTATAATCTAAGACATTATAACAAATATCACCTTGATTGTTTATCAAAATGGCTATGACAGGCACAGTGGCTCAAATCTGTCATCTCAGCTACTCAGGAGGCTGAGGCAGAACGTTTACAAATTCAAGGCTACCTGGGTAACACAGTGAGACCCCATCTCAAAAAACTGTTGGCGGTATAGCTCAGTGGGTGAGTACAGGCCTAGCCTGCATGAGGCCATGGGTACAATTTCAGCATCCCCAAACAAACAAACAACAACAAACCTCTCTAAAAGTAAATATGTCGTGAGACCATGTGTTTAATGCAATTTCTATGTTATGTATGAAAAAGGTCTAACAGCCTTGTAGTATTCCTTACAGCAGTGACATCGCAGAGACTGTAACACAGTGTATGGATACTGTCAAACCAAGAAGCTAATCTGGCATATTGTGAAGGAGTTAGGTTAAACAAATTGATCTAATTGTCAGAAGTGACAGGCACAGGCTCCTATCAGTTTCTGTCAGAACCCAAGAACATGCATGCTGTACACACATTGGAGGAGGCAGACAAAAATCAATCAGAAAAAAAGCACAGTGGCTCTTTGCTAGACCTTCTACCATGCTCTGAGAAAGAACCAGAAATAGAAAAAAACTAAGATCATTTCCCAAATTGATGCTAATAACATAAATCAGAATATTTTACTGTTTGAACTAAAATGAAATCACTATGAGTAACAGCCAAGAGCACCCTGAGAAATATTAAAAATTTAGTAAGGGCAGACTACACAGGAACTACCTTCCCCATGAGGAGAACTAAAATGGAGGTCCTCATGTTAGGCTTTTGTACAAAGCTATAAGAAAGCATGAGTGTGGGGGCTGGGGCGATAGCTCAGTCGGTAGAGTGCTTGCCTTGTAAGCACAAGGCCCTGGGTTCGATCCCCAGCCCCCCCCCCCACAAAAAAAAAAAAAAAAAAAAGCATGAGTGTGGAATATTATCACAGAATTAAGTAACTATTCCACCAGTCACACTTGAGCTTCTCTATTACATGTTGGCTTGGAAGCAGACTCTTCAAGAGTCTATGGAGAACTGTTCTTCAAAGAATGTTTTCAAAACAGCATTACAGGCCATCACTCAAGTCAATAGGCCTATTCTTCCTTTTCTCTCCTTCCTCCCTCTTCCCTTCCTCACAAACAGCATATAATAGCAAAGTGTCCAAGATATAGCAGATATGCTTCAGATACTCCAGAGCAAAGTGTAAAGACCCCTGACCCCCTGGAGTTTATGTCATCTGGTAGAATAATAACAAATAACTATACAGTATGCTGGTGAGAAACGCTGTGGACAGAGAGAAAAACATAGTAGGGTTAGAGGGGCTGGGAATGCTGGAAGAAAAACGAGACAGCCAGGGCAGGCCTCATCTGCTCAGGTGAAGAAATGTGAAGACAGTGCAGGAGTGAGGTGAGAGGTACCTGAAGGGGGAGTGACCTAGGCCCAAGTCCTAGGGGTAGAGAGCAGGGGTGCTGTCCAGTGCTGTGCTTCTCCAATTTGAGCAGGCAGCAGAACTGACAGAAGGCCTGGTATAGCACAGGCCCCCATTGCTGGGTTCCAGCACCACTTCTTCTGATTTAGCAGGTGTCAGGTGGGACCTAGGAAACTGCATTTCTAACAAGTTCTCAGGGGATGCTGATGCTCCTGGTCCAAGGATCACACTTTGAAAATCACCGATTAAATGCACTGTTTTTAACCTCTGAATCACTAAATGACAATTGATCATTAAATCAATCTAATAAGCCTGTCCAGCAATTAAAAAAAAAAAAAAAGAATAGGAAATATCTCAGCCTATTGCATTTAATGAGGGTAGTACTATTCTACGAAATTTTTGTTTCAGTTACATACAAATGTGCATATTGCATTATAGCGTAAAATGTACTTTTTAATGGGAATGGCAGTCAAAAAAGCTCAAAAGCCATTGGTCTAATGACTAGTGTATCACTGAATGACAAAAGCCACATTAATTTGGCAGAGAGAATTGAGGAGCCCTACTGTTTCTGTCGAGTACTAAGCCGATCTGGCCTTGGGCCCTCTCTTCCACTCACAGGTGCATTTCCTCTGCCTGCATTTCTTCTCTTTCATCTTTGCCTAGAATCCTTCCAAGACAGAATGTAAGTCCAGGTTCCTCCTTAACCTTTCTGACAAGCTCTTCCAGTGATGTCTCTGTTCCTTCCTCCTGACTTATTCTCTACACCTGTCACTGGACACACAGCATAAGCTACCCAGCTTGGTAAATTATCTTTCTCTCCTGAAATGGGATACACACACACACACACACACACACACACGCACGCACACATACTTTGAGGGCGCTGCTTGTGTCTTTTTGTTCCCTCAATATTGTCCTAGCAATGTCCTGTTCAAAGTGAAGTCAAATAACTACCTGTGGGCAGAAAGAACAGTCAAGCCAAGTTTGTTAATTATAATGTATTATTTTTCTAAGTTATAGGTAATGAGAGACCTGACAGAGAAATGAAAGATATTTGGTGGAGGGGAACGAGGGAGATCCCAACAGAAGAAAGTTTTTAAGCAAGTCAATACTAAGAAGCTATGAAAAAACTCTTGGAGCTGGTTGTGGTGGTTCATACCTGCAATCCCAACAACTCAGGAGGCTGAGGCAGGAGGATCGCAAGTTTGAGGGCAGCCTGGGCAACTAGTGAGACTCTGCCTCAAATTAAAATTTTTAAAAGGGTGGGGTAGCTTAGTGGTGGTGCTTGCCTAGCATGTGCAAGGTCCTGGGTTCGATCACTAATAATGAAAACCAAAACCAAAACCAAAAAACACCTCTTGAAATTTCTGTGTAACTTTCTATATTTCTCTTTGGGTAAGTGTAGACAATGGTGAAAGTACTCTAAAAGGAGCATACAAAAAGGAAGGTTTTTAAGTCAGTGTGAAACTGGTTATCACTTTTAATTTCTGATTTACCAAGTGTCTTAAGCAAATGAAAAGTTCATTTAATGTCACAACTTAAATTATTCCGAAGCTTCCTACTTATACTAAAAGAGAAGCTATCTTCTGGTTAGTTCCTCTTGAAAAGCATGATCTCATTTGTGTATTTGAGAGCGCGTGTGCGTGTGTTTGTGTGTGTGTTACTGGGGACTGAACCCAGGGCCTCATTCAGGCTAGGCAAGTGCTTTTGCTTTTCCATTTAGTTACACCTTCAGCCCTGGTAAAATCCTTAATCCTCAAATGATGTATATAGTTCACCAAATGGACAGAGACAGGGAACCTGGGAACTACACATAATTGAATATGAGGTGGTGTGGTTGTGAACATGCATGCAACTGGGTGAACTGTGCCCTGTCACCATGACACTCAAATTGTCCCACACTAAGTGAAGTAGGAGCCAGGAGCTGTTGTGGACACAGACAGTGAGAGCTTTGAGCTGTGGCTTCTAACTCAGCTCCCAGGGGACATGACTTTCTTTATTTCCTTCTGAACCTTAAAGGAGAAATAAGCAATTAAGGATTTCAGAGCTTGTTCTTTAGGTTTCTGTTTAAGCAGGAGGGTCCGGAAAAAATAATTACCTGGAATTGCCTTTCCCAGACTTCACGGAATACAAGTAAGAAGAGAATGTTTAGAATGATATTAATACTATTTACTCTGAACAGCCAAGTTGTTTAACTACAGAGACAGATTTATTCAAAGAGTATATATTTCCACACAGGATATTCTACAAATATTTTAGAAGACTATGTCAAATAGTATTTGATTGAAAAATATTTTATTTGGTTGAAAGTCAGTTACTATGCCTTGGACTTCCAGATTTTAATGTTTACTTGCCCAAAAGTGGAAGAATAATTTTTCCACAAATTTGGCTAGAGGTCTACAGTGCAAGGGAAACATTGAAAACTTTTGACTCATCTGCTTTAGCTGACATTAGTGAATTCATGAGTAAGGGGCACTGTGATCCTCTTAACAACCCACAAGGTAGCTAGAAAGAACTCTGAATTTTTTTATGTTTAGTATACATATTTCAAGAAAGGTGAATCAATAAGCATACATTATTCTGCACTTTCATAGAGTGCTCACAAAAACAGCATTTTCTCAATTTAAAACCAACTCTTCCATTAAAAACTCATATACAAAGCTATTATTATATACCCGACAATTATTTTATCAGTATATATTAGTAAACCACCCCAAAAGACTATGATGTGCTCTTATGTGGTATAATACAAATATTATTCAACACACAGCTTGAATTTTCAATCAATTTTAGATAACATAGTATTCTGTGAATTAACTCGAGATTTTAAGTAATTCATTTTATTATAAACATTCAATCCAAAAAGATGATTAAAATAATTGAGATAAGATAAGCCTTGATTATAAGGATAAACAGACTTTTTTTTTCTAGAAACATCTGTGGTAATAATATGCTATCATTTAAACCAACTGAGGATGACTCATCATCTGTGAGTAAATGTAATTTTTGTTTCCTTTCCCAGTACTGGTGACGGTTTTTTTTTTTTTTTTTTTTTTTTTTTTTTTAAAGACAGAATCATTCATCTTCTGTTCTTTTTTGCAATCACAGAGTGAGAGGGGAAGCTGGATCAGGAGCACAATTTCTTATTGTGCTTCAGAACAAAATTAACTCACTCACTTAAGGGATTTACTCATGACCTTGGCCTCAGCAGGATCTAACTCTAAGTAAGAGTTAACTTTCCTAGGACCTCCCACAGATGGATTAATTTCTCTATTTAGTTGTAATCCTAAAAAACACAGAGTTATATTTTCAATTACATGCCACTATCTCAAAGATAAAGAAAGTTGCTCTCTGAACATGGTAGAGTAAATGAGCAACACATTAGCATTCAAGCAGTAGACTGCACACTACAGTTAATTTCACTTTAAGGTCAGTGTTACAGTGAACTAAATACAATGTTAATTTTTTGTATCTACTGTGGCCCATGGAGGGGCTCTTGGGCCCCAAGTGTTCATTAAAGGAATTAGAAAATAAATCTGGAATTGCATTAAGTAGAAAAAAATGGGACAAGGACACAGTGAGAGATAAGCCAAAGATAAGAGAAAAGATTTATCAAAAAGAAGAAGTACAGGGCTCGGGTTGTGGCTCAGTGGTAGAGCACTTGCCTCGGACGTGTGAGGCACTAGGCTTGATCCTCAGCACCACATAAAAATAAATGAAGATAAAGGTATTGTGTCTCTCTACAACTAAAAAAAAAAAAAAGGCACAAAAGGAAAAATTTTGGGTATTTATATGGCAGTGGAGTGAGAAAGCACTTCAGCTGTAGAGGGAGATGGGAGAGGAGGGCAGGCAAGGCTCTAATAAGGTGGTGACCTACTACACACACACCAGGTCTTGGCTCCTAAAAAGAAAACCTAAAAGGAACTGGAGCTTATTGGAACAGTGGCTGACTTCTGAGCTGAGCCTGAGGCAGGAAAAATGCAGGATTACTCTGCAGCATCCCGTGGAGCCAGGAAGTAAGGAAGTTCTCAGAACAAGATGGGGACACATGGAATGATAGGTGATTCAACTTGGAGAAGCCACACTGGCCAAAGCTAGAACAACCTGAGTAACAAAATAAACAAGTGCTAAAACTGAGTTATAACCCATGGAATAAAATACAAAATCACCATTAAGTAAGTACCATGGTAGTTAGGTATTATTATGTAGGTAAGATCCACAAATGATGATAAAATCAGTGGGCAAAACTGTGAGGAGACACAGGATCCTAGTAAAGACTCAAGTATCAATACCAAGATATTTATCAATGACAAAGGGAAAATGACTTTTCACTGGAAAAACCTGGAGACAGCAACTTAATCAAATGATAAAAGACAACCTCCCAGTCACGAGATGTGCTGCCCTCACACATCTCCTGATGACACACTGAGGACACAACGCTTCTGTGGTGTTTTGCCAAATAATGCTTAACTTCAGTAGACTGATGAGAAAAAAATCAGAAAAACTAAATTGAGAGACATGCTGGAATGCAAAAAAGGGCACTGGGAGAGGAAAAAAGGCAAAATTCAAGGTAGGTCTGAATCAACTGTATTATGCTAATTTAGTTAGTGATCTGGGGGTTTCGATCACTGTACTGTACAGCTACGCAAGCTGTTAACATTATGGGAAGCTGGATGAAGATTCATGTGAACTCTACAATCCTTACAACTGGTGCCTACCACAAACAGGGAGGGACGGGGAAGTTAAAATTCCAAAGAGGATGGTGGAATAAAATTTGAAAAGCAGGTCTAGAAATTGAAAAATTTACTCCCCAACTCCTAAGTTCTGGAAGACCCCCTTTCCTCTGCAGAGCATAAAGTGAGCTTTGCCCTTATCTGTTACCACAGTGACTAAACAGCTACTCTGTACAAAACACTGACTGTCAGGGCAAGCACGTGTATTGCTGATCCTACCCCGGAGGAAGTTAGAGGTGAGGGAAGACACAAGCTATAGGCATAGGATGCTGTGGGGGCTTTGAGGAGGGAGGCATATGTAGATTGAGGAGTAAAAGTAAAGGTTTCACAAAGTTGTTGCCTTCATCAGGTACTTTAATGAATACCAGAACTTGGCTGAGCAAAAAGCGAGCGAAGTGGGGGAAGCAAGTCAACGAATGTAGAAAAGGGCAAAGCAAAGGCACAGGCAGCTGGTTGGCTGGAGTGGTGGGTGGAGAAAGAGAAGAGGGAGGAGAGAGGGGGCTGGGTTCAAACTGGGAGGGTCTAGAATTCCAAGCTAGGACTCCAGACTTTATCTAGTAGTAAGAAATCACTCACCCCCGAATCTTTTTAAGTAGGAGATGGAAGAAACTAGAACACTCTTAAGAACTGCAAGAAACTTTTGGGTTCTTCTTGTGTGACTTCTGTCAACCGCACCTCCTGTGCCATGGATTTGATATCCCTGCAGTACGTATACACACACTGACTATTATTCAACTATAAAAAGAAAAAAAATCTGCCATTTATAGCAACATGAATGGAACTAGAGGGGACACTGTATTAAGTGAAATAAGGTACAGAAAGACACATACTGCATGTCTCACTTGTATATGGAAGCAAAAGGTTGATCTCAAAGAAGCAGAGAATAGTAGAACAGTGGTCACTAGAGTCTAACAAGGTCACTAGAGTCTTGGGTGTACAAGGGGTGGAGAGGGGGGTTAACAAACGGGGTGCAGGTGGACAGGAAACATAACTGCTAGCATTCTGTTGCACAGTAGGGTAACTATTGTTGACAAAGATTAATTATTTCAAAATAGCTAGAAAAGATTTTGAATGCACCCAACCAAGCAATGATAAATGTCTACCGTTGCAGGCATGCCAATTACCCTTATCTGATCATTATATCTTGTATACATGTATTGAAATGTCACACTGTACTCCATAAGTAAGTACAATTACTATGCATCCATTTAAAAATAAAAAGATACTAAAAATAAAATAAAAGTGCTGCCAGTTCTTTTACCATTCATTTACTTATCTTGGGTTTCAATTTTGTTTAAAGGACATATTCTTCCAGTTTGAGATTATTCTCACTGAAGGAGATAAAATAACTGAACTAGAATTAAAAATGGGACAATGTATAAACAAATAAATCATGCAGTAACCTTTCTGTGCTAAAGACCCACAGCTTCTGGTTTCCCCACAAGAGGATCAAAATTCCTTTCCAATTTGAGTCTTCTGATGATGCTGTGTAAGCCCGCACCACTCCAGCACATCTGGCCTCCACATACTGTTCCCTCCGTCTTTCGTACACATCTTTTCAGAAAGCCCACGCCTGTCTGGGAGGCGCTTTACTACTTCTCACGCTGCTTTACCAGTGTGTTTACATCCTGTGCCACATTTTAAGGGGCAACTTAAACACCCTCCTCCCTGCCTCTCACGCTTTCCCCTGTGGGCAAGCTCTAGGTGAACAGGACCTTCCTATCTTAGCTCCAGCAGGGCTTGGGGGTTGACTGTGGCAATGAGAGGAACTTATATTTTGGGAGGCAGAAAAAGAAACCTGGGTCTGGTGTCAGTGGTGGCAGGACCGAGGGCGTCAGCCAGAAGCTTAGTGTCTTCCTGCAGACCCTCACTTTGATGCTCTGGGCAGGCCAGGTCATTTGTGGTGACGTTCCTGCCACTTCTGATTTCCTGACTACCAGTAGTGGCTTTCTTTCAACTTTGCTCTCCAGTCCTTTCAGTAATTTTGAATTCTTCAAGTTAAACCTTTGACTGTTTGAAATCAGACAGGTCTGGTAGGAAAAAACAGAAGCTACTCTGTGTAAGCAGTCAAGTGTAAGCAATTTCACTGTGAAACAGGCTGATGAAGCTGTCGGGAAGGGTACAGGCATGGAGTGGGAAGCAGTGACAGAGACAGCCGATGGCACTGCCTTCTCAAGAGCACACTGCGAGCTGCTGACAATACTCAGCATCCCTTAGTTCTCAGCCACCGATACCCTGAGCTAGCTGCCACACCAAGAGTGGGGCTATATTGGTATGTAGAATGTCTCCCAAAGGCCCAAGTGCCCATGTCCCCAGTTCACGTTGTCACTGGGAGGTATTGAAACCACGAAGAGGAGGGTCCTGGTGGAAGTTTTTAGGTTACTGGGTGTGTGCCTATGAAGGGGATGGCAAGACACTGGCCCCTTCCTCTTCCTCTATTTTGCTCCCTAGCTTGTAATGAGGTGAGCTCTGCCATGTGTTCCTGTAATAATATGATGCCTTGTCACTGGCCCTAGCAGTGGAATCAACTGATCATGGACCAAAACTTCTCGAACCATGAGCCAAAAGAAGTCTTTATGAGTTCATTAGTTCAGTCATTTTATTACAGTAACAAAAACGTGACTAACACAGCAGGTGAGGGCTGGAGAATGATGGTTTTTTTTTTTTTTTTTTCTTTTGCCCTCCAAATCTCATGCAAGTACCTCTCCCTGGCAGACTATAACCTAGAATGATGAGGAGGACTCTGGGAAATGTAATAATCTTGGCCCCTCCTCTGTGACACAGAAAGACAGAAGAGGGTGACAGTGATGCACAGATGATACTAGTTACTCCAGTACAAATGTATCTCTTGTATTTGTTTGCACAAAATAATCACTAAGTATATGATCAAGACCCCCCCAGGCCCACCTTCCCCAGTTTTCTAGCTTTCTTGAACCAAATTCTTTTTCTTGTTATGAGTGATACACAACTTTCAGCAATCTTTCTTCTAGCACACAGGTCTGTCATCTGCTTTCACAAACTGAAAAGTGAATTCTTTGTAATGTAAATCTGCCCACAGTCACAGCTTTTTCTTACTATTTTTTTTTTGCATTTTCTGAGCGTGATAACAGTCACCAAAATTTATGCGGTTCCCCCTTTGGGAGGAATGACAATTTTAGTACATGCTTAGACAAAATTAAACTCTTAGGAATGGAAAAATCCTTAGCAGTAACATAGTTGGATTTCCCTACCAGTGTTTGAATCTTTACAATCAGAATGGCCAAGAACAAGGGATACACGTGCTCCTTGCTTTCTGTTCTTGCTGCCAGTGGCAGGCCTTGGTAACAGACCTCAGTGCTTTTCTTGTTAAACCTGAACTGAGTCTTAGAATCCTTCTCTATTCACTTCGATCCAGCTAGCACCAAAAGGTAAGAGCTGCATTCAAGATGGAACTTATTCACCTCCCTGCCAAAGGGCCATCAGTCTGTTACCCTCATACTCCTCCAGTGAGAGTGAACACTTCACCTCCCCAAACTTGCCCATTCCATCTGTTAGAAAATTCTTCCTTCTATGGGACTGAAATGTGTGACCCTGTATGTGGCTTCCACTGGTCCTAGTCCTGCTCCTTGAGAGCACATATAAAAAGACCCAATCTGTTTCCATAAACGATTTTTCCAGTACTTGAAGACAAGTCTTTTCTTCTTGAATCTTTTCTCCTTAAGGTGATAACAACAGTCTGAGTTCCTGTAGTCAGTCACTCCTTGTGTTCTTTCACAATTTTGGTGATCATCTGAAAGTCCCCCAAATGGCACTCACTAAGTTTGCTCTGAAGAGTCTCCTACAGACAGTCTGTCTACACTAGCAGCACTCGGCTGAGCCAACAGTACTTAGGAAAGCAGAGGCAGGCTGCTATCCCTGGCACGTTTGGCTGACCAACCTCTGAAAGTTTTCTAGACTGTTTTCAAGGTACCCTTGAGACTATACAGACAAAGTCCAAATCCATTTTCATCAATGACTCCTCCAGTGCTCAACCGTCCTCTAATCCTCTCAGAGGCAGGACTTAGGTTGTTCTAGTCATGGAGCAGAGCTTTTGTAACCAAGGCAGATGGCAGCTCTCTCCTAGGGGGCCTGAGTGCTCTCCTCTCCCCTGCAGATATCCATGCTCTTGGATGACTTCGGTTGGTACTTCCACTCTTAGCACCGTGGTCCAATACAAGTAATAGTTTTCTAACTGGTTTGTTTCTCAAACCAGTTGCCAGAGTGATTCTATTAAATTTCTATTAGTGATTCATATAATTTCTCTTCTCAAATCTTACAAAGTTTCCCATTTCACTCAGGAAAAAAACAAATCACTAAAATCATCTAAAGGCCACACTGTGTGACTGCTGCGCGCCTCCCGCTCCCGTCGGCTCTGTCCACGCTCTTCCCCTCCCGGCCTTGCTTGCCCAGCTCTCACTGTGCTGGTCTCCTTGCTTTCTTCATCCCATGCAGCATCCTCCTGCTGTAGGAGCCCTTGAGTGGCTCTCGTCCTGTGGTGTCAGCCTGTTTAAGTTCCTCACCTTCTTGTCTTTGCTAAATGTCGCCCAGACTGTTCTCTAATTAATTCTACAACTTTCTCCCACCACACCCTCACTGATCCGCCCAACCCCTTAACCTGGCCACATTTCCTTCTTTTCCACAGCACTCACTATGCTCTAACACACCAGATGCATTGTTATTTATCATGCTTCTTGCATACTGTCCACCCCTTCCTGCTGGATAGTAAGCCCTGGAAAGGCATGGCATTGGTCACTGAGCTAGCCCAGGCACCTACAGCAGTGGCTGTCACACAGCAGATGCTTGAGGATTTATTCAGTGTTGATGGGGCCTGTGGCAAGCTTAAAGCTAACATATCACATGATTTAATCTCCCTGGGCTCTGCTTTAGACATAAGCCCTCCAGCCAGCCATCCTCTCCTACACTTTGGTCCTCTACTGCTTTTGGCCTTCTCTCCCCTGCCCAGACTCATTTCTTCCCTTCCTCCTAGACTCCATGGTACCGTTTCAAGCCTGTTTCATGTCCCCATCCCGCACCCTCACCTCTTTGATTGAAGTGGGGCTCTATTCAGTACTCCTGATCCCCTGAGGTTTTCATACTCTATATTCTTCAGGTCTGGAAGTAGGGTTGATGATCTTTTTGCTTTCTTTACTTCTTCCTATTACTCTTCTACCCTGAAGCAAAATACAAGGCTGGTAGCAGCCTCTTTTCTTCCATGAAGCTGTCTGCCATTGACTTCCAGGTGGCTGCCCCATAGCTCCCAGTTCCTCACCTGGCTCAATCATGCTTTCATTCACATCTATACCATCTCTGTCCCTCACACTCATGGTCAAATTCAGATCATGTGATCACCAAAATTTGCCTCACTTTTGAAATCATAGTCTAAATACACTTCTTTCCAATCACAATCTTTTTTACTCCCACTATACAAATTCTTTAATCTTATGAAAAATCTTCCTTCTCCCATCTCTGCATTATCCTTTTTCTGACGGCCTACTGATATTTCTTTCTTGACTAAGCTTAGACACCAAGACCCATCACTTCCTGTGAAGAGCCACTCTGGTCTTCACAGATTTTTGTACTCGTTCATATGGCATAGTGCAAACAAATATAAATAGTGCAAAAACCAAAATCCAACACACCAGTGTCTTAGTATGTAAGAATGGGAATAAGTGAATTGTCAGGAATAGAATAATGTGAAAGCCAAAGGGTCCAGTGAACTGTTTTTATGCTGTTAGTACATGTGGTGCCACTTAGTTGATCAACAGAAACATCGGCCATTTTTGTCCAGGACTGTGTGAGTCTCACTACTGTTTATGTACAGGGGAACTTCTGTAAGTGATTAAAATGACTAATGTGCTGTTATTTTACAAACTCTGTTATTATAACTGAAAATATTTTTATAACCTACAATAATATCTCTCAAGCATTCATTAATCAATGGTTCTAGTGATAGTACAGAAAAACACAGCCCCAAACAGCAAATACGGAACAAAAGTTGGTTGTGATAAAACATGATGAAGGCGGCCAAGTACCCACTATGTTGATAATTTAGGAAAAAGCATTCTGCAAAATTAGACCTAACGAAGGACAAACTTATTGAGAAGTATTAAAATAAAACAATGTTACAATACTATTCATTCATACATCTCCCAAAATAGCCCATCTGTATTTTTTCCTTGGGAAAGTTAGTCTTAACGAATGAATTTTAAATCATGAGATCACTTCAGGAATACATCTATCACACAAATGTAAATGACTTCCCCAAATCCAGTATTCCTCCTACCTTTTCCTCGAAATGCTTTCCTTCCCTTGCTATATTGCTGGCATACAGTAAATGGTGCAGAGATTATGAGCAGAGGCTTGTAGCCAGACTTCCAGGACCTGACTCCCCCAGAACAATCATTTTCTAGTTGTGTGGCTTTGGGTAGGTTTCTTCACCTCTCTCTACATCAGTTTCCTCATCTGAAAGACTCAGATGATAACACTGCCCACTGTACAGGACTGTTGTGAAGGCAGATGGGCTGATGCAGGTAAGATAACGAGAAGCTCTGTGGCAGTGAGCAACACTGTGTAAGGATCAGCTACTGTGGCAGCTGCCATCACCACCACCTTCCCATCGACACCTGATTCTTTTACACGAAATTTGCTTAATTGGGTTAAAATAATTAGGTGTCTCTCTGTTAATGACATATGAATTACTCACAGGACACACAGGAGTCACTTAAAGGATGTGCTGTGGTATCCTTTTGCTGTTTTCTTTTGAAAGGCTGCAGAAACGTTCACCACAATTCTGAGTATCAGTACACAGAGAAGTAGGGACTACTTGGCCTTTCTAGCACATGTACTGGATAAATGGTACAACTCTAAGTAGAGTTTGCTTAGGGGATGAGGATTCATAAAGCGACATGGCAGGAAGTACCAATAGAGCATTTTTTAGCCATCTTACCTTCAGTCTGTCTTTGGGCAGTGCAACAACCCCTTGCTTAATGATCTCTAAAACCCGCTCTACAGATAGCTCAGCTCCAGCTTGTAGCAACCTTGAGCTAAAGAAGGTGATCACCTGCAATACAAAGAGAATTTTTTTTCAACAAGTAGTTTTAAGAAATGTATTTTCAGTAGATGTCTTCCCACGTGGTAGTCGAATGATCATAATTCCATTTCTGAGTGACCTGGCGTTCACTTCACCTGCCTTGCTACATGCAGTCCTGTCTTTACAGGGTTTAATGACTACATCAGGACCAACCATGATTATTCAAAGCAGGGCTGATTATTCATTCTGTGAATTAAGTAGCTTCCTAAATTCTGCTCTTTCTTGGGTTGCCCCATCCTGCATTTGTATTTCATTTAGAGAGCAACACTCAGGAGATGGTGGGAAGGGAAAGCTCAATCTTAAAACCTGTCAATTCTGAAGCTTATCAGGGAGGGCTCAGAAAAAGGCTTAATAGGAAAGGAATTTTAAGTTAATGGCTAAAATGATGTTTTGGGGATTATCTGTTAAATTAAATTTATCCACATCATCCTCATCCCTGATCACCAGAGGTAATCAACAGCAAGCTATAATTACTCTTGTTTCATGTCACAGCACAACCTCAACTATGTAGCAAGACATTCACACAGTAGCATTCTGGAAATAACATCTAAATATTTGTCATTGTAGTTCAGTGGTAGAATACTTGTCTAGCATGTGATAGGCCCTTTATTTAATCTCCAATACTGCCAAGAAACAAAACAGAGCAAAACAAAATAAACAAAAATGAAACAAAAACCTAAAAGAATGCCATCATTTTTTAACAAACCATGTTTAAAATCACCATATTAACAAATCAAGATTTGTGTTGAACTGATGATACATGCATATAATCCCAGCTACTTGGGAGGCTGAGGCAGGAGAATCACAAATTTGAGATCAGTCTCAGCAACTTAGTGAGATGCTGTCTGAAAATTATAAAAAGAACCAAACAAACGGAGGAGGAATGGCGGCTGGGAATGTAGCTGAGTGGTAAAGAACCTCTGGGTTCAATTCTCAGTAAGCCACCCCCTCCCAACCAAAAGGCCACTTCTGACCTTTTTTATTCAGGAGAGTAACACTGAGGTGTTAATAGTCAAATATGCAAAAATAGAAAACTTCATTTTTTAAAACAACTTTCCTTTTTACATGTTTTTAATTTTATGGGTAAAATGCATTATAAGTAATACCTGGCAAACATTTTAATATGTTTTCTTTTTAACTGCTCTTCTAAATATTATTGAAGAGCACAGGACTGAAACTTTTAACTATTCTGTGGAAAGCATGCTGTATTACATGAATGCCGCTGAAATGCATTTGCTCTGCAAAGAAAAGACATGGGGTGGGGAGCAGCATCATCTCCAAGCCTGGGCCTCACAACTCAGGTAATCAGCAAATACAAAGGGAGCTCATGGCTGGCTACCCTGCATTTGATTCTAGATAGATCATTGTTTTATTTAATCAAGCAAATTGTTGGCACCAGCTCCTTTACAAGTTGCTTATTTTGTCCATAACAGGTTAGTTGTGCTTATGCAGTATGTATTTACGGGTCTTGTTTTTCCCAAATCAGATTTTAAATTCCTTTCGGAATTCTGGAATTAAGTTCTGTTTAAAGAGTTTAGATAGAAGTACATAAAATGATTTTTAATATAGTGAATAAATTTTTGAAGTAAGACACAAATAGGAAACATACTGCAATAATTCCACTAAAATCTTATTTTAAAATATGCTATAAAGATGTGAAATAAATGCTACCCTTTTGTATAAATATCCTCACAGGTTTTATTTTAAAATAAATTTTAAATTCTAAATTTATTTTAAAATAAATTTTAGCATTATTTTTATTTTTTAGGGACAGGGTCTTGCTGTGTTGCCCAGGCTGGCTTCAAACTTGTAACCCTCTTGCTTCAGCCTCCCACGCAGCTGGGATTATAGGCACTTGCCATCATAACCAGCCAGGTTTGAAACATATACAATTTTTCTGAGAAAAACATTGATTAACCATATAAAATAACATTTTTTAAATTTTAATTTATTTTTATTGTAAACAAATGGGATACATGTTGTTTCTGTTTGTACATGGAGTAACAGCATACCATTCGCGTAATCATACATTTACATAGGGTAATGATGTTTGATTCATTCTGTTATTTTTTCCTTCCCCCCCACCCCTCCCACCCCTCTTTTCCCTCCATACAGTCCCTCTTTCCTCCATTCTTGCCCCCCTCCTACCCCCCATTATGTGTCATCATCCGCTTATCAGTGAGATCATTCGCCTTTTGGATTTTTGAGATTGGCTTATCTCACTTAGCATGATATTCTCCAATTTCATCCATTTGCCTGTAAAATAACATTTTTGTTGGTAAAAAAAAAATGGCTGAATAGTGGCAGTTTCATATGGTTTAAATTAATACCTGTACATAAAATTCTCTTCTTTGACCAAAAAATAGTTAGTAGAATAGGAACATATTTGTTAAAAACACATTCTAAGAAATGAAACACTATCAGTGAAACAGTAGATATCTGCTTGAGGCTTACAAAATGGTTTTCTTTTTAATATTTATTAAAAGCTGAGATTTTGTTATTGGATGATGTTTAGCTTATAGCAATGGAGACAAGGGTAGTTCCCAAATATGGCTGACCATCAAAAGTGGCTGGGAAGCTTATGGAACACTGATCCTGTAGCCTAGCCAGAGGCCTTCAGTGTTGATCTCTCCAGGAGGTTATGACCATTAACCAGAATCTAGATTGGAGAATCTGATAACATATGTCTACAGGTTAAAAAAAAAAAGAGAGAGGTACTTGCAATACATGTTCTATTTATTTATAAATTATGTAATAAAGTACAGCATTAATGTTTTATATATCACAAAATGCACATAGAAGGAATAAAAAGAATGAGATAAATACAAAATAAACTAATTTAAAAAATACTTAACTGATAAGAAAACACTTTTTTTGTACTCATTAAATATTATTGAAAATAATTTGAGCCAGGTTCAACAGAAGGACTGCAAGTTTGAGGCCAGTGTCAGTAACTTAAGGAGACCCTGGGTGCAGTCCCCAGTACCACAGAAAGGAAAATAATCTGGACAACTGGTTATATCATATGTTTTGCTAATCACAAAGGCTTCACATTATTATCAGCAAGCAAAGTATATATATATGCACAGTGAGACACACTTTATTATAGTGGATACAAACCCATAATGGAAATAGTCTTCTGGATAATGTTTATGGATCCATTTCTTGTGAGATTAGGTGGGTTTGTCACTGTTTCTACCTTGAAATGTGGTACCTGTTCTAGGAGGAGGGGAATGTCAGCTCTACCACTGTCTTCTGTCATGTGTGTTGATATTATTACTGTGTGACCTTCAGTCTTGGGGGCAAGCACCAGGAATGCAATACATGATGTTAACTGTAGGGAAGCAACAAGGCGAGAGCCCATGTGCCAGGCTGCGTGCCAACTCTCCTCTCTTCCTCAGGGCACCAGGAGCTGTGGAGTTGATCCCTTGTGTGTCGTCTATGCCAATACCATCAGTAAAACGATATCACTTTATTTTTAAATGAACAAATAAAGCATTGGCATATTCTTCTGAACTGCTGGTGCATCCATTTACTCAGGAGATTGATAATCGAGATAACAAATGCCCGTAATCAGAGTTGAGTGGAACACATGGCATTCATATCCTCGCAGACATTATGAGCCAACAAAAGAGTGAGTACTCACATGTCACATAACAAAGTGATGCAATGACAGTTCTGTTTTGTTCTCTCTGTGGCCTATGCTGGCTTGCCTCTAAGCCCTAAGCAGTTTTCACCCCACCAGGACACCTGCAGAGGGGGCATGAGGCTTAGGTTCTAAGAAGACTTCTTCTTTCAAGCTCTCATTTGTATATTTTAAAGCTGACATTCTAATGTTTTTGCATTCAAATTGATACTATTTTAGCAAACGATAAAACTACCACTTCCAGAAGGAAGTATAATTTATACATCAAGAAGGAAGAAAACGAACCTGCACTGAATGTTTACTATGGACCATGTGCTCTACCTATACTATTTATTTCATTCTCCCAGAAATTCTACAAGGCTGATAAAAAGTCCTTTTCCTATAGAGGAGTAAACAGGAGCAGAGACAGAGGAGGGGCCAGAGTTATGCCTGTGTCAGGAGCAGAACAGCACTCTGGTCAGGTCTCCAGCGTTTTTTATGTAGCAATCTGGAACACAGGTTTAATTAGGATTTTTCATTTTTGTTTTTGTTTCCCAGTGGGACTGAACCCAGGAGGGTTCTATCATTGAGCTACATACCAGACTCTTTCCCCACCACCCTCATTTTTTTTTGGGACAGGGTCTTGCTAAATTGTCCAAGCTGGCCTGGAACTTGCAATTCTTCTGCCTCAGTCTCCCAAGTAGCTGGAATTACAGGTATATGTGCCAAATTTAGTTGTTGTTATCATTTTTTTAAAACAGGAAATATTTGAGCCAAAAGGTATAGATTGCTTAACCAAAAAATTCAGACAGAATTAGACTACAATACCAGCAAAGAATGTGAAAAAATCTATCCAGATATGAACTTGTATTTCCTACTCCCAGTTTAGAATTTTTATGCACTAGTAACTTTAGTGATGAGACTACAACAGATAATGTGTTTTTCATGAACTTGCACAGCAACTGTTAAAATTGTTCAAACGGATAAACTTTTTTCTTCTGAAAATGTATGCATAATATGTAGCAATAGAAAAAAAACAAAACCTTCAACTAAAATGGGAATGAGTGCTTTGCTAGTGTAACTTAAGGAAGGTACTTTTCCATAGTGCATGCTTTACAACTTTCTCTGCCTGCTGTATTTGTCTGCAACTCATGAAATCCAAGTATAACAAGTTATCTCCCATTACGCTATTAGCCTGGAACCCTGACTGCCCAATGCCATGTTCTGATTAATCAGTGTACTCCTCAAGTAATGTCAAAATCACAGTTGACTACTTGTCATGAAACCAGTGAATGATCATTCCATCCAGGTTTATGGAAATGAGCTTTTGTGGGGTAGATGGGGGTAAAACAGGAGCCAGTACGTGCTAGTCAGGCAAAAATTCTTCCTTAGCCACTCTCCCAAAAGTCAAACATAGAGAGATCATTTGTTTTTGTTTTTAAAGATAATAATAAATAGGTTTTAGAAAGTAGAATATGTATGTATTTCTGCATCAATTTCTTTTGGTTTTCTCTGAGATTTTTGTGTTTTAATCAATACATGCATGGATAACCTACTCAGCAGAGAATATCTCCAGAGGATTTACAAGGGAAAAAGATAATTTTCTGTCTTCAAGAAAGATGCAATATAAGTGGGAAGATAGGACACAGCTCAAACATGTAAAATCAATAGGTCAGACACACGGTACACTAGACAGTAAACTATTCCAAGTGAAATGGCCCAAGTTGGGTCTTGCCTTGGATACTTACTAGCAATGTGCCTTATAAGACACCTAACTTCTTCCAGAGGTGGCATCATGCAGTGGTTCAAGGAACCTACCCAGTGTCAGAAACCTGGGGTTAAATTCTAGCTCAACTTTAAGCCTTGGTAAGTTGTTTCAATCTCTATGTCTCAGTGTCCTGATCCACAAGCAAGGAAAAAATATAGTGCCTGCCTCATGGGCCTACTGTGAAAATTAAATGTTACCATCTGCAAAGTGAGGAGTGCTTTGCACATAGTTGGTGCTCGTATGATGTCAACTACTATCATTATTAAGTGTATTTCAGTACTGCCATTTACAAAATGATAGAGTTGCTCTGTGCAAGGCATAGAAATCAGCAATGATAAAGCATGTGAAACAGTCTGTTAATGATGAAACCCATGCATGTTACTATCACCATTGCCAGTGTATACCATCAATGATCTTTGTTGGAATTGTATTTCCTGATTTTATACTGCATGCAGGTGAAAGATTTGTCAGAACTGAGTTTGGTGGCAAAGGTCATCTTACCCAAACCAAACAGAACAGCAAGTGAAATCTATCAAAAGTAAATTCCAGGAAAATCTGCAGGTTAAAACCAACAAGATCACCACTAGCTTAATACATTGCTGAGGGCCAACTAAAACCTCTTGGATTTTTAGTTGAATGTATGCATAAATCTTTTCTTTCAGAAAATGTAGTTTAGTTTTATTATTTTAAGAAAAATGAAATAGTACCAGATTGAGGTAATTTTCTTCAAAATTTAGTTTGCAGAATTTTTTTTTCTATTGTGAAAAAATGCTGGATTTTTTAACAAAGGCTTTTTCTGCATGTATTGATATGATCAGATAGTTTTTCCTATCTGATTAGAAAAGAATTACATTTTTCTAATGCTAAATACAGTTTTCTAAAGCAGAACCAGCCTTCATTCCTGGGATTAATGCCAACTGATTACAATATATTACTCCTTTGATATATGGCAAATCTGCTAAGCTTTTGTCGAGGATTTCTGAAACCATGTCCAAGAGCAACCTATAGCCTATAAGACAATTCTGGCCTGTTGTCTGAAGTTCTAAATGAAGTCTTACTGGAATACAGCCATGCCCACTTGTTTACATATTGTGTATGACTGCTACTAAAGTCTACCAGCAGGGCTGGGTAGTTGTGACAGAGACAACGTAGCCCTTAAAGTCTAAAATATTTACTATCTGGCCACTTACAGGGAAAGTCTGATAACCCCTTTAGAAAGTCAATTATTGTACAGAATGAATCAACATAACAAAAAGTCTTTTATGTTTGCTTTAGTTTTTACCATTTCAGGAACTCTTACTTTCTGTTTGTTAATTTCTAAGTTTCTGTCAGGTATGTTATTTCTTGTGTTTGAATGATGTCTTTTAGTAGTTCTTTATGGTACACACTGTTAGCAATACCTGCTCTCCATTTTTGTCTGAAAATGTATTTATTGTGTTTTCAGTTTTTAAAGATATTTGTAGGAGGTCTAAATTCTGGGTTAGTAAGATTGTTTTATCTTGATATTTAAAAGATGGCACTCTTGTTAGTCTGACTTGCAGAGTTTCTGTTATTATCTTTATTCCTGTTATATAAACATTGTATATAACATTTTTCTCTTCTCTGTGTTTTCTTTTTTCATTGTTTCTCAGATATTTAAATATAAAGTGTGTTGTGGGTTTTTTTTTGGGGGGGAGGCGGAGATTGAACCCAGGACTGAAGCATGCTGTGCAAGTGCTCTACCACTGACCTATACCCACACCCTTTATTCTTATTTATTTATTTTTAATGGACTTATCCTGATTGAAATTCTCTGAGATTCTTGGATCTGTGGTTTAATATCTTTCAGTATTTTGAAAATTTTCAGTCACTCTCTTTTCTAATATTTCTTCTGACCAGTTCTTTTTCTCTTTTCCTTCGAGGACTTCAATTATGTTTGTTGATCATTTGATATTGCCCTGCAGTTCTTGGATGTCCTGTTCTCAGCCCCTGCCTGCCATACTGGGGACTGAATGCAGGGGCACTTTACCCCTGAGATACATCTCCAGCCTGTTTATTTTTGAGACAGGGTCTCACTAAGTTGCTAAGGCTGGCCTCAAACTTGTGATCCCCCAGACTTAGTCTTTCAGCTAGCTGGGATTGAAGGTGTGTGCCACCATACCTGGCTCTGTTCTCATTTTTCACAGTTTTTCTCACTTTGTTTGTTCACATACTTTATAATGACCTATATTCAAAATCACATATTTTCCCCCTTTGACTACACCCAAGCATACCAATGAGCCAGATATGGAAACTCTGTCATATCATGTTTTTTTATTTCTAGCATTCCCATTTGATTTTTTTTTTTTTTTTTTGATGTTTCTATCTCTGTGGTGTCAGAGAGAGATATTTATACATCTGTTTACACAACTCTATTATGCCAGGGGTTGGCAAACTTTCTGTAAAGGACAGGTAGTACGTAACTTAAGTTCTGTGGTCACAACACAGACTCTGATACACATTCTTCTTTGTTTAAATACATCTTCAAAATGCAGAAGATATCCTTGGTTCACGGGCTGTACAAAGACCAGTCTCAGGTTGAATTTGGGCCATGGTTCACACTTTGCTGACTGTCACACTAGATCCTCTATCTGTATTAATCATAAAGTCCCTTTCTGATAGTTCCAACATCTGAATCATCACTGAATCTGGTTTGGCTGTCTCTAGACAATTATTTTTTTCTTGCCTTTTTGTGTCTCATAATGTATGACTGAATGTTGAACACAGCGTGTAGAATGTTGAGACTGAGATGAATTCTATGCTAGAGGGAACACTTCTTCCTAGCTCAGGTTTGGGACAGGCTAATTTACTCAGAAGATGAGCTAGATTTGAGTTTTTGTTGCTATGGCTGCCCTCAGTACACCATGTCCTCTAACGATGCCCTGTGCTTAGTTAGGACCTGAAGTGCCTAACTGTGTTTTTCCATGCTCCGGCTCCACTCTCTGCTTTCTCTGTATTCCTGGGTGATGGAGCAGGGTGGGCACCCCTGCTCTTGATCCTTTCCCAGTGGTAGACTGCTCTGCTACTGCTTGTAACTCAGAACTTGCTAGCCTGGTGATAAGAGGTATTGGGTCTTGTGTTGTCCTGGCCCTGATGTCCTAAGACTTCAGTCTTAAGTGGGCTACATACAGCTGGGCCTAGAGCGTGAGGTTTTTCTCAGCTTTTTCTTCCCTTTCTTCCAATGACAACGGAACTTTGCCTGTGGTAAGTCTTGGGGTAGGACACCTCTAACGGTGCTCTTGGAAGATACTGGGGTTAGGGCAGTTTCCTGTCCCTTTCCCACAAGTAGAGGGTGTTCCTTCTATCCTTCCCTGTCACAAGGGGTCTCTGCCCATGCCAGAGGGCAGTAAGGAGTGGTTCTTCTTTCCCAGGTACATAAGGCTCTTGTACCATGACAGAAGGGTCTGGTATGGACACAGCACTAGATATTTTTCAATTGCCGGCATCTCCTTGAGAGGCTCTCTTTAGTGTCCTGCTGACCACCAGTCTCCGAGCCTTCCAGTGCAAATTCCTCTAGTACCTGGGTGTCCTTGGTGTTTTATAATGTCATTCTGGTTCACATTCAACCTTTAGCAAATTCTTAAACTGCATCTAATTTCTTTTTATGCACTTGTATGTTGGTTACCTGGATCTAGTCCTGGTGTCTCACTTCAGCTTTGGGGGTGGATGGGCCCATCTCTCCTTGGTTTCCAAGTTACCTGGCTGCCCTATGACCTCAGTTAATTGATGGGTTCAAAAGAAGTTATGATTTTGTAGTTCAACCCTTTTTCTCTTTGTCAAGGAGTGGGAATTTGTACTAGTTTTCTGCATCTTAGGCAAAACCCCACTCCAGAAAATTTATTTTTTAATGGTAAATTTACTGAGGTACAATTTGCATACCATATAATAAATCTACTCATTTTATCAAACAGTTCAGTGAATATTGACAAATATCCTATAACTCCCATTATCTCAGAACACTCTGCCTCCAGAAAGTTCACTTTCCACCTTCTGCACATCTTGGCTTAAACGTACCTTCTGAGAGGACTTGCCCGACCACTCTCTGTAATACAAAGCTGCTGCCCCTGACCTCTTCGTTGCATCACAACCTAGCTTGTCAGTCTGAAAGCTGCTCCCCACCCTTTCCGGTGCAGCCATTTTCCCCACCTCCCAACTACTGTCAGTCTGTGAACATCCTAGCTAGCTATTGGTTCATCAGTCAGCTTGCAAGTATCCTTCTCTGTTACTGGTCCCCTGTTAGCCCAGCGGGATTCTTTTTTTTTTTTTTTTTTTTCTCCTGGTGCTGGGGTTCGAACCCAGGGCCTTGTGCTTGTAAGGCAAGCACTCTACCAACTGAGCTATCTCCTCAGCCCCCCAGCGGGATTCTTAAAGATAGCTTCACCGCCATCTTTTCTCTCTTGCTCTTCTCTCCCCGACTTGCTTTCTTTCTCTTCCTCGCTTTCCACTCTCTCCAGCACTCACCCTTTCTTTCTCTTTCCCTTTCTTTTCCTCTCACTTTCTCTCTTACCCTGCAGGGAGACACTCTGTTTGCTTAATAAACTCCCTTATGTGATTTCCTGTGTCTGGCGTGGATTTGTGGGATTCCTTACACTCTCTAAATCTGTAGTTTCCCATTTCTACTCCAATTCATTCTCATTTACCTTTCTTATTTTTTGGGGGTGTGTGTGGGGGTTTTACCAAGGATTGAATTCAGGGGCACTTGACCACTGAGCCACATGCCCAGTTCTATTTTTTGTATTTCATTTAGAGACAGGGTCTCAGTTGCTTAGTGCCTCACTGTTGCTGAGGCTGGCTTTGAACTTGCAATCCTCTGGCCTCAGGCTCCTGAGCCACTGGGTTTCCTTTCTTTTTGTTGTTCTTTTTCCCCATAAGCAAATGGGTACATATTGATGCTATAGTAAGATAAAAGAAGACAGCAGAAGAAAACTTTCTTTTTTTGTATTTGTGTTTTGGACAAAGTCAAGAATTATGATTGAACCTGTTGAACATTTATGAATTGTCAAATGGGCAACTGAATATGCTAGCCTGGTGCTCAGTAAGGACAGTCAGGTCTAGAAGTACACAAGCTCTGAGGTCAATTTTGCATTGCTCAGAGATAAAATAGTTCTTGCCTTTACCATATTATATGACTATTGTAGTTCACTGTATCTGTTCTCTACTCACATTCAGCCACTTCTTGCCTTAAGCAACTAGAAAACTCTTCTCCTTAACTCTCCTGTCTGGTGTGGCAGTTCTGCTTTGTCCTGCTGCTTATGTCAACCAGATCACAACATCCCATGTTTGGGATGGGAGGGAGAGGTGCCAAAGGGTAATAAAAATGTGGGTACTTGAAAAACATGTCTTGTTCCTTTTGCCGAACTTAGAAGTACTCCAGCATTAGTCACTTCTGCCTCAGATATTCAGTACTGCTGGATGTCTTAATGAAAAATATCAACTCTCAACTCGCTGTCAGCTAAAATAACAGTAGATTCCTAGTCTCCTCTACTAACACTTTTCAAGGTTAACTCCATGGAAAAAGAAAGTAGCAAAGGTGTGCTTAAGTCCAAATTTCAGGGCAGTTAGGAAAGTAGGAGGAAGGCGAAATGCTGAAAGAGGCAAAAAGTAGAAATGTTATTTATACCTGTATCAACTACCATTCTTTTCTAAATATATGAAAAGAGTTCACTTAAAAAAAATTTAAGTGAATTTCCAGTGTGCCCAGCACATTTTGATGATAGTATTCAACAAAAAAATTGGTGAAAACCCTGTTCATTTTGAATCTTATGTTTCTCCAAGTGAATAATGAAAACATGGGATTTAGAATGAGAAGACCTAGATTCACACGGTCAAGTGACTCAGTAGTTAAGTGACACTCCACCAACTATTTTCCCTCTCTAGGTACTGCACTGCCTCCCTCCCAGGGACAGAGGAAAGGTCAATGAGATATGGGTATGCAAATAACCAGCAAGGATGAAGGCTGAGCAGATAAAGTGATCACCTAAGACAGGGATGCTTAGGGAGGGGTCTGTGTGTTGGTTTTCTTATCTGTCAAATAGGATGATAACTGTGATTTAAAGGGAGCAAAAGAGATAATCTACATAAAGGTACTTGGCCTCACAAGACAGTAGCTAGCCTGACAATGCATTTTCTGCTGTATACTGGTGAAGTATCAGGAAGTAGCTTATTCTTGTGACAATGATAGGAAAGTAGGCACAGGATATATGTCCAAATGAACACACTGCTTTTATTTCCACGTGGCCCTTCCTGTACTTCCTTACCTGCACACTGTGCTGTTCCCTGAGACTGTTTCAAATGTATATAATTTAAGTCCTTTGATGGTTCTTGTGTGTCCTCACAAAAAGCAGTACAGTGGTTCAAAGACATTTTTAAGGATATCAATAGCTTTGTCACTAAGAATGTTCTTCATTTTTATGAACGGTGGAATAAAGACGGATTTGACACTGTGAGAAGTGATCTTGAGGGAGAAAGTAAAAAGTGGGAGCTTGAGGCATGGAGGTCTGACCAGACACTTTCAGGGAGCGAACATGTGAACCAATGAAAAACTGCAGGTGCAGCTGGCAAACAGGAACACAGTCAGGCGCAATGACTACAAATGCTGGCCTTATCGCCAGACTGTCTGGGTTTGACTGCTGGCTCTAGCACTTTCTGAATGTGTGACTGTGAACAAGTTAATTAATCTTTCTAAACCGGTTTCTTTATCTGTAACTTGAGGATTAAAATGAAATACACCTCACAGGTTTATTTTTAAATGAGGATTAAGATAATGCATGTAAATGCTTAGCAGGCATGCAATAAAAGCTAGCAATGACAATGAGAAGGAGGCAAAGGAGGGGGAGGAGGAGGAGAAAAGAACCAAATGGTTTTCAATGTGGTATAAACAAGAATTTAAAGCTAAATAACTGAAATGATGTGTTATCATATAATAATGTATCACCTAGTACATCTGTGACCATGGGAGGGGATAGGAGGAACTCTGGGTTATTGTTTTGGGAAATGCAAGAAAATATTGGCAATCACAATGAAAGCTATTTGGAATTAAACAGAGAGCATTTCTCCCTAATATATCATTGGTATATATTATCAGACATATATAGTACATAGCTCAGGTGCCTGTCCTGTCCTGAAAAAAAGAAGACAAAACCAAAAGGAAGGTATGGAAAAAGAAACTGAAATCAGAGAGAGCCAGAGAAAGGCATAAGTTAGGATGATAGAGGTGATAGAGGACTGTTATAAAGAGAGACTAAAATGAATAGGACAACAAAGATTAGAAACAAAAGGTTGAAAAGTTAGCTTTTTATTGCTGTGACCAAAAAACTCAATGAGAACAATTTAGGGGAGGAAGTTTATTTAGGCTCATGATATCAAAGGCATGCTGAGTATATTGCTCTGGGCCCAAGGTGAGGCAGGACATCATTGTGGAAGGCCCAGCAGAGGAAAGCTGCTCCCCTCATGGCTGGCCAGGAAGCAGAGAGAAAGGGGGAAGGGTGGGGCATAGTAGTATTCCCAGCAGCTCCGGAGTCTGAGGCAGGAGGATTGCAAGTTCAAAGCCAGTCTTAGCAACTTAGCAAGACTGTTTCAAAATAAAAAATAAGAAGGGGCTGGGGATGTTTCTCAGAGGTTAAATGCCCCTGAGTTCAAACCCTTGTATCCAAACAAAAAAAAGGGAAAAAAAAATAAAGTGGGGAAGGGGTCACAGAGAACAACCCTTTCCAGGGTATGCCCCTAGTGACCCACTTCCTCCTGCCACCTGTCCATAGTTACCATTCAAACTACGATGGATTAATCAGGTTAGAGCTCTCACAATCCAATCACTTTACCTTCGAACTCCTGTATTAACACAAGAGCTTTTCAGGGACATCTCATATCCAAACCAAAACAAGGAAATATTAAATATTTTTATGAGAGGATCTGGGTAAATCCTGGAAAACTAGGAATAATCTAGAAAGTGATACATTTGTAAATAAATACAAGAACATACTATCTCATCATTGTAATGCCTACTCCTAGGTGATATTCTTAGGCCCAATTAGATACAAAGAATATTGAGACCATAAAAGGCCACACTTAGCATCAGGTTAATTTAAAAGAATAGAAGGACAGAAAAAAAGAGCAGGCTAACAGCATAGCCACAGATTTTTTTTTGTTTTCACTGAGAATCCTTACAATAGTTTTGGGACTAAAATTTGGTCCCTCATACGACAGTTCAGATGCAAGAGAATGAGACTGCTGCGGTGGGTGAGCAGGCACCTTGGCCCAGAACTCTGACAGTCTCGGCTTTTGGATCATGCCTGAGTGTAAGAGTCACCTTGCTCAGAGAAGCCCAAAGCTATTGCTTCCTACCAGGTATTTATAGTTCCTTTCAGTGCCGACTCAACTTATCAATCAAATGTCATTTTATCATTTTCCCATAGCAGGGATGCTGGTGATGCCGCTGATATCACCTTCATTGGTTTTCCAGGGACCTGAGTGAGAAGCAGCTTAACTCAAGGCCAATTTCTCATGTAAAAGGAGGAAACGTTTTGTTAAAATTTTACTCAGAGGCATCATGAATATTAAACTCAGTATTTTACTTCTAAAAATAGTACTAGCAAGAAACAGAAATGAATTTGGACAAATCTACAATGGTACAAAGTAGTTCTTTTAGAAATAAATAGTCTATAAAGTTGCCTTTACAGTAAAAACCAGCTTCTGCTCAGCATTATAATCCTTAAGACTGCTGTTAGGAGTCAACTGTTAGAAAGGGATGAAGGCTCCGCCTTCCTTCTCCACAGTTTCTTTGTAAACCAGGATCAGAGCGGGGACTGCACTGCTCATTCCTGGTGTTCTGCATTCTCATCTTTTACCAAAGCATACAATTAACATTAATTATTAAACTACAAACCACAGTCGACCCAGCCTAGAGTTTAGTCTCCCTCTCTAAATGCCCAGTACAAATAACCAAGGTTCAGGAAATCATGAAATCTCATGAGAATACAAGATCAAGAGGCCAGAAAAGCTTCTCAAGAGAACAGGCCAGGCCTGGGGATATAGCTTAGTTGTACAGTGCTTGCCTTGCAAGCATAAGGCCCTGGGTTCGAATCCCTGGCACCACAAAAAAAAAAAAAAAAAAAAAAAAAAAAAAAAAAAAGAACAGGCCATACACAAAGGAAGAAGAATAACATTTTCAGACAGAAAGTTAAAACATTAAAAAAAAATCTTTATTTCAAAATAACTAGGAGCTGAGTGTGGTGGCACATGCCTGTAATCCCAGTGACTCAGGAGACTGAGGCACAGGAAGATGGCAAGTTTAAGATCAGCCTCGACAACTTAGTGAGGCTCTAAGCCACTCATATGAGACCTGCCTCTAAATAAAATAAAAAAGTAGTCTGGAGATATGGCTCACCAGTTAGGTGCCCCAGGATTCAATTCCCAGTACCAAAAAATAAAAATAAAAATAAATGAATGAACAATAATATCTAGAAGAGAGAACTCTGAACATTCTCAACAAATAAATGATATATATTTGAGGTGATGAGGATGCAAATTACCCATATTTAAGCATTACACATTATATACATGTATTGAAATAAATGTACAATTATATATCAACTTTTTAAAAAAATCTATATCATATCATTCTTTTCCCAGAAAGTTAATGTAGTGTATGCTCCACAAACATGAAACCATAAACCAAGAAAGGGGAAGACACAGGAGCTAGGTTTGACCAAAGGAAAACAGTGAAGGAAATTCCCAGGAAGCCAGTGCAGCTGTGCAGGAGAACCAGAACACAGTGCGTGTGGCAGGAATCAGGTTCCCAAGGAAAGATGGAGCAGAATGTCCCCTGATCTGTTTTATCATTTTGAGAGGACTTTTAAAGTACTGTCAGAAGACTGTACTGTGTTAGTGACTGCTAAAGACTGAGAATCTAGAGCATAATGGAATAATAATAAAATGCAATATTAATAAGAAACAGATAAATACCTGAATAGAAAAACTGGCAAAAGATTTGCATAGGCACTTTACAAAAGAAAAAATCCAAATGAACACTAAACATATGAAACATGCTCATTCTCAGTAATAAAGGAACTATAAACAAAACTATAACAAGATACCATTACAAAATTGGCAAAACTATTAAGGTTAGAAGGTTAAGCAACAGGAATTCTTTAACGCTGTGTGCTGGAATGTAAAATAGTAGCATTGTGGTATGATTTGAATATGAGATGTTCCCCAAAGCCCATGTGTTAATGCAGAAATATTCAAGGTGAAATAAGTGGATTGTGAGAGCTGTAACCTAATCAGCCATCCTAGTGTGAATGAACTGGGTGGTTAACTGCAGGCAAGTGGGGCGTGGCTAGAGGCATTGGGTCCCTTCTCGACTTCCCTCTCTCTGCTTCCTGACTGTCACTCCTCCACCACATCCTTCTTTTTTTTTTTTTTTTTTTTTTCAGTGCTGGGGATTGAACCCAGGGCCTTGTGCTTGCACTCTACCAACTGAGCTATATCCCCAGCCCCTCCACCACATCCTTCTGCCACGAAGCATGAAGTTCTGTTTCATCTTAGGACCAAAGATATCTCTGAAACCATGACCCAAAATAAACTTGCCCTCCTTTAAGTTGTTCTTGTCAGGCATTTTGATTACAGTGATGCAAAACTGATTAACACATACCCCAGGGTAAACCCTTTGGGGTATGAGACAGGTCATGTAACAATTGCACCATTGTGAAGACACCCTAGAGAAAGGTATATATACTTATGCTTATTTATTACTGAAATCATAATATTTGCTTGTGTGACAGTTTATTATCAAAACTTTCCTAAATGTAAGTAACATTACATTTTGATTTTGGTGTTTAGCACCATGAATCGTATCAGCCATTCAAGAAACATTTATGAAATTAAACTGGATCAGAAAACACAATTAGCAATAGAAAATTTAACCAAAATCCTTTTCGAAAGGACAGAAAGCAAAAGTTCATGGACCTATAAAAAATGTTCAACCATACTAGTAATGAGAGAAATTAAAAATAATGATGAAATATCATTTTTGCTATAAAAAGACAAACATTAAAATAATTTTAATGCTCCAAGCTGCAAGAGTACAGTGAGATAGGTCCTCTCACAGGTCACTTGTAGAAGTATACAATGATATACAGATGCATAAACTGTACAATGTTTCTGGAGAGCAATCTAGCAGCCTGTGTTGAATCGTGAAAATATACGTACTCTCTGATGGCAAAAAGCAGCAAAATTCTAGCTTTAAAATAATACTAAAAATATAATTTAAAAATGTGAGCTAAGATTTATTTATAAACTGTTCATTAACTATGAATTGATATAAAACAACCTGAAACAATCAAAATGAGCAACAATGGGATGATGGTTAATATATTTTAGGACATTTACAATGCTAGCCAGATAGATACTAAAGTGTGAGATTCAAAGAACTGATTATACCACAGAAAAAGGCTGATGATCTAAATGTTGAGTAGAACACAATAGAGAATTATTTAAAATTAAGTACGATCTCAATTCTATTAAATGGGTGTGTTTAAGACACATGTGCACACAGGGAATGCAACATTTGTTACATAAAATTATGATCAAGGAATTACGAATTAAAACTACACTGAGATGCCATTACAAAATTGGCCAAACCATCAAAACTAGGATGCAAAGCAACAATAATTCTTATACACCAAGGGCCACAAATAGAGTTCAAGGAAAGGACTCAGTGTTATAGAGTTCATAGCAAGGTTTGTTAAATTAAACTTTTTCTGCTTTAGTACTTAAAAAAGAATTATAATAAATACCTCCATTTACACTTACTAGATCAATATTTTGCATTATATCCTGAAATGAAGGATGGGTTCGAAACTGCTCAAAGAGATCTCTTTTGTAAAGCAGCGCATACACCAAGTTTGGGTTGTGGTGAAGAGAATTTGTCAGGCAGGAATTGATGATCTCCAACATCATTCGAATAACTTCTTCAATGACGTTGAGGTCCTGCGCCTAAAGAGAAAGTAAACCCCAACAGAGTTAGTGTTTTTTTTCCTTGCTGTAGAAGTAATCAAAATTCAAGTGATTATTTAAAACTATAGCAGCATTAAAAAGATCATGCAGGAAAGCTCTTCAAGGTTATTTCTATCAAGAGTCTTTAGAATTAGTTTTATCAGTTACTAAAGGATTTGAATTAAAATTATTTGAATTTATTATGGTGATAATTAGGAATTTCATATAACAAATATGAATAAATGATAGACTAGCCAATTTAGCGGCAAATTTGGAGCTCGCTCAGCTTCAACAGATCCTTATTTATATTCTCATCCTAAATCATTAGACTTTCACAATGTAAATTAGTAAGGGGGTCTTACTGTTTCCCAGAAAAGTGTCTAAATCAGAAAATGATCTCAATTTTCTATATTGCCATTTCAATCTTTATATTTACAGATAAATAAGCTGTGGTTTTGTCATTGTTTCTTAGAGTTAGCAGTCTTTGGGAATCTGAACGTAAAATAATTTATAACATCAAAACTCAAAGCAAGCAATGAACAAGTTTTTCAGTGAAAGACCTACTCCAGCTCCCAACTTCTAGCAGGGACTGTGGCCCAGTGTGGTCCTGGTACCTTGGGGATCTTCAGGGCTCTTCCCTTCAGTAGGCTGAGCTCCCAACCACTCTTGCTGTCTGACAGTCCAAGGCTCAGCAGGCTCCTGGAAACGCAGGGCTCCCTGCTTTGATTGCTCTTTCTGTTTTGGGTCCATAAACATCCCTATCATGTTTAGGTGTGGCTATGTATTTTAAATGTTTTCTTATTATGGTTCATCTCTTATTGGTATATTTTTGTAGCAAAGGGGAGGAGATCAGGCTTCAAATTTGGAACTGACAACATAATCTCAACTGTAAGTTTTCTCAAATGTATTTTCATTTATTTCACCTGCTGTTTGAATGACTAGGGGAAGAGGAGACTTGAGAGTTTCAGAATATTCTCTCAGGTCATTTAAAAACAATTCAATGAGACAGTACACTTCAGAAATAAAGGTCAATCAAAATACTTTCTGCAGAATTTTATGTTAATAAATATTTCATATACTCATTTATGTTGTCTAATATATTAAATTTATTTTTACAGAATTATCTGTTAATAGATTACAATTTCTGCTTTCAAACACATTGTTTATTTTCAATATTTAATTAAGTAATTTGCTGAAGCAAACAGGGTGACATACCCAACCCTCAAATAGGACTTGCTCATTTAAACCTAAGTTAAAATATTGACCATTTATTTCATTCCCAAGTCAGGAAAGTATAAATGGAAACTTTAGATCAATATGCAATGCTCTGCATTAATTTTTACTTTGCATCAATCTGACTGAAGGCTCTTTAAGAATCATAGTAACCCTTTTATGCTTAAAGAAGTTTCTAGATACTTTATTTAACTTATTTTAACTTATTTTGTTTCTCAGGTAAGTTCTAATGCTATCTTTTATAGACTATATTCAGTTACAGGTATATAAATTGAATGACAATAATACATAGTTTCTATAATGTTATTCAAATTGATTGAAAATGTAATGTGGGAAGAAGTAGCAATGATATATAATATCAAATTTTGCTGTATTGTCACAATAAAAGGCACTTCTATATTTTAATGTGAAACAAGGAAACAAAAATGAGAAATTTTACACAATTTAGAACACTAAGTGTAACTTAAAGAGTAGCTGATTATAATTTTCTGTCAAAATCTATTTTAACATGTAACATTATAAATTATTTAGGTTATGAAAATTTCTATACAAAGAGTCTCTAATCCTCAGCACAACTACCCTTTTTATAAGATAAGGTCAGTTTCCTTCCTGGCTATACCCAGGGGTGAAATTCTAAATATTTAACAACTAGTAGACACTGTTAGTTCTATTAGATGTGGGCTGTACACAACCCAGGCAGCTCCACCAGCTTGCACCAGCTGGATGTCAATTACAGTTATTTTCACAACTACTCTCAAAGGAATGATTCCTTGAGAAATTAAATGGGGTTTACTTGAAGTCGGTTATCTACATTGATTACTTTTATTATGTTCCAAACACTGTACCAAAAATTGCTACATGTATCATTTCATTCATATAGTAATTCTTTAGGTTAATTCTGAGTTAGAAAGCTTAGAATTTGATCAAAAGAATCAACATCACAAAACATACTCAGCACTAGACACTAAAGCTGCTTCCTTTAGTGCTAGAATCTCTTTCCTTTTATAAGGTTCATCTCAAGTGCTCAATCAGCTTATCCTTGAACACAGAACATATAATCTTTGCAACTAATTCATTTCCATTTTTAAGTAACAACAGTTCTCTGCTAACCACTACTTTAATTATCTTTAAGAAACAGAGTTCCTACTGTGCAAGTTGTTTCCTACAAACCATGCTGTGTGGGGTCCTTTCATTTCTGTTGGAAGATCATTTGCAGCTTCAAGTTATGAAGAAGACTGTGAAATAATTATGGGCCAGAGGGGTAAACTATGTTTACTAAAAACAAGACAATCAAACTTTTGGCTAATTCTAATTTCCAAGAAAAATATAAAAAATAAATATAATTTGTAAGACTATTTGCATCTTTAAGTTGCTACTATGATTAGATTCTGGTGCAGGTCACTACTAGATATGGCAGTAAACCATATCTTTCAAATTTCATTTAAAAAAAGCATTATTGGGCAATAATCACCACTTGTAAAAAGATGAAAAATTAGAATGAACTGATTAGAGTTTTTAGAAAAAATACAAATTCATCCAAATCTCGACATTTAAATAGACCTAAAGGGTTGTTCAATTTAATCATTATTTGGGTGTCAACATTTCAAATGGTATTTAACAGTTTTGTTGTTGTTGATTTTTCTTTTTGGTACCTGGAGATTGAATCCAGGGCTTTGCACATGCTAAGCATGAGCTCTACCACTAGCTATGTCCCTGTGCCCATTCAATATTTTTTTTAAGGTTGTATTTGTTAAATTCTTAAAACTGTGTAACATCAGCTAAGTACCATGTGAATATGCTCCAAAATAAAAACAAAAATATTATTAAAGTACTTTAAAAGGGAAAAATCAATGCAACTTTAGACATTATTACAAAAAGAGCAAAAAGATAAATGCCTTTCCAAAGTTGCTACCATAAATGCAAAGAACTCAGAAATCATATTTCTAAGCCTTAAATCTGAGTCACAATTTTTTACTTTTATTTATAAAACCAGTCTTTTAGGGGATGCTGTGTAGAAAACTGACTTATACTTAAAGAATAAGGTTTTATAAAATTGATATGGTTTTAAAAGTTAACCATGTTTAAAAAAAGTTAACCATGTTTCCTCTGAACTGTATCAAAATTAGCTTTGTCAGACATAAAATCTCATTGACAAGAGCAAGAAAATATGGAGAGATAACAAGATATGTGTTATCTCATGTATCTCATTCATGGTCTTTTCTTTTTAGTACATATAGCTTCCATAACAGGAATAAGGTCCAGATCAAAAAAAAGGTGGGGTGCATACTTACTTTATTGCAAACAATTTCAATCTAAAAACAAGTACGCTGAGAAAAAGATTCCCATTTTCACATGTCTGACTGTACATGTTAGGACTGAAAGTCTAACAAATTCTACTTTAAGTAGTAATTTAATATCTAATAGACAAGTTGGCAGTTGTGGGAATATTTTACCTAGTTAACAGCACTTAGAGATGCCTTTCATTCTATAAACTTCCCTTTCCTTTTAAGAGGGAATTTATACAGTTAAATCGTTTCAAATAATTTATTTTTAGTTTCCTTAAGAGGAGCATATGTATCTTGTTTGTATTAGTTTTGGGGGGATTCCAAGAGAGTTGTCTAAATTTCCTGCATTTTCAGCAGAAAATAAAATCTTCAACAAAATTAATGGGACTTTGCCAAAGGCAGGGAGGGAGAGGAAACATACAGGCAAGGCCCTTTTTAAAGTCACTGAGCCAATGGCCTTCAAAGGCAATCCTCTAGTGATAGACTTGTTATCTTTATGTTGTTAATTCACTGGCACACACACACTGAAAAGCTTTGTGACCATGTTATTTCCAGACGGAACTGGATTTGTCTCAAAATATCTAATTGAAAGAATCAGCTTTATGTTAAACACAAAATCACAGCCGATGAATAAATCCTGTGACCAACTTAGACAATGGGTAACCTTAATCAAAGGGTGGGAGGGGCAGGTGGAGAGAAGACAGCAGAGTTTTGGTCCCATTGTTCCTGCGTGTGAATGGAAACCATGTGGTCTTCACTCATCCTGGGGCACTGTCTGAATGAGACCCATGCTAGGACCCTGGAAAGTGGCTGTTTACATACAACACACTGCTGTACAGGCAGTGATGGCATGGGCAATGGTGACCACTAGGGCACTGGTTAACTTTGATGGTTTCCCATATCTGGAAAATGATCAAAATCCAATGAAGCTGCAGCCCCCAACAATCAGAATATCTTAGTTGGCCATGGCACAGAAAGCAGGTACAAAACAGTGCTGCCCACCCTTCTTCTAGAAGAGACTAAGCATACACCAGAGCCTGGTGTTTTTAGCTTTTTAACTCAAATGCATTACTTTAAGAATTAATGTTCATTTTCATTCTTTTAAAAATATATTAGGGGCTGGGATCGTGGCTCAGCGTAGCGTGCTTGCCTAGCACACGTAAGGCCCTGGGTTCAATCCTCAGCACCACATAAAAATAAAATAAAGGTATTATGTCCACCTACAACTAAAAAATATATTTAAAATAATTAAATAATAAAAAGAAATACCCTTTCATGATCTATAAAAGGTAAAATAGTACTCTGGGAAGGTGTGCATTTGTGGATTTGACTTTCTCCTGAGTGCCTCCTTTTGCTCCAACTTAGGTCTCAGTGTTCCAGCTGGGTCCCAGCTCTACTAATAACTAGCTTTGTGACCTTTGGTAAGTCACTTGAAGTTATAGTTATGTGCCAAAACAAGTGCTTTACTTTCAAGTCTCAATTTCATAAAGAATGTAAAAAATACTGAATTTAGAAAGAAAATTATGAGTATAACCAATAATGCAATTAGTAAAGAAAAATCTTTAAAGTGACCTCAAACCTCAGTGAAGTTCAGAATTTACTTTCAATTACCCCACCACCTTAAATAGAATCATTGTTAGTTTTTAGAAGAAAATGCAATGCCCCTTGAAAGGACAAAAGTGCAAGGCTAAGTTCCAAAATGACCATTCTCTAGACCAAAGAACCTACTTCTGCTTCTGTTCTCCATGCCATTGTTAATGTGGGAACAGCAGGGGATCATCTCTAAACCTGTCTGTCATGGACTGTGCACTGACTTCAGAGACCTATGATATTTGGTACCATTTTTCATTCTTGCTTGAGAAAGAGAGTCAGTGATGCTAAGAAAGGCAGTGAAGAATCACACATGGGGGTTTTGTTACTCTGAAGTAAAAAGGAAAAATGTAGCTGCAAGTTAGCAGAGAGCAGCTGTAGATTGGGTCAAGTCCCAGTTTTGCCACCGACTGGGCAAGTCACTTTCTTGGACCTCAGTTTCTTTAAGTGTAAAATAAATGGGTTCTCTGGGACAATGTCAGGAAGCATTATCAGGGACTTGGACTTGGGCTTCTGCTTAGGATATGGAAGGAGAGGGAAAAAATGCCCCTCTATCCAACCCTAACAATGAAAAATAGCCAGACAATTTAGAAAATCTCAAGTCTTGTTCTCAGAGAACAATTCTTCAAGTGAAATGAATTCCTTCTCTGTAAGGAGAGAAGGAAGACAGGCACTCTCACACACTGGGCTGAGTGCGGAAGGAAGCTGTGTTTTCTGCTAAACTTCCAATGAATTTGTAAGAGCTAAGTGTGGTCAGCTGGGTGAGACTGAGAAACCAGGCCCCAGGTGGAGTGAAGACGGCCTTCACTTGAGAGCTCTTTTCCACAGGCCTCCAACAGAACACATGAGAAAGGCTGTGTGTGGAACAGGAGACCTAAGGGAGTCGCTCCATCAGTCAAGCTTATAGAAGGTGGTCAGCTGCTGCTGGGGACAGATGCCAGACTCACGGGCTTCCCAGACTCTTCTCCCATGCTATGCAAAAGCCTAGAGCCGTACGCTCAGCCAAGAGCACAGGTATTTCCACTGCTTCTAGGCGAGAAGTATAGACTTAGCCCATCCTGCCCTGAATGGGTAAGAAAAACACCCTCTGCCTCCAGGATATGGGCAAAGTCCACTCTGCTGGTGGAGGAATAAAAGCAAAAGAAATTCTAAAACTGGGATTTGAGGCCGGGAACCAGCTTGGGTTCGGGATCTCACACCAGTATCGAGCAGGGGCTATCCATGGGAAGGGACAGGACGTCTGAGAATGCCTGGCCTCTAAGATTCAGGCACACTCAGGGACTCCCCAAGATTGAGACCAGACAAGGACGACAAAGAGATCCCTCTTCAACCTCACTGCAGGGACTGCTGAAAGCACAGGGCAACAAAGGAACACTTAAACACACAAACAAATAAAACAAAAAACCTCCCTCTGACACTCAGACAGACCCCTCTCATGAAGTAGAAAATAACAACTGTGGGGAGAATTTGAAGCTAGTGGCACACTGCAGATATAAAACCCACTCACCTACAGCAGAGGCATAAGGACTTTAAATCCCTGTCTCTTCTGTTCTACTCATAATGTCCAGCATTCAACAGAAAATTATGATGCATAAAAAAACCCATACAGTCCCTGAGCACAGTGGCCTATATGATGGGTAGGCACTGTGGCAGGTGCTGATGAGGAAGTGATGATTCAGACATATCTGCCTCACAAAGGTTAGCACTTAGGGGAGAGACACCCTAAATGGATGAAAGTATGGGTGCCCTGGGGTAGGGTAGGGTTGGCCTGGGATGGGGAGTACAGCAGAGTGGTTAGGAACATGAGTTCTGGAGCCAGGTCAGGATTTGAGTCCCAGCTTTAGAATATACTAGCCACGTTCTCAACTCACTGAATCTCTCTGAGTCTCAGTTTTCCAATCTGGAAAATGGGAATACTACCAATTTTAGAGAAAGTGAGGATTAAATAATGTAATGTATTCAAAAACATTTGCAGTCTTACTTAGCAGATAAAAAGGGCTCATTACATGACAGTTTTTATGATCACCTATTTTATGAACAGGCAGAGACCTGTGTGAGATGTGGGTAAGGGGAAAGGTAGAGGGAAGTACATGTACAAAAAGCCTAACAGTGAAATGGAACACAGCATGGTTAGGAAATTCAGTTTGGTGTGAACACCAAATGTAGGGGACAAAAAAATGGAACTAGATCAAGCAGGCCTGACAGATCAGTCTGATGAGTGCAGGACTTCATCCTTAGTGCAAAGACTAAGGGTTTCTCTCCACTACGAGATATCCAGAAGAGGATTTAAAAACTTCTGGCTAAGAAGCAGCACTGGGGAACTCTAAGCGACTATTGGAGAAGAGAGGCTCTAGGAGGTCCAGGGAGAACACTGTGCAAACCTCTCAAGGGGTACTAGCCCCAGGTCAGTGCAAATGGCTCCAGAGATGGAAAGGAGATGGCAGAGACTGAGAATGAAGGTTGGAGCTCTGGGATTACTATCAAAAATTCTGAAAAGGAGCCAAGGGGAGACAAGTTCTACCACAACGCGTAATACAAAACTACACCAAAAGTCTTCAGAAATGCAAAGATTTCTTTTTTTTGTCCCTGCAAATCTAATGTTACAAATTTATCCTAACAAAAGAAATAAGACTGTGCCCAAAGATTTAGCCTCATGGATATTTATTATATAATTACCCTAGAATTTGATCATAAAATTTGAATTTAGTCTTCAATTCAGTTTGACATAACAAACTACTACAAATTTAGGGCGTTACAACAACATAAAATTTATCTCATAGTTCTGCAGGTGTTTAGGTAGATTTGGCTGGGTTCAGTCTCACCAGGCCAAAATCAGCTAGGCGGGCCTCTTTTCTGGAAGCTGGGAGAGAATCCAATTCCAAGTTCATTCAGATTGTTGGCAACATTCAGTTCCTGCAACGGCAGAGCTGAGTTTCCTATTTTCTTTTGGGGTAGCCCTAGGAGTCTGTTAGCAGCTCAGGCTGCCTGAACTTCTCATCACTTGCTCCTTCCATCTTTACACCAGGAACAGCCTGCCAGACCCCAGTCAAGCTCTGACTCTCTCTGAGGTCCTCTTCTGGCATAGCTCTTCTACTTCAGCTGGAGGAAGTTCTTTGCTCTAAGGACTCGTGTGTTTGGATTAGGTCCACATGGACAAAGTAGGTCTTCTCTCCCTATTTTAAAGTCCATAACCTCAGTTCTAGCTCCAAAGTCCCTCTTGCTACATAACCTAACATATCTGCAGGTTCTGAAATGGGATGGGATCATTTTTCAGGGACCATTATTTTACCTACCACAATCCCAGTGGCCCAACAGTAGATGAAATGAACAAATGAATACTATGAGGCTATTAAAATGATGAAAATAACTTTGAAATGCATAAAAATAGGACAGATTGATGGAAGAACAGAGAGATGAACAGGTAATGATAAAGTGAGCTGAATAAAATGTTAATTGGAGAATAAGGGTGGTGGGTACATAGGCATTCACTGTCAATATATTTTTTCCAATGTTTTTGTATATTTGAAATTTTTTCGTAATAAAATATTGAGGAAAAATCAGATCAGCCCAATGATCTTTCAAGTCCTCTTCAAGTTTAAGCTTTATTGGGTAAAAATCTAAATATCTGTAAGGATATATTTTTTTTCAACAAAGCAGCAGGAAATAAGGTATTGCTTAAGGTTTATAAGGAAATTAATCTCAAACAGCATTAATTATCACTCCACTTTATTTTTCAAATAATTACCAAACTAAAATAGAAAGGCAATAGTATAGAGTGCATTTTTGAATTATTAAAGAAAAACCAAATAATACCTCGTTTGAGGAATTTTATTTCCAAAAGTCAAGTTCTTACTGTAATAATTAACATATAAAACCAATGATATCTTGATTTAATTGTTTCTAGACAGGAAAAACCAAATCTACTTCACACTTTAACAAAATTCGACAACACAGATCCTCTCTATTGAAAAAGATACAATGAAATGAACATAAACAATGAAAACACACAAGACAGTGGTTTTATAGACATCAACTGGGGGTCAACACCATGACATGAGTACTGTCCTAAGCATGGGGAACAGATGCTGTGGAGAAAAAATAAAATGCAATCCTTCTCCTTTACTTTACCTTGGAGTTATAAAACATTATCTAGTTTTGTAATGCAGAAATATCTCAAAAACATTTCTTTCAAGATACTTAAGGAATCTAGCATTAAAGGAAAAAGAAGGAGAAGTAGAAGAAAAGAAAAACTGATTTTTTTTTCATTTGGAAATATTGCCAGTGTAACTGAGGAATACTAAACCTCACTGGGCTCAGAAGCTAGTGGCCCAGTCTCTGGCCAACCTGACTTGCCTCTGAATCCTTGTTCTACTACTTATTACTTATGTAACCTTGGGCAAGAGTCTAAACTTGATTTATTTACCAGCAAGACTATTATAGTAGAATGAAAATGAATATGTAAGACACCTACCTCAATGTCTAATACATAGTATTAGCTCAAGAAACTCTTGTTCCTATTAGTAAAAGCAACAGCAATCATGAGTGAGTTTCTCATTAGACACAGATGTGCCTGGGAGATGCATTAATGCTCTTGGCTACTAAGATAAACTGTACCTTTCTCTGTCTTGTACTTTAGTGTATACTTACAAAGAAGTGCTTCCATGATGCTGAAATTTGGATTTAGAACAAGTACATGCATTACAAAGAAATGCTCTGAGCTGTGAACCACAGATCTTTAAGAACCTAAATGCCACTGTTACACTAAATGGTTAATCTCCTTAGGGAATATGTTTAAAAATATTTCAAGTCTAATGTTGAAATATAGGCAATCCCTGATTGAAGACAGCTTGATTTGATACCCAGTGAATTATAATCATATTCCACAATAAGGACCAAAAGTTGTAGTTACAGTTGCCTAATGAATGGTACCAGTGCCTAGATTTTGTCCAAATAACCACTAAATGCTCCTGATTCAGTCAAGGTCAATGGCAATGGGGGTGACTCAGTCTGCTGCTACAATTAGAGCAAAAGATAACTAAAGTTGCAATGGAAACTGTCTATTGCCCAGCAATTACCATTCAAAACTTCTGGAGGCAATACTGCATTAAATTTGCAGTTTATTTATTTTTTTTTTGTGGTGCTGGGGATTAAACCCAGGGCCTTGTGTATGCGAGGCAAGCACTCTACCAATTGAGCTATATCCCCAGCCCTGCAGTTTACTTCTTGAGGCAGAAAGTAATCTTAAAAGTAGCTTGAAGGTCCTTAGAGTAACAATAAATGTTTGCCATAGAAAGCATTACTATAAGATACCATGAGTCCAAATGTCAGTCAATTTACATTTTTCAAAATCTCAAAGGCACCTAAAAGCATATATATCACCCAATTTTTAGTTGTCAATGTTTGTGATTATATGGTCATAAAATAAAAATTTTCATACCTATTTTTGGGTTTTCATGGTATGAAATTAGTCTTTTGGGTGGAACATTAATATGTATAACATTTATCAGGGTCTAACTGAACATGGCTCAACTTAGGATCATATTCTAGCAATCAATTCATGGGTTAGGGTAGCCTATCATTTTGCTAAGTAGTGCCAATTTTGGGGGTGGAGGGAGACAGATGCCTAATTTTATTTTCCTGGGATGGTTTTAGAAACAACTATGAATTATAAAAGAATAATCAAAATAAAAAACAAACTCTTAATCAGAATGAAGGGAATCTTCCTCCCAGGGGAAAGAGAGTTGATATTAAAGAGGAAAAACAGAAAAAGGCTTTATTCAAGGAGCATTCCATTCAAAATTTTATCTGGCAAGAAGGAATGTGACCCCCTCACCTCCTCCTTTCTTCTATAGCACTTATTCACTTTATAGCACTTTCTTCTATAGCACTTATTCAGTCTATCTGTTTCAATTTGGGGATAAGGAAGAGATCTTATTAGGGGTAAGACATGAAATGCAAGTAAAAGGCATAGTGATTATGTAAAGAAAACTTGTGAATACCTGTACCAGTATTAAGAGCAACAAAGACAAGATTCACTTGGTAGTGTTTCTCATCAAAGCATAATGACTATACAACGAAGTAACATAATGAAGATACAGGTATTTCTCTACAAGTTATGAACACTTTAAATAATATTTGTGTATTCCCATTATCTATTGCCAGAATGCACCAAACTGTCACATCATGACCTCTGCTGTGACAAGTAACCACTTCCTTCCTATATCTACCTCAGGGTGATAGGAAAGGATTGGATGAGTTAAGGAACTCAGAACAAGGCCTGGCCCTGGTGAAATGGAAAGAACACTGGGCTAGGGGTCAAATGACCTCAGTCCTGGACCTGACTCTGATAAAACAGTTGCTTCTGAGCTTGATCCATCAAATCCCATGTTTTCAATTTTGTGAACATAATAAATATTCAAACATTATTTGAAGTTACTGTAAGTGGTATATTTGTTGCTCAATTTAAGTTTTTATAGGTGTTCCACATCTGGCACAATGGGACAAAATTGGTTAAACAACTCATTTAACTTTTCTAGGTGGAATTTCCTCTCCTGTTAAGTAGAAATACAGTGTTTGCCTATGCTGCAAAGTTATGAGTATTGACTGGTTTGAAAATGACTTGTTAACACTGGATTGTGTAGAGGGAATTGAGGGGTGGGGAAGGGGCAGGGGGAAGGAAAGATAATGGAATGTGACAAACATTATTATTCTATGTACATCTATGATTACACAGTGTGACTCTACATTGTGTACAACCAGAGGAATGAAGTTATACCCCGTTTGTGTATAATGAATCAAAAAAGAAAAAAAAAAAGACAACTATAAATGCTATAGAAATGTGTAATCAACTATAACTATTGAACCCCTTTGCCTTTGACTCTAGAAATCCTGCCTTTTCCTAATTTTGTTTGAATATTAAGAAAGAGCAAAGAAGTTAGTGAATTTAGCATCAGATCAACAAAAGTGGCCACGATTCCCTTTGTTCAACTGTCCTTAAGTTTGTAAATAAGAAACAGGCAGTTCTGGGGTTTTCTTTAGTCAAAGGCAAACCATGCTCTCCCTAAGACCCAGTATCAGAGACAGTATGAGACAAACACCACTCAAGTCCCATCTCACAGCAGACTGCACACACTGCACCACTCACACTACAACCACGGAGACAGGAGGGACTATCCTGCCTAACACCTGCCACTCATTTAACTTTGGCAAGGACCTATACACATGCACAGGAGCAATTACAGAAAATCTCTATCAGGTTCTATCAATAAAGTCAATGATCGGTGAAAACCTTCTTGAAAACCTCTTGGTTTTACCAAGAAATCACACTAGGCATTAGATGAACATCTCCAAAGAACTGGGGAAATGGTAGTATCAAACCAATTTTAGTAATTTAACTGCCTTCTTAATAAAAACAACTCTCCAAGCAAAAATTTCAAAAATGTGTTTTTCTCCTACACATCTGATAATATGTAAGAAAAATGTTGTAACATTATTTGAACTAATTTATTGGTGATTATCCAATAGGCACTGCTAACTCTCTTTGATCTGTCAACAAGTCAAATAAAAGAATGATTATAACCTTTTAATGGTTTCTGTGTGTTAATTAAAATATGAGTAGATTGGATAAGGAATCAGACATATTGAGTAAAAAGAATAAGAAAACAAAGACAAATGGAGAAATTATAAATGCATCCACTGCACACACAAAAAACCATAGTTACAAACTGACTTTTATAAAAGATCTCAAAACAGTCGCTATCTGAATATCCCTTGTAGCTCCTAAGAGCCTCAATAACATGAACACTGAACACCTACTCAGGATTCTAGGATTCACTGTGATCTTCTGGCTGTGGAGGTCAATGTAATTTAAGCAGGTGGGAAAGTTTTGTTAATTTCTTCAGATTACCAATCTAAGTGAAGCAATTAAATCAATTTTTCCAATGGCAACCCATTAGCCACCTCAATGTTTCCAGATAAAATGTGTTGTTCATTTAAAAAAATAGCCATTAACCGACTTTATAAGGTGGAGCTTAGAGCCCAGTGGGAAAACTGTGAATTGTGGGGAACATTATAAAGATAAAAAAAGGGAGAATAAATAAAAACAATTTAGACTTAGACCTGAATAAAGTACAGGAAGTGTTCCTTTTAAAACTGCACATTATAATATTTTCAAGAATTTCATCAATTAAGTGTCATCAGAGATTTTCACTTAACTGAAGCAGGATGCCAGAAGCAGGAGAAAATGCCTAACGGTGGAATACAAAATGTATCAGTCATTTTTGCCAGTCTTTCCTGAACAACCAAAAGTCAGACTATGCTTACCCGAGTGAGGGTGCTGATGAGTTTATTACTTTAAAAGCTAAGCTTCAAGAATAGTACATTAAAAACAATTTTGAAGATGATTCCAAGTAGTTACTGTACATGAGAGTTTCCATTCCTGTTCTTGTATTTCTTTTCCCTAAATTTCTGCTTTAATTTTTAAAGCATTTTTTCAAAGTAATAAACACAGTTTAAATGCCCAGAAAACTATTAAATTAAAACAAGAAGAGTCATTCCCTGACCTGTCCTTCGCATTCCTTTCATGCCCACCTAGGGAAAAGTACTCTGAACCACTTTGTTTCCTCCAATATTTTTGTCTTCTATTCTGAAATAATGTATGCTGTTATTTCTGAATTTTTAATTCCATATTTTAAAGTTATCTACTGACTTCTTTTAAAAGATAAGGCTTTGCCTCTTTTAAAGTAATTCTGAATTAGGCTCAAGTTTTTACTGATTTACTAAACTATGAAAATATCTTTTTTTTTTTTTTTTTAATTCACTGTATGAAGAAGACACTAAAAAGAAATGAATATTCTTCCAGGCTAAATTGTTGAAAGAAATGAAACCAAGATTTAACAAGGAATCTGAGAATAAGAGGGTGCTTCAAACTTTATGATTCTGCATTGAGACAATGGCAGTGAACCAAACCCCCTTCTATCTGCATGTCTATTTGTCAGATGAGGGAGAGAGAACAGGAATTTCTCATGGTTAGTTACTGGAGTAAAATATGGGTCTGGGAGGCTACAGCATGTTCCAGAGTGCCCTCTAAGTTCAATTAGGCCTCTCTGAACTGCACCCCATGGTCATTCCCTCCCTTTGACTGACAAATTCATTTTGTAGCTCTCAAATATGATGAATCCTAGGTTGCTGATTTTTTTTCCTTTTCTAATTCTCTTTTGTTTTCTCTTCTTTTCTTTCTTTTTAAGAGTCTGGCATTCCCAATAGGCAAAGCAGCAATCCTGCAGGCTTTCTCTCTTATTCCTGTGCTATTACATTTAATTTGCGCTTTTATAACTTTGTGCTTACGCCCACAGTCTTTTGAACAATGGGCGCCCATTCAATAAATCCAAGAAATAAATGACTTGATGATTGTAAGTGCTTTGAACTCAATGGACAGAAGGCTCTACAGAAGTAATATAATAGTAAGGACACTAGGATAAAAGCATAAGAAAAAAAAAAGCCACAATCTAAAGCTTTTTCAGAACACACACACACACACACACACACACATAAACACACACACAGTTGTCATCCTTTGTTACATAGCATTCATTTCCCTCATTTATACTCAGTTCTCAAAACCACTCTTCCTCTATATTTTTTGATAGGAAAATGACAAACATTTGTAAAGCAAAAATGCATTTATAGTTGCTTTTAAGGAGTATTTCCTTTGAACCATATATAGGCTGATCACTGCAAGGCTTACTATATAATGTAAGAAATATTTAAATACATCCTGCAGTCTCATGGAAATAACTCCAGGGCTTGATGAGGCCATTTGGTACTTCCTATAACTCTGTGATAAAAAAATACATTTGGATTCTAGTGCTTCTTGTTTTACTGTGTAACAACTTTAAATCTGATATGTTTAAAGAAAATTAACCAGGATATTTAGCTACTATGAGGTTTATTATTATGAGTTGTTAAAAAGTACTGATTATCAAATTTGTATTTCAAACAAGCTTATCTATTATCATTAGTCCCCACAAGCACTCATAAAGTTGAGTATGTTAAAACAATAGAACAGGTGCATAGACATTCTAAGGCAAACAGGAGATTGAGAATAATTAATTTTATAACCTTTTTTTCATAGACTTCAATTTAGAAATCAATTATTTAAAATAATCTTCTTAGGATTAGTCTAACAGTTTATATAATTCAAACTGTTTTTGAATAGTACATGTCTAGATATCATGTTTTGCCAAATCTAGTGGACATGTTTTAATCCTCATCTTACCTTCAATCTTTAATCCATAAAAGATTCATCATTTCTTCCTTTTTCCAATATGCCTACTTGATATCATGCACTTGGGGTCTCCCCAGATCCCCTCGTTAAATGAGAAACAAAGTGTTCTCATGTTCAGATAAATTTTTCCAAGGAAGGATATACAAACAAGATCTTGTCTTACTTTCCATTCCTGAACAATGATAATCACATTTGACCAAATACAATTATGGTATGAGTGTGTCTACCATAAGCTGAAAACCTACTATGATCAAGGCAGTGGGCCAAGAACATCACATGTATAATCACTAATATTCAATTCAATTCCATAGTGTAGATATTAGCATCCTCACTTTATAGAGAGGAAAAGCTCAGAGAGCACAGAAACTTCACCAAGGTCACTAACTAAATACCTAGAGAGCACAGCTCTTAAATGCTAAGTCTGAGAGTTAACACAAGCCTGTCTAATTGGCAGTGTACCCTTATTCCACTATGCCACAATGCACTGGACAAGATGATTTTTTAATAGGTTTCCTCAGTAATATGCTTTGGTTTTCAGTGACAGATGGCAAATCAAGGACTTATATGTTCTTATCTTTCGAGTAGTAGAAGCTGTAGTGAAATAACAATGGCCACTAAGATTTACAGAGCATAATATGCCAGGTATTTCCTAAGTACTCTCTATGCACAATTTCATTTAATTTTCACAAATCCATGAGCTAGTTATTGTTTTTATTTAACATATAGGAAAATCAAAGATCAGAGGGGTGAAGGTCAAGGTCATAAAAAGGCTAAATCTGGTTCTTTCAGATTCCAAGACCCATATTAACTTTTTAAAAAACAGTGGTAAAATACATATAACATAAAATTTGCCAACATAACAAGTTTTAAGTTTATGGTTCAGTAACCTTCAGTACATTCATACTTGGAAAATTTCAAATATATATACATGGAAATAGGAGAGTATAATTACCACCTCATGACCAATCTTGTTTCTTTACCTTCATCTACTTCCTCCCCTCAAGGGTTATTTCAAAGCAAAGCATCTTTTGCCCATATATGTGTCTTGGTAAATACCTTTAAAAGATAAGGATTCTTCTTCTTTTTCTTCTTCTTCTTTTTTTTTTTTGGGTGTGTGTGTGTGTGTGTGTGTGTGTGTGTGTGTGTGTGTGTGTGGTACTGGGGACTAAACCCAGGACCTCACACACGAGGCAAGTACCCTACCACTGAGCTACTTCCCTAGCCTTTTTATTTTATTTCGAGAACAGGGTCTTGCTAAATTGCCTAGCCTGGCCTTAAACTTGTGATTTCCCTGCCTCAACCTCTAGAGTAGCTGGGATTATAGCTGTGTGTCACCATGCCTGGCAGGATTCTTCTTTTAAATACATTAACATAATGCCATTTTCCACATATAAAAATTAATACTGAATATTTGAAAATCATCAAATCTCATGAGTGCTCGGCTTTCTAATTAGGTTAAAAAAATTTAAAGAACAATTTGTTAGAATGAGGATCTAGGTGGGTGCTGTGGCCCACATCTGTAATCCCAGTGGCTCATGAGGCTGAGGCAGGAGGATTACAAGTTCAAAACCAGTCTTTGCAATTTAGAGAGGCCCTATGTAACTTAGTGAGACCCTATCTCAAAATAAAGAATAAAAAAAAGGGCTGGGGATGTGGCTTAGTGGTTAAGCACCCCAGTGTTCAATCTCTAGTATCCCCCTGAGAGAGAGAGAGAGAGAGAGAGAGAGAGAGAGAGAGAGAGAGAGAGAGAGAGAGAGAGAGAGAGAGAGAATGAGAATATGAGGATCTAAAAAATAAAGTCTGTATAGTGCAGCTCATCCTTATTCAAGAATGTTTCTCTCTTTTTCATGGCACTTTGTCAGCTGAATAAACAGTTACTTGTCTTATGTAGTTTCTTGCAATCTGGATTTTGCTGGTATTTAATGTTTCTTTGTTCTGAATACTTCTGGTAAATTGGTAACAAAATATAGAGGCTTAGATTAGGTTTTTTGTTTCAATTTGTTTTGCTTTTCAGAAGACTACTTCATAGGTGGTAGTGTGTTCTACATTAGGAGGAACACAATGTGTACTTGTATAGTTGTCTCTTTTTCTAAATTGGTAGTCACTGATGATGCTCAATGCTTGGATCCACTAATTTATTAAGGCTTTCAAAATGATGATATTCAAATTCTCTCATCATTAGTTTTTTTGTTTGTTTTTTGTTTTTTGGCTTTTTTGGTATGTATGGTAGGGATTGAACCCAGGGGTGCTTTATCACTCAGTCACATGCATAGCTCTTTTTATTTTGAGACAGGGTCTCACTAGTTGCTGAGGCTGGCTTTGAACTTGTGATCCTCCTGACTCAGTCTCCTGAGCTGCTGGGATAACAGGTGTGTGCCACCACACCTGGCCTTCATTATTAGTTGTTAGTTGTAATATTTCTCTAAAGAGGAACTTGTCCTTATCTACTATTTTGTTACACAGTGTTACCATTTTTATAAAAGGGAGGATAAATCCCTGGTTCCTCTCAGTGGAAATCTGGTTGCTGGGGGAATGCTCAAAGTTATTTTACTGGGTGGGTCACTGTTTTCATGAGATCAAAGGACAGAAGCAGAATGACTAGACATAGTTAAAGATATTAAGAAACAAAAAAACATGAGTGCATACAGATATATCCTTTTCAAATTTAAGATCAAAGGGTTTTTACTCGACTGCTTTATTTTATATCTGCATATAATGTTCCCATACCACGTTTCCAGGTTTCCCAGGACAATGGAGAAACACAATTATAATATTTCACAATTATTCATTTGCTTTATCTCTTGTTACACACACATGCATCTTGAAATAACACAAGGGTTTCTATTCAGACATCATTAGTAAAACAGTTTGATATTTTTTCAGTTTTGTCTTCAAGTATGGCATACGAGAGATGATGAGTCACTTAGATGTCTGGTTATTCCAACAACCAGACATATATTTAGGTTACTTCATTTCAATTTTAGAGATTGTGCTTTTAAATTGTCTTATAATCAGGTAAAATATTTATGTAGTTCTTCAGTTACATTACAGAACAAGAAATATTCAAAGAAGTCTAGATTCATTTTTGAAATTAGCTAATTACCTCTTCTTTTTCTTCCCCTCACTTTCCTCCTGGCATCTAACTTGAAGTACTATCCATAATTTCTTTCAGAGTATCCTCATGGAAACGACAGAACCAGAGATTGCTAACACTGAAGAAATCACACAGAGAAACTATTTTAAGATACACAGTAAAGACAGAGCATCAAGGGCCAAAACAGCAAAGTAAGTCATCCAAGCTCATAGTAAATTAAAGCTAGCTCAAAAATAGAACTCAAGTCTTCTAATCCACAGGCTATTGCTCTGTCCAAAACGTTCCTGGGTCCCTCCTCAATAAGAATTTGTTCAGGATGACTATCGTGATTCAGATAATCTCCTTCCCAGCCACAACACCTTGCTCAGGTTCCTGCCCCCAAACCTTTGCACTCTCTGTTTTACCTTACTAGAGCACATTCCTTCTAGATAGCTGTGTGACTCTCTTTCTTTATTGGTTCTTTGCTCAATGTCGCCTTCTATATAAGGCACCTTCTGTGTAAGGCACCTACTCACTGACCACCCACTTATGTGGTTACCTTTTCATTCCTAGCACACCCAATCCCTTTATCTGCTTTGTTTTCTAAAGGAACTTAATAATTTTTTTTATTCATTCTGTTATTTTTTTCCTTCCCCCACCCCTCTAATAATAATTTTCCAACATTTTATTTATACTTCCATTTATTTATCATTTATACTATTATTATATAAGATCCTGCATTGGAACGTAGGTTTTATGAGGACTGAGATGTTTATTGTCACTGGGCAGAGAACAGTATTTGAAACCCAACAGTAACCAAATTTTTGTTGAAAGAATAAGGGAATATACATGTGCTACTCTCTCATACTGCTGTTAATACAGATAACATTTGTAATTTATGGTCATTTATAAGAGGCATGTGAAATTTAGAATTAGTTAATGAGTCATTTCGCATATGGTTTAAAGTACTACTAATAACGAAACAGAAGTTATTCTAATTTGAATTCACTGACCAGATGAAACTTCTGAAAAGAGATAATACCTGATTATTAAGCTCAGTACTATTTAGGCTGTTATAAACTGAATATTTGTGTTCCTTCCCTGTCCCAAACTTCACATATTGAGGTCTTAACTCCTAAAGGGATGATCTTTGGAGATAGGGAAGTAAACAGGTGATGAGTGTAGGGTCATAGTCTGAAAGTGCCCTTATCAGAAAAGACACCAGAGAACTTGATTTCATTCCCTCTTGTAGTGCACAAACTGACAAAAGGATTGTATGAGCACATATCAAGAAGGAACACAACTGTGTTGGCACTCTGATCTTGGATTTCCAGTTGCCAGAACTGTGAGAAACAAACTAAGCCACCCAGTCTGTGGTATTTGGTTGTGGCATCCTGAGCTGACTATACAGGTCTAAAACATGACTCAGAAGAGGACAGATCATTAATTCAATCACTGTGTTGATCACTACCACTGTATCTTAAATGAAATAGGATGTCTCTGAGCAACACAATACACACCTCATGACCTCAAGCAAATTCAAATTTAAGATCATAGGAGATACCAGAAGACAGAAATTACAGGAGACTCAAACATGTAAAAATAATTAAACATTCTTGTCCTATGGATTATTAAATGAACATGCTCATTCATTTTGGTGGTTCCAACTATATTTAAGTTCTGAATGTTTAATTCCTAAACTTCAACCATGCAAAAGTAGCTGCTTTGTTGTATTAAATAAATCAAGAAAATCAATATACTCCAATCATGAAATGGACTCTAACAAGCATCAAAGCACAAATTACCTTGCTTTGCTACATCCCAAAGTATACTGACTCCAATTACCAAGATCTCTGAATTCTTATCTCAGAAACTCAAATAATCTAAGAATACATTATGAAATACTTTAAGGCTTAGCTCTATCTAGTGTTCTAGTGTTCAGTGAAGTTTTATATAAAACCTTAAGTCTAGATAAACTCTGATACTTTTCATATTCATTCTTTTCATTTGTAAGGCGGTTCTCAAATATTCCTGTAAGGATTCTTCTCCTAAGAATTTTTCAGAAGTCCATAAAATTTCCAAAAAAAAAAAAAAAAAAAAAAAAAAGCCAGAACTGAATTCTCAAATACAATTTGTTTTCAGAAATGAAGTCAATCAAGGAAAGGATTGAATTTCCACTCATACAATGAATAAGATTACTGGTTTTTTGGGTCTTATTTAGAGAAACTAAAATAAAGTGCCATTTATAAAACATTTGTAGCTTTGACTATAATCAACAGTAATAATAAGATACCAGCTCAAAAAATTCTTTTCATTGAAGCCTCTTTTGTAATACTGCTTTTTAATAACCCTCATAATAGCCGAATTAAAGGACCCCAACAGAAATCATTCATCCCACATAAAACAAACATTGCCTTTTCTTCTTAGCTTTGTTTTACAAGCTACATTATTTCCAGATGACGCTTGAGGGGACTATGGTTTCAAGAATTAGATGCTTAAATAGACAGCTGCTTTCTATTTGCCATTTAAATCAAGGATAAATCAAAGAAAATTCCAAATAGTGGACTTCTTTTCTTCCCATTAGGAACTATGAATTCAGGCAGAAAGGGAGAAAGAGAAGGAGAAACAATTAAGATAGGAGTAAACAGAACATTTAAAAAGGGATTTATTAAATAAAAGGAAGTTTGGAAGATATCTCAGGAAAAGGTGTTTTTATAACAGCTCTAGGAATTTTTTTTTTTTTTTTTTTTACTGTGATGAAAAGGAGAGGAAAAAATAAACCATGACCACTGGTTTTTACAAATATACCATACATTACTACTGAATTTAATATGCATGGGTTATTTTTTTCTGTATTCTTTAAAGTTCACTTAGAAAGTTAATTAATCATTGCCAGATTTCAATTCAAACACATCCTATTTCTTTTTATATGCCACAGGAAGGAACATAAAAGTTATTTAAGTATTTTTAATAATTTTTAAAAGTCCTTAAAAAGAATATTCTACCATTCTCCTTAAGAAGGGACAGGGCAAACTTCCTCTCCAGGAATAAAGAGATGCAACTTTTTTCTCCTGAATCAATCTATGCTTTTTAAGAATCAAGAAATTTTTCTAAAAATCAAGACAGGAGCCCTCCAACTAAATGTCTCTAAAATCATTCTCAGAAAAATTTTGGAACTCTAGTTTCCTAGCCAAGTTATAGCACACCCTGAAAATCTGTCTTATTTATTAAAGTCAGGCGTGGTCTTTATGGAAAATTAGTGGGGTGGGAGGCAGGGAGCTATTCGCTTGCTAGAAACTGTTTATTTGAATCTTTTAAATCAATTGTATTGGTACAACCACTATAGAAAACAGGATGGAAGTTTAAAAATTAAAAATGGAACCAACCATATGACCCAGCAATCTCACATCTGGGTATGTATCCAAAGGAAATGAAAGTAGAATCTTAAAGAATTATCTGAACTCTGACATTAACCATATAATAGTAAAGATATGGAAACAACTGCCTGCTGACAGATGAATGAATAAAGAAAATATGGTGTATGCAAGACAATGGAATAACATTCAGCTATAATAAGGAGATGCTCCATTTGTGACACTGCAGATGAACCTAGAGGGTGCTATGTTATGTGACTAAGACAAAGACAAAGACTGTGTTGTCTCACTTACCTTTGGAATCTGAAAAAGCTGAACACATAGAAGCAGAGAAGAAGATAGTTACCAGGGGATAGTGGTTGGGGCTGAAGGGGAAGATGTTGGTCAAAGTACACAATCTTTCAGTTATAAGATAAATAAGTTCTGAGGATTATTACACAGTATGTTGACTGTAGTTAATAATACTGTATTTACTAAGGAAATAGATCTTAAATGGTCTCATTCCCCTAAAAAAGGTAATTGTGAGGTTATGGAAGTATTAATTAAACTTTGAATGTAGTAAACATTTCACAATATGTACATATATAATAAATCACAATGTTGTACACCTTAAATTATTTATAAAACATTTATTAGTCAATTATAGCTTAATAAACCTGGGAAAAATTAATTGAACTAAAAAATAAACTTATGAAATCTAATCAATGTGGGGTTTGGGATCTATTTAAATTCAAAGCAGTTGTCTGAGTGGTGCTCACCAATCTTATTCTCAAGATTTGGCTCTAACTGGTGTTTTATACTGTTTCTTCATATGAAACTAACTGGAAAGATCTTGATAGAAATTCACAGTCTTCCTTGGAGAACTAGTTGATCTCAGGGAGAGGGCAGGGAAAGACCGGATGAACTATAGCATCCCGAGGGTCTCAGAACAGAGACAGAAGTATACCAAGAGGGCAAAGGATGTAACATGAAAGAGCCCCCAGTGGCCAAATCTGAAACAACATGAGCAACATAATAATGGTATTGAATTATAGCACAAAGAATAAAATAGTAGCCATGAGTCTATATTGATATATATATAATAATTGCATAAATAAAGACAGTGGGAAGATATGACAACTTTTCCTTGCAAAATTTTAGTAATAATTGTAAAAGGATGAGAAAAACAGAAATCACCAGTAAATCAGTGATAGGTGCTAAAGGCAAGATCCATGTATAATTTCTAAAATTTTGGGGGAAATGTTCAAGCAGAAACAGGCAAAATCTAAGATCTCTCCCAAATATATAGCAATTACAAAGGAAAAAATAGTTTTATGGTACAAAGTCTTGGCAGATGACCTTAGCTAAAGTGATCAAGGTAAACATTCCCAGCAACATTTATTGATATTGTGCATCCCTTGATATGATGCAGGGGAGGTGCCTCACCTCTGCAGCATGCTCCCCAAGAAGACATAATGTTAATCTAATCCTAGGAAAACATCAGACAGACCCAAATTGGGGAATATTCTACAAAATAACTGATTAGGAGTCTTTAGAAGTGCCAAGATCATGAAAGACAAGGAAGATCAAGGACAGATGAAAACGAAATTTAATGTGGGATCTTGGGTTGAATCCCAGAAAAGAATGAGGGCATTAATGTTAAAATTGGTGAAATCCAAATGAGATTTGTACTTCAGTATTCACAGTATTGTATCAATATTAATTTTTTAGTTTTGAAATGTTATGTGCTCATGTGAGATAATAAAAGAGAAAACTGAGTAAGCATATAGAAATTCTTTAAAACTCTATAATCCAAACTGTCAGAAGAAAATAAAGGAAAGAAGATAGAAAAGAGAGAAGAAAGGGAAAGGAAGGTATGTACTTGATAAAAATTTCAAGATCTATTTTATAAAAAGTATATAGGTGGACCTGTGCATTATATCAGCATGCAGATGTGAAAGAAACATGCTTTTCTGGGTTAAATCTCTCTTTAAGTATAGTTAGATTCAATTTTCTTGTATTTATGCTTTTTGCATCTGTAGTCAACTCTTACATATTATGATATAATCTTATACATATTGTGCATGTATGTGTGTGTAAAATCTAGCACAAAGTATAATTTTGTACACAGAGGTATATATTATATAGAATAGTTTATAAAAAATAAAAAGTATTTTATCTTCTCTCCTTTCTTCAGTCTGACTCCCCAGAGCTAACCATTACTTTATAGTGTCTTGTACATTATTCTTGGAAATTTTAACACATCTTTTCAAGCACGTATGTATATATGTTACTTACATACTACAAAGTGTTTTTAAATAGATTTATATATTGACACCTTTCACATAAACCTGTATGAATTGAATTAACTAAAAAATAGCTGCAGAATACTATGCTGGATGAATTTATACTTTATTTAAGTAGTCCCTTATTGATGGATATTTTGCTTTTTTCCGATTTTGCTCTTAAACAGGGTGAGAAGAAATATACTCTCGAGTAAATGAGTATTAATTACTAGCATTTTTAAAGTCAAGACACTGCTCAAGAAGCAAATTTTGCCCCCTTGAACATATTTTTTCCGAAGTGTAAAATTTATTTTCCTCATTCACTTTTGTGTCATAATTGCAGTCAAGATGATATTTATCTTCTATTATATCTACCAATTGGTTCTTTTATTCTAGTCCTCTAAACATGGCTTTTTTTAAAAAAATGGCTCCATAGAGATATAATTCACAACCATATATATCACCAAATTTAAAGAACATGATTTAAAACTTTTTGTGTAATCATCACCAAAATCTTATCTTAAACCATTTTCAAAATCCCCCCAAAATAAAAACTGCCTCTTTGGCAGTCAATCCCTCTCTGCCTCACACTCCCAAGCCCTAGACATCTACCCTCTGTCCCTCTAATATTTGCCTATTCTGAACACTTTGTACAAGTGGGACTATAAAATAGGGGTCTGGGTAATAGTTGGTAGACATTTGGGTTGTTTCTATTTTTGGCAATTATGAATAATGGTTCTACGAACATTCACATTTTGGGGTGCACATATGTTTTCAATTCATTTGTATCTAAATTCAGGAATAGAATTACTGGGTCATATGGTAATTCTATGTTTACCTTTTCAGAGGCTGCAAATTGTTTCCCAAATGACTGCACCCACTTTACATGAAGGATATGAGAACTCTAATTTCTCCACATCATTGCCAATATTTGTTATCAGCTGCCTTCTTGATTCTGATCATCCTAGTATTTCATTTGTTTTTTTTTTTTTTTTTAAGAATATACAAAGGAAAATTTATTTTTTCAGAATAACAGTTTCCAATTAAATATACTCAACATTCTTTTCTAAGATATTCTCCTGAGGTCCCTGAAATACATCAGTGAAGATAAAGGAACAGGCAGGTAGGACAATATATGATGTCTCAGCTAGATTAGAAATTAACTCTGTGTGTCAAATGCAAAAACAAACTTGCCACGAATTCAAGTAATGTAGTGATCAGGCCACACTCAAATATTACATTTAATGTCAGGTTCAGATTCTGCATCATTTCTGCAGCAAACCTGAACCATGTATTGGGGACAGAAACATGAAGCATGTAGCTGTTGCACTCAGTACTCATATCCCTGTGGGAGAGAAAGATCCATCAACAATAAAAGACACAGTCCTAACTACTATATTTTATCTCCTTGCAAAGTGCTATGTATAGGCAGAGGAGATGTATTAGTCTACTTGGGCTGCCATAACAAAATGCCATAAATTGGGTAACTTAAAAAAAAGAATGAATTTTCCCATAGTTCTGAAGGATAGGAAGCCCAAGATAAAGGTGCCTGCCAGCTGGGTTCCTAGTAAGGTCTTTCTTTCTGACTAGTTGATGGCAGTTATCTTGTTTTTTTTTTTTTTTTTTTTTTCAATAATGTATTTTTTTATTGTAAACAAATGGGATACATGTTGTTTCTCTGTTTGTACATGGCGTAAAGGCATACCATTTGTGTAATCATAAATTTACATAGAGTAATGTTGTTTGATTCATTCTGTTATTTTTTCCCTTCCCCCCACCCCTCCCACCCCTCATTTGGTTTTCATTTGTATTTTCCTAATGACTAGTGATGTTTTAGCAATTTTTGATGTCCTTATTAGCTTTTTAAAATATCTTCTTTGAAAACTATTCAGACCCTTTCCCACTAAAAAATGCAATAAAAAGCCTTATTGCTTATTCGAATCATTGTCCAGCAAGGTGCTCAGCTGACCTTCCATGAAATGATTCAGGGATCCAGGCAATGCCATCCTCTGGAGACTTGGAATCTCCTACTGTATTTCTGCATCTAGCTAGCAGATGAGGTAAGGGGAGGTAGGAAGGATGGTACAGTGGTGATGTCACTTCTTCCTACACTCCCCTGACTTCCCCTAATCCTACAGCCCTTTCTAGATACAATAGAGTTAAAAGACGTTGCTTTGCTGTGTAATTAGGAGAAAATGGATACTGGTGAGCATTCAGCCAACCTCTGTCTCACCCAAAGCCTCACCCAAAGTTGGGTGCCTGGCACATCAGGAAAGGTAGCTAACTGACTGGAAGTTGCCAACATAACCTGTTCCTTTGTTTATGGTGGTTACTCTGATTTATATTTTGAAGCTCCAGGACACACTGAGATCTTGTAATTCCAAGGTCAGGAAAGTGGGAGCCCATCATTGGTACCAAGTAACTACTGAGATGCCCTCACACAGATTAGAAGGCCCTCCTGATCTTGTTACTCGCCTGTGGACAGTTAACCTTAGCTCTATATCTGATGTCTTACACCTCACTCTCCTGCAGGAACCTCTTCCTGCCACTAAAGGGCATAGAGATAGCCCTATCCTCTGAACTTACATCTGCTGTCCCAGAATGTCTCTCCACACTTGGAGGCATCAGACAAAGAGTTGGTCTTAAATGCTTGCTATGTGCCAAGGATCCTACCTGGATGCACTCATTTAATCCTCACAACTACCTGGGGGTAGTCAGTTCTACTGTTAGCCCTAATTTACACATGAGGCAACTAAGGACCAGAGAGGCAAAACAACCTTGCACAAGGTCAAATACCTCGCCAGCTACAGAATCAGGTTACAAAATATAATATTTGCCCTTTTGTTTTTTCAATACTGGAGACTGAACACAGGGATGCTCTACAACAGAACTACATCCCCAGACCTTTTTTATTTAAGTTGCTCAGACTGATACTGAACTTTCAATTCTCCTGCCTCAGCCTCCTAAGTTGCTGGGATTATAAGCATTTTCCACCGTACTAGCTATTTGCCTAATTAATTAATTAATTAATTTTTTATTTTTGCGGTGCTGAGGATTGAACCCAGGACCTTGTGCTTGTGAGGCAAGCACTCTACCAACAGAGCGATATTCCCAGACCTACTTGCCGATTTTAAAATTGGTTATTTATATTTTTACTGTTTTTTTTTTTTTTTTTTTTTTTTTTTTTTTTGCGGTGCTGGGGATCGAACCCAGGGCCTTGTAGTTGCAAGGCAAGCATTCTACTGACTGAGCTATCTCCCCAGCCCTATATTTTTAACTCTTGAGTTTTAAGAATCCTCCACATATTCTGAATATTAGTTCCTTGAGAGCTTGTTTGAAGGTTCTAGCAGAGGAGTGCAGCTACTCTTATACCCTTGACTGAAGAATGGTCCTTCTCAATCAGGGAAGGTTGTCCTCTTTGACTGAGCCTGTAGCTTTGGGAAGGATGCACATGGAGCAGTGAGGGAGCAAGGGGACACCTGCCTAGCCAGCCAGTTTAGCAAATCAATGGAGGTGATCAATGGGTTGACAGATGTTGAAGCCAGATTGCCCTCACATCCTGGATATTAATGCCTGATCCATATAATTTGTAAACATTTTCTCCCCTTCTGTAGGTTTTTTACTTTCTTAATTGTGTTCTTTGAAACAAAAAGTTTTAAATTTTGATGAAATCCAATTTATTCATCCTTCTTTTGTCATTTGTGTCTCTGGTATTATCTAAGAAATCTTTGCTTAATCCAAAGGCATGAAGACTTACTTATATTTTCTTCTAAAGGTTTGTTGTGTTACCTCTTATATTTAGATCTATGGCCCAACCTAAATTGATTTTTGAGTGTGAACATGAGGGGTAATAAATAAATCTTGATCTGTGATCATAGATCTTTTGCAAAATTTGTCATATGTTGAATTGTATTCTAGTTGTACATTTGTTCAAGTAGTCTTTTAGATTCCCTGGGTGTAGACACGATACCCTCTTCACTTTTACCATGCTAAAGTAATTCCCAAACAGAAGTTTCAGCAACATTCTGAGGAATGTCACCATCATTTTAATAATTGCATATAAAGCCAGTAACCACAAATAATTCTTTCAAAAGTGACAGCATCAGCTGGGTACAGTGGCACATGCCTATGATCCCAGTGGCTCAGGAGGCTGAGGCAGGAAGATCGTGAGTTCAAAGCCAGTTCAGCAAATGTGAGGCGCTAAGCATTTCAGTGAGACCCTGTCTCTAAATAAAATACAAAATAGGGCTGGGGATGTGGCTCAGTGGTCTATTGCCTCTGAGTTCAATCCCCAGTACCCCCTCCCCCCCAAAAAATAAAGCGACAATATCTTAAAATAAGTGACAAATGTAAGAATTTCAATATTTGGTTATGCCAGTATATCCAAAATGATTGTTCCCATGTTGTATGAATACTAAATTCTTGATTCCAGTCTTGAGTTAAAGAGTAAACACTAACAAGTAATCTTGAAAACAGAACGACTTAAAATGAAAGTGGGGGAATGATAGAAAAATCTCTAATAAATTTTCGTGTCATATGGTAACAGGTTACCATGTCCCTTAATACATTTCTGAAGAAACAAAATGTCTAAAAGCAGATATAAAACTTGTAAACATGATGTAAAATATGATTAATAAGCGTTAGCAATGTAAAAGGTAAGACAAATGCCATATACCAGGGTTAGCAGTGTCTTAGGATTACATATAGAATGATAATATGCAATCATGGCTTGATAAAAATAAATTTCAAATACATAAGATAAAATTTCAAATACACGAATTCTTCAATAAGTTACAATCTAAGCAAACTATTCAAATCAGATCGAGAAACTGAACCTGCTCTATTTATATTGAACTAAAAGGAAAAAAATAACACACTGTCTCACAAATATGAAAGCACAGATTTTGATATACAGATCATGCAACAATTAATGGGGAAATTTAGTTATTTAGCACAGAAATTACCCATGTTTAGTACATGTAAGGAAGTAATCTGTGACTAGAAAATGTTCAAACAATTCTAATTGTATGTTATACAGATATGGCTGAGGCCTAAGACTTTTTCAATTGAGGACCTCTCCCAGAGTATGCACATATGCTGAGCAGGGCTTCATCCCCATCCCTTAGTAATGTAGTCTATTTTCTCAGGCTAGCGTATGACAATCTCTATACCTTCCGAGTGCATTCCTTCCTACTAGAAGAGAAATAATTACAGAATATAAAACAGGGACTATTTAGTTGATGCGCCTATGTGTGTGTGATACATCACACATTCTAATAGTTCTCAAACATTTTGGTCTCAAGATCTCTTTATCTTCTTAAAAGTCATAGATGCACTCAAAAATCTGTTTTCATATGGATTATGTATATTGGCATTTATCATAGTAAGAACTGAAAATAAGAAAAATTTAAAGCACAAGAATATACAAACACATTGTTACCTGTCAGAGCAATGACTATCATGAACCATGTAGCTTGTGGACAAATCCAACATGAGACCTGGAGAACCACAGGAATGTGTCTGTATATGTTGGCAATGTGATACTGACTTAGCAAGTCAAGGATAGACCCTTAGCTACTGTTTATACTTCTGCTGATTTTTCCAATTCTGGCTCCTCACTTATCTTTGTGAGGGCCTTTTTTGTCTTGTGTCTCTGTATTTACTTTTTGAAGTTACATGATACATCAGTTCTACAAAAAGATTCCAAAGCTCTCCAGGGATGAAAAAGAGCAACATAATTTCATTTCTATGGTTCCTCCTAGAACAAAATTTAGATTCTTCTCATCCCAATAGTTGTTGAAGCAATTGTTAAGACTAGGGAAATAAAGCTTATATGACACTGTGACAATATTAACAATTTAAAAGCCACAGTCATAGTTTAAAAAACAACTTAAAAAACAACTATAAGTAATTTGTTATATCTTTGTTTCATTTTCTATATTCAGGTTCCGTTATATGTGACCAAAGTTGTCTGAAAGGTCCATTCTTGTTTTTAAAAACTGTTTAGTTTCCTTTAACAATTCTGTTCTTTTGGTCACTAAATTTTAGAAAGCAAAGCACAGTCAAGCTGTCACCTTGTCTGCCCCTGTAGAGGCACTATCTGTAGTGGGTCTTCTCGCTCCCTGCAGAGGACTGGCATGGGATTTCCCCTCCTGCCCCCTCCCCAAAGCAGCCAGGGCAGTTTCCTCATTATCTGAAACTTAGTTGAAAGGTCTCCCCTGAGATGCTCAGACAAACATGGTTGTACTAAACTATTAATACTAATATTTTGGTAACTTGCAATTTGCTTTCTATGTTGTTACTCAACTGACTTGTGAATTACACAGTATAGTAAGTGTAAACATTTTCTTAATAAACTCAGAAACCTTGAGGTAGCCTGAAAGTACTCTATGTGCTACAGTGAAAAGAAAAACATATCCTTATTTTTAAGCACTTGTTCAAACTCTTTGCTAGTATAGTTTACTCAATCTTGGTACAGTGAATGTACATTTGGGAATCCACTGCTGCATTAAGATCCTTTCATTTTCATTTTCCATCTTTTATAAACAAGTAGTCTAAAGCAGTAGTCCAGGACACAGAATTTTATGTGGCTGTTGGCAAGGATACTTACCAAGTAAAAATTCTGGGGAATAATAAAAGGAGGAACATACTCATTTTTCAGTTAATGACTAATTTAAAAGAGAAAAACTATGAGAAAATGATATTAAATTTGCAAATCACTTAATGAACAATGTTTTGAGCAACAGGAATTACCAATAAAATATTGAGTTATCCTGAAAGAGGCGTGGCAGTTCTCATTTTTAAGGTTACTACTATTTTCTTTAATCATCTTTCAGATTGGTGGCAGAGGGAGTGACTGATTCAGTTACCATCACTACTACCGAACTGCTGCTAACCAACCTCTTCAAATAATTCTGAGGAAAGGTGGCAAAACTCAAGTTCATAAACCTATTTGGAAAATGTTGTGATTTGCAAAGTCTCATATATATGAATGTTAAAATAAGAACTGTTAAGTGACAGATTCCAAACAAAATTTTCCCACTATTCCTAGGAAGCAGATGCTTTACAAAATTCATTTTTACTTTATGAAAATTTCATTAAAGAATAAACTGTGACTTAAAAACTGTAAAGTTCAATAACAGAATTAAAATCTCTGCTACAAATTCAAACTATCCTCTATCACTGCACAATCAACTTCATGATTGGAAAATATCATTACATATGACCTATTTTCTTTAAGAAATCAATTTTATGGATCTCTAATTAAAGGAGGACACTTCAGGACTATATGAATCCAATACAAATTTTGTGGGTAAAATGACAAAGGAATACTGGGTAAATCAAATAATAACAGCATAAAAATAACAAAACATATTGATTGCACCTGGGGTTTCCGAGGAGCTATCAGAAAGAGAGTTTTTCTTATCACAAGTCAAGGCAAGTATAGAATTAAGTGAACTGTTAAGCCAGTTCTTAAAAAATTTTTTGAAATTACAAACTTAATACCTTAATGGGATCATATCATATAAAAGTGTGTGTGCGCATGTGTTCATGCTCACACTTGTGTGTGCATGCACGCACAGGATGAAAAAGAGCACCAGTCAGGTTATGGCTACACATAGCTACTATGTTTATCAACAACTGATATCCGGTCTGGTTGCTGCTCCCACAGTCTCATATCAGCACAACTATTTAGAAATTAAACAAACCACAGGAAATAAGCAAAACCACTTTTTAGCTGTCTGGTGGTATTACCACTTTAAACACAAATTTTTAAATTTTCTAATAAAGTTTCTATGTATCAACCCACTTAGTTGTTGTCTGGAGATTTAGGGATGTCTCTATTAGAATTTAATGATCTTTTGGCAAGGTAACTTTTAGTACCCTCATCTAAGCGATGCTCCCAAACCTGAGAGACATCACAGATAGCAGCACTGCCCTAAGGGGACTTCATGCGGCCTCTTCATCCCAGTGCTGCTTTTGTTGTGTTCCATCAGCATCATCCAAGGTCAGGTGGTAACAAGCTCTTCACCTTTAAAGTGGATGGAACACACAACACACTATTGCTGTTACTTCTGACCACTATTGATATGTCAAATCCCACAGGCACTGAGAATTGGTGCTTCAAGACTCTGATCAGTTAGCTAAAGGCACTACAGTCCCAAGGACGCGTTCAGTGGTGCTGTGAAGAAGGGGAAGGTTGGGTTGCGATCTTCTGCACAAGTGAGCAAACAGAAAAACCTGGCTGGTACAAATCACCAGAAGAACAAAGCAGAAGCAAATTCAGAAATCAGAAACTCAATGGCTCTCAGTAATGGGATATTCCTAAATCCAGTGAATTTTCAATTTTAGGTTCTAGTTCTTTGTGAAATCCAGGCGTATTTATGCCCCCCACACTCCCTACCACCCAAGTTTTTCGAGAAAACCTTTATACACTTCCTATAAAATACCTCCTTTTTAAAAAAAAAAATTATTTTTATTGTAAACAAATGGGATACACGTTGTTTGTTTGTATATGAAGTAAAAGCATACCATTTGTGTAATTATATATTTACATAGGGTAATGGTGTTTGATTCATTCTGTTATTCCCCCCCACCCCTCTTTTCCCTCTATACAGTCCCTCCTTCCTCCATTCTTGCGCCCCTCCTCCTTTTGTTTTAAGTAATTAGTTTGAGTGGGTTTTCCTGACTTAGTAGGATTTCTAATTATTAACAACCACTGATTTAGGGTTGATTTTCTTCAACCTCTTGATAATAGTGAAAGACTTTTCCCTTGTTTTGAGACCTCATTCCTTTATTTGCATGTAGAGGTTTCTAAGAGCATGAGAGAGAGATACTGTTATTTATAAATTTAACAATAAGAGGAAAATTTTTGATGAAATAAGGTAACTACTTACATAATCTGGCAGAGGAACATCATTGGAACTCAGTGAACCTCTCAAAGACTGTGTGGCTTGTTCCAGAACTTTGTTATGTTTTTTAGACAGCAAAGAAAACAAACTGAAAAAAAAAAAAAATACACACACACAGAGGAAAACCCATTACATTAAGAGAACTAAGTATCTCCTTTTTTAGGTCTAATATGGAGTTACAAAGTTCTACAGTATATCAATTATTCTGAAATCTACTTGTAAATAACTTTTATCATGCCTATATTAGCAGGATTAATAATACTATTACATAACAAAACAGTGAAGAGGATGTTTAAATTCTGAATTCTGAAAAATAAAAGAAGTTTGATAGTTTAAAATTAGGTTTCAAATCTAGGAGAAATTTTTAAAACATTACTATAGTGGAGAACAGTGGACAGAGATTGAGAAAACCTGGGATATGGATTAACTCTATAACTAATTCACAATGTAACCTACTATAGGTCACTTGAGCTTATGTATCCTAATTTTCTCATCTTACAAATAAGTGTTGTATTATACTATTATTCTGTGGTGTAATATAGGGTCAATGCTTCTGTATTTTAGTTTTAAGTTCTTGTTTCTCAAAAATAATTATTTTAAATAGATGTTTTATAAAAATTTACTTCTGGCTATGATGGATTAACTAAAATTAGACTAACTCTCCTGCTGTAATCAACTACAAACTACAAAAAATTACATGAAACAAGCGTTTTCAGATATTCTACAACATCTGAAATGCAGGATTATAATCCCTAAAAGAGAAATACACATAAGCCCCATAATGGTGAGTTTCTGCATATAGGAATATTCCTGACTGTGACCCAGAAAGGTGGGACCTAAACAGTGTACAGCAGGACTGAGCTGAGAAGACTGAGGTATGAATTTGGGGCTGCTGTGGCAGCTGGAATTTACAAAGCAGGATACTAGAGAAGGGAGAACTACAAGAAAGGAGTTCTAAAAATCCAGGTGTCTTCTTGAGTATCTGAGCAAGTACTAAGATGTGCCGATGATCTATGCCGAAGCTGTATAATGAACAGAGACTTTGGAGGTCATAAAAGACTGAGGGCTACTGGTGTTCCAATCAGTCAGTGGACAAAACTCCTTGAACATGGACATTCAGTTGAATTCTCAGAAATGCCATGCTTGAGGAGTAGGACTACTCTAATCTAGATTATTGTAGCCTAACAAAGCTAGTGAACAACCATCAAAAAATGAAGTTGATTTATATTAAATGTAAATGAACTAAACAATGAAGTTCAATATCAGAGATTTTCAGACTGGATAAAACAGCAAGACCCAACTATTTGCTGTTTAAAAGAAACATACTTCGGCAGAGTGTTTGCCTTGTAAGCACAAGGCCCTGGGTTCGATTCCCCAGGACAAAAAAAAAAAAAAAAAAAAGAAAAAAAGAAACATACTGTAAATTTAAAGACCCAGATAAGTTAACAGTTAAATGATATTTAAAAAATCATACAAATATTAATAAGCAAGCTAGAATGGCCATACTGATTTCAGACACATAGGATTAAAGACCAGAATATTAATAGTAATGATAAAGATTTTATAATGATGAAAGCCAATTCACCAAGAATACTTAACAATCCTCAATATTAGAGCCTCAAATACACATATTATAATTATATGATCCTAATATTCAATCTACTATATCTAATAAAAGAAAGAAATTCTCTTTGGGCTAAATGGTGGCATAAAAATAGAGGCAATTTTGATATCAAGTACTTTTTATGTAAATTTGAGATATGATTATATGTAGTATTTTTTTAGATGCCCAAAATATTTTAAATAAACTATTGACTCAAATATCAATTTAACAAAGTAATGATTTCAGATGGTTTAAATGAAGTCTAGACCACTAAAGATTCTAGACCACTAAGTCTAGATGAAGTCTAGACCACTAAGATTCTTTCTAGATTAAATTTGTTTTTTTGTTTTGTTTTGTTTTGTTTTTAAATGGTGCTGGGGATCAAACCCAGGATCTCATATGCATATTAGGCAAGTACTCTACCACACAGCTACAACCCCAACCCCAGATAAAATTTTAACTAACATTATCAAAAGCATTCTTATACATAGGTGATGAAGCTACTGAAAGAAAAACTAGGAAAAGTACCCCATTCACAATAACCTAAAAAAAAAAAAAAAAACTTGAGAATCAATCTAACAATAAAACTACAGAACAGTAAAGAAAGAAATTTAAGAAGATCTCAGAAGATGGAAAAACCTCCCATGCTCCTGGGTAGGCAAAATTAATATTGTCAAAATGGCCATACTACCAAAAGTGTTATACAGATTTATATGCAATTCTTATTAAAATCCCAATGACATTCTTCACAGAACTAGAAAAAGCAATCATGAAATTCATTTGGAAAAATAAGAGACTCAGAATAGCCAAAGCAAGAAGAGTAAAGCAGGAGGTATCACAATACCAGACCTTAAACTATACTACAGAGCCATAGTAACAAAAAAAAAGGCATGGTATTGGCATCAAAACAGACACATAGACCAATGGTACAGAATAGAAGACATAGAGACAAACCCACATAAATACAGTTATCTCATACTAGACAAAGGTGCCAAAAACATATTCACTGGAGAAAAGATAGTCTATTTAACAAATGGGGCTAGGAAAATTGGAATTCCCTATGTAGCAGAATGAAATTAAACCCCTCTCTCTCACCATGCATGAAACTCAATTCAAAGTGGATCAAAGACTTAGGCACTAGAAGACAGACCCTATGCCTAACAGAAGAAAAAGTAGCCCCAAATTTTCATCATGTCAGCTTAGGATCTGACTTCCTTAACAAGACTCCTAAAGCACAAAAAGTAAAATAAAAAATCAATAAATGGGATGGATTCAAACTAAAAACTTCTCAACAAAGGAAACAATCATGAAGAGAGAGCCTACAGAATGGGAGAAAATCTTTACCACATGCACCTCAGAGCATTAATCTCCAGGATACATAAAGAATTTTAAAAACACCAAAAAAACCAACCAACCAAACAACAACAACAACAACAACAACAACAAATAACCCAATCGATAAATGGGCTAAGAAACTGAACAGACACGTCACAGAAGAAATACAATCCATTTCAACAAATACATGAAAAAATGTTCAACATATCTAGCAATTAGAGGAGTGCAAATCAAAACTACTCTAAGATTTCATATCTTACTCCAGTCAGAATGGCAATTATCAAGAATACAAGCAATAATAAATGCTGGCAAGGATAGGGGGGAAAGGTACAGTCACACATTGCTGGTGGGAAAGCAAATTGGTACAACCATTATGGAAAGTGGTATGGAGATTCCTCAGGAAATTTGGATGGAACAACCATTTGACCGAGTTATTCCACTCCTAGGTTTACACCCAAAGGATTTAAAATCAGCATTCTACAGTGACGCAGCCACATCAATGTTAACAGCAGCTCAATTCACAATAGCTAAACTATGGAATCAATTTTATTTCAATAAATGAATGGATAAAGAAACTGTGGTAAATGCATACAATAGACTATTACTCAGCCTTAAAGAAGAATGAAATGATAGCATTTGCCAGTAAATGGATGGAGCTGAAGAATATCATGCTAAGCAAAATAAGTCAATCCCAAAAAACCAAAGGTTAAATATTTTCTCTGATATGCGGATGCTAATTCACAATACCTAGGCAAGAACAGAGTTACTCTGGATTAACTAGAGGGGAGTGAAGGGAGAGGAGGGGGCATGGGGGCAGAAGGACAGTACAATGAATCCAACATTATTACCCTATGTGCATGTATGACCACACAACTGGTGTGATTCTACATGTGCAACCAGAAGAATGAGATCTTATGTAATTTTGAAAGGCAGAAAGATTCATTTGGGCAGGACAGGAAAGAAGGCATTTCTGAACAGAAGGCAAAGCACAGAGGCATAGATAAAGGACAATGAGAAGCTTGGAGTAGAGGTGCTACACAACAAAGAAGGAAAAAGAATTTAATCTATGAGGTTATATCCATTTTTTTCAATCATTTTATTTTTCTGGATCTTCTGCATTTGAGATTTTATTTTACCTTTTCATTTTAAGTTGAAAAGTAAACCACACTTTTTACTTACCACTGTTCTCATGATCCATTGATAACTAATATCAGAAGTTTATTGTATATGATTTTAGAAATGTTATATATACCAAGCCATGTATAAATGCATACTGTATGTATGTAGCCATATTTTTTATTCCACAAAGCATGTATTATTTTGTATTTTGTACTTTTCCCTCCATTCATTCAACAAATTACTTAAGTGTCACCTATATGATGTCTAAGCATACAAAAGAGCTATGCTTCATATAGTCCATTATTCATCAGTCATTGCAACTGTTGCCAGTTTTTATATTATATGCAATACTGCAATCAACACCCTGTACATAACTTTTAGCATAACTGAGACTATATATATGATAAATTCTTTGAAGTAAAGCTGCTAAGTAAAAAAGTAATTGAATGTAATACTAAATTTCATTCAGGGCACATATTTTAAAATATGCAAATTATTTTGCAGAAAATGAAAAGGAAAAGGTAATAATATATTGGGATTGTATATATAAAGCATGTTCAACAGGAAATGCATAAAGAAGGAAATTAGTAAGATGATTCAATTGGTTGTGTGTTCTGTGCTAGAATGGCACATGCCTGTAATCCCAGTGGCTCAGGAGGATGAGACAGGAGGATCACAAGTTCAGAGTCATCCTCGCCACTTAGTGAGACCTTCAGCAATTGAGCAAGACCCTATCTCTAAATAAAATACAAAAAAGGGCTGGGAATGTGGCTCAGTGGTTAAGTGCTCCTGGGTTCAATCTCAAGTACAAAAAAAAAAAAAGACTCAAGAGGAATCAACTGGATACCCAACAGAAAGGAAAAAGAACAATGGAAACAGAGCAGTATTCGTTGAGTTCAGAGAGAACTAAGAAGGGGCTTTATGAATTCACCAAACCTGGGATATCCCCCGTGAGCTCTGCATGTGTGCATCCCATTACTGTGCCTTCAGAGAACAGAAGCAATCTATGGTAAATCCTATCATCGAAAGAAAATTGTTGAGTAAATCCTAGAAATCAAGAGCAAAAACAAAACAAAGCAAAACCCCCACCAATACTTGAAGCTCATTCCTTTGCTTTGGAAAAGAAAGACGAGTGTGAGTGTGTTTACTTATTTATTTTACAAGAGAATACTAACAATCTGTTTTCCTTGTTGGTAGGAGACCAAACAAGGAAATGAGCTTCAGTTCAAACATAAGGTATTTCAGTTGAGCATGATAGAAAGTGTGACTATTAAAAGCATTGAATTTTGCAGCAGTATACCCCAAGAAGCTGTAGTACTGCTCACAGCTACCTTTTTTTTTTTTTCCACAGCTACCTTTTAAGAAATTGTGTAATAATAGATCATTTGAGGTCACTTCCAATTCTCTACCATGAATGAGAAACAGAATTCACACTAACGCTTGAGATGTTATTCTTACATACTTTGATAGGCTTTCCCCTCAGTTCTTATAGCTAATGCTTTCAAAGTTTTGTGGGGTTTTTTGGCTTTCCTTTAGCATTTTTAAAACAAATGACTCAAATTTATATGAGAAATGACTTGCAAATTGCTATGTGAGAAAAGTAACTTTTGCTTAAAGCTCTGCATTCCAAGTACTTAGCCCCAGTTTAAGATAGTCAAAATAACAAAGACTCATGATATTTGAATATAAAAAAGACAAATAAGTTTATAAGAATAAGTGAAGTTGATCTTAAAGTGTGCTTTATATTCACTTGGTTGGGATGTATTTGCCAGAATACTTTTTTAAAATTAGAAAAAGATTAGTTTTTCTTTAAATACAAGAATGCATTGCAAACGAGGTAAACAATGAAAAGATGAAAACATCTAAACCGCTGAAGAAGAAGAGAATGGGTCAATAAACTGGGGTAGTCATACCATGAAGTACTATATAGCAATTTAAAATAATCTACAGGTACATGTTTTAAATCATCTAAAACTACAATGTTGAGCAAAAAATAAGGATTCTGAATGTGAACAAGGTGATGATATTTACACAATGTTTTAAAAAGTAGAACTATTATACATATTTCTAGATAAAACATGAAATAATATAAAATATATATGAAATGATAAACTCTATATTTAGGATAGTCATTGTTCTCTTGAGGAAGGAGGGAAGAAAACGGGATTAGGGAGGAAGAAACCAGGGATTTAGCTTCTCTCATAAAAACGTTCTGTAATATTGAATATATACACAGGAGATTGCTATAGTACTGTCTATTTCTGTGTATGTGTGCCTGAAATATTATATACATTTTAAAAACCTGATAAAAAGAGCATGCTGTCCTGAAGAAAACAGAGCTCCTGCCAACAGCCGGCATTTCACAAAAGAAAGAAGCATGTAAATAGAATCTGCGTGGTCAGCCCAAACTGGGACGTGCGGAGAAGATCACAAGCTGGTGAAAATGGCTGCAGTTGAGGGTGCACAGATGGTGGCAGGAGCTGAGACCAGAATGAAGGCAGCGAGAAGACAGACTTCGAGGGGCTGCTCACGCATCAAAAGCCCTGGACTTTATTTCACATGGAGCTGTGAAGCTAATGGAAAATGATGAAAGAGACCTGGTTTCTTGGCCCCAAGAAGCTCAAGTCTAATGGGATAAGGAAAAAAAAAAGAAGTCTACAATGCTGAAATCAGAGAATGCTGGGGTCTGAAGAGAGTGCCACGGGGGCACAGAGGAAGGGTTCGTGTATTCCCCAGAGGAGATCTAGCTTGAATGTGGCCTTGAAGGATAGGGACTTGCTAATTAGAATAGTAAAGGGGGAGGAAGAGCCATTCACAAAGGTGAAAAAGTATACAGGAAGTGTATCATAGCTCACAGTGAGATTAGAGAAAGTCCATGGGGGTGAGCTGTGGTAAGAGATGAAGCTAGCAACAGGCAGAGGCCAGGCCAGATTCAGAAAGGTCTTACATACCAAGATAAGAGGTTTATATTTCACCTTGTCAAGTTGAAGAGACAGAAAGTCAGTCAGATATTTACTAAGGGCGCACTATGCGCCAGGCAGTGTGAAAGCTGCCTGGGATATGATAGCAAGTCAAAGCAACGGTCATCGTTCTGCCTTCCTGGGGGGTAGTGGCAGTTCAGGGAGGATATACCTGGACAGACTGGAGTGAACACAGAATGTCATGAGGCAACAGGTGAGGGGTGCCGAACTGCACCTCAAGATTAGAGCAGGAAACCATTTCTGGAGACAATGTCTGAGTGTCCCCTTCAGCAACAATTAGGAGTTGGCCAAGTAAGTTAGGTAATGGTACAGGTAACCTGGGCAGAGATAAGAGCACGAACAGAGGCTGAGAAATGCAAACACCGTTGGTACAGGAACAGCACCACTCGCGGGCAGCACGGGTTCAGTGCATGGTGGGACACAGCTGCAAGCCTTGGGAGGGAGGCAGGGAGTTCAGCACCTCTAAGGCCTCACATGCACCTTGCCAGAGGTGCTCAAGGACAACAGGACTGCAATGCAGGCCAGAGACAAAAGTCAAGCTGCCATGCTTGGTATTCAGGCATGAGGAGGGATGGAGGGTTTGTGGGAAGGATGGTACTCCTGTGCATCTGTGGCCGTAGCTTCTTCCCTATGCACTCCCATTCTGTGGTGGCCAGTGTCCCTGCCATGGAATCCCCCAGGGCTCATAACCGATGTTTGAAAATCACTGACCTGAATGATGAGGCACAAGCATGTAACTATAACTATATTTACTTTAGAAAGATTCCTCTCTCCTGCAGGGAAAGAGGGACAGGAAGTTACAAGAGAATAAAAGTGGAAAGAGAACTTTAGGAAAACATTTACATTACCCAAAGTAAGAGCCAAGGAGGCCTTGAATTAAAGAAGGTAAGAGTTATTTGGAAGACAAGAGAAAACACAGAATAAAAGAAGGGAATCACAGGTGTTGGGGGTTTCCAGCAGCTGATGAATAGGTGCTGGGACATATATAGAAGACCTGAGACAGGGAGAGGGCTTAGGAGAACAGCAGTTCACAACAGCAGGGGCAGCTCTGTGTATCAGGCTCTGTCTACCAAGTGCTCATGAGAGGTGGGTACCACCACCATCATATTCCCTCCACTTCTTTTTAAAGGGTTATGGATGAAATTGAAGCAGAGAGGGCTTAGGTAATTTGTTCAGGTACATAGCTACTAAGTGAAAGCCAGGAGTTAAATTCAGACATTCTGGCTCCAGAACCTAGAGTTGCTCAGGGAAACCAGTGGATATGGGTGGGTGGAGGGACTCTAAATGGCAGCATAGGAATACTAATCTGACGCTTATAAGAGAAGTGATGAGAAATTTTGGGGTAAATTGTACAGCTTTGATCAAAAAAGTGGAGGCGATCTCCCAAAGACATTGTGTAACGTAAGCAAAGAAATGTACGGTCAGAACCTTGGGAACCACCAAGACTGAAAGGGTAAAGAGAGCAAATGCAGTCAGCAAAAGTCGATTAGGGAAGTATTCTGAAGTAGGAGAATGGGAAAAGACAGACTTTCTGGAAGGCAACAGAGCAATTCAAGGAGAGAATAATCATCACTGTTAAAAGCTGTCAATTGGGTAAGCAGGGTTTAAAAAGGAAACAAGGCCACTGGATTTGGCACAAGGAAACAACAAATGAATGGTGACCTTATCCCTTTCAAGGGGGAAAAGGAGCAGGAGTAGGACTGCAGAGGTGGGACATATACATGGGGGAGCAAAGAGGTAGCACAGCACCAGGAAAGGAAGGCCCTAGGATAGAGAGCCACTGGGTGGAAGGTGGTGGAGGGGGCTCTGCTTTGAGATGTTGTTCAGACATCTCCCATGGTTTTGCCAGTCCTCGAAACTCTGAGGCAACTTCTCCCCATGCCATATACCTTCCCTCCACATGCTGGCAAGAGCACTCACCAGGGAGAAGATGAGTTTATTTTCACAAAAGAACATAAGCAGCTGGCTTACAGATAAAGAAACAGGTACAGAGAGAGCTGGGTGGTTGACCTGAGCCCAATATTAATGTTGTTTTATAGTTTTATCTCTTTTGTAGTGACTACAAACATTCTTCACAAATCCTAAAGAGCATTAAAATGCAAAACACTTTTTTAAAAGCTATTAAAGTTATCAGAGGCAGGGCCCTGAAACCAAATCTTTCCAAACTCTAGGCTCTTCTGTTGTGGTCACTGGCCTCCTCCTTCTTCCTCTCATTTAAGGTACAGCTCCAGGGCCCCATTCCAAATGCACAGGGAAGATGTTTCTCTCCTGTGCTCTCCCTGCCTCTGAACTATACAAACTTCTCCACTACTTGCAGCATACTTACATACAGTCTTATGCTACTGGTTACCTTATTTTTAATCAGTTTTGTTGAGGAATAATTTGAACATGCTAAAACAGTGATTTTAAGCATACAATGTGATGTTTGGAAAAAATGTAAACATTCATGTAACCCATCACCACAAGCATCATATAGAACATTTCCATTACCCCAGAACATTCTCTTATGTTCTTTGACAGTCGATATCCTCCTCTAATAACCTCACCTACCCTCCAGGCAACCACTGTTCTGCTTCTATAGCTTTGCATTTTCTAGAATTTCATGAAAATAGGATCAACTCTATGTACTCTTTTTTTTTTTGGTTGGGTGGTATTGGGGATTGAACTCAACCATTGAGCCACATTCCCACCTCTGTTTTGTATTTAATTTAGAGACAGAGTCTCATTGAGATGCTTAGCACCTCATTTTTGCTGAGGCTGGCTTTGAACTTGTGATCTTCCTGCCTCAGTCTCCTGAGCCACTGGGATTACAGGTGTGCACCACCACACCCAGTCATACCCCATGTGTTCTTTTGTGTCTTCCTTCCATCTCTTCAGCATGCTGCTTTTCAAATTCACCCATGTTGTTCAGTGTGCCATAATACATTCCATTTTATTGCTCAGTAGTTTTCCATTATACGGACATACCCTAATTTCTTCATCTATTTGCTAGTTGATAGATATTTAGGTTGTTTCCAGTACCAGGCTACTATGACTAAGTCTGCTATAAACATTCTTGAACAGGTTTTTGGGTGAACCTGTTTTCATTTCTCTTTAATAAACACCTATGAGTGGGAATGCTGTTTTGTTTAACTCTATAACGAACTTCCAAACTGTTTCATATTCTTACTTGGTATTTCAGGTTTTTTTTAACTTTAGCCATTCTAGTGGATGTGAAGTAGATTTTCCCTATGGGTAATCTGCATTTTCTTAAATATTTTCTTTGAAGGATCTGTTCAAATTTTTTGCCCATTTAAAAGTGGGCTGTTATTTTTAATTAAAATAAATTTTAAAAAAAAGTGGGCTGTTTTTCTTCTTTCAAAGTTGTATTCTGGATATAATAATCAGGTGGTGGCCTGGGGTGGGGTAGGTTGTTGAGTTGTCTTTTCATTTTCATAACAGTGTCTTCAGAAAAGAAAAATATTTATAATTTGATAGAGTCCAAATGACCAAATTTTTAAAATTGTGTTTTTGGTGTTCTATCTAAAAAATCTTTGCCTAATCCAAAACCTCAAAGATTTTCTTCCATGATTTTTTAGAAAGTTTCGTGGTTTTAGCTCTTATATTTGAGTCTATGATCCATTTTCAGTTAGTATGTATGTATGACACAAAATAAGAGTCAAGGTTCATTTTGTTGGCTTTGGATTTTTTCTTTTCTTTTTTCTTTTTTTGGCATATGGATGTTTAATTGCTCCAGCAGCATCTGCTATAAAGACTAATCTGTTCCCTTGAATTACCTTGGCACTCTTGCTGAAATTTCATGGCCCACTCACGCATCCATCCATTCTGGACTATACTCCATTCCATCAGCCTATCAATCTATCAGATGCTGATATCATACTTTCCTGATTACTCCAAATTAGGTTTTCTTTGTCAAAATGACTTTTGGTTATTCTAGCTTCTTTGTATTTCTATACAATTTTTAGAATTAACTTATCAATTTCTACCAAATAGCCTGGTAAGATTTTGATTAGCAAGATTTTGATTAGCACTGTGTTACATGTATAGATCAACTTCAGAATCTTAACAATACTAAATTCTGATCCCTGAGTATGAAATCTCCCTGTTTAGTTCTTTAATTTCTTTCAGCAATCTTTTTTAGTTTTCAGTATACAGGTCTTGCATGTATTTTCCTCTCATATTGAATGTATTTTTTAAGTTTACCCTTAAGTTATTTAATATATATGTGAATATGTAGCCCCGAGTAGCTGGGATTACAAGTGTGCACTGTTGCTGCCCATGTGGTAATTTAATATTTTTGATGCTAATATAAATAATAACATTTTAAATTTTTTTGATTTCTGATTATTCCTAACAAGAATATAAAAATAAGATTACTGCTAAATAGCGACCTTCCATCCTATGACCTTGTTAACACTCTATAATTCTGGATTATTTGTAGATTACAATTTTTTAAAAAGTACATTTTATGCAAATACTAGTTAGAGAATGAAAGACAGCTTTAAATCTTCTTTTGCAATGTGAATTTTTAAAATGTCTTTTTCTTAACTTATTGCACTGGCTAGGACTTCCAGTTCATGTTGAAGAGATGTGAGAGCAGACATCCTTACCATTTTCTTGATCTTAAGGGAAAAACACCCAGTGTTTCATGATTATAATTTTAGCTGTAAGATTTTTATTGATTTCCTTTATTGGGTTGCAGAAATTCACCTCTATTCCTTATTGGGAAAGTTTTTGTTTGTTTGTTTGTTTTAAATCATGAATAGGTGTTGAATTTGTTAAATGCTTTTTCTGTGCTTACTGAGATTAAAGTAGTAGAATGTACTGATTTATGGAAAATTAAATCAACTTTACATTTCTCAAATGGATCCATCTCTTTCTCTTTTGTTGTACTGGGGATTGAACCCAGGGGTGCTCTATCTCTGAGCTACATCCATAGCCCTTTTTTATTTTGAGAAATGATCTCACTAAGTTGCCCAGTATGACCTTAAACTTTGAACCTCCTGCTTCAGGCTTCTGAGTAGCTGGGACTACAGGTGTGAGCCACTGTGCCAACCCTAGAAAGGATTCTGATAGTTACCTTTTTATATGGTGATGATATGCACATGGATGATATGGAATATGGATGGTTGTCACTGAGAATGTATTCTATGCAAGCATATTTCTAATCGACATGTTAACAAAATTAACATACAACTGTTTAATGAAAAAAATCACTATTATTATTACACTATACATGAAGAAACTAAGGTATTCAGAGGTAAATGAGCCTGCCAAGAATTATACGTTCGTAAGTGGAGAAGCCAGAATTTATACTCTGAAAATCTTACCAGACCCTAAACTCATAACCAGTTTATTATCACTTATCTAGATTTATTTTATGACCATGGTCACTATTGTTTTTCTGTCCTGCATGATTCACTCTCACCTCTTTCTTTTAGGAACAGAAATTACTCTCCTAAAACAAAATTCATGATATATTCATGATATAGGCCACGTTAATTATAATTCCCCATTCCCCAGGTCACAAAAACTGGTCAGGGGATACATGCTCCTAAGTTGAGCCAGCTGAAAACTTTCCCTAGGATTGTTCTAACTAGGGATGGTGAGAAAATTGCGTGTCCTCTCTGGCCAGAAGACTGTAAAGAGGGGACTATGGAAATGTTTCAGACTCATGGAGAAAACCTATGTGCCAGAAGGAGGACCAATCTATGTTGAGAAAGAGAGAGAGAATACGAATATGAACGTGAGAACGAATACAGTTCGTACTTTCAGCATTTCTCCTGCATCCTTGTAATCCCACTAAGTATCCTAAGTCAACTCTTTCTTTTTCATATGTGCTAGAGCCTGCTACAGCTTACTTCCTCAGTTTGAGGTCTGTGTTCAACTAACCCCTCTTCCTTGAGGCCTACCACATCACCCTAGCTAATATCACTACCCAACCCTGGCACACCCACTTTTTCCTTTCACTACTTAGTTTTCCCCCTTACAACTCATCCCTTTCTAAAGTATCATGTACTTTCTCATATATTCTTATTGTTTCCATTACTAAAACAGAAATTAGCCAACTACAGCTTGAAGACTGAATGCAACCCACCATTTGCTTTTGTAAATGAAGCTTACTGGGACACATTCAATCAAGGACTGGCTATGGCTGCTTTCCTACTCTAGTGACAGAGCTGTGTAGTTCGGTCAGAGGTCATGTGATAAGCAAAGCCTAGCACTACTTTAACATTAAAGTCTGTTACAGAGAGTTTCCTGACTCCTCACCAGTATGGGAGTTCCTCTATGGCAGGCGTTCTTACCTGCTTTGCTCACTATGACATCCCAGGCCTGGAACAATGCCTAGCACATCATAAGTCCTCAATATTCACTGAATAAAATGCAAGGTAGAAATTCTCATGGTCAAAACTTTTGTTAACTTTAACATGTCAGAGTTTATCTGGTTTCTGATTTTTAAGCCAAATACATGATAGTTTTATGGTGAGGAAAGTTATCTTTTTTTCAAATTCTTAATACACTAAAAACAAAATAAAAAAACAAGCATCCTCTCAAATTTACCTAGAAGTACAACTGTCTTACGTGTGTCAGTTTCTCCCTGAGAGTAATCCTTCAATGTTTTCCCTGAATACATAAACCTAGTTGGTGGCAGAATCAACAGGATTTGCTGCAGATTAGATTTGGGGTATAAGAGAAAGAGCTGAGGATATCATGGAGGTTTTAAGTGTAAGCATATGGTTCAGTGATGTACCATTTACAGAGACAGGAAGACTGGGGGAAAGGTACAGGGAGACCAGCAGTCATCCCTTTGGGATATGCCAAGTTTGAGAGGTCTACTTGTTATCCAAGGGGAGGTTTCAAGTCAGGGGTTGGTTTCTGAGTCTGGATTCAGGTAAAGGTATCCATCTAGGAACTGTAAACATATAAGCAGAATTCAAAGCTATTCCAATGGTTGAGAAGACTCAGGAAAAGCTGAAAATTAAGCTAGCAGTGGTGAAAGGGAGCAGTGAACGAGCTATACTTCAGAGCTCCAGCAGATACAGGTACTGGCAGCACCAGGTATTAGGAAGTAAGTGTACAGGTGAGTTTTGAAATAGCAAGACTGACTAAAAAAATCAGTATTTTAAAAGGCAGACTTTCAGTTCCCACCCCTGCCCCACTCAACCCAGTGGATGCCTTCCTATACCTTGGCAGAAGAGAGGTGCTCACTCTCAGAAGGTGAACCTGGACTCTGGACTTGGGATGGAAGCCCCATGTGAGAGTGGAAGTGCTACACTGAAAAGGAGCAATGCAATCACACCTCAGTACCAAACACTGCAACCTCCAGCTCCACTCACAGTTGGCTCAGAGAATGCTAGGTTTGCAGACTTGGGAGAAACCCTGGAGGATAACTCTCAGCAGAAATGGAAGAGCATTAAGACAAAAGGACCCATAGATACTAACATTTAGAAATTCCTCAAAAAGCCCACGTTAGAGCTTCCGAGCCTTTAGTCAACAACACCCAGCCCATGTGTACAGAACTTCTAATCAGTTCTTTTAAATATAAACTCTTTGTTAAGATCACCAGAGACAGCCACTCAATGACAAAACAAGCAAAAAAGAAGGGATAAAACAAGAACACAGGGAGGAGAAAAGCGCTTCCAAAATGTTGTGATTACTAAGCAAATGAAGAACAGTAAAGTAAATATACTGTAAGTATGAAACAAGAAGGAAATCATATTAAAAAGGAGCATCAGGAAACAAAAGAAGAATTATTAAATGGAAATATGCCAACAGAAATGAAAATTTTAATAGAAAGAAAGTAAATTTGAAAAAGTGGAACCAAAAAGACTAAAGAGTTGGAAAAACAGCAGGGAAGGGGTGGGGGGAGCAATTAGAGAACAGGTCCATGAGGCTGCTCACATAGGATATCTTAAAAGAAGAGATAAACTAGGAGGACATACTGAATAATTATTTCAAGGGAAGTACTCAAAACTGAAAAACGTGAATTTCCAGGATGAAAGAGCCACCCAGAATCCAGAAAAGAGATGAAAAAAAAAATGTTATAGTATGTAACTAGAATTTCAAAAGTTGGTCTTAAAAATTGAGAGAAAACAAAGAAGGGAGAGACATACATATATCAAGTATTGATACAGCATTAGAGATCTCAACAGCTACTAAACAATGAGCAATAACTTCCAAATGCAGAAGGAAAATCACTGTGAATATAGAACTAAAATACTGCTAACTTAAAAATTCTAGAACAAAGATTAAAATAAAGACTTTCAAAAATAAATTGTTTAAGGAATGAAATATAATCATATTACACTCTGTGGGTCACCTTGAATAATATCTGGTTATAACAGAGTAAACACTGAGACTGACCTCATGTGTAATGACCAGCACTGGGAATGAGGGGAGATGCACTCTTGTGTGGCACGTGCCTGTGAGCAGCTGCAGGGCAGTTTAAGAGGAGGAGGACTACAACTTTTGAATACTGGTCTGTTCATGTAGAATACTTCTCTTCCTTAATCCACTTTTCTGCTGCTTCTTATGAAAGAAACAGAAAAATCCTCTATTACAAGAAAATCAGACAGACCAATGATGCCAGAGCACGATTCAGGCACCTTTGTCAAAGACAATTAGAGCAAATCAGAGGTGAGAAAAAAGACTGAGAGAGGAAGGAAGCTGTCAGATGACTCTAAAAAGTGTGGAAAAGATTATGAGGAGTAAACATTCTTAATAAAATAAAAATTTTTAAAACTACCTCATCTATGAAGATAGTCAATTTCATTTTGTGAAACTTCTCTTTGTACTTGTAGATACAACAGGAATAGTGACATTCCAGGCTTTGCCTCTCTATCAATTTATGTCATTTAAAAATTTTAATATGCTGTGTGGTATTTGCTCTTAAATTGCTACACAGCTGTGTATGTATGATGTATTCATGTATTGTAAACATGTTTTTTCCAGATAATAAGTTAATTTGAAGCTTTGATTATAGAACTTTGGACAATGTTCTGTATACAACATGGTCTAATGATGTGTCTTCTTTTTCTCTTCTACCTTTCTTACTCCAGTAGAAGAAACTACAAAAAAATGTCAGTATTCTTGCCTTATGAAATTAGGAACAAGAAGTCTTAATTTATTTTTAGTTAGAAAAATACTTTTTAAAGTTACAACGAAGGAGATGGTCAGCTACGTAATTATCTTTGCTAAGAATATGAACATTTATACAAAGTAGCAAGATGAGGGCATACTCTACTGCCCTTTCATTCAAACTTTCATTGCCTTAATAACCGTAAACATTTGTGTATTTGTATGTCTGTGTGTGTGTATCAACTAGCTTAAAATTCATTTCTCTGCAAGACAAGTAATAAAATGGTGTTGAGTTTATGGAATAGAAGATAGAAAGCAAAATAGGAAACCTCAGCACTGCAGTTTGCCAATTGCTAAATAAGGCTTGTTAAAGGCCAGCATCTTGTGCGACAGCAGCAGAGTGCAAGGCATGGACAATGATGTGTCTATCACTGCAATGAATATCACACAGTCTATTAGAATCTATGCTGCTCCACATTTCAATGCTACAAGGAAAAGTACATAACTCATCTTCTCCAAATCTTTGAAATAAAAGCAAAAAAGAAAAAGATATATATGTATTAAATTGGTAAGCAAAGTTCCCATCCAAAGGGCACATCTTGAATTGCAACTAGAGAACCCAAAGGGATTGCCATAAAAACACACAAGGTATCTTAGTGAATCTGCAATTAAAGCTACAATGTTCAAAAACAACTAGTCATACATCATGGCAAAGTACACTATTAAATAATGTTTCTTTAAAAATAAAAAAGTTAAAACTCAGGAAGAGAACCCCCCCACGACCACCAAATAAGGTAACTGAATTCCTAATAAGGAAGACAGGAGAGCTGAAAGATGACTAACAACAGTTAAAAAGAATGTTACATAATTACTGTAATTACTACTAGTAAAAATATGTCGAAAATAGTGGATAAAACATAAGATCTGTCAATACATGATCTGGTGACTATATTACTAAAAATATAAGTGAGTAAAACAGAATCTCTCATTAAATACAATTACTTTTATCTTCACAAAGGTATCCATGCAAATTTCTTTCATGTGTTTTTAACTTTTACTCAATGAGAAAAATATTTAGTAAGTGGAAATAATATGAAAGGGGTTTTTAATGCAGATCTTCCCCAATTTTGAATAAATTTGTTCAGAAATGCTACTTAGCAAGAATAACTAAATTAGAAGATTGGTAATTTGGTTGCACTCAAAAGAAGAACTATACTCCTAATTTTCACTCATGTTTACACCTATTTTACTGTAATATATTTAAGAATGTATATCCCTGATATAAACTATAAGAGATAACTTACATATTTTGTAATTAGTATGTAATTCTAAAGAATTGGACTTAGAAGTTTTATAGTATTTTCTCTTCTGTATTTGAAAAATATATTCTGTAAAGAACAGAAATAGGGGCCGAGAATGTAGTTCAGTGGTACAGAACTTGCTTGGCACGTGCAAGGACCTGGATGCAATTTCCAGCACTGCAAAAAATTTTTAAATAAAATAAGAACAGAAATCAATTTTCTGACTTGAAACCATGTAGTTTTTCTTTTCCTGTCACCCTTTCTTAGTCCCCTGAGAAAGGTACATAACTGCCAGATACCCCACCAATCCAGTCAAAAAACATGAAACAAAACCCCATAGCATGGTGTTATTAATTTATGGCAATAAATGAGATCCAAATATTTAATGACTAAATTCATCTGGAAAAAGGAATTACTTTACAGCGAGTACAAGAGGAGCCAGGGTGGCAGTTTAGAACTTATTATTATCACAGGTCATAAGGCATTTCCTAAAGTGTAAAGAAATTTCCTTTCAGGGGAAACCAACCAAATAAAGCATGTTTCCTATATGTCAGACTTTACAAAGATGGTCACAGGGAACTTGATAGTGGCCACTATGAGGAAAATGCCAAAGATTATCTACAACTAAATTGTAACGCAATTTATAAGGAAGACATTTTCTAAATGTTGAACTGTTAATTTGGAAATCCCATTTAGAACTTTGGCATTTCTATTTGCTTAGCCCTTCATCTTAATTTAACAAATGTAATTAGGCTTTGAGAGGGCCATAGGAAAAGGAAGCCTTAATTGGAATTATTAGGTCTTTACTGATAAATTCCTTTTTTCACTTCTGCCAGCTTCATTACTATTAAAAAACCTTAGATCTGTAAAAACCCTATCCATTCATTTCAACTTCCAGAGATCTTTGTGTACTTAGTTACTAATTTATACTTGCTTTAAACATTTTTAACATAGATCTTCCTTGACATCTTGCTTGTGCATTTGTCCTGCTTTCTATGAACACAGTTCAAGGGTACAGATGACCAAGCCTCCTCCTTCCTTCAACTCTGATGCCATGGTGGTTCCAGTGGGTTAGTTATCCTGGCTCTTTATTTTCCTTTTTCAAAAAGTACCTCATGACTACACTGGTAGATACAATATACTTTTAGTTAAAGTTCAGAAAAGCCTTTTAGAAAAACCGCAAAACCAAAGATACTTACAGTAACTTCATAGGAAACCCATCTCCACTGTGACTCATCCTGAAACACAGGAGTGGCCCTTTCCACCTCCTAAGACAAGAACCCAAACCATGAAGAGAAAAAGATTTCCATGCATGAAATGGCCATTAAGGCCCAAAGGAAAGCTACAAATTTAACTCTTCAGGCCTTGGCTCAAAGTTGTATTAATTTGATTTTATGAAATTCTCAACAAGCTCAGTTATTAGCATCCTCAGCTAAACATTCTAAATAATAAAAACAACAAAGAAGAGGCGAAAACCAGATGGGAACATGTGGAGATGGAGAAAAGTTAAGAGAAGTGTAACCAAAACGAGGAAAAAGTCAGGACACCAAAACAGGAGCAAACTCAGGATCCCATCACGGTTCAGTTCAAAGAGGCACAAATTCAAAGTGACAACGTTGCAGGATTGAGAAAAGACTCGTCAGTGTGTAAGGTCCTGTACTCAAAAACTTCCAGTGAGGTCTTCATCCAAATACCTTAAAGACATTTTTGAGGTAGAGATTCTGTGAGATGTACTTTTGTTATCTGGGAAATATGTGGGACTCCACAATTCCCAAGGGTACTAGATAAATGAGATCACTTAAAATGGGCTTTAAAACTTGTGGCTTCAACAGCAGAGCTGATGCAAAATCAGCAGAATACCTCGCTCAACATAAAATTACAATGCTTCTACTAAAATATATTTAATAATACAGAAAATAAACCACAGTGATCCTTATAAAAAACCACTGATTAAATACAGCTATTGATTTTAACTACCAATAATCATAAAGGTAGAAGTCTATCAGTAATTTTTAAAACGCCATCATTTCAAGAAAAAAATTGCAGTTCAATATATGTTGAACATAACCTGATAGGAAATACCCTCCTTTTAAGAAGGGTGGTTAGTGTTCACTTTAGCCCCTCCACAGTCCTCAGGCCTGCACATAAGTTCATACTTTGTGCTCCCTCTACTGGCTCTGTGACTACACTTAATCCCATTCTGGGGTGATCTGCTGCACAAGGCATTCCTGTTACAACACACTGAAAGAAGGAACTGCTTTATAGTATCTGGGATCTTAAAAATGTACACCAGTTCCCTCCTTTGAGTACTGAGGAAAAACAAGAGAAGTGACATAACTTAACCAAGGTCACGCGGCATTCTCAGAGACTAACAACCCTCATCTTTTGACTCAATACAGTGCTCCTTCTCTTTCATAGTGATCTCATTGTTTCCATGTACAGACTATAATTGAACTGTATTTTGTTATAGGTTATCTAAAATATGAAGCTTAAGGTCTTGGGTCACAAAGGTTTTTCCCTGTGCTATAATTATAACTGGTAGGAGGCTTGACCAATATTGAGTGCGGACATTCTGGGCTTAATGAGTATCCATGTTTCAAAATTTCTTGACAGTGCCTGATCCAAAAGATCCTAACACACGGAGCACTTATTTCTCCTACATTTCTGCCATTTGCTTACAAATCATGTCACAATTTTTGTCTTGGAATAAACAGTCAACCTACAATGTGTCTTCAGGTCAGTAAAACCCACAGTCCTTTCTTGATGATGGTGATGACAAGGAGAAGGAGAACTGTTATCATCCACAGGATGCCTATTACACTCTAATACAGGGCTGCAACTTTACTGCAACTGTGTATGAACCATTGTCAAGATTAATCTCTAAAGTAAGCATTTTCATCCCAAGTTTACACAGAAGCAAGCTGAGGAAAAGTAACTTCTCCAGGGTCACATGGAAGCCTACGCAACTTCTGCTGTGCCTCACTGCCTTGTTGTCTTGCTCACTCTAGGGATCAACAGAGATATTAACAGGAAAAGAGACTCTCACCACCACTGCCGTCACACCACCTCCAGCAAAAACAAAAGCTTCAAGCAAAAGACACTTTGTTGCAAGCATACATTTGCTTTAATTTCTTTTAAAGTTTAAAGCGAAGAGGGTTAATTATTTTTTAGACTAAGTTACATGACCTGCACCATAAATTTTAATCAACCCGAGTATGTTAATATTTAGTTTCCAATTTATTTTTATGTAATGTATTAATTATTTGTCAAATAGTGTATGTTGGGAAATTGATAACACTAGCTCTATTCTGATAACAATGCTATTTAGATAGAAAACAAACAGTCTGGGATTAAAGAATCTAATCTGTGTAGACTAAAAGTAAATATTTATCAGCCAGAATATACAACTCTGTCTTTGTGGGGAAGAGACATTTGTTTCTCAAAAGATATAAACTGTTATCTAAATCATGAACGATTTTTCATTCAAAATGAATTTAAATTCTGTGTTCCTTTAGAAAACTACAGACATCAGGGTCTCTTCTTGTAATCTGGTAGTGATTTAACTGTTATTTTCATGGAAAGGAATCAGGTTAAGGTATTTAAATACATATTATTTATCAGTAAACTATTTGGACAATACAGAAAACAAATTTGTCAATGTTTCAGAAATAATAGCCTATGGTAAATCCAGCCTTAAGGAATTTAGAGAAAAAAAGGCAAATGAATGGAAATTTTAATCATGTACCATTTAAATAATTTAATAAACTTGGTATCTTGGGCTTGATGGCTAGCACCATGTATTATGGACATTATGATTTTTCACTGAAATGAAGGTGAAGTAACATTTTTGATGTTATCAAGAAAGGAACTAAGGATAATACAGGCGTGCTTGTATTTAAACTCCAGCCCCACTACTTACTAGACTGGTGAGCTTGAACATGTCACTTTTCTGAGACTCAGAGTTTTACATGCAGTGGAGGGTAATAATGGACAGTTACTGAATAAGAAATGCTCTGATGAGAGAATTAGTATAAAAACCCTTAATAGAAAGCCTCTGAGAAAGACTTCATTCAGTTCCAACTGACTACTGGCATGGGGAATGTGGGCTCTGGGTTGCCAGCTATTCCAGTTCTTTGTTATATATTAGGAACAAATCTTAACTTTTAAAAACACTATGCAAACTAAACACAGCACACCTCTCTCGGCTCAGTTCAGATTGCAAGATATTGATACACAGTTTCCATTCTGGAGAATCACTGGAAATGCTACACGTCCTGAGACTGAGCAAACAATCTGGAGTCAGGGTTGTGCTGGGGTTAGATGGATGTTCTAAAAGAAAGATGTGCTCTGACAGGAAAAGTCAGGGGTAGAGGCTAAGATGATCTGACAAGAGAAATTCAAAGCAAAAGTGTGTTTCCCTGGATGCTTTGAGATGGCCTGATATATATTTAAGTGACAATTAAAATCTTTTGCTTTAATATACGTATTTCAACTTAATCCTTGATTCCTCAGTCCTATGAAAGTCAGACAACTAGTTTATAATAAAACAGTCTCCACATTCATGTGTCCAGGATATATCTTGGCTACAGGGTTCTCAGTTTTATTGATCTTCTCATGGAATGAGCCTTTGGTTGCTGATTTTCTCTATTCTTTTTGTTTTCTATATCATTGATTTCTGCTCTTTATTATTATCTCCTTCTTCTTATTTTAGGTTTAATATCCTCTTCTTTCTCTAGTTTCTTCAGGTGGAAGCTGAGGGTCATTGATTTGAGCCCTTTTTTCTTTACAAATACAGGCATTTCAGGTTATAAATTTCCCTCAAAATACTGTTTTAATGGTATTTCACAAATTTTGATATGTCACATTTTATTTCTCATTTAGTTTAAAATCCCCCTTTGAAATTCTTCTTTGATTCATGGGTTATTCAGAGTGTACTATTTAATTTGCAAACATTTGGGGGTGTTCCCAGAGAGCTATCTAGATCAATCTCTGTTACAACTGCATTGTGGCCAGACATGCTTTCAGTGACTTGAATTTTACTGAAACGTGTTTGATGGCTTAGAACGTGGTCTTTCCTGATAAGTGTTCCTATGTATAAATGGGAACAGTATATTTGGCTGTTATTGATTGGAGTGTTCTATAAATGTCAATAAGTTCTTTTTTATGGTGCATTCCAATTAGACAAAATAGTTGGATTCAATGTGCCACATTTGTGCACGTGAATACGTAATTTGATCAATCTCATTCTCCTTGCCCTTCCCCTTTTCTCCCCTTTTCCCTCTCCTGATCTGCTAGCTTTACTCTACCAATCTCTCTTCTGTTTGCTATTATTTTACTTACTGTATTATAATTATACATAAAAGTGGGATTCATTGTGGTATTATTTGTGTATGGGCATAGCATATTTGGTTGGTCTTATTCCCTAGTACTTCTCCATGCCCTCTTCTCCCTCCCAACTTGATCACTTTCCTCTCTCTTCTGTTTCCATGAGACCCTCTGCCCCCACTTTTCTTTTTAATTTTTTTCACACCCCCATCCCAACCTCTCTAGCTTTTACATGTGGAAGGAAACATTCAACCCCTGACTCTCTGGGGTCTGGCTTATTTCACTTAGCATGATATTCTCCAGTCCCACTCACTTACCAGCAATGACATAAATTTCATCTTCTTTACAGCTGAGTAACACTCCATTGTTACATCCACTATCGCATGCTACAGTGGTTGTTACTAACACATCCAACTATCGCATGCTACAATGGTACGTACACACCAATGCTTACAGCAGCACAATTCACAAGGCCAAGCTAGAGCACCAGCCTAGGTGTCCACCAACAGGACAAAGGGACTAGAGAAAATGTGGTGCATATACTCAATTAGGTCTTCCAGATTAATTGGTTATTAGTATTAAGTCTTCTATATTCTTGCTCATTTTTTTATCTACTTGTTCTATTTAATTACTCAGAGGGGAAGGAACTATATAATTGGTAGATTTGTCTATTTCTCCTTGCAATTTTATTAGTTTTTTGCTTCATGTATTATGGAGCTCTGCTATTCATTGCATAAACATTTAGGATTGTAACAGTCCTCTTGGTGAACTGATTCCTTTATCATTATGAAATGAATTTATTTATTCTGCTAATACTTGTGCACTGAAGTCACTTTGATATTAATACAGTCACTCCTACTCTCTTTTAATCTCTGTAAGTGATATGGTTACATTGAAGACTGTCATTTTGGTATTGATTTTTTGTTTGTCCTATCTGCTCTCTTTTCCCCTTTCCCTTTTATCCCCACCTTATTTTGGGTTGAGTATTTTATGATTCCATTTGTTGACTTATGAGCTATAATTCTAACAGTTGTCTGGAAATACTCTCAAATAGTAAGCTACACTATCTTAGGGCTGACCTCACTGGTTTTCCTTCTCCATAGTGTTTTGCTGTTGTTGTTGTTGTTCTTGTTGTTTTTGAGACAATGTCTGTCTAAGTTGCCAAGGCTGGCCTCAAATGTGATCCTCCAGCCTCAGCCTCCTGAGTTGCTCAGATGACAAGACATATGTGCTGTGCCCAGCTGGATCTCCAGGGTCTTGAAAACCATTGTTTCATATATTGGTTTTTTGGTTTTTGTTTTTGTTTGTTGGCTATTTCAGACAGAAAAGTAAATCTAGTCTATTACTGTCTTAATTTTTTAACATTTGTGTGAAAAAGAAAAAGATTTCTAAAAAAGTTTAGGAATATTGGCTAAAACCAAACTTTTAAATGTTTTTCCTTACTCGAAGAGGTAATTGTACAATTTTTTCCATCTCGGATAACCACAGTATTTAAATTTTACCCTGATTTTTCAAATGTAATACTAAATATGTTTCCTTCACCATTTTTTTCCCTGAATCTCGTTAAATTCTTTGTATCACTGTTTATATTTGAATAGTTTCTTTTCACAGATTATAAAGTCAGTCATTGCTAGTCTTTTAAAACTTATTACTTCTTTTTTTTTTTTTTTTTTTTGTCAATGGATCTTTTATTTAATTTATTTATATGTGGTACTGAGTATCGAACCCAGGGCCTCACACATGCCAGGCAAGTACTCTACCACTGAGTCACAACTCCAGCCCCAACCTATTACTTATTCATTGTGGAAATCAACATACTAGGTGCTCTCAACTTTTTCAGCATCAGGAAAGACAAATACCATAACACAATTTTACATATCCAGATTCACGCCCACCCACCCCTTCATTCATTACCCATGCTATCCATATGGATCTGCCTGCTATTTCCTAAACATACTATACTGTTGCTCATATTAACCTCTCAGTCTATAATTCCTTTCTCCACAAAGGCTGCCTGGTAAATTTTGACTCACTCTTCAAATGTAGCTTATAGAGACATTTATTACATTTACCAATTAATTATATTATCCATATTTATTTTCCTCACAAAAATATTTCTTGAGTACGGTATAATTCATTTTTGCCTCCTTGATCATTAGTATAATGCCTGTTACACTTAATAGGGTCTCAAAAAATGTTTGTTTATGTGAATAAAGTTCAGAAGTAGAAATAATCTGGGATGTTATGTATTAAATGTTCGTGTCCCCCCACAATTTATAAACTGGAAACTTAGCCCCTGTTGTCACTGCATTTAGGATAAAGAATCAAGATTAAATGAGGTCATAAGGGTACCACCCTGACTGAATAAGAGGAGACAACAGAGGGTGCTCTCTCCACACATGCACTAAGGACAGGTGATATGAGCACCCAGTGAGACAGCAGTCATCTACAACGGAAAGGGAGAGTCCTCATCAGACCCAACCCTGTTGGCACCTTGGCCTTGGATGTCCAGTCTCAAGGATTCTGATAACTAAATGTCTGTTATTTAAGTCATTCAGTCTATGGTATTTTGTAATGGCAGGCAGAGCTGACTAATGTACAAAGGCACGTGGGTAAGACAAGGCAGTTGCACTCTTCCCACTAAAAGGCAAGTTAAGGCTCTTGGGTCTCCAAGACCAGCAGTAGAGACTCTCTTCTGTTGGAGAGAGAGAAAACAAAACAAAACAAAACAAAAAGTTTTTCTGGCAGGGGGAAGAGAGGCTGCCTTTTGTCTAGTGGGCTATATGCAAACTGTGCCATCAGTCAACATTAGCCTCATTAGCTATCACTATGACGAACCCCAAACTAAGATGGTTAGACTTTCTACAACCTCTTTTACAAGCAAACTAATTTTAAATGAAAGCTCAATTCCCTAAGTACTGACCACTGAGATAACAGGGAAGTACAAATCTTTATTCTAACCTAGGGTCAGTGTTTAGAGATTCTCCAGAAGCATCTACCTCAGAGGTGTAGAGAACCATTGTAGGATCTCTAAAATAACCACTATTTATGAAATCACAGAAACAAGGCTAAAGAGGAAATGGCTCAAAAGAGGCTCTAGGTCTGAACAGGTGGTCAGGAATGGCTTTACTGAGAAAGGGACATTTAAGCAAAGGCCTAAAGGAGGTTAAGGGGTGAATTATGTAAGTATCTAAGGAAAGAGCATTTCAGGAAAAAAGGAACAAGAAATGCCAGTGGTTCAAAGAAGAATATGTTCAAGTTAAATTACTGACAATTTCATGAATCTCTTTAAATGATTATTTAAAGCTTAAAAGATCTTAATCATATCATTTTTATTTGCCAAGAACCATCTCCTCCCAGCCCCCAAAAAAGTTTCCACACTCTTACTTACAACAGAAAATTTAATGATTAATTTATCAGTCGTCACAGTGATGGCAGATGCAGAACAAGAGATGGATTTGAAAAATAACACTGCTGAAAATATCTTTAGGACTTTTTTAAACACATGAGAATTACTATTCTCAATAATTTATTAGAGGACTGTGAAAACCTACTTCTGAGAAGTGAGAACAGCCTAGATAGGTAGAAGGTGTGATGTGAGCTATATTAGCCACCAATATACAGTTGTCATCCTAGCAATGGTAGGAAAAATGATCACAGTGGCATCTAGTGCTTAGCATATGACAGGCTTTATGTTAAGTGTTTTGCACACATTACCTCATTGAGGCCTCACCTCAGTGCAGAGAGGCAGGTTTCCCTAAGAGCCCCATCTTGACAGAGGGTCAATGGCAGAACCAGAATTCAAGTCCAGGCAGCCCAACTCAACACCTAAGCACCATGCATGTCACCACAGAAACACTGTCAGTCAACATCAGTGACTATTCCTGCTGATCCTGATGCATCTGACGCTTATTTACAGTTCTAGTTTTGTTTGTTTTCCTTTGTGCTACTGAAGATTGAACCCAGGGCCTCCTGCATGCTACCCAAGCACTCTATCGCTGAGCTATACTCCCTGCCTTTAAGGTTTTTTACATTTAAGCAATGCATTAAAATGTGATTATGATGTTTCAATACTCAGGATTTAAATTTTTCCCATCTTTCCTGCTTTTCCTATCTTTATGCTCTACTAGTGAAGCCCATGTAATTGTTCATAAGTAAAGGCATAACCGCATGTCCCGATTTGCCCAGCATAGTCTCAGTATACATATTTTGTCTCATCCTATTAGTGTCCCCTTTCACTCTCTTAAAGTGACCTGGTTTGAATGATAGATTATATGATTCCCCCATTTAATAATCACTTCCTTCTTTGCTCACTGTCTTTATTATTAAACAATGAAGTTTACTAAATTGGCAGCATTCTTTCTTTTGGGATGCAGATTCACCACACCTCTTCTACTCAGAATATGGGCTCTCAACATTTACAGCACATTTTTTTCTTGTCTTCAAATGGCTCCACAACTCTTTTCCAACTCTTATGTCTGATCTCATCTCCTCCTACGTCCTGTCCCATTCCTTATTCTTTCCTCTTAAACGAATCCTTTGTCTCTCTCGCCCACTCTTGCCTATAGCTTCTTTTATGCCACCCCTACGCTTGGAACAAACCTACTAATCCCCCTAATGTCTGTCCTCCAAGCTCTGTTTTAAAAGTCACTTTAGTCAGTGCGGCCTACCTGATCTCACCCATCCACCCACCTGGCCTATTTGTTAACTGAATTCTTCACACTAACCTCTATGAGGCTCTAGTTTGAAATGTTATTATTTTTATTACACTACAATTTGGTTCACGATATTCACTCACATCAAGGGAATGTGATTCTTGATAAACTTTATAGTTTGAAACTTTGGTTTTCAGTTAATCTATTAACTAAAGGGAATACATAATCCATAGGGATCTTGCTAACAATTGTAAATCCATGGGCTGGGATGTAGCTCAGTGGCAAAGTGTTAGCCTTGCATTAGCAAAGCCAGGGTTCATTCCCCAGTTCCAAAAAGAAAAAAAAAAAAAATCATAAACCCAACTCTGCTTTAGAGGATACAGGAGCAACTCTTCAATGTGGACATTTGATTATCAAAAGGGAGATCATACCTCATTGGTAGTCACTCTCAATTTCATGGAGGGGAAACAGGTGAAGTGGGGCTCTGGTCTCACTCTGCTACTACCTCCTACAATTTGAGCTCTGAACCTAGCTCTGTCCCTCTCTGTTCACATGGATAATAAGGACAGCAGTATATATATATTGCTATAATATATAGAGAGAGAAACAAAACGGCACAGGGAAACCAATTCTCTTTTGGATCAAAGGCTACACACTTAGTGAACTAGTATAATGAGCCAATGAATTATAAATTCCATTAGCCTATTATGGGTTTTGGTGGACCTGTACATTAAATTAAGAAAGATAATTAATTCTAGATAACCTAATTTCTGAACATCCTACTTTGCCTAAAATGAACACAATGAATTCAAAGCTGAAATAGGACAACACCAAAAATATATTTTTAATGAGATAATGTATCTAAAAATTAACAGTATTAAAACTAAACTCTCTTCAACTATTTGAATAACAAAAGATTAACAGGCTTGGAAAATTTTTCTTTTTTTGTTACTGGGGATTAAACTGACCCACATTCCCTGCACCCCCTCAACCCTTTTTTAAAATCATTTTTCAATTTTGAGACAGGATCTTGCTAAGTTGCTTGCGGGCTCACTAAGTTATCTGAGTTGGTCTTGAACTCACAATCCTCCCATCTTAGCCTCTTCAAGTTGCTCGTGATTACAGGCATGCGTCACCATGCCCGGCTGTGATATCAGAAGAAAGTCGTTTCACTACTTAAGTGGGAAACCCAGTTCTTCTAAATGTGTAAAATCAAAGACACTACCACCTACAGAAACAGATTGGGATAATAACATTAATAGAGGGCGCACTGTTATGCTAAAAAACAAACAAAGTATGGGAAAGTGAGTTCTATGGTTTTTGGCTACAGGGAGAATATGTCAAACTTGCACATGTCCTAAATGAATAAAGCTAACTTCCCTCACCCTCTCAAAAGATTACTTGTTAATTCATTTTGTTCTTGACATTAAAGAGCAGTACTTAGAGAAGTATGGTACATTCCTCAATACACAAAAAAACAGTGACTTAGTCATGTGTCACAAATTCAAATCAAGAATACAAATACGCCCGAGTTGAGCTAAGTATTAGCAATCATTTAAGAGTTCATTTTGCTGTTTGGGGTAGCATTTTCACTGAGCAAAACAAAATAACTACCATTTGGACTACAACAGGCTTGCAAAGGAAAGACAGATTAACTTGGTCTCATTAAAGGAAAGATGCCACAAAAGGCAGGAGGTGGAAGTAACTCTGTACAGGAGTCGTGGTCCAGATGGTGTGGCACAGAAGGTGCATGCACTTAACGCGCATCTTTGTCCATGGGCATGTGTGCACAACAGACAAGAAAGTTGAGGTGAGGGAGCCTTCAAGACCTAAGCTGTTTGTAACTAAGAATCTCCCCTCAAGAGTGTGGGTGTAGCTGCTGCTTTCTTCCTGTGCAAAGCAATTTTTGCTTTTATAGCTCTGGTCAAGCTTCTAAATGGCATATGGAGCACCAGGGAAACATTAGATAATATACTGTTTTCTTGTTCCCAAAGCAGTTTAATACAAGTAATCTGAATTTACTATCGAGGAAGCAATGAACTCAGCCTAGAAATACCAGTTTACAAGCACGTGGGCAAATAGCAACAGAAGAGTGAGTAGAGCAACCCAGAAGTCAGATTACATACACCTTCGTAGCCAATGCCTCTTAGTTTATACCATGACAAGCTCAAGTGGATCTTCTTTAAGTAGAACCACAAATTCTTAGTGCATACAGATTCAGTGTATGAATAGGCTATTGTTATCGCTATCGTATTCACAAGAGAAATGGAGAGTCGAGACAGGCTGAAATACAAATACTCTATAAACAACCATGATAAAATGAAACACCACAGACCCTCAAGAGTCCCACCAAGGGTCACACAAAATATGGTAGCTTGGCTACCTCTTACATTTGCTATATTAGTGCCAGGCACAGGAATTAAGTGATAGTGATTCTTCAGAAGGAATATTAAAAAACAAATGAAAATTGAAGTTCTTTTCCCTCCTTCTAAACAAGACAACCACAACACACTGTTCTGCAGTTCACTTACTGCAATAAAATAGTGTTATGTAAGATGGGAAAACAGCAAGAATCAAGTAACCACAGAAAACAGATGACTGCCTTCTCTTACTGATGAGCATTTAACTCACAATGAATGCTCTGACTTGACCATGTGAGGATCCTAAGAGGAATTCAGAGGCTTTTTCACAATTTAATAAAACTATAAAAATATTTTCCAGACTCATTTTTTTACTAACATTAGAAGTTTAATTATTTTTCTGCAGGTTTTTTAATCACTAATTTCAGATTTATATTTGTAAACTTTTCCTTTACTTCCTCACATTTTATTAGAAAAGATATCGAATATCATTGTAGCTCCACTGCTATCTTGACAAGTTATTTAGGAAGTTTAGGATTGAAGGATTTAATTAAGCCTACTGGAACGACCTTATGCAGACAGAAATGCTGTCTCTGCACAGATTTCCAATGTCATGATCACTATTTTATGGAGACCATGTATTGAATTCATGAACTAAACTTCTACCATCCAAAATAATGCAACTTGAACTCCTTCCTATTGACTTACGATATGTGTTATTTGAAAACAAATACACACAGGAAAGAATTAATAGTACTAACATAAACCTACAACCAAATGAGCTTTTAAGTAAACATCTTTTAAGTCTATATAAAGGCTATTTGTATAAAAATACACATACATGGATACCAACTGCACTTCTACTAAACACCCAGGAAAGTTTCCGCTTATTTGTTTACTTAAAGATAGAAGAATGCACAAATGTTAGTCAATAAACAGGAATGACAAGGAAAACTGGAAGACAATTAGTCACCATTCCCCAATTATATTCAGGTGTTGTTTATTTATTTATTTTCTTCCTCTTCCCAGCAGTAAACCAAAAACTTATCCTTCGAGTCACCTTGAAATCTCCATAAATACTTAATTTGTGAAATTCAGTTAAAAACATTTGAAAGGGCTGGGGATGTGGCTCAGGCATAGAGTATGTCTCTCCCACAATGCATGAGGCTCTGGATTCTTTCCCAACACCGTAAAAACAAACAATACAAAATAAATGTTCTGTATTCATTCCATAATTACCTGTTGGGAAGAAAACAAAAATCACAACCTCTATAAAAAAACCAACACCAAACTAGACTTGGAATATGTTATGGTTTGGGATCTGAAACTAACTCCCCCAAACCCATGTACTAAAAGTTTAGTCCCTAGTGCAGCAGAGTTCAAAGGTGGAGCCTTGGGAGATCATGAGAGCCTCCAACATCATCAGTGGATTAATCATTGATAGATTCATAGCTAAATAGGCTATTGGGAAGTGGTCAAAACAACTTTAGAAGGGGTGCTCCTCTCCTCCACTTACAGTCAGATGAGGTAGCAGCTTTGCTTACAACAGCAACAGTGGAACTCAATGACCACGGGCTGAAACCTGCGAAGCCTTTCCCTCCTTTTCAATAGATTCGCTCAGATATTTTGTCATAGAAACACATACATTCCTATGAAATTTTGTAAAGACCAGTATGGAAAACAAGAGATGCTACATGTTTTAGAGTAGAAAACTAGAATAAATGGTGTGTAGAGGATTTTAAAGGATGGAAAAGTAAAAATCGAGATTCCTGTTTCTATAGCCTATACTTCAGCTTAAAAATTTTTACTAATTTTATAACTATCTTCCAAGTGAAACTGTAAGTAGGTTGAGAACAGAAGTTGTTCAAGAATTCAGACACAATATAGTTTAAAATGTATAATCGCTAAAATAAATCAAATTTTTAGTGGGCTTTAGAATGGGTCAAAATGATTTCACCAGGACAAGTTACTTAATAAAACATTATTATAAAAGGCTTTATAATAATATTTTTAATAATATCTAGGAAGCAGTATAAGATTAAAAGTATGGCTTCTGAAGCCAGCATACTTTGGGGTTCAATACTGATTTTTTTTCACCTCTGGCAAGTTATTAATCATTCTGTGCATTAGTTTCCTTATCTATAAAATGGGAATAATCATACAGCAGTTCAGAGTTATTTTAAATATTAAAACAAAATAGTTAATAATTGGAACAGTTCTGCTAAAGAGTAGAACTCAGTTATTAGCTATTATCACAACCAGTAGACAAACAATATATTTTATATGTATGCTCTAAAAAAATCTATACTAGTACATCTAAAGTTCACCTAAAAATTAATTTTTAATTAAGTGCCTCTAATAGACAGCTAGTTGTGCTAAAACAAGTGACTCTTAGAGAACGTTTTATTCTAGTTTAAGATCAATATCCAATGCCCATGGAAAAGCACCAAAGCAACTCTCCGATTTCCCATTCCAGCTCAAATCTGTAAGAGAGATCTTCAAAATGTAAACAGAAGAGAACTGAAGTTTTAAAATTTCAGAACATAAAAAGTTTAAAAATAGAACAGCTGTCTATTTTTAGAATAATTCACTCAGCACATGTATAGTAAGATACATTATCTTACTTTATAATGCTGTGATATTCAATAAGATGAAACTTTGATCAGAGCAGGGACTCCAGAGAGACTGGATTTTACTTTCAGCTCATTGGGTGATCATTGCCAAACCATTTAACTCTGTATTTTTTCTGCCTCCTCATCTTTGTAACACAGAAATAAATCATTTTGTTGTCAATACTAACTTAGAGGGATCAGATTAGCACAAATGCCATTTCCATCCTGCAGTCAAATTGAAAAGAATTTACCTGCTTTATCACAAGTACAATGTTAGTCACTTAGTGCAGTAGGGTGACAAATATTAAACTTCTGATTTACATCAGTGCCTATTATTAAATTCTGGAAGTCAAATAAATGTTATGGGCTGGTTATCATGACATGCCAAGGCATGGCGAGTGGGTGGAATGACTTTTCTTCCATATACGGGAAACCCTGTATGTTTAAGTTCGTGAGACAAATTAGTAACAAGAATATTCTATAAATAAGCAGTTGTGCAATCTCTGCATGTCTGAATATGTACATGAAATTCCCTGCAAATGGCAGCCCCAGGGGAAGAGATCCACTCTAAATCCCTTATACACTTGCCTGAGAAATTTTATTATTTAGAGTGTTTGGGAACTCTGGTCACAACTACACACCCACAGATATTGGTCAACTGAGACCTGAGTGTGTTCTTTACCTGGATTAATACACAAGGGCAATTGGTGGGAAAAAGAGCTACCTTTCTTAACGGTATATGAATTTAATATTGCTCTTTCATAAGATGTTATCAATTCTCATTTTGTTTTAAATCTGTCAAAATTCTAATGACATCCTCCTCCCGTATAAAAATTTACTAGTTAATAAATATCTTTTGTCTATTTTAGCTATTAATTTTATTTAAATTTCTCCCTTTAATGATAAATTATACAATACAACTTTGTGCCATTTTAGTGTAGATCATCATGACAGGCTAGCATAACATTTTTTTGCATAGGATTTTATTTTTTTTATTATTTAAACAAATGGGATACATGTTGTTTCTCTATTTGTACATGGAGTCAAGGCATACCATTTGTGTAAATAATAAATTTACATAGGGCAATGTTTGTTTGATTCATTCTGTTATTTTTTTTTCCCCTTCCCCCACCCCTCCCACCCCCTCTTTTCCTGCTATATAGTTCTTCCTTCCTCCATTCTTACCACCCTCCTTATCCCTAATCCTAAACCTAACCCTAACCCTAACGCTAACCCCTCCTACCCCCCCCATTATATGTCCTCATCCACTTATCAGCGAGATCATTCGTCCTTAGTTTTCTGGATTGGCTTATCTCACTTAGCATGTGTTCTCCAATTTTCATCCATTTGCCTGCAAATGCCATAACTTTTATCATTCTTTATTGACTGAGTAAATATCCATTGCATATATATACCACAGTTTCTTTATCCATTAATCAATTGAAGGGCATCTAGGTTGGTTCCATTCCACATCTGGCTATTGTGAATTGAGCAGATTATGAACCTTGATGTGGCTGTATCTCTGTAGTATGCTGATTTTAAGTTCCTTTGGGTATAGGCCAAGGAGTGGGATAGCTGGGTCAAATGGTGGTTCCATTCAAGCTTTCTGAGGAATCTCCATACTGCTTTCCAGAGTGGCCTTGAAGACATCAACAAGTTTCTAGAGACATATGAATTACCTAAACTGAACGAGGAGGACATACACAACTTAAATAAATCAATTTCAAGCAATGAAATAGAAGAGGTCATCAAAAGCCTACCAACAAAGAAAAGTCCGGGACCAGATGGGTTCTCAGGCCGAGTTTCTACAAAACCTTTAAAGAAGAGCTCATTCCAATATTCCTCAAAGTATTCCATGAAATAGAAGAGGAGGGAACCCTCCCAACCTCATTCTATGAAGCCAATATCACCCTGATACCTAAACCAGACAGAGACACATCAAGGAAAAGAAAATTTCAGACCAATATCCTTAATGAACATGGACGCAAAAATTCTCAACAAAATTTTAGCAAACTGCAATAGGATTTTAAATATTGGTTTTCCTAAATCTTACTGACACACAAGGAACACACTGAAAATATTTTCTAAACATTTTCTTTTTCTTTTGTTTTTTTGTTTTGTTTTTTTGGTTCCAGAGTTTGGCTTTATTTTGCAGTATAGTAATTATTTGGAGCCATTTTGGGATAGTCATCATTGAAGTAGAGGCTATGTCAAATCAATACTGCATTGCAGCTTGGTCCATTTGAAGAAGCACACCTGGGATACAAAAGATGCTTCCACATTTTACCTGTTTTTTTTTTTTTTTTTTTTTTTTTTTTTATAGGTTTTTTTCCCCTTCTCATCAATTTTATTAGGTTAAAAAGCCACATACTGGCTTCCTTCAAATGAATCCCTAAGTCTGGAGTTTGGTTAGAAGTTTATGCCCACATAAACCAAACTTTTGGCTATGGTATTTGGGCCCTGCCATAATACTTAACACAAAATGTAGTAATAGGGAATATTTAATTTAGAATCTCCTTAATGTCAAGATGGCACACAAATTGTATGAATACAACTCTTGAGTAGCAGAAGCACACAACTGCGAAATCTACCCTGATTAAAAGATACAAATACTGAATCAAGATCTCTGTATTGATATCACAATGTTTAAAACTGTTCCTTCACTAGAAAAAAAGCCAGTTCAGTTAAATTGAACAGAATGTGGTAACTGGCCAATTCTGAATAGCCACTCCATGAAAACAAGTTAATACATGATATTAGAAAGATGAAGGGGAAGAGTATTTACTAATACAATGCTCTTCAATCTCTCCATTTTGATTACAAAAGCAGGCCTTACAATTTTGATTTCATACAATATGCATTATTTGTTGAATTTTAAATTTGTCCTAATTAGATATTAATGTGTACTGCTGTTAGTCTTCCCCATAGATGTCATTTTTCTTGTGCTTCATTTCCTCAAAATCAAACTCAGATCCTGTCATCCTCTTATAGATGTCATTAATGTCATCACAGTTGTCTCAAAGTCAGTTATGGCATCATATGTGCAGGAAATAAAGATCTGGCTCTCTTTTCCCAAGTCTTTTGGTACAAGGAGGTCACTGATGCTCACAAATTTTTATTCAATTGGTTCCAAGAGTTCCAAAGCTGGTCTGATTTCTTTTTCAGGTTCCTTGGTTTCCATAGTTGTACTATCAATGGCAATGTACTTTCCTTGCACTGCCACGTTGTGTGCAGAGGAGATCATGCAAACGTAGATATCAGACTTTTGATTGACTTGGTTCTGTGGAATAATGATCTGACAGGAGTTGGCATCATTGGTGTTCTTGATGGGGTGGCTGAGGATGCATATAACTCTGATCACCTGGCCCACTTTTTCTACCCGATCTTTTACATAGCTGGGGTCACAGATGAGCTGCTGACAGGAGCAATCTCTCCTTCAGACTTTACACCAACCACTTTTCCATTTTGCACAATGATTTCTTCAAATGGTTTATTCAACATGTAGGTACCTCCATAAATAGCACTCAGCCTTGCAAATCCTTGTGGCAACTCTCCAAGGCCATAGAGTGGATAAGGTATGGGTTTCTGCCATATCTTGCCAAAGACTCACTGTAAAGTTTAATTCTATTAATGGTTTCACAACATGGTTGATCTAAATAGTCATCAGTTCTGTAAAGTGCAAGAGCTTGACCAGTAAAATCTATAACATCTTGGCCCAAATCAAATTTCTTACACACATCTCGCATCGTGGTCTTCTTAGGATCGATACCCTCAAAAGTTCTAGGATCTTTTTCATCAAAGTTGGCAACGTACACTAGGAATTTTCTGAAGCGATGCTTTTCAAACAGTCCCATTAAATTAGATGCCAGGGCTTCTGCTTCAGTGGAAGGAACCTTGTAGATTTTTCCTCCTTTATAAACAAAGCTCCCTTCAGTCACTTTGAAATCTAGATATCAAGTGACCTCTATATAAAGCAGCATCTTAACCAACTGACCATTAGCCATAAGAAACTTGGGAATTAAGTCAACATTCCAGTCTCTTCCTCTCCCCACTGATGCTGGTGGTGGTCCTGGTCATTTAAATCTTTTGTATTAATCCTCCAGTGGTGTTATAGATGCACTTTCTCCTCCATAATACGGGTTTCTATCCATATGAAGAGCCTTCTTTCCATTCACTGACGTTATTCCAGACAGAATACATTCCGTCAGGCCCAAGCCCAGGACGATCACGTCGTCCTAGTCCTCATTCACCGCGGGGCAGGGCGAGGACCGAGGATCCAAGGAGAGAGAAAGCGCAGAGGCTCTGCAGCCACCCCAAGGAGGCGGGAAGGGCCGAGGGAAGGGAAGCGCGTAGGAGAGGTAAAATGGAGCTGACGAGGAGGTGAGGCCGACCGCCACCTCAGACCGGAAGAGCGGAGCTGGGCCTCTGAACATTTTCAATTGGACGTAGTATTGTAAGTTTGGTTTTCTACTAGGTTATTTTGAATTAAAAAGCTAAATGGAATTTTTACTACATACAATAATATATTTTATTTCTTACTTATATTTTTAAAACTTCATTCTGTTATTGCCAGTCATTTACCCCCATAATTTATTACATCAAAAAAAAGTCCACTTTTTTTTAGGGGGGTAGTAAAATTTGTTACTAACTACTCTGTTTTCAAATAGTTTTTCAGTGCTGTGTTTACATTTAAAGAGGCAAAATGAAATGTAAAATAATTTTACTTCTGTGTTCTTTTGCTTAACTAAAGCTACCAGAGTAAATGTTTTTTTTATCAGGCATTTTTTAAAGCATGGTGATATTGCCTTGCTGGTCATGGATTATCAGATATCCCCAGAATAGAAAATTTGTAAAGTACTTTACTGGGAGAAAAAGCAACCCAGCTTTACATGTTCCAGAAGAATTAAGGATCCTTCCTTTGGGAGGGAGTTTTACTGCAAATCTGTGGAAACTATAACCAGAGAATTATAACTAGAATCCTCCATTATCTAATGATGCTATCTTAAGTGATACTCCGAAGATGTAACCGTACTGTAAAATGATGCCACTTTTCTACATTTGGATAAAAACAATCTCTGAAGTAGGTGGTCATTAGGAGACTGAACAAGTCTGCATTAAGTTAATTTCAATTAACTAAAACCATTTGTTCTCAGCAAATATGAAGCACCTATTGAATAAGAATAGCCAAGAATCGTATTAGGTGGCTGGGTCAGTGGTTAAACACAAACGTTCCCTGCCTCTGTGAAACTTATAATCAACTCAGGGTGGGGTGGGGTGGGAAGAATGAGAGAAAAGAGTAAGAGAGAGAGAATATGAATGTGTGAGAGAGATAAAACACAGTATGCGAGCATGACAGTGGATGACGAATATAAGAGACAGAGTAGGGAAAAGACAGGAAAGAGCATGTGAAAAGTCCTAAGACAGAAAAGGGGTCAATAAATCCTGGCAAAGAAAAGACAACTGGTGTGGCTAGATAATATACCAGCTTAAGGGCAAAACAAGCCACTCAAGGGTTTGAGTGAGGAAGAGACACGATCTGATTGAGAATACACAAGAACACTTGCTGGATGAGAGTTGGGGTGGGGATGGGAGTAGAGGAGAAGCAGAGAGGAATCTGGGTATGAGATAAGGATGGTTTGCGCCAGGGTGGTTGGCAGAAGGAACAGAAAAAAGAAAGAGATTCAATCTGTATTTTGGGTACAGAACTGAGATAGAGTGAGGATGGATGCAGGGGTGAAGGGGGAAAATGATGATTCTCACGAGACAGGCAAAAGCAACTTGGTGGCTGCAAGCACTGAGATGGAGGGAATGACAAGACACAAGGGTCACAGAGAAGGCCTAAGAATCGCCGGGAGAGGTGTGAATGAGAAGCAGGAGCGGTGGTGCTGTTAGGCGCCTGACAAGTGTGGACTGGAATTCGGCATTTCAGCAGGAGGTTATGAATCTGGGAAGTATTGGCTCATGGTTGACACTGCAAAGTGAAGAAAATGATGAAAATGCCTAAGATAAGAATTTGAGTGAAAAGAAAGGAGCATCTCAGGAACAAGCCCTAGTGAATTCTAATATTTAAAAACCCCAAAGCCTAAAAACAAATGGCAAAAGGGTGGAAAGAAAACAGAGTCTGTTGTCAGAAAAGCCAAGAGAGGAGGGTGGGTCAAAGCTATCCACCCTGGTTGTGACATCCAGCACAGATGGTGGCCGAGGTGTCCCCTTTCTTCAGAGTGTGCAGCACCAATTCATTCCTACAGCACTTCAGAAGAAGAAAGAAAAACCCCAAGCCAGAACACATACCAAGTTAGAAGAGGGAATTCTAACAACAACATTAACTGCTTATTGTATTTTCTAACCAACTTTTCAAGTCTGGATGTTACCTGTTCTATTTGATTTATACCATACTAAGTACAAAGCAGTTAATCTCCAAGACCACAGAGCACATTCTAGAACATGGAAGGAGTATGATGACAGCATTAAGCAGGGCATATGTAATACAAAAGGAAACCATAATGACTTAAGTGGATAATACATTTCATTTCTGCCACAGAAGTGGCACAGTAATCAATAAAGCACACAGCCCAACAATTATTAAGGACACGTATCATATGCATGAAAATTATTACTATGGTTTCAGATTTTTTTGTTACAGATTTAGTGAGTGGTACACCATGAAAAGACTATTTTGGTTATTTTAAAAAACTTTTGAGGAAACTTAAAACAGTGTGTTAGATTTTAGAATGAAGATGCAATTCTTTCAAACCATGAAAATGGCACAGATGTGATTTCATTTTTTTATTTTTTATTTTTTTGGGGTGCTAGGGAATTGAACCCAGGGCCTTGGCATGGGAGGCAAGCAACTCTACCAACCGAGCTATATATCCCCAGTCCACCAGATGTGATTTTTAAACCACATATAAAAGACACAATGAATGGGCCAAAATACCCCCAAATTGGGAAGTGCTACAGTTTAGATATAGAAATGATTTAATGTTGTGCTTCGTAGATTTATAAACCTATTTAGTTAAAAAGGAAAGAGAAGAAAAAAGTGAATGTATACACATTCTAAAATAAGTCATCAGAGAAGTCTCTGAGATCACACCATGGAAGCTCTACTCACTCTGCGAGTCACTTGCAGTTCTGTGTCAATAAACTGACACTATATTATACACCAACATGTGAAAAATTAGGGCAAATGAGGAGGAGGGCAAAGATGAGGAGGGAGAAACTTTAATTTGTATAATCTTGAAAAATTCATAAAAAATGAATTTCACTCAATTCACCATAGCCAGATTGTGGAACCCAACCTAGATGCCCTTCAGTTGATGAATGGATAAAGAAACTGTGGCATATATATACAATGGAATATTACTCCGCCATGAAGAATGATAAAATTATGGCATTTGCAGGCAAATGAATGAAACTGGAGAATATCATTGCTAAGTGAGATAAGCCAATCTCAAAAAACTAAAGGACGAATGATCTCGCTGATAGAGCGGGATGAGGACATATAATGGGGGGTTAGAAGGAGTTAGCGTAGGGTTAGGGTTAGGTTTAGGGTTAGGGATCAGGAGGGTGGTAAGAATGGAGGAGGGAAGGACTGTATAGAGGGAAAAGAGGGGTGGGAGGGGTGGGGGGGGGGAGGGAAAAAAATAAACAGAATGAAATCAAACAACATTGCCCTACGTAAATTTATGATTACACAAATGGTATGCCTTGACTCCATGTACAAATAGAGAAACAACATGTATCCCTTTTGTTTAAATAATAAAAAAAGAAAAGAAATTAAAAAAATGAATTTGAAATTATTTAAAAGAAATGTCATTTATTACTGCTAGTATTTATAGCTATTGTATATATTATTTAGCTTTTTTGATCTATATGAATATATACTTTTAAAGTTGTTTTTGATAGGAGTATAAAATTTTGTATTCTCTTTTCACTTAATATTATTTCAATGTTTTCTGAATATCTTACTTATTTTTTTTTATAATATTTTAACGGCTGCATATTTTTCCACTGAATTGACAGGATACTAGTTTACTTAACAAATCTATTATTTTGTATCTAAATATAACTCTTTCCTTAGGATAAGTTCTCCGATGATCACATTTTAATGAATTTTGATAGGTATTTCTAGTGTATTTCTTAACAGAAACCAGTATTTTTCACTACTCTTTTCAAAATTATTATTAATTGACAAACACTATGTATACTTATAGTGTACAACATGTTTTGATAGAGGTGCACACTGTGGAATGACCATGTCAGCTTAATTAACATATCTATTACCTCACATACTTATTCTTTTGTATGGTGAGAACACTTAAAATCTACTCTCTTTGCAATTTTCATTTACAAATATACTGCTATTAACTATAGTACTATGTAATAACCATAGTTATGATAATAGGAAGACTGACCACATCTCTTGAATCATCATTTTTTATCTAGCAGATACAATTTATGATTGGAAAATAATCCAAGATTGGATATTATACCATATCTCTAGACTATTAAGGCAGAGTTTTAAAAGTCTTTGCTCTTGAAAAATCAACCTTTACACTAGATTACATAAAAGCTTTTTTAACATTATTAGTAACAAGAATATCTCTGCATATTCTTACAGCATAAAATATAAATCATGCTGACAATACATACTAAATGTGTGCAGTGCTGATTGAAAAGAACTAAGTACACACACAGGAAAGATGGAAGAATTATGACAGTATTTCATCACTGCAACGATTACATTCCCTCAATATGGCTTGCCAATTCATATTTTTCAAATTCATTTACATTGATTCCTCCTTTAATCACCTCCACTGCCACAATCAGCTAGTCTCTGTTTTGGTCTATTGCTTAAATTCAGATTCTTCCCTCTCAACTTTGTATAAATGCATGACAATCATCATCAGAAGCATGCTTTGACCATATCATACTCATGCTTTGAAAATACCTAAAGTAAATTCAACTGCCTACAGAAATCCATACGCAATAAAAAATGTCAAAAAATAAAACAAAAGCATACATACAGAAATGTTCTGGTCTAACATTCAAGGTCCTCAGGAGTCTGCTCCACAACTGGTATAACTAGTTGCAATACTGAGTAATCCTATAGTAATTCTGCTCTTGACAAATGACCTATTTACTGCCCCAGAATATACTGTGTGCTCTTCCTTTGAATTTGAGTTTTTGGCACCTGCTCTACTGATCTAACACTGTCCTTTGTTCCTACTTAAATCCTACTTGTTTGAGGATACTTCAGATCTCCCTGTCAGAAAAAAATCTCTTTTTACACGTGACTAATTTTACATTTAACTAATAATACAAGGCAGGGATTTTACCAAAGATTTTGTCTTGTCTTTCTGTCTTCACCATAAAGTCCTCTTACTGGCTGGCATTATACTAATTACATAGTACTAATTGAGTAAACATTTGCTAATTCTATGACCGAGGACAGGAGCTCTCAATGGTAAGGCATAGACAGTAGTCCCCAAACAATCCCCACTTCCTACCCAGGAAGAACAATCTTAGCACACCACAGTCACTTCGCTAAAGACTCAACTTCCAGCTGTCCAGGCAGGTTGGATAGTCTTATGACTAACTTTTAGTTGAGGGGTGTGTGATGCCCATAAAATGGAAATTTACATGCAATCCCAGTCCCTTCCACCTCCCATTGTCTGGAGCGCGGACTTGTGGTGAACCATACCAGACTCTTTGGATGAGGTCAAGGTACTGTGGAGGTGGAACACAAGAGAGGAGGCTTCTGGGTTTGGAACTTCTATGGGGCAGAGCTGCCACATCAGCTCACACTTTATTTTAGAAATAAATGGCTACCTTGTTTATTAATCCATTGTTATGGAGGGGTGTTCCTCTTTTACAGTAGTTGAATCTAATTTTCTATCTTAATCAGGTCCATGAAATTTCTAAGTTTAGAGGCAAAAATTTCTCTTTCTGACTTTTGGTGAGAGGGTTCATCATTTTTAACACTTCATAGAAGAATTCTATGGCATCCAAAAGGTCAGGACCACTGATGATAGCAAAGTAGTAACTAGCCAAGGAATTCAGTGTCAATATGCTTAATTTTCTAAGAAGAGAACATAGTACCTTAAAATCAATGTGACAGAAAACAATTTTTAAACACTGCTGGTGTTCTTTTTCAGTTTTCAAGCACCCAGAGGCAATAAACTGAAGTCCCAAGTTAACAGTATTTCAAAATAAATGGTGCCAGTACAACAGAATCATCTCAACACTGAACTTTTCCTTGATCTCTCCTTGCCTCTGGCCAAATTAAACTAATAGCAAGCAACTATGTTTTTTTACATCAGCCAAAATAAATATATTAAATATGCAGTCCATTAAAAATAAGGAAAACAGGTATTTTCTTACTTCATAGATTTCTTATAAAACTTATTTGCAACTCCACCCTGAAACTTAAGAAAGTGGAACTTAAAGTTGGACATAAAAATCTAAGCATTTGACTTCATATAGTTACCAGCAATGAATTCAAATTCTCAAGTGCTCTCTCAGAATTCTAAATTTGATTTCCGCAGAAATCAAATCTAAGGTTAGTAGCTCAAGAGGTGATCTCAATGTTTTGAGGCTAAAATGGAGGAGGCACCAGCTCTGAAAAGTTTATAACTTCATGAAGTATGACTCAAACAAAAAAAAAAAACAACAGTAAGAATACATTTATTCTTTCTTTACATTTAAGTAAATAAAGCCTCTCCACAATTACATCCAAATAATTAAATATAGAACAAGTCCAGGGAGATGTGTATTCCCGTGAAAAATATCTGAGAATTCTATAGAAGCCAAAGTGTGCCTGTTCTCAAACACCAGTGCAGTCCTAGGACAAATTATGAGTACTATGTATATGAATGTGTGTATTCACACACATGAACGTACACATGAACTTTTTTTTTTTTTTTTTTTTCCTTTTGTACTAGGGGTTGAACCCAGGGCACTTTATCATTCAGCTTTATCTGCCAATCCTTTTTCTTTTTAATTTTAAGACAGGGTCTTGCTTAGTTCCTGGGGACTTTTCTAAGTTGCTCAATCTGATCTCAAATTTGTGATCCTCCTGCCTCAGTCTCCCAGATTATTAGGATCACAGGTTTGTGCTACTGCATCCAGCAAACTGAGTAAAATTTATAAATTATAATTTAAAAATTTTAAAAATACCCTTTGGATGTTTATACCTTAAAACTTAGCTGAGAACACGAAGGAAGAGAGAGGAAGCAAAATGGATAAGTGATGAGGGGGTTCCAGAAAAGTCATGGAATGAGGAAGTAGAAAATCTAGATGGATTTCTATGATGACCTGAGGAACGGTGGAGATTTGGCTCCGTGGCAGGCAGCTGAAGCTGGCACAGGAAGAACACACTGCTTTTGCCACTGATGCCTCCATCTTCTTTTTCCTCTCAACATTTTTACTCTCGTTCCTCCCTACTTTGTTTTCCTTGTTCTTTTCCTTTCATCTTCCTACCTGACCATGTATTTATTTTCCCTTTCTGTCCCTGCCAGGTGAAGGGTGGAGTGACTCCAGAAGACACTACACAGTGGCCTCTATCACAAATGGCAAATGGGAGAAACTGCTGCCAGCAGTATTCATGAGGGTTAATGATGTGAGGCATGAAGCTACAAGATGCGTGACAATGAACAAGACAGAGTGTTCACTCTTAGGAGGCTTGTAGTCTGACAGGACAGATCCAAACACGGGAAAAAGAGGAGAACAGTATGACAGTTACTTTTTTATGTTCAACTTGTCTAGACATGGCACCTAGTTCTAGTCCATGGTCAAACACTAGTCTAGATGTTAGTATGAAAGTATCTGCAGATGTCTCAACACTTAGGATCAGTTGATTTCAAGGGAAGTAGACGGCCCTCCATAATGTGAATAGGACTCATCCAGGCAGCTAAAGGCATCACAAAGACTGGGCTTCCCAAGGAAGAAGGAATTCTGCCTTAAGACTACAACATAAAACTCCCCCATGAATTTAGACTGCAACATTGATACCTACTACAATTTCCAGCCTGTCAACCTGCCTACAGATTTCAGACTTGATAGACCCTAGAGTCATCAAAGTCAATTCCCTATGATTGATTCCTCACTGCCCATATATATAAAATCTCCTATCAGTTTTGTGGACAGCCCTGACTGATGTACTAGTGAATAAGGATAAAGTTAATTGTGCTGTCAATTTAAGAGGTTCACTGATCAGTAGTGCTTCCCATTCCTTGCAACTAGATAATTTCTAAAAGTATTCACTGACCTGACAGTCATTTTGCATAAGTTAGTGAAATGTCATTGACTTTAGTTTGATAGATTCTTCTACACTGTATACTGACTTTATTATTTTTCTCTTGATTTTCTATTCTTGATTTCTCAAAAGTATCTGCATCATACTGATCTGTAATGAGTCTGTAAAATCTTTCTGCTACCAAGAAAGGCTCTGCCAACTTAGATGCCACACAGTGTTCCTTTCCTAAGAAAGTGTTTTCACTTAGATATAATGTGTAGTCTGAAGCTTTTGTATGTTTCTTCATCTGTGAAGATCTATTTTAATTCTAAATGTTTTCCATTTCCTGGTTAAGGTTGCCATGGAGTTTTTTCCTCCTCCTTCTAAATCATTTGGCAATGAAGATCTCGTCTTAAATCATCATATCTAGCTAACAGTATAGTGTTGGTATAAGTCATCTCTGACTTATAGGAAATGTGTTTAAAAATGTCAACTGCAAAGTACAAAGCAGTAATGTCATACTGCCCCTCTATTTTGGTACATGATACACACTAAATAGCAGGTGTCAAATTTCTCTAATATTTGAGATTGATTGCTTGTCTGTTACTACTCCCACCATCATTATGTTTAATCTAAACTCATCTATGACACATTGCAACTCGCTGACTTTATAACAACGCTGTATGTAAATAAAATGAGCAAGAAATACAAAACCCAAATAGGATGATTTCTATCTTCCTATAAAATCAAACCTGCTCAATTGAATGTGCCTCTATCAGAACAAGGGCAAAGTCCTACAGTGAGCTCTTAGGTGCATTTACAGAGCAAGAAAGAGAATGCAAAATTAATTTGTAATTGATGGTTAACTAGAGTGTATTTCATATGCAAATCAGACAGACCACTCCAACTACTATAAATTAAGTCAAGAGATTTCCAAAAGAAACAAAATACAGAAAAGTTCTGAAAGTTTATGTGACAATTGTGGGCTGAAAGTCTTCCTCTTTCCCATGAAACATAATATAAAGTACTGAAGACATATGTAAGGAAACAAATCCCAAGTAGCACTTTAAAGAATTATTTAGTAGTAGTTAAAATATAAATTTTCACTCTTATCATTTCATTTACATGTGTCCCATTAAAGCATGCAATTATCAGTTATATACAACATGCAGCATGCAGTAAATGGACAGCAGAGGTTAATAACCTGGAAGCATAGGATCTGAGAATGTGAGAGCAAGTTAAAGACAAGAGTTCCTCTCCATTGTCACTGAGGGCCGAGAAGCAATGCTGAAGCGCAGAAGAGTGAGAGTGGGGGAAATACAGTTTGTCCAACACATAAACATATCTCCGCAAGTGGCGGCAGGTATAACTGAAAGACAAAGGTAAGAGGAGAGAAACACAAAGAGAGGAGTTTTCCTTTGAAAAAATGTCATTCTTTATGTCCTCAAAGTTTTCTGTGTATCTTCACTAGATGGTGCCCAATATAAAACAACTATTAAAAGAGAACATAAAAAGGATAAAAAACCGACTAAAAATGTGCAAAAGATATGGACAGACACCTCACTAAAGAAGATATACAGATGGCAAATTAGCACATGAAAAGGTCCCCATCATATGTCATTAGAGAAATGCGAATTAAAATAACAATGAGACACCAGTACAGATCCATTAAGAATAGCTAAAAACTGGAATACTGATCACATCACATGCTGGCAAGAACTGGGAACAACAGAAACTCTCACTCACTAGTGGAGGAAATGCAAATGGCACAGTCACTTTGGAAGACAACTCTGCAGTTTCTTACAAAACTAAAGATACTCTTACCATACAATCCAGCAATTGTGCTTAGAATGTACCCAAAGAAGCTGAAAAAGTATGTCCACCCAAAAACCTGCATATGGATGCTTATAGTAGATTTGTAACTGCAAACACTTAAAAATAACCAAGATATCCTTTGGTAGGAAAATGGATAAATTGCATTATATTCAGAAAACAATATTAATTATCACTAAAAAAATGAGCTATCAAGTCATGAAAAGACAGAGAAGGAACCAAATGCATATATCAAGAAGCCAATCTGTAAAGCCTACATACTGTGATTCTAACTATATGATGTTGTGAAAAAAGCAAAATTAGGGAGTTTTAGAATGATCAGCGATTGCCAGGGGTTGGGAAGGAGGGGAGGGAGGAAAAGGCAAAGCACACAGGATTTTTAGGGCAATGAAAATATTTTGTAGACACTATAAAGGTGAATACATCCTTTATACATTTGTCCAAAGCCATAGAATATACAACATCAAAAGTGAACCTTAATGTAACAGTGCAGGCTTTGGGTTATAAAGATTTGTCAGTGCATTCATTACTTGGAATGAATGCCTGACTCTGGCACAGGATGTTGATAGTGGGGAAGGTTGAGAGCCACAGGGATATGTCAGAACTCTGTATTTTTTCTGCTTAATTCTTCTGTGAACCTAAAACTATTTTTTTAAGTCTATTTAAAACAAAACAAAACAAAAAAAGACACATAAGGAAAAAGATCTCAAAATAAGTTGGTATCATTAGTCAACCACATATCTGCTTTGGTGGAATAAGTAATCTATGGTATTTTCTCTTCACAGTATTTCAAATACATTCTTGGCAGATATGTGATAATATACCACAACAGCATGGAAGATGCTGTGGCAAAGGAAATATTAAATAAGGAATCAGAAAACTTAAAAGTCTAGATGCAGCTCAACCACTGGTAGCTTTAAAATAATGAGTATTTGATCTCTTTCAAGTCTTAATTCCACAAACAACACAGAACTTAAAACTTTAAACTGTCCCAAACATTTGAAGCAACATTATGAAAAAGTAATAAGAATTATGATTATAATAATTGTCAGGGCAATTTCACCGGTACCATATTTTAGGCCACTTAAGTGTAATAAGTTTGAAAGAGGAAAACACAAAATCAATCCGAGAGGTGAACAACAAAATAGTGAACACCTCAAATGATACACCTTAACTATTAGTCTTAGGGAACTGTGTCTAGAGAACCACATCAAAAGCATAAAGTTACCAAGGGGGCGTCAGATGATTTTTAAAGTATGCTAAACTCAAAACTAATACTGACTTTAAATGGGCAAATTTCCACAAATGAACAATGCAGTCATCCATTTAACCACTAACCAACCAACCAATCTACCAACTGGCCAGGCACTAAATACCTACTGTGCTGGGCACTGAAGAGAGGGTGAAGAACAAAATACAAATCCCTACTGTTACAGAGCTTACACCCTAGAGGGAAAGATAGAGGGAAAGAGATTTTAAAAACTTTACTGAAATTGGAAAAGTCTTAGAAAGCTAATAATATCCACAATAAGACAATTTAAAAGTCTTGTAAGCTTATACTTAAATAACTCTAATGAATCTCAAAAAGGATTCAATCTACCAAAGGAGAGTAAAAATCATGAAAACTGAAAAAACTGTGTTCTTTAAAAAATGGGGATTCACAGCCAGGAGTTGTAGAGCATGCCTGTAATCCCAGCGGCTTGGGAGGCTGAGTTCAAAGTTAGCCTTAGCAAAAGTGAGGCACTAAGCAGTTCTGTCTCTAAATAAAATACAAAACAGGTTTGGGGATGTGGCTCAAGTAGTCAAATGCCCCTGAGTTCAATCGCGGTACTTGCCTCCCCCACCTCCCCAAAATGTGATTCAGTACCACTTTGTCAACAAAAATGATCAGCAGTTACTTTTACGATTAGAAATGGGACAAGCAGACATCATGTGTCTCCTGATATGACCACAGAAGAGTCAAAACCTAATCCTGAAGAATCAGACAAACTCAAATTGAGATTTATTCTACAAAAAAAAAAAAAAAAAAAAAAGTGTACCCTTTAGCTTTTGAAGGCCATGAAAGACAAAGACTGAGGGACTGTTTCAGATTAAAGACAAACAAGGACAACAAACTGTAACATGTGGTTTTGGTATTGGATTCCCTACTAGAGGGGAAAAGGCATTTTTCTCTAAAAAGGGAATTAGCAGGGCAAAGGACAAAAAGTTGAATGACAGCAAATTAGACAATAGCTTTTAAAAATCAATGTTCATTACTTGATTTTGATAATGTCCTTTTTTTTTAAAGAAACACACTGAAGGGCTGGGGATATAGCTCAGTTGGTAAGACTGTTTGCCTTGCAAGCACAAGGCCCTGCATTTAATCCCCAGCACCACAAAAAAAAAAAAAAACACATTGAAGTCCTCAGAGGTATGGTGCATCATGTCTGCACATTCATTCATAGGCATTTCAAAAGAAGAGAAATGGAATGATGATAAAGTGAACGTGATAAAATTTTAACATATGTGGAATCAGAGTGAAAGGTACTATTTTTGTAACCCTTTTGTAATTCCAATTTCAAGATAAAAAGCTTTTAAAATTAATCAATATTAAAACATCAAAAAAACTAATCTATATTTTAATCTAAAAAAAAAAAAAGAAAATAGAACTAATAGGTTTTTGCAAAGTGAATAATATCCATTGTAACATGAATTCTAATGGAGGACCTTCAAAATGTTACCCTGACCTCTATACTTAAAGCTTGGGCCATCAGAAAAAGTAGAGCGTGGGAAGTAAGCAAATGTGGTCTGGAGTTATCCCATAAAAAACAGTCACTGTTACTTAAGAGTCGTACTTTCATAAAAAAATAAAACCTCCTTAGTGCCTTCTTATACGAAAATGTCCAAGATTATGCAATGTATAGTTCTGAAATGTTACTCGATATGGTTATCCTTCACCAAAATAAAGTATGAAAATGTTCTGTCCTAGAACAACATTCAAGTCTGTAGAGGATGCCAAAAACCACAAGCAAAAGAGTAAGGCTTAAAAAGGCTCCAGAGTCAAGTCTTCTAATGGATGTATTTTACAGTACTTTGATGATAAAACTGTAATTTTCACAGTGATTTTTTACTAACTTATTTTCTCAATTATTTATATGCTTAAAAAACTTTCAAAAAAAAAAAATAAGATTACCAGAGGCATTAAACTTTAAGGACTACTGAGAATATTCTGAATGCTAGCTATCCTTTTCTTTTTCCTTTAAGTTTCTCCCTTTCCCTTCTTTCCTTAGAGGAAACTTGTTAACAGATCCATTAGTAGACATAAAATATTAAAAATTAATTTAATAAGAAAGATTTAGAACTTATATGAAGAAAATTATAAAAACTTACTGTTGCATATAAAGAAACTGGAATAAATGAAGAGACACTGGCATGTCTCTGAATGGGAAAACAAATTATTATAAAGAACATTATTATCAAGCCCTGTGTGATTTTTTTAACCCATTTTGAGTTCATTTTTGCATGTGGTGTGAATAAGGATCTGATTTCATTCCTCTGCATATGGAGATCCAATTTTACCAACACCATTTATTAGAGACTACCCTTTTTCCATAGAGTATTCCTGGCACCTTCGTAGAAAATCAGTTGACTATATATGTGTGGGTTAATTTCTGGCCTCTCTTGTCTGTTCCATTGGTTGAGTCTTTTTTTTTTTTTGGCCATGCTGTTTTAATTACTGTAGTTATACAGTATGGTCTCCTACTTTGTTCTTTTTGTTCATGATTGAGTTGGCTATTCAAAATACCCTGTGGTTCCATTTAAATTCTAAAATTGTATTTTCTATTTCTATAAAAATAACATTAGAATTTTGATAATGATTATGTTGAATCTGTATGTCACTTTTATCAACATTTTACTTCCTTGATTAAATTTATTCCTAAGTTTGGTGGCTGTGTTTTCTTTTCTTTTTGTTCTTTCTTTCTTTTTTCCTTTTTTTTTTTTTTTTTTTAAGGTAGCTTCTGTAACTGGGATTTTTCCCATTGACTACTTTTACAAATAATTCATTGTTAAAATATATAGAAATGTTAGTGATTTTCTATATTGATTTTGCATCCTGCAACTTTTACTTTGTTTAGTATTTCTAACAGTTTTTAAGTGAAGACTAGGATTTTCTTTATCTAAAACCATGTTATCAGTAAACAGTGATAATTTTACTTTTTCCTTTTCATATTGTCTCCAAGAGACTCATCTCACTTTTAAGAACACACATGAGCTGGCCATGGTGGCTCATGCCTGTAGCTGAAGCTACTTGAGAGGCTAAGGGATAATAGTTTAAGTCTGCAAGTTTGAGATCAACCTAGGCCACACAGTAAGACCCTGACAGGAAAGGAAGGGGAAGGGGAAAAGGAAGGAAAAGGAAAATGAAAGGAAGGCAGGCACAAACAGACTGAAAGTGAAGGAATGGAAAAAGATATTCCACACAAATGAAACCCAAAGACAATAGAGGTATCTATACTTATATATACACACGAAATAGAGTTTAAGTCAAAACTGTTTAAAAAAAAAAAAGACACACAAGGATATTACATAATGTTAATGGGATCAATTGATCAAGAGGATATAATAATAGTAAATATATATTCACCCAACACGAGCAGCTAAATATGTAAAACACTAAAGATCTAAAGAAAGAGAGAGACTACCAATACAATAATAATAGAGGACTTCAATATCCCACTTTCAACAATGTATAGATCATTCAGATAGAATATGATCAAGGAAATACTGTATTTAGACTTTAAGTCTAACATACTACAATTACACTGAACACACATTCTTCTCAAGTACACCCAAAACATTCTCCAGGATAGATTAAATCACATAGGGTAGGGCTCACACAAGCTTTAGCAAATTTAAGAAGACTGAAATTTTATCACGTATCTTTTCTGACCATGATCATATGAAACTAGCATTAAATAGGAGGAATTTCCGAAAATTAACAAATACATGGAAATGAAACAACATGCTCCTGAACAATCAATGAGCCAATGAGGAAATTAAAGGAGAAATCTTTAAAAATCTCAAGATAAATGAAAATGGAAACATAACATCAAAATTTGTGGGATATAGCAAAAACAGTTCTAAGAAGAAAGTTCAGGGACCGGGGAGGCAGCTCAGTGGTAGAACGTTTACCTAAAATTACTTTAACATTAAAGTCTGTTACAGAGAAAGTGTCCTGCCCGAGGCACAGTTGCACACGCCTGTAACTCCAACAGCTTGGGAGGCTGAACCTGGAGAATCACAAGTTCAAAGCCAGCCTTAGTAACTTAGTGAGATCCTGTCTCAAAATAAAATACAAAATGGGCTGGGTATGTGGCTCAGTGGTTAAGTGCCCCTGGGTTCAATCCTGGGGTGGGTTAGGTGATGAAAGTAAGTTTCCTGACTCCTCAGGACCAGTATGTGAGCTCCTCCATGATGGCAGATCAATGTTTTTGATAAACACAGATGTAAAAATCCTCAACGAAATACTAGGGAATGGAAGTCAGTAACATACTGACAGGATCATCCATCATGATAAAGTAGGATTTATCTCTGGAGTACAAGGATGGTTCAATCTATGCAAATCAATAAATATGATATATTACATCAATAGAATGAAAGACAAAAGTATATGATCATCTCATTAGATGCAGAAAAATCATTTGACAAAATTCAACATGATTTCATGACAAAAAACTCTCACCAAATTAGAGTCTACACAATAAAAGTCATATATGAGAAGCCCATACCTAACATACTCAGTGGTAAAATACTGAAAGTCATTCCTGTAAGATTTGAAACAAGGCAAGGATGCCCAAACTGGACACTTCTCAACAATGTATTGGAACAACAATACTCAACAATGTATTGGAAGTACTTGCCAAAGCAATTAGGCAAAAAAAAAAAAAAAAACGGCACATTGTAGTTTCTAAGCATCATGCCCACTAAAGGAAAACTGAGCTCCTGGGAAGAATGGCTATTTCTCGAACTGCAACAGAAAATATACAAATGAGCCTGAGATATGTTCACCTAAAGGCAAACAAAGAAGGAAATTATCAAAGACAAAAATGGGGTCATGGGCTGGGGATATAATTGAATGATAGAGTGCTTGCCTAGCATATGTGAGTTCCTGGATTTGATCACCAGTACCATAAAAAATAAAACCAAACAAATGAAATGAATGGGTACTGTGAAAAGGACATAAGAAACAATATTAGGGGTCTCCCAGTGGCCAAAGACAAACAGAAATCAAAATGAATAATTACTCTGCAAGTGACTAAAACACACAGACTATATATAAAAATCCAGGAGTTCATTAAAAAACAACATAAAAAAGCAACAACCAAAATTTACTGGCTACTCCTAGAGGTAAGAAAGGCATCAATATCTATTTCTGAAAATTGAATATTAAAACAAAAAAATTAAGGACAAATCCTGCCTTTTCAGCTAACAACAGATGATGAGGAAAAATCCTCCTTCTTACAGAAGAATTCTTAACAAACATGCACTTGCTATTACAATTAAAATATTGTCACTTGGCAGCCCATAATAAAATAACTAATTTAGCCCAAAATCATCAATAAGAACATTATGTGAAAGAATAATGATGAAATTTAGAATGAAGGGACGAGGCTATCACCATATGAACCTACTGATAAATTTCAGCTTATCCAGCATAATTAGACATATGTGTCTCCTGACATGATAAAATAGGAAATATACAGGAACAATTACTAAGAATATTTACAAAAGCAACCCTGAACCTGAATGATCTATTCTCTAGAGTTTATTTTCAATTTACAGTAGAAATTAATGTGAGAGAACAAATTAAAGAATATGAAAAGAAGCAAATTCAGAATGCAGGATATTCTGTAAGACAAATGACCTATTAATAGAGTAGGCAAAGATGTTAAAGAAAACAAAAAAGAAAGAAAGGGATACTGCTCTAGACTATACATCAGCAACTTTTTTCTTAAAGGGTTAGATATTAGGTGGGTAGTGAGGTATGAAATTGATCAAATTATTTCATGTGCGTGTACAACTATGCCACAATGAATCCCACTATTTTGTTGGCACATAACTATTATATATCAATAAAGAGGTTTTTTTTTTTTTTTTTTTTTTTTTTTTTTAAGAGCCAGATAGTAAGCATCTAGGTCTGCACTCATTTACAACTAGTTAATTTTTCATTTTCTGAAAGAAAGCAATCATAGAAAACACATAAATGAATGGGCATGGCTATATGTAATAAAATTTTATTTGAAAATCCAAACCTGCTAGACTGAAAAAAACCTGATACATAAGGAATCAAATGAGGTACGAGGATCATGGGTGTATTCTGATTTGAACCAACCAAAATCGTTTTTTTTTTTCCCCAAGATTATCAGGCACAACATGAATACAAATTTGCTATGAGTTGGTATTAAGGAACCACTGTCAATATTTGGGTGGACAGACTAATTAAATAATCAAATTGATGTAAACAGGTAATGAAGTACTACAAATGAAACTTAAAATAGGTGAAACTTCACCTGATCAGATAGGTAAGGGAAGAATTTCCTACAGAATGACTCAGTCAAGTTTTAAAGGGTGAATAAAGATAAGCAGGAAAAGAATTTCAAACAGAAGAAAATAACACAAAGAAAGGACCTGGGTTGGAAGGAGATGTTTCCTACATAGCAGTAGGAAGTTGACCTTGGGGGAGAAGAGGTAGGTAGAATCATAGCACAGAGGAGTTTTGTGTTTATTCTAGGAACAATGAGAAGCATCTGAAGTATATTAAGAAGAGATGTTCCAGGCGAGATCTGATTTTGACATGATCAGTCTGGTTACAGGATGATGAATCAGAGTTGACAACAGACCTGCTAAAAAGTTAACAAAGCTGGGGGTGCTGGCACATGCCTCTGATGTTATTCCAGCTACCCAGGAGGCTAAGGCAGGACAATTTCAAGTCTGAGGCCAGCCTGGGCAACTTAGTGAGACCCTGTCTCAATGAAAGAGCGAAGGGGTGCAGATATAGCTCAGTGGCAGACTGCTGGCCTGGTGTGAGTGAAGTCCAGGGTTCCATTCCCAAAACCATTCCCCAAAAAAGTTAACATATTAGAGACCAAGGTAACGGTAAAGGAAAATCGCTGAATTTTAGGTATATTTATTGACAAGTCTTGGTAATGAACTGGATATGGTTGGTGAGAAAAAAGAAGAGTCAAAAGTGACTTCCATATTTCTGACTTGCATAAAACATAGTATCACTCACAAGAGCAGGAACAGGAAAAGGAGATAAAGTAAGGCTGGAAAAGGGTAGGATTTCCATTTTGGATGAGAGGGAAAGATGATATCAACCATCTGACTGGGCATGCAGTTCTCAGCGACCAGACCTGGAGATGTGTGTTCTGTTCATCTGTACATTGGTGAGAGAGGCTATATCACCTAGGAAAAGGGGAGGGAGAAAAGGGGCTTGCAATGCTTGAGTTTGTGAACCCAGTCTCCCAAATTCATATGTCAAAATAATAACCACCACGGTGATGATATTACGTGGTAGGGTCTTTGGAAGTTGGCTGGGATTAGATAAGGTCATGAGAGCCGAGCCTTGTGTACAGAAGTAGTGACCGTATTAAGTCTTGCCTCTTCTTTTCACCTTGGGATAACACAGAAAAAAATTGAACATATAAGACCCAGGAAGTGGTTCCTCACTGGACATTAAATTGGTTGGCCCCCTTAATTTTGGACTCCCCAGACTCCAGAATTATGAGAAGTGAATGTCTGTTCTTTATAAGCTACTCAGTTTATGGTATTTCATCATAGCAGCCCAATAAAGACAGGGTGACCCTGAGAAAAGCACCATTTAATACAAAATTCCCTTTAAAACAAGATAGAGGGGGGGTTATCTTTCTACTGTCTTTTCATTACAGAATTTTGAGGAGTGGCACACCACACACCACACACAAGAAAGATGAGGAAACTAAGAAGAGATTATCTTAAGGAACAGAATAGGTAACTGTCAAAACACAATTGTAAGAAAATCCATTGGATTTAGCAGTATGGAAACACTGCTGATCAAGTCCTTTTTGCTAATAATATTAAAATACCATTCATTAAAACATAATCTGAATGAAAGACTTCCTGAAATATGTTTAATCCCACTGATTCACTCATTTATATAAATTAAATATGCATTATGTTTCCAGGGGAGGTTACTGCAAACTTAAAAATTTATAAAATGCACACCCATACAAGTTTTATATTATTTTACACAGTTTTCAAACTTCTATATCCAAGAAAATAAGTAAAGGAAAATCTGGGATGACTGTCAGGAAACTATACAACAGTGGAGGGAGCACACCCTTGAATCATTTAACTCTTTGGCAGCAGAAGCCATTTTTCCTGGAGCTGAATCTACTGCTAGCAAGGAACATCTTGGGAATCTGTAGTATGAAGGATTAACAAACTGGCCCAAGCAGTGGAAAATACATTGAAAGAAACAATCCAGAGCTGGTTGGATGAAATGACCTAATCTCCCAGGGCCAGATCTAGAAAGTAACAGGGATCAAAATAACAATAATAAAAAAATTATTTTAACAAAATAACATAACAATAAAAATATCTTTTCTGTGAATTATTTTATTTTCTTGGTTGCTGAAGAAATTCACAGTAAGAATTTCCTAACTTTGTAGCATAAAATTTATTTTTAATTAAAAAACATTTTTGTAGTTATAACTGGAGAGAATGCCTTTATTTCATTTATTTATTTTTATGTAGTGCTAAGGATTGAACCCAGTGTCTCACACATGCTCGGCAAGCACTCTGCCACTAAGCCCCAGTCCCAGTTCATGTAGCATAACATTTTTAAGCGACTAAAATTACACTACCATTAATACATGAAATTTAATCAAACTCCCTAATTTAGAATTTTTTCCAGTAAGTACTTTTATTCTACATTAGGTACTTATTTTGGCAAGTAAAGGCATTAATAAAGAGCTAACTTAAACATTTTTGGAAATCTAAAAAATAGTCAAATATTTTAGATAGTAATTTTACAATGTCTTTGTCAAATTACTTGCTTCATGATTATAAAATATTTGTTAGATTCAGACACAAATTTGGTAGTAACTGCAGATTAATCATATTTTCTCTTAAGCTTTATTTCTAAGAATGTTTTTGAGAACTACAACTTGTTTTTGAAGACATGATCATAGCGTTGCAGAATCTCATTCTCCTCTTTATATAAAACAAAATATACTTAAAGGCACTGATTTTCTTCTGCTACCAAAGCAGATAAAGCACTTGAAAATAGATTAAAAAAAAAAAAAGTTTCATAAACAGTAACGGTCATATGCATCAGGTATCTAAAAAAACTAGGCTAAGTAGATGTAAACTTAATGGTCCCTTGTTTAAAGATTTATAATCTATATTTACAGGTGTAGATTAAACAATCAATTTATTGCCAGGATTCCTTTCTACATAGCATGAATGTAAAAAATGTCCTTTGACTTTGGACAAGCAACTATTTAAAAAGAATGTTGTCATGGCTCTCATTACAGACAAATGTCTGCAAATGCTCTGCAAATGCCCAATATGGCCATGTAGTAACGTGAAGCTGGCTGGGTTCCCAGCAATGCATAGTTTGCTATATGGCTTGATGCTGTATTTCAATGTGTTAATAGCATGTCGCTGTCTACTCTCTACTTGTGGACTAATGAGCGAAATCTAAAATTCACAAATGCAGACGTTCATTCCAAATTCCCTTCTAATGTTTTCTTTTCGTGAACATACAGTTAGAACGAAGGGAGCACTGACAGAAATGTCTTTTTTTTTTGGGGGGGGGGGGTGCTGGGGATCGAACCCAGGGCCTTGTGCTTGCAAGGCAAGCACTCTACCGACTGAGCTATCTCCCCAGCCCCCAACTGACAGAAATTTCATAAGGAAATACCGAAATTATTTTAAATCAATTTTTTTGATTAAGTTTTTTACAGCTTATACTTCAAGAGGCATTTTCATGTCATTATGATCTTCCTTGTACAAGGGGAAGTGATAGATTGACAAAGGACACATTAAAACAATGACTCCCACAGATGCCAAATTAGGTCTAGTGGGGTGCAGCTGACTAAAAGAAAAACAGATCTAAAGGATGCACTTATTATGTAAACGGCTACCAGAGGCATACAACTAGCCTGAAACTTTTAAAATTTGCCTTTTCATGTCATGTGGAAAAATCAAGATACTCATTCTAAAAAGTTTAGTCTTTGAGGGACATTAACAATGCCTACATACTGGATTCCGTAGTTTGAGAAGTAACTTCGTCAGTGTTTTCCAGTCCATGCACATCTGTCTACACTGAGTAATCCAGGGTATAAATACTAAGAGTAATGGAAAGACTGGGTTCACAAAGAAATAGGTATAAAATGGCATATTTGGCACATTTTATGATAACCAAAAAGCTTGCTCATTTTTAAAGTCATTATATTTTATAAACTCCCTCTCACAAAACGATTTATAGCCACTGTAAAATTCTTCTAAAAAGCTGAGTTCTAAGTTTTTGACTCTTCACATACGTGCCACAAGTGTTACATCACTGAAGTTAGATAATCTAGAGCCATGAAATAAGGAAAATTCTACTGAGGCTGATTAAATGTTTATGTCACATCCCTTTTATGCAGCCAGGGCTGGAAAAAAACACACAAGATAAAATGCAATAAAGGAGTTGAAAATATACTGGAATCTTTGAAAAAAGGAACAAATATTCCCACAGAGAGAGAAATTGTGCTAATAACTCATCAATGGAGGACCATCTCAAAGTCATTTTTTAGTTGCGGTCATAGACAGACACTGAAATATCTACATGCCCTCACTGTTTCACCCACATGGGTGTGGTGACCCACACTAAACCCACATCTGTGAGGATTATGGGTGCTGCCTTTCACAGGAATGTGGCTGTCATCCAGCTGAGGCTCACTGGCGTGGGTGATGGAGATAAAAAGCCAGATCTTGGTCTCACCAGTTCAGTCCTCTAACCAGGCTCACTGAAGAAGAAGCTGAATTTCCATGAACATTCTCCCAGGGAAAAGTCAGGAATCCTCTTGCCTCTGGGTCTTTCCACTGGCTGCCAACTATCTGAAGAGGCTTGCTTAACCTTCTTGTCTTTTTGGCAAACTCCTTTTCCTCCAATCTTTCAGGGTGATCCTCATAAGACGCCTTCCCTGACTGCTGCAGGAACATTTTGGTGCTTTCCCTAGTAGCTAGCACAGTGTTTTGGCCCAAGAAGGTTCAATATTTATTGATTTATGGGAGGAAAACTGGCAAAAATTAACATTCCAGATTCAAAGGTCCAAAAGTTATCTTGTTTATGGGATTTTCTATGCATCACAATTACCTTTATATTGTTCTGACAATCACAGTTTAGGCTGGGCTAGGATTCAGAGTCATAACCATAAACGTTAAAATTACTTCCTTCCTTAAGAGTGAGCAAAGGTCTATAAATCACTGACAACAGGAACTTAAACAATAATTTCTCTCTAAGGCCTTAACTGCTATTTTTTTTTAATCCTAAAAAATCCACGATCTGGCCCACTTTGCAGAAATGCAAAAGAAATTAATCATTTTAATCATCCTAGGCCCCCAATCAAATAAAACTTATCCGTCTTCATCAGTAGAGCAGAGAATTAGAACATGATTAATGTCATGGTTGGCCAATCTGAAATAATTATGAAGGCATTATAATTATCACTTATTTCATTCTATGAATTATTTTAAGTTGTTTTGGATCCAAATTAGCAATATTTCTACTAAGCTCTAGAATTAGGATGTCTTACAAAAGACTACATATCCTTTTAAATCTAAAAGTTGTAACTGTTGATACAAGAAACAGGCCAAAATGGATGTACAAAAGAGATCATTGGTGGGAGTTATTATTTCACATTAGACTTGTCCTTCTCATCTCTATTTTGTATACAATCTACAAGAAATTAACGAAACAGTTACTCATCAAAGCAGTTTATAATCTAGTTGAAGAATCAAAATACAAACATTAAAAATTAAATAACAATGAAAAACAACATCAAATATACAACAATAAATATATTTACTATTTAACAAAATAGTAAATCTGTAACAATAAGACCTACAAGACCAGGAAGAAAGAGAGTACTACAGATGATGAAGATAAGTATCAAGAAAAATATAAGTGGGTATTATGAGTTGAATTTTTGCAAAGGCATTGTTAGGAGAGAAGTCAAAAAATGGTAGACATGCATTACAAAGCACATACTTATAAAGGAATTATATCCAAAATAAATAAAGAACTCCCAAATTCAAACTGAAAATCCAAACAAACCCAATACAACATGACAAAAAAAAAAAAAATCAATACACATCCTACCAAAAAAGGTATGCAGCAAAATAATGCATGAAAGATACGCAACATTATCAGTTATTAGGAAAACACAAAATGAAGTCAGATGGCACTACATGACTATTAAAAAGGTCTTTACAAGAAGACAGTACTAATTGCTACTCAGGAAAGATGTGGAATAACTGGAACTCACTTGTGTTGCTGGCAGAAATGCAAAATGGTATAGCCACTAGCAAAGGATCTGGCAGTTTCTTATAAAGATAACACTTGCCAATATGAACAAAACCACTACTCCTAGTACTTACCCAAGAGAAATGAAAACTGAGGTTTCCCACAAAATTCTCTATATAAATATTTATGACAGCTTCATGCATAACTGTCCTCAAAAACAACCCAAATGCTGAATGGATAAACTGCAGTAAGCATATAATGGAATACTGCTCAGTAATAAAAAGGAACAATATACACAAAAGCATGGATAAATCTGTAGACTTGAAAGACTATATGCTGTATGATTTCCTTTATTATAATCTAGAAAACGGAAGACTACAGATCAGGAAGGGGTTTGAATAAGTGGAAAGATCTGACCACAAATTAGCATAGGGAAATATTTACAGAGATAAAATTTTCTTGATCTTCACTATGGTGGTAAGTATCATCATTACACAAGACTATCTGTGTTTGTGAACTCAAAGATCTATACAAAATGGAAATTTTCTGTATTCAGTTTATATGTTATAAAACACAGTTTTTTTTTAACTATCCTAAAAAGTTAGAAATGATGATAGCCTTTGATGAAGCATTAGCCTATCTATGCTTCTCAAATATCACATGTTTTCTAAGGAGGAAGAACATAAGGTTGTAGATTTTAAGCAAAGTTCTATATGTTGTATTCAAGCACAGACCATTTGTTTTTTGTAAAACCTTTAAATACAAGTCCTTTATAATCTCCACATACTTTTCAAATTTCTCTATTCCATGCCAGCATGAAAAATATCTTACTATTCTTTTTTTTTTTTATTGTAAACAAATGGGATACATGTGTTTCTCTGTTTGTACATGGAGTAAAGGCATACCATTTGTGTAATCATAAATTTACATAGAGTAATGTTGTTTGATTCATTCTGTTGTTTTTTCCCTTCCCCCCACCCCTCCCACCCCTCTTACCCTCTTCTACACTACTTCCTTCCTCCATACTGCCCCCCTCCCTAAACAAACTCTAACCCTAACACTAACCCTTCCCTCCCCCCCATTATGTGTCATCCTCCACTTATTAGCGATATCATTCGTCCTTTGGCTTTTTGAGATTGGCTTATCTCACTTAGCATGATATTCTCCAATTTCATCCATTCGCCTGCCAAATGCCATAATTTTATCATTTTTTATGGCTGAGAATATCCGATTGGTATATATATACCAGTTTCCTTATCCACTCATCAATTGAAGGGCATCTAGGTTGGTTCCACAGTCTAGCTATTGTGAATTGAGGCAGCTCAATGAACATTGATGTTGGCTGTATCTCTGTAGTATGCTGATTTTAAGTCCATTGGGTATTGGCCAAGAGTGGGATAGCTGGGTCAAATGGAGGGTCCATTCCAAGTTTTCTAGGAATCTCACACATGCTTCACAGAGTGGCTGCACTAATTTGCAGCCCCACCAGCAATGTATGAGTGTACCTTTACCTCCCCACATCCTCGCCAACACCCTGTTGTTGTCGTATTCTTGATAATCGCCATTCTAATTGGGGTCTGAGATGGAATATTAGGGTGGGTTTTGATTTGCATTTCTCTATTACTAGAGATGTTGAACATTTTTCCATATGTTTGTTGATTGCTTGTAGATCTTTTCTGTGAAGTGTCTATTCTTTCCTTAGCCCATTTGTCGATGGGTTATTTGAATTCTTGGACGTAGAGTTTTTTGAGTTCTTTATAGGCTTCTGGAGATTAGTGCTCTATCTGAAGTATGATTGGCAAAGATATTCTCCCACTCTGTAGGCTCTTTCTTCGCATTGCTGATAGTTTCCTTTGCTGAGAGAAAGCTTTTTAGTTTGAATCTATCCCAGTGGTTGATTCTAGCTTTTATTTCTTGTGCTATGGGAGTCCTGTTAAGGAAGTCTGGTCCTAAGCCGACATGTTGAAGATCTGGACCTATTTTTTCTTCTATAATCTGCAGGGTCTCTGGTCTGATTCCGAAGTCCTTAATCCATTTTGAGTTTAGTTTCGTGCATGGTGAGAGATATGGGTTTAGTTTCATTCTGTTGCATATGGATTTCCAATTCTCCCAGCACCATTTGTTGAAGAGGCTATCTTTTCTCCATTGCATATTTTTGGCACCTTTGTCTAGTATGAGAAAATTGTATTTATTTGGGTTTGTGTCTGTGTCCTCTATTCTATACCATTGATCTACCTTTCTATTTTGGTACCAATACCATGCCGTTTTTGTTACTATTGCTTTGTAGTAGAGTTGAAGATCTGGTATTGCAATACCCCCTGTTTCACTTCTCCTGCTAAGGATTGCTTTAGCTATTCTGGGTTCTTATTCTTCCAGATGAATTTCATAATTGCTTGCTCTATTCTGTAAGGTACGTCATTGGGATTTTTATTGGAATTGCATTGAATTTGTATAGCACTTTAGGTAGTATGGCCACTTTGACACTATAATTCTTCCTAATCCAAGAACATGGAAGATCTTCCATCTTCTAAGGTGTGTCTTTAATTTCTTTCTCTAGTGTTGTATAGTTCTCATTGTAGAGGTCTTTACCTCTTTTGTGAGATTGATCCCAAGTATTTTATTTTTGTTGAGGCTATTTTGAATGGGGTAGTTTCCTATATTTCTCTTTCTGAAAATCATCACTTATGTATAAAAATGCGTTGGATTAATGGGCATTTGATCTGTAACCTGCTACTTTAACTGGAATTCACTTATGAGTTCTAAGAGTTTTCTGGTGGAATTTCCAGGTTCCTCTAAATATATAATCATGTCCATCAGCGCACAGGGATAGTTTGAGTTCTTTTTTCCAATTCGTATCCTTTAATTTCTTTGGTTTGTCTAATTGCTCTGGCCAGAGTCTCAAGAACGATGTTGAATACAAGTGGTGGAAAGAGGGCATCCTGCCTGTTCACTTTTTAGGGGGAATGCTTTCAGTTTTTCACCATTAGAATGATATAGCCATGGGCTTCTAGCATAAATGGCCTTTACAATGTTAAGGAATGTTCCCACTATCCCTATTTTTTTCTAGTGTTTTGAGCATGAAGGGGTGCTGTATTTTACTCAAATGCTTTTCTGCGATCTATTGAAATAATCATGTGATTCTGACTTTAAGTCTATTAATATGGTGAATTACGTTTATTGATTTCTGATGTTGAACCAACCTTGCATCCCTGGGATGAAACCCACTTGATCATGGTTGCACTATCTTTTTAATATGTTTTTGTATGCGATTTGCTAAAATATTTTGTTGAGAATTTTGCGTCGATGTTCCATTAAGGATATTGGTCTGAAATTTTCTTTCCTTGATGAGTCTCTGTCTGGTTTAGGTATCAGTGTGATATTGGCTTCATAGAATGAGTTTGGGAGGGTTCCCTCCTCTTCTATTTTATGGAATACTTTGAGGAAGTATTGGAATGAGCTCTTCTTTTACAAGGTTTTGTAGAACTCGGCTGAGAACCCATCTGGTCCCGGACTATTCTTGTTGGTAGGCTTTTTGATGACTTCTTCTATTCAGTACTTGAAATTGGTCTATTTAAATTGTTATGTCCTCCTCATTCAGTTTAGGCAATTCATATGTCGCTAGAAACCTATTGATGTCTTCGAAATTTTCTAATTTTGTTGAGGTATAGATTTTCAAATAGCTTCTAATTATGTTTTGTATTTTCAATCCTGTCTGTGTGTGATATTCCTTGTTCATTCCGAATTTTAGTGATTTGGGTTTTTCTCTCGTCTTCTCTTTGTAGTGTGGCTACAGGTTATCAATTTTGTTTATTTTTTCGAAAGAACCAACTATTTATTTTGTCAATTTTTTGTATTGTTTCTTTTGTTTCCATTTCATTGATTTCAGCTCTGAGTTTAACTATTTCCTGTCTTCTACTACTTTTGGTGCTGTTGTGTTCTTCTTTTCTAGGGCTTTGAGCTGTAGTGTTAGGTCGTTTATTTGTTGAGTTTTACTTCTTTTATAAATGCACTCCATGAAATAAATTTCCCTCTAAGTACTGCTTTCATAGTGTCCCAGAGATTTTGATATGATGTTTCTTTGTTCTCATTTACCTCTCAGAATTTTTAATTTCCTTCCTAATATCTTCTGTTATCCATTCATCATATAATAGCATAGTGTTAATCTCCAGATGTTGAATAGTTTCTGTGTTTTTACTCTTTCATTTATTTCTAACTTCAATCCATTATGATCTGATAGAATACATGGTAGTGTCTCTATCTTCTTGTATTGCTAACATTAGCTTTGTGGCATAATATATGGTCTATTTTAGAGAAGGATCCATGTGCTGCTGAGAAGAAAGTGTATTCGCTCTTGGTTGGAGGGTATATTCTATAAATGTCTGTTAAGTCTAAATTATTGATTGTGTTATTGAGATCTATGGTTTCTTTGTTTTCAATTTTTGTCTGGAAGATCTGTCCAGTGGTGAGAGAGTCGTGTTAAAATCACCTAGTATTATTGTTGTATGGTCTATTTGGTTTCTGAAATTGAGAAGGATTTGTTTGACATACATGGCTGAGCCACTGTTTGGGGCATAGATGTTTATGATTGTTATATCTTGCTGATTTATGCTTCCCTTAAGCAGTATGAAATGACCTTCTTTATCCCTTCTGACTAACTTTGGCTTGAAGTCCACACTATCGGAAATGAGGATGGATACTCCAGCTTTTTTGCTGAGTCCATGCGCATGGTATGTTTTTTCCCCCATCCTTTCACCTTTAGTCTATGGGTATCTTTTTCTATGAGGTGAGTCTCTTGCAGGCAACATATTGTTGGATCCTTCTTTTTAATCCAATCTGCCAGTCTATGTCTTTTGATTGATGAATTCAGGCCATTAACATTCAGGGTTATTATAGAGATATGATTTGGTTTCCCGGTCATTTGGTTCATATTTCAAATTTTATTTATTTATTTGTTTGACACAACTTGTTTCCTCCTTTATTTGACAATTCCTTTAGGATAATTCCTCCCTTTGCTGATTTGCTTCTTTGTTTTTCATCTCTTCCTCATGGAATATTTTGCTGAGAATGTTCTGTAATGCTGGCTTCTTTTTGTAAATTCTTTTAGCTTTTGTTTACCATGGAAGGATTATTATTTCATCGTCAAATTTGAAGGTAAGTTTTGCTGGGTATAAGATTCTTGGTTGGCATCCATTTTCTTTCAGGGCTTGAAAAATGTTGTTCCAGGCACCTTCTAGCTTTAGGGTCTGGATTGAAAATCTGCTGATATCCGTATTGGTTTCCCCCTGAATGTAATTTGGTTCTTTTCTCTCACAGCCTTTAAAATTCTGTCTTTATTTTGTATGTTAGGTATTTTGATTATAATGTGCCTTGGTGTGGGTCTGTTGTAATTTTGTGTATTTGGAGTCCTATAAGCCTCTTGAACTTGATTTTCCATTTCATTCTTCAGATTTGGGAAATTTTCTGATATTATTCATGAATAAATTGTTCATTCCTTTGGCTTGTTTCTCTAGGCCTTCCTCAATCCCAATAATTCTTAAATTTGGCCTTTTCGTGATATCCCATAGTTCTTGTAGATTCTGTTCATGATTTCTTACCATCTTCTCTGTTTGTTCAACTTTGTTTTCAAGGTTAAATATTTTGTCTTCAATGTCTGAGGTTCTGTCTTCCAGGTGTTCTATCCTATTGGATATGCTTTCTATGGAGTTCTTAATTTGGTTTATTGTTTCCTTCATGTCAAGGATTTCTGTTTGGTTTTTTTTCAATATCTCTAACTCTTTATTGAAATGATCTTTTGCTTCCTGTATTTGCCTCTTTTAATTGTCGATTGGTGCGATCATTCAACGCTTGCATTTGCTCTTTCATGTCATCATTCAGTGCTTGCATTTGCTCTTTCATCTCATCGTTTGCTTCCCTGATCATTTTAATTATGTACATTCTGAACTCCTTTTCTGTCATTTCTTCTGCCATGCTGTCATTGGGTTTTATTGATGTAACATCTAGATTGTTTGCAGCATTTTCTTTCCTTGTTTTCTCATATTGTTCAGGTATCAGTGGATCGCTGAGATATTGCAGATTTCCTCTATTGACTTACAATGTCCCTGAAGATTTCTATATATATCCCCCCTTAGCCTTCAGTAGGCTGAAGTCTTGGAGGAAGTTGATAATGCGGTGCTCCACAAGGAAGCTGCCTCTCTAGGAGTGGTGGCCTTCAGGTGGGGTATAATCCCTGCTAGTGGGCAGAGGTGCCTCCACTTGTTGACCAATGGTCATCCAAAGGGGACCTAGGCTGTGGGCTGAGGCAAGGCCTGTTTGGGCCTGAGTCTCTGGTTTTACCGTCCTTGTGGGGAAACCTCACTCGGCAGGGAAGACTCACCCGGTGGGGAGGTCTCGCTGGTCAGTTCCCTCCTAGAGGTTCCCCAAATTTACAGCTACCGCCTGGGCTGGGCTGCCTTCCTCTGCTAAGTTCCCAGGGGCCCGGCCCTACCTCCTGGGCCTGGGAGCCTCACCCTTCGCAGATGAATCTCCTTATCCTGCCCCTCCTCAGAGAATCTGCCCGCAGGCCTGGAACCTTCGCTCCGCCCTAAGCCAGTCTCTGTGCGGCTCTTCCACCAAGAAGCCTTCTAGATCCTGGGACCCTGCTCTGCACCTAATCGCCTGGCTATGCGGCCCCTCCTCTGAGCAGCCACCTGGGGCCCCGTACAATCGCTCTGAGTCCCAGAGACCCGCCACACGCCTCTTCCTCCAGACAGCCACCCAGTATTCCAGTGCAGTCACTAGGAGTCCAAGAATCTCACTGCGTGCCTCCTCCTCCCACCAACCACCCGTAGCCCTGGGCAATCAATCACTCCGAGTCGAAGTGACCCTCCCCGTTCCTCCTCCTTCTCCAGATAAACCCCCGGGTGTTCAGAAGCGGTCATTCTGAGTGGCTCTGAATCCACGTGACCCGCTGCACGGGTCCTCTGGGCAACCGCCCGGAGCTCTGGTGTGGCCACTCAAGACCAAGCGACCCACCACGCTTCTCCTCCAGGCAGCCCCCCTGTTTTCAGGAGCTGTCACTTTAAGTCCAAACAACTCACCACTCGCCTTCTCCTCTGAGCAGCCACCTGGAGCGCTAATGCAGTCACTGGGAGTCCACACGCCCCGCCGCGCTCCTCCTCCTCCTCCTCCTAGTCCTCTGGGCAGGCCCTGGTGTGGTTTATTTATTTTTTGTATGTTGTTTTATTTTGTCTAAATGTCTTTCTCCCTGCCCATGGAACATACCTGCTTAATCTCAGAATACGGCACCTGTAATCCCAGTCACTTAGGAGGCTGAGGCAGGAGGGTCGAAAGTTCGAGGCCAGCTGGGCAACTGAGCAAGCCCCCGCTCGCAGTGGAGCTCCTGACACTCCCGGCTCTAGGCATTTGCTCCCGGGAGGAGATCTGCCAAGGGATCCAGTCCGCTGCTGCAGCCGCTGCAGCTGCTGCGGCCAGCCCCGGGCACCGTCACCCCCAGGCTAAGCCGCCAGAGAAAGTTTGCTAGGGGTCTAGTCCTCACGCGCCGCGGCCCCGCAAGGGGAAACAGCTCCCCGGGTCGCTCCCGCGGTCGCCACCCGCGAGGCCGCACTCTATCTTACTATTCTTAAAACAGAACTATGTACTGTCAGTTATGTGGAACAAAAAACCAAGTGTTTAGTGCAAGGATAGAAATTTATCAATTTCCTACCCAAAATGAACTATGTTGAAATTACATAAGTTCTTAAGAAGAGCTTTCCATACCCTAAATGCTACTGCAATGGCTCATTCCATATCAATCTGTGTACTGGCCCCAAACAATTGAGAGGATTATTAGAGAAGACTAATTTCTTCAGATCTTAATGGAAGCTAGAGGAAATAGTCAATGAAGCCCTAAATATTTAGTTCAAAACACTCAATATAGTTGTTTTGGTAGCTTAAGACATATGCCTTTATAATTAATAAAACAGATTTTCCCCTAAGAATCCATATTCTACCTGCTAACAGATAAAATTCTGTAAGGCAGAGAATAAAATAGAATAAATATTAGAACCAAAGAGAAAAACTCAATCATCTACATGTAGATATAAATAAAAGACAAAAAAGGCTCTACATCACAAATTTATTTTAAAAGGTACAGAGTCTAGTCAAATGAACCTATTATCTATTTTTTTAAAACCCTAGACTTCAAGAATGATACAAAATAATTGTTATTCTTATAATGTATACTATCCATAGAAAGGTTCAAGGAATCCTAAGATTAACCTCAATACGCCACCATTTAAAGAAGTGTGATCTAATTTTCATCTTATTTATTCATGCGAACATGTATATATGTCCTTATGTATTTAAAGCAATGGAACCCTTTCTTCAAATGAAATCTGATGGTAAAGAATAACATGTAAAACAGAAAAAGTCAGAACAGAGCTGCTCTGAGGACAGTGTGTGTTTTTTGGGGACAGGGGTAGTGTACCAGATTCCTAGGTGCTCAGGTTGCCACAGACAAAGAAAACAAGACATCTGCAGGAAAACAAAACACAAAACAAAACCTAGAAACCATACTTTTGCGTAAAGACAACAGAATCACAGATTCTTAGATTGGGAGGGATACCACTTAACTTTCCATCCATATCTCTTGTGGTACTTGCAAAGGTCTAGAGTCACTATTGAAGAGTTTACATTCTTAGTTCTTTTCCAGGTTAAGCCAAATGCAGGTCATATTACATTTTCTACACTCCTGTATGTGAAAGATACTGAAATGTAAGAATAAGCTACCACATCCCTCTGAGTTATTAGCAACATGTTCACTTTGCAAAACAATGTAGGGTGGAATGGATTGATTTGTATCTGATTCCTCAGAGTCAAGGAGCAGTTCAAAATCAACTCTAATGAAATAAGCAGTCTCAAAATGCTTCGTTTTGTACTAGCACATCCAGATCTGAAAGCTCACCAGAAGAATCTTAATGAAGGTTTAAATATAAACTAGGACCAACTAGTCTTCAAGAGGGCCATGTCAACACAATTCCTAAAACTGATAGTTACCTGATTTTAATCTTGCTGGTGGACTGAAGAAAATTTCAGAAGCAAACATTCATTGATATAAAATTAAAAAATAAAAAGCAAATTCCTTTACAATAATACATGGTCCATACATTTTCCAAAATTCTCCTTCCATGCCAACCTGTTGATGGTTTTTAGTCACACATGTAATTTTCCTATTCCCCTACCTTTACCCACTGAAATAGTCTTCACGTTTAAGATCTCACTTCAAAGCCTCGACCTTCATGAAGTCTGCTGTTTATCCTAGATTAGAACCACTCGTTCCCTCTCCCTTCCATGTTCCTGCAGCACTGTGTACCACTTAACACTTTTGGTCATGGATCTGTTGGCCATACAAAATTCTCCTGCAATGTGTCAAAATACATTCTACTGTCAAGTATAACCAATTATAACAATTTAAAAAATTAAATTAAAAAATTCTCCTGGATTGAAACTGCATTTCTTTTTCCTAATCTGTACTTTGACATTTTCTTTCAGTAGATAAGATACTCAGACATTGTAAGAATTAAAGGCAAAAATGTATGGACTGGTTACAGACTGGGATCCCTAGCTGAGACTTAACACAATATTCAAGTATTCAAGAATGTACATTTCACAGAACAATTGGATATAAAAAGGATCCTCTGTAGCTTTATAAGTAGCTTTCTCACTCAAAATGACACTAGAGGAGTAAATTAAAAAATAATTACTAAGATTACTCTTGGAAAGGACAGAAAAATCAAGACTAGGTATTCTTTAAAGGATAGAAATTTGTGTTCCAATGTCAAGATGTACTGTTTATTTAAGGATTTTTTCTTCAACCTGACCCTAAGGACCTTTAATTTGCTCACAAAGTTATTGAACCCCATCCTACAATATGGTATTTGTACAACTGCATTAGACACCTAGGTTCCTGGTCTCCAATGATGAGATGGGCAGAAGCTGCTGGTTATTCCCCAATAAACCATTTCTACTTCTACTCTAACAGATTTTTCAGTTGGGCACATGGCTACCGTGTCCATCTCCCAACTTCTACTTCTGCTAAGTAAGGTTGCATGTCTAAGTTCTGGTTTATTAAACCTACATTTCCTGGCAGCTGCTGGGAACCTTCATCAAGATTCACCCAATGTCTCACCTCATTTTTATTCTTTGTCTCTCCCTCACTTGGAAATTAAATAGCATTCTCTGAAGAACCAATGAGTCCATGAAATGAGTCCAGGATAATTTTTTAAAGTTCTTGAGACAATGAAAATGAAAATACAATGCTCCAAAACCTACTGAATATAGCAAGAACATCACTAAGATTATAGTAATAACTACTACCTACATCAAAATAGAAAATTTCAAATAAACTACATAATAATGAAATTCAAGGAACTAGAAAAGCAGGGGGAAAGTCCAAAATTAGTAGAGGACAGAGACAAAATAGAGACTTACAAAATACAATCAATGAAATGAAGAGTTGTTCTTTTAAAAGACAAACCTTTAGCGAGGTTAAACCAAGAAAAAGGAGAGGAGACCCAAATAAATAAAATCAGAAATGAAAAAGATGACATTATAGCTGACATGTAGAACCTGAAACTATGAAAGAACTGGGGAAACACTTCAGGACATTTATCTGGGCAAAGATTTTTAAAAATATGATCCCAAAGCACAGGCAACAAGGACTGACGAATGGGATTACATCAAATTAGAAAGCTTCTGGACAACAAAGGTAACAATAAACTGAGGAAAGAGAGAATCTACAGAATGGTAGAAAACAATTCCAAACTGTTTTTCCAATGAAGAATTAATTTTGAGATAAAGAATCTAAACAATTCTACAGCAGTAATAACAATAATCTGATTTTTTAAATGGGCAAATGAGCCACATCTGTAATCCCAGTGACATGAGAGGCAGGAGGATTTCAAGTTCAAGTCCAGTCACAGCAACTTAGGCTTTTGGTGACTTAGTGAGATCCTGTCTAAAAATAAAAAATAAAAAAGGGCTGGGGATGTAGCTCATAGCTCAGTGTAGAGCACTCTGGGTTCAATTCCCAATACAAAAAAGAAAAGAAAAGAAAGAAAAAGAAAATGACCTGAACAGACATTTCTCAAAAGAGAGGATAGTACAGTAGGACAACAATGGTTGACATCTGATGCAACATTTCAAAATAACTAGTAGGTAAGATTTTTTTTTTTTTTTTTTTTTTTTTTTTTTTGTGGTGCTGGGGATTGAACCGAGGGCCTTGTGCTTGCAAGGTAAGCATTCTACCAACTGAGCTATTTCCCCAGCCCAGTAGGTAAGATTTAAAATGTTCCTGACACAAAGAAATGATGCATATCTGGGGTGATAAACAGGACAATTATCCTAATCTGATAGTGATACTTTGTGTTTGTGTATTGAAATGTCACACTATACTCCACAAATATGCACTTAGTATGTGTCAATTTAAAATAAAAATACATTTTTAAAAAGCTTATATATTTTAAAACAGGAAGGTAATCCAGATGTGCACAATTCAGTCACATGAACCCTTAAAGCAGAGAACTTTCTCTGGCTGGAGTCAGAGAGAGGTGGTAAAGTTAGAGGGACTGCTTGCATAAGAAGTGGCATTTGATGTTGCCAGTGACACTAGGTATAGAGACCCCTGCCTGAGTGCAAGTAAGGCAAGGAGAACCTCAATCCTACAATCACAAGGAACTGGATTCTGCCAACAACCTGGTGAGCCTGGAAGAATGCTTTGATAGCATCTCCCAGTAAGAGCCCAGGAGGCCAACGGTTTGACTTCAAACCTTATGAAATCTACAGGAAAGAAACCAGCTGAGCCAAGTGAGATTTTTCACCTACAGAAGTACAATAAAGTTGTATTGTTTTAAGCATTTATGTTTGTGGTGATCTGTTACAAGTGCAAATGGAAACTAATACAGACTCCCTGGAGCAAGACTCCCCATCAGCCCTGGAAGGACTGCTTTAGATTTTTATTGCCCTGGAGAGAAATAAAATTCTATCTTCTTTTAGTTATTTATATTTCCACTTTTCTGTTACTCATAGTTGAATCCAAATCTGATTGATACACTTGATGAAATCTTTGAACACATTAACAGCACTATTATCAACAGCTAAAAAAATAACAGGGGCTAAAGTAAAATACTTCTTTAAACTGTAATGATTTTTAAAAAAAAATAGATGTAGAGATAACACTTCGAAAGACTTTAATAGGGTCTATTATCACTTTTTAAGTTGTAACAAAGAGAGGCGTGTGATATTTCAGACTTACTTTATTCAGTCTCTGGACAATTTTAAGAGAGTCTTTTAAAAATGCCCTACGATTACACTGCTGCCAGAGTCTGGACCAATCAGAGTCAGAAGTTACTTATGGGACACAGCAAGTTCAGTCAACATACATCAACAGAACAGGTGCAAATGGTACAATAGGAGAGAAAAGTACCATTTCAAATAAGTGCTAAACACAGTTGTGAAAAAGAAATAAAATACTTGTGCTTTGAAAAAATGTCTAAAAATCTTTTAATTATCATACAATATTCATGCCATTTCCTAAGTGCAGTAGAAAAACAGGCTGCAGAATCTTTTCATATGGAATCAAAGACTTCTGCAAATAAAATTTGTTTGCACTAATTCAACCAGTTTAACATGAGATGTTACATTTCTAGGAATCCAAATATATACCAGGAATCCAAAATTTGTATAAAAATTCTAAGATAATTCAGTTACAACTTTCTTTTTGGTTCTGGAATGCTTTATTCACATTTCAGGTGTCATTTTGGATAATCTAAAAATAAAAACCTTCTTTTAAAGCCTATCAGAAGAGACTTTCAGTTCTTCCTTCATGGCGGGGTGGTCTGTGAAATGCCCACTAATACATAACTCACAAAAATATGTAAACAGTCATTTTCAGTCATATTATTGGTATTTCAGAACTGTTTCAATTTGATCAATTATACACCATGATCAAATATACACCATGTCAAGAAAGTCAATTTGTAGAAAGGAGAAAAAGCATAGTTGGTGATTCAGAAGCAAAATAGGCAGGCAGGGACAAATTCAACAGCTAATTAACAATTATTAATAGATGAAAATCAAGCCTTTTAAAAATAATGATGTAGGTAAATATGAAAAGCACGAACTGACCACCCAAAAGTCAGTTCCCCTGGCATAAGGCGCTTCCTGGCACTCAGGTAGGATAAGCACAGCACGTGCATCAAGAGGGCCAGGTTAGACTGAATGGATGTCCTCTCTGCTACAATAACTTGGTGGAAGAGGACTCAGCAGTCCCTTAGGCCCTGAACACCTTTTTCTGATCCGGAAGCCCTGCTGGCACCATCTCCTTAAGAAAGGGAACTGCCCTGAAGCCACTCCCCCAGGGCTTTCTAAATGCTAAGCTTCATCAAGCCACTTATCCTAAGGGTCTCTTGCTCATGACCCCAGTGATCACTTTAGAGAACAATACCAAAAGGAAAAGCTATAAACAAGTGTTTGGGAAGGTCTCTAGGCGTACAAATGTTCATCAGTAAAACAGTCACTCAGAATGAAGTCTGTCTTTTGTTTTGCCCACATTCCACATGGGGAGAAGGGCTGGCTAACATTAAATGTAACATTGTTCTAAATGGTTTTCCTATTTTTACTGATTTAACCATCACAATGACCCACAAAGTAGGTCATCCACTTATTATAGACATTGGCTTGTACACACAGAACAGTTAGGTAGCCTCCCAAGCTCATGCAGCTACCAAGAGGTGTAGGTGGGTCTCACTTCAGTGTTTGCAATGCTAACCACTACCACACACTATCTCTTAAGCATGCACAAAGACTTTTTTGTTGTTATTGTTTTTGTTTGTTCTATTTAGTTACACATGACAGCAGAATGCATTTTGATTCATTGTACACAAATGGAGGATAACTTTTCATTTCTCTGGTTGTACAGGATGCAGACGCAAACCATTTGTGTAGGGTAATGTCTGTCTCATTCTACCATCTTTCCTTCCCTTCCCCTCATTTCCCTCTACACAATCCAATGTTCCTCCATTCTTCCCTTACCCCACCCCCCAGAATGTACCAACATCCACGTATCAGGTTTTTTGGAATTGGCTTATTTCATTTAGCATGATATTCTCCAACTCCATCCATTTACTTGCAAATGCCATAATTTTATTCTTCTTTATGGCTGAATAATATTCCATTGTGTATATATACCACGGTTTCTTTATCCATTCATCTACTGAAGGGCACCTAGGTTGTTTCCACAATCTAGCTAATCTGAATTGAGCTGCTATAAAAATTGATGTGGCTGTGTCACTGCTGTATGCTGATTTTAAGTCCTAAGAATGCATAAAGACTTTCTCCAGAACTGAATATATGTGTGTACATGTGCAAATATACAAACAACTTATGTGCCCAAATACATGGTATTATTAACTTTATTTGGATAAATTTTTCCATATACATATAATGGAAAATGCCCACAAAACTTTTTATATAGTATAGCCTGTATTTATAAAAATACATTACACTTAAATGAACAGAAATTTTCTAGAGTGCTGTATACAATGGCATTAGTTTAAGTATTTCTTGGGGAGGCAGGTGAGGGCACAGATTGTGGTAGAATTCCTGCCTACCATGTATGAAACCCTGGGTCCAATCCTCAGTGTTATGGTTTAGATACAAGATATCCCCTTAAAAGTTGAAGTATGAGACAATGCAAGAAAGTTTAGTGAAATGATGGGGTTATGAGAGTTTTAACCAAATCAGTATATTAATCCCTGATAGGGATGAACTGGGTGGTAACTGTAGGCAGGTGAGTGGTGGGAGGAGGTAGGTCATGAGAGGCATACCTTTGAGGCATGTACTTTGTACATGGTGAGCGGAGCTCTCTCTGATTCCTAATTGTCATGTCCTGAGCTGCTTTCCTCCTCCACACCTTTCCACCATAAAGTTCTGCTTCATCTCAGACCCACAGCAATGGAGCCAGTGGTCTATGAACTGAAACCTCTGAAATCATGAGCCCCCAAATAAACTTCTCCTTCTGTAACTGTTCCAAGTCAGGCCTTTTGGTCACAGGAATGAAAAAGTTGACTAAAACATCCAGTAAGGAAGGAAAGCAGCACTACTTAGACTTGGGCATTATGGTTGTTTTCAAGCTGTGTATACTTTCTGTAATGAGTCTATGTTGCTTTTGTTTTTCAACTGAGTTATTTTTGAATAACAAAAAATGTTATTTTATGTGCCATATACTGTCATAAGTACTTGGGATATATTTGTGAACAAATAAATACGTGATAAAGATAACGCATCCATCACTGTCCTTTTGGTGCTCACATGGTGAGAGAAGAGAAAAAGTGAGAAGTCTTGCTTTCCTCCTACCCACAACCATTCTAATCTGTGTACTGTATATCCTTCCAGAGTTTCTGCAGATAAATAAAGACAAATTGAATATCACTTCTTCTGTACTCACACTGATCACATACCACACATATTCCATGCCTTGCTTCTTTCACATAATGTATCATGTGGAATCTTCCTTTAGTACCCTTACTTATTTTTTTTTTTTTTAACAGCTGCACATTGTCTATTGTAACAGTGTACTATCATTATTAGGTCTTTATTGATGAACATGAGTAATTTCTAACCCTTTGCCGTTATTTAAAAACTTCTAAAATACCTTTTTTAGAAGTACATTGTCATTTTGCACATGGTTGTTGGGTAAAAAAGTAATGTAATTGGAATTTGGACAGATATTGCCATTGTTCTTCATAAAAGTTGTACCAATTAACACTTCCATAAGCAAAGTTTGAGAGAATCTATTTCCATATAACCCAGCAAACAGATTCTTCTAATCTAACAGGTAAACATGATATGCCAGTGAAAATTTTAAATTGTATATTTCTTAGTAGAATGAAATCATACCTTTCAAGATACTTAAAGGGTTATATGGTACCTTTTCAATTTTTAAAATCATAAACTTTGTGAATGCATCATCTCTAGGCAAGCAGGTTAATACCTCCAAGATTAGAGTACCTACAGTCAGCCATGGATCTGGCTGGAATTCAGTTAACTACGTTGTGCCCTCCGCCCCACCTCATCCCATACACACTATTCAGGAAATGTCAAGAAAGCTGACAGCCAGGATTAGACTATGTGGACAATAACTCTCTTATTAGTCCCTCTAAGCCTAGCACAGGGCCCAGTGCATCTTAGCATTCAATAAAATGTTTGCTTTGAAAAAAAAAAAAAAAAAAAAAAGGCTCTAAAATGCTGTTTTCTTTGGAAGTCAGTGCAACAGCACCACCAAGGGGAGCTTTCACTAAAGCACCCCCTATCAAATTTCTTCCAGCTACACCTCCAAACCACTGTGAATACACAATCAAGTTGGAGGCAGCAAGAATGATGTACAAACGCCATGTCACAGCAATCTTCAAGCTTCAACCTCCAAACGTAATGCCGCCCCTCAGCCTCTCTTACAGAGAACCTGGAGCTGCCACTGTCAGAGAGTGAGCATCTCTCTGACAGCGGGCACTGCCAGTCATGCTGCCATAGGATTAACAGAGTCCTACATTTTTCTCAGACCTGAGATGAGGCCTGGTCAATATCAACGCTCTGTGGTCAGCAGGTGCAGCCACGGGAGCATCCATGGAACAGGAACGCTGTACCTCTGCTCCTTTACTTTAAGTAAAGGCAGCTCTACTACACGCTGGGCATTTCCTTCTCAACAAAATAAACTGAATGCAAGGAAAAGAATGCTTATGTCAAATGTAAATTAAGCAAAGAGAAGTACAACAAATAGCATTTAAGAGGATTCAGCTTATTTTTCTATTTTGAACTGAAATCTAGACACTTATTTTAAGCTCAGGCTTTAGGAATGAAAGGAATTGTTCATTTGTGACACTGAATTCAACAGTCTTCATGACAGCCTTGGGGCAGCTAGTATCTAAAGATGGCCACAAGTGAACCATATCTCCCAGCATTTTTTCGATGATCTTCTCCTTCTAGATTTAGTTTGTTCTTATGACCTGATTTTTTAAAATATTTTTTAAGTTGTCAATGGATATATATACATAGTACTGAGGATCGAATCCAGGGCCTCACACATGCCAGGCAAGCACCCTACCAATGAGTCATGACCCCAGCCCCTATGACCTGCTTTTGACAAATAAAATGGGGCAGAAGTGATATTCTTGGACAGTTGAGCTAGGCTGTAAGAAACTGTATAGTTTCTGCTACTCCTGAGATATTCCCTCTTAAGAACCTAGTTGCACCACTGAGGGGTCAAACTTCATGGAACACAACACAAGGTCACAAGGGAAAGAACCAACATATTGTGGTCAATGCCTCAACATCCCTCCCAGATGACAGCTAGCTTCAACTGCCAGTTGTGAGCTGGGGTCCTGCTGGGCATCCAACCCAGCTTTTCTCTGACTGCAAACACAAGAGACCTCAAGGAAGTGTCACTCGGTCAAGCAATCAGACCACAGCATGTGAGAGATCATTATAAACTGTTGTTTTCAGCCACTAAGTCTTGAGGTGGGTTGTTACAGAGCAACAGACAATTAAAACAAATTTATTTTACAGTCACACACAGGCAAGATGAAAAATAAACTTAAAAGACAATTTAATATAGTGACACTGCCAGCTTATAGCTCTTAGAGACCATGAGCTTCTAAAGATAATAAACATGATTTATATATTCTGCAGGTACCCTTCTCTTCTAACCCCTGGTAACCATATTCTCAATAAATATTTATTAAATGGAAGCATGAATAATATAAACATAGCCAACTATTGATTATATTGATGGAAGGGCATAATTAATTCAAAAATAGTAGATATTTAAAAGTATATACAGTGAACTCTGAAATGCAGACACATTTACATTTGCTCTGCCTACCTTCAGAGGTGAAAAGGCAAGAAGTGTTTCTTAAACTCAACCCCAGAGCCCCTTTTGGCTCAGAGAAACTTGAGGACCTCAAGGAACTTTTTTATATATATAGACTTTAAAACTGAAAGAAATCTAACATATTCATTAGTTTGTTTAGATGCAATAATGAACATATTATGTGTTAACATAAATAATATGGTTAATGAAAAAGTGATTAGTTATTTGAAAAACAGTGGTTGAGTTCACTGAACAGATCTAATGTTGATACATTTCATCATACAGTATCTTCAAAACCCCACATTTATTAACATTACTACTGATCTCATCACAAGAGTCTTAAAATTATTGGGAAGCAAATTCATGGTGCCAGGTACAAGTTTTTCAAAATCCTAATTTTTGTTTGAAAGTGCTAATTTTATTATTGGCAACTAACACTGGCAGCTGTTTAGTTTGAACTGACAAGACTGCTTTATTTCTTTTCAAGAAAATGTCTGTCAAGTCTAAATAACCACAGATTGTCACTGGTTCCTTCTTCTAAAAATGGTATTCCACAACACAAGTGGCTTGCTGAGCTCACAACTGGATTGCACGCATGCTTTTCCTGAAGACAATCGCTGTGACTCGGCATACAGGCATGTTTCATGTGAACTTCTAGTTTTATCACATGAAATATTAAAAACACACACACTAAAGTGTCAAGATTTATTGCAACAAATCATCTTTACTATGACATTTTTAAGTGAAGATGAAATAAAGTGAGTACCAACACAGCGTGGTGCCACTTGATTTATGTTAGGGTCTTACCAGATTCACCTCAACTATGCTTTTGCACAATTGATGCTATTTTCAATACAGCAAAAATGGCAAATGATGTCTTGTTATAAAAAGTTTAGATTCCAAGGACCCTCTATGGCCTGCAGACCACACTTTGAGAACTACCACATTAGAGTGAGCTTAGACTGCAGAAACTCCACCCAGTAGACATCCCATTCATTTCTGAGAATCCAGGCAGAAGGTAGATAATATCTGTCTATTCTTCTGAGTATTTATCGATGTCAAGTCTTTCAGAAACAACATTTCTAGGCTAGGGTCATACCCAGATTTCAGGCTAGACCCAGATTTCAGGCCAAATTTCAGATAGTGTTGATGTAACAATGACTAGCACTGTGAGTGGCACAGAATAAGCCTTACTAAATGACAAAGGACCAAAACTATGGCTAATGTCCATAGTTAGTGCTGATTTCATTTTTTTCTCTACCATTTATAGAGAAACCAAATCATACATATGTGCTCATAAAAACTTGTCCTTTTATATCATACAATTTAGATCCATGAAATGATGTCAGGAATTGCTTCAAAATAATCCACAGTACGGAGGAAAAGGTGGTATTAAAAATGAAACTAAGGGGCTGGGATTGTGGCTCAGTGGTGGAGCACCTGCCTAGCATGTGTGAGGCACTGGGTTCGATTCTCAGCACCAAATATAAATAAACAAAATGAAGATCCATCAACAACTAAAAAAATAGAAAGAAAAAAGAAACTAAGCTGGTCACATATTGATAGCTTTTGAATTGAGATGCAACTTAAAGATTTATCATATAATTCTCTTAAATGTGTTGAGTTTTGTAATCATTTTGAAGGTTCTAAATGATCATGCACGGGCTCTAGCGAATTTAATAATATGGCAGTTCATAGACTACACTTGTTACCAACTGCTTTCTCCTATCACGACACATACCACACACTACCTAAGGAATCTTCGCTGCAAAGATGAGTGAGTCAGCATGAGGTCACACTACCTGTTACACTGAGCTCCACTGAAAAACTGCTGATCTAGTCTGTGTTTAATCAAACTACACTTTAAGTTAGAGTATTTCAATTATCCCAGAACTGTGATGCAAATTGAAAACTAGTTTTCTGAGTAAGAAAAATTAAAATCAGAAGGAGGGTCTGCCTGGCACACAAGCTCTCCAGTAGTTTTTACTTTAATTCACATTATTATTTTTATCACTTCTTGTGGAAGTCGAGACAGATTTTGTGAGTGTTGCTGTAGGCAGTTGAAAGGGAATCATGTATAGGGAAGTTAGAGACCCATACCTAGGGTCTCTAATGGAAGGTGGGGGAAGGAAGGACTAGAAGCAAAACAAACAGAAAAGAGGTGACTGCTCATATTCCAAGACACAACTCCGGCATCACAGCCTCCCTGATGAGGCTTCGGCAACACTCAGGTGAGCGGTCTGCCCTCTGCTCCACTGCTTTCATCAGGGCACCACAGTCCTCCACAGCTGCTAGACTCAAAGCCCTGTGAAGGCAGTTGATGAGTCTGCTTGGAAATGTCTGACCCCACAGACACAGGGAAAACACCTGACAGTTAAATGACCCTCAAGGACCTGCTCATGCTAAAATAAAATATTCCATGAAGAAAACATTATTCAAATTTCCAGTTTCTTGAAGGGTATATTTAAAATCTCAGTGATTTATTTAAGATTGAATGGTTCTAAATGAGAAGTGTGTAATGATGCAAAGGTCTTTGATTAGTTGATGCACTATAACACCATCATGGTACTAAGGTGACATCTGTACTAAGGCAACAGATCATAACTACATTAGGTAGTAAAAATAATGACAGAAGTGTGTACATATCTGAATTTTGAGGACTAAAAGATCCATGAATGTATATTAAGAATATAAACACTCTCATACTTCAATATAATCATCATGTTTGCCTAACGAAGGTAAGAAAACAGGAACAATTCAGAAAACAAAACATTAACAGGAACATTACACAAGGTTCCTCCAGTAGGTTTTCTTCATCAGTGTACCTAAAATCCAGAAGTTCTCTCAGAGCTTTTCAACCAGGTTCCTAACATGACAATCATTTTGTCATCAGTTAAATTCTCTTACATGTTTGGAAAGATATTCACTATGCACCATCTTTGGGAGAACTGAGAGAAACTGTCACTTATCTCATTTTTTCTATTGTCTCCTTTTTACTCTTCTTGTGGTGCTTGGGATTGAACATGCAAGCTAGGTAAGTGCTCTACCACTGAGCTACATCCCTAGTCCACTCATCTCATTTTCTGTAGGACTTTCATGGATTCCTGGTTGAAAAAGACTGCTACAATAACACAAGGTAATCGGAACTCCACAGTGCACCCTAGAATCTTGTACGTCAGTAACTACTAAAAGATAGTGTGTGAAGAGACAATGGGTTAACAAGGCTGCAGCCCATTTACTGCTCCCCTGCCATTTTGCAGCTGTCATTATTCTGCCCCTCCCCCCACCATTTTACAACCTATATCATTAGCCCTCTAATTTCCTCGTCATTCATTGGTTCGATTGTTATTAGTCCTCGAACTTCCACTGCTTAAGAATAGCTCCCCTTCCATTGTCTCCCTCCCTCTCTCTCTCTCTTACCCTTGAAGGCAGACACTCTGCTCGTCCGCTTAATAAAATCTCTTGTGTGAGTTTCTGAATCTGGAGTGGTTTTCTGAGTACTTTCAGTGTGTTAAAAAACATATCAACATGGGCTGGGGTTGCATCTCAGCGGTAGAGGACTTCCCTGCACATGTGAGGCACTGGGTTCAATCCTCAGCACCACATAAAAACAGATAAATAAAATAAATGTATTGTGTCCATCTGCAACTAAAAAGAAAATTTAAAAAAATATCAACAAAGGGATCACATGCTTAGAAATGCAGACAACAGACTCAAAGTAGAGAGCTATGTTAAACTTTCCTATGGACAAATTACTTGCATGTTTTTAATTTTAAAAGTTCATTTATAAAAAGCATTGGCAATAAGGTGGTACAGGATGGTGATGGAGCAGATAGAGGTTTAAATCCCAGCACTGTCACTTTCCTTAGACAAGTTTCTTCTGAGACTTAGATTCTTGATTGTAAAATGGAAATAACAGCCATAAAACTGAATAATATGAACAACATTTTGTGCAGGGCCCAGGATGCAACACGTGGCAAATATAAACTATGCAAACAAAGGCCATCTGTATGGCATGCTGGCTCCGTCTCACCTACAGCCAGTAACCATTTATTTTAGTCCATTTGGAGTAACTGGAATTTTGTCATTCGATGAAATACCCCCCTGAGCTATCACCAACAAGACATGGTGTTGTGTGTCTTCTAACAAGAGAGATTTTTTTCCCTCTGATAATTACTGGTAATTGCTGTCCAATAGATGTGATTCTAAGTACTTTATATTTTAAGTCATTTATTCTTCACAGTGGTCCTGGGAGGACACTACCATTTTGTAAATAAGGAAACACAAATGAACAAATGCAAAATGCCCAGAAAACTCATATTATCTGTGATAGGAAGCATCTAGATACCCTCTCAGAGTCACTTTTTCCTGGTTCTCCTCTTAGATCTTCTAGGGAAGCATTCTCTCTCCCCTTGTTTCTCCATCTCTGGTACCTCTGATTCACCTTGTATTATCAGTCATTTTAAGTCTCTTTACCTTTGCTCCCATTTCTCCTGTTAACACATTTGTTTGCCTATATTTCTCTTATGGGTCCTTAGCATTTTATAATATATCAGATATCACATTTATGGAGAGAGAGAAAGAGAGAGAGAGAGAGACACTCTTTTTTCTCTCTAGGGTTCTATAGTCCCAGGTCAGAAGCTAGGCTCCTTGATTTCGATGTCTGCTTTTGCAATAGCTTTCACTCAGGTTAGTCACACAGTAACTCTAGGTTTCAATATTGCCACATGTGAAAAGTAAGATTTGTCACAAATGATTTTTTAAAGTCCTTTCGAATTTATAATTTTAAGATACCATAAAATTTTAACAAATTACTTTATCAACTGTAATATTAAAACTATTATACATTATAACAAAAATACTCTGTGTCTGTCAAAGCCACTCAGACCAAGGTTTTATGGGTGGTGTTATGGACATTGACACTTGAGCTGGAGATTCATTTTGACACATGTGTAAAGTAGAAACCAAACAGGCCCTTCAATACTTCTAACATATATAAAGCCAATGCATTATCAAGTGAAAGAGAGAGCCTAGAGCAGTATCAAACTAGTTACCTTAAAGAAACATTGACAAGCTTTTTCAATCAGCAATTAAAAAAAAAATGTACAACCAAGTAAAGATGTTGGGGGACAAATCTCCAGGAGTATATTGTTTATGCATATCTAAAAAGCAGGTGCACGGACAGCCTTGTGCTCTGGATTATCTATTCATAGGTGTTTATATAGTGAATTGACTTTGAAGACAGAGATAGTTGAGATAGTATCTCCCTTCAGAGCAGAGGGCAATTTGTCGTTGACCATATTAAAGATGTCTCCTTCCAAATTAAAGGCTGGGCAAGTTTTTGAAGCCTGCTATTCAAAATTATGGCTTCCTATGCTCAGGGTTCCTCTCTTGCAATGCAACCCACTACATTCGCAGGTGTGATCTGCCTCTTATCATATTGTCCTATGGGCAGAGGGACCCACACAAGAAAGTGATGATACTCTGGCTCCCATTACTGTTATAAATAATAATTTACTATAAAATAAGTGAGAAAAAGACAGTAACTGTTCTTTGTTTCTGATCCAGGAATTCTGAATTTCCTACCAGAATCTATAACACTGTGGCAGACAAATTTACTGGCTTAAAAGCAGGGGAAAATTCTCAGATCCTTAGTACAGGAGACAGAAATGGAGGCTTAAAAATTTGTGGCTAACAGGACAAAGTATGAGTCATATTCCTCCACATACCCACTTATCTCTACAATGTGACATCTATAAAGCTCTAAGCAAGTTATTTTAATGTTTAATTTCCCATGTGGCAATTTTGTCCCTAAAGGTCTCTACTTAAAAGAAATCAAAATTCAGACAACTGTGTGCGACATGCTGCTTTAAAACCTGACATTCTGGATGTGCCAGCAATCTAAACTGAAATTAAATCAGTTATGAAGTTTTTCACATGTCCCATTAAAGTGTGCCAAGACTTGTATGATACTAGCAATTCTCTGAATAGTTACAAATTTTCAATTGGGAACTTAAAATTTTTCAACTTGGAGCTTTTTAAATGCTTTCAATATAACTTCTTAAGAAAACACGAAACTAAAAAAGCAAACCATAACAGATTTCTTTGAAAAATTTAGCTGCCTTCAAAGTACCACTGTCGTAGGAAGCACAGGAAGCCAGATTTCTAAGGCAAACATTCCTCCTTCCTTTCTTGGCTGACGCTCTGCCAGGATCAAACAAGGATCAGCAAAGACCACAGTAATGGAGAACTGGAACCTGTTTACTGACTAGGCATAAGGCAAGAACAAGTTAATTCTGTTTTTAAAAATGAAATAGGCCTGAGATGTTACTCAGAGGTAGACTGCTTGCCTAGTATGTGCAAACCCCTGGGTTTGATTCCTAGCACTGCAAATAAACAGAAAATTAAATCATGTGCATTTAAAAGAAGTATCTGCACTATGATGTCATTGCTCAGATCTCCCACCAATCTAAATAAATTATTATTATTATTATAAACCTTTATTTACATCCAATGAGTTTTTATTTTCCTCCATTATGGAAAATATAGTCAATTTGATGATCTCCTGGGCAGGGAATCAGAATCTAGGAATATTAACAGAGACCAAGAAATACTTTTGCACAGATGTTATCCAGATTTACTTTCTGATGCAAAATATTTTTAAAATGTTAAAATACTATAATAGAAAAGAGATGAAAAAGTATTTCCAAGCCATTATGAACTCTCACAACACTCACATGAAGTAGGTATATCTTATTTTAGAGGTGAAAAACAGAATTTAAATAACTTTCCAAGATTTTGAAACTCAACTGAACTACTCATTGTAACCCTTTTTATCAAACAATCCCTTCCCTATTTCTTGACTACAATCATATTAGATTGTAATATGAGGGTAAAATTCAATTAGTTTAAAAAATAAAATCACTATAATTTCCAGATACAACAAATGGCATTAGCCTGAAATGAAACTGTAAGAAATTTCAAAGAGAACTTTAGTGGTGGCAGGCATACAGTAGAAGCTCAATAAGTATTTACAGAATTAAAATAAATTTTAACATCAAAGATTAGATGTAAAAATATTAAGAGTTTCAGTCTAAAAGGCACACAGTTCTTGTCCTTTTTCATGCTTACTTCCCAGGACAATCTCAACATGCCATGCATGTTATACCTGGACATGTCCGCACCTGCTGACTTAGAAACAATTAACAAAACCTTATTGTCTTCACTACTGTCACTTTAGGTACTTAGTTATATTGAAAGGAAACTGGCTTGAGGGATGGGGAGCAGCTAAAAGAATGGCCACCCAGGGTTCAGCTGCCTTGCAGAGCACCATCTGTTTCAGATACCCCCTGGGAGTTTGGATCCACAGTGCCAGGCAGGTGAACATTTCTGCTAGTCTGGCTATGACAGTACTGTGGAATGAGCACAGGCTTTTGATCTGGGACAATTATCTACCCGTGGAGTAAAGCCAACATCCTACATTGTAAAAGCCACCCAGCCTTTTGCCTGTCTTAAATGCAATAAAAGGGAGACAGCAGTGAGAAACCGAATGTGATGAGAATGAATTTATCGTTAAACTTATCACTTTAAAAATAGGACAGTTATTCCTGAACTGTCATAACCAAGAGAAATGCCAAATGTCACGTTACTGTATCGTATATTTGAAAAATGTATGTGTACAGCACAAATTCATGCCAATAACAAACATCCAATCTGCTTATTAAAATTCTCATTTAGGTTTTCAGTTGTTTGGTTCAGAAAACAATCAATCCATAAAAATTTAATTCAATAGGGACAGAAGTGAAAAAGGCTGATAAGGTTAAGACTAGAAGGTATTATTCAAAGCCCAAATTTGATTCCATGGACCAGAAAGGTGTGTATTTGCCCAAAATACAGGAGCTATCTGCCCAGAGTTAAATAACCAATTTGTGCTTTTTGTAGTTTTCAACAGAGTGCTGGGTAACTAGAGTGCATACCATCACATGTGCAGGACAGGAAAGGCAGTTTATTAAAAATGCTAGTGTGGGACTAGCAAAAAGAGGCATAGCTGTGTACTTGGTTAAAATTCGAACAGTACATGACGGCAGTTAACTGTAAAGTGAAAGCATAAATCAAGTTGTAAAGATTTCTAAATTCTCAAGTTATATGACCAGATTTTACCAAAAATAACTGTACTACTATTATAAAAGTTTTAATTAAAAATCAAATTAATGTTTTATATTAACTTATTCTCAAGAAGTTTGAAAAACCAGAAAACTTTCAATCATGTCTTGCATTATCTAGAGCACCTTACAGACATGTTCTCATCAACTTCACCAGCTTCAAGTAGCAGCAGATTACCTGTAGAATTCGGCTGAGAGTAATCAACTTACAGGAATTTCCAACTGTGGGTGCCAGAAGCAAGCTGAAAATCCCAGACACCAACCCATCCTCCAAGAGTCAAAACTAAGTATTAAAGTTCTATTGTATGCCTCTCTGTAAAGTATTGTAAAGAAATGTCCAAGTCTTTTTTGGGAGAAAAGTGTGAGTTTACTGGGGATTGAGCCCAGGTGCTTAACTACTGAGCCTCACACCCAGCCTATTTTATTTTTTATTTTGAGACAGGGCTCACCAAGTTGCTTTGGCCTCTTTAAGACGCTGGGGCTGGCTTTGAATTTGTGACCCTCCTGCCTTAGCCTCCTGAGTTGCTGAGATTACAGGGGTGCACTACCATGCTGGCTGACAAGTCTATAATCTCCTGTAATTATTACTCTGCACAGCGACAAGATTTGCAACTTTAGGTCAGGCCAGTGTGTCGTAAGTACCTACACTGGACAAGTCAAGACTCAAGTTCCCTTTCTCTTGTCTACTTCTAAGAGATTCTGATTTTCTAGCATGTAACTCTCTGTCCCTGGCCCTTCTTACCAGCTCTTGCCCCAGTAACTAGTTGCTGGGCCAGAAACGGACAGTGACCCACCCACAGGCTGCTACAAGGAGCTGAATAGACTCATGTGGGTACTTTTCCCTTTTAATGTGAATGGGAAATAGGAAAGAACAATGCTAGCAGCAGCTGGACCCAAAGTGAAAAATCTGGGAGTTGAATGGAGGGGAGAGGAGGACAAGCCAAAGAAGTCATTCCAGGCTCCAGATAAAACAAAAAGAGTAGAATCTGGTTGAAAAAAAGTCCTACAGAAGTCGAGTGTGGTGGCGTGGCCTACAGTCCCAGCAGCTTGGGAGGCTGAGGCAGGAAGATCGTGAATTCAGAGCCAGCCTCAGCAAAAGTGAGGCTCTAAACAATGCAGTGAGACCCTGTCTCTAAATGAAATACAAAATAGGGCTGGGGATGTGGCTCAGTGGCCAAGTACCCCTGAGTTCAATTCCCAGTACCCAAAAGACCTACAGAAAAGCAGTATCACTGGTCAGTGCACTGACCGTTTTTAGAACCAGACCACGTTTATCCAGATATAGGAATGTGGTTGTGGAAGAGCAGAGAACCATAATGATTCAATGATTCCATCACGCTGGAAGAGTGGATGTCAAGGAGCAACAGAAGACTAGCAGCAAAGGCCAGGACCCAGACAATGTCACTCTGAGACAGGGTTTCTACTTCTATGACACTCTGGGCTAGATAACTCTTTGCTGCGGGGGTCTGTCCTGTGCATTTTAGCACATTTAGCAACATCTTGGTGTCCACCCACTAGATGTCAGTAGCAACCTTCTCCCCAGGTGTGGCAACCAAAACCAAACTCCAGATAATGTCAAATGTTCCCCTGGGAGGCAAAATCACTCTCAGTAGAGAACCACTACTCTAAGCAGGTTGGTGCTAGCAACAGGAAGCCATTTAATAATTTTTTTGTGTGTGTGCTAAGGTACCAGGGATTGAACTCAGGGCACTCCACCACTAGGTCACATCCCCAGTCCTATTTTGTATTTTATTTAGAGGCAGGGTATCACTGAGTTGCTTAGTGCTTCACTTTTGCTGAGGCTGGCTTTGAACTTGTGATCCTCCTGTCTCAACTTCCCCAGCTGCTGGGATTACAGGCATATGCCACTGTGCCCAGCCCATTTAATAATTTTAAGCAAAGGAAGCAATGTGATCAGATTTGCTTTTTGAATAGATAGCAGTGTAAAGGGAGACTGGAGGGGAAAAAGGGGAGGCAAAAAGATGAACCACAAAGTTTGAGTGAAGATGGGGAACAGTGAACCAAGGCAGAGGCAACAGAGATAGAGATGAGGGTACAAATGTGAGATACAAGGACAGAGTTGTAACTCCAGGCTCAGTGATATAGAATTTGAGGGGGAGGGAGAAATGTGACAGAATTACTTGCAGGTTTCTGGCTAGGCAATTCAGGTGGCTATGGTGTGAGTCATTACCTTGGATAGAAAATTTAAAATAAAGAGTACTTTAAAAATCAATTCAGCTTTCAACATAATAAAAGCTTTCGGTAAGTAGAGGCTATCCAGGAAGTGAAGTCCAACAGAGTCAGTGCTCAGCTACTAACACAAAGTACACACTACAAATATTACAAATATTAACTTGCTTAGTCCTCAACATCATCTTTTGAGATACTAACCACTGTCACCCCCATCTTATAGATGGGGAAACTGTTACATAGGAAGGTGAATAACTTCTCCAAGATTCCATAGCTAGTAAGTTTGAGAGCTGGGTTCCCAATCTTGGCAGCTGGCTTGTTCATTACCCACTACACTTCACTGTCTGCTAGTACATTTTAAAGAGAAAGAAAAACAAAGGTCTAGATAATAAATAAAGATTTGTGTGGTTTTCATTATACGAATGGACAGCAGGTGAAATTATAGGTATACATGTGAACTCCCAAGGGAAATGTGTAAACTCAGAAGAAGGAAAAAAAAAAAAAAAAAAGGAATGAGCTACTAGAGAAAACTACTGCTAAGCCAAGGGTGGAGAGCCAGAGGAAGGAGCCAGTGGAGGGATGTGAGAGGAAGTAAAGCAAAGTTATAAGGCAGGACATTTGTAACCCATGCAACCCCTTGCATATAATCTACTCTCTTCTAGAAATGTCTTTAAATTGAATCATTAGCCTCAAACAAGGAACACAGCAAATACCCATGTTTATGGCATATTCAAAATAATTTATAAAGTTGAGCAGATCTCAAATCATATCTGCTTGTGATTTTTCTGGACATTGAGAGTTTGTGAAAGGTACACTGTCATTAAAAATGAATAGCCTTGCTGGGCACTGTGGTGCATGCCAGTAGCTTGGGAGGCTAGCCTCAGCAAAATCAAGGTGCTAAGTAACTCAGTGAAACCCTGTCTCCAAATAAAAATACAAAATAGGGTTGGGGATGTGGCTCAGTGGTCAAGTGCCCATGAGTTCAATCCTTGGTACCAGCTCCCACTCTTAAATGAATAGCCTAGGTATCATAAGAAATCATTCTTTACATTTATATCTAGCTAAGATGATTTTTAAAGTTTTATTCAAATGCTTTCAAAGCAACAAAACATGTTACTTGTATTTTGTTGACTATCACATGAAATATTGGCTCTCTGAAGTTTTGAAACTGACAGATATAAAACTGTGTAGTCTTTTCCTAAAAGAGGATTTAGAAAATATATACAGGAGAATTCGTCACTTCTCACTCAAAGGAGTTACTTGACCACTGATATATCTAGAGGTATATTTCTTTGTAACTCTGTTATCAAGAAGTTTTGGTCATGCATTCCTTATCAAATTTTGCATTTCTAACCCTAAACACAAAAACATAGTAGGAAATAAATTCCCTCAAGATACAAAAAGATGGACCTACTTTCAATTCAAGACATGTTTCCTCGGGGAATAAATCTTGATTTTCAGGCCAAAACTTTAATGTGCATACAAATCATTCAGAAGGATCAAGCTACAAAGAATATTTTGATCAAGCAGATCCAAAGCAAGGCCCATACTCCACCATTTCTAACAAGCTTCCTCCTGAATGAAATGGATTCTCTGGTTCACACACGTTACTCAAATGTGATCCTTGGAAAAAATGCACTGGCAGCACCTGGGAACTTGTAAAAATTGAGTTTCTCCCAGTATGACAAACAGAACATAAGAATATCACCTACTGAAATGGTTGGCCCTAGAAATATACTTTGAGGTTTTTAACTTTATTTGTTGTTATTAAAAATCACACCTTCTTTTCTCTTTCTTCCATTATCTAAAGCTGTGAGTCTACAGTTCTCTCTGGCTTCTCAGCTATAATCCCTGTACAAGTCCACAACATGCCAATCAGATGGTGATTGCCAATCAGACTGGTGATTTTCTACTATAAATCATCCTCTCTCTTGTTTTGTTTTGGTTGCTAGGGTTGATACTTCTCCTCATCTGGCCAGTCTCTCTAGTCACTGTGCCTAATTTCTCAATGGAATATGTTCTCGCCACTCTCTGAACCAACAACTTACTCCCTTATAGGAATTTTTATTTCATTGTAATGTTTACCACATTCTGCTGACTATAAGACCTTTATATTTTATATGTATGAGGCTAGGTCTTTTGTCTTATTCCTGCTGCTGAGCTATAAGTTAGATACCTAGAAAATTTTAATCTAACCTTACTTCATACATTTTATCAGAACTTAAGTTCTGAACCAGTTCATTTGGCATTTTCATACTGAACAGTCCTTATCAGTTGAAAAAAATGAGTCTTACAATGAAATCTTCATGAAACCATTATAAATATCCACATCTATGCACAGAAAGACTACAAAACAACCCAGAAATCATTAAATCTGTCATGTTGAAATACAGTACAGTGAAAAAGATTAACTTTTGGAAACTAAAGGCTCTTCAGGATGCCTAAAAAACTGAGAAGTGTAAAGAGACTGTCATGTCTACTTTAAATCATAAAGTTAGGTTAGTTCAAAGTTAGCCAACTAAACAAGCTCTCAAGCACAACCCCCTTTAAATATAGTAGAATGTATAAAGACCAGATATAAATTAAACAATGCAAAATATCCTCTACTATTCTGAAGAAAAATAAATAAAGCACAGAAGTCAATTTTGAGTAATCATTAAAAAAGAAAAATGAGCCCAGGTCAATAAGCATATAACAAATGGACACAATGTGAGATCAGAGCTTAAAAGTGATAAGGAGATAAGTTCAGCACCAATGGCTGGAAACAAAAACTAATGGTCTAAACTGTACTTCCCTAAAAAGAATTAAACAATGACGTCACTGACATATAACAAGTGTTCTATTTGAGAGCTACTAACATTGAGCATCCTACTAGAAGACAAGAAGTAACCGCATGCAGAAAAGGATATTCATTCATGATTAGTGAATTAGCTTTCCATCCTTTAAAGATCATGTCACTGGCAGAGGGTGAGAAAGGAGTTTCTAGTGATGAAAGTGGTGGCACACAGAACAATGGCTCCCCCCTCAAAATGTCACATCCTGATTCCCAAAACATGTGAATATGTAACCTTACGTAGCAAAAGGGACTTGGCAGCTGTGATTCTGTTAAGAATATTGAGAAAAAGGAGATCACCTGGGTTATGGGGTAGGGAAGAAACAATTACAAGGGTCCTCTAAGTGGAAGAACAATAAGGGGAAGGCAGGGTGATGAGAACTGAGCAGAACTCAATAATGTGCAGTTGCTGGCTTTGAAAATGGTGGAAGGGACCATGAGTCCAGGAATGAGGAAGCCTCTAACAGCAAGAAGAGACCAGGAAATAGAATCTTCTCTGGAGCCTTCAAAAAGGAACACGGCCCTTTGACCTTTGATTTTAGCCTAGTGAGACCTATATTAGACTTCTAATCTAAAGAATAGTAACATAACAAATTTATGCTGCTTTAAGCCCACTAATTTGAGATAATTTCCTATGGCAACAAGAAGAAATGAAAACAATGGTAAATTGCTATAAAAAGAATTTTCAGGGCTGGGCATATAGTTTACTGGTAGAATATTTACCTGGTATGCCCAAGACCCTGGATTCAAACTCCAGCACCAAGGAAAAAAAAAAAAAGTCCTTAAAACAAATACAGAAGTTTCCTTAAAAGTATAGTAGCATGATGTTCTGTAAAATACTCAGCAAATATGTTGATTTTGTTTGCTTACTAAGAAAAGCACCCGCTCCCCTGTAAAAAGATATCATACACATCTACCACTAGATAAAAGAATTAAAAGTAAATACAATGAACTTTGATCAAAAAGTGGATGATAAAACAAAATAGAATGATATTTTCAACCAAACAAGAGGGTGATGAAAGTAAGTAGGAAATTTGGCATCTCTTGCATATAACATTTAAAAAGAGATCAATATTGTATTCTACTCATAGGTCAGCCAGAAGGCAAAGCCCAATATTTCTTTCAAAGTTTATATTTACCTGATGATCCTCTGTGCAGCATACTGATGCAGGGAACGGAACTGTGCTGACATATTTGCTAGTGCTGCCAAACAATTTGTGTGAAGGTACTTGTCCTGTTAGAAAACAGCAAGTTTAAAGCACACGTCAAATCTCTATATTTTAAGCAAGGTTAACTAGGAGCAAGTGTAAACTCAATTGTTACTTATTTTAGAAAGTTCAGGTGCATCATCCCTTTTCTCTAGTCTCCAAATCCATAAATCATAAAGAAGATCACGACCCATCTTGAAGCAACAACACAAAATATCATGCTACCGATGGTCTCCAACATGCCCACCAAGGAGAATACTACAATAGTTTGCTGCAGAAATATTAATGTTAAGGTACAGTGTGCTGCTTCAGACCCTAATGGTTACATGCACTATAACATGTACACTATAATTACCTTCCTAAAATGCAATAAATTCTCCATAATAAAACACATCTGATTCCTAGGGTCTCAGATAATAAATATGAACACAGATCTACATTAGCCCCATACAGAGAAAAAAGCAAAAATATATAAGTAAACTTGACCAATTGAGCTATGACTTCTATACATTACTTCCTTTGATAATACATTTCTATAGACCAGAACTGAAATTCACTCATAAGTAGGACAAAAAAAATCCAGTAGGAAATTTTTTTATACTCGTTCAAGTATTCTCTCTTTTACATTTCTTTCCCATCTGAATTCACATTTTTCCCTGTTCACACCTTCTTATACTTTGTTGCTGCTTCTCTGAAAAGGCAAATCAGTGTTATAGTTCAGCAGACATGACTTTGATCTAATGTATTGCACTGCTTGTTTTCTATTTCATGTAAAATATCTCTGCTAATATAAACGTCTAATATTAAGAAATAGACATTATAAAACAATCATGCAAAATAATGAGTATATATGCTGATCTGTATTTTTCTACCACATTTCATGAGAATTTAGCATGTAAAAATTGAGATTACTTTAAATTATAATCTTAATTGTACTATGTGCATAAAGATTAAAAAAAAAAAGCTGTGGAATACTTACTCTTGTCCTTGTCATGTTGTATTGAATGGTTCTTATTACAACCAGAATCAGGAGACTCCCCAGTGAAATTTCAGTTAAAACCCGTTCTGAATACCAAGTAATATTTTTTAATATCTGTAATGGGGAAAAAAGTTTAAGTAAAAAAATAATGCTTTAAGGAAAAAGGTATTGATCCACATCTACAATTTTTTGATAAGCTACAGCTTCACTCTAAAAGGTTAAACAGTAAATAAAAGTGAATTATGAGATTTTCAGTTCTAGCAAGCAAACAGGGTTAATGTGCTTGCTTCTTCCTTCTTAAAACAGAAGAAACAAACAAATAAACAAAACCCCAACCTGCGCACACCCCTGCCTGAAAAAAGCCTGGGTCTGAAAAACAGAGGAGGATATCATTAATAGACAGAAAGGAGATATATCTGAAAGAGATATGGCACACAGGATAAAAGTGACAGGAAAAAAAAATGATTTGTAAACAAAAATAAGAAAAGATAGATGCCTTTTGAAAAGTAGAGCTTTCCCAACAAGAGTTCAGAAAACCTCTCCAGGCATGTGCAGGAGAGAAGCCAGGAGTGCAACGAGCCCAACTTTCAGGAACGATGTGCAGCGGCCAGCTGTAGCTATCTGAAGCAGACAGCTCTGGAGCACAACTCCAGGCCTCAGGGAGCAAGAACTGTTCCTAAACTAAACTGAGGTGTTTCCACAGTAGATCTGTAACATGGGTATCAAGGATGAAAGGAATTACACACACAAAAACTGGGCATGAGAGGATTCCCCAGTGAACCTTATGGAGAAGCATGCCCACTCTGTAACTTTAACCGGGATTAAAGTAACACTAACTTACCACTTCATGAATGGACCTATTGAAGCCATCATCTTCTGTAAGGATCAATAATATTATAAGGGCCATATACACATGGTGTGAATTTCTTTCTTCAACATGATACAGAATCTCAAGAATTGGTAAAACCTAGGGAATAAAAACTACAATGTACTATTTCAATATCTTACTCAAATGTTTTAGACCTTTACACTTTTGTACTTTTTACTTTAATGTCACAGTTATATTTGCCTTTAGAGAAAAAAAAATATGCAAACCCGCTCCTGACTGTATGCACTTTCCATATGTATAGCTAAGGTACCATGACATGAAATCATCACTAATTCTGGGAAGGTCTCTGAAAGTCTCTGAAGGTCTATCTAACCTAGAGACTGGATTTTCAGAGAACATTTAGGGTCATGGGCTGAAATGATTAAGACATCACATGACCTTGCCCCAGCCAAGAAAGAGGAGAAAAGCCCAGATGCCCAGAAATTCAAGAATGTTTTCATTTATATGCTTAGCTTTACCTGTATTTCAATGCTAATAAACTAAACAGACTACTGTAGCCCAGGGTACATTTTTGTTCATGTATATTGAGGTTTTAATCTTCTACATATTTCTCCAACATTTCATTTTATAATCCTGTTTCCATACAGACCAATTTAGTTTATTTCAAATCATTACTTTGATACCTTCAATTTGTTCATTCTTTACTAATTAAGTAGCTTACTGAAAGTATCTTTTAAATATGGACTAATCAGCTGTAAATTGTGTCTTGTATGAAACTACACTGACTACTATCCACTGGATACAAGTAAACAAGCAAAAACTCTGTACTGTAAATCAGACAATGACCTGTGATAAGTAAACTGTTCTTGTACATAATTCCCTGCAGCACACGGTACACAAAGCCATAAAAACGGGCACATTTGGGGAGGTAGTGTGTTTCATTTTTTTTACAAGTTACAGCTGAAACTTCCTCTAAATTGTAAAGTGCAGATACATGAATACCACTAAATTCAAGAACTAAATGTACCACAATTACCAAAATAATCATTGATCTTTTTACTTTGTATACCCCAGGTATCTCTGCCTTTAGAGGTCCCTCTGATGTCAAATACAATACACTGCACTCACATTCCACATTACCTAGTTAGCATAGCTAGATTCTGTATTGTCATTTAACTCCGCATTTGTTAATTCTGATTCTGCAGTTTTCAATAGGCATTTTGTGCCATGTCATTCTTGTTCTGGCCAAGCCTTAAGAAACACATTCATCACTGCAGGATGTGATACCTGTAGTACCCAACACACTCTCAAGACCCTGTACTTTACTGGACAAGACAGACAAGTAAATGGTATATTCAAATATATATAAGCATTAAAGCAGGTATGCAAGTATTGGGTCCAAAAGGACTATGTTGGACTAGCACTTGGATTTTTTCTTTTAAACATTTTTTTTTTATTGAGCTATAACTTACATACTATATAATCCATCCATTTAAAGGGTACAATTCAATGGTTTTTATTATATTCACAAATATGAGTAACCATCACAATTTTAGAACATTTTTACCTCAAAAAGAAATCCCAGACCCTTTAGCTATCACCCCTCCCATCCCCTTTTTTCCTCCCCCTCCCTCCCCTGCCCAACACTCAAAGGAATTTTCTATCTTCATAGATTTTCCTATTCTGGGGTTTCTTTTTTTGTTTTGTTTTAGTTGTAGGTGGACATAATACCTTTATTTTGTTTTTATGTGGTGCTGCTGAGGATCAAACCTAGGGCCTCATGCATGCTAGACTAGTGCTCTACCACTGAGTCACATCCCAGGCCCTATTCTGGGGTTTCTAATGAAGAAAATCTCGTAAGATGTATACTATTATGACTGCCTATTTTCACTGAGCATGTTTCCACATTGTAGCGTCTATCAGGATCTCATTCCTATTTATGTTAAATATTATTTTACTGTACACGTTTTATTTGTCCATTCATCTGTTGATGGACTTCTCAATTGTTTCTACTTTAGGACTATTACGAATGTTGCTGCTATGAACATTTATAGAAAAGTTTTTCTGAAGACATGTTTTCATTTCTCTTGAATATGTACTACCACATTCAGTGGAATTGTTGGGTCATATGGTAACTGTTTAATTGTTTCAAGATCTGTCAGACTTCCCCAAAACAGCTGCATGACTCCATGTACCAACAATGTATGAGAGAGAACATTCTCCACATCCTTGACAACACTTAATATTATTTAACATTTTTTTACTATAGCCTTCAAAAGTGGATGTAAAGTGGTATCTCACTGTAGTTTTGATTTTCATTTACCTGATCACCAGTAATGTCAAGTATTGTTTTCATGTGTTGATTATTAGTCTTTTAAATGTCTTCCTTGTAGAACATTTATGCAAATCTTTCAACCATTTTTTAAATTGGGCTGTCTTTTTTTATTACTGAATTATAAAGTTCTTTATATAGTCACATACACAGCCTTACTAGACATATGGTCTGCATTATTAATCTTGTTCACCTATTCTGCAGGCTCTTTTCACTTTCTTGATGGTATCCTTTGAAGCACAGAAGTTTTCATTTCAATGAAGTCCAGTTTATCTGTTTTTTCCTTTTGCTGTTCATGCTTTTGTTGTTATACCCAGGAATCATCTGCCAAATCCAAGGTCATGAAGTCTAACTCCCATGCTTCTGATGCACTTTGAGTGAACGAGGACATGGGTTGAAGGCTCAACTCCGTTCTCTCACGAGTGGCTCCCCAGCTCCATCAGCACCATTGATTCAAAAAAGACTCTTATCCCTTTCATACTAGTCTTGACCCCAACTAAAAACAGTAGACCATCAAAATAAGGGTTTATATCTGGACTTTCGAATGAATTCCATTGATCTATTATGTCTATCCTGTGGCAGTACAGTCTTGATTACTATTACCTTGTACATTTTGAAATAATAAGGAAGTGTGAATGTTTCACCTTTGTTCTTTTTCAGGGATATTTAGGCTATCCCAGGTTCCCTGTAATTCCAAATGAATTTCATATTTGCCTTATCAATTTCCACAAATAATTTAGCTGAGATTCTAATAGGGACTTCGTTGAATCTGTCAGTCAGTTCAGGGACAACTGCCATCTTAACAAAGTTAAGTACCATGATCCATAAATATGGGATTTTTCCCATTTTTTAAACAATATTTTCATAGTATAAATTTTATACTTCCTTGGTTAAATTTATTCCTAAGTATTTTACTCTTTTTGATGCTACTGTGAATAGAACTGTTTTCTTAATTTGATTTTTGGATTCTCCATTGTTAAGGAATAAAATTACAATGATTTCTACATATTGATCTCATATACGAATCCTGTACCCTACAATTTTGCTGAACTCTTCTATTAGTTTTAATAGCTTTTTGAGGATACTCTATACATAAGATAATGCCACCTGCAAATACAAATGTTTTACTTCTTACTTTTCCAATTAGATAACTTTGAGCCTGGCATGGTGGCACAGACCTGTAATCTCAGTGACTCAGGAGGCTGAGGCAGGAAGATCACAAGTTTAAAGGCAGCCTCAGCAACTTAGTAAGACCCTGTCACAAATTAAAAAATAAAAAGCTGGGGATGTGGCTCAGTGTTTGAGCATCCCTGAGTTAAATCCCTGGTACCAAAAAAAAAAAAAAAAAACAAAAAACGTAGATATCTTTATCCTTGATCATAGGGGGAAAGTATCTGGTCTTCATCATTAAGTACAGTGTTAACTCTGGGGTTTAGTGATGCCCTTTATCAGACCAAGGAAGTTCCCTTCTATTCCTGGTTTGTTAAGTGTTTTTATCATGAAAGGGCAATGATTTTGTCAAATGCTTTTTTCTGCATTTATTTAAATGATCATGTGATTTTCTTATTTTTATTCTGTTGATATGATGACATTAATTGATTTTCAGATGTTGAACCAAGCTTATGTTCCTGGGACAAATTCTACTTGGTTATAATATATGTAACTACTTTTAGAACAGCACTTTAAATCTGAAAGAATTATTGAAACTGAGATCTGCAGAATTATGGGAGTTACCTGAGAAGGGGGCAAACAGACGTTTGTAAGAAGTAGTATTCAGGAGAGAAAACCACGTTTAAACTTAGATGGGAAAGAGATCACACTGAGGGAAATTCAATTAATTCAGTATGACTAGGAAAAGAATACAAGAACAATAATGGGGAAAAGATGAAACCAAAAAAGAGATCTGGGGCCAAATTTCAAAGTGTCTTGTTAGCTACATTAAAGAGTCAGAGTTTTAACTAAGGAAACTATGAAGACATGAAAGGCTTTACAAGCTGGGAATGGACATGATCACATCTGACATTAGTAAGTTCACTTTGGCTTAAGTGTTGAGAATGTTAAAGAATGGCAAGACAGAAAGCAGGAAAGCCAGTTAACGATACTGCACTGATTGGAGAGATGAGCAGCTTAAACCACAGGAGTGGCAATGAGGAAAAAGAACATTTAATAGATTCCAAAAATATTAAGGATGGGAAATCAAAAGGACTTCTTTGGATGTGGGGAAAGAAAATAGAAGGATCAAAGCATCCAGTTTTTACCAACTACATGGATGGCTCATCATTGTGGCAGAGAACACAGGAGTAATAGAAGGAAGAACAGGTCCCAGGGAGATAATGAGCCCAATATTTACCTGTTTGGGATAGGGTATCTATGATGAAGCCACGAGGGAATGTCTGGGGCAAGTAGGAACATGGATTTAAGACACAGGTGATCAAGGATGTAAATACAGAACTCAAAAGTTGTCCACATACAAATGACACCATAATGGAATTCACTAGATGTTTTACGAAGAGGAGCAAAGAAGAAGAAGAAAGATACTAGGACAAAACCCTTCCGAAGGGCATATTTAAAAGTTAAGAAAAGAATAATACATAAAACAGAAAAGTAAAAGACACAGAGGTAGAAATAACAGCAGAGTACAATGGTCTGAAAGATAAGGGTGTGTACAGGTGCATGATTCTACTCCCTAGAATCCATAGGTTGAAACCCTAACCCCAATGGGATGGTATTAAGAGGTGAAGCCTTGAGAGGTGATTAGAAAGAAGTAGAACGCTCATGATTGTCCTAATAAGAGACAGGACCCACTTGCTTCCTCTCCCTCTCAGCCCTATGCCATATGAGGACGCAGCAAGTAAATGGCCATATGCACACCAGGAAGCAGGCCCTCACCAGACACAGAGTTGACAACCCTTCTATCTTAGAATTTCCAACCTATAAAATGACAAGAAATACATTTCCATTGTTTAAGCATCCACTCTACAATATTTTTTTGACAGCTGCCAGAATGGATTAACACAAGGAAGTTGGGTAACTGAAGAATAGAGGCGGACACTGTCAAATGTAGCAGAATGCTCAAAGTAGTGATGAAACACGCCCATTGGATTTAGCAACAAGGAGCTACTGACAAGTGAGCTATGGGAACAGAAGCTGGATCATAACAAGCTAAAAAGGGAACACTGAGTAAAGAAGTGAAAGCAGAGAATGTGGCCCAAGGTTTTCAAGAAACGAAAGCCATAAAAAGAGCTAAACAGGATATTTCATCTTTTTATTTTTATGTAAAAATCATACTCAGAACCCGGGTTTGAGAAGCTAAGGCAAGAGGATTTCAAGTTCAAAGTTAGCCTCAATGATTTAGCAAGACCCAGTCTCAAAATAAAAAATAAAATAAGATTTTAAAAAAGGGTTGGGGATGAGGCTCAGTGGTTAAGCAACCCTGGGTTCAATTCCCAGTACCAAAAAACATATAAACAAACAATCATATTCAGAAGATAAAAGACTATTAGCTATCCAGAAGAAGATATAAAAATCCTTATGTAACTTGTTTTGATAATTTATGACACATCCTGGACTTCATGTTACTTGTAAATACTAATTTTATTTTCTATGTGACTCTTCAGTGAAGTTTTAAGTTAGCAAGCAATCAAAATGACAAGACTTCCATATGTGCAATATATATGTAGGTTCAAGGCCTAATTCAAGGGCAGAAGACTGGTGGAGGCTTAAGGGAAATGTCCACCAAAATCTCTACTTGACTGATTAACACAAACAGAAATTCAAATGGTAATTAACTCATAATCCCCTAATTAGAGAAGTTATAAATAATGCAATGCTTCAGTAACTATATGTTACTTGTCCAGAATCCCTTTAATAAACCCTCTTGTACACTGAAAAAAGAAATGGAAGAAAAACTCAGAAGATGGAAAGACCTCCCATGTTCATGGATAGGCAGAATTAATATCATTAAAGTGGCCATACTACCAAAAGCAATATACAGATTCAATGAAATCCCCATTAAAATACAAGTGACATTCTTCACTCAACTAGGAAAAAAAAAAAAAAAAACAGCCCTAAAATTCGTTTGGAAGAATAAAAGACCCAAAATACCAAAGCAATTCTACACCAAAAAAAAAAAAAAAAATAGAAGACACAGAAATAAACACACACACCTACAGTCATCTGATCCTTGACAAATGGTGCTAGGAAAATTGGGCATCTGTACACTAGAGCCTTATCTCTCACCAGACACAAAAACCAACCCAAAATGAATCAAAGATCTAGGAATTAAAAGCAGAAACTGGCAATCCAAGATGGCGGACTAGAGGGTGACTGCATCTCCAGTCGCTCCAGAACCCAGGATTCAAGAAGGGGAGGCATTGAGAGACTCGGACTAAAATAGAGCCTCGGGGTGAGGCTCCCCCACCCAGTGAAGCGCTGCCCGGGCGGCAGGCCCGGGTTCGGGTGGCTTATTACGGTAGGGCAGAGAAGCTAGAGTCCTCCCCAGGCAGCTCTGTCCACTCCAGCGGTGGGCTCCTCCCACAGGGCCAGAATCTCCAGCATCTCGGAGCAGGCCCCCCAGTGAGAGCCTTTCTGCACAGAACCAAGCTTCAAGTCCCTGAACCAGGGCGCCAAGTTCCTGCCCGCAGGTTGCTTCAGGGACCAGGACAGGGCAGCCAGGGACTTCCCCAAGCAGCCCACAGCCCGGCCGCCTCTGGTGGGAAGCGCCTTTCCAAGCTAGCTTCTCGGAGCAGACCACCCAGTGAGAGCCTTTCCACACAGAGCCAGCTCCAAGTCCTGGAACCAGTAGAGGACTAGGGGCAGCTTTCCTTGGAAGCACTGCATTATCAAGTTACTCCAAGACTTCAGGCTACTGAAGGCAGGAAGGTGATACACTGGAAATCTACAGGGACACTATAAGCCAATAGAAGAATTCTGCAATATCACAAAGTCCCACTGACATCTGACCAATATGACAAAACAAGGGAAGATGTCCCAAACAAACCTAGATACTATATCAATAAAACCAAATGACAGCACAGCAGAAGACATGTCAGAAAGGGAGTTCAGAATGTACATAATTAAAACAATCAGGGAAGCAAACAAGGAAATGAAAGAGCAAATGCAGGCATTGAAGGAGGAGATGAAAGAGCAAATGCAGGCATTAAATGATAGCACCAATCAACAGTTAAAGGAGCAAATACGGGAAGCAAGAGATCATTTCAATAAAGAGTTAGAGATATTGAAAAAAAAAAAAAAACAAAAATCCTTGAAATGAAGGAAAAAATAAACCAAGTTAAAAACTCCATAGAAAGCATAACCAATAGGATAGAACATCTGGAAGACAGAATCTCAGATATTGAAGACAAAATATTTAATCTTGAAAACAAAGTTGACCAAACAGAAAAGATGGTAAGAAATCATGAACAGAATCTACAAGAATTATGGGATATCATGAAAAGGCCAAATTTAAGAATTATTGGGATTGAGGAAGGCTTAGAGAAACAAACCAAAGGAATGAACGATCTATTCAATGAAATAACATCAGAAAACTTCCCAAATCTGAAGAATGAAATGGAAAACCCAGTACAAGAGGTTTATAGAACTCCAAATATACAAAATTACAACAGACCCACACCAAGGCACATTATTATGAAAATACCTAACATACAAAATAAAGACAGAATTTTAAAGGCCGCGAGGGAAAAGAACCAAATTACATTCAGGGGGAAACCAATAAGAGTATCAGCAGATTTTTCAATCCAGACCCTAAAAGCTAGAAGGGCCTGGAACAACATTTACCAAGCCCTGAAAGAAAATGGATGCCAACCAAGAATCTTATACCCAGCAAAACTTACTTTCAGATTTGACGATGATACCCAGCAAAACTTACTTTCAGATTTGACGATGAAATAAGATCCTTCCATGATAAACAAAAGCTAAAGGAATTTACAAAAAGATAGCCAGCATTGCAGAACATTCTCAGCAAAATATTCCATGAGGAAGAGATGAAAAACAACGATGCAAATCAGCAACGGGAGGAACTAGCCTAAAGGAATAGCCAAATAACGGGGAAACCAAATCATGTCAAAAAACAAAAATGAGTCAAATGACTGGGAATACAAATCATATCACAATAATAACCCTGATGTTAATGGCCTGAACTCATCAATCAAAAGACATAGACTGGCAGAATGTATTAAAAAGAAAAATCCAACAATTTGCTGCCTGCAAGAGACTCATCTCATAGAAAGAGATACCCATAGACTAAAGGTGAAAGGATGGGAAAAAACATACCATGCACACGGACACAGCAAAAAAGCTGGAGTATCCATCCTCATTTCAGATAATGTGGACTTCAAGCCAAAACTAGTCAGAAGGGATAAAGAAGGACATTACATACTGCTTAAGGGAAGCATAAATCAGCAAGACATAACAATTATAAACATCTATGCCCCGAACATTGGCTCATCCACGTACGTCAAACAAATCCTTCTCAATTCCAGAAATCAAATAGACCACAACGCAATAATACTAGGTGATTTTAACACACCACTCTCACCACTGGATAGATGTCCAAACAAAAATTGAATAAAGAAACCATAGATCTCAATAACACAATCAACAATTTAGACTTAACTGACTTATATAGAATATACCATCCAACAAAGAAAGAATACACTTTCTTCTCAGCAGCACATGGATCCTTCTCTAAAATAGACCATGTCTTATGCCACAAAGCTACTGTTAGCAAATACAAGATATACTACCTTGTACTCTATCAGATCATAATGGATTGAAATTAGAAATAAATGACAGAATAAAAAACAGAAACTTCTCCAATACCTGGAGATTAAATAATACACTATTATATGATGAATGGATAACAGAAGAAAACAGGAGGGAAATAAAAAAATTTATAGAAGTAAACGAGAACAAAGACATATCAAAATCTCTGGGTCACTATGAAAGCAGTACTTAGAGGAAGATTTATTTCATGGGGCGCATTCAACAAAAGAAGTAGAAATCAACAAATAAACGACTTAACACTACAGCTCAAAGCCCTAGAAAAAGAAGAGCAGACCAACACCAAAAGTAGTAGAAGACAGGAAATAGTTAAAATCAGAGCCGAAATCAACGAAATTGAAACAAATGAAACAATTGGAAAATTTAACAAAATAAATAGTTGGTTCTTTGAAAAAATAAACAAAATTGATAAACCCTTAGCCACACTAACAAAGAGAAAGAGGGAGAAAACTCAAATTACTAAAATTCGGAATGAACAAGGAAATATCACAACAGATACGAGTGAAATACAAAACATAATTAGAAGCTATTTTGAAAATCTATACTCCAACAAAATAGAAAACCTCGAAGACATCAACAAGTTTCTAGAGACATATGAATTACCTAAACTGAACGAGGAGGACATACACAACTTAAATAAATCAATATCAAGCAATGAAATAGAAGAGGTCATCAAAAGCCTACCAACAAAGAAAAGTCTGGGACCAGATGGGTTCTCAGCCGAGTTCTACGAAACCTTTAAAGAAGAGCTCATTCCAATACTTCTCAAAGTATTCCATAAAATAGAAGAGGAGGGAACCCTCCCAAACTCATTCTATGAAGCCAATATCACCCTGATACTTAAACCAGACAGAGACACATCAAGGAAAGAAAATTTCAGACCAATATCCTTAATGAACATCAATGCAAAAATTCTCAACAAAATTTTAGCAAATCGCATACAAAAATATATTAAAAAGATAGTGCACCACGATCAAGTGGGTTTTATCCCAGGGATGCAAGGTTGGTTCAACATCCGGAAATCAATAAATGTCATTCACCATATCAACAGACTTAAACTCAAGAATCACATGATTATTTCAACAGATGCAGAAAAAGCATTCGATAAAATACAGCATCCCTTCATGCTCAAAACGCTAGAGAAAATTGGGGTAGTGGGAACATTCCTTAACATTGTAAAGGGCATCTAGGCTAAGCCCATGGCCAATATCATTCTAAATGGTGAAAAACTAAAACATTCCCCCTAAAAACTGGAACAAGGCAGGGATGCCCTCTTTCACCACTTCTATTCAATATCGTTCTTGAGACTCTAGCCAGAGCAATTAGACAAACCAAAGAAATAAAAGGGATACGAATTGGAAAAGAGGAACTCAAACTATCCCTGTTCGCTGATGACATGATTATATATTTAGAGGAACCTGGAAATTCCACCAGAAAACTCTTAGAACTCATAAGTGAATTCAGTAAAGTAGCAGGTTACAAGATCAATGCCCATAAATCCAACGCATTTTTATACATAAGTGATGAATCTTCAGAAAGGGAAATTAGGAAAACTACCCCATTCACAATAGCATTGAAAAAAATAAAATACTTGGGAATCAATCTCACAAAAGAGGTGAAAGACCTCTACAATGAGAACTACAGAACACTAAAGAAAGAAATTAAAGAAAACCTTAGAAGATGGAAAGATCTCCCATGTTCTTGGATAGGCAGAATTAATATTGTCAAAATGGCCATACTACCAAAAGTGCTATACAGATTCAATGCAATTCCAATTAAAATCCCAATGGTGTACCTTACAGAAATAGAGCAAGCAATTATGAAATTCATCTGGAAGAATAAGAAACCCAGAATAGCTAAAGCAATCCTCAGTAGAAAGAGTGAAGCAGGGGGTAATCGCAATACCAGATCTTCAACTCTATTACAAAGCAATAGTAACAAAAACGGCATGGTATTGGTACCAAAATAGACAGGTAGATCAATGGTAAAGAACAGAGGACATGGACACAAACCCAAATAAATACAATTTTCTCATACTAGACAAAGGTGCCAAAAATATGCAATGCAGAAAAGATAGCCTCTTCAACAAATGGTGCTGGGAAAACTGAAAATCCATATGCAACAGAATGAAACTAAATCCCTATCTCTCACCCTGCACAAAACTCAACTCAAAATGGATCAAGGACCTCGGAATCAGACCAGAGACCCTGCATCTTATAGAAGAAAAAGTAGGTCCAAACCTTCAACTTGTTGGCTTAGGATCAGACTTCCTTACTAGGACTCCCATAGCATAAGAAATAAAAGCTAGAATCAACCACTGGGATAGATTCAAACTAAAAAGCCTTCTCTCAGCAAAGGAAACTATCAGTAATGTGAAGAGAGAGCCTACAGAGTGGGAGAATATCTTTGCCACACATACTTCAGATAGAGCGCTAATTTCCAGAATCTATAAAGAACTCAAAAAACTCTACACCAAGAATACAAATAATCCAATCAACAAATGGGCTAAGGAAATGAACAGACACTTCACAGAAGAAGATGTACAAGCAATCAATAGATATATGAAAAAATGTTCAACATCTCTAGTAATAAGAGAAATGCAAATCAAAACTACCCTAAGATTTCATCTCACCCCAATTAGAATGGCGATTATCAAGAACACAAGCAACAACAGGTGTTGGCGAGGATGTGGGGAAACAGGTACACTCATACATTGCTGGTGGGGTTGCAAATTAGTGCGGCCACTCTGGAAAGCAGTATGGAGATTCCTCAGAAAGCTTGGAATGGAACCACCATTTGACCCAGCTATTCCACTCCTTGGCCTATATCCAAAGACTTAAAATCAGCGTACTACAGAGATACAGCCACATCAATGTGCATAGCTGCTCAATTCACTATAGCCAGATTGTGGAACCAACGTAGATGCCCTTCAATTGATGAATGGATAAAGAAACTGTGGCACATATATACAATGGAATATTACTCCGCCATGAAGAATGATAAAATTATGGCATTTGCAGGCAAAAGGATGAAATTGGAGGATATCATGCTAAGTGAGATAAGCCAATCTCAAAAAACTAAAGGACGAATGATCTTGCTGATAAGCGGATGAGGACATACAAGGTGGGGTAGGAGGGGTTAGCATTAGGGTTAGGGTTAGGTTTAGGATTAGGGATAAGGAGGGTGGTAAGAATGGAGGAAGGAAGGACTGTATAGAGGGAAAAGAGGGGTGGGAGGGGTGGGGGGGAAGGTAAAAAATAACAGAATGAATCAAACAACATTGCCCTATATAAATTCATGATTTTTAATTAAAATTAAAAAAAAATAAAATAAAAGCAGAAACTATGCAATCCCTAGAAGAAAAGGTAGAATCAACACTCCAGCACATAGGCACAGGCAATGATTTTCTCAATAGGAACCCTAAAGCTCAAGAAATAATGCCAAGAGTGGCTAAAACAGAAAAGTATTAAATTTAAAAGCATCTGAGCAGCAAAAGAAACAATTAGGAGTGAAGAAAGAGCCTTCAGAATAGAATGGGAGAATATGTTTGCTAGCTACTATTCTGACAGGGGGATTAATATACAGAACATATAAAGAGCTAAAAAAAACTTAACTCCAAAAAAAATCCAATTAATAAATGGGCAAATAAATTAAGCAGACAGTTATCAAAAAATAGAAATACAAGTGGCCAATAAATACATGAAAAAATATTCAACATCACTGGCAATTAGGGAAATGCAAATAAAAACTACACTGAGATTTCATCTCACACCAGTGAGAATGACAGTCATCAAGCATACAAACGATAATAAATGCTGGAATGAATGTGGAGAAAAAGGAACACTTCTACACCATTAGTGGAAATGTAAATTAGTACAACCACAATGGAAATTAGTATGGAGGTTTCTCAAAAGACTGGGCATGGAACCACCATATGACCCTGCCATACCACTCCCTGGTATTTGTTCCAAAGAATTAATGTCATCAAACTATAGTGATACATTCAAATCCATGCTTACAGCAGCATGATAGACAACAGCCAAACTATGGAACCAGCCTAGGTTCCATCAACAAATGAATGGATAAAGAAACTATGTTTTATATATGCATAATGGAGTATTATTCCATCAAAGAAAAATGAAATATGTCATTTGCAGGAAAATGGATAAAAACTTGATATCATTATGTTAAGTGAAATAAGCCAAGTTCAAGGGTCAAGAGTCATACATTTTCTCTCATGTGAGGAAGTTAGGTAAGAGGAAAAGAAAGGTGTATGTGTGTGTGTGGTGGTGGGGGGTGTCTCATGAAAATTAAAGGGAGATCAGTAGAGGAAGGAGATCAGAGGATGGGAAGAGGGGAGAAAGGGGAAATTTTGGGGAGCCATATTAAAAAATTATATTCTTATATGCATATATGAATATGTAACAACAAATCCCACCATTATGTACAACTACAATGCAGCAATAAAAATATGTGGAAGGAGAAGAAAATAGAGAGAGAGAGAGAGAGAGAGAGAGAGAAAGAGAGAGAGAGAGAGAGAAATCCTCTTGTTAAAGGTTAAGATGGCTTATCATTAAGAGGGTTCCATTCCACAGTGATTGGTCAAGGAAGGAGTACTCAGTCAAAACAATACTGGAGCCCTTCATGACATTTTTATAAATAGTAGATATAAATTTTCTTCCCTTTAGCTTACAAGTGATAAGATGGCATGTACCCAGAGCTACTGGTGGTCAATTCTCCATTTCAAAAAGTGTGTGCCTGACAATGAGGCCAAGGCTTTGTTGTTTAAGCATTCACTTTGGAAAGCAGAGGTAAGGGATGGAAATGTTTAGCCCTTAGGTCCTGCCATGACTGAAGCTAAAAAGTTTCATGAGTTTTTCATTTGTGCAAAAACATTTCTTTTCATTCAAGGCAGACAAAGAATTTTGTTACTTACAACTAATAGATTTGTGACATTTAAAATGTCTAGCTCCTTTTGTGAATAAACTACTTGTGATGAAAAATAAAAATCATGACTGAATAGGTTTTTCTAAAAAGTTTGCCTTCTTTAATCCTGTTCTTAACATTTGGGTACTTGGATTCTGGCTGAAATACTATTCACAGACACAAAAAGAAATTCAGGAGTCATTGCATTGTATTCTAATAAATACCAAAAAAAAAAAAAAAAAAAAAAAAAAAAGCGTCACAAGAAATTAGGCCAGATTAATGAGTACTCGTATTAAAAGAAGTCAGAGCCATTAAGTCAAACCACAGTAGAAAGGGCTCAGGTCAGTCAACACCTGACACTGAAAAAAGGAAGGTCTCTCTCCAACCTCACAAACACCTGCACACAACAAGGTATTCAAGAGACACTGTGATATGCCAAACACTGTCTTCTTAATATCAGAGTCTATAGAATTAAAGAATGTTAATAATAACAAAATCAGATCAGTACAATAAATTTCCAACTGACAGCATGTTTTCTAAGAAAGGTAAAAGGACACATGGGGACATAAATTAAGAAATTATCAATGTAATCTACGAAATAAAATTAGAAATAAAACTAAACAAAGGCTACTCCATCCCCCTAAAGTCATCAGAACAAAACCCTGTCACCATTCACCGTGTATCATCAAACACAAATAGCTGCTACTCCCTGCCTCATCTTGCATACCAACATCCTCACCATGGAACCGAAATCTGTGATGTCCAGGCTTTCTGCTTAATACCAACATTTCCCCTAGAATGTAATATGCTTAGACTTGTCTCTGTGCTTACAGTATCCATGAGAAACAAGTCTTCTCTTTACAAGTTTATACTCAAGAGCAGTATACTTAAGCAAAATATGTTTTTCACACGTTGCTGGTGAGGAGACAGTTCTTTCATCACACTTTGTTCATAGTGTCACAGTGATGCAGAATATGCTCAATGAATTCCAATAGCTCATCTTTCTTCAGTATTTACATAGTACTTAACACTGAAAAAAATGGCTACGAAATGCCTGGCGAATCTGTAAAAACTAGGGAAGAGGAGGTATTCTGTTGCTATCAGTCAACTGCTGGCTACTTCAGGAATGTTCACATTTTGTTCACATAATGAATGCATTAATACACTGCCATCTGAATATCAGAGCTTCTAGAATTAAAGAATGTTAACAACAACAAAATTGGACCAGCACAATAACAGTCCACAGGAATCGGTGTATGATGTATATCAAACATACCTTGGTAAGGAGGCTTACCTACCCCTCAGAGAAAGACTAATGTCTACACATTAGTTATAATGGAAATCAATGATTGCTTATAGGAGTTTATATCTAGAAACAAATACTGTGGCACCAATTTCAATCATATAATGAAAGAACAGTGTTCATTAAACAGATGTCAAGCTGGTTTCAGTGGTACAAGTCTATAATCCCAGCTACTACGCAGGTTGAAGTAGGAAGATTACAAGTTTCAGGTCAGTCTGGGCAACTTAATGAAATCCTGTCTCAAAATAGAAAATTTCTAAAAAGGACCGTGGGATATGGCTCAGTGGTAAAGTGCCCTGGGTGGGGAGATGTCCAGCAAGGCATTTTAAAATAACTACAACAGGCCGGGAACTATGTTGAGGCAGAGCCAGAATCCAAATCTGTCATGAGGATAGGACACTTGGGAAACCAAATTGAAAAAAACCATCCTTTCAGTCATTTTCCTCAAGAAGATGCTGCAACTGTGACCAACTGCACAAATCTGGAGGGCAGGCACCTAGCAGATGAAAGGGATCAAGAAGAAATAAAAATCTTGAGAACTGCAGAGGTGCTTCTTAGAAGGCTTGATCAGGCTGAATCCTCAGTGGCTGCTAAAGATCTCAAGAACTAGTAAGCCTGTTATCAGCTGAGGATTCTGCTGTGCTCAGCTCTGTGAGGTCATGCTAGGAGAGGAATCTTGCACATTGAAGCAACACAAGTCTGTGCCTGTGTCTGATGACACTGTCCCTATCAAGCTCTTAACCATACACCTGTGTGGCACACATACTTACCCCCTCTTGGGAAAAGAAATTATTCTTCGAAATTTTATCAAATACACAAAACATGGTGTGTTTAGCATGATACTTACAAGATTTTCCATATCTGTGCGAGCCAGCATGTATGTTCTGACATTACTATTCTGATGGAGCAGTGTGTACAAGAGAAGCGTTGCTTGATCAGATGTTTGCTGTTCACATAGGGCTGTGTACAAACTGTTAAAGTTAATCTGGAAGGCATGTGGAATTGATGAGGGAAAAGGGCTGCTATCTAGAATACAAAAAACAAGCAGATTTTTAAAAACCGGTACATGAGTATTTTCTAGACTGTGTTTTTTGTACAAACAATAAAAGCAATGTGAAAGTAACGCATATAAATCAATTTCTCTTAGTTTTACGTAAAATCCCTACATTTCAGAGTTAAACTTTCAAATTATATTTTAAACTTCACTAAAATAAGTTACATAGTTTGACTCTGTTACTCTTTTTCCACAAATATAGCTGAATTAAATCAACTGAGAACATGCACTTAAACAGAGCTATGGGGCAAAAGGTTCTTCCATACATACAATTTAATCAAGATACTGAGATCCCCTGACTGCTAAACGAAAGTACCAGTACTAAAAAAAAAAAATCTAGAAACAAAGAAAAGTTATTTTAAAATAACTACAGCTTCTATATAAAAAGAAAATCTTCTCATAAGATAGGGTTTACAAAATCCTGCCTTGAAGCTAAGTTCATTTACTTAAAAGAAGTCATGGCTAAAGTATTCACCAATGTTATTAATCCATTTCTAAAGAAAATGGCTAGAAAAACAACATATAATTTAGTGAGTTTTAAAATAATAGCTAGATCAGTAATATTCAACATTAATTTCTCTAATGGAGAGAATATACCAAGCCTAAGACAACTACCATAAGATTTGTTTAACATTTTGTTTAAAAGAAAACAAAGTTAATTGACCATAACTGCTAAGAAACTTCCTTCTTTTTTTTAAAGAATGGTCATCGGAATGATAAAAAGCATAAATCATAGTCTATGCTGGGAAAATTCTTCATATTCTAAAACAGACCCAGTCCCTTTCCTATAGTTCACTAGATTTGCATAGAAATTGAAGTAAGGTTAGAAAAAAAATGAGACTCGGCAGACAGAAAGTCATAATCTCATGAGATAAAACAAGTGAACGTGACACTACAAAGAACTGACACTTTCATGTGTGCTGAAAAGAAGCACCAAAAAATTCTTAAAAACATTAAAGCACAGAAGCATCACCAACGAAACAAAACACTTAGACATTCCTGAAAGCCACACTCCTGTGGGAAACAGTTATGTCTCGACACAAACGACCTTGGTGGCCCTGTGCCTCTGATTCTCCTTCCTATACTCCATGGTTGTGAAAGGCATCTACAAATGCCTTCACTTCTACTTCATGGTGACCTGACTTTTCCTTCCACATTTAAAATAATAGATTATTTTTTCAATCTTAAAACTATATTTTGACACTTACAAAAATAATGTCTTTATGTGACCATTTTTGTAAGGGATGGCAAAAGGAAGTATTGTCATGTACTGTAAGTATGAAAATATGACAGAATCCATATAAGACTCACTGGAGGAGATTCTGGACACCCTGAACCTCTTTACAGTGGAAGCAAAGCAGCAAGTTCACCAAGCTGTAGCATATCTGACGGAACCAACATGTGCTAAATGCTTCTACTTTGCCTGCTTCCTCTTATTCAATGTGAACGACAGTCATGTCTTTATTCTGACCAGTTGGACAAAGGATGAAATGGAGACTTGGAGAGAATAAGTAACTTTTCTCAGGTCAGTCTTGAGTAAAAACCAAATGAACCTCAGAATTACACTGTTTCTTATAATAACACTAATAAGGTGGTGAGATTGTACTATGGATTAAAGTTCATTTAATTCTTACAAAAAACATGTGAGGTAGAGATTATAACCCCTGCTTTACAGTTAAGGGCAATGGTATTGAAAGGTTGGGAAAATGGGGTCAGTCTAACCATAAAGTCAACTTTTTAATCTTTGTACTACGTGGTCTCCCAAAAGATGACTATCTCAAGCAAAGTTCAACCCTAAATGCTTACTAACATTTAGCCACAGCAGCAATAGTAAGTGCAGTAGAAACCATAGTTTCTACCATACTTACTTACTATGTGGTAAAAACTGAACATTTTAAAGTTTTATCTTTCTTAATATTTATATGAATGCTATTTGGTGAAATTATCTTCATTTCATAGACAAAAATCATTGAGGCTTACTGATTATGTGAACTATCAAAGGTCTCACATTCTAAAGTGACCAAGGTGAGGTATGAACCCAGGTCTGCTTGGCTCCAAAAGTTGTTTTCTTAACCATTAAGTCACACTGTCACTAGGAAGAAGAGTGTAGTAATGGAACAGAAAAGTACTACCATATGAGGTTTCATTATTTGTTCGTCAAACTGCTATTGAGTCCCTATTGCTCTGCGCTACGGCGTGAATGCTAGTATTGAATCTTAGTCTCCAATGCATTCATATTAAGAAGTGAGGCCTTTAGGAGGTGGTTAAGTCTTGAATGCTCCTCCCTTGTGAATGGTATTAAGGCTTTCATAAAAGAGACTCCATGTAGCACTTGGCCCTTTAAATCCTTCCATCTTTTCCACCATGTGAGGACAAAGTATACATGGTACCATTTTGGAAGCAGGTATCTGATCCTCACCAAACCCAAACTTGCTGGAGTCTTTGATCTTGAAATTCCCAGTCTCTAGAACTGTGAGAAATAAATTTCTGTCCTTTATAAGTTACCCAGTCTCAGGTATTTAATTATAGCAGCACAAATGGGCTAAGATACTCTACAAATATTACCAGAATTGGCAAAGGTACAACTAATTGGTACACTAATCCACTGTCTATTAAAAATGTATGTTAGAATAGTCTAACAGCACAGCACAGAGCATCAGAAGCCTTAATGTTCCTACCCAATAACTATATATCTTGCTTATCTTAATTACATGAGTGTTGGATAAATCTCTGTCTTTTTTTTTTTTTAGTACATTACAGTTATACATAATAGTGGGGTTCATTCTGACATATTCATAAATGCACATAACACAGTTTCCTCCATATCAATCCCCATGCTGTCACCTTCCTTCTCTTTCTCCCTCCCAATTCCCTTCCTCTACTCTGTTGGTCTTCCTTCCTTTTATTTATTTATTGGTGCAGTATAGCTATATATAAAATTAGAATGCATTGTGATATATTCATGCATACACATAGAATAATTTGGTCAAGTTTATTCCCCAGTTCTTCCTTTTTCCCTCTTCTCCTCCTTCCCCTTAGTCCCCTGCTTCTAAGTATACTGCTCTCCCTTCTATTTTCATGAGATCCCCCTGCCTTTTTTATTCCTTTTTCCTCTCTAGCTTCTGCATATGAAGGAGAACATTCCATTCTGACTTTCTGCATCTGGCTTATTTCACTTAGCATGATGTTCTCCAGTTCCACACATTTACCAGCAAATGACATAATTTTATTCTTCTTTATGGCTGAGTAGAACTCCATTGTGTATATACACCACATTTTCTTTATTTGTTGGATACATCTTGATAACCTAGCTACTATAGTACAGTAGAGTGCTATCTTTTATTAGGAGATTACTGTTTCAACTTAGAACTATCTGTTCATGTTCTACTTTAGGTGTTAATAACTTACAGCCCATGAGCAGCCCACTATCTGTTTTGGAAATATTTCTTTTTGGTACATGGCCATGTTCATTCGTTCTTGTGTTATCTATGGCTGCTTTCCTGTTGCAATGACAGGGTTAAGAGGTTGGAGTACAGATGACCCTGTGAAGTTACTGCTCCTTTACAAAAAGAAATTGCTGATTTCTGATCTAATTTTTAGTTCTATAAAATTCTAACTAGAATATAAACTTCAAATGAAAATTTGAAACAACCTACTATTTGGGTTTCATAGGTTATTCTCTGTCCCTTACAGGTAGGACAGGCAGGCCAAATTAAACACAAGTTAGTTTGGTTATCTCTGAAAGAAATATAAACTTAATGGGATATAAAGGATCATAGTACTCTTCTAAGATTTTTTTTACCTTCCCGAGAATATTAACAGGAAAATCTAAATTTTTCTCATTTTTAAGCAATATGAAAATATCAAACAACACCAAAACTATAAGACAATAAACAACTTGGTATAAACAATAATCTCATTAGAAGGAATAGTCAGAGAAAAAAACATTACAAACCTTGTGTGTTCTTAAAGGACATAATGGCCTGTCTGTAGGGATTGGGTGCATCTGGAGCGTCTGTCAGGTTGGCCAGCACCAGCAGAAGCAGGAGACTCTGGTTGGCCAGAGGGGAAGAAAGCTCTGGAGAGACAGCCGCTTTGCTGCCCACACCGCCTAGTGTGAACACAGTCCAGAGTCCAGCTTGAGAAGAAAATACACAGGATTGCTGTCATCAATAATTAATGCATTTCTGCACAATACTCTACACTTTTTATGTTTAAAATTTGAAATAACACCTTTTTTTATTATAAGAGCAAAAGAAGTTCATTATTTGAAAATTCTATTGTTATAAAATGCTATAAACACTTGAAATATTCCCACTAATACTATCCACATCAGCATTGTACTACTGGTGCTCCAAGTAAGATTAAGATAAGGAAAAATGATTTTCTAAAAGTTAGGAAAAAAATATTCATTATTTGCACACAATGATTGTCCATTTAGAACTGCACCATCCAAAGAGTATCCCCTAGCCACTTGCAGCTATGGAAAATGTGAAATGTAGTTCAAATTGCAATGTCCTGTGGGTATAAAATGCACAATGAATTCTACAATACAAAAAAAGAAAAATGTTAAATATTTTACTAGTATTATCTTGGTAACATTGCTTACATGTTGAAATGACAGTATTTGGATACATTAGGTTAATGTATATCATTAAAATTACTTTCATATGTTTCTTTTTATTTTTTAATAAGACTACTAGAAAACTTTACATATGTGACTTATATTTACATTGGACAAAGATGCTCTAGAACATCAAAGAGAATCAACCGATATTCCATTACCGACACACTATTATAACTAATAGAAGATTTCGACATAGTACTATGGTTGTAAGATTAAAAAAAAAAAATCAAAGCCTTCTTATACACAGTGATAAATAATTAGAAAATATATTTAATTCCAAGCTGGGTGCTGTGGCACACATGGGTATCTCACTAGCTCAAGATGCTAAGGCAAGTTCAAAGCCAGCCTCAGCAGGTTAATGAGACCTGTTTCAAAATTTAAAAAAATAAAGAGAGGTGGGGTGCTGGGGATGTAACTCAGTGGTAAAGTGACTCTGGGTTCAAATTCCCAAGTCAAAAAAAAAAAAAGAAGATATTTAATTCCAATCAGAATAGTAAAACACAATAAACTATTCAGGAATAAAACTAAAATATGTAAGACCTATGGGATAGCAACCTCAAAACTTGATTGAAGGCCATAGGAGATCTAAATTAATGTAGAGGCATAACATGTTTGTGGACAAAAAGACAGTACTGCAAAAACATCAAATCTGCCCTCAACTGACTCTAAAATTTTGTATGGTAGGCATCAAAATACCAACAGGAATTTATGTGACAGAAAATTTTATGCAAACAGAAAATTTTCAAGACTGATACTACCCAGCATGGGCAAAAGTGCAAATTGCAAACAGTAAGAGATCAAAGTGAAACAGGATTTGGAGGAGGATATGTGGTATTCTCATTGAAATTTAAAATGCAAGTCCTCAGGCTAGGGAAGTAGTTCAAGTGGTAGAGCACCTGCCTAGCAAGCACAACTCCAGGAAGTGTGATATACTTTGGAACTAGAGAGGGAGGAAGGGTAAAGAGAGGAAGGAGAAGAGAGAAAGGAAGGGAAGGGAGGAGAAGGAATGGAAAGGAAGGAGAAGGAGTAGGAAGGAAAGGGAGGACTTCTGATAATTTTGGAAGAAAACAATCGCCAACACATTAACACTTACTATATCTAGAAGAGTGGCAATGAATGTAATATTTTACTTAAATCGCTGTACGTCTATATTTATTACTTATTATAGTAGGCAGATGTTATTCTTTGAAAAACACCTTTGTCAAAGGAATTAAATGCTTCTGAAAAGTAATCAAAAAACTGCATAGCAAAATACACAACTGATAATTTTTATTCCTCGTGAACTGACACAGGCAGACACTTTTTATTTCTTCTTCACATTATAAACAGTTCAGTGTGAAATTTTGTTATTTTCTAATATTGTGCATTTTTTATTGCATGCAATATAAACTACCTCATTAAAAAGTCTATAAATGTATCATTTCTTACAGAATTGCGGGCATACAAATCTCAGACTTTTTCTATCATTCGCTGGAATGGTTTACTCCTAACTCAAGTTGTTGTAAGGGTCACGTAGTCTCCCACCTCACCAAATTTCAGAGATCCCTAGAGGAGTATAAAGGGAATTTCCAATGACTTATCTGCTATAAGCCTTCAGTGGAGGCACAAGCAGAGCTGAGGTTCAGTAAGGATTTTTGTTTTTTTAAAGCAGGAAGGATTTTAAGATAATCGAGGAAGAAGGGAATGTTTCTGTTAAGTGATATACACCCTTTCATTAGGAAAATCTGAGGAAAAATTATCAGTAATTGATAACTAACTATAAATCACAGATTTCCATTAGTCAAAACAATGATCATAACAGTTAAGAAATGAGACATTTAATAAGAAAATCAAAATTATTTTAGGTATAGCCAGAAGCCAAGTATTAATTATTGGGATTGGTTTCTTGTTTATCTGTAATCTATTTTTTTAAACTTTCAGGTCATTTCCTTCTACTTAGAGGTTGCTCCAAGACTTTCTACCCCTTATATCCATCACTGTGTGTTCCAGGATTGCAAGCAAAGGAAAACACAATTAGGAAGTTCAATCTACAACAAAAATAATCACAAAATGCTCTCTAAGATAACATAAGCGGTTTTTTTTGTTTGTTTTTGTATTCTCTTCACAGCTGCTCATTTTCATTACTAAGAGAACCAAGAGTTGACTATCCCCGGACAAATTTCCAAATCAAAATACTAACTCTACTTCAGCACAGCTTCACTTTCCTTCTCCCATTCCCTCCGAGTTTTTCTAAGAGGGCTGAGAGTTGCATATTGTCAGATAAACTAATATTTTATGAGGAAGTTCACACACACACCCACACACACACACACACACACTTTGCTTTTCTGGTGAACTGCACTGTTGCCTTTCCTCACAGGGAGAATGAGGCAGCCTGCCATTGCTTACATTGTAGTTTAAACTGGCCCATGATATTGGATCAGAATTCTTCCAAAAGTTCATTTCTTTCTGTTGATCCAAGCCTCTGATCTATGACCCAAGAATCTTAGTGGAACTGTACTTTCCTGTTGGGGAAGGGGGGGGTGGGCATTCCACCAGAAAAATAAAGGAAAGTTACAGTGTATTTCCTTCTGTTCCAAAAATTAAATTAAGGATGGTTCCCAAAGTTATTCAATTATATCCCTTGGATATTCCAAATAAGCTCTGAAAATAAAATTGATCTAACTAAAACTAAAATGTACTGAAATTAACTAAAAAACAAATCTGGAGTTGATTCTATTTTTTTAAAGTACTCAAGGATATGCATTCTTAAAAATCAAAATGCAATGAAAATACAAAGAATGGCAAACTAAAACATTAATAAATATTGTAATCATCAAGGAAAAGAGACCTCTCATTTAAAAAAAACTCAAAAATCAATATTTCCTCAAAATTTAAGAAAAAGAGGTAAATTACTATTTTTCCATGTTAGTACATATGCTACTTGCTAAACTATAATTTGTTATATCTAACAAATATATTACAAAATGCTAAATATTCCTTCAGAACTATACAAAAAATAACTGATAGCACTGTAAGATTAAAATCTGGTAAAATGGTCACATCCATATGTTTTTGAAGCTATAATATTATAACAAACTACAAACTTGAGAAAATTAAGAAGACCAGTCAGCTACCAGAGACATGAATGACAATTCCACCAGAGATGTTTCAATCAACACCCACAAAAGGCTATTCAGTCAACAGATTAGGAATGCCTATTGGGGTTAGGTTCTACACCCACAACCAAAAATGAAATAAGGAAAGGCTCCCACTCCAACTCTGAGGAAGTTAGTATGACCAGGAGACAAGTATTCTAACAACTAAGAACCAACTTTAGTTGCCATCACAATCCAACAAATCTCTGACAAAACATCTGTGCTTTTCCTATGTACATGTAGAAAATAATAAGGAAGACAGTTTCACCAAAAAAGTTAGTAAACATGTTCCAGGACAGACATGATGGCAGCCATGAGCCCTCCTTTCTGTAAAGAACATACGCTGGGATTCAGCTATGTAGGCTGCATTTTCCAACACCTCTTTCAGAAGATTATGTATCATGAATGCAATTATATATCATAACATTCCAGAATATTATTCCTCAGAGATCTTTTTTTACAAATAATTAAAATTTTCTGCCCATAATTTTAAAAACTTTAAGACAACCGCACAGATACTGGGGAAAAAATGGGGGCGTAGATTAAAAAATATACAACTGTAGATTCACATACAGAGGATTCTCTGTACCCTTTACCCAATTTCCTCTAACATTAACATCTTACATAACTGTAACACAATATCACAACCGGGATATTGGCACTGACATAGTCAAAATACAGAAGAAATCTACAACCAGTTAGGAAAATATCTGTCTGACAATCACTCAACTTCTTTATAATTAATTTTTTTTCCCAATCAACATATACTCCCAACAAAGATGAAATTCACTGTCACCAAATATATCCCAACTGCCTGTGTACTGACATACATACATTCAACTCATGGTGTATTTAGGGCCTGCTGTAGATTGGGCAAAATGAAAGAAACTGAATTTGAACTGATAAACCAAAGATAATCTACTCTACTCACTGTAGCTTAGTATAAAGGAAAAATTAACATGGAACAAAAATAAGCAAATAAACTAGTGTTTGTTGGGGTGTGGGGTGGTATGAGGTATGATAGGTATGAGTGTTATTATTTTAAGTCAATTTAGAAATTAAATGCATACTATAATACAAAGGATGAAATAGTCTTAAAATTGAATGATACATTGCAATAAAATTTTATACCTAAATATAATGATCTGTGAAGAAAAAAAATAGTTCAGAAATTTGTGACAAGAACTGACCATTGCTTGATATCAAGTTCAAACAAAGATGTCATTTCATTTTCTCCCTTTTAAAATTTTTATTTTATTTCTTGCTTAGAAAAAGCCTTCAAGGTCCATAGCAGTTATTTATTGTAATACATAAAGCAAAAAGTAACTATTCTTGGAGCTGGGAGTATATAGTTCAATGGTAGAACACTACAATAGCATACTCAAAGCCCTGGATTTGAGCCCCAGAAGGGAAGAGGAAAATTTTAAACAAAAACAAACAAATAAAAAAGTATACCTTTCTCTTAGCTCCTGGAATTAGGCATCAAAAACATTTTTTAAAAAGTATATTGTCTCAGCAAAATAATCATCATCCTAAAATGAATAGAACGATCAACTTATAAAAGCCTATTCATCTTAGGCACAGTGAAAACGTTTACACTTAGGAGATCAAATAAGAGGGAACGAACTAGTGATCTGTGATATATTTATCAATATGCCAGAATACTGGCCCTCAGTTACAACTCTAGGCATATCACACAGAATATCAACAAAGTTAACATTTTTTCAGTAGAATTTCTCCTAATTTTTATATCCAAATTCCCTGGAACATATCACTGAATTTAATGCTTTTCAACTAGTGTTTATGAAGTAATATTTTATATCTCCCAAACTCACCAAAACATTTTTAACAAATAATGTATGAAGAAAATCAAGTATCATTATAAAGATAATTGGCACAAAGAATCATGGACATTTTAAAAACTAAAGTGATGTATGTCTCATACATTACTGGTACCAAGAGAATAACACAGCAGCACGTCCAGGGTTCACCATTTTCCCACTGGGAACACAAACTAACCATGTTTCCATAAGACCTTTCACAATGAGCCCTTGATTTTGCTGAGTGTTATACAAAAGGCAAACGTTGACAAGGTGTTAAGAATATTCTGGCAAAACTAACAGAACCATACACTATAAGGTACACAATTAGGTCTATAATGGTAAGTTTTACTGTTTATAATTATACTTCAATAAATCTATCTCCATTTCCTCTCCTCCAAAAGTGTTGCTATGGATGTGGAGCAACTGGAACTCTCATATAATGTATTAAGTGTATAAACTGGTGCAAATAATTAGGGAAACTATATAATTTTAACTATTAAAGCTGAATTATGCAAAACTAGGATCCAGCAATTCCACTGGTGATTAATACAACAAACACAGGTATGAGTGTTATTAAGTCAAAATTTAGAAATAAAACAAATGCATAATATAAAGAATAAAGTATGAAATAGTCTTAAAATGGAATGATACAATAAAAATGAAATTATGCTTTGCACAAAAATAGGATGAATTTCTCAAATTAAAAAAATAAAGACAACCACAAAAGAATATATAGCACATGATTCCATTAATATGAAGTTCAAGGTCAGATAAAACTAATCCAGTATCAGAAGTCAGGATAGTGGTTTCTTTACTGGTGAGGGGGAAGAGTATTTAGGGGAGTGTGTGTACGGTGGGGTACACTGCAATGCTCACAGTGACTGTTTGCATACTGGAACTAAAGTTGCTTTTTCTCATTAGAATGAGTTCTAAAATGATTGTATAGTAAAAGAAATAAAATTTTAATTTGAAAAAAGATAATAGTATATTCTTAGAACAATGTTTTTTTTAAATGAAAACAAGTGTTGGTTTCATCAGGGAAAAAAATACTTGATGTTTTATCTTTATTAAAGAGCACAGTCCTCAAACACCTCCTTTTCTATACAATCAACTCTATGTTAAGAAAACATAATTTTCAGCAACTATTTTTGCCAGCTTAAAACGTAAAACAGTAACACACGGAATCTTGAACTGAAGCCAGACTACATAATGCTAGGAAATGGGGGGAAAGGTCACTAATAGTTTCACTTTTTTACATGTGTTTACATTTAAATCACTCTTGAAATATCTTAAAATGACTGCTAGTTCCTAAAACAGTTTTGAGTCAAATTCAATTTTGCTAACACAAAACAACATATTACTACCCCCATCCTGTCTCCTAAAAGGAATGCTTTGACCATCTCAAAAGAGAGAGAGAGAGAACACACACTATAAAGGAACAAAGGAATCTTTTTCTAAAAAATTCATAGCACAGTAAAATATTTTATCCACCTTTGTAGTTTGAAATCTGTCAGGATCTCTTACTTATAATCTGCATAATGTAAGCCATATGGAACTTTTTAAAAGTCTAACTCCTTTAAGAATAGAAAATAGACAATAGTTAAATGTTTTTATGTTTAAATGTTCAAATGTTTTTAAAATACACATAATTCAGTAATTATGAAGACTGATACCTGTTTTCAAAAATGAAAAACAATGAGAGGTAATAGAACTCATTTTTTTTCCAGTAAAACTCTAGATTCATGCATTCCTAAAGTAAACATTCATGAGAACCTTAGATGAGGTGGACCTATATTAAAATGTAAACTTTAAAAAAAATAAAGAAGAAACTTTGTGTGCTTGGAGATAAATCCTATCTCATACACACATGCAAAAACAATAAGCAAATTAACCATGATCTATGAAATAGGAAAGAGCACTGAGCACTCAAACAGCCCTCCTCCTGGTTTCCAGTAACTTCATTCATTATGTCCTAATGTCATCCTCTAAAGCAGTTTCCCAAACTGGCACATGAACCACTGGTGATGTGAAGGATGGTTAAGTGTGGCACAGGAAAACTTCTAAAAATCTTTGTTATCATATTAGAATGATATACAACTAGTATCTCCATATCAATTTTTCAAGGACTTTGTCACTTAAGGATAAAGTAAATAATATGCTTAAAATTTTGAAACAGTGAAATAAGTATTAGAATTCAAGTTACACTCATATAACAAAATCATGGTTGTTGGCACAGATATGGTTGAAGTTTGGTAAATACCGCCATGTAGGAAAATAAACCAGCCTCTAAGTATCTGACAGTGTAGAGCAGTAATGCCATCTCCATGAGGTGCCCTTCAAGACCTACATTGGAAGCCTGAAATCACAGTTAGACCAAACCCAGTATAGGCCGTTTTTTTTTTTTTTTTTTTTTTTAAACTATACCTGCTTGCCTATGATAAATTTTGTAAATTAACCACAGTAAGAGATAAACAATAATTACTACTAATAAAATAGAACAAATATAAGAATATACTGTAATAAAAGCTATTCAAAACATACAAAATTTGACAATAAAAGATCTGATAGTTCGTGGGGAAAAAAACATACATATTTTATTCCTGGAATTTTTCATTTAATATTTTTGGATTGCCACTGATGGCAGGTAACTAAAACCACAGAAAGCAAAACTGTGGATAAGAGAGGACTATTATATATCACCACAAGAGACAAAACAAGCCCTGTTCTCATGATACACGGGCATTAACACAGCAACACCCTGTCCATCCTTATATCTATTGACAATGAGGTACTCCAAAGGAACATAACACTTCAGTGTGTTTAGTGATGCAAGAGAAACATAAGTTAAACAGTTTTAACCTAATACAATCATTGACTTCTTCAGCGGAGGAAATCCAACATGCAGTGTGCCACAACTGTGAACACCACAGGGCCTTGTGTGCTAGAACCTCTATTGTTACTACACACTCTCTTTTCCCCATACCCATCCTACTGCACAGCTGTGATTTGCAAAACCATCAAGACATGGGTTCCCTAAGACGGTACCTCCATTATTCACCACAGTTTAATTCCTTTGTGCCAAAGACAGGATCTAACATAATTTTAAGTAGGGGGAAAATAAATTTTTTTTAAATTTTGCACTTTTGAAGACTAATTTTTTGCTTTATGTAAAAATATTCATATGAAATTTGCTTCAAAAAATCAAAACTAAAATCTGAATTATATATGATTTGTGAGGAACAACCTAGATTAACGTGATTTTCATATACTCAAAAACATACAAGGTAAACTTACTAACTTTAATAGTATTAGTAAACAAAAAGGACAAATTTGAAATCTACAGATAAGAGCTTCTACATAGTAAAATCTTAGGCTAATTGTTTACACTGACATTTAAGTTTTACTTGTGAAGGCATAAATATAAACCCAATGACTGGAGAGGTAATTAAGTATATAGTATAGACTTACTCCTATCTTCAGAAGCTGCCATTTTTTCCCACTTTTGTCTCCAACTAATACTTTACTGGGAATTAAGAACTGGTTCCACACAAGATTACTGTAGGCCAAAGGTAAGAGAATTCACAACCACTCCTCCCTTGCTGAAAGTGACATTCAAGAACAGATGGGAGAAAATTTCTTCCCAAAGCTCTGCCAGTTCAATGTTATTAATATATAACCAAGAAGAAAGACACAGTTATCAAGCAAAAGGTCCCAGGCCTTAAACTCAGCAACTGCAATGTCATCTCCATTGCTAGGTAAGATAAGAGCTTGGGAGACATTGGGAAACCAGAACTTTGAAATGAGAGGATATACCTAAGTGTTAGAAAAGAGGATTTCAAATTAATGAATCCAAAAGATTCCCAAGACACAAAACAATCAGCAAATGAAAGAATGTATTAAATGTATAATATGCATGTAAGAGTGAAAAGGGAAGACAGGAATGCTCTGAAAGTAGTCAAGAAACTGAAAAAATACCCTTAGCAGTCAATTCAACTCAGCAAATGAGTTAATAAATATGTGCTAACACTAGTAGTCTCTCAAGTAGGAGAGCTGAAAACTTCATTTTTCATTTGAGAACTATGCAAAAGCTAAGCTTTAGCAGAAAGCATCACCCACACTGATACTCAGTCCATCTGTCAGGAAGTCACTGGTCCTGTGTGACACCCCAGGTTTCCTGAGAGAAGTGTGGGAGCCCTGCTGTGCAACAGGGAGGACAGAGGTGCTTCCTTCTCTTTCCATATAATGACAAATTGTGGTTTAGCGTGCTTACAATGTTACCTAGGTTCAACTAAACCGACTGTCATAAATTCAATTTAAAAATAATGGAACCATACAACTGTTCTAAAACTTTCTTGCAAAGAAATCACAGATTTAAAAGCATATATTAATGATCCAAATATAAGCAAACAACAAAGTCACAGACACAAACACACACACACACACACACAAAACCAGCAGAGCTGACCCATCTACTACCTGTATGGACTCTGTTAACCATGTTGTAAGCTAAAAACAAAGAAAATATGAATCAGATCTCCGAAGAAAACTCTCTCCTATCCATTACAAAGATTCTCTGAAATACAGATTTATATTCATCATTATTAACAATGAACATGGTTCTAAAATAGATACTGTTTCTTGAGACAGTACATAATGACACTTTGAAGTCAATGTAATTAATATTAAAAGACTTATCCAGATAATTAATAATTTATATCAACAAGATTTTCTTATTGCTAATAAACCCAATGTTAAATACTTCAAACTTTTTACTTAATCGTATCTTTTTAAAATGCCGATTTATAGATGTCTTTTGTATATATTAACATAATGCGTTACATAATTTATAAATCCATTCCCTTAAATCAGGGTGTCGTTTTAAGTGTTACATTGATGGGACAGATAATTGCTGGAGTTTAAAGGTCACTATACTCAAGGGAGGGGGAATGAAAGTGAAGAAGTAGGAAAACAGCAGCATCTGTCATTTACTGATGATCCAAATTATCACATCTAAATCTCACTACACATTAGTCTTTACCCAGTTTTACAGATAAGGGAATTGAAGTGCAAAGAGGTTAAATTCCTTACTCACATAACAGAGATGTGCAGATCTGCACGCCTGTTGTTCTGACTCTCCAGTGGATGCACTCAACCACTGCCCTCCCTTACTGCCTCTCCTACTCCAAAACAACAAAGGGAGTTCCTGTCTCAGTTGGGTTGTAACCAATCTGAAATTTGCCATAGAATAGATCTTCAGTCCCTCGGATGTAAATGCCTATGCCCAATCTTTTTGCTACACGGTATAGGATTTTTGGTTTACAATGCAGCTAGTACCAAATCATCTTTCCAGACTTCTCTTCTATTCTTCATCATCCTCAACAGAATTCCAGATCCAAAAGAAAAGCATAACTAGTTTAAAAAAAAAAACTGTGTTCCTGTTGTTTTGTTTACTGGCGTGATACTGCAGTGTGTTTCCTAAGGAACAATCTCACCTAGGCATTTTGACCCTTTCTTTGACCCTTTCTTCATGCTTCACTCCTTCAACATTTACCAAATCGTCAATTTGGAAGGTCTGCTCAGATTCTTCAATGAATAAACTGCCATTACCATACTTGAGGTGCTATAATTTTAGGAGAGGAAGCAGGGAAGAACACCATTATACACGACATAAGGAGAGGTTTACAAAGTTCTTTGGGAACAGAGGGACCCAGCTCTGCTACCACACTCCACAAGAGCTCCCTAAAAAGGCTGCCTGTGACCTGGGGTGTGCAGGTTGGGGACAGATCTGCAAATGGAGAGGAAATCAGACTAGTCAGGTGAACCTGGACCTTTCGCTGGAGCTCCAAAGTCAAAGAAGGCAGGTGAGGGCAGGCTGAGGTAGGTGGGCATATGGTCATCTCACAGTCTGCTCCACTGCCCAATACTGAAGGACCACAAACAGGCCACAAATTCAAATACTTTCTAATAGTCTTATAAATGACTGACACACAAATATATAACTTTTATTTTAAGCTATTATTAATGCTGACCAAATGATTTACTAAATGAGTTATGGTATATTGTATCTGCTTTTCATAAACTTGGGGGAACTTTTATTTGAGAGAGGCAATCCTAACTTAGCATCCTACGAAAGTGTGGCTGCTATATGTGTGTTGCAAAATTTCTTGTGCAAACATGGACACAGAGACACATCAGACATAGAATTTCTACATCATGGGATAATGGTCATCTGTTACTGACATACAATCCATTTGGTTTTGTATTGGTCACAGTCTTTGACTAATGTACTTATAACACAACAATTTTCTGTTAAATTACCCCTCAAATGACCAATTAAGGTGGCTGTGGGTTCTCTGGATAATCCTATAGAATATAGTAGTGCATTAACTCTACGATCACAATCCTAAGATATCCACCCCCACCAGGATACACCCAAACAGCAAGATCTAAGAGTCCTTCCCAGAACTCCGAATCCTTCAAGATGATTCACCTCCCCCTAAAAGATCAACAATACTGCCATATATGTTTTATGTCTTTTCTTACCCCAATCATCAGAAAGATCTGAAGCTGCATCATAGCTGGGTTGTGGCCATAGCCACAGCTCTCCCTAGCCCAGTCCCTCTACTCATCCTCTAGAACTCACCTCTTTCATCAGAAAAACCGGCTCCATTTTCAACCTCAACCTCTCTGAAAGCCCTTGAATTCACAAAAACCTGCATGTCCCTGAGGACAGTTCCTTCCCAAAGGCCTTTTCCAGTAGTGATTTGTTTGTTCCCTCCACAACTCATGTTCCAAAGAGAGGCCTCCTCATGACTGCTTCCAAACCATCACTCCTCAAACCTCCCAGCCACTCTGAAACATCTGACTTCCCCCACCAACTTTCCCTGCTTCATTCATCATGGGACATCCCCATCACTCCCACCTACATACTGATACAGCCTGAGCACCAGCTCACTGTCTTACTCTCCACATTGCTCCTGTCCTCATTTTAAAATTTTCAGCATAGCCAGACAAATCACCTAACAATAAGGCCACTGCATCCTTAGCTGCTTGCTCACGTCCTCTACTCTGTATCAACCACCCATTCCTGCCAGGACACATCCTGCCAGGACAGCCTCTTTACTAACAGCTGCACAATCACTACAATTTTGAAATTGTGTATTCTGCTTTCTGACAAACACCTTCCAGCCACCAGGTCATTTCTTCTAGCACCTGACTCAAACAAATTTTGACCAATCAGATATTTCTATTACTCTTTTCATTCTTCATCACCAACCCAATATCCTCGCTTCTCTTCTCACCCAGCTACTCCAGATACAACAGTGGATCAGCACCAGAACGACTTGCTGCATATTCCTTCCCTGTTCCCTCATTCTGCTCTTCCTCTATCATGTTTGCTGGCAATTGCCAACCTTGATTAAATCCAACTCTCCACCTATCTGATGTCCCAAAGCAGTTACACATAGCTGAGAACAACATAACAACCATTCCGCTTGCTCTGACATAAGTTCATGTGGGTCTCCAGTTTTGCCCAGTAATCCTACTACACCTCCCTAGGGCCTTGGGGGAAATGACTGTCCTACTGCTCTCTTTCAACTTCAAACCTCTCTGCAACCTGCAGGCTCTCACCTCTTTTTTTCCCCCAAAAAATGAAAAACTGAGCCAGTCAGAAGAATTTTCTATCTATCTTAAAATCTACACACTTACCTGCAACAACCTATACACACTCTACCTTCACCCCTCTTATAAAGGGGGCCAAATGTCCTTTCTCCTATCTTTGGGAATATCATTTCTCCAACACTAATAAGAGATAAGCTCTATGAAATGCAAACATTTAATAAAGGTCTGTTGAATTAAACTGAATCATTCCTAACAGAATACAAATGTACTGTGCCATTTTCCTACCAAAAAGAAAAAAGAAAAAAAGAAAAACCTCCCTAGAATCCATGCCCCACTTGTTGCCTTGTTTTTCTGCCTATGCTGATTTCTACTCTCCCCTCGACCCACCCTAATTAGGTTCTTAGATACAATTCCAACTACATGATTCATGCCAAAGTAACCAACAAGTTGAACCTTTCCAGATCCAATAGCTAATTATAAATCCTTGCCTTATTCAATCTCTCACATATTTGCATCATCACATTGCATAATTAGGATTGGTACTTTATTGCACCATATGTTATAAATCAAACATTAGAAAACTTCAATGAAAAGACTTAATTGATCAGTTACAGCTGAAAAAGAGCATTAGTGGACTAAAAGATATGCAGATCAAAGAAATGGAAATTCTAACAGATTAAGAAACATGAAGAATAGAATGAGGAGTTTCAACACATATGACAGGAATTTCAGAAATAAAGAAAATGACAGAGATACAATGTAACAAATTAAAACTTCAGATCATAAAAGTTACAGAAAGTAGAGATTTAGTGATATTTTTTTCCTCCTCTAAGGTCACAAAACTAAGAGGCGTAAGTCCAGGTTTCAGGCTTTTAAAAATATATTGCATCACTTAGAAAGCAAAGAAAGAGAAATTCAGTCGGCTCAAAAATTTCACTAGATTCAAATCACATATATCCTGCTTCCTCAACTGGGCTGTGTGAACCCTTGGAGATAATCCATGACATGCTAGGAATAAGCAAAGACATAGAACAAGCATGGTACATTTTCTTAGACCATTAATTTTACATAAACATTCCAAAGAAGCTGATTAATTAAATTAGCATGTAATTACATCTTTTAGAAATAAAACAAATATGGATATGTTTACTAAAGCAGAACTTACATTGTTCAGAAATTATAAAATAAAAGATGAAATCAGAGCACAAGCTCAGTGGTTGTGTATTCATTTATTTGCCTCAGTTAGTACTGCTAAGCTTTAAAAGTACCATTAAGGGCTCTAATGGCTTTCTCAACAATATGTGAATTACCACGATTCTCGGAATTTAAGGTCTGTTTACAAGAAAAAAATATTCTCTGAATGATTCATTCTGTCTTTGTTGTTGTTTCTTTTACCCAGGATCTAAAATATTTTCTTTTGTAAAGAGTATGACAAAAATGCCAGGGAACTGAGGACAAAAACTGGTAGAAAGGGAGAAGTAAGTACACAGTTCTCTCTCATCCCACACTCTTCTGCTCGCAATGACGTTCTGATGATAACTTCTACAATACCATCCTAGAAAGCTAGTTTATTATACCATGGCCTTGTCTTTATCTCCTAAACATTAACATCTAAGAGTAGAAGTCAGGATTAGGGCAGTTACAAGTAACAAGCCTGAGCAATAATGGCTTCCACAAAATTCCAAAAGTAAGTGTAGCAGAGGTTGCATGCTGCTTCATGATGTTCAAGAGCAAGGTTTCTTTTCCCTTGTTCTTTCACTGTGTTTGGTTGCCCTTCCTAAGGTTACTCATTGCCCAAGATGGCTAAATTAGCTCCCATCGTCACATTTTCATTCAAGTTAACAGGAGAGATGAGAGTATATGAACTTCCTTTAAGAACCTGACCTGATAGGGTAGGGATGTGGCTCAGTAGTTGAGTACTTGCCTAGCATGCACAAGGCACTGGGTTTGATCCCCAACACCATTAAAAAGAGAGGGGGTAGGGAAGAAAGAAAGGAAAGGAAAGAAGAGAAAGAAGAGAAGGAAGGAAGGAAGGAAGGAAGGAAGGAAGGAAGGAAGGAAGGAAGGAAGGAAGGAAGGAAGGAAGGAAGGAAGGAAGGAAGAAAGAAATTTAACCTGCAAGTTTGCCTATGTCCCTTCTGCCTACTTCCCTTTAGCCATACACAGACCACATCTTGTCGTTGCAAAAGGAACTGAGAAATACATCCTATTCTTGCTGCCCATGTAGTGAATGGGGGAAAAAGAGTGCAATTGGCAGGCTCTGACACACCACATCTGAGTAAAACATTTGTAGCATCCCCAAACTATGCCCCTTGTGTTTGAGATGATGTGGGACAGCTAGTTTGCCTTCTATACTCTGTCCTTTAAGTCTTTTAATTCATTCAGTTTAGGGGAAGCAACCATGCCCAGATAAACCAGCTAGCAGTATTAACAACATGAGAACTGGCAGAAGAACTGGTAGCCTTCCCATAATATCCTCCCTCTGAATGCAAGCAGCAGGATGCCTCAAAACATGTGCCATAAATCACAGAGCCAAAAGAACAAGGAAAATAAACTTGCTCCTTTATGGCAGGAATTTGCCTTCTTTCCCAATGTGACTGAGTCAGGAACTGAAATTAATAAAAGTTAACAACTTGGATTTATTGCACCTTTCTTTATTAGGATTTGGACTTTTCAAATATATAATAATATGCTATTTTATTTTCATAATATACTGCTACTGTCACCCACAGGTAAACTTGTATTCACCTTCTCAAATACTATTTCACAAGTTTATGATTATCATTTCCTCAGTTTTCTGTATAGTTTCACCACCTATAAACACAACACTAAACCATGTAGCTTAGTTTGGCTAGCTTTCTCTTTTCTCTCCTTCTGTAGTACTAAGGATAACCTGGGGCACTCTGGCACTGAGCTACATTCCCAGTCCATTTTACTTTATTTTATAATTTATTTTTGAGACAGGGTCTCATTAAGTTGCCAATGCTGACCTTGAACTTGAAATAACCCTGCCTTAGCCTCCTGAGCAGCTTGGACTACAGGCATGTGTCACCACACCCAGCTTGGTTCTGCCACCTTCATAGATACAGTTTTGCCTGGTTTTGAGCTTTCACACTCTATGTGCTCTTTTGTAACTTGCTTCTTTCAGTCAGCCCTGTTTTCTAACATTCAGGTATACATGTATAGCTGTAGCTCCTTCTGTTGCATATAACGAATATAAGATTTGTTGCTAGTCAGTTTCTTGGTGCTGTGACCAAAATACCTGACAGGAACGACTTAGAGGAGGAAGTTTATTTTGTCTCAGTTTCAGGAGTCTCAGTCCATAGATGGCCAATTCCACTGCTCTGGGCCCAAGGTGAGCCAGAACACTGGGGAGACAGGAATGGCAGGGGAAAACCGCTCAGCTCATGGTAACCAGGAAACACACTGAGTGAAAGAGGAACCAGGAACAAAATACAAAGAATACAAGGGCACAATTACTGTGACCTACTTCTTCAGCCATACTCCACCTGCCTACAGCTATCACCCAGTTAGTCCATTCAAATTATGAAGCCATCAAATGAATAAATCTAACATCATTTAGTTATAGCTCTCATAAGTCTAATGGAACTCTGAACATTGCTACACTGTCTCATGACCTTTAGGAGGATACCTCATATATAAACTATAGCATTTGTTTTTACAAACAGTGCTGCTACAATTGTTTTTATATGTGTTTCCTGGTACACATGTACAAATTCCTCTAGGGAGTACACCTGAGAATGGAGACCCTCAGTTCTAGAACATGTATATGTTCAAATTTTACTAAATAATGACCAGTCTTCCAAAGTGACTATGCCTTACATTTTCAAAGTGAGTCAGATTTCCTACTGGTGTACAAATACCTTCTTTTGTAATTTAGTAACATGCATCACTAGTTTTGAAATTGTATCTGTTTTCATATTTACCCAATTTTTAAACAGGTTTAATTCATTTTATTTCATGCAAAATAGGAGTAAAATTATACCTGTAGTCTAATAAGTAACATTCATCTCCATATAGAACTTGCAGGGGAATTAAGACATTCTTGCCCTATGACTGACTCCTGGATCTCTCAGGGAAGTATCAGAAGAACCCCAAAACCTTTAGAGCTCTTCACTTCCTCCTCTCTCTGGCTCTTATGATGTGCTATAATCATATTAAGGTTGCTTATTTAAATATTTAACATACAATTTTAGTCTTCATAAATCTAAATACCCATGCACAAAAATACCAAATGCTTTTTTTTATCTACCAGAATTATATCTGGCCTGTCTGCAAGGTAAAGGGGAAAGATAGAGCTACCTACATTTGTAGTAAGAAAATGGAATATATTTCTTAAACAATGAATTATATATTATGAAAGTGTGATGTTATAAACTTCAGACACAGTAAAGACATTCTTACAAAGAACTCACCCACTTGCCACCCGCTACCGCCCACTGTGAAACGACCACCAACAGCTATGGTCTTATCAAGCTGTTGCCAGTTACTGAATGAAAATTAAAAGACATGATTTTTAAATACTTTTTTCAAAATAAATACATTTAACATAATCAGTTCAATTGCTATCTAATTTTGCCAGAATTTTAAATAAAATTTAAAAGCACATGAATCAGCATATTACTCTGTTGTACCAAAGTGTTCATATAATTCATAACTTGAAAGCATCTCTCAGAGGTAACTGTACATGTCAATACTTCATCTTTTTATTTAAAATAAATCAGTCTACAGAAAATCTCAAGTGTTTTCTTTTAAAAATACATTGGAAGTGTTAAGATAACAAAATAGTACAGATGAAAAATAAGTTAGAGACACATACTTTATGGTTTAAAACAAAAAAGTTTTACTGAAAGATCTCAAAAGTACAATAAAGATGATAAAATAATGTTTACAGAAGCTGCTGAAAAGTCAGATATATCATTACAATATTAATAGAATAGTATCGCCATTCTAAAAATGCTGTGTTATACTACTTATTCCTCTCTCCCTCCCCCGAACCCCTGGCAATCACTGGGTTTTTTTATTCTTTCTTTTCTTTTGTCTTTTTTTTTTTTTTTTTGCATTTTCCTGAATGTCATACAGGTAGAAACATGCAATATATACCCTTTTAGACTGAATTCCTTCCCTTAGCTTTTTAAGGTTCCTCCATATCTTTTCTGGGCTTAATGACTGGTTTCTTTTCATTTCCTCTTGAATACTGGTACTTCCCTTCAGATTTTCAAAACTGGTCATATTCTTACAAATATTAGATGATATATATTCTTTTATCAAACATTTCAGTGCCTCCTACAACCCAGACTCTCTGCTAATGAGCTGAGGCTATAGGTCAGAATAAGAAGCAATTCCTGCTCACCCGACTCCAGGGATCATAGGGAACAGAAAGGCCTAGCTCAGTTCAAAATCACAGGGTTGCCCAGCAAAACAGATGACTCTGCACAGATCACCCTCTGAACTTGTTCTCATTCTCATTCTTTTTTGACCCTGTGCCAAACCTAAGCGTGCCATCTCAGACCCTTGCTCCACGGTTCACACTTGAAGTCACCCATGGAGCTACCACTGTTTCCCAGCATCATGGACCCAGAGATGGGAGCAGTTGTTCAGGACAGGGCCACACACAGCAGCAAAGCAAGGCAGGAAATATAAGTAAGCCAAGAGCACCAAAGAGGAGACAGAACAGAGCAGAGTGGAGAGGTGAAACAAAAATAGGAAACTGGGGCTGGGGATACAGCTCAGCTGGTAGGGATACAGCTCAGCTGGTAAGCACAAGGCCCTGGGTTCAATCTCCAGCACCACACACACACACACAAAGGAAACTGAGAACAAACTGAGATAGGGCTAGGAACCATCTTTAAAAATAGGCAGACAGGGCTGGGGTTGTAGCTCAGTGGTAAAGCACTTGCCTAGCATGAGTGAGGCATTGGTTCGAGACTCAGCACCACATAAAAATAAATAAATAAAGGACTGTGTCCATCTATAATCAAAAAAATAAAGTTTAAAAAAATAGGCAGATAACTACAAATTTTATTTACTCATGCATTATCATCTCTTGAGTAACATGGATGGATATGTAGGTAAACTTATTTTTACCTGTAGAAGCACTCCTATGAAACTTTATATTTTACTATTGAAAAAAAATGGCTCCTTTAAAACCAATATTTGTTGGACTGTCTACACTTTTTAAAATAAATAAGATCTAATGTATATCATGAAGACAATCATAAATAATCCTAAAAAATGTTAATAGGCCTAAAAAATAATACCGATAGTTAGTAAGGCTTCTTCTAATTTGGTAAAGTAAGGATGAAGATGGTTATGGAAGTTGTTGCTGAATCTATATTTACCATCTTTTTTGATAATTTGGAAGGGAAGAAATTACCTTAATTGAAAATAGACAGGCTGAAAAGCCCAGGAAACAGGAAAGATAAAATATTTAAGGTGTTTGGAAAATTAAAGAAATTGACATAGATGAGGGGAAAAAAAGATAAGGTAGGTGAACAGTAACTAGTACAGTACTGTTTTCAGCATCCATGTACTAGACACTTGTTTATCTCTTGCCACATGTCACCTAAATATAACAAAAGTTCACAAAGACATCCTAAATTCTGCCTTTAAAATGAGGAAGCTAAGTAACTTGCTCAAGGTGACACAACTTGTAAAAGGCAGGGCTCAGCTTCCGCTCAGACTTTTCTGATGCCAAAAGCTTTATCCTCTTCCAACTGCTAAGCAACTTCCTGCTGCTAAAGATGGCCACTGGCTTCTCTCCTTCCTTTCCCTTTGTCTTGCCCCTGCCAAGCATGGACCTGGACAGCCTTGCAGAGTGAATCTGGCAGCTGATGAGCACCATGAAGAGTGGGGCTTCACCCTCTTTCTACACCATTCATCCTAGTGGATTTGATGGGCCTTCAAGGGACCATGTCCTGGCTCACAAAGACTAAACAAGTAAAGGAGGGCAAGAATGAAGGGACATTTGCCATAACCCTGCAAGGAAGCCTCATTGTATTTTTTAAATGAGGAAGGGCTGAGAGAGGTTATAAAATTTTTCCCAAGAGAAATGCAAATTAAAATTATACTGAGATTTCATCTCATTCCAGTCATATGGCAATTATCAAGAATACAAGTAACAATAAATGTTGGCAAAGATGTGGGGGGAAAGGCACGCTCGTACACTGCTGGTGGGACTGCAAATTGGTGCAACCATTATGGAAAGCAGTATGGAGATTCCTCAGAAAACTCAGAATGGAACCACCATTTGACCCAGTTATCCCACTCCAAACCATATACCCAAAGGACTTAAAATCAGTATACTACAGTGATGCACCTCATCAATGTTCATAGCAGCTCAACTCATAATAGCTAACTTATGGAACCAACACAGGTGCCCTTCAACAGATGAACAGATAAAGAAAATGTGGTATATACATACAATGGAATATTATTCAGCTTTTAAAAAGAATGAAATTATGGCATTTGCTGGTAAATAGATGGAACTGGAGACTATCATGCTAACTGAAATGAGCCAACCCCCCAAAACCAAAGGCTCTCTAATATGTGGATGTTAACACATAATAAGGGGGTGGGGGAAATAAAAGTTCATTAGATTAGACAAAGGGGAATGAAGGGAAGGGAAGGAGGATGGGAATAGGAAAGACAAAAGAATGAATTGGACTTAATTTTACTATGTTCACATATGAATACATGACCAGTGTAACTCCACATCATGTACAACCACAAGAATAAGAAGTTATACTCCATGTATGTATGTCAAACAGATTCTACTGTCATGTATAACTAAAAAGAACAAAAAAAAAGTTTTTAAAAATAACTTTCCCAAGTTTAGTCTGCAGTCTGGGTTCAAGCCCAGGTCTGATCAGACCCCAGCTCTTCAGAAGCTCTTACTTAGCAATTCTGGAAAGATTAAGGAAGTTCAAAGAGATAACATTTTTTTTCCATCTTTGTTTAAAGTGGACAAAATGAAATTCAGAACAGTAGTTCACCCTTTGAGTGATTCCATATTTTCCCTCCAACATACTATGAAAATTGTCAATCATACAGAAAATCCAAAAAAGAATTATATGGTGAATTGCCATATATTCACCACCTAGACAATACATTAACATTTTGCTGTATTTGTGATACCATCCCTATTTGTAATACATCTATAAATATAACTTATTTTAGCTTATTAATGCATTTCAACATAAGTTGCAGAAACATAGTGATTTCATTTTAAAAGGAAAGATTTTGCATATTTTCTAATAGGCTTTTTAAATTTTTATTTTATTCACATATAGAGTTGGTCTCAAAACTACACCAGCTTTAGATTAGTTTACTAACATTCACAAATTCTGTCAGCAAATAACACTGAATAAAATTAATCTTTAAATTAATCCAATTACCCATGCTGAAATTAATGTCAAATAATTGCTCCATAAAAGTTATGCTCTCTTGACTAGCATAGGTTCTAAGTCTTAAAGCAAATCAACTTTAATCACTGCGTTTTTCAAAAAATAAAATTTGCATTCTCAAAAATTCGAATTTCATAATTTTAATAATTTTTGTGTTCTTAGTTATACAATATTTTAAACCCCACAATAAAATTTACATTAGTAGTTTCAAAAACAGATTAAATCATTTGTACCAAATAGATCAGTACTTGTAGCAAGTCTCAGATATACATTCTTATGATTTCAACTAAAGTTTATTATTTTACTTCTCTATTCTTCAGAGTAAATACAAAAGAATTCACTCTCCAGCTGTTTGTGACATGGAAGGGGCCATCACTCTTCCCTTCAAATCTGTAAAGCACATGAGAACAGAGGACTGGAAGGAAGTCAAAACTATTCTGACACTATATTACTTATAATAAATACCACTTAGCAAACACCTATCAAAGTCTAAATCTAAACTAATACTTTTGTCAGAAAATAATTAAAATTTAATTTTAATAACATTACTACTCTACAACTAAATATAGTCATTTTGGATTGTAGATACTATTCTGAATCTTCATTGTCTCTATCCCTGCACAGAAACACACCAAGGAAATAGTCAACTGACATTAACTGTATTTTATAAGTTATAAAATGAGTTCAATACTGGACAAAAAAAAGAAAACAAGTCATTCTCTCACTTGGTAGACAAAGTCAAGCAAATCATTCCAAATAAAAATGAAATGAGAATATTATTATTGTTTATAAAGCACTTTGTTTTGAAAGTTCAAAATGTTTTAATTAGGAATCTGTTATTTTCACAGCAATGCCTGCTTCTGAGTGTCACATACTTTTTCTCTTACTGTAGTTTTTCTTTCTCTCAGTGAGTCACCCCAGAAAAAGCCAAAACTGAAGAGAAAAATAACCATCATGTAAAATAAATTACAACTACTAGATACCATATCTATAGTAATAAATTCAATAACATTCTCAACAGCAATTGGGAGAAATATGAGTTTTAATTTTCAATTTCTACTTTATTAATTTCTCTATTGCAGCATTTGCCTAAACAAATAATCACTACTTTGGCCTTACAATTTGCCTTGGACACCCACCACTGCAACCAAAGGGAAAAAAACATTTTTGATGGCTCATTCGAATGGAAAAACCATATATCAGAAGTTATTGTGTAAAAACTCGGGACTTGTGATGGAAAGCTCAGTTTGGCAGAACACATTTAATTAGGCTTGGCTCTTTAAAATATTAAATAGTTATAATCACATTACAGTTTTGTCTTATAACTTAAAACAGAATAAATTTCAAAGTCAACCCTTCCGTGCTTCACCATTTTTTCAGACATTAGCAGCAATTAAAATGCTTGGGAATATAGTAAAAGACAAGATTAAAGAAGTAAGGATAGAAGCAAAAGAAAATCTGAATAAATGTTGCAACTTATTTCTCCATACAGTATCAAATTTTCAACATAATACTTCTTTTCACAACTATCTAAAGTCTGTTATAGTCATGCACCACATGACATTTCAATGACAAACCAAATACACAATGGTTGTCCTGTAAGATTATGATAGAGCTAAAAAATTCCTCTTGCCTAGTGACATCCATAACCATTATAATGTTGAGTCTACCCTGGTACTTGTCTGTGATGATGCTGGTGTAAACAAACCTACTATGTTGTCAATTAAATAAAAGTATAGCACGTCGTAAAGTACAGTACAGAATACTTGGTAATGATAATAAATGACTAAGTTACTGGTTCATGTATTTACTATACTTTTATTGTCATTTTAGAGTGTATTCACGATACTGAAAAAAAAAACAAACATTGCTGTCCACAGTACGCCAGGTGATGCTGGCAGGAGCCTCGCACATCTCAAGATTACTGAATCTCTTGGGGCTGGGGTGTGGCTCAGTGGTAGAGCACTTGCCGAGCATGTGTGAGGCACTGGGTTTGATCCTCAGCACCACATATTTACAAATAAAGTAGAGGTTCATTGACAATTAAAAATATATTAAAAAAAAAAAAAGGATTACTGGATCTCTCAATGGCAGCATTTTTTTGAGTGTGCTTGATTTAATCTTGTGTTGTTTTGTTCACCATGGCCCGTGGAGCTATACCATCTAGGTTTGTGCAACTGCACTCTATGATGTTTGCATGATGAATCACCTAAGGACACATTTCTCACAACATATCCCCACTGTTAAGCAATACATGACTGTAGTACAATATACAATACAAAAATACAATGTACCAAATAACTGATACTTTCATCATTTATATATTAATACATTAAAATTTATACATTAAAATACAAGTAAATTTCTACTTCATTATGAGGTTATTTTTTCTATTTTAGCTTTTTTTTTTTTTTTTTTTTGCAGTGTGCTGGGGATTTGAACCCTGGGCCTTGTACTTGCAAGGCAAGCACTCTACCAACTGAGCTATATACCCAGCCCAATTTTAGCATTTTTAAAACAAAGTTATATTCTAAGTGTTACTATGTGGTATCTATTACTATTAATGGTCATTTATTGTGTACCTAGAAGATACCAGGCTCTTTCCACATGTTTACTCATCTGATCTCATCAACCCTACAGAGGAAGGTACAGTGCCCACCCATCCTAATTCACAGAGGACATGCTCAAAGACCCCCCAGAGGATGCCAGAACCTGTGGATAATACTGAACCCTATATATTCAATGTTTTCCCCCCATATATACCTACACAAATTTAATGCCTTTTCCATCTAACCTAAGCACTTATCACACACTGTTAACTTTAACTTATTCAGTTTAAGGTGTAAAGAGCAAAACAGGCATGAATTTTTTTTCTTTCTTCACAATTTCACAGACTGAAGGTTCATTTTTACCACATATCTTAGCAACCTTAGCATTTGATTTTTTTTTCTTTCCTTATTAAGTGAAGAACATTCACATTTCCACTCAAAGGAAGCAATTTATGGCTTCTGTTTGGTATATCCAAATTGACACCATCACTTTTTCTTGCACTTGGGGATAATAATTAAGTAAAATAAGGGCTACTTGAACACATGGACTATGACAGTCAATCCAAGACAATAACCAAGTAACTAATGGATGGGTACCATATACAGCATGGATACACTGGACAAAGGGATGACTCACATCCCAAGCAGGCTAGAGCAGGACAGTGTGAGATTTCATCACACTCTGCAAAGCAGTATGCAATTTAAAATTTGTGAACTGTTTATTCCTAGAATTTGCCACTTGATATTTTCAGACTACAGCTGGATGCATGAAGGTAACTAAAATCATAGAAAGTGAAAATGTGAATAAGAAGGGACTATTGTATTGACCTCTTTTACCATGAGGAGTTTAAATCATTGAGAGTTTAATAGCCCAAGAACACATAATAAATGGCAGGACTGGCATTCAATCCTAGTTCGACCTAATGCCTATATACAGAGTTCAATACTTATACCTTTTGCATAATATCAAATTATTAAAATCCAGAACTTGCTTCTCCAAAGGACAATACAAACAGTGGTCCCTAGAGTCACTATATAATTTATTTTAATCTTAGAATTGCTTTTTTCTTGGATTTCTCATATATTTTGGCATGATTTTAAACAAGTTAGTATGGTTAGAATGGACTGTGGATGACATACTTCACCATCACCACTAAGCAGGGTTGTGATTGATGTAAAGTAAGTTCCTGGAGCCAAATGGTGTCTTAGCTACCAATGTACAAGAGATGAGTGCCTTTACAGGTTGAGAATTACAGGAAGAAGAATTCCAGCATAACCTACTTAATACCTGGTGCTATGATCTAAATATAGTTTGACCTCCAAACTCACATAGGAAGTTAATCCCCAAAGTTATGTGTTTATGGTATTATGAGAACAGAATATTAATCCAACTATGGGGCTTAAAGATAGGACCTTTGTAGAATGATTAGGAAGATGAGGTCATTAGGGTGGAACCCCCATGATTAAATTTTGGTGCATTTATAGAAAGAGGGTGAGAAACCAGAAGAGACAGTTATGGGCTTTCCTTTATGCCTTAGGACATGGCAAGCAAGAAGGACACCATCAAAAGGCAAACCAACAGAGCCCACCAGATCCTGGACTTTGAACATCCAGAACTATGAACCAAAATAAACCTTGTTTTTCCTTATAAAGAAATTTGCTTCAGTTATTTCATTATAAAAAAAAAAAAAAAACTGTGTAGTATACCTGGTTACAGAATGTATTTTTGCATCACCTCCAATATCCATGTTGAAGCTTTCTCATTGTGATAGTGTTGGAGGTAAGGTCTTTGGGAATTAATTAGGTTCAGATGAGGTCATGATGGTAGAGCTCACATGATGAGTTTAGAGCCCTTACAAGAGGAGAAAGAGATGCCAAAGCATCTTCTGTCTGCCATGTGAGGATACAATAAGAAGGTGGTTATCTGCAAACCAGGGAAAGGGCCCACACCAAGAACCAAATATGCTGGCATCCCAGTCTTGGGTTTTTAAGCTTCTACAACTGTTAGAAACAAATGTCAGTTGTTCAGGCTGCCCAGTCTACGATATCTTATTGTAGCAGCTCATGCTGACCATACATCCTGCAAATTAACAAATAATAGACATAAAGGTCACTGGCCATTTATAAAACATTTTTAACAGGGTAGGGTGATGTGCCTACAGATCAAAGAAAAAATTATCAATTATCTTATTGACTATAACTAAAATTAACAATACTGTTGATATCTATGATTAGTTGAACATTTCAAATACTTATTAAAACACAGAGCAGGCTAGCATCAAATCTTTTCTATTAAAATCTTTGGCTAGTTTTATAAACAAAATGTCAAAAAGCAAATATAATAATCTATCAGATAAATTATTGTATAAGAAATGGTACCATAGTGATTGTTGTCAAGGCAAGCTCATTTAGGAAGCAAGGAGAAATCTCTTGTGGAAATATCTATTTAACAATCAAATTTTCCTTTCTAACTGTCATTGGCCAAATTTTGCACCACATAAAATGAAAAGCCAGTTGGAGAAAAAGCAAAAACATGGCAGGCATATTCAATTTAGTCAGTTTTTCAAAATATTTTTTACATAAACTTTAAAAGTTTAAGCAAACCAAAAACATACAAAGATCTAAATTTTTTAGTCTGCAATAAATATGTCTGGCTTTTCTGATCACTAGATGTTTCTCTAAATTTGTTCTAATTATTTTTATTTTAACAAACAAGCATAAGAACTGCAGTACAGATAACAAAAGTTATTTACATGAGGACATATATTGTATAGTTTTACAAGTGATTTCATATACAATATCTCATTTGTTCCTCATAATAACCCCATATAAAACTGGTCTTATATCTATCAGTATTATATATTAGGTAATGCAATTTAAAAAGATGAAGAACTTGTCTAAGGTCATGCTGAACTGTGACTCCATCCCAAATCTTCTGATTCTGATTATAAGGCTCTAGAATCCAACCTTATCCACCAGGATTTCCAGGAATGGAGGTAAGGAAAAGCACCTCTCTGAGAGGTTCCTGGGATACAATAACAGTGGAGATATTGACAGATTTAAGGATTTTTTTTCCTTAAAATGAAATCTATATGAGTTAAGTGTCATTGTTCTCAGTAACAACAAACAACTTATTAGTTGTAATTTTTTAAAAAATTAATAAATCCTCCAATATTTATTACACTGACTGCACACTTCCCCAGGACTCCCTGTACACTGCAGTACTGACAACAGAAAGAAGAAAGACTTGTGCTGTGCCAGGGAGCCTTTAGTCTAAGATAGTTAGAGGAAAACCCAACCATAAAAATTCAACCTAAGTACAATACAAATAATTGTAACTTAATAAAGGAGATTTTTAAATACAGAGAAAAAAACTCTATTTCTTTATTTTTACTGGGGTAAAAGCAAATTCCCTAACTCATCTGTTTCTAAGGGTAGTGAGATGTTAGACATACTGCAGTGGTAAGTGTGCTGCCGTTGTGTAAGAGGCATTCCCTTCTACACTACAAGTACACTGAAGAATGAGGCAATAAAAAGCAGATAACTTGCTCTCAAGCAGTTAAAAAAATATATACTGTGTGTGTCTGTGTGTGTGCACGCACGCACGCACACGTAGAAACAGAACACAATGACAAAGCAAGAGGATAAAATGCCAATGTAAAGCAATCTTGATAAAGATACATGTAGGATTTTTTAACATTTCATTTTTGAAACCTTTCTAAATATATAAACTTATTTCCAAATAAAAGTTTGTTTGTTTGTTTGTTATTGTACAAAGAAGGAGAAAAATGAAAAAACAGTAAGATGTTGATCATTCTAGAAGTCAGGTTGAAGGTAAATGGGAGTTCATTCCACCATTCTCCCTACTTCTGTACATCTTTATTTTATGTACTGAAACGTGAAAAAAGAAAACAATGGATAAAATCACGTATGTAAGGTAGCTATGATAGTGCCTAACAAACAGAAGGCATTCAGTAAACAACAGACACTCCTCTCTCAACAACAGTCACATCTCTCAAGTGTAGACAAGTATTAGCTTTTAGTGTACAATTACATACTAGTATTTACTAATAATTCATATGTGTAAGGTGCTTTGCTGGACACTGTAGTGCTAAGAAGTAGTTCAGAACTCAGGTGGTCATGACACTGTAAAAAGTAGAACAGCCTATTCCATATAGATGAGGTTGCTATGAGAATAAAGTAAGTGCTTAAAGATAAACTCAGAAGAGTTATATAAACATTAGCTCTCATTTATTGTACATGGAGCCAATATAGGGAGAATAAGGCACATATGTAAGTAAATATAATCAAAGCCAAGTGGCAAGTGCCACAGAAAAAGATCACATCTAACGAGGAATACAAAGGAAGTCTTCGTGGAGAAAGTGGTACTCAAGATGGACTTTAAGGAATGGATGGGCAGAAAAATCAAGTCAGTGGGAGGAGGAACTAGCATGCAAGATTACTAAAATAATCCAAGCAAAGGCATGTGCAAAGAGAGTGTGAGAAAGCAAGAAGTAGTAGACTGTTTGCTAGTGCCTGGGAAACAAACAGCAGTATGATCACAAACATGTCTGTAAAAGTAAGTGAGAAAAACTGCAGAAGGCCTTGCCCAGCTTGGGAGGCTCCAGGTATGTGGCTCGCTACTCATCTGGACTCATGTTCCATCACCAGGTGTCTCCTCTCCCCACTGCTGATGCTGACAAAACTTCACTATCCAAGACTATGACGTTTTTTTGAAATAAGATACTCTGTTTCAAAAGGAACAATTTAAATAAAGCATATAATGCATTCATTGCTATGAAATAAAATGCTTTCTATATTCAGGAAAAATTCAATCACAACAAAAATGAATATAATCCAATTGAGTTTGTAATTTTCACTTGGCTTTTAAATAATTTTTTTTTCTATGAGAAACTTCCAAATCATATACTTTACAACGTTTTAGTCAGCTTTTTTTAATCACTGTGACCGAAAGACCTGACAAGAACAATTTTAGAGGAGGAAAAGTTAATTTGGGGCTCATAGTTTCAGAGGTCTCAGTCCATAGAGGGTTGACTCTATTGCTCTAGCCCAAGATGAGGCAGAAAATCATGGTGGAAAGGTGTGGAGGAGGAAAGCAGCTCAGAACATGATAATCAGGAAGTATGTACAGAGAGCTCTGCTCACCAAGAACAAAATATAAATCCCAAAGGCACACACCCCCAATGACCCACCTTCCTCCAGTCATACACTACCTGCCTACAGTTACCAGCCAGTTAATCCCTATTAGTGGGTTAACCCACGGGCTAAGTTACAGCTCTTATAATCTAATCATTTCACCTCTGAACATTCTTACATTGTCTTACACATGAGTTTGTGAGATACCTCATATCTAAACCATAATACAACTAATATTAATGAGAGAAAATTCCTTAACCAACTAAAAAATCAAAAGTGATTATACATGACATTAGTTTTGTCAATGTAACTGATATTCCTGAAAGGTAGCTGAATTCAAAATTACATGACTGTGATAGTTCTTACATTTTGTTTTGTTGACATTACACAGCTGCATTTTTAGTAGTATGTCCTTTGTTGTTTTTTATGATCTTTTGACTCATATACTGTAAAATAATGAATCCATAATTATTCCATCCTGATTTATGCTTTTACATAGTTTTATGAGGATGAAGGAAGAGAACTATGCAAAATGTCTTTGTGACTATAGCATGCTAAAAACCATAAATTTATTTTAAAGCCCTACTAAATTTTAAAACAGTGGGGAAAAAAATACCAGAGAATCTTTGAAAGTTATTTCAGAAATAATCTCAGAGACCATTATCCCGACCAATCTTCTCACTCAACAGGCAAGGAAACAGAGTTAGGAAAATTAGAATGATATGCTAATGATATAACAACCTCCTTATGATAAGCTGTTAACGAATTAGAAACAGATCTAATTTTAAATTCATGTTTTTTGCCACCCGTAATACAAGTGGCACCACATACAATACTGGGCATCCATCTAATACAACATATAAATGAACAAAAAATCAAAAACTATACATGTATACTTTAAAAAAGAAACTGATTAAGTATTACCACTGCTTTGAAGAAAGCAGATAATGAACTTTAGTATCTCCCCCAAAAAACTATATACTTTTAAATACTTAGGCCAGCTTAATGACTGTGTTAGCTTTCTGATGCTGTGACAAAACATGTGAAATAAACAACTAAAAAGAAGGAAAATATTACATATATGACTGTATGACTGATGTGATCCTACAATTTGTATAATCAGAAAAATGAGAGCTTATACTTCATTTGTGTATGATCTATCAAAATGTATAAATGCATTTTACTGTCATGTACAACTAATGAGAACAAAAAAATTTTAATTTAAATAAAAATAAAAATAAAAAAGAAGGGAAGTTTTATCTTGTCTCATGGTTTTAGAGGTATCAGTCCATGGGTGGCCCAGTTACTTTTAGGCCTGTGATGATGGAGTAAAGTACATCACCATGGCGGGAGAATGTTGCAAAGGGGAGTACTCACCTCATGGCAGCCAGGAAGCAACGAGAAAAGAGCAAGAGGCCAGGGACAAAGTAAATGTTTCAAGGACAAGCCCCCAGTAACCTACTTCCTCCAACTAGGCCCCACATTCCAAAGTGTCTACCACCTCACAAAGCACCAGCTGGGAACCAAGCTATCACACATGAGTCTTTGGGGGACATTTCAGATCTAAAATATAACAATGATTAAAAAAAAAAAAAAAGAATTAAAAATACTAACAGATTAATTAAGCTTTCCTATGGGACACAAAAAGTCATCCCTGTGTTGCTTAAGTCTTTGAGCTCATGGATGAGCTATACATAGCTTCTTCATCTAAAATAGCACAGACAGACATTGGATAGGAGTAGGTTGGAGAAACCAATGCAGGTACAGCATTCTAAGCAGGCTGCTCAACCCTAAAGATGAGGGCATCAGTGATCTCACATGTATTTAAGTTCACAATATTAAAAGAAATCAAAGGAAGACAAATCTAGAAAGTCTAGTTCACCAATCAGTTTCTTAAATCAACAAAACATACCCAGAGGGATTGTGTTTCCTTTCATTGTTTGTTTTTAACCACTAAGCTACATTCCCAGCCCTTTTTTAATTTCTTCCCAGTCCATCTTATTTTAAGACAAGATCTCAATAAGTTGCTTAGGGTATCACTAAGCTACTGAGCCTGTCCTCAAACTTGCAATCCTCCTGCCTCAGCCTCCCAAGCCATAGGGATTACATACAGGTATGTACCACCATACCTGGCAAGCTTACCACTTTTTAACAAGAAGTTACCAATATTCATTATCTAACAAGTTACTGCACAGTACTGCCTTTTCCTATCACACTTATGTACCTGCCTGAGGGTGGAGAGCATGCCAGGGCCATAACTCCACAATAGAAACCAGTTTCATCTGGACCCTGCCCTCAAAAGACAGAGTATACTGGGGCTTAGTAAGAGTAAGCACACCATGCAGACCTGACAACTGCTGAAGTATTACTCTACTTTTTATTTATTCTTCAGAATAAAGCAAAAGGTCCGTGTGTGCAACCTCACATGACCCAGGCCCCCCATGCTAACCAAGGGGAAGACCAGAGGTACTCTGTGCCTCTCATGTCCTCAGGTCTGAATCCTGTGAAGCAGAAATGAGAACTTCCCATGTGGCAGGAAAAAGGGGCTTTCTTCAACTATGACACTTGTTCCCAAGCAGACAAAACTCAAATTTGTAGCACTTCAGAGTTCAGTACAAATTCTACTAAATGTACTAATTTGTCACTGAATAAAACAAAGCACTAAATGTAATAGAAAACTATACTCAATTGGTCATACAAAATCCTAATCAATGAAGACTAAAATAGAAAGGTCTCTTATAACAAAAGCAGTAAGAAGTTTAAATTTTATTTTTAAAGTTATTTAAAAAGGCTTACTTTTATTTTTACTGTATAGCCAGTTTACTACATAGCCAGAACTCATGAAATACACATATTTATGTGTAAACATTCTTCTTGAAAAAATGGGAGTTTTGTTGGTCAATAATACACTCATTATTTGCATATATTTAATATAAATCACTGCACAGAATGAAAGGAGTAATATTTTAGTTACCTCCATTATTTCACATTTATCCCACTGCACAGATCCAACATAACTGCTGAAGGTGCCAAGAGAACAGAATTTATTATGCCCAATTACACTAAATGTAATACATAAAAGAATTGAAAAAAATCTTGTAGGACTTACTTGCTACTCCTGATGCCAGTCCATAAAGCAGTCCTCCCCCATCTGACTGCTGAGGGTAAATATGGGCTCCTGGAGGAGGTGGCTTTTCTTGTCTGATAAAGTTATATAATAAAGTTTTCACAAGTTTGCTGGTATACGGAAGACTATATAAAAAGAAAAAAAAAAATCAAACATGTTTATGGGAGTCACCTAATTCTACAAAAATGACATAGAAGTAACTCTGTCCTTAGTATTACTTCAAAGAAATCTGCACTGTCACATAATAGTCAAGACCCTGGTGGGCTGAGATCAGTGCTGAGGCTTACTTCTGACTTTGCCTCTTGCCACACCAGAAGACACTGGTCTTTAAAACAACCGAGAGTCAGTTATTCTTATCTGTAATTAACATAACATTGTGAGACATTATAAATTTAGTGCATAATCTAGTTCCTTTTACCTGCCACTAAAAGGAACCTAGTAATGTAAAATCATCAAGGATGAGCGAGGATTTAAAGACAGTAATAAAAGACTGCACTTTTTAAGCATGAAACTTCAATATATCTAATTAGTCAACTGGTGATAAACCAATTCCTGCAATCTATATTAAATTTCTTAACAAATCCTTGAATGTACTATTGAATTTTTAAAAATACTGCTGTCAAAATTTACAACAAAAATAAGCAAAACAACATATTATGGTTTAAGGATCTGATACCATAATGGTACTATAAAAACCCTAATATCTATTGATTCAACCAATTGAAAATATTCAGGAAAAAATATGCATCTATATTACACATGTACATTTTCCCTTGTCATTATTTCCTCAGTGATAAACTATATCATTTATAATTTGCATTGTAGGTATTATAAGTCATCTGGAGATGATTTAAAGTATGTGCATAGGCTTATGTATTTTATATAAGGAACCAGAGCACACAAGGATTTGAGTGTCCTTGTTGGGGGGTCCTGGAACCAATTCTCTGTGGATACCAAGGGAAAACTTTAGTGAGATGGACATGAGTGAGAAGGAGAAGATACAAGAACAATTTGAACAAACAAGTACGACTGCAAGACTGCTTAGATATAGAAAATGAAGGAGAAAAAGAAAAAGAAAGACACTTTCAAAATTTTCCATTCTATAAAGCAACCACTAGAGATGGCAACGAATTTAGGGGACAAGAAAGATAGGGAAGATGAGTAGTTTGGACACAAAACTGAATTTGGACACTTGTGCACTGGATGTGAAACAATGATAGAAAAACCAGAAGCAACATGTTGAAGATGAAGGACAACACTCAGATAAAAGGATAAGAATAGAAATATAAATTATACAGTTAAAAGAAGGACAAATTTAAAATAGAAACCTACCATGGACCTTGCATCAAATATTTGTGACTTATGCTCTGTCGCAAAATTTCTTTGTGAAAGAGTTGGCAGGAAAGGAAAACAACCATTGTTGATATAGCTTCCACTGATATTTCATATGTAATGTCTCTGGAAAAATGGGGAAAAAACAGTAATGATCATTTTGGAAGATTAATGTATTACTCTTTTCTAAATAAGTTGTATATTTTAAAACTCATGATATTAAAAAACTTACATATTTAACATAAAAATTAAGTCAAGCAGAAATATGAAATCCTTTCCCAAGCATGAGTTCTTTTACTCCGGTATTCCACTACTTTCCCAATTTCTAGTTCCCACCTCATACTGAAGTACATGTCTATCATAAACACAGTGATCAGCAGTGTCCTACTCTGAAGATCGTCTCTAAACCCCTACATTTATGCTGTTTAGTAATAGCATAGATTGTAAAATGGAAGAGAAATCACAGTGCAGGGAAGAAAACAATGTATTTAAGATTCATAATCTCTTTACACTCATAACCGTAGTACAAGATCTTTCAACTCTAGTGTGTGCTTTCTCAAGATCAACTTTGCATGTTTAGAAAAATATTAGCAGTAAATACAACATTCCTGTTTTATTAAGCATATTTCTTTTAGGAAGGACTATCCTGTCCTCTCAAGATCATTAACCAATTTTAGAAACAAATCTTAGATCAGTAAAAAGCAAAGTTTCAGCTGAGTAGGGAGACCAAACAAGAAAAACATATCAAGAAATCTTGAGTTACTATAAAAGTTTAAACAGAATCATCACAGGGACCAGGAAAGCAGAAATCTCAACAGCACAGCAAGAAGAGTGGCAGCTTCAAAAGAATAACAAAATACTTTTATAAATTTGAAATGCAAAGTGAAAATAAAAGTACTTAACACCTACTTAAATGAAGCCTCATTAAATAATTTAGGGACAACTTGACTCTAGAGTTAGACAAGGTTAAACTCTACCAGATACTTTAAGGAGTTATCAATGATAGAAATATGTTTAAAAAACAAAGTGTTTTTCCCCACATCCTTGCCAACATCTATTGTTGCTTGTGTTCTTGATAACAGCCATTCTAATTGGAGTGAGATGAAATCTTAGGGTAGTTTTGATTTGCATTTTTCTAATTACTAGAGATGTTGAACACTTTTTCATATATCTGTTGATTGCTTATATATCTTCAGTGAAGTGTCTGTCCAGTTCCTTAGCCCATTTATTGATTGGGTTATTTTTATTTTTGATGTAAAGTTTTTTAAATTCTTTATAAAGTTTGGAGATTATTACTCTATCTGAAGTACATGTGGTAAAGATTTTCTCCCACTCTGTACACTCTTTTCACATGATTATTTCCTTTGGTGAGAAAAAGTTTGTTAGTTTGAATCCATCCCATTTATTGATTCCTGCTTTCACTTCTTATGCTCTAGGAGTCTTGTTAAGGAAGTCTGGACCTAAGCCAACATGATGAAGATTTGGCCCTACTTATTCTTCTGTTTAGTGCAGGATACTGGTCTAATTCTTAGGGCCTTGATTCACTTTGTGAGAGTTGAGTTTGGTGCAGGGTGAGAGACAGGGGTTTAATTTCATTTTATTGCATATGGATTTTCAGTTTTCCCAACACCATTTGTTGAAGAGGCTATCTTTTTTCCATTGTATATTTTTGGCACCTTTGTCTAGTATGAGATAACTGTATCTGTGTGGGTTTGTCTCTGTGTCTTCTATGTGGGGGAAAAAGGCACACTCATACATTGCTCATGGTGTTGCAAACTGGTACAGTCACTCTGGAAAGCAGTGTGGAGATTCCTCAGAAAACAGGGCCCACCATTTGACCCAGCTATCCCATTCCTCGGTTTATACCCAGAGGTCTTAAAATCAGTATACTACCGTGATGCAGCCAGATCAATGTTTATAGCAGCTCAAGTCACAATAGCTAGTTTGTGGAACCAACCTAGATGCCCTTCAACAGATGAATGGATGAAAACTGTGGTATATATACACAATGGAATATTATTTAACCAAAAAGAATAATAAAATTATGTCATTTGCAGATAAATGGATGGAGATGGAAAATATCATGCTAAGTGAAATAAGCCAATCCCAAAAATTCAAAGAATATGTTCTGCCTCATAAGTGGATGATCACGTATGACAGGGGTGGTGGGGATGGGAGGTCTAGAGGGGTAAGGGAAGAATGGAGGAGCACTGGAGTGTGTAGAGGGAAATGATGAGAGGGGAAGGGGTGGGGGAAGAAAAGATGGTGGAATGAGACAAACATCATTACCCTATGTACATGTATGATCACACAAATGGTGTGAATCTACAGTGTGTACAACCATAGAAATAAAAAGTTGTACCCCATTTGTGTACAATGAATCAAAATGCATTCTGGAAAAAGAAAAAGAAAGAAAGTAGAATAAAAGACTGCAAAAACAAAACAAAAAAAAAAGTGTGCAGGTCTGGGGTATAGGACTTTAAAAAAAAAAAAAAAGTATACAGAAAAAAAGAAGCCCCTGCAGCTGACCCTATTTTGTAATGAATAAATCTTGGTTCTACTCAGAAATTTTATTTTTAAAGTACTTTGGTTTCCTCTCCTAAAACTTTCATAATTACTGATATAAAAATTAACCATATAAAAAGCAATTCTTGGGGTTGGGGCTGTGGCTAAGTGGCAGAGTGCTTGCCTACCACGAATGAGGCACTGGATTCAATCCTCAGCACCACATAAAAATAAATAAAAAATAAAAATATTGTGTCCATCTACAACTAAAAAAATATGTTTTTAAGAAAGCAATTCTTTTTTTCTCTCTCTCATTAAACTTTTGTTTTAATGGGTCTCAAAATTCTGTGACAGATTTTTAGTCAATTTGTTTCCATTAAGAAGTACTGATTTTAAAAACTAATAACTTAAAACTGCCACACACACACACACAAACGGTCCACAAAACATTCTCCTTTCCTTCTGAAAGTTTTATGATGCACTGTTATCGTTGACCAGTCTTTTACTATTAAACTTAAATGGCCAATTGAGACAACCAGTTCTGAGATCTTTCTTCCACCACTGATTAAGACTGGGGTGGCAGGTGTTAGGGGTAATACTTGTTTAGCCTTCTGAGCTTTCCAGGCAGACTTGGTGACCTTGCCAGCTCCAGCAGCCTTCTCATCCACTGCTTTGATGATACCCACAGCAACTGTCTGCCTCACGTCACAAACAGAAAAATGACCAGAGGAGGAGAGTCAGAGAAACTCAGGCTTTCCTGGAACCATATCAACGATGGCAGCATCACCAGACTTCAAGAATTTAGGACCAGCTTCCAGCTTCCTACCAGAATGGTGATCAATCTTTTCTTTCAGCTCAGCAAACTTGCAAGCAATGTGAGCTGTGTGACAATCCAGTACAGGGGCATAGCCAGCACTGATTTGGCCTGGATGGTTCAGGATAATCACCTGAGCAGTGAAATCAGCTGCTTCCATTGGTGGGTCGTTTTTGCTGTCAGCAGCAACATTGCCACAACAATCATCTTTGACAGACATGTTCTTGACATTGAAGCCCACATTGCTCCAGGAAGAGCTTCACTCAGAGCTTCAGGGTGCATTTCAACAGACTTTACTTCAGTTGTGACGTTGACTGGGGCAAAGGTGACCACCATGCCAGGCTTGAGAAATCCAGTCTCCACTCAGCCCACAGGGACAGTACCAATACCACCAATTCTGTAGACATCCTGGAGGGGCAGACGCGAAGGCTTGTCAGTTGGACGAGCTGGTGGCAGGATGCAATCTAAAGCTTCAAGCAGTGTGGCTCCACTGGCACTGCCGCCATCTTTACAGGTGACTTTCCATCCCTTGAACCAAGGCATATTAGCACTTGGCTCCAATATGTTGTCACCATTCCAACCAGAAATTGGCACAAATGCAGGGTTATAGCCAATTTTCTTAATGTAGGTACTGACTTCCTTAACGATTTCCTTGTATCTCTTCTGACTGTAGGGTGGTTCAGTGGAATCCATTTTGTTAACACCAACAATTAGTTGTTTCACACCCAGTGTGTAAGCCAGAAGGGTATGCTCACAAGTTTGCCCAGTCTTGGAGATACCAGCTTCAAATTCACCAACACCAGCAGCAATAATCAGGACAGCACAGTTAGCCTGAGATGTGCCTGTAATCATGTTTTTGATAACGTCTCTGTGTCCTGGGGCATCAATGATAGTCACATAATACTTGCTGGTCTCAAACGTCCACAGGGAGATGTCAATGGTGATACCACGCTCACACTCACTTTCACACTCAGCTTCCAGGCATAACTGAAGAAGCCCTTTCCCATCTCAGCAGCTTCCTTCTCAAATTTTTCAATGGTTCTTTTGTCGATCCCACCACATTTGTAAATTAGATGACCAGTAGCGGTAGACTTGCCGGAATCTACGTGTCCGATGACAACGATGTTGATATGAGTCTTTTCCTTTCCCATTTTGACTTTGATTTAGTGGTGATTTTCATGACACCTATGTTCTGGCAGCAAACCCGTTGCAAAAAGCAAGAAAGCAATTCTTGTACTTAATCTGATTTCTGGAACTGATGTTTCCAGATGTTTCATGTCATGTTATGATTCTCTAATGATGATCTGGGTCTCAGATAAGATTTTACATCAGGTAATCATTCATTTGTATTGCCTAAGCTTGTCCAGAGTCCATACTCTATGTCAAATGACTAGGCTTTTCGGTTGGGTCAAAGTTTAAAGCCAAATCCTGAGTTAACAAATACTCTATCAGAGTCTATTCATAGGCCTGAACATACAAATTCACAGGTGACGACCTGCAAATGTATTCAGTCACTGAATCAAAAATAAAGCAACAACTTCAGTGCTTTACAACTCAGCATCTTGTAGAAATAACAAAGACCCTGAAATAAATGGTTTTATTTTGTTTAAACTATAAACTGCAACTATTAAGAAATACTAGGCCTAAAATCCCTAGGGAAAGAGCATGTATTTAGAACACAAAATTGTTCTCCTTCACACATAATTGGACTAAACAAAATCACAAGTGAAAAAAAAACAGGAAAAGTATTAACCCTTGAATCATCCTCTTTGATCAAGGAATTCTGAAAATCTGAGTAAACAGTAAAGGGTTTGATGTGGGGGGTAAGTAAGTTCACAATAGACAGAATGCTGAACTAACATGACTTTATATTCCATACCAGGCTATAGGTGCACTCCCCAAAACTTCTAATTGGAACCACCTGTGTGAATTCATAGGCCTGAACATACAAATTCTATCAAACCGTTTATCGCATTGTCCTTCAGCTCACACATCATTCAACAAATATGTATGAAGAACTTATTCTTACTATATACTTAGTTATGATTTAGATATGAGGTGTCCCCCAAAAGCTTATGTGTGAGACAAAGCAAGAATGTTCAGAGGTGAAATGGTTGAACTCTAAGAACTGTAACTTAATCAGTGGATTAATCCACTGATATAGATTAACTGGGTGGTAACTAGACCAGTGGGATGTGGCTAGAGGAGGGAGGTCAGTGGAGGTGTGCTTTTGAAATTTACAGTTTTTATCTTTGGTGAATGGAGCACTCTCTCTCTGCTTCTTGCTTGTCATGTTCTAAGCTGCTTTCCTCTGCCATGCACTTCTGCCATGATGTTCTGCTTCACCTTGAGCACAGAACTATGTAGTCAGCTCACCATGAACTAAAACTCTAAATCCATGAGCCAAAATAGACTTTTCCTCCTCTACACTGTTCTTCTCAGGTTTTTAGTCACACTGGCACACAGTTGACTAAAACATCTAACCAGGCATTACATTACATATTAAAGACAAATTCAATGATAAATAGATAAGGAGTCTACATTTATGGATTTTATGACTTAATGAAGAAGACAGAAATCAAATACTTAGTCCCAAAAGGGACATTAAGAAAAAAAGAGCAAGTAATAACAAGGATTATAGGGAAATGATTTTTAACTTTGATATTAAAAGAAAGTTTATCTTAAAAAATGACATTAAATTAAGACCTGATGTAGTACAAGGGGGCAGTTCTTTGCAGTCAAGTCTTTCTTACTAGAACAGGAGGTTCTAGTTTTCATTTTTGTTATTGCTGTTATTCTTAATTCTAGTACCTAATAGGTATTCAATAGATTAAAAAGATAGAAGGCTCTTTATTGCTCTGGTTTTGACTAAAATTTATTGGGCACTTTCTTAAATAGATTCAGCAACATAATGTAAGAGACGTGCATAACTTAGAAAAATAAAGAGAAGGAAGTATGTTGAGGATGTTTATTACATGTGAATAAGCACAAAAGGAATACTCATTGCAACAAAATGTAAAGGGAATTTCACAAAAGAAGAATGCAGGAGAAAGCCGCATATGAAGAAGGCCTTTATATAAAGCAGAAGAGCTATCCATCCCAAAAGATGCAAATCTCAACACAGAAATACACAAAATGGAAAAAAAAAAATAGGGCTAATATGAAATCTCACCTGCAAAGACATACACAAACTGAAAGGATGGAAAATGGTACTCCAAGCAAATGGAATCCAAAAGTATGCAGGGATAGCTATAAAAAGATCTGACTTAGAAAAAAATCAGGAGAGATAAAGTAAGTTACTATATGTTGACCCAGGCAACAATTCATTAAGAAGATATAACAATTATAAATTTATATGCTGAGCATATAAATTTATCATCAAGAAGATATAACAATTATAAATTTATATACCCAATTATATAAGCACTACTAGACATAAAGGGAAAGAGGAGACACCATACAATAATAGTGACATCCATGGCCCACTCTCACCAATAGATACACCATCCAAACAAACAAAAAATCAACAAAGAGTTAAATTAAACTGCAGATAAAATGGACTTAACATAAGCTTACAGTATATCTCATCCAACAGCTGCAGAATACATATTCTTTTCATCAGCACATGGAACTTTTTCTATAATAGACCACATATTACAAGTCTTAGTAAATTTTTTTAAATCCAAATGATGCCCTGCATCTTCTCTGATAACAGCACAATGAAACTATAAATCAACGCCAAGAGATACTGCAGAAATGACAGAAACTCAACAACACACTTCTGAACAAACTTCTGAACAGACAAGATCAGATGGAAAATTTAAAAATTCCTTGAATCAAACAAAAACAAAAACACAATATACAAAAACTTGTGGGATATAGCAAAAGCAATACTAAGAGGGAATGTTATAGCAATTACTGCCTACATCACAAAAACAGATCTCAAAGAACCCAATTATATCTCTCAAGGTCTTAGAAAAAAAGAAACAAACCCAAAATCAGAAGGAAAGAATAATAAAGATCAGAGTTGAAATAAATGAGATACAACACAAAGAATCAATTAAATAAAAAGTTGAACATTTGAAAAGGCAAACAAAATGGACCAACCTGTAGCTAAACTAACCAAGAGAAAGAGAAGACCCAAATAAATAAAATTATAGTTGAAAAGGAGACATTACAACTGAGACCACAGAAATTCAAAGGAACATTAAAGAAATATTTTGAAAAACTATATGCCAATAAATGGGAAAATCTAGAAGCAAAGGATAAATTTATGGACAGAAATGACTTATCAAATTAAAGCAAGTGGACACGGTGGCACACACCTATAATTCCAGCAGCTCAGGAGCCTGAGGCAGGAGGATTGTGAGTCCTAAGTCGGCATCAGGAATTTAGCAAGGCCCTAGGCAACTTAGTGAAACTCTTATCTAAGAAATAAAAAACAAGGCTGGGGATGTAGCTCAGTAGTTAAGCACTGGGTTCAATTCCTGGTACCACCAGAAAAAAACAAAAACAAAACACACACACACACACACACACACACACACACACACACACACACACCCACCCACAATTCAAGCAAGAGGATATGAAGAAGAAAAAAAAACACACAAAAGAACCATTAACAAATAATGAACTGAATCAGCAATATAAAGTCTCCTGACAAAGAAAATCCCAGGAACAAGATGGCTTCACTGTTGAATTTTATCAAACTTTTAAAGAAGAACCAACAGTGTACCTCAAACTATTCCATGAACTAGGAGGGGAAGGAAACATGCCAAACTAATTCTATGAAGCCAGCAACACCTTGCTACCAAAACTTGACAAGGACCCAACCAGAAAAAAAAGAAATGCATAGAACCATATCCCTGATGAACATATATGCAAAATCCTCAACAAAATACTTTCAAGTAGAATTTTAAAGCACGTTAGAAAGATGGTATGCACTGGACATAGTGGTACACATGTGTAATTCAAGGTGTCACCAGTAATCTAAGGCTGAGGAAGGAAGAGTACAAATTTGAGGCCAGCTGAGGCAACTCAGTGAGACCCTGTCTCAAAATAAAAAAGTAAAAAGGCTGGGGATGTGTTCAATGGTAAAATGCCCCTGGCTTCAATCTTCAACCACAATTAAAAAGAAAAACTGTGCCTCATGATCATGGTACCATGATCAATCAAGTTGGTTCATTCCATTCCAGGGATGTAAGGACAGTCTGATATATGAAAATCAACAAATTTAATACAACACATAAATAGAGTCAAAGGCAAAAATTCATGATCACTTCAAGAGATGCAGAAAAAAACATTTGATAAAATTCAACATCTCTTCAAAATAAAAACCCTAATAAATTATAAATTACAGAAGTTTCATTCTACAACATAATAAAGACTACATATGATAGAAACAGCCAATATCATAATGAAAGTGGAAAATTCAAAGCATTTCCTCTAAGATCAGGTACAGGAAAAGGTGTCCATTCTCACCATTCTTATTAAATATAGTAATAGAAATCTGAATCAGAGCAAGCAAGCAAAAATAAATAAATAAAAGGCTTATGAATAGGAAAAGAGAATTCAAATTACCTTGCTTGCAAAAGATATGATTCTACATCTAAAAATCCTAGAGACTCCACCAAAAGACTCTTAGAACAAATAAATAAATTTGATAAAGTCACAGGACACAAAATCAACACACAACAATCAGTAGCTTTTCTATATAGTAATAATGAACTCACTGAGAAAGAAATCAGGAGTGTAATCCCACTCACAACAGTCACACACGCACAGACACATACACACACACACACACACACAAATAGATAAAAAAAATACCTACAAATAAACCCAACCAAGGTGAAATACTTTACCATGAAAATTACAAAACACTAAAGATAAAACTGAAGAGTACATTAAAAGGTGAAAAGAGGGCTGGGGAGATAGTTCAGCTGGTAGAGTGCTTGCCTTGCAAGCACAAGGCCCTGAGTTCAATCCCCAGTACCGAAAAAAAAAAAAAAAAAAAAAAATTAGAAAAGGTGAAAAGACCTCCCATGTTCATGGACTGGGAAAATTAATATTGTTAAAATGGCCACACTACTCAAAGCAATTTACAGATTCAATGGAATCTCTATCACTCTTCACAAAATAAAACAAATCCTAAAATTCATATGGAAATCAAAAAGATCCCAGGTAACCAAAGCAATCCTGTGGGGTGTGGAGGAAGCAAAGCGGGAGACATCACAATACCTAAGTTCAAGACAAACTACAGGGCCACATAACAAAGCATTCAGCATAAAAACACACATACCAGTGGAACTGAATAGAGGACCCAGAAATAAAACCACATATCTTTAGCCAACTGATTTTCAACAAAAGTGCCAAAAAACATACATTGGAAAAAGTATACTCTCTTCAACAAATGGTGACAGAAAAACTAGATATCACATGTAGAAGATTAAAATGAGACCCCTATTTATCACCTGTAAAATATTCAACTCAAAATGGCTTGAAGGGACTGGGGTTGTGGCTCAGTGGTAAAGCATTGGCCTAGCATGTGTGAGTCACTAGGTTTGATCCTCAGCACCACATACAGAAACAAATAAATAAAATAAAGTAAGACCTGAAACTGCTAGAGGGAAACACTTCAAGATAATGGCACAAGCAACAATTTTCTGGCTAGGACTAGAAAAGCACAGGAAACAAAAGGAAGAACAGACAAACACAACTACATCAAGTTGAAAAGCTTCTGCATAGCAAAGGAAAGAGTGAAGAGACAAGTCTACAGAAATGGGAGAAAATCTCTTGGCAGCTATTCATCTGACAGAGCATAATATCCAGACAATATAAAGAACTCACAGGGGGTATCGCAATACCAGATCTTCAACTCTATTACAAAGCAATAGTAACAAAAACGGCATGGTATTGGTACCAAAATAGACAGGTAGATCAATGGTACAGAACAGAGGACATGGACACAAACCCAAATAAATACAATTTTCTCATACTACACAAAGGTGCCAAAAATATGCAATGCAGAAAAGATAGCCTCTTCAACAAATGGTGCTGGGAAAACTGGAAATCCATATGCAACAGAATGAAACTAAATCCCTATCTCTCACCCTGCACAAAACTCAACTCAAAATGGATCAAGGACCTCAGAATCAGACCAGAGACCCTGCATCTTATAGAAGAAAAAGTAGGTCCAAACCTTCAACTTGTTGGCTTAGGATCAGACTTCCTTAACAGGACTCCCATAGCACAAGAAATAAAAGCTAGAATCAACCACTGGGATAGATTCAAACTAAAAAGCTTTCTCTCAGGAAAGGAAACTATCAGTAATGTGAAGAGAGAGCTTACAGAGTGGGAGAAAATCTTTGCCAATCATACTTCAGATAGAGCGCTAATCTCCAGAATCTATAAAGAACTCAAAAAACTCTACACCAAGAATACAAATAATCCAATTAACAAATGGGCTAAGGAAACGGACATTTCACAGAAGAAGATGTACAAGCAATCAACAGATATATGAAAAAATGTTCAACATCTCTAGTAATAAGAGAAATGCAAATCAAAACTACCCTAAGATTTCATCTCACCCCAATTAGAATGGCAATCATCAAGAACACAAGCAACAACAGGTGTTGGCGAGGATGTGGGGACAAAGGTACACTCATACATTGCTGGTGGGGTTGCAAATTAGTGCAGCCACTCTGGAAAGCAGTATGGAGATTCCTCAGAAAGCTTAGAATGGAACCACCATTTGACCCAGCTATCCCACTCCTTGGCCTATATCCTTGGACTTAAAATCAGCATACTACAGAGATACAGCCACATCAATGTTCATAGCTACTCAATTCACCATAGCCCGATTGTGGAACCAACCTAGATGCCCTTCAGTTGATGAATGGATAAAGAAACTGTGGCATATATATATACATATATATATACACACACACACACACACACACACACAATGGAATATTACTCCACCATGAAGAATGATAAAATTATGGCATTTGCAGGCAAATGGATGAAATTGGAGAATATCATGCTAAGTGAGAGAAGCCAATCTCAAAAAACTAAAGAACGAATGATCTCGCTGATAAGCAGATGAGGACATATAATGGGGGGTAGAAGGAGTTAGCGTTAGGGTTAGGGTAAGGTTTAGGGTTAGGGATAAGGAGGGTGGTAAGAATGGAGGAAGGAAGGACTGTATAGAGGGAAAAAAGGGGTGGGAGCGGTGGGGGGGGAAGGGAAAAATATAACAGAATGAATCAAACAACATTGCCCTATGTAAATTTATGATTACACAAATGGTATGCCTTGACTCCATGTACAAATAGAGAAACAACATGTATCCCATTTGTTTAAATAATAAAAAAAAGAAAAAAACTTAATAAAAGAACAAGTAATCTAATCAAAAAATGGGGAAATGATCTGAACAGGTAATTCTCAAAAGAAACATAAATCAGGCTCAGTGATGCATGCCTGTAATTCCCAGTGATGGGGAAGGCTGAGGTAGGAGGATTCTAAGTTTGACGCCAGCCTCATAATGACACCCTCAGCAACTTAGGGAGGATCTGTCTCAAAATAAAAACCAAAAAAACCAAACTGGGGGTGTAACTCAGTTTTAAAGCATCCCTGGGTTCAATCCCCAGTACCAAAAAACGAAGAAGGGTCAGGAAAAGGAAAAGGAGGATGAAAATGACAACAAATGGTCAATAAATAGATGAAAAAATGCTCAATATATTTAGCCATCGGGAAATGCAGATCAAAACTACAACTAGATTCTATCTTACCCTAGTCAGAATTATTTTTTATAAAAAATAAACAAATAACAAATGCTGGAACCCTCATATACTGTTGGTAGAAATGTGAATCAGTACAGCCATTATGAAAAACAGAACTACAACATGACCCAGCCATCACACTCCTGAGAACACATCCCAAGGAATCCTGTAGTACTACTCACAATAGCCAAGATGTGAAATCAGCTCAGGTACCTGACAATAGATGAATGAATATAGAAAATATGGCATGTACATAATTCAGCCATAAAGAACAAAATCCTATCCCGCTGATAAGCAGATGATGACACATAATGGGGGTGGGAGGGGACAAGAATGGAGGAAGGAGGGACTGTATAGAGGGAAAAGAGGGGTGGGGGGAAAGGAAAAAAATAACAGAATGAATCAAACAGCATTACCCTATGTAAATGTATGATTACACAAATGGTATGCCTTTAGTCCATGTACAAACAGAAACAACATGTATCTCATTTGTTTACAATAAAAATAAATTTAAAAAAAGAACAAAATCCTGATTTTTGCGTGGATGGAATTAGAGGACATCATTTTGAGCAAAATAAGCAATACACAGAAAGACAACTATTGAATATTTTCTCTCATGTGTAGAAACTGAAGGGAATTAAAAAGGGAAAGATGATCTGAATGTAGGAAGGACTATTAAGAAACTGGAAGGGGGCCCAGTGGGGAGGGCAACAAGAGGAAAGATGGGGGAAAGGGTAGAAGAAGGGCGGATAAGCATGATCAATAATATATGCATGTATAAAAATATCACAGTAAATTCCATTAATTTGTACAAATAAATGTGTAATTATTATAAAAATAAAAGTATTTGCATTAAACACAAGAGAGCGGCTGTTCATGAGAAAGAAAAGGAGTAGGGAACAGAAATAAAAGGAAATGAGTGAATGGATATTAAATAGAAGGAAAGAGATGCTTCACACAGGTCGATATGACAATAGTGCTGAAGAATGTGATTAACTCATCTTGTGCCTAACGGGTCCAAGACCAGGGACTATGGGATGAAGAGAAACGTAAGAGGAGAAGGAACACATTAAAGTGGGAAAATCCTTAAACTAATCCAGAATGCAGAAGGAGAGAGCAATAAGTCATCTGGTTGGGGCATTAAGACAATCTTGACTATGAGAATGGAAAAGAGCAATCAGACATGAACGACATTTAAGAAAATAAAACTAGTACCACTCCGTAACAGATTCGTTTCTTAAAGTGGGAGAGAAACTAAGACCAATCAAGAAAGACTAAGGTGTCTAGATTTAGAACTCACATGATAATATCATCAACCTAAATTGAAGAAAATAGAAAATCATTATGTATATAGTCAATGCTCATTATTCACAGATTCCAATATACTTGTGATTTTACTTACTCACCAAATTTGGCTTGTAAATGCAAAATCAGCATTGCAAGAGTTTTGCAAACTGAACTATTTACATGATTTTTCAAACTCACATCAAAGAAATCCTAGACAAAAGTTAACAAAAAAAAAATGGAGCTAAAAATTGCAAGTGAATTTCATAATGTATGAAAGAATATACCTTATTATAAAGATGATAAAAACAAGAACAGTATTTTTTTGGAGCGGGTCACTGGGGAACATGAGTTAATAACTGCAACAGCAAAACGTCACATAGAATTGCTCGGAAATGATGTGCCTCATATTTTCTTTAAAATAATTCAAGAGCTGGGGAAAGGGTGGTTGTAGAAACAGGAGTGTCCTAAGTTGATAATTATTGAAGCTGAGGGATAAGCATATGAAGTTTCATTATTCTTTCTGTAATTTATATGCTTATACTTTTCCATAAGTTTAAAAATATAAAATAAACTGAACATTTATGAACTGATTGTAGACCATGAGTTTGGTATAGATGGTCTTCTCTTCCAATAAGAACTTACCATGATTCACAGAAGTCAACAAATGTTAGTTGAAATGAATGAACCACTCAAAATTCTGTACTTAACAAATCTAACCTGCTGAAGTTTCTGCTTAAAAAGCTGAATACATTTCATCCCTGTATTAGTTTTATATATATATTGTTGCCATTAAACAAATCTTCACAGTCACTTATTTATTCATTTATTTATTTATTTATTTATTTATTTTGCAGTGCTGGGTATTGAACCCAGGCCTTATGCTTGTGAGGCAAGCACTCTACCAACTGAGCTATACCCCCAGTCCCCAAACAGCCATTGAAAACAGCACAAATTAGTTACCATATAGTTCTAGAGATTAGAAGTCTGACACTGGTCTCATAGAGTCAAAATCTGTGTTGGAAGGTGTGACTTCATTTCCTGCTCATTTGGGTTGTCAGGAAGATTCAGTCCTAATAGTTGTAGGGCTCAGGTTTCCATTTTCTTGCTGGCACTTCCCAGATTCTACAGGTCACCATATTTTTCTGATCATATATCTCTTCTTCCATCTTCAAAGCTACCAACAGCTTTGAATAATGCATGTCTCATCTCTACCTATTCTGCTTTCCTTGACTACCTTTAAGGACTCATGTACTGAGACTGTCACTCTGGGATAATGGAGGGCTATCTTTCCATCATAAAGTCTTTAGCTTTAAGCACACCTTTGTAATCACTTTAGACAGCAGGTATGTTACTCACAGGCTTCAAGGATAAACTTAAGACCAAAAAACAAATAACCCAATCAATAAATGGGCTAAGGAAATGAACAGACACTTCACAGAAGAAGATAATCAATCAACAAATATATGAAAAAATGTTCAACATCTCTAGTAATTAGAGAAATGCAAAACAAAATAAAGATTTCATCTCACTCCAATTGAATGGCAATTATCAAGAATACAAGTAACAATAAATGTTGGCGAGGATGTGGGGGAAAAGGTACACTCATACATTGCTGGTGGGAATGCAAATTGGTGAAACCATTATGGAAAGCAGGATGCAGAGTCCTCAGAAAACCTGGAATGGAACCACAATTTGACCTAGTTATCCCACTCTGAGGATATATATACCCAGAGGACTTAAAATCAATATACCACAGTGACACAGTCACATCAATGTTTGTTTATAGCAGCTCAATTCACAATAGCTAAACTTTGGAACTAACCTAGATATCCATCAACAGATGAATGGATAAAGAAAATGTGATATAAATATGTGATGGAATATTACTCAGCTTTAAAGAAGAATGAAATTCTGGCATGTGCTGGTAAATAGATAGAGTTAGAGAATATCAAGCTAAGTGAAATATGCCAAACCCAAAAATCCAAAGGTTGATGTTTTCTCTGATATGTGGAAGCTAATTCACAATAAGAGTGCAGGGGACAGGGAAGAATAGAGTTACTTCATATTAGCTAGAGGGGAGTAAAGGGAGAAAAAGGGGTAAGGGGGAAAGAATGACAGAAGAGTGAAACAGACATTATTACTTCGTGTACATGTATGACTGCATGACCTATATGATCCTACAATATGCATAATCAGAAAAATGAGAGATTACACTCTATTTATGTAGGGTCTATTAAAAAGTACAAATGTATTCTACTGTCATGTACAACTAATCAGAACAAATAAAATTTTAAATATTTTTTAAAAAGGATAAAGGCATGGACATCTCTGGGATTAAGCAGAGGACATTACTTTGCCTACTACCAGCACCCAGTATGAAATAGGTTTAAATGCTAATTACAATAAAAACCCAAAATCTTTCCAACAACCTGGCTGTAGCTGGTGTGTTCCATTCCAGTGCCATAGCATCTCCAGCAACACATGACTGACTGACAAGGGCTTTCAGTTTCAGGTCTTTGAGACAGTGTTTTATCACAAAAAATAATAATAATAATATATTTTTAAAAAAGAGACAAAAATCTGCCTACCAGTCAGCATGAAAATATTAATCAATAGTTATATTAATCTATCAGATTAGGTGGGGAAGTGTGGATAATAAATATATAATGTTCAAATACATAGATTAAAATAGGCTCCAATAAACTGGATGGATAGAAGAAACAATTTAAGTACACAATGCTTCAAACAATAACAAAGTGTAAGTCCTAGAAATCACTAGAACAGAATCTTTTTTACCCCACAGATGTCAAGAACCTAATTTCCAATTTCTGGTGCCTACGAATAGTGTTTACAGGTACCGAACAAGAGAAAATTTAAATGCGAATGGTGAAAAATATTTAAATAAGATAACTACCCAGTAATACAGTCACACAACTTATTTAGAAAAAAAAAAAAGCAAAGTCCCTACTAGCTAACTCCCTGAGACTCCATGACCTCAGTGTGGCTAACCACACTGACCTTCCTCTACCACATGCTCACTCTGCTCCAGCTTGACAGACCTACAGGGTCTCTGGGCATGCCTAGCATTCATCCTTCTCAGGGCTTTGCATCTGTGGTCCCCTCTGCTTAGAATGCTCTCCCTTCAGACAGCAAGAGAACTTTCTCTAATTTCATTTTAGTTTCTATTTAAATGTCTTTTTCATAAGAAGCCCTCTTGGCTAATACACTACCACCTATTTTTTAAATAAATAAACATATATATTATTATTATTTTATTTATAGGTGGACACAATACCTTTATTTTATTTTTATGTGGTGCTGAGGATCGAACTAGGTCCTCATGTGTGCTTGACTGGTGCTCTACCACTGAGCCACAACCCCAGCCCACACCACCTATTTTTTTCACTGACTTTATTAATACATTCTGACATCATATTATATATTAATTTACTGTTGGTCCCACAACTAGAGTTTGTCATATTCAGTATTATATCCATGGCACCTAAAACAGGAGCTGACAACAAGTACATAGTCGCTATTTGCCAGTCTTTCTTACTATGTTCACAGGTACAGAGAAAGATTAACATTATTTCAGATTACCAAAACAAAACAAAAATACATCCATTTGTGCACAAATTTTACATTGCCAAAAATACCTGAAACTCCCAGTTTCCAAACACTTTCTGCTTTAGCACTATGTATAAAAATTCACTAGACTCCTAGGGCCACAGTAGCAGAACTAGTGGCAACAGTAAAAAATAATTACTCAACATAAATGGTACTAAAGGTGATTGATGTTTTTTAAAAACTCAACTACAAAATAAGGAACCCAAATCTGTGTTCTGCTCATCTGAGGAAAAAATCTCTCAAATAGCCATTAAAAAAATACAGTTTAAAGACATACAAAGATAAGATGGAACTATCTACCAATTGCTGTCTCCTAGTTACCACATCCCCTCACATCTCCCAAGTTAGAGTGACAGCTCCAGCTTCCCCATCTGCCTCCAAACCACTGGGCTGAGTCAGACTCATCATTTACAACTGAGGACTAGTTTCTTCCTCCAGAAAACTCAACTCACAAAGCAGGTTAATGATGTTTCTATAACATATTCTCAACACCACTATTAGAATACTTTTTATATTCTGTAATCTATAACATACAGACAAAAAAATGCTGATTAAAAAATTCAACCGGCATTAGAAAATATTATAAAACAGCTATACACTGTATTAAGTTATAGAATCTCATAATATTTAAAGAGAATATGAGAGTTGGGGCTATTCCCATTTCAGTAATGGACACAAAATTCAGAACCATCTTCTGATGAAGTCCCAAAAGTCCTTGTGGGAAGTAAGGGTAAGGAAGGGTACTTCCTAAAAGCATCCAAGAACTAACAAAATATTAAAAGACTATAAGGCCAAAATGGAAGGTACTAGGAAAAATCCGGAGTTCAGTCTGATATCTGGAATTGCTTTGGCCCAGGCATGTTTACTGATCTACAATGTGAGAGGTAGCTGGGATTCAGAGGGTGCTCTTGACATGGTTGAGGGTCATAGGGACAAAAGTTGGAGTCCAAAGGTACAGGCCCTGGTAGTCCATCTCACACAAAGAGTTAGGATCCTCAAAGGTATCCTTACCTGAGAGTAAGGGAGAGAAGAAGTAAATCAACTCCCCTGGACTATAACCCAGCTTTAAGTTGTTGGAGTGCCAGAAAACTTCAGTCCTGAAAATGAATTCAAAGCACTCAGTAGAAACAAGAGACAAAGCTCTCTGAAGAAAGATAAAATTATCCTAACCATCAAATCATTGCTACAATATTGCAAAGACTAAGAAGTAATAAAAATTAGGCAGATAAATAGAAAGGAATGCATGAAGAACTACCATACACCCATAAAACAATCAAAATTCTCTCAATAATAATTATCAAACACAACTGCACTTCCTATATTTGTGGGATAAAAGGCAAATTTTTTTAAAATCAAAATTTTCTTGAAGATCCATAAACTACACAAATAACATCTAAAAAAAATAAGCTCCAAAAAAATTTCAGAACTTAAAAACATAAAAGCTAAATTTAAATTTTAATTCATTTTGTAAAAATAAAAGGAAGAAAGAAGATAAACATATTAGATTCAAATGAAGAGAGATATAAGGACATGGACAGTACATCACAAGAAGTTACCATAATAAAATATAGAAAAGGCAGTAAGATAATGTTGATGGGCATTTGGGTTGTTTGCAATTTAGAGCTATTATAAACAAAGCTTTATAAACTTTGCATATGAGTCATTTGCAACAATATCTTTTCATTTCTCTTGGACAATACCTGAAAGTAAAGTCTAAGATGAGAAGAGAGGTGAATATTTGACTTTATAAGAAACTATCAATGAAAACTAAAGAACACTAAAAGAAACTGAAGAAGACCTTAGAAGATGGAAAAACTCCCATGTTTTAGGATAGGTAGAATTAATATTATCAAAATGATCCTATTACCAAAAGTGCTATACAAATTCAATGCAATTCTCATTAAAATTCCAATGTTTTTCTTCATAGAAATAGAAAAAGCAGTCATGAAATTCATTTGGAAAAATAAGAGGACCACAATAACCAAAGCAATCTATATCGAGAAAAGCAAAGCAGAAGGCATCACAATACCAGACCTTAAATTATACTACAGTTATAATAACAAAAACGAAAAAAGAAATGAACTATTACTGTATGGCAAAAAAAATAAATAAATAAACAAATATAGATATTTTCCCTCCAAACAAATTATCAAACCTTTTCCAAAGTGCTTGTACCACTTACATTCTCAAACCAATATTTTAATATAAATTTTATATTTTAGAGCAGTTTTATGTTGACATAAAATTAATGGAAAGCAAAGAGAATTCCCATCTAACCCCACACATCTACACATGCATAGCACCCCCTACTACAACTAGAACAGTACATTTGTTATAATCAGTGAACCAACACTGACACTGTTATCACCCAAAGTCCACAGTCTACAATAGGATTCCCTCCTGGTGTTGTATATTCTGTTTTTGTTTTTGTTTAATTGTTGCTGTTTGTTTTGTTTTTAATATTTTTAGTTGCAGATGAACACAATACCTTTATTTTATTTATTTATTTTTATGTGGTGCTCAGGCTCAAACCAGTGCCTCACGCATGCTGGGCAAGTGCTCTACCACTGAGCCACAACCCCAGCCCGTATATTCTGTTTTGACAAATGTATAACGAAATGTCTTCATGTTACAGAATCATTCAGAGTAGTTTCACTGCCCTAGAAACCTCCTGTGCTCCACTTCTTATCCCTCCCTCCCGCAACCCTTCACTACCACTGTTCTTTTCACTGATTCTAGTTTTTGCCTTTGTAGCCTTTTCAAATTGGCTTCTCCCACAGCAGTTCCTGAAAGTTCTAGCTGCTTCACATTTCCATGAATTTTTAGTAGTCAATCTTTTTATTTTTAGCTATTCTAGAGGGAGTATGACAAAATCTCATTATCATTTTAATTTACATTCTCTGATGATATTAAATACCTTTTAATGTACTTACTAGCCACTCACATATCTTTTATGTAAAATATAAACTTTAAGTCTTTATCTTTTAATGGGTAATTTACCCAAAATGTTAACAATATTTTAAGTTGTAATATACCTTGATATACTCAGGAATAAAGTCTTCTGTCAAAAGAAAAAAATTAATAGTCTATCAGATGTGTGATTTTCAGACATTTTTCCTATCTATGACATGACTATTCATTTTCTTAGGAGTGTCGTCCACCCACCCACCCCACCCCCTTTTTTTTTTTTCTTTTTGGTACTCAGGGTTGAACCCAGAGGCACTTTTACCTTTTACGTCATTCCTCAGTACTTTTTAATTTTTTTAACCCTTGTTTGTTTGTTTGTTTTTTTTTTTTTTTGAGACAGACTGGCCTCAAACTTGGGATCCTTCTATCTCAGCCTCCTGAGTCACTGGAATTACAGGCATGTACCACTGTGCCTGGCTATCCCATAAGCTTTTGATTTATTGGAACATTTGCTTCAGGAAGTGTTAAGCAAAGATAGCAGCCTATGCCTATGGTGGCAGATGTGTCCACAAATGCATATACATGCAGATGCTGATGTGAAAAAATAAAAACAGCAATCCTGAGAGATGAGATTATAAGTAACAACTTTTATTACTTTTAATTGAAATTCTTAAAATGATAAGGGTACAAAAGTGAGGGAAAAACTAATGGTCTCTACTGGGAAGTTTCCAGAAAAATTATAAAAGATGGTCCAGGGATTATATCAATTGTCAATCTTTCACTTCATCATAAACAATCAAAGTAAAAGCTGTATGCAAATAGGGGAAAATACTCTAACATGAGCTAGCCATACCAGCCAATCAAAGGTAAGAGTTAAGTATTTTTGCTACTGGCAGAGCCAGAGATTAATAAATTCAGTCTCATTTAAAAGTGTTTAGTTATTAAAAATACTTAAACACTACTTGATAGGCTTTACACCTAGAAATTCTATTCCAGAATAAGAAAAAGTACTCACAGACACCTAATTTTTACTAACCATAAAAAATGAATACACATTTCAGCACCAAAAATTGCACTCAATATAAAGCTTAGTGACACAGTCCAAGATAGTGTTTGTTAGTCTTGATTATTTCCAAAATAGCTGATAACTACAAGCCAAAAACCAGGAGATTCCACATGTTGACCTCCCACTTAATAGGAATAAAAATTTAAGACATATTTATTTCTAAATAAAAATATTTATGTTGTTTGCTATTCAACGTCATTAGAAACTTCCATGATTAAGGCAGAAAGGTCAAGACATGAATGAAAATTACCAGTTCATGTAAGGGGCTTCTTGTCTTGTCAACAAGAAAGGGGGAAGAAAAAAAAAAAAGCAAATGATTTTCCTTGAGTGTTATTAGAGCTGGAAAAATAAAATACAAGCAAGTGTTAAAAAATATATATTTATGTTTATTCCTAAGTGAATATAAATCTTACATTTTTATCTTCCTTCTTAAAGAAGAAGATAATGAATTTTAGAAACTACTAATAATTTATCACAGGAATGCTATGATTTTAAATAGGAAAACCATAACAAGAGGTTGACATCTGAGCAAAGACACGAAAGAAATAAGGAGGCATGACTACCGCCTTCCAGGTAGAGAGACCAGAACATGCAAAGGTCCTGAGATAGGGGCCTTTCTTGTCTAAAATATTTATGGAATAGTAAAGAGATCAGTGGGGCTAAAATAGAATATGCAAAAAGGAGAGTAGTAAGAGACCAGGTTAAAAAAAAAAAGTTACAGTTTACAGATTCTGAAAAGCAGCCACAGACTGATAAATTAAAATTGTTAACATTGTTTTTAAATATTCATTATGGCAAAACCAAGAATATACTACAAGCAAAAAAGCCAAGTCAACAGACAAACAGAAACAATACACTTTAGATTCATTTCACTAAGGGCTAATCTTGCTAATATAAAAAGGGTACTAGAAACAGATACAAGAGGTTCCAATACAAAAATAAGCAAAAGATATGAGCAAAAAAATGTTAATGATCCTCATCAAGAGGGGAATGATTAAATACATTTTGTGTGACCTACAACAGGATATTATGCAGTTTTTAAAGAACAATGAGAAAGGATGTGGAGAAACTGTAACCCTAATACACAGATGGTGAGAATGTAAAATGGTAAAGCCACTGCGGAAAACTCTGGCAGATATTCAAAAGTTAAACACAGACTGCTAAAGGCTCTAGCAATTTCATTCCTAGATATCCATTCAAGAGAACTGAAAACATAAGTCCACACAAAATCTTATACAAGAATTTTATAGCAGCACTATTCAAAATGGCCCAAAAGTAGAAACAAACCAAATGTCTAGCAACTGATGAATGTTTAAACAAAATGTGATACAGACATACAATGAAATACTTTTCAGCAATAGAAAAGAGTGAAGTTTTGGTGACAACATAGATAAACCCTGACCAATTTTTTCAAAAGCCATATACAAAAGGCCCAGTCTCATTTCATTAATACAGAATATCTACAATGGGCAAATCTATAAAGAGAGAAAAGCAGATTGTTACCAGTAGTAAGGTTGTGGGGATGGTCACAGGGACAACTGGGGAGGGGCTGCTAATGGTAATAGACTTCTCCCAGGGTTAATTAAAATGCTCTGGAATTAGTGATGAGGTTTTCAAAACTCAAAACCACTGAGTTGTTTCCTTTGAAAAGATGAATCTTGGGGAATATAAATTACATCTCAAAAAAGTTATTATTTTAAAACTAAAAAAATAAAAGCTCTCTAAATACTGGTAGGCAAACACTGCTAGGAGAGATTGCTAAAAAGAGCAAAGTTAAAAAAAAAAAAGTGGCATTTTCTACCTTTGTGTGAAAACAGGATGAAGAATCTATACTTATAATTGTGTGTGTGTGCACGCACGTGCAAATGAATAAAATTTTTCAAGAAAGATACATAAAAAACTAAGAACTATAGTTAACTACAAAAGTAAAGGGGAGGGCTGGAGAGACAGGAGACAAGGACGAAAGGGAGACCATTCAAGCACTTTTGTGTGATGGGTTTTGAATCATGCAAACATATAAACTGAATTAAATTACTCAAGAGCTGAAAAAAATTGCCACAAAATCTTAAAAACCGAACTTTTACCTATTAAAATTTGATGACATATTGAAATAAAAAAAATAAAAAACTTAGTCATCCAAATCACATTGTGGTACACTGTAGGAGTCATTGACATAAAATTATTAAAGTTGGTATCTATTTCTCAGTTCTCAACTCTGGTAACTTTGACAAATAATTTCTCTGTATCTTGGTTTTCTTATTTGTAAATAGGCACATTAATCAAGATGATCTCTAATGTCATTTCCTGCTATAACTTACTGTAACAGTTTTAAAAAAAAAAGGAACTCAAGGTAATGTTAGATTCCTGTGAAAACAAAATTTAAAATATTAATTGGGCTATCTTAAATGCCAAATAATCAGAGAAATGAGCCAGAGGGGTCAATACTTGAAAGAAACCAAAATTCTACCATGCTGAGTGCAGTGGCTTTCAAAAGATGAAAAATATATTAAACCAACAGATCTTTCTTGTTTTAATGTTCTTGTATAATCTTCAGAAGATTTTCATTACATAATCACCAAAACAAAGTCAACTTTAGAAAGCCAAAGTGTTGCTTTGGCTGCCATATCATCCCAAGAACTTTCCACCATCTGGTCTGGAAATGTCCTAGAACAAACTACTGTTGAAGCAAGTTATTAATTTTGTGTGAAGAAAAAAGGCAGGCGCCATGACCTTGTACTGCTCTGCTAGGGCAGAGTGGAACACTTGGATAAAGACAAAAGCCTTCATGAAATGGGTGTTAGTGTTGGCTAAGTTCAAAATCAACGAGCACAGAGGGAAAAAACATGCTCCTTTGACTTACTATTGGATAAGAAACCTGAAGGTACTGTAAATGGAACATAAGTTAAAACAAGCGACAAGTTCAAAGGATTACCAAAATTTAGAAATATCAATGCCATGCCAAAGAGGAAATTCTAAAAGACAAATATAAGGAGAAATTAAAAAGTGGTATCATATGTTAGATACTATTAATAGTGATGACTAGTGTTAAGTTAATGAATTAAAGACATGGTAATAATTCTCATTTATGAGTTTTTTTTTTTTTTTTTCTGGTGCCAGGATTGAATCCAGGGTCTGTGTATGCTAGGAGTGTACTCTACCACTGAGCTACATCTCCAAGCCCCTATAAAAATTTAAACAATAAAACAAAAAGTACCTGGAGATCAAGAGTCAAGAAATCTGGATCTAGTCTAAGAACTGACACTCATTACCTTTATCGACCACCTTATGTGTATACTCATCATATGAAAAAACTAAAAGGGGGGGGGGTTATAGGAGCTCAAATATCCACTCCTTGTTTCCAGTTTCTCAAAGAACTGATACTTCATATGTAAAAATGCACTGAATGTTTAAAACAGAGCCACAAATATTGAAACAAAGTTTAACACACAGAGCTTCTAAAAATTCCTTTAAAAACAAAAATTTAGATTGACAAATTGATAAAATGGAAACATAACAATAATGCAAATATACTAAAATCATAACAATTACAGAATTTATGGTATGTGTGTGGATGTCCCAAGTGTAATTATGTCAACACAAAATGTTTTGTTCATAAAACAAAATCAGAAACAAAAAGCTCCTGAGGGGGGGAAAATGATTGCTAAAACTTCATCAAAAGTTAGAAATAGCTTTTAAATAGACATGTGTTACATAATGAGGTTTCAGTTCATGACAGACCACATACACAGGGTGGTCCCATAAGATTATAATGGAGCTGATAAAGTCCTATCACCTACTGACTTTGCAGCTCTTAGCACACAGCAGTTATGTGTTTCTGGTGATGCTGGTGTAAACCAACTGTGCTTCCAGCTGCATAAAAAAGTATAGCACATAGGACTGCGTACCACATATAATATTTGATAATAATAAACTACTATGTTTAGTTTATGAATTGATGATACTATACTCATTGTTATCTTAGAATGTACCCCTACTTTTAAAGAAGTTTACTATAAAACAGTATGCCATGTGATCATCAGCAGCAGCCTCCTACATTTTTTTGAGAAAATGCATACAAAAAAAACCAATTTCCATTCTAAACTTATACAACTGAAAATAATTTTTGACTAGTTTTTTAAATTTTTAATTGGCACATAACTGTATTCACATATTCATGGAATATGGTATGCATTTTGGCACACATATACAACTGTGATGATTAAATCAGGGTAATTAGCATATCTATTGCCATGAATGTTTTTTTTTTCTTTTTTTGTGTTGGAAACATTGAAGATCCTTTCTTCTAGTTATTTTGAAATGTTAACCTTAGTGACTACATTGTACTATACAAAGTTAGAACTTGATGCTCCTAGCTAGCTGTATTTTTGTAATTATTAACCAGCCTTTCTTTATCCCCCCTCCTCCTTACCCTTCCTAGCCTCTGGTAATCACTATTCTACCCTCTACTTCACGACATCAACTTAAAAATAACAATTTAACACACAGCAAGGAAAACAGCAAAAGAAAGTGTGCAAGGAAGCAAAAAGAATCACCTGGGCAGACATCAATAAATAATTTAATGAATCAAGAAATGGTGGTATACACTTATATCAGCACTCAAAAAAAATGAAATGCTAGGATAAAAACCTAACAAAATATTTACAGGAAAAAGATTTTAAATAAAAATTTAAAAAATATATGTACTATGAGAGAAACTGCAAAACTCTTGATGGTTGGATATCAGATCCCTGCTGATTGCAGGTAATTAAAACCCCAGGAAGCAAAAGTACAAATAAAATAAGACTACTGTTATTAAACTATCACCTTGCTTAGCTGTTCCTTCAATGTTCTTTGAGTTGTTTTCTAAACTGATGCAACTCCATTTCCATATCTAAAATATTTAAAAACTGAACTACTTGTCTACAAATGTCTTTGGCAAGTCACAGTCTCTAATCTATTTACTCCAATTTTAATGGGGGGAGGGGAGGGGACTGGGGATTGAACCCAGGGCCTAACACATGCTAAGCATGCACTCTACCACTGAGCTACCCCCCCAGCCTTAATCCCAATTTTAAAATGAGAAAACAGGCTAGATGTGATGTTGCTGGTTAGTGATAGAACTAGAATTCAAAACTTATCTTCTGGGTTCATAGAATACATGGTTTTTTTTTTTTTTTTCTCCATGAGATACAGCTATACCACTTTGACAATAATCAGTCAAAACATTTATAAGCAATCTAAGCACCTATCTTTTAAAATCAACACTGTGTGTACTGATAAATATTTTGGTCAGATTCAAATAAACCCAAATAATGTTTTACATATTAAAAAAAAAATTAACCTGGACTCTCCCTCCACCCCAAGACACCAGCATCAGGTTCTTTCTTTGTGGTGTTGGTTTTTGTTTGATACCAGGGATTGAATCAGAAACCACATCTCCCTTTTTTGAATTTTTTATTTTTTAATTTTGAGATAGGGCCTCACTAAGTTGGTTAGGACCTCATTAAGTTGCTGAGAGTGGCCTTGAACTTGAGATCCTACTGCCTCAGCCTCCCAAGCTGCTAGGATTCCAGGTGAGTGCCACCACACAGGTCAATTTTCCAATTAAAGAGCTATTGGGAATTTTATTTTAAATAAACATTTTTAAGTATTTATTTATTTATTCATTACAGGTGGACACAATACCTTTATTATGTTTTTATGTGGTGCTCAGGATCAAACCCAGGGCCTCATGCGTGTTAGGTGAGCACACTTCCACTGACCCACAACCCCAGCCCTGGGAATTTCAAATATATAATACTATCTTGAAAACCCTATAAGCTTTAATTCAATGGTTATAGTGTCTTAGATGCTTCACTCATGCAGAAAGCTGTATGAGATGTTTACTTCACAGCACCTAAAACCGCTGACTTGCTGCAGCCCACACCCCGCCAGGTCCCCGCCAGGTCCTGGTTGAAGCCAGCTTTGGAGAAGTGTTTGAGAATCACCACGCAGGCTGGAGCAGAGCATTTTCCCAACAGGCCCTTCACTGCCAACCACAGGCCTCTCAGACCTTCACTCTCTTCCAATAACTGGAGACTTCATAAAGAACTATTTATGACTCTTCAGGTTCTTCAACCACCTACTCACTGTTAGCAGCAAACGCTTTCAATATTCAAACTTTCCACAATATAACATCTGAAGACTATGGGTTGAATAAATGTACATTTTGCATAATTTTATTACACTTCAGAAATCCTGTGGATACAATTAATTTTATAAAAAAGATTCTTAAATCAGTTTTAGTTTCATCCCTCCCCAATATTTCCAAAATGGACAGCAGAGAAATAGATATAAAAATTATACTGTTATATCTAAGAAACAGAATCCTAAGCATAATTAAAACTTTAGTCCTCTAACAGGCAAGTCTTTGCTCCATAGAACAACAAAGCTTTCCCAGTCCTGAATTTCCACAAACCTGCTGTAATCAAACTATGCACTTATTATTCTCCAAACATATTATTCATCCTGCAAGGTCCCTATCCAGTTCCTTTCTAACTCTTCAATGACCTAGGTACTGCTAATCACTATGGCTCCAAACAAATTTATCAACTGTTTCTCTTATGGGGCTATCTTTCTGTGTATCTTTTCATCTTTCAGGTTTTCAAGAGTCACTCCTTTCTATATCCAGGGCCTCATACAATATATATCCATCATATATTTAAACTACATTTTCAAGGACTAACTTAATTAAAAAGAAATTATTGTACTGTAAAGAGATAAACTGAAATACAAAGCCAACAGTCCCTCATTTCCTTAAATATTGTCAGATGTTTTGACTTCTATAAATGTCAGTAAGACACCTGTTTTTTATAATAAAAGGTACCAAGTACAAAGGAATCTGAGCCATGACACTTGCAATGGAATATGCCTTCGCACAATACTGTGTTTCTGTACAGACTAAATAATGAAAAACAAGCAAACAAAACGCTTTAAGCACACTAAATAGGTTGTACCCTACTAATTTACTTATCCAATAAATATCTTCTGAGGCTCTACCACATGGAACTGAGTACCAGGGATACAGCAGAGAACAAAACAAACACTGGCACATGAAGACTCCTGGCTTTTATGGAACTTTCATTATAATTTTATTTGAAAAATGCAAACAAGAGAGAACAGATAGTATGAAAAGTTGTGCTAAGTGTTTAGACAAAGAAAGAAGCATGATAAAAGGACAGAGAATGACTGGGTCTGTTGGAGGGTACCTACCTGAAAGAACAATTTCTAGGAAACAGACCCTGAGCAGAAGAAAGCTGAAAGGAGGTCAGGGAAAGAGTCATGGAAATGTCTGAAGGGAGAGAGACAGGTAGAAGAAGAAAGTTAAAGACACTGGAGGCAGGATGGCTGGCCCACTTTCCATGAGCCACAGTAGCAAAGAGGTTGAAGCAGATGGGGTATGGCAAGGTAAGCAGCTGACACCAAACATTCCCTACACTCAGCAAGTACACAAAGTCACACTACAGTTACTCACTAAACAGCAGCCGTGATGGTGACTAATTACAAAATCTCATCTTCATCTATCTATAACCCATGAAAAAACTAGGAAAGGTTTCCTCAGATTAAGTTCTCGATGAAAAATCTACAAATCAAGGCCAGAGTAAGAATTAACTGAGCTCCAGTCCACAATGAGTCCACAGATTCAAAAGGGAGAACAACACGCGAATGCATCTCAGAGGGAAAGGCTGCATGGCAGGCCTGATGCCAACAGAAAGGCCTGCTCTGCATAGACCTCTCAGGGACAAGCGCAAGAGAGGAGGCGCAGGGCCTGTACTTGACAATGACATCATCACATACAGCTAACAGCATCAGCTTGGAACACATACGGCAATGAAAACAGATAAAAAGCCTAGGAAAGAAATCTAGTTCAGGTCTTCTATTCAAAAATTTCTATTTCACAAAAAAACAACATTGCAAGCAGTCCTCCAAATTTAAGTACAGTATTCAGACTACACAACTTAACTGACACTACAGTCTCACATATACCCTGCCACTGAGTCGATTCTCACAGGTCTGATTCAGCCCTTACAGTGACACTCTGTGAACTAACACTGTATAAATTCTAAGCTCTGGGTTTGACTCTGACCTACATTACTTCACAGTAATGTCCTGAGGAAAACACATCTCTCTTACTCTATGCCTTTCCAATCCCCCTAAGATCACAGGAAAGGTATAAAAATCAAAGGCATGATTTTACTTTTGGAAGACTCATTTAAATTCTAGTGGTATCAAGTGGTATCAACCCAAACACACTGAAAATTGTCAAGGGACAAGTCCACATATGACAATCTTTATTTTAAATATATAAAAGCTGAGAGATATGGAGTTAAGGAAGGGTTCCTGAGAGACCTGTAACACTAATTTGACTTTAAAGATGTATACCTCAGAGAATTAATATTTTATCAAGAAATCCAAAGTGCCTGAGAAGTAATAGCCACTAACTGCTTAAAAGTCAATCTTCTCTACAAATGAACACTGCAATGAACTTCTAGGTGTTTATCTAACCTACGGTACTAAAGCTGATCCTATTCTCTTAGTAATAAAGTAACATGTATAAATATGTATATGTGTATGGTAATCACTTTTCTTTCAATTTTAACAGAACAGTCTCATGAGAAACATTTAAGCTAAGTTGTTTTGAATTATTCTCCATGAGTACTAAAATTAGATTTCTCACTATTCACCTGCTAATTCAGCACAAATACGTCAATGTTAATGTGAAGACTTTAGGGCAAGCCTGATGATGTTTAGGTGTGACACTATTCCCACTTTTCATATATTGATATCCCCTGTAAATCATAAGCAGATCTATAACACTGCACTATGGTTATAGTAAATGAAACATTTAAAGAGTAGCTTCGTTTCACATGGAAACTGTAACCAAGACAAACCTTCTTGTAGGATGGAGTTCCAAGAACATTAAATCATAAAAAATTGTTTCAGCAGCTGGTTAAAGCTGAGTGTACATAATACAAGACATCTGGATGTCTGTGCATTTTCAGTTCATTTAAAAAGTATAAACACATTAAAACACTGAAATGTTTGATAGATTGTAACACTGTCTGCTTGCTCCTCAAGAGTGTCTAAGTGGCTGCTCCACCAACTGTGTTCACACAGCTTATTTTCTATTTATCTACTGTTTTCATACCCCTTAACTTCACCAAAACGTTTTATTAATAAAGGCTAAACAACAACAAAAAAGAATGTACCTATTTAGTATATATAAATAGGCCGGAAATAAAATCAGGAAGTCAGGAAAAAATATAGAACAAATACGGGGTGACCAACTTGCTGCGTCTACGACATACAGATTAGATGCAAGCTGCTTCCCTCTCAAACTCATTTTCAAAGATCTATAAAAGTGTCTTATTGAGATTAATCTAATTCTGCGCCTAATGCTTAATATTGCCAAAAGGTTTAATGATTTTCCCTTAACAAAAAATTCTTGTTTTGATTATAAATAGTCAAAGTATAAATACTATTAGGCAAAAGAGATAAAGAAATTCCATGGATGTGTCCTTACAAGACACACAGAAAAGTACTACACCAGGACCTATAAACTCTTCTATGTAATCTATCATCTTCAATACATGAAAGAGAGAAAATGAATCCATACTTAGCCAGAACTTACAAGAGTGGAATATCAGTGATTAACTGCATCAAACAGCAGAGCAATTCTTCCAAAAGATCTTCTGAGTCAGAACCTGGCAAGACACAAAAAAAGTTTTTAAAAAGGAATACAACAGAATGGAGTTAAGTTTTCAGTCCTAGTGAAAGTAAGAATAATTATCATTATATACATTCAGATGCTACTTTTGACCTTTGAATAAAATTCAAAACATAAGCAAGTGAGTATCACTATTAATAATGCATTAGCTATTAATACAGCTTTTAAAGCTGGAAAGTACCTTAAGGGTCCTGTAGGCCAGTAGTTTTGCAATTTCTTATACTGACTACATTTCTTTTAATAAAATTATATATTAAAGTAAAATAATGTTTGAAGCAAGGGGAATTACACGTACCCCTTACTGCCATAAATATCTGACCTTATTTTTGGTCTTCTTGCTAAGCCCCAAGGCATCTTTCTGAACCCTTGGGGTTCCACAGATCAGACTGAATTCCATCAAGAAGCTAACCACATCTTTACAAAGTGACAAATGAAATGGCTTTCCCAAGTCACAGAATAAATAAGTAGCAAAGATAGGATACAAATTAACATCCCAATGGAACTGCCTTCTGTCCCTGACTGCTACTGCTAAGTGACTTTCAAATTTCTAAAGCCAATCAATACCCTATGTGACTTCTGGTTTTGGACAATACTGAAACCTGTTCTTTTTTGTTATTCTTTCCTCGGTTCCTGTAACATCTTATTTCTGACCAACTTCTTTTTCCATTTCTTCCCAATGTCTGCTTCCTCAGAGTACTTTCCCTGAGTGCTCCCTTTGGCTATCTTCTCATTCCCCACCCTGTCTCTCGTCAATCACCACACTTCCATACAAGTGACTCCTAAGTCTACAGTTTTCCTTTTAGCCTCCCCTCTAACCATCTTGTTTCTATCCAATTGCCTACTGGCCATCTCTACCTAAAAATCAAATTCACCTCTCCTAACATTTCTTCTTTATTCTCCTTTTTGGCAACTGCATCAGTAAACAAGTTCTAAACCCAGACTACTCTCCTACTCATCCTTCTGTAACTAAAGCAGAATGAACTTGGGAGCACGCCTCTGAATTAAGAGGAACTTCCTCCACTGGGAGTAAGGGCCAAAGGGCTGCAATCCCTGACCTAGACAGGTGACAAAGAGGCTGGGAGCGGAAATCAGCCTCTGCCCAGGCCTGTGTAGCTCCGCCATCTAAATCTGCCATTTGTATTTCCTGCCATTTGTCCCATTTTGCCCCCTCTTCAGGCCAACTAAATCTATACATGTCTATCACCTGGCTTTTGTTTCTATAAATTGTAAGGCTTCTGTGGGGCTGGTGGGAGAAGTAAAAGAAGCAATACAGTTGTTTCTCCCTAGTTTTACTGAACTGCATAAAGTTCATTTTTTTCCCTTTTCATCTTTTGCCTATTTCTTATGTGAGCGGGTGGTGGAATCCAGCCCGTCAGGATTCAAGCAGGATCCCTGGGCCAGGCTGACAGTAACCTAACCACCCAGTCTCTGGGTTCTGTCAACTACTTCGTCCACCTCTCTGCCTCTTTCCTTCATTCCCTCTGTCATGCCTATATTCATTATCTCATCATCTCAGTTCAGTTAAACAAGTTTACTAAATTAAAACTCACTCCTGAATATTTCTAAACCTTCCCAGTTCTAGTACTCATACCTCCAATTTCAATTATCTTCAATCCAAACTCCAGATTACAACCAGAGGGAGCTAACTGAACTCCATCCTTTCACCTCCTGGCTTAGATCTTTTGATTACTTTAAATTGATGACTATATATCAGTAAAAAAATTCTAAGATCTAAAGTAGAGCATGGTAGTCCCTTCAAGTTATAGGGCCTGAACCCACTTCTACTTTCTCTCCCTCCATTACCCCTTTCATGGTGTATATGCCGAGCTATCTGCTACATGCCATTTTATACTTCCACAACAGTCTCATTTCTTAGAATACTCTCCAACAATAAAATTGTGATTTTTTTTCTTATCTTTTTCTTCCTTGTACTGGCGGGGGAGGGTTGAACACAGAGGTACTTTACCACTGAGCTACATGCCTAGTCCTTTTTTAATTTCTTATTTTGAGACAGGGTCCCAATTAAATTGCTGAGGCTGGCCTCAAACTTGAGATTCTCCTGCCTCCCAAATCACTGGGATTACAGGTGTATGTCATGGCACCTGGCTAATTATTTTTTCTTCTTTTTTTTTTTTTTTTTTGGAACCCAGGATTGAACTCAGGGCTGTTTAACCACTGGACCACCTCCCCAGCCCTTTTTGTTTTGAGATAGGGTCTCACTAAGTTGTTGTTGAGACTGGCTTTGAACTGGTGATCCTCCTGCCTCAGCCTCCAGAGTCACTGGAATTAGAGGCATGTGCCACCATGCCGAGCTAATGTTTTTTTCTTAAAGTTCATGTTTATCCTTCTGAGCCAGTAAGTTTCCATCTCCTCCATAAAATTCAGTTGCCTCACCAAGAATAAAAATAATAATCTGCCAGGTGCAGTGGTGCACACCTGTAATCCCAGCAACTTGGGAGGCAGTAGGATCATGAATTCAAAGTCAGCCTCAGCAACTCAGTGAGACCCAGTCTCTAAATAAAATACAAAAAAGGGCTGGGGATGTGACTCAGTGGTTAAGTGCCTCTGGGTTCAATCCCTGGCACCAAAAAAAAAAAATCATTCTCCTTCTCCTCCTCATCATCATTATCATCATCATCATCATCATCATCATCATCATCATCATCATCATCATCATCTATAAAGTATCCATGCCTTAAGCATGACTTTCATTGCATACATATGCATATATATTGCATTCACTGACTATGGTAAACCATTATTGCTTCCCATCTACATGCAGGCAGATCCTTATTGGACTCTGGGCTTCTTGAGGGCAACAACTGACAAACAGCTTGAACATACAAACAGCTTGAACATACTCCATGCCATCCATAGATTCAACAACTGCAGATTGAAAATATTTTAGGGGTAAAAAACTGCCCATGCTGAACACATATGAACATTTTTGTGTCACTATCCCCTAAACAATACAGTATAACAACTATTTGCATAGTATTTTTATTGTGTTACATCTAGACATAATCTGGAAATGACTTACAGTGTATAGGATGATTATATAGAATATATGCAAATACTACACATTTTATATAAAGATATAGAGCATCTGCGGATTTTGAAATCTACAAAATTTTGGGGGATGGGCATTCCTGGAACTCATCCCCCAAAAATAGGAGAAAATTATAATATATACTCAAGACATATTTGCTGCACTGAACCCAGGCATATTAGTAAAGATCCAGCAGTTATATCCAAAGCACTCAAGAGTCTTTGGCCTTTTTTTCCCCCTAGGCCACAATATTACTTGCTATTCAGAAATTACAGAGAAACTTGCACAGTAGCCCTCAGACAGGTGAGTATAAATACTGAAGAAAATATTAAACCACAGTGGAACATATCAATCAATACTAAAAAAAAAACAAAGCAAGACTCAAGTTCAACAATCACTTCAAAACTCAATCCAAATGAAGAAGATAAAATCAGGGAATAAGTAATATTTGTCTCTCAGTCTACACAATAAAGGAACAGATCTAACTAAAATGCCTCTTACTGCCAAGGCTATCACCCTATCCCAAGGGAGTTAACAACCTATTCTAATAGGTTGATTTCTTGGCACATAGTACATACTCAATTCTTGTTTGCTGGACTCACTCTTTGGTTTATCCCACAGAATGTAGTGACCCAGTGAGACCCTTTCGAATCACTCACTGATTCTCTAAGGAACATTTCAAACCAAATACCAATTTAATAACCTATCCCTGTTCAGCCAAGCAGCCAGCATAGCTTTTTATTATAGAAGGTGAGGGATCAACACTCAGGACCCACAGATGGTTTCTGATTGGATTTTTTATTTCCTGGCCTATAAGCACATCTAATTTTTAAGACTTAAAATAGTGACAAGAACTCTCTATCCAGTTGCATGTGCCATCATGAGCATGGCCAAGTTTACATCTAGGTGAAGGAAGGCATAATCACAGTATTATTATCAATTTAATATAAAATTAAGATGATGATAATTTCACACAAGTAAAATATAACATTTCAAACCCAATGCCCTAAAAAAAGACAAGAAAAAGCAATTTCCAGTTGAAATTTCTGAAGACTTAAGTTTATTTTAAAAAAGCTTCAGAATCATTATTAAAATAAATCTTCAGAATTATTATTGTTTGGGGCTAATCCTGAAGTAAATACTTACACATTAAGTGAAGAGTGACAAGGTTTGACTGCTTACCTAGTTGGCCATTAAACAAGTCATTCATACTGCACTGATTTCCAAAAGGTATTTATATCATCTTAGCTTTCATAGAAAGTCAGATATCTTCCTTAGTTACAATTTAAAACAAATAAGTATAAATTCATCTACCAAAAATTACAAAACACTCATAATACTTCTCACAGTAAAGAGAATCTTAGAAGTCCTTCAGATTAGCAGATCAATGACAAAGTATACAGAGGTTCTTTTAGCAAAGAATATTAAATGTGCTTACTGTACTGTGAATTTTACTACTTAGAATTTTTCACTTTAAAAAAGACTATATGTCTCTTAAGAATTCTTTCTTAAAGAGTTTTAAATTGAGGGCTGGGATTGTGGCTCAGTGGTAGAATGCTTGCCTGGCATGTGTGACACACTGGTTCTTAGCACCACATATAAATAAATAAATAAAATAAAGGTCCATTGACTTTAAAAAATTATTTTAAAAAAATTTTTAAATTGAGGCTAGAATGTAGCTGTGGTAAAGTGCTTGCATTGCATAACACAAAGCCCTGAGTTTGATTCCAGTTCCAAAAATGAAAAGACAAATAAGTAAATAAATAAATAAACAGCCTCACTAGCTCTAGCCAAATGTTTTAATATTTTAACTCTTAGCTTCTGTGAGCTTAATATGAATAGCAAACCTTTACTAAGTGCTCTGCCCCTTGAGAGGAGAACTTCTCACTGTCTCACAGTGATCTGACAATAACTCTTAAGGAGTTGGTATGATTACAATCATTTTACAGGTGAAAAAGTCAAGACTCAAAGAGGTCAGTTTACTTAAAGTAAGGGGCACAGGTCACATGTGTACCCAAGCCCAGACATCCAGACTCTCAAGGGATTAAAAAAAAAGGAGGAGGAAAAAAAAAATCTTACAAATTATTCCAAAGCCTTGTTTCTAAAACCTGATCAACCAAGCCATGTTTCACTCAAAAACCTAAATACAAAATCTCTGATAAGTGAGGACTATGAGCCAGGTGAGGGGAGAGAGATATGAACTACCGCATATTACTTTACATATCCAGATTGTATTTTATACACCATCAAGGCACACAGGAAGTCCGTGGTGTCCTAAGTACCCAATCTAAAATAATGAATAAATATAAACTACTATTATCATTATTATGCAGAAAAAGTCACTAGAATCTTAGCTCTGTCCCTGGATCTCCCCCACTCTAAAGCCTTAACCCATTTCTCTGGTTCCTATGAGCTTCACCACAGGCAGGAGCAAGGATAGGAGGATTTATCAGGTCCCTTCCAGCTCTACTAATCTATATCCAAAATTGAGCTACAGACCATTTATTCCTTCTATTCGACACCCACTCAGTACCATGGGTTAAGATATTCCTTGTGCTTTGGGAAAGGAGCAGTAGTAAAATACTGTCCTAATCAAACGCCTTCCATCAGAGCAGGAGGGGGAAAAAAAAGAGAAAAATAAAAACAAAAACAAAACAGCACTCACTGATCACTGCTAAAAAAAAAAAAAAAAAGCAATCAAAATAAAGGAAAATATGGTCACTTAAATCAGGTTATAAGGAGTTATTAAAAGGAATATCAAAAGACCAAGAGCTAATTGTTGTCATCCTCTTTGCATTCAGAAAGTTAAACTGCCAGTTTCTCAGGGTTGCCCAAAACCACAATGTCCCAAAAACAAGTGCTAAAAACAATCAAGAACAGAAACATGCTCCAAAAACATACTTAAACAGTACCTAAAAAGTTTGGAACCAAATTGAATTCTTTAAAATTGAAGACATATAGCCAGACTTGTAATTATTATAAATGTTGGAGTCACAAAACCATGATATATTCTATGTTGTCACCAGTTTTAATTGTAAAGTAAATATTACAATTATTCTAAAATATTAAACATCTAATTAGCAAAATTTTGAAAGCCTATTAGCTAATCACAAAGGAGAAAAGCACATGGATTTACTTCTTTATAAAAATAAAAGTGATCTATATCTCAATGCATTACAATATTTATAAGCCGGTGTCCTATACCATTCCAACGAAATCCTTAAGAATTTTGGTTGAGTGCTATGACTGTGGTCAAATAGAAATGGTTTTAATTGCCTTTAAGAATAATACTGTCAGTGGTACAGCACTTGCCTATTTGTGTGAGGCACTGGGTTCAGTTCTCAGAACCACATATAAATAAATGAATAAAATAAAGGTCTATCAACATCTAAAATAATTTTTTTAAAAAAAGAATAATGAGAGATCCAAGATGGCGGACTAGAGGGAGGCTGCAATCCTTGTCGCTCAGGAACTCTGGTTTCAAGCAGAGGATATCTGTCTCTTGTGCTGCTTAACGATCCCCTACTGTTTACCCCATTTGTCTGCTCTGATCACCTGCAGTCTGCCAGCATATGGACACCTTTTTTGAGTGCAGATTGCTCACTGTCAGGCGCCTATCATCTGCCATTTCCCTGCCTCTCACCTGTCCATCGCCTGCCTTACACCTATCCATCACCCACCACACGAGGGTGACCTCCCAATTGTCCGACAACAGTCAGCAAACTGATCACCAACCGCCAGTGGAGCACCAGTTGCCTGCTGTTGCCTGGAAGTTCACTGTTACAGTACCTGCAGAATCGTGCACCATGATCAAGTGGGGTTCATCCCTGGAATGCAAGGATGGTTTAACATCCATAAATCAATAAACGTAATCCATTATGTCAAAAGATTTAAGGATAAGAATCATATGGTTGTTTCAATTGACACAGAAAAAGCGTTCAACAAAATACAACACCCCTTCATGCTCAAAACACTAGAAAAAAATAGGGATAGTAGGAACATACCTGAACATTGTAAAGGCTATTTATGCTAAGCCCACGGCCAACATCATTCTTAATGGAGAAAAAACTGAAACCATTCCCTTTAAAAACAGGAACAAGACAGGGATGTCCTCTTTCACCACTTCCATTCAACACTGTCCTCAAAACTCTAGCCAGAGAAATTAGGCAGAGCAAAGGAAGTAAAGGGATATGAATAGGAAAAGAGGAACTTAAGCTGTCACTATTTGCGGATGACATGATTCTATACTTAGAGGATCCAAAAAACTCCTCCCGAAAGCGTCTAGACCTCACCAATGAATTCAGCAAAATAGCAGACTATAAAATCAACACGCATAAATCTAAAGCATTTTTATACGCAAGCGATGAAACAGCTGAAAGGGAAATGAGGAAAACAACTCCATTTGCAATAGCCTCAAAAAAAATAAAATACTTGGGAATCAATCTAACCAAAGAGGTAAAAGAACTCTACAATTGAAAACTACAAAACATTGAATAAAGAAATTGAGGAAGACCTTAGAAGATGGAAAGATCTCCTATGTTCTTGGATAGGCAGAATTAATATTGTCAAAATGGCCATACTACCAAAAGTGCTATACAGATTCAATGCAATTCCAATTAAAATCCCAATGACATACCTTACAGAAATAGAGCAAGCAATCATGAAATTCATCTGGAAGAATAAGAAACCCAGAATAGCTAAAGCAATCCTCAGTAGAAAGAGCGAAGCAGGGGGTAATCGCAATACCAGATCTTCAACTCTATTACAAAGCAATAGTAACAAAAATGGCATGGTATTGGCACCAAAATAGACAGGTAGATCAATGGTACAGAATAGAGGACATGGACACACAAATAAATACAATTTTCTCATACTAGATAAAGATTCCACAAATATGCAATGCAGAAAAGATAGCCTCGTGAACAAATGGTGCTGGGAAAACTGGAAATCCATATGCAACAGAATGAAACTAAACCCCTATCTCTCACCCTGTACAAAAATCAACTCACAATGGATCAAGGACCTTGAAATCAGACCAGAGACCCTGAATCTTACAGAAGAAAAAGTAGGTCCAAACCTTCAACTTGTTGGATTAGGATCAGATTTCCTTAACAGGACTCCCATAGCAAAGAAATAAAAGCAAAAATCAATAACTGGGACAGATTCAAACTAAATAGCTTTCTCTCAGCAAAAAACTAACAGCAATGCGAAGAGAGAGCCTACAGAGTGGGAGAATATCTTTGCCAATCATACTTCAGATAGAGCACTAATTTCCAGAATATAGAAAGAACTCAAAAAACTCTACACGAAGAATACAAATAACCCAATCAACAAATGGACTAAGGATATGAACGACACTTCACAGAAGATCTACAAGGAATCAACAAGCATATGAAAAAATGTTCACCATCTTTAGTAATAAGAGAAATGCAAACCAAAACTACACTAAGATTCCATCTCACCCCAATGAGAATGGTGATTATCAAGAATACAAGCAACAATAGGTGTTGGAGAGGATGTGGGGAAAAGGTACACTCATACATTGGTGGTGGGGCTGCAAATTAGTGCAGCCACTCTGGAAAGCAGTGTGGAGGTTCCTTAGAAAACTTGGAATGGAACCACCATTTGACCCAGCTATCCCACTCCTTGGCCTATACCCAAAGGACTTAAAATCAGCATACTACAGAGATACAGCCACATCAATGTTCATAGCTGCTCAATTCACCATAGCCAGATTGTGGAACCAACCCAGATTTCCTTCAATGGATGAGTGGATAAAGAAACTGTGGTATATAGAGTGAGAGCCTTCCTGCGCAGAACCAAGCTTCAAGTCCCTGAACCAGGGCGGCGAGTTCCTGCCCGCAGGTTGCTTCAGGGACCAGGACAGGACAGCCAGGGACTTTCCCAAGCAGTCCGCAGCCCGGCCCCTTCTGGCGGGAAGCGCCTTTCCAGGATAGCTTCTTGGAGCAGAGGGCCCAGTGAGAGCCTTTCCACACAGAGCCAGCTCCAAGTCCTGGAACCAGTAGAGGACTAGGGCCAGCTTTTCCTGGAAGCACTGCATTATCAAGTTACTCCAAGACTTCAGGCTACTGAAGGCAGGAAGGTGATAAACTGGAAATCTACAGGGACAATATAAGCCAATAGAAGAATTCTGCAATATCACAAAGTCCCACTGACATCTGACCAATATGAGAAAACAAGGGAAGAAAATGTCCCAAACAAACCTAGGTACTATATCAATAAAACCCAATGACAGCACAGCAGAAGAAATGTCAGAAAGGGAGTTCAGAATGTACATAATTAAAACAATCAGGAAAGCAAACGAGGAGATGAAAGAACAAATGCAGGCATTAAATGATCGCACCAATCAACAGTTAAAGGAGCAAATACGGGAAGCAAGAGATCATTTCAATAAAGAGTTAGAGATATTGAAAAAAAAAAAAATCCTTGAAATGAAGGAAAAAAATAAACCAAGTTAAAAACTCATAGAAAGCATAACCAATAGGATAGAACCTCTGGAAGACAGAATCTCAGATATTGAAGACAAAATATTTAATCTTGAAACAAGTTGACCAAACAGAAAAGATGGAAAGAATCATGAAACAGAATCTACAAGAATTAGGGGATATCATGAAAAGGCCAAATTTAAGAATTATGGGATTGAGGAAGGCTTAGAGAAACAAACCAAAGGAATGAACGATCTATTCAATGAAATAACATCAGAAAATTTCCCAAATCTGAAGAATGAAATGGAAAATCAAGTTCAAGAGGCTTATAGGACTCCAAATATACAAATTACAACAGACCCACACCAAGGCACATTATTATGAAAATACCTAACATACAAAATAAAGACAGAATTTTAGAGGCCGCGAGGGAAAAGAACCAAATTACATTCAGGGGGAAACCAATAAGAGTATCAGCAGATTTTTCAATCCAGACCCTAAAAGCTAGAAGGGCCTGGAACAACATTTACCAAGCCCTGAAAGAAAATGGATGCCAACCAAGAATCTTATACCCAGCAAAACTTACATTCAGATTTGACGATGAAATAAGATCCTTCCATGATAAACAAAAGCTAAAGGAATTTGCAAAAAGATAAACAGCATTGCAGAACATTCTCAGCAAAATATTCCATGAGGAAGAGATGAAAAACAACGATGCAAATCAGCAACAGGAGGAACTAGCCTAAAGGAATAGCCAAATAAAGGGGAAACCAAATCATGTCAAAAAACAAAAATGAGTCAAATGACTGGGAATACAAATCATATCACAATAATAACCCTGATGTTAATGGCCTGAACTCATCAATCAAAAGACATAGACTGACAGAATGTATTAAAAAGAAAAATCCAACAATTTGCTGCCTGCAAGAGACTCATCTCATAGAAAGAGATACCCATAGACTAAAGGTGAAAGGATGGGAAAAAACATACCATGCACACGGACACAGCAAAAAAGCTGGAGTATCCATCCTCATTTCAGATAATGTGGACTTCAAGCCAAAACTAGTCAGAAGGGATAAAGAAGGACATTACATACTGCTTAAGGGATAAAGAAGGACATTACATACTGCTTAAGGGAAGCATAAATCAGCAAGACCTAACAATCAAACATCTATGCCCCGAACATTGGCTCATCCATGTACGTCAAACAAATCCTTCTCAATTCCAGAAATCAAATAGACCACAACACAATAATACTAGGCAATTTTAACACAACGCTCTCACCGCTGGATAGATCGTCCAAACAAAAATTGAATAAAGAAACCATAGATCTCAATAACACAATCAACAATTTAGACTTAACCAACTTATATAAAATATACCATCAAACAAAGAATGAATACACTTTCTTCTCAGCAGCACATGGATCCTTCTCTAAAATAGACCATGTCTTATGCCACAAAGCTACTGTTAGCAAATACAAGAAGACAGAGATACTACCCTGTACTCTATCAGATCATAATGGATTGAAATTAGAAATAAATGACAGAATAAAAAACAGAAACTTCTCCAATACCTGGAGATTAAATAATACACTATTATATGATGAATGGATAACAGAAGATATTAGGAATGAAATTTAAAAATTCTTAGAGGTAAACGAGAACAAAGACACATCATATCAAAATCTCTGGGTCACTATGAAAGCAGTACTTAGAGGAAGATTCATTTCATGGGGTGCATTCAACAAAAGAAGTAGAAATCAACAAATAAACAACTTAACACTACAGCTCAAAGCCCTAGAAAAAGAAGAGCAGACCAACACCAAAAGTAGTAGGCTTAGGATCAGACTTCCTTAATAGGACTCCCATAGCACAAGAAATAAAAGCTAGAATCGACCACTGGGATAGATTCAAACTAAAAAGCCTTCTCTCAGCAAAGGAAACTATCAGTAATGTGAAGAGAGATCCTACAGAGTGGGAGAATATCTTTTCCACTCATACTTCAGATAGAGCGCTAATTTCCAGAATCTATAAAGAACTCAAAAAACTCTACACCAAGAATACAAATAATCCAGTCGACAAATGGGCTAAGGAAATGAACAGACACTTCACAGAAGAAGATGTACAAGCAATCAACAGATATATGAAAAAATGTTCAACATCTCTAGTAATAAGAGAAATGCAAATCAAAACTACCCTAAGATTTCATCTCACCCCAATTAGAATGGCGATTATCAGGAACACAAGCAACAATAGGTGTTGGCGAGGATGTGGGAAAAGAGGTACACTCATACATTGCTGGTGGGGTTGCAAATTAGTGCGGCCACTCTGGAAAGCAGTATGGAGATTCCTCAGAAAGCTTGGAATGGAACCACCATTTGACCCAGCTATCCCACTCCTTGGCCTCTACCCAAAGGACTTAAAATCAGCATACTACAGAGATACAGCCACATCAATGTGCATAGCTGCTCAATTCACTATAGCCAGATTGTGGAACCAACCTAGATGCCCTTCAGTTGATGAATGGATAAAGAAACTGTGGCATGTATATACAATGGAATATTATTCTGCCATGAAGAATGATAAAATTATGGCATTTGCAGGCAAATGGATGAAATTGGAGAATATCATGCTAAGTGAGATAAGCCAATCTCAAAAAACTAAAGGACAAATGATCTCGCTGATAAGCGGATGAGGACATATAATGGGGGGTAGGAGGGGTTAGCGTTAGGGTTAGGGTAAGGTTTAGGGTTAGGGATAAGGAGGGTGGTAAGAATGGAGGAAGGAAGGACTGTATAGAGGGAAAAGAGGAGTGGGAGTGGTGGGGGGAAGGGAAAAAAATAACAATGAATCAAACAACATTGCCCTATGTAAATTTATGATTTTTAATTAAAATTTTAAAAAAAGAAAAGAAACTGTGGTATATATATACAACGGAATATTACTCAGCTATAATGTAGAATAAAATTATGGCATTTGCAGGCAAATGGATGAAATTGGAGAATATCATGCTAAGTAACATAAGCCAATCTCAAAAAACCAAAGGATGAATGATTTGATAAACAGATGATGACACATAATGGGGGGTGGACGGGGGGCAAGAATGGAGGAAGGAGGGACTGTATAGAGGGAAAAGAGGGGTGGGAGGGATGGGGGAAGGAAAAAATAACAATGAATCAAACATCATTACCCAGTGTAAATGTGTGATTATGCAAATGGTATACTGTTACTCCATGTACAAACAGAAACAACATGTATCCCATTTGTTTACAATAAAAATAAATTTAAAAAAAAAAGTACTGGGGATATAGCTCAGTGGTAAAGTGGTCCTGGGTTAAATCCTCAGTACCAAAAACAAGAAAAAAAAAAAAAAAAAAAAAGAATAATACTGTCTACTAGGTTTGATTATAAAATATATGCTTATTAGCAAAGTTTAATTGTTTTTGTTCCACTGATAACATACAAGAGAAAAGAGAAAAGAAATACTACAATGGACAGCACCCATCTCAGAACCAAAAAACCACTTAAAAAGTTCCTGGAGGCACATTAGTTTTTCTGCATAGATAGATTACAGCTCTTATTGTGTTGAATATTTTAACACAATATTTAATATTTAAAATGCTTCCTTTTTTTCTCTTGAGTTGCATTTTTCCATTATTAGTTTATTGTTCACATTCTTACCTATAACCAACAAAACTGTTAAATTTTATGCTAAAATAAAAATAAAACCAAAACTACTCAGCCATTCACTAAACAATTCCAGGTTTACCTCTTGAGCTACTATAATCTGCCCCAGTCTCTGGGGACCAGATCAAGCAGAGAAAAGTGAGTTGTGAAGACCTTTTCCAGGGCAGCCAAACCACACTGGTCAGCAGAAAAAAAAACAAATGGTTTCAAGGAAGAGAGATTTACCTCCACTGAGTTTAGAAAGATGAAAATGCCACAGATTTTAAGGGTAATTTCAAAGAAAGAGTTTGAAAAAGTTTTAAGCCACAGGACAATGGAAAGAAACTGGTTGTTAGAGTACCGTCAGAGATTTTTATATCTCTCCACAAATTTCCTCTTATATGACTTCCATTCTGTTTGCTTGTATCACTTACAAGTAGCTATCTTTTCAATTATTGGGCTCCATGGCTCTCTATTTACCTGCCACAGTAAAGCACACAGAGTTTGCCGTGTGGCAGTTCCCACTGGAGAGGTCAGAGCTGCTTCACTGAGGACACCCAAAACTCAGACCTTTCCTTGTTTTGGTTCACTGTCTCTAGAAGCGCATCCACTCATCTGGCAGGAAGGTGAAATCCTGGTGCCAGCATCTAGCAGCCAAGTCCAGACCCCTCCTTCCACTGCAACCTTTGCACTCACCCCAAGCTCAGCCAGCCAGTCCCTTACTACACCTCAGGGCCACTCAGGGAGGCCTGTAGTTCAGCCTCCACCAAAAACAGACCTCCCAAAACTGGAGAGGGGGTGGTCTCATGACTGTGTGCCCGGGACAGGATCTTGGCCTCTATCTGCCTCTTTCAAGCGGTCCTAGTTGTCTGCCTTTCAGGGACACCTGGCACTTCCAATTCCCAAACCTCTCTGGGGTTGTGGGGCAAAAACTGGCTTTTCTCTGATGTTATCGAACCCTGAAGGCATTCAGCTTTCAGCTTCCACCAAGCAGTTAAGCTCTTTAGTGCTCAATTTCCTAACTACCAAAATGTTACTAGCATTGTGCCCCCCTTCACATTATCAGTGTCTTTTTGAAGTTTTGAGAAAATGCAAAATAAACATGCATGTTAATCCACTATGGCTAAGAACAAGTTCTCAAATAATAATTTTAAAAATAAATTTTACATCCAGGCGCAGTGGCACGCGACTGCGGCTGAGGCAGGAGGATTGCAAGCTCAACGCCAGCCTCTGCAACTTAGTGAGGCGCTAAGCAACTTAGTGAGACCCTGTCTCAAATAAAATATAAAAAGAGCTGGGGATGTGGCTCAGTGGTTAAGCACCCCCTGGGTTCAATACCTGGTACCAAAATAAATAAATAAATTTATACTGAACTCATTTTGTACTTTTTACTTGGGCTTTTCAACCGCCTGTTCCTTTTCTACTCTCTGAGAACTGAACTAACCAGTTCCCCCAAATTCCTGCTCTCCCAGCTTTAAGCATGTGACCACCTGTGTCCCCCCACCAACAACTGTTCCCACCTCCAACAACCACAGCTCCACAGCAGCCACTCAAGGACCACGTGGTACCTGCTTTCCCAGCAGGCCTACACTTCCTCTGTATGCTCCCCTTCCTGGCACCTCCTATTTCCCTGGGCCTGCCTTTCAGTCTTTTTCCCCCTTTGTGCCTTGTATCTTCAGTCTCTCAATCTCCTTCCTCTTTCCTTTAAAACAAAAAAGAAAAAGAAAAAAGGGTTGGAAGTGTGGAGCCCTTGCCTAGCATTTGTAAGACCTTGGACTAAATCTCCAGGATTTATATTTTTATTATAAATATTTTTATCATAAAAAATAAATGAAAGTAATGAAACAAACTGCCTTCCACTGGCGCCAGCACCATGAGGTAGCTACTCCATCAGGCCCCTCCTGCACAAAACAACTAGTTGTTGACTAAATAACGCTTTTTTGAATAGTGATGGGCTCCCAGAAAGTAAAGATCTCCAATAACCCCCCATCATAACCAAAAAGAACAATCGCAAGCAACTAAACTGACTTGAATCCAGAGCAAATGCTGTGCAGCAAAGTCTAAAGCAGCATGCCAACAGGAAGGAAGCCTGTGATCGGCAGACTTAAGTCTCCACAGCAGCCAGGAATTCCCTCAACCTGAAACCCCACTTGAAGCAAGAACTGAACTGCTGCAGGAGGCCAAAGTGGTGTGAGGCATACTGCCCCTGGGTCCCTTCAGAAGCAAATGCGGATTCCTCCCTAATTTGGGGATCAGTTTAAGATCAAACAAATACACTCAACATCATTAAATACATAAGGAAACAAGCCATCAGAGGAAAGGGACGCAGATTTAGATGTCTAAAGATTTAAAGTATTGGATACAAAAGACCCAAAATATAAGATATTTTGTACTTATAAAGCAATATGAAGTTTTACTTTGACAAGAATGGGACATAATATCAAAAGAGAGGAAATAAAGTCTCATGTTGAAGGCAAGAGGAAAATGGTAACAAATTTGTAGAAGTATTTCATGTTTTGCCGAGAGCTGACTTTGTCCCCTTCGACAAATTCTCAAAGGCAGGCAATATAAAGAGCTATCCTCAAATAATGATGGAAATTGTCAGTAACAATCTGCTACCACATCACATAGCCCATGGTAAAATGTTCAAATACAAAATCCTCACAAATTTAGATTACAACCCAATCTCACTGACAGTCTCATTACTCCCATAAAGACTGCTTCATTGAAAATACCAGCAATATCCATGTGCTCATGGCAGCATTACAATGGATTGAATAAAGAAAAAAATGCTATAATAGTCAACACACCTAAGATGCCTCAGTTGACTGTACTCAGCTGTTTGCAAATAGTCCCATACTTATGTAAATTCAACCTTAACACCACCTGTACTCCTGAATATTATCCATCCTAAGCAGTCTTTCACATACCTAACTCAGTTCATACATGAGCTGATAAATGAATGTTTTCAGCTATGGCATAGTGAGGTTCCTGTTCACTACTCTTTAATTATTTAATGTTATTGCACTATTATAAATCGTAAAAAAGTTGGAAGAGAATCTGAAAAGGGCTTAAATTAGTGATCAGAAGTAGAAATCTTTAAACTAACAATATGTAAGACTAAAACAAAAATAATTACATATGCCAAAAACAGCTAGTCTTTAACCTTAAAAAGACCTTATGCTGGTGGGCCAATAGTAGACTCAATGATAAACAAAAAGAACATCATTAAAATGCATGTAAAAAATCCTAAATTGCTAACTCCATGTAAAAGCAGATAGTTACCAATAGCAGACCACACAGATGGCTCTTTAAGAGTGACAATCACCTTGATAATGTGGTCTGTGGTTAAGAAAGTGTTGTTTTTACACAGTCCATAGGTAATCTAGGATGATTAACAACACCACAAACATGCTTCTCAGGCCTGGATGAATGTGCATGAAGGGGCAAAAGGGGTACTGAAGGGAAGAGGACTAGCCCCAAAATAAACACAGTGTATCTCTTAATTACATCAATTTACTCAATATTAAGTAACAAAAAATAGAATAAAAAAGACATATTTCATGTTAGAATAAAAAAGACATTAATATATAAAGTACACACGATTTTTAGAATGGAATACAAAACCAAGCATGGGTTTATAAATGTTGGTTGATTACTCTCTTAGGCCCCATGGGGATAAATACTAATTCTGTTCTTGCTGTAGAACTGGAAAGGTTTGCAACTCAATAAGTAGAACTTTTCCTTATACTGTTAGTTCCACAAACATGAAGGCTAGCATTAACAGAACTAATATGTGCAAGTCACAATTCTGATTTAAAACTCTGCTAAAACATCAGTGCATATTTAAGAAATACAAAAGCTAGTTATCAAAATAATATATCAAACATTCATTCTTAAAGAGTTTCAAACTCAAAATCAATATATAAAACTCAAGCTCTGAAAATCAATGCTGAATGATAAACAATAATTGTGAAAGATAATGGAGTATTTTAGAGATAACTACATTAAATTAATTCTCTGTAACTTTCACAAACATTTCCTCCTAGAATAAGCAGTTCATAACATTCAAGACTTCAAAATTCTGCAGAATTTCTCATACACCAATTTAGTTTGTCATCAAAATCTCTAAATTTATGACTATAACACATAGTTACATAGTATATTAGGGTACATAACAATTGATCCAGAAAGAGGATCAAAACTAGCAGAAATTCTAGGTATATTTAGAAGTATTTAGAAGATCTAGGCTTCATTATGTTCCTTTAGGTGAGAGAGAAAGAGAAAAGAAATATATTTGGTTTGTGACTAGTTTAGGGTTAAAAAAAAAAAAAAAAAAAAAACACTGTTTTTTCAGTACAACTAATTAAGTAAATTTGGAGCCAGAAGATATTTCATTATCAAAACTACTTTTGGAGAAATAGTGGCTCAATCTCTAAATGTGCGGGATGGTTGTGTGTGCTTCCCATACCCAACCTCCATTTCCAAAACACTTCACAGAACTTTTCAATAAAACTGAGTCGCCTGTCCTCGTTAGAGCAGAATCTGAGGGGTGCCACAGGAGACACTCAAGAGTGAATAGCAGAGAATTCAAGGAAGGAACATTTATTTGATCTACAACAGAACTGGACAGCTGCTTCCGGAGACTGACAAAGTAAACATTTTCATTCAAGGGAAATACACACGAAACAGTCCCCAAATACCTAGCACTCTCCATTATAAAATGAGAAGGGGGAGAAGACACATATAATCCATTCCTACCTTTGGTTTTTTGTTTATTTATTTACTTGTTTGTTTGTTTATTTTTGTACTAGAGACTGAACCCAGAAGTACTTTACCACTGAACTTAGTCCCCAGTCTTCTTTACCCTTTGAGACTAGGTCTTGCTAAGTTGTTTATTAGGGCTTCACTAAATTTCAGGGCTGGCTTCCATCTTCCCATCTTCCTGCATTAACTTCCCAAGTCCCTAGGATTATAGGCTTGAGCCACCACGCCCAGCTACCTTTGGTTTTAAAAGTAAAAATTATCTGTGCTTATTGTATTTTATTCACTCTTTATAGAAGGTATGCTTTACTTGATAAATTATAATATGGCACATTATTTGAAATTTAACTGTTTTTAATAGCATCAGGCAGAATTTTTGTATGTACACCTCTCTCTTGTCTTTACCTTCTGTACTGTTTCCCAAACTTAAGGAGGGTAACAATCATATTAACTGAAAACTGAATAAAACAGGAATGATTTTCCATGGAATAGGTCTTTTGAACAAAAGGGGCAATAAAAATGACAGCAAATAAAACTGTAAATATTAATATGCTGGCTTTGTTCAATAATAACCTAGTTAAAGTTATTACATTCTTGCTTTGAAATGAAGAATAACAGCTTTAAAAGAAAAGTAGACCATATCAAGATTCAGCTTCCCTGAAACCAGAGAACTACATCATTTGTTTGGAAAGAAATTTTAGAGTATTAAAGAAATAAAACTTAATTTTTTGTTTGTTTGTTTTTTTAATTCAATAGTCTCTTGAGGAGGAAACTGAAATAAAGGTAAATAAATTCAAGCTGTATTTTCCCTATATTATCATCAGAGGAAAAATAAAGATTTTTCACAAAAGTTAGCAGAAAACAAAAAAGAGAGCTGATATCTTCTTCAAACACAAACTAGATTTTGCTCATCCACCTACAGGAAGACAGTGCATGAGTAAATTTTGGCAAAATCCAAGCAGCCTACAAACTTCTTACCAAACAAAAAGGAAAAGCACTTTCCTGCTCACTGTCCTGTACAATGCTATAAAGAAAAGAATTTCCTACCTTGTGATATCTGCCACCTTTCAGTTTCCTCAAAAACTGCAGAGGTGGCTGCGCATGGTGGTGCATGCCTGTAATTCCAGTGGCTCAGGAGGCTGAGGCAGGAGGATCAAGAGTTCAATGCCAGTCTTAGCAACTTAGTGAAGACCTAAGCAACTCTAAGACCCTGTCTCTAAGTAAAATACAAAATAGGGCTGGGGATGTAGCTCAGTGGTCGAGTGCCCCTGGGTTCAATCCCCAGTACCAAAAAAAACCCTACACAGTCCCATAGTAAAATTTTTACTTTAGTGAAATGGAAGGAGATAGTCTCCTTAAGGATGTACCTACTAAATCGCTATCAAGGCAGTCAGACACACACACACACACAAAAAAATGTTAAAAAATTAGAAAACAGAAGAATCACATTTTTAAAGGTTGGTCAAGAAGGATATCCTCTTGACTGGGGTTGTAGCACGTGTGAGGCACTGGGTTCAATCCTCAGCACCACATTAAATAAATAAATAAATAAATAAATAAATAAATAAATAAATAAATAAATAAATAAATAAATAGATAAATAAATAAAAGTATTGTGTCCATCTACAACTAAAAATATTTTTAAAAAAGGATGTTCTTATTCAACATATGCAAATCAATGAATGTAATTCATCCCATAAATAGAATGAAGGTCGAAAATCAATAGATGCAGAGAAAGACTGACAAAATTCAGAACCAACTCACAATAAATAACACTAAAGAGCAGGTGTGGTGGCACACGCCTATAATTGGCTAAAAGACTAAGGCAGGAGAATGACAAATTCAAAGCCAGTTCAACAACTTAGTAAGGTCCTAAGCAACTCAATGAGACCCTACCTCAAAAAAAAAAAAAAAAAAAAAATATATATATATATATACAAAATGCTGGGGATGTGATTCAGTGGTTAAGTACCCCTGGAGTTCAATCCCCTGTACCAAAAAAAAGAAAGTTCCACCAGAAGACTGCTGCAGCTAATAAACAAATTCAGCAAAATAGCAAGTTATCAGAATACAAAATCAACATACAAAAATCAATAGCTTTCCTATACACCAATAATGAATTAGCTGAAAAAGAAATCAGGAAAACAATTCCATTCACATAGCTTCAAAAAAAGAGAAAGATACAGCTCAGAATAAATCTCATCAAGAAGAGGAAAGACCTTTACAATGAAAATTATAAAAAAACTGAAGAAAGAAATTGAAGAAGACACTAGAAAATAGAAAGGCCTCCCATTTTCATGGATAGGCAAAATTATTGTTGTTAAAATGGCCATATTACCAAAAGTGATCTGATCTACAGTTTTAGTACAATCCCCATCAAAATACCAATGGTATCTTCACAAACTAGAAAAAAGCAGTCGTCTTGCATGGCTCAGCTCAGTCGGGCAGTGGACAGGAGCAGCACCAAGGTTGCAAGGGCTAGCAGCTGTGCAGCACATGGGACTGGACTTGTCCTGGCCCATGCCTTTCAGTGGGCACTCGCATTTGTTCAACAAGGGTCTCTCGTGAGACCCTGAGCCCCACATGGGCCTCAGCAGTGCTGTGGAGCAGTGGCACAAGAACTTTGGTTGGAGACATGGGATGAGGTTCCATGACAGGACATGACTCTGCCTGGGGATTCTGAAAACAAAAGGCTTTGGACAGTTGAATTCATGGCTGTGGAAATCTGGCCCAAATTAAGCAATGTCAGATGTCCAACCTCTGATTGTGAAGCAGCCCATTGCACCCTAGGCCTCTGGAAGCGCCGCTCGACAGCTGGAACTACATAGTGGAGATGCCCATCCTGAATTCAGGACATGGCACAGTGGCCTTCAGTGAAGCACAGTCCACGCAGGATATCATGAAAAGGTACTGAACAAGGCAGTGGGTATCCTGAGGGACCACACGATCACACCAACCAGAGAAGACCTGGAGAAGATCAAAGCTCTACAAATAATGATGAGGAACAGTGACAGCTTCAATATCAAGTTAGCCCAGGACCAAGGCATCACTACCTGCAATGTGCCCACGGCATCTGTGGAACAGACCACAGACTCAACCATGTGCCACATCTTGAACCTGTACCTACGGACCACCTAACTGCACTAGGTACTGAGGGATGGCTTAGGTGCAGAGTGGTGAGCAAATCCTCAAAGCAGCTTCAGGAGCAACCAGGAGTTGCAGGGAGATTGTGGGCAGACCATGAGCATCATCTGACTAGGTCACATTGGGCAGGCAGCAGCGCTGTAAGACAAGGCCTTGGGTTTCAATGTCCTCTTCAAGGACTCATCTCTGTCCTAAAGCATCAAGTAGGCCCTGGGGCTATAGCATATGAACTCCCAGCAGGACCTGCTCTTCCAGAGCGACCATTTGTCACTGCATGGCTGATTCAATGAGCACAACCACTAGGTCATCAATGACTTCACTGTCACGCTAATGAGACAAGGGGCCTTCCTGGTGAACATAGCCTGTGGGTTGGTGAACCTGGCCCATGCCCTGAAGGAGGGCCGGATCCGCAGCATAGTGCTGGCCGTGTATGTGTCAGAGCCCTTAGATTTCAGCCAGGGCCCCTTGAAGGACACACCCAACCTCATCTGCAAAGTCCATGCCCCACAGTATGGTGGGTGGCCATCCATCGAGATGCACAAGGAGGCAGCCCAGGAGATCCGACAGCCTGAAAAACGGCTTTGACAAGGACCACCTAATAGCCTCCACACACACTGGACCAGCACGGATCCAGTCATGGGGCACACTGAGCTCAACAGGGCTGCCTATAGGTACATGCAGACATCATGGGTATGGCCCCCACTGGCATCCCAGTCTCAGTCACAGGAATTGTCCCTAGCACCATGTCCCTGTTCCATCCCCACCCCCATGGATCACCCACCCCATGCCCCTTCTCCTGGCCAAAATGTCAAGCCTGAGGTGGACAGAGACCACACAAGTGACCAGTTGTAGCCCACACAGAGCTCTCCAGTCTTAGGCTGGAGTGTGCAGAGGTGGCGTCCCAGAGACTGGGCCAGCAAGAGGCAGTGTAGTGTGGCTTCCCCATGTCTATTATTGTAGTCTGGTACCATGGGCTGGCTCACTAGCCTGCGTCCTTTGCATTCCTCATAAGTAAAGAAGTTAGTAGCTAATTCTATCATGAATATTCTTGTCTGTGTACAATTTTTAGGACATTAGAGAGGATATGTTTGCTGAGCTGTCAACAAAAAGAAAACCTGAGGGAGTGTTCAGCAAGTCAGTTTGAGATTCTTTCCCTTTTCTGTGTTGGAACATGCCTGGAGCAATGGGTGGCTGGCACGCTTCTCAGGACAATGCATCCTTTCCATTTTTCTTTTTATGCCTCACAGTGTGCGTTGTTTTTTCTACCTGCTTGTCTTATTTTTAGAATAATTTATAAAAACAAAACAAAAGCTGCTTTTCTAATTTGGGCATGAACCCCTTTGTTCAAAATGGAGACAGCATCTCCAAGCAGCTCAGAGAAGAGCGAGCACCCAGGCAGTTATAGCTGCCCGATAACTTCTGTCCTAGAGGAGGCTAGCCACAGTGTCTACGACTAGGGCCATGCCATCCTGCTGATGTGGTAGACTAGCAACATTTTGATTAAAATCATGTTTTGTGACTAACCATTTATATGAATTATTTCAAACAAATAAAAATCCCAGAAAGTAAATTAATAATAAAAGATATATAATAGGTAAAGAAATTCTAAGCAAATAAAAAAAAAAGCAGATCTTTTCTCTCTTGCTTTTCTCTCCCCCTGACTCACTTTCTTTCTCCTCCTCGCTTTCCACTCTCCCTAGCACGCGCCCTTTCTCTTTCCCTTTCTTTTCCTCTCATTTTTCTCTCTTACCCTGCTGGGAGACACTCTGCTTAATAAACTCCCTTAATGTGATTGAAAAAAAAAAAAAAGCAATGCTGGAAGCATCACAATACCTGACTTCAAATTATATCACAGAGCTATGGTAATAAAAAATGCATGGTACTAGCATTAAAAAAGAACATAGGGGCTGGGGTTGGGGCTCAGTGGTAGAAACCTTGCCAGCATGTGTGAGGCAGTGGGTTCAATTCTCAGCACCGCATATAAATAAATAAAATAAAGGTCGACTGACAACTAAAAAAAAGTTTTTTAAAGTCAATTAAAAAAGTGTAAATATAAGTGTTACAAAGTTCTCTCAATGCCTGCCCCCAGGAACTGATAAACTCTGAAGCACATATGATCCCTGTCAGCCTGAAGGTAGAAAGATAGTTTGAAAAAACGGAATTTGTAAAACTGAGGAGTGACACTGCTCTGGGCCTCAGAAGAGGAAGTTGGTGGCAATGGAGTACAACACATGGCATTCCCCATATTTCATTTGTTAATGATCCTATTCTACTTTTCAACTTGACTTTTCAAGTTGTAAGTTTTAATGCTAACAAATGAAGAAAACTGCAGGCCCTTCTAACATGTGGAAAGAGGGTGGGGTACAAACCTCCAGCAATATCAGGAGAAAATGAAGACCTTTCTCTGTATCTTCACAAAGAGGCAGATTTCAACATCATGAAACAGTCCTTAAAAATGTTATTTCTGATGAAGCAGACCCAAACACACCCAGTCTCAAACTGTTTCTGTGTCTTGTGAAAGTAAACTTTAACATTTATAAATTCCCTAACTCTGATTGATGTATTCTTCTGGAAGTATATTTACAATTGATACCTTTGTTTTTTAAAGGAATAAATACTTGTGAACTTTATATTTATTTCTTTCTTCTTTCACATGTATGCAAATGGAATAAATAAAAGTCTTGTTCCTACTTGCTTTCTTATCAAGAAAGAAAAATAAAAGTGATGATAGGAAAATTGGAATTTTCAAAGTTATACTTTTATTCCTCAGACTTTAGCCTTATATGTTAAGACATACTATACCCAGAACATCTTCAAAAGGCAATGCTTACCATAACTACCAGGAGACTTTTCTTCATAAGTAAAATGAAGTTGTAATTCCTCATCTGACATTTCACACATGAACACTTTCAGCAAACAGCAAATAATAAACAAAGCATTATGTGTCTGCCAAATGAAGATGTGGCTAGAAAGGAAAGACCAAAATCATGTAAGAATGATAAACATGATTATTTGTAGTCCATGATTTCTTCATGATTTGTCATTCATTTTTGCCCAGTCTACCTGTAATATTTCAACAATGTTCATATATTTTAATGGCTAATGATTACATGGGACCAGTGATGCTTACTGCATTCATATTTTACTCTGTTTATCTCCCATAGTGAGTCTACTTTTAATAATAACTTTATTGATTCCTGTAGGCATATCTGCTGTGTTAACATTACAGTTTTCCCACATAAAGGTAATTAAAAGTAACTAAAAACTCCAAAAAATTATGGAAAGATAAACAGTATATGCAAATATGTAACAAATTTTAAATGAGGCATCAGCAGCAGCTCAGTATAATGCTTGCTATTTGTACTGATGACCCATAAACTCAAAAAAAAAAGGGATTATAGGGCTGGGGATATAGCTCAGTTGTCAAAAATGCTGAAATCAAACTTTCCACAATTTATAACCTCACTCTAATGACTTATGACACTGAACTTAAACCTTCCTTTCACCTTTTTTTCCCTTAATAATCAGGAGAATAAAGACTTCAGGAGAATTTTCTAAAGACCATAGTCTATTTCCACCAATAAATGAAAAATAATTTTCATGTTGTTAAATGAAAAGCAAACATAATTTAATCAGCCAGCTTACTTCTGACATTCTGCTGAAAGTTTGAGTTCTTTGGTTCTAGAAAGGAAGACCTTAATTAGTGCACCAAGATTTCCTGTTCGAGGATTGTTTTCAACTGCAAGAGAAGAAAAGAATTTAAAAAGTTAAAATTAAGCACTGAAATCAAAGAGAACATATAATAACATTTATAAAATCAAATGTCAAATTGAAATTGCTTATTGACCAACCTTATACCAATTTCACATCTAATTATGGAAATAAGCAATGAGAGAAACTGCTGCTCTTGGGTCATAATTCTAAACATCAAAAATATGATTAACAAAATGAAAATTACAGGAACAGTAGAAGAAAATAGCCTATCTCAGAATCAAAAATTGTAATTTTGTAGTTACTCACCTACATTTCTCCCTTTAGGAAAACAGACATTTTAAAATCCTTGAAAATTGTTCATCTATATCTTTAGTATATAGAATATAATAAACTATAAAAGTAGAATTCTATTCAGAACTTCACAAATCACTCTAATGAGAAATGAAGACACATAAAGCGATGTGGGGGGAGCTTTCTTATTAGACAAAACTTTAAAGAATACTTTTATTTAAAGTTTTAAAGAACTGAGAGAATCATGAAAGAGCACAAGAAAGTACTAGGGAATGAAATCTACCAAATTATGCTCTCTCTGTGTATGAATATACCATGATGAATCAGCTTATCTATGTAACTATAATGTACTAATTGAAATAATAATTATTATAGAAGGGACAACAGTATCGTACAGCAAGCAGATGGGGGGAGGGTTCTGGGGAGGGAAAGGGAACTACTGGACAAGAGTGATCAAATTATGTTAGGTGCATATACAAATAGGGCATATTGAATCTCCACTGTTATGTATAATTATATTGCGCCAATAAAAAAAGAAACCATTTTTAAAAAAAGAATTGAGAGAATACTGGGAATCAGAAAATCTGGTTTTAAGAGTCAGTGATTTGTCTGAGGTTCAGACTTTTCCAACCTCAGTTTTCTCATCTGTAAAATAAACAACAGCTAACATACTGAAGAACATATACTAAGTCCTTTATGTGTATTATCTCACTTAATCCTAACAACTCTATGAGAAAGGCACCAACATTACTTTCATTTTAGAGGTCCTTACCTGTAGGGCTTGCTCAAGGACACATCCTTACGTACTGATTCAAATCCTTAGCTATAACCAAGGAATTCAACAATGAAACTATAAAGTCCTATTAGACTACATAATTCATATGTGCAAGAAGTTAAGAATTCATCAGAAGAAAAGATTATTTAGTTAGAACTTTGAATTTTACTAATGAATAAAGAAGCTCAAACAGGTTAAGTATTGAACCCAAAATCAACAACACATCAGTAATTTAAGTGTGCAGTCATTTTCCTTCGCCAATGGTTTTCAAAATGTGAGATTCCAGAGTCCTGGATATTTCTTTCTCCTTCAAAGTACCTTTTGAACGATTTTTAAAATGCAAAAACTCAAAATACATTGGCCTGTGCTGCCAGAATTCATTTTTGTGCATATTTAGGAACTATGCATATATCTGAATTTCTTGAAATGTGTCAAAGATTTTCAAAGATGGTTTTCAAAAAAAAAAAAAATACACACACACACACACACACACATACACATGAAGACTTGATCTTTATATATTTTAAAAGACTATACATAAGGATAAATACACCTTTGCAGTACACCCAAATTGTGGTAAACAACTGCCAAGTTAACTCAGGTTTATCTGCTTGAGAGTCAGCTTAGATTACTGCTTAACTTCCTCTGGTGATAACAAGTTGTAGCATCTTGCTGTTCCCAGTGTGGCTCAAGGACTAGAATAGTAGTATCAGCATTATTTGAGAGCTTGGTGGAAGTTCAGAATCCTAGGTCCATCCTATACTGTTAAGTCAGAATTTGGGCAACTATGTGAGGGATAGCGGAGCAACTGAGGCAAAGGGCAGCTCATCACACTGCGACCACTTACCTCCACCTGTCACTCAGGAGGACCCCCGCCCATTCCAGCCTTTAAAGACCCTGGACAGTGGAGCCACATGCAATTTTCTCTGGCTCCCTAGCCACTAGTCGTGCCCCCAAACTTACATATACCTATGGAAGCTGAAAATCCTTCTCTAAATTTAATGTGCATTTAAATCACAGGGTATTTTATTAAAATTCTGATTCCACATGTGTGAAGTATGACCTGAGAATCTCCTCTCTAATAGTGTCCCAGGTGATGTCCACTGTTGCTGGCTGGAAAACTCCACTGTGAGTAGCAGGGTGCCCCGTGTACTGCAAGTTGGGGAAGTTTCTGTTCAGTTTTCACAACCAAGAACAGATAAGCAGTTAGATATCAGATCACATTAGAGTTTCACTTTGATACAAAAATTTTCTAGTCTTCTTTCTAGCTTTGGGTTTAGTTTAATTAAAAATACCTTGTGATTTCAGAAAAAAACTGTTTAAAAAAAAACAGTTAATGTTTACTTACAAGTCTATCTCGGTGGGATTTAATATTAGCTAGCTTCTATAAATTAAAATAATGAATTTGGGTGTGGTAGCGCATGCCTGAAATCCCAGCAACTTGGGAGGCTGAGGCAGGCAGATCAAAAGTTCGAGGCCAGTCTCAGCAACTTAGTGAGACTATGGTTCGAAAATTTTTAAAAAGTCTGTAGAAGTAACTCAGGTGTAGAGTTCCCCTGGGTTCAATCCCCAGTGCCACAAAAATAAATAAATAAATAGAAATGAAATGAAAGAAACTAAAGTGAGACTGGTGTGACAGCTATCATTCCAAATTCCAACTTCACAGTCTTTGTTAAACATTTGTTAATGTTAATGAACAGTCCTTTTGTTAATGAATGACTTTATAAATAATCAATTGAATTTGCAAATGGTTACCTATTTAAACACAAAATGAGTAAAACAATATTGTGCTGTTGGAAGGAGCAACCAGACTACTAGACTGATGTAATTAAAGCTTCCTGCTAGGTGGTGGTACAGGCCTGTAATCCTATCCACTAAGAAGACTTTTGCAGGAAGATGACAAATTCACAGCCAGCCCAGGCAACTTAGAGAGGGGCTGTCTCAAGATAAAAAATAAAAAGGAGAAGCCAGACAAGTAGCTCCTCTTGCAAAGCGCTCATCTAGCATATGTAAGGATCACGGTTCAAAGCCCTGGACCCTCAGATGGGTCAGGGACCAAAAAACTCCCCATTTGTTTATAATAAAAATGAAGTAAAAAAATAAATAAATAAAAAAGGAAAAGAAATATACTGGTTTAATCCCCAGTACCATAAAATAAATAAATAAAATAAAGCTTTGTGTACCTTTTTATTCATCATGTATTTACTGAGCCACTCTCATACACCTGCACTAGTTCAGGCACTAGAGGCACCTGTAAACACAACCTCCTGTCTTCATGAAGCTTACATTCTAAAATAGTTTCCACAATACTCTTTTTGATATGATGGAGATCAAAACTATAAATTAATAAAATTAAATATCTTTAATGTGTTTTTAAAAACTACATCCCATGGTAGGCTCAAGATTTCAAAAGATTGGTGGAGCTATTGGCAATAAAAATTTATCTTTTTTTCTGTATCCAAAGGTATTTTTAATGACAGCCTTCTAATACAATGTCAAGCAAAAATATACATAAAAAATATACACATATACATTAAAATAATCTTGTGCATGTGTGTATGTATGTATATGTGTATGTATAGTGGATGATATACATAGAGATAAACACATATTTAGCGTGCTTGCCACCATGTATCTAATGAGTAAATATAACTTCCAATTATTTAAGTGCAAGTTTTATAAAAAGCCATGGTCACTTTAAAGCCACCATCACAATGACTACGCTGATACCACTGTGATATACAACTGTAATTTTCAGCATTAAACTGCCACATGATTTTTGAGAACCAGCTCTAGTTAGCATAAAATTGTCTAATCTATGTTTATAATTGAAGGCAAATACAACAACAGCATCTCTGTCATTACCAACATAATTTGTTTTCAAATACAAAATATTTCATCAAAGACTGTTTCTGGTAAAGTAACTAACATGAGAGTTGCCCATACAACTGATATGGTTATCAACATGGCTTGATTTATTGTTTTAGTTTTGTTTTGTTTTGTTTGTTGTACTAATGATTGCACTTGGTTAGGTGCTTTACTACTGAGCCACATCTCCAGCCCTTTTTATTTTTTATTTTGAGTCAGGATCTCACTAAATTGCTGAGGCCAGCCTCAGAACTTGCAAACTTCCTATCTCAGCCTCCCAAGTTGCTGGAATGACAGGTATACGCCACCACTCCAGGCAACATGGCTTGATTTTAAAACAGAATATTAATCTCACTTTAAAGTTCCTTATACTGGGTATTTTATAAACACATTCTCTCTCATTTTCAAAGCAATAATGCAAGGTAATTACAGTTATTTGCATTTTAAAACCATTTTTTAAAAAGCATATACATTCCATTCTAATTACTACCAACTTGAAAGTAAAGCATTTGAAAAATGAGCCCAAAAAAAGGAAATACTTGTTGACATAAATACTGCATGACAACTAGATACTCTGTGCTATACTGGATATTTCATGTTATATAATTTTTAGCCTTTCAAGAATCCTGTAAATTAGTTGTTCTTAACCTCAACTTTGATGAGGAAATAAAGGTTCGACTAAAAAGTAGCAAAGGGGAAACAAAGATCATAAAAGTATTTTTGATCCCATACTTTTTACCATAATATCACGCTATCATGGAGAAGCTTCCTAATATACTTTTATGAGTAACAATTATTCTGGTTAACACAGCCAACAACAGCTTATGTAGTCAGGGCAATTGGCAAATCACAGGATGAATGGTGAATTCTACATGAACTGTCCATTACTAACCTAATACTTTGATTTTTCTCAGTACTTCAACATTCACAAATACAACAAGCCAAAAGAGTACCTATGTCTTAGCACTATCTATTACTACCACTACAAATACAGCTCAATGTGTATTGACTTGAATGGTATCAATAAATTAACATCAATAAATCCTATGAGCAGAAATAATTACTACTTCTTATTATCATCAAGAATACATCACTTCATTCATTCAATTCATATTACACTGGCAAAATCTGTAACAGAATATTTGAAAAAGTCTTCTACACACCTACACACACACATACACACACACACACACACACACACTTTCTCCCTTACCTAAAGCCTTGCAGACTGAAATGGTTGCCTCCTCCAAGAGCTTCAACTCGGTACTAAAAAGACAAAAGAAGAAAGGTACTTTACAACTACAATACTATAAATACTTATCAGTTAAAGGAATATACAAAAAATAAAAAAATAAATTTAAAAAATATTGTACACAAGGTAAACAATAAAATGAGAAATATAAAATAAAGCTTTAAGCTAGGAGTGATGGTTAATCCCAGCTACATGGAAGGCTGAAGCATGAGGATTCCAAGTTCAAAGTTAGCCTCAACAACTTATTGAGGTCCTAAGTAACTCAGCAAGACCCTGTCTCAAAATAAATAATAAAAACAGCTGGGGATGTTAAGTACCCCTGGGTTCAATCCCTGGTGTGTATGTATGTATGTACAATCCCTGGTATGTGTATATATATATGTGTGTATTAATTACTTAAAAGGGTTGGGGAAGTGGTTCAGTGGTTAAGCACCCCTGGGTTCAATCCCTGGTATGTGTGTATGTATATATAAATAAATCAAATACACAAACAAACAAACAAGCAAACAAACAAATAACATAGCCAGGCTTGGTGGAGCATGTCTATAATCTCAGCAGCTCCGGAGGCTAACGCAGGAGGATCACAAGTTCAAAGCCAGCCTCAGCAACTTAGTGAGACCCTGTTTCAAAATAAAACATAGGAAAAGGGCTGGGGATGTGACTTGCTGGTTAAGTGCCCCTGGGTACAATCCCTGGTAAATAAATAAATAAAATTTAAGTAAACTGTAGCTTAGTGGTCAAGCACTTGCCTAGCAAGTACTGAGGGCTCTGCGTTTAATTCCCAGCACTGCAAAAATAAAAATAAATTTAAAAATAATAAAATGTCAATTTTTCAATGTTCTTTGACATTTATTATAATTTTCAACATAAGATTGTTAGAACAGAAGAACTTGGGGTACCCTGTCTTTTAGGCATTAGGTGGGAAGAAGACAGAAATTTTTAAGAAAGGCATTCCAAAGTAGAAAGCATAAGGCAGGTGCCCCATAGGCTGAACCTAAAGTAGTGTTGATACTCAGATTTTGGTTATTTAGGAAAATGCTACAATTATTTAGGAAACACATAAGTAGCATGATGTCTATAGTACTTACAAATAGTTCAACTAAAAAGAAAAGGAAGAAACAAGGTAAGAAAAGAAAGAATACATATATAAACTTCAATGGTTCACAAATACATAAAATACTGACACATATATATACAGATACAAAGGCACAAGACAGACACAGAGACAGATACAAACTGACATAGAGACATGGGGCACCAAGAGACATACAGAACACTAAGAAGAAACCCTAAGGGAAAGCTTTATGACATTTGAGTTGGGCAAAGATTTCTTAACTATGACAACAAAAACACAATGATCAAAAGAAAATATAAGGTGGGTGCAGGGGCACACTCCCATAATCCCAGCATCTCAGAGGCTGAGGCAGGAGGACTGCGACTTCAAAGTCAGCCTCGGCAACTCATCGAGGCCATAAGCAACTTAGTAAGACCCTGTCTCTAAATATTAAAAAAAAAAAAAAAAAAAAAAAAAAGGCCTGGGGATATGGCTCAGTGGTTGAGCTACTCTGGGTTCAATCCCAGATACAATCAATCAATCAATCAATCAATCAATCAATAAAATATAGATATAGATATAGATATAGATCAAACAGAATAAAAAGCCAATCTGGAGAACAGATAAAAATATTTGCAAATCATATTATGTGATAAGGCACTAAAATCCAAAATTTAAAAACTCCTACAACTCAACAACAACAAAAACCACCTAACTAAAAAAATAAGCAAAGGTCTTAAATGGTCACTTTTCTAAAGAAGATAACAAATGACCAATAAAGCAACTGAAAAGATGCTCAACATCACTAGTTATCCCAGAAATGCAAATTAAAATCACAGAGACGGGGGTGGTGGGAAAGAAGCAAGAATGGAGGAAGGATGGATTGTACAGAGGGAATAGAGGGATGAGAGGGGTGAGGGAAAGGAAAAATAACAGAAGGAGACAAACATCACTTCCCTATGTACATGTTATGATCACACAAATGTACAACTCTACTTCATGTACAACGAGAGAAACAAGTTGTACCCCATTTGTTTACAATGAATCAAAATAAATAAATTATTAAAAAAAAACAGTAACAACTGACTGGATGTTTGTTATCTTTCATTAGGATAACTACTCAAGAAAAGAAAAGGAAAGGAAGGGAACAGATAATAACAAGTTTGGACAAGGACGTGGAAAAATGGACTGATGTGCTGCTAGTAAGCATGTAAAATAATGCAGCCACTGCTGAAAATCACATGGAGGTTCAAAAAGATAAAAGTTAAAAAGAAAGTAGGATTTCCATATGATCCAGCAATTCCACTTTGTACACCCATGTTCAAAGCAGCATTACTCAAAGAGTCAAATGGCAGAAGCAACTCAATTGTCTACTGAATGACAGGTGAATAACAAAATACAGCACATACAGATAATGGAATATTCTTTGACTTAAAAATAAGGGAATTCTGACACATGCTATAACATGGATGAACCTCGAAGACATTGTGCTAAGTGAAATAAGCCAGTAACAAAAAGATAAATCTTGTATGATTCCTCTTACATACAGTACTTAGAGATGTCAAATTCATAGAAGAAAATAGAAAATGGTTGCCAGGTGCTGGGAAGGAGATAATGCAGAGTTGGTTTTCAGTTGGTACAGAGTTTCGACTGGGGAATGCAAAAAAGTTCTAGAGATGGATGGCGGTCATGGTTACAAAAGACTGGGTATGTACTTAATGCACAGAACTGTATTTAAAAATGGCTAAAATTATAAATTTTTGTTCTATATATTTCAACTCCGTACTTTTAAAAGGTAGATTCTCGCACCAGTTTACTTACCAGATAAGCAACCCTGGACTAGTTTGCTAACTTTATGTTGTAGTTTTTTCATATATAAGAAATACTTCTCAGGCTGGGGATATAGCTCAGTTGGTAGAGTGCCTGCCCCACAAGCACAAGGCCCTAGGTTCAATCCCCAGCACCGCAAAAAAAGAAAGAAAGAAATACTTCTCCATTCTATATGAATAAATATCTCCATTCTATATGAAGAAATATTGTTTCCAAAAAATAGCTGTGACTGTATTTTTATGTTTTATAGGTACCAAATTATGATTGTCAGATATACATTTTAAATTAATACTAGGTTGCCATTCTTAGGAATTTAGTTTGAAATTTATAAATAACATAGAAATGTTATATCACATTTGCTTCTATGTTAAGTAAGACATAGTTTTAGACTCATCTGTATTGACATTATTTCTAGAATGTAAAACCATTGAAAGTAAACAGTCTCTTAAAACAAAACAAAACAAAATCCCATGAGAGTACAGATCCATTTAGGCTTGAAGATTTGGAAAAAATAATGTATGCAAGAATGAGCAAGACAGACCACTCGGGAGGTTTCAAGATGGCGGCCTAGAGGGCGGCTGCATTTCATGTTGCTCCAGGACTCAGGATTCAAAAGAGGAGATATTGAGACACTTGGGACCAACTCAAAGCAGCCGGGTGAGTCTCTCCCATTGGGGAGGCATCCCGGATGGGACGGTGGTCCCGGAACGCAGGAAACTTTGTGAAGTAGAGCTGCCGGCGAGACGCCCCTCCCCCCGCTGGAGCAGTGAACTCAGACAGCTGGGAGCGCCGTAAAGGAGGCCGCTCAGCACAGCGCTGGGACTCGGAGCAATCACTGCGGCTCCGGTGGCTGCCCAGGGGAAGAGTGGCGAGGAGAGCTGTGTGGACTCAGGACACCGGGGCCTGCCCTGAGGAGGAGGAGGAGGAGCATGGCCGCTTGGATTCGGAGTGACTGCACCAGAGCTACAGGCGGTTGCCAGAGGAGGGGCTGTGCGGCGAGCTGTTTCGACTCAGACCACTTCTGAACCCCAGGGCCTGCCTGGAGGAGTAGGAGGAGGAGGAGGAGGAGCGCGGCGGGACGTTTGGACTCGCAGTGACTGCATTAGCGCTCCAGGCGGCTGCTCAGAGGAGAAGGCGAGTGGTGAGTTGTTTGGACTTAAAGTGACAGCGCCTGAACACAGGGGGGCTGCCTGGAGGAGAAGCGTGGTGGGTCGCTTGGTCTTGAGTGGCCGCACCAGAGCTCCAGGCGGTTGCCCGTAGGACCCGTGCAGCGGGTCATGTGGATTCAGAGCCACTCAGAGCGACCACTCCTGAACACTCGGGGGGTTATCTGAAGAAGGAGGAGGAACGGGGAGGGTCACTTCGACTCGGAGTGATTGATTGCCCAGGGCTACGGGTGGTTGGTGGGAGGTGGAGGCATGCAGTGAGTTTCTTGGACTCCTAGTGACCGCACCGGAATACTGGGCGGCTGTCTGGAGGAAGAGGCGTGTGGCGGGTCTCTGGGACTCAGAGCGATTGTACGGGGCCCCAGGTGGCTGCTCAGAGGAGGGGCCGCATAGCCAGGCAATTAGGTGCAGAGCAGGGTCCCAGGATTTAGGAGGCTTCTGGGTGGAAGAGCCGCACAGAGACAGGCTTAGGGCGGAGCGAAGGTTCCAGGCCTGCGGGCAGATTCTCTGAGGAGGGGCAGCCTAAAGAGATTCATCTGCGAAGGGTGAGGCTCCAGGCCCAGGAGGTAGGGCCGGGCCCCTGAGAACTTTGCAGAGGAAGGCAGCCCAGCCCAGGCGGTAGCTGTAATTGAGGGGAACCTCTAGGAGGGTACTGACCAGCGAGACCTCCCCACCGGGTGAGTCTTCCCTGCCGGGTGAGGTTTCCCCACAAGGACGGTAAAACTAGAGACTCAGGCCCAAACAGGCCTTGCCTCAGCCCGCAGCCTAGGTCCCCTTTGGATGACCATTGGTCAACAAGTGGAGGCACCTCTGCCCACTAGCAGGGATTATACCCCTCCTGAAGGCCACCACTCCTAGAGAGGCAGCTTCCTTGTGGAGCTCCGCATTATCAACTTCCTCCAAGACTTCAGCCTACTGAAGGCTAAGGGGGGATATATATAGAAATCTTCAGGGACATTGTAAGTCAATAGAGGAAATCTGCAATGTATCAGCGGTCCACTGATACCTGAACAATATGAGAAAACAAGGAAAGAAAATGCTGCAAACAAATCTAGATGTTACATCAATAAAACCCAATGACAGCATGGCAGAAGAAATGACAGAAAAGGAGTTCAGAATGTACATAATTAAAATGATCAGAGAAGCAAACGATGAGATGAAAGAGCAAATGCACGCACTGAATGATGAGATGAAAGAGCAAATGCAAGCGTTGACTGATCGCACCAATCGACAGTTAAAAGAGCAAATACAGGAAGCAAAAGATCATTTCAATAAAGAGTTAGAGATATTGAAAAAAAAACCAAACAGAAATCCTTGACATGAAGGAAACAATAAACCAAATTAAGAACTCCATAGAAAGCATATCCAATAGGATAGAACACCTGGAAGACAGAACCTCAGACATTGAAGACAAAATATTTAACCTTGAAAACAAAGTTGAACAAACAGAGAAGATGGTAAGAAATCAAAAACAGAATCTACAAGAACTATGGGATATCATGAAAAGGCCAAATTTAAGAATTATTGGGATTGAGGAAGGCCTAGAGAAACAAGCCAAAGGAATGAACAATTTATTCAATGAAATAATATCAGAAAATTTCCCAAATCTGAAGAATGAAATGGAAAATCCAGTTCAAGAGGCTTATAGGACTCCAAATACACAAAATTACAACAGACCCACACCAAAGCACATTATAATGAAAATATACCTAACATACAAAATAAAGACAGAATTTTAAAGGCTGTGAGAGAAAAGAATTAAATTACATTCAGGGGGAAACCAATACGGATATCAGCAGACTTTTCAATCCAGACTCTAAAAGCTAGAAAGGCCTGGAACAACATTTTTCAAGCCCTGAAAGAAAATGGATGCCAACCAAGAATCTTATACCCAGCAAAACTTACCTTCAAATTTGACGATGAAATAAAATCCTTCCATGATAAACAAAAGCTAAAAGAATTTACAAAAAGAAAGCCAGCACTACAGAACATTCTCAGCAAAATATTCCATGAGGAAGAGATGAAAAACAAAGAAGCAAATCAGCAAAGGGAGGAATTATCCTAAAGGAATTGTCAAATAAAGGAGGAAACAAGTTGTGTCAAACAAATAAATAAATAAAATTTAAAAAATGAACCAAATGACCGGGAAACCAAAGCATATCTCTATAATAACCCTGAATGTTAATGGCCTGAATTCATCAATCAAAAGACATAGACTGGCAGATTAGATTAAAAAGAAAGATCCAACAATATGTTGCCTGCAAGAGACTCACCTCATAGAAAAAGATACCCATAGACTAAAGGTGAAAGGATGGGGAAAAACATACCATGCGCATGGACTCAGCAAAAAAGCTGGAGTATCCATCCTCATTTCCGATAGTGTGGACTTCAAGCCAAAGTTAGTCAGAAGGGATAAAGAAGGTCATTTCATACTGCTTAAGGGAAGCATAAATCAGCAAGATATAACAATCATAAACATCTATGCCCCAAACAGTGGCTCATCCATGTATGTCAAACAAATCCTTCTCAATTTCAGAAACCAAATAGACCATAACACAATAATACTAGGTGATTTTAACATGCCTCTCTCACCACTGGACAGATCTTCCAGACAAAAATTGAACAAAGAAACCATAGATCTCAATAACACAATCAATAATTTAGACTTAACGGACATTTATAGAATATACCATCCAACCAAGAGCGAATACACTTTCTTCTCAGCAGCACATGGATCCTTCTCTAAAATAGACCATATATTATGCCACAAAGCTAATGTTAGCAAATACAAGATAGAGACACTACCATGTATTCTATCAGATCATAATGGATTGAAGTTAGAAATAAATGAAAGAGTAAAACACAGAAACTATTCCAACATCTGGAGATTAAACAATATGCTCTTATAGGATGAATGGATAACAGAAGATATTAGGAAGGAAATTAAAAAATTCTTAGAGGTAAATGAGAACAAAGAAACATCATATCAAAATCTCTGGGACACTATGAAAGCAGTACTTAGAGGGAAATTTATTTCATGGAGCGCATTTAATAAAAGAAGTAAAACTCAACAAATAAACGACCTAACACTACAGCTCAAAGCCCTAGAAAAAGAAGAACAGAACAGCACCAAAAGTAGTAGAAGACAGGAAATAGTTAAACTCAGAGCTGAAATCAATGAAATTGAAACAAAAGAAACAATACAAAAAATTGACAAAATAGTTGGTTCTTCGAAAAAATAAACAAAATTGATAAACCTTTAGCCACACTAACAAAGAGAAGATGAGAGAAAACCCAAATCACTAAAATTCGGAATGAACAAGGAAATATCACAACAGACAGGATTGAAATACAAAACATAATTAGAAGCTATTTTGAAAATCTATACTCCAACAAAATAGAAAATCTTGAAGACATCAACAGGTTTCTAGAGACATATGAATTGCCTAAACTGAACGAGGAGGACATAAACAATTTAAATAGACCAATTTCAAGTACTGAAATAGAAGAAGTCATCAAAAGCCTTCCAACAAAGAAAAGTCCGGGACCAGATGGGTTCTCAGCCGAGTTCTACAAAACCTTTAAAGAAGAGCTCATTCCAATACTTCTCAAAGTATTCCATAAAATAGAAGAGGAGGGAACCCTCCCAAACTCATTCTATGAAGCCAATATCACCCTGATACCTAAACCACACAGAGACACATCGAGGAAAGAAAACTTCAGACCAATATCCTTAATGAACATCGACGCAAAAATTCTCAATAAAATTTTAGCAAATCGCATACAAAAACATTAAAAAGATAGTGCACCACGATCAAGTGGGCTTCATCCCAGGTATGTAAGGTTGGTTCAACATCAGGAAATCAATAAACGTAATTCACCATATTAATAGACTTAAAGTCAAGAATCACATGATTATTTCAATAGATGCAGAAAAAGCATTTGATAAAATACAGCATCCCTTCATGCTCAAAACACTAGAAAAAATAGGGATAGTGGGAACATTCCTTAACATTGTAAAGGCCATTTATGCTAAGCCCATGGCTAATATCATTCTAAATGGTGAAAAACTGAAAGCATTCCCCCTAAAAACTGGAACAAGGCAGGGATGCCCTCTTTCACCACTTCTATTCAACATCGTTCTTGAGACTCTGGCCAGAGCAATTAGACAAACCAAAGAAATTAAAGGGATACGAATTGGAAAAGAAGAACTCAAACTATCCCTGTTCGCTGATGACATGATTACATATTTAGAGGAACCTGGAAATTCCACCAGAAAACTCTTAGAACTCATAAGTGAATTCAGTAAAGTAGCAGGTTACAAGATCAATGCCCATAAATCCAACGCATTTTTATACATAAGTGATGAATCTTCGGAAAGAGAAATTAGGAAAACTACCCCATTCACAATAGCATCGAAAAAAATAAAATACTTGGGAATCAATCTCACAAAAGAGGTGAAAGACCTCTACAATGAGAACTATACAACACTAAAGAAAGAAATTAAAGAACACCTTAGAAGATGGAAAGATCTTCCATGTTCTTGGATAGGAAGAATTAATATTGTCAAAATGGCCATACTACCTAAAGTGCTATACAAATTCAATGCAATTCCAATTAAAATCCCAATGACGTACCTTACAGAAATAGAGCAAGCAATCATGAAATTCATCTGGAAGAATAAGAAACCCAGAATAGCTAAAGCAATCCTTAGCAGGAAGAGTGAAACAGGGGGTATTGCAATACCAGATCTTCAACTCTACTACGAAGCAATAGTAACAAAAACGGCATGGTATTGGTACCAAAATAGAAAGGTAGATCAATAGTATAGAATAGAGGACACGGACACAAACCCAAATAAATACAATTTTCTCATACTAGACAAAGGGGCCAAAAATATGCAATGGAGAAAAGATAGCCTCTTCAACAAATGGTGCTGGGAGAATTGGAAATCCATATGCAACAGAATGAAACTAAACCCATATCTCTCACCATGCACGAAACTAAACTCAAAATGGATTAAGGACTTCGGAATCAGACCAGAGACCCTGCAGATTATAGAAGAAAAAGTAGGTCCAAATCTTCACCTTGTTGGTCTAGGATCAGACTTCCTTAACAGGACTCCCATAGCACAAGAAATAAAAGCTAGAATCAACCACTGGGATAGATTCAAACTAAAAAGCTTTCTCTCAGCAAAGGAAACTATCAGCAATGTGAAGAAAGAGCCTACAGAGTGGGAGAATATCTTTGCCAATCATACTTCAGATAGAGCACTAATCTCCAGAATCTATAAAGAACTCAAAAAATTCTACTCCAAGAATTCAAATAACCCAGTCGACAAATGGGCTAAGGAAATGAATAGACACTTCACAGAAGAAGATCTACAAGCAATCAACAAACATATGAAAAATGTTCAACATCTCTAGTAAAAAGAGAAAAGGAAATCAAAACCACCCTAAGATTCCATCTCACCCCAATTAGAATGGCGATTATCAAGAATACGAGCAACAACAGGTGTTGGCGAGGATGTGGGGAGAAAGGTACACTCATACATTGCTGGTGGGGCTGCAAATTAGTGCAGCCACTCTGGAAAGCAGTGTGGAGGTTCCTTAGAAAACTTGGAATGGACCCTCCATTTGACCCAGCTATCCCACTCCTTGGCCTATATCCAAAGGACTTAAAATCAGCATACTACAGAGATACAGCCACATCAATGTTCATAGCTGCTCAATTCACAATAGCCAGACTGTGGAACCAACCTAGATGCCCTTCAATTGATGAGTGGATAAGGAAACTGGTATATATATATACAATGGAATATTACCCAGCCATAAAGAATGATAAAATTATGGCATTTGCAGGCAAATGGATGAAATTGGAGAATATCATGCTAAGTGAGATAAGCCAATCTCAAAAGCCAAAGGACGAATGATATCGCTAATAAGTGGAGGATGACACATAATGGGGGGGAGGGAAGGGTTAGTGTTAGGGTTAGAGTTAGTGTTAGGGAGGGGGGCAAGTATGGAGGAAGGAAGTAGTGTATAGAGGGTAAAGAGGGGTGGGAGGGGTGGGGGGAAGGGAAAAAATAACAGAATGAATCAAACAACATTACCCTATGTAAATTTATGATTACACAAATGGTATGCCTTTGTGCCATGTACAAACAGAGAAACAACATGTATCCCATTTGTTTACAATAAAAAAATAAATTAATTAAAAAAAAAAAAGACCACTCTTAAGTTTGACTAGACTTCATATGTATAAAAGTATTGTCTATTTCAGTATAAAACTCTTGAATTTACAAAGTGTTATATATTTTCATGAAGCCCAACACAACTTCTATTTTTTTAAACAATTGTATGTTTAATCTATTTCTGAAATAATTTTGCAATCTATGGAAATAGAGTAGCAATTGATTTTTCTAAATTGTGAACTTTAGATTGCTTTTGGGAAGTGGTAGTTTTTCACTCTTTGCTTTTGAGACAGCCATGAGGTTGAAAATATATTTATCATATAAAACTTGATGCAATTGCACTACTTTCCATTTGTATGCTGCAAATAACTATAGTCTTTTAAATATGGAAAATCGGCAGTCTAGAATTTTAAATTCTAAATTTTAAAAAAATCTCTTAAATCTGAATATCCTCCAAATGTTGTAAGGGGTTTGGTTCAATAACTTGTGATGGGAGAATTCTTTGATATCTTACTGTTTGTTAAGGCACTAATTTTATTTTACTATTAAATTTTGAAAGCATCTGAGATATACAGGTTTCCCTGTAGGAAATGTAAAAGAAAAGCACAACAGAACAGGAATTTTTTTTTTTGAGGTTTTTATTGTTTTACTTTTTGGTTGGTTTTTAGTATCAGATGCATTTTTGTTTCTATACAATATATCCATACAATCAATCAACTATTTGAAAGGACCACAAAACCTGAGAAATGTTAATAGAGACTTGCTGGTACATAGGAGCCTAGCAAATTCAGGAACCAAGGGGAAATGTTCTGAGATAATATTTGCATTGTAAACCTCTGTTGACTGTTTTTACAATAAATATTTTGCAACTTAAAAAAAAAAGAAATACTAGTACCTTCATAAGTTTGATGTTATGGTTAAATTATAAAATATGTATAAAGCACTCAGAACATTTCCTGGCACTAAGTAAACTCTCAATAAATAATAGTTTTTATTGGTTCCAAAATGTGGTGGACTTTTTACCCCTAGTTAAATTAAAGTAATGCCTTCAATTTAAAACCTATAAATGTCTTTAAAAGTATTTTTCAAATTTATCAGTGTATTTAAATCCCATGAAAATCTCATTCTAATGAACAGGACTATTATAAGCCCTATTTTTATACATGAGCAAGCTGAGGCTCCCAGAGAGGTTAAGTGACAGTGCAGGAATAAGAAATCTGAGAAGAGGCAACAGCTTCCAACCTGGAAACCTGGTTAATTACATGTCCTTTTCACCAATATAGGTGGCACAGCAAATCCTCTGCTGTGGCTGGTTTTAAAATCCCTACTCATCTCTCCGCCCCCTAGAGTTCTCTGCTGATAGTGATGAAGGGCACTTTTTAAAAGAGTGATCTTTTAACATTAAAGCCTTTGAGAAAGAAATTTTAGAAAAACTGAGGAAGAAAACCAAATGTTTTTAGACAGTTCTAAAACTGTTTAGCTACAAGTAGTTATCACTTGAAATGTGGTTATTCCAAATTGAAATGTTTTGGAATATACCATATTGCAAAAATTCAGGAAAAAATGGAAAATATTTTATTCTTAATTTTATATTAGTGAAATTATAATATTTGGGATACACTGATTCAATGCAGTTTTCAAATTAACTTACAAATTACCTATTTCATTTTACTTTTTCAGTATGGCTACTAGAAACTTTAAATCACATGTATGGCTCCCCTCATATTCATATTGAACAGAATTGCTAGGACCTATTTCCCAATAACTGAAGACAGTATCACATATAATAAATATCATCAGGGCTGGGATTGTGGCTTTGGTCGAGCATTTGCCTGTAGGCATGAAGCCATGGGGTCCATCCCCAGCACCACGAAAATGAAGAATGAAAGAGAAAGGAAGGAAGGAAGGAAAAGAGGGAGGGAGGGAGTGAGGGAGGGAGGAAATGTTTCCATATACAGAAAACTAAGACCAACAACATGTGAATATGCCATGACCTTAAATGTCTCAATTTACATTCATATTAGAAAGGGTGAATATGATTTTGAAGAGTTAAATCTTTCAGGTTCATATGAGATTGATTCAGGGGACCAGATAAATTAGAAGGGACCTCACAGTGGTTTACAGTTCTCCAGTATTTATCATTCTATTAGATGTTTTCAGAGTGCCGGGCAGCCTCACAATGTCTCTCTGCCCTCAACCCTTTTTTTCCATCTTCCCACCTACAATTTAGATATGAGCAGAAGCAGGTTTGTCAGCATGACCCCACATGCTGCTGACTGGATCAGGGTTTGACATGCAACCTGAGCCAAGCCTGAAGTCTTGGGGAATTTGGAATTGAGATGGAAAAACAGGCTTTCCATATGGCTGGAACCTGGCTGCAAAACTGAGCATTATGAGAGGCCACCCTCTACCCACTGAGAAACAGAAAGCCAGTTCACAAGAAAGATGAATAAAAGAGCTTTGCTGAAAAAGACAAACAGAAAGACTTGGGATTCCTGCAGGCCTTCCAATTCTCAGTTCCAATTCTTCCTGAAGCCTCGCTGTGTTCCTAGTCTTGGATTTTATGAGCTGCCCCTGTCTCTCCATCACATATTCCCCCCCTTTGTCACACAGTCTAAGTCAAATTGATTTTTGTTAACATCAAAAGACTTTTAATTAATTTAAAAACTGTGCTACAATTTAAAAATACACATTAGTATTTAGTTAACAGGAGGTAGTAGGAACCATGAATTACTCAGTTTTTTGGTTACTCAGGCAAAAAGTAAAGAGGTATAAAATGCAAAGGACTATAACAAGCTTTATGAGGTTAATAACCAGACCACATGTATAAAATCTGGTGCTTCTACATTTTTCAGTAAAATGACACTCTATTTTACAATTGGCTAGAACCAAGAGCTTCAATTATACATGACTACAACCTTCAAAAGTTATTAAATCTGGTTCATTCAGCAAACACTGACTAAGCACCAAGGGTATGCAGGCTCTGTGAAAAGATCCCTCTGCCTCCAGATTATATGGAGGAATGAGGAAGCCAGACTTCTTGGTACAGTGCAAGTGAAAAATTAAGACCAGCCTGGCGTGGTGGTGCACGCCTATAATCCCAGCGGCTCAGGAGTCTGAGACAGAAAGATCATGAGTTCAAAGCCAGCCTCAGGAACTTAGCTACACCCTAAGCAACTCGGAGAGACCCTGTCTCTAAATAAAATACAAAATAGGGCTGGGGATGTGGCTCCTGAGTTCAATTCCCAGTACTTAAAAAAAAAAAAAAATTAAGACCAGTATTCTGTGTGAGCTCTAAGACATGTACCCAAACTCCCCTGGGTGGAATCAAGGAAGAAGGAACTTCTGTCCTGAAGGACGAAGAGAAGTCAGACAAGAGTTCTGGCAGTCACAGAGACACTGGCACATTCTGGGACCTGAATGAAAGTCAATCAACATAGTAATGGCAAACTACCAAGCTGGGAAAGTATGCTGTTGGACGGAATATGGAGTTCGGTCCGACTTCCTTTCAACAGAGAGTTGCTGGGTGCTCCCAAAACAGGGTTCTGATTTATTTTTAATATAATATTAGCCTTTAAAAAGGAATTAACTCCGACATTTAAGGTTGGTATGGACATTCCTTTTTCCAAGAAACTTTCTTGATCACCTAAGACCAGGTGAGAAAAGGACCCAATCACAAAATTGAGCCCAAGGTAGTAAGATTGCCCAATTGCTTGTCTGTGAGCTCCTTGTTCATCACAGCACTCCCAGTCTGGTACAAAGCAGGCCCTTAATAAAAATTTACTGAATGAATAAATGCCACTGTCAGGCACTTCCTTGGCAGAGGACAAAACTATTTTCCCTTGCTCCTGAAGAAACACTTCCTACTTTCCAGCCCTTAAGGCAAGCTCTGACCTCAAGTTTAAGTTTTTATTAAAATATTTTAAAAGATTTTTTTTTCCAAGTGTAAAATAAAGTGTCTTTTTGAAGCAGTCTAATTTCTTGGAAAGCTCCCCCTTGTGGCAAGTCAGCCAGCACCTGCCTTCTGTGATGAGGCCCACCAGATCTGGGCCCCCCTACACATAGCCACCACTGCCTCAGTAATCACTACATCCTGGAGAAAGCATCTTCACTGCCTAGATTATATGTTCTATGGGAACAAGGAAAGTGCTTCACTCACTCATACATCGCCTACTCTGCCTGGCTCCACCAGAATAAAAACCCTTGGTAGTTATCTGTTCAATAACAGACTCACAGGGCTCTGTCTGTTGTACTCCTGCAATTTCTGCACTCTGAAGTGTTACTTATTTCTACAAAGGAAATCAGCCAGGCACATCCCTGCCAAAACCAACACACTGATTGTTATAATAGAATTTCTTCCCTCTCATCCCTTCATTCTCCAGTTTTCTAAACTTATTGGAACATTTTAGGAATAATCTGCTTTCCCTTTTGCTTGACTTAGAGCCATAATGAGGTGGTAAGCAACTGGGGTGGTTGGTAACTGTCACTGCCTGTTATAGGCATCTATGCATGGTACCGTTTTAGTTAAACAAATGAGCTCAGATGTTCTGGCAGCAGGCAACTAACAAATCATCGTTTGCAGTAAATAAAAGTAAAATGGTACTGCAAAAACATGCCAATGTTTCCAAGACAATTACAATTAGAAACTGAATGTTATTTTTGAAGGCAGACTTGAGGCACTGGAAACATGCAAAAAGGGGACAAAAAGGCAACAAATATTCACAATACTTCATATTAAATAAATTAGAACCACACAGAGTACTTCACACTTAGTATATACATAAACTCCATACCTCTAGAACAATCAGAAAACTGTCAACTGTGGAAGATTAGAAATAAATGCTTAACACTAGTAATCTCTTAGTCAGACCTTTGCTAAACAAACTAACTTACATAAACAACCATACTGATCCAAACTCCAGGTTAAGACTACCTGGAGCAATTCTTATTATGTGACAGAATATCAGGCACCCTCTTCTCATTTGGGCAGCATCACAGAAAGGGAATCTCAGTTTTGCTAGTGACATCCCAATGAACAATGACCCTTAAAGTACTAGAGAACTGTACCCCAAAATCTCACACACGTATACATTCCATAAAAAAATCTAAAACAGATTGAGTTTTCCACAGTTTTAAGAACCTCCACTGGGCTTCCCTGAGGATAATTAATTCACCAAGGAAATGGTTACTAAAATTTTCACAACCATGGGGAAATTATTAAACATTACTGTTGCCACTTCTGGGCTAAATTCTAAACCTATATACCTCCTTACTTTGATTTCATGAAAAGAATATCCCAAGGAAGACAACTGCCATCACCACCAACCTCACTCTCCACTCACTGCTGTAAGGGCACTGCTACAAAATTCCACAAGGAATACCAAAAATACAACCAAATTATCTTCCTTCCTTCAAATTATCTTCTCCACCCCCCCCCCCCCCGTCCCCTTCCCTTCCCTTCCCTTCCTTTCTTCTCCCCACCCCCCGCTTTTTGGTCCCAGAGATTGAACCCATTGCTACATCCCCAGCCCTTATTTTTAATTTGAGACAAGATCTCACTGAATTGTTTAGGGCCTTGCTAAGTTGCTGAACTTTGAACTTGTGATCCTTCTGTGTCAGCCTCCCTGAGTAGCTGGGATTACAGACCTGAATCACTGCACCCAGTTCCAAATTACTTCTAAACTGGCCTTGATCAATGTCATCTATGCCACCTCTGCTAAGTCTGTCAACATGTATCATGATAAAGTTAAGTCACTAAGGAGTGTACGTAGCAGAGAAGACTGGCAAGGTAAAACAGAGAAAAATAATAATCTGCCATTTAAGGAGTTTGGATTTTATCCCAAATGTAATGAGTCATTAAGCAAAAAATCAAAAACACACTAACAAAACTCAACACAGTATCAACAGCAGCAAGATACAGTGGTTAAAAAACTGACTCTGTAAAGCCAGCAGCTTGGGAGGCTGAGGCAGGAGGATCACAAGTTCAAAGTCAGCCTCAGCAACTTATTAAGGCCCTAAGAAATTTAGTGAGTCCTTGTCTCAAAATAATAAATATCTGACTCAACTGATGACCTGACAGGACAGGTAGGAGGGCAAGAAGTTGCCCCCATCACCAGCTGATTGGAATGCCCTGAATCCCTTTACCTTGGTGTTTGAAGCAGACATGATGAACCCAACCAGCCCTACTCATCCAGGACTGTGCCTAACCCCAGTGGATTTTCCAAGCAAGTTCAACTTTGGGGGACAGAAGTGATGGCATGACCAAGAGTCAGCCAAAGAGCTTCAAGGGCTACCTAAGAAGGTCCAGCAGTTTGGATTCTTTTTACCACAAAAAAAGTAGTTTTATGAAGATAAGTGTAGCTAAATGACACCATATTTAATAAAATATTAGTTTGAAAAAAATCTGACCCTGGCTATAACTATCCTGACATTTTTGGCAAAAAAAAAATTTTAACAGATAATTAGAACAACAATAATGATATGCTTTGGGACTGGGGTTGTGGTTCAGTGGTAGAGCACTCACCTATGAGCACCTATGAGGCACTGAGTTTGATTCTCAGCACCACATGTAAATAAATTTTAAAATAATAATAAATAATAATAATAATAATGTCTCTGTCTCTACTAGCACATAAGATAAGGAAGGCCTAACCATGTGCCCACAACAGCATAATTAACCACTTCTGCCAAATGTCAGGCTACCACACTTGGTCAAACCACTAACTGTTACTAAATCAGAACACAGGCAAGTACATCATCTTTAAAACTTCTGGTTAAGTTCCACAAAAATTTTATACCAAATTAAAATACTAGAATGAATTTCAACAGCAAGAATATGTAACACCTCTGTAACCACTGGATTCACATGCTGATCACTTTCAAAATGTGCTCACCAAACATACTACCTCTCAATTTAACCACTACCATCAATTAACAAAACTCAAGGACACTATATGTGGATTTTCAAACTGTGTGTGAACACATTGCAAAGTTGAATATTTAAGTCCCAGAGTCTGCATTCTCTACTGGTATAACCCAGTCACATTACTTAGTTTGAGTCTCAGTTTCCTTCTCAGTAAAAAGGAAGGATACAACCACCTCACGTAAGTTGTAAAGAACATATGGCAATGTAAGGAAAGTGCCCAGCACACAGCTCAATCAAGTTTCCTAACCCTCAACAGTCACAACAACAAACCCCCCCACACACCAGTATTAAACTGTCAAACATGAATTCCTTAATACACTTAAAAGTAATTTATCAGCACTGTCTTCCCCTGTTAGGAAGGAGGGAAGCAGGTAAAACTTTGGCAGTTCCACATAAAAGCAGGATCTGCCAGGCATGGTGGTGCACTACTATAATCCCAGCCCCTCGGGAGGCAGGAGAATTGCAAGTTCAAGGCCAGCCTCAGAAACTTAGTGAGATTCTCTCAAAATAAAAAAATAAAAAGGGCTAGGGATATGGATCAGTGGTTAAGCGCCCCAGGTTCAATCCCTGGTACAAAAAAAAGATAAAGAAAGGGTCCTGTTTCTTGATTGCGGTAATGGTTATATGAATCTACACGTGATAAAACAGGATAATGCTATGTATAATTTTAATACACCAATTAAAAAATATGAAAACATAGTATAATGCTACACAGACACACACAAATGGATGCATGTGTAACCATCAGTGAGCTCTAGTGATTGTACCGTGTCAGTTTCCTGGTTTTAATGTTGCATTGTAGTTGTGCAAGATGTTACGGGTAAGCAAAGGGTGCTAGGAACTTCCCTGTACATTTTTTTGCAACTTTCCATGAACCTAAGTTATTTCTAAATAAGTCTGAAAAAGTGAGCCATAAAAATAAAAAACTACTCAAACTTACACAAAAAAGTTAAATAAATGTACACATCTTTAAAATATATACAAACAATTCACATGAACAAGATCATGCTGTGCAAATGGTTTATAATTGGCTTTCACCACTGAATACACCATTGATTCTTTTCCTTTTCTATGAACATATAATTATTTTTAATGGTTATGTTGTTCCAACATGCAGATTTTTATTTATTTATTTATCCAATCTCCTTACTTCTGTACATTTAAGTTGTTAGCAATTTTCTGCTATCATAAAAACTGTTATAAATGTCTTTATACATGTATCTTTCTACATTCATTTCTGAAATTGTCTCCTTTAGTATAAATTCTAAAAGTGCAATGGCTAGGTCAATGAACACTTCCATACTAAAGAGTTTCATAAATTATACGACAGAAAGATTTAACCAATTACCCACCAACACTGCTTAACTATGGCTTGTAAGTGCCCACATAATGCTAAATTTATAAAATTGTAAACTCAGATCTTTTGGCACCCAATCTTGTGGTCTTTATACTTAGACAAGTATGGATTGGCAGTAAGTAATCATAAGATTCTTTATTACAAATATAGCCATCACATCCCTAAAATGGCCTATAGGGAGGAATTCATGAAGGGTAGGATGTCTCTCTAACCAACTATTACCACGTCACCAAAAATGTAGAACAAATTCTATTCACCACTTCTATTGGTGAATACTATTCTATACTATTCACTATTCTTTACTTGTATCAGGTAATCAATTTTTGAATTAAATAACATGGAGGATGAGGAATGTCACTGTACAGTTTACAACTCCTCTGTATTTAAACTCCATTTACAAACCTCTGGCATGAAAAATGGCTCTGGCCTTAACTTTGAGAATGGTCTGGCAGTAGAGCCAACTGTGGTGGTGCACACCTGTAATCCCAGCAACTCAGGATACTGAGGCTGATGAATTGTAAGTTCCAGACCAGCCTTACCAACTTAGTGAGACCCTGCCTCAAAAGAAAATTTTAAAAATAGGGCTAGGAGTATAGCTCAGATGTAGAGCACCACCACCCCCAGGTTAAATCCCTAGTATCTCAAAAAAGAGAGAGAGAGAAGAAAGTGAGGAGAGAGAGAGAGAGAGAGAGAGAGAGAGAGAGAGAGAGAGAGAGAGAGAAGGAGGAGGAGGAGGAGGAGGAGGAGGAGGAGGAGAGGGAGGGAGCAAGGTAGGATAAAGAAAATAAGAAAAATGACTGGGGGTGTAGCTCAAACATAAAATCTATAGGTTTTGAATTCCATCCCCAGAACCTAATTTTTTTTTAATTTAAAAAAAAAATGATCTAGTAAACATGCACAAATGTTCAGTTGTGATAGAAAAATAAAAATTTAGCAAATATTGTGGATAATACTTTCCTTTATAAAGAGGGATGATCAACTATATTAGCCACTGAAGCAGAAAATGCCTCCAAATGTCACTGGCCACAATTCAGTAGGTGATAAAAGAGAAACGACCCTTGGTGAGTAGAAAATATGATAGATGACTTGTAACTACAATAAAACCATATTTTGTTCAGGAAACTACTTTTTTAATATTCCCTAATTCCCTAATATATATTCCCTAATTCATGGCTCTCTGCCCTTATTTTGCTTTTAGGTATAACAGTTCCATATTTGAATTTCAATAATGACAGATAATAAACTCATAGTTCAAATCTTTTAAAGAAAAGTAATTGGGGATGTGAGGGTGACATGGCTGCGAAATCTATCACCCCATTGATCACCAGGGTTGATTCGGCTGATCTCGTTAGCTAGGTGGGTGTCCCTTCCTCCCTCACTGCTCCACATGCGCCCCTCCCAAAGCGACATGCTTAGTCAAAGAGGACAACCTTCCCCAACAAAGGAGGACCTTTCTTTGGTCTACAAGTAGCTGCACTCCCCTGCTAGATCCTCCAAACACTTGGTGCAGCCACTCTGGAAAGCAGTGTGGAGATTCCTCAGAAAACTTGGAATGGAACCACCATTTGACCCAGGTATCCTACTCCTCAGTTTATACCCAAAGGACTTAAAATCACCATACTATAGTGATGCAGTCACATCAATGTTTATAGCAGCTCAATTCACAATAGCTATATTGTGGAACCAAACTAGATACCCTTCAATAGATGAATGGATAAAGAAACTGTAATATTCACAATGAAATATTATTCAGCCATAAAGAATAATAATATTAGGGCATTTGCAGATATATGGATGGAATTGGAGAATATCATGCTACGTAAAATAAGCCAATTCCAAAAAACCGAAGGCTGAATGTTTTCTCTGATAAGTGGACACTGATACATAATGGGGTGGCAAGAGTGAGAGAAGAATGGAGAAACTTCAGATTTCGTAGAGGGAAATAAGAGGGGAAGGAGGTGGGGGTGTGCAAGACAGTGGAACGAGACAGACATCATTATCCTATGTACACGTACGATTACAAGAATGGTATGAATCTACATTGTGCATAACCACAGAAATAAAAAGTTGTACACCATTGGAGTCAATGAATCAAAATGCAGTCTGTAAAAATAAAAAAAGAAAACTCTTTACTAAAATAAAACAAGAAAAAGAAAAAGAAGAAAAGAAAATGGGCACAAAGCTATTGGGGAAAAATTATAATACACTTCTGAACACAAGATTTGTTGAACAATCAAACTATAATTATGAGGTTCATAAAATAAATACAATGATTAAGTCCCTTTCACTGAAAATTCTGCTATAAATTGCTTCAAACTTGACACTTTATATTAATAATGTCATTTTTCAGCCCACAACATACCTATTCTGATAAATACATAGTATTTGTCAGTTTAAGACATGACCTGAAAAAATTAACAAGTAACCATTCAGAAAAGTATAGAAGCACAAGCAATCAACAAACATATGGAAAAATGTTCAACATCTCTAGTAATAAGAGAAATGCAAATCAAAACCACCCTAAGATTCCATCTCACCCCAATTAGAATGGCGATTATCAAGAATACGAGCAACAACAGGTGTTGGAGAGGATGTGGGGAGAAAGGTACACTCATACATTGCTAGTGGGGCTGCAAATTAGTGCAGCCACTCTGGAAAGCATTGTGGAGATTCCTTAGAAAACTTGGAATGGAACCACCATTTGACCCAGCTATCCCACTCCTTGGCCTATACCCAAAGGACTTAAAATCAGCATACTACAGAGATACAGCCACATCAATGTTCATAGCTGCTCAATTCACCACAGCCAGATTGTGGAACCAACCTAGATGACCTTCAATTGATGAATGGATAAAGAAACTGTGGTGTATATATATATATATATATATATATATATATACACACACACACACACAATGGAATATTATTCAGCCATAAAGAATGATAAAATTATGGCATTTGCAGGCAAATGGATGAAATTGGAGAATATCATGCTAAGTGAGATAAGCCAATCTCAAAAAAACCAAAGGACAAATGATATCGCTAATAAGTGGATGATGATACATAATGGGGGGTGGGAAGGGTTAGTGTTAGGGTTAGAGTTAGGATTAGGGAGGGGGGCAAGAATGGAGGAAGGAAGAGGGGTGGGAGGAGTGGGGGGAAGGGAAAAAATAACAGAATGAATCAAACAACATTACCCTATGTAAATTTATGATTACACAAATGGTATGCCTTTACACCATGTACAGAGAAACAACATGTATCCCATTTGTTTACAATTAAAAAATGTTAAAAAAAAAAAAAAAAAAAGTATAGAAGCATTTCTGAAGACTCCCCCCTCCAGCCCTTACCTTAGCAAAGAGAATTACAGACATCATTCACAAAACGAATACTTATCAGCCCATTCAGTGGTTACACTGTGAGAAAGTTAATGTTTTAAAAGGATCTATTCATAGCAAAGAGTCAAAGGATAAAAACCACATATAAATTTATCAATGAAATTTTTAATGCACCAAACAGAACCAAAAACGTGTTTATACTCATGTGATTCACAGACAATTCTGTATTCTGTCATTCAGCTGCCAAAATGAAACAATTGTAGCCACTAAACTGTCAAAACTCAGGGAACTACCATGCTAGATAATGTTGTATTTACTTTCTCAAGAAAGCAAGAGGGAAAAAAGGACTTAAAAAAAAATCAGAATCTGGGCTGGACTTGTGGCTCAGTGGTAGAGCGCTCACCCAGCATACGTGAGGCCCTGGGTTTGATGCTCAGCACCACATAAAAATAAAATAAAGGTATTGTGTCCACCTACAGCTAAAATAAAAACATGTTTTAAAAATTTTTTTTAAATATCAGAATCCAACCAACAGTGAGAAAAAAATCAAGGGTACACTGGATTAAAACTTGCTTGCTCCTTTATTTTAATGCTTTAAACAATGCTAATTGTTTCTCCCCAATGAAACTTCAAAGTTTAAGGGAGTCATTAATCCTGGGCAAAAGCAATCATTTTCTAAAATAATTGTGCATAGAAAGGTATAAAGGAAAGAACAAGAATTAAAATTTCTAACTCAAAATGCAAAAACTGAACTTCCTGTGGCTCCTCAATTTGAGAAAATAAAGATGCCAAGAAAAGTATTAAATTATGTATTCCATTAGTAAATTGGCCTAGGACATTATGTTAGTCAACATCCAAGCAAACAAATGATGAAAGAACTAGAAAAGAATTTAGAAGACAGTTTAGTAGCTATCCCAGGCCCACCTCTGCGACAGAGCAGATTGTTTCAATTTGAAAAGTTCTAATAAGATTGTACATAAAGTATGCCAAAGAGAATAAAAATATAAAAAACAGGCACCAAAGAGTCAAAGAAAAAAATAATTTTACAATCATTTAATTGTTTCTTTCAGTTAGTAACTCGTGACCCAATTCAATAAAATCTCTTTTCCCATTTCTCAACTGGGGAAAGAGATTAAGAAACCTTGAAAAAGGATCATTCAGGCAGTTCCCCCTAAGCAGAGAGAAGATACACTACACTACAGACACGTAAAAATACTAGACAAATAAGCTATCAGCTTGCATACATTATTGTGAATAATGGCATTCAGACATAAGGTACCTGTGACTATGACCTGTACCTTTCAAAAAGCTTGAAAACATGAATATATTTATAGTGATTAACAGATAATTAAATGTCATAGCTCTTTGTCATTACTTGAAGCTCAGACTGGGAGTAGTCTATGTTTCCCAAAGGAGACAGTGTCACAAAATGGGTAACAGAATACATCTCTGGAGTTACATAAACCTGATTTAAATTTGGTCCTTACCAGTGCTTGCTGTGTAATAATGCACAACCCTTCTAGACCTTAGTTTTCCCATACATGGCATAATGATAGATATGAGAACTAAACAACAAGACAGATGTACCTAAGGCAATGAGCCCAGCAACTGGCACACAGAAAGTACTCAATACACAACTGGTAAATTAACAATGATGTTTATGTTAGTGAAGATTCTTAGCAGAATATACATTTCTTTTATTATGAGGAAAATCTCTGAAAGAAAAATCAGTATAAATCAGAATTTAATAATGCTATAATGTACAATCACAAGAACAGGATCGTAATTAGAATAAGTTATACTCCATATATGTATAACATATCAAAATACACTCTACTGTCATGTATACCTAAAAAGAACGCATTTTTTAAAATTTTTAAAAAGAATTTATCAGGCCCAATGTGGTGGCGGTAGCTCACACCTGTGATCCCTGCAGCTCTAGAGGCTGAGGCAGGAGGATCACAAGTTCAGAGTCAGCCTCAGCAACTTAATGAGGCCCTGAGCAACTCAGCAAGACCCTGTCTCTAAATAATATATAAAAAGGGCTAGTAATGTGGCTCAGTGGTTAAGAACCACTAGGTTCAATCCCTGGTACCAAAAAAGAAAAAAATAATATAACAATGCTAAAGAAAAATGGGAGCCCTTTAAAAGAATTTAGAAGTTTTTACAAAGTGAATTTTAAAAAACATTGTATGATAAGGCATATACATACAATGGATATTATGTCACATGCTACAATATGGCTGCAACTTGAAAACATTATGCTAAGTAAACTAAAGCAATCATGAAAGGGTGACTGTTGTACAATTCCACTTATATAAGGTATCTAGAGTAAGCAAATTCACACAGAGAGAAAGTAGACTAGAGGTTACCAAGGACTGAAGAGAGCAGGGAATGGGAAGTTAGTACTATTTAAAAGGTACAGCATTTCTGTTTCAGTTGATGAAAAGGTTCTGAAAATGAAGAGTGAGGGTAGTTGTATAACACTATGAATATACTTAACAACACCGAATTACACATTTTAAAATGTTTCTAAAAGGTAAATTTTATGTTGTGCACATTTTAATCACAATAACAAATTCTGTTAGTAAAATCTTTCCACATTATAGGACAGTTAGTAAATTATAGTAAACTAGACTCAATTCCCAAATATCAAAATTAAAACATGCTCATTTCTAGAATACCAGAAAACATAAAAAAATCTTTAACCTGGGCGAAATTCCCTGGGCTATTTGTTCCCTTGCTCACCCTTCCTCCACACTCCCCTTCTTGTATTCTAACATGCAGAACTTACTCCTGCTTCGGGTTCTCTATGCTTTTCTTTCCTCTACCTAGAATACTCTTCCCTGGAATTTGCAAGGCTCACTCCCTGGTGCCACAGGTGTCTCTGTTCTAAAACTGCTATCTCAGGGTGTCCTTATCTGAAGAAACCTCCCTTCTTATATTCACTCCCATTACATCCCTTTCTATGGCCTGGCTCTGTTTTGCTTCTTTATCATACCTGGTACTTCCAAGAATGACCTCATACATTTTTTCATTCATTATTAATCTACTCCACTAACATATAAACTGCATAAGGGCAAGAGACTTTGTCTCTCATGTTTTCAACCCTTAAAAACAGTGCCTGTTAAATGGAAGGTGTTCAATAACTATTTTTTAGGTAATCAAAAAAGATTCTTTTATTAAAAAGGATATATAACAATAAATTAATTCAAAAACATATAATAGTGATATGGTATAATACAATTTTAGAAAAAAAAAGAAAAAGTATATATAAATACATATCCACATAGAGGACATGTGTATTTCTATAAAAGCAACAAAGAATACATACCAAAATATCAACTGTGACTGTCTTTGTGTGATGGAAAAACATGACTACTTTTCCTTTTGTTTCTGTGTTTACTGACTTCTCCATAATGAAAGATCACTCAAGTGGTTAGAAAGGATTATTTTACAGGAATATCAACCATAAAGAATTCATCTACTTATATAACTAGGGATTAAGCACAAAGACTTGTTTACAAGGAAATTCTTCATACTTTCTGTATAATAGAGTGCAGTAAGAATGAAATGGTTGACATTAATTAAATAACTCATGGATATTCATAAACTAGACTACAACCAATTAAAATTATGTTATAGGAAAACACTAACAGGAGGGAAATGTGAGTTAAAGAAACAATGTGTAGAATATAATGAAAACGTTTTAAAATGAGAACTAAAAGGACATGAATAGTTACTCCTGATTGTTATTTTTACCATTTTTGCCTTCTTTGTGTCTTTTTGTATTTAAAAGTATCAAAAATGAATATATACGACTACGGTACTCAGAAAAACGAGTTGTAAATGACTGTGCCAAATGCTATCTTTTTGCCTTATATGAGCACCATCTAGTGTTCAGTACATGTAATACAATTTCCATAATGCAATCAACATTTCTGAACAGTAGCATTTATAAAAAATACATTTAAGCAAAAAGATGAATATTATTCTCAGTGTCTGACAATTTTTAAAACAGCTGAACAACTAATTCAAGAGTCATATGACTGAATCATCAGGATAAAGAGATCATCAGAAAACTGATTAACTTTCTGTTTATGTTCATTCCTCAAACATTTTAAACTCTCAAGACAGGGTCCTTGTTCTCCTTTTAAACTAATAGATAATTACTCTTTGAAAGAAAAGGAAAGTCAAACATTTTATGTGCATTGTGGTGTTTTATGGTCCCTATACATTTCTGTGGCAGGGATTTTTCTTTCCACTTTACAGAAGCAGCAACAGACTCAATGAGATTTAGTAGCTTGCCTGAGTTCACAGAGTTGGTAAATAGTGGAACTGAGCTGCAAGTCAAGGTCAGTCTGGCTCCAAAATCTATATTCCCCACTATGCTTCTCTCCCTCCATTCTTCACACCTCACCCAAAATCACTGAACTTCTGAGGTGCTTTACCACTGAGCTACATCTCCAACCCTTGTTATTTTTTATTTTTTGAGATATGGTCTCACTAAGTTGTTGAGCATCTCATTAAGTTGCTGAGGTTGGTCTTGAACTCACAATCCTCCTGCTTCAGCCTCCTGAGTGGCTGGGATTTCAGACATGCACCACTGCACCCAGCTTCACAGAACCTTTTGACAAAACAATTCCGCTTAAAAGTACACAAGCTGTTGCCATATTGCTTAGTTTTGCTCTCAGACCTAGAACTTTAAGCTCATTAAATATTAGTCTTAAATAAATATCAACTTAAACCAAAAGAACTTTTAAAACATATTATTCTATAAAATGTTAGGTGGATAATGTCAGTTTTTATAGGGATGTAAGATTTTCCATTTCCTATGTAACACAGAAAGTCAGACCTTCATCACATCATGGGTACATTACTACAGATGCCTCAGATTTGGTTTCTCTGTCCTAGTTATTATTTCCTGCTCTTTCCAACCTATCACTCAGTCTATTTAAATAGCAAGCTCCCTAAAACAATGCTTTCACCAAATCCATCCAACAAGAGCCCACAATGAACCCTACTTCTAATACTTGGCTTTCTAATAGGTATGTCAAAAATAGGTGAGTGGCAGATAGATTTTTATTTCTCCAGACAGCCTTCTGTGGTCAGAATTCGAATCCTTGAGAGCCTCTAGGCCTCTCTAGATCTGAACAGCCTGGCCAGTTGTTTGAAACTCTAGGAAAAATGTTGGGAAGCATTTTGAATGCTCCCTAAAATCTTCCCAATCTATTACACTTGCTTCTCATGCCCTCCCAACACAAACTGGAAGGGTTTATAGAAGTCATTTGGTCACACTTCCTTCACAGTACAAGAAACCATTTCTACCTATATGTATAAGGTTACTCATTGCTGCATTATATGAAATGACAAAACACTGAAAGTAATCTAAGTGATAAAAGTAAATGGCTGGGTGCAGTGGCACACACTTGTAATCCCAGCGGCTTAGGAGGCTGAGGCAAGAAGATCGAGAGTTCAAAGCCAGCCTCAGGAACTTAGTGACACTGTAAGCAACTCAGTGAGACCCTGTCTCTAAATAAAATATAAAGAAGGGCTGGGTATGTGGCTCAGTGGTTAATTGACTACAGGTTCAATCCCTGGTTAAAAAAATAAAAATAAAAAGTTAATGATTATATTAATTTTGGTAGACTCAGCAATGATGTACTGTGCCTCCATCAAGAAGAATGAGGAAGCAAATACATTCGAGGTTCTCTAAGATACACTCAATACAAAAAACACAAAGTGAAGAAGCATGTATAATACGCATGCCATTTTGACTAAAAAGAGGGTGATATATGTGCATATTTGTATGCATATGTACAAAATATCTTTTGAATGAATATTCAAGTAAACTGATAACATTGATTGCCTGTGGGGAAGAGAATCAGGCATACGGGGGGACAAAGGATAACCTCGGTATCCTCTGGGTTTTGAATCACAAAAAAATGGGTTATCTTTTCAAGCAAAAATAAATAAAATTATAATTTTAAAAATTCCATCTCCAGACACCATAGCCCCTTCACTTCTCATACCACTGCCAATGCTGGGAAGGCTCTAACATTCACAGCAAGCCCTGTAACCAACATTTTCCTTTGGCAGGCCAATATCCACTGGCCCACACCTGCAGACTGAGCTATGTTCTGCCCCAATGACTTAGGCCATGTACTTTTCAAATGTGTGAACTCTCTTGTTCTTGCGGGCTGTCTCTAAATCACCCACCCACTTCAGGGCTCTGTTCATATTCTGATGCTTCCAAAATGCTTTCCAGAATCCTATAATCATGACCATCCCACCAAGGATGACATACCATCTAAAACTGTACTTTGGAACATGTATATCTGATTTTATATTTCAACTTCTTTTTAGAAAAGGAAAAACTTTGTAGTCAAGAAGTAATAACTTCCAGCTATGCACATGCCTGTAATCCCAGCTACTCAGGAGACTAAGACAGTAGGATTGAAAGTTGAGATCAGCCTGAACAACTTAAGGAGACTCTGATGTAAGACAGATTTTTTTTTTTTTTTTTTTTTTTTTTTTGGTAAGACAGAATTTTTAAAAAGAGTTGGGGGTATAGTCAGCAGTAGAGCACTTGCCTGGCATGCAGGAGGACCCCTGGGTCCAATTCCCAATACCATGAAAAAAAAAATAATAATAATTTCTCCTGAAGGACAAAGTGACTACCACAGGGAAGCAATTAAAATATCAAATCAAATAAAAACCTGATCATGTCTTTCTGATTAAAATCTTTCAATGGTATCCACTGGAATCAGAACAAAATTGAAATGCCTTAGTGTTCTTTAGAAATATGCTCAAATCTTCCAAACCATCTCCCCTTACCACTCCTCTTCACTTCTGAAAACTTGGCATGTTCTTCCCTACCATTGGGCTTTCCTCCCTCCTGCTATTCCCTCTACCTGGACCAATCTTCTGCTCCCAGCCCCTACTCCTCTGACTCAGGTCTCAGTTCAAAGGTCATCTTTGGCTGCCTTCAGAAAGGAATACTGAGGTAGCTGAGGGATAAGGATGGGAAGGTGACTTCATTAAATATCTGTTGGTATGTTCTGAGACTCAAACCTGGGAATTAATTACCTTTGAAAACTTAAGTGAAATAAATAATATGCACCACTTCTTCCAGGAAAGCTGTGACCCAACCTGCTCATTCCACCTTGGGTGAGGGGATACTCCTGGTATGTGCATGCTTCCCTGTACACTTCCATAACAGCCCTGATCACGCTTCACCAAAGCCGACGCAGACATACAAATAAGATTACAAGCCCTTTGAGAACAAGTGGTGTCTTCTATCTAGCTCACCATTATAGCTTGAGAAACAAACAAATAAATACCAGATGGATCAATACACAGTGAAAGGTCACCTGGTCCTTCAGTTCTAAATGAAAAGCATGACACACATGAGTACGGTCACATAAACCATAACTTCACGTGGGAATATTCAGATGTCTACAAACTGAAAAAACAATAAGCACAGGTTTGTTTCGCATTTTTGCTATTATGGAATTCATAAACAAAATCAGTCATGTAAGTAGCTTAAAAATATTTTATTAAGAAAAATAAATAGTATATTATGTAAACTTTACTCTTAATTATTCTTGATTTCAGAACTTCGCTTCACAAGTAATAATAAGGTGAAAAATTTTAAACCATTAAAGAAGCTAAGCAGGATTTGCAACCAAGCCTGGAAGCTCTAACAAAATCAGTTTACTCTGGTGCTAAAAATGGTTAATAATAAAGAACAATCTGAAGGCTTCTAAAACTTGGCAGATATTAATTTGTGGCTGCAAAAACAGGCTGTACTTGAAGATAGTACCTATTTTAGGAATGACCAAATCTCTGAAATATCTGGATTCATAGTTTTTCCCAACAGAGACTCATCTTAGCCCTAAATGATTCATAAACAAGGTAATCCTAGCCCCTGACTTTCAAGGGGGCACCTGCTACCTCAAAGCCTACTCAATCTCAAGGTTTTGTTTTGGGTTTCAGGGATCAAACCCAGGGGAGCTTAAACACTGAGCACAACCCCAGGCTTTAATTTAAATTTTGAGACAGGGTCTTGCTAAGTTGCTCAGGATCTTGCTAAGTTGCTGAAGCTGGCTATGAACTTGCAATCCTCCTACCTCAGCCTCCTGAGCCATTGGGACTATAGGCATGTACCATTACACCCAGCCCTCAATTTCAAAGCCACACAATAAATACTATCACTAGGGAGCAAGGAAGTCTCAAACAGAAAGTATACTCCACCAAAATTATATATAACCCCATAAGTAACATCTCTAACAGTGTCACACACACACACATAGACCCACAATGTGTGGTGTATTCCCTTTAGAGCTTTTTACCTAAGATTCACTTATGCCCCTTTTATTAACTAGGGTGAATTAAGAAAAGGAATCACAACAAAAAGAATAAATGCATGAGAAGAGCAAAAGATATTTTAGAAAAGTAGTAATTAACAGAACAATTATAAAGTCATAATAACTTAAACTGCAAGGCATTAGCACAACTATGGCAAACGTGGAGGTCAGAAAGACAAAATGACAGATTATTCCCATCACTGTTTCTTAGATCCATCTCTTTTTCTCACTGTTCTGGAGTGCCAGCTCTGCACAATAGTCTTTGTTTATCCATGGTTTCACTTTTCAGAATTTCAGTTACCCAAAGCCAACCATGGTCTGAAAATATTACATTGGAAAGTCCAGAAATAATTCCTAAGTTTTAAATTATCTGTCTTTCAATAGCACCGTGCTTGTATACAGAGTTTGGTACCATCTGCAGTGTCAAACATTCACAGAAGGTGGACAATTCTACAGAAAAACTTACCCAACTTAAAAACCTTTTCTTTTCTTTTTTTTTTTTTTTTTTTTTTTTTTAATGGAATGATGGGGAAAAGTGGCAGGGGTAGGGAGGGGATACCTCTTTTCTAGATTTTAAAAACATTTAAGATATGTAACAACCAAATGCAATGTATGCACCATATTTGGTTTTTAGTTAGGTTCCTATATGTAATAAATGAACTATAAAACGACTGGAGAAATTTAAATGTGAACTAGGTAGCAGGAACAAATTTTGTTAATTTTGATGGTCAATGGTATTACAGTTATGTAAAAATGTCCTTACTAATTTACTTTAAAGTATGTAAGCTAAAAAAAATGATGAAACAAATATGGAAACACAATGTCTAATAACAAATGTTCAATAACAACTAAATGTCTAATGGACAAAATGTGGTATATATATATATATATATATATGATGGAATGTCACTGAGGAATAAAAATAAATGGAAGTACTGGGTACATGTTATAATGTGTGAACATTATGCTAAGTAAAAGACACCACATACAAAAGAGCACATATCTTATGGTTCCATTTACGTGCAATATCTAGAATAGGCAAACCAAGAGACAGAAAGTAAGTTAGAGCTAACTAGTGTGGGGGCATTGGGAAGAAAATGGGGAGTGACTGTTAATGGCTATGAGAAAAGGTTCCTTAATGGGTGATGACAATCTTCTAAAACTGACTGTGGAGATATTTGTGCAACTGTGAATATGTTAAAAATAATGATCATATCTCAAAAATGTTTTAGTTTTCTATTGCTGCTATAAAAGTTGCCACAAATAAAGTGGTGTAAAATAATGAAATTTTATTATCTTACAGCTCAGAAGTCTGACACACGTCTCAGTGAGCTAAGATCAGGATGCCAGGCTATAGGACAAAATCAGTCTTCTTGTCCCCTTCAGTTCCTCAAGGATGCTCACCTTTCTAGACTCATGACCCCCTCCTCTAATTTCAAAACCAACCAGGGTAAGCTAAGTCCTCCTCTGTCACATCACATGACTATGACTTTTTTTCTTTTTTCTTTTTTTTTTTTTTTTTTGGCAGGGGCCGCAGGTACCAGAGCATTCAATGACTAAGTCACATCCCAGCCCTATTTTGTATTTTATTTATATAGAGATTGGGTCTCACTGAGTTGCTTAGCACCTTGCTTTTGCTGAGGCTGGCTTTGAACTATTGATCCTCCTGCCTCAGCCTCCTGAGCTGCTCCTGCTTGGATTACAGGCATGTGCCACTGTGCCCAGCCCTGGCTTGTTCTTAGTCCCCTGCTTCCTCTTTAAGAATCTTATGATCACACTGGACCCACCTGGATAATCCAAATTATCTCCCTATTTTAAGATCAGCTGATTAGCAACCTTAATTCCATTTGCTACTCTAATTCCTCTTTGCCACATAACAACATTCACAAATCATGGGAACTAGGACATAGACATCTGAAGGCAGGAAACTATCAGTCTCTTACAAGAAGGTTATTAAAAATATTTTTTAAAAGTCTACTTATTGAATATATGAAATTCAATATTCTAAGTTCTCAAGATGGCGGACTAGAGGGTGGCTGCATTTCATGTTGCTCCAGGACTCAGGATTCAAAAGAGGAAATATAGAGAGACTTGGGACCAACTCAAAGCAGCCGGGTGAGTCTCTCCCGTTGGGGAGGCGTCCCGGATGGGGCGGTGGTCCCAGAACACAGGGAACATTGTGAAGTAGAGTTGCCCAGCAAGACACCCCTACCCCCGCTGGAGCAGTGAACTAGGACAACTGGGAGGGTCGTAGAGGAGGCCGCTCAGCACAGCGCTGGGACTCGGAGCAACCACTGGGGCTCCGGGCGGCGGCCCAGAGGAGGAGTGGTGAGGAGAGCTGTTTGGACTCAGAGCGACCACTCCTGAACACGGGGGCCTGCCCGGAGGAGGAGGAGGAGGAGCACAGCCACCTGGACTCGGAGCGACTGCACCAGAGCTGCAGGCAGTTGCCAGAGGAGGAGCTGCTCAGTGAGCTGTTTGGACTCAAAGCCACCACTCCTGAATGCCAGGGCCTGCCCTGAGGAGGAGGAGGAGGAACGTGGCTGGTCGCTTGGACTTGGAGTGACTGCGCCAGAGCTACAGGCGGTAGCCAGAGGAGGAGCTGCGCGGTGAGCTGTTTGGACTCAGAGCGACCGCTTCTGAACACCAGGAACCGGCCCGAAGGAGGAGGAGGAGCACAGCGGTTCGATTGGTTTAGTGACTGCATTAGAGCTCCAGGCGGCTACTCAGAGCAGGAGGCGAGGAGTGAGTTGTTTGGACTCAAAGTGACCGCTCCTGAACACCGGGGGGCTGCCCGGAAGAGAAGGAGGAACGGGGCGGGTCACTTGGACTCGGAGTGACTGCCCAGGGCTATGGGTGGTTGGTGGGAGGAGGAGGCCTACAGTGAGTTGCTTGGTTTCCTAGTGACTGATCCGGAACACTGGGCGGCTGTCTGGAGGAAGAGGTGTGCAGCAGGTCACTGGGTCTTGGAAGGACGGTACGGGGCTCCAGGTGACTGCTCAGAGGAGGGGCCGCATAGCCAGGCGATTAGGTGCAGAGCAGGGTCCCAGGACCTAGGAGGCTTCTTGGTGGAAGAGCCGCACAGAGACACGCTTAGGGGCGGAGCGAAGGTTCCAGGACTGCAGGCAGATTCTCTGAGGAGAGGCAGCCTAAGGAGACTCCTCTGCGAAGGGTGAGGCTCCCAGGTCCTGGAGGTAGGTCTGGGCCCCTGGGAACGTTGCAGAAGAAGGCAGCCCAGCCCAGGCGGTAGTTGTAGATTGAAGGGAACCTCTAGGAGGGGAACTGACCAGCGAGACCTCCCCACCGGGTGAGTCTTCACTGCCGGGTGAGGTTTTCCCACAAGGACAGTAAAACCAGAGACACAGGCCCAAACAGGCCTTGCCTCAGCCCGCAGCCTAGGTCCCCTTTGGATGACCATTGGTCAACAAGTGGAGGCACCTCTGCCCACTAGCAGGGATTATACCCCTCCTGAAGGCCACCACTCCTAGAGAGGTAGCTTCCTTGTGGAGCACCACACTATCAACTTCCTCCAAGACTTCAGCCTACTGAAGGCTAAGAGGGGATATACTAGAAATCTTCAGGGACATTGTAAGTCAATAGAGGAAATCTGTAATATCTCAGCGGTCCACTGATACCTGAACAATATGAGAAAATAAGGTAAGAAAATGCTGCAAACAAATCTAGATGTTACATCAATAAAACCCAATGACAGCATGGCAGAAGAAATGACAGAAAAGGAGTTCAGAATGTACATAATTAAAATGATCAGGGAAGCAAACAATGAGATGAAAGAGCAAATGCACGCATTGAATGATCACACTAATCAACAGTTAAAAGAGCAAATACAGGAAGCAAAAGATCATTTCAATAAAGAGAGATATTGAAAAAAAAACAAACAGAAATCCTTGAAATGAAGGAAACAATAAACCAAATTAAGAACTCCATAGAAAGCATATCCAGTAGGATAGAACACCTGGAAGACAGAACCTCAGACACTGAGGACAAAATATTTAACCTTGAAAACAAAGTTGAACAAACAGAGAAGATGGTAAGAAATCATGAACAGAATCTACAAGAACTATGGGATATCATGAAAAGGCCAAATTTAAGAATTATTGAGATTGAGGAAGCCTTAGAGAAACAAACCAAAGGAATGAACAATCTATTCAATGAAATAATATCAGAAAATTTCCCAAATCTGAAGAATGAAATGGAAAATCAAGTTCAAGAGGCTTATAGGACTCCAAATACACAAAATTACAACAGACCCACACCAAGGCACATTATAATGAAAATATACCTAACATACAAAATAAAGACAGAATTTTAAAGGCTGTGAGAGAAAAGAATTAAATTACATTCAGGGGGAAACCAAGACGGATATCAGCAGATTTTTCAATCCAGACCCTAAAAGCTAGAAGGGCCTGGAACAACATTTACCAAGCCCTGAAAGAAAATGGATGCGAACCAAGAATCTTATACCCAGCAAAACTTACCTTCAAATTTGACGATGAAATAAAATCCTTCCATGATAAACAAAAGCTAAAAGAATTTACAAAAAGAAAGCCAGCACTACAGAACATTCTCAGCAAAATATTCCATGAGGAAGAGATGAAAAACAAAGAAGCAAATCAGCAAAGGGAGGAATTATCCTAAAGGAATTGTCAAATAAAGGAGGAACCAAGTCATGTCAAATAAATAAATAAATGAAATAAAATGAAATAAATGAACCAAATGACTGGGAATACAAATCATATCTCAATAATAACCCTGAATGTTAATGGCCTGAATTCATCAATCAAAAGACATAGACTGGCAGATTGGATTAAAAAGAAAAATCCAATAATATGCTGCCTGCAAGAGACTCATCTCATAGAAAAAGATACCCATAGACTAAAGGTGAAAGGATGGGGAAAAACATACTATGCACATAGACTCAGCAAAAAAGCTGGAGTATCCATCCTCATTTCAAATAATGTGGACTTCAAGCCAAAGTTAGTCAGAAGGGAAGCATAAATCAACAAGATACAAAAATCATAAACATCTATGCCCCAAACAGTGGCACATCTATGTATGTCAAACAAATCCTTCTCAATTTCAGAAACCAAATAGACCATAACACAATAATACTAGGTGATTTTAACACACCTCTCTCACCACTGGACAGATCTTCCAAACAAAAATTGAACAAAGAAACCATAGATCTCAATAACACAATCAACAATTTAGACTTAACAGACATTTATAGAGTATACCATCCAACCAAGAGCGAATACACTTTCTTCTCAGCAGCACATGGACCTTCTCTAAAATAGACCATATATTATGCCACAAAGCTAATGTTAGCAAATACAAGAAGATAGAGACACTACATTGTATTCTATCAGATCATAATGGATTGAAGTTAGAAATAAATGAAAGAGTAAAAAACAGAAACTACTCCAACACCTGGAGATTAAACAATATGCTCTTATAGGATGAATGGATAACAGAAGATATTAGGAATGAAATTAAGAAATTCTTAGAGGTAAATGAGAACAAAGAAACATCAAAATCTCTGGGACACTATGAAAGCAGTACTTAGAGGAAAATTTACTTCATGGAGCGCATTTAATAAAAGAAGTAAAACTCAACAAATAAACAACCTAACACTACGGCTCAAAGCCCTAGAAAAAGAAGAACAGAACAGCACCAAAAGTAGTAGAAGACAGGAATTAGTTAAAATCAGAGCTGAAATCAACGAAATTGAAACAAATGAAACAATACAAAAAATTGACAATAGTCAACTATTGACAATAGTCAATAGTTGGTTCTTCGAAAAAATAAACAAAATTGATAAAACCTTTAGCCACACTGACAAAGAGAAGATGAGAGAAAACCCAAATCACTAAAATTCGGAATGAACAAGGAAATATCACAACAGACATGAGTGAAATACAAAACATAATTAGAAGCTATTTTGAAAATCTATACTCCAACAAAATAGAAAATTTTGAAGACATCAACAAGTTTCTAGAGACATATGAATTGCCTAAACTGAATGAGGAGGACATACACAATTTAAATAGACCAATTTCAAGTACTGAAATAGAAGAAGTCATCAAAAGCCTACCAACAAAGAAAAGTCCGGGACCAGATGGGTTCTCAGCCGAGTTCTACAAAACCTTTAAAGAAGAGCTCATTCCAATACTTCTCAAAGTATTCCATAAAATAGAAGAGGAGGGAACCCTCCCAAACTCATTCTATGAAGCCAATATCACCCTGATACCTAAACCACACAGAGACACATCGAGGAAAGAAAACTTCAGACCAATATCCTTAATGAACATCGACGCAAAAATTCTCAATAAAATTTTAGCAAATCGCATACAAAAACATTAAAAAGATAGTGCACCACGATCAACTGGGTTTCATCCCAGGGATGCAAGGTTGGTTCAACATCAGGAAATCAATAAACGTAATTCACCATATTAATAGACTTAAAGTCAAGAATCACATGATTATTTCGATAGATGCAGAAAAAGCATTTGATAAAATACAGCACCCCTTCATGCTCAAAACACTAGAAAAAATAGGGATAGTGGGAACATTCCTTAACATTGTAAAGGCCATCTATGCTAAGCCCATGGTGAATATCATTCTAAATGGTGAAAAACTGAAAGCATTCCCCCTGGAACAAGGCAGGGATGCCCTCTTTCACCACTTCTATTCAATATCATTCTTGAGACTTTAGCCGGAGCAATTAGACAGACCAAAGAAATTAAAGGGATACGAATAGGAAAAGAAGAACTCAAACTATCCCTATTCGCTGATGACATGATTATATACTTAGAGGAACCAGGAAATTCCACCAGAAAACTCTTAGAACTCATAAGTGAATTCAGTAAAGTAGCGGGATATAAGATCAATGCACATAAATCTAATGCATTTTTATACATAAGTGATGAATCTTTGGAAAGAATAATTAGGAAAACTACCCCATTCACAATAGCCTCGAAAAAAATAAAATACTTGGGAATCAATCTCACAAAAGAAGTGAAAGACCTCTACAATGAGAACTACAGAACACTAAAGAAATTAAAGAAAACTTTAGAAGATGGAAAGATCTCCCATGTTCTTGGATAAGAAGAATTAATATTGTCAAAATGGCCATACCACCTAAAGTGCTATACAGATTCAATGCAATTCCAATTAAAATCCCAATGACGTACCTTACAGAAATTGAGCAAGCAATTATGAAATTCATCTGGAAGAATAAGAAACCCAGAATAGCTAAAGCAATCCTTAGCAGGAAGAGTGAAACAGGGGGTATCGCAATACCAGATCTTCAACTCTACTACAAAGCAATAGTAACAAAAACGGCATGGTATTGGTACCAAAATAGAAAGGTAGATCAATGGTACAGAATAGAGGACACGGACACAAACCCAAATAAATACAATTTTCTCATACTAGACAAAGGGGCCAAAAATATGTAATGGAGAAAAGATAGCCTCTTCAACAAATGGTGCTGGGAGAATTGGAAATCCATATGCAACAGAATGAAACTAAACCCATATCTCTCACCATGCATGAAACTAAACTCAAAATGGATTAAGGACCTCGGAATCAGACCAGAGACCCTGCAGATTATAGAAGAAAAAGTAGGTCCAGATCTTCAACATGTCGACTTAGGACCAGACTTCCTCAACAGGACTCCCATAGCACAAGAAATAAAAGCAAGAATCAACAACTGGGATAGATTCAAACTAAAAAGCTTTCTCTCAGCAAAGGAAACTATCAGCAAGAAAGAGCCTACAGAGTGGGAGAAAATCTTTGCCAATCATACTTCAGATAGAGCACTAATCTCCAGAATCTATAAAGAACTCAAAAAACTCTACACCAAGAATACAAATAATCCAATCGACAAATGGGCTAAGGAAATGAATAGATACTTCACAGAAGAAGATCTACAAGCAATCAACAATCATATGGAAAAGTGTTCAACATCTCTAGTAATAAGAGAAATGCAAATCAAAACCACCCTAAGATTCCATCTCACCCCAATTAGAATGGCGATTATCAAGAATACAAGCAACAACAGGTGTTGGAGAGGATGTGGGGAGAAAGGTACACTCATACATTGCTGGTGGGGCTGCAAATTAGTGCAGCCACTTTGGAAAGCAGTGTGGAGATTCCTTAGAAAACTTGGAATGGACCCACCATTTGACCCAGCTATCCCACTCCTTGGCCTATACCCAAAGGACTTAAAATCAGCATACCACAGAGATACAGCCACATCAATGTTCATAGCTGCTCAATTCACAATAACCAGATTGTGGAACCAACCTAGATGTCCTTCAATTGTTGAATGGATAAAGAAACTGTGGTATATATATATGATGGAATAGTACTCAGCCATAAAGAACGATAAAATTATGGCATTTGCAGGAAAATGGATGAAACTAGAGAATATCATGCTAAGTGAGATAAGCCAATCTCAAAAAACCAAAGGACGAATTGTATCACTAATAAGTGGATGATGACACATAATGGGGGGTGGGAGGGATTCGTGTTAGGGTTAGAGTTAGGGTTAGGGAGGGGGGCAAGAATGGAGGAAGGAAGGACTATATAGAGGGAAAAGAGGGGTGGGAGGGGTGGGGGGAGGAGAAAAAAATAACAGAATGAATCAAACAACATTACCCTACGTAAATTTATGATTACACAAATGGTATGCCTTTACACCATGTACAAACAGAGAAACAACATGTATCCCATTTGTTTACAATAAAAAAAAGATTCAATATTCTAGTTATCCTACATTATATGTCAAGTTTTATAATGAAGGGTTAAAGTTAGCTACTATTTTTCATCTACCAAATTTTCTACAATTCGAAGTAAAAAGTTCATTAAATTGACAAAGATGTGGAGAAACAGGCTCTCTCTTATATTGTTCATAGGAGTATAAATTGGCAAAACTTCCGTGGAGCACAGGTTGGCATATTTACCAAAATTACAAACTGGCCACAGTGGCACATGCTTGTAATCCCAGTGACTTGAGAGGCTGAGGCAAAAGGATCCCAAGTTGAAGGCCAGCATGGGCAACTTAATGAGACCCTCAGTGACTTAGGGAGATCCTATCTCAAAATAAAAAACAAAAAAGGACTGAGGAGGTAGCTCAGTGGTAAAGTGCCCCTGGATTCAATTCCCAGGATGAAGGAAAAAAAGTATAGAAACACTTATACTTTGACCCCACAATTCTATTTTAAGGAATTTATAGTAGAGACAGAATCCTATAAGTGAGAAATGATGTATACAACATCATCTGTTAAAACAAGAGACTAGAAACAGTCTAAATGTTCATCAAATAGAAAACTGATTAAGTATATTCCCCAGTTGGCCTGTGGCCATTAAAAAGAAAAAGATATTTTCATGTAGTCTTATGTACACAATACATATTTTACTTAACTTTGGGGAAAAAGCAAGAAACAGAATAGCATATATATTCCATCATTTGTACTTAAATAATTGTATAAGACTATATGGAATATATGCTTAAATAACCTTGGACTATCTCTGAAGGATTCAAAATAAACTGCTGCCGCACACAGAGGTGCATGCCTTATAAGCCCAGTGGCTCAGGAGGCTGAGGCAGGACGATTAAGTGTTCAAAGTCAGCCTCAGCAAAAGCAAGGTGCTAAGCAACTCAGTGACACCCTGTCTCTAAATAAAATACAAATAGGGCTGTGGTTCAGTGGTCAAATGCCCGAGTTCAATCTCCAGACCAAAAAAGGAAAAGAAACTACTACTGGCAATCATTTCTTAAGAAAGGAGGTGGTGAAGTAAAAAGAAAAGGAAAGAAAAACTTATTTCCTACTGTTCATACCTTTTGGATTTTCTATTAGTATATGTATGACAGACAGATCGAACAAACACTAAAAAATATTTTTAAAAAGTAGCATATCACACAAGTTCAGATGGCCTTCTACATGAATTTTTCAATTTCCGGGTAATCTCTTACCTGCTAGTTGGTGCAGGGAAAGAAAACGAGAGAAGCTGATTCCAGAATGGGTCATTCTCAGAGACAGATTCTGTGCCTGATAACTTTTTTAAGTACTCGTTTTTAGGAAGATCACTGATCCTGCTGCTGTTTGATCCCATCTTCTAAGTGGTGAGATAACTTACACCTTCATTTCCACAGTACAGCCTATAAAAATGGAGAAAAAATTCAAACTTGTTCAAATAGTCATCATATAACTTTTCCTGTCTTTAACCTACATATAAAAAACTATAAGCTTACTAAAGGAAATCTCATCTCTCCTTATTTGCAAGTGTATTAGACATCAGACACAAAGTTGCAAGGGCTAAAAATCTTAGTCAACACAAACATAAAAATTCAAATCTATACTTGTACCTTAGATCTTAGGATGGGCCTATCTCTACTTATAAAAATGTCTCAAAGCATATTCATACTGATGGTAACTTATTTTTTTTTTAGTTGTAGATGGACACAATATCTTTATCTTATTTATTTTTATGTGGTACTGAGAATCAAACCCAGGGCCTCACACATGCGAGGCAAGCACTTCACTGCTGAGTGCCAGCCCCAGCCCCTGACATTCCGAAAATGAGACTCATTTACAATTGAGACAATGGTGCTAGAGAAATACACAGACCAGACGCTGGTGGTGCACACTGTAATGCCAGCCACTCAGGAATCAGGCGAGAAGATCTTGAATTTTAGGTCAGTGTGAGCAACATAGTGAGACCCTGTCTCAAAAAGTGGCGGGAGAGGATGGGGCAGTTATAGAGACTGGAAGGCATGAATGTGCAAGGAGGAGAAAACAGTTCAAGTAATTACCATGTGCTACCAACATGTACAGTGGGGTTGACCTGAATTACCTGCTTCTCATCAAAGAGCTCCCAATTCTAAAGGAATCACATTCTCTCTCATTCTGCTAAGCATACATATAATATTTGTTGACATACTCCTTCACTAAACCTTGAATTTTTGATGATAGAAGCTCTTAATTCATCTTTCTATCCCCATTACTTAGATAAGCATGTAAGAGGCATTCCGTAAACAATATGTTGAAAAGAATGAGTGACTGAATAATTATCCATAAAGCTCTTCAATATTTGTTGTTCTTGATCATTAAGGAGAAAACTAATTTCTTCATTCAAATATGAATTACTGTCTTCTTCAAATCACACTTAACATATTTCTAGAACATGTTTTATCTCAATTTTTCAGAATAAGTCTCACTGAATCATAAAATGGCAGTGAGATTAACAATAATTACACTATTTTCACAATGAAAGAAAACTATGTGGGCTCAGTGACCAAAAAAGTTCAGTTCAGATGAGAATTTTTATTAGTAACTGACTTTCTTATTTATGTCCCTCCTTATTCCATAAAGGCAAGGAAGCCAAGGGCAGAATTTGGAAGAATGTCTTCTTGTGTTCTCTACAGAACAGAACTAACGCTTATCTGAGGGCATGAGGCTTCCCCAATGCACATGGGCAGCTGGGTCTTAGAAACATTTGTGAGAAACACCAATCTGGCTCCTTGGCTCCTGCCCCTGAACCCATATCCCCTCTGTTTTCATCCTCCCTAGTCCTGGGGACAGGGATTCCAGTAATGGCTGGCTCCAATTCAGTTTCCCTGCCAAGTCAGCTAATTATAAGGTTTAATTTCTTACAATAGGCATTGTTAAGTCAAATTAGAAAATTCTATAAAGAACTATTCTAAAGTGCATAAGTTCCTTACCTTTTATACCCCAAAACTACGTTATATATTTTAAGCTATTTAAAATTAAAATTTTAATAGTCTTACAATGGGATACAATACATTGGTAAAAAAATGAATGCTATCAGAAAGGTGAAAGGGACTTCAACAGTATCAATAAATAGTTTCTTAAAGGGGAAAGGAAGCTGGAGATACAGCTAAGTGTGAAGCCCTTGACTAGTATGTGGAAGGCCCTGGATTTGACAGTATGTATGTAGGTTTTTGTTATATTACTTTCTATTATCATTTGTTTCATTTTCTTTTTTTTTCCTAGTACCAGGTACTGAATCCAGGGTTACTTAACCACTGAGCCACATCCCCAGTCCTTTTTATTTTTTATTTTGAGACAGGGCCTTGCTAAGTTTGTCAGGTTCTCACTAAGATTCTCAGGGCCTCACTAAATTGCGGAGGCTGGCTTTGAACTTGCAATCATACTGCCTCAGACTACCAAACTACTGGGATTACAGGCCTGCACCATTGCACCCGGTTCATATTACTAATATTTAAAAAGAAAAGAATGGTTTTCAACATCTCAAGAGCAATACTTGAAGCTAGATGACAGGAAAGCAATGTCTTTAAAATATTAAAAGGAAATAATTTACTAGAATTCTACGGATAGCCAAGCTACCAACCAATTCAGTATGCAAGTATAATAAAGACATGTTTTAACTTGTCAATAATCAAAACACAGTCCTGTAACCCTTTCCCAGGAAGGTACTGGAAGATATTCTTCTTCCATATAAGAAAATAAGGCAAGACAAGGAAACACATGGAATTCAAAAAAACAGGGATTCAACCTGGCCATGATGAACAGAAGTCACAGGACAAAAACTATGTAGCAGGCCAAGACAAGAGTCAAAACAGCTGCAGGATCTCCAGGTAGAAGTGAAGCTCACTTGATGTGTCTGACTTTATTATGTGAGTATTACAAGACTGTCAGAGAACCTGGAAGTAATGAAAAACTTACATAGAAAACATAGTAAATGATTTTTTAAAGAGTATATACTTTTGGGAAAATAAAAAGTGTTCATGTAGCTCAGTGGCAGAGCACATGCCTCATGTGTGAAGCACTGGGTTTGATTCCCATAACTGGGGAGGGGGGGTGAAATTAAAGGCATCAGACAAATTTAGAGCTGGGGATGTAGCTCAGTAGTAGAATAACTACATAGCATGTGTAAGGCCCTGGGTTCATTCCCCAGCCCAGTCCCACCAAAAAAAAAAAAAAGAAAGAAAGATAAGTTCAACAAAAGTCACATAAAAATCAAAAAGGACTAGGAATGTAGCTCAGTGGTAAAGCTCTCCTGGGTTCAATCCTATATTTGTGTGTGTGTGTGTGTGTGTGTTTGTGTGTGTGTAAATTCACTGTCCTCTAAATATTAAAGATTTAACTAAAATTGTTATGTGCCTATATTGAGAAGATTCCAGAAAAAGAGGGAGAAATGATCTACATGTGTTAAATTTTCATCTTTCATAACAGATAGGGAGTCAATAGAAAATATGAAAAATTACTAAGATAAAAAAAAACTGTAGGGGCTGGGGAGATAGCTCAGTCGGTAGAGTGCTTGCCTTGTAAGCACAAGGCCCTGGCTTCAATCCCCAGCACCAAAAAAAAAAAAAAAAAAAAAAAACTGTAAAAATACATTAGTTATAAGGAGATACAGAACAACAGCAACAGCTAATAGATTTGAAAGTGGCCCCCTCTGGGGAAAAGGACTGGATAATGGGAAGGTGACTCTGCAATTTTTTATTTTAAGTTCATAATACTGTTTGATGACTTTTAAAACCACATCCAAAATTTTGATTAAAAAGTAAATATATTTTAAATTCCAACATTCCATACCCTATTAAAATTTAAATCTTTAACATACATTAAATATATAATGTTACTAACTAAAGTAACAATAACAAAAATGTGAATTATGCTTTACTGAAGCACATAATTAGCTAACTTAAGAAAATTTATGTCTACTACAGTTTAATGTCATATATATTAAAGCTGATATCTTCCAAATTATAAATTCCAAATTTATACCATTGTATGAATTCACTAGCAAGCATAAGTCAAGGCTTAGTCAGAAATACAGGAAATAAAATTCAACCCCACAACAGTGATTGATATATAGAGCAATAAAACAAAATAAAAAAATCCAGTTGGGCCCAATAGCACATGCCTATAATCCCAGTTACTTGGAAAATCAAGGAAGGAGGCTCACAAGTTCCAGGCCAGCCTGGGCAACTTAGCCAGATCCTGTCTCAAAACAAAACAAAAAATTAATAGGTCTAGGTTTGTAGCTCAGTAGTAGAGAATCCCTGGATTCAATTCCAAGTAGAGAGAAAAGAAAGAAGGAAGGGACGGAGAGAAGGAGAGAGGGAAAGAAAAAGAGAGAAAGATTCAGAAATGAACTCACAAAAGTATAGACAATAGATTTTTTTTTTTTACTTTTTTTATTAGTTCTTTTCTGTTATACATGACAATAGAATGTACTGTGACACACTATACGTACATGGAGTATCACTTTCCAATCTTGTAGTTATACATCTATGGAGTTCGACTGGTCATGTATTCGTGTATGAACACAGGGAAGTTACAGACAATTGATTTTTGTCAATGGTGCAAAATCAATTGAACAATGGAAGGAGAGTCTTTTAAACAAATAGTGCTAGAACAAAAGGATAAGAATAGGGACAATTCTGGGGTGGCAGGAGAAGGAAAGCACCTTGACTTAAACTTCATACCTTATATAAAAATTAACTAAAAATGCACCACAGATGAAAATGTAAAACATAAAATCACAAAAATTTTAGAAGAGAACATAGGAGAAAATATTTGTTATCTAGGGTTAAGACAAGAGTTCTTAGAACATAAACGCATAATCTGTAAAGAAAAAAGTTAATAAATTGGGCTTTGTTAAAACTTAAAAACTTGTTTTCTATGAAAGACCTATTGAGAAGATGAAAAGACAAGTCACAGACAGGAAGAAAATATTTGAAAATCACATATAAAACAAAGTCCTTATATCCAAGAATATATCAGGAATGTTCTAATTGGGGTGTAGCTCAGTGGTAGAGTAACTAGTTAGCATTCATCACCAGACCCTGGGTTCAAACTCCAATACCACACACACACACACACACACACACCTCTCTAAAGTCAATACTCAATAGTAAGAAAACAGACCAATTAGAAAGTGTACAAATGATTTTAACAGGCTACCAAAGAAAATGGAGTTCAGTGATAGACTGCTCACCTAGTATGCCCAAGGCCCTGGGTTCAGTCCCAGCAAAAAAAAAGTCAGACTTTTGCCAGGAGCAGTGGCACATGCCTGTAATCCCAGAAACATGGGAGGCTAAGCTGAAAGGGCTACGGATATAACTCAGTGGTAGGGCACCCTGGTTCAATTCCTGGTACCAGAAGAAAAAAAAAAAGAGAAAGAAGGGGTGGGGGGAGATATTGATTCTGATATCATTAGCCACTAGGAAAAAGAAAATTTAAAAATCACAATAACACACCACTACACATCTACGGAATGGCTAAAATAAATAGCACCAAATGCTGCTCAGGATGTAGAGAAACTGGATCCCGCATAGGTTGCTGGTAGGAACTTAAAATGACACAATCATTCTGGAAAATGGCTTAACAGTTTCTTATAAACATATGTTTCAATCAATCCAGTAATTGCCCTCCTGGCCTATAAATGAAAAGTTAACAATAATGACAAATATAATACACAAATGTTCACAGCAACTTTATTTGTAATTGCCAAACTGGAAACAAACCAAATGTCTTTCAACAAGTTAATTTAAGCAAATTGGAACACCCATACAATGAAACAAAAGAAGCTACTGATACCAATAACTAGGATAGATCTCAAGCAATTACTATTAGTCCTTTAAAAAAAAAAAAAAAGCCTTTTCAAAGGTTGTCCTCAAATGATCAGTTTATATGTAAGGGAAATGAATGACAGCAATGATACAAGGGAAGGGCAGAAGGAATTAGCAATATAATACTTTGTTATTGTAAAGTACATGCATCACCTGGGAAGCAATATATTATTCTTTGAAAGTGAACATGGGGAGGATCCAAGATGGTGGACTAGAGGGAGGCTGCGTTCCTTGTCCCTCCATAACTTGGGTTTGAAGCAGAGGCCATTTGTTTCTTGGTCAGGCAGTTTTTGCTGCTTGTCTATCCCCTGCTGTTTATCCCATTTGTCTACTGCGAACACCTGCAGTCTGCCAGCATATCGACTACTTTTTGAGTGCAGATTGTTCACTCACTGGCGCCTACCATCCGTCATTTGCCTGCCTCTTGCCTACCCATCACCTGCCTTTCATCTACCCATCACCCGCCTTTCATCTACCCATCACCCACCGACAAGGTCCACCTGCCGATCGTCCGCCTGTAGCCAGCAGACCAACCGCAGACTACCAGTGGATCACCAGCTGCCTGCTGTTACCTGGAAGTCCACTGGCACAGTACCTGCAGGCTGGGTTACACGTGGCTGCCACCATTTTAAGACATCAGCCAGGAACTGTAGGACCCCCCCAGACTGACTGAGTCCCATCTCCAGGACCCCTCAACAAGACCGACCACACCCCACCACAGGATCTCTGGCTGACCACGCCCACACCCCAGCTGCAGCAACACATTTGGAAGCCAGACTGGCCATCTTGGATTATCCAGGTAGCGGTAGCTCCATCTTTAGGTGGGGCAAATCCCAACCTGAGACGCCTGCTGGAGACTGGACGCTCATTGTCAGGTACCTTTCATGCATCAGGCTACTGAAGACTGGGAGGATTGAATACTATATTATAGTGTAGATTTTTTTTTCTTTTTTTTTTTCACCTTTTTGAAAATATTTTAAGTTTACTTTTATTACTCTATTTTCCTTTTGTTTACCTCCTTCCTCAGAGTCTCCTTCTCCCTTTTCTCATGGTAACAACCAACTTCTTTTGATTACACTTTCACTCTTTCTATGATCTAGAACTTCTATTAGACTCCTTTTCCTATCCCACTAACAGTTCCACCCTACACCCTTCCCCATCCTCTTTGTCCTCCATTAGAAACTGCAGACCTTATTGCAAATCTAATTGTTATATTGTAGATAATAATTGAACTTATTCTGTTTATTATGACAATATTGTTAAAGTCCTCATAGGGGCTATCTTGTTTAAGACTGTATATTGTCGGTACTGGGCACAGCTAATATTGATCTACCCCTTAAAGAAAAGATTTTGGAAACTTATAGGGTCACTATAAGCCTATGGGGGGGAACTGCAGTACCCCAGATCTGCACTGCTAGAGGGGAAGATACATGAACAACATGAAAAAACAAGGGAAGAAAATGATCCAAACAAACCTAGATTCTATATTAATAGAATCCAGAGACAGCATGGTAGAAGAAATGTCAGAAAAGGAGTTCAGCATATACATAATTAAAATGATTCATGAAGCAAAGGATGAGATAAGAGCAAATGCAGGCAATGAATGATCACTCCAATAAACAGTTGAAAGAGCAACTGCAGGAAGCAAAAGATCATTTCAACAAAAGAGATATTCTCAAAAAAAAAAAAAAAAAAAAAACAGAAATCCTTGAAATGAAGGAAACAATAAACCAAATAAAAAACTCAATGGAAAGCATCACCAAAAGACTAGACCACTTGGAAGACAGAACCTCAGACAATGATGACAAAATATTTAATCTTGAAAATAAAGTTGCCCAAACAGAGAAGATGGTAAGAAATCATGAACAGAATCTCCAAGAATTATGGGACATCATGAAAAGACCAAATTTAAGAATTATTGAGACTGAGGAAGGCACAGAGACCAAAGGAATGAACCTATTCAATGAAATAATAGCAGAAAATTTCCCAAGCCTGAAGAATGAAATGGAAAATCAAATACAAGAGGCTTACAGAACACCAAATGCACAAAATTACAACAGATCCACACCAAGGCACATTATAATGAAAATGCCTAACATTCAAAATAAAGATAGAATTTTGAAGGCTGCGAGAGAAAAGCATCGGATTACACATAGGGGGAGACCAATACAGATATCAGCAGATTTCCCAGCCCAGACCCTAGAAGCTAGAAGGACCTGGAACAACATATTTCAAGCCCTGAAAGAACATGGTTGCCAACCAAGAATCCTATATATGCCCAACGAAACTAACCTTCAGATTTGAAGATGAAATAAAATCCTTCCATGATTAACAACAGTTAAAAGAATTTACAAATAGAAAGCCTGCACTACAGAATACTCTCAACAAAATATTCCATGAGGAGGAAATGAAAAACAATAATGTAGGTCAGCAAAGGGAGGAACTACCTTAAAGAGAAAAACAATCAAAGGAGAAACCAAGTCAGGTTAAAAACCAAAAATAAGCCCAAATGACTGGGAATACAAATCATATCTCAATAATAACCCTGAACGTTAATGGCCCAAACTCATCAATTGAAAGACATAGACTGGCAGAATGGATTAAAAAGAAAGACCCAACAATATGCTGCCATCAAGAGACTCATCTCATAGATAAGGACATCCACAGACAAAAGGTGAAAGGATGGGAAAAAACCTACCTCACACACAGACTCAGTAAAAAAGTGGGGATTTCCATCCTTATTTCAGATAAAGTAGACTTCAAGCCAAAGTTTGTCAGAAGGGATAAAGAAGGACATTTCATACTACTTAAAAGAACCATAAATCAGGAAGACATAACGATAGTAAATATTCATGCCCCAAACAACGGCGCATCCATGTACATCAAACAAATCCTTCTCAATTCCAAGGATCAAATAGACCATAACACAATAATTCTGGGTGACTTTAACACACCACTGTCACCACTGGATAGATCTTCCAAACAAACACCAAACAAAGAAACCACAGAACTCAATAACACAATAACCTAGACTTAACAGATATATATAGAATATTCTATCCATCAACGAGCTAATACACTTTCTCCTCAGCAACACATGGAACCTTCTCTAAAGCAGCCCTTAGTAAATGCAAAAAAATAGAGATACTACCTTATGTTCTATCAGATCATAATGGAATGAAATTAGAAATCAATGACAAAATAAGAAACAGAAATTACTCCAACACCTGGAGACTAAATAATATGCTATTGAATGAAACATGGATAACAGAAAACATCAGGGAGGAGATAAAAAAATTCTTAGAGGTCAATGAAAATGATGATACAACAAATCAAAATCTCTGGGACACTATGAAAGCAGTACTAAGAGGAAAATTCATCGCATGGAGCGCATTTAAGAAAAGAATAAAAAAATCAACAACTAAATGACCTAACATTACATCTCAAAGCCCTAGAAAAAGAACAGAACAACACCAAAAGTAGAAGACAGAAATAATTAAAATCACATCTGAAATCAATGAAACTGAAAAGAAACAATTCAAAAAATTGACAAAACAAAAGGTTGGTTCTTTGAAAAAGTAAACAAAATAGACAAACGCTTAGCCACACTAACAAAGAGAAGGAGAGAGAAAACTCAAATTACTAAAATTCGTGATGAAAAAGGAAATATCATGACAGACACCCCTGAAATACATAACATAATGAGAAACTACTCTAAAAATCTATACTCCAACAAAATAGAAAGTGGACATGGAGGGCTGGGGATGTGGTTCAGTGGTAGAGTCCTTGCCTAGCATGTACAAATTCAAAGGTTCAATCCCCAGCACCTCAAAACTTTTTAAAAAATTTATATGTGTATGTGTGTGTGTGTGTATAGGGAAAGTGGGCATGGATTATTTGTAAATGTAACTATACTGCAAATTCTAGGGCAGCCACTAAAAATGACTTTTTTTATTTTAAAAAGGGCTGGAGATATAGAGTTTGTCTTGCCTAGTATGTGTGAGGTTCTGGGTTCAATTCCAATACTATAAAAAAGAAAAAAAAAAGCAGAAAAAGAACACAAAAGTAAAAAATAAAGAACAAGGGCAATGAATAGAAAACAGCAACAGGTATTAATCCAACTGTAGCAATAATCACCTTAAACATCAATGGTCTAAATATGCTAATACAAAAAGATTATCATAGTAGATGAAAAAGAAAGACCCAACTGTAAGTCGTCTATAAGAAACCCACCTTAGGGCTGGGAATATAGCTCAGTTGGTAGAGTACTTGCCTCTCAAGCACAAGGCTCTGGGTTCAATCCCCAGCATCGCAAAAAAAAAGAAACCCACTTTAAATATAAAGACATGAAAATTTTTGTTGGTAGTATTAAAGAAGATACAGAAGAATATAATTTGAGAGATTACTTTGAAAAGTATGGCAAGAATGAAACCATAGAAGTTATGGAAGACAGGCAGAGTGGGAAAAAGAGAGGATTTGCTTTTGTAACTTTTGATGATCATGATACAGTTGACAAAATTGTTGTTCAGAAATACCACACTATTAATGGGCATAACTGTGAAGTGAAAAAGGCCCTTTCTAAACAAGAGATGCAGTCTGTTGGATCACAAAGAGGTTGTGGTGGCCGATCTGGCAACTTTATGGGTCGTGGAGGAAACTTTGGAGGTGGTGGAGGTAACTTTGGCCATGGTGGAAACTTTGCTGGAAGAGGAGGCTATGGTGGTGGAGGTGGTGGCAGCAGAGGTAGTTATGGAGGAGGTGATGGTGGCAACTATGGCGGTGGTCCTGGTTATAGTAATAGAGGAGGCTATGGTGGTGGTGGACCAAGATGTGGAAACCAAGGTGGTGGATATGGTGGAGGAGGATGACAGGATGGTTACAATGAAGGAGGAAATTTTGATGGTGGTAACTATAGTGGTGGTGGGAACTATAATGATTTTGGAAATTACTGTGGACAACAGCAATCAAATTATGGACCCATGAAGGGGGGCAGTTTTGGTGGAAGAAGCTCTGGCAGTCCCTATGGTGGTGGTTATGGATCTGGTGGTGGAAGTGGTCGATATGGTAGAAGGTTTTTTGTTTTGTTTTTTTTTTCACAGTCCAAAAATACTAGTATTTGGGTTTTTTGTTTGTTGGTTTTTTTGTTTTTTTTCTTTTTTCTTTTTTTTTTATTGTAAATGGTAGAAGGTTTTAAAAACAGCAGAAAAGGTCTACAGTTCTTAGCAGGAGAGAGAGCGAGGAGTTGTCAGGAAAGCTGCAGGTTACTTTGAGACAGTCATCCCAAATGCATTAGAGGAACTGTAAAAATCTGCCATAGAAGGAACAATGATCCACAGTCAGAAAAGTTACTGCAGCTTAAACAGGAAACCCTTCTTGTTCAGGACTGTCATAGCCACAGTTTGCAAAAAGTGCAGCTATTGATTAATGCAATGTAGTGTCAATTAGATACACGTTCCTGAGGTCTTTTATCTGTTGTAGCTTTGTCTTTTTCTTTTCATTACATCAGGTATATTGCCCTGTTAATTGTGGTCGTGGTACCAGGAATAAAAAATTAAGGAATTTTTAACTTTTCAAAAATAAATAAATAAATATAAAGACACATAAAGATTAAAAGTCAAGAGATGAAGAAAGATATTCCATGTTAACACTCATCAAAAGAACACAGGATGGAACTGGGGGTATGGCTCAGTGGTAGAATGATTGTCTATTGTGCACAAAGCCCTGGATTCCATCCCCACCCAAGAAAACAGGGGAGCAGGGTGCCGCTGAGAATATAGTTCAGTGGTAGAGCACCTGCCTAGCTATGCTTGAGGTCCTGGATTCAAACCCTGACCAAAACGGGGGCGGGGGGGGGGGGGGGGGGGAGAACGCAAAGTAGTCATATTAACCGTAGATGGAGCAGACTTCAAAGCAAGGACAATTATCACAGAAGAACACTGTGATGGAAGGATTAATTTTTTAAGATCCTTAATGTGTATGTACCTTACAACAGAGTATCAAAGTACTCGAGTCAAAAACTAAGAGAACTCAAGAAGAAACAGATGAATCCAATATTATAGTTGGAGACTTCAAAATTCCTCTATTGGAAATGGTCAAATTTACAGTCAAGTAGAAAATCAGTAGACTAGTTGAAACCAACAGCACCATTAATCAACTGCCTAAAACTGACATCTATCCTATTGGACACCATGGAGGAAGGGTGTGGCAGAGGTAAACTGCTCAACTCATGGCAGCCATCATTCAACAACAGCAAAATATGCATTTATCTCAAGCTCCATGGAATCATCACCTGAACAGATGACATTCAGGGCCATAAAACACTTTAACAAATGTAAAATAGATTACAAGCTAGATGATCCCATAAGGAAATATTCAGACAAATGCAGAATATAAACCATTGTAAAGATCATCTTGACCTCTTCAAAAAGTCACTATCATGGAAAATAATGTACATGCAGGAGAAAGGTATTCTAAACTAAAGGAGACTAAAGGACTATGTTAATGATTGTATATGAGGTGCCCCCCCAAAATCTCATGTTAGGCAAGACAAGAAAGTTCAGCAGTTATGGGAGCTGTAAACTAATCAGCAGATTAATCCATTTGGTGGATACCTCATTTGAATGCACTAACTGGGTGATAACCTATTAACAGGTAGGACGTGGCTGCAGAAAGCAAGTCACTGGGGACATGCCTCTGGGGTTTATATTTTGTCCCTCGTGTCTCGCTCCCTCTCTCTGCCCCTGGTTGCCATGAGTTGAGCTATTTTCCTCTGCCATGCCCTTGCTCCATGATGTTCTGCCTTACCCAGGGCCCAGAGCATTGAAGTCAGCCCAAAGTGGACTGAACCTCTGAAACGTAGCCAAAATAAACTTCCTCCTCTAAATTGTTCTTGTCCTGTATTTTGACACAGTGACAAAAGGCTGACTAACACAGGTGTAACAACCAAATGCCATGTATGAATTCTGATTGAGCCCAGATTTGGGAAAAAAAATGGAAAAACAAAAAAACACTATACACAATCTTGAGACCATTAAGACCTCCTGATATGGAATGATATTATGAATAATATTATAGACTAAGATAGGATAATAACATGGAACTGCTATAGTAGGAATAACACTTGATCCTTAGGAGATTATGCTCAAACATTTAGAGGTAAAAAGTCAGCATGTGGTCTGCAACTACTTTCAAATAGTTCAGAAAAAAATTAAGACAAAGCAAAACTATGAACAACTATAAAATGTGGATGGAGGGAACAGGTAGTATTTATTATACTATAATTTAATAAGTATGTTTTGAAGAACCAACAAATATATATAAAACACTCAAGAAATAATAAAACTACAATGAAGGAGAACTGAATTTGTTTGTAGGAATGGAAGATTTCTGTATCTTGGGTGCCGATTATATGAATCTACATGTAATAAAATTTCACAGAACTATACACAAACACAAGAGAAAAACGAGTGCATGAAAAGTATGAAGAAACACAAGTCCAGTCTGTGGCTATTATATTGTGCCAATATCAATTTCCTGGTTTTGACAATATGCTACAGTTATACTAACACTGGGGAAAGCTAGGTGAAAAGTACACGGGTACACAGGACTTCTCTATACTGTTTTTGTAACTTTTTATGAGTCTATGATTATTTTAAAATAATAAGTTCTTAAAAATAAAAATCAAATAAAATTAAAATCTATATGTCCCAAAAAGATGCCAATAAATCAGGCTAACACGGGTGGCATGCAGCTCCGTGTTAAAGAGTGCTTACCTAGCATACTTGAGGGCCTGGGTTCAATCTGGAGTAGCACCAAAAAAAATCAGACTAACAAGTACTTCCTTTCACACCTCCATTGTTTATTTTTACATATCACTTTATCATCTATACTATCACATGATGAGATATTAGGATCTCAAATTCTAGCTACTTGTATCTTGAAATGCTCTTTCACTCATACCTGTTTACCCAAAAAAATTCTTTCAAATAATTATTCAGAACTGAACACTGAACTGTCAGGGCTGAGTATACAGCTCAGTGGTAGAGCACTTGTCTACATGAATGACGCCCTGGGTTTGATTCCCAGCACCATAAAATTAAAATAAATAAATAAAAATTTTAAAAAGCTCAACTGTCCTCTTAAATAAAAGCAAAATATGTATTTGGGTCTTTGGGAAGTTATACTAACTTCATTAACTCTGAGAAATATACAACAGATTTTTCCTCTTCCACCCACTTAAGGGTACTGCTATTTCCACTTTACCAAACCTTTAAAATTCTTTTATTTTTTCAATAACTCCTGTGACCTCTGAGTATGCCTCAGTGAAATATTTTTTTAAAAATAAACAAAAATGTCCTTGATCACTTATTTACAATCTATTTATCAGGAACACTTATTAATTAGCAGTTAACACTGTAGTGTCTGACATTAGCACACTAAATAAACACCTCTAAGTGTATGGCTCACCCTGGGCTGGTTGAGAGAGTTTTGGTTTACCAGCACATGTACCACTTCTCCTGGCTCTAACATAGAATCAATTTTACCTCTCTATGCTTCATTAAAATAAAAACTCTACAAATGACACCAAAACAAAAGAAATGAGAAATCAGAACGATTTGTTCTGAAGTAATTCAACCAGTATTTTACTTTTTGTGGTACCTAAAAGTAATCAATTAAAACAATTTACTTTGGGAGTTTAGCACTGTACATGAATGCTAGATTTTCAAAAAAACAAAATTTCACTTTAAAATCAACTCCCTTCTCCTCCTAGACAAGGCAACAATGAGAAACAATACTTCATAGAAACCTAATGATGAAATTTAAGTCAGATATGTTATTTTTATTTTGTGAATCAAAACCTATTAAAACATATTGGAAATCATTTCCTATCCATACATGAAGCATTTCACTCCTTTTTACAACTGTGTATCATTCCATTTCATGACAAAATAATGCCATATTGATAAACATTTACAGACTTTTGCTATTACAAATCATTCTCCAGTAAGAGATGTGTTATTTTTATCACATACAGTCACTTACATGATTATATAAGATATTTCACACATGTACAGGCATGATAAATCTAGAGAAAAAGAAATGTAAGTCAAAGGCTATGTGCATCTCTAATGTTGATGGGCACTGCCAAGTTGCCTTCCATGGAGGCTGGACCAATTCTGCACTCCTACCAGAAATGCCTGTTTCTCCAAAGTGTATGACCCTTACCAACTAACAGGTAATAATAATAATAATAATGATAATAGTTCTTTACAGTTTTAGCTTATATATCTATTACTGAGAATTAAGTCATTGCCTGTTCGTATTCTTTGCCTATTTTTTTTATTGATTTATAGGATATACTTTACTTTCAAAACTGCTAGTGTAGACCACAAAGTTAGGTATTAAACCAAAATAAGTGCTCAGACCAGGGCCACTGTTAAATCTTTCTAAAACAACAATATGAATACAGACTGCAAGTTTATCAGGAGAGAATGGACAGAATACAAAGAAAAGACAGCCTACTGAACACAAAGGGCAGGGTCTCCTTTCCCCTCTTTTCTCACTAAACCTTAGACATAATGTAGGAGATTTTTTTTTTTTTTTAATGGTGAATGACAATTTTTGAGCCATGCTCAAAAATTCACAGGGGAGCCAAGCATCATTGTCTAATCCCAGCTACTCAGGAGGCTGAGGCAGAAGGATCCAAGTTTGAGGCTAGCCTCAGTAACTTAGCAAGACCCTGTCTTAAAATAAAAAATAAAAAAGACTGGGGATATAGCTCAGTGGTAAAATGCCCCAGGGTTCAATCCCCAATACCAAAAAAAAAAAAAAAATCACAGGAAACCACAAGCTTTGAATAATCTTCATGAAATAGAAAATGGCTGGAGTTGGGTTAAAAACTCAACTCAGAATGGATCAAGGATCTAGAAATTAGACCAGATACACTGCATTAAACAGAAGAAAAAGTAGGCCCAAATCTTCATCATGTCGACATAGGACCAGACTTCCTTAACAAGACTCCTAAAGCACAAGAAACAAAAGCAAGAATCAATAAATGGGATGGATTCAAACTAGAAAGCTTTTTCTCAGCAAAGGAAACAATCAATAATGTGAAGAGAGAGCCTACAGAGTGGGAGAAAATCTTTGCCACACACACTTCAGATAGAGCACTAATGTCCAGAATCTATAAAGAACTCAAAAAACTTTACACCAAGAATACAAATAACCCAATCAATAAATGGGCTAAGGAACAGGACAGACACTTCACAGAAGAAGATATACAACAGATCAACAAATACATGAAAAAATATTCAACATCTCTAGTAATTCGAGAAAAGCAAATCAAAACTACCCTAAGATTTCATCTCACCCCAATCAGAACGGCTATTATCAAGAATACAAGCCCCAACAATAGGTGTTGGCAAGAATGTGGGGAAAAAGGTACACTCATACATTGCTGGTGGGGGTGCAAACTGGTGCAGCCACTCTGGAAAGCAGTTTGGAGACTCCTTAGAAAACCTGGAATGGACCCACCATTTGACCCAGCTATCCCACTCCTTGGCCTATACCCAAAGGGACTTAAAATCAGTATATCACAGTGACACAGCCACATCAATGTTTACAGCATCTCAATTCACAATAGCTGGATTGTGGAACCAACTTAGATGCTCTTCAATAGATAAATGGATAAAGAAACTATGGTATATATACACAATGAAATGTTATGCAACCATAAAGAAGAATAAAATTATGGTATGTGCAGGTAAATGGATGGAGTTAGAGAATATCATACTGAGATAAGCCAATGCCAAAAAACCAAAGGCTGAATGATTTCTCTGATAAATGGGTGATGATACACGGGGGGTAGAAGGGAGGCAAGAATGGAGGAAGGATGGATTGTATAGAGCAAAATGAGGGGTGGGGAGGGGGGAGGGGGAAGGAAAAATAATAGAATGAGACAAACATCATTACCCTATGTATATGTATGATTATGCAAATGGTGTGCTTCTACTTCATATACAACGAGAGAAACAATAGTTGTACCCCATTTGTGTACAATGAATCAAAATTAAAAAAGAGAGAGAGAAATGGCATCTCAGAGAAAGTAAAAGAGTTTCCAAGGGCACCATCACAAAGTATGAGAACAATAATTCCTGCCCACAGGCAGAAAGGCCAGAGCCCAGTGACAACTAAAGGAGGCCTGGCCAGAGTACCCTGGGCATTCACCTAGCCAGGCAGCAACATCAGGGCACTACTAGCTGAGAAGAGAGAGTGAAGCCATGCCTGAGCAGCTGAAATGCCCAGGTGGAACAAGTTCAGCCTAGCAAAGAAGCTACTGAGGTACTCTGGCAGCAAGTTCCACCTGCTCCCTATCCCCAAAGAAAACAAAATCAAAGCTAAGTTCCAGTGACATCTATCCTGCAATGATTCAGGCCAAGGGTTCCAAACACACACACACACACACAATCATCTGCTCCTATTTGACTAGGAACTCCTAAGCTCTTATCGATGAAAAGCAGAATGAGATGGACCTTGAAAAGCCCACTCTTCCACCGCCTCCAGAGTCCTCCGAGTGCTTCCACTCTTGCTGTACACCAGAAGACTTCCTCAGCTTTCAATTCTTCTTTCTCTAAATTTGCCAGTACTTCATCCTACCTTCAACTCTCACCTGGCTACCACCTCTGACCAAAAGGCCAATTCTAGCAATCTCCCTAAAATACTCATGATTTTTTCACTCAGTTTCCCTTTTCGACTCACTACTCCCCTAAAGCTTCCACCATGTAAAAATGGTCTTTGAAATGTTACCTTTCTATCTCCCCAGAGAGATTATTCCTGAGAGTCATGAATCAGGCCTCTTATCTTTTATTTCTTCTTTATCCCTAATTAAACTCCAGAATGCTGCTAAAGAGAATATATCCACCCCCCCCCAAAACATGCTGAAATAGCCAAGATCCCAACATAATAAATATGTGAAAAGATCTTCAGCCCTAATTAGGAGTAAAATGTGTTAATTAAGCCATAAGAAATTAGTTTTACCCACCAGGCTAACTTAAAAACCTTGGTAACAGTGTGAGAGTAGTAAACAAACCTATAGTGTGTAGATATTTGGCAACATCTATCAAAAGTTTAAGTGTGCCTGCTATTTGTAACAACGATTTTGTTTTTAAAAATTATCCCATGGGTAAACTCAGAAAGGTTGACAAGTTCTACACATGCAGATATTAATCATATCATATTGCTTGTAATAGCAACCCAAGTGTTGTTATTACAAGTGTTAATAAGTGTTGGCGTGGATGTAGGGGAAAAGGCACACTTGTACATTGCTGATGAAGTTGCAAATTGGTGCACCCACTATGGAAAGCAGTATGGCGATTCCTCAGAAAACTTGGAATGGAACCACTTTTGACCCAGCTGTCACACTCCTCAGTTTATACCCAAAGGACTTAAAATCAGCATACTACAGTAATGCAGCCACATCAATGTTTATAGCAGCTCAATTCACAAGAGCTAGACTGTGGAACCAACATAGATGCCCCTCAAATGATGAACGGATAAAGAAACAGTGGTATATATACACAATGGAATATCACTCAGCCATAAAGAAGAATAAAATTATGGTATTTGCTGGTAAATGGATGAAGTTGGAAAACATGATGGTAAGTGAAATAGGCCAAGCCCAAAAAACCAAAGGCCGAATGTTTTCTCTGATAAGTGCATAACAATATATAACGATGGGGGCTGGCGCGGGGAAGAGAAGAATGATGTAGAGCAAAAAGGGGTGGGAGGGGGTGGGGATGGAAAAACAGTAGAATGAAACGGACGGTATTACCCTATATATATGTATGATTACATGAACGGCATGTATATACATTGTGTACAACCATAGAAATAAAAAGTTGTACCCCATTTGTGTATAATCAAAATGTCTCTGTAAAAATAAATATCTAATAAAAATTTTAAAGAAAAACAAAAAAAGGTTAAAAAAATATATAACTTACCATGTTTTTGGTTGTACATGATGTGGAGTCACACTGGTCATGTATTCATATAAGAACACAGGAACACGGGCTAGGGAGGTAGCTCAGCTGGTATAGTGCTTGCCTCGCAAGCACAAGGCCCTGAGTTCGATCCCCAGTACCACAAAAAAAAAAAAAGAACACAGGAACATATGTTCCTATTCGTTCTATTATCTTTCCTATTTCCATCCCTCCTTCCTTCCCTTCATTGTCTAATTTATAAACTTCTATTCTAACCTCCCACCTGCTTAATGTGAGTTAGGATCCCCATATCAGAGAGAAGATTCAACCTTTGATTTTTTGGGACTGCCTTATTTCACTTAGCACGATAGTTTCCAGTTCCATCCATTTGCCAGTAAGTGCCATAATTTCATTCTTCTCCATGGCTGAGTAATATTCCATTGTGTGTGTGTACTACATTTTCTTATCCATTCATCTGCTGAAGGGCACCTACGTGGGTTCCATAACTCAGCTACTGTGAACTGACCTGCTATGAACATTAATGTGGCTGCATCATTGTAGTATGCTGATTTTAAGTCCTTTGGGTATATGCTGAGGGGTGGGATAACAGAGTCAAATGGTGGTTCCATTCCGAGTTTTCTGAGGAATCTCCATACTGCTTTCCATAGTGGGTGCACCAATTTGCAGTTCCTCCAGCAATGTATGAGTGTGACTTTCCCCCACATCCTCACCAACATTTATTGTTACTTGTATTCTTGATAATTGCCATTCTGACTGGAGTGAGATGAAATCTCAGTGTAGTTTGAATTTGTATTTCTCTAGTTGCTAGAGATGTTGAACATTTTTTCATATATTTGTTGACCAATCATATTTCCTCTGTGAAGTGTCTGTTCAGTTTATTATCCCACTTTTTGATTGGGTTATTTGGGTTTTTTTGGTGTTAAGTTTTTTGAGTTTTTTATATATCCTGGACATTAATGCTCTGAGATGCAAGTGGCAAAGATTTTCTCCAATTCTGTAGGCTCTCTCTCCACGTTCTGGATTGTTTCCTTTGCTGTGACAAGGCTTTTTAGTTTGATATCATCCCATTTTTGATTCTTGATCTTACTTCTTGTGCTTTAAGAGTATTATTGAAGAATTAGGTTCCTAAGCCAACATGATGGAGATTTGGGCCTATTTTTTTTTTCTAGTAGATCTCTGGTCTAATGCCTACATCCTTGATCCACTTGGAGTTGATAAACATGCAATTCTTATAGGATACTTATAGACTGCTCATAGGAAGCATAAGCAACGTTCCAAGACTGCTTACCTCTGAAAATTGGAACTACAACCTGTGGGGGAGGGGTCTTTCACTTTACGTCCAGTACCACTTGATTTTTTTCCAACAATAAACATGTTATAATTTAAAGTTAAAAAGCAAAAGTTAAGTGGAGTATGCTCTCTTTTCCTTTAGGAAGGATATGAACATGCTCCCAGCTTGGGTTACCATCTCTGTGTGAGTGACCACAGTATTATATGTTCAGTCTTCACTTCTCAGTCAAAACTCAATCATAAATCTGACTTGACATTACAGTTTGATATCTTTATATCATATTAAATCTTTTTTAAATTTCTTTTATTTTTAGTTATAGACAGACACAATACCTTTATTTTTATGTAATGTTGAGTGCCTCACATGTGCTAAGCAAATGCTCTACCACTAAGCCACAACCCCAGACCTCATATTAAATCTTAAAATAGACTACCTTTTATCCCCCAACATACTGAACCACTTCAAAAGTCACTATGTCTACCAATGTTATCAGCATTCTTGGTTCATGTAATCTCACTCACAAAACCAACTGCTCATTCCACAAATACCTATCACACATGTACTACAAATACTAGGTGTTAGGAAGATTACTCAAAACACAATCATTGATAAAACTGGGCTTCTGCCATTAATAAACTCAAACCCTAACAGGAAAAACAATATGCCAATAAATTACTAAAATATAAGATGGTTAAGTGCTACGTGGAGTTGTTTATACACAAGGAGGTACAGGTCTGCCAGGCAGTGGCGAACACCTGGAATCCCAGCAGCTCGGAGGCTGAGGCAGGAAGACTGCAAGTACAAAGCCTGCCACAGTAACTTAGTGAGGCCCTGAGCAATTCAGTGAGACCCTGTCTCAAAGTTAAAAAGTTAAAAGGGGTGGGGTGTGGCTCAGTGGTTAAGTACCCCTGGGCTCAATCCCTGGTACAAAAAAAAAAAAAAAAAAAAACTAAAATAAACAGCCCTAAAATTCTTTTGGAAGAATAAAAGACCCAGAATAGCCAAAGCAATACTAAGGCAAAAGAAGCAATGCTGGAGGCATCACAATACCCAACTTCAATTATACTGCAGAGATACAGTAACAAAAACTGTGTGGTTCCGGCATAAAAACAGATACATAGACAAACCCATACCTGTACCGTCATCCAATCCTTGACAAAAGTGTCAGAAACATGCACTACAGAAAATACAGCCTTTTTAACAAACAGTGCAGGGAAAACTGGTTCTCCATATGCAGAAGAATGAATCTAGACCCTATCTTTCACTCCACACAATAACCAACACAAAATGGATCAAAGACCTAGGAGTCAGACCAGAAACTATGCAACTTCTAGAAAAAACAGTGTCAACACTCCAGCACACAGGCACAGGCAACAAGTTTCTCAATTGGACCCCCTAAAGCTCAGGAAATAATGCCAAGAGTTAATAAATAAGATGGCATCAAATTAAAAAGCCCCTGCACAGCAAAGAAAATCAGGAATGTGAAGAGAGAACATATAAAATGGGAGAAAAATCTTTGCTGACTACCCTTCTGACAGAGGATTAATATCTAGAATACATAAAGAGCTCAAAAAACACCAAAAACCCCACAAATAACCAATTAATAAATGGACAAATGAATTAAACAGACACATCTCAAAGAAGAAATACAAATAGCCAATAAATATATGAAAAAAATGTTCAACATCATTAGCAATTAGGGAAATGCACATCAAAACTACCCTGAGAGTTCATCTCACACAGTCAGAATGTCAGTCACCAAGAATATAATGTTAAAAAAGAAAGAAAAAATACAACCAATAATAAATGCCGGAAAGGATGTGAAGAAAAGGGAACTCTTTTACAATGTTGGTAGGACTGTAAATTAGTACAACCACTATGGAAATCAGTATGAAGGTTCCTCAAAAGACTAGGAATGGAGTTACCCAAATATGAGTCCTTGGTATTTATCCTGAAGAATTAAAGTCATCTTACTACAGTGATACACGCACATCCGTGTGTATTCACAATAGCCAAACTACAGAACCAGCCTAGGTGTCTGTCAATGGATGAATGGATAAAGAAAATATAGTATATATACATCATGGAGTTTTATTCAGCCACAAAGAAAAATGAAATTATGTCATTTGCAGGAAAATGGAAGGAACTAGAGGCCATTATGTTAAGTGAAATAAGCCAAACTCTGAAGGTCATATCTTGTCTCTCCTGTGTGAAAGCTACAGAGGAAAAAGGAAAAGAAAGATGTGGGGAGCTAAAATTCAAAGGGAGACCAGGAAAAGGGAGTAGAGGAGGGAGGGGAGAAGGGCTAGGGAGTGATATCGGTCAAATTATATTGTTACAGTATATGCATGTACATATATGTAAAACAAATCTCATCATTGTGTACAACTATAATGCACAAATAAAAAAATGTGGAAAGAGGGAAAAAAAGCTATGGGAATATAGGAAAATCTGAAACAAAGAAAACAGTATGTGTAATGGCACTTCTATTTAATCGATTTGTTTACATTTCTTTATTTCTGGTCTATTTTTTATATATGTATATATAAAATATATATATTTTAATATATATATACATATTTATATTAGAAATTGAACTAGTACTTTACAATTATTGACTCATTTTAGTCCTTGGATCAATCCTAAGAGGTAGGTAACTATTATCTCAATTTAGAGATGAGAAAACTAAAGTACAGGGGCATAATTAATTTACAGAGTCCAGAGGTAAATGGCCAAGCCAGATTTGAACCCAGACAATCTAATTCCAGAGTCCCTGGTCTTTACCACTTTACTACGCTAACTCTCCAATGACATCATCAAGTCCTACAGGTTCTTCTACAACACCTACAACTGAGAAAGCTTTTGTCTGTGCCTATATGCTTGGAGTGTCAACCCTATGTCTTCCTCTGGAGTTGCTAATTTCCGATCTAACTTCTAGATCTTTGATCCATTCTGAGTTGATTTTTGTGAAGAGATGGCTAAATCCAGCCATCTCCTTTATCTCCAATCTTCCTTTATAATCCACTACTCTCATGCTGGCCCATGCCTCTGTGTTTCTAGAATCTCAGTGATCAAGCGCAACAGTATCCTGATTTCTTTTCTTCCAATCTCTCATTTTGTTCACTTTCTACATTCCACTGCTAATTAATCCTTATAAACAGGAAATTCAGTCCAAGCATAGCACTGAGACCAAAGTTCAAGTATGATACAGACCGTGCCAAATCTATATAAATCAGGTTTGAATATCCGTTTTAAACACTTATAAAATCCCATAGTATAACAAAAAAAAAAAAGTCAGCACTTACAACTCATAAGACTTTCTGAAAATCAAGCAAATGATGCATGCAAGCCTTAGTAAAGGACCCAGCACAGAGAAAACGTAGCCAAATAAAAGATCAAATATAATTTATTTTTTTAAACTTTTTTAGTTGTCAATGAACCTTATTTTATTTATATGCAGTCTGAGATCGAACTCAGTGCCTCACGCATGCTAGGCAAGTGCTCTACCCAATGAGGCAAAACCCAGCCCTAATTTAGTTTAATATTAGCAAAATTACTACTTCCATCATTTCGATAACCAGCTCAAAAACATTCAGTGAATGAATTCTTCATTAGCAGAAAAACTGAATACTGACATTCAAGACTTTCCACAGTCTACAAGCTCATTTTCCAACTTTATCTCCAACTACCCTCCAAACCTGCAGTTTTAAAACTTAGATGTGTGCAGAAATAACTGAGGCACATGTGGTTTAAAAAACTACAAATTCTTGGAGCCAATTCTGATGGCAAGGTAAGGCACGGCATGTGCATTAAAAAAAAAAAAAAAAAAAAATGATTTTGATACAAGTACTCTATAAACCTCAATTTGCAGTAAGTGCCATAACAAGGTAAGTTGTCTTAAGAGTCTAGCATGCTCATTCACACCTCTCTCCTGCCACTCAGGTGTGTCTTCCAACAGCCCTGTAACCTGTTCCACACCCCTTCCAACCCTACTCACTTCCTCACAGTGTGAGCCTCTCTTTCCCTCTGTAATCCTGCAGCACTCACCTCACTACTCATTTGGAATTTAAGTGAGCTTCCTACATGCCTTGTCTGGCTGTCAAATCCTTATCTAACTTTTCAGATCAGTTACTTCCCCAGGTCAATTTTACCATCATGGGCCAAAACAATACTGTGAAGCACGAGACAACATGCTCAATGTGTTGTATGTAATTTGCGAAATATTTAATATAAACAGAAAATTAAAGCTCATCTCTTTTGTGCACCCATTCACTGTCTCCTAACCCAATATGCCTTAATGGAAAATAAACATTAGTGGATCTGAAAATCCATAATAGCCAAATTCTGTCCTAACACCCTCAAAATAAATAAACAACACCAGAGTGCACTTGGTCCCATTCTAGGTTGAGAAAACATAAATCAAAAGCTATATTTAACTCTCACTCCATAAAGAATCCATCAAATATTCCAAAACATTTTTTCCTGCCTCCTAAAAAAGAAAATATACTTATATGCCCCACTTATACTTAAAAGACTTTAACCCATTTTGTCCCATCATCCTAGATGTGGAACAACTATAAAAACTTAAATTGAGCAACAAATATACCACTTATGATAACTGTGAAATAATATTTGAATATTACGTTCACAGAATTGAAGACCTGGAACGTAAAGGGTTAAAGAGAAACCTCTAAGTTGAAATAGGAAACCAAAGAAATAATGGACAATGGTCACTTGCCACGTGACATGTTAAATACCACAGGCATGTTACACTCTCTGAAAGGCCACTGTGTTTCAAGTGCTATATTAAGTACAGTTGGGTATTCCAAGCCAGTAAATGAGAAGTGAAAATTAAAAAGATAAGTGCCAAAAAATAAGATCCGAGCCTGGTGATTTAGCTCAGTGGCATAATGCTTACCTAGCATGCATAAGGCCCTAGATTGGATAGGAAAAAAAGAAAAAGAGAAAAAAAAGATAAGATCAGGGAAGATGGAAAGGTGACAGAGTGTAACCAAACCCACAGCTGAGGAGGCACCAACCTAAGTGCCTGCCAAAGGGGACTAATGAACAAGGCAGATCACACCCACGGAATTCTGGGAAGGCTACAGAGTGAGTCAAAGTGCCAGCAAAAAGAGGTAAGATGCAGGGCTCTGTGTCCCCATCCCCAGGAAGAGCCCCAAGTGCGCTTTCTGGACGAAGCTGACTAGAGGGATTTGGGGCTCCAGAGCCAAGGTTGGGAGGGTAATGAGGTAGAGGACGAAGCTACAAGAATGAAGATAAGAGTCACACGGCGGGGCTCTCAGGCTCCCAGACAAGAGATTGGAGGATTCTTCTCAAGAGAAACTGAATGTGACCCATGGGCAATGCCACCACTCAACAAAATCCACTTAGGCAAAGAGCTTTCAACCTCCATGGCGACTCGGGGGGGTCTCAATCTTAAGAAAAGCAGCCAAAATCACTAGATTTGTAATGAAAGCCTCCAACATGAAAGGAGGATGAGGAAAGGAATCATAGAAAATAAGACTATACGACAAAATCAAAAACGAAAAGTAATATCCTCAGAGAGAATAATAAAAACACCAAAATAAATAAATAAATAAATAAAAACACCAACAGTAATAACAGGAAGCATCACATAGCACCTACTAAGTCCCCCAGCACTGTTTCCAGTGTCTGACACACACTGACTCATCCATCCTCCACCACAATCCAGGAGGTAGTACTGTCATCCTCACTGCCTAGATCACGGGCCAGCAAATGATGACCCAACGGCCAAATCCAGCCTGCTGCCCAAAGACTGATTTTTAGATTTTTAAATGGCTGAAGGAAAAAAAAAAATCAAACGATATTTTGGGACATGTGGAGATTATATGGAATTAAAATTTCAGTGTTCCATCTAGAAAGTATTATAACACAACCATGCTCCTTTGTTAACACACTGTCTGTAGCTGTATTTCTGATGTGACAATAGAGATGAGGAGTTGCTATAGAGACGGTGTGTGGTGCCCTCAGCCCTTTATACCACTACTCAGCAGACCACACTGCTCTATCACAAGTCACAACTCAACAGTATTAGCCAGGCATGGTGGGGCACACCTCTAATCCCAGCACTCAAGAGGCCAAGGCAGGAGAATTGAAAGTTTGAGGTCAGCCTTGGCAATTCGGCAAGACCCTTGTCCCAAATTTTTAGAAAGTTCCTGGAGGTATAGCTCAGTGGTAGAGCACTTCCCAGTATATGAAATGCGTGAGCTTAATCCCCAGTATAGCAAAAAAATAACAGTAATAATAATAATAACAGTATTTCAAATGTCATGCATATTGCCATACTATGACTATTTTTTATTACCAGTGAGTAAAATCACGTCAACACAAAAAAAGTAAACTTTGATGCCATCCAGACTTTCAAGTTACAATGAAGTATAGCTTTTTAAAATCTAATTAGACATCAAAGCATTTTGTTTATATGTAACAGCACCATAGCTGTACTAGAATACTACATAGGAAGCATTACCAGACTAAGCTTCTGTCACAATATCCTGAGGTGCCCCACCACTGCCCAACTCATGAGAGCAATGATGAGGAAAATTAGAAAATGTAACACAATGTGGTAAATCATCACAACAGAATGTCTTCCCCAAAATAAAAAATGAAAATGAGGCTGCAAGCAAAGCACATTTCTAAATGGCTAATTTGTTAACCAAGTAAACAAAGACATTTATCAATGGTGAGTTAATTAAATCGCATTAGATTACAGCAGCCAAAGCAATGTGTCCAGAGAAAACAAACATCTTTAAACATCTGAATCCTTCAGTGAAAAGTTAATCATAGAACAGTCCATATGGAATGATTACAACCATGAATATTTTCAAAAATAACTTTAAAAATACTAAGTCAGGAGAACCTAAAGCAGAACCTGATAAAATGCATAACAATTGATGGTGGTGAAAAATACATGTAAAGCAAAAAAGGCTTAGTTGAACAAATGTACAACCCCTGCAAAATGCAAGTGTTGAAAGTGTGTGGAAATGACTTTGCTGCAGACTTGAGAGTATTTCTTAATGAATTCAACCTAAAATCAGAAGACCCATAGTACTTACATATAAAACCTAGAGGTGAAGTCATTTCAAGAACAACCAATATCACTTGAATCATGAGTAACATCAAGCTGTTTTATACACTTCTCATGCTGTCTAAAATTATAAGAGATGGGCATGGTAGCACACACCTATAATCCCAGCAGCTCAGGAGGCTGAGGCAGGAGAATTGCAGGTTTGAAGTCAGCCTCAGCAATTTTGTGAGGCCCTAAGCAACCTAGTGAGACCCTGTCTCAAAATGAAAAATAAAAAGGGCTGAGGATATGGCTGGGTGGCTAAATGTCCCTGAGTTTAGTTCCTGGTAATAAATAAATAAATAAATAAATAAACAAACAAACAAACAAATCAAATCAAAACAAGAAGTCAGGCACATTGGCACACACCTACAATCCCAGCAGCTCAGGAGGCTGAAGCAGGAAGAGTTCAAAACCAGGCTCAGTAAATTAGCAAGCCCCTAAGCAAATGAGTGAGACCCTGTCTCTAAATAAAAATATAAAAAAGGTCTGGGGATGTGGCTCAGCGGTTAAATGCCCCTGGGTTCCCTCCCTGGTACCAAAAATTAAAATGAAAACAAGAACAAGATCTCCATTTCCACACAAATATACAGCAAATACATTCTCCAAAATCAAACTACATTTCCAACAGCATTTTTCAGACCTCAATGCAAGTACAAAAAGAAATTTCCACATTTCAGAAAACATTTAGCTGTGTAAGGAAGAACTTCTACCTAACCCTCAACTGTTAGAGATTAGTCTGCAGTGTAATGATATGCTGACAAATACCAAGAAAAGAATTTAACAGTTCAGTAAATGCCTTCCAAGCAATGAATATGCCCTATTTAAACAATATGTTCATGGACTGATATCACTTTGGCAATACCTGTATAAGATATTTTTAAAGATGAAATACATAAGGGCTGGGTTTGTAGCTCAGGCACTTGCCTAGCATGTGTGAGACACTGGGTTTGGTACTCAGCACCACATATAAATAAATAAAATACAGGTATGTGTCCACCTACAAAAAAAAATTTTTTAATATTTTTTAAAAAGATGAAATACATAAACTATCATTACAAGTCAAAATTAACAATATTAAATCAAAATGAAGATTTATAATCAATTCTGAAAAAGGAAATATTAACTTCAAACTCCAATTAAGAAAAATATTATCTATTCCCCACCAAAAATTTTTTTCATTCTTCCCACTATCAAATCTTCATTATGAAAAGTTGTTCTTAATCATTTTAATATTACATTTTCAATCTCATTAATAAAATCTTGTAGAAAATTATTTTCTCCTATTATAAAAGTACCTACATAATATTCTTCATTTTGCCTCCTGAGCCTAAAATATTTAAAATCTAGTTCTTTATAAAAAAATATCTGCTAACTCCTAACCTACATAAACAAATTGAGGCAAAGAAAAGTTAAATAACTTTATAAAGCTAGAACATTATAAAGCTAGAATGTGACACACCAAGTTTCAAACTCAGGCAGTCTGTGTGCAGAAAATATGCTCTTTTTAACTATTACCTCATATTGCTTCATAAGCCAAGAACAGGTCATCATCAAAAAGGTAATAATCAAAGAGCAAGAAAGGACTTTGAAATTAAAAATAGGATAAAAAACTTAACAGAAAGGAGAAAAGAAAAGGTCAATGGGATGAAATAAGGAAACTCCCACAGTAAAGAACAAAAAGACAATGGAAAATGGCAAAAAAAAAAAAAAATAGAAGATTAAAAGACAAATTTAGAAGACCTTATTATATTAATAAGACACACAAAAAAGAGGAAAAACAAAAAAGAGAAACATTACATTTTTGAGTCAGGAGTATAAAAGGTCTAAAGATTTTTACCTTATTTGCAAAGCTAACAAAGAGACAAATCCTCTGGGGTAGGGACAAAAAAAAATTAGTATTCACTACCGTAACAATAGAGTAACATCTTACATCAGTTCCCTGGGCCCTGATTCCCACAGGTCTTCCAAAGTATTTGGTAAAAATTAATATGTTCATGGAAAATTAACCAAATTGGATCAAGTGAGGGGGGAAAGCACCCTATTCACCAGCAATATTTATATTTTCATTTTAATGTACAATAACTATGTTGTCAGTTTTGTGTCTAGATAACAAAATACCTGAAATAATTAATTTATAAAGAAAAAGATTTATTTTGGCTCGGTTTTAGAGGTACTACTAGTCCATGACCGATTGGCCTCATTGCTTTGGGCCTCTGGCAAAACTGCTCATATCACAAGACAGGGAGTGAAGACAGAAAGGAAAGGTCAGAGTCCTATAATCACCCACAGGTACATTCCCCCAAAGACCTACAGACCTCCCAGAAGACCACACCTCTTGAAGATTCCAAAACCTCCCAATGTTTGTTCTAAGCACCACCCAAGTGACCAAACCTTTAACCCATGGAACTTCGGGAAACATGCACAATCCAAATCATAGCAAAGACTCAGGGAAAACTCAACAAAGGTCATACCAAAAAAAGCTAGGGCCTGAAGAATAAGCGAGATTGGACTGCTTGGATGTGAGAGTTGAGAAACTTCCAAAGCAAAAAGAACAGCATGTGTGAAAAAATAGGCAGAACTCATTCAAGGACTGAAACAAGTTCAGCAAGAGACAGTCAAAGTGGAAACCTAAAGCGAGAGAATATAAGCTGATGCTTGATGCTTTGAGAGACTCACTCTGTACTCTGTAACCTACAATCACATTCATCCCAAGACTTCCAGACTAGGGAACTCTACCCCATCAGTGATGAACCCAAATCATCTGTGTCCAGTCCAGAACTGTCTGGTGATTACGGATACATTTTTCTGATTGCATTATCTGGTGTCCCAATGCTACCTCAAATTCAACATGTCTAATACTGAACTGAATGTACATCTTTCACCTATCCACCTCCAATTCCTTTTTGTACCACCTATTCAGATACCCAAGTCCAGAAACCCAAAGGAAGAGAATAAAAACAACTAATATCTATAATATATGTTTGCAAAGTTCAGGAGGCAGGAGGATCACAAGTTAAAGGCAAGCCTCTACAACATAGTGAGAGACCTTCAGCAACTTAGCAAGGCTCTATCTGAATATAAAAAAATAAAATAAAATAAAATAAATAAAAAAGGACTGGGGGGATTAGGGTTGTGGTTCAATGGAAGAGCACTTGCCTAGCATGTGTGAGGCACTGGGTTCAATTCTGAGCACCACACATTAATTAATTAATTAATTAAAATAAAAGGTTCATCAACAACAAAAAATTTTTTTAATTAAAGGACTAGGACTATATAGGACTATATCTCAGTGGTAAAGCAACCCAGGTTCAATACCCAGTACCAAAAAAAAAAAAAAAAAAAAAGTATACATATTGCTAGATAAAAGTATTTTCATTCAATTCTCTAACAAACATATAAATTAAATATGTATCCCATTTTACAGATGACGAAACAGAAGCTCAAAAATTTGAGGAACATGCCAAAGCAAACAAATGACAGAACTGGAATTGAAACCCGAAGTTGTAGAAGTATGTAGATTAGTCTGAAGTCCACAGATAGAAAAACTGGTTGTGAGGTATGGCAGAATATGATCATTGCCTACCCAATTTCCAGTCCTCCCCTACTTTCAGTAACAGAATCAGGATTTTTGAGTACCTTCCTGTTCAGCTAAAGGATACAGTTAAGACTCCTTATGACCCGGTGGTCACTTCTTTGTCCCTTCCTCCTTCCTTGGAACATGGCTATTTAGCTACAACTCCTGCAGTCATCCTGGACCCAGAAATCAAAGGCCATACTCTAGGGATGACAAAGTAAGAAACCACGCAGGGGCTAGGTCTCTGATGTCAGTGAAGCTGCCATACCAATCTTCAATTGTCTACCTCTGGATTTCTTTCACAAGAGAAACAAACTACTACAATTTTGAAGCTATTATTTTTCAGAACTCTGATACTTATTGACAAACCTAATTCTGATACAGGAGGTTTTGAAAGTATTCTAAGAAAAAGGTGAAGGACTGCATGCAATATTTTGAAGGAAGAATTGTCAAAATGCAGTAATTAACTTAACTTAAACTGTCAACGGGTGTGGTGGTGCACACCTATAATCCCAGTAGCCCAGGAGGTGAGGCAGGAGGAGAGAGAGTTCAAAGCCAGCCTCAGCAACTTAGTGAGGCCCTAAGCAATTCAGTGAGGCCCAAAGCAACTCACTGAGACCCTATTTTATTTCTAAATAAAATATAAAAAAGGGCTGACGATGTGGCTCAGTGGTTAAGTTCCCCTGCGTTCAATCTCCAATACCTTGGGCAAACTGGAAATTCATATGCAGCAAAATGAAATTAAACCTCTATCTCTCACCCTGCACAAAACTCAACTCGAAATGGATCAAGGACCTAGGAATTAGACCAGAGACGCTGAACTACACAGAAGAAAAAGTAGGCCCAAATCTTTATCATGTCGACATAGGACCAGACTTCCTTAACAAGACTCCTAAAGCACAAGAAACAAAAGCAAGAATCAATAAATGGGATGGATTCAAACTAGAAAGCTTTTTCTCAGCAAAGGAAACAATCAATAATGTGAAGAGAGAGCCTACAGAGTAGGAGAAAATCTTTGCCACACACACTTCAGATAGAGCACTAATGTCCAGAATCTATAAAGAACTCAAAAAACTTTACACCAAGAATACAAATAACCCAATCAATAAATGGGCTAAGGAACAGGACAGACACTTCACAGAAGAAGATATACAATAGATCAACAAATATATGAAAAAATATTCAACATCTCTAGTAATTCGAGAAAAGCATATCAAAACTACCCTAAGATTTCATCTCACCCCAATCAGAATGGCTATTATCAAGAATACAAGCCCCAACAATAGATGTTGGCAAGGATGTGGGGAAAAAGGTACACTCATACATTGCTGGTGGGGTTGCAAATTGGTGCAGCCACTCTGGAAAGCAGTTTGGCGATTCCTTAGAAAACTTAATATGGATCCACCATTTGACCTAGCTATCCCACTCCTTGGCCTATACCCAAAGGACTTAAAATCAGCATACTACAATGACACAGTCACATCAATGTTTATAGCATCTCAATTCACAACAGCTGGATTGTGGGACCAACCTAGATGAAAGGATAAAGAAACTGTGGTACATATATCATTTTTTTTTTTTTTTCAGTGCTGGGGATTGAACCCACAGCCTTGTGCTTGTGAGGCAAGCACTCTACCAACTGAGCTATCTCCCAGCCCCTGTGGTACATATATACAAAGACACATTACTCAAACATAAAGAAGAATAAAATTATGCATTTGCAGGTAAATGAATGGAGTTGGAGAATATCATGCTAACTGAAATAAGGCAATCCCAAAAAACCAAAGGCTAAATGTTTTCTCTGATAAGTGGATGCTGATACATAATGAGGCGGGGAGTAAGGGAAGAATGGAGGAACGTGGAATTGTGTCGAAGGAAATGAGGTGTGGGGAGGGGTGGGGAGAGGGGGAAGGAAAGATGATGGAATGAGACAAACATCATTATTACCCTATGTACATGTATGATTACATGAATTGTGTGACTCTACATCCTGTACAACCAGAGAAATGAAAAGCTGTACTCCATTCGTATATAGTGAATCAAAATGCATTCTGCTGTCATGTATAACTAAATAGAACAAACAATTTAAAAAGTTCCCAACTCAAAAAAAAAAAAAAAATTGATTGTCAGTCATACAACATACAAAAGATTTTTAAAAATATAATCCCTCCAATGTCCCTAAAGAAGAGTTACAGCAACATTTGGTGCCATTGTTTTTAAATAATGTGATAAAAATTAGAGAAGACATAAAAATGTACTGTCCAAACGTCCTTAAAGGAATGAAAAAAGTCTTTTAGTAAATAAGATCTGTATGTAAAGTTGTTCCCAAGTCTACTAGTTTAGGTTATTTTGTCTAGAAATAAGTAATGTGAAGATAACATACAAACTATTTACAAGTGTGAAATTCAGAGCACTAAGCTCTGCTAAAAACCTTACTAGGGAAAATAAGCTTAAAGGCAGGAGGAGATATTAATTCCCATCACACTTCCTGATTTAAAAGTGTTTTAAGGGGCTGGAGAGATAGCTCAGTCAGAGTGCTTGCTTTGTAAGCACACGGCCCTGGGTTTGATCCCCAGCACCAAAAAAAAAAAGCTTAAAAGTGTATTAAAACATACCAACAGAGTGAGGGTCTTCATATCTAGGAACAGTCAAGACTTCCGAAGCTAAGTAGGAAAGTGGAATCACACCAGGAAGCAGGATATCAAACTAGGTCTTCCAGAAATCCCTGCTACCTTCAAATTAACCTTCTGTTTCAGGAAGGGGAGAGGAGCAAAGACCATCTTGTCTTTATGCTTTTCAGGTCCACAGTACTCAATCACATCCAGCTGAGTCACAAAATGAGAATTTGAGAGGGTGCTTCAAGTCCAAATCTCATACCAGCTCATTCTGCCTAAAAAATAGTCTCTTTACTTTAAGAGTCCTCTCTTCCTGCTGAATTATAAGTGCCTTTATCTCCCATTAGGACAAAGAGTCCCTGTCCTCTCAACCTGTACACAGCAAACATCATTGCCCCAGAGTATCATAGATACACACACACACACACACACACATACACACTGATTACAGGTATACAATATTTCAAAAACATGAATATGAAAGAGACGAAATTGAAATACAGAAAAACTTTACGTGCATTATATTATTTCATACTTTTAAAGGTCTCACTTTACCAAAACCAGTACCATAGGTGCATTTCCCAAGTATCTGTTCAGTTAGTAGGGAAAAAAGGCAACAGTTGACTCTAGCTCTAACCATTATCTACTATCATATATGAAAGATGGCATTCTTGTTGCATTTGCAGAGCAAAGAAAACCACCTACATTCTGAAGCCTCAACAAAACATTCCAAAACACACTGGGGCAGGCAGAAAAACAAATCCAAAGATGTCCACTTCTTAATCTGTGGAACCTGTGATTGTTACCTGCAAAAGGGACTTTCCAGGTGTGATTAAATTAATGACTTTTAGCTGGGTAGATTATCCTGGACTATCCAAGTAGGCCTAATCCCATCACCTAGGTCCTTAAAAGCAGAAAATTTTCCCCAACTGTCATCAGACAAGTGTTGACAGAAGAATGATCAGAGAGATGCATCACTGGTGTCTTTGAAGATGGAGAAAGGGAGACATAAACCAAGGAAAGTGACAGTCTCTAGAAGCTGGATGAGGCAAGGAAATGAATTCTCCCCTTGAAAATTTCAGAAAGGAACAAGGCCTTGCTGACACCCTGATTCTTGCCCACTGAGACCCATTTTGGACTTCTATAGAAGTATAAAATAATACATCTATGTTATTTCAAGCACTAAATGTGTGATAATACATTATTAATCATAGAAAAGTAATAAACACACAGTAAATGACTTTTCACAATATGTAAAATTATCTGGAGGGGAAAAGCACAATCAAATTTCCCAAATATTTAGAGCACAATAAGAGTTAGTTGTGCATACTGCAGAATATTTCACTTCTATTTCTCTCCTGCCATCACAAAATTCCATTCAGTAGAAAGCCAGCAACACCTATAACCCTAGTGACTTGGGAGGCTGAGACAGGAGGATCACAGGCTCAAGGTCAGGTTCAGCAACTTAGCAAGACCCTGCCTCAAAATAAAAAATAAGAAAAATGTCTAGGGCTATAGTTCAGTGGTAAAGGATCCCTGGGTTCAATCCCCAGTACCAGAAAAAAGAAAAAAAAAAAAAAAAAAAAAGGGGAAAACAAGGAAAAAGAAAAAAAGCTAGCAAATGTGTCTTCAAACTTTTGCACTGAATGAGCTATTTTATTTTTTTAAATGGAAAATTAGGAAAGGAGGATCTACAGAAAACAATCAAGAGACAGTTACATTGTATTCTTCAGTCAAATATAAAAGTGTTTGCACTGTTTTCCCCCTGTATCAAATGGATACCATAAAAAAAAAAAAAAAAAAAAAAAAAAGTCCTGTAGAGTGCATTGGCAAATACCTGTAATCCCAGTTATGTGGGAGGCCAAAGCAGAAGGATCACAAGTTCCAGGTTAGTCTGGGCAACTTAGTGATACCCTATCTCAAACTAAAAAATACACAGGGTTATGGGATATAGTTCGCTCACAGAGTACTGGGTTAAATTCCCAGAACAGGGAGAGGGGAAATCTTTCTAGATAACATTAAGATTTATTATTAATTTTTGTGTGACAAGGTATTATGAGCACATTAAAAGGAGAGACTGATCAATCTTTCATAGATTTATACTGAGATATTTACAAATGAGATGGTATGCTAGGTCTGCTTTAAAATAATTGGAGTTGGGGGATAGGAATGAATAGGAATACAGTTGAAATTAATTGCCAGGAGTAAATCACTGTTGGAGTTGGGTAATGGGGTACTTGGGAATACATTATATTATTTCACTGTTTGCTTTTGGTTTTTTCTTTTCTTCTTTTTTCAGGGCCTCATACATGTTCAGCAAGTTCTCTACCACTGAGTTACACTTCCAACCCATCTAAACTTTTCTATAAAAGGAACTAAAACAAAAAAGACCTTGACCTATCATAATAATATAGACTTCTCAATACCTGAATTGCCTTCATATTAATATTGCTCTACCTCAATTCTCTACAACTTGCAATTGATAGTTTTATCAAGTATTCTTTAACTTCAACTCATTTTACCCTATTTACTAATCTTATCAGCTTAAGCAAGTCCCCTAGCCTCTAAAAAACTGGTTCTTCATTTGCACAATGGGAATATTCATACTTACTCAGACTATCTGAGTTGCTAAGAGGATTATCCAAGATAAAAACTCCAAAAGTAAGATAATCATTCTAGAAATCCATATATTCTTAAATTTCATCATCTGCAGCAACCATTCACCTCTTTCTATAGAATTTCTTCCCTTCCACCTACATTTCTGTTGAGCCCTCAAGAGCTCAAGCACCTGCGTCTCTCTTGCAAGATTACACTCCTTTCCACTGTCTCCACCCGTTTTCATATCTTCAGTCCAGCACTTGCTCTCCACAGGACCTCTGACCAATCTCGACTATCCCCTTTCAAGGATTCCATACATCTGACCCTAATCTTTCCTGGGTACCTCCTCTGCTGGCCGTATTACAATAATGCTCTCACCTCCCTACCCCTTTGCAGTACTCTGATTATCTTTATCACCCCAATAGCCTCAAACCCCACTACTGCCATCGCCCCTGCTTCCACAAACACCTTTCACCCTTCAATTACAACACAACTGCTGCCCTGCGGTGGCGCTGGTCTCTAATCCCACCAGTTCAGAAGACTGAAACAGGAGGATCTCAGGTTCAAAGTCAGCCCCAGCTATTTAGTGAGGCCCCAAGAAACTGAGACCTCAGTCCCAAAATAAAATCAAAAGGGCTGGAGATGTGGCTCAGTGGTTAAATGCCCCTGGGTTCAAACCCTGACACACACACACACACACACACATACAAAAGTAAAATACGCGAATATGTGGAGACAGAAAAGACGATAGTTGCGGGGGTCGGGGGCGGGGATAAAGTGTGCCTGCTAACAGGTACGGGCTTCTTTCGGGGTGAGAAAAATGTCCTGGAATTAATGGTAAGGTTGCACAACCAGGTGAATATACCAAAAGCCACGGAGCTGTACTGTAGTTGTACTTTTAAAAGGTGAATTTTATTATATCTCAATAAAAGTATATATGTCAAACACACAAACGCTACTGCTCACCCTGCCCACCACACGCCCATTTGTCAGGCCAACATCACCCCATCTCCGGAAGCACCGACTTGCCCTTGGGTATCCCCCAACTCCCACCCCAGACGGACCGAGGTCCCTCGCACTCTCGCCTCGCACACCCCCTCGGGCCCGCCGGGGAGGGGAAGAGAGGCCCGGCTCCAGCGGCTCAGCACGGCCCCGGGGGTGGCCCAGGCCCCTCCGATAGGAAAGTGTCCCTTCTCCCCCGGCTGGCGGAGCTGCCACTCACCGCCCGACGCGGCCGGGAAGGGGAGGTGTCCGGAACCCGCTCTGACAAGGGGCGGTTGCCGCGCTGCGGGGTCCGCGCTGCCAGGGGCGGCGCCACAGCCCACCTGTCTCAGCCCGCGGGAGCTCCGCTCCGGCCCCACGAACGGCGGGCGGATTGCAAGAGGGCGTCAGAGAAGCGCGGTCCCGCCGCAGCCCGGGTGGCGCACCTCAGCTCAGGCCTCCATGTTTCCACCTCTCTGCGGCTCCGATTCGGGCTCCGGCTGTGAATGGGTTCCGACTAGGCTCCAACCCCGGCCGGGTCTGTGCGGAGGCCGGGGGCGGGGGGCGGGGGAGAGACGAGGGAAGCGACCGAGAACGCGACGAAGGACCGAACGGCCGGGCGCGCGCCGGCGGGCGGTCCCTTGGCGCGAGGCGCACAGGCTTCTGGGAAATGTAGTCCTTCGGGCGTGGCTTGTGTCTCCGCGTCTCCCCGGCAACCGCCCAGCCACGTGGCAGCACCTTGAAACCGCAAAACTCGACTTCCCAGGTGCCTTAACTATATATATAGGCTCCTGTTAATTCCAACAGGCTAACCATCCCAATGTCAAGCAGTTTCTTGTGGGGCTCTGAAGAATTGAGAAATGGAAAAAACAACTTTTGATGGAGGCAACTGGAAGGTCTAAACCTGCCTGCAGTAAGGAAAATCAATATGGTGTAGTGCCAGAAGAACAGAAGTTGAAGCCAAATAGGTTGAAGTTACCTTAATGACAACCTTAAGCAATTAAACTTTTCCTCTCCCAGCCAGTTTCTGCATCTAAAATATATACATGATGATTACTGACATTACAATAATAATTAACCATTCACATTGAGTTTTCTATCTGCGATGCACTGTTACTCCTCCACATAACCCTATGAAACCACTCTCATTTCTATTGTATAGTCAATAGTTCTCAGTAAAATATGAACAGATGCTAAATATCCTTTTCCAATATTAACTGCCTGTAAATTCAGAGTCCGCAGAAGAACAGGAAAATATACTAAAACACAAGATGCCTGGGAGCCTAGCTAAAAAGAGGTGGGCACTAATGTGCAGCTATTGTAAAGAATGCTATGGATGAATGTTTATTTGAAAACAATATATACTGAGTACAAACAGTATTCATAGTATTATCTAATTTTTGTAAATTAATTATATTTATAATACCTAATATATGTTCCCAGGGGAAGAGAGGTTAAAAGAATATTAACAATATGCATGGGGCTGGGGAGATAGCTCAATCGGTAGAGTGCTTGCCTTGTAAGCAGAAGGCCCTGGGTTCGATCCCCAGCACCCAAAAAAAAAAAAATATGCAACTTGGGATCATGATTGTATCATTAAATTTTATTTTCCCTATATGTTGTCTAATTTTTCTGCAATGGATATTAATTACATATATAATATTATTTTTAAATTATAGCAAAAAGAGAAGCAGGCACCAAATCCAAAGTAATTTGTGATTTTGCCTGCGCACACTCTTCCTCCAAATTGACCCAGAAACAATTATGAACCTTACTTTTGAACTGGCTTTATGGATCAAGAAGCAGCATATTCTACTTTAAGGTGATCCTAATAGGGAAATTTTATATTCCCTCTCTTTTGTATTTTCAGATGGTGTTAGTCAACTTCTGGTGGCTGCAGCAGGATACTCAAAATAAACAACTTCAAAGAAGTAAAGATTCATTTGGGGTTGTGGTTTCAGAGGTTTCGATCCATGGTCATTTGGTCCTATCACTTTCTGCCTGTGGTAACTGAGTAGATCATGATGCAGCTGCATGGGAAGGGATGCTGCTCACCCCATGAGGGCTGGAAAGCAAAAACAGAGAGGAGAGGACAGAGTTAAAATATCCCCTTCAAGGAACATCCCCTGTGACCTAACTTCCTTCCCTAGGGCCCCACCTCCTTAAAGTTCCACCATTTCCCAATAGTGCCACAGGCTGGGAACCAAACCTTTAGCAACATGGGTCTTGGGGAACATTTAAGAGTCCAACCATGACAAATGACTTGAAATTAAAAGGATCTTGCCATTGTTCCTAGGCAACTCTCATAATGATGCTAGGTGAACTTCCTAAGTCACAGGGTAAAATTAGGAATGGTTCTAACAATACAGGAAGTCTGAATTGGAACAGCAGTGCTTCAGTAACTTTTCAGTAACTTAGTATACATGTAAAATGCTAAGTATTATCCTTGTTCACTAACTTTCAATACTACCTGAAGAAATAATCATGATACTTTGACCGACTTCTTCAATGTGTCTAGTTAGTGCAGCTACATCCACAGGCAAGTCATGAAAACCTTCCACCAAATCATCAGGGTGTCCTGGATTGGATCCCAGAATCCAAAAACAAGGCAACAGTGGAAAGACTGATGAAATCCAAATGAAGTCTGAAGCTCAGCTAAGTGTATTGTACCTATGCCAATTTTCTAGTTCTGACAAATATCTCTTTATTACATAAGATGTTAACATTAAAGGAAGATGGGCAAAGAATATACAATTCTTTCATGAATCTAAAATAATTCTATGTGGTTGTCAGAATAGTGTCCACCCATTAATCCCCATAGCCTATGAATATGTTAGGTTACACAGCAGAGGAAATTAACCTTGCAGATGGCATTGAGATGGCCAATCAGTTGAATTTACATAGGAAGATTATCCTGGGCTATCAATATGGGTCTACTGCAGTCTTGAAAAGTAGAAGAGGAAGACGGAAGTCAGAGGAAGGTAGCTGCACATCAGAGTGAGGCAATGTGAGGACCAGGTACTACTGGCTTGGAAGATGCAAGAGCCCAGGAATGTGGGCAGTTGCTTCTAGAAGCTGGAAAAGGCAAGAAAAAATTATCCAGAAGTGCACTCAGCCTTGCCAGTGCCCTGATTTTAACCCAATGAGACTGTGACATAGGGGCTGGGGAGATAGCTCAGTGGGTAGAGTGCTTGCCTTGTAAGCACAAGGCCCTGGGTTTGATCCCCAGCACCCCAAAAAAAAAAAAAAAAAAAAAAAAAAGAAAAAAAAAAAGAGAGAGAGAGACTGTGACATAGTTCAAATTTAACAGAACTATAAAATAGTAAATGTGTGAAATGTGTGTAGTCGTAAGTCACTAAGTTTCTGGAGATGTGTTATAGCAACCGCAGAAAATAAATACATTCAAAAATTGGAAGTGTAATAAAACTGGGGAAAAAAACCCACTTCCAAATGACTGCCCATCTCTCCAACACGTTTCCTATCTGGGATTGTACAATTGTTCACAGTACTGACAAAGTAATCATAGAACAGAAGATGCACCCCAAAACGTTATACTTTGCTTTGGAAGACAGGCAATAGTTATTTGTTTATGCAGCAGCATACTTACAACATTTCCCTGTTGGTTAGATGATTATGGAGAACAACTATACTCCAGAAAGAAAAACCAGGGAAACAATGACCTGTGAGACACTGGATAGGGTCCAGAATTGCAGTCCAGTGTAACCTCTTCTTCCTTCTCACTGCTCTGCAACTTTCCAACAAGATACTGTCATCCTCAAAAGGAGGACCTGTGCCTGCAGTGTAGGGTTTCCATTTGGTTCGTTCATTCATTCATTCATTCATTCATTCATTCATTCATTCATTCATTCATTCAGCAAATAGCAACTCTGTCAGCACTATTTCAGACCCATCCTAACCTTATAGAACCTAAGGACTAGTGGAGGAAAATAGGCTTTACGCAAATTAAAATTTCATTAGATTATCACAAAAGAAAAAAATAGCCAGGACAAGTTAGTATCTAGCCCCAAAGGAATTGCTTTTTGAGAAATAAATGCTGAAAATGAACTGGGAGTGGCACATCAGAATATTCTTCAACATTGTTATAACAGAATTTACATCTGTGCAACTGAAACTTACATTGGTATTACAGCAAACAAACAGAACTGACCTAAATGAATGGTTACTCCAGAGATACTAAATTCCATCATGGCTCTTTAGAAGTAAACGTTTCTGAAAGCCATTTAATGGCCTTGGCTATGGGTTCATGATCCTATTTTGATTCCACACCAATTCAAGATTTTGTTTATTTTCCATTATGAATTTCTAACTTTATTTTTTTGATCAGAGAATAATACTTTGTAGTACATCTATCTTTTTAAGTCTGTGAGACTTAATTTGTGATCTAATATACAGTTTGTCCCAGAGATTGTACCACATGTACTTCAGAAGAATATACGGGCTGGGGATATAGCTCAGTTGGTACAAGTCCCTCGGTTCAATCCCCAGCACTGCAAAAAATAAAATAGAATAAAGTAAAATAAAATAAAATAAAAGAATCCACATGCTGCCCACATTGAGTGGGACTTATGAACACAGCTGTTAGTTCTAGGTATTCCTCATGCTGTTCAAGTCTTCTATTTCTGTATCTTATATCTGGAGATTTTATCCATTATTGAGAATGGGATGTTAAAGTCTGCAACTATTATTATAGGAATATTTAGTACTCCTTCAATTCTGTCAGTTTTTGCTTCCTATACATTATAAGGTATGATTATAGTATTTTTGGTAATATCCACTGATCTTCAAGGTATCTATTTTCTGAGATATACATTTAACTGAAAAAAAGACAACCAAAAAGTGCATGTTGCATATACCATTTACCATTAAAAAGAGAAAATAAAGTACATACATATACCTGTATTTTCTTGGGCAAACAGAAACTATGTCTGGATGATAAAGAGACTGGCAACTTTGACAGCCTCCTGGGAGGGAAACTGGGTGCTTGGTAACCATGAGAAAGAGAGAAATCTTGGTCTGCTTATACTCTTGTCTTGTGAAGTTTGTATCTAGTGAACTTATCACCTACTCTAATAATAATAATAATAATAATAATAATAATAATAATAATAATAAAATAAGTACAATTTAAAGTTTTTAAATTCTGCATACTGAAAACTTAAAAAAAAAAAAAAAAAGCCAGATAGGATGTGGTTCAAGTTCAAAAGAGCCTTGAAAAGAGCCTTGAAGGTATTAGAAAACTAAATTCAGTAAGTAGGGCAGGCAGCTGAAAGAGTTCACTTGTATTCTGGGAAGGTCAATTTAGATGTAATATAGTAAAAGGCAAAGAGTAGCAGCAGCTACTTATTCATTTGTTATTTTGTTTATACCTTTCTTCTTAAACTACTTAAGATGACTTGCAAATGTGTACATGAAATACACAAAATCGCAACATTAAAAACAAGAGGAAAAGAAGTATAGGAACATAAAATAGAAACAGTTGGGGAAGTCACCTGTCCTTCAAAACCTTCTCTGCTAAACTTTTCATAACTACTGGTTTGCAAGGTCGGAGTGCAGCTTTACTGTATTGCAAGTTAAATATTCATCAGAAGCTGATCGCTGTGGTACGTGCCTGTAATCCCAGCCATTTGGGAAGCTGAGGCAGGAGGATTGCAAGTTCAAAGCCAGCCTCAGCAACTTAGTGAGGGCCTGAGTAATTTAGTGAGATTCTGTCTCAAAATAAACATAAAAAGGTCTGGGGATGTGGCTCAGTGGTTAAGCACCCCTAAATTCAATTCCTGGTATAAAAACAATTAAAACACACACACACACACACACACACACACACACACACACACACATTGGAGCTGCAGGGGGCTGAATTTCTTTTTAGAAGGTAAAGAGCCAAAAACTGACCTATACCTAAGAGGACATGCCACAAGCAACACCAAGAATGCCCCCAAGTCCCCAAGTTATTGTCTCAAGTCTGTTCCAGAAAGAGTGCTCAGGTTTGCACATTCCTGAGAAAGAAGAGCAGAATGTAGAGCCAGACAGATCTGGGTTAAGTTCAGAATAAGTTCATAATTTACATCCTGAGTGACTTCGGGCAAGCCGCTTCACCTCTCTGTGCCTCAGTTTTCTCCTGAAAAGGTAGTCAGAAGAGGTTGACAAGGTAGGGAATGTGAGCAGTTAAACAAGTCCCTTCATTTTAGAGATCAGGAATTGAATCCTAGGAACACGAAAGAACCCCAACAAGAACACTCAGTCAGTAAGCTGAGTTAACGACTGGGCAGGCTCCTGAGGTAGCATCATGGAAGCTCTGCCCGATGCTTTGGTAGTGAATTTCCTGCAGTGCCGGCTGTTAGCAGTCAGTCAGATAGTCTGAATGCTCAAAAGGCAGTGTGACTCAGCTGCTACTTGGGGCACAGAGGCAGGAGGATCACCAAGTTCAAGGCCATCCTAGGCAACTTAAAGAGACTCTGTCTCAAATCTTAAAACAATGAACATACAATAAATAAATAAAAAGGCAGTGACTCCAGTGTTCCTGGGTGTCACCTGCCTGACACAGTGGGAGGCTACATCACTAGTTCTCCTTCCTGCAGGAGAGCATACCTTCAGCCTTTCTTTTCCTGAGCCCTGAGGCCATGCCAATACCCAAGGTCCAGAACTGTTCTCTGCCTGAGAGGAGCTATTTATTGCAGCACTACTGGAGAATCCTAGGGAGGGGGCATGGGCAGCTGTGATGTCCTCTTCTTTCTGGGAACAAATTAGTAAAAGTCACAAACATATAATAGTTAATGTTGTATCAAAAACTCTTGCCCATGTTAGGTACTTTTCTAAAATTTTCAGCTGTATTAATTAACTGAATGGTCATTAGGAACTTTCAGACTAGTTTTGCTATGGTTTCAATGTATGAGTGCCTCCAAATTTCACACACTGGAACTTAACCCCAGGTGATGGGATTTAGAGGTGAAGACTTTTAGGGTGATCCAGCCACGAGGGCTCCACCTCTATAGAAGGAAGTAGTACCTTCTTAAAAAAGCTTGATGGAACTAGCTAGGCCTGTTTTGCTCTTCCACCCATCTGCCATTGGAGCATACAGCAACTGAACCTCTAGTGCCTAGATCTTGGACTTCCTAGCTTCCAGAATGGTGAGAACCAAATTTTTGTTTTTTCTAAATGCCCCAGTCTGTGGTATTTGGGTATCGTAGCACCAACAGACTAAGACAAGGGACAATCTCTCTTACCCATAGTTTAACTTCCCACAGTTTCAGTTACCCACAAAGTCCAAAAATACCAAATGGAAAATTCCAGAAATGAACAATTCATAAATTTAAAATTGTGTGCCATTCTGAGCCCCACGATGAACTTCGGTGCCATCCTTCAAGCCCCTCTTAAGGGGGCAAGTCATCCCTTGTCCTGCATCTCCACGTTGGGTACACCATCTGCCCACCTGCAGTCACTGAGTCTGTTTTCAGATCAGCAGTTGCAGTAGTCACGCCCGTGTGTGAACACTCACGCTCGACTTCCTCAGAGTCAGTCTTTCTAGTTAAAATGAGATGTAAAACGTGACTGCGCTGGTCTGGGGCTGTAGCTCCGTGCTAGAGTGCTTGCTTTGCTCCTATGAGGCACTGGGTTCCATCCTCAGCACCACAGAAAAATAAGTAAATAAAGTTCTAAAAAAGGTGACGGTACTACCTGGGTATGTTGGTTTGCTAGATACCGCAGACTGAGTGACTAAACCAGGCATCATCTCACAATTTGGGTGGCCAGAAGACCAAAATCAAGGCATTGCCCTGGTTGGTGGCTTCGGATGATTCTGAGGGATGACCCGCCCATACTTCTTTCCAGCTGCTGGAGGCTTGCTGTCAACTTTTAGCACTTCTCAGCTTGTAAATTGATACGATACCTTTATTTTATTTATTATGCCAGCCCCTGGCATTTCTCAGCTTGTTAGGATGCCCCCCGTTTCTGCCTATATCTTCACGTGTGTGTGTGGGAGTTGGGGGGACTCAGAGTTCCCCTTTTTATAAGGACATCAGGCATATTGGATTAGGACCCACCCTATTGACCTCATTTTAGCCTAATTCTATATGCAAAAATCCTATTTCCAAATAAGGTCACAATCTGAGGCACTGGGGATTAGGACTTAAACATAGGAATTTTGGAATTTTTGGAATTTTGGAAAGACAAGTCAATCTCTAGCAAACCTGGTTTGAAGAATTGTAACTGACATCAGAGGGCTTGAGCAGATTTATTTACTAGTGCCCTTGACCAAAGTAGATAAAACTTGTTTTCACTCATGTCTTACAGAAGCATGTGATTATACAATAATGAGATTGCTAGTCTCTCTAGGAAAAGTGAAACTTCCTGGAAGCCAACAGCATGGGCCTATAGGATTTGTGACTTAGTCCATGCTATGCTACATTTTGTGCAGATTGGAGGGGGAAGGGGTGGTGTTTAGAGCACAGAGCACAGAAACAACAGTGACCCAGCCTTCCAGTTTCTCTCGAGTCATCAGGTGACCTAGCTGTTTGACCTGTTCACTGAAATTGCCCTTCCAATTCCACTAAAGTGGCAGGGAAAGAGGTTTCAGTAATGTGTTAGTTCAGCATTTGGTAATTTCTTATTGTATTACATTTTTTCCTATTAGTTCCAAAACATTTAGCAAACGTGTCCTCCATGGTACTATGGAAGGTGTCAACATAATGACAGTTGTAGTCTAGAAGGAACTCACCATCCTGTGACAGATACAGTAGGTAGGAGGCTCCCCGAGTACAAGGTCACCTGTATGGAAAGCTTTGAGAGGAGCTTACAGCCTTGAGAGGCAAGAGAGGCCTGAAGAGGAGAAAGGGAAAGACTGCCGGAAGTGAGGGCAGAATGGGCAACTCAACACAGTCTATGCTGCCTCCTACAGGTGCCAATGAACCCGAGTCTATTAAAGACTCAACATGCGCCTTCTTAAAAAGGAAGTGCTCAGTGAGAGATTATGGAAGATAAAAGATATTCCTTTGACACATTCATCGGAAATAAAAGAGCATAGAGAGCCAGGCATGGTGGGGCATGACTCCAAGTCCCCGTGACTCATTGGGCAAAGGCAGGAGGATCAAAAGTTCCACATCAGACTCAACTCTTTATTGAGACTCGGTCTCAAAATTAAAAAAATTAAAAAGGGCTGGGGATGTAGCTCAGTGATAGAAGGCTACTGGGTTCAATCCCAAGCACTGCAAAAATAAATAAATTAAAATTCACTTGTTAAATTAGCTTACATTTTTATTAACTTTTACACAGCAAACTGACAAATGTTAAGGACATATCTAAGTATTTACATGTGTATATATCTGGTAACCACCTCTCATATCTAGAGATAGATCATTTCCAACAACCTAGAGAGCTCACTCATTCTCCTTTTCAATCAAAATCCTCCAGAAGTAACCACTATTCCTACCACATAGTTTTGCATTCATTCACATTTCACTGCTGCATAGTATTCCAATATATCTATATTTCACGGATTTTTGGTCATAAAGTAATTGCTGTTTGGCTCTTAGATCCCTTGATCAGATGAGCTAAGCAAACTTGCCTCTATCATTTAATTAACCCAAAATGGTATGTGTAAGGAATTCCACGAAAACCACAGCCGGACCTGGGAAATCACATAGGGGAGTTAAGCAAACAGTGTCTCCCTGCAGGGTAAGAGAGAAAATGAGAGGAAAAGAAAGAGAATGAAAAGGGCGCACGCTAGAGAGAGTGAGAAAAGCGAGGAGGAGAAAGAAAGTGAGTTAGGCGGAGAGAAAAGCAAGAGAGAAAAGATGGCGGTTGAATTCCGCAGGGCTAACAGGGGACAACATCAGAGAAGGATACTTGCAAGCTGACTGATGAACCAACAGCTAGCTAGGATGTTCACAGATTGACAAGTGGTTGGGAGGCGGGGAAAATGGCGGCAAGGGAAAGGGCAGGGGAGCAGCTTTATACATTACAGTATGATTCCACAGTTCACTCAGTGGCATTTTTTGAAAATCACATAGAGCATTATTGGCATCAGATCTGCCATTTTAGGTTGGGAGCCATTTTTACCTATGGGGCTCCTAAATTTCAATCCTGACGCAATGCCGCTTAGCTTCCCGTAAAACGTAGAGGTCAACCCCACTCCAGCCCATGATGTAACCCCTAGGAAAAATTCGTATTGAACAGACACGCTGCTGCTCTCCCCAGGGGGTCAGCCTTGTTGATTGGCCCATGTGCTACTGACAATAAATCTCTTGTGTGAGACTTCGGTGTGTGGCATGGTGCTTGGACTCTGTTCAGACTTTGCGCATGTCCTTTCATCATTATAATAGAGTTTCACGTGGGTGTGTGCGTGTGTCAATGGGGATTAAGCCCAGGGCTGCTTTACTACTTCCTTTTAATTTTTTAATTAATTAATTAATTTTGATTGAACACAGGTGCTTCACCACTGAACTACATCCCTAGTCCTTTTTCTTTTTAAATATGAGACAGAGTCTCACTAAGTTGCTTAGGATCTCACTACAATGCTGAGGCTGGCCTTGAACTTGTGATCGTCCTGTCTCAGCCTCCTGAGCTGTTGGGATTAAAGGTATAAGCCGCCGTGCCTGGCCCTTTTTTATTTTTATTTTGAGACAGGTCTCCCTAAGTCAACAAGGCTGACATTGAACTTGTGATCCTCCAGCTTCAGCTTCCCCCCACAAGTAGCTGGGGTTACAGGTGTGAGCCACTGTGCCAGCTATAACTAAATTTTATTACACCAATCAATTTATTCTTCCTACCCTAAATGGACTTTTGTGGGGGTTTTGCTTTGTTTGGGCTATTACTATGCAATGCTTCTAATAACACTCTCAGAAACGTATTCTCGTACACACCTTCTGGCACACAGGAACTGTTTCCTCTGGGATCTAGACTCTGGGAATGGAATGGCTGCATCGCAGTGTGAGCACGTTTAACTTTGCCAGTTGTTCCTGACAAAACAGTTGAACCAATTTCCACTCCCAGCACCAGTAGGAACCTCCCCTGCTCTCCAGCCTTGCAACAGTCGATCTTTAATTTTAGCTGTCCTGGTGGTTTCTCCCTATGATTCTAATTCAAATTTTCCTGTGAAACATGTGTTTTCATATTTGTGGGCCTCTCCTTTTCCCTCTTCTCTGAAATATACCATTTCTTTAGCTGTCTTCCTTACCCTTCCCCTATCTGAAATCATTTCTAGCCAGCCAACTTGGAGTCAGAAATGCCTATGCTGAGTACTCTTTATATTTCAAGATTATAAACTTTCCAGACAATAGGACATTGATGGGTGGTGACATGAGATTCAGATCCACAGTGGGTTCTTCAAGTGTGATATTGTAACATAGATTTTTGGGTTTTGTCCCTGGTTCCCAATTCATAATTCCCTCCCCCAAACAGGACATAACTAGAATTTCTCTCCCTCCAAAATGGGTCAGAGAAAATATCTTCCCCCACCTTTCTATCTTGGAACCGGCTACAAAGAAATTCTCTGACTTAGCCAGGTGCAGTGGCACATGCCTTTACTCCCAGGGACTCAAGAGGCTGAGGCAGCAGGATCTCAAATTCAAGGCCAGCCTCAGCAACTTAGCAAGGCCCTAGCAGCTTAGGGAGACCCTGTCTCAAAAATTAAAATAGTCTGACTTACTATTGTCAACAGCAGGTCACAGGACCCTACTTATTCCAGAGGGGTCCTGCTCTGAATCCTGGAGAGAGGGCAGCTGCCCAGAGAGGCCAAGAAGACTAGGTGCTGTTTCCCCACCTAATCTATGAGCATTTGATCATACCCTGTGGGGAGCCATCATGTTTAGCAGAATCAGACCTGGCTGAGCCATGGGATATGGAGGTCTGACTCCCAGGAACTGGTAGTCACGAGAGACTCTTTCAGCTAGCCAGGGAGTAGGTGGCCCTGTACAGAGGTGGCTCACCCCTGAGGAATACTAAATCTCTAAGCAAATGGCTTCCCTAACTCCACCCCATCCTGTTCCTCACAGAAGAAGCTCCTTTGGGTCTGGACCTCTTTACCTGTGGGACTATAAATAAATGTGAAGGTGGGCTTCTCCATCTTGTTGGAGGCCAGATCTGGTATGGCCCAGTCCACCACACCCCCCTCCACTTGACGATTATTGGCTCTTGTGTTTATTGATTAGATAGATTATTAGTAATTAATTGATAGCCAGCACTGTCATTCTGCGACAGAAACTCTTCCCCTTTTCATGCGGGATGTGGAAAACTGCCCACAGTACATCACATTTTGACACCAATGTCCATGTTTCAATCATATTTGTGTAATGAAACCTTCACAAAAATTCCAATGGACAGGATTTGGACACCTTCTGGATAACCAAACAGGTGGAGATTCCTGGGGTTCCTCCCAGAGAGGGCATGGAAGCTCCACGCCCCTTCGTTTTACCATACCCTGTTCACTTCATCTGTATCCATTGTAACGTCCTTGATAATGAACCAGTATGTTTCCAAGAGTTCTAGGAACCACTTGGGCAAGGGGTGGGTGGGAACCTGATTTATAGCCAATTGATCAGAAGTACAGGTAAAACAATTTGGGGCTTGCAACTGGCATCTCAAGAGGGGGCAGCTGGGGGAGCCGAGCCCTTCACCTGCAGGATCCAAGGCTATCTCCAGGTAGACTGAATTAGAGGACACCCAGCTGGTGTCTATTGCTGCAGAATCACATAATTTGGGTGTGGTAGAAGTGACTTGTCAAATGAGAAAATCTGAGATTGACTTGGGGTTGATTTTCCTCAGCACATCAGTAATTAAAGGGTTAGAATCATTAGGAAAGTGGCCAAACATGGCAAGCAGACTTTTTAAAAATATATATGTATTTTAGTTGTAGATGAACACAATACCTTTATTTTATTTATTTTTAATGTGGTGCTGAGGATCGAACCCAGTGCCTCACACGTACTGGGCAAGTGCTTCACCACAGTCACGACCCCAGACTTCTAAGATGGTTCCCTAGATTTCTGGTCCCTGGTAGAAATCATGCGTCATCTCCCGAACATCAACCAAATACTGATCTAGGTGCTGCTGTGAAAGAATCTTGAAGATTGATTTCATATTAGTTGAACTTCAACGAGGGAGATCACGTACAAAGCCTGACTTGGTCACAGACGCCCTCAAAAGCGGATTTCCCCACTGGCCCCAGGTTAGAATCCAAAGGAAAGTGCTCCGGCAAGGCAGGAAGAAAGTGAACATCAGTGGGGAGCGCACTGTGGGGCTGTGTGCGAAGGAACGGGAGCGGCCTCGAGGGCTGAGAGGCCCTGGTTACCTCGAGGGAAACCCAGGGCCAGCAAGCTATGGAGAGGGCCCTGGGCCTTCATGAAAACCACAGAACATAACCACAGCCCTGATGTTGGCCTGCCAAAACCCTAAGCAGAGAATCCAGCTATGCTATGAGGCCCTCCAACTCACCCGAAACTGTGAGATAATACATTTGTTGTTAAGGCCCCTGAGTTTGTGGTAATTTGTAATATAACAATAAAAAGCAACTACACCAATGAAATATGAATTAACACCTGCCAAATGGCCAAGTCAGGAGCAGAACCCCATGTGCGGTTGTGCGGGTGTGTAATGCAAAGACCTAGGGGAATCGCTTACGTTGTTGTTCATTGTGCCTTCTGAAATCGCCCAGTGCACATGTGGCACAACTGTACCCAGTAGATCTGCAGGGACTCCACTCTTGCCCTATTCCTGCACCTGGACCACCTCTTTTGTTCTTAGTGAAAATGAGAGGATTGGGTTAGAGGTACACTAAGGGCCAGACAAGCCCAACTCCTGGAGTGTTTAGTGTATTTTGTGAATACTTCACTACACATTGGCCATTCACAGTTCATTTGCAGTTCTTAACCTTCTCAATTTCAACCTCTCCCTTCACTTGAAAAATCTGAAATTCCTTATGCTTTCAATTTAAAATTACTCTTGTCATCAGATGGGGGTTTAAGGAGGCCCCTCCAAAGAGAATGGGACCTCAACTTGGCCTGGGTGGGTTCTTGATATTCAACATTGAAATTTCAGGAGGCAAGGCAGAAGCAAAGATTTATTTAAGCATAGCGAGTGTACACACCCAAAGGCAGGGTTTGGGAACCCCACCTCAAAGAGAAAACCAGTGACATGCCCAGGTTGGGTTCTGATTACCATTTTTTCTGGAAAAAAATGTGCAAGTTCTCAATCTTCTTTGAAGTAAAGTCCCATGAAAATCATTTTGTATCTGGGGTTCAGAATGTTGTTCTTTGGCCAAACGGTCTAGCCATAAATCATTTGTGGGCACATTGATAAGTATTTGAATCTGGTGACATTTAAATTAATTATGTTTTTGTTCTAGTTGATCTGTTACAAACATGCCACGGAGGTTTTATTTATCCAACAAAGGGACAAGCATGACACTCTAGATCCAGGTCTCCACTTTTTAGAGTCTCTTTTTCTTTCTTCCTAGGACCCCAGTCTCACGCTTGTCCAACTACTGGGCCAAATTCTTTTTCTCTCTTGCTCCATGTGGTCATTTCATAAGAAAAAGTTCACCTGTGGTCTTCGCGTCTTTCTTAAAGCAGCAGTCAGCATCAACAACTAATAGCTTTGAGGACAGAACAAACCAGAAGCTCCCTGTGGAGACCAGGAGGAACCTTCTCTCCCCTTCCACTCTGTGACTGAGTGAATTCAGGACATTTAGCTTTATGGGGTTCAGGAGGCTGGAGATCAGTGATTAAAAGTTCTTTTTAATAAAGGCTGCCTAAGACAGCAGCAAGTCAGTGGATGATCATTTTGAGAAAAATGCTGACTCACCCACGTTTCCTAGGAAAGGATAGCTCAGTAATGGAAAAAGGTGACGAAGCCCAAGTCTTTCAGGTGAGCCTTGAATAATTATGTGAGAAAATGAGTATGACTCAGAGAGAGATAGGAAATGTAGCTAGAATTTATCAAGACAAAAGTGAATTATTGAAAAATAGGTAAATTAAAGCATCATGGTTTAAGGTGAGCAAAATTAGGACTTTAAAACAAGCTCACAAAAACTGATCAGTTCAGACTCATGCTCTCCACTTTTGCTTAATTATTTCCAATAATGTATTACTAGCAATTATGGTATTACAAAGGACTCCTCACTGTAAGTTAAGGAGATCTTAGTCAGGTGTGTGGTCCATGCCTATAGTCCCCAGCTGCTTGGGAGGCTGAATCAATTGAGCCCAGGAGTTCAAGACCAGTCTGGCCAAAACTGCAAGACCCAATTTTGGCCGGGAGGGGACGGGGGTGGGGTGGGGGGGGCAAAAACAAAATCTTGAAAACATAGACTTGCCATTTAATATGTCTAAACTCTATGACCTGTTTTCTTGATCACTTCAAAGTTTCACAAATATCCAATAAGTTCATGTTGTTCCCTTGCACAGTGACAAGTACAATGTATTACAAATGGTAGATCTTAGTAGCACAGCAGCCCTCAAGCATAGACTGTCAAACAGTAGGACTGATATTTTGGGGAAGGGTGCACTGGTGTGGTACTGGACAGTAGTTATCAAACCCAGTACAAGGACAGTTGATGAAAGCATTTCTCAATTAGCCATCAAAATGAAGAAAACATGTTCGGGTGCACACTTGTAATCCCAGTGGCTCAGGAGGCCGAGACAGGATGATCACAAGTTCAAGGCCAGCCTCAGAAACTTGGTGAGACCCTAAAGAAACTTAGAGACTCTGTCTCAATATAAAAAAGGGTTAGGGATGTGGCTCCGTGATAAAATGCCCAATACCAAAAAAAAAAAAAAAAAAAAGAAAAAGAAAATATGGACAAAATAGTAAATTTTTCACAAAAATAATTTTCATAAATTCATGGGCTAGTGTTATCTATTATCCTTACATTATTTTATTCTTTTGCTATTAAAATGTCTTATGAAATATTGGTAATCAGTGATTTTTTTTTCTTTTCTTTGCGGCACTGGGGAATGATAAACCCAATGCTTTATCACTGAACCCTTTTTCTTTTAAGACAGGGTCTTGCTAAGTAGCCAACGGTGGACTTTAAATAGAAATCGACCTTCTCAGTCTCCCAAATTGCTGGGATTACGGCATGTTTCTGGTTGGCTGCAGCAGAAAAATTGAGACCTGCTGATTTATATCACATGAAGTCCAGGGTGGGTCCACAGGTTGACAGGCACATAGTTTAATGTAATCTTAGTTAAGATCCAGGATTTCACTGAGGACCCAAGGGCAAGAGTGCCTTCTAATTCCTTTGTTTTCAAGGAAATAAATATAAAGATATATCTCATCATCTTTGAATATGTACATATCCCTAAATAGAACTAAAGAAGCCCAAGATGAAAGAAGACCCCAGCATGTAAGAGCTCAGAACAGCCAAGAACTGCCCAGACAAGTCACTGTTATTGAAACCACTCAATTATGTCCTTCTTGTCATGCAAAGTATGTTGTCCCATCATTTGTAGATGCCACCTTAGTATTGTCTTATGATGTGGCAAATAATTTCTTTTCAAATATTTGATAAAGACTTTAAAAAGAACAAAGAACCACAATTAAATTGAATGTTTAATGCATTTGTAGGAATAGAAGGAATGCAAAAGCATTATAATTTTATAACACATTAGACATGTACCTAAAAGATGTTTCATTTTTCAAAGAAGTTTCCTCTATATCCTTCTTCTCCATTTTCCTCAGAGCAATAAACAGTAGTTACTTACTCTCACAGATAAACTGCTCCATTGTGTTGGACAGTATTTTACCTTTATGTTTCACATCATTATCATCTGTATTATTTCACAGTAAAACTTACTCCATTCAAATTAAAAGGACCCGTAGAATTAGAGCAAACAGCAGTCAAATTCATGAGGATGAATGCTAGAGGCCTGAGTACTGAGTATTTACTGGCATAAACCTATTTATTCATATTATTAAATCAGCAATAATAGAAATAAAAGCTACTATAATGAAAATGGAAACCAGGAATGAGGTCATTAAATATAACTAAGTACATTTTAAATATAAATACCATGTATTTTCTGTTAAGTATCAGATAAATAAACTCTCTATCCAAAATTCTAGTTTCAGAGAAAAAGGTCAGAGACAATTACAAAGAAGGTGCTTCGTGTTATCAGGTCCATTTTAAAAACAACTGAGATCCTTTGGGAAAATTGCGTTAGTCTTTTTTTTTTTCATAGATTCCTGTTGGTCCTTTTGTTGGTAATCCATTTCTGTCAGCATCCTAAAATAAAAAACATTTTAAGAATTATTATAACAAAAAGATACTCATAATAAGAAACATTTCTTAAAAAACAGACAACTTTAGAATGAAACAATTTTGCTTCCAGAATGCCTAAATTAGGCATGCCTAAGTTAGTACAACAGAACACAAAGTTGAACTTAACAAGCACCAATGCTAAAGGCGACAGAGTTGTCAAAGTATTAATTTTCAAATATCTTCAGTTTGTTTTGGCCATAAGTCAAAGGACAAATGCACTAATCCTTTTTCTAATTTAAATTCTTAGTTTAAATGTTAATTACCTGAGAACAATTATTGAAGCTTCTGGCTCCAATGGTTAGTCTCGAACAACCCTCCCCCCCCTTACCTGCTCTTATTCAAGGCATTTGAATGTTCTTACCTTAAAGTCTACTTTGCCTTTGTTTTTATCATTGGATTCTTGTACAGCTTTTCTAGGCCATATGCGACTAACAAAAGGGGAAATCATAGGGTATATGTATGGCTCCAGGAATTTTTTGTAGATCCAGAGAAGAACAGGAATGACGATACAAGGAATGCACACCATTGTCCCAGGCTCAAGCCCCTAAACTGTTGATACATATGAGGAAAACATTAGTTCACCAAAGAATAGTGACTGAAGAACTTTACTTAGATTAAGATATCTGAAAGGGTAGGGTGTGGTGGCACATGCCTATAATCCCAGCTACTTGGAAGGCAGAAGTAGGAGGATCACAAATTCAAGATCAGCCTCAGAAACTTAACTTTCTCAAAAGAAAAAATAAAAAGGGCTGGGGATGTTCCTCAGTGGTAAAGTACCCCTGGGTTCAAACCCCACTACAATAAAAAACAAAAGAAAACAAAACTGAAAGGACTATTTCTTATAGTGAAGGAAAAGTTTAAAACCATCATTTCTTTATTTCTTTTAAAAATTATTTATATGCTCTACCACTGAGCCACAACCCCAGCCACCAAAACTATTATTTCTTAAAACAAGAGTTCATTAAATAAAAATGCTATCTGCAAGATAAGGAAATAAGACAGCAGACAAGAATAATGAGATGGCAGCATCCAAACCTTTTCAACCACTGTTCCCCAATCATAAATTTGATGATAAAAGACACCAACCCTCAATAGGTGCAAAGTAGTTCACATATACCAACTCATTTAATCCTGAAAAAGCCCAGGAGGCTGGTGCCTTGCTATCTCCAATTACTGATAAACAAATGGAGAACAAAAATATCGTGACTTATACTCCACCAAAGTGGAGCGTGCACTTGGCGTGAAATAACTCACAAGTCCCAATCTTCAGGGACTGATAATATAAATTAGCCATAAGACACTAAAGGCAAATTCTGTAATCAAGACATCACCTTGGAAGAGCCTGAAGCTACAAATCAATTGGCCTTTACCAGGCAACAGCTCCTGGATGCTTTGTTTTTCTTTCTCTTTTTGTGGTGTTGGGGACAGACCTTGAACACACTAGGAAAGCCATCTTCATTTGGCTACACCCCCAGTCCTATTTTTTGGTTTTAAGGACATAATTTAAGGTGTGCTAACTAATAAAAATCTTACTCAATATTACCATATAGGTAAAGTTCTAAAAATTAACGTGGCCAATTTCTTTGGAAATTATAAATTCTATTTGGAATTTCTGAAAAGTAGCAATTTCTTAACGGGCCAATAACAGTAACATAACACAATTAAGCCAAAACATCTTTTAAATTTACAAGAATTTTTAATCCTCTAAGTGTACCATTCAGGGCTTTAAAAAGCAAGCAGCTTCAGAGCAGTGCATAAGGCATAATTCAGTATGTTAAAATCTCTGATTTCCAAAATATTATAAATTAAGTAGTATTGACTGGTAAATACGTCAGCACCATGAGTATACTAAGCAATTTTAAATTGTTCACAATTCAGGTAGTAAACAGTTGTATTGATAATCCAATCTCAATGTGCCTTTGACATAATTTACAAATGAGATGTAAATATACATCAAGGAATGGCCAGTTATTTTACAAAGAACCCAATAGATTCTTTGAAATAATCCCCTAATCGAAGTAATACTTTTTAAGAATTTACCAAAGTAACCTGTTGCAAAAATTTAAATAAAATATTCTCTGATTAAAATATGACAAACTAGCCACGCATGTTGGCACAAGGTGTAAGTCCAGCTCCCTGGGGAGGTTGAGGCAGGAGAACCCCAAATTCCAGGCTAGCCTGGGCAACTTGGTGAGATCCTGCCTCAACTTAAAAAAATTTAAAAGAGCTGGGAATGTAGCTCAGAGGTAAAGCTTCCCTGGGGTTTAATCCCCACTACGTATTGGAGAAAAAAAGAATAAAAAAGACAAACTAGTACTGAGTCTCAGAATTTTTCAAGGGATCATTATTTTTGGCCACTGATGGTTAGAATCTGATCTGAAGAAATTTCAGAGGTAATCTGATTTGGGTCTTGAACTTTCTTATTGGTACTATGGCACAATAGTTACAGACTTTGGCTGGCAGATACCTGGATTTGAGGGGGACATCACCATTTTCTAGGTGATGTTTCTGGGCAAGTAATTTTTCTCTTTTGTAAAATACAGTGCCTTACTTTTTCTCATTTGTGAAATACAGACAATGATAGTACCAATCTTACAGGAATGCAATGTAGGTTAAATAATGCGAATACAAAGCTCATCCTGGGGCAGTGGCACACACACGTAATCCCAGTGGCTCAGGAGGCAGAGGCAGGAGGACGGCAAGTCCAAAGTCAACCTAAATGAGGCCCTAAGCAATTCAGTGAGACTCTAAATCAAATACGAAAAGGGTTGGGGATGTGGCTCAGTTGTTAAGCGCCCCTGGGTTCAATCCCCAGTAACAAAAACAAAAACAAAAAATGCTCAGAACAATGTCAGCACATATTGTAATTTCGGTATTATTTTTAAAAGAAAAACAAAAGACTCAAAAGTTGTGTTCAGAGTAAAGAGAGTTAAGACCAGAATTTCCTGTTATGGTTTCCTAGCCCAAGACTACTGATTTTTCCTTTCAAAAAACACAATGGTCAGTCATGTTCTCCACCTTCTACCAAACCTTCAAATCCAAGTGACCCCTTGCAGAACAACGGGTAATACTACCAGCACTAGATTATGCCGGTGACTGGCAATCCATCTGAAAGATTCATTTTTACCTTTGCGGTCGTTTGAAGTAAGATCGTATACATTATGTTGTAAATAAACTCTCAAAAACAAATGCTACTAACCGCTTATGCTACAATTAAAACTTTTTACGCATTTTTAGCTCTTTATAAAAGAAGCTACTGGTATTTTATCTTTTAATCCTCATGATTGTCTACAGGAGAACGTGGTTTTAGAAAAGTCTAGAAGGTGGCAAGGACAGAATCATTTTAACTGTTCTCCAAGACACCAAAGCGAGCAAATTTAGAACTGCTGCAGAGCAATCACCTTTCATTCGACTCGGTCCAAGATGACAGTGGAACAGAGGGGAAAAGGCAAGGCTCCACCAGAAGTAGGTCAGGTGGGGCGGGCCAGAAAGCCACTTCGCTTGAAGAAACCCAGCAAGCAGAGGTTGAGTCAAAGACAATTGAAAAGACAGAAGGGAACAGCAGGACCAGTGGCGAGGATCACAGAAGGGAAGCGACACGTACACCACAAGGCCAAGGCGGGGAACGAAACTAGCAAGGAGAAAAGGAGCAGCAGGACCGAGGCCCCGAGCGGGCGGGTGGAAGGGACGCGCGTGGGGAGCGAGTGTACCGTGAGGCCAGGCGGAGTGTATCGGGAGCGCAGGCCGCCGCAAGGCGCCGGGCAGGGCGGGGAGGCGAGCCACGCACAGGCCGAGGACCCTGAGCGCCGCCGGGAGGAGCCTGCGGAGCTGCTCAAAAGCGCCCCGGGAGCGCGGAAGACAGAGCCCACCTTCCTGCCCCCGCCCCTGCCAGGCGCACCGAAGCCGGGCTCACCCGCTGCGACAAAGCCACCAAAGCAAAGTCCGTACTTCCGGGAGGAGGGACGAGCTGCCGCCCAGCCAATGGGCACCTCCAAAGGGACTGACAAAGGGTGCTGCGTCAGTTTGAGGACGCACAGGACGTAATGGGGTCGCGGGGCTGTACTCGCCGGGACTTCCGGCGCTGCTGCCGGGGGCCAGAGCCAGCAGGCAGGGAGGTAGAGCCCAGCCTTGTAGGGCGGCGCTAGATGCAGCTCCTTTCCGAAGAACTCTTGAGCTAGGGCCTATCCCAGAAAGCAGCATTCAAAACAGGGATTCTGGAAATGACGCCGGGAAGCGGCTCACCCACATAGGAAAGGTTAAATAGGCTGGCTGCAGACGCACACTTGCTTAGGTTATTTGCTTATTTAAGTATCTTAAAATGGAAGGGCAGGGATTTGGGGGTAAACTTTAAACCTAAGATAGGGGTGTAGCTGAGTGGTAGAACACGTCCTTGCCAAACGGATTCCATCAGCATCACCAAATCTGTTGCTTAGTAGAAACGGTTATTACCACTTCACCTACTTTAGGATTTCATAACCAGACTGGTGCTGGTGAGAATATGAATATGGAACTACTGCTGGTGGAAGTCTTTTGACAGTTACTCAGAATGTTGAGATTATCCTATGATCAAAAACTTGCACACCCTAGTTCACAGCAATAACAAAACACCCAATTGTTCATGAATATGAATACATGCTATATAGTATATACCAACCCTCAAAACATGCTGTGAAAGCCAAGTCAGACACCAACTCCATTTTCATGAAATGTCCCGAAGAGGCAAATACATACAGAACATTTTTAGGGATGAACAGGGTAAATGGACAGTGAGAATCAACTATTGTTAAGATTCTTTTATGGGGGCTAGTGTTGTGGCTCAGTGGTAGAGCACTTGCCTAGCATGTGTGAGGCACTGGGTTCGATTCTCAGCACCACATACAAAAGTGTCCATCAACACCAAAAAAAAAAAGAAAAAAAAAAGAATTTTTGTGGGCGGGGTGTGGTGATAGATGCTTCTCATCTGAGGCAGGAGGATTGCAAATTCAAGGCCAGGCTCAACAACTCAGACTCTATCCCAAAATAAAAAAGGTTATGTAGCCAGGGTTAAATTCCCTGTACCCCCACCCCACAAATTCTTTTATGGGACAAGGAGTAAACGCTAAAATCGATTGTAGTGATGTAATACCTCACCAAATATGCTGCCCTCTGTAAATGAGTTATATGGTATGATAAATCTCAAGACTCAATACAAAGTTTCAGAAATTTCCCCTTATTCTAATTCCATTTTATATAAAGGATCAAGAGAATTAAGATAGCACATTTTGGCCTGTCCTAGCTACTTCAGAAGCTGAATGATGACTTTGATCCTAGAGGTTCAAGGCTAGCCAGGGAATAAACAAGACCCAAAAGAAAAGACCCCCTTCCCAAAAACCCAGTCATCAAAATTAGTGGGGGGGCTGGGGTTGTGGCTCAGTGGTAGGATGCCTGCCTATTATGTGCAAGGCCCCAAGTTCTATCCTCAGCATCACATATAAAGGTATATTGTGTTCATCTACAACTAAAAGTATTTTAAAAAGATCTTAATTCTTTAAAAAAAAAATTAATGGTAAAGGGCAAATAAAAACTTGTTTCTAATTTTAGTCATAAACATATTTGGTCCATCCTGTGAGAACACCCAAACTATTTACTAACTTAAGACAACCAACATTCTTTTATTTTATTTGCATTTATTTTATGCTGAATTTATTCCCGTGCCATAAGTTTTTGTTTCTTTAGTTTCTTCTGGGATATCTGGGAAAGAAAAAAAAAAAAAAAAGAGACCATTAAGTTTCTAGGTAAAAGCCACATTAAGTCTTGGGAGGACTTCATTTTATACTCAAGACACAGGAAGCCCAGTTGTAAAGACAATGGGGGAGGCAAGGACAGAGGGTAATATTTACATGATAAAAATCTACACATGCTAAATCCATTAATTGTGAAGGGGAAAATGGAGAACTACTCTCAGGTACATAGCTTAAGGAAATAAATGTGATCATTTTCTAAAAAGTTTGAAGTGACTATAGAAACCTAAGTGAGACTACAGATAATTATATGCATTTGATATACTGAATACAAAGTCACTTTTATTATTAGGCAAGAAACAAATTAGGATCATGAACAACAAAGTGTTAAAGGGTTGCTCAGAATACTTTCCTTTCACGGTTATTCCAAAGGTGTCCTAAGATGGTCATCACAGCAACCATAGTATACACCAATGAAACTAAGCAACTACTTAAGTAATTACCTTTTTCTTCTGTGCAACCTCCTCTTCTGGTTTAGGAACAATCTGTTCCTTTTCAGTGAGGATCATCTCGATGTGGCAGGGGGAACTCATGTATGGGTTAATCCGACCATGAGCTCTATAAGTACGGCGGCGCATCTTGGGTGCTTTGTTCACCTGGATATGTTCGATGACCAGAGAATCTACGTCTAAACCCTGCCAAGAAGGAGAACAAAATAAGGTAACATCTTTCACTTTCTTAATGCTATAAACTACATTATAGAGAAATACTAATCCCCAACCATGCCTTGAATCCGTATCTGAATAAATCATTTTTGAAAGGCAATCCTTTAAGACCTTTAGTGTGTGTATCTTTTTAAGATGCTGCCTCCCTTCTGAGTTACCTCCACGATGTTGTTCTTACTGTGCTAGGTTAAGTGCTCTACTACTGAGCTATATCCCCAGCTTATCACCATGTTTATGTGACCACCCTTAAAGCTATTAAAGAGGGTTGAAGACTGGCACACCTGCAACCCCATGTTACTCAGAAGGCTGAGGCAGGAGGTTCTCAAGTTTCAGGCCAGCTTATAGTAACCTGAGCAGTAACAGTCACCAAAAAAGGGGGGGTGGGAATGGTGGCAGCAGCTGGAAGCAGCTACAGAAGAGCACTCTTGGGTTCCATTCCCAGTGAAGGAAAAAAGGATGGGGATGGAGAGGTAAAGGATAATGTAGAGTCAGTTTCTACACTTTACACCAGTTCTGATAAATGTGAAAGGGTAATAGATAAATTTGTTCTGTCAACTTTATCATTGTTTCAACTTCTAAATTTAAACGTTTTCCCTCATTACAAAAGTAGGCAACAAACCACATTAACCACCAATAAGGCAATAATTTGGATAATTTACCATACTACTAAAAAAGTTCCATTGCACAAGAAAAGTTAAGAGTGTTGGTAGAAGAAAATGTTACTTTTGGAAGTACTGGGGGAATAAGGGATAAAGTTAAACCAGAAGTGTGGAGAGACAGCAGACCATGTTTGTGAAAATCTTTAGACAAAATTTTGGACTTCTGGAGACAGAAAGCAGATTTTAAAATAAATCTTTAAATGAGAGATTTAATCAGAGCAAGACAATGATATAATTCTGGAACAATCACCTAAGTTGTATATACATAAGGATGTTTACAGTTTGAGATACCTTAAGTTCAGCATTACTCTCTGCATTTTTAAGCATATGCAGCAAAAATTCAGCACTCTTTTTGGGCCACCGTCCCTGTGTCCAGCCCCACTGTTTGGCCTAAGAAAACAAAGGAAGGAGATTAGTAATTTTCCAGCTTAAGTGATCATTAGAACCATGATGAATTTATTTTATCCAACACCAAGGTTGCTCAGCACATGGTTTATTTCACGGTTAATCCAAAGGTGTCCTAAGATGGTCATCACAGCAACCAGGAAAGCCTGACAAAAGCAGACTCTAGCCATAATTATACCAGTTGATCACCTTTCCTTACAATTTGTCTTTTCAAATAGCAACTAAGAATTCTCACCTGGGCACACCTACCAACTCCACCATTGTAACGCCGGAATGGCACACATTGCTTCTTTAAAGTGACATCCTTCAGGTACTTGGTAGCTTTTCGGATATGCATACCCTTGATGGCCTGCGCAGTTTCACGGGTGTTCTAAATACAAGTAATGAAGTTTTGGTTAACCATGTCAAAGTATAATTTTTTAAACAAATATTAAATATCAGAATGTCAAAATTGTGAGACATGACTAAGTGCCAGGAAAATTGAAATTGGGGAAATTTAATCCTAACCCTGCATATATCCACTGTAAAGTGTTTAAATCCCAACATCTTATAATTGTGTCTTATCTTGATTTGGATAGTTGTTTCTCAAGTAGTTCTCTGGTACTTTTATTCAGTTTCACAAATCCTGAATCAAAGTGCTCATAATACACTGATGACCAATATATAAATAAAAGGTGGCTGCTCAGAACGTATTAGTTTTCATGGTAAATCCAAAGGTGTCCTAAGAAAGACATCACTGCAGCTTCCATGTAAGGATGAGTAACACTAGAACATGTGGAAACACATTGGATTAGGAGTCCCATACCTTAAAGTGAACGCGAAGATTTGAACCTCTTGATTTGCATGCTAGAATATAAAAAATTTTGGGTTAATTTTAGGTATACTTTTGTGCTCACCCCAAAGTAGGAATTATAGGCCTGTGTCTTATTCACTTACACTTTGTGGGGTTTTCTGGGTCAAGAGAGTAGCGGACCATTTTCACAGATCACCTGGAAGGGGGCACAACATACTTGTCAGTAACATATAGTGAAGTTTCAGTAAGTGTTAAATGACATTAGACGCTGCTCAGAGAGTAGTTGTTTTCATGATTAATCCAAAGGTGTCCTAAGAAATGCCATCATCGCAGCCATTCTTTCCCTCCACCCCGTGCTTTCGTCTCTTCTCTTCGCATCTACCAACCTCTACCGCACTGATTACACGAAAGAGCGACTCGAACTTCCATCAGCCCACTCCTGCCCCTTTGGAGAAAAACGGCTAGTTTCGAGCAAACCGTGGGTTTTTTAGACCTAAGATGCTGCCAATGCCCATGATGGTAAAAGCCAACTCCAATCCTCCCCATCCTCCTTCCTCTTTATAGAAACTCCTTCACTCACACAGCTTCACAGGAATAGCCTTCCCACACGCAGACTTTTGCACTATCACCCACTTTAGGTAGGAGTCATCCAATATGCACTTAATTGAAAAGAATTTGGTCTAGATCCGCCTTCATCCCCTCCAAACTTTCTCGCATACTGGCCACCACTCACCGCGGGACACTGGACCTCCACAGTCGGAGTAAACACGAAGCACGATTGCCCGTACCCCTGGTCACTGACGAGCCCCTCCCTCCCCCGTCCCCATCCATCACGTTCATCTGCAGGACTCAAGAGGCCGGCCGGCTCCCGAGCGCCAAATCGGGCGCTCTGCCACGTCTCCTCGCACAGAAGGACATCGCCTCCAGCACGGAACCGTAGACCTGGGAGTTTCCTTCCTGGGAGACCTGGCGCCCGCCATCCAGACACCAGGATGGCAGTGATGACCCGAGGATTGAACACTCACACCAAGACTCCAGAGAAACACTCACCTGAGGCCGCTTACAGGAAGAGGAAGAGGGGTGGCTTCTGGGAGAATTCATGAAAACTCGACCTCTCGCGAGATTTCAGGCTGAAAACGAGATCGGGGAGGGTAGAAAGGGAGTGTAGAATATGACACGTCTTAAACGAATTGCTTCGTTAGAGATCGTCTAAAAATTCTTTTTATTTGGTTTCCAGAAATAAATTTATAGATTTTAAATATCGGTCAATTAAAAACAGGTTTGTGGTTCTAGGTTAGAAAACATGTGTCACTAGACATGACTGAGAGACATTATTTAGTCGTCAACATTCGTTAGGTTTGATTTTGTGATTATGTACCACTTGAAAGTGATTTAAAACGGCAATTAAAAAGAAAGGAGCCGGGCGCAGTGGCTCACGCCTGTAATTCCAGCGACTCGGGAGACTGAGGCAGGAGGATCACATGTTCAAAGCTAGCCTCAGCAACTTAGAGAGACCTTGTCTCAAAAAAAATAAAAAGGGATAGGTTTGTGGTCCAGTGGTTTCACCTTGGATTCAACTAAAAACAAAGAAATCCTCTTTATCTCCTTTCGTTTTTGTTGGTTTTTTGGTACTGAGTATTGAACCCAGGGGCGCTTTACCACTGAACCACATCCCCAGCCCACATTTTATTTATTTATTTTTTTGAGATAGGGGCTTGTGAAGTTGCTGAGGCTGGCCTGGAACTTGTGAACCTCCGTCTCAGTCTCCCCTCACTGACATCACAGGCGTGTACCACTGTGCCTCGCAATTCCCTTTGATTTGCAAACACTTCCACGTGTAATTCTAATAGATAAAGATTTTCTTTATCTCCTACTCTCTCCTCCTCCTTCCCTCCTAGTTTCACCTTTTAACATAATTACTATGTCATTATCATACACAAAGCAATAACAACAATAATGCCTTAATATATCTCATACCTTAAATTTGTGATCAGTTTTTTTCACTTTCAAAAATGTTTTCACAGTTTATTTGTTCAAGTCCTGATCCAGATGATCCAGGTGAAATCCAAATATTGTATTTTTTTTTTTTTTAGCTTGTAAAAGAAGTAGGTAATTTATTTTGACTTTTAAGTTTTATACATGTACATTTTTTTCTCTCCAGTCTTTTTGTTTTTTTGGGTACTGGGGGTTGAACTTGGGTACTTTACCACTGAGCCACATCACCAGCCTTTGTTTTCAATAATTTTGAGAAAGGGCCTCCTTAAGTTGCTGAGGTTTGTAGTAAACTTGGAATCATCCTTCCTCAGTTTCCCAAGTTGCTTGGATTACAGGTATGCACCACAGTATCCAGCTTTTCTCTCTACTTTTAAAAGTAAAGTATATTTGATAGAAAACTTGAGAAATCCAGAAAGAAAGCAAATAAAATCACTCATAACTATAATTCAGAGGATAGTCACAGTAAAATTGTGCCATATTCCCTTGTCCCTTGTGTATAATGTTCTTCTGGTGCAGGTTCGTTGTCTCAACTGGTATCATTTCTTATATTAAAAATACATTTTATGTGCCTATTGAGATAACAGATCATCTTTGCTTTGTGCAAAATTGAAAATGTATTTTAAGTCACTTGAATTTTAAATTTGGCAACTGTTTTCTTTAAATAGGCTAAGAGCATAATATTGCTTAACATTTAAGTCACTACATTTGAAAGGAGTTGAGATACGCTCAGAATATGATATTGGATAGGATTTAAGATTTGACGTGGTACTTTTCTGTGGTGACTAAGTTGCTTCATAAGAAAGTGCTAGTCTAGATGTGTGTTGTCCAATACTGTAGCCATGTATCCAGATTTTAGGTGCTAGTGGCTAACAGGATACCTTTCATCACAGGTTAGACAGTGCTGATTCAGGTCCTATTATAATGAAAGAAAATGGTTTAAAGAACTAGGATGAGAAATATTTGGAAGAATACAACAGATCACTTAAAAATTTAAATGTTCTCTTAGTGACTGAATCCATGAAGATATGTCGGAAAGCAAAACAAGAACCAATAGGAAGAATATATACCTACTATTTGAGTGCCTGATGTGCCAGGTGCTATTAGGTAATTCATGTATGTAATACCAGTCTTGAGTGAGGATTAGAAGTTAGTTAGCTTGCTTAGTACATATGTACAAAAAGGAGTGATTCAAGTCTCTGATGATAACTATCCCACCACAGAGAGAAGCTTTAAAGGATGAACTTTGTCTATATCTTACAAAAATAGAGCTTTCCAAGAATATAGATTAGCATTGATGTCCTGTGAGGAAGGTTATAAGTTCTAAAATTTTATGGGTTAATGATACCCAAGGTAACACCCTGAACTGAGGAAACAAAGTAAAAGTAACATTTGCTATGTCGATTTTTGTTTTAGTTTTCCTGTTTGACTTTGTGAAGTCTTCATGGAAAATTGCTGAATTTTTTCTCGTGTGTTACAGTCCAGATTCACTGCTTAATGTATTAAGAGGGCATCTTTCTTGAGTCCAGCCTTTGTTGCCCTGTGTGTAGCCTTTTGTTGTAGGTCCCAGAATTATACGTCTTAAGATAAATTATAAGTCTGTTTATTTTTAACATTAGAGTTACAGGTTGTCTTTATAATTTTATTTTTGTATACACATTTGCTTAAAATCAGTGAATTTCTAGACCAGGTTCAGGTAACTGAAGGGCCTTTATAAGTACTTTGTATTGTCTAGACCCAAGGTATGCTGGAAACGTAGTCTGAAGTAAAATGGGAAATAACATCCTTCCGAAGATAGGCTTAGAAATTCTAATCCAGTAAGTTAAGGTGTTTCCTTTCTCTGGTAGCAGAGCTGATTGATACCTGGCTGCTAGGCCACCATTTACAGGTATAGCCAAGAAAATAGGGTACAGTCCTCCTAAAACAAAACCAATATTTCCACTCCGTGTCACGATACAGGTTTCACAATGCAGCTCACCTGTACTCAAAGGTAAACTTACAAAACCTTTGAAAGATGCATTTGCTGTCAGAAATGGGAGCACTGCCATTGTAAACCAGCAGCTATTCGGGCCTGTGTCACATGTAAGATGCGACGAAAAAGACTGTTTGCTATTAGGCCACAGAAAGCAGCATTGAGTCCAACATATGTGGATCTGTGTTCAAGTAGATTCCTTTCTGCTTCTGGTAGTATTCAATTTTTCTGGCTATGATATCAAAAATTGAGTTTTCCCTGATGGTATTATGTGGTTTATGGTTTTCCATCTTGACCCTGTTGCTCTCCTCCCAGCAGCAGCGGGTGACTCTCCAGTTCTTCCTCCAACACGCCGGGGCTTAAGCTACAACCTTTACTCCGCTACCCAAATATTGTATTTGAGAGAGACCTCTTATGTCCTTTTATGTCTTTAAAAAAAAAATTTTTTTTTATATTGGGGATTGAACCTGGGGGAGCTTGTCGCTGGCTCTTTGCGGTTCCAAAATCCGTGGATATTTGTCACCGCCTGCAGCAACAACTTGCACGGGTCTTATGGGTGGTGGAGTGGAAACTGAGGCACTTCCATCTTTCTCTTTGGTGCACTGCTTTCTTGCTTGTTTATAGAGGATAGAGGAAATGAGGTTTACTTGCTTTGAGAGGAGAGAGAGAGAGACCCCGCTTATCAGAGAGAAAGAAACTTTGCTTAAGAGAGAAACTTTGAAAGAAAGACAGGTTTTTCTTAGAGCTTAGAAGGAGAGAGGCCTGCCACGCCTTAAAGTCCTGCATCCTGTGAACTAAGGGTGTGTCTACCTAAGGTCCCCTAGTGATGCGTCTCAGTTCTCCGTTCCGCAATCTGCCTTCCGCAGCTGCCCCCATTCGCTGCTGTGTTTTTCCCTCTGGCTGCTTCTAATGGCTGCTATAGCGTGTTTTTCCCTCTGGCTGCTTTGCGCGTGTGTCTTCTCCTACTAGCTTTTCTGGTAATGGCTGCTGCTGTCTTGCTCGCTCAGCCTACGCTTATATCACCTCCAGGACCCGGAGAGCAGGGCCACGCCTCTTACGCAAAGATTAGGCCAGTCGCTCTAGCAGGCAATTAGTGCTCCAGAACACATGCTCATACATTGTGTGTGTGAAGGAGAAAATCACCTGAGTGTGCTTATGTCAATTAACCTCCTCGCTGCGGATGTGATCAGGCGCCATCCTGGCGCCGCCAACATGGCCCAGCCCCCAACAGGAGCTAAGCTACATACCTAGCCCTTTTTATTTCTTATTTTGAGACAGAGCCTTGGTAAATTGCTGAGGCTGGCCTTGAATTTATGATCCTTCTGCTTCAGCCTCTAAAATTACTGGGATTACAGGCCTACACCACTGCCCCAACTCTTAGGTCATTTTAAATTTGTAACTATTTATCTTCCTCATACTCTGTAACCTCCCATTCCCCATTCCATGCCAACTATTTGTGGAAGAGATTGGATCATTTTGTTATGTATTCTTTATTTCAGGATTTGGCTAATTGTACTTTCATTGTGTCTTTGAACACGATCTTCTATTCTTTTTTCTTTTTGTGGTACTGGGGATTGAACCCAGGAATGCTCTACCACATTTTAATTTTTTGAGACAGGTTTTCCTAAGTTATTGAGGGTGGCCTCAAACTTGAGATCCTCCTGCCTCAGTCTCGCAAACCCTTGGGATTATAGACCAATACTACTATACCTGGGGTTATATTTAAGTATCTTGAAACTTAATCAGATTCACTTAAAATTTTTTTCCACTTTTTTTAGTGCATTATAGTGGTACATATATTTTTATTTTTTTAAAGTTCACAGGCCTTTATATTTTTTACATTTATTTTTGCCAAGAATTCTTAGGGAGTAGGTTCCAGCAGCTCAGGCTCCTTTCCATTTGTCCTCACAAGACCTGCTTCTCTGGGTGGAGCAGGCTGGCACTTCAGCTGAACCCAGTTCCTTTCTCCTTGGCTTCCTTCTTTTCCTGATCATTTCCTTCACATGTGTCAGGAAGCTGTCTCGGCTCTTAGAGTGCTTGACATGCTCAATACGCACATCAGTTCTCTTGGCAAGACTCTTGCCCTTAACTTGCTTACTCACAACAATGCCAACAGCATGCTGGGTAACACTGCAGACTCTCCCAGTTTTGCCATGATAACATGAGTAGGGCATTCCTTTTTGAACAGCACCCATTCCCTCAATGTCCACAATATCACCTTTCTTGTAGATTGACATATATGTGGCCAAAGGAACAAGGGCCTGTTTTCTAAAAGGCCTAGAGACCATATATCAGGTTCCTCTCCTCTTTCCCTTTGTGTTCGTCATTTTGGCGAACTACTGGAAGATGGCGGTTCCAGCCGAAAGGAACAGTGGTACATATTGATAGGATTTATTGTTACATAGTCATACGTGCACTTAATATAACAATATAGTTTGGCCAATATCACTCCTCAGCACTTTCCCTTCATTTCAAGTTTTTTGATAAGAAAACTTCACAGGTGTATTTTCTATCGTATTATATCAAGAGGTACATAATGTCTTCTGATTGTCTCACTTTTGCTGATACTAAGGTGGCCAAGTGCGTTCAGGAGTTGTCACCCTGTTCCCTTCATTATATAGTTCCACATCAATTATTCGATGGCTTTAGTAGCTATTTGAAGTCCATTTCCTAGACTCATTATTTCATCATGTAGTGGAAAATGGTGATTTTAAAAAATTCTATCAGTCCATTAGCTTTTTTTAAAAATTTTTTTGGTGCTGGGACTGGAACCCAGGGCCTCATGCATGCTAACTAAGCATGTGCTCTGCCACTGAGTTACACCCTCAGCCCTCTTATTAGCATTTTTATATGGGATTTGTACAAAAGAGAATGTACAAAAAAGAATGTTATATTGATGATATGCCAAAACAACTGTATTCAGGATACATTGCATTATATAAAATAAATTATCAATATATTATATTAATAATTAATACACCACATTAGTAATTTATTATTATATTATATTAATTATATATATATATTTATATATAAATGAAATCTTATAAGTACAGTCATTCACTGTTATAACTTTCATCCTTCATTTATGCAGTTATCTTGAAATAAAGTTCCCACAGGAAAGGCAGGATAAAACCTAATTCTTCCCTTAAATTGACTTCCACAAAAGAGAACTGGTGTTCTTGCTATGAAAGGTGAGTAATTTAAATCTGTTTGTTTGTCTAACAAAGTTTTGTAGTTTTTGATGTACAAGTCTTTTTGCTTTTAAAACTAAGTGTATTCCATCTGGGGGCAGTGGTGCACACACAATTCTAGTGACTCAGGAGACTGAGGAAGATGGATTGCAAGTTCAAGGACAGCCTCAGCAAGTTAGTGAAAGCCTGTCTGGTTTTAATCCCCAGCAACAAAAGGAGAAGGAAAAAAAAAAAAAAAAGAACTCTTCAGTCTTTATTCTGCAGAAGAGAGGCGGGTGGAGGTGGGAGGGTGGGGGTGTGGCGGTGCTGGCAGTTCCAATTTTCTAATCCCATGGTTGGTTCCTTTGGCAGCCAGCCATCATCTCAGGACTTTTCCAAAAGTTATCTCATTACCATAAACTCTGATATGGTTTAAAGGAACTTGTTAAGAATAACAAGACACTCCTGTATCACTCTTATTGGTTAGGCAATTACAAGAGCTTTAGGAGCTCTGTGCCACCAAGAGGAGATGAAGATGTATCTAGATCTATTTTTTTTTAATCACAATATCACAGGCTTTTACTGAACATATCAGTAACCATGGGCTCTACTTCATAGGTCCTAGAGTCAAAGACTAGAGGGATCTTAGGATCAATTTAGAAAGTAGATAATAAAATCAGGAGAGGGATAAGACAGGGGTGGTGAGATGGGAGCAAGCAGAGCCTCCACCAAAAGAATCCAGGAATAGAAGGCAGTAGGACACTTTTGTAACATGGATTCCTGAAGGCATTGCATAATGCAAGACTAATTTCCCAAAGCAATGAACATACACTAAAGGGGAACACATTCTACTATGCCTAAACATGTGACAGTCATAACCTTCTACTTATTATTTCCAGGAGTATCTCTAAAATTTCACAGTGTGGTACTTAACAGCATAGGCCCTTGAGCCAAACTTTTAAGTTCAAATCTAATTTCCTGTCCCCTTTCTGGAAATGTTTACGAGCTGTCTGACCTAGAGAAATTTGGTTAAGCTCTGTGCCATGGTTTCCTTATTTTCATCTTTCCTTGTCTGTAAAATGAGGATGGTAATAATCGAACCTACCACAGGGAATTGTTATGAAGATTAAATGTGTTAATATTCACAGAAGACTTTGAGTGGTGCTTGGTACACAGGAGGTACTATGCAGACACTTGTAAGCAAAAATCATTAGCTGTGTTTCAGAGAAGGATTTCCTAAGTCATCAGTATGGTATAGCATGGATTTTTATTTATTTATTTATTTTTAAATATTTTTAGTTGTCGATGGACCTTAATTTATTTATAGGTGGTGCTGAGAATCATACACGTTAGGCAAGCTCTCTACCACTGAGCCACAACCCCAGCTCAGATTTTTATTTTTTAATTTAAAAAAATTTCTTTTTTCAAGGTGTTGATAATCAAACCTTTGCCCTAGCACATGGACAAGTGCTTTACCACTGAGCTACGTCCCAGCCCATGTCATGGATTTTTAAACCCATTTTTCATAGAATTTAATCACATTTAAATTTTCCTGCAAAGTGATTAATATTTGGGGGTAGCTTTTTAGCAGTAGTGTTAGCACCCCATCTTAGCAAGGACATTTAGGAGGTAGAAATCACTTTTTAGGCCGGGTGCAGCAGTACATGCCTGTAATCCCAGTGATTCCAAAGGCTAAAGCAGGAGGATCGCAAGTTCAAAGTCAAACTCAGCAACTTAGCAAGACTCTAAACTTGGCAAGACCCAGTCTCAAAATAAAAAATGAAAAAGGATTGGGAATTTAGTTCAGCTATATCATGACCTTGGGTTGGGTTCAATATCTAGTACCAAAAAAAGAAAAAAGAAAACACATTTTAAGTTACAATAGTGCATAGAACAATAGTCACTAAAGTCACTCATGTGTTCACATGATAATATGGAGCAAAAGAGTATCGCACTTATAAGATTTCATTTGTATGTATATTTTAATGTTAATACCTTATTTCATATAATGCATCCTGAGTACAATCGTTTTGGCATGTCATTGTTACAGGGCATAGGCCTGCTGCCAAGCTAAGACAGCTGTGGCGGTCCTTTCTCGCCTCGACTCTTGCCCTCAGGCCAGAACGATTTCAGACATGTCACTCAGAGTAGCAGACATGAGTTTTATTAAAAGAGATTGGAAGAACAGCGAGAGCGCATGCGCGAGCGGTCCCACGCCGCTATCGCGCTAGCCCGCCCGCGGGGTTGCGCACTCTCTCCGTCAGTGGCCCAGCTGGGAGGCGGTGGAGGTCACCGCGGGGAGGCGGGGCGGGCAGCATGGCAGCCTCCTTGCGGCTCAGAGGAGCCACCTCCGGCCTCCGGTACTGGAGCCACAGGCAGCGGCCGGCAGCAGTCAGCCTTGCAGTGGTGTGTTCTAGGTCAATGGCTTCTAAGACTCCGGTTGGATTCATTGGACTGGGCAACATGGGGAATCCAATGGCAAAAAATCTCATGAAACATGGTTATCCACTCATTATTTATGATGTATTCCCTGATGCGTGCAAAGAGTTTCAAGAGGCAGGTGAACAGATTCCAGATCTTTCTGATGCTCTGCCTGAATTATCTCATATTTCGAAGTTACCCCCCTTACCTCCATTTCCCAACAAAATTCTTGTTCTTTGTTAATTTTAGGATCTTTGAAGAGAAAAATTAAGGATCTTGAGTTGAGATCATCCTGGATTTAGGGTGGGCTCTAAATCCAGTCACAAGTGTCCTTCCAACAGACAGGAAAGAAGACATAAAGACCCAAAGAGGAAGGCCACGTGAAGATGGAAGCAGACATGAGAGTTATGCTCCTGTAAGCCAAGGAACTTCATGAGCCACTTGAAGCTGGAAGAGGCAAAGAAGATCCCTCCCCTAGAGCCTTTGGAGGGAGCGAGGCCCTGCTGACACCTCAATTTCAGACTTTGGTCTTCCGAGCTATGAAAGAGTAAATTTCTGTTGTTTTAAGCCACATGCTTATAGTAATTTGTTGTGGCGGCCAAGGGAAACTGATAGAGCAAGTATTGGGAATCTACAGAATGCCCTGGGTTTGGAATTTGTCTTCATCACTTAGTGTCTGTACAAACGGGAAAGTTTTAAAATTATCTCTAAACCTGTTCTATGTGTGAAATAAGGATAATAATCATACCTTTTTCATGGAGATATGAGGATTAAATGAGTCAGTATGTGTAAAGACTTAAAATCATCTTTGTTACATAGTACTGTTTGTTAGTGTTAGCCATAAATTAGTTTCTATAAACCTTAGATGTGCCAGACATGGTGGTGCCCTCCTGTAATCCTGGCGATTCAGGAGAGTGAGGGAGGAGAAGTGACATTTCAAAGCCAGCCTTGGCAACTTAGCAAGGTCCCAAACAACTTAGTGAGACCCTGTCTCTAAATAAAATATAAGTAAAGGACTGGGGATGTGGCTCAGTAGTTAAGTGCTCCTGGGTTCAATCCTTGGTACCAAAAAACCAAACAAAAACAAAACCAAAAAAAAAACCTTAGATGCACTTCTACTGTACACATACATCTGTTGTTCTCTTCTGATGCTCTCCTTCTGATGCTCTCCATTCAGATGGCAGTGTCAGAGTGTCCTCACTTGTTTGTGAAGGAAAATTCCTTTCTATTGCTCCGATTATGAAGTTCCTGCAGATTACCATAGCAAAACAGATCATAGGACTGGGAATATTGCTTGCTCAGTGGTAGAGTTCTTGCCTAGTGTGCACAAGGCCCTGGGTTCAGTTTCCAGCACTGAAAAACAAACAAAAACCCAGGACCTTCATTAAGTCATTAACAGATATTTCTTGAGTACTTTCTGTGTGCCAGGCACTGGAACTATAGCCCAGAATGAGTCGTCATCCTTGCCTTTGGGGCTCAGTAGTGGGTCTTAGATTATTGAAACACAAATATGTGATTCCAAATTGTGATAGGTAGAATGAAAAAAGTAAAAATATCATATATATTTTTAATATGCATTATCTTAGGTGAGAAGGCATTTTCTTTAAAGACCTGACATTTAGTTAGACAGCAGAATACATAGCATTTATCTGAGATAAGAATGGGATTGAAGGAGCATTTTCTTCAAAAAGAGGAGTCTCAGACTGTTTGCTAGAGATTTTACTTTAGTTCAACAGATATCACTTGAATACCTGTCATTTGTCTAAAAGTTCACCTAGTGCTGTGGTGAATAAGACAGGTTGAGCTGAATGTGACAAGGTGTTGGATATGTCTCAGGGGACAAGACAAATATTACAAGGAATTCCTATTGAAATTATAATTTGACTATAATATGCTAATAAAGCAGTTTTTGGGAAAAAATAACTATTAAAAGCCATTTCTGATAAAGAACTACAGAAATATTGTGTGTAGTCTTTGCTTACCCACACATAGAAATGATGTAATCTAAAATAAAAGTCATGGGCTGGGGATATGGCTCAGTTGGTAGAGTGCTTGCCTCACAAGCACAAGGCCCTGGGTTCAATCCCCAGCACCACAAAATAAATAAATAAAATAAAATAAAAGTCATGAAGACAAGGTCTCCCAGACTCATGGATGGAAATTAAAGAGTTCCAGGACGCAGACTTAATGACCAGGTTTTTCTTTTCCCTCTTTCTTGTGATATGTAAGTGGGTGTAAGGAAAGAATATGGGTTCTGGGTAACTTTCTTTCAGACTAGCGAATAGTGAAGACTTGCCTTCGCTCTTGTGTGCCCCTCTGACCTCTGTACCCAGTACACAGACAGGTTCTGTGTGTGGTTCACATTGAGGCCGGAAGCCTGGAAGATGGAATTCTCTTTTTTTTGCATCCCATCTTCCTCCCATCTCTGGTTCTCTTAAGAGTCTGGACTCAGCAAGATTCTCTGAGTATTGATTATTATCAGCAGCGGAGGGTAGGAGAATGAAATATAGATGAATGAAGCGAGAAAGATAAGAGGATGAAAAAGCTTTGGGCCTGAGAGGAAGCACCTGTTATAATAAAATGAAAACATTTATTGATAAATGATATATGTTGGCAGCTTAGAAAATGTTTTGAACAGTGGCAATATCACTTGAACAAGTGTGATTTTCTAAGAATATTCCTTTAAAAGGTAATAGTAATTCAAATGAAATAAGCTCACATATATTAATATGTTAATATTTTTTTATATTATGTTTACAAAGTATTCGATAAAAGAAAAAAAATGAACTTCATTCTGCACTATAAGGCAAAGACACAACTTGAAATAAGACTGGAAAAATATAGGTGAAAACCATGAAACTTGTTACCCTGTGTAAAACAGTGCCCTGAAGGGATTAAAGGTTAAAAAATTCTGGGTGTATTTTAGTTGACTCCAACATTTTAATGACAGGTATTCACCTCCCCACACTCTTCCACCAGTGTTACAATATTAAGCTGATGAGGTGAAAGCCAAAGTCAACAAAAGTTTCTCCCCCATCTCCCAAATTGCAGAATGCTTGCTTCCAGTTGATTTCTGATTAGCAGGGAGACTAGCAGGGAAGAAAAAAGTTCCAGAATAGGCATATCTAACTCAAAGAGTAATCAGCTAGTTCTAAAGATCCTCATAAAAAGTACCACATGGGGCTGGGAGTGTAGCTCAGTGGTAGAGCACTTGCCTAGTATGCATGAGGCCCTGGGGCCCATCCCCAGGGCCACTCCCACCACAAAAAAAAGTACTACATGGGTTATTAAGGAAATAAAAATTTTGACATGTTAAGTATTTTACATGACTGATTAGCTTATTTATGCCTTTAAAGGTTAACCAGTTCTAATGAGGCATTTATAATTTATTAAATTTGTTATTGGTGGTCATTTCCATTAAAAATTTGGTCTTTTCCTCTTTAAAAAAAAAAAAAAAAGAGATTGGAAAAGGGAAAGGGGGACACTCAGAGAAGAGGAGGAGGACCTCATGGCATTCCCCTTTCCTGCCCCCCAGTTGCTGGTTTTGGAGCTGGGATTGAACCCAGGGGTGCTGTACCACTGATTATCCCTAGTCCTTTTGTTATGAGAGAAGAGATGTCTTGGGGAAACATCCAAGGAGTTCTCAGAGGGAAGTGGGAATTCAACTCAGGACAGAAAGGAACTTCAGCATGAGCCAGTCAAAGGCACAGACAGGCTTATTAGGAAGTAGGTACACATTCAAGGGAGAATGTGGGTTGTCTCCAGAGTGAGAAGTCCCGCCTGTTTTGGGGGTTCAATACTTTAAAAAGGTTGTATCAGGGGCAGGTCTGGAGCCAAGGAAGAGCTGCACTATTTTATGCCAAGGGCCTGCTTCTTCAAGATTTGCAGCTGTGCTTTCTGCATCTCAATGACTCATGAACATTTCCTTTAAGACTCAGTATATCTCTCTATGCTAAATCGCTCTCTCTCTTTTTTATTTTTAATTTTGAAACAGAGCGTCACTAAGTTGGTGGGGCTGGCCTCAAACTTGCCATCCTGCTACCTCAGCCTTCCGAGTCATCTGCCCTCCAGTTTATTCGGGATCCCATGGAAGTTTCTAGAGAGTGCCACTCAGATTCACCTCTTGACTTTTGACTGACAGCAGAATTTCAAGTTCCCACTGTGCATGACAACTCTAGGTCACTTTGGCCCATGTTTACCAGTTCTAATTGAAATCCATTCTTACAGATTTTATGGTTGGGGGAATTATGCTTGCCTCCCTGAGCTCTGGGATCTGATTTGTGTACAGTTCACAAAAGTCCCCCCCTTCAGGGTAGCTTGTGTTCTTTTTATTGGCATTTTGGGCCTTCATTTCTCCTTCAGATGACAGGTTGTTTGCTGAGGAATATAACATACTGACTTAAGCCAGACAGGGCTGCAGGTAAATTGCTTTTTCTTTTTAAAGAATGCATGTGGAGGTCAGCGTGGTGGGCCCAGTTTATATAATTATTTCCTAACCTCATGTTCCCCCTGCCCTCTATCTGTTCCCCCATCATCATCAGCATAAAAATTGTTGACATATTTTACAAGTTTTTAAAAAAATAGATTAAGTCTTCAAAAACCAGTGTGTGTGTTTCATATCTGGTGCAAAATCCCTCGTCCAACATCCACTGCCGCCTGTGCTCATCAGGATGCGCCCGTTGAAGGTGGTGCTGAGGAGGACTGTTCCAGCTTGAGGCTGGGTAGATGGGGGTGGCCAGAGACCTGGGACTGGATTCCAGCAGAGCATCAGGAAAGCTGTAGGCACCAGGTAATAACAGTATGGCAGGGGTGAAGAAGGCGATAGTGGATGTCCCCGGCTCCTCAGATAGAATTAAAGCAACCCTCCTGAGACCCTGTATTTGATTTACTTAATAGTGACCACTGGGACTTCACATACAGTGTGGCTCTCCTCAGAGCAGCAGGAAGTGACAAACCCCTAGTCTTTTCCAAGTAGTAACCATTGATTCTTCTACTGACCGGCAAAGACAGATGTCAAGTGCGCCCAGCAGGAGTTTGACAGTTTGGACAAACAGTGATTTTCGTTGAAGCCATAAATCTCTTAGGAAGGGTTGTTCAGCTGGTGCATTCAATCAGCCAGCCATGTGGATTAGTAACCATCTTCTTAGAAAGGACTGTCTTTGGGGATTTCAGATGAGTCAGTGTTCCACGTTCTGTCTTGTGGAGTTATCACACACCTCCCCTGTCCCTTGAACAATACCGTTCAGAGTCTCAGCTCCTGGCCTCCAGGAGAGACCAGGGAGTAAAGTTTTAATCCCTCCACAGGGATTCGCAGGGATTTGTTCCACTCTCCTCTGTCCCAGTCTCCCATACAATGCTGTTTTCATCTTCACTTAGAAATTAGTCTTATTAGCCTGGAAAGGGGAATTCTTTCGTGACAATAAGGAGAATGTAATCCTTTCCTCAGGGGGTCAGAGTCCTTCTATTTGCTTCTCAGGATGTCTCCTCTTTGCCCTGGCCTGTTTTCTCTTACCTCCCAAAGCTGTTGTAGTACTGACTTATTTCTCTGCGTTAGGCTTTCCTTAGGGATCCTATTCTGCTTGTTTTCCTAAGACTCTTCAATTCCTTGAGCTACAGAGTTTGTTCTTTATCATTATAGCGCTACCTCAGTTAAATTTTCAGGAGGGTATGTGTGTGCGCGCACGCTTGCACGTGCCTGTGGTACTGGGTGTTGAACCCAGGAGTGAGTGCTCTACCACTGAGTTACATCCCCATCCCGTTTGGTTGTTCCTTTTGAGACAGGGTCTCCATAAGTTGCCTAGGCTGGCCTGGAGCTTGTGATCCTCTTGTCTGAGCCTACCTTGGAGCTGGGAATACGGGCACGCTGCACCTCGCCCCACGCCAGACAAGAATTTTTTCAAGGTCAAATTTAAAAGTCCATTTTATTTTCATCTTGCCACTTATTGATAGTGTGTGTGTGTGTGTGTGTGTGTGTGTGCATGTGAGAAAGAGAGAGAGAGAGAGAGAGAGAGAGAGAGAGAGAGAGAGAGAGAGAGAGACAGCGAGTGAGAGAGATTTCTTTGGCAGGTCTTAGCATAACTCTACGGAGGAGGACTGATATTTGCATTTACCCTGCTGTATAGCAGCCTTCTAGACCCTCTCTTTACTGCTTTACTGATCAGCCCCTGGATTCATGCAAATCTCTACCCTCCCTTGTTGAGCAACAAAAGATCCTGAATTACTGTGTATTATTGTGGCATTACTTGGTATTACTGTGGTTGTATAAATGCAATTCCTCATCAAACATTTACCTACTAGTGTGTGTGTGTGTGTGTGTGTGTGTGTGTGTGATACTAGAGATTGAACCCAGGGGCACTCTTCCGCTGAGCAATATCCCCAGCCCTTTTTATTTTTTGAGACAGGTCTTGCTAAGTTGCAAGGCTGGCCTGAAACTTTCTATCCTCTTGCCTCAGCCTCCCAAGTCGCTGGGATCACAGGTGTGTGCCATCATGCCCAGTTCTACCTAATGTTTTACTAACATCCATTAGTGATATTTGCCAGAATTAAAAATTTTATTAGGGTTTATTAAGTTACAAATTTTTTTATTTCTATCATTTTTTAACTTAGCCAATTTTTCTTTAATTAAAAAAAGTTGAATTGGAAAACATTTCTACTGTGAAATTAGTGATATATGCCAGAATCAAATATTTTATTAGGGTTTATTAGAGTGCTAATTTTCTTATTTCTATTATTTTTTTAACTTAGTCAATTTTTTCCTTAATTAAAAAACTGAATTGGAAAACATTTTCTACTGTGAAATAATTTCAAACTCACAGAAAAATTTTCAAGGCTAATATAACCAATTCTGTTCACTCTTTATTTGGGTTCATCAATTATTAATATTTTGTCTTATTTCTTATTCTCTATATTACATATGTATGTATAAATGTGTACATCTCTGCACAGACTTAGGTGGGCCCACCTTCATTTGCTCACTTTCCATTATACTTGCCTGTCATAGGGCAGAATTCCAGAAAGGGGATACTGGAATTCTGGGACAATTTGCCTTGGATTTTGTTTGCTAGGAGGTAGTCCAGAAAGAAGCCTGAGAACCATCCACAAAAACTTCAGTAGGACATGTTCCTGTGTTGGGATGGCTGACCACCAGATGGCAGAAGTTCCACGTGGGGGATGCTTTCTCTGTCCTTTTCAGGGGCAAAGGGCGTGTGTAGCATGTTTCCCTTGATATGTACATTTTAACTTTGACCTAATGAACTCTGTATTTCCTCGAAATGGAGTTGACTTTTAAGCTTTCCAATGGTGTGATTGTGAGCGGGAGTGGGGACTTAGCACGATGACATCCAAGCCCCAGGGAAACATACTGGGGACATGCAGTACCCAAACTGTCATTCCACACCAAGGAAACCTGCCATTCAAAGCCCTTGAGAGCATCAGGGTTGGAAGGATGTGAGGAAGTCATCTGGCCCAACTCTGATTAAGCAGGTGAAGAAACATCCTTCCCTGCTCTCTTGGGGAGGGATCCCCCAACTTATCCAATCACTGTAATAAAAATTATTGGCCCAATATCTTGCTCCTGTGGCCTTCCCAGTAACTGAGTCCTTTTGTAAGGCAACCAGATAGAGGATGCAAATTTTGCTCCCTTCCCTTTGTTTCCAAAAAAGGAATTCTTTTCTTTCTGCTCAATCGAAATTCTCTGGCAAGTTTTTCAAACTTGATTAATTTGACAGTCTTGTGAGGCTAAGGTGAAGGCGTGTTTGGCCTGGAGCAGGGAATGCTCAGAAATAGGATTCACGCTGACATGTCTGGAATTTGAATTGCCATGTGGATGAGGGTGCAGAACTAAATCCAGCAGGTTGGAATGATCAGGAGTAGGTTTGACCTCAAATAAAGGACTCTGTCAGTGACCTGAATAGAAGGAGCAGGCTGCCTCCAGAAGTGGTCAGTCATGAAATGATGCATGGCTTCATTCCACGGATGCAACCAGCATCCAAGGTGAGATGAACTGTACCCAGGACCCTGGAGGGATGCCACCCCTCCATGGGGGGTCAGCTGGGTAGGGTTTATGATCTCAGAAATAGTCTCTGTTATGTGGAGATATTTAGGGTGGACATTGTAGAACAGGAAGCCAGGTGGAGCAAATATCCTAGAGGAAGTTGAACTTCACCCTTCCTGGGAATCTATTCAGGTCTAAAGCCCCTCCCGAGGGACCCCTAGGAGGCTCCCCCTTCTCCCACTGAGAGCCTTCCAGGGAGTAAAGGTCAAGATGACAGCAGCAGTGTTCCCACGTGGCAGGATCCAAAGAAATTTTTCATAGTTTTATCATCCTGTCTGTGCAGATAAGGTGACTGACCAACTCGGGGAGAGAAAGCAGAGGCCACTGTGTGGTATCTTTTGGCAGGTCACACTCAGTCTTTTTCTGCTCACATCAGCTGGGTTACAACAGCTGATGTGTCTGAGCTGGTCACCCAATGGCTGAGTGAACACCTCACCCCACTATTTCCTGCCTCTAGAACAAATTCCTTGTCTTGCTGATAATTCTTTTGCCTGCCAGTGAAATTGTGCCAAAAGTCATCAGTTCTGGGACAACATGCATAACCTTGCACGGAAGGTGAAGCTCTACTTATTTATTTGGCCAGATAGAATCACTATTACTTCTTTTATGCGTTTCTGACAAAAAGACAGATGCAAGTGGCAGTTTCTGAACTGTCATATTTATGCTGCTGAATGGATTCCAACAGGGGGCCAGTAGGTCCAGGCTGTCCTTTCAATCCTGCCTCAGCTGATGCATGGCTAATGCTTTGCTTGTTGTTCATACTCTCTCAGGCAGAGATGCACTTTGAGGATGGAAGGGAACGTATGTGTGTTTGTGTGTGCACGCATGTGTGTCCTATGGGAACTGGGAATGGGTCCCACTTTCTGGGCTTTTCTTCAACTGTACCAGCTAGCCTGAATTGTTTACTTTATCTCTGTGTCTCTGGGCCCTTCTGTATGTCAAAGTGCTTTTCTGGAAAAGTTGGTCTCTCATTTAATGAACAGGACTGAGAAGCCCTGCTCTACCCCTGGTTCTGACACTGCAGGCTGGGTAACCTTGATCCCAGCACCCAACTTCATTGCACATCTCTTGCCGGTGTATGGCTGGAAATCTTGGTTAACTCAAACTGAGTCTGGACAGTGGGAAAATCTGCCAGAACCAGCACCTTGTTGGTTAGCTATAGGGATTAAATAGCATAACAGAATTTATTTTTTTATTTAGCACTGTGCTGTGATGGATGTAGGGCCTTGTGCATGCTAGGCACGCGCTCTTCCTCTGGGCTACATTCCCATCAGTAGCTCCAACATAACAACATTTAAAACAGGGCTCCATTTTGACTCCTGTCTGTCATCCAGGCCCAGGCCAGAGTTTTGTTGATACTGCAGCCCATAGTGACTGTTCTCCGATCCACCACTTCTGTAGCCTCATGCTGCTGTACTTATTTGTGATCTGTTTATGTGTGTGCTTTGCCCTCTCCTTTTGTCCATAAAGTTTCTCTGCCCTTTTGAATCTTTTCAGATTCTAGAGTGATGCCTTAATCATAACTGGGTTCAGTACGTCTTTGTAGACTGGCTACTTAATTGAAACTGGGATACATGGAAGGAGACTTACTTTACAGGGACCACCCAATGCAAGGACGCTAGGTCTGAGATCATTTTATGCCCTCTTTCATGGTGGGATGAAGAATGAATAACAGTCCTAATGAATAATTCAGTGTGTCATGAGTTGGAAAGGGAGAGAAAAAGAGGGCATCTATACATGTCATTTTCAATCATCTTGACTTGAATCGCTGGGTTTTATTCTGTCAAACAATGAAAGCTGGGGAGAATGGTGAAACATTATTTGGGTCTTTGAGACAAAGTAACTGGCTGACTGTCTTTGGGGCTCAGCAGAATTTGCTGGCCCCTGAAGCCGCCACCACTATTTGAACAGACACAAATAGGAACATACCCCAGAGGAAGCAGCAACATAGCAACATCTTTATTTTTGCCTTATTGGTGTAACTTCGTTCACAAAGAACACATGGAAAAGAAAGGACTTGAAGAGTGGGAGAGGGAAAAGAAAAGAAGGATCGTAAGGAAGGACCAGGAGGAGGAAATAATCCTGCCAGTTAATGCTCAGGGACTATTCCAAGTGTCCAGTGGAAGAGCGAGTGATGGGTGGGTTTGTTCCACATGCTGAGAGACAACTCGTTAGACGTACCTTCCTCCCAGCTCTATCCCCAGAGGGAGGTAGGTGTCCATCCCTTGTGTGAGTAATTCTCAGACCTGTCCAGTCCCCAGCAGGAGGCAAAGTTCCCCTCTCTCTATCCTTGATCAAGCCTCACTCAGATTTCATTCAGCCCTGGTGCACTGGTCAGGGTTCTCCCGACATACTAACAGAATGCGTGTGTGTGTGTGTGTGTGTGTGTGTGTGTGTGTGTGTGTGTGTGTAAAGAGAGATCGTCCTTCCTTCCTCCCTCCCTCCCTCCCTTCTTTCCTTCCTTCCTTCCTTCCTTCCTTCCTTCCTTCCTTCCTTCCTTCCTTCCTTCCTTCCTTCCTTCCTTCCTTCCTTCCTTCCTTCCTTCCTTCCTTTCCTTCTTCTTTCTTTCAGTACTGGTGATTGAACCTAGAGGTTCTTTACCACTGAGCTGCCCTTTTTATTTCATATTTTGTGACAGGGTCTTGCTAAGTTGCTGAGTCTGGCCTCAAACTTGGGGTCCTCCTGCCTCAGCCTCCCAAGTTGTTGGAATTACAGGCATGTGCCTCTGCACCTGGCAAGATGTTTATTTCTGACAATTCCAAACTCTGCAGTGTAGGCAGACTACCCTGAGGGAGAGCTGCGGTTTGAGTCCAGAAGCCATCTGCTGGCAGAAGTCCTTTTTTTTCTGAAGAAGTCATTCTTTTTTCTCAGGACCTTGAACTGATTGGGTAAGGTCCATGTACACTATGGAGGGTAATCTGCTTTACTCCGAGTGTTAATTAATTAATTAATTAATTAATTATTTTTTGTTACCCGGGATTGAATCCAGGGGCTCTTAGCAACTGAGCCACATCCCCAGATCTTTTTTTATATTTTATTTTGAGACAGGGTCTTCCTGAGTTGCTTAGGTCTCACTAAATTGCTAACTTTGAACTTTCTATTTTTTTTTTTTTAGATGTTGATAGACCTTTATTTTATTCATTTACTCATATGTAGTGCTGAGAATCAAACCCAGGGCCTCACACATGCCAGGCAAGTGTTCTACCACTGAGCCACAACCCCATTCTGATGACTTTGAACTCTCTATCCTCCTGCCTCAGCCTCCTGAGCCATGGGGATTACAGGCATGTGCCACTGCACACGGCAAAGTTTGTTAACTTGACTGGTAATCTCACCTAACAAATACCTTCATAGAAACATCTAGAATAATGTTTGACCAACTGTCTGGGTACCATGGCCCAGTCAAGTTAACATAAAATTAACCATTGCCCCTGGGAAGAGAGGATGGTTTCATGGTAGAACTGACTTCGGAAGTGGATGACTGCTTCCCGCTCCCCACATTTCCCTTTTTAGCAATATTTATATTTTCAAGCAGGAATGTAGGTTCATGGTAAAAAACATGAACAAGTCTAGAAAGATATACAATGGAAAGAAGAAAACTCCTTCCCACTTCTAACCTGTTTGGGGGGAAGTGTTTCAAAATATTACATGACTCTATAAGCCTATTCCCATTAAAAGTAAGGGTAACAAACTTCACATGCCTTTCTAGACCTTGCTTTTTTCTTAGCTTAACTAGAAATCTGGAGTTTTTTCTCTAAGGGCCCACATTGATGTACCTGATTGTTTTTAATGGCCATGGAGTATTTCATGGAACATTCAAACAGTTTCCCAGGTATACACAGGTATGATTTCCAATCTGAAGCTGTTGCAAACCTTGTAGCAACAAATGTGCCTACCCATGTGTCACTGAAGCAATCCCATTTTCTTGCTTATACCTATGACATGCCAAATGTGTCCTTCAGATGAATTTCCCCATGTTTTTAATCTGCTCTCCTCCCTTGGGCTCACTCCAGGCTTTAGTCGACCTCTCTGGGCTAAGCTACCACCTCTCCTGCAGACTTAATCTCTCCCTTCAGTAAGAAGTTAATCTCTCTCTGATTCCCTGAGGCTCAACTGAATTGGACAGTGTCTGTCTGTGTGTCTTTGTCACACCCTAAATGTGGTTCTTCAAATTCAGCCAGGCCCGCTCTTTGTTGAAGACAGCGTATATTTTTCTAAGCTTATTCCAGAGGCAGCAGCATTCAGATTCAAATTTCTCCTGGCACTTGGCTGCAGTCAAAGTGACCAAGGAGAATAAATTGTAACCAAGACAGGCAACACAATCCTCTCACCCGACAGAGGGTTTTGTAGGCTGCAAATCCTGTCACCAGGCAAGCGGACATCCTTATCCTCCATGGCAGCTCCTGGGGCTGTGATGGAGAGTGAAGGTTGGGTCACCTCCAGGCTCTGCGAGTGAGATCTAGTGCCCAAGCGCTGGACAGTGTGACAAAAGGCAGGGTAGCCGGAACTGGAGGAGGTTACAGAGATCTTGCAGCCCATCCCTGCTTTGAACAGACGAGTCCAGGGAATAGCTCTCTGAAAACCAGTTCCGGGCTGGGTCCATCAGCCAGAGGACCTAACCTAATCCTACTGGGGTCCACAAACCTCTTTAAGAACCGAACGCAACTTTGGTCCCATCTCCCCAGTAAATGCATTGTCACACAGTGTTTGCACAGGCTGTGTGTTTTGGTTGGGGTTGTGGGTGGTAGGGTGTGTGTGAGGGAGGCATTCTGTGTTAAGAGTCCCATAAGAGGATGCCTGGGAAAAATTTTCTCTTCCACTGCTACATAAATGTCAGCATTTATAATTATTTTATTCTCTTGCCCAGAACATTCCTCCACTAACTTGTCTTTGACTAGACTGGCTTTAAAAATCATTGCAATGAGGGCTGGGGCTAGGGCTCAGTGGTGGAGCACCCGTGCTTGCCGAGCATGCGTGAGGCACTGGGTTGGATCCTCAGTGCCACATAAAAATAAAGGCATTGTGTTCATATACAACTAAAAAAATAAAAAAAAAAATCATCAAAGTGCTGGTTGTAATGTAGTGGCTGACTGCCCTGTTCTCTGAGAGGAAGCTGGTTTTCCCAGCTCACTGGGTTGAGGTGTGGGCAGTCTACTTTGCTTAGAGGCTGAAGAGCTCCTTTCTGCTCACATGGTCAGGCTGAACCTGCCATGCTGAACCTGCCCTGATCTCTCTCCTGCTGACCCACCTGGACTTGTGTGAGGGGAGAGTCAATAGGGCTGGGCCCAATGGGAGGATACAAAAAGACCTGTTTCACTTCTGTGAAAAACAACTCTATCTCTCCTCTAATCTTTGCCTTTTTCCCCAGGTGTTGGAAATTGAACCCAGGGCTTTGCACATGCTAAGCACATGCTCTACCACTGAGCTACTCCCCAGATCCTCTCCATGAATCTTAAATAATATGTAATTTTCAAAAAGGAGAAAAAAAAAAAAAAAAAGAAAACTGAAAAAAATCTACACTATAACAGTCATGTAATATTCAAACCTCCCGGTCTTCAGTAGCCTGATGCATGATAGGTACCTGATAATGAGCTTCCAGGCTCCAGCAGGCGTCTCAGGATGGGATTTGCCCCACCTAAAGATGAGGGCTTCCCACTTCCAGGATAATCCAAGATGGCTACTCTGGCTTCCAAATGTGTTGGCAAATGGGAGCTGCAGCGTGGGTGTGGGTGTGGTCAGCTGGGGTTCCCGAAGGTGGGGTGTGATTGGTCGGGCTGAGGGGTCCTGGAGATGAGACCTGGCTGGAGTCCTATAGGTCCTGGCTGTTGTCTCAAAATGCAGCAGCCATGTGTAACCAAACCTGCAGGTTCTGTGACTGTGGGCTTCCAGGCAACAGCAGGCAGCTGGTGATGCACTGGCGGTCTGCAGTTGGTCTGCTGGCTACCAGTGGTCAATGGGCAGGTGGACCTCGGGCGGTGGGTGGTGGGTAGGTGAAAGGCAGGCCATGGGCAGGCAAGAGGCAGGCGAATGGTGAATGATAGGCACCAGTCAGTGAGCATTCTTCCTGGGTGGTTAACGACTTTGCCTGATCTGACATGTGTGATCTTGTAGAACCGGTGCTGAGGGGTCACTGCTGACCCCTCTGGTCTGCGAGGCTCCACTGCCTAACATGTGGCCAACCTCTGGGACCTACATGCACCTTCTTTAGCTCTGGAAACCCTGGCCGGCCTCCACAGATTCGGAACCATCCACCAACAATATGTAATTTTACTTCTTCTCCCTCTACCAGAGCAAAACTTGCTCACATAAAAAGATATAGACAGGCACGAAGAAAAAATAAAATTCACAAATAATCCCAACCTTTAGAGTGTCAATATTTTGTTGTGTGACCTTACACACACACACACACACACACACACGCACACACACTCACACACACAGAGGCTCATTTTACACAGTGTGAATGTGTATTATGCTTTCTGCTTTAGATCCAATCATATCTAAGAAAGAAAGAAAGAAAGACAGAAAGAAAGAATCCTCCAACAACCAAAGTGATTCATTAATGGAACTGGCGAATTAGCTGCATCAAAAGCAGTAAGGCCCACTGTTTCTGGAAGTATTTAAGTATTTAAGTGACTGGGGGAGCTTTCTGCAATGTGGCAGCAGTTAGCCTCAAAGCTTTCTAAGGCTTGCATGCACTAGAGACCTGAGGCATTGGTTCAAAATTGTGATTGCAGGAACTCTTGGGCAGGTGGCTTCCTCCCTACCTCACCTCCACGAGACTCCACAGTGCCACCACCTGCCTCTCTGTGAAGGGCCTCCTGAGCCAGACACGTGAAATCAACACTCTTCTGCCTGCCTGCGTTGTTACCAGTCCTGGCAACAATCTGACGTGCAAAGGCTGTGTCAGCGGTCCCTTCCATTTCCAAGCAGTGACCTAATTGTTTCTTTGGTTAACACAAAAGAGAAGACATCCTATTTCTATTCTCTTGCTATCCTTCTGTGGGCACTTTGGATTTTTTAAATTTAGCACTCTACAGCTGCTGCTGGTGGTTGTGTGTGTCTGTGTGCACGTGTGTGGTGTGAGTTTTCCTTGCCCAAATCATCCTATCACATTGTGTTCTCATATTCAAATCTTTTCCACTGATGAGTGCTTCAGTGAGTGGACAGGGGCCTGGGCTTGCGAGGTTGTGGGGCAATGAGAATTTGGTCAAAGTATGAGTGTCACTAAGGCATCTGACTTTTATTTTATCAACTTAATTTAAATTTTAGATTTAAAAATTTGATATTTCAAGAGTGTAGAAGAGTACAGAAAAATCTAATTGTCTCCATCTAGCTCATTTATTGGATTTAACAAATGTATGATATTTAGTTTTTGGAACTCTCTCCTTTTGTAGGAGAAAAAAAGGCACAGCTAAAACCTGACTTATTCTTCCCAGCCTCTCTTGGGCTAACCACTAACCCGAAATTTCATATTTTTAAATTTTGCAACATAAATAAATGTGGCCATTTCTTATTTGTTTTAAAGATTTACTAAATGGTATCATACTGCATATTTACAGCTTTGTTTTTCACATAATACTGCGTTTTTAAGATTTATCTGTGTTGACCCATGCTACTTTCATTGATTCATTTACTTTCTCTCTTTCTTTTCCTCTTTTCAGTACTGGGTATTTAACCCCAGGACCACCTACGCACTGAGCTACATCCTCAGGTCTTTTTATTTTTATTTTTTATTTTGAGACAGTCTTAAAAGTTGCCAAGGCTGGCCTCGAACTTGCCATCCTCCTGTCTCAGCCTCCCAAATTGCTGGGATTAAAGGCGTGCACCACCACATCTGGCCATGGATTCATTTTCAATGTTATATAGTATTCCAAGGTATGAAAGGTGCATTGTATCTGTTTTCCTAATGGGACCTTGGGACACTTAGGCTGTTTTTCTCCCTACCTCTCTCCTTGTGTTGCTGTTGCAAATAAGGCAGATGTGAAAATCTACCCACTGAGCTCCTTCCTTTCATGTACATGTGGGAATATTCCTAAGGTCCAGATACCAAAGTAGAATTGAATGTGTATAGGGAGTAGAACTTCTTTTTATAGCTGAGAATAAAGGGCATTTCAGTTGTTAGTATAGATTTTTAGAAAATTGTGATTGGCATATATATGTTTATAAACTAAATATATGTATACATATCATGAAATTTACCATTTTAACCATTTTGAAGTTCAGTGGCATTGTGTACATTCATATTATTGTGTGTCCATCACTACCATCCCTGCGACCATCAAACAATAAGGCCTCACTTAAGGCCCTACATAAACATTTATTGAGTGTCCATCATGTGTCAAATATATACATAAAATTTTGTTTTGCTATCAAGAAACTCCCACCCTAACCAAAGAAGATACAGGAGTAATGGTGAGGGACAGGTGTTAGAATCCAAGTGCTCGGGGCCCAGAGGCAGAGTGATGAATTCAGAGGCAAGGATGAGGGAGGTGCAGGGGGAGTGGGAGAAAAGAAAGTCCTCAGAAAGGAAAGAATTTTAAAATTTGCAATGCCGGGATGGAACCCAGGGCCTGGTGCATGCTAGGCAAGTGCTCTACCCCTGAGCTATACCCCCAGTCCTTGGAGAGGAAAGGATTTTAAAGCTGACAGTTTTTCTAGTCAACAGGGTGGGGGTATGGGTTTGCAGAAGGACCTGCAGAAACCAAACCAACCAATCACCCAGGGACTAACCAACATCCACGGAGCCACTGTAGGAGTGAGAGACAAGGGGCTGTGGTGTTGGGAGCTGGCAACCCAGGTGACGGAGCTGCTGAGGAGCCCAGCAGGGGCTGTCGAGGCAATGCAGGGACTAGCAGTCAAGGAAGCTCCTACCATCCCCAAGTCAAAGGCCCAAGGGAAGAGATGACGGCAGTGGGAGTTGTGGTGGAGCCCTTGCCGCCTGGGGTAGAGGGAGGGGATGGGACACATGGCTTCTTCCTTCCTGCCACCCTTCACTTCCCCTAGATGGCAAGAGCAAAAATGAAGCCTAGGCATACCCAGAGGCAGTAACCACAGCAAGCAGCTCCCACCCCAGGGTGGGGACGGGTGGGACAAGGAGAAGAGATGGGGGCTTAGCAATGAGAGGATCAGAAAGGGCTCCCTTGAGCTGGTGCTCAGCCCTCTGACAATGCTTCTGGGACTGCAGGATGGGAGGCCAGGCCCCTGCTAGGTGGGTGCACAGACTTCTGAGCATCTTGAAGGTCCTCCTTTTACCAACACTAGGAGAACCACTGCTCTCACTGCCAGCCTGACCTGCCAGCCACAGAGAATAGTGCAGGGGCCCAATGCAGCCATTTCCCCAGATGTGTGAGGAAGGGAGGGAGGAAGATCCGCTGGCCACCTGGTGGTGGGTCGATGTCCTCAATCCTCTTCATTATGAAGGGGGCAATGTTTTGTTCATTGGGATAGACAGTATTCTGAATGTGGATTTTCCTCCTCAGCCTCCACGTGCCATGCCAATGCTATTTGTGGACCTATAGGATGCCTCAGACAGGGTAGCATCTTCTATACAGCATTATTTCTGTCCAAGGAACTCAGTTCACAAAAACAGCGATGATGGGTGCAAACCCAGGAGACTCTCTGTTCTTACCACGTGCCCCAATTTGGCCTGGGAATACAGACTTAGATATGGCACCAATTGAGACCGATGACCCGCAACGCTGAGGTTTCAACTTACAGGATATGGTGTATGCTTCGAGTCAGTGATCAGAACATGGTGCGGCTCTTCCCACAGACAGAACATACTGGTCTTGGAATCAAGGGGTAGATGTGGGAGAGGTTTTACGAAGTATTACACTTAGCCCACTCGCAGAACTTTTGCCTGGTATTTCTGCAGCTTCAGGCTTTGTGGTTTGAAGGTATTAGTTACCAAGAAAGGAATTCTTCCACTATGAGACACCATAATGGTTCCATGGAACTGGGGGATTAGAGTACATTTGGCCATGAACTGTGGCTGAAGTGATTGATTCTAATTACCAGGGGAAATGTGGTTGTTGCCATACAACGGGGACAAGGAAGACCACGTCTGGAGCCCAGGACATTCTTGGAGTGGGCTACTTCTCTGTCCAATAATGGAAGTTAATATAAACATAGAGCAATTAAAAAGGCAAGCCCACTAGAGATTCAGGTTGGAGTCATCCCAACAGGTAAAGTACTCAGCCAGCTGAGATAATGGTTGAGGAAATTCAACATGGGATTGGTAGTGGAAGAAGTCATATCAACTATAGCCTTGTGACCAGTTGTAGAAGTAAGGATAGTAGCAGCTATGCATATTTTCCTTATTTATCTCTTTATGGTTTTGGCTTTCTGATATATGTTTGCTTATATATTAATTATATTCTTATTTTCTCTCTCTTCCTCTCCCTGTATTATCTCATTGTTTTATCATCCTGTAGAACTTATCATTTATATTATGATAATCTGTTATGTGTCCACCTCTCCGCTAAGAGAGACCCTTGAGAGATGGAAGCTTTTATATGTATGCCAAACACAGGCCCACTCTGCTGGGCATGGCAGCCTAGCTGTTTTCAGTTGCTCCTGCCAATGGGCATCTGCTAACCACCTGGAATTCTCTGTACAGAAACAAAGGGTTAATTCAATGCAGGAGCTGTTACTGACCATTAGTTACAATTATCACTTGGCTCAGCAGGCCATCCCTGCTGGGAAACCAACCTCACAAGAGAGGAGTTAGACATTGTTTAAAGAAGTTGCTATGATTCATGGAAAATAATAAGTAATCTCTCTCTCCCTCTCTCTCTCTCCCTTTTCAAACATATATATGTATATTTATATATAGTGCTTGATGACAACAGCTTAATAGCTAATATTAATTGAGTAGCTAGTCCTGGAGATACAGAGAAGACACGTCCCAGGACAGTGGGAGGTGAACTGGTAAACCCTGATTACAGGACAGGGTGATCAGTGTTATGCCAGAGGTTGGGAGGGAAGCTGCAGGAAACAGAAGAGCAGCATCGACTTAGACAGGGAGGGGTCTGCAGGGAAGGCTTGTTGGAGGAGGTGGCCTTGGGGATGAGGCTAGAAATAAGAGTGGGACTTAGCTTGACTAGCGGGTTAAGTCTGTGTTGGGTTCCTCTGATGCTGGAAAACAAAAGTTAGTTTCCAAGAAAGGAATTCTTAGGCTAGTTTTAGCAGTGGGTTTATTGCAGGCATAGCCAGGGACCCACACACAGGAGTCCTGCTACAGCTGGGTCTCGCAGAGACTGGCCTAGGGCAGTGGGCTCCCACTTCAAACACGCCAGCACCAGGGGGCGGGCTCCCACTCTAGACTGCTGGGCCTCCCCAGAGGTTATGATTCAGTTGCCCTGGGATGGGGCCTGAGAATGTGCTTGCAGGTGTCCTGGGATTGAACCCAGGACCTCACACATGCTAGGCAAGTGCTCTGCTACTGAACTAGACCCACAGACCTCACTTTTTTTTTTTTAAAGTCATTTTAAGACAGGGTCTCACTAAGTTGTCTCAGGATGGCCTTGAACTTGCAGTCCTCCCACCTCAGCTTTTCCAGTAGCTGGTGTTATAGGCATGCACCACCATATCCTGCTCAGAAAATGGACCATGAAGCAGGTGGTTTATTCCCTTAAGCCAAGAATAGTTCCCAGGGAGGGATTCAGCTGTGAGTCCTCAGTCGCCAGTATTCCCATCAGCTAGGAGAGTGTCTTGGACCTGCAAGGGCCCTTAGGTCATGTACCATGGCATCCATAGTTCACTCATGATGCAGTTGGCTCCTCTTGATTTATCATGTAAATTCACCTCTTCTGGAACAGCATCTGCAGAATCCTGATTAGTCTCTTTATGGCAGGAGGGGATTTCTGACTTAAGTTTTTTTTTTTTTCATATTTTTTTACTAGTGCATTACAGTTGTACACACTGATGGAATTTGTCACACATTTGTATATGCACACAGTATCACAATATAATGTAGCCAATATCACTCCCCAGCATTTCTCCTTACCTCCCCACCTCCCGCTCCTTGGTCCCTTTCCCCTACTGATCTCCCTTTGATTTTTAGGAGGCCAGCCTCCATCTTTCTTTCCTTTTTCCTCTCTAGCATCTGCATAGGAGAGAAAACATATGACCCTTGACCTTCTGAGTTTGACTTATTTTGCTTAACATAATGATCTCAAGTGTCATCCATCTTCCTGAAAACGACATAATTTCACTTTTCCTCATGGCAGAATAAAACTCCATTGTGTATATATACCACATTTTGTTTATCCATTCATCCACTGATGGACACCTAGGCTAGTTCCATAGTTTGACCGTTTTGAATTGTGCTGCCATAAACATGGATATGCATGTATCACTGTAGTAAGATGACTTTAATTCTTCAGGATAAATACCAAGGAATGGTATAACTGAGGCATAGGGTGGTTCCAGGCCTAGTATTTTTTTTTTAAACATTTTTTAAGTTGTAGATGGACACAATACCTGTATTTATTCATTTTTATATGGTGCTGAGGATCAAACCCAGTGCTTCACATGTGCTAGGTGAGTGCTCTACCACTGAGCCACAACCCAGCCCAGCTCTAGTCTTTTGAGGAACCTCCTTCTGGTTTCCATAGTGGTTGTACTTAGAGTCCCACAAACAGTGTTCCTTTTTCTCCACATCCTCTCCAGCATTTATTATTACTTGTGTTCTTGATGACTGCCATTTGGACTGGTGTAAAACAAAATCTCAGTATAGTTTTGATTTGCATTTCCCTAATTGCTAATGATGTTGAATGTTTTATTGAGCATTTGCATTTCTTCTTTTGAGAAGGGTCTGTTTAATTTATTTGCCCATTTATTAATTGGGTTATTTGATATTTTGGAGTAAAGTTTTTTGAGAAATTTATATTCTAAATATTAATCCTCTGTCAGAATAGTAGCCAGCAAGCAAAGATTTTCTCCCACTCTGTAGGTTCTCTCTTCATATTCCTAAATGTTTCCTTTGCTGTTCAGAAGTCTTTTAATTTGATACCATCCCATTTATTTACTCTTGGCATTATTTCTTGAGCTTTAGGGGTCCTATTGAGAAAGCCGTTGCCTGTGTCTTAAAGTTGGAATGTTGACCCTAGGTTTTCTTCTAAGAGTTGCATACTTCTGGTTTAATTCTTAGGCTTTGATCCATTTTGAGTTGATTTTTTTTGTGTGCAGTGAGAGATAAGGGTCTAGTTTCATTCTTCTATGTATGAATAACCAGTTTTCCCAGCATCATTTGTTAAAAAGACTGTGTTTTCTCCGTTGTATGTTTTTGGCACTTTTGTCAAGGATTAGATGACTGTACAAGTATGGGTTTGTCTCTGTGTCTTCTGTACCATTGGTCTGTGTGTCTATTTTTATTTCAGTACCACACAGTTTTTGTTACTGTATCTCTGCAGTATAATTGAAGTTGGGTATTGTGATGCCTCCAGCATTGCTTCTTTTGCCTTTGAATTGCTTCGGCTATTCTGGGTCTTTTATTCTTCCAAGCAAATTTTAGGACGGTTTGTTTTCTAATTCTGTGAAGAATGTCTGACAGATTTTTAAGGATGAATAACATCTTGCTAATTTTTGAGAACTTGAACTTATAATCCTCCTGCCTTGGCCTCCCAAGCCATTAGGATTACAGAGGAGTGCCACCACACTCAGTTCTTTTTTCTTTTATTGACTCATTTCTATCCTGCTTAGAGAGCCCTTGCCTCTGACATTGGAAAAGTAGAGATTTTTGTAAATTCAGTATGTAATCATCCTTGTTATTGAATTATGTTATTTCTAATTCATTTCAAACACCTATTGAAATAATTTTTTGTCTGCCTTTGGCAAATACAAAAGTGGCAACTTATATTTATTGATTTCCACATATTGAGCCATGCTTGCTTGCATTTCTGAACTGATTGAATGTATCACAATTGCTGGGGATGTCCTTTTAATGCACTTGTGAATTTTTTTTTAATTTTTAAAATTTGTTCTAGTTATACATGATGGTAGAATGCATTTATGCATTTTGACATATCATATATAAATGGAGTGTAAGTTCTCATGCTTCTGATTGTATATGTTGTAGAATCACACTGGTTATGCAGTTACATACATACATGAGGTAATAATATCTGCCTCATTCTGCTATCCTTCCTACTTCCATACCCCTTCCCCTCCCTTTACTCCCCTCTACCTAATCTAAAGTAAATCTATTCTTCCCTAGTGCCCCCCACTTATTGTGAAAACTCAAGAGTTTTATTTGCTAATATTTTATGTTAAATACTTGGCATGAGATTGTTTTATAGTTTTCTTCTTTTTTTGGTGTTTCAATCTTTGTCAGATTTGGTATCAGTTTCTTTTAAATTTATTTTTTTGTTCCTTTTTGGTATCAATTTTACTCTGGAGCATTGTAAAAAGAATTTTGATGCTTTTTATTTGGCTCTGAGAAAGTTTAGAGTTTGAAAATTTATTATGCATTTATTCAACAAATATTTATTAAGTCCTGGTGCTGGGAATACAGCAATGATCAAAACAGACAAAAATTCCTTTCATCTTAGTGGGGGAAAGCACACTGTAAACAAATAGTTAAGATATAGAATTTGTCAGATGGTGGCAAGTGTCATAGAGAAAAATTAAAGCAGGGTGGAGACAGTGCTGGAAGTGGGGTTTGCACTCAGGGAAGCTGCACAGAGACAGTGACACTTGAGCAAAGACCTGAAAGAATGAGGGAGGGGGCCCCATGTTAGGACTGAGTGATCAGCAGAGGAAATAGCATAAAGGCTGCAGGGGGGACACAGAGGGTGTGAAGGTCAGAACCAGGAGGGAGCTGAGCTGGGCGAGTGTAGGGTGCAGTCATATCAGGAGGTGAAGCAGAGGTGAAGCAGAGTCAGAGACTCATCTTTACTATGAATGAGTGGAGGTGACACTGTAGGGTATGTCAGTTGGTTTATATCAGCAAAAGATACGGTTGGTTGGACCAGGGTGGAAGCCATGGAGGCGTTCGGTTTCTGGACTAGTCTTGAAGGAGGAACCCCTGGGATTTGTTGGCCATGGCATTTGGGGTAAGAAGAAATGGGAGAAGTAAAATCTGATTTCAGTTATTGGCCAGAATGACTGGAAGAATAAATTTGCTATTTATTAGGATTGGGATGATTGAGGCAAGAGTTGATTTGGAGGGATGACTTGGTGACTCAGTTTTGAATGTAGCATGCTTGAGATGCCGTTTGAGTAACTAAGATCTTCATCAAATCTGGAGTCCAGGGAGAGGGTTCAAGCTAGAGATAAACATTAGAGAATGACATAAACATGGCTTTCAAGGAATGGAGCAGATGAGATTAATAAATGGAGTGTTTGTAGATAAGCAGTAAAGAAGAGACCCATGCTGAATGCTGGGGCACTCCAGCAAGGACGGTCAGTCAGCAGAGGAGGGAGAGGGAGAGGAGAGGGGGAGCGGGAGAGGGGGAGGGGGAGAGGGGGGGAGGGAGAGAGAGGAGGCAGAGAGAGGAGGCACATCAGGAGTGTGGGTCCATGACAGGGTCAGGTGAGGGCTGAGGTTTGACCTGGCTCAGAGGAGGCCAGCGGAGACCTTAAGGAGAGCAGTTGTGAGGTGGGCATGCCTGGCTGGAGCTTAAGACGTGATAGAGGGGGGATGTGGAATCAGGCAGGGGAGAAATAGAGTCTGGAGTGGGAAGTGGAGTTGATAGAATTTTTTTTTTTAGATGTAGAGATTATAACTTGTTTATATGCTGATGGAAATGATCCAACAGAGAGGGGGAAGAAAGTTGGAGCGATGTCCTTGGGTGAGTGAGAGGAGACTGACTCTGTCATGGAGGTTAGATAGAGGCACTGACCTCACTGGTAAGGGAGGGACATGAAGACATGGGTACCGATACAAATAGGTGCACCGATGTGAGGGTGGGCCTTGAGGGTGGTCTCTTATGATTGTTTTTACTTTCCCAGTAAAATGGTCAGTCGGGTCATCAGCTGAACTCAAGGATGGGAGAGATGTTGGAATTCTGAGAAGAGAAAAGAGGTGAGAGAGTTGTCTAGGAGGAGGAGTAGAGGTACGCAGGGTCTAGGAAAATAGAGTTTCATGCCAGGCAGAATTGAAAGACCAGTTGAGGTTAGCAGTCAGGAATTTATTTAGCAGCAAACTTGTGTGATTTTTTCCCCCCTCTACTTGTGTTCTTCCATGTTGGCATAGAGAGCAGAAAGGCTGAAAAATTAGATCTGGCCAAGAGTTTGATAATATAAAGAACTGTAAACCATGTGCACTTGGCACTTTGGGGTGGGTGGGTGAATAGGATAGTTGGTTATTTTATCAATCTTTTTTTGTGGTTATTGGTCTATTTGGATATTCTGTATCTGCTGGTTTCAGTTCTCTGTAATTAGAAAATAGAGCATTTGGGAATAAGTTTAATTTTTTTTTTTAAACAAATCTTTGGAAATGCCCAGAGCATTAAAGTACAAATATAATTTGGTGATCTAGTTCTCCAGTCTGTCACTTGGTCAAAATTCCCTTTGCATCACCCCTGGGTGGACCCTGTCCCATTCCCAGGGGGATGGAAGAGGGAGAGCCTCAGCAGGCTGACCTGCATGGTTGTCTGGGCTCCTCAGCACAGGGCTGGCTGCAGTCCTCTCCCTGGGAGGTGCCGGTTTCCTGGCCTGCTTCAGATTTTCAAGTTCTTGGCTGATCTCATCAGTGATCATTTAGCTTTTGTGTGTGTGGGTGTCTAATTGGAGAAGATTAGCCTAGCAAATTAAAATAACATTCTGAGCTGAACCACTTTTTTTTTTTCTTTTTTTTTTTGGGGGGGGGGGGTGGGGTGGGGAGGAGGTGGGTAGATTTGAGTGGATCTTACCAAGCATTTCTGAAGTCCCATTCTCTGGGTCAATCTATATTGTGAACTCTGACCATCACTGCCTCTACCCACAGAAATGTGCTGGGTCTGGCTGGTTTCTGGTAAATTCCTTTAGAGTACTCCAAAATCTAGTAAAGTCTAATTATTTTCACCTGCTTTTTGCCTGTTTATTTGTAGGAGAAAAACAAACAACTGTGTATAAACTCATGAATGAAGTTGCACTACAATATTTTTACTAAGGACAATTACTTGTCTTGCCTTAGATATCTTCTGAATGGAAGAATTCAAGGAATCAGAGCTCATGATTTGCAAAAGAGTGGAAATACAAAAATAAAGAAACCAAAGCAAGCCAGGGGTGGCCGCACACACCTGTAATCCCGGCAGCTCAGGAGGCTGAGGCAAGAGGATTGTTATTTCAAAGCCAGTTTCATCTACTTAATGGGGACCTAAGCAACTCAGGGAGATCCTATCTCTCAATAAAATACAAAAAAGGGCTGGGGATGTGGCTCAGTGATTTAGTGGTTAAATGCCCCTAGGTTCAATCCTTGGTACCCAAAACAAAACAAAACAAAACAAAAACAATACAAAAACCAAAGCAAATCTACCCAGAGCTACCTTGATCATGCTGGCAAACTAAGGTCAAACTGAAAATGGAGATTTAAATTTAGGCTCAGTTAATTTCTTCTCTAGTCCCTGAACCAATGCTTCCCAAATTGTTCTGATCTCTCACTAAACTCTTTTATGGGGTGAAATCAATTTAGCAAAGGCTAAATATTCTGTCCCCTTCTTGGAGAGTTAAAACACACTCCATTTACAGAACAATTAATCAAAGATTGCATGAGCTCCTTCTCCAAGCCACACTTTGTACTGGACTCTGAGAAAATAATTAGAAAACAGAAACCCAGTGGCTTCTGTCATGGGGCTTATGCTAACAGAGAGATGGACGTTAGACAAATAGCCAAGAAAAAATGCATGATTACACATCAAGGTAAGTTCCAGAAAAGAAAGGAACATGCTTATGGAAAAACTATGCCAGGTACCAGGAAAACTTCAGAGGAAGGGACACAAACATCTATCAGAAAACTAGAAAAGAGGTCGTGTTAATTAGGCCAAAGAAGTAAGTAAATCTTAAGATTTTAGACTGTCTAATAAAAATACCAAGTGAGCCACATGTGTAATTAAAACTTCTCCAGCAACCACATTATAAAAAGTAAAAAGAATGAGAAAATAATTTTAATATTATATTTTACTTAACGCAGTGTATCTAAATATTGTCATATGAAATGTAATCAACTTAAAAATTATAATGTGACATTTTACATTTTTTTTTAACAAGTCATCAAAATCGAGTGTGCCCTGTATGTTCACAGCACACCTTAACTTAGACCAGTCGTGTTTCATGTGCACAATAGCCATAGGGAGCGCGAGGGACTGCATTGGATGGCATTGGGTAGGATCAAAGGAATTGGAGCAAGGCTAGTGTGGCAAGAAGAAGGGGTGCGGTGTAAGATGAGGGACTGCCACTTCCCTGCCCGCCATTCAGGGGGTTGTGGGTCATGTTAAGGATCTTGATCTTGAAGCTGAAACCATTGGTAGGTTAAAGCTTATTGAAGGACCTGGGTGTGGTGGGCATGCCTATAATCCCAGTGACTGTTGAGGCTGAGGAGGAGGATCGCAAATTCGAGGCCAGCCTTAGCAACTTAGTGAGATCCTGTTTCAAAGTAAAATTTAAGAAAGGTTTGGAGATAGAACTCAGTAGTAGCATGCCCCTGGGTTCAATCCCCCTTCCCCTGCCATATTAAGGGTCCTGAGAAGTTCTGCAGTTTCATTTTTGCTTAACTCAGTTCTCACATTTATTCTATGTGGGATATTATCTCAACATCCCATGGCCACACAGTGGGAAATGCTGCTCTACTTTACTCCTTTTAGGGGAAAAGTTGCTACTGATAGGAACTTCAATAACTGGAAGCTTTTGGTCTTATAATTTATGGAGTAGAAGCCAGTCTATTTGTTACTTGGAATTAAGAGCCAAGTTAGTAGAGAGAGAAGTTGCTTTCTCTCTCTCTCTCTTCCTCTCTCTCTCTCTCTCTCTCTTTTTTTTTTTTTTTTGATACTAGGAATTGAACCCAGGGGCACTTTACCACTGAGCTACATCCCCAGCCCTTTTGATTTTTGAGACAGGGTCTTACTTAGTTGCTGAGGGACTAAATTGCTTAGGGCCTCACTAAGTTGCTGAGGCTGGCCTCTAACTTGGAATTCTCCTGCCTCTGCATCCCAAATCTACTTGCTGAAATTACAGGCATGTACCACCATGCCAGGTGAGATGAGGCTCCCTTGATGGAGTTTTAGCAGACCCTTTCCAAACTGTGCAGTCAGTAAATAACTCAGGCGGAATCCCAGTGCCTGGCAAGAGTTGAGGTGTAAGGCTTTTTCACCCACTAAATTCTTCCCATGTTTCATCCTCACCCAACGGTCTTTCCCATCAATTTAATTCACTTATGTTTTCTCTTCTCTGAACTTTAGTAAGCTGTGCAATCGATTGTATCTTTCAGTTCTTTTTGAGTTTCCTGTAGCATCTAGTTCAATGCCGGGGATACAATAGGTGTTTAATAAATATTTGGGGACACGTTTGTGTTATGTTTATTCTTTCTTAAACCAATGGTGTGATTCTTTTCCAGGTGTTCCGTGAAGTCCAGTCTTCCCAGCCCACCATCATCCTGTTTTTGAACAAGAAGAGGCCACCAGAAAAGCTCTGTTTTGTCTTGGAATCAGGAACCTTGATTTGTGTCTCATCTCTGCCTTTTTGCAACTGTGTGACCTTGAGCAAGTCAGTTAATCTGGCTGGGTCTTCATCTCATTACCTGTAAAGTGAGATGGCGTACTAAATGATCTCTAAGACCTGTTTTAATTCTAAGACTCTAGATCTATGTTGCTAATATGGTAGTCCTGTGGTTATGAACGTGTGAATTGTGGTTAGTTCAGACTGACGTGTTTAAGCGTAAAACACATACTGGATTTCAAAACAAGAATATAAAATATCTCATTAATAATTTTATATTGGCAACAGGTTGAAATGATATTTTAATATATTGGCTTAAGTAAACCATATTATTAAAATTAATTTTAATTTTTTTTTACATTTACAATGTGGTTACCAGAAAATGTAAAATTGTGTATGTGATGCTAAAGATGTAATCTTGTCGCTCCAAATTCGTATGTTGAAGCCTTAACCCCTGGGGAGATGGTTTTCCGATATGGGACCTTTGGGAAATTGTTAGCTTTAGATGATGTCATGAGGGTGGGGTCATGATGAGATTAGTGTCTTTATGGGAATAAATATCAACACTTTCTCTCTAGCAACCAAGAAGAGGGTCCTCACCAGAACCCAACTATGCTGGCACCCTGAACCTGGACTTCTAGCCTCCAGAACTGTGAGAAAACAAATTTCTGTTGCTTAAATTACCCAGGCTATGGTGTTTCGTCTTGGCAGCCCTAGCTAAGACATGCCGCTTGTGTTATGTTTCTATTGGACAGCACTTGTCTAGAAATTTGGGAATTTTTAAACCCTAGGCTTTTGGCACCTGCATTTCTGCATTCTGTCTGTGAGAGCAGGGAGGGCTTCTGGAGCGTTCCTTAAGGCAGTCAGTCCAGCGTTTCCTCCTGTTGGCTGTTCAGTAAACATCTGATGATTAAGTCATTTTGTTTCTTTTTTTCTTTTCTTTCTTTCTTTTTTAGTTGTAAGCAATACAAGCAGTCTCTGGATAATTAATGCTAAAGATGAACTCATTAATAGGCTATTGGGTGGCATTTGGAATCTCTGCAGGGCAGAAGATCCAGGCTTGGAGGACACACTGACATAGACAGCAGTGCCCCCAACTCTCTGCAGACTAGTCTGGTCAATGAAGACTCCACTATGGCACTAGAGAAGTGGAGCTGGCTGGGCACTGGCAGAGGGGAGTGGGATGTGTTTCCAGCCTCACTAGCTGTTGCCTGAGTTTAAATTGGGAACTAGCTGCAAGGGAGATGGAGAGGCCAGGCTTTGCTTTTTAGCTTCTGTAGTGCAAAGTGGGCTCTTTTCATACCAGGAAGGTTCACTGCCCTAACACAGGATGCGTCTTTAGAGGCTGAGCTGCCAAAGGAAAGTGACTAGAGTTCTTCACCATGGTAGTACAGACCTTGCAATTTTAGCTAAAACACAACTGAAGTTTCCCCTGAGACTTCTCAGTTGGACTCCATGTAGAAGGCTCCTAGATCTCCTTGTGGTTTTTCTGAGAAGTACGAAGAACAAGACTTATGATGTACATTTGAATGCTACTATTATAATTTCATTATGTCCTCTGGAATTTCTCGCATGATATTTTAATATGGAGACACAGGGGGGCACTCTAACCAACCAGCAATAAAACTTAACTGGTTTCATAGTCTTGGCAGTTAAAAAATGGACATCGATTCGTTGAACTTGTTTTTTCCCCCAGACAGGATAACCAACTTTTCAGGGATACCTACCTCTCTCAGAATATCTCACCTGTGACAAAGTTCTCCAAGACACACCCTCTATAATGTCCAGTTAATGTTGTTGGGGCAATGGCTGTGAACAACTCAACAGGGAAGGGAATTTTTCTTTTTTCCTTATAAGTCTTGCTATGTTGCCCAGGTTGTTCTGAACTTCTGGGTTCTACCAATCCTGCCTCAGCCCCCAAGGCCCTGTCCCCCCCCCCCCCCCCCCCCCCCCCAGCAACTGAGCCTGCTGGGCTAAGGAGGATTTTTTTATTCTTTATTTTTATTTGTTTATTTATTTTTTGGGTACTGGGGATTGAACCCATAGGCACTTTACCTCTGAGCTACATCCTCAGTTCTGTTTATTTATTTTTATTTATGAGACAGGACCTTCTAAGTTGCTAAGACTGGCTTTGAACTTGTGATCCTTTTGCCTCAGCCTCCTGAGCCGCTGGGATCACCAGCTCTGTGAGCAAGAATTTTTAAATTGTAGTTTATCCCCTGCCTTAGCTATTAAAGAGATGAAGATAAGGCTGCTAGGGGCTCATATTTAGAGGTCACAATTGGCCAAATCAAACCTAGGGCAGAGAAGAGGGATCCAGTTATGAGATTTCCTTTAAATGGGCAGCCTATCCCGGGGCCGGTTTTCGCATCTGCACAAAGGAGCTAACACCTGACCTGTGTCTGTATAGTTTGCCAACGTAGAGGGACAGCGGGTGGAGGACGGGAGTAACATGTCTGGGGGTGACATTAACCATCCCATATAGAGTATTGAATTTTATATTTAAAACAAAATACAGCCAATATGCCTCCTGTTAATGCATGATAGCACACGGGAGGGACAAAGCGTGCTCCGCTGGCAGCTGGAGTAACAAAATAACAAGGATAGGTCAGAACAGGACCTGCTCGCTCCGGATCGTTTTCCTCACTTGGGTCTCTCAAGCTGGAGCACCAACACCAGGGAAGGGGCTGCTGGTGAGGGGGGAGGGGTTCTCCTCCCTCAACCGGGGCGGGACTGGTTCCGGATGACTACAGGGTTACTCGCGGTCAAGGGTGCCTTCTTGCAGAGCCAGCTCTCGCTGGTTGGAAGGAGCCTGGATGGTTGTGCGCAGCCTACCGCGGCGCGTTCCAGCTCTCCGGCGCGCCTAGGGTCCCCACAGGTTTGACGCATGGTGGCTCCGCCGCGGTCCCAGGCTCAGCCTCCGCTCCCCTGCGCTGGGCGCAGAGGTCTGGCCAAGATCTCAGGCGCTCGCCACTCTTATCTGCGGGATCTCGTTAAAAGAGGGAAGGAGAGGAAGGGGAAATGAGGGAGGAAAGAGGAAGAAGGTGCCTGAATCCACTCACCAGATAGTTACAGCGCGCGGCGGAGGTTGGGCCACGCGTCAAAGACCCTCTACTTCAAGTTAGGATCACTCTTCCTTTTGGGGACGGTCGCCTACTATTTCTCTACTCCTCCACCCTCGTGGTAGGCGAGCGCCCACCACATTCCCGGTGTCGCACTAAGCGCTTTCCAACGTTAAACTCTTATTATTTTCCCCAAGATCCCGAAGTGGCAGAAACTTATCACTCGCGTATTGAGGACGACAGGATGGCCTTGGAGAAATTGGGTGACTGGCTGAGTTTTGCAGCTAGTGGTGGAACCAGGTCTCTGAGCAAGGTTTGTGTGACTCTGAAGCGATTGCCAGCTCTGCGTGGCAATCGTCCAATCACGGCGGTTGCACCTGTTGCGGCCCTCTTTGGGCGGGAGGGGAGGGAGAAGGATCAAGAGAATGACCAGGTGACATTCCCCCAATCGGGACCCTAGGTTAGGGACGCGGAGAAACCATTCCTGCGCTTCGGAGAAGACGACTTCCCTTAGCGTGGGATCGCGTTCCCAAAAGGGCGCACGGCTAGGGGAAATGTGCCCCACGGGGCGGAAGGGGCTAGTGGAGGATCTATAGGTCTGCGAGAGACACTAGGGGGAAGCGGAGGTGGCGGGAGTCGCGGCAGCCTGCACAGCGGGCGCGAAGCAAGGCCACTTGTGCCAGTGTCCACGCGGTGGGTGTGCGGCGCTTTCATTCAAACTTTGGGGAGTCTCGATTCGGGCGTCAATGAGGGTGTGACCAATCAGAGCCTAGAGATGGGAATAAATTATGCAAATAACCATCTGGCGATGGGTCAGATGACTTCAATACTTTAAAAAACTACCTCGCTAGGAGCTCTTGGTGTGACAGCGGCGAGCCCAGGCTTCCCGGCAGTTCAGGGAGAGCGCAGGTCGGCTTCTGGAGCAAGCCCCTCCTCGCTCTTCCCTCCCACCTCCCCGCCGTCAGGGCAGCCAGGTTTTCAATTTCCACCTTCTCCTCCAGCTGTCTAGCCCATCAGTCCTGACCGAGAGAAGGGTGCCCACTTTTGGTCTTATTGACTTGGGAGGTGGTGGTGTTTTGTTTTGTTTTGCTTTAAATCCCTGGTTCGGGGGAGGGGGCGTGGCGGGGAAGGATGAAAAACTCCGTTCCTTTACTCTGCTTTTGGAGCGTCTATTGTTGCTTTGCGGCGGGAAGCCCCACACCCCTTGGTTCGGAGGGACGGCTGGAAGGTAACGTGCATTTATATTTATTACCCTTCCCCACTTCTTTTCTGTGCTGGGACTCCTCTGTCTTGTAGACTCTCCTCTGGTCGCTCCTCGTTCCTACGAAATCCTCCTTCCTTCCCCACTGCGCTGTCCATTGTTCTCATCGACTTGTTCTTCAGCGCTTCTAATGAGGGCATCCCCTGGCGAGTCAAGAGGAGGAGGCAACAGGCGGGCAGGGTGCTGTCTTGCCTTCTCTCACCCCGCCTGCTTCCATTACGTGATTCCCTTCATCGGTGCTGTCCAGCCACCCGGACTGCCTATGTGCAGTTCTTAAACCTTGTCCAGTCTTTGAACCTGGAGATTTGAGAGGCAAAAAGTTGTTGGAAATTCTGTCTTCCAGAGCTCCTCCTTTTAACCGTGGCCTAGGGTTTTGAAAGTGAAGGTGTCAGGGGAGCTGGCTTTGGTTTGATTAGTGCTTGCAGGGAGGATCTGGTGGGTGACTTGGGTTGAGAGGCTGCCTGGTGTCGGAGTTCCACCAGATTGTCAGCCTCAAAGCTCTTTCTTCCCCGACTCTTCCCATTCCTCCTCCTATCTTCTAGCATTTCTTCCGTTTGGGTTTTGTTTGGAAGTCTGTTCCATTGGAGGCAGCCTGCCTGGTGGAGTGAAGATAGGGTCACCTGGAGCTAGTAGTATCTGGTTAAGCAGAGGAAGACTGGGGAATCCCAAAACCCAGCCCCATGTTTCATCTACTTGGCTGCAGGGGTTGAGTCAAATGCTCTAGGTCTATGCTGGCTAGTGTGTGCATGGGGGTGTTAATCGAATGAATGGGAAAGGCTTGCTTTGCCTACCAGGTTTCCAACTCTAGTGCTAACTAGAAGTATGACCTGGGATAGGTTGCCTCTCTAGTTTGTCTCCTGAGAAATGCTGAAGTTCCTTCCAGGTCCTGTGTTCTGGCTTCTGAGGATTTGGAGGCCAGGCCATTCATTCAAAAACTATTCATTGCTTTCCTGCTTAGTGCCAGGCAATCTTCCAGGAGCAGGGGTGACAGCAAGAAACAGAACAAGATTACAGTCCCTGCCTCATGGAACTTACATGTCAACAGTGGGAAAACAGATAGTGAACTAATGAAAATATGTACATGGTGCCAAGGGTCATGGAAGAAACGAAAGCAGGGGGAAGTTATGGAGTGTTGGTGGGGGCAGGTGGGAAGATTTTAATGTGTGGTCAGGGAGGGCCTTACCCAGAACTTGACCCTTAAGCAAAGGAGCTGAAGGAGGTAAAGAATGAGTCACAAGGACACCCGGGTGCAGAACAGTCATAAAGTCCTAGAGACTGAAGTAACCCTGGCCCAAAGTAGCAGGAATGAAGATAGAGAATTGTGGGGTTAGAGCAAGCCACAAGCCAAGGTGAACTTTCTTTGTCCATCCATGTGCTTATCTGTAAGTCTGTCTCAGGGACCAGTACACCTCTTTTCCTCTAAGCTTCCCCGTCTGCTCTCTGTGTGAGTGGCTATCCAGGTGGAAGTTGGGGAGCTGTCAAACTATGTCCAGGGTTCAAATTTCTGCCAGTTGGAGCTTTTGTTCATGACTTTCATGACAGCCTGAGTTCTGCTTGTGTGCTATGTTTTCCAGAACATTATCCCCCTTACATCTGGTATATTTATTTCTACTTTTTGTCCCTTTACCCCACTTCAACACCACCCTGTCCACAACTATAGTCTCTCTTTCCATAATTTCTTTTACTTCCTCTTTTTATTTTGGGGGCAGGTGGGCAACTGGGATTAAACCCAGGGCCATGTGCATGTTAAGCAAGTGCTCTACCACTGAGCTACATCCCTAGCCCTATTTATTTTGAGATGGAGTCTTGTTAAGCTGACAAGACTGAGTTTGAACTTGTGATCCTTCTGCCTCAGTCTTCCAAGTAGCTGGTATTACAGGCATGTGCCACCATGCCCAGCTCCTTTGGCTTCTTTCTGCAATAAATTAAGCTCCTGGATGCTCATTTTTATTTCCCCAATTGCAGATGACAAGTTTGATATTCTAACTAGTTGCCAAATGATGCTTACCAGGATGACTGAAAGAGTGCTGGGGGGGGGGGGGTCCATCAATGACCATCTGAAATAAAGTGGTGATGATAGTGCCTACCTAGACAGGGACCGTCAGTGGCACAGGCTGCACTTTGGGGAGCAGGGCCATTGCCTACGTGGCATTGTGTGCAAGCACAGTAGCTGGAAGGGTGGCTGTACCACTCTGAGAAGTTTCTCCGTGGCCTTAGTCCTTCATGGATTCACAAACCAGGTGAACGCCTGGCGCCCGTCAGTGCTGCAGGAGGCCCTGAGGATGCATGAGGTCTTTGAAGTAAGTGCTGGAATAGAGTTGGGAACACAGGGGAAAGCCCACTGTTCCACTGGTCAATAGCCTTTGAACTCCAATTGCAAAATCCAGTATCTCTCAAAATTGGAAAATTTGCTGGGAACTCGTTTGGCAGTAAAACCTGGCCTTACCTGATCTGAACTCCTTTGGCAGCAAAACCTGACCCCAGCAGGCAGGAGACTATTTATAATATTTATTTCTGCCATTAAATGTGAGTACCCCTGTATTTCTCTGCAGAAATCTCAATGTATTTGATTCATGAGGAACTCCCCAGACTCCACTGGGAGTGTTAATGTAATAAATGGTATATGTTCTATAATGCTTTTCTAAAATATGAAAATTTCTGAGTTCTGAACCTTAACAGAACCTAAGCATTTCAGGAGAATTGAGGACTCACGCATTAAAAGCATAACTTGAGGGAAGGAAGAAGTTCTTTTGGTGAGAATAGAGAAAAGCAGAGATACTCTTTTTATTTCACAGCATAGTAATTAATGCAAGTGACTAATTAATCCTGGTTGCATATAGGTGAGAGGTCCCTTCACAATTCTCTTGAAAGGTGAAACCCAAATGGCTTAAGTAATTTGCTCAAGATTGAATTAGAACTACACCCTAGATCTCTCACTTCCCAAGCCACCTGAAACATCCATACTTTTCTTTCTCCCCAGATGAATCCAGGGAGGTCCAAGCCATGGCCAAACCTTCTGTGAGTTTTAACCTCCGCACCTCTAAGGACCCAGAGCATGAAGGATGCTATCTCTCCCTAGGCCACAGCCAGCCTTTAGAAGACTGTGGCTTCAACGTGACAGCCAAAACCTTTTTCATCATTCATGGATGGACGGTGAGCCTGAGGAGAGGGCTCTGTAGCTTTACACAGATTTGGTTCCTTTTGTTTTGGTCAATTAAAAAGAATACTGGTGCTTCCAGATTCTAAACCCTCTCCCCCCGTCTCCTTGTGGGCTGCTTGTGTTTCAGACAGCTGTGAAGAATGTAATGGGCACTTCGCTGAGGGGGCAATCTGGACTCCAGCAGGGCAGTATTTAGTGCTGGCACACAACGGGCTTTCAGAAAGTGGGTCTCCTGAGGGCAGCAGCCCAGCTCCACTGGCTCTGAAGGACCCTCTAATTACACTTAATTACGTTGGTCAACCACTGCCTGGAGGGGGCCGTCCTGCCATAAGAGCTGAGCTGAACTGAAGCAACTCGACTACCTCAGAGAGCCTGTGAGGGGCCAGCTGGCCTGGCTGGCTGGCTGCCTTTGGCATGGCGCCCTTCTATTTGCAGAGAGATGGGTCCGTTTAAAGGCACCAGGGCTCTTTATGTGCCCTAGCTGAGCAATTCCCATTGAAAGGCCCATGACAAACTTCAACAAAAAAGGGCTTTGAGGCTCAGCTTCAGAAGCTCTTGGCCAGCAAGGGATTTATTCATTCATGTAATGACAGTCTATTGGAAAATGGCACCGTTAAGCGAACAGGTTTCTGCCTGGGCTAATTGCAAGAGGACATTCTTCCTCTTAATGATGAGAAATTCATATCCGTTGCATTCTTTCTGTTTAAGTCTATCACCAACAGTTGAGATGGGGTCAAGAGCAGGAAGGGTTGGTGTCTACCTACCTAATGGGAAGGAAGGGTTGATTAAGGGTCTGTCTGTCTGTCCACATCTTGTAGCCTGTGATTGGGATCATGTGTTTGAACCTTTTTAAGTCTCTCCTGTCAAAATGCAAATACAAACTGCCTGTGACTTACAAATGGGGTGCATTCCAGAAAGTTCTTTTATAATGTGTTTGGAACTTGGAACAGCCGTTTCCCAGAGAAGCAAGATTGTAAATTGTGTTTGGTTTCCCAGGCTAGACACAGAAAATCTATTTATTTGATAATGTACTTGTAGATAGGTTTTAGTCACCATTTATAACTTTGTTTCTGTGGGAAAATGTGTTCTGAGTTCTAATTTGGAATTCCAGGGATGAATTTTCACTTCTTTGGGGTCAAGAGAGATGGCAGAGATGGGTTGTGGGAAGGAGTCGTTTGTTAACTCTGTGTTTGCCTAGGAGACAGCATCTCCCTGCATCTCTAAGGGAGTAGCTAATTCTCCAAGGCAACCCTCCCCAGCTGCCTTTGAAGGATGGAGAAGGCCACTTGCCTGACTGTGACAGGGACTCAGATCAACTTCATGCTTGTAACACCACCAACACATAGCTCATAGACAGTGGGACCGAAGCATAGGGCACCACCTGAGAAAGTTTTTGATAGGAAAAACTGGGGATGTAAAGAGAAATGAAAAAAACACCCATGTAGAAATTCTGCCTCTGACTGGCTGTGCTCACGTGCAGATGTTTAGTTCCTGAGCAGTAAGTGTGAAGGCTCTAAAATTGGATGGAGAGGTCAGAGATGGAATGCTGTAGTCACTGGGATTTTTGAAGCCCAGAAGAAGAATATTTAAAAATAAGTTCCCTATCTTCTTTGCAGATGAGTGGAATGCTTGAAAACTGGTTGCACAAACTTGTGTCAGCCCTGCAGACAAGAGAGAAAGATGCCAATGTAGTAGTGGTTGACTGGCTGCCCCTGGCTCACCAGTTGTACACAGATGCCGTCAACAACACGAGGATGGTGGGGCACAGCGTGGCAAGGATGCTCGACTGGCTGCAGGTAACTAAGGACGAAAGAATGAAAACAGTCATTACCTCTCACAAGCAGGATTTTAAATCTGAATGGCCTTAGGAAATATAGGCCACACTTGACCACGACTTACCAGATTCTGATCAAACTCGTTGGGATTCGCCAGGCAGAGTGGCACATGCCTGTAATCCCAGCTACATGGGGGGCTGAGGCAGAAGCACTGCAAGTTCGAATCCAGCCTGGGCAATTTAGTGAGACCCTGTCTCGAGATAAAAAATAAATAAATAAATAAATAAATAAATAAATAAATAAATAAATAAATAAATAAAAAGGGCTGGGAATGTAGCTCAGTGGTAAAGTGCCCCTCAATGTAAACAACGAACAACACCCAAAGCACTAAAAAAGAAAAACAAAACAAAATAAAAATAGAGATTACAATTTTTGCTGAATTCAGTATTTGAAATACTTGAAAGCCTGACCTTTTAGTGAGCCTTTTTAATTATTGATACATCTTTTGATTTTTTTCTGTGACTCTATTTGTTGTAAGAAAATTTGCCTTATGGCTAGTTACTTGCTGATCTTAGAAGCGATACTCTTGGTGTATTGGAAATGGCCAGGAGCCAGGTCAGGTTTGTAATCTTAAATAACTTTTGAGGTCTGCTCTTGCCTCTGAAGCCTGACTATGCTGAGGGTTGGAAGGAGATTTGTTCAAACAAATGCCGCCTAATACCTCATTTAAAATATTTAGCGTGGAAAATAGATCCTGAGGGCCTGTGTTTGCTTTTTATAGGTTAATGATTTGCCTGAGACCAGTGGACTTAACCGGGGCAGGAGGGACAGGGGTACACTGGCAAAGTGGCTCTAGGATCTGGGCAATTCCAGCCTGACCTTCCTTTTACCGGTGGAACGCTAGTGGAATTCTGGGCAAGATTCTTGAGCAGACCTGCTCTGCTCTGCCAAAACTGTTTGAGAGAGTTGGGTCCCTGAGCCGTGGGGTCAGTCCTCTAACTCCTCACTCCCTCGTAGTTGAGTATTCTGGAAGGGAACCAGTTTTCAACTCTGACATCACGTGTGGGCTTGTGGTGAGGATGCCAACAGCTTCTGGGCCCAGGGTGGAGGCCAAGGCCTTATGAGGGCAGGCAGAGAGCAATCTGCTGCAGGCTGCACATCACTTTCTAATGAGTATGGTGGCTTTGACCTCCATCCACACTGTTCCCTCCCTCTGCCCCCTCATACTGCTAAAAAGAATAGAAAACATGTAGGGAACGCATAGGGGAAGGGTCAGGTATGTAGCCTTTAGTCACATCCTCTACCTGCCCCCTTGGCATTGGAAGCGCCACCAAGTCCTTTTGACCTCCCTGTCCTTGGCTGGGAGTCATGTGCGTTGCATGTTCAGCAATGCCAGCAATGCCCTGGGGAGTCTCTGTGCCCATGGCCTCTCCTCCATCCTAATGGACTTGTTGAATTGTGGTGGCCCCGTGGGCTCAGGACCATATTCTTCATCTCACCCTCTTTGGTGAATTCCTGCAGGAGAAGGAGGATTTTTCTCTGAGAAATGTTCACTTGATTGGCTACAGCCTTGGAGCCCATGTGGCTGGGTATGCTGGCAACTTTGTGAAAGGAACAGTGGGAAGAATCACAGGTAAGCCCTGCTTCCACCACCACCCGTGACCCCAAGCTCCCTTTGTCACTCTCCAACGTGGGTGTTCTGAACCAGAGTGCTCCCCAGTGAGGCTTGCTTTGGAAGGAACTTGGAGAATACCCAATCTAGAACTTTCCAAAGGTTCTTTTCAGTCACAGAAACCCTTTTCCAAATTGAACTTGTGCAGGACCCTTATATATGAGATGATAGAGGAGGATATTTTGATTGAAGCTGGGCGGGAATATGTGGTTGATTTTAGCCTTGCCATCTGGGCCTTCTCCCTCCCTGGAGGAACTTCAGGGTCTCTGAACACTGGGGAACACAGTTTGGAAACCACTGGTCTAGTCTAAAAGATGTAGAAACAGTCAGAGGTGAGGCAGCTTACCCAGGGCAAATGGCTGAGAACTAAAGAGCAGAAGCTGGGTGGGGCCTGGCCTCTAGGCTTCCGGGTGTTCCTTTCAGGTTTTCACCCACCATACTCCAGGGACTCAAGAGAAAAGAAGGAACAATAGGATTCTAGTTTATATTCAACCTCTAATGTCCATTTCATCCACCAATGGCCTGGTGTTTAGGATATTTATTAATAATAGTTACTTGTTTAGCATGAGTGGTTAAGCTCTGTAATTAGAGATTTTTCTGACATTGGTACCAAGGGATCAATAGAAAATTGAGTTTTCTATCTGGAAAACTGCATCTTAGTGAACTTCTAAAGTGAGAGTTTGCATTAAATCATTTAATGATTGTGAAAAGTGTGAAAGATTCTTTTCTATCTTTGGACTCTAGAGCTTCCTCCACACTAAAATTAGTGGTAAATTTGTTGCCCTGACTTCCTCCCCTCCTTCCAGCACTCTTTTACATGTATTTGTACCCAGTCTCTCCCTCACCCACAAGGTACCAAGAATGCCATTTTAGAATCTTCTCTGTTGCTATGACTGAGTAGCAGAGACTGGGTAATTTTTAAAGCATAGAAGTTTATTTAACTTCCAGCATCTGGTGAGGGCCTTCCTGCTGCATGATAACATGGTGGAGGGCATCCTATAGCCAGACAGAACAATTGTGCTAGCTTGACTCTTTTTTTTATAAAGCCACTAATGTCATCATGGGGACCTCACCCTGATGTCCTCATTGAATCTAATCCTAATCACCTCCCATAGGCCTTCCCTCCAAATACCATTAACATATATGAGTTTTGGGATCAAGTTCCAGCACATGGACTTTTGGGAGACACAAACCATAGCAGGTGGTAACCTAGAAAGAAAGATTGGTCAATTTCTTTCCCTGTAGTGTTTTTATTTTAAAACAGGAGTTAGTCCCCTCTGGTGCTTACCAGAGGTTGTGTTCTTACACTGACCTTACAGAAGAAGAGGAGGCAGAGTAAACCTACCCCGGGTAGGCCTCAGCCCAGGCCCTGCACCTGGTCTGCATTGTGAAAGGGGAAATATGGAGGAAGAAAGAAAAGAAAAAACAAAAACAAAAACAAAACAGGACTCCAGCAGAAAGAGATCCTTAGATAAAGAATGATTCGGTAAAGATAGGATTTCAGGTTTTGGCAATAAGGTGGTACGGTAGGTTTTTTAAAAAAAATATTTGTGAGGCTTCCCTGGACCACCTCAATTTCCATCTCTGGGCTTAAGTCTAATATATACACACATATGAAAATATGCATGGACATTCATTTACAGCCAATGATTCCATTCAGCTTGGTTGCTTTGTTTTTTATTTCTAAGAGGGTGGGGCTTGAGCTGTCTCAAGTGGGCTGTGGGAGTGTGGCCACCCCTGGCTGCTCATTAACCCACCGTGGGTGCAGGGTGACTCCACCTGAAGCCACTCTGGGTTCTACCAACTGTGTACCTCTGCCCAGCCCCAAAACCAGAGGTGCCACGTTCTAGGGACAGACCCTCCGGATTCATTCTGCAGCACTCTGACCTCCTCAGAGTCAAGGCCCTGTGTGTCACTGGCAACAGGGACAAACTGTAGATCTGGCCTTTCCCTGCTCCCAAACCTGAAATGAGCTGGGGCTATAGTGAGGGGCTTTCCAGTTCTATTCCCTGCTTGTTTGGGTGGCAGCTGTTGAGAGGGCTTCTTGCCTGTGGCTGGCCAGGGAGCCTGCAGAATGCTAATCGGTGCTGCGTGGAGCCTGGTGTCCTAAGTGCAGTCCCGTTTCGCCAGCCTGTCTCTGTGGAGCAGGGGCCAGCCTCTGTTGAGTTGCCCACTGAGGCAGCTCTGAGGGTATTCATGCACTGCTCCACACTGCTGCGTGTGTCTGATGGAGGAGGCTGTCTCCCCGACTCTCCCCTCAGCTTGGAGAGGGCTTGTGGACCGGGTGGTTTTGAATGGTAGGAAGATACAGATTGCAGGTAGTATGGGGTACTCGGGCCAGTATGCTGTTGTATCAAGGCCACCACCACAGAATCCTTAGCATGGAGTTTTCAAGGGGATACCTGAACCCCAATCTTGCTTGGGCCAGAGGGTGTGGACTGGAGTCTGCTGGAGTTTTATCCTCTTCAGCTCCTGAGAGAAGCATGTGCTATACTAGGGAAGAAGGCATATATTTCTAGTTAGTTATAAACAAATAAGCAAGCAGAATTCACAATGGGTGGGGGGAGAATAGAGGTAATTTGAACCAGACAGAGGGGAGTGAAGGGAGGGGTGGGGGAGGCGGCATGGGGATAGGAACGATGGTAGAATGAATCAGACATCATCACCCTATGTGCATATATGATTACATGGCCTGTGTAACTCTACATTATGTACAACCAGACGAATGAGAAGTTATACTCCATTTATGTACGATGTGTCAAAATGCTTTCTACTTTCATGTATAACTAATTAGAACAAATAAAAAAGCAAAAAATATAAGTAAGCAGATTAATTCATATTATGAATTAATTAAATATGAATAAAACGTTCACTTGGGGTAGACTCCAGGCTGACCACTGCCTGATGTCAAGTACTTAAATGCAATTACTTGACAGGTGAGTGATGAGGTACTTCATGCTATTTTTAAACTACATAGCAACCCTGCGCATTTTACAAATGGGTGAAGTGGGATGCGGTGATTAAATAACAGGCCCAATACCTTGCACCCTATAAGTAGCAGAGCTGGTATTCAAACCCAGGCTGCCAGGTTCCAGAGCCTGCATCTAAACATGGAGGCATCCTGCCTCTCTTCTGGAGGTGGAGATAAGGTAGCTGATGAACAACAGCAGCTCTGCCCTGCTAGGCCCGAATGTATGGCCCCCAGTCTTTCCTCTGTGTGTGTGTGTGTGTGTGTGTGTGTGTGTGTGTGTGTGTGTTTTCCATTTGCTGATTTGGGGGAGTCTACAACTGATTGAAAGACATGAGGTCCTCCATCTACCTTTATTTTTTGGAGGGTATAAATTCTTCCTCCTATTACTAGTTTAAAAAGTAGATCGTATCACTATTTCCACCCGGAGCCTGTGGGCCATAATTGTGTGTCAGGGCCAGTTCGATCAAGGGGGCTGGGCCAGTCTGGGTAGGTGAAGGCCCCGCCTGCCTGCTGGCTGGCCTGTGAGGCCCTGTCAGCTGCCTGCATTCCGCCAGCACAGCTTGGTTTCCATGGCATTGCCCGTCTGGTGGGGACCTTTGTTCACACCAAGCAAAGAGCCTCTCTCTTGTCTTGGTTGCAAAGCAGAATCAATCTTTCTTTCTTTCTTCCTTTCTTCTTTTCTTTCTTTCTTTCTTTCTTTCTTTCTTTCTTTCTTTCTTTCTTTCTTTCTTTCTTTCTTTCTTTCTTTCTTTCTTTCTTTCTTTCTTTCTTTCTTTCTTTCTTTCTTTCTCTCTTTCCTTCTTTTCCCTCTATTGCACATGGCAAGAGGCAGGGAGAAGCCCTTTAGTCTGTACGGTGGTCCTTGCAGTCTCTAAAATGGGTCATTGTGGTCTATTCTGGAAGAACCCTGCTTTTGTGCCATCTTTCTTTTGGATTCTGGATTAGGGATGAGCCCCTAAACATCCTGGCTCCCTTTCTGCCTTGGTCATACATGAAATCATCTAAACTTCTGGAAGCTCTTGAATTTCAGTCTCAACTAGTTCTCATGAGTAGCGAGTCCTACAAGTTGACTGCTTGCTCTAGACAGCTTTGCATTTTGTGTATCCTGAAATGACACTCTCAAGCTCCCTGTTGCTCCCTGGTTCTTTTTACTGGGGTCTGATGAACCTGGTTCTGTTACCCATCTCCTCCTTTCAGGGGAGAATTCTTAGCCACATCTCCTCTTGGCCTTGGAGCTTTTAGGCTAGTAGAGGCACTGTTGATAGGTGGGGCCAGCCAGAGCTTTGTTGTGTGACTGTGTGAGGGGATTGTCTTGTGCATTGTTCCCCTTCTCACAATTGTGACAAACAAGAATGTCTCCAGACATTTTCAAATGTCCCCGGGTGGGGGACGGGGGGGGGGGGCAAAATCACTGAGTGGCAAACAGCTGTTCTAGAGGGAACAGAGCCTTTTCTCTGTTTCTTAACTTTCTCCAGGTCCTCTCTGAGTGTCTGTAGGGCAAAGAGCCTTCCTGGTGGGAATGAATCAAGTTCCCATAATTACTTATGCTTTGTAAATGTGGTTATTATTGACAAGTACTTAATCTGTTAAGATCTCAAATGAACAGTATGAATGAAGGCATTTAGGTTCTATTTCATAGATAATACTGAAGCACAGGGACATTTTTCAATACCTGGTCTACAGACCACTGACTTTTAGGATCACCTGGGGAATTCATCAACATTTCTGGATTTTGTGCCAGACCGACCCATTGGAATCTCTAGGAGTTGGAAATCTTCTTTTTGTGCTTTGCAAGGTTTTTTTTTTTTTTTTTTTTTGGGTGCTGGGGATCGAACCCAAGGCTTTGTGCTTGCAAGGCAAGCACTCTACCGACTGAGCTATCTCCCCAGCCCTTGCAAGCTATTTTTTTTTAAATGGTTTTACATTCATATAATTCCAGAATTAAAAGATGGTGTAAATTCTCTTACTATTGCACATTTCCTTCCCCACTTGCTCTCCTCTTCCATCTACATTTACTGTGCATCCTTCCAGAGGCTTTTTTTATTTTTTTAGTTACATGGTACACTCCAAATTTTTAACAAGCTCCTCAGTTCTCTTGGTGCATTTTCAAGTGTGAGGATCAGGGCCTATGCAGGGCTTCCTGCCTGCTCAATGTAGACAGTTTGGAGGCAAAACGTTTTCTCATGGTGACTGCTAAACAGAGAATTCTGGAGGCGTGGCATGTGGATTTCATTCTCAGTGTCTTAGGGGTATTGAAGGCAACTCCTTTGTCACCATCCCATTCCTGGACCTGGCTCATAACTAAAGGAAGGGGAAGAGTCAAGTCAAATACAAATAGCTCAGTTTGGGGAGACTGAGTTCTTCTAGAAGAATGTAGTCATTTAGTTAACTTTGTAAAAATTCTGCTGAAGAGCAGGCTGCTGCTGGAAAGGCTGTGACCAAGGAGGAATTTCAGGGTGAATGGACTGCTCCAGCCCCCAAGTTCACTGCTACTCAACCTGAGGTTGCAGACTGGTCTGCAAGTGTGCAGGCGCCCTCTGTGCCTATCCAGCAGTTCCCTGCTGAAGACGGGGGTGCCCAGTCGGCCACTGAAGACTGGTCTGCAGCTCCCACTGCTCAGGCCACTGAGTGGGTAGGAATAACTATGAGTGGTCTTGAGCTGTTCTGCAGAACTTATTAAGCAAGATGGAAATAAGGTTATGGAAAATAAACACCAGTTTCTTAAAAAAAAAAAAAAAATTCTGCCAAAATTAGACCAGTGGAAGACTCTCAGTGGCCAATGACTGAATTGAATGGCTGAGACTGAGGCAGCCCAGGTCCTTTTAGAAGTGCTGTAGTTCTGACCACCCATGCTTTCTCAGAGCTGGTGGCAGTGTGGTCTTGTTGCTCGTCTACTCGGTCAGCTAAGTCATCAGGTCATGAGGAGGCTTCAAAAGGCAGTGTCAGCTCTCCATCTGTAGACTTTAGTTCTCATCGCAATGTCTTTGGTCAACTGCATGCAGAAATGGGTTCCTAATTTTATTCTATGTTTCCATGTCTGATTCATGGTGCAGGGATACCTTCATTCTGCACAGTGAGATTCAACTCTAACTCAAGTCTTGTTGACATGGCACACCTAACATAGTCTCTCTTGGCTTCTCCTGCTGCAGGTCTGGATCCCGCTGGGCCCATGTTTGAAGGGGTGGACATCAACAAGAGGCTCTCCCCTGATGATGCAGACTTTGTGGATGTTCTGCACACCTACACACGATCCTTTGGCTTGAGCATTGGGATTCAGATGCCTGTGGGCCACATTGACATCTACCCCAATGGGGGTGACTTTCAGCCCGGCTGTGGATTCAATGATGTCTTGGGATCAATTGCATATGGAAGTGAGTTTCTTATCTTCTGTTTCATGTTTGACTCAGTTTATCCAAATTCCTTCTAAATCAGCCAGAGAGCTATTAGTGCTCCCAACACAACTCATCTTATTACTCTCACGTCCTCCCACAGTGGCCCCAATGCTGTGTTTAAGGTTTCCAGTCCTACTGTGTGCCTGTTAGTAGCATCCATTTGCTTTCTCATGCTTCTATGCCACAGGTGTTATTAATTTCTTTTTATGAAAAAGTAATACATATGTTTATTGAAAAAACCTAGGCAATATAGAATGGCATTAAGCAAAAATACCCCTGCCCCCTGCCCACTACTCTCATGTTGCTCTTCAAGAGTAGCCAGCATGGATGTTTTTGTGTGTGTTGTTTCAGTCTGTTTTCTTTGCGAATTTATGTATGTTCTTCTGATTTTTCTCAAATCACTTTGTTCTGTAACTTTGTTCTATTGTAATATGTGATGAACATTCTGAAACATCAGAGAAAATAGATCTATTAATCTTATTTTTTATGGGCTATCTGATATTCTGTAGTGTGGCTACACTGTATTTTAATGTTTGGTAACATTTGAAAGAAGCAAAACCAAGAAGCTTTTCCTATTCACTTACAATTTATCATCTGAATGCCTGAACTTATTCTCAGCAGACTTAGGCTGTGTGGCCCAGGGACCGATCACTCCATGGGCTTCCCATACTCTCACTGTCCTGGACTCTGGCAGCATTTCCCAAGTCTTGACTCCAGTTGGCTCTCTGAACTCTGAGACTTTGTGCTTTGGAGGACCCACTCTCTCACTTGGTCTTAAGACTGCTCCTCACTCCCGATGCCCTGTGTGGCTGCAAGGCCCATGTGAGGATAGTTCTCCTCTGCCCAGGCTATGGGATAATGACATTTCTTAAATTGGTGGTGCCAGTGATGAGGGGGTCAAGGGGGCATTGCCAGATTTTTCTGATTCCAGGAATTTCTTAAGCCAATTACTATTGACTTTAGCCTCTGATTGCAAGAACAATGATGTACTATGGACCAGATAGTACAAATTATACTTTTAACTTTGCACCCAATTGTCTGTATGACCCTGAACAAATTATCTCTGGACCATTTTTTAATTTTTTTTTTTTGGTACTGGGAACTGACCCAGGGTTGCTTTACCACTGAGCCTTTTTATTTTTTATTTTGAAACAGGGTTGGGCTAAGTTGTTCAGAGTCTTACTAAGTTGCTGAGGCTGCCTTGAATTTGTGATCCTCCTACTTCAGCCTCATGAGCTGCTGGGATTATAGGCTTGTGCCACCACATCTCACATATGGGCCTTTGAATTACAATCTGTAGTTGAAGGCATTGGACTAAAATGGTGTGGGTGTTTTATCAAGGGGTTGGCTAGTAAATATTTGTAGGCTTGTAGGCCGTTCAGTTTCTGTTTCAATTAATCCACTCTGTGGTGGTAGCACAGAAGTAGCTACAGAGAATACATACACCATCGCTTCTTGGTCTTTTGACTAAGATCAAAGAATACGTACAAGTGGGGTTATGTTCAAATAAAACTTTAATTACCAAATCAGCCAGCTGGCCAGCCACATTTTTCTGATCCCTTGACTAGATGACATGCAGCATTTGATACCTGTCCTCCTTTTTGTGAACATACAACTCTGATAGGATTCAAGACTCCCCTCCACTCAACTGGTCTGCATTGCTCTCTTTAGCACTTATTATATGAACTTTCTTGCTCTTTATTTCTCTCTGTCTTACTGGTGCTGTATTCTTACCAAGAGAGTGAATGGTTAGGAGGTCAGAAGGGTCATAAATTCTTCCACATCTTCACAGGAGCCTGGCACATCACTGGGCCCGTATTAAGAATTACACAAATGAAAAGGCTCATAACCTTAATAAACGTAGCTCTCATTGATCAGGTATACAGTAAATATAGACACAGTGGTGTAACCATGGAGGAGTGGCTTGTCCTACATGCTCTATCTCCTTTCCCCAGCCATCACGGAGGTGGTGAAATGTGAGCATGAGCGAGCGGTACACCTCTTTGTGGATTCCCTGGTGAATCAGGACAAGCCAAGCTTCGCTTTCCAGTGCACAGACTCCAATCGCTTCAAAAAGGGGATCTGTCTCAGCTGCCGGAAAAATCGTTGCAATAGCATTGGTTACAATGCTAAGAAAATGAGAAACAAGAGGAACAGCAAGATGTACCTAAAAACCCGGGCAGGCATGCCCTTCAGAGGTAACCTTTGGGCCCCAAAGTGGCCCTTTGTTGTTTTCCTCCTTTTTTTATTTTTATTTTTGGTACCGGGGAGTGAACTCGGCGTATTTAAGCACTGAGTCACATGCCCCGCCCTTTTTTGAATTTTATTTGGAGACTAGGTCTCACTGAGTTGCTTTAGGGCCTCACTAAGTTGCTGAGGCTGGCTTTGAACTCATGATCCTCCTGCCTCAGCCTCCTGAGCCGCTGGGATTACAGGCGTGCACCACGGCACCTGGCTCCACATACTTCTTTTTCTTCTGTCATGCCTTCTCATGAAGCTAATGAAAAGGCATTTTCTAAGGTTCCTTTTCCATTTTCTGGGATTACAGGTGTGCACCACTGCACCTGGTTTTTTCCTCCTTCTTAATACCTTGTTTCCCAAGAGCTGTGGTCAGCCAGCACAGTTACATCAAATTATTGCAAATCAGATATCATTGTGTGTGTATGTCCTCGGAAAATTATTCTTCAAAAATCAATGGTGCAAACTCTTTTTGTGCCTGTGAATAGCACTCCATGATCCCAATAATAATATCTGAAATTTCTGTCTTGCATTAAACTTTCCAAAACTATTTCATATTTGGTTTCTTATTTGATTGCAACAAATCTGAACTAGGTTGAACACAGAGTTACAAAATGATAGCTTATGTTCTTATAATGTGCTATGGAACTACAGTGTTTTGTGGGTGTTACATATGAGGCTCAGAGAGGTTAATACTTTAATCCTTAGTCCAGGGTCACACAGTTAGAAAATATCTAGGCCTAAATCCCCCAAACATCTAATCCCTAAGTTTAGGGCTCTTCCTTAGCAGTGGCCTCTTATGCCTTTGGACAGGATAAGGTTAGAGGGAGACTGGAGGCCAGGTTGCACTAAAAGGATGTCAATTCCTAAAATCCAGTGTGCTGGTTGACTTGGTGTGGGAGAGGGTGCTTGAGATGACACACCAAGCTCACCAGCATCTTTGATTTGCTGTCTCTACAGTTTACCACTATCAGATGAAAATCCATGTCTTCAGTTATAAGAACAGAGGAGAAATCGAGCCCACCTTTTATGTCACCCTCTATGGCACCAATGCAGACTCTCAGATTCTGCCTTTGGAAATGTAAGTCATGAGTTTCCTTTGCAACTTTGGTTCAGGACCGAGAATGAGTTGGTCTGACACTGAGAAAGGGCAAGGAGCTTTGGAACAAGTGCAGAAGTGCGGTTGGATTGCCCAGGGAAGGAGCTGGTTCTAGCTGTCCTGAGTCCTCTCTCCCGGTGTCATGCGCTCCATCAGCACTTGACTCAGAACGCTCTGGGAGGGAAGCTCCTGGGATGAATCAGGGGTGTGAGAAACTGCTGGATCAGCTGGGCAGAAACTGCTGTTTCATTTCAGGCCACGCCTGACACCTCAGGCGTTAGGGAATCTGGAACTTGGTGAACGTCATTTCTGTACCTTTTCAATGATCAGCTGTGGGAGGGGCACATGATGGTCTGTATGTATTTGTTGAGAATCCACAGGGGACAAAGTGCCCTGCTAAGTAATGTTGATTGAAGTAATCCACTTCTCAGGGCTCAGGGTCTAGTATGCACATGCACACTGACACACAGCTAGGGCCAGGGCAAGCCACACTGAGTGTCAAATGAGAGGGACAAGCAGGAAGGGAATAGGAGCTGAGAGGGAGACAGACACCCATGAGCAGAAAGAAGAGCACACTGCTGTGTGGTGATGTGACTTCCTGTGTCTTCTCATTTCTATTCTTTCTTGGTCCCGTCTCCCTGGGAAGAAGCAGCATGAACTGAGAGATACTCAGAAATGTTTTTATTTTTTTTTAAACTTATTTTTGGTTCCAGGGATTGAACTCAGGGCTCTCAACCACTGAGCCACATCCCCAGCCCTATTTTGTATTTTATGTAGAGTCAGAGTCTCACTGAGTTGCTTAGCACCTTGCTTTTGCTGAGGCTGGCTTCGAACTCATGGTCCTCCTGCCTCAGCCTCCCGAGCAGCTAGGATTACAGGCCAGAGATGGTGTTAATAAGAAATCAGATGCCGTGGGCAAAGTTATCTCTCTGTCAATGTAGAGCACAGCTGAGCTGCCACCTTGGTCCCATGGGAGGGACATGGAGGGCAGGAGGTGGGGAGGACTTAATACCTGTTTCCCTCCAGTCCTTGTTGGGGAGGTGCTGCCACTGTGTCACCTGGCACAGCATGGCAGTTCTTCAGGTGGCAGGGGCATGAGACGAGCTTCTCTCTCACTTTCTAGAGTGGAGCATATCGGGCTGAATGCCACCAACACCTTTCTGGTCTACACGGAGGAGGACTTGGGTGACCTCTTAAAGATCAAACTCACCTGGGAGGGGACATCTCAGTCCTGGTACAACCTGTGGAAGGAGCTCCGTAGTTACCTGTCTCAACCCAGCAACCCCAAGTGGGAGCTGCATATCCGGCGCATCCGTGTCAAGTCCGGGGAGACCCAGCGGAAGTAAGTACTCCTGCCCCTTCTTCTGCCGCATCCATGTAAGTGGTGAGCAGAGGGCTCTGAGCTTATGCTCTGATCACAGGCCCTTGGCTGGGAGGGCTGGGAAAGAGGGGCTGGAATTCAGCCCCTGTTCTGTTTTCCCAGCCCTGTGTTGGCCTGGAGGGAGGAGGGCTCCTCTGGGCAGCGCTCTTTGGGGCTGCCTTGTTGATCTACTCACTGGAGGGCCAACTGGAACAGCATGCCCCACTGATGAGGTCTGTGAGCGGACCTGGTTTCCCCCAGCACCTTGTTTTCGGAGCACGATGGTATCTCTCCTCCGGAGGGTCTGAGTCTGGGATGTAGGGCTGGAGTTCAACCTTCAAGTAACAAAGAATCCTCTGTGCCATGCCAGCTGGCAGCTTCCCCACTCCTTCGAATCCTGAGCCTAGCATGAAAGATCCAGACCTTTATATATCAACTTCTGATATTGTGCCCCGACTCTTTGAGCAGGCTTCTATCTAAATAGAAGTGGAGGAGGGCTCAAAGCCAGCGGAGCCTGGGAGACCTTTGTCAAGAGAGGAGGGTTTTCTTAACCACGTCCTTCCCTGCAACTTCTGCAGTGGTCACTGCCAGTCTCAGTGTGGGAGGGAGCAGCTTCCACATTCTTGGTCCCTTTTCTGGCCTTTTCTCCATTACAAATCTTCACACGACTTGTTTGGGTCCATCCACCTGCGGCCCATCTTGGCAGCAGATGGGCTGAACTGGAGTCTTGGATCCTTTCTCTGGGCACTTCTGGGCTCAGATGGGGGAGAGCTGTTAGTACCAAGCCGGTGAGCTAGATAATCATGTGTCTCCTTTCTTACTTCTCTGGGCTTCTAAGCACAGTCTATGCCTATGGGTGTGATAGCAGAAAGATGATTACTTTTATAAACTGTTTCAAATATAATAAACACTCATTTAATCTCCATTGAGACTTAACAAATGTAAGCAGTTTTCCATATTGGTTTCAGATATGAGTTTTTCAAAGTAAGACATTATAGATGCAGTTGAAATCCCATTATGCTCTTTTCTGGTCTTATTCTTCCCCTTCTTTCAAGCCAAATGTAAGGAATGTTTCAACATTAACTAATGGTAGGGTTTCCTTACTTCATATTTTATGCTATTTGTATTTTTGTTTATATCCATAAGCCATATATGAATGATTCTGAATTTTCCATGATTGGACATACTATTTCACAAGTTGCTTTTGTTGGGGGGGTGGTGCTGGGGATTGAACCCAGAGCCTCACATACGCTAGGCAAATACTCTGCCACTGAGCTACACCCCAGCCCTGCAAATTGCTTTTTTTTTTTTTTTTTTTTTATGAAAACATTGTCTGTGAAATTAATCCAATGCATTCAGATCTAGTTCAGTCACATTTAATTCCTGTAAGTCATCATTGTATGAACACTGAATACTTAAACTTTTGCTATTTTTTTGTAGTTACAAATAGTACTGAAGTGAATGACTTGGTACATTTTCCTTGCACCTGTGTGTTAGGCCTTCTTTGTGGCCTGTCTACTCAAAAGTGGAATTGCTGAGTTCTGGGATATGCAGCCTCCAATATGATCAGCTATTATTATCTCTCTCTCCATAGCGGTTGAGCTAGTTTTCAAACTTGGTCAGGGCGTAATAGCTGCCTTTTCCCTTCCTCCTCACCACTGGTGGGACACTCTTGCCATTCTCATGAGACCCCTATTGTTGTATTCATTTGCATTTCCAGACTGTGAGCGAGGCAAGTCCTCTTTTTATGTTTATAAGCATATAGGCCCTAAAGTTCTTAGGGCTTCCTGGGAAAAGTTCTTAAACCATTCCGAATGTGGCTCTTGTCCTGCCTCAACATCAGGGTCAAGTTCCTCAAACATTTTTGATCATGAATTCATGCTGGTCAAACAGAAAGGCTACATGGGCAGCCTTAGGTTATCATGAAGTGGTTACCAGGCCCCTGAGATCTGGCTGTGCATTTGCTGAATTGTTCATTTTGACTTGCAGCTGGGTTCCATTTGCTCTGGCCAACGGGTATTTGTGGAGCACTGTCTTAGAGGCACCTGGAACTTGTCCATTCAAGGAGCTCACAGAACCAATAGCAGTTTCAGGCAGCATAGAATATTGTAAAATAAAATGAAACATTCATTTTTAACTTCTTGTCATAAGAAGTAATGACAGTCGTAAAATCGACATGTACATAAGAATAAGCCTTTTTATAAGATTGAGAAGGAGAATTAGGTTCATGAGGGCTTCCAAGAGGCAAGGGTCTTGACAGGCAGGCAGGGTTTTGGGTGGATAGGGAAGAAGGTGGGAGCTGAGGCTGTGTGGAGTTGAATCCTGGAAGCCTTTGACCCAGTTTGGAGTCCAGCTGTAGCCGTGGCCATGGCAGTTCTGAAGGCTCTGGCGTTGGCATGACATGATGAGAACTTCCCTTTCCCTGCCTCCATTTGCCTGGAATCTAGAAGGCATTGTCTGGATGCGCCTGGAATTTTGGCTATGTCAGTGGTTTTTTTTCTTTTTAGATTGACATTTTGCACTGAAGACCCCGAGAACACCAGCATATCCCCTGGCCAAGAGCTCTGGTTTCACAAGTGTCGGGATGGCTGGAGAATGAAAAATGAAACCAGGTAACCAGGACTTTCTCTGTGTTCTGACCACCTGTGGGGCTGGGCATGGACCTGGGAACTTGGGTTGTGGCATGAACAAACAGACAAGAACCCCTTCCTTATGAAGCCCATCTTCTGCTAGAAGGAGATAGATGATAAATAAATGAAAAACATAGGTTGTCAGAGGGTGTGAATGTCCCTCTGCCCCTTGGTCTGCCTCCCCCTGAAGATGCTCATTGCCTGTGGCCCTATTGGAATCAGGGTTTTTGGTTACTAATTCCCTGGGTTTGGTGTCTATGCCCCTCATTTTGACATCTCCTCTGTAGTGACCAGGGCTATGGGAAGGTCCAGTCTTCTGAGCTTCTTCTGGGATCAGGTTGGAGTGGGAGCCACCTGGGAGGGAGAGAAGAAGCACAAAGCATATTTCCGTTTCTAGGTTTTCTGGAACCCAGGTTGGTGCTGGTAGATATTAGTGAAACTAATTCACCCCCCTGAGAAACAGGAATGCTCATTGTGTGGAGCTGAGTCAGGGACAGCTTCAGTATTCCACTGTGCTATCCTGGAATCTCCTGATGTCCGGCTGAAGAAGGCCCAGGTCACAGTGTGAGGCAATAGGCTTCTCCAGGGAAACCAGCCGCATGCCTTCTGAGCCTAAGTGCTTGCTGAGAAGAAGGGGAGACCATCTCTTCATGCATACACTGAGCACTAAGCACATGCTCACCCAGCATCCAGTGACTTACACAATCACTGAGTTCTATCATCAACGCCAGAAGGCAGGTGTTACCTCTGGGTGCAGATGAGGAGACTGAGGCCCAGGGAGATTAAGTCACTCTCCCAACTTCTCCCAGCTGGTGATGGCAAAATGAGGACTCGAAGCAGGTCCTTCTGTTCTAAAGTTTGTGCTCCTGAGCCTGCAGGTTCCACCTGCTCAGATGAACCACCTCATCTTGGTCTGGGTGCCAATTATCAAGCATACTTGGGGGTCCCCTGTGATTAACCATCTGCCAATCCTGAGGGCTGGGCTGCATCCCCAGCTGCTCTGTCTCCAGGTTAGGGGCATCAACAGGACTTTAAGCTCAGTGATCATAGGACGTGTGGAATCTGATGACTGCTTCTCTAAGTAAGGGACTCCATCTAGTGCGGGCTCATATGATTTTCCAGTATCATCATAATTTTAATGCTTTATGTTTGCATTCAAATTTATACCTTTCAAAATGCTTCCATATATATTAACTTCATTGATCCCCTGAACAACCATGTACATTGGACACACCCAGGAAGACTACTATTCTTACGATGAGGGGTAAATATGTGATTCTTTTCTACTCCAGAACTTCTAACAGTTAAAAATGCCATGGCTTGCCTCACACAACTTCTTTTAGAAGACAAGTTGGCCTTTCCCTTCCCCAGCAAGGAACAGAAAACAAGAGAATCTCAAGGAATAAATGAACACTAGGAAGTTGTGCTATCCCTAGGCATAGGCAATGCTGTCAGTATTCTTCCTTTTGACATGGACACTGTACACCTGCTCACTGACTAAGAGACTGAGGTTCAGAGTGATTCAGTAGTATCTTCCTATAGCTGAAACTAGAATCTGGGTCTCTTGACTCAGCCTTGCCTCTTTGTGGCCATATTACAGTTTCTTGTGTTTCTAGATAAAGGCAAAGGGTGCACTTTGATAGTTCTCAGATTTGTGTGGGCTTGGTTTCACCTGTTGTGCTTAAACATGTGAATGCATGGGCTGTCATGTACTAAGGTCCCAGAGACACTTCCCTGGGGTGTTTCTCAGAGTGAAGCTGTGACTCTTGGGGCAGGAAACTGTCAGAATCTTATCTGCTTCTCAGAAAGGAAATTGAGCAAATAGTTCCACAGAGGTGTCAGAAAGCTGGGTCAGAGCACACACTGTTCTGGTTTGCTGGTTGCTGGCGAGCAAGTTAACAAATGCTGGACTTACATGATTCTTTTCAGTCCAACCATGGAGCTCATCTGAGGGTGCCTGGAAATGTGGCCAGCACGTACCCCCAACCCTGCTGTCCAGCCATCCATGCACATGGAGGAAAGTTACTGCTGAGGACCCACCTGGTGAAGGACTCCTCTTGGCCTTGACCTTGGAGCCTACTGAGCCTGCCTCTATTGCCTATGAGGGTTGCCACTTCCTGCAGGAGGAAACTGCTCTGCTGAAGCACCAGTTGCCACTCTAGATGAAGTCTAACTCCAAACCTCCATTGATGCCCCCAGGAGCCAAGTCCAGATCTGTGTGGAAGCAGCAGAATGCCTGGGTCCCTGAGCATAGCCAGTGGGTCTCCCAGTGGCTGGGTGAGCCCAGGCTTTGCTGACACCAGAAGGACTTAGCAAAAGGAAAAGACCTCTGGAGGTCTTTTCCTCCAGAGCTGACTCATGTCAGGTGGCAGTCTTCTTACCTCACTGACCCAGAGAGGGGACATTAGATCTGGGTCAGGGCTAAGGCCCTGCCATGGAAGTTCCCCTGGGCTGCATTGGTCAATACTGGTTGTATCTTAGAACGTCCATCCAGCTCCTTGCTTACCCTCTGAGGCACACAGCATCTGCAGTCTCCCGTTTCCACTGTTCATCTCTTGATTGAACAAGTGCTTTTGGGGCACCCAGTTAGCTTGGGGCAGTAGATACATTACTTTGGAAGCTTGTGGGGTTGGTGTTCTAGAATCCCTACCAGTTTAGTGGTCCATGGGTATCCATGTGGTGAAAGACGAGGGGAACGGGCTGGGCTATAAGTGTAAGCGTTGGGGACTGAGGTTTTAAGTGGTTCCTATCTATTGCTTCTTAGTTAACAGGTGCCATTTCCTCCAAGAGTGACACATTCAATCACTAGCAGAGTATCATATGCACTGGGACCACAGTGGTGGCCAATTGCTAGACAGGGTTGCTGTGGAGTGGAATCTCTTCCATTTAGGGATCTAAATGGATAAATATCCATTAAATGGATACATATCCATTCACACAGAAACCCTGGGCTGGGGATGCATGTCGAGGGCTTGCCTAGCCCATACAAGGCCCTGGGTTGGATCCCCAGTGCAGCAAAAAATCAAAAACAAATAAACCCTGTGTTCCAGAAAGTAGCCCCTGTCAACAGAGCTGGTCCTAAGAGTTAACACAGTGCTTTTTCTCCTTGAAATGTGTTGCTTTCACATGAGTGCATTTCCGGTGTTGAACTTGGAAAAGCCTTCATTTCTAGCTCTTGTTATGAATGAAAAAAACATGACATCTGAGCAACTCTTTCATACTTTTCAAACGATTTGCATGTGTCTCACCTGGAGCGAGGTGAGCAGGCAGCTATTATTAACCTTATTTTATAAAATCAGGGCTTAGCAAGATTCAGCAACATGCCTGGGATTATATACCAAGCTGGTGGGGGAGCCAGGCCAAGGATCCAGATTTCCTGGAGGCAAAGTTCATGGTTCACTCACCTCTGAAATTTCATGAAGATATCTATAGCCAATTCCCGCCAATATGCCCCAGATGTGACAAACGTGGAATCTTTCTGGAGCCATCCATAAAATCCTAAACACTTTTATTAATATATAACCAGGAGAAACCTGTGCCAAGAGGTTGGGTTTTTTTATGGGTGAGAATTATTTGGGAGGAGGTGTGGTATCTGATAGGGTGGGACGGCAATTTTCTTTGTACTTAGGTTTTTTTAAGGACATTGTTTTAATCTACAGTGTGCCAAAGTTGTGTCACTGTTGAATATCAAACTTGCGAAGACATAACCAGTCAAGTCTTAACTCAGAGTGTGCTCTCAATCCATTGTGTACTTCTGTAACTGCTTTCTAGCCAAAGTGAAACTTGTATTATTGGCCTTGCGTCCTGGTTACTTCTGACTTCTGTTTTCAGTAACAGGAGCTTTGGGAACCAAATCTTCAGTGGGTTGTGTATTTATGCATTTGGCTTGAAGCCTTATTTGTATATAATGATCCTTTTTTTAAATGCTACTTAAAACTCTATTTATTTCTCAAATGTATATAATGTATAAAGATGAATGTATGATTAGTTTTTACTTGAAGATTAACTGATTTTGAGATTTAAAAATTTTAATAGTAAAATAATTAAAAAAAAACTACAAAATTCTTAATGGCTTGTCAACTCATTTCTTTTTTTAAAATAGTTTTTTTAGTTGTCAGTGGACCTTTATTTTATTTATTTGTTTATTTATTTATATGCGGTGCTGAGGATCGAACCCAGGGTCTCACACATGCTAGGCAAGTGCTCTACCACTGAGCCACAACCCCTGCCCTCACTTCTTAACATTATAGCTGCTCACACCTTGGGTTTGACATGGAGTTACTTCAGTGGAAGATATATTCCCTATTAGTTGTTAGCAGGACATGGACAACAATTCTTTTCACTAAAGAACAAGAAGGACAGTTATTTGAATTGCTGCAGAAAGGTCTGAAGGTGGATGTTGGGAAGAACAGGGAGGGAGGCTGGACACCAGGTGACATTAGTGAACATATAACATATAAATGACTTAAACCCAACAGAGGCTGACTTCTCTACTGGGTTAAAGCCCTGCTCGAACTGAGGTTCTGTTCTACGTGGCCAAGACAAGTGCAGGCTCTTAGTTCCCCACTGTGCCATCCTTAGCGTGATTCTAAGGGTATTACCATGGCCACAGCCCAAGGTACCCCCATTTGGTTCCCTTTTAGCCTGCTGAAGGGAAAGGGAAGGACAGTCCCCTCTTAAGGGCTAGATTGAGAAATTGTCCAAATTCTACTGGCCAGAAATTGATCTTACAATCACAAGGGACACTGGGGAATATTGTTTTTGTTCAGGACCCCTATGGACTCAGCCTTGCAATTATTATTTACAAGAAGGGAAATTAGATATTGCCATCTGTTTCTCGGAATCTCTTCTTATCTCCAGGGAGATGGAACAGGGCACCCTTTAAATGATTCAATCCTATAGTCAAGTTTTAGTAACTTTACATTGAACCGTCACTAGGAAGTTAGAGGCGTCACATAAATTTGACTTTATTTCTAGGCTTAACTGTGAAGACACTTAGAAATGAGAAGAAAGCTCTCTGTGATGGGCTTTGACAATGGTAGAAAATGGCTTCACTTCATCTCCACCAATGACATCCTGAAACCAGGCTGGATCACAGCAGTAGGGTTCTGAGATAGAGGTGTGTTCTTAACTTAGTTCAGGAGTGAGAGGAAAGGGCAGAAATGGTGTCTCTGGCAGAGCAGAGGACATGGTGTCATGATCTGGAGTACCTTTTATTTGACTTGGAGATTCAGCGTCACCCCTTGCACATTAGAGTCCAGGAACTTCCATGGCCTTATTTGGACTCTCCAAACAAACTGAAGCACCAAGATCTTGGAAAGGATGGATACTCAGTGGGGATGAGAATAGTCACAGGTTTCAAATGTGTTTCTCAGTTGCCATCTCTGTGTTCAGATCTGCCTGGTGAAGTCTGCCACATTAGCTCTGTGAGGGTTGAGACTTTCACCTGCTTGTGTTCTGCTGTTACCTAGAACCAGAATAGTGTCTGGAACAGAATAGGTGCCCAAAAGACGACTTAAGCAGATGAAATTAGGTAAAGAAACTAGCTGCTTAAACAGGCAGTATGGGAGCTGGGAAAAGAGCAGTTAATTTGGAGTCTGAAGTCCTGGTATATCATCCAGGATTATATCAACTTTAGTCTACGTATAATCTTTCTGAGTCTCTCTGGTCACTTAAGAAACTGATAATATTAAATGTATATACTAAATGAAAGTATTAGTACTTTGTAAAATTTGAATTAGAAAAAAGACAGTGAGATAAAGATAAAATTAAATATAAAATCCTTTCCATGTATATTTAGACATTTTATGTATAATAAAGGAGATCTGTTAGTCATTGAGGAAGAAATGGATGGTTACCTGGATCACAGTGGGAAACTAGGCTCATTCAATAAGAAGAAACATAAAACTAGAGCCCTAGCTTACACTATACACAAAGCTGATTCCACTTGAATGAAAGGTATAAATGTGAAAGAAAGTCTTAAGATTAGTAGATATTATGAAATATAAGTTGAAACCTGTATAAAACCTGAAAGATTTAAAATGTCACCATTAGGATGATAAGAAATAGAAAGTTTGAATAGATCAAAAAATATTAAAGAAATAGAAATGCTAATAAAAGATTCTCCTTTATCCCATCATTCAAAAAACTCCCTGGTCACAGAGGTTTTACTGGGAAATTCTACCAATATTTCAAAGAGCATGTAATCCAATTTATACAAGTGTTTTCAGATAACCACAAAATCTTTTCCAAATTTCAGCTCATTTATGAAGAAAATTATAAGCCAAATTTGCTTGTTAATATAGATGAGAAAGTAGCGGGATATAAGATCAATGCATATAAATCTAATGCATTTTATCCATAAGTGATGAATCTTTGGAAAGAATAATTAGGAAAACTACCCCATTCACAATAGCCTCGAAAAAAATAAAATACTTGGGAATCAATCTCACAAAAGAGGTGAAAGACCTCTACAATGAGAACTACAGAACACTAAAGAAAGAAATTGAAGAAAACCTTTGAAGATGGAAAGATCTCCCATGTTCTTGGATAGGAAGAATTAATATTGTCAAAATGGCCATACCACCTAAAGTGCTATACAGATTCAATGCAATTCCAATTAAAATCCCAATGACGTACCTTACAGAAATAGAGCAAGCAATCATGAAATTCATCTGGAAGAATAAGAAACCCAGAATAGCTAAAGCAATCCTTAGCAGGAAGAGTGAAACAGGGGGTATCGCAATACCAGATCTTCAACTCTACTACAAAGCAATAGTAACAAAAACGGCATGGTATTGGTACCAAAATAGAAAGGTAGATCAATGGTACAGAATAGAGGACACGGACACAAACCCAAATAAATACAATTTTCTCATACTAGACAAAGGGGCCAAAAATATGCAATGGAGAAAAGATAGCCTCTTCAACAAATGGTGCTGGGAAAACTGGAAATCCATATGCAACAGAATGAAACTAAACCCATATCTCTCACCATGCATGAAACTAAACTCAAAATGGATTAAGGACCTCGGAATCAGACCAGAGACCCTGCAGATTATAGAAGAAAAAGTAGGTCCAGATCTTCAACATGTCGGTTTAGGACCAAACTTCCTCAACAGGACTCCCATAGCACAAGAAATAAAAGCAAGAATCAACAACTGGGATAGATTCAAACTAAACAGCTTTCTCTCAGCAAAGGAAACTATCAGCAATGTGAAGAAAGAGCCTACAGAGTGGGAGAAAGTCTTTGCCAATCATACTTCAGATAGAGCACTAATCTCCAGAATCTATAAAGAACTCAAAAAACTTTACACCAAGAATACAAATAATCCAATCGACAAATGGGCTAAAGAAATGAATAGACACTTCACAGAAGAAGATCTACAAGCAATCAAGAAACATATGAAAAATGTTCAACATCTCTAGTAATAAGAGAAAAGGAAATCAAAACCACCCTAAGATTCCATCTCACCCCAATTAGAATGGCGATTATCAAGAATACAAGCAACAACAGGTGTTGGAGAGGATGTGGGGAGAAAGGTACACTCATACATTGCTGGTGGGACTGCAAATTAGTGCAGCCACTTTGGAAAGCAGTGTGGAGATTCCTTAGAAAACTTGGAATGGACCCTCCATTTGACGCAGCTATCCCACTTCTTGGCCTATACCCAAAGGACTTAAAATCAGCATACTACAGAGATACAGCCACATCAATGTTCATAGCTGCTCAATTCACCATAGCCAGATTGTGGAACCAACCTAGATGTCCTTCAATTGATGAATGGATAAAGAAACTGTGGCATATATATACAATGGAATATTACTCAGCCATAAAGAATGATAAAATTATGGCATTTGCAGGCAAATGGATGAAATTGGAGAATATCATGCTAAGTGAGATAAACCAATCTCAAAAAACCAAAGGACGAATTGTATCGCTAATAAGTGGATGATGACACATAATGGGGGGAAGGGAGGGGTTAGTGTTAGGGTTAGAGTTAGGGTTAGGGAGGGGGGCAAGAATGGAGGAAAGAAGGACTGTATAGAGGGAAAAGAGGGGTGGGGGGGTGAAGGAAAAAATAACAGAATGAATCAAACAACATTACCCTATATAAATTTATGATTACACAAATGGTATGCCTTATGCCATGTACAAACTGAGAAACAACATGTATCCCATTTGTTTACAATAAAAAAAGAATATATATATATAGAGAGAGGAGAAACTTAGAAAATATTAGATACTCCTAGGGGCTGAATGTGCCCTCCCAGAACTTGTATGTCTCAGAATGTGACTATATTTGGAAATAGTACTTTAAAAAGGGCAGTTAAGATTAAAGAAGTCAAAGGGATGGATCCTAACCTACTCTGGCTGGTATTCTTCAAGAAGAGGAAATTTAGATACACAGAGACTCCAGGAATATGTGAACACAGAGAAAAGGCCACGTGGGGACACAATGCCAAGATGGCCATCATTACGTCCACGAGAGGCCTCACAAGAAACAGACCCTTGCCACAACCTTGATCTTGCCTTCTACTTTCCAGAACTATGATAAAATAAATTCCTGTCATTTAAGCCACCCAGCCTGTGGTATTTTGTTATGGCAGCCCTAGAAAATTAATATAGTTATTAAGTCCAACAAATACTGTAGAGCAATGAATCACGGCCTTTGTTCATCCCAGAAGTGCAAGAACAATTTACAAGGTGAAAATTTATCTGTGTAATTCATCCAATTAATTAACTAAGAGAAATTTCATGTAGTTATCTTAATAGATGCAGGAAAAATATTTCACAAAAACATTTTAAACTTCTGCCACTTGAGAAAGCCTCTTTAACAAAAATTTACAGGTAATATAATGAAGAAACTTTGGACTTCTTTTCTTTAGATTAGTCAGAAAACAAAGATTTTTTTTGGGTGGGGGCTACTGGGGATTGAACCCAGAGCTTGCTCATGCTAGGCAAGCATTCTATTACTGAGCTACATCCTCAGCCCTTTTTGTTTTTTATTTTGAGGCAGGGTATCACTAAGTTGCCTTGAACTTGTGATCTTCCTGCCTTAGCCTCCCAAGTAGCAAGAATTCTTGCTATCATTTCTACTTAGCATAGTACTGTATAAACTGACCAATACAATTAAAAAAGAAAAAGAAATAATGATCAAAAGGAAAACAACAGAGGAGATCCAAGATGGCAGACTAGAGGGAGGCTGCGTTTCTTGTTGCTCGATAACTTGGGTTTCAAGCAGGGGAAAATCTGTTTCTCAGTGAGGCAGTCTTTGCTGCTCATTGATCCCCTGCTATTGACCCCATTTGTCCACCTCAATCACAGTCTGCCAGCATATTGACTACTTTTTGGGTGCAGATCACTCACTGACTGCTGCCTATCATCCACCATTTGCTGGTTTGCCTGCCCATTACCTGCCTTTCACCTACCCATCACCCACTGCCTGAGGTCCAACTGCCGATCATCTGCCAGTAGCCTGCAGACTGCCTGCAGATGGGCAGCAGATCACCAGCTGCCTGCTGTTACCTGGAAGTCCACTGTCACAGTACCTGCAGGTTTGGTTACACGTGGCTGCTGCCATTTTGGGACAACAGCCAGGACCTGCAGGACCCCTAGCCTAACTGACCACACCCTGCCTCCAGGACTCCTGGCCTGACCAACTGCACCCCACACAGACTCAGTGCCCATGCCCCATGCTACAGCTCCCCCATTTGCCAACGTGTTTGGTAGCCAGTGCAGTCATCTTGGATTATCTTGGAAACGGAAGCAGCCATCTTTAGGTGAGTCCAATCTATCCCGAGACACCTGCTAGAGACTGGAAGCTCATTGTCAGGTACCTCTCATGCATCAGGTTACTGAAGACTGGGAGGTTTGAAAAGTATATGACTGTTATAGTGTAGAATTTTTTCCCTCCTTTTTGAAAAATTTTAAGTTTTTTATTTCTTTATTTTTCTTGCTCTGTTTTCCTTTTGTTTACCTGTTTCCTCAGAGTCTCTCTCTCTCCCTTTTCTCATACTAACAACCAACTTCTTTTTATTCCATTTTCACTCTTCCTACAATCTAGTACTTCTATATACTCTTTCTTATCCCATTAACAGTTACATCCTACACCCCTTTCCATCCTTTTTGGCCACCATTAGAAATTATAGACCTCATTGCAAATCTATTTGTTATACTGTAGATAATAATTGAACTCATCTTCTCTGTTTATTATGACAATATTGTTAACGTCTTCATAGGGGCTATTTGGTTTAAGGCTGCATATTTTCTGTACTGGGTACTGTTAATATGTATCTCCCCCTTAAAGAAGATGTTTTGGAAATGTACTGGGTCACTATAAGCCTATAGGGGGGAAACTGTAATACCCCAGATCTGCATTGCTAGTGGGGAAGATACGTGAACAGCATGAAAAAACAAGGAAAGAAAGTGTTCCAAACAAACCAAGACTGTATTAATAGAACCCAATGACAGTATGGTAGAAGAAATGTCAGAAGAGGAGTTCAGAACATACTTAATTAAAATGATTCATGAAGCAAAGGATAAGATAAGAGCAAATGCAGGCAATGAATGATCACTCCAATAAACAGTTAAAAGAGCAACTGCAGTTGAAAGATCATTTCAATAAAGAGATAGAAATTCTGAAACGATATCAAACAGAAATCCTTGAAATGAAGGAAACAATAAGCCAAATAAAAAACTCAATGGAAAGCATCACCAATAGACTAGATCACTTTGAAAACAGAATCTCAAAGACAAAATATTTAATCTTTAATATTTAAAACAAAGTTGCCCAAACAGAGAAGACAATAAGAAATCATGAATGGATCCTCCAAAAACTATAGGATATCATGAAAAGACCAAATTTAAGAATTATTGGGACTGAGGAAGGCACAGAGACACAAACTAAAGGAATGAACAAGCTATTCAATGAAACAATATCAGAAAATTTCCCAAACCTGAAGAATGAAATGGAAAATCAACTGTGAGAGGCTTACAGAACACCAAATGCACAAAATTACAACAGATCCACACCAAGGCACATTGTAATGAAAATGTCTAACATCCAAAATAAAGATTGAATTTTAAAGACTGCAAGAGAAAAGCATCAGATTACATACAGGGGGAAACCAATACAGATATCAGCAGATTTCTCAGCTCAGATCCTAAAAGCTAGGAGGGCCTGGAACAACATATTTCAAGCTCTGAAAGAACATGATTGCCAACCAAGAATCCTATACCCAGCAAAACTAACCTTCAGATTTGAAGATGAAATAAAATCCTTCCATGATAAACAACAGTTAAAAGAATTTACAAATAGAAAGCCTGCCCTACAGAACATTCTCAGCAAAATATTTCATGAGGAGGAAATGAAAAACAACAATGTAGGTTAGCAAAGGTAGGAACTACCCTAAAGGAAAAGCCAATCAAAGGAGAAACTAAGTTAAAAACCAAAAATAAGCCCAAATGACTGGAAATACAAATCATATCTCAATAATAACCTTGAATGTTAATGGCCTAAACTCATCAATCAAAAGACAGACTGGCAGATTGGATTAAAAAGTAAGACCCAACAATATGCTGCCTTCAAGAGACCCCTCCAATAGACAAAGATATCCACAGACTAAAGGTGAAAAGATGGGAAAAAACATACCATGAACACGGACTCAGTGAAAAAGTGGGGGTTTCCATACTTATATCAGGTAAAATGGACTTCAAGCCAAAGTTAGTCAGAAGGAATAAAGAAGGACATTTCACACTGCTTAAGGGAAACATAAATCAGGAAGACATAATGATCATAAATATTTATGCCCTAAACAACGGTGCATCCATTACTTCAAACAAATCCTTCTCAATTCCAGTAATCAAATAGACCACAACACAATAATTCTGTGTGACTTTAACACACTGCTGTCAGAATGCATGAGAAAATGCTTTCCCTTCCAGAGTTCTATCAATAGAATATGTTAGATAACTGGATTTTTGCCAATGAAGAGAGAGAAAACAGTCTTTCATCTGCAGTTTTAATTTACATTTCTCTTTTTTAATGAGTAAAGTTAACTATCTTATTGTTTATTAATAGCAAATTTTATTTCCTTTTTCTATGTTTTGGAAGGGTTATGATTTTGTCAATTTACATGGTAGGAAGGATAGCTCTTTGTGATATGAGCTGTAAATATCTCCCTTAGTTGTCTTTTTAGAAAAAGCTTGTTTATGATGCTTATTTTCATAAAAAATTGATTTTTATGTAAAAAAATATTTTAAAAAATTTTCATTTACTCTTCATGTCATTATTTTAAAATTTGATCCTATAGAACTCTAAATAACAATACACAGCACATGCATATAGTAAAATAGGCAAGTGACAAACTATATAAAAAAGGAAAACAAGAAAACTCTTCTTAGTTGCAAATTCAGAGGATGCTTAAATTAAATGGACTAATGATTAGAAATGAGAGAACTTGGTAATGTCCCTGGGTAAAAGACCACATAATGAAAATCAAATGATGCTGTTTACTAGCTATTACCTACAAAATTTGAAAGAAAACTTATTTACATTCATGATGCACTTTAAACCCTAAGGAATTCTGGAATTAGTTTAACACATATTGTGTAAAATCTTAAGGAGAAATTTTAGAAACTATTCTTATAAGTAAACATGAATAAATAAACTTTTAACAGGTGAGATTATTTAACACTAGAGAGATGTCAAATTATTCCACAAATTCAGTATAATCTCAATCAAAATATTTGCAGTATTGTGCTGGGGTTGTAGCTCAGTGGTAGAGTGCTTGCCTAGCATGTGTGAGAAAATGGCTTTGATTCTCAGCAATGCATATAAATAAATAAAATTTTAAAATTTCTGCAATTTTTTTTATGAACTGAAGATTTATTCTCAAGAAATATGGAGAGGTAAAGTCCATGAACATATAATTTAATTTTGAAAAAGAAGAAGAAAATGGAAACACTTTCCCTGAGTTATTAAAACGTGCTATAAAGATATGATAGTCACTAGGGCACAGTGGCACATGCCTGTAATCACAGCAAGTCAGGAGACTGAGCAGGAGGATCACAAGTTCTAGGCCAGCTTTAGCAACTTAGTGAGATTTTAAGCAATTTAGTGAGATCCCATTTCAAAAATAAAAATAAAAAGGGCTGGGGATGTAACTCAGTGGTAAAGTGTGCCCTGGGTTCAATCTCTAGTGCCAAAGGGTAGGGGGAAGATATGATAGTCAAAAGAGTCTGCTATTGGCACATAATAGATCAACTAGATTAATGGAATGTAATTGAGAAGTTAAAACAAGTCTATGTAAAAACCATATATGCATGGGAACTTGCTTTGGGATAAAGGTGGCACCACAAAGCCATGGAAGAAAAATCTTAATAGTGTTGGGAAATCCAGTTTCATACATGGAGAAAAGCAGTGCTGGCTTTCTATCTTATCACAGGAAAAGGCAGGTGCAGATAGATTTGAAGCTTAAGAATGAAAGGCAAAAGTACAAAGATAATTGAATAAAACATGAGGATATATCTTTGAGATCTTACAGCAGGGTAGAATTATTAAGTATGACTCCCTAAGCATTAACCATAGATTGAAAATTGAAGCATTTGATTACATTGATACTGAGAATTTTTGTTCAGTAATAATTGTAACATCAGTCAATCATAACCAATATTTATTGAGCACTTACTATGCACCTGCTATATTTTAAGAAGGATATATATAGCAACTCATTTAATTTTTATAGCAACTCTATAAAGCTAAGTATTATTATAATTCCCTTTTACAAATGAGGACATGGAGGCACAGAAAGGTTAAGTAACTTGCCTAAGGTTACATAGTCAGTAAGAGACAGAGTCAGCATTTAATCTGGCAGTCTGGCCATGTTCTGTGTCCTTAGTTCTGTGCTATATGAATCACACAGAATGACTGATGGCAGAGAAGGTATTTGTGACATATAAAACTGACAAGTGATGAGTATCTGGTATATACAATTAACCTCCCCAAGTCAACAAGAAATGGAAAAATGGGATACATGTATGGAAAAATGGTTAAGAAACATGAAGAAATACTCAAACTTGTAGAAATTAAATAAATGTAAATTGCAACAGTGAGATACTATTTTATACCATTAGAATGGCAACTTTTTTTAAAAAAAGGATGCAGTAGTCTGCTAGACCACAGAAAGCTAGTTTGTGTATCATGTAGCTGAAACACTGCAGGAGTAAAACTCACTGTAAGTTCTGTGTCTGGGGAATCAGGGTGTGAGAAAGGAGAAGGAAGAGGGGAGAGACTCCAAGGCCAGCTCCAGTGAAGATGTTTAGCAGGGTGAAGTTTTTGTCAATTGCTGATGTTTCTTTCTTATGCCTCTTGCTTCTTTCTACGTAACAGCAAGAGCATTCCTCCTTTTTTTGGTAAGGGAGATTGAACACTGAGTCACATCCCCAGCGCTTTTTTATGTTTTATTTGGACACAGTCTCGGTGAGTTGCTTAGGGCCTTATTAAGTTGCTGAGGCTGCCTTGGAAGTCACAATCCTCCTGCTTCAGGCTGCCCAGGCACTGGGATTATAGGCGTGTGCCCTGCGTCTCCCTTATTTTAATACAGCATGATGATCATTCTTCAAATGGCCTCCAGATATCCGTAGAGCGGGGGGACTGTCATCCTTTGTGCTGTTGTTCCTCTGTTGCTGACCACACTCTGTTTCTTCCTTTCTTTTTTTTTTTTTTTTTTTTTTTTTTTTTTTACAGACTGCATTTTGATTCATTGCACACAAGTGGGGCACATCATTTCGTTTCCATGGTTGTGCACGATGTAGATTCACACCATTCGGGTGATCATACATGCATGTAGGGTGATGACGTCTCTGTTTCTGATGACTCCGCTCCCCTGCTGCCTCCTTTCTTGGCCCCTCTAACGTGTTCTTATTTTGCTTCAAACACTTCCACCCCCCTAACTCTCAAGCCCTCCACTTCCCACATTTCATGGGCTTCCTATGCGCTTGGTCCAAGCTCTTTTATTCCTTGTAGCTGATTTCCACAAGGAATTTGTTGGACACTTTTAAATGAACAGAGTCACGCTCTTAGGTCAATGGCTTGTAGACCTTTAACTGGTACAGAGTTACATACGATGCTTAGTGAAGAAAGTTTTTAATCCACAATAACCTTTGACTTGCATTGAGGCATCAGAGTAAATCAAAAGAGAAGTTCCTTGTGAGGGTAGAAAGATACTGGAGCATGCGGTCGCCTTACACCTAGGCTGGTTCTGCTTGGGAATCTTTCTTCCAATCGAGTCCCCTAGAATATCCCTGATGTTCACCGATGATTTCATGTCTTCACTCCTCAACCTAGAGACTCTTCACATAGGCACCAGTCTTTGTCTTTCCCCTTTCCTGCCCTCTGGTTTCCATGGTGGCGGCAGTTGCCATGGAGAGGTGCAGAGAGGCGTTAGCACCATCTTTTGTAACTGTGGGTTATCTATAAATTGGGGATGGCCCCTTAGAAAGCATTAATAATAAAAATAGTAAGAGTAAAACAAATAAAAACTGGGACTTGAGTTGAGTCACTTGTTTGCCTAAGCCTCTGTGGTTATAATACCATTTAGCCTTGACTTACCTGGTGTAATACTCATGCATAAATATGGTGTACCCAGAAAGGGGAGGGAAGAGTCTGGAAGCTGGGACTGGTCTGACCAGGCAAGAGCTTAGGTCCAGAGGTCAGCCAGGCCAGTGGGGCACAGAGCTATTGGACCAGCACTAATCCTCTCAGCCAGAACAAATTCTATCTCGTTTAAGAGTTTCACCAAAGGCAAGAGATCTTAGATGCCCAGGAATTGGTCACCATCAGAAGACAATGGGCAGATGCCATGGCACCTTGAGAGCTTTGTGACCAGGAACAGAGGCTGGAATTCTATCCCTGGAATGGAGAAGCTGAGATTGCATTTTAGAAGGAGCACTATCTCTAGCTTGGTCCCCACCCCAAGGCAGCCCCCCGGGAACTGTCACACGGTCAAAGCCTCAGTTAGTTATGGAGGGGACAGCATCCCAGCACCACCTCAGCAACTCATTTTCTTTATTCTGTTGGAGAAAGCAGCCCTAATATTTGTCCTATGCCCTTGATTAGGTAAACAGACAAACTCTCTACATGGGCTTCTTTTTGACTGGTCAAAAATAGACCCTCAGAAATAAGGCCTGGACTCTCTCCCCTACCTCTCTCTCCTCAGGTCAATCTTCTTCCCCTCTTTTCTTTCTGCTTCCTCTTCTCTTTCTTCCTCCTCCTCCTCTTTTCCTTCCTCCTCTTCTTTCTTCTTCTACTCTCCAGTTTTATTGGGGTATAATAGGTACGCAATAAACAGTGCATGTGTGAGTTCTATAACTCAATATCGTGGTATATGAAGTCATCATGAAACTGAAATCATGACCACGGTCAAGATGGTGAACACATCCCCTCCAGAAGCCCCCTCACACGTGTCTCTTCCTATCGCTCCCTCTCCAGGCAGACGCTGATCTTCTTCTGTCACTGTGGATTCATTTTCTAGGATTTTTTTTTTTTTTTGCGGTGCTGGGGATCAAACCCAGGGCATTGTGCTTGCAAGGCAAGCACTCTACGACTGAGCTATCTCCCCAGCCCTAGGATTTTATTTAAGTGGAATGGATGCACAGTGCACTCTTTCATCTGCCTGGCCTCACTCAGCACAGCTCTTCTGAAATTCACCATATTGTTACTTGTATCAGTAGCTCATTTCTCTTTTGTCTTCTTCTGAAAGTTCTATATATTTAGGTTGATAATCTAAATTATTTTGGGGTGTGAATTTTTTTTTTATTGTAAACAAATGGAATACATGTTGTTTCTCTGTTTGTACATGGCATAAAGGCATACCATTTGTGTAGTCATAAATTTACATAGAGCAATGTTGTTTGATTCATTCTGTAATTTTTTTCTCTTCCCCCCACCCCTCCCACCCCTCTTTTCCCTCTATATAGTCCTTCCTTCCTCCATTCTTGCCCCCCTCCCTAACCCTAACTCTAACCCTAACACGAATCCCTCCCTCCCCCCCATTATGTGTCATCATCCACTTATTAGCGATACAATTCGTCCTTTGGTTTTTTGAGATTGGCTTATCTCACTTAGCATGATATTCTTCAATTTCATCCATTTGCCTGCAAATGCCATAATTTTATCATTCTTTATGGCTGAGTAATATTCCATTGTATATATATACCACAGTTTTCTTTATCCATTCATCAATTGAAGGACATCTAGGTTGGTTCCACAATCTGGCTATGGTGAATTGAGCAGCTATGAACATTGATGTGGCTGTATCTCTGTAGTATGCTGATTTTAAGTCCTTTGGGTATAGGCCGAGGAGTGGGATAGCTGGGTCAAATGGTGGGTCCATTCCAAGTTTTCTAAGGAATCTCCACACTGCTTTCCAAAGTGGCTGCACTAATTTGCAGCCCCACCAGCAATGTATGAGTGTACCTTTCTCCCCACATCCTCTCCAACACCTGTTGTTGCTTGTATTCTTGATAATCGCCATTCTAATTGGGGTGAGATGGAATCTTAGGGTGGTTTTGATTTGCATTTCTCTTATTACTAGAGATGTTGAACACTTTTCCATATGTTTGTTGATTGCTTGTAGATCTTCTTCTGTGAAGTGTCTGTTCATTTCCTTAGCCCATTTGTTGATTGGGTTATTTGCATTCTTGGTGTAGAGTTTTTTGAGTTCTTTATAGATTCTGGAGATTAGTGCTCTATCTGAAGTATGATTGGCAAAGATTTTCTCCCACTCTGTAGGCTCTTTCTTCGCATTGCTGATAGTTTCCTTTGCTGAGAGAAAGCTGTTTAGTTTGAATCTATCCCAGTTGTTGATTCTAGCTTTTATTTCTTGTGCTATGGGAGTCCTGTTGAGGAAGTCTGGTCCTAAGCTGACATGTTGAAGATCTGGACCTACTTTTTCTTCTATAAGATGCAGGGTCTCTGGTCTGATTCCGAGGTCCTTAATCCATTTTGAGTTTAGTTTTGTGCATGGTGAGAGATATGGGTTTAGTTTCATTCTGTTGCATATGGATTTCCAGTTTTCCCAGCACCATTTGTTGAAGAGGCTATCTTTTCTCCGTTGCATATTCTTGGCCCCTTTGTCTAGTATGAGAAAATTGTATTTATTTGGGTTTGTGTCCGTGTCCTCTATTCTGTACCATTGATCTACCTTTCTATTTTGGTACCAATACCATGCCGTTTTTGTTACTATTGCTTTGTAGTAGAGTTGAAGATCTGGTATTGCGATATTGGGGTGTGAATTTTAATAATTAATTGTAAGGTTTCTTTTTTGCATATGGATATTTGCACCATTTATTGAAATAATATTTACTCTCCACAGAATTGTCTTACCACCTCTGTTAAATATCTGTTGTTCAAATATGTGGAAGTTTATAGCTGGGCTCTGTTTTGTGTAGTTTGATGGCAGAATCTCACTTTTTTTTTTTTTTTTTTTTTTTTTTTTTTTTTTTTTTTTGCAGTGCTGGGGATTGAACCCCAGGCCTTGAGCTTGCAAAGTAAGCACTCTACCAACTGAACTATATCCCCAGCCCGAGTCTCTGTCTTGACTACTGTAGCTTTATGTCAGTTTTGAAACCTGGTACTAATAGTCTTCTAACTTTTATCTTTCTTTACAAGTTGTTCCAGTTATTTTAGGTCCTTTTGAGTTTTCATATGAATTTTAAAATCAGCTTGTGAATTTCTACAATGCAAAGGCTGTTGGGATCGGGGTAAATTTTTAATCAATTTATAGCTCTATTTAGGGAGATATGATAACAAATTTTTCAATTCATTTTCACCAGTTCATAATTTGAACTGGAAACCTTTTTACATAAAAGTTGGAATTTTCCAACTTGGCTTTCTGATAGTATAATTTCTTTCTTTCCTCTTATCCTCCTCCCTTTTCCTTTGAGATGGGGGTTTCACTATGTTGCCCAAGCTGACCTTGACCTTCTGGACTTAAGGGACTTTCTTGTCTAAGCTCCCGATTAGCTGGCACTACAGACATGCATCACAGCATCAGGCTGCTAATATAATGAATTCGGGGCTGCAGCTCACTCTTCCTGAATACAGATCTCCTTGAGTCACAGTGGGTTCTGATAAATGCATTTAGAAATTAAAAACATAAGTCAAAAATGCATTGGATCCACCTTACCTAGGAAGTTTCATATTTTAGCATCACACTGTGGAGACTTGGTTGTTCGCCCTGGTGACCATGTGGCTGACTGGGATCTGTGGCTCACCTCCAGAGAGAATTGTACCGCACTTTGCTAGCCAGCACAGCTCAGTTCACATGATGGTTGCTACCAAATTCATATTGCTTTCACAACATCATAAAGTTAAAAAACATCTGTGGAACTATCGTAAGTTTGGTTCTGCCTGTACATAAGAAGCGTTTTAAGAAGATACACAATTACTTAGTTATAGTGGCATTTTTACTTTTAAAAAATTAAAAACATGAACATTTAGGAATGTTGAGTCACTTTAGATTGTGTTTTGGTCAACTTTTCATCCCTGTGACCCAAATGCCTACATTTACAATTTAAAGGAGAAAAAGATTATTTTGGCTTACAGTTTCAGAGTTTTAGTAAATGGTGACTGGCTCTGGACCCGAGGTGAGGCAGAACAACATGGTGTGGCAGAGCAGAGCTGCTTCCTTCATGGTAACCAGGAAGCATTCGTACTCATGGAGGTGGGGATTGGGGACAAGATAGAGTCCCCAAGGCCATGTTTCCAGTGACCTATTTCTCAACCACGCCCCGCCTGCTTACAGTTTCTACCTCCTTCCAGTAGTCCATTGAAATGACTAAGCCATCAGATGGATTGATCCACCGACGAGGTCAGAGCCCTCAGGATCAGATCACTTCCCCACCTCTGATCACTGATTCCAACACATGAGGCTTTGGGTGACACCCAAATCCAAACCAAAAGGAGATGGTGTGTGGTTGTGGTGGGGAGCATCAGGTGCCCCTGGGTCTGAGGTACTCAGGGGTGTTGGCAGTGCAGGCTCTCATCTGAGTCTGTCTAGGCCTTGCCCTTAGTGCCCCACGGGCTCAGGTTTGCAGCTTCTCTCCAGAGGCAGGACACATCCAGTGAGTGGTTAACAAGACCTGACCCCTTGCCTCCAGACGGGGAAGTTCTGCAGGGCATTTGGGCTGCGGAGCTCCTGGTGCATCAGCAGAGGCCTTTGTCTGTCATCTCCTCTCCTCCCCTGCCTGTCCTGCTGTCTTCACTCCTCCCTGAGGGCCGGTCCTGAGAGTGCAACCCTGTAAACTTGCCACATGCAATCTCCATCTCAGACAGTGTTTCAAGGAACCCACCCTAAAACAGATGGTTATTTCTTGATCAGTTTGCAGGTAATTCAAGAGCTTAGAATGTAGCTAGAGACCCCCGAGGTCGGCCTGCAAGACTCAGGGATGAGAAAAGCAGTTTATAGTGACTGGCGACTCTGTTTACTTACAGTCACTGTCACGTACCTCATTCGAATGTGCTTTGCCTTTCACATATTATAGTGTGAAACCACCTGATGTTGGGAGGCAGAGAAAGTACCTGGCAAACTTCTGCTTTCTCAGTGTGGTGGGGACACAGATGACACAGTGGGCAGAGAGGGAAAGGGTAGACTCTATACTGGGACACAGAGGCTTGCCCACAGGGAACAGGGTGTCCCCGAGCTGGAAGGGCACCCTGATAAGAGGTGGAGGTTAGCTTTATAGCTTTCTTAACTCCTGCCCCGGAGGTGGGGCGCAGGAGTGTGAACTGGGAAGTAGGAGGAAATAGTACCAAAACGATCATTGAATTAGACATTGTGATGCCCAAACATTTTTATTCACCTATTGATGCTGATGAAATGGAGAGTGACCAGGAAGGACAGGTGGGCAAACAGCATCTAATGAATGAAGCTCCTAATTGCTCTCCTTTGCCACAGACCTTAGTGGAGTTCAGTCTTCCACCCTGATATAAATCCTGTCCTGTTGTCCCCAAAATATGTGCCTCATGGATTTTCTCCACATTTTCTTTTAAAGTTAGAATAATTTCTTTAAACAATCTTGTGCTGCCTCAGGAGTTTTACTTTATACAACAGGTAGACTTACATAATTTATGTTATAAAATGGTGACTAGTACATTAATTGTATTCTCAAGTCCTTTCCCCTGTTTCCTTATTTGATCTTTACATGATCTATGTGAGAGGTCCTGGGCTGTTTCCTTCCTTAAAAGCACTGGAGGGCTCTACCTTTCAGAGGACTCTCATAGTGAGTTTGTTTATCCTCTGCAGCATTGGAGGTTTCTCTGTTATGACATGGAGACTACCTGCTTTCTCTGGGAGAAATGCCCATTTCAAAATTTTCTAAGAAGAAAATGAACAGTGAAGAGAGGATCTTTCCATTGCTTCAGGTGAGTGGGAAACTGGTAGTCACTAAGATTTCCAGGCTTGCCCAACTGGCTTGCTGGGGGAGGCCCAGGATTACGCACATTCCTGAAGACTGCCTAGAGGTGTTTTACCAGCAGAACCACCTGGTGTGTTGGGAGAATGCTTTACCTGAGGAGAGGTGCCTTGAGGAGGAATCTATGAGGTAAGACCTGGACACCCTCTAGCTATCGGTTAGGCAGGTCCAGAAAGTCTGGAAGTAATGGAGGACCCAACAGTAGACAGTCCCTTTCCAAGTGGATAGCATTGAGTCATCACTGCACCAGTGTGAGAGGAGTTTCCCTGCCTTTATTTCAAATGTGCACATGGATGCATGGAGAGGCCGAATTGCAGGTCAGCTCTGTAAGTGGTGGTCGAGATCTAAGCCCAGGCCTCTCCGACGGCGAATCTTTCGTTTTTAATCACTGTGTTGTGTTGAATGCAGAGCTAGACAGGATAATGACTTGTGTTGCATAGGGTCAGACCCATATTTAAAATGTTTCTTCAACACTTAGTGGAGAGGTGAAGGCCGGGGGCGGGGGGGGGGGGGGAGGTCGGGGGCAGCATCCTGCTTGGAAACCTCACTCAGCAGACATGGTCCTGCCTTTGGCACCTTCTCCCTGCTTGTGAGGCAGAGGAGGGCTGCTCTGTGCTCACCGGAGTTTACTGTTGGGAGATATGTTCTTCCCCACCTCAACCAGCCCAGCATATAATCCCTTACAGGTACCAGAAGTTTGGACCCCAAGAGGCGGGCAGCTTTGTGAGCAATGTGGCAGGGAGGTTGCAGTGCTGAAGGCTGATTTCACTGGCAGTGACACTATTTCTTACAAGGTCAAACCACAGATCACATCTGTGGGTATAAGCAATTGCTAGAAGGTTCTCTGGAGATCTCACATTCTGTCTCCTGGCCTCATTTTTATGGCCTGCTGATGTGCTTGCTTAGGGCTGGGGGACTGACTAGAAATGCCAGCCCCTCTGGCCAGAAGGCTCCATCTCTCCTCCATCAATCTGCAGGGGGTGTGCCAGCACTTCCTCTCTGCTGGGGAGCAAGAGGAGATGAGGGATCCTGGAGCTTTCTTCCAGTAATTACTACCTTCTGTACCTGGCTTCCTCCCAGACGACACCGACTGCATCCCCTCAGAATGACAATAGCTCAAGAAATCAGATGATCTATACACTGTAACCTGAAGAAAGGTCGGATCATGGGAAGGCCATTTTCAGGGAAACCCACCCCAGGATTTGCACACTGTAATTAATAACCAGTGGTCTACACCCTCCCTTTTATTTACTGACTGCCATCGCCAGTATACTTTATTAAGGCTGAAGCCCATAGAATTTAGGTTGAATATGAATCCAGCTGAATATTAAAAAAAAAAAAAAAAACTAGACAGTGATCCAGACACTTTCCCTAAGGAGTTAATAGTCTACAAAAACCTAGTTCCCACTATAGATAGATTTTTACTGTATCCAAACCAGTTTTAACATTTAGGACAAGGTAATGTGACAGCTTGTGCACAAATAAATATGGATGTGTAGGAATAGAGGAGAGGAACAGAAATGGGCAAAGTTGACCAGAGGTGACTGGCAAGGACATATGCCTCATCAAGAGCCTGCACCTGCTAGAATGTGCTCATTGAAATCCTGATTATTATCAGAATCAAAGAAAAACAAAAGATGAATGCTCTGTCCCCTAAGTTAGGACTATACCAGCCCAGAGGCCCTGAGGAGCCTGACCTAATCTGTGCAAGATCAGGAAGAGTTTTGTCTTGTTAGTCACAAGATTTACCTGAGCACTAAAGATGTGCAGATTATTCCATTAATAGCAGACTCTGGAAGAATGCTCAGCTGGTGCTTGGAAAATGAGCTCAAATTTCCTGCAGAATGTTCCAGGCCTTGAATCACTCTAGCTGAAGATGTGTACATAACTTCCTACTGACTTCTTGTGGTTTTGCCTACGCTCTATGAACAAAGAATTGGCTGATACTACTGAGGAGTGAGATGGTACAGGGGAAGATGCTGGTGTAATGGGTCTGGCCATCCCAGAGATGTAGGAAGGTTGAAACACCTGACTGTGTATGTAACATCTGGATGATATTGTGTTATCCATGGTGATGCCAATGTTACCTTATTTTATTCTCAAATACTCTAAATACTCTAAATTATTTAATGACTGGTCTCTAAATTCCTGAGAAAGGTATGGAGTAATTAATTAAAACAGAAAAAAAAAGAAGAACAGAAAAAGTAAGTGACTTATCTAAGATCTTACAGCTCAGTGGTGCTAATCTGAAGCTTTCGACTCTCGTAAATGGCTCAAGGGGATGGACCCTGAAACTTTCTCTCTTTCTACCAACTTATTTCTACCCTAAGTGTAGATGAATTACTTTTTCTGGTTCTTTCAGAAAGCAAAATGCATTTGTTTTAATAGCTCAAGTGACGTGGGAGGCATCGTTCAGATCAGATTCTAACAGGCCAAACTTATTGCATAAAGTCACTCTAACTGCATGAAGAGAGGGCACACGGTGTATAGAACAAAGAGGATTTGAAGTTAAATATAGGTAAGGGACATCAGTGAAAAGTAGGTACTCAAAGTAGGTAGCTCCAAGGACCTGTCCCTCCACAGAAACATAAAAAAAAACAGCAAAAAGTGTCATAACAAACTTTGTCTGATAAATAGTTCAATGATAAATAACAACCAAGTAAACAGTGAATCAAGAAAATGATAGAAGAGTCTTACTGTAATCTTACTTGCTCTTGCTTCACCTTCCCCCTCAGTGAGGCTGGAAAGTCTCAAAGGAATGTAGTCTTAAAGATGGTAGCATGCATTCCTTGTGTGGATCCTGATTCTTGGATCTGGAAGAAACAGAGAAAAACTTATTCTCAAAGAACTGTCTGTTTTAACTTGTCTGCAGGTCACCTGAAGGAAAAACACAAGATTCTTGCCTTTGTTTTAACTAACTCAGAGCCTACTCAGGGTGGGAAAGCATCTACCTAGTGAATATTCCTTAAAAACAATGGTGAACACATGAACAACCCTCTATTTCATAGGCCAAAAGATTATAGCCGAGGCAAATGGCAGATTACCAAAAGTCTGGGAAAAAATGTTGAGAGTTTCTTTGGGAAATATGGGCATTCAAATATGTACCCTAGGGAAATTTTAGAAGACCATTTTCATGCCCGGGACATGATAAATGCTCAGAAAAGAGCTGGGAAGAACTTATGCTTTCAGTTTTGGCTTATCCTTAAGCACAGTATAAGCAGGAAGTGAAGGCTAAGGCAGAGCTGTAAATGGATTCATTAGACATCGAAGGAGAGCTCCAACATGTATCTTATCTACAAAGACTAGGAGAGGTATTTTTTCCCTTCTCTTTTGACTTCTGGTGTTGAAAAAAAAATCACTGTCAAAATATCTGCTGAATATGGGCTAAAGTAACAGTGACATCAGAGATCATACTTGACAAAGAATATAGACTTTACAAAAATAGTTTAGAAAAGGCACTAAGCAAACAACAGGTAGAACTCACAGCAAGCAACAAAAGTAAATACTAAACATGGGCTTAGGAACTGATTTCTATAGTTACCACATAACAATATTCAAAATAGCCAGTTTTCAACAAACAAGTATAAAGCATACAAGGAAATAAGAAAGACTGGTCCATTTACAGAAGAAATGAACAGCAACTGTTCCTGAGGAAGTACCAATTCCAGAAATAAACTGTCTTAAATATATTCAAAGGGCTCAAGGAAACCAAATGAATGATGCATGAATATGCAGACTTTCAATAAGGAGATAGAAATTATGAAAAAGAACCAAGCAGAAATTTTGGAACTGAAAAATACATTAATATTGTTAAGACATCAACACTCTTATTTACAGATTCAATGCAATCTTTATCAGAATACCAGCTGACTTCTTATACAAATTGACAGACTGATTTTAAAATTCATATGATATTTAACTGCTTCATACTTTGCCATGAATAGCCAAAACAGTTTTGAAAAGAACAAAGTTGGAGGACTCATACTTCCTGATTTCAAAACTTACTACAAAGCTATAGAAATCAAAATGGTATGGGACTGATATAGGAAGAGACATACACATCAATGAAATAGAGACTCCAGAAGTAAACACATATAACTATGGCCAATTGATATTCAACAATTGCTAAATTCATTCTATGAGGGGACTAATAGTCTCCTCAAATGGTGCTGGGACCACTGGATAGTCATATGCAAAAGAATGAAGCTGGACCCTATCTCATGCTATGTACAAAAACTAAATCAAAATTGGATGAACAATCTAAATGTAAGAGCTAAAACTATAAAACTCTCAGAAGAAAACATAGGAATAAACATTCATAACCCTGGATTTGGCAATATGTTCTGAGACATAACAAAAAAAAGCATAAGTAACCAAATAAAAAATAGATAAGGTGGACATAATCAAAAACATTCCTGTGCCTCAAAAGACATATCAAGCTGGGGGTGTAGCTCAGTGGTAGAGCACTTGCATAGCATGCACGAGGCCCTGGGTTTAATTTCCTGTGTATATACATGTGCACCTCCTTCCCCCAACACACAATGGCATACCAAGAAAGTGAAAAAACAAACTACAAAATTGGAGAAAATATTTGTAAATTGTAATCATGTATTTGTTAAATGACTATATGCAAAATACATACATCACAACTTGAAAAACCAAAACAAAATCTCAATTTAAAAATGGGCAAAGAACCGAATACACATTTCTCCAAGGAAGATAAATGAATGGTCAACAAGCACTTGAGAAGATATTCAACATCATTAGCCATCAGAGAAATGCAAATAAAAAATGCCAGGTACTTGCCTAGCAGGCATAACATCCTGGATTCAGTCCTCAGTATCTCAAACACACACTTGCAAATAAACAAACATAAACAACTAAAAGCCAAAAAGCAAAAAAATAAAATAAAATAAAATAAAAATTAAAAACATAAATCCAAACCCCAAACCCATAACGAGATGCAAAGTCATATTCACTAGGATGGTAGTAATTATAAAAAGGGAAAACAGTGTAAGTGTTGATGATAATTGATGTAAATTAAGATGTAGAGAAATTGGAGCCCTCATTACACACTGCTTATGGGAATATAAAAATGGCACTGTGGAAAACCAAACAGGTAAACATAGAATTAACACACAACCCAGCAATTTCACCCCTAGGTGTGGACTCCACACAGTACAAACAGGTTCTCAAAAAAAATGCTTGTGCACTTAGTGTTAGTAGCAGCATTCATCATAAGAACCAAGAGGTGGTAAAATCCAAATGTCCTTTGATGGATTCATGGATAAGTAAAATGTGTTGCATCCATATAATGGAACATCCTCAGTCATGAAAAAGAACAAATACTGATACAGGCTACATGGATGGACCTTTAAAATACTGTGCTAAGTGAAAAAAGCTTGGCACAAAGATCATATAGATTCCGTTTACATAAAATATTCAGAATAAGTGAATCCACAGAGACACCATAGAAAATAGGTGGTTGCCAGGGACTAAAGAGGGACAGGTGACTGGCTACTTAATGAGGTGATGGAAGTATTTTAAAACCACACAGAGGTGGCACTTGTACAACATTGTGATTATACTAAATGCCACTGAATTGTACACTTCAAAATGACTAATTTTATGTTATATTAATTTCATGTCAAATTTTAAAAAGGTTATGATCTTACAATTCAATAAAAAATAATGCAGTTAAAAAAATGAGCAAAAGATTTAAATGTGTATCTCTCCCAAGACAATATACAAATGACCAATAAGTCCAGCCTCTTTAGCCATCAGGAAAATGCAAATCAAAACCACAGTGAGATACTGCTTCATACTCAGTAAGATGGATAGAATTAATACACAGATAAAAAGGGTCACTGAAGATGTGGAAAAGTTGGAACTGCTTCTGGGAACATAATTGCAGCCACTTTGGAAAACACTATCACAGTTCCTTAAAAAGGTAAACAAGGACCCATGTGACCCAACAACACTATTCATGGGTGTATACCCAAAGGAATTGAAAATAAATGTCCACACGAAAACTGGTGAGAAAATGTTCATAATATCATTATTTATAGTAGCCCCAAAATAGAAGCAACTCAAAAGTCCAAAAACTGGATAATAACGATTAAGCAAAACATGGTCTATCCATATAATGGAATAATATTCTGACAAAAAAAAAAGTTCTGATACATGCTACGATGTGGATGAAACTTGCAAGCATTATGCTAAATGAAAGAAGTTAAACATAAGCTACCATGTTTATGTATGGAAAAGCATCTATATGGAAATGTTCAGATGAGGCAAAATAGTAGAGACACAAAGTTGATTAGTAGTCCCTTGGGCTGAGAGAATGGGAGATGGGAGGCATGGCTTCTAAATGGTACAAAGTTTCTTTTTTGATGAGAATGTTCTAAAATTGATTATGGAGATCAAATCTGTGAATATACCAAAAACCATTAAATTGCCTACTTTAAGTGGGTGAATAGTATGGCATGTTAGTTATATCGCAATAAAGTTTTAAAAAACAAGTGAGGAGGTTTCAAGATGGCGGCCTAGAGGGTGGCTGCATTTCATGTTGCTCCAGGACTCAGGATTCAAAAGAGGAGATATTGAGACACTTGGGACCAACTCAAAGCAGCCGGGTGACTCTCACCCGTTGGGAAGGCGACCCGGATGGGACGGTGGTCCCGGAACGCAGGAAACTTTGTGAAGTAGAGCTGCCGGCGAGACACCCCTCCCCCCACTGGAGCAGTGAACGCGGACAACTGGGAGCCCCGAAAAGGAGGCTGCTCGGCACAGCGCTGGGACTCGGAGCAACCACTGGGGCTCCGGCGGCTGCCCAGGGGAGGAGCAGCGAGGAGAGCTGTGTGGACTCAGGACACCGGGGCCTGCCCTGAGGAGGAGGAGGAGGAGCGTGGTCGCTTGGATTCGGAGTGACTGCACCAGAGCTACAGCCGGTTGCCAGAGGAGGGGCTGCGTGGCGAGCTGTTTGGACTCTGACTACTTCTGAACCCCGGGGCCTGCCCGGAGGAGTAGGAGGAGGAGGAGGAGGAGTGTGGCGGGTCGTTTGGACTCGCAGTGACTGCATTAGCGCTCCAGGTGGCTGCTCAGAGGAGGACGCGATTGGTGAGTTGTTTAGACTTAAAACGACCGCTCCTGAACACAGGGGGGCTGCCTGGAGGAGAAACGTGGTGGGTCGCTTGGTCTTGAGTGGCCGCACCAGAGCTCCGGGCGGTTGCCCAGAGGACCCGTGCAGCGGGTCACGTGGATTCAGAGCCACTCAGAGCGACCGCTCCTGAACACCCGGGGGGTTATCTGGAGAAGGAGGAGGAATGGGGAGGGTCACTTCGACTCAGAGTGATTGATTGCCCAGGGCTACGGGTGGTTAGTGGGAGGTGGAGGCACGAAGTGAGTTTCTTGAACTCCTAGTGACCGCACCGGAATACTGGGTGGCTGTCTGGAGGAAGAGGCGTTTGGCGGGTCTCTGATTGTACGGGGCCCCAGGTGGCTGCTCAGAGGAGGGGCCGCATAGCAAGGCGATTAGGTGCAGAGCAGGGTCCCAGGATCTAGGAGGCTTCTTGGTGGAAGAGCCGCACAGAGACAGGCTTAGGGAGGAGCGAAGGTTCCAGGCCTGCGGGCAGATTCTCTGAGGAGGGGCAGCCTAAGGAGATTCATCTGCGAAGGGTGAGGCTCCCAGGCCGAGGAGGTAGGGCTGGGCCCCTGGGAACTTTGCAGAGGAAGGCAGCCCAGCCCAGGCAGTAGCTGTAAATTGAGGGGAACCTCTAGGAGGGAACTGACCAGCGAGACCTCCCCACCAGGTGAGTCTTCCCTGCCGGCTGAGGTTTCCCCACAAGGACGGTAAAACCAGAGACTCAGGCCCAAACAGGCCTTGCCTCAGCCCGCAGCCTAGGTCCCCTTTGGATGACCATTGGTCAACAAGTGGAGGCACCTCTGCCCACTAGCAGGGATTATACCCCACCTGAAGGCCACCACTCCTAGAGAGGCAGCTTCCTTGTGGAGCACCGCATTATCAACTTCCTCCAAGACTTCAGCCTACTGAAGGCTAAGAGGGGATATATATAGAAGTCTTCAGGGACATTGTAAGTCAATAGAGGAAATCTGCAATATCTCAGCGGTCCACTGATACCTGAACAATATGAGAAAACAAGGAAAGAAAATGCTGCAAACAAATCTAGATGTTACATCAATAAAACCCAATGACAGCATGGCAGAAGAAATGACAGAAAAGGAGTTCAGAATGTTCATAATTAAAATGATCAGAGAAGCAAACGATGAGATGAAAGAGCAAATGCACGCACTGAATGATGAGATGAAAGAGCAAATGAAGGCATTGAATGATCGCACCAATCGACAATTAAAAGAGCAAATACAGGAAGCAAAAGATCATTTCAATAAAGAGTTAGAAATATTGAAAAAAAACCAAACAGAAATCATTGACATGAAGGAAACAATAAACTAAATTAAGAACTCCATAGAAAGTATATCCAATAGGATAGAACACCTGGAAGACAGAACCTCAGACATTGAAGACAAAATACTTAACCTTGAAAACAAAGTTGAACAAACAGAGAAGATGGTAAGAAATCATGAACAGAATCTATAAGAACTATGGGATATCATGAAAAGGCCAAATTTAAGAATTATTGGGATTGAGGAAGGCCTAGAGAAACAAGTCAAAGGAATGAACAATTTATTCAATGAAATAATATCAGAAAATTTCCCAAATCTGAAAAATGAAATGGAAAATCAAGTTCAAGAGGCTTATAGGACACCAAATACACAAAATTATAACAGACCCACACCAAGGCACATTATAATGAAAATACCTAACATACAAAATAAAGACAGAATTTTAAAGGCTGCGAGGGAAAAGAACCAAATTACATTCAGGGGGAAACCAATACGGATTTCAGCAGATTTTTCAATCCAGACCCTAAAAGCTAGAAGGGCCTGGAACAACATTTACCAAGCCCTGAAAGAAAATGGATGCCAACCAAGAATCTTTTTTTTTTTTTTTTTTTTTTATTGTAAACAAATGGGATACATGTTGTTTCTCTGTTTGTACATGGCGTAAAGGCATACCATTTGTGTAATCATAAATTTACATAGAGTAATGTTGTTTGATTCATTCTGTTATTTTTTCCCTTCCCCCACCCCTCCCACCCCTCTTTACCCTCTATACACTACTTCCTTCCTCCATACTTGCCCCCCTCCCTAACCCTAACTCTAACCCTAACACTAACCCTTCCCTCCCCCCCATTATGTGTCATCCTCCACTTATTAGTGATATCATTCATCCTTTGGCTTTTTGAGATTGGCTTATCTCACTTAGCATGATATTCTCCAATTTCATCCATTTGCCTGCAAATGCCATAATTTTATCATTCTTTATAGCTGAGTAATATTCCATTGTATATATATACCACAGTTTCTTTATCCACTCATCAATTGAAGGGCATCTAGGTTGGTTCCACAGTCTGGCTATTGTGAATTGAGCAGCTATGAACATTGATGTGGCTGTATCTCTGTAGTATGCTGATTTTAAGTCCTTTGGGTAGAGTGGGATAGCTGGGTCAAATGGCGGGTCCATTCCAAGTTTTCTAAGGATCTCCACACTGCTTTCCAGAGTGGCTGCACTAATTTGCAGCCCCACCAGCAATGTATGAGTGTACCTTTCTCCCCACATGCCAATCATACTTCAGATAGAGCACTAATCTCCAGAATCTATAAAGAACTCAAAAAACTTTACTCCAAGAATTCAAATAATCCAGTCGACAAATGGGCTAAGGAAATGAATAGACACTTCACAGAAGATCTACAAGCAATCAACAAACATATGGAAAAATGTTCAACATCTCTAGTAATAAGAGAAATGCAAATCAAAACCACCCTAAGATTCCATCTCACCCCAATTAGAATGGCGATTATCAAGAATACAAGCAACAACAGGTGCTGGTGAGGATGTGGGGAGAAAGGTACACTCATATATTGCTGGTGGGGCTGCAAATTAGTGCAGCCACTCTGGAAAGCAGTGTGGAGATTCCTTAGAAAACTTGGAATGGACCCTCCATTTGACCCAGCTATCCCACTCCTTGGCCTCTACCCAAAGGACTTAAAATCAGCATACTACAGAGATACAGCCACATCAATGTTCATAGCTGCTCAATTCACAATAGCCAGACTGTGGAACCAACCTAGATGCCCTTCAATTGATGAGTGGATAAAGAAACTGTGGTATATATATACAATGGAATATTACTCAGCCATAAAGAATGATAAAATTATGGCATTTGCAGGCAAATGGATGAAATTGGAGAATATCATGCTAAGTGAGATAAGCCAATCTCAAAAAGCCAAAGGACGAATGATATCGCTAATAAGTGGATGATGACACATAATGGGGGGGAGGGAAGGGTTAGTGTTAGGGTTAGAGTTAGGGTTAGGGAGGGGGCAAGTATGGAGGAAGGAAGTAGTGTATAGAGGGTAAAGAGGGGTGGGAGGGGTGGGGGGAAGGGAAAAAATAACAGAATGAATCAAACAACATTACAAACAAATTTATGATTACACAAATGGTATGCCTTTACGCCATGTACAAACAGAGAAACAACATGTATCCCATTTGTTTACAATAAAAAAAAACAAAAAAACAAAAAAACAAAAAAACAAGTGAGGAGAGAGTATTAGTAAGATTTGGGGTGCTGAAGACGGGAGACCTCAGCTGCATTTGCACCCCTTGGAGTTCTCCTGGGGCCAGAACTGAGGGCCAGTGCCAGGGTGACAAAGGGATCTTCAGCACCTCAGAGGCTGAAGACAGTAGGCATACAATAGTTGAACATACCAACACTGAAGCTGCTGGCCTTTGTTAAGACCCCAGCAGTGATAGCGAAGAGGAGAAGAGGTTGCCATAGTCTTAGGATTTGGAGCTTGTAAAGACTTTAGATTGTGGCCTGAAGTGTTTTTTAATTAAGATTTTAACAGAACTGACAATATTGTGTATTTGCACATATGGTCATTGCTCAGGATATTTTGCATCTGGAGTCTCATTGGAATTCTTGGTGCCATGAGGCTGAGGGCTGGAAAGTGGTAGGGTACTCAACATGGAAACCTGGAACAAGGAAACCAGTTGTCCTTAAGAAAAGTCATCTTCATCATAACATATGTCATTAAACATGAAGATTTCCCCAGCAGCAAAGCTCACAAAACACTAGAATGAATCACCTCTGGAAAGATGTGAAACTTTTTTTTTTTTTTTTAATGTAGAAGGATGTGTAAGAATTAGATATAACCAGTATGAGACCAGGATACGGATCACCCCACCTCAGGAAAACCCTGTAGTTAGGGAGGTTGTGATGGAGGCGATTGAAGGATCAAGTTCAGGTATGACCTAGTGGGTAGAACATAGCCAATGGGTCATTTAACTCAAGTTCTAAACCAGTGATTGCTTCTCTACTTTAGTATGTGATGCTAGTCAAGCCACTTGGCTCTATAAACCTGCCATGAAATTGTAAGCAAGGACTGGATTTGAAAGAAAACATGAGCCACCTTCTGTTTTCCCTGTTGCCTAGGTACTTCAGTTTCAAGTACAAGTGCCAAGAGCCAATGTTACCCTCATCTGGTCCCAACACTGTTTCTTAGTAACTTGGCTGGCAGAGAAATCTTTAGAAAAAGAATGGCGTAGGCTGGAACATTCTGATAAACAGGTGTCCGCTCAGGCACGCTTAACTAAGGGTTGTTGAGCATGTTGTGTTTTAAGAGAGGAGGTCAGTTACCTTAAGGGACAATTTAATGAGCCCAAACCTCATTGCAGTAGAAGTTCTGTTCATTTGTTTTAGGTGGGAGGGTTTTCTGGATGCTTCTTAACTGACATCACTTGAGATCAGTGCGTCTCAAACTTCGAGGTACATATGAATCACCTGGGCATCTTGTTAAACTTGATTCTGATCCAGCAGGTCTGGGGTGGGGCCTGAGAGTCTGCATTTCGAACACACTCCCATGGGTGCTAACACTGCTAGGAGGAGCTGCTGCTGGAGCTCACGTTCAGCAAATGCGGATGCCCTCGGGAAGGAGGGGTTGGATTCGTCTTTGTTGGAGCCTCTTACACTGTACGCTTCTCCTTCAGAGCACTTCAGAATGGTCCTGTAATGATGCGTTTTGGATCCACTTCCCTGTCGGATTGAGAGCTCTTACACAGCAGCCAGGTCTTACTCAGCTCCCCTCTCCTCTTGATTTCCACCTCTCCTCACTGCAGCGCTGTGTTGCTTGAGGCACAAAGAAGGCATTTCATGTTTGATGAAGAACAGACCCAGCTGGGGGATCAGATGAGATCGTTGTGGCATCCCTCTTGCTGCTTGGCCACTCGCAGTAGACCAGTGATTCTCAACTCCTTCTGCAGATAAGGGGAAGTTTAAAATGCTGATGTGCAGGCCCACTCATGTTCTGATTTAACTGAGTACAGATGGTATTAACAGCTCCTCAGGCTCTTGCAACTTAATAAAAGGACAAATAAGGTAAAAATGGGCCAGGGCTGGGGGTTTCTCAGTAGTGGAGTGCTTGCCTAGGATGCACAAGGTGTTGGATCTGATCCCCAGCAACACACACACACACACACACACACACACACACACACACACGATTTGAACAGACATTTCTCCAAAGAAGTTATATAGATGTCCAATAAATACAGGAAAAGATGTTTATCATCATTAGCATGAGATGTGCTACACATCTACACGTGTGTGACACACAACTTTAATCCCAGTGACTCCAGAGGCTGAGGCAGGAGGATTGCAAGTTTGAGGCCAGTCTGAGGAACTTAGTGAGAGCTTCTCTTAAAATAAAATAAAATAAAATAAAATAAAATAAAAAGGGCTGTGGATGTAGCTTAATGTTAGAGGGCTCCTGGGTTCAATGCCTAATAGAATGACTATAATAAAAAAAAAGAAAGAAAAGAAAAAAAGAAGTGTTGATGAGGTTGTGGAGAAACCAGAACCTCACAAATTGCTGAAGGAACATAAAATGGTGCAGCTGCTTTGGAAAGCAGTTTGGCAGTTCCTCAAAAAGTTAAACAGAGTTATAATATGACCCAGCAATTCCACTCCTAGGTATCCATCCAAAAAGAACTGAAAACATATGCTCCCACAAGAACTTGTACATGAGTGTTCATAGAAGCATTATTTATAACAGTCAAAATGTAGACATGACCCAAATATCCATCAACAACTGCATTATAGCCCAACAGTGGAATATTATTTAGCTATAAAAAGGAATGCAGTACTGATACATGCACAGATGAACCTCAAAAACATTAGAAGAGAAAGAAATCAGATGCAAAAGCTCATGTATTCAATGATTCCATTTCTATGAACTGTCCATAATAGGAAAATCCATAGAGATAGTGATTATCAGGGGTGGAGGGAAGAGGAACTGGGAGATATGGGCTTTGTTTTTGGGGTGACGAAAATGTTAGTGTGATAGTTGCACAGATTTGTGACATTAAAAACCAGTGAATTGGACATTTTTGGCATACTTTAAAAGGATGCATTTTACGTTATTTGAATTTCACCTCAAAAAATAAAAAGTAAAATGCTGTTTAAGGAAATCTGACTTGCCTCCAAGCCTGAGACCCTCTGATGTGAGGCTACCTGGAGCACGTGCTCCCATGTTTGCGTGGTGAAGATGCTGCTGTTGGTCAGACGTTCTCAACTCCGATTGCACTTCGGAATGACCTGGGGAGACTTTTAAAAATGCCGATGTGTGGGTGCCCCCCAAAGAGTTTGTTCTGGGGTGCAGTCTTGAATACTTCCCAGGAGATTCTAGTGGGCAGCCCAAGTGGAGACAGAGCTGTCACAAAGTTCATCAGGGAAGTCATGACTGGACTTCCACCTCTGAGGGAAGCCCTGCAGGAGACCCGGGTGGGACCTGGGCACCTTTATCATTAACAAACTCCCTGGTGATTCTGATGCAGGTGGTCTGACGTGCTCTTTAAGAAACTGCTTTAGAGAAGATTTCTAAAAAAAAATTTTTTTTGGTATTATGGATTGGACCCAGGGGCACTTACTCTCTGGGCCACATCCCCAGACCTTATTTTTATTTTGAGAAAGGGTCTCACTAAGTTGGCTAGGACCTTGCTAAGTTTCTGGGCTAACTTTGAACTTGCAACTCTCCTGCCTCTGCCTCCCAAGTCACTGGGATTACAGGCATGCGCCACAGCACCCAGCTAGGTTTCTCAAAATTTAGTATGCTTATAAGTCACTGGGGATCTTGTTAAAATGCAGCTTTTCATTCTGAACTTCTAACCAACTCTGAAATGATACAGGGGATACCTGTCCACAGTGCACTCTGAGTAGCAAGGCTATAGAGCCTGGTTCTCAAAGTGTGGCCTTGAGTATCAGCATCATTTGGGAGCCTGTTAGAATGCACAGCATCAGGCCCTACATGTCTCTGACTTACTAGATCAGGAGCTCAGGGAATGGAGGTAGCAGTTTCTAAAAAAAAATATTATTATTGTATATGTTTATGGTGTGACATTTTGATATGAGTATATGTGGTGAAATGTTTACCACAATCAAACTATTTAACATCTCCATCACCTCACATCGTTGTCTTCTGTGCGTATAGGTGAGAACACTGAAGACCCATTCTCAGCAATTTTTAAGTGTACATTGTCATTCACTATAGTCACCATGCTCCAAATAGCTCTCCATAAATCAGAATTCTCCCTATCCTTTGATGGACATCTCCCCATTTCCCACTCTGTTCAATCTGTTTCAACCAAATCTCCAGGTGGTTCCGATGCACCCTGGCGTTGAGAACCACTGCAGATGGCTTACCCCCCACTGCATGCTTCCCAGCATGGAGCAGCACCCCACAAGAGCAGCTGAGGGCTGTGAATTCACAGGGGGTCCCCGAGGCTGGACGGAGGAAGTCCTTAAGGACCGAGGATCTGGAGTGAGCACATTCCAGCGTTCTTCTGCCTAGGGTGGTGGCAGACGGGAGGATCAGCTTGGCACGGGGTTGCTGGGTGCCTTGTGTGGATCTGGGAGCTGCAGGCTCTGGTCTTCTTTGCATTTTCTTCACAACTCCGCGCACCTGTGTTCCCAAGCTGACCCCAGGTCCCTGGGAAAGCTGCACACCCACCCATTGATACTAAGGTGTTAGCAACTTACTGGCTACTTCTTTCAGGGTCATTTGCATTTAAATAGCAGTCTTCTGGAGAAAGCACTCTTTCTACAGTGGAATTTAAAGCTTTGGGTTCATGGGTGGAAGCTGCCCAGTCTTCAAATCCCACTGCCTCAGTGACAGCTTATGGCGGCCTATGAATGGGACTCTGCCTATAGCTTTCTGGGGTGATGGCTGGCAGCTCCCTCCCTGGGCGCAGGCGGGCTGCGGAGCGCGGGAGGTGGAAGCGGAGGAATTCCCCATCCGCTTGGCTGCCTCCTGGAATCTCTCACAGCCCCATCCTCTGGCAGAGGGGCAGGAATTAGCATAAGTGGAACAGACCCTCTTTGTCTTCACCCCAGACTGTGGGATTCGGGCCTCCCCCAGAGACATGCTAATTAATGCAGGGGACCCTGGGTGCCTGTTGGCACAGATCCTTGCTCAAATGTTGCTGCTGCTGGAAAATAAGCCAGGTGTAGGCGGAGCCCTGGCGAGCCTTTTGCGTTGATGAGCACCCTTCTCATCCAGGAAATTGCTGCTCTGGCAACTTGCAGTCTTGACACCTCTCCCCGGTGTCTTCCTCCTCCAGCTTTCCACAGCTCCTGTGCTCAGGACAGCACGCTTACTCTTGGCATGCGCATCTCTCACCTGTGATTGGTTTTCCTCCCATCTGGACTGCAGATTGATCAATTGATCAATCAATCAATATTTATTAAATTATTTTCAGGTACTGTCCCAGGCTCTAGAGACAAAAAAATTAATAAGGCACCAGCTGGAATGAGGTGCTTGCAGTGCAGGGGGGTCTAGCCAAGAGGACAGGTGCAGGCGACAGAGGGGACAGGGTAATGTGTCGGAGGCTCTGTGATCACTGAGGAGGGGCTCAGAAATGTGCGGTGGTCACAGGACTTGGCCAGACAGTCCTTTCTCCCTGGTTCTTGCAGTCACACCAGAAAATTTCAGACATGTCACTCAGAGTAACAGGCCTAAGTTTATTAGGAGGGATAGAAGAAGGGAAAAGGGGACACTCTCCAGGAAGAGAGCGGGTCCTTTCAGATGGAAGAAGGGCACACTTCTTCTACTCTCTAGTTTTACTGGGGATTCAGGGAAGTTTCCAGAGAGTCCCACTGACAGCAGGGTAACATCAGAATTTCAAGTCCCCACTGTATGACAACCCTAGGTCCCTTTGGCCCATGCTGATTAGTTCTAATTAGAACCTGTCCTTAACAGATTTTGTGGTTATGGGGAGTTATCTTTATCTCCCTGAGCTCTGGGATCTGGTTTGTGTACAGGTCACAAAAGTCCCCCGCTTCAGGGTAACTTGGGTTATTTTATTGGCATTTTGGGCCTTCATTTCTCCTTCAGATAACAGGTTGTCTTCTGAGGAATGTAACATATCCTGTTGGCTTAAGCCCAGGCAGGGCTGCAGGTAAATTGCTTTTCCTTTTTTAAAAAGAAATCATGTGTTGTGGGGGGCGGGGGTGGGAGCAACACAGACAGACCGGTTTATAGAATTATTCCCTTATGGGCTGAGGTTATGACTCAGTGGTGGAGCACTTGTCTAGCATGTGTGAGGCACTGGGTTTGATCCTCAGCACCACATAAAAATAAATAAACAAAACTACAACTAAAAATGTGTGTATATATATATATGTATACATATATATATATATGAATAATTCCCTTAACCCCACATTCCTACCCTGCCCCTCTGTTCCCTGACATGTGGAAGGTAAGGAAGAATTGGGGAAGTCTTTTCCTGGAGAAGGTAACATCTGAACAGTATTGGGGATGAGTAGGGGTTCATCCTAGAGCTGTTACAGACAGAGGGAAAGACATGTACAAAATCACACATGTGGAATTGTTGGGCTTTCCTGGGACTGTGGGTGGCTGAGGCGGCTGGACAGCAGACCACTTTTGAGGGGGAAGCGAGGTGGAGAGGCAGGGGGTGGTTGGGTCCTCAATGGTTTTATCTTCCAAGTTAAAGAATTTGGGGTTTGACCTGAGAGTACTGGGCAACCAGAGGGGATTTCAAGGAGAGTCATGTGGTCAGAGTTGTTTTAGAAAAAGAGTGGCCACTTACCTGCAAATGCCATAAATGGATGGAGTTGGAGAATACCATGCTAAGTGAAATAAGCCGATCCCAAAAACCCAAAGGCCGAATGTTTTCCCTGATAAGTGGATGATGATACATAATGGGGGTAGGGGGTGGGGGTGAGAGAAGAATGGAGGAACTTTAGATTATGTAGCGGGAAATGAGAGGGGGAGGGGACAGCGTATGAGATGGTGGACTGAGACAGACATCATTACCCTGTGTACATGTATGATCACATGAATGGCGTGGATCTACATTGTGCACATAGAAATGAAAAGTTATACCCCATTTGTGTATAGTGAATCAAAATGCAGTATGTAAAAATTAAAAAAAAAAAAAGAAAAGAAAGAGAGCGGCCACATTGGAGAACGGGCTGAGGGGTGAACTGGGAATGGGGAGACCAGGAAGGGTTGAATTGCTGAGGAAGGAGATCCAGACAGGGAGAGTGGAAAGCCAGGAGGCAGAGGGGAGTCGGGTCCGCAGCAGCCCAGTCTCTGGAATGGAGGCCTATGTGCCCAGTGGTGCCATGGGAATTGAGGCAGGAAGATGGAGAGGGCCGCAGCCTACGGGGGTGTGGAGAAGGCCTCTTTCGGAAGTGTTAAGTTTGAGGTGCTTGTGGAAGAGCATCTTGTGGACCAGACTCATGGGATGTTGGGCACAGGAGTCTGGAACGAAGGAGAAGGAAATGAAGGCGAGAGCTTGATGGGGGCGGCATCAGCTAGCACGTCAGAGATGCTTTAGATTTGGAGCTGAATTTGAATCCTGGCTTTGCCTTTTACTAGTTGTGCAGAGTGGAGGAATACGAAAGCTCCAAGCTGTTGTTGTTGTTTTCCTCTTTTGTAAAAAAGGAATCTAATCCTACCTTGGATTGTGGAGGACTCATGGAGAGCACACGCGTGAAGTGCTGGTACGGTGCCTGGGAGGGTGGGCGCTGAGGTTCAGTGTGGGTAAGATGGAAGGCTGAGCAGGTGGTGAAGGGAGAGAGCTACAGGCAGCACCACCAAGAAGTCCTGCCAGGGAGGCAGGAGGGAGCAGGTCAGGGAGACCAAGAAAAGAGGAGGAGCAGCCACCATGGGCTTATAAAATGAAGGTGAGAATGGTGGGGTGTCTGGCATGAGCTTTCCGGAATCGAAGGCAATTTCCATGAAGTGAATACTTAAAAATAAATAAATAAATGTTTACTATAAAGGATAGGAAAAAAAAATAAAATGAAGCAAAAGAGAATAGACATAGGGAAGACTCCTTGTTTACGGCTGACTTTGTCCTTGTCTCTTACCCTTCGCTTTCCGTATGGTACTCAGGTTGTAGGAAGGGCACCTCCGCGGCCTTCCCTCAGCCTTCCCTCATCCCAAGCTGCTCTTCTCTCAGCTCCCAGCTCTGCGAGAGCTTCAGCAAAGCATCCGTGTAGTGATCTGAGGTAATGATCACTTAAGGGTTTTCCTTCGTCACACTGTGGTGAGTTCAGGAACTCTGCTATGTGACTTTGGCTTCCCTGCCCCTGTCCCAATGCTGGGCACATAATAGGTGCTCAAGTAAGTGTGTCTGGGACCAGCTTATATAGGCAAGCTGTTCTAGATACTGTCTTCTTGGGGAGACCTAACTGAAGTTGATGGCGATTGTCCTGTGATAGGAGCTGTGAAACGTGCTAACTCTAGCCCACCTGGGAAAAGAGTAAGAATGGAGGGTGTTGAGTATGCCCAAGGCCAATGCCTTATGAATTCAAGTGTAAGCTCAGCACATCTATGTCCATTTTGGACCACACCAGTTCAGATCTACCCTGAAAGTTACCTGTGGGCCATTAAGGTGGACTTGGAATTCTCTGGTTTCATCCTGTGCTATAATCGTCTCGAGGAAATCCAGGGTCAGAGCAGACCCAGGATTGAAGGGAGGAGGCAGTCTCCTGGGTATGCATCGTGTCCATTTGTCTCCTGTTTTGCAGGAAAAGCCTTGGAGGAGCCTCTGACAACTCTTGACACCATGAAGATGCTAACCACGAAGGCCTGGTTTTAAGTCCGAGTTGGTGGATAGATCAGAGGTTCTAGAAGAGTTTGTTCTTTCTCTTCTTTGGCCTTGAAGTTTCACGCAGGAAAGCAAGAGTAAAGCATGCATCATGGGCTCTGGAAAGGGCCCATATTTCTTAGGGATTTGTATCTTTCTTTGTGCCTAGCATTTGGCTGGGAAAACAGATGTTCCCTGCAAAATTCTTATTGAGTGGCTAAATTAATTGTAAACGACAGAAATGAAGGGTTTTCACATTTCCTAAATTATATGTATTGGAATCTGACTCTTAAGGGAGAAGTTCACCTTGGCTGTGTGAAGGAGGAGGCTCCATGCCCTGGGTCCTTTTACTTCTGCAGTAGACACATTTCCAGACCACTTCCATCTGCCACCCAGAGAGCCCAGGAAGTGTTCGTCACCACCTGGCTCTGATCAGGCAGGGAGAGCAAGTTCTGGGAATTATTCAGAGCTTGCTCTTGTAGGTGCTTCTTACATCTCCAAGTTGAGGATGCCTTTTCTGCTGCACTATTGCCAAATGGGCTCAGAGAGAATGGGGTGAAGAAATTGCAGCATCTTTGGAGTCTATTTATAACATTTGATGCAAATACTCCACTCTAAAGAGGAAAGGTGGTGCACTTTCTCAGGAAAAAGTTGTGAATTAGGAGTCGGAAGACGAGTGATTCTACCATTTTAAGATCCACAAATGCAGTCAGGTACAATGGCACACATCTGTAATCCCAATGGCTTGGGAGGCTGAGGCAGGAGAATCACAAGTTCAAAGCCAGCCTCAGCAACTTAATGAGGCCCTAAGCAACTTGGTGAGACCCTGTCCCTAAATAAAAAATAAAAGGACTGGGGATGTGGCTCAGTGATTAAGTGTCCCTGGGTTCAATCCCTAGTACCAAAAAACGAAAACAACAAAAAACAAAGTCCATGAATACTTCAACTACCTGTGTCTCAGTTGTCTTATCTATAAATGGGAACAATAATACCTGTCCTGGTTTGTTTTGAGGATCAAATAAGATTAAAATGTTCTGTTGCAAGAGATGATTCTTTTGATTAAAAGCCGTCTGGATGCTCCCTCTGGCAGATATCTGCTAAATCACGCCACGTGGGCCTGCAGGGTGTGTGGGGTGGGCGTGGGGCTCTTTCAGCTCAGTTTGGGGCCTCAGCTGGCAGCACAGTCCGCTGCCTTGTGTGCTTTGCTGGTTCTGCCCTCTGCTAGAGCCAGTGAAGTCTTCAAAACTGGAAATGTTTTTCAGTTTTCTGCTGAGTGAACAAGTCCAGTGTTCTAGAGACCGCATTCTGATCCCCTGCCAGAAGACCCTTGTTCCAGAAGGATCAGAGATCCTCCTTTATCTCTGGGACAGCTTGTAGCCTTTATAGCCATTAGGACATTTTATTGTCTCCCTAGTGATGACATGATTGGAATGTGGTCCATCTCTTTGTTGCACTCCCTGATATTGAATTACGAAGGGGGAAGGCACAGACACTGGACAGGGAGAGCCAAACTGGGTTTCTACAAACTCCCAGAAATTCTCTTTTGGTGGGAAGTGTTGACAATCAGGAATTCTCCATTCTGATCTGGGTTTCTGGGGTGAGGACAGAGATGGGCTGTACATTTCCAGCCATCATCTCATTAAAACACTACATGAGAGAGATCAGTGTCAGAGTCGGGGGTTGAGGATGATTGGATTAGGGAAATAAAAAAAAAGAAAGAAAAGAAAAAAATTAGTTTGACAGAGAGCAATTTTGAACAAGGATATAAAGATAAAAAACGTATGGTTTTAGCTGGGCATGCTGGTGCAAGCCCATAATCCCAGCGGCTCAGGAGGCTGAGGCAGGAGGATCACGAGTTCAAAGCCAGCCTCAGCAAAAGTGAGGTGCTAAGCAACTCAGTGAGACTCTGTCTCTAAATAAAATTCAAAATAGGGTTGGGGATATGGCTCAGGAGTCGAGTGTCCCTGAGTTCAATCCCTGGTACCCCAAAACAAAAAGCAAAAACCAAAACCAAAACAAAATGGTTCTTGCTCTTAAGGAAACTTCAGGAAATGATATTGAATGTAGCCACATGGTCATGATCCATGATGGATGTGGTGACAAGTGTCAGGGAGGAGCCCAAGTGGTGTGGCTGGGGTATTGCTGGGAGAGCCCAGGAGTCAGCAGCAGGGTCTCACAAGCCAGGCGTCTGCAGAGAAAATATTTGTCATGGCAAGCTGGTGACCTCCAGGCATAATTTCCTTGGTCTGGGTGGTGAGATAAATGTGTCCTCCTGGAGTCTGAGGTCAGTCCCCTTTGAAATAAATGCGTCGCTATCACATGGGCCAGCTCGGATGCACACTCAGGGATGACTGCCTGCCCTGAATGGCGACTGTCCCCAGGCTCCAGGTCAGTTGCCCCTGGGGTGCTTCCACCTTCCCTGATTGGAATAGCCCTTCCTAAAGACAATATTCCCCCAGGTTAAAAAGAAAGACAGGAAGATAGAAACCAGCAGAAGCGGCTCCAGCCCTCTTGGTCACCACCTTCCGGGAGTAGCTGCACCCTTTGCTCTTTCTCTGTGGCGTGATGGAAGTTGTCTCCCTCTTCCTGTCCGACTGACTCCAGCATCTGTGTTCTGGATGTCACAATCCATGGGTCCCATCAAAGATCCTCTCTTTCCAGTGTCTTTCCCCGCTCCCCTCTGGGCTAGGCTTTCCTATCTGCATTAACCAGTTCAAGTCTCAAGTCCTTAACAAACACAAAGCCCTCCCGCCCCTCCCCCGCTTGCCTTTACATCCCCACCTAGCGGCCACTGGGTCGTGGAACTCCCTTCAATAGGTCCCCACACCACAGTGTGCCTCAGCTCACTGCTGCCAGGCTCACCTGTCCGGTCCCACACCACACCTGTCCCCAGTAGGGAACCACACTGGCGGTCTACAAAGCCCATATATATTTTCTGGGTCCATTCAATTCTCTTGACCTCTTTTTTTCTGGGGAAAAAAATAGATGCGACTTTCCTCCTGTGTTCCGACACGTGCTCCTGGTTTTCCTGGGTCTCCACCGTCTTCTCATTTTCCTTCCACCAGCCTCTGTTCTCGTGTCCTGCACGGTCACCTGGTCTCGTGTTACTCCTCCCCCTCAGCTGTTCTGTCCAGTTACACAACACGACCCTCCACCTCTGTCTTCCCGCCTAGACATCGTTCCTGAGCTGGACTTGGTTGTCTCTGGACTCCCAAACAGAGCACGGATCTGATCTTGTCCTTCTTCTCACGCTTCAACCAGAGGCTCGTCAGCAACCTGGATTTGTGACTGTGCGTGGTTGTCTGTGTGAGTGACTGTGAGCATATGTTTCCCTCAAGCCCATGTTTTCTACTATCACCTTCGGAGAGTAGGATTTGACAGAATAGGGAAGAAGGACAAGAAGGAAGAGGAGAAGGAGGAGGATGGAAGAGAGGGGTAGGAGAGAGAAGCATGAGAAGGAGTTTGTCTTTTCTCATTGGAATGAACATCTATGACAGGCTTTATCCATGTCTGTCCCGTTTTCACCATGCAAGGTTGTCCAGGCTGGCTCCTGGCGGCTTCCTCTCAGGGACAGGATGACCTCAATCAGGAAAACAGTCTCTCTCTTTGCTTGAGATTAGACCTGGGTGAGGCACCTCAGTAAAGCATTGATCCAAAAGCTGGAGAAGTCCCTGACACAGGAGGGACAGATGGGCTCGTGGCACTCATGGGGCATTTCAGAGCATAGGCTGCTCCTTGCTGGCCCTTGCCTCTGGTTTCCTTCTGAGATTGGACAAGAAGTCCTATGGGCAGTCCTACCCTGGCCCTCTGTGTAACAAAAAGCAAAAAACTAAACAAAACAAAGCAAAACAACAACAACAACAACAAAACCAAACAAACAAAACAAAATGAAAAACCCTTATCTTTCCACATCTCCTTTCTTGCCTGTCTGGTCTTCCATTCTGTTGACTTTTTGAGCCTGTCTCTCGTTGGGATCCCCTTGGGATCAGTAATGCAGCTGTGGGGGGTCCACTGTATTCCCATGTGGCCAGTCCCAAAATGTGACCTCACAGATTAACCCTCCGCATTAACCACCCATTCCCGATCTTGCCTGAAGGAGGTGGCCAGGGAGCCCTCTTCCCTGACTCCCTTAGATACCCGGAGTTCCCTGTCTTCACTCAGTAGCTCTGTTTTCTATTTCTTTAAGACCTCTCTGATTGAGACAGTCTGGCTCGGGTCCTTCTTGTGCCCTCTTGCTCTCAGCCCTTACATACTGTGTCCATGACTTTGCACGTCAACAGGAAACTGAAGCTTCATGTGGACACATTCAGTCATCCCATGGAGGACAAAGAAGGCAGGAGAAGGTCCCAGTGCTCACTGCTCACTGCGAAGTCCAGTTGCTCTGACTAATTTGTCATTCTGTTGGAACATTCCTTTCTTTCTCTGTGATCCTGGGAGGCATTGGAGGCAAAGTTACCACACACCTAGTTCCCATGAAGGTCAATGTGAAGACCAGTCCTCTGAGTCACGGGCATCTAAAGGAAGAGTCACTCCAACCAGGTCAGCTTTTTCATTGCTGCCACTAAGAGACCTGACAAGAACAATTTTAGAGGAGAAAAACTATTTGAGGGCTCATGGTTTCAGAGATCTCAGTCCATACAGACAGTTCTATTCCTCAGGGCTCCAGGTGAGGCAGAACATCTTAGTGGGAGCATGTGGCAGAGGGAAGCAGCTCACAGGATGATCAGAAATCAGAGAGACTAAGCTCAGCTCACCAAATATAGACCCCAAAGGCAGGGCTCCATGACCCACCTCCTCCATCCTTATCCTACCCGCCTTCCATTACCACTTGGTTAATCCCTACAGGGAGATTAATTCACTGATTGGATTGAGGCGCTCACCACCCCATCATTTCACTTCTGAATGTTCCTACAATGTTTCACGCATGAGCTTTTGGGGGACACCTCACGTCCAGACCATAACACAGGGCAATCCATTCACTCGTTCCTTTGTTCTTTCATTTGCTTCTTCCTGGTAGACCCACTAAGAGCCAATCTAGTTAGCACACGGTCCCTGGAGCCTGCCATCCTGCTGTGGGGATGAGACTTGAAGCAAGGAGTCAGTAAGGCAAATCAGGATGTGGTTCCATTCCCCAGATACTTGAGGTGAAGGGTAGACTGAGGAGGCAGGAGAAGCATGGTGTGTGACAGGAGAGCGTGGTGGTCTGTGGGGATGGTGTGGCTTCCCAGCCCTGGAAGGAGGGGAGGAACATGGACATGTGGAAGAGAATGTGAAAGACCTTCCAGAGTGGAGAAAGGAGAAAACACTTGGTGTTTTGCAGTGGGCAGAGGATGTCTGGGGCAGTGGAAGGAGCTGGAGCACATGGGTGTTGGCTCTATGCAGCTGCCCTCGACACAGCGTGGCTATGGGCCCACACTGGCCATTCCAGGCCTTGTCTGGGAATCACTCTGGTAACCAAGAATGCGCTGAGAGTGGCTTGCTGTGGCCACACTCACCTCTTCCCATGCCCTGTGAGTAGGCCCAGCTGGGGCCTGAGGCCTTGTCCAAATCACTCCTCTTGCTCCAGGTCCAGAGGTAGCAAGAGAAGCTGGAAAGGCAAAGTTGTTTGATTTTCAAGGCTTTCTGAGCCAGCCAGGTGGAAGGCAGCCAGAGAGGCAGCAGCTGGTGACAGCCTGCCTGACCGCCTCAGATAGCAGGCAGCTACTCAAGGGAACAATTGGGCAGAGGCAGGGGTGGCCACTCAGGGAACACGGGCCAGTGGAATTCTGAACAAGGTCAAAGTCCAATTTGGTACAGTGCTTTATTACCAATTTAAATCTCGTCTTTCCTTCCCGAGTGGCTGCCACCCCTGCAGAGGAGGCCAGGACTGCCACAGGGAAATTTGCATTTAAAGAGTACCAGTGCTGGGCACCCTGGCAAGGCTGCGGTCTGCCCGCTGTCCAGCCTGTGTTCACCTCTGCAGCCGGTGACATGCTGAAGATGCTATTTTGCCTCAGTTGGCTGCTGTTTGCTTGCAGGGAGACACCACAAACAAAAACTCTTGCTGCTTCTAATGGGGCAGGATCTTGAGGTCTGCAGGTCGCGGGTGGAGGGGTCTGAAAGGTGCTGGTCACATGCGTCCCCCACGGGGCTGGAGGGAAACGTCAAGGGAAGGCAGTCACATGGAGCGGGGCAGGGAACTTTCAGGAATCTGGCATCTGGGATGTGGCAACAGGAGTCAGGAATTTGGGTTAAGTGGGGGTCTGGAGGGTGGATTGTGAACATGCAGTTCATTGATTTATTTCAGGCATGTGATTCAGGTTGAAAGCTGGCCCCTGGTCACGCCTGGTTACTAGAGACCCAGAAATTCATATTTAGCAAATCCACCACTTCTATCCCTTCCTATCAATTCCACTGCCTCCACTACCACCTTGGCCACCATCCAAGACAAAGGGATGGAAAAGTTCCTGCCCACCTCCCTATTCTACACAACTCCCTTGGGTTGGTCTTTTTGTGACCCTCTCCCATTAAATCAACATGTTTATTTGGTACCTAGGTGTTGGTGAAAGACAGCTGCACAGCTTAAGACGAGGCTGCTTTGGTATTGGATTTCAGCTGTACAGGACCTTCTGTGAGAAGAGCGAGCGTGTGGTGCAACTTGCTCATTACGTCAGGGTTCGTGGGGATAATGACCTTCTCACAGGGTGCTTTGCTCGTGGGTACCCTCAAAGGCAAGGCCAGCTGCAATCCTTTGGCTGCTTGGTGGACTGTGACATTGAGATTGGGTTACCCAACACCCTGTGCCCAGGAACCGAACAGAACAGACAGACATACATGCATACACCCTGCTGGAGGCACCTAAAGATATATGTTGTGCAACCTGCAGCCAAGCTGGTGATCAACCAGACCTTGCTGGCCCCATCTCCATCGGAGGACCCCCAGGACTCAGGGAGTGTACTTAGATTTTGCTGTGGGCCACAGGGGCTACCGCCCTCTCCTTTTTGGATGGTGATGGGGAACCGAAGATTCTGTAATGGGGGCTTTCTGTTGTCTCTTCTAATCTAATTGGAAGGAACAAGGAATGCCTGGAATCAGCTATTCAGAGAGCACATGTGAGCTCCTTCAGGCTGCAAGGGTCCTGCTGGGGAGAGCTGAAGGCCCCCCTAGGCTCTCAGTGTCTGGCACTGGCCGGAACTCAGGACAGTAGTTACTCAGAGTTGGCCACTAGATAACTAGGCTGCTAACCCCACATTAGCTAGCTCCATTTACTATTCATTTTGGAAGTGGCAGGAACATTTGTGGGGCACATTTCGGGACCCACCGCTCATCAGAAATCCTAAGTAGTCCAGAGATCCACTGCCTAAATTGCAAAGATCTTTCAGTGCCAAACAGGGCACTATCACCTGCTCCCAAGGGTGTTCAGCCTCACATGCCTCTGCTATCATTCAGAACTTCTTCTCAGACTGGCCCACTCAGCCCATTTTACCCTACATGCCCTGGGATGGTCCATGGGCCATCAGTCCCAAGTGCCAAACCACAGGTGTGGAATACCTGCTTCCTCTCTAGACACCCACCAGTTCCAGGAGAACTTCCTCAGCTGGACATGAATTCTTTGCATTTGTCCAGGGTAGAACCTGAGAAATGGACTGTTTGCATCTGTGTCCCTAGTGCTTAGCATGGGATGGACAAGGAGCTCAGGAAGATTTGGCTGAATAAACAAAGGCACATTGAAGATCGCCATGGCAAACATGGCCCTGTCTTGGATGTATTTCTCTCATGAGTGAATATTATCTCTTTAGCTTCTGAGCTCACAAGGCCCAGTCCATGCACTTCAGGTCTCCCTACATGTTGCAGACAGCCTAAGGCCTTGTCCAGGTAGGTGCTCAGTGACAGATGTACTTTGATAAAGAGGAGCAGAGACATTGAAATTAGCTTGCTTTCTGCTTTCTAATTTGGACCCTTCAGTGAGGCCCATTTTTCCACGGTCCCTGCTCACCAGTTTGCTCATTCTGTTCTGCTTTCTTCCTTTGTCCTCCCAAGCCCTATCTATTATTGCCAAGACCAGGCTGAGCCCTACCTCATCCACCATACCCACCTCTAGACCTGTCAGGACTGGAAGACTTAGGTTCTCAAGCAATATAGTTCTTTATTTTTTTCCAAAATAGCTCAGTGTTGATTTTATGTCCCCATCCCATTGGACTGTTCAGGAATTCAACCTGAGTATTTTTTGGGTGTCTCCCTAATCCTGAATTGTGTTGGGTAAAGGTTCCAGGCCCCTCTTGCCATGTGTCACTCGTCCATACTCATCACATATGCCCCTGCCCAGCAGGTGTCGTCTCCAGAGCTCTGCTGCTCTCCATCTTGCCTGTTACCTTTAGGCCATGGACTTCAATGGCAAGTCCACAGTCCAAGGTCTAGCCTCCTGAGGGCCCCTCAGTTTGGGCACTTCAGGGAACTGGTTCCCATAAACTGGTCCCCATTAATCTGGAGGTCCCAACTTTAGTCTAGAAAAGCCGTGTTCCTGAACTGAGCTTTCACCTTGGAAAACCAAGCGCCCACACAAATTCTCTCTGGTAAGGAAGCTGGGGCTTGACACGTGTGGGAACTGGTTAAGGCAAAGAGGATAAAAAAAGTGGGATGCAGGGACTGTTACTTCACAAATTACTTCACCTGACCCCGCTTTTCTGAGCTCTATTAGGGTATATAACACTTGTTAAGTGTTCTTTCCTTCACAAATGCAATCCTCTTGTCTCCCTAATGAAATCATTAACCTGTGAGGTCCATTTCCTGATGTATAACACATATTTCCCCATATTTTCTCCCTAACAACACGTGCAGAGCTTAGCTAAGTGGTAGCTGGGCCTTAGGGTTTGTTGAGTAATTCTTTGGTTTCCAGAGTTAGTTCATCAGGGAATGACTGGCTCAGCTCCAGCTTCTCGGAAATCTGGTCTGGATGCTTCCCGTCCCCAAGAAGACAGCAGCTCTTCTTGTGGCCTGCTTCCTCTCCCCAAGGCCTCCCTGCCAGGCGTTCCCCACAGCGCTGGCCTTGCCTGGAGCTGGAGCCCACAGCAAAGGGGCAAGCCCTCTTTGTCCTCCTGGTTGGGACCTGGCTAAGCAGAACTGAGTGATGTCAGTCCTAGGCTCTCTTTGGTAGGAAGGAACAGGTCTCTTGGAGAGAGTTTTGAAATTTTCTTTCTCTTCCTCTCCTGGTGGGACTGAGACATCATTAAGTCCCAATGGCAAGGAGGAGAGAGTTCAGCAAGGGAAAGGTCCAGAGCCACAACCAGTATTAGGTCCATCTCTCCCTCTGTCCTTTCTCCTCTCCTCCCCTTTCTCCTCTTCACCCTGTCCTTCCTTTTTTAACTCACCTCTTCACTCCAACTTGGTCACCAATGTGAACAGACTAGTACACCTTCCACTACTATCTTTGCATACAAAAATCATGTGTTTAGACTGCATATTTGATAGCGGATTTATAAGATTATAATGGAGCTGAAAAATGCCCTCCGAGTGTTAGTTGTAGTCATCATGTCTTTTTAGCTGGGCATGGTGTCGCGCACCTGTAATCCCAGCGGCTCAGGAGGCTGAGGCAGGAGGATCACGAGTTCAAAGCCAGCTTTGGCAACTCAGTGAGGCCCTAAAGTAACTCAGTGAGACCCTGTCTCCAAATAAAATATCTTTTAAAAAAAGGCTGGGGATGTGACTCAGTGGTTAAATGAGTTCAATTCCCAGTACCAAAACAAAACAGAACGAAAAAGCGATAATGTCCTAATATTTTTTTTGGCTAGGATCGAGCCCAGGGCCTTGTGTGTGCTAGGCAAGCCCTCCGCCACTGAGCTATGCCCCCAGCCCCATCATAACATCTTAGTGCAACACACGACTCATGTCTGGGGTGATGCTGCTGTAGACAAACCTCCTGTACCGCCAGTCACATACGAGCACAGCACATGCAATTATGCCCAGTGCACAGTGCTGGGTAACAAATGGCTGTCACTGGCTCATGCACTTACTGTGCTTTTATTGTTACTTTGGAATGATTTCTTCTACTTACTGAAAGAGTGTGCCGCAAAACAGTCCCCTGCGTGATGCTGGCAGGAGCCTCACCTCCCATGCTCATCGTGCTCTTGATTTAATTTTGTGCGGCTTTGTTCACCATGTCCCCTACTGCTAATGTTGCCAGCAAGAGGTGGATTGGACTGGAAACGAAATTAAAAAGTGATTAAGGACTGCAAAGATGGAAAACCAGTGATGGCCACGGCCCCCCATCAGGCATGTCCTCTTCCTCCACAGCTGTGATCTTGAACAGGCACAGCGTGATGGAAGCTGAAAAAGGGTCTGTTTCACTGAGGCAGAGAGACTAGTGAAAATTCCAGAAGGACCTGTAGCAGATATGGAAAAACTTCTAATGGCCTGGATTGAGGACCAGATGCAGAAGCTCATCCCTCTCAGCACCAAGGTGATCATAGCTGGAGCAAGAATTTGTATGTGATGTTGAAAGAAAAGGCTGGACCTGATAAAGATGTTGAATTTACTTCTAGTTCTGGGTAGCGTTACTCATTGCATAATGTTGAGAGTCTGCAAATGCAGATATGAAGGCTGCTGGAGACATTTTGGAAACTCTAGATGAGCTGATTGTTGAGGAAAATACTTGCCAGAGCAAATCTTCAGTCTGGGTGAAACCTCTTTGCATGGGGGATGAACTCATCTAAGAACAGGGCCCTCGGAGCACATCCCCTAAGCTGAGTGATGCGTGACTGCACACCTGTCCTACAACTCATCTGTTGCTTAACTTGTGGTTTATTTAAAAAAAAAAAAAATCATCATTCTCTTCCATGCTATTCTTAATACAATGTGAAAAATCCCTCCACAGTGAGAGCCACATTAACAGCCATGTTGTATATACATTTAAAAATGTATAATGCTGGGTGGGGGTAGTGGCTCAGTGGCAGAGTACTTGCCTAGCACATGCGAGGCACTGGGTTCAATTCTCATCACCACATATAAATAAATAAAACAGGTTCATTGCCAACTGAAAAAAATGCATATATACATATATTTATATATATGTATATATATTAGCTGGGTGCAGTGATACAGGTCTGTAATCCCAGCGGCTCAGGAAGCTGAGGCAGGAGGATCCCAAGTTCAAACCCAGCCTCAGCAAAAGCAAGGTGCTAAGTAACTCAGTGAGACCCTGTCTCTAAGTAAAAAAACAAAACAAAACAGGCAGGACTAGGGATATGGCTCAATGGTTGAATGCCCCTGAGTTCAATCCCTGGTACCAAAAAAACAAAACAAACAACTACAAAAAAAAAAAAAAAAAAAAAAGAAAAGAAAAGAAAAGAAAAACCCACAACAAAACCAATTTTAAAAAGTATTTAAAAATATGTAATGCATTTTAATAAATGACTAAATTCTATTCCTTGACATGGTTATATTATACCACCATTTATTCAAGAGATACCTGTTGATAGGCCATCAAATGCTTGGTGCAATATAAGCAATGGTTTTGTGTATGTGCTTTTTGATTCCATGGAATTAAACATGAGTTTCAACCGAGACATGAGTTTTCTGATCAAGGTGAGTGTATAAAGATACAGTGATGTTCACTCACTTTAGCGTTAGTCCTGCAGGTTTCTACAAATGCATGCAGTGTATAATCTACACCACCATCCAGACAGGATATAGATCCTATCCATAGCTGCTTTTTGAGGTCCTATGGCCTCAAAAAGTTCCCTCTTGTTTTTTTTTTTTTTTCTCTAAGCAATGAGGATTGAACCTGGTATCTTGAACATGCTAGGCAAGTGCTCTAACACAGATTAAGCTACATCTTCAACCCTTTTTATTTTGAGACAGGGTCTTGCTAAGTTACCCAGGCTGGTCTACATCTTGCCACTTTTTTTGTTTCGTTTTGTTTTGTTTTGTTTTTTGTTACTGGGAAGGAATTGAACCCAGGGTGTTTAACCACTGAGCCGCATCCCCAGTCCTTTTTATTTTATTTTTTTATTTTGAAACAGGGCATCACTAATTTGCTAAGACTGGCTTTGAATTCCCGATCCTCCTGCCTCAGCCTCCTGAACAGCTGGGACACAGGGATGTCCATGGTGGCCAGCCTCCTGGCTGTTTTGTGGTCAGCTTCCCTAGCGCCCACTTTTCGCCCTGCCTATATTGTCATTTAAATGAAGTCGGATGTTAGCCTTTTGTGTCTTTCACTCAGCATAATAGATTCATCCTTGTGGCAAACCTCAGTACTTTGCTCCTTTTTACTGCCGAGTTTTTCCCTATGTGGATAATTATTCATCCATTCCTCAGTTGAAGGCTTGCGTCCATTTTTTGGCAATTTTAGGTAAAGGTGCTATGAACAGTTGTGTAAAGGTGTTATGTGGACATGTGTTTTCATTCCTCCTGGTTAAATTTCTAGAAGTAGCCTTGCTGGGGTTGTATAATAAGTATGTGTTGAACCTTCTAAGAAACTGCTGAGGAAGGATTTAAAATGTCACAAAATGAGGTTACAAAATTCTTTAGCCCGGGAAAAACATGCGGTACAGGATTGCGGTCACCTATGCCCTTCTGACCTAGCATGGCATGATTCTGCTGACTCCCTGACATCATAAAGATAATAAACTACCCGGGATAGCCTTTTCCCCTTATCCCAGTTCTTATTTTTGTCATCTGATTTTTTTCAACTTATTTTTATTTAAAAATTTTTTTCATACATGTATATAGGGTAATAATGTCTGTCTCATTCTACCATCCTTCCCATCCCCACCTCCCCATTCTTCCCCTCACTACCCTCTGCACAATCCAAAGTTCCTTCATTCTTCCCTACCCATCCCCTGCTATGGATCAGCCTCTGTTTATCAGAGAAAACATCTGGCCTTTGGTTTTTTGGGATTGGCTTGTTTCACTTAGCATGATTTTCTCTAGTTCCATCCATTTACCTACAAATGTCATAATTTCATTCTTCTTTAAGACTGAGTAATATTCCATTGTGCATATGTACCACATTTTCTTTTATCCATTCACCTATTGAAGAACATCTAGGTTGGTTCCATAGTTTAGCTATTGTGAATTGAGCTGCTATAAACATTGACGTGGCTGTGTCAATTTAGTATACTGATTTTATGTCCTCTGGGGATAGGCCAAGGAGTGGGATAGCTGGGTCAAATGGTGGTCTCATTTCAAGTTTTCTTACGTATCTTCATACTGCTTTCCAAAGAGGTCACACCCACCTGCAGTCCCACCAACAATGTATGAGTGTGCCTCTTTCCCACATCCTCACCAACACTTATTATTGCTTGTATTCTTGTGATTGCCATTCTGACTGCTTATCCAAGTTTTTAACTGGACTGTGTAACATAACTGAACCCCAGTCAACGTCCTGCACATTGTGTCAATCAACACAGTTGTAACAACCAGTTTGCTGTATCCTCCTTCCTGTTTTTATTTTTTAAAAAAATATTTAAAACTCCAGTTCCCTTGGACATCTTCTCAGGAGCTCTTATTCTAGGCAATTAGAATGTGTGTTTTTTCCCCATCTGGTCATCTCATTGGCCTGGAATGAACTTCTTGCTCTCACACTTGGGGTGCCTGGGCTGGTCTAGGCTGACATCTGCTCAGACACCAGCAGGATAGGAAAAGCCCTCCCTGAGAGGAGGACAAGGATGTCCTCTGGCTTCCCACACCTTTTCTATAAACAGGGTGGGTGGATCCCTCTTCCATCGCCCTGGGTGGAGGCAGCATGCGGCTTGGCCAGCTGCAGAGCCAATGTAAAGAAAGTCGGCTTTTGCACAGGCTCTGGGTCCCGTGGGCCCTGCTCACAGGCTCCAGGAAGCTGCTGGGCAAGCTCCAGTTGGAGAGGGGCTCCCTGCTTGTCTGGGGACCACAGTGTCCAGCACCAGAGATGCTGGGAAGACACCTTGAGCCTGTCCACGTGAGGCAGCCAACAGTCTAGACTTAGCTCGGCGAGTCTGGGTTTGCTTTCTCCCCCTGGAGAACTGGTTTTCTCTTCCTTCCCTTTCAAGACCCTGAACCAGGGGAGACTCAGGAAACAGCGAGAAGAAGCAGTTCCCAGACGCTCGGGTGGGGCAGAGCGCCAAGCGAAGGGAGGCTTCTGCAGCCTCGTCCAGCAGCGGCTTGTCGGAGGGTACGAGGGGACTCCGGTCCCAACCTCATTTCACCACGGTTTCCTTCGTCCACTTTGTCCCCCACATCTGGCCACCCACGCCCAGCCCTCTGCACGGTGCTGGGCCAGGGCCTGGAAAACGTCAGGCTGTGGCCGACGCTATGCAAACAGCCACCGCTCCACCCTGAGGACGGTTTTCCACTCACCTCGCTCCAGGTTTCCAGGGCCGGTGTCGGTGTTTATGTCTCGCCCCGTGAGCAGAGTCTCCTCCATGGGGAGGCCGATCCTTGGGGGCCCTGGACCGGTGGTCACTGGATGAGGAACTGAGGAGAGTGAGCAGCCATGCCTGAGCTCTTCAGGACACCGACCTTTGAGAGAGGCAGCCAGGACCTGTCTCCTGGCCTGGAGCAGCCCAGGGGAGGGGCGTGCATGTGCCCAGGGGCTTCCCTTGGGCTGGGAAGGGAAGAGCAGCTGACGGGCAGGGCGCTTTCCCTCCCTCACCTCACAGCAGGCCCTGGCAGGGTTCAGGCGAAACCTTTCAATAACGATCATGATAAAAACATGGATACTTCGCATTTGAATTGTGCTTTCCAGGTTTCTTTAGCTCATTTAATCTCCATGTCAGTTTCCCAGGAGGGGGAATTATTTCCACTCTTATAGATGGGGCTACTGAAAGGTCACTAAGAGGGGTGAACTCTGGCTGAGGTCAGGTGCCCTGGTTCCTGTTCTCTCTGTCACTTGCTGTTGAAGCAAACAAGTGACTTCTCGGAGCTCGGGTTCCTAATTTGAGTATGACTTTGTAATGAACAAAATTGTTTCCAGGGCTGGGGTGTAACTCAGTTCATACCCAGCAGGCTCTAGGCCTTGAGTTCAATCCCCAGCACAGAAAAAAAAAAAAAAAAGTTTTCATTTAAACATGATATATGTCAATCAAAGGCAGATCTTTGTGTACTGATTTGGAAGGGTCTGAGTGTTGGGAACAGGGAGGGTGGGATTGGGGATAAAATGCTAGTATTTGAGTTTTTCTTTTCTTTCTTTTTTAAAAATTTATATTTATTGTAAACAAATGGGATACCTCTTGTTTCTCTGTATATGAAGTAGAGGCATACCATTTCTGTAATCATACATTTACCTAGGGTAATAGTTTTTGACTCATTCTGTTGTTTTTTTTCTACCCCTGCCCCTCCCACCCCAATTATTCCTCTATACAGTCCCTCCTTCCTCCATTCTTGCCTCCCTCCCACCCCTCATTGTGCCATCATCCGCTCATCAGCGAGATCATTCATCCTTTGGTTTTTTGAGATTGGCTTATCTCACTTAGCATGATGTTCTCCAATTTCATCCATTTGCCTGCAAATGCCATAATTTTATTATTCTTTATGGCTGAGTAATATTCCATTGCGCATATATATATATCTCCCAATTTCTTTATCCATTCATCAATTGAAGGCATCTAGGTTGGTTCCACAATCTGGCTATTGTGAATTGACCAGCTATGAACACTGATGTGACTGTATCTCTGTAGTATGCTGATTTTAAGTCCTTTGGGTAGAGGCCAAGGAGTGGGATAGCTGGGTCAAATGGTGGTTCCATTCCAAGTTTTCTAAGGAATCTCCACACTGCTTTCCAGAGTGGCTGCACTAATTTGCAGCCCCACCAGCAATATATGAGTGTACCTTTTTCCTCACATCCTCACCAACATCTATTTTTTTTTTTTTTAAGACTAGGTATCCACATACACATTTGGTTGTATTTATGATGCCTCCACTATGACATATTCCAAATTTAAACAAAATTTAAAAATAAAAAGTTAATTTAGCAGCTCAATTCACAGTAGCTAAACTATGGAACCAACCTAGATACCCTTCAAAAGATGAATGGATAAAGAAAATGTGGTGTATATAGATACATTCACACACTCACACACACACACACAATGGAATATTACTCAGCTTTAAAGAAGAATGAAATTCTGGCATTTGCTGGTAAATGGATGAAGTTAGAGAATATCAGCCTAAGTGAAATAAGCCAAACCTAAAAAACCAAAGGTTGAATGTTTTCTCTGATATGCAGAAGCTAATTCACAATAAGGTTGGGGATAGAGAAGAATTGAGTTACTTTATATTAGGTAGAGGGGAGTGAAGGGAGGGGAAGGGGTATGGGGGAAGGAAGGATAGTAGAGTGAAACAGACATTATTACCTCATGTACATGTATAACTGCATGACCAATGTGATCCTGCAATATGTACAATCAGAAAAATGAGAGATTGCACTCTATTTGTGTAGGATCTATCAAATTGTATAAATGCATTCTACTATCATGTACAACTAATTACAACAAATAAAATTTAAAAAATTTAAAAAAGAAAGTGCTAGTGGCTTTTTTTTTTTTTTTTTTTGAGCCAAGGAGATACTGTGGATGATATATTATTATTGAAGATAGGTATCTTGAAGTCCATTATTTAAACCCTTGGGTTTGGTACCATCAAGAATTGGGAAAATTATGGGCTTAGGTATTGAGTTAAAATTTGGTCTCTGGTTTTCTCATTTAAAAAATTAATGGGGGTGATGAGAGAATAACAGTTGTGAGTTATGAGAAGTAGAACAAAACCCCATGAAATAGTGGACCCAAGAAGGGTGTACCCTCCCCCTCCATGACCATGTGCTCACAGGGAAGCTGCTCTGTGTCTCCTGTCTCAGCTAAGTCCTGGCCTCCCAGGAAACCTCTGAGCCGCATTCTCCAACAGCAACACCATGCAAGCTGCACATGTAACTTCGGATTTTCTAGTAGCTATGTTAAAAAAATTAAGAAGAAACAGGTGAAATTAACCTTAATAATACATTTTAATCAATCCAATACATATTAAATATTATTTATCATGCAAGCAATGTAAAAAGTATTCCTAAGATACCACACATTTACTTTCACACTAGGTCTTTGAAACCGGTTGTCCATTCTCCGTTTACAGCTCTCCTCGGTTTGGAACAGCTCCATTACCGGTGAGTAGTAGCCACCTGTGCTGGGGGAGCAGCTGGAGAACTGGAGTGCCTTCCAGGGACGATACAGGGGAAGGCTCTGGGTAACCCGGCACGTTGGTCCTAGGCTTAAAGGGAAAGGGATGGACTGAAAAGCAGGTTTCGCCTGGTCCAGGCTGTGATTAGGTAACAAAAGCACAGAACTTCCCTGAGTAAATAAGCAGGGACCGTGTGCCTGTGGCGCTATCCTCCCACCCGGCTGAAGGTCCAGGGGTGGAGTGGGCAGGGCACTGTGCTCGAGGCCAGGGCAGGGTCAGGGAAGAGGCGTGATGGTCCCTGTGTGCCCCCCAGCCGGGCCTCTCCTCCCCGCCTGCTGTGTCCCTGCGGGTCTGCCTCTGCCCAGTCCACGCGTGGGTTCTCCGCCAGGCCTGCTCTGAGCCTTCCTCACTCCACGCCGCTCCTGGGGCATCATTCTCTTCTCGTGCCAGGACCAGTCTGTGGGCTCAGGGTCCAGCCCCGGGAGCCCCCCTAGCTCCGAGACCAGAGCTGCCTGCAGTCTCCACTTGGATCTCCTTTCCCCTCCTGCGTCCCCTCTTTTAAAGGTTGCCTGATTCAGAAACTTGGGGACAAAATGTGGCTCCCTTCCTGCCTTCTGTCTTCCAAATCACCACCAAGACTGCTGATTCTGTCTCCTGTCTGTGGCTATTCCTCACCTGAGTTGCCGGGACAGCTTCCTGTGTGGTCTTGTCCGCATCTAATTTGTTCTCTATTCTGAAGTCAGCTTCGCTTTCTTTTTTCTTTTTCTTTTTTTTTGGGGGGGTGAGTACCGGGATTGAACTCAGGGGTACTTGACCACTGAGCCACATCCCTGGTCCTACTTGCTATTTTATTTAGAGACAGGGTCTCACTGAGTAGCTGAGCACCTCGCTGTTGCTGAGGCTGCGCGTGCCACCATGCCTGGCTGAAGTCAGCTTAGCTTTCTAAAAGCTTAATTCTAGCCTGTAACTTTCTGACCTGAACACTTCCACCTTCCAACACTGTCCCCGGATGAAGCCCCAAGGGCCACGTGCGTCCACTGCTACTTCTGAGGTTGTATCTCTCTTCACTTTCACCCTGGCCCTCCGAACTGGGTTGAATGTGTCCCCACCCAAATTCAAGTTCACTATAATCTGAGAATATACCTTTATTTGGCAATTGGGCCTTTGCAGATATAATCAGTTATGGATTGAGACGAGGTTAGGGTAGGCTGTACACACAATGACTGGTGTCCTTGTGAGGAGAGAAGACGTGCAGAAAAAGGCCATGTGAAAATGACAGAGCTGGGAGTGAAGGAGGTGCCAGCTAAGGAACCCAAAGACTGGGAAGAGGCACGGCGGGCATGTCCCCCGTGGGCTCCAGAGGAGCGGGGACTGCCGCGCCCTGGACTTTGGACTCTCATCTGCAGAACTGTGAGGGTCCTGGATTCTATAGTGCTCACCCTCAGTGGGAATCGACGGGACCGTGGAAGAACCTGGAGGCCTGGGTACTAACATGGGAGGGGACGCCACCCCCAACAGGATGGCTGGCGGAGGTGAGGAAGGCTGCAGGAGATCGAGGTAAATTTGGTCCAACTGGAATCATGCCGTGGTGGGGGTGGGGATGGGGATATCACAGTTTCTGGAAGGAAAGAACGCTCCTGGAGACTTGTTGTAGGCCCCTGTGACCTGCCACACCTACCAAGCCCAACTTCCTCCTCCTGCTCCCCAAGTGTGCCCAGCCCTCACCTAGGCCCCAGGAGGTTCCAGGCCTTGCTGGTCACTGGGCCTTGAATTCTGTTGTCTGCTCACCTGTCTCTCCCACCTCCTCCTATGCAAGGCCTGGGCAGATCCTACCTCCTGCTCAGGGCTTCCCTGAATGTGGGCCCTGCTGATCTCCCCAGAGGCTGAACTCTCCTTGCATGAGTTGGTACCATTTGGGGTGACCCCCTATTATCAGTATCACCCACATGTGAACTGCTCCGCCCACCCGCATCTATCTCTTGGGTGTGTTTTCTGCCCTAGAGAGCCAGGGCAGAGTCCTACAGCGCAAAGAGCCTGAGCTTTGGGGCCCCTAAACCTGCGCGTGAATTGTCATGTTTTAGTAATGGAACTTCCAGTAAATGATTAACCAAAGCCTCCTCATCCTTATAATGGGAATAAGAATGTCTACCTTTCAGGGTTGCCGTGAAGACGAAGTGAGGCAACGTGTATGATGTCCTTGGCAGACAGTAGGTGATCAATAAATCCATGCTGATTAACTAAGCAATGGGACAATCATTGCCATAATCATAGCTATAATTAAATCAGGGAACACTTCGGTTTCTCTTTGGGATTTTTATTCGTCTTTTTTTTATTAGAGCTTTAGAGTTATATGTGGTAGTTGAGTTCATTCTGACAAACTCACACATGCATGGTATTGGTCTTGCTTTGCAGAATGGAAAACAAGATTCAGGCACACTTTGAAGCACTTGAGTTGACTGGGCGCTGGGCTGAGGTCCTCTCTCCGGGTGCTGTCATGCTTGGCTGCAGTCTGGTTGGTTGACAGGTGCCAAGCTGGGTCATGTTTTGATGTTTTCTTCTGTGTTCCTGATGTGGCCCACTCCTGTCTGTGTCATGGGGCAGGCACATACACTGACTTTTCCCTCTTGGTCCCATCCACACCGACACCAGAGCTGCCCGTGTGGTCCGAAACATCGTGCATTTTGTAACAGTGTGGTTCTTTGAAGGGCAGGGGTGCAGGTGAGGAGGGGCAGGCTGGTGGAACAGAAGGAAGGTGTTAGGACCTTTCTGGAAAGAAACCAAGGAGATAGGAACCTCCCATACTTCTGCTGGGCTGGCCTAAGGCCACATTGATTGAGGGCTGCTGCAGGATTCAACTGGGTGAAAGGTCACTGTGGGCCCTTCTGGCGCTGGTGGGAGACATACTGAGTCAGAGCTCCCTGCCCCGCTTCCTGCAGACCCCACTGAGAGAGCTTGAAGTTGCCAAGTTGTGGAGTCTTGCTGGGGCCTGGGTTCCTGGGCCAAAGGCAGGGAGTTGAGGAATTTAGAGACACCTTTCCAAGAGTCCCTGAATTGGCTCTCTGGATTTTGGTCATAGCTGCAGAAATGAATTCTTTTTTTTTTTTTTTTTTTTTTTTTTTTTTAATTTTGGTGCTTGAGACTGAACCAGGGGTGCAGTTATATCCCCAGGCCCTTTAAAAAAATTATTTTGAGACAGTGTCTCCCTAAATTGCCCAGGCTGACCTGGAACGTGTGTTCCTCCTGCCTCAGTCTCCCACATGACTGAGATTATAGTGTGTATCACTTCGCTGGGCTCATATGGGTCTCTCCCTTCAACGTTTATTCAGAATATAAGATTGCTCTGTCTTCATGATTCCACCAGCATCGCCAGACTCTCTCTTCCCGCTGCCCTGGCTGTGGCACATGGTGCAGTCATGGCTGGTATCTAGGGGTTGCCCCAGCCTGGACAGGGGGACTCCCAACAGCTCCCTTCATGCAGATCTCAACCTCGCCCAAGGAGTTGGAGGGAAGCCCCCAGGAGCTCCAGGCCTCTTTCCACATCACCAGCCTAAGGTTGCAGCCCCCAGAGCAGCCCTCTCTGGGGGAGACATGCTGGCTGGAAGCTATGCATATGGGAGCTAAGAAAGGGGCAAAGCAGCCAATCTTGGGCTTGAGGGAGAGCAGATGAGGGTGGGCAGGTGAACGGAGTGAAGGAGGTGAGAAAATCAAAGCCAAATCCTACTATGTCCACATGGGAATATCCCACAATGAACCCCTTTTTATGTATAATTAAAATGCACTAATTAAAAAAATAATAATAGAAGGGAGGCCAGTAGATAAAGGAAGCAGGCAGAGTGAAGGAGGAGGAAAGAGAGAGGAGGAACTGAGGAATGAGATTGATCAAATTATGTTACGTGTATGTACGAATATGTTCCAGTGAACCCCAGTACTGTGAATAGTTATAATGCACTAATAAAAACCATGAAGATTCCTAAAACCTTAAAGAGCACAATCACAACTACAATAAAAATACCATGCTACCTAATTTAAAAAAAGGAAGGAGGAGGAGGAGGAGGAGGAGGAGGAGGAGGGGAGGGGAGAGGAGGAGGAGGAAGAGAGAGAGAAAGAGGAAGAAGGAGAAGGAGAAAGAGGGAAGGAGAGAAGAAGGAGGAGGAGGAGGAGAAGGAAGAGGAAGGGAAAGAGGAAAAAGGAGAAGGAGGAGGAGGAGGAGGAGGTGGAGGAGGAGGAAGAAGAAAGAGAAGAAATATTCCCTGAGTTTCCCTGGGCTTGGGGCTTCCCTCTTCCTCCAGGAGTGTCCTCTTCCTTTCCTGGGCAGGCTGGCCCCACATCCCCAGGGAACTGCTTGCGCCTCAGGCTCCTAGGATGCCCCCTACTGTGGCAGTAGAGTGTGATCTTGGGGTGCAGATGAAGGGAAGCTGCTGATGCCCAGTTCTCCCTCCAGTGGGCACCAAGGGCCAGGGGCTTCTCTGAATGGGAAAGGCAGCTGTGAGCAGGGAGAAGAGGACAGCAGAGAGGGCCCTTGGGTCTGTGCTTTAACTCGTATCTTGGGAGAAACTGTGCAGAAATAGACACCCAGTGAGTCCCCGCCTCCACCCTCTCACCACATGTGTTCAAATGGTCAGAAGCCACCCCCACACAAGTAGGGGAGACCACCTAGATGTCCCCAGCAGCAGCTATTGCTAGGAATGAGAGAACTAGTTGTCACTGACTGGGGTCAAGAGGTGTTTGTTGGACTGTTTGATTGGAGGGAAGAATGAAAGAGTGTGTGTGATGGGGAGGTCTTGGGGAGGGTCCCCAGTGGGCTCTGCTGGGGTTACTGTGAGAGAAAAGTGTCATTGAATATGTTGGAAGTCGGGGCAGGAGTCCCAAGCCTGTGGAGTGTGGCAGGAGGGGCCATTTTCCCCGTGCCCAAACCCAGCAGCCGGTTTTACCAAGAAGGTGACGGGAGAACCAGCCATGCAGGTCCCAACTGAGGCACAGTACCTCAGGTGGAGACAGGAAACGGAAGTCTCTACCCAGAAGCCTATTTTCTTTCTTTTTTTAAAAAAAATTTTAATTGTTCTTTTTTGTTATACATGCCAGTAGAATGTATTTTGACATATCATACGTACATGGAGTATAACTTCCCATTCTTGTGGTCGTACATGACATGGAGTTACAGTGAGGATGTATTCACACATGACCATAGGAAAGTTAGGTCCGAGTCACTCTACTGTCTTTCCTATTCCATTCCTAGCCTCCCTCCCTTCCTTCCCCTTTGTGTAGTGCAAAGTACTTCTAGTCCTGCCCCTTATCGTGTGTTAGCATCTGCCTATCAGAGAGAACGTTTGGCCACTGGTTTTTTGGGATGGGCTTACTTCACTTAGCATGATAGTCTCCAGTTCCAAGTATTTACCAGTCAATGCCATAATTTCATTTCAGAAACCTATTTTCTACAGTGATTTCTACAACGCTTTTTGGTTCTTGAAACGCTTTCCCCTTCGTTCTCCTCTGTCCTCTTGGACCTGAGGCCTCTTGAGGGCAGGGACCACTCTTAGACACCTTGGAGTTGCTTATGTGCCTGAGGCAGGAATTGGTCCAGAGCTACACAAAAGATCATCACCAGCTTGACAAACTGCAGATTGTGAAGTCAGGGAAGTCAGAGTTTTGAAATGAGCCTCTGAACTCTTAGAACCAGACCATCTTCTTAATTATAAATTTTATTTGTGCAGAGCATTAGATGAAAGCACCTTATCTCCATCATCTTTTCTGCTCCAGCCTTTTCTTTTCTCATTCCATTGCTTTTTTTGATGCTATCGCACCTACTCTACTTTTTGGCACAACTTAAAATTTATTTTTATTACAGTAAAGTACACATGACATAAAATCTAGCTTTCGGGACTTTTACCCTGAGGGACCCCCAGTGCTGAGCTTGCGACTTTGAGCACATTCACCTCGTTATGCAATGTGTCAACACTGTCCATCTGCAGAACTTTGTCGCCTTCCAAAGCTAAATCTCTGCACCCATTAAACCCCTACCCCCAGTCTCCATGCCACTCTCTGCTCCTGGAATCACACTACTCTAGGGCCTCAGGCAAATGGAGTCATCACTATTGTCTCACCTTCTCTCTTTTTTTTAATGAGGTAAGGTTCATAGGATGAAGAGCCATTTACATGGCACCTTCAGAGATAATATTTTGTTCAGGTCTCCAGGAGCCCTAACTGGTAGTTAGTTGGAAGGTGCTGTGGTCTGGATATTTGTGTCCCCTCAAAGTTCATCTCTTGAAGCCCACTGCCCAGCGGGAGGGTATTGGGAGGTGGTAATTTCGGGAGTCTTCATGATTTGGTTATGAGGGTAGAGCCCTTATGAATAGGATTAATCCTCTTATCAAATAGGTCCCAGAGAGACTCCCTCACTCTCTTTCTGCCACATGAGGATATAATGAGAAGCTGGCAGTTTCAACCCAGGATGACCCTCTCCAGATTCTGAGCATCCTGGGACCCTGATTTTTGGTGGTCGCTGTCTTGTTCTTTTTAGATATGCATGACATACATGACAGTAGAGTGTATTTTGACATATTATACATACATGGAGTATCACTTATTCAATTACATTTATATAGTCCTGGTCTTTCAATCAATTGTTAGTAGACGTCTCTTGAAATAACCACAGCCATCTTTCTCCCGGCACTACCTTGGCCAACTGTATTTCCGGTAAACACCATGCACACACTGCCATCTAATCCTTGCAACCACCGGGACAGTAGGGGTTAGTAATACTCCCACTTCAGAGATCAGTAATGTGAGGCCCAGAGAGGTGGCACGGCTGCGGGTGGTGGGGCTGCAGCTGGAATCCCGACTGTCTGGCCCAGGCCTCCAGAGCTTTCTCTTCTCTCTGGCCAAGTCTTGGGTCTGGGGGACAAATTCAAGCACAGTTCGTACCAAGTGCCTTCTTCCAGCATCCTCCTGTCCCACAGGATTCTGGAGTCAATCACCTTCCTGAATGACTGCGTCCCTTCTTCACAACGGCTCTCCCTCCCCTGTGTGCATGGGGACTGGACCCCGCACCCTTCCACTTCCTGCTCCAGTCAGGAAAGAGGGAGACACATCTCTGACCCTGCACTCCACTCGCTCTTCCTGGTCTTTGGCCCTCATCTCCTCAAGTACTTGCCAATTGGTCCCACCAAGGTTCCCTTCTTTCCTTTTTCCTGAATCATCACAGTGTCCTCTGAACTGAACTTGCTGCTCTGGGCTGTCCCCCTTCCAGCCCATCCTGCCAAGAAAGCCAAGGAAGAAGCCAGGAGCGGGGATCTGGAGTCTCCCAAGGGAGCGGGGTGCACGCAGCTGCAGACAGGCGTGGTCTGATGCCTGGGCAGTAGCCGCGGTGGGAGAGCTCAATCTGATCGCTTTACCTTTGCCTGCTATGATCCTGGGGCTCCTCAGAGCAAAAGGCCCCAAATCCTTTGAGACATCATCTCCTGATGCTCCCCACTTACCCCCACCTGCTAGCAAACCCCACCCATCTGCTGGCAAACCCATCTGCAGCACCCAAAGGCCACTTTTAATTCTGTCATGACTGCTAGCTTGGGAGCCTCATGCAACAGCATTCCTGTCTTACCTTGATGCCCTGGCCTGTTCTTTCCTTTTCTCTGAAGTACTGAGCTCCCCCAAGGCCTGAGGGGCGAAGAACAATCACAGGAAAAGGATCCTTCAAATGAGGAAGCACGCTTCTAGTGTGAAGCGTGCCTATACAGTAAGATAGCATATCTGATCTGTGCTTCTGCTCCAAAGTGCCACTGATGTCAACAGTAAACTTCTCTAAGGAAATGGAAACATTTCGCTATGTGTTGGTGGAAACCAAATGCCTCTAAAAGCATAAATGTTTATCTGTGTGAGATAAAGAGTAGAGTTGACTCTAAAGTAGAATAGGGTTCTAATTTATTAATTTGCTAATTATTGTCCTTGCTACACACTTATCTAACAAATTAGGTTGGTGGCAAACTTATTTCCCCTGCCTTTTACCCCCACCAGGCGAGGTCTCTTCTACCTTCATGCTTCCTGCCTCAGGAAGTAGGTCACACGTAGGAAATTAGGCTGGAAATGATGGGCGCGAGGCTCTGGCTAGAAAGCAGGGGTGGCAGGCATGCTTCCCATAGGAAATCTTCGAGGCCAGGAATTGCTCCATCAAGCCATTCCTCTCTTTCCACGGACAGGGCATGAGGACAGATGGTGGGCCAGGCTCCGTCGCAGTCAGAGAGATCACACCTGCAGGGGAGCTGCATCAAAGAAGAAAGACAGAGGATCCCCAAGGTTGGGGTGTTCTCCACGTTCCCTGTCATAGCACTTTCTTTTTGAATGAGTCATTAGCCCAGGCGGGGCTCCATTCTTTAGTGAGAAATGTGCTTGCTGTGGGCGGACAGGCCTCCCCAGCAATGACAGGCAAAGCATCAATCACACAGGACTTTTTAAGAATCTAGATAATCCCTCCTTTATGTAAGCACTTAAGCCCTCCAAAGCTGGGGCTCTGGTTGTCTCCCTGGCTTGGACTCATGGCAACTGTTTAGACTTACCCATCCTTGGATTAATCTAAAGTACCTCCCTCTCTATTCCCTCTTACCTGCCCTTCTCAAACTCTAGAATCTAGAATTCAAGAAGATTGACATATGGGGTTGCTAATTCTTTGTTGTGGGGTTGTTCCATGTACCATGGGATATTTAGCAGCATCTCTGCCCTGTACCCACTAGATGCCAGGAGTATGCCCCGCCTCATGTCACAATCAAACCTGTCTGCAGACCTTGTCAGATGCTCCCTGGGCAGTAAGAATGCTGCCAGCTGACACCCACTGATCTACCTACCATATAGATACCATGTGTCCTACTTCCAATGTTCAAATTGGTGGCCTGATTTTGGTTAACGATCAATTTTAGAATAGAATGAGGAAACGGCAGCAGGATCTTAGCTAATGGTATGTTGCATGGGGCATGATGAGACCAGTTCTGCTGTAAACTGGTTCTATGACCTTGGGCGGGCAGACAGTCCTTCGTGAAACTTTTCATTTGCTAACAGTCATCTCCTAGCTGCAGGTGTGTACTGAGATAAGGGCAATAAAATGCCAGCCCACACTGAGGGTTCTTTGGAGGAAAGACTCGTTGGGGTGAGATCACTGTTAGGTGCCCACTGTTCTGTTACTGGAGGTGTCCTTAAATCAAGCTTGGCCTACCATTTTACAGCCTTCACAGTCAAAATCTCCATGAAAATCTGGATTTCAAATATGCGGTCCCACTGTCCCCATACACATTTGAAATATCCCAGGAACACAAAAATGACGTTTCTCAACCTGCTTCTCTCCCCTGGAGCAAAGCAAGAAGCCTTTGTTGGAACATGTGTGTGGGTTTTGGTAACCTTAAGGCAGCTTCTATATCCCACAGGCCTCCAGTGCTGAGAAACCATGAGGATGGATTGTAAATGGGCAAGAGGTGTCTCTGTGTATCCTTCAGAGACCTGGAGATCTCTGAATCCCAAACATTCCTTACATTATAGACATTTTTGTATTAAATGAGTCATGAATAAAGAGATCATGTTACTATGAGTTAAGAGCTTGGATTTTGGTCCTAACTCTGCTACTTCCTTGGTCTGGGTCTTGCCTTCCTTAGATATAATAGGAGAGGACTGGACCGGATGGCTTCTAAGTTCTTTTGAGGTCCTCTAGTGCCTGATGATGTCCATGTTGAACAGCTTTCAATACACATTCACAGTGAGCATCCAGAAAGCAATACAGAAGTCTAAGAGGTGGATTCTTCCAGAAGCTTACAATTTAGGTATATAAACCATTAAAAATTTGGGGCCAGACTCCAGGGGTCTGAATCCCTAAGGGCTGTGTGATTTTTTCTAAAATTATCTGAACATGCCGTTTCTTCATCTGTCAAATGAGCACAAATAAATGCTTCATCACAGAATGAGTGATGTTCTTAGATCGATGCTGGGCACATAATAAATTCTCAATATATGTTAGCTGTTAAAATGATCAGTTTGGTTAATATCACAGTAAAGCTGTAGACAAAATGGGGAATTTTGTCTACAAAATTGGGACAAAAATGGAGAAACCTAAGTGATCAATGCAATTCAAGGCAATCCATGGAGACTTGAACTTTGTTAGTATGTGGTTCTGACAGAGGAAAAGACCTAGAAAATAGAAGTGCCAAGTAAATCCAGTACCCAGCAGCCCAGGTGGCTTCACTGGAGCCAGTGGGTCGTCCTGCAGAAGTGGGAGTCCGGCTTCCCCATTGTGTCCTCTTCAATGTGGCTTGGGCCCAGGCTCTGCTGAGGTCCTCCAGAGGGGAACAGCTGCTTTCAGGGAAAGGTCAGCTGTATGTTGAAATGAAGGCGTTTCCTAGCATTTTAATTGTTTACAAGAAACAAATGACCAGTGAGTCTGCTTTAGCTTTATGGTTCTAAAGCCATTAAAGCATGACTGGCTTTTACACGCAGCACAGCTCAAAAGTCTGGAGAACTGACAGAGCTGCTCCTAACGACGGGCAGTTAGGAGTCCTAGGAGAGACATTGGTACTCTGGGAATGGGGATTGAAGAATCCCAAATTTCCCTTGGCTTTGGCTCCTCTAGCAATCACATCCAATGTAACTATCAAGTGCCAAGAATGTAGGATGGGGAAATGATCCAGTGCTGGGACAACTGGATCTCACACGTCGAAGGATGAAGCTGGGTCTTCCTACACAATTTACAAAGATTACCTTGAAATGGACCGAATGTCAGACTTCAATGTAAGAACTAAAATGTAAACTTAAATGTAAGAGCTTAAATGTAAAGAGCTAAAAACTACAAGACTCTTGAAAGAAAACAGGGGTGACTCTTCATGATCCTGGGCTAAGTACTAAAAGCACAAATGACCAAAGAAAAAAATTAGATAAAACATCATCAAAATTAAAAACTTGTGTGCTTTAGAGGTTACTATCAAGAAAGTAAAAGGACAAACTACACAAAAATTTGTGGGCAATGGTTCACATCAGCCTGATTCATCATGGCCAAAAAGTAGATGTGAACCATCGGCTGACGGATGGATAATGGAAGGGGTTGATCCTTCTGATGGAGGTTATTTGGCCATAAAAAAGGAACAAAGCGTGACTACATGCTGCAATGTGATGAAGAACCTCGAAAACATTATGCTGAGTGTAAGAAGCTAGAAAGAAAATATTTTCTATTTATAAACAATGCCCAGAATAGCCAAATCCAGAGACAAAGCAGTTGCCAGGGACTGAGGGTGGAGGTCGGCTAATGGGTTGGGTGTTTCTTTTTGGGTTGATGAAAAATTTTCTGGAGCTATGAAGAGGTGAGGTTTCAGTTGTGTGAATATACAAAAAATTTAACTGTACATGGATGCAATGTGAATTATTTCTCAATTAGAAAGTAGCTATGACACTTCTCTTCCTGTACCTCATACATCTTTTCATTGTTTCCTCTGATTAATTGCAAGCCAAGTACCTCTATTCTGTACTTTGCAATGGATTATTTTTAGCACGGCAGAAATTAATTTTGTTTCTATTATATTTCATCTTGCTATTTTTGCTTCTCTTTCTATCCCTTTGAAATGTTACTAAACATACAATACCAGCATACCAGGGATTTATGGGCTCCTTAAGTTACATATCATCTATACATTTGACAATGTGTATCTTTCATTAAGACACTGATTAGCAATGGGGATGCAGATTAGTGGTAGAACACTTGTCTATCATGCATGAGGCCTATCCCCAAGGATAGAAAAACCAAACAAAAAACAAAAGACATTGATTTAAAAAGCATTGAATAGTAACTGGTCATCAACAGAATATAGTATTTTACCTTAAGAAAATGTGTCCTGGAAATTCAAATGGCCTGGTATGTATGTGATAATTTCATTGTTTGAAGAGATTGGGGTCTAAATGTGTGTTTGTGGTTTCTGCTGACTCTTGCTCCACCATTGGGCTTTACCTTCAGCCTCTGATGGTATAAATATGGATCTCAAGTCTAAACAAAGGTGTGAGCCTCATTATAAATGATCGGGCAAGGTATATTTTCTACCCAGCACTATGATCAAGCTGGAGAAATTACAATCTCTCTTTATAAGTGAGCATGTTTTCCCTCGTTACCTTTTTATCCAGAGTACCAACCTTGGAAAATCTTGGCTCCATGAAAGAATAGCAGTTTCGGTGCATACTTGCCCTCACCTGAGGCCTCAGCTCTTCTTCCTGTTGATGGCCTTCAGGTACCTGGATTGGCAGCCCTCCCAGCCCACCTCCACCCTCCCAGGGCAGCCAGGGCATCAGCTCTTACTTTTATGGTTTCTTTTGGCTACAAGATTTCCCTTTCTTTAAAAGTTCAGTTAATATTTACAAGGATGTTCATTGTTGCAGCAGGAGAGTTTCTCCATTTTCTGGTCTGCCATACTACGCAAATGTAAGTCTTTATGATGTAATTGCTCCCCATTAAATTGGCAAAAATTTAGCAAGGCCATGTGCGAGGGTGGGGGAGGAAATTCCATCAGATTTCTACTGATGGGAATCTAAAAGGTTACATCATTCCTGAAGGAATTTGGCAATCAAAAGTGTGGAAGTTTTTTTGCATATCTTTTGTTTCAGTAATTCTCATTTCTGGAAATGTATTCTGTTGGAATCATCATCAATGTGTGCAGTATGAGCTATAAGGATGTCTGGCATAGCACAGTAATTCCAAAAATTGCAAAACTGTTTAAGTTATTCCAGGCAAGTGTGGGGGGGGGGGGGTAGGGCAGAGAAAAGGGAAGCACTTAAATAAGAAAAGAATAACTTTTTGAGAAATTTCCAGCAAACAAGTGCTTGGGACTCTGGGGTCAGACCCTGTTCCCTGGCCATCGCTAGCTATAAGGGAAATGGAAAATATGAAACTTTTATTTGGGTACAATACTGAAGTTTTGTGAATAAGATAGAAGGGAGGAATGGATAGCACAGTGTCTGTCTGTTGATATCTGGAAGGAAAGACACTAAGTTCTTTCGATGGTTATTCCCAGTTAGTAAAATTGTAAAGGTGATTTTCCCTTTTCTATTTTTCACATTTGGATTCTCAATTTATTTTCAGCCAAGCTCTGTCAGGTTTATAAAAGGAGGAAGTCATTCAGAAAGGCTGCAGTTGTACAGGATGGGATAACACGGGGTGGGTGGGGGTCCAGACCAGGCGTGGTGCGGCGGAGAACCTCCACGTCTCGGGACCGGGAGGTGAGGAGAGTCGGGGGACGCAGTGACTCGCTTGGTAGAGCCTGCCGGCTGTTCTTGCTGGCTTGTTATTTCCTTGGCTTTTGACTCAGGAGAAGTCAGGGTGCTGCCTGGGGTCTTTCAGTGGGCATACAGCACAGTGGTGGGACTCGCAGCCCCTCCCCACAACCCTGGTCACGAGGGCAGAATATCACGGTTCCATTCTGCGCCTGACTCTTTGTTTCAGCTCTTTAATTGACTGACAATGTTCTAAGGCCTTCTTGTGTCACTTCCAGCCTCAGAAAACAGGCGAGTCACCCGCCCCAGAAGGAGCAGGTCACACAGCCATCACCATTGGAGCAGCTGCTTGGTCTTGGGAATCCGCCACAGAAGGACAAACACGATGTGCAGGGAACATCAAAGAAACACGGTTCCTCCCTCTGCCAGGAATTACGCTGATGCTGATGGCTCCTGTTTACTGAGTATTTTCTCATTTAGTCCTTAAAACTTTGCAAGGTGAGTTCTCATTTTATAGCTAAGAAAACGAAGCTTCAGACAGGTTAAGTAACTTGTTTAAATCACACAGCCAGGCTGTCTGGTTTGTCTATGTTTGCAATAATTACTATTCTACTTTTAAAGTGACCCACAATCCTGGATTGCTCTTAACTGTGATGGTTCTAGCATTTAAAGTCCCACTTCCTGAGAAAGCCCTGGGTCCCAGGCAAACTGGATGACAGTTTGTACCCAGAAACCCTCCTTTCCGTCCCCTGAGCTGAATCCTACTGTACTTAAAAGCCCACTTCTGGTTGTACCTCTTTGCTGAAGACCCTCCTGGCCTCCTGTGTTCTTTGGCTCTTGGGGAACTCCTCCAGCGCTCAGGGTTCTCTCCCCACTGAGCCCCCTAGCACTCTGTGGGCCAACGTCTTCACACATGGGTGCTCACCTGGCTGCAGTTGAGCTTGGCTCTTTTCCATGGTGCCTAGGGCAACAGTGCATGTAGCTGGCACCAAAGGAAAAAGTCCCGGTGGAATTAAGGAGAGGATAAATGACTTGCATCACCTACAGCAGGTCCTTGTAGATGATTCACTTCAAGCCCGGCATGGCTAGGTGCTATGGGAAATAAAGAAGTGAGTTTAACTAAATAAATTACTGAGTGACGAGAGTGACTGAGTCACACTCAGGGTAGAGGCTTGTTCAACAAAGGTGAAACGAAACGATGCTGCACCCCAGGTGTGGCCCTGTGACGACAGCAGTGACGCTCAGTCACTCTAGTTTATAAACCTCCAGTGAGCTGAATCCTACCATGCCTGAAAGCCTGCTTCTGAACCCATCTCTTCGTTGAAGGCTTCCTGGCCTCCTCAGCTCTTTGGCTCTTACAATCTCATTCTTGATCTCATTTCTTGGCCTCATGGCGACAGTGAGGCAAACTGAGGATGTGCTCAGACTTCATTTTACGGGCAAGGAATCTGAGTCACTAAGGATGTGCAGCTTGTGACCCAAAGCCATGACTGCAGAGTAGGGTCCCCGGGTTCTCTACAGGAGGCTGTTGTGTTTTGTGATCTACATAATAGATTTTTTTTTTTAAAACCTGGACTGCATAGCACTATTTAAAGAGTGAATGCTTACACAGGAAAATCTGAATTTCTAGTTTCTCCTAACAATGTGGAAGACAGGACCCCTCCAAGTTCTCACAAACGGCCACCACTTGGATGAGGCACTGGCTCTCTGGTTTTCTCATTTCCAGGGTCTTCCTGGCCAATGTCCCCTGTGGCATCAAAGCAAAGAGACTAGATGGCAAAACAAACAAACAAACAACAGCTCCAGTGGAAAAGGTATGGGGCTATGAGTAGCTTTAGGGACCCCAATGGTTGTCCCACGTCCCGAAGGATGAGGAGCACAGGTGAGGAGCGCCACACCCCCTGAGGCCAGAGGCAGGACCCTTTCTCCTCCAGGAGCCTGACGTTCTTGGTTCTCCCTCTCGGCCATCATAGTTCCCGCCCCCATTTACTTGTTCAAGTCACAAAAGGAACTTTCACCTTCTCCCAGTCAGCACTTCTTTTGAGTAAGTGGCAGCTTACTAACCGCTGTTCAGGCTGAACACCTTGGAGCCATTCTGGACTCTCCTTTCCCACCTCAGCAAACTTGGCTCTGCCTCGGAAGCATCCAGAAACTGCCCACTTCCGCTGGGGACTGACCACCAGCAGCCTTTTAGGACTCAGCTCCGGAGGACATTATCGCTTCTTTTTTTTTTAAATAACGTATTTATTTTGATTCATTGTAAACAAATGGGGACAACATCATAGCTTCCGATGTACTTATTGACCATACGGAGCTAGTCCCTGCTCAGAGAGTGAGGGTACCTTGCAAGGCACAGATGCCAGGAGGCAGTGATCATTGGGGGCCACCCCAGAGGCTGTGACCACATGGGTCTCCACCTGCGATGCTCTTCCTCCAGTGACTGAAAGTTGACTCTTACATTTCCTGAAGATTGCTGCTCCAGTGCTCCTTACCAGAGAGGCCTTTACACGGGCTACTGATAAGGCAACACCCGCCCTCTGGGCATTCTTATCCTGCTTGCTTTTCTCATAGCCTTTCTATAGCTGAAATGCTGCATGTTGCTTTGTTCATTATTGTCCGGCTCCCTCCAGTAGAAGGAATCCCCAGCATTTAGACCACAGCCTGGAGCATGGCAGGTGCTCAGTATTTTTCAAATGGGCGCATAGTCCATGTGCATTAAATATTCATCAACTGGATGAAATCTTTCCTCTTTGAGAACACTTCATCACGTCACAAAGAGTGTGAACACTGTCAACACGATGGATCATGGCTGATGTTGACCTTGATCACCGGGCTGAGACAGTCTTTGTCAGGTTTCTCCACTGTAAAGTTGCTGAGATTTTTCTACTTTTGGGTTCTGTCTTGATTGCAAGAAAGTCACTGTGTAGCTCCCACTTAAGGAGTGGGGAGTTATGTTCTACCGCCCTGAGGCTGGATCACTTGCTTGGAATTCTGCACAGGACATTTATCTCTTCTTCCTCGGATATTGACTTTATTATTTATTTGTATCAGCACAGACTCATGGATATTTACTTTGCACTTTGCATTATAATCCATTCCTACTTTATTACCTCAAATTGTTCCAGATTTGGCCATGAGGAGCTCTTCAGTCGGCTCTTCTGTCCCTTAGCGATATTGGGGTGTGTGTGTGTGTGTGTGTGTGTGTGTGTGTGTGTGTGTGTGTGTGTGTGTAACTGTGTTCGGCACTTCCTTGCTCTCTGGCACTACAAGCTTCTCTAGGCTCATCTTGCCCTGGTCCCGATGTCTCTAAGGGGTCCTGGCTCATCGTTTTGGAGACTGATATTGGAACAGGCTTCCAGTTCTGCTTCTCACCCACTCCTCCGGCACTGCCCTGGTCCAGGCTGCTGCGTCTCTGTGAGAGCTTGCCTACCACTGTTGGGGACCCTGCCGTTAGGCCTCCTCTACTCCCTCTCCCCACCACTTCTTCCTGTTGCAGGCAGAGGCGCCCTTCCATGTCACAGATCCATTGGGTACCACTCTTCTCAGGATGAAGTTCAACTATCTTCTGGTGTAGGAGAAAGCCTCCTTCTTGACCTTGGCCCCGCCCACCCCTCAGCCTTTTATTTTCCCATGGTCCCAATGTGGAGGCTGAGCTCCGGCCAGGCTGAGCCTCTGTCCTTTATTTCTCTGTCTTTACCTGTGTCATGCAGGACTTTCACAAGAGACACACTCTTAGCCTAATGACTGCTTGAAACTATGTTCAAATGTTTTTCTTCATTCACTGGTTGGAGTTAAATTATAAAAGGCTCCTGTGATATGAAAAGCAAATATTTGCCCCCCCCCCCCCCCAGTTCCTGGCACAAAGCTCCTAAATCCCTTGGGATTTCCTGGGTTATAGGATGGCCTTTTGTTCTAATGAGGTCACTTTGGTGAGAGAGCTTCAGGATAGAGGCTGGTCTGGAGGAAGAGGGAGGCATGGTCAGAGGGCTGGAGCTGAAAGTTCCATTCCCGACCCTCCAGGAGGTTTAAGAGGATTGGAGATGGCTTAATCACCATTGGTCAGTGACCCCATTGATCACGCCTACAGAATGAAATGCATAAACCCCCCAAGTCCCAGAGAGCTTCTGGGTTGGAACACATGGAGATTCTGGGAGGCAATGCCACTCGGGAGGACGTGGAAGCTCCGAGGTCCTCCCTCTGTTCCTTGACCAATGCGTCTCTTCCATCTGGGGGTTCCTGAGTTGTGTCCTTTAAAATAAACCGGTAAATGTAAGAAAAATATTTTCCTGAGCCCTGAGAGCTGTTCTAGCAATTTTTCCAAACCAAGGAGAGGTTCATGGGACCTCTGAGTTGCAGCCAGTGGATCAGAAGCACAAGAGGAAACCTGGGACCTGTGAGTGGCATCTGAGGGGGGAGACAGAGTGGGACGGAGCCCTAAGCCTGTGGGGTCTGTGCTAACTCTCGAGTTAGAGTCAGAACTGACCTGCTCTAGGATACCTAGTTGGTGTCCAAAGAATTGGAGAAATGGCTGGTGTGGAAAAAAAATATATGTGTTTTGTATCAGAATTGTTGAGAGAAAAAATAACTCATCCCCCTCTAGCTTGCTACAGGCCAGACCCCAAGCTATGCTCTAGAAGTGCCTGTGTATGCCTGTGTGTGTCCACGTGTGTGACAGGAATGGGCCACGTGGTCCTGCTTTCCCGACACGTGGCTGTGTTCACCGGCCTCCCCTGTAGCCGTGTTTAATGAGGTTGGGCACTTCTACCTCCCTAGAGTCCAGGGAGACTGGCTCCTACTTACAGGTGGTCAAGTATTTGTTGCTTGTTTCTCACAAAATGAACTAAACAAAAAAGAATAAATATAAAGATGGGTGCATGAATGGATGGATGGATCGACTGTACCTTCCTCATTTGGTCACAGGATCAGAAGTGGTTTCCGAGGGCTGAGATGTTGAACACTGAATTGAACTGACTTGAAGTTTGGTGGCGGCCAGGGATGGGGTGGTCCTCACACATTGGTGAGCACTGCCTCTCTCAAGCCACAGCACCCGGGTGGGGAGGAGAGAGTGTGCAGGCTGAGCGGGTTGCCTCAAGCTCTCCCTGGGAAGGGCTCCTGGGGAAGGTGACGTTTTCTAGAACTTCAAGTTGGGAGGGGCCTGAGGAGCCATCCAGTCAGCGGAGCTCCAGGTACTTACTTCTGGTCCACCTTGAATCAGGGAGGCCTGAAGAAGGGGGCGTTGAGGAGGTGCGTTGCTGAACACCCTGGTGCTGAGCAGGTGCAGCGGCGGGGAGGGGAGCGGGGCATGGGCAGGGCTGGGCCGTGGCCGGAGCAGCGCAGCTGAGCCGGAGTGCCTTGGCCCTGATTGTGAAGGACCTGGAACCCCAGGGTGAGGAGCTTCAGAGAACTCTAGAGACAGGCAATCCACAAAGAAACTCTGGTTTCATTACGAATTCACACGTGCTAATTCATAGAACATGGGAAAATATAGAGAAGAATAAAAGCAAAAAAAAAAAAAAAAAAAAAAAAAAAATCACGAGTCAGGCACCACACTTAGAGAAAGCAAAACATCTTAAGGTATTTTCCTCTGGCATCTTCTGATCGTGGTCATTATAGTGACTTGATGCCTTTATAACTTGTTTTTTAACATGTTAAATGGGTTGTGAGGATTTCTCCACAAAGCAGCTTTTTTTTTTTTTTTTTTTTTTTTTTTTTTAGTGTTGGGGAGGATACCGATACCCAGGGGTGCTTAACCACTGAGCCCTTTTTATTTTTTACCTTGAGACAGGGTCTCACTAAGTCAAAGTAGCCTTTTAAAACAATTTTTTTTTTTTTTTTACTTATAGATGGATATAATACCTTTATTTTATTTATTCATTTTTTATTGAATGTGGTGCTGGAGATGGAATCCAGTGCCTCACACATGCCAGGCAAGTGCTCTACCACTGAGCCACAACCCCAACCCCAAAACAGCCTTTTTTAAAAAAAAATTTTAACACCAGATTTTTAATGACTAAATTGTAATCCATCTGTAACTTCTTTAAATCCTGTTAATGGTTATTTGATTTTTTTTTAAATTTAACTATTAATGATGACTTGATGGCATTCTAGTATTTGTATATTTACATGTACCTCTAATTATGTCTTAAGATATATTTCTAGAAGCAGAATTGCTAGATTTTCTAAGACCTTTGGTGCCTGTGCTAAATCCCGGGGAATGTCTAGAAATTTCTGGGAAGAGTGATTTGGGAAAACTCTTCTTTTTTTCCCCCATTTTTGCTGATGACATCTAGCTTTTCTGTGGAAAGGCGATCCCTGGGACTCCTGCCTGACCTTCACTCCTTCCGCAGGACTGATGGAGTGTCCACAGTTCCTGATGAAGCTGGGTTCTCCCCGTCATGTCCCCATCCCACCCCATCTCTGGCTACGAGCTCTAAGGCCAGCATGTGGTCAAGGCCTGGTGCAGGGACAGGTCACAGAGAACAGAGCTAGCAGGGTACATACAACGTGCTGCCAAGCCAAGCTCCCCATGCCTGACAAGATCCCATCAACACGCACCCACACCTCGAGATGTCTCCTTCCCTCCCGACCATTCCTGAATCCTTGAGTCACCTCTGATTTCAGTTTCCTGGGGGACTTGGAGGAGCTGCTTCTGAGCTCTCCAGATCTTCCTTGTCTCTGCCTCTCCCTGCAACTCCCACTCTACCCCCAGAGAGGCTGTGTGGGTTGTCCTGAGAGTATCATCAGCAATTCAGGGATTTATACAAGGGGAATTTTATTGCCTCACCATACAGTGGAGAAATGAAAATGAAACCTTTCCATCTTCCAGTGTCCTCCACCTCTGAGGTTCCAGGCACCCCTGGTTCAGTGCTGGCTCCCCTCCCTTCCTCCTCTTCTCCTCCACCCTGTAGCCTCGCCCTCTCCCTCTATTTCGGGGTGCACTCACACAGCCCTGGACACAGCCTTGGGCCTCCATCTACATTGGGTGTTTGTGAGGGGACCAGGACAAACCCTGGGGAGAAGAAAAGGAAACACAGGAGCCTGGCAGGAGCAGCCCCGCCCACCATGGTCTCCTACCCCAGTATGGAGACCCTCCATCAATGCTGCCCACACCTCAGAACCTGAAGGTGCACCGGGGCTGGCACAGATGTCCCGTCCTGATAGAGCAGGCTCGTGGGTGGCTTGAGGATGGGGATGATGTGGCAGAAGGGCTGCTGCCTAGCCTTCCTACCTTGCAGGGCTCTGGAAGGGTGAAATGCCACATGCAATGTCACACAAATATAAGGGATGGTTATATATATGATTGCTTTTATTGGGAAATACAATCTGGGTTCTGAACAACCACTTTCAGTTGAACTCTTGGCCATGACAGGAGTAGACATCTGTTGTTTTTATTCTGTGCAGGGGCCCTTTCCCCTTCTGGCAAAACACTGTCATCCCCCTTCCTTGGGGGAAGTGCAACTCCTTAACTCCAAAACTGTGGTACTGCTGGGTCTGCCATGTATCAGTCCACTGCTGGGACATAAGGATGGACAAGGGACCCAGGCTTGGCCAATCACAGTAGCCTCCACCCCTCACAGATCCTCCCCTTACATGAGGATTAGTTGTGGAATCCATAACCAAAGACTGGTCAGTTCCATTCTACCCTGAGATTTTGACATATTGAAGCATTGACAAGGTCCCTTTCCTGGCTCTGGAGGATGCTGAACAGGGGTGACGTGAGCTGCCTTGGTCTGCTTGAGCTCCAATAGCAAAATAGCTCTGATATGGTAGTTTATAGAAAAAAGAAACTTATTGCTCATAGTTTTAGAGTCTGGGAAGTCCAAGATCAAGATGCCAGTAGACTTGATGGCTTCTGGAGACCTGTTTTATTTCAGGTGCCTTTTTGCTGTGTTCTCACATGGTGGAAGCAGTGAAGAGTGTCTACTGGGCCTGGAGTATGATGACTCCAATCCCATTCACCAGGGTTCCACCCTTGTGACCTAATCGCCTCCCAGAGGTCCCAGCTCCCTCATCCCATCACCTTGCAGAGTAGGATTTCAAACTATGAATTTGGGGGACACAAATGTTCAGGTCATTGCATGAGAGGTCAGCAGTGCTACCTTGTCTCCCATGGCTATTTAGAGGAAACCTCCACAGTAGAAGAGTAAGACCACCCTGGGTGTTGGTGTCGAGAAGGGGAGACAAGAGCAGGAAGAGGCTCCCACCCATCATCAGAGCCCTAGCCCTGGATGCCCCGAGACAGGTGCTGTCCCTGTGCTTACCTACCCACAGAGCAACTCATTCTCTTGCCTTCAGCTGTGGCAAACTTTTTGTCTCCTGTGTTTGAAAGAATCCTGACCAATACAAGTTAACACATTCGTGAGCTGAAGGTGCCTGTTTGTGATTATGTCATCTGTGAGTATCTTACTTCTCCAAAGAGAGTGGAAATGTGTCACAGGCAGGACACTGGGGTTTGACGTAGGGTGGTCAGCAGACAGTGAGGACATGCTGAATTAAACTGAATTGAACTAATGCTCTTTACAAATAACCCCTTCCTCCTCCTTCAGATCTTTCCTGAATGTGTTGAGGTATAAAAGGATACAGAATGAGGCCACGTGTAGAAGGTTGAATGAGATGATGCATCTACTCACTCTTATCTCTAACTAGAGGCGATTCTGTTTGCTGCAAAGACTCAGGAGGCAAGGTGTATAAGGATTTGGGGGAGGGGCCAGGAAAATTCTCTTCCTGTTCTAGGGTCTTGTTTTTTTTGTGTGTGTGTTTGTTTTGGGGGTAGCGGGAATTGAATCCAGGGTGCTTAACCATGGAGTCACATTCCCAGCTCATATATGTACTTAAATTTTTTTTTTTTTTTAATTTAGAGACAGGGTCTTACTGAGTTGCTTAGGGCCTTGCAAAGTTGTGGAGACTGTCTTTGAACTCATGATCCCCCTGCCTCAACCTCCTTAGTCGCTGGAATTACAGGTGTACACCACCGCACCTGGTTAGGATCTTGTTTTTAAGGTTGTTGAAATAACTGGGACTTATCCAGACACTGGCAATCATTTTTGGCAGGAGTTTTCTAATGAGAGAAGATGGTTCAATTGTAGATTGGACCAGTTCAATATGGAGCCTGAAGACAGTAGAAGGTATGAAGAAAGGTGTGTTTTTTGAATGGGAGGGGAGTACCAGCTGGCAGGCAGCCCAGCCCAGCCCAGCTCATTTTCTGAAAAACGAAAACAAAACACCATCAATGACAACAACATAACATAATCTTCATCAAGAAAGTGAAGCAAGGAGCTGGACGGGAGACAGATGAGACCATGCAGAAGCCAGGGGGTGCTTGGGAATTTCAGATTGCCTCATCCCACTATCACAGATTAAATAAATACATTTCATTTAAAGTCATGCCCACATTTATGCTTCAGTTGAAGGTTAATGACATGAGTAACACAATTGGCATGCAAGGAAGGATTTCCACTTGAAGAAGCTCAAGAGGCCCCTCTAATCTGAGGATGAGGACCTGGCTTCCTTGCTTACTCCAGGACTGAGCTGGTGTGAACGGAGCTGGCAGCAGTGGTCCCAGGACAGAGACAAACCTCTGGGACACATGCCATGCCAAGGCTGCCCAGCTGGTTCTGGACACTTAACCTGTCCAGGGACCTTGTTCTTCTTTTCTTCCTCTGCAAAGTTCCCCGTTAGCTTCAAAGGGTAGTATTTAAAATGAGAGAAATTGTGGGTGATAATATTTCTGGAAATTATAAATAACTATAGAAATGTAAGGTGCGATTAGAACAGAATGAATCAAACACCATTACCCCATGTAAATGTATGCTTACACAAATGGTATGCCTCTACTTCATGTACAGAGAAACAAGATGCATCCCATTTGTTTACAATAAAAAAAAAATGTAAGGTGCGATTAGAAGTGGGGGAACAAATCCCTAGAAGAAAAACAAAAATGATGTAGCCTCAAATAATAAGAAAATAAAGCTGGAATGTGGATGAGAAAGGACGGACTTCAGAGGAGCAGTACTGCAGACGCAGGAGGGCGCTGCTTCTTGCTGAACCTGTTGGCAGAGGGATTGTCACTAGGATCCTAGCTCTGTGTGCACAGCAATGACTGATGGCCTAGGCACACCTTGGATAGAGTCAGACTGCCTGCGATGGTCCTCCAGCCTCATCACTGATGAGCCGGCGACCTCCGGTGGGAGAATTAGCCATTCTTTGCCTCAATTCCTTTATCTGTGCAATTCATGAAACCGCGCCCATCTCAGAGGAGCGAGGTGAGAATAAGTGAATCTACTTATGCAAAGTACTTGGCATAGTGTGTGGAACATAGCAAGTGCTCAGTAAATACACCACCAGGGTTTATATCCCGAGCGGTAGTCCTGGTCCTGACGACAGTACGCACAGGCAGAATGCTCAGCTTTTCTATGAAGGGTGACCTGTCGGGCTGCACACGGGGATTCTCAGCGTCAGCACTACTGTGCTTGGGCCTAAGAACACTTGGCTGTTAAGTTCGTCCTGGGCATTATGGGGTGTCTAGAGGCACCCTGGCCTCTGCCTACTAGATGCTTGCAGCATTCCTTCCTTTCCTGTGGGGACAACCAAAAGTGTCTTCAGACACCACCAAATGTCCCCTTGGGTGGGGCTGGTGTAACTGCCACCTTCTGATGACTGCAGACCAGAATCAGAGCTCCCTGGCTGGAGGCTGTAGAACACGGGGTCCTGAGGATGAGCACGGAGCTGTCTGTGGCCCGGGATTGCAGGCAAATGTGCACGTGTGACGTCCCCACGAGGGACGCCCTGCTCCTGCCAGTCTAAAGGAGCCTGTGATAGGAGAATTCTAGACAGCTGGTCCTGAGTCCCCTCCAGCCCTGACACAGGCTAGCTGTGCTCTGAAAGGGGCAGATGAGCGCCATGTCCTTCTGTCACCTCTGATGCCCCCCGTCCTTCTCTCTGAGCTTTCTGGATACACTTCCACCTCACTGCCTTTCCTCCTCCACAGAACCTCCCCGTCTCCGGCGCTGATAATTTCAGGGCCTTTTCCACGTTTCCTGGGAAGATCGAGTATGTTCTCCAACCAGTTTTTCACCCAACTCCCCAGGGGCCCTCTGTGCAGCCAGACGGTGGCTGCGGGGGAGGAGGGAAGAGGAGAGCTGAGGGCAGGTCGCAGGACCCCTCTCCGGGCAGCCTCAGTCCTGCGCAGGAGGTTTTCATATCCTTCCCGAGCGGCTGTTCTTCCCGAGTTGTCCTACGCACAGCCAGGGAGGTGGTGGCCTCCTGCCCAAGGCCACTCTACTGGATGGCTCATACCGATGCCCCTGCTGGGGTGTGGGATGAGCCTATTGTGTTCGCAGCCCAAGCTGTGCTCACGGAATGCGAAACGTGGGCCTGGTGGCACACGCCTGTAATCTCAGCCTCTGGGGAGGCTAAGGCAGGAGGATGGCAAGTTCAAAGCCAGCCTCAGCAATTTAGCAAGGTGCTAAGCCACTTAGTGAGATCCTATCTCAAAACAAAATATACAAAGGGCTGGGAATGTGGCTCTGTGGTTAAACACCCCTGGGTTCAATCTCTGGTACAAAAAAAAACCTTGGCTGGTAACCAAGGTGATCTGTGATCTGTTCCCCTTCCAAATAGAAGCAGAATCTTCATTTAGACTGAATTGGGAGTAGGCAGAAGGGAAGGGAGGCCCGGGCTCTTTGGTGCTTTCTGACAGTGTCATAGTTTATATAAGAGAATGGGAGGGGATGAGAAGAGTTCCCTCTTCAGGGAGTCTAAACCTGAAGCATTTGTGAAGACAAGAGTGCAGACAGGTGTAGACTAACAAACTAGTTTGGGTTTTTGCCAGGTGCCAGGTCACCTGGCAGTGTGGCCACTTTTGCATCAGCAGTTAGTTGGGTTTTCTTTCCAGGATGCTAATGGGCAGTGCTCTTGGGTCACATGGTCATGGGATGATCTGGGTTTGCCAAATGCAAGAAAAAAGGGATTATTATGCTCCTCACAATTCGATTTTTTGGGGTATGTGTATATTACTGGGGATTGAACCCACTGGAGTTTTATCACTGAGCTACATCCTCAATCCTTCTTTTTTATTTTGAGACAGGGTCTTGCTAAGTTGCTGAGGCTGACCTTGAACTTGCAATCCTCCTGCCTCAGCCTCCTGAGTCACTGGGATTACAGGTGTGCACCATCATGCCCAGCTTCACAATTCAACCTTTACTAATTATGAGTAAACTACTGAAAGTTTCTCAAGGTATATCCCCTCAGTGAATGTTTAAAAAGATTTTGTTTTCATCTAACTTTTCCAAGTCACCACATCATCATCGTCATCATTATTCAAAGTCAGGCCACCTTATGGTCCCAACAGTGTCACTGTCAGCAGCAAATATTTATCAAAGTCCAAAGGGACTTGGAATCCGAATTTTCTGCCTGCATTCTGGAAAACACAGCAATCTTAAGCAAAATCTTGGGGAGTCAAACTTCATGAGCCTCAGTTTCCTCATCTGCAAACTGGAATTAAAAATACCTTCTTCACAGTGTTGTTTTGACAATTAAATGGCATAGGTAAGGGGTAGTGCTTTGTATATAATGAAACGTCTTCTGATATCGTCATTAATAAGAAGAGGTGTGATGGAAATCCATTGCTCTATGATGAACCATCTCTCCCTGAGAGAGACTACCTTATCAATGGCTTGAGCATTATTCCATTTCTGTGGCTTCACAAACTCACGTACTTTTAGGCTAGTAGTAAATATTAATGATTTAACCAATGCATCCCTAAAAATAGAAATTATCCCTAAAAATTAGAAATTTCAAATCTAAATATAATTTTAAGACTGCATTCCAGAAAATATTGCTGCAAAGGAAAGTGAAGAACTCTTAAAAGATGTTAACGTTTTTGTTTTATTAAACTAAGGCTATGAATTTCACTTGGCAAAGTTAGAAAATTTTGTCTACTAAGCAGTCTATGAAGTTGTAATAGTAACAGAGGGGCTTAAAGCCAGAGGGAAGGTGGGAACCTCTGAGGAGAGATATGGTTAATTATGTTGTGATCATTTCACAGAAACAGCAGCCACAGGAGGCCAGAGCTAGATGGAGGCTTGCCATAGACTGAATGTTTTTGTCCCCAAAATTCATACGTTGAACCCGAATCTTCCATGTGAGGGTGTTTAGACTAGAGGCCTTTGGAAAATGACTATGTCAAGAGGGTGGAGCCTCAAGGAATGAAATTAGTGTCCTTATAAAAGAGGTACCAGAGAGCTCAATGTCCCTTCTGTCATATGAGGACACTGTGCAAAGATAGCTGTCTATGAACCAGGAAGAGGGCCATTTCCCAGTACGGAATCTGCCAGCTCCTTGGAACTTCCCATCTCAGAACTGTGAAAAATTAATTTATTTTGTTTATAAGTCACCAGTTTATGGTATTTTTGTTATAACAACTCAAGCTAAGACAGGCTGAAGATCATTTGGCCAGCCCTACAATGAGGTAACTGGAAAAATCTCTTTGAGTTGGAAGGAAGGACAGTGACTTGCCCACCTAGTGAGAGAGAGAATGGGGAGTAGACCTACACCTGGATTCTTGTCCTGTGCTCTTCCTATCCTGCTCCTAAGAATCAGTTCTGAAGCAAAGTGGTTTTCCCACCTACACCAAGGTAGTCAACCAAATAATCCAACTGACTGATATCAAACATCAGAGGGTTAAAATAGTGCATTTATCAGAGGAAATTGTGTGTGTGTGTGTGTGTGTGTGTGTGTGTGTGTGTAAAGTGGAGTGATATTTCTGGAACATTCTGCTCCATGATATTGTTCTGGCAAGATTTCTGTTGAGATATTGTGATAGGAACCAAGAGTATTAACCATTTCTTTCTATTTTCTTTCTTTCCTTCTCATGAAAGACATAATAAAGTTTCTCGTCCACAGTCCCCTCACCTTTCTGCCTATGATCAATCTTAATGCTTCCCCATGTGACCCTTGGGATCTGGGAGTAATAAACTACCTTTTCAATAACGGTTGTCTCCTAATCCACTGGCCTCACTGTACCCCACACTTTCTGCTAATGCATGCTATGTTAAAGCACCTAGACTATAGGAGAGAAGAGGAAGGTGGTCCCATCCAGCAGTCAGCTGGGATTTCTGGGTTGGTCAGGACTTGTTTAGGTGTTAGAAAACTAACTTAAACTAGCATAAGTTAAAAAGTGAGATTATTGGTTCAAGTAACCAAGAGGCCTAGGGATACATCAAGTTTTAGGCATGGTTGAATCCAGAGGCAAAATTGATGAGGTTGAGATGTTGTCTCTCCTGTTCTCTTTCAGTTTTGTCTCCCTCCATTCTTTTTTGTTTGTTTGTTTTTAGTCCTGGGGATTGAACCCAGGATGCTTTGCCACCAAGCTACATTCTCAGCATTCACCCACCCCCCTTTTCATGAGAAAGGGTCTTGCTAAGTTGCTTGGGACCTCACTAAATTGCTGAGGTTGTCCTTGATTTTGTGATCCTCCTGCCTCAGCCTCCTGAGTCGCTGGGATTATAGGTATGCATCACCATGCCCAGCCTCTGTTCTTATTATCTAGCTTAACTTTCCATGTTCAAAGAAAATTTTCAAGCTGGGTGCATTCTTGTAATCCCAAAGACTCAGAAGGCTGAGGTAAGAGAATCCCAAGTTCAGAACAGTCAGCTTCAGCAACTTAGTGAGGCTCTAAACAATTTAGTGAGACCCTATCTCAAAACTAATAAAATAAAATAAAATAAAATAAAAAGGGTTTGGGATGTGAATCAATCCCCAGTACTATATATAAATAAGTATCTCCTTCCCAATGCCATCATAGCAGAAGCCCCTCTGAGCTGTGGGACCTTACTCATGGTATCTGCAGGGAAGGGTAGATCACTCATCAAACTCTGGGCTTCCTTGGGCACTCGAGTTGTGCTTCATCACTGCCTCAAGGGAGCTATAACAAAATACCATAAAGTAGGTGATTTATAAACACCAGAAAGTTGTTTCTCATAATTCTAAGTTCTAGGGACTAGAAAAGCAATGTCTGGTGAGTTCTAGGGCATTCCTGGTTCATTGACAGTTATCTTTTCACTACAATCTCATGTGGCAGAAAGGCAAAGAATTTCTCTAGGGACTCTTTTATAAGGGCACTGATCTTGTTCACGAGGTCTCCACCTTGATGACCTGACCACTTCCCAAGGCCTCACCTTACACTGTCACCTTGGGAGGTAGCATTCCAACATGCTACCCCCATGTACAAGGGATTTATTCTTCCCCTAAAGCACAGCTAAAGGAGAAGGAGGTTACCCAAACTGTACCAGCCCTACATTTGTGAATGGGGTGACTTTGGAATCTAATAATAGTGCCCACCTTATAGGATTCTTGTGAAGATGGAATGAGGTCATGTATCCAAAAGAACAGTGTCTCCACCATAATAAGCAATAAAAATGAGTTATGTTGTTTCTTAGGGGCACTGAGACAACACTGAGCAGACATAACTAGTGGAATAGAGCCCAAATTTAGAGGTAAAGAAATTAGATAAGCAGGAGAGAATGTGATCACAAAATGAATATACTCTGATATTAGATTTTGAGAAGCTGGGGCTGGCACCAGAGCTTAGGTTCATGAGCTGTACTACCTTGGAAATGAATGCTGTTCCCATGAATGAATCAGCTGGGTCCTCCAAGTGGAATCAGAGCGATCCCATCTACCTCCTGGGTGGGTCGGAATATGAAATGGCTGAGAATCCAAGGGCTTGAAGATTCAAAGAGACTTAGAGAATGTGTAGCCCCCTTGTTTGTTACCAGTTAGCCCAGACTGGACTTGAGATTCAAGAATGAAAGAGATTTTTAGAAGATGCCTGAAGACTACCAGAAAAAGTAGGATTTGGAACAAATGAGATTTTTGTATGGGACCAGAGCAAAAAATGAGTGTTTCGGGGCTTAGAGTTCAGTTGACATTTTAGGAAAACCACCACAACAAAACTCTGGAAGCCCTCCATGAAAACAGGAGCTAACTGTGTTATAGTTGGGGCTCTATATCTCTATTATCTGTCTGTCATCTGCCGATTGAAAGAAATTTATTTTAAGGAACTGGTTCATATAATTGAAGTGGATTGGTGAGTCCAAAATCTGCAGGGTAGGCAGGCAGGCTGGAGACTCATGGGAAAAGCTGTAGTCTGGGTCCTGAGGCTGTCTGCAGGAGGAATTCTTTCTAGCTCAGGGGAGGTCAGTCTTTGTTCTATTCAGGCCTTTAACTGGTTGGATGAGGCCCATGTACATTATGGAGGGTCCTCTGCTTGACTCATAATCTACCAATTGAAATCATAATTTCGTTCAAAAACACTCCTATAGAAACATCCAAAATTTTTGACTCAATGTCTGGGCACTGTGATCCAGTCCAGATAACACATAAAATTACCCATCACAGTCCACAAATGCAAGGCTGGGACAATTGGCTAATGGAGGGATGTTTATGTCTTGGAGTCAGGAGAGTAGCCTCTGATGGACTTCCAAGTGACTTCAAGGTCAGTGTCCCTCATTGGTGGAAACTAGGAGCACGTTTCCTGGAGCAGACTTTAGTCTCTTGTCTCCTGCATGTCTAAGTTCATGTTCTTTCCTCTTGACTGAGGGTGGTAAAAGAAACCTGTATTTGCTCAAAATGTTGTCTGCAAAGTTTCTGTCCTCTTTCTAGAACTTGAAAGGTGCAGTCATAATGAGGTAACTTGGCCACTTGACATCAGGTGTTTGGAACAGATTTTCTCTGCCAATGCAACCCTTGGCCAGCATACAATTTTATATTTATGTTCAGCCCAACTGTGAACAATGTGGTCAGTGTTATGAATTCATGAATAGCTGTGGCACTATAACTGCCCACTGCCCAGCTCTCGAGCATGGGAAAAGGAGCCCTTCTCTGGGACAGACACAGGGGAACATTCTTAGCCATTCTGCTCACAGGGCTAGGGCGAAACGTTGTCCATAGATGACAATTCCATTTGAACTCCTCATGAGGTTCCCATGACCTCATAACTCCTGAAAATGGCTTGGGATGGTCATCCCAAGGTGACCCTTTAGTGTCACCCGTGAGTGCTGGAGAGTGAGGTGGGTAGATTCCTAGTGGGCAGATTCCCGGCTAATGGAAAGTCCCCTGAGAAGAGTAAAAGCCCCTGTGAGAGGCCCTGCAGGAATGAGCATCCACGCTGGTGTTTTCACCAGAGTCGATTCATTGAACACAGAGGCTCAACTTCCAGCTGAAGTTTGCCAGGTAGTGGGAAGAACGACCCATTTCCCATCAACCCCTCCACCAAAGCACACCGAACACCTGTGAGCAGGCCTCTGGAAACCCTCCTCCCTCTGAGGCTGGTGTGGGGTCAGGCCTGCCCTCCTTGTTGATGGGCAATCCCTTAGGCCAGGTATTTACAGGGCAGGTTGTATTTCAAGAGTCACAGGGCGTCCTGAGGCCCAGGGGACCGTCGCCACAGCACATGGCGTGGAAGCGGAGGCCTGCGGGGCCCCGCTCCGGGTCCCCCTGATGCCTTGCTCTCTAAGCCAGCGCTCAGTCCTGCAGCACTGCGGGCTGAAGGCACGGGAGCACAAGGAGGTGACTCGCGTCCTGCACGAGTTCCTGAGGCAGATCTCAGACATGCGTTTCAGTCAGCTTCTTTCGCTGCTGCCACTAGAAGACCTGACAAGAACAATTTCAGAAGGGGGAAAATTGATGTGGGAGCTCATGGTTTCAGAGGTTTCAGTCCATAAACAGTTGGCTCCATTCTTTAGGGCTCCAGGGCAGAGGGAAGTAGCTCACATGGTGATCAGAAAGCAGACAGATTTCACCCGCCAGATACCAAATACAGTTCCCAAAGGCCACCTCCTCCAGCCACACCCCACCCGCCCTCAGAATTTACCCCATCAGAGGATTAATTCACTGATTGGGTTAAGGCTCTCCTAACCCACTCATTTCTCCTCTGAATCTTCTTGCTCTGTCTCACACACAAGCTTTTGGGGGACACCTCACATCCAAAACCATAACAATACTTTTTCAATAATAGCACAATTGCTGATAACTTGATTATGAATCTTGGTCAAATTGGCTAATGAATCTTAAAAAAGTAAAGGGTTAGATATTAATGATCTGAGTTAGAACAGACTCAGCCTTTGGTCCAGTCTTTAAGGGTAGTGTGCTCGAGTACAGGAAAGATGTATATTGGTCACAAAATAAAATTTACCTCTTTATAGTATGTCTTATAGAATTTAACCAGGCCTATCTTGATTTTTTTCTGTTTTGTGTGAAATTGATCCTCTGCGATTCAGATCAATGAACTGAATTGCTGCAAACCTGCTATTTTTGGAAAAGACAAAGAAAAAGAAATGAGAATATCCTCTTTTTTTTCTTAGGGAGTTGATAGAATTTTAAGAGGGAGCCAAGTGAAACAATCAGACAGCAACATAAGTGCCAGGTTGGGGGTAAAGACATCCCTTGGTATAGAATTTATGAAGGGAGGGGGTAGGGGAGAGAGAACAAAGGTGCAGCTGGAGAAGGCTTATTGAAGAAGTGAGTCTTAAACTGGTCATTGAAAGGGCAGGACTTGGATAGAAAGTTGCTCTGGGCTTAGGGAGCAGGGCAAGGGCACAGGACATGAACTGGGTCCAGTGGGCAACAGTGAGGAGAAACCCTGACCCAGGCCAGTGTGACCAGAGCTGTTCCAAGGGCTGTCTAGTGAGGCAGCAAGTCGAATGTTTAAAGTGGCATTTACACATGAATCCACAGTGATATATGGCAGCCTCCTGTATTTGCAGTTTCATTTTCCATGATTTCAGTTACCTGAGGTTGATTGCAGTCCAAAAATATTAAGTGGAAAATTCCAGAAATAAACAGTTCATACATTTTAAATGGCATACTGTTCTGGGAAGGGTAATGAAATCTTGAGCTCTTCCACTCTGTCCCCAACCATCCTGGCTGAGACATGGATTATCTTGTTGTCCAGCATATCCACACTGTATATACTACCTGTCCAGCAGTCACTTACTAGTCATCCCAATACCAGACTGACTACATGTTGTCTCAAGTAACACTTATTTACAATGGCTCCATGGGCAAGAGATGTGGTGCTGGCCATCTTATTGCAGCCTACTATTGGAGCCCTTCTGTTTTGTTATTAGTTACTGCTATTAATCTCTACCTGTGCCTCATTTATAAATTAAATTTTATCATAACTGTATATGTATAGGAAAAAGCATAGTACATATAGAGTCTGGTACAACCCGAGGTTGCAGGCATTCACTGGGGCTTGGAACATATTCTCCACAGATAAGGGGAGGCTAACACAAATGAGGGAGGAATAAATGGGCGGATGCAGGAGAAGGGACAAGTTTTCCAAACCCAAGAATTCCAAAGAGCATATCAATATTCCCACCTCCAGGAGCGGGGGGTTTAATCTACTTCTACTTCTGCTCTTATCTGCTGAGTATCAGATTTAATGACTTGCTAAGAGTATAGAAAGGGACAGATAGCTGCACACAGTGAAGAAATCTGGCAAATGCCACCTTAACCAGACTGTCAAGGTTGACATTGCTGGTAATGTGGATATTGAGATATGCTGTGTTGAGGATATTTTATTTCTGTGGTATTCCCCACCCCATGCCATCTTTGCCATTCCTCTGCAAATTTAACATAATTCCAGGGTAAAAAGTGTGAAGAAGAATGTGGTATTTACCCCAGAGCAAAATCTTTGGAATTTTCTAGATTCACAAACCCCTTCCTTTCCTGTGATGATGGCAATCGTGTTTGGAGTACCCACTGGCTAAGCAAATGCAGAACAGCAACAACCTCTTATGTAAGTGCAATGGTTCAGACCCACAGACCGGGACCAAATCCTGTCTTGGCTGCTTGTTAGCGGTGTGGCCTTGGTCAGTTACTTAGTCTCTCCATTTAGTCTCAGTTTCCCATCAAAAAAATAGAGATAATAATAATCGTATTTTTCTCCTAAGTTATTGTGAAGATCACATGAGTTAATACATGCAAAGTGCAGAGGATAGAGCCTGCAAAGAGCAAATACCTGGATATTATTTTTTGTCACCAAAGCCACTAATGTTTTTAAATGAAACAAACTTAATTACAACCATACCTACTAACATTTAAAATGTGTGTGGATGAATGTGGAGTTCATTACACTAAATGAAGTAAGCCACACAGACAGACAAATGTTGTCTGATCCACTTATATAGGCAGTCCCTAGGGTAGCCAAATCCACAGAGACAGAAAGTAGAATGGTGATTTCCGGGAGGGGGGGAGTGGGGTATGGGGAGAGGGGGAAGGGGAGGAGAGTTAGGGCCAGAGTTTCAGTTTCCCAAGCAGAGAGCTCTGGAGATGGAGGCTGGTGAAGGTTGCACAATGGCAATGCGCTCGATGCCCCTGTCCTGTGCACCCTAAGGCTAAGGTGATAAATTTTACATTATGTGTGTTTTGCACAAGTTAAAAGAAAAAGAAACTGAAAAATAAAAAGCAGTGTGAGAGCTCTACTTCTTCAGTCTGCAGGCAATAGTGACTGAGGGTTGGTGGACTGCAGAGTAGACCCAGGTCTACCATTGGATTTTCAGGTCCTTTGTGGCAAATCCTTGCCTCACCCCACTCCTACCCAGGAGGCTGTCTCACAGAAGCATGGTGCCAATAGTATGGTAGGGAGACACTTGTCCCAGTATGTCCCAGTATGTCACCAACCCTATGTAGACAAACGGAACCCCAGGAGTCTCGGTGGATTATACAGGCCAGGGCTCTGGGATGAAATTTCTTTTTTGCCAGAAGGGAGGAAAGGGACATTTGAGCCATATAATTTAATTCTACCATGATACAAGCCAAGATCCACCAAGAACCTGGCATATTCTTTGGTGCATGAGCACAGCCCCTGGCTGACCTCGGACCCTTAGCCCTCTGAAACCTTCAGAGGAAACTCATGACCTGTGAGAATGGAGAGAATTTGTTTTAATAGCATTAAGCAGGGAATTTCTTTGGCTCTGAAATTTGCTTAGTCTGGGGGAATCTTGTTTATTAGCCACTTCTCAGAGCCCTTAGGAAATCCCAGCGAGTCCTTGAGGTGAGGTTTTCCCCACCATTGTGTTTATATTTGAGTTGGAGGAGACAACACCAGAAAGGGAGGGGACATGCCTAAAGCGCGTCGTGGTGACTGTGTGGCTTCCGTCACCTGCACTCCAGGACATGTCTCCACGTTCAGGTACACCCAGAGTGGGAGAGAATTCAGGTGTTATCCACTGCAGTTCATTATTTCATTGTCGGGAGCACTGCAGCCTAAAGGGGAAGGGCTTCCTCAAGTTCTCCCGAATGCTTTTGGGCAGTGCCAGGGCTAGAATTAGGATCTGCCCAAGGCCAGGTCCCAGGTACCCACCGACACAGCTTAAACTTTTGACAAGATGAAGACACTCTCATCTAGAGCCCCTGGATGGGAAGAGAGAAGAGAGCAGGGTCTACAACTTCTAGATAAACCTTGAGCCAAGCTGTCCTAGGGTTGGCCTTGGACTTTATCCAACTAACAAATTTGAGTTCTCTGAGGCCAAAGAATAACAACCATGTGAAGTCCCAAGTCAGGCCAAGAAAGTGCCATGTGTGGGCCTGTGTCCAGGTGAGTATTGTCAACTGTCCACCTCTGAGGCATATGAGCTTGTTTGGCTGCTCACCATATCCCAGGTTAGATACTCTTCATCATCTGCTGACCTGTTCAGAATTTTCTATTTATATGTGCCTCTGTCATTTTGAATTGTCCCCCAGAGTGGATAGGCTGTCAGGCAGATAGCCTATGGTTAACCCAGACTCCCTGCCAGAGTCCACCAGGCTCTGCGATCGATAGCCAGGCTGAGTGACCAAGGTTAGTTGTGTGACCTCTCTCGGCCACAGTATTCTTCTCTGGACTCTGGAGTTAGAATACTTACCATATAGCCGTTGGGAGAACTGGTGAGGAACAGATGGAGAAATGTCTTGAAAAGAGCATGTGCCAGAAAGCTGGGTGGGCTGGCAGCCCTCTCCTCATTTCACTGTTTTGCCTACAATGAGATAACTTAGCTGTGGGCAGAGATAAAGCCTGTCCTCTCCCACCAAGAGCCATCCTGCAAGTCAAAGGTTTGTTGTCATTTTCGGAAACTAAACAACGTGGACCAGGACCATCCCACTGGAATCTGGATCCCTGGGCACTGGGGAAAGTAGGTTAAAAGTTTTGAGCAGGACCCCTGGCCTCCAAGGCAGGACACTGGGCAGGCCTTGTCTCAAGGCCTGACTGGCATCTCTCCTCCTAGGGTGCTGGTGACCACAGAGGAATGCAGTTGAGTTGAACAAGTTCAGGGACGTTGGGAGAAATACACCCCCAGTGTGGGTCTCCTGTGTTCCCTGATAGGCTAGGAAGAGGCCCACTTGGCAATGCAGTTCTTGACTCCCATGAAGGTTTAAATCCCCTTGGAAGTGGTAACCGCAGATCCTAGTGCGAGTCACATGCACCTCAAGGTGAATGAGTTCGTCAGATCCAGAGTCTGATTCAGGTTGGGGACTGGAAGGAGAGAAGAGCAGGGAAGGAAGAGGGCGGGGCATGCAATGCAGACCAAGGAGAGGACTGTGCAGTTTCCAAAGGTTAGTAAGTTTCTGGTCGAAAATAAACTTTGGTGATTGCCTAAGACTTGACGATAGCCAAACCCTCCTGTGCCCTTTGGATCTGACAGTTTTGAACTGAGTTTATTCTGATATTTTGCTCTGTGTAAACTAACAAGGTAATTCCCACGGTATGTTTTTGACCGTTTGGGGGAAACATCAGGTTCATTTTCTTCTACTAAGTGATCTGATCGTTAGTGCGTGTGTGGTGTTCCAGGAAGTGTGACAGCATGTCAGGTCATCACATACTCCCATTCAAAAGTCATCCCAGATGCTTTCTCTCCTTGATATCCTTCCCAAATCTTTGTTGCTTCTCTTGTTCTGCTGCCTGGAAGGATGTTTCATAAGTAATACATGCTCTATAATTTCTTAAGGTAATGACGATGAGGATGACAACAGTGTTTTGATTAATCAACGCTTAATCCATTCTCCTTCAAGGCATTTGAGATCTCAGCTTCCTTGACCTACTTTGATGGTTAATCTGCAACAGAGAAAGAAATGAAAATCAGAATCACTGAGCATTGGGGGATCTGGATTCCCTGACCCTGGCTAATAGCCTGAAGTCAACCAATGACTTTCCCTCTTGGGTCTGGGTTCTCTCAAGTATGTCATGAGTGGGTTGGTCATGAAGCAATGGCCACCAAGTCTGATGGCTATGGAGGTCAGTGGGCACAGTGAATAAGCCAAACAGGACTGGTGGGGACTGTGGTAAACTGGAGAGGCTGTGCTTATCTAATAAGGTGGCTCCTGGGTGCCAGGTGACGATGCTCTATGAGAATAATGACCCAATTCAATTCAGAAATTTTATATTGATTTTTCTTTTTTTTATTTTCAGAAGCTAGCGACTAATTAAGACATTTTTTTAAAAAAAATGTTGCAGGCCAAGGAAAATTCAAACAGCTTGTCATCTCCAAGTGGTAGAACACAGAAAGGCCCTCCCAGTAGACAGGCTGTGGTTCTTTGGGTAATGCTAATTCATAGTAAGAAGAGAGATTCTGATTCCCTTCGTAGTCTACAAGTTCAAGGTTCAAAGGTTGCACAGCCAGGGGATAGGACTGAAGACATCATCCCTAGCAGACTGTCAGTTACCCAAGGAATTTGAGCAAGATTATGAAGTCCCACTTTAACTCACTCAGCAGGAAATATTCATAGATCCATCTATTCACTTATCCATTCATCTGCCTGCTGTCTTTGTCTCCATCCTTCCACACCATCCTGAAAATACTGGTTAAGCCATGTTGTGTGTGGCTACATCCTGGTCGTAGCTGTAGCCCTGGTGGTGGCAGCAGCCAGGAAAAGTTCAAACCTGGCTGTCCCCAAGGGACCAAGGGGTCTCCCAGATGCCTGCTTACCAACAGCTGCAGACTCTGGCCCTGGCGAACCTTGATACCAACAGAGCTGACTCTTGGTAAAATTTTAAAATAGCGAAACAAGGGCGGTTCTCAATATTTACCTTTTGGCCTTTTGAGTCAACTCCAGGAAAAGATGTACATGCAGGGAGCGAGATAGAACCCATCCCAGTCCCCAGGAGGAAGCTTGCTCATGGCTGGGAGGAGAAAGCTGCCTGCACTCCCAGCTGACTGCGTGGAAATGAAGCAACAGGGGGACACTCTGGGAAGGCCAGCAGGAAAGAGTCTTCTGTTTCTAGAAGTGCCTGTGGCTAAGGCTGTGGGTCAGACCCAGAACTTCTATTCTCTGCTAAGTGAAGTAGGGGGCACAAGGGGAGAGAAATATAAATTCCGTACTTGCTCTTGAGGCAATTAAGGTCTTATGGCAGTACTGCACTTTTATTTGAGAGAGCAGAACAGGACAGGATGTAACCTAGTGTGCAGCTTGTGGGCAGCAGCAAGCACTGGGCAGAGCCTCCAGGACTTTGGAAACCTTGTCCCAAAAAGAAGAGACTGTCCTTTAAAATCATCCTTTTCTTTTTCTTGTGGCCTGAGTGACTCCTGGCAGCATTCTCCTGCTCGGCTCTGCCTGCAGGCTCAATTAGTCTTTCCCATGTAGTTTGACAGTTCCTAGCATTAATTTTGGAGACAAATGACTGTGTGAGCTTGGGAAGGGTACTTAACGTCTCTGAACTTCAGCTTCATCATATGTAAAACAAGGACAATCATACCAAGTTTATAGAATTAAAATGCAAATTAAATAAGGCAGTATATATTAAAATAACTTGAGCGTCTTGGCACTCAATAAGTATAATTTCCTTTTTCCATGGAGAAATAGTAATAGAAATAGTGCTCCTAAACCTACACTAACTATCTATTACAGAAACCGCCAGCCACATGTGACTACTGAGCACCCAAATGTGGTAGTACATGCCACCCGCAGTAAGTGTAAAATACACTGCAGAGTTTGAGGACTGCTTAAAGAAAAGCATAAGAAATACTGATTACATGTGGAAATAATAAGATTTGGGATATATTGTGTTACATAAACTATATTATTAAATTGGTCGAACCTGTTTCCCTTTAATGGTTTTAAACTGGAAATTAAAATAAAATTTAATTATACATATAGCATGCATTGTGTTTTTCTTGGGCAGTGGTATTAAACTTTCCCAAAGTACCTCGTCTGACACTCCTGGAGATTTTTCCTGGTGGGCTACTTCTCACAGGTTATTTAAGCAGAAAAATTAGGCCACGGTTGGGTGAATGGGTACCAACACTCTCCGGATGATGTGACGGATGTGACATCATTAATGCCCAGTTGCTTCTCCTGCATCTGGCATTGGCTACTATTATGCTGATTTCTCCAGCTCTGGTCACGTCATCGTCCCCTCTGCCAGGTTGCAGGCATATCCGGAGACATGGGAAACAAGGAGCTATTCCCACTGCCAGTCAACATTTTACTAGTGTCCCAGTACAGTTAGACCAGAGAGCTCAGTTAGAAGCATAAGAGTGGCTTTAAAAAGAACCAAACCCTATCGCTGTTTGCAGACATGTGCCAGGGTGGTGTTTGCTAGGACTGCCTCAGCAGGACACCAGAGGTTTAAACCACAGAACCAATCTTCTCACAGTCTCAGAGGCTACAAGTTCAAGATCAAGGTGTCATTAGGTTTGGTTCCTTCTGAGGCTCTCTACCTAGCTGCAGATGGCTGCCTTCTCACTCATACGGTCTTTCCTCTGTGTAGGCAAATTTTTGATGCCTGTTTTGTGGGTTCAGATTTCCTGTTCTTTAAGAACTCCACATCTCCAAATACTGTCACATCCTGGTACTGGGGCTTAGGGCTCTAACATATATGAATTGGGCAGGGGATGAATAACTCAGCCCATAAAATCTAGTGCACTAGGAAAACCCTAGAAATCAGTGATAAAACTAACTCAAATAAGAGAAGATTTATGGACTATGAGATTTGGTGGCTGTCATATGCACAGCAGGAACCAGATAAAGGACATAATACAGAAAAATCCCATTTACAAAGGCAATAGGAAGATTAACAATACTTTGGTATGTAAGCTTTGTTAAGCTTGTTTTTGTTAGAAGCATGCAAAATTCACATGAGGAAATTTTAAAACATTCTTGAAAGACACAATAGACTTTAAGAAATGGGAAATATATTTTCCACTATTGAATAAGATGACCCAGTGTTACAAAGATATTAGCTCTTCCTGGGTTAATTTAAAAATCTGACTCAGTACAAATAAAAATAGTAACAAAGGTTTTTTTTTTTTTTTTTTTTTTTTTTTTAATCAGTCAAGTTAGAACTAAAATTCATACAGAAAAACAAGCATGCAAGAAGAGAGGACAAAAAACTATCCATAAGAAGAAAAAAGTATAAGGAGGCACTAGCTTCACATTGAAGCATACCATAAAGCATTTAAAATTTTTAGTTGCACATGGACACAATACATTTATTTTTTATGTGGTGCTGAGGATGGAATCTAGTGCCTCATACATGTGAGGCAAGTGCTCCACCACTGAGTTACAACGCCAGCCCACCTTAAAGCATTTTTAATTTAAAAAACCATGATATAGATACATGAAGTAGGATAGCAGAAAAGAACAGAAAGTTCACCTATAGACCTAAGTTCATATGGAAATTCAGTGTTTAGCAGCCCAAACACAAAGAATAAATTCCAAATTGATTAAAAAATCTAAATATAAAATATAAGACCATGAAAGCCATAGAGAAAAACAGGGATAAATTCCTTTCAACTCAGTTAAGAGTTTAACTCAGTTAACCTTGACTCAAAACCCAAAGAGACAATAAAGGAAAAGACTAATCAACCTGACTATGTTAAAAAACATCTTCATGGCAGAAAAACATTCTAAACAAACTCAAAAGACAACTTGGAGAAAATATTTGCAACACAAACCAGTAATAATGGGCTAATTTTTCTAATAACATAAAGAACTCTCAAAAACTGAGGGTCAAAGCATCAAAAGTCTGATGGAAAAATGGGGGAAAGTAGTGAACAGGCAGTTGATTTTTAGGAAGTTCCTTAAAGTCAGCAATTCCGCAGTTAGTATATGTTTACAATAGAATTGAGAAAATAGACATACTGTGGATACAGATAAATGAAGACAGAAATGCAGAGGTGTGCGTGTTTGTGTGTATGTGTGTGTGTGTCCTACATCTGTCTGCTGAGAGAACCTAGAAGGAATGACACTTCATTAGCAATGAGCACACTTAGTGTCCAGATCTTGGTTTCTAAGTACCATTCTGAGATAAAATAAACTGAGAATTATTGGAAAAGTAGTTGATTTGGGAACTGTAGCCTGGGGAATATAAGAACCTGTAATATCTTATGGAACCAGAAAGCAAGGAAATACTAAAAAAAAAAAAAAAATCCATGGGGGGCATGGGAAAGGACTCAGGACCCAACCCGGAGGAGCTCCTGATGCCAAAGGTGGAAGAAGTTGGGCAACAACACTAAAAAATAAAAGTATTAGATTATTTGATTATAGTACACATTACTAGGTAGAATAAAATATCCATTAATTCATAATGTTATAAGTAAATAGGAAAGAAGGAATCACTTCCTGCTTAGAGAATTCCAGTTAATAAATTAAGAAGGTATGAGGAAAACAGAAAACCATCATTGGGCAATGTCATAATAATAAGCAAGAACCATTGATGGATGCTAAAATCAGACAAAAGTATGATGGGAAACATGATATATGCATTGTCACAAAGTGTTTCAACACAAGGTATGCATTACTTACAAGGGAAAAATGGTGACTTTGTAGTAGAGAAACTTGCCACTGTTACCAAGTGGTCAAGGGTAACACCATCAGGAGCAAGACACACTGACATCACATACTCCAGCGTGATTCAGAGAAAGACAGGCATCACCCCTGCAGTGTCTTGCCAAGATTGCACAATCTCAGCCAGTCATGAGAGAGCATCCGACAAACCCAGAAACTGAGAACTTGTCACAGTCCAAAGGAGAGCAAGCACACATGATGACTAAAGGCAGTGTGGGAAAAAGGACAGGAAAAAGGACAGGAGTTGGGAAAACTGGTGAAATTCAACTCTGAAGTATAGTTTAGTTAACAGAATTCCGTTAATGTCAATATCTGCTTCTTATTAACAGGAGTGTTTGTGTTATGTAAAATGTTAACATTATGGGAAGAGGGATGAAAGGTATGTGGAAATCCTATTTTATTTGTTCAACTTTTCCATAGTCTAACTTTATTTCTAAAAAATTTTAATGGGGATGTAGCTCAGTGGTAGAGCACTTGTCAACATGCTTAAGGATCTGGGTTTGATTCCCAATACTACAAAAAATAAAAATAAAAATAAAAGACTCCTGCCTACTTTCTGGGTTCCAGAGGCAAATATAGATGCCCATAAATCCCTTCGCTTCTTCCACAGCAGCCTCTCTGAGCCACTTGTTAATTCACTTTATATTATATGTATTTTTATACCTCTGCTTATCCAATCCTAGAAGACAGAAGTTTAAGTCTTACTCATGCATTAAAACTTTTCATTCACCTGTAATGAACAAAACTCCAAAGGCAAATAGAATTAAAAACTTGAATGCAAAATAAAAGTAATTGCTGTTTTAACCTCTTTAAAGATTAGCATAAAAAGAGAAATGATAGGCTGGAGTTGTGGCTCAGTGGTAGAACATTCACCTAGCATGTGTGAGGCACAGGGTTTGATCCTCAGCACCACATAAAATAGATAAATAAATAGAAGTATTGTGTCCTTCTGCAACTAAAAAATTTTAAAAAATTAAAAAGAAGAAAAAAGAAAAACAACTTCTGCATCTGAGGGCCAGTCCTCTTATGTCCATGTCTGCTATCGTGGTACAAGGATAATTGAGCATTGTACCAAGACTACGTGGTCCAGAAAACCTACAGTATTAATTATCTGACATCATTTAGAAAATGTACTGACTCCAGGTTTCAGGTATATTGGGTTCTGTCTGTGCTTTCAAAATAAAGAAACTCTTTTAAAAAATGAACTTCTTTAAGAAGTTTCCCAAATTCTGCCTTGACTGTTTGACCAAACATTCTAACCCCCGCCAGCAGCCAAGGAAGTCAGGCCACTTCCGTGAGCACTGATCCTTTCGTCTGTCATACAGAGGCCAGAAACAGCCACAGTTGGGGATGAATTCCAACCAAGGAGTGGGTAGCCAGAAATCAACTTTAGGGTAAGAACTCTGGAAAACTCACAGCATGTGTATGCTGCTTTTAAAAAATGTCATAAAATAAAAGTATTTCTTCTGTAAAATGACATTTCTACTAAAAACAATAACACCTTGCAGGCAGATCTTCAGTGTAAGTTAAGTCTGTTTTCTGGAGGTACCCATAGTCCCAGGCTGGAGGCAGAAGGGTTAAGAAGGGAAGGTGTGATTTAGGGTAGAGAACTTCAGACTTGTGAAGTTTCTGACGTCACTGAGTGTGTCCAAAAGGAATCAGGCTTCCAGACTTGGCCAGCTCGTTCTAAATTTAGACCTGCAGTCTGTGATCCACAAAGGTGAATCCAGACATATGGAAGCCATTGGGGGTTTAGAATACAGATATGTAGTCTTTACACTTTTTACAAAGCCAACATATAAGGTACCAGGGCTTGGTCCTGGTCTGGGCCATTGTGAAAGTCAAGAGCAAAACCAGATATTAAATGGGATACCAAAAATTCTAAGATACCACTTAGGGGCAATATAATCCAGCTAAGAGCATAGGTACGGGCACAAAAAAGGTAACCTGGCATTGGTGTTTCTAGTTGGGATTAGATTCCGCTGTGGTAACTAGAAACCTCAAGACAAGATAGACATTCAGAGGTCTGCTTCCTTGTGTTGGTGGGGCAGCTCTGCTCCCTGAGCACTTGGGGACTCCTTCCTCTCAGCCCTCTGCCATTTCTAGGCAATGGCTTTCATCCTTGCATCCTGCTTTCCAGGCAGCAGGAGACAGGGAGAAACCAAGAAGGGGCCAAAGGCATTCATTACCTCTCTGTCAAGGAAGGATTCTGGGCTGCTTCATGACACGTTGGCTTAGGTCCCATTGGCCCAAACTTAGGCCACACCTGGCTCCATGAGAAGCTGGGAAATGCATCTTTATTTTGGATGGCCACATGTCTTGTTAAAAATATTAATTACTATGGAAAAAAGTAGCCCATGTCTTCTTTGTTATGAAAGACATCTTTTAAATCTTTTGTTTTGGCTGTAAGTTCTGCTTTGTTTTGATATTAATATGGTTATACTGACTGTCTTTTTTCCATTTTTTTTTTTCCTTCCAACTCTGGATTTATTTTAGTCAAATATCTTAGCTCTCATATGCAACTTGATTTTGTTTTCTTTTTTATTCAATCTGCTAAATTCTCTCTTTAAATAGGTGACACCAATTCATTATATGAATTGTGAATAATTTTATTTTTGTAGTCTGATAACTTTCCATTTTTCTTTTCTTCCCTTCCCCATCTCTGCAGTATGCAGAGTTGGTTAAAGTTAGATTTTGCTATTCCCTTGCATCACTCTACTGTTTGACTGTTATAGCTCCTACTTCTATTCATTCAGTGGTTTCCCACTAAATGAAAATTTCCCCAAAAGAGTCTATAGTTAACATTTTAGCCCTTTAACCCACCATGACAAGAATGTACTTTAATTACCCTTAATGTACTTTAAACACCCACTATGTTGTTAGTTTTGGCATTGTAGTTGTACATTTCTTGCCACAAAATTATTTTTTAGTTAAATGTTAATTAAATTCATTGATAGAGTTTTCAGATTCCATGTTTGTAATTTATAAAATTCACTTCCTATCTCTGAATTTACTTTTCTTTATATGGAAGCCCATCTTTTGGTAGTGCTTGTGATCAAGAACTGTGGTAAATTTCTTAGGCTTTGAAAATCTTCAAAGTATTTAACTCTCACTTTCTAAAAAATATTTTAAAACATTTTTACTTTGAAATAATTTGAAACCTAGAAAACATTGCAAAAGCAACTGGGAACTTCTTTATATTCTTTATCTCGATTCATCAATTAAAACATTTCATCACACTCTATGTGTTTACACATACATATTGTTATCCAGATTATTTATGTAACAATTGAGAATAGGTCACATACATCAAGCCTCTTTTCTCAACTTTACTATTTTCCCTATTCTGGAATTATCACTCTTGAATGATAATGTAGCTGGATATAAATTTCCTTCATCCCTTTGAAGGTATTGCTATATTGTTTGTGGCTACTGTTATCACTGATGGGAAATCTGCTGTCTGTCCACTAAAGGCCTCTGTGTAAATATTCTCTTTTTTTTCTTAAGAATGCATGCTTATTTTTTATGTGTATGTGTAGATTTTTCTCATGCTTATTTTTTATGTGTATGTGTAGATTTTTCTCATGCTTATTTTTTATGTGTATGTGTAGATTTTTCTCATGCTTATTTTTTATGTGTATGTGTAGATTTTTCTCATAGAGTGAATTCTGTGAAACTGTCTTCCATTTTGCTTATTATCTCTTCCACAGTGTCTCATCTGAAGTTTATCATCCATTACATTTTTTATTTTACGAGTTAGGATTTTTATTGCCCCGATTTCTAATTTAATCTTTTTCATAGTAACCTGCTTTTGTTCCATTTTTTTGTGGTTTTGTTTCCTATTTTCTTGTTCTAACTAGATGATTCAAGGAGACCCTTATGTCTGAGTTGTGGCTGAGACGATGATGGGACACGCACTGTAATACCAGTGACATGAGGAACAGACCTCTTTACAATGCACAGTTACCAGGGAGATACTTCCAGAAACCTGCTGTATGACTCTTGGATCTTTCGTCTAAGTAAGAGATACAAAAAGCAGTGGACAGAGGAGTTTTGGGGGAGTTTCCTTAAGAACAGGTATCTTGCTCTCCACAACATTGAGAGAAAAGGTTTCTGTCGTCTAACTTCCAGCTTTTAGGGCATTACTTGAAAAGCTTTGAAATGCATCCTTTATAACTGGGAGACACTATGGGCAGGTAACTGCTCTTACCAAAAACAAAGCTACGGCAGACTGAGGAGCAGGTCTGCAGGAGCTCTGGAATCCCCAGAGACGCACACGCTATCCGGAGCCAGGAGAGGCCTGCTGCGTTGGAAGTAGTCAATGTCCTGCAGGTCAGCAGAGCAAGGCGCCTTTGAGGGCTTTTTCATGGACCAAATGGGACCACAGTTGCCTTATTTTAGACCTTACCTATTAGAGTTTTCCAGAAGGCAAAGGTCCAAGAGCTGAGGAAGCAATTGTAAGGGACAGCCCTGAGGGTAGAAATGCTGCAGGCCACAGGAGACAAGCAGAAACTCTGAGAACCTGGGACTCCTCACTCTGAAAGAAAGTGGACCTTTTATTCTTCTATAGGTACATCCAAGGACAACAGTTTTATATGGCTTCAGTCAGGCCCAGAGATTGTCAGGTATTATGGTTTGGAGATGAAGTGTCCCCCCAAAAACTCCTGTGTTAAGGCAGAAATATTCAGAGGTAAGGTGGTTGGATGATGAACACTGCAACCTAACCAGTCCATCCTAGTTTAGACGGATTGATGGGTGGTAACTATAGGAGGTGGTGTGTGGCTGGAGGAGGTGGTCCTTGGGGGTGTGCCCTGGAAGGGTGCATCGTCCCTGGAGTCCCTTCCCCTCTCTGCTTCCCAGTCACCATGAGTGGATCAGTTTTCCTCTATTACCCCTTTGGCCTTGATGTTCCACCACCAGAGTGATGGAACCAGCCAATCACAGACTGAACTCCTTAAAATGTGAGCCAAAATAAGCATTTCTTCCTCTAAGTTGCTCTTGTTGGGGATCTTGGACACAAATGAAAACCTAATGCATGAAGCCAGTCAACCAACAAACCACTTGTGCTAGACCCCCTTCTTTTCTTTCTCTCCTCCAACCTCCAACTTCAACTCTGAGGATGAGGTGAGTCCTTGCTATCACGTGAGGGGGGAGTCATACAGAAAGACAGCAGATGAAGCATGGCTCTCCTATCCTCACTGCAGGGCTGCGACCTGGAGCCCATCTTGTCTGCAGCAGAAAATTAAATCTAGATCAATTATAGAATTGACACTGTGTTTGCAATTTTTAATGATGAAAGGCTACCTATGAAGAATGAGCAGGAAAAAAAGAAACATCAGAATTGTTGGAGTTTTCATCTAAGTGCAAGAGGAGATCACTCTTGCTGAATAAAGTTTACTTGGGCGTCAAAAGTTTATGGTGGGTGTCAAAAGTCAAGTTTTGTTTAATGTATGACATGTAGATTACACAAGTTATGTTTTAGTTTATATTTTAACACCCTGTGTATACTTATTTCAAAGTTTTTGTCAGATTGTGAGATTAATTTCATTTGAAGTGAATTAATGCTTTGAGTGTTAATTTTTTGGACTGTTTCTATAAAGATTGAATTTCTGCATATTTTGGAATTTTGCTTTGCAGCCTTATTTGAGTTGGGGAGGCCTCGAAGAACTTGTTTGTTCACTCGTTCTGTCTTTTTTTCCTTTTCTTTTTCTCTCCGTACACACACTCCTCCCTGGTAAGCAGCTTTACTATCGCCCCCAGTCCAGAACCGGATCCTAGAATGGTAGTTCAGTTTCCTGTGCTAAATTTGGGGATTCTTCCATCTGAATGCAGAGGCAAAGGATAGCAGTCTTAGTTCTTGGTCACAAAGCAAGGTCTTGTTCTCCTGCTTCTTAGGTCTGCAGCTTTTGAAGATCGAAGGCCCTGGAGAGGGGTTGGTCAGCCTGATTTTATGGATAAGAAAGGAGCCCCATCCAGAGCCTACCTTCAAGCAAGTCTCTCTTGTCCTTTCTACAATCTGGAATGGAGCTCTCTGGGGCTTCTTAGCTCTGTGTCTCCTTCCTGCCTCCAGGCCTAGGACTTGGCAGGCCATAGCGCCGCTCTGCTTGTCGCTTTGTGCTCCACCTATTTCTTATCAACAAAGATATGGTTTTCAGTCTGATTAAGTCTCTGGGATTTTTTTTTTTTTTTTTTTTTTTTTTTTTTGTACTGGGGATTGAACCCAGGGGCACGTAACCACTGAGCCACATCCCCAGCCCTTTATATTTTTTCTTTAGAGACAGGGTCTCACTAAGTTGTTTAGGATCTCACTAAGTTCCTGAGGTGCTGGTATTACAGGCATGTGCCACCACACCTGGCTTGTGGTTATCTTGTAAACATATTTTACCTGTCAATGCTTAGTAATCAAAGAGAGAATGCATGGCACCATTTTGACAGGAAGTATCAGTCTATGATCCAAATGAGTCATCCTGCTGCAAGAGAAAGAAGAGATCCCCAAGGCTATGCTGGTGGACTTTAAGGGGGGATGTGACCTGACTTTAACAAATAGGCTTAGGGTGGCTGGAAATCAACAGAGAAGGCCAGAGAGAGAGAGAGAGAGAGAGAGAGAGAGAGAGAGAGAGAGAGTGACAGGGACATACAGGGAACTTTTCATGCTTAGATATGACTTGCCAGAGCCGAGTGCTATTACTATAGTCTCACATTGACCTGCCTTTCTCCTTTATAGCGCTCATCATTAAGTATGTGATTAATTATGTATTTTTGTGATAACTTGCTTAATGTGCATCTCTGCTCTAAACTGTTAGTTCCATGAGAGCAGGACTCATATGGGACCCCAGTTGGATCATTAGCACCATTTTTGGTTCCTGGCATGGAATAAATGAAAAATAAATGGGTGAATAAGCTGCATAGACAGCTGTGCTGGGGCGCATGGGCTGGCTGTTTGGAGCGGAAGCCTTCAGGAGGTATTCACAGAAACAGTTACTTTATGGATCCCAGAGTTGGGGTAAGGGCTTGCCCTGGGCTTCTCATGGGCTGGCCAGGTTACCTTAAGAACTTTCTCAGATATCATGTTAAGTGAGATAAGCCAATCTCAAAAATCCAAAAGAGGAATGATCTCACTGATAAGTGGATGATAACACTTAATGGGGGGTGGGAGGGGGACAAGAATGGAGGAAGGAGGGACTGTATAGAGGGAAAAGAGAGGTGGGAGGGGTGGGGGGAAAGGAAAAAAAATAACGGAATGAATCAAACATCATTACTCTATGTAAATATATGAATATGCAAGTGGTATACTGTTACTCCATGTACAAACTGAAACAACATGTATCCCATTTGTTTACAATAAAAATAAATTAAAAAAATAAATAAATAATTAAAAAAAAAAAAAAGAACTTTCTCAGGAAAGTACATTCTGGGAGAAGAAGTTGAGGAACCAGATAGACCAACACAATGCCAAATTCTGCAGCAGCTGGGCCTGGTAGAAGCAACAGATGCTGCCTGCTATCCCTGGGGCAGGGAGGTGTCTCGTGCTCTCAGGGACTCGACTTGATCAGGAATCCAGTGAAGCTCCTTGGGATGAGCTTACTGGTTCTGATCAGTGCACCTGGCTTCATGCTGACATTCCTAAACCACTCCTTGCCCATGAAGGTGGGGTGATGGTGGTACTCTCCATAACCATGCCTATGTCATGGGTCAACATGCTAGTCAGGAGGAAAGATTGGGGCCATTCAAACCAGAGACTAGCATGAAAGAGGGATGCTGTTACCAGAAGAAGGGGGACCTGATGTCAGCACAGGAGGATCCACCCTACATATGCATGCACTAACAGCAGAGCTTCTAGACACACACGATAGAACAATGCAATTGAGGGGAAATAGACAAATCCATGATGAGCTGAAAATGTCACTACTTTGTTTTATTTTTCTCTGCAGCACTACAAATCTGGAATAGAATTAATTTTATCTCACCTACTTGAAAAATTGTACAATTAATAGTTGCTTGCCCTCAAGGAAGGGAAATTAATTTTTTCCATTGCTAATAATTCTGACTTAGAATTTTATGGGCCATGGAGAATGGTTGTGAAAAAAAAAAAAAAAAAAAAAACAAAAACGTGTGTCTGAGAGTAAACAAAGAAGAGAGCGGGGGTTGAACCCAGACTAAAGTGGTCAAAGATGGAGCAGAAGTAAGTCTAGAGCAGAATCACCTGCCACTCAGTTGCAGACACCTGGGAGACAGCATGCCTCACCTGAGGGACCACGTGATGCTCTAGGGAACTGTCCCTCCAGGCATTAGAGTCCCTGCTTTCTGAAACTTTCTACTTCACTCCAAGTGAAGGAGAGCTGACCAACCTAAAGGGAATATAAGGGAATATGGGAACCACGACAATGGGAGTCTAGGACACTATCGAAACAGACTACTAATGAGGGAGGGGCTCCCCTGATCTCTTGACTGCTGAGACCCCAGAACCTGTGTACACTCTGTCGGGAGGTGTGGGGAGAGACCTAGTAATGAGATTATATTATCACATGGTTCAGTGGGAGCATAGAGTGGAACTGATTTATTTCTTCCTTTCCAGATTGTGTGCCTTTTATTCCCCGACCCTTTTCTTGTCTTCTTGTGTTGACTAGACCTTCCAGTGTTGGAAAGGAATGGTGAAAGAGGATAGCTATCATTGCCTCATTCCTCATCTCCAGGAAAAAAAAAAAAAATTATTCTTTCACCTTAAAAAATGTCTGCTAGGGGCTGAGGTTGTGGCTCAGTGGTAGAGCGCTTGCCTCGCATGTGTGAGGTGCTGGGTTCAATTCTCAGCACTGCATATAAATAAATAAATAAAATAAAGGTCTATCAACAAATAAAAATTTTAAAAAAATGTCTGCTGTAGGAGTTTCACAGATAACTTTATCAGGTTAAGGAAATTTTCTATTGTTCTTAGCTGAGTTTTTTTTTTTTTTTTTAATCATGAATAGATGTTGAATTTGTCCATCTGTTCAGATAATTATTGGGTTTTCTTCTTTACTTTGTTAATATTGTGAAATAAATGGGATGATTTTCAAATGTTGAACCGACCATGCATTCCTGGAATAAACCTCTCCTGATCATTGTCCTTTTCATATATTGCCATTTTCTATTTGCTAATATTTTGTTGCTTCTGTGCAACTATTTCACCCGTGTCCATGACTAATAATGATCTGTAGTATTTTTTTGGCAATGTCTTTGCCTGTTTTGGCATTAGAATTATATTGACTTCTAAAATGAATTGGGATAAGTTCCTTCCTCTTCAGTTTTCTGAAAGAGATTGTGTGTAAAATCGAGTGAATTTTAGTAATTTGTCTCTTCCAAGGAATTGTTCCATTTCATTTGAAGTTGTAGAAATAATGAGAATAGAGTTGTTTGTAGAATTCCCTTTTATGCTTTTAAAGCCTGTGGGGTCTGTGGTGATATCTCATCCTTTGTTTGTGATACTGTTACTTTCTATCTTCTCTCTTTTTTACTTGGTCCGTCTGGTTAGAGTTTTATCGATTTTATCTATCTCTTTGAAAAAATGACTTGTTTTATTGTTCTTCTCTATTATAAATGTCTAATATAATTCTATTATTTTCTGGGAAAATATTTTATTATGATGTTTTTGTATATATGTACAGTTTTATATAGCTACAATGTCTCCCTAAATTGCCTCAACCTCCTGAGTAGCTAGAATTACAGGCATGCACCACCATGCCTGTTTGATTTCTAGTATTTTAAAGTTGTTAAAGTGTATTGTATGACCCAGAATATACCTGGTGAATATTCCACATGCACTTGAAAATAACGTATATTCTGCTGATGTTGGATGGAATGTGCAGAAGTGTTAATAGATCAGGGGTTGATAATGGTGTTTAGGACTTGTATATTCTACTGGTTTTTTATATTTTTTCTACTAATTGCTGTTAGAAAAATACTGAAGTCTTTAGCTCTATTTGTGGGGTTTTCCGTTTCTCCTTTAGCTCTGTCAGTTTTTGCTTCATGATTTGTAGCTCTTTCGTTAGTTACATTAGGACTGATAACTTTTGGAGACTTGGCCTCTTTATCATTATCATTATGTCTCTCTTATCTCTGATAATGTTCTTTCCTCTGAAGTCTTGTTTGGTAATAATATAGCTACTCAAGCTTTCTTTTGGTTAGTGCTTTTATAGCATAGCCTTTCATATACATACACCTTTTTATTTAGAAGAGATTTCTTGGGCTGGGTTGTGGTTCAGTGGCACAGCCTAGCACCTGTGAGGCGCTGGGGTCAATCCTCAGCAACACATAAAAATAAATGAATAAAATAAAGGTATTGTGCCCATTTACAACTAAAACTTTTCTTAAAAAAATATTTCTTGTAGAAAGTATATATTTGGATTTTGAGTTTATGTTCAGTCTGGCAACCTCTATCTTTGAAGAAATGACCTAAACAGACTAATGAAAGACAGAGATCAACTATTGACATGGTTAGAGTAAAATCTACCACCTTATTGATGTTTTCTCTTTGCTCTGCTTGTTCTTTCTGTTTTCCTCTACCTGCCTTCTCTTATAAATCAAGAAAATGTTAGCATCCAGTTTATCTCCAATATTGACTTATTATTCTTACCTTTAGAATATTTTTAGTGACTGCCCTATTGTTTACGATCCATACTTTCATTAACCAAAGTACACCTTCAGATAACATCACAGCCGCTCCCTGAGGGCAGGGCCTCCCAAGGCGTGCTGCCAATTGCTCCTCTTGTCCTCCTTGCAATGGTTGTTGTGCATTTTACTTATACAAATATGTTCCTAAAACGTTTTCACTTTGGACATTTATCTTTTAGTGCCATTGAGTATTTTTTAAAAAAGAATTTGGTTTTACCACCATCTGCTTCATTTCAATTATTCTACTTTTCTTTATGTAAAACCAAGCTCCAGTTGGGTATACTATTCCTATTCCTAAGGAACTTATTTTAAAATGTCTTGTGCTGGAGGTCTGCTGACAATGTATTCTCTCAGTTTTTGTTCCTCTGGGGAAGTCTTTATTTCTTGATTTTTGAAATACATCTTCATTTGGCATAGATCTCTGGGTTGATAAGGGGTTTTTTTCCCTTTCAGTATGTTTAAAGCCATTGCTTCATTATCTTCTGATGTGCGAGAGTTCTGCTGTAATTCTTATCTCCCCGCCCCCCCCAGTACTGGACATTGAACCTAGGGGTGCTCTACCACTCAGCCACATCCCCAGCCCTTATTATTATTTTTTTTTTATTTTGAGGCTGGGCCTCGTTAAGCAGTCCAGGTTGGACTCAAATTGGGATCCTCCCATCTCAGCCTCCTGACCAGTGGGGTCATAGGTGTGCGCCATGGTCTGGCTGTGATATCTTTGTTCTTTTGCACAGACTGTGTTTTCCCCTACTACAGTTGCCGTAAGATGTTGCCCTTGTGTTTATTTTCAAAAGTTTTAATATGATATGCCTGAGTGTGTAATTTTTAGTGTTGGTATTTATCTTGGTATTCTCTGAGCTTGATGGATCTGGGGTTTGGTGTCTGTCAATTAATTTTAGAAAATTCCTCAGTCATTATTTTTTCAACTATTTCTTCTACCCTATTCTCATTTTTGTTTATTTCTTGGGCTTAAGTGTGTGGTGTTAGAATGTTTGCTATTCTGCCACAGCTCCTGTGCTCTGTTCTTGAGATTTGATTTGGGTAATTTCTATAGACCTATCTTGAGTTCACCAATTCTTTCTTTGGCTATGTCAAGCCTACTAATGAACCTGTTGAAATTGTTTATTTCTGTTACTATGTTTTCAACACTAACTTTTCCAATAGATTCTTTCTGATAGTTTCTATGGTGTTGCTCATCCTGTGTATTGTCCATCTTTTCCATTAGAGCTCCTGACATGTTAATCATAGTTGTTTAAAGTGCCCTGTCAGACAGTTCCAATATCTGTGTTAAACCTGATTCTGTCAATTCCTTTTTGTTGGTTGCTGTGATCTGGAACCAACATGGAGGTCTGGTCTTGGAACATTCCTGCCCTTCCCACAGGAGTAGAGAGATTATCTCTTTCCTTACTCCAGCTCCACATGGTTTTTTTTTTTTTTTTTTTTTTTGTAGTTGCTCTTCTTTCCCCTACAGACTAAAGCATTTGTGGACGATGGGGAGACCTCTGGGTGGGACTTCATGTCCCCCCTGTGGTAGCTGCGGCCTGTTGCCCTCAGGCCTGTATCATGAGAGATGACTTCTCAGTATTCTCCTCAACCTTGGGGTATATGGAGAGGGTGGACTTGACACTTTCTGTGAGCCCAGACCCCACTCCCATCAGGTCATCAGTACTCCAGCTAAATTCTCCCTGGTACGCAGCCGTGTCTGCCCCGTAAGCCAGTGTGCGTGGCCTGTCCCTCCCTGCAAGCACCTGCTTCTTAGATTTCAGGTCCATCGATTGCCTACCACCTCAGCTTCCTGATGAGATCAACAAAAGTGGTAAAGGAGAGGTTTCCAGCCTTTTTTTTTTCTTTTTTTGATGTAAAGGTGAGAGCAATACTCTTTCTACTTTTTAGCATTTGGAGCAAAAAATGGAAATAAGTTGAGTTAACTTAAAGGAAAAGAAAAAGGAAACCACTGCCAGGTACTTTTGCTCAGTGGCTTGTGGACTGAATTGCTAAGTGCTTCTCATGGCATGTTGGCATTAGTGCTCTTAGTCCTGTGAGGTAGGTGATTTCTATTCCCAGTTACAGACGAGGTGCCCAGTGGATGAGAAAAGGGGCGAGGCTCTCCCACTGACTGCACAGGAGCTGGCAGGGCTGCCTGGGGATTATGAAGAGTGATGTGAGATTAGGAGGAACCTGGGGGAGGAGGTGGCCCTGCCTCTGTCCTCAGCCTGTACTCAGGTGAACGTTTAAGGACTGAGCTGGGGGAGTGAGCAGGGAGTGCAGGGAGAGGGGAAGGGTCTGGCGTGTCTCAGGTGTGCTGAGGCTTTAGCCGGCAGGTTCCACGAAGGCCTCTTCAGGAAGTGGGTCTTAGGGGAAAGCACACTAACGGCTGGAGAGGCCTGGAAAGCCCTCTGTGGAACCCGTGCTGCCCACACCAGGGTCCTCAGAGGCTTGGAATGTGGGCTCAGTCCCAGGGCAGAGATGGAGTTTTTCCCAGTGTGGGGGAATCCAGGTCTCGCCCTGTGTGTGGGGGCCGGGGCTGGGGCTGGGGACTGGGGCTGGGGACTGGGACTGGGGGACTGGGGCTGGGGACTGGGGCTGGGGGACTGGGTAGAGGGAAAGCGTGATGGAGGCGGAGCTGCTGGGACGGACCTGACCCGACGTTTCTGCTCAGGCCAAGTCCTCCCTGCTCCCTTCCTCAGAAGCACCGGGGCCCACTCCAGGCAAAGGGTGAGCGAGCACCTCCTTGCCTCTACACACACACACTGTCCTCCTGTGGCTGCTGCTGGAAGGCTTCGATTCTGTATTAATCCACTCATTCATTCATTCATTTATTCTTCAATAGTCACTCACTATCGCCAAGTCTTTCTCCCTGCAGCCTGGTTTTCTGGAATAAAAGGGAAGGGGATGGGGAGAGCGTGCAGCTTAGTGGCCCGTAGGGCTCTGTTCCAAGGAAAGGCCTGGATGTGGGAAGGGGTGAGCAGCAGTTTCTGGAACCCCCACAGGTCAGGAAGGTACCCATTCACCTGGGACGCTGGCCAGGCACCAGGTGAATGAGCTTCACCGTGAAGCACTCCTCTCCCCCAAAGAAGCCACCAATTTTCAGTCGCCCTGCTTCTCTCTCCGCTGTGGGCCTGTCTGTGGGACCCCCTGTACCCAAGGCTGGCCTTCCACTTCCAGCATCCACGCCTCCCTTCTTTCCCACGGCCCGTCCAAACCACGAGGTCCTTCAGGGCCTGCCCACCTGCCGCTTCTCCAGCCCCCCTGTCTGAATCCTGCAGTCAGCCTGGGTCCTGCTAGCTCTGGGCTCTCCCCCAGCTTCTCGGGCCTCTCTCTCCCCAACCTAAACTTTTTGGCTGTGTTTCTCTAGAGGCAGCTGGACTGTCATCATTCTCCCCGACTCCCAGGTGGTGCTCAACAATGTTGAAATAAAAGCAGGTCATTTCCTGTGTGAACCCTTCCTGGGCCTCCCGTTACTCCCAGGGTCAAGTTGAACCTGCCAAGCTCTGGGTTCCGCATGATCTGGCCTCCCGCCTCATTTGTAAGTCCCTGGAGCAGAGACCAGGGCAGCAAAGTTTTATTCCTCAGAGTCTTTATAGCCCTTGACTAGCACAGAGTAAGTACTCGATAAATTCATGTCAAAATGAAATGAAATGAAATTCTCGTTGAGTAATGAATTTCCACAAGCCAAAGATATGCTTGTTTCCTCTTCTGCAAAAATAAATTGGACTGATGTTCCACCTTCCTTGCTCCATTTTTTAAATTGTGATTCAGGGGGAAACTTTTTTTCTTTTTGAGTTATAATTATTGACAAACTATTCAGATGGTCTTCTCAATCTTGAGTTCTACAACCAGTAATCCCTCAGCAAAGGACTGACTGTTGTGGCTTTCAATTCTTTTTGGAATAACAATAACAAAAGTTCCTACCTGTCTTTGTGCCAGACCATCTTATAAGAAAGTGAGTGAAAAGTCCCCACATTGTTTCATATTTCTTGGGAAGAAGAATCCCTGGAGCTAAAGCTCTGAGGAGGAGGCAGAGGCCACCATTTACTGGTAGCCCAGAGCCAAAACTCTGGTCTTCAGGCTACTTCGCCCTTGACTCACATCCTCACACATCACCACCGCCTCCTCTTCTTGTCTGACCCTGAGATGTTTGCCTCTCTGTATCCAGTTTCCACATCTGTTAAATGAAGATATAAGACCTAGTTTTCTGGATAAAAAATGAGGTACAGCTACTAAGAAAGCTTAAGATGCCGTAGCAAAATCTGGAAGTCCTTGTCATTGGACCTATGGAAAAATTAAAAGTGGAGTTGACCCTTACAGGTTCCCAGTAAGGACATGGCTGTTTTTGCCATACCAGCCTGCTACCTGGACCCAGTGTGACCCAGTCCAGGCTGGTGTCCCAGGGCGGGTGAGCCTGGCTACCACACCTGTCCTTGCTACCACACCTCCATTAAAATCAATAAAACTGACTTAAATTTTCCCCTGAGGGAGTTGTGGGTGGTCTAGCCTTTGTGACTTTGTTGACCATCATTAAAAGGCCAGTGGTGGTAGATGACAGAGGTAACCAGCTATGGCCTCCACACTGTGGCTGGAATTACCTGGGGATCTTGTAACAAGGCAAACTTTGGGGACCCAACCTCAGAGGTTCATGTTGGGCCAGTTGTTGGAGGCAGGGTGGGGAATGTGTAAATTTAACATTTAGCTCAATTTAGTAGGAAGAGGGGCTCTGAAGGCCAGAAGACAGGATGCTGTGGGGGAGAGCTGCATTAGGCTTAAGAAAGGAGCCCCCACAGGGAGATGGGGTTCCAACAAAGAGGTGCTCAACGGTTTTGGGGAGAGGAGGCAGGCGTGATGGGGAGAGATGGAGGCGGGCCCCGGTAAGGGCATTCAGAGGACCAGACCTGGAGGACCTGCTGTGTGCAGCTTGTCTCCAACAGCTGCACCAGCAGAGACGAACTAGTCCAGCCCCATCATCAGAATTTGGTGCCTATGGGACCTGCCAGGCTGGAGAGGCCTGGGGGAAAATCCTCCATTTTCCTTGCAGGGGGCACAGGGAGGATGGCCCTGAAAAAGTTACAGGTGTGGCCAGCCCTTCTCCTCTGAAATTATTTGGCTCAAACCAATGCATGGTGACAGCCTCCGGTACGAATCCCTGGGGGACCACTTTGCACCCATGGAAACCCCCTGAGCAACACCCTGCTGACCCCTGGCCTCAATTGTCTGCTGTGTCCGGCTTTACAGACTTCTAAAGGAAATGTCCTTATATTTGGGATATGATTCTATCTGATGTCAGCCTGTCAGAAGGAGGAGATGATGAACTTGAAGAGGCCACGGCCATGGCCTGGAAGCCCAAGCTAGGAAAGTGCGGGCTCAGCATCGAGGCCTCTAACCTTGGCTCTGAACTTGTGGAGACCTTGGTTTGCTTATCTACAAAATGACTGTGGGAGAAGGAAGTTAGAGCAGAGTTGGATTTTCATTTTTTTTCTTGACCCTGGAAACATTTCTTAAAAAAAAAAAAAAAGCTGCCAGTTGCTGTGTTTGAGATGAGAATTGGAATATCACGCCCATACGCCTTCCTCAGTCTGGAAGAAACCCCAGCGCTCCTGTGGGCTTGAAGACCCATGAACATGACCCCGTCATTCCGCTCCTAGGTGTTACCCCAGAGAAACAAGAGTGCGTCCACACAGACACTCACGGGCAAATGTTCACTGTAGACTTTTTGGTAACAGTCCCACCCTGGAAGCAACCCACATCGCTATCACTTTGTCTGTAAACAAATTGGGGGTATTTGTATAAAGGAATACAATGAAAGGAACAAAGGGACCATTGACAAATGCAGCAACCCTGGCGAACCTCAAGGTCATGGTGCGCAAGTGAAAAGAGCCAGGCTGGAAAAAATGTACACTGTGCTTTATATACTTCATCACACACTGCAAAATTCCACGTACACACAACTTCAGAAAATATAAACCAATCTACGGTGATAAGCAGACCAGGGGTCGACTGGGTATTGAGGGGGAAGGATTATCAAAGAATATCAGGAAACTTCACAGGTACGTGAAATGTGCCACACCTTGACTAAGATGTTGGTTTTATAGGTGTATGGATACCTCGGAACGTATCAGCTTTTACACTTCAAATGTCTACTATTTATCACATGTTAATTATACCTCAATGAAGTCGTAATAAAAAAGAAAGGTCACCAGATTGTTTTACTTTGGAGAACTAACTTTCAAAGCATGGAAATCCTTGCCAAATTCTCACCAAAGCTGGTCCTGTGACCTTGTCTCCAGAGACCTGTGTTCCATGTTGAGCACAAATCTTGACACACTGGTCCTCAATGACCCAGGTGGTGAGAAGTTCTAGAGTTTCTAGAAAGGTACCTGGGAAAGAATTCTTTCCCCTTCTGCTGGTAAATAACATGAGAACTCAGTTTTCTATTTTTAAGTGGTTGCAAAGCAAGTGTCCCGATGTCTGGCTTGCTACCTTCTTGCTCCACAAGGCTGTTTGCGCTCCCATGAATGAACCTTTCAATACAGCGCTGACACGCCCAGGTTTCATTTTCGTTTAATGGTCAGGTTGCCTTATTGCCCTCTTGGGAGGGCTTGCTCCTGTGCGGGACTCACTGACCATGAGCATCTTGTGGATCCATCTCCTGGGAGCCATTAACCCAGGCAAGGGATCGGGTGGGTACTGGCTCATAGACTCTCCAGACATTTCAGTAAACTAAAAAACGAAAAAAGAAAAAGAAAAATCCTTGTGCAGCCAGGTATCAAGGGCAGCAAGGTGGACACTGACTGACTTTATTCTCTGCCATGAGCCTCTCCTTGCCTGGCAGGTCTTGAACTTACCAGAAAAGTACTAATCAAGCAACAACTTTTTAGTTTGATTGTTTTCCTTTAAAAAATTATTTCCCAGTATGTGTTATGTGCTGAGCACTGGGCTTGATGCTGGGAAACGCACAGGAGGCTCACGATGGGCAGGCACCATCCGATCAGGGACGAGGCAGGTGCTGGCCCCACAGCACAGGGCTACGGAGGGCCACACCAATCACTTGCAGAGGTCCAAAATGTTAGGAGCTAAAGAGGACAGAGGTCCTCTGGCCCTGCTTCATCAGGCAGGGAGAGAAGGGCGCTGAAGGTGAGAAGAACTAGGAGCAGAGGCAGAAATGATAAGAAGACCTAAAGCCAGAAATCAGTGTAGTGAGAGGAACAGAACCAAGTCTAATTTGATTTGGCACATGCTCAATCTGTAAATAGTTACGTAAAAATGGGATAAAACCATTCCAGATGCACATGCGCAGTATTGGAAACGCATTAGACCTTCCTCTGAGGGGAAGGGCTTTGGCGATCTCCATGTCATTTGGATATTTTCTAATTAATTATATTTCTAAGAGATTTGTTTTTCTTTTATTATTTATTTTCCGAATTTTCATGGTGATAAAATATGTATAAAAGCTCCCATCTTAACCTTGGCAAGTGTACAGTACATCGGCATTAAGTGCAGTCACATGGCTGTGGAATCAGTCACCACTTTCCAGCTCTAGAACTTTCTCATCTTCAGTTGGAAACTCTATAGCCATGGAAACATGGCTCCTCATCTCCTCTCCCCACAGCCCTGGGCAACCACCTCTGTACTTTCGGTACCTAGGGATTTGAATTAGACTATTCCAGGTACCACATAGAAGTGGAATCAGAGTCCAGAACAGGGACTATGGGGAGGGAGGAGGGGAGGAAAAGGGGAATACTGGGGAATTCTGTTGCACAGCATTGTGCAACATATAAGAATTGTGTGCACATACAAATATGCAACAACAAATCCCACTGTTACGTTCAACTATAATGTACCAATAAAAATATGGAAAAAATTAAAATAAAACCTATTCTGAACAGGAAAAAAGTGGAATCATACTCTGTTTTCCCTGTGTCTGGTTTATTTTATGTAGCATGAAGCTTTCAAGTTTCATCTGTGTGCTATAGCATGTGTCAACACTTCCTCCCTTAAAGGCTGCATATAATTCCCTTGTTTAGATCTCACATTTTGTTTATCCATTTGTCTACTTCTGGACGCTTGCTTTGTCTCCCCTTTTGGCTAGTGTGAATAATGCTGCTGTGAACATGGGTGTACAAATATGTGTTTGAGTTTCAGTTTTGAATTCTTTGGAGTATATACCCAGAAGTAGGGCTGCTGGATCATGTGGTAATCTATGTTTATCTTTCCAAGAATACACAAGGATCCCAGTTTCCTCTATGTCCTTGCCAACACTGACTTTTCCTGTGTATTTTGAAAATAACCACTATCTCGATGGGCATGAGAAGGTATTTCATTGTATCTTTGATCTGCATTTTCCTAACAATTGGTGATGGTGAACATATTTCATGCAGATCTGTGAAAATTCTGTGGCTTTTTGAGAGATTTCAGCAACACAGATAGAGAAAAATGTTGCAGAATGCTTAGAAACCCTTCACATATATATCTTATCTGTTCAGATATTTCCAGTTTTCAACAAACATGTTTTCTTCTACTGTATGGAGCGGTTCTGGATGGTGGTGACTTCAACAGCTGCCACATTTATCTAAGACTAAGATCCTTCTGCGTAGGCAGCAGCCTCTGGGGCTGCTCTGTGTTGGTGGCCACATGGGAGGTGTAGGGGTCAGGGGTGTGAGGGTGCAGGGAAGAGGTTGGGAGAAGAAAAGTCATGTCCAATAGCTGTTAGAGAAAGAAGTTGGAGGCTTCTAAGCAATTCGCTCCTATTTTCCTTCTAGATGTGTCAGGAAGGCAACTCAGGAGGGCAGGTCACCTCCCTCTGCTGAGAGGCAGCCCCTGTCCAAGTGAAAGTGAAAAGCAGGTGGGGAAACTGCTTCCTTCCAAATGGTGGTGAAGACATACTATTGGCTGGGTTTGGAATCTGCTTGACCTGGAAATGTCTGCACAGTTTAGAGACTTTCTAAGGGCAGGTGGGTAGGTGTCTTCACATTTTTGAGCTTCCATTTGCAGAATGAGCTCCGTAGTTTTTCCTCCATGCCAACCCATCCCTATCTCTGTCAGCTCTGGTAACAGGGTCTCTGATCCAGGGAGGGGACAGATGTAAGATGCAGGTGAATTCAAAGTGAGCATTGGTGGTGCACGCTTGTAATCCCAGCAGCTCGGGAGGCTGAGGCAGGGGAATCGCGAGTTCAAAGCCAGCCTCAGCAAAAGTGAGGCGCTAAGCAACTCAGTGAGACCCTGTCTCTAAATAAAGACAAAATCGGGCTGGGGATGTGGCTCAGTGGTCGAGTGCCCCTGAGTTCAATTCCTGGCACTCCCCCCCCCCCCAAAAAAAAAAAAAAAGTGATCCCTGGGCCTTGTTGGCTGATATTTGCTACCTGTGAGACCAACACGCTCAAGCCATTTCAGCGCACGGCTCACTCTGGATACACGTTGTTTTACATATTTTGCTCAAACCAGAAGCAGAGCTGGGCATCTCTCACTGGACCCTTTCCTGTATCACTGTTTTTAAAGCCTAATTCAGTCTCTGGAGTGAGGGATGCTGTGTTCATTAGTTTAAACCTGAACAAACCCCCTTTAAAGTTTCCGGAAGGAGCATGTCACCATATGGGGGGATTTCCACTTTGGGAATGTGACCCCAGAGCATTACTTATTCAAAAATCTCACTATAATTGCAATACAATAAAAGAGGCTCAGTAGGACTAAGGGTAATGTGAAGGGTCTCTGCTCTGCCATTCCTTCTGCATGGACTGTCGTCTCTTCCATCTGCCAAGTTGTTCATCTTTCCCTCAAGACCCTGCTGAGGCGCCACCTCTTTTGTGAAGTCGTTCTTGTCTCCCCTGAGCAATTCCGTACACCCTCCTTGGCCTCCCCCAGCACCTGGAGGACTCTCAGTTCATCGAAGTGGCGTCCAGGTGGACACTTGCACTGTGTGTGGCACGCCCGCCGCCTTCGGTTCCGTTGTGAACTCCTCTGTCCGCGTGCCTTGGTTTCTGATGAGGGGTCAGGCTCCACTTGTTTCAACCCTGGGTCTTTTTGAGTGAGCTCTGCTTCTTCCTGGAGTTGGGAGGGGGAAGTGTGGGGTTCATACTGAGAAAAGCCAATGACCTATAGTTCTAGGCACTTTCCCAGAAACTCCAGCCGGATCCCAAGCTGCACCCTGCCAAGCTCCCCTGGGTCACAGCCAGTCTGCGTCTCCTGGGGCCTTCTGACCCTGGGGAAACATGGGCTTGCTGCTGCCACGGCCAGAAACAGACTAGAGATGCCAGAGGACTAAGGGACTGCCGAGGAGCTGGGGAGCAGCTGAGGTGCAGGTTCCCTCTCTGTGCCGGCGTGGAGGGGACGCCAGTCCTGAAGACAGCCATGTATGGAATCCTGCTGGAGCCTGCCCGAGCCCCCACCAGTTTTCTGTGCCTTCTCTTGCCAAGAGCAACCCTCAAGGCCTGGCCTGCCACATAGCAGCCTCGGACCCTTCTCACTTGGTGGGTTTGCTTTAATGCAAAGCTAGCTCTCTCTCTCCCTCCCCCCACCTCTTGCGTGTGCACGTGCTTGCTTTCCATTTAGAACAAAAATCCATCAAAACCTTTTAAGAAAGTCCAGTGGTGGCTTTAAGTTATCCAGAATAAACTATTGCTATTTTCTTAAAAACCTGTGTCTAACTTCTTTGTGCACCTTTCAAAAAATTGTCAGAAACAGGATGACCATATCACACACAGGAAGCTGGAAACGCACGGTCCTGTCCTGGCGATAACCACCTGGTGTGTTCTCCCCTAGGCTGGTGTCTCTGCCAGCCCAGGTCTGAGGGAATGTGGAGGACTGTGTGCTCTGTTTTCCGTTTTGTTTTTCCCTTTAATATCTTAAGTCATAAGACTTTTTTCCTTGGGACACTATGATCTCCAAAATCATTTTAGTGTTTGTCGCATCAATATTCTACAGTGAATGAAATTTGGTTTAAATTTGCTTGTTTTGTTTTTAATTTCTATTTGTGGAAGAACTATTCTTTTAAATATGTGTTGGTTTCTCTCCCCGTGCTCAGCCCAGAATCCTGCCCCCCAAGCTTAGCTGGGATCCAGGACCCTGGAGAGTCCTCTGCCTCTCCAGGCTCCTCCCTTGAAGTTACCCTACAGGAAGGAGCAGAAGTTGCTTCCCAAGCATGTTTAATTTGTGGGAATTCAGATCCAACCTGTGGATGTTGCAAGTAGGGGGGGAGGGGGGAGGGGCAGACCTGGACCAGTGCCGCTGAGACCTGTGGAATGTTCAGGACATTTTAAATGATTCCTGACCCATGGCAGAATCTGCACAGCTCATCTGCAAATGGCCAGCCAGGTGGCGAGAGTCTTGCTTATAATGTCCTTGAAGAAGAAATGAAAGAATAAAATAGGAATCCCAGAGAAGTCTTGACTGACTTCTATGACAGGAAGTGATGGAGAGCCGAGGACACCATACCACGGGTGGTGTGCTTTTTGGAAAATTTCAAGTATCTTCAAAGGTAATTTTCATGAGTTTTACTTTCACTCTGACTTTAGGACAAGATGTGGCTGCAGGATCGGGGGGATCAGCTAAACCAGTTTGATTGGCGTTCCAGCATCACGCCACTCTTGGCAATGGGAAGTGGGACAGAGGCAGTTCGTCTCCTCCCCCAATTTCCCCACAAGGTGGCAAGTTACAATAAAAAGCCATCAGTGGGGTCATGCACCCTGGCCTTTGAGAAGACAGTTGGAGCGGGAAGTCATGTTTACCTCCGCCTGCCCCTTTCCTCTGAAGCAGGTCATAAAACTCTCATTTCAAAGGTGCTTCCTCTACATCCAGAGGACAGGAGCCACCGCCACAGGCCACAGAAGAATGTGAACCAACAGGTCTTGCTAAGTTCCCCCAGTTTATGACCATAGCATACGCCCCTGTCCAGGTGTCCTTCTGCACCTGAGTCCACACCTTAGCCATCCTAAGCCTAGCAATAAACAGTATCCCTGTTTCTTTGGGGGGGTCTTCATTTCCTTAAAACAAAAATGAAGATGCCGTTTTATTGGTGTGTTATAATTATACATATTGGTGGGATTCCTTATTTTGTATTCATATATGAATACAACGTAATTTGTTCAGTTTCATTTCCTGGTACCTCCCTGGGTCTTCATTTCTGAAATAAAATAAATTTGGACTTTTTTTCTCGCTAATCTGTCTTTTGTCATGAAACTAGTAATGGGTGAGAAAAGATACATTTTTTTTTTATCCTCTACACAGTCTTAGACCAAATTCTGCCATGAGCAAGGCTGCATCAAAACAGTCAAACAGTCACAATACAAAACAGAGCTGGGGGTGTTGCTCAGTGGTTAGCACACCCTGGTTCAATCCCTGGTACCAAAAAAAAAAAAAAAAAAAAAATCACAGGACCTATTTTTCTAAACTTGGCTTAGGTCAGTCACAAATCATGCAGTCACATCTTGTCCTAAAGTCAGAGTGAAAGTAGAAAATAAAACTAATAAAAATTACCTTAGAAAACCCCATGTCTCCACTCACAGGCATACATTAAGCCTTGTTTTTCAGTGTGATGATATGCTGATGTGGGAATTGTCCCCACACACTCAGTGACAGCGCCCTCCCTGAGTGGGGCCCAGAGCCAAAGGGAGCTCCAGCTCCAGAGGGGCTGACCAGCTGGGCTGGATGGATCCTTGGACCTTGTCTCAGGGACAGTGGGTACTGTCACATTTTCTAGTTAACCACAGTGACCAACATTCATGTCATCCATGACAAATTTAAAATCATTTCTACCATTGTGCATCTTATTGAGCCCTCTGACTTAGATTTTGGAATCAAGTTGTTAGTGCTTCAAATGCTACCTGTCCACTTCTGGGGTGGGAATTAAAGTCGATTTACAACTGGAAGCTCCAAAACACCCACATGGGACTGGTTAAATAAAATATGGCACAATCATATGATGGAGGGCCGTGCGGCTGAAATAAACAAAGGAGCTCTCTGTGGCTCAGGAGGCTGAGGCAGGAGGATCAAGTGTTCAAAGCCAGCCTCAGCAATGGTGAGGCATTAAGTAACTCAGTGAGACTCTGTCTCTAAATAAAATACAAAATAGGGCTGAGGGTGCGGCTGAGTGCCCCTGAGTTCAATCCCGTTCTCTGGGAACTGGTGAGGAAAGACCCCCAAGGGCTCCGTGAAAAGAGGAAGACGTAGACATGTGACTGAGTGATTTGCCACATTGTATGCACACAGGGTATTGCGGGGTAGGGTTTGTGTTTGCTTATAATGGCCTGAAGAGACTCTAGAAGGATACATGAGAAAATAAAAAGTTACCTCAGGAACAAGGTGAGAAAGGGGGTTGGAAATAGGGCCAAAAGGTGTGGAAAGGAAGCAAGACTTCACAGTAACACATTTTATTGTCTTGCTTTTTTAACCCTGTGAATGGATTACCTATTCTGAGAACATGAAAACATAAATAAGGTTTCCCACACTTGCGTTCTACTGTTTCTACCACAGAATTTTAAAGTCGATTTCAACACAGGCAGTGTGAACATACTGCCCTCCCTCTAAGCCAGCACTTCTCAAACCAGGGGGCCAAGACCTCAAAACCACAGAATAAACTTATTTTGCTGGAAGATCTGGAAGGAAAACAGGCATGGACATAGTCTAGAGTAGATTGTAGCTTTGCCAAAACAGCCTCCCTGGCTCCACACAGCGCCCAGCTGGCCTTCAGCTCTTGGTGAGAATGAGCAATGATCTCTGTGCCCATATGTTGGGGTTGGTTCCCATGGACTTCATCTGTAGGGTTTAGGGACTTTCTAAAGCAAATTTCCTTTGGTTTCCACAACACCTCTGGGAAGCCGTATTAACCCCAATTGACACAAGAAGAAACCAGAGCTCAAAGGCCATGTGATTTGATTCAAGTAATTTGAAGTAGCTCTCGGATCAGTATTTCTACTCTGACACACAGTGGCTGTGTTATATAAGAGATTCGTGTATTTCCGCATTTAGTTATTGAAGACATCCTTGTCTTGCTCTTGACCCTTGTTTCTATTCTATCCTGCCGTCCTCCTGAAGGATTTAAGGAAAGCACTCAAAGATGAAAAAAAGTGTGGGTGAAATGAAGGGGGGAAAGACCCACTGCAGTGACTGACTTTCTCACAGCCCTGGGTCAGAGAGATTCTGGTAATTGTCCTGTCTGTGGTTCACACAAGGTACTTTGAGGTCCAGTCGCACCTTGGGTCACTGACAGGATGGCAGGACCACGGCAGCCTGTCTGTGCCAGCATTTCTGTCCTTCTTTCCCTTAGTTATCTGCAAAGGAGAAGCTCTGCAGTCTTCTCAGAGTGTGAGGCGGGGGCCAGGAAGTAGCTCAACGGTAGCACTTGCCTGGCCTGTGTGAGGCCCTGCGTTCCATCCCCTGCACACAGAGGAACCTGCCTCCTAAGGGAGAGGGTTATCAGTGGTGTGGGCTCCGCTGGCCGTTGAGTGTTGCTTCCGCCTCCGACTCACCTGTCTCCAACATTCTCAGTCCAGAGTAGCTGTCGTCCTGTGAAGGGTGGTGGCTTGCAGGGTCACCTTCCTGGGTCGTCTGCACTCTAATCTCAACGGCTCCTGTTTGCACCACCTGATGCTTTTCTAGGAAGCGTGACATGGCACTTTCTCAGTGGATTTTTGCTAACAGGTGAGGAGGGTGAGACAGGTGAAGTTATGACTCAGACTGGGGGACAAACAAGGCCCAGAGCAGGAGACAGCCAGGCCTGGCCTGAGTCAGGAGCCCTTCCCGCCAGGGCACTTGTCGGGGGAGGGTCTTGGCATCTGGGATTGTCCACAGCTCCTTGCCAAGTCAGCCTACTGCTGATTTGCTGCTGTCCCCAGTGCCAGGGACAGTGGTGGTGGCTTCACAGACCTGTGACCTGTGCAGCTGCCCAGGGCTCCACAACTAGAAAAGGCCATGCTTGTACAGCGCTCTGCAGGACCATTAGAAATCCTGAATTACTTTATCTCGTGTTTAAAATTTTCATATTATGGAACAGTGGTCCCAGCCCTTCCCAGTATCCATGGAAATACGTTCCAAGACTCCTTGGGCACCTGAAACTGCAGACAGAACCAAACCCTGTATATAACATAGCATTTTTGCCCCCTATATATACAAACCTATGATAAAATTTAAATTATAGTTTAGGCACAATAAGAGATTAATAACATCAATGAATAATAAACTCGGACAATTACAACAATGTACTATAAACTAAAAGTTTTTTTTTAAACTTATGAATTGTCTATTTCTGGAATTTTCCTTTTAATGTTTCTGGACCACAATTGACCATGGGTTACTGAAACTGAAGGAAGTAAAGCGGTGAATAAGGAGGGACTATTACCAACTTTGCATAAAATTTTAAACCAGTTTGACATGTACAGCCCAGTAGCATGAAGTATGTTCCCAATGTCATGTAGCGTTGGCTATCAACCCTCTCCAGAAATTTTTTCATCGTCCCAAACAGAAATGCTGTAGCCATTAAGCACTGGCTTCCTGTCCTCCCCTGACCCAGCACTGGGTAACTGCTAGTCTACTGTCTACGATTCTGACTGCTCTCGGTGCTTCATGGGAATGGAATCCCAGGATGTCTGGCTTACTTGATTCAGCATAAGGTCTTTGCGTGTCATCCCTATTACCGCATGTGTCAAAATTTATTGTTCCTTTTTAAAGCTGAATAATAAGGCCCTGAGTGGACAAAACGCATTTAGCCTCCCGATTCTCCCCTCAGTACCCTTGGGTTGCTTCTACTTTTTGGCTACTGCCAATAGTGCTGCTATGAACAATGGTATACAGGTTGTACGTGTTTTTAATTATTTTTTAAATGGGAGAAACATTAATTAAATGGAGTTTGGAAGATAAAAACTTCAAACACTCAGGTCCCATGGGAAGAAAATAGCAAGAGGTTCTGTGGGTGGTAGAAACAGGAATGTCTGCTCCAGGGCACAGCTGTTTCCTGGTTGAGTTTTCTTCCTTGTTCTTTTGTGTAAACTTTTTCATCCATAACCAGTTATCGGGCATCTCATTGGCATAATAATAGCTTTGGGAACCAGAGGAGAGAGAGCAGCATGACATTAAGGATACCCTGACTCTGAAATGTATCCCAATTCCAAGTGTGTTAAACGTGCCTCTTAATGGGGGTAGCCATTGAGGCTGGGTGTATGTGGAGACTTTGTATGCTCATTTTTTTTTGTTTTAATTTTAATGTTTTAAATTTTAGTAAGAAATTTAAAATTTTTTTGATTTAAAAACTTTACCTTGAGGTGAAGGAAAAAGGGTCATTTTACATTCGGACTTAACCACCCTTCCCGGTTTGGGCTCCATCTTGGGAGTTGGCAGTTTGTGACTTGGTGCCCCCCAGAGGCTTCCCAGGCCCTGGAGGGCTGTAAGTAAGCCACCTGGTTTTTCTCCTCCTCTGCACCCTTTGACCCCATATGCTGCATTGCAATGAATTCCTGTAAAACTAACTTTCTGGATGGGAGAAGAGAGAAGAGAGGAGGGAAGAGGCTCTGGGCTTGTTCCTGGACAACACATCTGTCTTCTGCCACCATCCTGAACTGCTGTGGAGGGGACCAGGCTGTGAGATGATGCTACCTTCAATCCGCAACCGCCACCTATTTATATTAGGAATCTTAACAAAAGAAGGAACATTAAACCGGATAGTGATACTCTGTGGGCTTTCATGTGGTCCTGGAACATCTGTTGAGAAACCACACGCTGTGGGGTGAGTCACTGGGGTCCGGCCTCGCATTGGCTGGGAGAATCTCCTGATCCTGCAGTGGGAGGAAAACCGGTCTGGCTGCGATTGGAAGGAGCCGGCAACCACTGCTTGGCTGGGGCGATGCTGGAGCTGCTAACCCCTGGCCTTCCAGCTCCCCCGCCCCACCCCCAGCCCCTGGCAGCGCGCGTGGCTTCCTGAAACTGTCTGCAAAATTTGGAAGAGAGTCCCAACTAATTAAGAAAGACCAGAAAGACAGTCCACAGCCTCGCCAACAAAATCTATGTGAGCCTCTGAGCCATACAGAACAGGCCACGAGAGTTGCACCTGGTTTCAATTATCTGACGAGCTGGTCCCAGGGATGGCAGTTCTGATGTGATTGAAAACCTGGGGAGCGTCTTAATCCTGCAGGAAAATCACACTTTCCACAGCAGTGGCTCAATTCTGGTTTGGATCTTGAGACGTGTCTGGCAGGAGGCTCCCAAAGCAGCCCCCAGAAGGGCAGAGTCTTGTGTGAGAACTGTACAGGGAATTCTGTGAAATTCTAGAAGGTGGCATGTATAGGTTCTCCTGTGGCCACTGTCTAGAAGGGGCTGGCCTTGGTTACCACAGGCTCCTATTCTCTGGGCCAGTCCCCAGCCAGCTCTTCCTTCCTCTCCATCACTAGCGGACACCTCCCTCTGTGTACCATGGACACATCTTTCCCATCTTCTGGAAACATTATCTGAGAAAAAGAGCAAAAATATTATCTTAAATATTTCTGCACAAAGAGCATTTGGGGCAATATAGATTTCCCAGAGCTAGTGCAAAGGGGATGAGAGGGGGACTTCATAATATCTAAAAATGTCAGCACTAGAGCAAATCAGTCTTCCTATGCACCCGCCTGTGCATAGGATGTGTGTTGAACTTACACAACTTGTTTCCTCTAGTCCTAGTCACAGATGATCCGAGGCAGAATCCTGATTTTATAGGTGAAGGCTGGATAAGTATCTTGTTCAAGGTCGCATGGATGGTAAGTGGCAGAGTTGCCATTCACAGCCCTGTCCAAGCCAAAAACCATGTTCTATCACTAAGCTACACACCCAAAGGCATTAAAGAGAGCACCCTGACCAGGTGTGGTGGCACACCTGTAATCCCAGCAGCTCTGGAGTCTGAGACCAGAGGATCCCAAGTTCAAAGCCAACCTCAGCAACTTAGCCAGGCCCTAAGCAACTCAGCAAGACCCTGTCTCTAAATAAAATATTAAAAAAGAGCTCTGGATGTTGCTCAGTGGTTAAATGCCCCTGGGTTTAATCCCCAGTACCAGAGAGAGAGAGAGAGAGAGAAAGAGAGAGAGGGGGAATGCTGAGCCTCCAGGGTTCTAAGAGATTTGCTGAAGTCGTGCAATTTGTTAATGAAAAAAACAGGGACAAGAAACCAGATGATCTACTTCTGGCATAACATGGTTGAAAGAGCCATGCTGACGAGGAACCTCGCGCAAGCTGGTTAACATCACTGAACTACCCTGACTCCACCTGGAGAATCAGCACGGGAAATACCTACTTTATGGTTTGTAATGATCATTAAAAGCAATCTTTATGTAGCTCCCCCAGTGTTGGACATGGCCCTTCTTAGGGACCTAATGAGGCTACTGCTCTTATTTACTCTGGCACTGGTATCACCCCATTTCACTCACAAAGTTCCTCTTTGTTTGTGGAAGTAATAAGCAAGCCTTGTTTCCTTGGCTGGGCAGGAGGAACTGGGCAAAGGGTAGGCCCTTGTGGGCTCTCACTGATCGACAGGTGGCCCCTCTTCCTTGGCCCATCGTTCAGACTTACAATCAAAACTCAAGCTGGAGCTCTGAGAACCGTGCAGAGACTTGGCCCAAGCCAACCTACTTTAAGGGACGAGACGGCATTAGAGTGACCAATGTCCTTGTGGGTCCGTGACTAAGGGGTTTCCTGGTACTTGCAACTTTTAATGCTCAAACTGGGACGGTTTTGAAGATAGCTGGCCCACACAAGATGGCAGCAATCCTGGGCCAGGGCAAATGTCCTTGGGGAGATTTGAGCATTTGGAGGGTGGCCCTGACCTGTGGGCACTCACGGAGTGCCCAGAGCGAGGCTGGCTGGGACTCTGCCCAGCCCGCCTTCTCTTTCCGGCTGAGAGTGAAGCAGAGTTCTCCTCACCCCGTTGAGGAAGGCTTGAACCTGAGGACTTAACCATGAAAAAATGGATCTCAGCCATGATCTGTGGAGGAGACCAAGGACTCTGGCCCCTCACGAGAGCCCTGAACCACTCTGCCCGCTCCTCTGGGTGACCCAGCCAACCGCTCCAGAATGAGGCAGCTGCAGGGAAGTCTGCTGGCACTAGGGGTGTAGGTTTCCCATTGGCAGGCTCCCCCCCAGCAACTAGGGGACATTTTTTGGCTTTTATTATTTTATTCAGTTTAATGTGAAAATTCTTCATTATAATTATTAACCACATTAATGATACAAATTAATGGGTTCACTGTGATATTTTTATACATGCGTATATCGTGCATGGGTCACGTCCACCTGCCTTCTCTTCTCCTCCTCCCTTCCTTTTCCCCTCGACCCCAAGCCTCGGGGCCATTTAGTATGTGTAATTTTGTATTATTTTTCCTAAAGAACATCCCCTCCTGACAAATTGCATATGTTTCAGGATCCTCTGTTCAGCCTGTGGCTGTTCGGGGCTGTTTGGGCCTCCACAGATCAAGGTCTCATTTCCTAGAGGAGAACTTAAGGCATGCCCAGAGGCAGGGCTGGAGAGTAAGGAAGATGTTCTGGGGAAAGTAGCTTGTGATCCTTAAACTCTTGGGGCGGGAGCAGACAAGCCAGACCTTAAGGTCCCTAGAGAGCTGCATTCAGATGTTGAAGGGGCCCAGGATTCAGGGGGTACAGAGAGCTGGGAGAACAGCTCGCCTTGAACTCCCGGAGGGTGACATCCCCCTTGAGGTTTTGTTCTGGGCATTAGTCTGGGAAAGGCAAGGCTATCTAGCGCCCCCTAGGGCTAAAAGGCTGAAATGCACCCTGTGGATAAGGCGCTGTAGGGCCCTAAGCTGAGAAGCCTTGGGCCAGGCTTCCTCTCCTGGGCCTGGATTCCTGTAAGATGCCTAAAGGACTCTTGGGAACAGACCGAGCTGAGGTAGTAGGTGAGACAAAACAAAGATATTAATTCTACTTTAACCTCTCCAAGAACTGACCCATTCCATTGGAACTTTTAAGGAACAAATGGCCCCAGATCATAGGAAGAGAACTTTGTTGGTCTGAGCAAGGGAGCAACCTCAGGCAGAGAACATTCTGGAACTGCCTCGCCAGGCCGCAGTGAGCACAACTTCCATCAGCTTCCCTAGCAGTTGACAAAAGTTGACGAAGTTAGGAGTCCCTGTCTCAGTCCTGGCTGCCACTGTCTCTGCTCCCTGTGTCCTTCCCACACATCAAAGCCTCTCCCCTCACCTGTGCTTGTGTGTGTGTGTGTGTGTGTGTGTGTGTCCGTTCCTACTCTCATTCTTACAGAAGGTGTTGTAAGAATCAAATATGAAAGAGCTTTGAAAAGGATAAGGTTCCACTCATACTTAAAGGATTATTATTTACTTAATTGCTTGAAAGAAAATCACAGTGGGGACATTCTTGGGCCATGCAGGGCAATTTTCTGAGGATAATTGCAACATGATCCAGTGGAACTTTTACGCCTGGCCTAGCAAGCTGGTAAGCACTTGATCAAGAGATATGCTCCACTGGGTCACACTGTTTTGTGAATGGGCCAAATGTGGCCACTGCTTATTGGCCTAAAATGTCACCATGTTGCTTATGTGTTTGCAGCAGGCAGCATGGTTAGCCCTGAGCCTGCTAATGCCACAAATTCTTACACATCCAATTGCCTTACGTACAGATAGTCCCCAACTTATGATGGTTTGACTTATAATTTTTTGACTCAACAATGATATGAAAGTGGCACACCTTCAGTAGAAACTGTACTTTGGATTTTGCATTTGGGCCTTTGCCTGGCTGGGGATGTGTAATAGAACACTCCTTTTAGGTGCTGGGCTGCGTCAGCCAGTTCAGCTACCAACCAGTCACACTGTCAGGGTATGGGCTCAACAGCCAATACCACACTCTACAGTGTGCCAATTTGATAAATCCCCTTAGAAGTTCACCCCTTGTGTGAGAGGACCTGGCCCGCTGTAGCTGTTGTAAGTGCTCTGAGCACAGTTGAGGTAGGCCAGGCGGAGCTATGACGTTCAGCAGGTCAGGTGCAGAAAATGCATTTACGACCTAAGATATTTTCACCTCACAGTGGGTTTACGGGATGTTCATTTCACTGTAAGTTGAAGAGCAACTGTATAGTTCAAAACACATATTTCTAGTCCTTTAGAGTCTACCTACTTTACACACTTGGTGGAGTACCCAGCACCCGCCAGCCACAGATACGGCCAACCCTGTGGCTATGAAGGACCCCACACGGCTGCTGCCCTCCAGAGTGCTCTGACCAGACTCCCTGCCTGCTGCAGAGTGGCATCGCCTAGACACATAAGCAACTCCTCGACTTCCCAGGAGCCCCTGCCCTCCTTCCTCTCCTGGGGGTGGTCTTGCCTGCTGTCTCTAAAAGATCTCTTCCTTCCCTTTCATTCCACGTTGTCCAAGTGCCACCTGGTAAAGCTCATTGTGTGTCACTGCCCCCCACGACCTTGTCTCCTGATCAGCCCTAAAATTCTGAAACTTGCCCCGTTCCCTTGACCCACTCCTGGGTCAGTCTCGGGCAGTTCCCCGTGGCTCAGTGCAGGAGCAGCCATCTCCGCTGTCAGCAGGTTCTCCAGCACGAGGTCTGTTTCTCAGTGTCCAGGGCCTTTGGGATAGGCAGCAGCTCCTGGTAGCCAGAGGGACAGACACCCATCCCCAAGCCAAGTATCCCAGGCCTCAGGTGCATGGTGACCCCCAAGTGGGGGGAGTGGGGCTGCCTGGGGTGCTATAAGGACTATGCCTGGGGTAGGCATCAGCACAGACAGGATGCTAGGGTGCTGTCACTGAATGCTGTCACTGACATGGAGTTCTGAGGTGGGAGGGTTGGTGCTGGGGCCCACTGAGATACACAAGTCCAGGAAGCTGAAGTCTGGGATGTTGTTGGAGTGACGTGGCCAGTTCACATACTAATCCCTGCAGAGCTGAGCTGGGGCGCCTCGCTTGTTACTTTTCAACCACAAAGCCCTGCTCCATCTCGCACGGGCCAATTTATGCCAGAGTGTTCTTTATACCATTTACCATGAGAAAGGTCGCTGCAGGCTGGCTGATATCTTTATCTTATAGCTGTGATATCAGAACATCTCATTCTCCTAGCCTCACTGATTGCTTCAGGGTGGGAAGTATTTTGGCAGAGCTGGTGATAATTGATACCATTTTGCTGGCAAAGTTCTCCCTAGCCATGCACAAACATGGACAGTTTGGGCCCAGAAACACCAAGGAACCCTTACCCCGTGTGGAGACTGAGAATGGAGAAGTCCAGAGAAAAAAAACTGGCAATAGAAAGAGACACTCAATTCTGTTAATATTGCTTGAGCTTCTGAATAGAGCTTGGCCTCCTGAGACTTTTTAAGTCATAAGACGGCTAGAGAGTCTCTCTTTGTTTTATTTTAAAATTGTTTATTTATTTATTTTTGGTACTGGGGATTGAATCCAGGTGTGTTTAACCACTGAACACACCCCAAACCCTTTTTATTTTTTATTTTGAGACAGGGTCTTGCTGAGTTGCTTAGAGCCTTGCCAAATTGCTGAGGCTGGCCTCAAACATGTGATCTTCCTGCCTCAGCCTCCTGAGTGGCTAGATCTCTCTTTCACATAACAAGTCTGAGCTGGATTTCCGCTCATTTGCAGCATACCCTGGGATGCCCACCTGGCCAACCCCCTGTTATTTTTACCCTCATTCCTTGACTGTGGTTCTGTTGATCATCATACACATGCAGATGTGTCTCCTGAGATGTCTTCCTCTGAAGATCCCAAAGTTCAGCTCCGTGAAAAGAACATTTACTCGTTAAACAGAAATATTCCAAGCCCTGCATTGTGCCCTGTGCCTGTGGGAAAGAAACAAAGATGATTAGGACACAGTGTCTGCTTTCAAGGAATTTACAGACTCGGAACATGTTATTAAATGAACCACAGCACGCAGAGGTATGTGCACAAGTGCAAGTCCACGCAAGGCCCAGAAACAGCTCAGAAGGAGGAATTCAGTCTGGGGAGGCCGGGGTCCGTGCGAAGGGATACTGGAACAGGTTTCTGAGGGGCAAAACGAGAGCGAGGTGGGAGTTCAGATCTTCCGGGGTGGTGACAGCTCATGCCCATGCGCTAGTTCTTTCCTACAAATAATGGCCCTTGTGGAGAGGCTTGGGCCAGTTCCTCATGGACTGGCCTAAGGGCTATTTGTCCACATGGGTCATATAGCTTTTAGCTTGAAGAGACAGGTATTTAAAAATGTATATTTAGGGGCTTTTGATACTCGTGTTTAGACACTTGAAGATTTCTATATGGAGAATCAGAAAGCACAACATGCGTTTTGTGAGGTTGTGGAAACTGAGAGAGGACCAAATTGGTGGGTTTTAGAGACATTTTGTGAGGCTCTGGCCGAACTGTCTGGCTCCTCCTTCTGCACACCTGAGCCAGACTAGCTCCCGGCGTTCCCGGAGCACGCCAGCCCGACCCTGGAGGTCTCTGCTACAGTGCTCCCTCTTCCAGGAAGGTCCCCTCTTGGTGCCATTGTGGTGACATCTCACCCTCACGGAGAATGCCACTGCTTCTGGACAGAGTGCATATGAGGGTTGTGGGGACGTAGGGGGAAAACACGGGTCCCCCAGGAAGGGGACTTGGTGGGCACGGATCAGTCCTGGGAGACCCGCGTGTTCCTCCCCTGTTCTCACAGACCCTTGCACACACTCTGGTGGCGGGTGGGGGTGACACCTAAAGTCGGGAAAGTGTGGAACTGAGAAAATGTAGGCTCGGCAGGGCCAGGCCCAGGGCCTCCCGACCAGGACAATCCCCCTCGCTGCCACCAGGCAACAGCAGCCAACCCTGAACGCTCACCTCTCCAGGGCTCTGTTAGAAGAACACCATCTGTGCTCTGAAACACAGGTGAGACCTTTCTGGAAGGACCTGTTCAAGTGGACAACCCCTGGTCAACCGGCTAAACCACTCCCAAGCCACCTGCCACTCGGACATCATAGCTGTTCCTGGATGGTGTTGTCATCAGCCTCAGGATGTCTCCTCGAGTGCGAGTCCCTTGGAACAGAGACGGCCTTTTCATCTTTCTGTCCTGATGCCTCGAGCAGCATCCAGCTGGGAGCTTGCAGGGGGCTTCCAGTAGATGTAAGTGGAACGAGTCAGCAAATGCAGGAACATTCCTGCGCTGACAGGTCCATTCCAGAAGGTTCCCAGCTTCTCCAAGTAGCTTCCACTGCCTCTGGAGAAGCTCCTTAGTCCAGTGACTTCTAGTCAGGATCCTGCACAGGGCAGAGGACCAGGTGTCCCTGAGCCCCTTCTTAATGCCAAGGCTCTTTGGGTTGGCTCCCCTGTAGGATGGAGCTGGACACCCAGTTCTCTTCTGCAAGACCCTGTCACCCCACCCACCACTGACAATACCTGGAGGGCGCAGACATTTACAATAAGCCAAGTTAACTCAACACTGGGACTGTCACCAACCCAACATGCCAGGACACAACTAGAGGGGGTAAAGGGAAGTCAGTCTTGCTGGAGTTGTAAAACCCCAAGAGACTGGTGGGTGAGAAGAAGAAATGAGACAGAAACTGGGAAATGCAGATTAAGGGAAGGGGAGTCTGAGAAGAAGCTATTATTAGAGACTGGCCAGTTGACCTCTCGGGCCTGTTTCCGCTCGGTGGCTGTGTGCCACTCCAGTTCCAGGACACGGTTCTGGGCACGAGAGAAAAGAATGCTGAGCTTGTCATTTTGGGGTCTTTGTGTTTTGGAGCCAGGAGGGCAGAAGGAGTCCCTCTTAGGCTGCGCACTCTTCACTCCATTTGACCTTGTGGACAAGATAGCTGCTCCGGGAAGGAAAACTTGTAGAGGTGGCAGTGGGCCCCTGAGGCATGCCGAGTGCAGCATGCAGGGACATGCCCTTCGCCCCACGTGGGCACCAGGAACTGTCCTCAAGAATGGGAGGACAGAGAAGACCTCGGTATTAGGAGTTTAGTCTTTGTGAGTCTGAGACCCCAAGGCACCCTGGGAGGTGTGTTCCAGGTCACACGTTAGGACTCCAGGTGGGAGGTGAAGGCCACCTCTTTAGGACTGCACCTGGCCGACGCTGGTGATTGGCTCCCTCCAGGGGCTCTCCCAACACCCTGTCCACTGCCCTTTCTCACTTCTGGTATGGCAATCATGGACTATTCACTTGACTATGCACCTCCACTGTCTTCCTCACAGCTAGGCGTGGCCATGTGAGCCCCCACGAGATAGAAGCAGAAGCCTGGGGAGGATGGAAGGTGGGAGTTTGATGAGAAACGAAACGGAGAGGGCCAACTCTGGATGTCCCCTTGTGTGCTGTGAATACAAGCGCGGGGGCTGGAGCTGCAGCAGCTATCATGTGACAGTGCAGGGGGGCCCAGGAAATTGCCATGACATCTGCCCTGGCATGCTGCCTCAGAGCCAAGGCCTCCTCTTCTCCAGCTTCTTGTCTTTTAAAACACTGACTTTGGGCTGGGCATGGTGGTGCACGGCTGTAATCCCAGCGGCTGGGGAGGCTGGGCAGGAGAGCCTCAGCAAAGCCAACCTCTGCAACAGTGAGGCACTAAGCACTCAGTGAGACCCTGTCTCTAAATAAAGTCCAAAACTGGGTTGGGGATGTGGCTCGGGGTCGAGTGCCCTCGAGTTCAATGCCCAGTACCCCTGACCATGAAATCTGACTTTGAAGGTTCTAAATTGAGTTTTATATTTTTTGCAGCTGAATGTGATCACATCTGATGCCCAGGGCTTTTAATATGCCGGCGTGTCTTTGGAATCTCCAAGGGAGGACGAGCTCAGGCAGCAATTCCACACTTGTATGACAGACGACCTTTTTCAGAAAATAATGTTTATTAGTGTTCCAGGTACTCCCACTGGGAAACTTTGGGCTAGGGGATCTGCTGGTGCGATGGACAGACGCCATGTGGGCTCCAGGTTCCTGCTCTGATAACCTCTTTCCTTTAGGGCAGGCGGGACCTGTTGCTTGCTTCTCACCAGCAGAACGTGTCGAAGGTGATGGGGTGTACCCCATGATTTTGTTAATAAATAGATGATAGGTAGGTAGGTGGAAGCTAGATAATGTAGATCACACAGTGCACACACACAGGTGGCTCTGTCTCAGATGTGGCATAGGCTAGAGGTCTCCTGCTGGAGCCGCAGGCCACCATGCCATGAACTGCCCACAGACAGGGCCAAAGGGCAAGAGACTACAGGAAGCTCCTAGGAGCCAAGGGCCTCTGTTCTCCAACCACAGCAGCTGGATTCTGCCAAAAATCTAAGAGCTGGGAAGAGGATGGGCCTCAAGCGAGCCTGCAGCAGGTCCCACCAAAAGTTCTGTGCCCTGTGAGCTCTGGGCAGGAGAGCTAAGCTGTCCTCAGATTTCTGATCCACGGAAACCATAAGATGGTCATTGCGCGGCTGTTTTGACACTAGGGCGGTGCTAACTCTTGACAGCAGCAGATTCACACCTGGGCAAGTCCCAGCTCCAATGAGGGGCTCCAAGCTGTTGTGTGGGGTCTGGGCTGGTGGCATCAAGACCCACCTGTCTCCCAGCACCCTCTCCCTCAAAGATGCCCTCACCTAGCAAACCCTTGTGCACATAAAACCCTGAACAAATGCAACAACTCCAAGCACAAGCTGTCCTGCCTTGAGTTTCAGCACATTGGTGAGCTTTGAGTCTTTAGAAATACCAAGGTGCCTCCTAGGGAGACCTCACTCCATGTCCCATCTACTTGGAGAGAAATTGTCCTCACTGGAGGGCTTGGACGTTTTTCTGAGGAACCACTTATTCCTTCAGAGTAAAGATGCCGATTCCCTGGTCTTCTTGCTCATTTCTCATTCTCGTATTTAGCTAATGCATCTCTGCCACTTACTGGTTTGCCCGTTGTTGACTACTCCTGGAACCTGCCTCCCCTGAGTAGTTATTGGGCTGGCACCTGGCTGGCCTGTTAGAATGCCTAGGTGAGCTGGGTGCCCTCTGGCTCTGGTCCTAGATGCCCCCAGCTCCCCTCCATCTGCTGACGCGCGTCCATCCTCCTTGTTATAGAGACAGATTGAAGATTTGCCCACACAGAAATTAAAACTACAACATGTTTTTTAAAAGTAAAACAAAATAATGCAGTCACCAAAAGCCCCATGGAAAGACCAATCACAAATTGAGACAAATTTTGCAAAAAGAAATAAAACAACAAAGTGTTAATACTCCTATTGTGAAATGAGCACTCACTTTTCACTGAGAATTCCGGGGGTGCCTGAGAGAGTCGGTAGAGGACAGGGCTGTTAGGTTGTGAGAGAAGAGAGACAATGAGCCACCATCTTCTCAATAGCTGTGAAAATACAAAGGTATTCCAGCTTATGCTAGTTTGAGGAAGGTAAATTTCTTTTTAAATTTTTTTTTTTTTTTTTTTTTTTTTTTTGGTACTGGGGATTGAACTCAGGGGCACTCAACCACTGTGCCACATCCCCAGCCCTAGTTTGTATTTTATTTAGAGACAGGGTCTCACTGAGTTGCTTGGCGCTTCTCTGTTGCTGAGGCTGGCTTTGAACTCTCCATCCATCCTGCCTCAGCCTCCCGAGCTGCTGGGATTACAGGTGTGGGCCACTGTGCCCCCTTAATTTTAGTATTTTAAAATTCATTCAACACTTTTAGATTGGCAAAGGTAAAAAAGAATGGTAAATCCTGATGTAGGCAAGGTCTGGAAAAGATAGGCAATCTCACACCCTGCTGTTAGAGTTGTAAATGATACAACTAAAGAGGAAACAAGGATTCGAATTGGGCCTGGGCTTGGAACAGCCATTTCTGTGGATCTTTAGTTCTTTGTAAGGAGATAGATCTACCTTAGATGGCTGGGCAGAAAAACAGCTGAAATAGCACTTTTCTATCCATCTAAAATTGCACATGGCGGGCAGCTCTATCTGGCAACATACGTGCTGAGGAAGATGGCCAAGATGGCCACCCTGGTTCTCTCTGGAGAGTAGCATTTGAGGGTGTCTTTTTTCACCAGTCCAGTTTGAGAGACCAGACTGTCCCCACCCATCCTGACTAGATCCTCCACAATAGCCATGGTCTTCCCTCCCATTTCCAGGAGTGGGGCTGAGCTGGGTTCTCTGGGTCCATTGGCAGCGGGACAGGAGGTTCTTTCATTCTTCTTGAGAATGCAAGGTTTACACAAGCAAATCAGACAAGCCAGGTGGTGTCCTGCGCCCAGCAAGCGCGTGAGTGGCTCTGGTGTGGAGGTTCCTTCTGTGTTCTCGGGAACAGTTGGACTTATTAAACTCTGTCTGGATGGAAATTTTTGTGAGGAATAAAAATGAAAATTTACTTCAGAAAATCAGATTTAAGTTTTGTTCTCCCTGGATCCAATATTCACTTTAAGAGGAAGACTTAAAAAAAAAAGTTGATCTTGAGTTTTCTCTGGAGGGGTGGCAACTGATACCCCAAGACCCTTTATTCTGCTCAGGGGCTAGAAACCCCATAATCCAGGCAGACTTAAGTGAAGTTGGTGGACGGGGACTCTGGTGACCTTCTAAAGGGATGGCCCTGGCCCAGGCAGACCCAAAATATTGCCTCATCTTCTGGTTTTAAAAAAGGCAGAAATGGGACTTTGATGTCAAATCTCCCAATATATCAAAATGGGCAACTGATTGAAATATTTCAAACCAAATGAACTAGAGCAGGAGGAACCCTAGAAACCAAACTGCCCGATGACGCCAGATGCTGGTCCCAGCCTGGACCTGACTCTTAGTAGTTGTAGATGGACGGCATGCCTTTATTTTACCTTATTTTATTTATGCTGTGCTAAGAATGGAACCCAGCATCTCACATATGCCCGGCAAGCCCTCTGTCACTCAACTACAACCCCAGCCTCAATCTCTGGCTCTTTTAAGTAACCAAAAAACAGTTATGTTAGTTCTTCTTGCCTCTCTCCCTCCTTTCTCTCGATTATTCACGCATTCTTCATAATTCCCTAGGCAGTTTTGAATTCCTCTGAGTGCTTCTTAATTCTGAGTGCTTCAGATTTTTCAAGACCTGCTTTTATGTTGTATTTTTAGTCGTCTTGGCTCATGCTCAGGAAATTTGACTTGGGCATTTCCACTTTTTATGTTTTATGGAGATTTTCTTTGAAGTCAAACATAGGATCAATTTTTGTAAAGATTCCAAGGCTGATATAAAATAATGTTTATTTTTCATTGATAAGATATTGGATTCCATGTATATACTAAATTAAACCTGTTGATTTCAATATTCAGATTCTTCATGTCATTTGCTTTTGTTGAAACTTTTAAATGCAGAAATAGGCATATTACAATATTTCCCTGTATTGTGTGTTGTGCGTGCACACCTTTGGTCCTTACGTTTTTAGCTTTAGTTTTGTGGATCTTGTTTGGGATATCAAAATGTATAGTTGCTCTGTTTTTTTCAAAGTGTGTTGTTTACCATACTGTGACATCTCTTACTACTCTAATACTTTGACTTTGAATTCCACTTTTTCTAGGGTTGGTATATCTACCTTTACTTGCTCTCTCCTAGGGGTGGATCTGTTTGGGTGTATCTTTATCCATCTCTTTATTTTCTTAAGTATGCTGTTATTTTACTATAAACTACAAATGCTTGTTGTAAAAAAAATTATGCAGTACCAAAAAAGTGAAGAAGCAAGCAACTAATTACCAAGATGCTACTGTCTAAAAATAATCGACAATAACATTTGGTTGGCATCAAGCCAGTTATCTATGTGCATGGGAGGAAAGAAGGATCTAGAAGAAACCAGAAGCAGAGAGAAGGCATGAGGTACTGAAACAGATGACAACAATATGGAAACGGTCTCATATGTAACATATTTAAAAAATAGTACTATGTTTAATTTTAAATGAATTTTACATGAACAAAAGCTTAGGTCAAACTATACTTGGGATAATTGTTTCTTCCTTCAAGGGAAACAGATTCCCAGAAGATACCATTGAATTTAAGGGAATTTAAGGAGTTGGATTCATTTTGAATAAATGCACATTTCCATGTAAACAAGATTGATTGACTTTAGGAAAGACAAGGGATTAACATTTAGATACATTCTCCATCCTGGTTCCTTCAACTTTGATGCCTGTATTATTCTAAGTTTCTCAGAGTTGATTACATTTTATTGTGCATTCTGAAGCCACATTATCTTGGGTGTTCAATAGCATTCCTGTACCCGAGTAGATTCCAAGCTCCCCATCAGGCCACCATGTATGTTGATGGCCCCAGAGTAACAGGATTTTTCCAAATCAGATTAATCCTTTAGTTAATAAGATTTTGCCTTGATCAGATCTTTCAAATAGCTCATGGATGTTGTGTTTCTGAGTTCTTTCATGCCTGGGAATGTGGGCTCTTGTCTTTCTGCTTATACCCTACTTTGGCTGGGGAGAGTCCATTTGGATCAATCTCTTTTTCCTTCTAGACATTTCTCCTTTGTTCTGGCTCTGATTACTGCTGGAAAGACATCTGAAACCTACCTTACTTTTCTTCTGAGTTGTGCCTTTTTTTTTTGGCTCGAATGCTAAAAAGAAATATTTTTTCTAAGTTTAATGGTTTAGCCAGAATGCATCTGAAGGTTTACTGTTATAGATTTTTTCCTAATAAAACAGTATGTATTTTCAATTCTCACACTTTCAGCTAGACCCACCCATAGCTGTGTGACTTTGGAGAGACTTACCTTCTCTGGGCCTCAGTTTCTAGAACCAGCAAATGAGAGCTGTGTTCATCTTAATCACCATACAGAGCTATTGTGAGCATTAAATAAAGTGGCTATGTAGAAGCCTGCAATTGACAATGTCTGATGTTCTGTCATTACTCAGGTGCCAAGTGGCATTAAGTCACTAAAAGTTTTCATAGTTCCCACCCAGCTCCCTTAAAATCAACTCAGAATTTCCCAAGTGATGATGTAGCTTCTTGATTATCTAGAAGGCCGATTGTCCCTTTCTTCTAAAGGCTGATCTGGGATGCTTTCCCAGAATGTGAACTGACCACAAGATGTAAACAAGTTCAAGTTGGTTCACTCCAGGGAGAACATAGGCAGGATTAAGTTGGATGAGCCCCCAACCTGAGGACGCTCCTTGCAGCGCTTCCTTCCTGCACTATACGTAGCTGATGCCTTACAGAGACTCTGTGTTGGATCAGGTCAGATTATGTTGGTACAGGTTGCTCTGAGCAGTGTTTCTCAAAGTGGGTTCCCTTGAGATAGTCAGTGATAAAGGGTCTGTTCCCATCCGTTATAGTTTGGGTACAGACGTCCCTCAAGTGTTAATACAGGAATATTTGGAGGTGAGCTGATTCATTATGAAAGCTGTAACCTAAGTGGTCCTTCCTAGTTTGAATGGACTGGGTGGCACTGTAGGCAGGGGGTGTGGCTCAGGAGGAGTGTCACGGGGCGAGTCTTGGAAAGGTGCATCTCCCCTGTGGCTCCCTTCACCCTCTTTCTCTTGCTCTGCTTCCTGGCCAGCATGGATGGAGCAGCACTCCTCCACCACAGCCTTCTGCCATGATGTTCTGCTCACCTTGGGCCCAGGGGCATGAAGTGGTGGCCAAGGACTGAATCTCTGAATCTGAGCCAAAATAAACTGTTCTTGTCAGGAATTTTGGGTCACAGAGAAGGAAAGCTGACTGAAGTGATGGGTCATGACTTTTGGGAAGCCGCCATGTCCGCATACTAGCTCATCCTCTCAGGTGACCAGGGAGCACTGAGCCTTTTGAAAGCTCCAAGAAACTCCATAGCTAAGGAACCCATACAGCTTTAACTTAGTGTCTCCTCAACTTACTTCATTGTGGAATCTCAGCCCTTATTTCATCTGGGGGGCCACTGGGAGCAGCTAGTGCCGTTGAGGGAGTGCGAGTCACTTCTGATTGCCACTGCCCTGCGTGCTCCATCCGCCTTGCCAGGGCGGGGAAGTTCAGGCTTCAGGTCTCAGAGGGCGTGGGACTTGCAGTCTCACCACGCAGACTGACCACTGCAGAGACTCAGGGCCGGGGCCGCGGAGGGAGCCATCAGCTGTGGGGCTGTCTCTGGCTACAGGAAGTGTCCCGAAGGACTGAGGGAGGGCTGGAGACTCCCAGGAGGTGCTCAGCCTGGGATGCAGGCCAGTGCTGCAGGTGAGGTGGGACGCTGGGGCAAGGTGCCAGGGGTGCCGTCTGGGGGCGGCAGAAGCTTTGAGTCAGCCGGGCTGCTGTTCAGATCCCACCTGCTTCACCACCATGGGCTCCGCAGCTGGGCAAGTCCCTTCCGCTCCCCGTGTCTGTGTTCCTTGTCTGCGAAGGGGACTGACAAGAGTCTGTTTGTGGGGAGCTTTGCCGCAGGCCTGCCAGAGCGAGCACTCAGTAGCCAGCAGCTACCAGCTATTGTTTTTATGCCAATCTTCATCTCTCCCTCTCTCTCTGTCTCTCTCCCTCTCTCAAGGCTGCTTCTCTATCAGGTGCCACACTGGGATGTTGGAATCGTCCCTCAGGGTGCTGAAGCAAGCTTTCCCTCTAGAAATGAGCGCAAGGTGCGACCAGGAAAGGAGTGCGGGCTGGGCTTGCCCACCATTCCCAGCTGTCCTCCTTGGACCCCAGGATGGTCTGGTTTGGGTTACCTGTGTGGCCCCAGCCATTGCAGGCCTGTGCAGAGAGCAAACTGGCCAGACAGCCTGGCTATACTTACTCTCTCTCTCTCTCTCTCTCTCTCTCTCTCTCTTTCAGAGCACTTCACTGTCCTGTGGTCTGGTGGTCTACCAAGGAGACAGGTGAGATGGCTCCTCCTGCAGAACCTGGAGCCAGGGCAGCCTTCTGAGGGCCCTGCTCCCTGGAATGTTTTCTCAAGTGCCCAGAACTCTACTTTTAAAGAATCTTCAGGTCAAGGCTGCTGGGCCTCCAGACTGATCCTCTGTGCCCAGGGTCGGTCCAGGCGCAGCACAGTATCACTCCAGCTTTGGGGCCTGAACCAGCAGGATGCTGGGTGGTAGGTGCTGATGGATGGTCTGAAACAGGCTGAATTTTGGGGGCCCTCTAAAATTAAGAACAACATCCGCATGCTAAGAGTGGAAGCTGAAGGACCACAACCCCGACCCCAAGGGGCCCGAGGAAGCTGAGAGAGGAGGCGGCTGCCACGTGACCTTCTAGCACAGGCTAACTCAGCCAGCACCCGGGGTGTCCACCTTCTGCTCACTCTGCTGCCTCTTCTCTTTTAAAAAGCTTTGCTGGCATTCAGGGATTTCAAAGTGGAACTTGTAAAGCAGTAAGTGTCTTCCACCTCCCTTCAAAGCTAGCTTTGAATAAAACCCACTTTCCAACCAATTCGACTCTGAATATTTGGAGAGTGGCAAGCGTTTGGGCTAGCCCCATGCCCACCCCTGGCAGTACTGTGCCCCCAGTAACAGGCACACGAGAATCAGCAATGTGGATGGCCCAGAGGACAGAGCAGGTGGAAGGCCCTGCTGGCACAAGGTCCTCCAGCCCCACCCCTCTCTCGGGTTTGGGGTCAGGAGGCAGCAGCTGAGTTCCAGCAATGCAGGTATTCTTCAAGCTTAACCCTCTGGGTGGGGCGGGAGCCCCTTCTGGGTAAACTGAGGCCACAGATCAGATATGTACTAATGCCCACCACCCAGGGCCTCAAGGTGGTTTCTGGTTCTTTATTGCTGAAAGTCACCTGGTTAGTAAAATACCAAGGAACTCTGCAGGGACCGGGGTGGGTGAGAAGAGAGGCCCCACCAGGACCTGCTGGAGGGGAAGGCCAAGTGCCTGAAGGCCCAGTCACTGTGGCTCAGGCTGTGAGACAGAGGCTCAGGGTCCTGGCAGCCACCCAGCACAGTGCCCGCTGGGCCCTCCCTGGGCGGATGGCGGGCTCAGATTTCCCGGGTGAGCGGTGGCCTGAGCCCAGCAGCCAATCTCCACAGGGCTCCCACCCACGCCTCCTCCAGGGCCTGCTCCCTACCCACCCCCACTGAAGGGCCTGGTCAGATGACCCCAGAACGTGAATAACAGGAGAAAGGCAGAAGGCCCCGGGGGGGGGGGGGGGGGGGGACGTTGCCATTGGCCATCAACCTTGCCTCATGCAGAACAGATGAGAGGCTGTGGACTTGGCCAGGTGTCTGTGCCCTGTAGACCCTGCTGCTGCCCTCAGGGGGCTCTGTGCCCAGGTTTCTGCTGCTCCCAGGACGGCAGAGGGCAGGCCAAGAGAGGGACAGGATACCCCTGTGCTCTCCCCACCCCCACGGGACTCCACAAGATGCCGCAGGCTGGGGCTGCTTCCTGGGAGCCCTCTTTCCTGCCCGCTCTGCGCACCAGCTCTTCCCTTCCTCCGCCCCTCTGCTCTCCCAGCCCTGCTTCAAGTCCCTTCCCCACCTTCTCATGTCTTTCCTCTTCTATTACCAGCAAGGAATAAGGCCCAATATTCCCCTTCTTTGTCCTCACCTGGGACAGAAGTTCCACAAGCCTTCCTTCCCTGCCCTCTGCCCTCAAGGGGCCTTGTGACAGTGGCAAATGCTCCCTTCTGCTCTGGGCCCTTGGGGGCAGCTGGGGGAGGCTCTTCACCATTGTTCAGGAACCCCTGGTGGAGATTGTGACATGTTCTGAGTTAGTGACCACAGGGAAGACAGAAAGTCACGCAGCCCAGGTTTCCCTGAGGCTGGCAGAAGTCGGGTTGACCTTTGGGAAGCACAAAGGCTCCCAGGAGTGTGGAAGAGAGCAAGAAGGGGGCCACGAGGTGCTGAAGCCCCGGAGCTGAGTCAGGGGGCTGTGATGGGGGAGGGGTCACGGGTAGGACTCTATCCCTTTTAGGAATCTCTGGGCTCAATTTCAACTTAACTTGCTCGGCTGTAAACGGCATTCTGGGGGTCAGCAACGAGCTTTGAGCACGAGTATAACAAGAGAGAAAGCACCACCCTGGGGTCCAAGCTCTGGCGTAGCACCAGTGGGTGGGGGACGCCACCTGCTCCCACCTGCTCGGCAGGCACCTGCCTTCTGCTCTGCTCAGCTGTTGATGGGAGCTGCAGTGACCTTGGGCAAGCCATTTCCCCATCGGGCATCAGCTGTAAGGCGGGGTGAGGCCTTCCGGCCTCGAATGGTGAGGTTCCACGCGACAGCAATGGGGTTTCTACCCTCCTCCTTCAGAACTTGCTAAACACACAGGAATGTCACAGGGTCCCTCTCCTCACCGAGTATGTGGGGATGGGGGCCTGACGGGACACTCAGACTGAGGCGTCAGATTCACAGTGGAGGAAGCACCCTGGCCTGAGTAGGGCTAGCTCCTTGTGAGGCCTGAGTGCCTGTGTGGGGCCTAGGCCTTCCATCCTGAGGCACGTGATTTTAGGTCATGTCTTCTCCATCCCTGGTTCTTCTTAGGGCAGGTGCTCAGCCAGCTGGGGGGTAGGGGACAAGGGGGTAGCGGGTAGGGGGTTTCTCCTGGCCTGGGGTGTCCACTCTGCACGTGGAGCTGCCTGTCCTGCGGGCAGCCTGGGCCCTGCCTTTACAGCCTGTGGCCTCAGCCTCGGGAGTAGTGAGGGTCACACTGCCCAGCTTTCATTGCGGACGCGGTGTGGACCGTTCTCCAGCGCTGCTTCTTTAATGTTTCCGAGGTTGGAATGCGCCTCACTTATTGAAGTCACACTCTTCCAAACAGGATCACAGTCTTCTGCGGGGCCCCTGGGGACTGCTTAAAATTAAATATCCTTAACAGTTTTATTGAGGGATAATTGATGTACAAACTATTGCACGCATTTATGGGTACAATTTAATGAGACTGGACATTCGCAAACACTCCTGAAATCACTATAATCAAGGTGATAAATCCATCCATCTAAATGTATCCATCAGCCCCCAAATTTCCTCAAGCTCCACTTTAACGCAATAAGAACACTTAACATGAGATGTATCCTCTTAACAAAAGGTTTACACAATATCATTAGCTGTCTGTGTGGTTTTAAACATAAAGTCACATGCTACAGCTTAAAGCCCTGTTTTTCCTGTTTACTGAGAAAATTGTAAACATTCCTGGTTTCCAGATTTGTTCACATCCTCTACTATCATTTGGTGAACACGTTGCTTTGTACCCACATAAAGACAGCTCCCTCCTGTGTGTTGCAAAGGTGACTTAGAATGTTCCACGGGGTCCTTCCTCACGTAGTCTTGTGTCAGCCATCGTCTCCTCCAAGGGAGACCTGTTCTGTGCACTTCCCTTGGGCAGTGAGACAAGCAGCCCGTGGGCCAGGCCCTCCTGGACTCACGTTCATGCTGGACTAGCAGAAGAACATGACCTGACAGACCGCTTCCTCTCAGGGCTGCCCAGATCTGCATGGGCTCAGGGCTTTAAGATGCTTGTGGGGAGCAAAAAAAAAAAAAACCACTGGGCAGTGACCTGATGCAGGTGGTCAGGGGATGGCGAGGCTGGGAGTACTGTCAGTTCTCTCCAGAAGATGAAAGTCTAGACCCCTGAGTCTGACTGGGGACCCAGCACCTGGCATGTGGTAGGCCAGGTACAAACACCAGGCTGGTCTGGGATTGAGTTCCATCATATTTGTACTGTGGGTCTCATCTCCTGGGGAATGGTTTGTCTATGTAATCTGCAAAAGCAATCTTAGGAATGACTGTGTGTGTGTGTGTGTGTGTGTGTGTGTGTGTGTGAGAGAGAGAGAGAGAGAGAGAGAGAGAGAGAGAGAGAGAGCGAGAGCGCACAGCCAGCAGGGCTTGCTGTTGGTATCGGCATGTTCCCTCACCGATGCTATCTTCTCTTGCATTACTCAAAGGCTCCCAGGGAACTGCATGTTCAAATCTCAAGTTTAGATTTTGCTCTTGCCAGTGCCTCTTGTTTCTAAACCAGTCTGGGCTTCTGGAATGTGTCTGCACGTTGGCTGTGCTGAGTCCAGGCCAAACTGGCTTCAGAGGAACCTGTCTCATGACTTCTTTGAACTGAAGGAATGCGGTGGGATTATGGGAGAGGAGATGCTGCGGAGCAGACAGGTGGGGGCTCATCCTCCGCACTGGCCGTATTCCTGGAAAGTCTCAGCCATCACATGCTGTGCCTTCCCGGAGGCACAAGGCTGTGGGAATGGAGTCGGTGGCAGAGGTCCCGCCCTGCAGCCTGGTGGTTCTTGGGGAAGGAGCACTTGCTGCTCCACTGTGTGCCCTCGCTGCTTCCCTGCCGGCTGCTGTCTAGGCAAGTGAGGCCGGGAGAGGAGCAGCCCTGTATCCTGACTGCTGGCAGGAGGAAGGCTGGGCAGCTGCGGGCCCCCGGGTAAATCCAAGGGCCAACGTGAAGGAGAGGAGCCCCGGGGTTCCCCCGGGGCGCACGTGTGGGGGTGCCGTGATTGCAGCCCCATCTGCCCTGCTCTGCAGGCTGTGTCCCCAGTCCTCTCCTGTGCCCCCTGGTGAAGCAGAGGTGGTGCCATCTCGCTGCTCCTAAGCTCAGCACCTCTGAGGGGGGCAGGGGTCTGCTCTCTCTGAGGCTCAGTCAGCCTGGACTCCTTCGCTTCGGGGCTTCGCCTCTGTTGCACTCTCACTGAGAAGGGATGGGCTGGAGGCCACTGGGGCACCGGCAGGAGTGGGGACCTTTGTTCCCACCTGCTCTCCTGGGTTTTTTTACTGCTGATTCCGCCCTCCCTCAATTCCGAGGACAGAAGGACCGTTCCTGAGAGCTGCCGCATGATCTGCTGTTGAGAAAGGGACCCTGGCAGCACAAGCCCGGGGTGCCACCTAGGGGACGAGTTGTGCCTGGGCTCAGGGCTGGTCCAAGTGGACCTTCAAGTCACCTGGTTGATGAAAAGCACGACTTGTGTTAAAATGTAAAAAATACGAAGGAAAGAAAGGGAAAGGTGTCATTGTTCACCTTATAAAAGTGATTTCTCATTTACCAAAGCATTCTCTTATGCAACTCGGTAAGTAGCTTTTTCCCCATGGAGGTGAAGGGAATGGCGTTGGTGTAACATGAGCAAAACAAACCCTCCAAAGGGCACTGCAGACACCTGGCTTTACACTATTCGTGTTGTCACTTACATTTTCCCTTAAGTCATAAAAATGAGAACTTAGGAGAGTTAACAGAAGGAACTGATCTTCACTTCTTGTTTGGGTCCTTCTAGGTTGGAGGCCACTCATTCTTGACCAAGTCCCACTATATCCTAATGACTCTGGCACCTAAATCTCCACCCTGAACTCTCCCCAGGCCCCGGCCTCCTTCACCCAAGTGCCTGCTCAGCATCTCCGCCTGGACATCTGAGCTGGACCTCTGATCTCCCAAACCTGCTCCACCTGCAGCTTTCTCTATCTCAAAGGCCAAGAGAAGAAGCCCAGGAGTCAGCCTTGACTCCTGTCTCTGCTGATTCCCAGGCCATCAGTCATCAGGAAATCCCCAGGGTCTATGTCAGAATACGTCCAGAGTCTGACAACTGCTCACTCGGCCCAGTGCAGACCCCCAGAGCCGAGGCGCCCTTGACTGCTGGCCTGAATTCCTGGAAGAGCATCCTAACTGGACTCCTGCTTCCAACTGTGACCCTCCACAGTGTATTTCAATAAAGTGTCCCTCAGATGTGAGAGGGCCTCTCTCCTCTCTTCAAAGGCCTGGAGTGGCTCCCCATTGTGCTCAGAATAAAGCCAGCGTCTTCCAATGTCTTCCAAGGCTCCGCACGACACGCACTCGGGCGCCTGTCTGCCTCTGTCCACTCTGCTCCAGCAGCACTGGCCTGCTTGCTGTTCCTGGGCACACTGCACACTCCTGCCATAGGCCATGTGCGGTTGCTCTTCTGCTTTTCTCCCAGATGCCTGTGTGGCCGCCTCTCCCCTCCTTCCAGTACTTCGTGAGGTCCTCCCTGGCACCCGCTCATGCCCAGCAGTCCACACACAAGACACTTGCTCCATCCTCTAGAGCTTGAGGTAGTCACTGTGATGTACTTCAGCTAACTAAAAGTAGGTTCCTTTGGTTCTGGTTTGCCTGGATTGGCCATTTACACCTGTTGCCCAGAGGAATGAACACTGTCCCTTTCATTCCTCAGGTGATCTGTTCAAACGACAGACCTTATGGTCATCCTAGCCGCACCCTCTTATGTACCCGGCTCCTCAGCTCTTGTCTACATATTAACTCAGGCCCAAGTGCATCGGTGACCTCCCTGCAGAATCTCCCTGTTCCATGCCCTTCTTTCTCGAACCACATGAACACGTGCTTCTGTGACAATCTGTGGAGATAAGAGGGTCCGTTGTGTGACAGCAGCTCTGTGCTCAACTTCTATATGGCTCTGAGCAATTTTCTTTATAATATCTTCAAACATCACCCACTGCCCACCCACTATGCACTCATTCCCTGGATGTCACTGTGCGGTTAGCATGCGGTTACCACTGTGGTAGGCACATGAAGCTCTGGTCCTCTCAGGAGCAGATGGTTTAGGTGATGAACAGGTTACGAAGTGAATACAAACTCCAAAACGAAGTGAACAGAAACTCCACAAAGGTCAGGGTGCTAGAGTGGGGAGCAATGGGGAGAGGATTAGGGTGAACAGAGAACCTGAGAACGTCTGAGACTTGAAGGATGGGCAGGACCCTGGCCTGGCAGGGCGGAGGAAGGAACATTCCAGGCAGAGCAAAGAAAATCTGCCAAGCCCGGGAGTGTGTCTGCCGCACAGGGAGCGGAGGAGTTCTGACCTCAGGGTAGAGGGAAGCAGGTGCCAGACCACCTCGGTGACAGAGCAGCCACACACCAGCCACTGTAGGCAGGAGTCTGGATTTTATTCTGAGTGGGACAGAAACCTGTTTCAGAGCTCTCAGCTGGCAGGAGGTGGGGTGGGGGTGGTGAACTGGCAGGTGTTTCCACCTGCTAGTTTGGTGGCTTCTTGGAGAATGAAAGAGGGCAAGAATGGAGGCAGGGGCCTTTACAAGGCAAGAGGTTCTGGAGGCCTGGACTATAGTCAGGGAGAGGAAGGAAGAGAGAGTTGAGATACATCCTGGAAGGAGATTTGATAAACCTTGCTGATGGGTGAGGCAGAGGGTGGAATCAAGGGAATGCCCAGACTTCTGACTTGAGTGGCTGAAACCGAGAAAAGAGCCTTGAGTTGGCTTGGTGGGGTCTGATCTGGTTACTGCTTGGAGACGCTTAAGATGGAGACGCTGGGGAAGAAAGTCAGAGGGCAGACAGATGGAGGAGTCTGGAGCTGGGATTTAGGTTGTGGGAACAGGGAAGATCATGAACCTCAGCACCGTCCTGGGAGACTCTCATGAGAAGTCCAGTAGGGGAGAGCTGCCAAAGAAGACTAACAGGAGTGGCCAGAGAGGCAGGGGAGCCAGAGGGCAGCCTAGAAAAGTGGCTCCCAGGAGTGGGAGTGGGCAGCTGTCACGTGCCCAAAAACATGAACTCAGAGCGCCTTCACCAGATTTGACAAGATGAAGGTGACTAGTGACCTGGATGAAATGGTGGCAGCAAACCTCATCAGTGACCTAGATTAGAGTGGTTTGAAGAACGAATGAAATAACTTGCAAAAGTTCTTAGGAATGGAAGGAAACGTCCTTACTTTACTGCAGTGCACCTGTGAAGACTGGTAGGACTGACGCTTACTGGGGAGCCGACAGAGCTCTCCTGTGTTCCGTTTTCCCCAACTTGGCACTGGAAGTCCCAGCCCAATGGAAAAAGGCAATAAAAATAAAGGAGAGCTGTCTGCACAATTAGAACTAATACAAGGATTCAGCAGGCTGGTGACAAACGTAGTATCTAAAAACTACTCATTAACAATAACCAAATAGAAAAGAAAATCGAAGAAAGATCTCATTCAAATTATCAAGCGACAGAAGATCTTCTGGGAAGAATGGTAAACCTTTATGAAGGCCTGTGTTAGGAGAGGCTGCTTCAGCCACTGCCTGGTAACAACCCCTCCTTCATCTGGGAAGACACGGGCTTCACAAATCACCATAGTGTTTCTAGAGAATGGTAACAAGTGGCCTTGGTCATTCTGACCCAGAGATAGTTTGTTACAAGTTACAGTAAAAGAAGGAAATGTAAAGTATAAAGTGTTCTGCAAATGATCGCTCTGTTATGAGAAATTATGTAAGCCTCATTCTTTTAAATATTTTATGAGGCTGGAAGAAGCCTGTCTCTCAATAAGGATCCCAGAAAAGTAATACTACAGTTGTGTGTTAGATCCAGTCCCCCAACCCTGTGATAAACAAGAGGGTGAGACCCACTCACTCCTTCTAGGTGACCTGACGTGGGTGACCTCTTGTCATCAGCCTCCTCCATGACGGGGCAGGGGACTTTCTCTGCTATACCATCTGCCTCCCCTTGTTTTGAGACAGGGTCTAGGTATGCTTCCTGTGGACTCAAACTCCGAGGCTCAAGCAATTCTCCTCCAAAGTAGTGGGGACTAGAGGTGCATGTCACCCCTCCTGGCTATGCCATGTTCTTAATTTAAAGAAACTACACGAGCTAAGTGTTCAGCAACCAGGGCAGGTACTGACTCAGATACTGAGCATTATTTAAAATTTTCTAGTGGAGAAAAAACTAGAACTTGCTGAAAACCCTTTTACTTATATCCATCTCCAAAAGTTCTGAATCCTGTTTACTGCCTTTATAAAGGAACCAGTTCATGAATTAGGGCTTGTCAAGGAAAATGGAGTCTCCCTGATTTCCTATCAAGAAATTCCTAAAGTAAAGGGATAAAAGAACCTAACTAAACTATAAGATAAACTGCATTTATAGATTAAAAGATTCAGTACCATGAAGATGTCGCTTTCCCCTAATACATCTGTAATCTGTAAATTCAATTTAAACTCAATTAAAATTTGTAAAGGATCTTTCATGAAGTTAACTAGAATAGTTTAATGCCCAACCAGATATCAAGTCTAGGACAGATGAATAGATCCATGGAAATATTGGAGAGGGTCTCAAGGGAGAAAATAAAGAAGGAAACATGGACTCTGAGCTGGGAAGAAAGGAAGGGTGGTTTGTGAGCAGAAGCCAGTGGTCAATGGCTGGAGGTCTTCATGAGACAGCTAAGTGGAAAAGGTGACCAAAGGAAGTGGGTGTTTGACAGGATGTAAAGAAAAACTGCCTGCTGCTTCGGTCATGGAACTGAGAGCTCCTTGACCTATAGGATGCTGGAGTTTCTGAGAATTAAGTCAGTTCTAACCATTAAAAAGAGATGACAGAGGTGTGACACAGTCATAGGAGGAAAGGACACAAGCAGGCCAGTAGACAGAATAAGGGTGTGCAGGCTGGTGTAACTGATTAGCACAAACCTCGAAATAGCATGGAATTCTGCAAGAGAGAGGAGGGCCAATCTGCTAGCGGTGCTAAGGCAGCAAGGCCACAGCTGCCTCTGGACCTGAGACAGGCAGGGCAAGCGGGAGAAAGCCTTCTCCACGTGGGGTGCTCCTGCATCGAAGAGAAGCTGATACTTCCTGGGCACAGTGGTGCAGATCTGTAATTCCTGTGCCTTGGGAATCTGAGGTAGGAGGATGGAGAGTTCAAAGCCGCCTCAGTAATTTAGGGAGGCTCCTAATTTATATATATATGAAGAGAACGAAGAGTGCCACATTTCTATTATTTGTTCCCATTTTACTTCACCTTCCCAATCTCTTTCCCCCATGCTCAAAATATTGGTTTATAGTCATAGCTGGAGAAATTTAGAGAGCTAAATAGTTTATATTAAAAATGTGATGTATATAAACAAATAGCAGGGGAGGTGCCGCGAGGAGATGGGTGCATTTAGAGTCAGAGGAGGTGTCCTCAACAGCAGCACCCTTGACATTCTGGGCCAGATCACTCTGTCGTGGGGACTGCCCTGTGCATTGTGGATGTGTAGCAGGATCCAGAATTCCCTGGTCTTAATTCACGGCATGTCAGTAGCAACCCCTCCCAGGTCATGTTAACACACTTATCCAGATATTGTCAAATATCCCTTGGGAATAAAATTACCCCGATGAGAGCCCTGGGTTAGAGAGCATTAGCAATGTGATAGGATGTTGTTCTGGTTTGGATATGAGGTGTCCCCCAGGAGCTCCTGTGTAAACGCAGGAATGGTCAGTGGAAATGATTAGATTATGGGGGCTGTCACCCAATTGGTGGATTAATCCATTCAATGGATTAATGCTTTGAAAGGACTGTACTGGGTGGTAACTGAGGCAGGCGGGTATGGCTGGAGGAGGTGGGTCAGTGGAGACGTGGCCTAGAGGGGTGCAGCTTCTCTGTGGCCCCTCCCCACATCTCTCTCTGCTTCCCCGCTGACAGGAGGCGAGCAGCTTTTCTCTGCTGCTGTCCCTCGGCCATGATGTTCTGCTTCACCTCAGGCCCAGAGCAATAGAACCAGCTAACCACAGACCGTGAATCTCTGAAATCACAAGCACAAAATAAACTTTTCCTCCAAGTTGTTCTTGTCAAGTATTTTGGTCACAGCAACAAAAATCTGACTAACACAGATGTAATTTGAATAAATAGGAAAGTTGAAGAAGGGGGATGAAATCCAGGTAAAACTTCAGTTTCTTTAGTTTGTGACCCCAGTGGCATTCATCAACCTTCCCTAAGTTTTAGTGTAAGCTAGTGATCTGCAATAGCTACTTCCACGGATTCCTCCCTTTCATTTGGCCAGGATGGGCAGACATTAGTAGTAACATTCCTTCCTGACCGCTAGGAAGTATTCGTGGTGGGAGAGAAGGGATGTCCCATTCCTTCTTCTGAGACATAAATATCTTGCTTTCCATTGGTCCCCAATTTTCTATTTAAAAATATGCCCTAAAATGAGCACAACTCTTCCCTAAGGAAAGTAGGTTCCCACTCAAGTGTACCTAAAGAGTTGAGATACATAATTAGGACTGTACTAATTCAAGGGAAAATCATCTAATATGGCATTATCTATTAATATCAAGTTCAGTGATTTTGGTCCTTGGACACTAAGCTCAAGTCAAAAGGTAGAAGCAACCCAAATGTCCATCAATGGATGAATGAATAAACAAAATGAGGCTTGTCCATAGAAGGGAATATTATTCAGCCTTAAAAAAGAAAATTATGACATGCTACAACATGGATGAACCACAAGGACATAGCTAAGTAAAATAAGCTAGTCACAAAAGGACAAATATTGTTTGATTTCACTTATATGAGGTAGTTAGAAAGTGAAAAACAGACAGCAGAATGGAGGATTTTATGGGTTGGGAAGTTGGGGAATGGGAGTTATTTAATGGTATAGAGTTTTCAGTTCTAGAAGATAAGTGAGTTTTGGAGTGCCCAGTAATATTTGCACAACAATATGAATATACTTAAATGTAACTGAATTGTACACTTGAATATGGTTACAATAAATTTAATGTAATGTGCATTTTACATTAAAAATTTAAAAAATACACCATGACAGAAAAAATTAGCTTAAGGCAACTTTATTAAATTTCTTTGTAATCATATTATCTAAGGCATAAGTGATGCATATTTGGCAAGGACACCATTTTTCTTAAGGCCTTTTTTAATCGGACTTTAGTTCAGGAATACATCGTATCAGACTGATGTAAATTTGTGAGAACTTGCTAATGGCATGGGCTATTATTCATGATGAATGCATTTTTGCCTCACCAAGTCATGATCAAACTCAATCACTGTTTCTGGGGTATGGCTTGGCCAGCTCTGGAGGATACTTGTTTTACTGTGGCCCAGCCAAGTAATGCATGTGGAGCAGAGGTGGGCTCCTCGCTCTCCTTAGGCTGTGCTCTGAATGATGAGTGCAATGCCTTGGCCACCTCCAATGCAGGCTGATCCAACGGCGTATTTTCCACCTCGACGCCTGAGAAAGAAAGCACTGGCTGAAATCTACTCTCAGGAATTAATTCAACCAATTAATGAAATGGAATGGATATTAGTCACATTTGCATTACTAATCAGTTCATTTTCTCAATCTTCAAATTCAACTAATAGTTACAATAGAGGAAAGAATTTGGAAAACTGAATATTTTTATTCAAAAATAAACAAGCTGGGCATGGTGGCACATGCTTATAACCCCAGCAACTCAGGAGGCTAAAGCAGGAGGATTATAAGTGCAAGGACAACCTCAGCAAGTTAGTGAGGCCCTATCTCAAAAACAAAAAATAGAAAGGACTGGGGATGTAGTTCAGTGGTAAAGAACCATTAGGGTCAATTTCTGGTACTAAAAATTAAAAACTAAAACTAAAAAAAAAAAAAAAAAAAACATAAAAAAAGTAACAGAAGAGGGAGATAATCTAGGAGGAGGATGGATTTAGGGCTAGAGGACCTAAAACAGACATAACAAGCTTAGGTGTGCCATAGGAAAGGAGTGAAAACAGGAGGTAATTTAGATAAATGGAGGAAGTTGAGAAAGAAGTAAGGACTATTCAGCCCCTTTAACTTAGGTGGTTTGAGATTCTTATGTACTTCAAAATAAATGTAATTAATGAAGTTTGTCCACTTGAAAGAGCAGATAATTTAGAAAGAGTTCAAGTCCCTTTCATTAAAACTAGACTCTTAAATACCATCTGTTCTTATTCCTCAGTTCTGATATGGTGATCTTGAGAAAATTATTCAAGAATTATTTTTTACATGTAAATCATTCAACTCAGTGAATTATTAAGTGAAATGAGTCCTATTTACTCTAGTCTAACAGGGAGTTGGAGTGATTTTTTCAGATTCACATGTTCAGTTTCACTTGCAATTTTCCTATTAATAGTGCAAAATGGCCCCCAAATGCACAGGGCCAAAAGGAGGAGATTTTGTATCAAAACTGGAGAGTATTGAATCCACAAATAGTTTCCCATGGAGGCCTGGACATGGTAAAGGGGAAAACTTAGATCAGACCCTAACTGTCAGTTTGCTTAGGGGTTCCTTATCTAGCTCAGTACTTAACTCAATAATTGTTTATTTTTTAAAGTAAGTGGATAATGATACATAATGGGGGTGGGGGGATGGGGGGAGAGAAGAATGGAGGAACTTTAGATTATGTAGAGGGAAATGAGAGGGGAGGGGGCAGGGATATGAAAGATGACAGAATGAGACAGACATCATCACCCTGTGCACATGTATGATTACATGAATGGTATCAATCTACATCGTGTACAGCCATAGAAATGAAATGATGTACCCCATGTGTGTACAATGAATCAAAATGCAGTCTGTAAAAATAAAAAATAATTTAAAAAAAAAAAGGAATTTTGTTTTATTACTGCAACAGGCAGTAAAATGCTATAAGGACCAGAGCCTTAACATCTGCTCACCAGCACCAGGGAAGGACCAGATGTGCACTGCACCCTCAGTGAACAAGCTGAGTGGCTGCATGGTGCACAAAACAAACATGAGGAGAGTTCAGATTCCCAAATGCAGAGCCACCAACAGTCAACTGACCCCTCTGGAAGGCCAGGTGTTGGGTATTGCCCCAATAGCTTATTCCTGCTCAAAGTCAGTGCAGGGGATATGAGAAAGAAGAAAGAAAAATGTTGGATTGTTATGAGGAAACCTAAATTCATGCATTTCTACTAAAAACAGTATATCCAAAAAGCAGCAATTTCTAGCAAGTACCTTAATTCATGTACCAGGTGTGCAGTAATTCTTGATCCAGATCCTCCCAATGGGTGACCCAAAGCAATGGCTCCTCCATTCACATTAGTCTTACTTGGGTCAAGATTCAAACTCTTCTCAACAGCCAAGTACTGGGGAGCAAAAGCTTCATTCACCTTAGAAAAAATTTAACACTGATAAAAATCCTTATTCACAAACTGATTTTTTAGCAAAAGTCCAGTCATATTGAAGCTAACTCTGTTATTTCTTCCTCTTTAAATTATCCCACAATGTTAATGTGAATTTATCCTCATTCTGTGTAAAGATATTGGGTTTTTAGAGAGATAGAGAAGACAGTATTCATTAACGTCAGTCAAAATGACCATGTTCAAGGTCATCCAGAAGTATGTTCTTTTATAAGATGTAAGGCTTAAAGATGTAAGGCTCAAAAATGGGTATATTTACTAAACAATACTTTAAATTCCATGCGTCCCTTAGAGGAAAGAAATTCTCAGTAATTCTAGAAGGGGACATACACTAGAGGCAGTGAGATGCTGTAGAAAGCTCATATGTTTTATAGCTAGATCGATGGTTCAAGTCTTGGCTACATCATTTATTAGTGTATGACCTTGTGTATGTTCTTTACATGTTCTTTAAACTCACATTTTCTCAACAGCAAAATTCAACTATAGTATTATGCCAAGAGTCACTGTCAAGGCTAAACGAAATTAAGAATATAGTAGGTAGTTAGTGGATTACCTGACACATAGCAAGTACTCAGTGGGTGGCTCTGCTATTATTCTCCAGTACTAAGAGACAATCCTTCTAAAAAGAAAGTGACAGAGAACCAAGAATACACTTTCCCAGTCTGAGTCACAGCAGGAATGGTTTCTATGTTGAAACGTGGCAGAACTGAAAGGAATCCCATGGTTCCACACTCACCGAGACTGGCTATGAGAACTGCCTTGTTTCATTCACCGTATTATATTTTTATGACTTTAGAGCAGGAATTTTAGAAAGAAAACTGATTCTGAGAAAGATAACTTTTACAGAGCTGCAATCAAATTTTAGTCTTTTTCTTTTTCCTACTTCTGTGTTCTCCACAATGGTGCCTTGTTTGTCCTTAGAACAAGCATTTTAATATATGTGTGTGTTTATATATATATATATATATAAAACATATACGTATATTATGTATTCATCCTGAAGGAGATACCAAAAGATCTAGAATTCATTGTGAAAGTGGGCTTCTGAAGCCAGGGAAAACTATGTCAAGAGTTATGTCCTTGAGTGTCTATATATCTATAAATGATTATGAAGAGCTTTGTAGAGTTGCTATATTTTGATGGTTTAAAAAGCATGAAGTCTAAAGTTAGAAACGTAGTGGTACATATTTGCTGATACAAATATGATAATTAAGCAGCCCTTAAGACTCTGAACTGTAATCTATTAAGAACAGAAGCAGAGTTTAAGGGTAAACCATTTATTTTTCTAAAACTACAGTTTCCTGGGTGAGATATTGCTACAGAGGAAATCATACATGTGCCTATCCCTTTTCAGTATCTGTTATACTAGTTATTTCCCAATGCCAAGCAAAATAAGCTAAATTATCTGATATTTTCAAATACTCCCCAAATGTGGAATGTATATAATCCATCATTAAGTACTTTTCTTCTCTGTCTCTTCTTTTACTTATGCTAAAAGCTTAGGACATCTTTGTTCTAAAATTAACATTAAAAAAGTCATGCTTGGGGCTGGGAATGGTGCAGCTCAGTGGCAGAGCATGGGCTTAGCATGTGTCCATCCCCAGCATCCCACACACAAAAAATCATTCTACCAACAAATTAAAATTGCTATTGACAAAAAATTGATAGGCACATCCCAGATCAAGCCACGACTATGGTATAAAAGTCTGAGAAGAACCTCAATTTGGGAGGAAGAGCAAGAAACTTCTAGATTGAGTACTAAATGGTGCTTTTCTATTAGGCCAATTCTTTTGCCTATATATTTTGGCTTTATTATTTAAAATAGGGTAAAGGTTACTATTCTCTCCCATCTTCTGCAATTTTCAATCACCGGGCACACTGAAAGTCTAAAAGATGACAGGGTTCTATAAAGTCCTAAGAAGTTTCCAGGAATTTACACTTTGAAGAAGATATCAAGCTGTTCAAATCATTCAAATATAAGCAAAGCATTTAATCAGGAGGGCAAAGTACCAGCCAAGGCACGTAATGAAGGCAATGCTTGCTTAGAAGTAACCCATCTGAAAAGATTACTAGGACCAAAACAAAAGAGCTATAAAACTAAAGCCAAGTATACTATAAAAGTAGGTGGCTTATTTAAAAAACAGAATGCTTACCTCTATCAAATCCATGTCCTTAAGATCCAGTCCTGTTTTCTTCAGTGCTCCATTAATAGCAGGGACAGGGCCTATACAGGAATAAGTTATATAGAAATAAGTGTCATCTTATTTATTTCTCAGACTTCTCCTTTATAAAACAAGGAAGAAATAATGTGACAATTTTTAGCAACTACAAATCTTGCTACCCTGCCAGCACACATTAACTGATGTGACAGTAAAGAAGCAGAAGTTGGAACCAAGGTGAAAAGGTGTCTGACTATGCAGTCAGGTTGCAGATGACAGACATACATGAAAAATTCTACCATAAACAGTTTTAGGATTCCAAACAGCCAAAGAAGTCATATGTGGGATTTACAGTCAGTTATAGATGATGCTTGATCTCAAATGGGCAGGCAAAACGAATGTTCTCCTGGGATCATAAACCATGTGTATTCATGGTAAGGAAGTGAGCATGGCTACATTCTGAATTTTCAGGCCCACATGGGTAAAAGGCAAGAAATAGCAGCAGGATTTTCACAGGGTTACAGCAGACAGGGATCTTCAGGCACTTCAGGGAGAGGTATATGAAGTAAAGAAATGTTTATAACTCTAAAAGAAGGCACACAATTTAAGGAAATGATCCCTGACTCAAGAAACAGAAATCCTCCCTGATTTTTGAAATACAATTTAGCTCCCAGATTTCTGAGGATCACCAATGACAGTTTAATCAGTCATAATTTTTAGGTAAATCATTATTTTTTTCTAAAAGTTAAAAAGTCTGACTAGAGACTTTATCCTTGGAGTGTAAAACTGTCATATATGTCTAACAAGAAAAAAATATAGTATGCTTCATTGAATTCAATTGTCAAACATTTTGTAATGAGTTTTGCAAATATATGTAAGGTAAAATGGAAAATGAATCTTTAAAAGAAAACAGTGCAATCTAAATATAATGCTAACTTACTTTGTTGTCCAGTTTAAACACTCTTTGGACAAGTCAGTTTATTAAGTAGGACCATCTAGTTAATGTTTTCAATTTAAAGCAGCAGTTCTGAGTGGCTACTGATTTAATATGGAATCTAATTTCAGATTCTCTTTGTATGTCCAATGCATGAAAATGAATGGGTAGTAAATAGAAGAGCATCAGTTATCCAGCATGGTCAGGGGACTGTTAGTCAGTTCTACATTATTATAACAAAAAACCTGAGATCATTAAATAAAGAGAAAAGGGATGAAGTACCCTTCAGTGGCAAAAGATACAGAGAATGAAAGTTGACATTGCTAAGACATTGTCTGCACTTCCATGTCTTTAAAAACATCAGTAAGTCTCACTCAATATGCCCCTGCTAACTCAGAATCATTAGCAGGTGGCCACAGTCTGACCTTTCCCACACCACTCTGGGAAAAATATTCTTCCTAGACCACTCTGTTTATTCACTGGGACTCAGGAAGATCTGGTTTTCTTACAAAGTAAACCATATTTCTAATCCTGCCTCCGGTCACTCACGGCTGCAAGCTTTAATTAAAATATGCTTTTTGCATAGGTTGTTAACCTTTGTCTTTTAAAGCACTGAAATTCTTACTACAAATGAAGCCCAATACAGATAAAGCTAGAAATTTTTGGGCTATTTCAGCCCAAAGAGGTTCAAAGTTCTACCCATTGACCTCTATCACTGCCCCTCCAAAGAGTTCCAGGGATTAGTGTCTATAACTGTGCACTTCCTCAGACCCATTACTGTTCTCTTCAAATCCCCTTTTCCTGGGTCTGCAGCTGTTTTGCAGGGCTAAGGATTACCCCATTCGGTACCTGCCCAGCTGAGGAACTGGATTATCGAATTAGCCCCGACTAGATGCTCAGAAATCTGCTGATTCAGCTGGGGTGCTTCATCTAGTTGCCTTGTTAATCCCACACTACAAGTGACAGATGAGCTTCTAGGTGAAGAAGGCATCTGACATTGTAAGACATGGCATGTATTGCTCTGCTCAAGCTCTGAGGAAAAAAGAAAATCCTTTTGCATTCACTATACTTTAGAGCAAACATCCTGGCCTGAGAATAGAAGGAAGAAAAACATTTTCTTTGCTCATCTTCCTTTGCTAATGCTTATCTATAAGAATCCATGAAATGAGGTTAGACTGAAAAACTGTAAAATAATTACTTGTCTAAATAAAATAAATTTGGAGGACCATCAGTTCATGTAGGTACTCAGAAAAACAAACAAAAAACCAAAAAAACCTCTGTGTTCCTGGGCTCCACTCCAGACCTACTGAACAGAATCTTTGGGAATGGGGTTGTTGGTGGACTTTGATGATCACCCAGGGTGGGAAATGTTGCTCTAGATCCTGAAATGCTAAGCAGCATACCAATACACAGATGTTTCATTTTTCAAGCTACCTTCTATTTCTAAGAAAAAGCTGTGTTTTGCTGATAATGGGTAGCTGAATACTAATAAACTTTTAAGACTATAACAGAAAAAAATCTGACTTTTAGCTGATGTTTAAATATCTTGTCATGCTTGCTGACATAAATTTGAGAGGCAAGTGGTGAAAAATGGCAAGCTATGAACATGCCAATTTTCTTTTCTAGGAATTCATAGAGAATGAATGCCTTTCAGTCTTTTCTGAAAGGCATGGTGGTAAATATAGTTGGGTATTGACTTAATCTCAAATTGGCATAGGTGGTATTATCTCAGCAGGAACCGTAGGTCTATATTGAAAGCCTCTGAGATGGAAGGTCAGCAATATCTTATCCTCTTTCCATCTTGGGACCCACCTCAAAAACCAAGCAAGTCCAAAAAGTCCTAATATGTAGGAAAATCTTTGGTCCTACAGAGAATCTGAAATCCATACCCTAGGGTAGGCCTTTCCTTGGGGTGTGAGATCATAGGTGGGATAAATCAAAACCTCAGAGCACCAATTCCATTTTTGCAAGTGAGCCACCTAATTGACTTTGTTTCTCCAAAGAAAGATGACAGAAATGATTAAAATTCACAGCATCTGCAGTACCTAGGCATGCAATGGAAAGCTCTTTTACTTCTAATGCAAAATTTTTAAGTCAAGATTATATATGTTTGTAATGAGTTTCAAATTTCCTTTAGCTAGTACACTGTCAATCTAGATAACTACTTATAAGTCTTCACTTTGCTGATAAGTCAGGGGAGAATTTCTTTGACTTCTTGAGATGATGTGTTTAATTCACAATGAAAAGAGCACTTTAATTAGAGAGACCTAGATTGACATCCTGGCCTCATCACTTACTGATTTGGAACCTTACAACCTCCCTAAGCCTCAATTTTCTTATTCACAAAGTCTCATTGTTTGGAGCTGGGAGTTGGGAAGACTGAGTGAGAGCCCTTAGTGACTGTGTAGAACACCCAGGTGTGGTGACATCTCCTCTGAGCGGCCTTCTCTAGTCCATTCCATGATTTTTTCCCATCTCATATTTATTTTATCCTGTCAGGACCATATAATTCTCCTCTGTTACTTTGTGTGTGTCAATTTTAGTTATCTCAAATAGATAATAAGTTACAATTGCTGCCCACAGGGAGTCTGCACTGTCTTGGTTTTCCTACTGTGTCTAGGACAGTTCTTCATAAAGATGATTTGTTTAAAAACTAATCACCAATCACCCAGTCTGCATGAGGGGCCTAGGCATGGCTACCTTTTCAGGACTCTTTAAAAAAAAAAAAAAAAAAAAATTTAAATTTTATTTGTTCTAATAAATTGTATATGACAGTAGAATGCTTTTATACATTTTGACAGATCATACATAAATAGAGTGCAATCTCTCATTTTTCTGATTGTACATATTGCAGGATCACATTGGTCATGCAGTCACACATGTACATGAGGTAATAATGTCTGTTTCACTGTACTATTCTTCCGTCCCCCATACCCCTTCCCCTCCCTTCACTCCCCTCTACCTAATATAAAGTAACTCTATTCTTCCCTAGCCACCCCCTTATTGTGAATAGTTTCTGCATATCAGAAAAAACATTCTGCCTTTGGTTTTGGGGTTTGGACTATTTCACTTAGCATGATATTCTCTAACTCCATCCATTTACCAGCAAATGTCAGAATTTCATCCTTATTTAAACCTGAGTAATATTCCATTGTGTGTGTGTGTGTGTGTGTGTGTATATATATACCTTATTTTCTTTATCCATTCATTGTTGAAGGGCATCTAGGTTGGTTCCATAGTTTAGTTATTGTGAACTGAGCTGCTATAAACATTGATATGACTGTGTCACTGTAGTATGCTGATTTTAAGTCCTTTGGGTATAAACCTAGGAGCGGGCTAATTGGGTCACATGGTGGTTCCATTCCAAGTTTTCTGAGGAATCTCTATACTGCTTTCCATAATGGTTTCACCAATTTGCATTCCCACCAGCAATGTATGAGTGTACCTTTTCCCCCACATCCTTGCCAACATTTATTGTTGCTTGTATTCTTGAAGAACTCAAAAACCTTAACACCAAAAAAACAAATAATCCAATCTACAAATGGGCTAAGGAACTGAATAGACACTTCACAGAAGATATACAACTGATAAACATATGAAAAAATGTTCAACATCTCTAGCAATTAGAGAAATGCAAATCAAAACTACTCTAAGACTTCATCTCACTCCAATCAGAATGAAATTATTAAGAATACAAGCAAATATTGGTGAGGATGCGGGGCAAAAGGTACTTTCAGGACTCTTGTGTGGCAAAGAAGACCTAGCTCCAGAAATATAAAAGAACCAGTTTGTTTTACTATCGACTTACCAATACCCATGATAGAGGGATCACATCCAGATACAAAGTAGCCCACAATTCTTGCCAGTGGTGTGAGGTTATGTTTTTTAACAGCATCTTCACTAGCTATGATAACAGCTCCAGCACCATCAGATACTCCCTTGAAAACAAAAACAGTAGATTAACTAACTGGTAAAAGAATCAAGTTAATCAAGGTTTAAACTAATGGTGCAGAATTATCAATGGATTAGAATTAGGAACGGGGTTGTACATAGCAAGCGGTGGCTTAACTTGGGGCACAAGTACCATGGTGGTACTCTGGTGTATTATGGCAATTGTTTTAGGCACAGAATATAACACTAAGTGACAATAGGAAAGAATATCAAGGAAAAGTTATATTTTGTGTTGAACCGAGAAAACACAAATTAACAGATTTTGAACACTATCAGTTTTTTTTTTTTTTTGGGGGGGGGGGTGCTGGGGATCAAACCCAGGACCTTGTGCTTGCAAGGCAAGCACTCTACCGACTGAGCTATCTCCCCAGCCCCAAGACTATCAGTTTAAGGCTAGCATGAAAGTTTCTAAAAGACACTTCACGACCATTTTGCAAGGGACATATCAAAAGAGTTCAAGCTTATGGGTGTGTGGTGACACCAACCGATGCATTCCCCGCAGTGACGGTGCCTTCTTTCTTGAACACTGGAGGAAGTTTTTGTAACTGCTCCAGGGTCGTTTGGGGCCGGGCATGCTCATCCACTTGCATTGTCTGTTTTCCTTTCTTTGTCTTCACCTCAATTGGTGCCATTTCCTCATTAAAGTAGCCAGCATCATTAGCTGAAAGAGCAGAAAGACTATCATAAGAATGAAAACCAAAACAAGAGGAGAAACAAGAAATCAAACATCTTCAATTTAATTTCTGGCCTACCCTTTGCTCATAATACACTTTAATACAATCCTTTACTACTTACACAACTTGCTTTCCCTGTTGGAGGATTCGACATACTGTCCTGCATCTATGCTGATGCATTTTGCACCTTCTTACAATTATTATTTTCATTTTTTTAAACTGACTTTCTTTTTTAATGAGGTACTGCTAAACTGTTAGCAGCATTTGTCAGTTATCTATGGGTGTTAATAGCTCTAAATGGATTTAACTTCTTTGGGTGAGATAAGAAGTAACTGAAAAGTTACTAAGTTGTCTATGCCACCAAGTAACCTATGACTGAAATTTAACAGTGAGACAACCTGAAGAAATCATAGGAGCTATCACAGGTACAATTATATATAAGACATCTTATCTACTTTGCACCTCCACTGACTACAGTAATCTATAGTTGCAGAAATAGGGTCAATCAGGAATACTTCCACTTTAATTTTGATATCATTTTATAGTTGGCAAAATACTTCCCTTATCGGCCCTTACTTGGTTTCACAATAACTTTATGAAATATATAGGAAAGGTAGATATAATTATCTCTGTTTTACAGATGTGAAGTGAATAAATGACTTGACAGACATCAGATAACTTGTCCAGAACTAGACTAACTTGGCAGAACTAGAAATATAACTGATAGTGCCTGACCTCTAGACAAATACTCCTCTACTAGAAATGTATAACTAAAAAACATACATGAGCTTGCTGGCCTAAGCTCTATTTCGCTTATCCTTCTGAAATGCTAAGATGAACCTTACCCCCACTACTTCAACTATTAACCACTCCTAAAGAAGAGTGTCTGCTTCTGGGTGGGGATATAGCTCAGTCGGTAGAGTGCTTGCCTTGCAAGCACAAGGCTGGGTTCAATCCCCAGCACCACAAAAAAAAAAAAAAAAAAAAAAAAAAAAGGGTCTGCTTCCTTATTACATTTTAATTTAAAAAATCTTTTTCAGAAGAGTAACAGATTCCTTCAAACTGCCATATTGATAAGCCAGCTGCAGTTGTGTTCATTTTGGACTGGATCAACAGCAGTGTGTTTCAAAAGGGCACTATAGCTACAGTCTTGGGTTCATCAAGTCTCTGAGTCAGGTGCAATGATTCCCAATTAGGAATAGAAGGAGCATAGAAAGTCATCCAGTGGTTCTTTATATCGCCCCTTCCTCTTGTGATTGCGATATGACTCACGGGAAAGAACATTCTCTCAGTCCTAGCTGCCACAGTGAGCAATTGCGTCTGAAGATGGGTACAATATGCCTCAGCATGGACAAACAGGACCCGTTAGGACAAAATTCACATGTCCAGATAGGGCCAAGGAATAGTACCACCTTTTAAGTAATATGAATGTATTTCAAAAAAGAACTTTCCTAGTTAATTTTGCAATAGAATATCTGATCATCTAAAATCAAAGGAATAATGAAAAAATATGAGTTTTCAAAGGTATGAATTTTAAGCTAAAATGGTTGTTTTATCTTAAGGAATGAAAATCTTTTCTATAGATACTGATGTTACTCAGTTTTTCTGACCAGCTTTCCACCTCTGCTGTGACTGAAGGGCATATTTGTCACATTCTTCTCTGCTTATTTTATGTTTTGCAGCAAGATTCTCTGCAGTAATTCCCATAGGGAGTTGAACATGTTGATCTGTTAATCCTGCCCACAGAGAATCTTCCATCTGTAAAAAGACATTGATAAAAAGATTTGTTAAAGCATTATCTTTTGAAAATAATGTTAAAATCTTTAAATAATCAACAACTTTAATAAACTTTAATAAAAAAGTAAAATTGGACTTTCCAATAAATATTTGCTATTACCATTCATATTTGTGTCTGTGATATTTTTAATCCAATATTTAAAAAATAATGCTAAAAAATGCAACATCTAACAATAAAATGCACACATTCATTCTCTCTCACAGACATTCATTCTGTTTCTAAGTGTGGAGCTTGAAAAAGAGCCCACGGTACTAAGTGTGCAAGGTAAGGAACAGGACGTTGCCCTACAATTGAAAATTAAATTCTCATGGTTAAAATCTGTAAGAAACTTGACACTGAGTCCTTATTTAACACTGGACTGTAGCCACCTCTGTACACCAGTCATGAGCACTAAAGGAATGCCTGTGCTCCTATTTCAGGCCATGCATTCAGTGACAGGTACAGGTGTCTATCAGTAACTGCTAGTCTGAAGAGAGCCTGGGAGAGGAGGCCTTGAGTATCAGAAAGGATTTTTAATTATTATCCAAGTAGTATTATCTGGTAAGTTGTCCCACTTGCTGCCTTGCCACCTTTGAGTTGCTGATGTATCTTTACAAAGGATTTCTCAAGTTTGTTATCTTAAATTCTGCTAAAACACACATATTTCTAAGTGTTATTCCTTTAAGCTTCTAAAAGGGTCAGGTGAGAAACCAGGCGAACAGTGTAAGTCAATCATTACTACTAGAAAATGCTAAAAATATGTACTTGGCTCTTTCATATAGGAACAATAGTGATCATTCTTTTTCAGTATGATCATTTTTATGTTACAGTTCTCAATGATAGAAGGATCAATTTTTGTTTGGCCAACTTGGGATAGTGTAATTTGTATGCAAAGACAATGTGATGAAGAAGAAATTTATTCAGTGGTGATTGTTTCAGAAACATAACTTCCGTAAGTACAGATTTAATTACTCTGATTACTAATCACTTAGTACAGATGAATTTACCATTTGCCTATCTTTTTAATACACTTCTTCCACCTCTCCCATGCCTAGGGCTATACGTTAAGTCTAATTCTATGTGGATTCAAAGGTCAAACTAACAACCAAACTGTGGTTGTGGAATAGTTTGCAAATTTTGAGTCATTCATATCTTGCCAATACCTTACCCCCGAAAAAAAAAAATGAACACATCTTGCCAATACTTGATTTAAAAAAATGAATTTCTAAATAGTATTTTCCCTAAAAGTTGTAAAAATTACTCATAATTTTAAAAAAAATTAAATTTTAAAATAAACACATATTTACTCAAATTATTTACTTTAAATAATTTTAAATAATTTTAATGTTTTCAACCTTGACATCTGTTCCAAACTTGGTTCCAAACCGAATGTTTCTGACACAGTAGGGAGCCTGGCTCATGCTTTCAGTTCCTCCACACAAGACAACTTCCGCATCTTTAACACAGATTTCCTGTTTAAGAGCAGAGAACAATAATAAAAAGTTCTTTTATTGTACTCAAAGTATGTATTCAGAAGTATAAAGATTTTATAGGGCTGGGGTTGTGGCTCAGTGGTGGAGCACTTGCCTAGCATGTGTGAGGCACTGGGTTCCATCCTCAGCACCACATAAAAATAAATAAATAAATAAAGGTGTTGTGTCCATCTACAACTAAAAAAAAAATTATTTAAAAAAGATTTTAGGGCTGGGGATATAGCTCAGTCGGTAGAGTGCTTGCCTTGCAAGCACAAGGCCCTGGGTTCAATCCCCAGCACCGCAAAAAAAAAAATAAAATAAAAAAATAAAAAAGATTTTATAAATTAATTGTAATTCTAATCAATAGTTGTGTCCTAGCTTATAGTGTCTCAAAAGCAAATACTTTGAAATAATCGTAAAGCAAATGTTAAAGTATCTATTCCCAAGATAAAGGAAGAAAAACTAATGGACTTCAATAGTTATGCCTGAGTAACACATCCCACCTGCATTTTGGCTAGGAAGAGTAATTCCTGATACAAATCTTGAAAACCTGCAGAGATGTTAATATCTGGCATAAATGTATGATAAAGGACAAACCCATTAAAAAGGCAAAAGAAAAATTTACTCTACTAATGGATGAATCTGAAAGATCGGAGTTATAAGAATTAGGTCAATCTAGGGAATCCATGAAAAGGAATTCATTTCATTCTTTCAACTCTTTCCATGTCTGCATTTCTCAGGAAACAATAAGCCTCTAAGAATGTGATGCTTAAAATTAAGAAAATTAGGAGTGCTATTTAAGTTATGTTACTATAGAAACTAATGTGAAAATAATTTATTCATTACAATATCTCTATGTCTCTTATTCTGTAACTAAAAGATTTTCCACCAATGGTATTATTCGGTTCCTTTGTAATAACATACATTTTCTGGGATATTTTAAATTCTTTAACTCTCCCTCTTGCCTTATAGTCTTTATTCAGTATTTCAAAATGCCTCATAGGTAACTTTTTCAAACTTGAATTCAAATTCTGCCCCTATGACTTAGTAACCTTAATGCTTATAATAATCAGTTTCCTTGCATGATAAAATGGGAATAATAATAGTTCTTGCTTCAAGGATGGCCATGAAGATTAAATGAGAAAGTGAATGTAAATCTCTCTGAGTGCCTGCCACACAGCAACCACACAATAAAAATGATAGTCATAATTAGCTTTTTTAAGAAAAAATTGTGGCAAAGTATACATAAAATTTACCATTTTAACCATTTGCGGGTGCAGTTCAGTGATGTTAAATACATTTGTACTGCATTGCAACCATTACTGCCATATTTCCAGAACTGTTTTCATCTCTGAAAATTGAAACTCCATACTCATTAAACATTAACCTCTCCTTTGGGCCTTCAGCCCCTGGGAACCATCATTCTACCTTTGTCTTTATGAATCTGACTACCCTAGGTGCCTCACGTAAGTGGAATCATAAAGGTTTTGTGATTCTGTGACTGATTTATTCCACTTGAGGGTTCTACTTTGATCATTCTTAGAAATTAATGTGTTTGAAAAACTATTTTCTTCTTGTGAATATTTTCCCAGGAAATGTCAAATATTGACCTCTCTTAACAGGCTCTATAAGATAAAAAAGCTAAAGTATTCTACTGAAGTGGAGCATTTCTTCTAATAATTACCAGCATATATTCAGGGAATTAAATAAAATATTGCCATACCTGACATCCATTCACAATGGACTGGAAGCCAGAGCCACAGAGTCTATTGATAGTAAGAGCTGGGACCTCTTTTGGGACTCCCACTCGAAGACCAACATGTCTCGCCAGGTATGCAGCATCTGAAGAACTCTAGACCAGAAAGAAAAAGAATTTCCTCTATAAATCCAGGCCTTAAAAACAAACACAACAGACTTGGAAATGTTGGCAACCTACCAAAAATGATGAACTATAGGATAGGACATAAGGCATAGAGATATAGCATATTTCATATAATATGTGTATGATTTGAATAAATACTATAATTTGGTCAATTGTGTTTTTTTCCATTTTTATAGTGGTAAAATATATGTAAAATTGGCCATCTTCACCATTTTTAAGCAAGCAGTTCAGTGGTATTAAAAACATTTGGAATGCTATGCTATCACTATCAGTTGGTTTTTAAACACGCTGAGGATGTTTGCTACTTAAAGAAATTCTTGTATTAAGTCCTCAATATAAGAGGAAAATTTTGACAGTGAGAGTTGCTTAAAAAAATGGAATAGAGGCCCAGGGTTGTACAGTTCTGTGGTGAAGTGCTTGCCTAGCATGCACAAAGCCCTGGGTTTGGTCCCCAGAATCATAAAAACAAAACGAAGAAAAGAAAAATGAAATAGGCTTTCTGAAACAATAGAGGAAGTATCCAGAAAAAGGTTCTCAACCTTGCTACTGGCTGTAATAACCCCAGGAGCTTTACTAACATACTTGTGCTGAAGCCTCTGACCAAACCAGAGAGGCTAGAGGGGATATTCTTTTGCCAAGGTTTGTCTGTTTTGTAATTATATCTCTTATAATACCAGATTGGTAGTGTCCAGATTGGTAAAAATAGGTGCTTTAGAAAATACAAGCCCTAATTTGAGATAATAAAAAGAATATCAGGCTATGAGTTAGGAGAAACAGACTGGAATCCATACTCTACCATTCCCTGGCAGTGTGAACTGTGGTTTATCTAACACTCAAATTCCACGTTTGTGCAGAATCATGTGCGAATGGTTAGGTAAGAACAGAATACATTACTACTTTATCATCAAGAACTTTAAACACCTCTCAAAATAGTATGGACATAAATAGGCAAGTTCAAAATATAGTAGATCCTCACTATTTAAAGATTCCATATTTGAAAATTCACCAAATCGTTAAAATTTGTAAAATAACCCCAAATGAGTGCTTGCAGCATGTTTGTAGTTAAACTTGTGCAGAGTGGTAAAAAATTTTGAGTTGTAGATACACACCTTTCCAGTTGAGGTTGAACCCAGTGATATTCTCTGCCTTCTTGTTTTAGCTTTCACACTCTAAACATATGTTCTTCCTGTAGTCTACTTAATGTCATGTTGTTTGCATTTTTGTGATTTTTGTTGGTGAATTCGTGTTTAAAATGGCTGTCAAGCACAATGCTGAAGTGCTGTCTAGTATTTCTGAAGCTCAAGAAGGCAGTGAAGTGCCTCATGGAAAACATGTATATTATAAAACCTACACTAAGGCATGAGTTGTGCTGTTGGTTATGAGTTTAATGTTAATCAATAAATAATATAAATTAAATGAGGTGTCTTGAAACAGAAACATACATAAAACAAAGTCACGTATTGAGTGGTTAATGAAAATGTGACCAGAGGCTTGCAGGAACGTGACCTGTATTTCCTCTGGGAGCAAAGATTTAGTAGAACTAAGCTCCTGATCTAGGCCCCAGCAAATCAGACCAAACCAGAATGGGGTCACTTGTGCTGAACTTTTGAATAGGCCAGGTTTTCCAAAACAGGAGATTCTAGTCGACCTGAGTCAATGTAATAAGAATATCCCCTCTATTTTAACCCTAGAAGGAAAGTAACATTGAAATAATATCTTTTTGTTTTGCTTTTGTTTTCTTCAGTCCTTTTCTGCTTATAAAGCCAACCTCTTATGCTTAGCTCATTGAAACACTCATTCATTTTAAAGAATAAGGTGTTGTGCAATTCTTGAGTTGAAAACAGAAGTAAATTAGATCTTTAAATCTGTTGTAATTTTGTTTTTTGGACAGCATTTGCTAATTCAGTGTTAATGGTGTCTGCATAACATAACTATTGTGAATAACAAAAAAATCAACTGTACTATGATGCACAGCCACATGGCAACAAATTAGATAACTTAAACGAAAGGGACAAATTCCTGGAGACATAAACTACAGAAATTGACTCAAGAAGAAACAGGCAATCTGAGTAATCAATAAACTATCCCAAAGATATTCCAGAATGGCTTCACCAAAGAATTCTATCAAACATTTAAAGAAGAATTAATACCAATTATTGACAAATCTTCCTAGAAATAGAAGACTGGATATCTTTCCAATTCATTGTATGAGGTCAATTATCCTGATACCAAAACTAGAGAAAGGTATCACAAGAAAACTACTGATCAATGTCTTTTATGAATGTGGAAATAAAAATCCTTAACAAAATACTAGTAAACTGAATTCAGCAATGAATTAAAAAAACTATACATCATAACCAATTTGGGCATATTCCAGGAACACAGATTGGCTCAACATCTGAAAATAATTAATGTATCAATCATATTAACAGAACAAAAAAATGTAACTTGTATGATCATCTCAGTCAATATGAAGAAAAAAAAAATTTGACAAAATCCAATATCTTCACCAAACTAGGATCAGAAGGGAATTTTCTTTTTTTGAGTGTTTTTTTGGGGGAATTTTCTTAACTTGAGAAAGGTCATATATAAAAACCCCACAGCTATTATGATATTTACTCTGACAACATACTGTATGCTATTCCCTGAGATCAGGAATAAGACAAAGATAAGTCACTTCCTGTCATTTATATTCAACCCTGGAGATTCTAACAAGGACAATTAGATAATAAAAAAGAATTCAGATTGCATTTCATTGCTTCCTAAGAAAAAAGCAAAACTCATTTATCTAAATGACATCTAGTAGTAATATTCAATTCTATTAGAAAAATAGCTTTGTGGTACTTGTCAAATGTTATTTGATACCTATTCTTCTCTCTTCTATCTACAAAGGCCTACCCCCAAATACTTGTCCATTAAACACTTAATACCCTTACCAGGAAACTATCTCAGCCTGTCAGGAAATTTAGTGCAAAAAAGTCTGCCTTTAGGAACAGAGGCATGAATATGATGAAACTGATACTACTTATAATGACTTTGTTGTAAAGTTTGAAAGAAAGTGTGCTGGAGGAAAACAGAAGGATTTTAGAAGGAATATATTTCTTTTGAAATAAATTCTAGGAAAAACAAAAACCAAAAGTATTCTATTTCTATTTGATCTGTTTGAATGCCTTCTTAGATCCGAAGTAAAAGTTCCAAAAAACAAAACAAAACAACATAACAAAAAACAGTGGAAAAAAGCACTAATATCAAGTATTCTTCATGAAAATATTTTAGGATCAAGAGAAATAACTGAAAAAGATAAAATGTCACTGTTTTTTTGGGATGCGAAGATACACAATGGCAGGGTGGAGAGAATGAGTTCAAATTCAAGGCTTAGTGCCTTGCCTTTGTGTCTGCTTTCCTTTTGCTACAATCATATCACTAGCATCTTTTTAAAAATATGCCTTATCATTTCTGTCAGATTATAACTTCCTTTCAATCAATTTTCCTTCTGATCCAATTAGGTGCTCCCATAGCACCTAAAATAGCCTCTTACTAAGCATCCAATATTTATATGCTTTGAATGAATATACAACTTTTAATAATCTGCATATGGATGATCTACTTTGTATACCATATATTGCAAGAGAGAGGGTAAGGGAATTTCTTATTTCTCACAACAAACACTGACCAGGTTCCTATAATGTATAAGAATTATGGGAGGTGTGTTGTACTGCTTGGATCAGCAACTCTCTTGCTATAGTTTGGATACAGAATGTCTCCACAAAACCCCATGTTTATTAAAGGCTTGGTCCCCAGCCAATGGTACTTTATGAGATGCTGGAACCTTGGGGAGGTACGGGTCAGTGAGAGAAGTCACATCACTGGAGGCATCGCTCAAGAGGATATTGGGACCCTGGCCTCTTTCTGTTTCTCTTTTTGGCTGGCTGGCGTGAACAGACTTTCTCCCCACTAAGCAGTAAGGCCAAGTGACCATTGGCTGAAACCTCCAAAACTGTGAGCCAACTAAACTCTTCCTCCTTTTTAATTATCTTGGGCATTTTGTCACAATAGCAGAAATCTAACTAATTAACCTTCTTGGGTAATACAGAGAAAAAACTAGTTACTTTCACATAAGTCAGTCTGCTTTTAAAGAAGCACTGAAATGCAACCAAGTCAGATAGATACGTAGTTTCCAGAATACATGCTGCTTTGAATTATGTATACTACCACTTCTGGAGTCAAAGGATTACTCAGATTAAAAATTTCAAGTACTTTCAAGGATTATGAACTTGTTTATCATGATGTCATACTGAAATTATTTTAGGACATGATCAAAGAAAGTGAATGAAGTGAATACTTCTCCTGCCTACTAACCTGCATGACATTGCCTACAATGACACTGTCAACAGTTTCAGGTGAGACTTTGCCAGCAGACAGGGCAGCCTTGGCAGCAAACTCAGTCAAGTCTGTAGCAGTGAAATCTTTCAGAAGACCTCCATAAGCTCCAAAGGGTGTTCGCTTAGCAGCAACGATAAACACACCTAATGCAATGAGAAGAGATTTGTAAACAACCACAGATTAGTGTCCTTAACATGTGTTAAATAATCTTACTGTGAATACTTATGCTATAGAACAATATTCAATTAAGTAATCAATGATTTGGATTTGAGATGCTCCCCTAAAGCTCCTGTGTTAATGCAGCAATGTTCAGAGGTGAAGTGATTGGACTGTAACAGCTGTAACCCAATCAGGCTATCCTAGTTTGAATGGATTCACTGGGTGGTAACTGTGCAGGTTGGGGCACAGAGGAGCGGGGGTCACTGGGGATGTGCCCTGGAAAGGTTGCTCTCCCCTGTGGTTGCTTTTTTCTTCCTTCTCTCTGCTTCTTGGCTGCCTTGAGGTGAGCAACTTTCCTCCACTGTGCCCTTCAGCCATGATGTAATTCTCCACCTTGCTCCTAGAGCAATGAAGTCAGCCATCTATGAACTGAGACCTCTAAAACTGTGAGCCCCAAATGAACTTCTTTTCAAGTTGTTCTTGGGTATTTTGATCACAATGATGTAGAGCTAACTAAAACAATAATAGAAAGTCTTTCTCTTGCAGTTATACACAGAATGAGTTATACCCATGAGAAGGGTCTTAATGAGTCATCAATTTGATCAATACCTACATGCAGGTAGGTACCTAGAACTGCCCTGCATGCTACAATGTAAATTCATTCCACTTAAGACAACATTCTGGTCCTCAGGTGCTTTATAATGCTAGAAGCATTTGCTGAAAACTGAAACGCTTCCTCCAACTGCTGGAGTATATTGCCTAAGTCGGATAAAACAATCTCCAAAATGGAAGGTACCTTGAGGTTGTCAGAGGCCAACTGCTCACTCGTCCTATAAGAACTTCCTCTAGAAAATTCTGACAAGAGGCTCTAACTTCTACTAGAAACTTCAGGAGGAAGGCATACTCTACTATGTGAAGCTGCATGTCCAGAAAAGGACAACAGAACTAACTAATGATCTGTCCCCATGCTGAGTTGACTTGGTTTACCAAGTCTTCCCCCAATTCTAGTTCTATTACACTTCAAGGCAGATAGAATTTATGATACTTTGAAGTGCATATGCCCATGCTTCTGGAGTCACAGGTGACTCCAATTATACTTTTCAATCACCTTGAACTATAATCTTTTGCTACTGTCTTAGCCTTTGGGATAAGGTGGGCAAAACAAGTCACCTTTTACCTGTGTGTTTGCTGCTACTAAGCAACACTCTTTGGAGCTTATGGAGCTACTAAGGTCATTTTATCACTTTCACACATATCTACCCTTCCCAACAATTCCACAAGGTAAATGTTATAGCTAACATGCTGAGGTACTAGCTGAGTGACAGATTTCATACTATGTGCTTTGCAGGTACTAACTTGATTCTCCCTAAAACAACATGACTTCACATTTCCATATCTTATCAAGAAAACTATGAGACTTTTAATAGTGGGTTTGTGCTAAGATACTGATTTATACCCAGGCTATTCAAGTGTCATACCACTGTTTGTATCTACATCAGTCCTCTGGCTTGTTCACGATCTCCTTCCATGGAACAAACTAAGCCTAGCTTAAAAAAATGTCTTTCCTCATCCTGACTGAGAAATTTACTTTATAAGGAATGTGAAGAATAACATGTCTAACCACAATCTAAGACATATCTACTCAGATCTTTAGATAAAATTTTTAGGTATTCATAAGCGGTCATAAGTATTAGTTTGGTGCATTAGAAGTGTATTGTTCTGGCAGCTGGTTATTCTGTGCCACTATGGCTCCCTGAATCTTTGCAGATGTCTTCTAATCCTCCTTCCTCCATAGTCTGCCTATTTTTCCATTGGTATTTTCTTCCTTTTGTGTTACCCTTTGGATGCCTTCTTCCTAATTTCAATAGTTCTGTTTCTGGTTGTGATCTAATATGCTCCCATTTGACCAACTCTCCCACAGATAACAATGAAAGCCTCCAGGCAATATAAAAGAACAATTACCTGAAATTCTCAGAAATGAATACAACTAGGCAGATATGGAGAAAAGTGGACAGGAAAAAGTATAGCATGAAAGTCCAATTTTATTTATAGAAATAACTGGAAGGCTAGTAGTTCAGGCTGCATGGAATAACTAGAGCTCAGGAACTCAGTCACACTGACTTGAAAAACTGGAGGACAAAGTTCATGGCAACCACAGCTGCTGGAAAATGACAGAGAATCTGGGAGAGAAGCATCACAGAGGAGGAGTTCTAATTTCATATAAATGTTGCCCCAGTATCCAGATGAGACCTTAACTATGCACATGCAGGTTAAAAACACTGAGTTGCTGCCTGCTAAAGAGCTTCCTGCAAAAAATAAATAGCCAACCAATCAATAAGTGAATATTTTTCAAAGGAACAAAAATCCAATCTCCGTAATGTTTTACCTGCTTCATTTGTAATATAATTAAAAATGAATCCATATATGAAGGAAATGTGGCTTTCAATAAAAAAGGACAATTAACAGAGACCAACTCACAGAAGATCCAGATGGTGGAACTAGCAGAAAAGGATTTTAAAACAAATATTATAACTACACTTAAGTATGTAAAGAAAAATGTAACTCATAATGAAATACAGGACATTTCAGCAAAGATAAAGAAATTATGGAAAAAAATTCTAAAACTTGAAATACCTAAAATTTAAAATCCACTGAATGAGTTTAATGGAATAGAAATGAAAAAAGCAAGATTCAATGACTTTGAAAATTGATAAATAGAAATGATCTAATCTGAAGAGCAGGGAAAAAAAGAACAATTGGAAAATAAAACAAAAGAACACATGGAAGAACCACATTGACAAAGAAGTAAAGGCAATTCAGTGGAGAAACAGTCTTTCTAAAAAATGGTGCTAGAAAACTGGACATCTACATTTTAATATATGAATCCAGACAGACTTTATATTCTTTCACAAAAATTAAAAATGAATCACAGACTTAAATACAAAATACAATACTATAACTCCTAGAAAATAATATAGTGTAAAAAATCTATGTGACTTTGGATTTAATAACTTTTTAGATATAATACCCAAAGCACAATCCATGAAAGGAAATTTGTTAAGTTGGATTTAATTAAAATTAAAAATGTCTGCTTTAAAAAAAATACTGTTAAGAAAATAAAAAGACAAGTCACAGACTGGGTGAAAATATTTACGAAAACTTATCTGGCAAAGGACTAGTATCCACAATCTATAAAGAGCTCCTAAAGTTCAACAGTAACAAACCAAACTCAATTTAAAAATGGGCAAAGGATCTGAACAGGTTATCTCATCAAAGAAGATTGCAGATGGCAAACAGCCATATGAAAACATGCTCAACATCATTTTATTAGGAAATTGCCCAATTAAAACATGAAGATACAATATACAACTATTAGGATGGCTAAAATCCAAAACACTGACATCATCAAATACTGGTGAGACTGTGGGGCAACAGAAATCCGTTCACTCCTGGTGGAAACAAAAGAATACAGCCACTTTAGAAGACATTTTGGTAATTTTTTACAAAATTAAACATACTCTAACCATATGATTCAGCAATTGTATTTCTTTGTACTTACCCAGAAAACCTACACACAAATGCTTGTTAATAATTGCCAAAACTTGTAAGTAACTAAGATGTCCTTCAGTAGATGAATAAACTGTGGTACACATGATGGAATACTATGCAGTGATAAAAAGAAATGAGGAATCAAACCACAAAAAAAGAAGGAATCTTAAATACATATTGCTAAGAGATGGATGTCAATCTGGAAAGGTCACAGAGTGTATGATCTTACTATATAATATCTGGAAAAGACAAAAGCTATGGAGACAATAAAAAGATGTGTTTGCCAGGGGTTCAGAGGCACGGATGAATAGGTAAACCATATAGGATTTTTAAGGCTGTGAAATTACTTTGCATGATGCTGTAAAGTTGATACGTATCATTTATATATCTGTCAAAAATACATAAAAATGTATAACACAGAGAGGAAACCCTAATATAAATTGTAAACTTTTATTGGTAAAGATGTGTCAGTATTAGTTCAGCAATTGTAACAATTGTACCACATTAATGACAGGTGCTATTAATGGGGAAGAATCTATGATGGTGTGAGGGACACAAGGATATGCTCTGTACTTTTTGCTCAGGTTTTCTATAAACTTAAAATTGCTTTAGAAAGTTTGTTAATTTTAAAAAAATCAGAAAAAAAATGGGTAGATATTTAAGGACTGACAGAAGTTATGATGTCATAGGAGGAAGAGTGAATAGGTACAAAAATATGTGAAGGAATAATAAGTGAAAATGTGATAAAAGACATGAATATGTAGATGTAAGCTTAGTAAGCCTCAAACAGAGTAAATAGGCCACACACATCACCTCCCCTCCCACTCTGGCACGTTATTGTTATACTTCTAAAATTCAAGGATAACAAAACTCTTAAAAGCATTCAGAAAAAGACATTTGCATATAGGAAAATGATCTGAATGATCAGAGATAATTTCTCAGAAACAACAGAGGTTAATTCCATGTTTCTCTGCAAAGTTCCTTTCACAGGATTCTCTCTCATACTTCATAATCTAAGAAAGTATTTGTGATGAGCTGTGCTAGCAGCAAAAGAGGTGATACTACAAAAGAAAAAGTGTGGGCGGAAAATATAACAAGAACTTTATTTTTACCATAACACTGCTCCTTACTTGATGCTCCCAGGCTATAAGGTTAGCTCGAGTGAGGCCTTAACTGAATACAATTATTTGGAAAAGGGAAAATCAATAAAAATATCATTTCCTTTTAAATCTATTTATTATAAACCTTTAAATAAAAATTTCAAAGATAATTTTAGATGTTCAGATACAAAGACAATTTAAAAATTTTCTTCCTTCTTATTTCATAAGGCATTTTAAAACTATGTCAATATTTATTTGACCTGATGGCAAATTTGTATGGTTATCAAAAGATTTAAACATAACAATCTTTAATACCAAACTAAAATTTTGTTGATGTTTACTTTTAAAGGCTCTGAAAATTCAGATACTAAAGATTTTAAAAACTTAAAGACAGTGAAGAGACATTAGAGAGTAGTGGGTCAACAACTCCAAAAAAGGGCCTGTCAAGGTGTGCTGCTAATCTGACAGCACCAGAAAAGCACCAGGAGCAAAACCTGCCATCTTTCCATGGACACTGTAAGAAAATATTTACTCATTCCATTAGAGCAACCAGAGACTATGTGGTCATTAAAAGGTTTAAACATCACAATCTTTAATGCCAAACTAAAATCTTTTTTGTTTACTTTCAAAAGCTCTGAAAATTCAGATACTAAAGATTTCTAAACTTAAAGACAGTGAAGAGACATTAGAGAGTAGTGAGTCAAAATCTCCAATAAAGGGCCTGTCACGGTGTGCTGATTTGATAGCACAGGAAAAGCACCAGGAGCAGAGCAAGAACTCTGCCAAGCTTTCCATGAACATCGTAAGTAAATATTCATTTCATTGAACTCACTTTATTACTCATTTCACAGACCACAACTATGGCAAATTAAGGAAAACTGCTGTGGCATCCATTCCTGTTTCAGGAGTATAGTAATTTAATAGCCCTGCCTGCTTGCCTTGAGGGGCGACATGAACTACCCAACAAAGCTTATGAGCAGTTGGACTAGTATTTGTTGGGTGAAAACCTTCCGTCAAATGCTGGATGGGTGCTAATAAAAATTGGGGGGAGGAGGGGTTGGTTCTTCTTGTTCACTAAAATCAAATCAGTTAATGATAGTCTTTACCAACATTAATGATGCTCCCATTCAAACATATCCTTTTTCTTACAAATCAGGCATGTGCTCTTCTTACCACTAGTCCTGCAAGTATTTGGTATGCAACTTAAAAGCCTTGTCTTTGACGTGTTCTATCCTGTAACAGTCACTACAGGGAAGTTCAAGGTGTGTTCTAATTACAGCCAATAACTACCTGTGTTATTGCAGATAAGTCAATTTGCCCTTTGGGACATTAGTGTCCTTCTCCATAAAATTTAAAAAGTGGGAAAAAATATGACCAATAGGTCTAACACTATATAGAAAACTATCACAAATTTTATAAACTTCATATTTTCCCAATACAGGTTTTGAAGTACAATTTTTTTTTAAAATCCGGTTCACTGTTTTCATCAAATTTTCAAAGGGGTCTGTACTATAAGAAAAGGGTAATAAAAACTGATAAAATAGTAAAATGAGAAACCAATAAAAATATTACTTCCTTTTTAAAAGGAAAGCACATTTATTACAGGGCAGCTTTTAAATGAATTGGGTTTTCTGAGTAAGTCTAAAACGACCTGTAGCTTTATTAAATAAATGTAGTTTAAGTTCTGAGTTGAGAGGGGCACTGGCATTTCCACTCAAGAGTTTCACAGGCATAAAAAACGTCTTTGCCTAAAACTGAATTCACAATTTCCTTTCCAAATTGATTCTCCCCCATTTTCCTAACTCCACAAGTGGTATCATCATAAGTTCCTCAAGCAGATACCTTTAGTCATTCTTGACACTGTCTTCTCATTTACTGGCCAGAGCCAGACTATCACCACTTTCTACCAAATAATCCCTTTGCCTTTCCCCAATTCCATGGCCCACTACAAAGTCATCACTACTTGTGCCTGAACCTCTGCAATAGATCCTTAAGTGACCCCCTTATTGTAACAGAAGCAGCCTTACAGTTGTGGGGAAACTGGGGGCAGAGTAGAAATCAGACGCTATCACTTCTTGCTTCAAATACTGTATTGCCTCCCACTGAATTCACAAAACCACACCTTTCTTCACAGATCTCACAGGTCCCTGGACCAACAAAATGCCTGGTTCTTAGATCCTGTCAAGGCTTTTCCTGTTCTCCATCCGTCTTTTACCTAAATGTTCTTCAACCCACACCCTTTAAAATTCCACAGACTGTGATCGCTTGTTACTATAAAGGATTTTACATGATTTTTTTTTAAAAAAAAGGTTATGGACTGGATGCCTGCACTTTCCTATAGTCACTCAAACTAAAAGGAACGGAAAAGGGACTAGGGCAGGTCTTCACAAAGACCACCAACAAGCACTTTGGGTTATCAGGCCGCTGGAGTGGAAATTCCCTGGCAACTCCTAGGGAACGTCGATTCCCCATCCACGCGCGACCAGGACCGGGCAGCAGGGTGCCTACGGCACCCGCTCTACTCCAGACCGCCTGGGGCTCAGGCCACCGCCTCGTTCTTCCCAAGAGTTGAGCTCCAACCTGTAAGTCACTCCCCGCGAAGGAGTGACCTCCAAAATCTGGAATAAGTCAACCTTGGCCTCCACTCAGTCCAGTGGAAACTGCACCGAAACCGTTGTCGCCGGTGCCTTACACGCGCTTTCTCGTTTAGCAATCTCAAGTCCCCACGCAGCAGAAGACTCGAGGAACTGCACCCGACGACCCCTGACTGTCCACTGGGCCCGGAAGCGAGGCCCGCCTGGTGGGCGGCAGATCCCGAGGGGCGAGGACAGGAGGGGTCCGCGCTCACCTCGGAGCAGGGCCATGGCTGCACGTCGGTCCCGGCGGCGGAAGGTTCTAGCGGCCGCCAGCCCAGGGATGGAGCGCCCTGCCCGCCAGGCCCCGCCCCCGACCTTTCGCCCACTTCCCGCCGGCTCCGCGCCCCCAGGCCCGCCCTCGCCCGCTACGCTTATCTGGTCGCCAGCGCCCGGCGGCCCTCCCGTGGGAACCAAAGGTGCCGCCGTCTCCCCGGGCCAGAAGGCGCGTGCCTGGGGGCGGGCATTTTCCTCGCATTCTTGTTTTACAGGCTTTCCTACTGTGTTTCCTCATCGAGGGCCCTTCTCTTGACAGCCCAGTCATCTGTCCTTGGCCTACAACCCCTGGTCCCTCGGTCCCCGCCCCCGCGAAGACTTCGGAAGGCAAGCCGGTGACGGCGGGCCAGGGGGACAGGCCGGAAATTCGGTGTGGGGGGAGGTGGCTTCCGGCGGCGCAGCGGGATTGGCTGGGCCTGCGGCTGCGCAGACCCTGGGGCTGAGGCCTTGGTCGCCCAGCCCAGCACCGAGCGGGCCGGGGGCGAGCGGCAGCGGCACCCGGCATGAAAGTGGGTTCGGCGAGTGTAGTGGGGTGGGGCGCTCCTGGGTCCCCGATGCGGCCCTGGGCTGAGCCCTCAGTATTTTCCTTATATGATCAGGCCCCATCGTGGGCGGCGCAGCTTACCTGGAGCCTGAGAGGATTATGAAAACGTGGCAGGCGAAGTGGGGCCAGGGGACCCGGCGCGGGGAAAAGGGGGATGAGGGGCTGCGGGGAGGCTAGGCTGGAGGGGGGCTTAGGGAGCCTCTGCCGCTGTACTGTGAGCCCTGGCCGATGATGACATGACCACTGCGCAATCTGAGTTCTAGGAACCAGGTGATGGAGTGTGTTCTGAGAACAGACTGAGGCCGGGCGATCAGGAGCCTGGGCAGAGGACAGGCTGGAGCTCTTTACAGCCAGGGCTTGGGTCGAGTGAGTGACTGCCTGCCCTAGAATTGTGCTTTTCAAACGTTTTGGTGGCCCTGTTGTAATGATGGCTCTTTTGTTTTTTTAATCCAGTTTTTTTTTTTTTTTTTTTTTTAATGATGAAACTTTCCAACAGAAAAGTGAAAAGGCCATCAAACTAGCTTATTTTTTAAAAAATACACTTACTACGCTTCACCCCATGAACACTTACGTACACTTCAGAGTTGGATATTTATACATTTCTTTAAAAAATTTTCATGCATCCAAACTTCCAAATCACAAGTTTTGTATTTTCAAAAGATACACCCTTGTACACACTCTAATTAGTTTGCCTTCCACCTATTTAAGAAAGGCTAAGTATCACAATTTCCCATTCATTCTGCAAATCACCATCAGCAGGTACTTCCAGATTGTACTGTTTTCTCTGATTAGAAATGTTACTAATGAGTAGCTCCTAAAACCATTAAATGAAAAGTTAACATTAAAATACGTAAGATATTTACAAAGTCTCAGTTTCGGAAGCGGAGGTCACAATGGAGAAATTTTGTGGGTATTGCCTTAACCAAATGATAAGCTTGACCTCACCAATAACGGGACAAACTGACACTCATTCTCTTGCTGAATAGAGAGGACTTACCTCCTTCATGTAGGATTCCTTCCCCCCAGAGCCTGAATCTAATCATAAGACAAATCCAATTGAGGGACATTCTGCAAAACAATTGACCTGAATTCTTCAAAAATAATGTAGTGAAAAGCAGAAAAGGCTGGGAATGGTATTCCATTTAAGGAGACTAGAAATGTGGGATCATTAACTGGAATCTGGATTTAAAAGCTCTAAAGGAGTGCTGGGGATGTGGGTCAGTGGTAAAGTGCTTGCCTGGCATGCATGAGGCTCTGGGTTCAAATCCCCCAGCACACACACAAAAAAGGAAGGAATGAAGACAATTGGGAAAACAAATATGTCATTGATGAGAGTAGTACTGACTTTAATTTTCCTGATTATGATAATTACGATCAGTAACAGGGCGTTAGGATTTGACCTTTGGCTAGGGGTTTTGGGGAGGGTCCAAAGAAGCATGAGTTCTCTCTGGATTGGGTGCTGTCAGGAAGTAGGGACAAGTCTTTGATTGGGCATCTTAACATATAGTCATGTTTCACTTAATGGTGGGGGCATGGCCTGTATCTTCATTTTGTGTGAATATCACAGAAATGTATGTATACAAACTAAGATGGCTATGACTGGGTGATATAATCTTGTGGGACCACTGTTTTACATGCGGTCCAGACTTATGTGACTGTAATCTTACTTAGAAAGAGGATCCTCTATACTAAAAAATCAACCAGAAAACACATTTTTGGATGTCTTGGGGTTAGGAGCTCTGTATTCTATTCCAGCGGCCAATTTTTCTACCCCTATTCAAGGTCCTGGATTTGATTCCTAGCACTGGGTGAGAGGAGGGGTTGGAGTTAGGCTGAAGCCACACCTGTGTGAAGAAGTTGCAGTTCTGAGAGTAGCTGGTAGAGGGGATGTTTGGTATTTTGGTGTTGCATGGTTTATACACAGCAATCTTGTTTTTGTGCTTAGAATTCTGGTCTTGTCTCACGTGGTCATAGTCACAACTGTACTTTATAAAATTATTCATGTGCAGAAGAATATGGCCTAGCTCCAGCAACCAGTTCCTGGATGTGAAATTTCTCTTTAGTTTTCCTGACGAGGTGTTAAAGACGGTCCTAAACCCGAGTCTGAGGTGAAAGCTTTCCTGAAATGAAGGTATCTGATCAGACATCAGAAAAGGGAATCCATCCTTGGGTTGGAAATTGGGCTCAGAGGCAACGTCACTAAACAGTACATTGTGAACATTACTTCCCCATACCCATGATAAAACCCAGGGCCTTGAGGAGTTAAGCACACCACCACTGAGCTAGGCATTGAGATTGAGGGGACAATTGATATGGTGATATGGAGTCTTTATCCGTGCAGATGATTTATTTCTCCATTTTGTTAGTTTTTCACTTATAAAGTCTTCCATATAGGTTCTGTAAACATTTTCCCATTGATTTTTAATGCCATCTCTACCATATGCTGTTACATATACAATTGGTTTTATCTCCAGCCTCTGTTTCATTGATCTGCTGAGTCTTCCCACACCCAACTGCCTTAAATTCTATAGTTTCAAGGTTATTTCTCAGTAAACCTTATCTTAAAGGGAAAATTCTTCAACACCCCAGACCTCTGGACTACTGTGTGCCAACCCCTGGTTTAAACAATCCTGATACATTTGAGGATAAGCCCCAGAATGAAGTTTAACATTAAAAACAAACTTTTAGCCAACGTGTAGCTGAAGTTTTAAATTTTGTTTAGATTTGGCACTTTTATTCAAAAGTATTTCCACAAATTTTTATGCACAGCTGAATATTAATAGTGACTATTACAAGCATTTTTTCTATAAACAAAGGTGTAATTTACAGATTTGTCCAAAATGGAAAAATATTTTTATCAGTAGCATTTCTGTAATGTTAGATTTACCCCTGGATATGGTGTGGACTCCTTCAGAGAGGAAGTCCTTCATCTAACAGTTGATGGCAAAATGTTAAATCCAAGTCTGGATTATTGTTAGTGTCACTTTAAAAAGTAGCTTAATTTTATGATTCCTTTAATAGAATTAGAAATTTTTTCAGGGAAAAACAATATCTAATTACCTTTATAAGAAAAACCCAGGCCTGTATTAGTTAGTGGCATTCACCTCTAATTTTCTACACTCCATAATGTTCTAATTATGGCACCAATGTGTACAAAAATTATAGTTGACTCATGCAGCAAATTTTAGAAACTGACTGCAAATATTCTGTGAGGAGAAATGGCAGGGTCCTGTCCCATGTAGTCACATTTCAGTAACCAGTCACATAGGCATTATACTAATGCTTCAATATAGGATATACTCTCCCTGCCTTAGGACTGGGGAAAGGGTCTAAAGACAACACAAAGTAAATGGGTTCTAATGTTTTTTGCTACTACAATCTTAGTGCCTTCATTAAGGGTCTAATAATTGATGAGTTGATGGTAGAATTTTGTTCTAAATTTTCCAAGTTCCTGGCTTTTTTTACAAAATCCTTAAAATTTAGTACTAGGAAAAAAATAAAGGGAAAAAACTCCTATTGGCATGCTCCATGGAAAGCGGGCAGGGGGAAATCTACCTTTGGGTCTAATCTGCTTCCCAGGTGAGCCTAGAGGACCATCACTCCGAACACAGCTAATTGGCAAAAGGGGAATGCACATAGAAATGTGCTTGTCAGCTTCAGCAACAGTTCAGGTGTAAATACACCCATTATTATAGGTAAACAGGTCCCGTGTAGTACTTAGAAGTTGCTTGCTATAAATATTTGATTCTTCAGTAACCTTTAAAATGCTTGTTTCAAAAGACAAAAGTCCACTATGATGTTACACTGAACTTTGAAATTCCACAGCAACACTTATTTCAGAGAAACAATTGGTAAATCAGTTATCTCAGTAAAGGCACAGAAAAAAGTTGTCAAATTTTAAACATTGGAAAGCAAAGATTTTTAGTGAATTCAAACCTTCATGTTGAATTACTTAAGTCATTACTGATTTCATGAAATTGGGAAGTGAGGTGTACTGACTTTAAAAATCGCAGAGGATAAAAAGCCAACGAAAGGTTAAACATTGCCTATTTCAGCCTCCAAGTATGAGGTTAAATTGGGCAGATGTAAACATTATGCAACCAATTACTGTGTTGGTCAGTCATCTGTAAATTAGAGTTCCAATGGAATGCCCTTGTCTTTTGGAAAAGGCTAAGAGGAGAACAATTCATAAGCTTCCCTCTTCCCCATTTATTCTAATTGCCGCACTTTTATTCAGCAAGCCCTTGGCCTCTAGTGATGAATCAGTGACAGCACAGTAGCAACCCAGAGATGCAGGGGATGATCTGTTACATATAAGGACAGTAAGCCATTATATTTGTGAAGTCACTGCTTGTTAAAGTTGGCATCTTGATAATATCAAGGCATTTTTGGTTATCTTGACGGTTAGCGACAGTCTGAGACTTAGTTTCAAACTAAAGTGCACTGGAAAGCAAATTATATTTCACAAAAGACTTTAAAGCAGAGGTAGCCACAAACCCAGTTGCTTTAGACTGGTTTTCCAAAGTCAGTGTGTGGATTGAAAGGTGTCAGGGACGTCAGCGACTGTGAAACTGAAATGGAGGAGGAAAGGTACCACCCTGCAGATACCCAAGAGCCACCAGGATGTTTAATTTGAACAGAGGCAAAGATACTGATGACAGTGCCTTTGGACACGACTGTCAGCAGCTTTCACCAGGTGCTATGCCTTGTTCTGGCCCCAGTAGGTGAGGAGGAAGACAGGACACTGAGCTCTATGGGCATAGGACAGAGGACTTTTTGGCTTGGGATGTGCTGTGCTCCCAAGAGCCTTTTAAGTTGGGTGGCTGAGTACAAGATGGGATGGTATTCTACTCCCAACATGTAGAGAAATCTCAATGTAATATGGAAACAGTTCTTGTATGATTTGCAAACCATCTGCTCCTGATATAGGAACAGTGAACTACTAGTAATAAATATGGAAAAGATAGTAAAAATATGGATAGAGAGAATATGTAGGATTTTCTATTAAATGCTTTTGAAGAGTCCAGAACACAAAACTGCCAAAAAAAAAATATCTAACAGCAGACATTAAATCTATTATGTGATATTACTGAGTACTCTTGCTAAATCTTTATTTCATGGCAGATATTTACAATGATTTTTTATGTGGCAAATATGAAAAACATTGAAAATAAGCTTTAAAAGGAGAAGTTGGCCTAAGCCATGTTCTCTCTCAAAAACCAAAACAACCCAAATATCCCCCCCCCCAAAAAAAAAAAAAACCCCAAAACCCACAAGCCTTTGGATAATAACTTAATGATCATGTGTGTTTTTTTTTTCCAGTTTTCTCAATTAGATTCTCAAACTGAAGTCTGTTTTCCTTCCTCTCTTGGGTGTCTGGGATAAGTAGTATATTATGTGATGCTTTTATTGGAGGTTTAATGGCATTATGGGATTAAAAATTTTTCACACTGAGTTTTTACATTTGTTAATAAAGATTTGTTATTCTAATAGCTTATATACATTTTTTTGTGGAAGTTTTGTTGGACTTAGTGCAGACTAGCATCTCAAACAGTATTTTTCCATCTTTCTCACATTTGACATCTGGGACAGCAGCATTTTTACCCTAACTCTTCAAAAACCCAGGACTACCCAAAAGCCCTAAGCATATTAGAGACTGGGTGTCTCAGTTTTGCTTCAGAAACTAATATGCAAAATGCTTGGTCTGCAGGTCAGTTACACCACTGTCTGATTCACAGCTTCTCAGAGGCCCAGGTTCACTATTTTTATTTTTAAAACATCTCACCACAAAGCTCACACACACCTATGGTTTGTCAACCTGAGGAAATGTCAATTCCATTTTCATGATTACAAATAAGGTTAAGTCCTCTGCAGGCAATTTGTTACGTATTTTTAATGTTATCTCAATTTGGACATTCTCCAGTTATGAGCAAAGATCAGAACTGGGCAACTTCCACTTTATAGAACTGGCACCTTTTAGATCGCCAAAGGGATGGCTTGGTAGCTGTAGAGGATGATTTTTTTAAAAAACTGAAATAAAACCTTTAAAAATATCTTCCATATTTCAAGTGTTTTTATTCTGAGCAGTAGGTACCAAAAATAATGAGATGTGTCTTATTCTGTTTAGTTCAACACTCTCCACAGGCTCTTCATCTCCAATTTGATCCATTTTTACCAGATTCATAGATCCTCAAAGGTCACTTTACTGCACATGCTTCCTTCTTGCTCTCACTGGGTATCAAGCTGATTGGGGAAACACGCATCTTCAGACTTCATTGAGGAATTCCAGGCTGAGACACGCAGGAATGTGGATTGAGTCCATGGTCAGGGAAGATGGATTAAATGGAAACAGAACAGGAAACACGTGTTTGGAGTCTAGCAACAGTTGCTGAGGGTCATTCCGATCTTGTAGTTGTGCCTATGGGGAAGAATGAGGCCACATAAAAACTTACATTTCAAATAGCCAATTTAAGTGGATTCACAAAAGTGAATAGCATGGGAATATTTCTGAAATCATTAGGGAGACTGTCAGAATCAGGATAATGTTGTCTCCCTATCTGTGAGATATTTAGTGGGGAGAGAAGCCCTAATTTAAGCCTGCTGAAGATCAGATAATTAAGCATTCTCCCTTCTAGCATAATTTAAAAAAAATTCCATTCAAGGGAGCAGGTTAAAAACAGATCTCAGGTACAAATCATGTAGAGGCACTGTAGTAAAGTGGTGTGGACATAGGTTCTAGAAATGGATAGTTTGAGCATCAACCCCGGGCAAATTCCTGAACCTTTTCTCTACCAGTTTCCTCACCCACAGACTGGAACAGGGAAGAGTAACAGGACATAAATTAGCAGAGGATGAAGTCTAGGGTTTGGTCCCTTCTCTTAGGTACCTATGCAAGTTGGAAGGAGTGATTGATATTTCTCTTAATTAGACATATCAATAGGCTTCATTATTTAAAGGACTTGAAAAAATCGTAAAGGATTTAGAGTATAAGAAAGACAAAAGGAACAGTTAAATATTTTCTATATTATTACAATTTAGTGGCAAAGAATATGTATACATTTAGTTAAAAATTATCAAGGCAAATCAGTTCACAAAATTCTCGTGTAAATTCTTTGGTGAGTTTAACATCCCTCTCAAATTTACATTTAAAAAATTTAAATTACTTTAACTGACATGTAGACGTTGTGCATGTTTATGGGGTACCACATGTTTCAATACATTCATATACTCTAATGTTTTTAAAGGTCAGTACATACTGCACAAAAGCCTATACTATACTGGCCAAAAAAATGACAGGATTTCCTGATATTGAAATTGATTACTGAGTAAGATGCAGGACCTGACTAAGAGTACTTACAGTCATATTTACAAACTAAAAGGTTACTATCTGACACTTGACCTCCATGACAGGTTTTCTTGTCCTTAATTCATTAAACCTGCAGTTTGATTTAGCATATATTCTTTGACCTTTGGCCTGAATTCCCTTCTTGTAAATAGTGCTATTGCCAATTTATAATCAGTTATACTTCCTCTGGATTATTTCAGATGTTCAAGGAAGGCTTACTAAACTTGTACCTTTGCTGGGTCATTTATCACCCCTTCATAAAAATCAGCAGTGGGGTCTGGGGCAGGGTCTCAGGCTTCTCTTTTGTCATCTAACTCTGGCTCCCCTTTCAGCAGTTGGCTATTTGCTATCCTAACGGCATCCTTTCCATTGGTACCTCCCCTGCCCTTGGATGGCCTGCGTTGATGTGAGGGCCTGTTTTCCTTTACTGGCTGTATCTTTAATAATTCTGTCATTTCTCCATCGCTCATAAGATCACAGCCAACCTTCAGTGTGACTTGGCATTGCTTTCCTTGACCTTTGGCCTCTATTCTCTAGACACCAGGCTGAAATGCATGTATTTTTTGCCACAGCACTTTTCAGACCCACGGTGATCTAAATCTCGATCTCTACAATGAAACACAGTATAGGCTCTGAATAAAATCCTGAGTGTTTCAGACGAAAGCTTCTTCTACAAAAGCCTTGCTTTCTCAAGGTTCTTCAACTTCCTCCTCCTGCAATCGCTTTTCCCACTGCTGTCTTTTTTTAAATCCTCATTTCATGTTGGCATCACTTCATTGGCTAATGGATCTCCCCAGGGTCCCCCCCACGTACAACCACAGGACAAATGTGCCCTGTTGTTCTGAGTTATCCCCATGCTGTTGATCACCGCCACACACACAGGCCAGGCGCTCAGTCAAGATAGCCAAGGGCTCAGCAAGAGGAGGGTCATCTTTAAGTAGAAAATACTCATCTTAAGGAAGATTTCAAAAATCATTTGCCTAAAATGTTTTCTTCCATGCATATTCTTTAAGGACAAATATGAGTCTTAGAGACAAGACTTATGAGTTTAAATGGTGTCTTTTAAGAATATTTCTTAGTTCCATTTGTGGGAAGAGTTGATTCTCTGCTTCTGTTAATTCCATTTGGTGCCTTAGTTTAGTAATATGCTACTAGGAAACAAAATACTTAATCTAAGACACGAGCAGCAGAGACAATAACTGTTCAGTCCTGTGTATATAGTTAATAAGTTATTCACAGGTGTTAGGGTTCATGTTTATTTAAATGGAAAGCCTAGGAATGAAAGGTCTTCCAGTAGTTTATTAATAAGGAAAAGTAAGAGTAAAATCTAGCAGTTCAGGACTGGGGTTGTAGCTCAGTGGTAGAGTGCTTGCCTAGCACATGTGAGGCACTGGATTCAATCCTCAGCACCACATTTAAAAGGTATTGTGTCCATCTACAACTAAGGATTTTAAACAAAACAACAACAACAAAAAAACCCTAAAAGTTCACTTCCCTAGTTTTAGATGAGGACTTTATAAAACTCATTAGTATTTTAAAACTTACTTGGATTGTTCGTATAAAGGACACTGTTACCCGCTCTTCAAATTCATTCAGGGGTGTATAAAGGTTTAAAATTTTGACAATCTGTTGGAATGAAAACAAGTTTATTAGCACAGAGCTAAAAGAACAGAAGACAATCTTAAAGACCATATGACACCAGTATAAGAGCGCAATCTTTAGATAGGACTTACAACATTGAAGGAGCTGTCAGACCGACAGTTACATTAGGAATTCACACTCATGGCTGCGCCTGGCAGATCTGAGCTTTTTCCCTTATCCACATCCCCTCCATTCCCACCAGCCCCTTTCTCTGTCCTTGGTGGTTTACAGAGGAGGAATTTAGAAAAGCGTTGCCTGAAATCCTCAGCCTCTTATCTACCAGTAAAAAGGTTTCTTTCAAAGAATACTGGGGGTCTTACCTTAGATGAGAAAGCTCTTAACACCCAAATTCCCTTCTTCCTCCCTACCCCATGAAAAATGAAATGCAAAAATTTGTAAATGAGATTTTCTGCTTATTTGAAAGGGACATAATCTTTAGTCTGCTGACTGATTGGTGAAAGTAGCCCACCCAACTAAAATACCAATTAAAAGATGGTAAAGTTGGAAAGCTTTCAGTACATTTGCAGAAGGAAACAGTGTTCTTAAGAGTTTAAAAGTTCAGGGTTGGGGTTGTAGCTCAGTAGTAGAGCACCTGCCTAGCACATGTGCGCCACTGGGTTTGATCCTCAGCACACAAAAATAAAAAATAAAGGTATTGTGTCCATCTACAACTAAAAATTTTTTTTTAACAAAAGAGTTCAATAGTTCATTTATTATTAGTTAGTGGAGGAGTTAAGGAGGGGTATGTTTACTTTTTTACACAAAGTTTGGAGCTTGCTGTTTTAGGTGTTGGAGGTGTTGGTCAGGAAGAAAATGCATTTACTTTAGAAAGTCTCGTTTCCTTGTGCCAGTCTCTGTGGCCCATTTCCAAATAAGCATACCTAGGATGGAGGATGAGGTCCAGCTGCCTGTGGATCTGCCTTTTTTAGACCAGTAATATGTCTGCAACTGAGTTGCAATGTAAATACAATTTTGGAAGGTGAAAAAGGAAAGTGACATTTAAATACCTCTTGGTTCTTACTGACATTCATTTAAAACAATATAAATGTAGTCTTGACTGAAAATGTAACCGTATTGAAATAATTGGAAAGAAAGCAGATGCCTAAGGTTCACAAGTTCAGAAAATTTTTAAATTTCTAGGTAAGAAACAATTCAGAACTCACTATTTAAAGTAAGTAGTAGCTGGGTGCAGTGGCACACACCTGTAATCCTAGCTACTCCAGAAGATGAGGGAGGATTCCAAGTTCAATGGAGCAACTTAGCCAGACCCTTTCTCAAAATTACAGTGTTGGGGTGCAGCTCAGGGGCAGAGTGCTTGTGTAGCATGTGCGAGGTCATGGGGTCAATTCCTAGTACAGGAGGGGTTGCAGCACGAAGAGACCTTTTTTCCTACCTTTTTTTTTTTTTTTTTTTTTTAATTGGGGATTGAACACAGGGGCACTTTACCACTGGGTTACATCACCAGAATTTTTAAATTTGAGACAGGGTCTTGCTAAACTGCTCAAGCTATCCTCAGACTTGTGATCCTTCTGTGTCAGCCTCCCAAATCATGGGGATTACAGAAGTGCACCATGTGCCCAGCTACTGCCTTACATTCTAAGTGAGCAAGACAGGTCAGCGGCTGCTACAAGCAACAGCAGCTGTGGCATCTGGTTTCACAGTCCAAAGTGGTCTCTGGTTCATCAGCCACACCTACTCTGTCAGCTGCAAGTTCAGCACTATATCAGGAGGGCTACATAAAGGTGGGGAGTGCAACACTGAACACACACACACTGGCAAGAACAGATTGAGAAGCAGGACTTGCCTGGAGCGCCTTAATAGAGGGCTAGAACAACCGTACCTGCTGGGTGCTGAGGGAGGTACACAGAGAACAGATGGCTTCAGCATCCTCATGGGTTTTCTTCTTTAACTGCAGGAGCTGGGCTGCCTGGATCAGAGGTTCCATGGTCTGGGCTGCTCCACTCTGGTGAAGGTTCCTTCCCCGAAGCCACTCTTCGAGTTGACTTATATTGTACCTTAGTCACAGGTAAAAAGGGAGCGGTTAAGCCCCAATCCATTGGTTGAAGGCACTGCTGTGTTTTGAGGCTACCTGCAAACAGTGTCATCGTCTCCACCTCAACTACCTCACAGGTTACAAGCTGGAAAGGTAGCTATTTGTTGAATGAAGAATGAATAAATGGGACTTAAACGCAACTACAGATGAAATGCCCATATGTCTTTATAAAGCAGTGGAAGAGAAGTTAAATGTATTGAATTGAAACAATGTATATTTAACATTCACAAACATATTTGCAGTTGTTTTGAGTCTTCATGCCTCCTAACTCACTGATTTCTCTTACTTGGTCACACTGTATCTAGTGTTGTATGTAAAAGCCCTGCAGCTTTGAACTAATGTTTACTACGTGTCATCATAGTGGTCAATGAATTTCATCATCCAATAAAAAGAATGTGAGTTTGAATCACATGCTGTGACAAGCGCTATTGGATTTGGACTTCACCTTTAAAGACGAGCACATTGTGCTCTGGGTCCAGCTAGTGTTGGGAGTCCATTCTCTCCCCATGTTGGGCAAGAGCCTGTCTCACCTGAGTTGCATGCCTGTGCTCCAGGAGCAGACGTCCTTCCGCAGGAGCAGGTTGTTAAGAGTCACTGCAGTGATCATGTAGAAGAGCTGCTTGAACACCTGCAGAATGATCTCAGGGTCCAGGCCCTGGTCACACATGACTGTGTGAAAGCAATTCATCTGGCGGATGATGGCTTCCAGGCAGTAGGAGTTATCCCCGTCCGCCATGCTGGAGGAGCGCTTCCGGTAGCCCATTGGCTTCACACCAGACAGACCCTGAATGCTCTCATTTTCTAACATGGCAGAAACTGAAAGAACAACATAGTGAGAGAAGCTAACAAATAAGCTCTGGTGCTGGATCACTCGACAGCACTCACTTTAGCAGTGATCCCATCGAGGGGCGTACAATGCTGACGTGCCCAGGAACTTACAACTTTTGGCTAAGCATTTCTAATGTGTTGGTCTATACGGAATAAAATATTTAAGGACCAAATTTTTGTTACAATTAGCAGTAGAAGAAAGATAATGCACACGTACTAGCTTGATTCTGTATGGCCTGTGCCAAGCACAAAATTTGAGTACTGAACAATGTGGGTGTAGTCCTGACCCAACCACTGTGTCAATGTTAGGTTACTGAGAAGCACTTAACTGTGCACCAGTTGCTTTATGTTCAGTACCTCTTTAAATCATCCAATAACTCTATGAGGTACCCATTTTGCTAATGAGAAAACTGAGGCATACAGAGTTTAAATAATTTGCTTTTGGTCACGTGGCTAGGAAGTTCAGGACCAGGATTTGAACCCAAATCTGACTAACTGCACAACAGTGCGACCAACCCTTATGTCATTCTGCATTCCGTAGCATCTCCAACTTGATATGTCAGTTCTCCTTCTGTGACTTAGAAGATGATAGGAAGCTCTGGAATGAATTTTATCACAAGGGACATACCTCTAGATTGGTCCTACTTGGAATTCACCCATAACCTACTTGTGTCGTAAGAACCTGGAGAAAGTGTGACAGGTTCAGGTTTCCCAGCCTTCACGCAGCACAGTGAGGGCTGTACATGTGTTCTCTTCTAACCTAAAATACAGCTGCTCTTATTTTTCAATTCTGATTTCATGTTCAATGCCAAGTACACTTACTGCTTTGAACAAAGTGAGTGTTCAGCAATTATTATTGCCTGAATGCTTACTACCATGTTTCTGCACGGGAACACACATAAGACTTCCTTTTTTTTCCCCCAGAAATCTAGTACAAAATGGACAAGAGGATACTCTTTCACTGTATATGCATTTATGCCTTTGAGTTCATATTTATTACCTATTAAAATTTCTTGGAAGAAAATAATATATAATAGTATACTACAGAAAAGAGAAAGAAAAAATCCTCTCATTATGCTAGCATACTTTTATGGGATAGCATTGAAAATTTCACAGGTCTCAGGCCCAATGTGCTCAGCTCATGCCTTCCCTGGGAAGGGCCTGGCTAATACATCTGACTCCCTACAGGTGGGGAGACTTCCAGGGCCCAGAATGAGTGCTGGAGCCCTCCTGTGCCAGCTTACCTATCATTGGATGCAACAAGCCCTCGGCGATTTTAATGAGCTGCTGGTATATCTGAATGGAAAGGTCGCTCAGCACCTGACGGTATTCAGTGAGGTCAAAGTTCTTAAGACAATGCTCATTCTGCTTTGCAGTGTTCTGGGTCATGAAGCCCTGCAGAGGAGAGGCAGGTATTACTGAGATTCTCTGGTCATTTGGCCTCAGCACAACTTCTGGGCCTTTAGTCTCTCTAGCAATCCATTTGTGGGGGACGACCCAGGACTTTCCTATCAGTTCGTGAGACTTCACTGGTGTCCCTTGAACTTGAAGGTTGGGAAAATACTCAAAATGACAGAAGCCAGACTGCAATTAAAAAGGCTTAAGTTACTTAGTCTAAATCCCTGAAGTGCCCCAAGGTATCAGCCTGATTGGCACCAGCTCAGAGAAAGAGGGATTCCTGCTTTGTCTAGTGCTATCCTCATTCAGCCTACTCTAAAACAGAGTACAGAGCCCCTAAAGGAGTGTCCATGGGACAATTATGTTTGTATGATACATTTTATATCAACTCCATCAGCAGGCATCAGAATTAACAGATAAACTGAAATTATTCCACCTCTACAACACCGTGGCCCCTTAGCTTTCTGTATTAACAGGAAGAAACAACATGGAACATGGAAGCTCAAAGAATTGCTAAAATAAAAAGCACTCATGGGACCAATATTCTTTTTATTCAGACCAAGGGAAACCAACAGCAGCTAACATGTGTTTTCAAGAGGGCAATGATCCCCAGCAAAGCTGCTTGTGCTATGCCAATGTACACAGCAATTTTTTATGTGTGTGTGTGTGTGTGTATATATAGAGAGAGAGGTGGGGGTGGGGGGAGGAAGAAAGCAGGTGGAAGAGGGAGTGATGTGATGGCCAAGAGTCTTTCCCTCTTCCTCATTACTTAGACCGCAAAGACCTGGTTATGCTGTGGTTCCAGTCTTGTCCCTGCGAATATAAAGCACATAAAATGGCCACCATAACAGAGTCCCTAGCTGCCCAAGCCTTACACAATGTTCCATTCAGAATACATGTAAGGTTGGTTGAAGTGATCATCCTTGTTGAAATAACATTGTCATTTCCTGCCCAAAGAAAGAGCTTGTGGATATCATGGTTACGTAACAGAAGGCATCTGATTTGAAATGAAGGCCAATTCTCCCACCTTTAACTCAGCTCCCTTCATAATAAAGCAGTGACCAAACTGAAGTTGTGATGCTTAGGAGGGAAGTGCAGCCCAGCCACATTCCAAAGGCTAGACTGCCTGCAATGGCATAGCCTTTTATTACCCCAGGGAGAAAGAAGCATGCCAGAATTTGATCTGGCACAAAAGATGGAACAAAGCTTTAAAAAAGTGTTGCACTGGGCCAGGTGCCTATAATCCCAGTGACTTGGGAAGCTGAGACAGGAGGATCAGCAACTTAGCAAGACCTTGACTCCAAAAAGATATAGCTCTTTGAAAAAGTGCCGCAGGGTCCAATACTTAAAAAAAAAAAAACAGAAAAATTGCATTGCATTATTTTCATCAGGCTATATCTTGATCTTGGGAAGGGTGGATAGTGAGATACGTGAAAGAAAGGGGAGAAAGGTGGAGGAGAGCCCCAAAGATCTGTGAGTGGACAGGGCTGGGACTGGAGACCCCCACTGGAGAAATTCCCAGGAAAGCATGTCTAATGTTAGAAGAGCTGAATGTGGAGCTTGGGAAAAACAGTAGCGTTCTTTCAGGGACTAGAGTTGGAATGTTGAGTTCTAAATAAAGCTGAGCCCCAGAGGTCAAGGGCAGAACATAAAATGATAGTGACAACTGGGTCTCAGGCCAAGGCATCCAACTTGGTTGGGAGCATGAAGCTGGGTTTCAAGGTAAGTTTGTGCAAATGAGGTTCTCATGACTGGGTGCCTCATTTCTTAGGGGCATCTTTACCCTGAAATGGACAAACTTATCAGTTGGCTTCAGCAACACTCTAGACAGACACTAGACAATTAAGCTTTTTCTCAGCTTTCCCTGACATAGCTCTTCTAGGATGGCTTTAGAAATGACAGGTCACGTGAGGTTCCTTGGAGAATCCCAAGGGCTGACTAACGGGCAAGTTAAGTAAACTAGTTTCCCTATCGGTTCTACTCGCTGGAAGAAGGGGTGCCTTTCATGGGCCCTTGGACTCACTGAAGCCTCCTGGAGGCAGATCTGTGCACCCCCTGATCCTGCTTCCAGTTACCAGGGTTGGCAAGGCATGCTGCCAGCAGAGAGTGTGCCAAAGACCGTACACACGTTGTCTTAGGAGACCCAGAGCAACTCAGAACTGCAAGTGGATAAAGCAGGAACACCTTCTGGACACCTTAGCACTCACCTCATCCCCACTGTACTGCTTCAAACAATGAAGGAGGCGACAGGTGTTGGATAACCAGAATGATGTCATCTCAAAGTCGTCATTGTGCTTCTGTAAAAAGGACATACCCAGCTATGAGTAAGCAGTTCCCATCAGGTGAAATGCTTACTTTGTACCTCTTTCCATCTTTCCCACTCTTGGCCAGCATTCCCTAGCAGCCCTGACAATGGACAGGGCACCTGCCAGTCACAGAAGTCCTCTTGCTGAGAGATTGCCTTATTGCTCCTCCATTACCAGGGATGGTACACAAAACCCCTTCCTGGTCCCCTGATCATGATGCACATTCAGGAACACATTCAATGAACAGGCTGCCACCTACAGCTGAAGAATGTGAAGCCACGTGGCACAGATGAGACCAGGCCACAGCAGCCTCTGGCTCTGGTCTAACCCCCAGGGGTGGGCTGGCCCCGATTCTGAACTACCAGCTACCCAACGCGAAGGATGCTAGGGAGCATGCTAGTGAAGTGCTCTGGCGTCCCAGTTATCAACAGGTCAGGCACCTAATGGTTTCATCTCTAGAAAATGGCAACGAACTCATAACCACGTGACAAAAGCTGCATAGTAACTTGAACAGCTACACCCCAGTTCCTGCACCAAAGCCAGAGCCTTCGGGAGCTTGCTCTGTGGCACAAGCATTAACATTACTTAAGTTCAGAGAGAAGAGAGGTATAAGCTATGATAATAAATAAAGGTTGAATGTAGTGACTGTGGAGCTGGGGCAGACTAACTTAATTCATGATTAGAAAAGGCTTTCCTGAGAGGGACATTTGCAGTCAGTCCTCGGTGGACCTAGATTTGCCTAAGAGACTCCAGTCAGAGCTTGTAAGAGGTCAAGGCCAGAGTCAAATTTGAGCCTCATCAGCCTGTAAGTAGTACATGTTTAGAGGTGTGAGTGGATAAAACTACTTACAGTATGGAGGCCAGGTAGGGAAGGCTATGCAGCCATGGTGGGCATGGAGCCAGAGCTAATGGGTGGCTGGTAATCTCAGCAGGGACCATAGGCTCAGTGGATCCAGAACTGGTAAGGCCTTAGTGTGCTTGAGAACAACTTACATCCTGGAACTGGCAGTGTGGGGAAAACGGAAGATAGTCTTTATGGGCACAAACACTTGAGGCTTACTCAGGCCAGCTTGAAATAGAAATCACTCTTGCTAAGAACCAATTTCCTCAAAAGTTTCCCTTGCTACCGCTTAGGGGTTAGGTTTGCCTGCCGAGCAAGCACTCAGATGACATTCTTAAACTGCTTCAACACATGGTGAGTAGCCCTGTCCTGGCCCAGCCTGGGTCACCTTGTCAATTGCCGAATGCCAGAAGCTTTGTCTGAGTCATTGGCCTAGGGAAGGTGAAGGGGGACTGGGTTTCAGATGTGCCTCTGAACTCACTCTGAGGTAAGGCCCGCTAGCCCTTGGCTGCAGCAGCCAAGCCATCTGTAAGCACTGGGTGTCCCCGGAGGCCCTCACTAGAGTTCTGGGCTTCCTGCCATTTCTGAGCCTAGCACTCTTCTCTGGGGAATGCTGGGCATCCCAGCTACTACAGTTGGAGGCCTGGGAGAACTCGCTTCCACAGAACCCAGGCATAGAAGCGACGGGGCGGTGGTGGCTTTGCTCAGTTCACTGTGGACCACGGCCCTCCGTTCAGGTCATGTACCTTCAGGACTTTCTTAATGCCGTTGATGGTGGAGGTGAGCAAGGAGTGCACCTTGAGGTCATCGTTGGTGTCGTCTGCGTGTCTGATGCACATGTAGAGGATGTACGCGGGGAGGCAGGGCACTGTGCCCGACAGCATCTGGGGCTTCAGGTCTAACAGCAATGACAGCAAGAGTTAGATCTAGGTGGCACACTGGCCATGTGAGAATCCTGGCCTCAAAGAGAATTGTTTGTAAGATTTCCCCGTAGCTCAGCTGTAGCTCAGCTAGAAGGCCTCCTGTGGGAGGGAGGTAGGGAGAGGGGCAGAGAGAAACTGCCCAAGGTTATGCAAATCCTTTTGACCCTGACAGAACAGATTTTCAATAGTAGTTTAAAAAAAAAAAAAAAAAGATCATGTTTCTCCTTGTTTGGATTATAGCAAGGAAACAGGCTCCTAATGCCCCACTCTTACAACATGGAGGAAGACAGACCACGTGTTACACAGATGTCACAGACCTCCGCCAAGAAGGGGCCTGTGGCCATGCGCAGGCTGCAGACAGGACCTGGTTTCCTTGCTGGCGAGAACTCCAACCCCTCTTCACCCCCACTTGCTACTATGGGCACAAAGGGTTCTCTGAGAGTCAGCACGTAAAGCTGGCCCTGGGAGAATTTGGCAAATTGTACGTTTCCAAAGACACAGCCAGTCTGCCAAGGACTAGGAAGGCTGGAGCAACCTCTAGCCCACGGGACCATCTGTTTGGGAATAAATTACCTGGCAGCATTTGCCTTGCTACCTCCTAGCCAAACCAACCCAGCAGGCCACTGCCACTCTGCCCCTCTCAGTCCGTTACTCCCTCCAGCTACTCTCTTCTGCATCCCCCACCCACCTTCACCCCAAGACAGGTCTGCTCTGGCAGGACTGCTCAGGCCTTGGACCTCATGTCTCTCCCCACCTACCTAGACACTCACACTCAGTCCTCCTTTGCCCCCTTACTGCCAAAACCGCTGGCTAGAGGCAGAGAGAAGCTGTCAGACTGCTTTCTGTTTCAGAGCATGCTATCAGATCAAAAAACAAGGCTTAAAGCAGTGGTTGATATCAGGAGCCTAGAGAAGTGGGAAGAAAGATCTGGTGACAACAGGTGAGACTAGGGCCCCAAGAGTCTTGCTGCAGGCCCTCCCTGTATCCAGGCTTTCACTCTTGCCCCATCCAAGCCAAGCCCATGAACCCTCCCGCATGCAGGCAGGCAACGAGCTCAGGTTTTCAGCCAGGGCTGGCCTGGGGTGGGTGGGTGGAGTGGGCTGTGCTGCTGGCATCTCTAGTTGCTTCCTGGGTTTCAAATTCACCTTTCTACTTAATTCTAACAATAGTCCATAAAACTCTGGGTACATGGCTAACATTTATGCATTTTGTAGGTTTGGCAGATGGTTGTGGATTGGCCCTTGGCTCTACTTAGAATGCCAATAACACCCAGAAAAAAAATATTTTGTAGACCCAGACTTTCAACCCATAACTTTTTTAAGCCTGACTCATGAGCAGACTGCAATCAGCTTGACCTGCCTTGGCTTGTTCTGTTGTGACGAAAGAGCTTGCTTGGGCTTCCCAACTGGATGTGAGCATCCTGAGGTGGTGGGTTGACTCTACTTTCTTCTCTCCTCAGAGAAACTAGCTGGTGCCTTCTTGAGGCATTCATTCATTTGGATGGGGTCTTGTGGAGAGCTGATGATCAGGTACTTTTCCTAAGCAGCTTAGCTGGGAAGTGACCTTTCCTGGAGCCATCTGAGCAATGACAGTAGGAACAAGCCACCTGTCTGGCACTTTTTTTTTTTTTTTTTAGTTTATTAAGCTTTTTTAGTTAATTCTAACACTGTAAACTTTTGAGATTGTCCAATGAAGAGTAAAGGTTTGTTCCTAATAGATGCAGCCTGCTTAAGGAAGTTTATCATGAATTTGTGTCACCTTTGTCACAATTTTAAGACAAATTAACCTCCAGAAAAGAACAAAATGCCCAGTCATCAGCTGGTTACTAACACCCAAACCAAACCACCAAAGTCTGTTCTAGGAAGAAGTCACACTCCTCAGCCCCAGGCAAGGTGCTCAGCGAGGCGGAAGTGTCACAGCCCTGATCAACTCCTCCAGAATAAAGGTTACCTCTGACTTAAACTTAACTACCCTGAGAAAGCTGCCACCTCTGACCCCTCACTGAGAAGCCTTTGCAATTTTCACCAGCACTTTTGGCCTTTCTATACTTCATGTGAGGGGAATGAGAAGGGGAACCCCATCTCCATGTTACAGATGGTGACACCAAGGCACCACAAAGAAGGGAACTAACAGCTGAAGACCTGGAGGATCAGACCGCCACAGGCGCCTCCTCTCCTCATGCAGGACTCTCTTCTAAGACTCCTCCTGGCTCTGAAGGAGGCTGCTAGGTTGGGGCTTGAGACTAGAGGGGAAGGAGCTGTGCTCATTGGCTGGGCAGGTGAGGAGAGCAGCTTTCAAGAGCCCTGTGTGCCATCCCAGAAGGCAGCTCCCCACCCAGCCACCTGGAATTATCCAGGCACAAACCTGCAAATAAGATACAGACCCCCCTCTCTAAGCATCCAAGAAGAGAGACCCTGAGAAGAAGTGTCCTTTCTGACTCAACAGGGAAAACCCTGCCCTCATTGCTGCTGGGCTGGCACGTCTTTTAGACCCGAGAACAAGCTGCCTGATAACCCTGAGGAACACATCAGGCCAGGCAGGCCAGCCCTGACCCTGCCACATGCCTGAATGACAAACTGCAGGGAACGCAGGACAGTACAGACCAACCCCAGTGAACTTCCACAAAGGACCAGGGTGATCCTAGGTCCTTTGCATGCATGAACTCAGTGTTCCTCAGACTTCAGTGTGCATTTGGACCACCTGGCTTCTTGCTATGTGTGTTCTACTTTGGGAGGTCTGCAGTGGACCTTGGGATTCTGTATTTCTAACAAAACCCCCTCCCCAGGGAATGCTGCCGATTCAGGCACCTGTGAGCAACGAATTGGTAACCTCCATCCTCCCAATTCTGTGCTATTGGTACAATCCTCTTCCCCATGTGACACCTGAGAACACGTCCTCAGTCACATGGTTAAGAAGGGCCAAGTTTGTGCACAGGCCTGGTGGCTCCAGAGACCATATTCCCAAGTGCTGTATTATACAGCACTTAGAAACTGCAAAGCTTTTCACAAACAGCAGGAATTTGAATCCCTGACCCACCACTTACTCTTTGTATTACCTGGGAAAGTTACTAGAATGGTCATGGTTTCGTTCAGAGTTAACAAAGAACAGCACAGCACCTAAAGAGAGGCTGTGAGGATCAAGCAAGGCAAGGAAGCTAATGGGCTGGGCAGCCCCTGGCAGCAGGATGTGCCTGCAAGCCTGAATTATGTTTCTGCCAAAGCATGGTCACCCACACAGAGCTTCACCAGGAAGTGGGGTTGTGGCTGCATCTGGACTAAGCAGGGGGTGGGCTGGCAGCTCCCCCATCACTACCCAACACAGGCAGAACAGAGGCACCCTTTCCTGAGAGTATAGGCTACGGTTTATGGGGGTCAGATTTTTATTTGGAAAACGGACTATGGTTAGAAGCAGCTGGAGACAGTGGATGAGGAGGAGAGTGGCAGTGCTGGGAGGGGATACTGGCAGGTGGGTTATGTTTGGAAGTGGGAGTCGGGGAGGAGGGCTGGCATGTGGGGTCCCCTATTGGGTCCTGACCTGTTACCAGGTTCCGGATGAGGAGGGCCTCGTCTTCCTTGTGGTACTCCAGCATGCCCTGGAAGTCCTTCTCCTTCCTCTGGACCGTGACCTGCCTGGTGAGCTCATGGTGCCTTCTGTCACTCTGGGCCAATGCCTGGGCAGCTGAGTGGGAAAGAGACAACAGGAAGCGTGAGTGGGGACCTGAAGCTGAAGGCCAGCAGTGAGCTGTGCCTGAGGATGGGGGCTTGGACCTGGGTCTGGACAGGGTGCTCTGGGTTCCCAAGCTCCTGCACTCTGTGTGGTCCGTTCCTGTGGCCTCTGCCACACACTAGCTGTGTGACAAGGGAAGAGGGAAGGGGAAACCCCTGAAAGGGCACTGGGCAGGCTTTGGACCAGGGGAGCAGGCAGCACGGTGTTCTACCCTCTTGCTGGCAGCTGCTGCTTTCCACTTAGTTATAAGGGGATACCACTTTTCTGGGAAGATGTCATGACCATGGCCAGGCCTACTGTGCCAAATTCCCTGTGTGTGACCAGAGTGGCCATCATTATGCAGCCACAGTGCAAGTGCAGGTGTCTGAGGTCCAGGCACTGCCTGTGGCATGGAACAGGGGAGATGTGCCAGGGTGCACAGCACCCTGTCCAGTACCCCAATGCAGAGTCCAGTCTGGGAGCCTGCAACATGCAGTCCATGCAGCGACATAAGGAACAATCAGGAGGAGTCCTGGAGGTGTGGTTGGGGGTATAAAGGGTAGTCAACCTCATTCAGGCCTTCCCTCCGTCTGACCCCTTGAGAGCGTAGCAGACGTCCACAGATTTATCCCTGAGCACACCTGGATGCCCTGCATGCAGGGTACAGTTCTAAGCATAGGACTAGATATGATGGGGTCTCCAACCTTGTCCCCAGCCAGTCTAGCTAAAGAGATATTTGTATGTTCACTAAAAACAGACCCTCAACACAGCTTGCCAGGTGCCAGGCCAGAAGTGTGCACCATGGGTGCGGATGGTGGTTGAAGCTGGAAAGACCTGACAAAGGAGGCAGGGAAAGGGCTGGTCTATCAACCCACCAACCCCACCTCACTGATGTCCCTAGAAGAATGGGAGAGAAGCAGGGCAAAGGCCCAGAGTGGGTGTAGCTCTCTGCACTGGCGTGGGGCTCTGGGTGGGTGCAGGGTCAGGGGAGAGGTGTGCGAGACAAGAACTGGAGTTTCCCTCTGCAGGTCATAGGGAAGGGATTAGGACAGAATACCGTGAGCAGAGGCAGGGCCTGGGAAGCTAAGTCATCCGGGAACAGGGACAAGGATTGATCACAGAGAAATGGGCAGGGCACACATAGAAGCACTAGAAGAGTGCGACAGGTCTTTAGGACTAGCAAAAGGGAGAGGCTAGAAGCCAAGAAGCATTAGGACAATGAGAACTTGAGGAACAGAAAATGAGAAATTCCAAGATGAAGGGGGCATGTTGGCAGGTTGGAGAGAGACTGCTGGCTAGGGAGAGAGCACTCCTGCTTGCATGTGCCTGGGGGCCCCCAGATGTTTCAGCCTCCTGAAGCCCAGGAGTCAAGCAGGAGGTGAACGTTAACGGGTGACTAAACAAATGAACCACCACCTGTGATCAGGGTGGAAGGAAAAGGAGGGGTATACAAGCAATGAGGGGCCATGGAAAGTTCCAAGCAGGTATCATGTGCTTAAGGAGCAGCATGCTCTGGTTTGACCAGGGTCAGAGGAGAGGACATACCGTTCCCAGTGCTTTGGGAGCATGATTGACATCACTGCCTGCTCTCTCTGGGCACACTCGACTAGTAATTTGACCTGGACACTCCATGGCACACAATAAGGCCCCTGGGGCTGGGGTCTTTGTGTTATACAACATTCTTTCACACCACAATATCTTGCCTCCAAGTCTAAGCTTTTTCAAGGCAGGGACCTGAGTCACATTCTCAGTGTCTCGTTCTTCTAGTCCTGCAGAGGACTAGAAAACACCTGCTCCATTCATGTCTTTTGTCTAGACCTGCCAATTGAAAAAATGTGTGAACATACAGAGTGTGTGTGTGTGTGTATGCTTTTTTGGTAGTACTGGGGACTGAACCCTGGAGTGCTACCACCAAGTTATATCCCCAGTCTTTCTTATTTTCTGAGGCAGGGTGTTGCTAAGTTACCCAAGCCACTTTCAAACTTGCAGTCCTCCTGCTTCAACCTCCCAAGGCACTGGGATTACAGTCATGCGCCACCATGTCCAACCAGGATCTGAATTCTTCTATGGCATGGCTGGAGTGAGGACAGTCACCAGGAAATTGGTGAAGTGAATGGCATGCCACAGGGCAGGCAGCTCATGGCACAGCACTGCCAGGCACACCTCTGCTTCACGACCCATGCTCACACATACTGTACCTTCTAGGTCCTGGACTTTCTTCATGTAAATCTTCAGTTGCTTTTTGAGCTTCCTCTCATTCTTCTCCAGCTTTTCTACCAGTTCTTTAAGGTCCTGAGAAAAGAAGGAAATAGGGTGAAGAACTTGAGCATGGCCCTGGACGAGAGGTTTGTTCTTGCTGGGAGCAGAGTGCCCTGGGGAGGCCTGTGGGTTGCTGTCTGAGGAGCCCGGACTCCGTGTCCTGGCCAGGAAGGTTGCCCCATGTAGGCGGCAGCTCCCTGCGCTGGAGCTCAGGAAGCCAGTCATGGGCCAGACTCCATTCTCAGCAACAACAGGGCAAATTCCTCCTGGTTCTGGCTCTCTGGTGCCTTGTGTAATCCCAAGGATCTCCAAGTCACACCTTCTCAGGTTGCCAAGCCAGCAGCCTGGTGTCCTGGGGAGTAGTGGACAGGTGGAGGTGTAGGAATGGGGTGCTGGGATTCTTGGCTGGAAAGTCAGTGAGACTACCTGGGCCTAGAAGCCAAACAAGGCAGCAGCTATAGGCCCAACCCCTAGCAACTGTTGCCACTGGAATCTAGTCAGCCCTCTGGGACCAAGAGCAGCAAGCTGTTGGGGGAAGGATTTGGCTGCTGCTAATCTCATCCTGATTCAGTTGGGATGGCAGGAAGGCCCTAGCTCTATCAGCATTACAGCCCAGACTAGAAACACCTATCTTCCTTCTCTTTTACGAGTACCTTAGTTCTATTGATCTATAGGTTCTCACAGGACAGGGACTCTTCCATTTCACTGCCATCTGCCAGGACTCCCTTGGTGACTACCTGTAAGGACAGCCATCAATTCCCCATCCTGTCAGGGGTGGGGTCCATCCCCCTGTATGCCTGGCCTAGCCTCATCATTTGTCTTGATCCATAGCAGGTGACAGTAGTGAAGTTCTGCTAGTTTTGGGACAAGGCCTTAAGAGGCTCCACAGTTACTTCTCGTGGTTTCTTGGAAGCCAGTTGCTTTCAGCTCAGGCTAGACTAATGAATGTGTATGCACATGGAGAGAGGGAGAGACCACAAGAACCGAGGCCGTCTTGGGTCTTCCAGCCCCAGCTGACATCACGCGGAACACAGGCAAGCTGTCTCCACTGAGCTGTCAGAATTCCTGATTGACACAACAGTGGCTGCTGTTTTAAGCCACTAAGTAATACAAAGAAAGACAAATATTTCAGTTAACTGTCAGCAGACTGGGGATTTCTAGAATATTTGTTCCCATTGCAGGACTAAGGACATGAACCTTGTCCATCTGGCTAAAAGCCACCACGGTCCTATTTTCTTCTAGAATGTGACTTCAGTGCTTTGATCTACGAGGCATGGCTACTCACCAGATTCTCATTGGTTAGCCGGGATATTTCCTGCTGGACACCAAATTCCACCTGGGCCTCTGGGGACAGCAACAGAGTCTGACAGAAAGTCTGCTGCTGTTTGTCCATCTCCTCCTTCAGGGCTTCCACCTGGGCCTTAAGGTTCTCCACCTGCTCCTCGTGCTCCAGGCTCTGGGCCTGCAGTTGTGCCTCCAGCAACCTGCACCAAGGAGGGGATGACAGGTGACCACGTGGCTTGGGGCAGTGTCCCCAACTGAGAGGCCATAGGCAGAAACACAAAAGGGGAACAGCCAAGCACGAAGAAGCAGCAATAGCGGTTGCATATCCCCAGGGGGATGCACACAGTGGGGAGACAGACACCACGGTGGCCATCAGGCAAGGAGGCCAACCTGTCCTCCCAGAGGACAGAAAACCAAGGCCAAAAGCACTCTATTTCACTCTGAGCACAGTTGGAGATAGAGACACTGCCTCCGTATTAAAATGTCATCAGCACAAATTTCTTATGCTATTTTTTTAAATACAGCATCTATGTCTGCCCTAAGGTTCACAAGAATGTCCTTGTTGAGATAAAACTAATTATATTATTTGCTTTCCCCAAAGTAGATAGACTACCCACAAGTCTTAGAAAGGGGCGAGTCTTTTGCCTATTCGTCTTCGCCATTACTATCCCCACTCTATATCACATGTACATTTTTGTAACAATTTCCCCTTCATCCCCCAAAACAAAACTAAGACTATCTGCACATGCTCTGGAGGAAGGTTTGAGATTAACTGGTGTCTAACAAGCAGAGACACAGAGATCTAGAAAGGGTTGGGGAAGGCTCAGAGACGGAGTCTAAAAGGCCCAGCTAGGGCCAGTCACCGTGCACATCTGGGACAGCACCTGCCCCAGCAAAACAAAGCAAGGGATTCTGAAGGCGCAGTGGCAGCCTCGTTCTCGGGAGCTGGATGCCAACGCAGCGAGGATACTTGACTTCCAGGGCTTCGCTGCCTGAACCAGACTTCTGACTCGGTGCCGCTGATTTGGTATGAAAGAAATGTAGGGGGTGCTGGATGAAAAAGGCTTGAGAAGCCTCCTGAGATGGTCCACATGGGGGAACACTGGCCCCGTCTCTCCCTGGAACGACCAGAGCTAGGCAACGAGTTAGGAATCAGGCAGTGCCCAGGGGACAGATGTGGGAGCCCTGGCTGACCAGAGGCAGGGAGCGGGTAGCATGCGTCTCTGCAGTCCTGCTGGTCTGAGAGGCGGTAACTGCATAGACAGGGAGGGAAAAGACTGCACTGTCGACAGAGGTAGATGACGGGGCAGCAGCACCAGGTACAATGCCTGGCTCCACGGCTCCTGCACCAAGTGCTGGAAACGGCTGAGGAACGCACCGCAGGCTTACAGCCAAAAGAAAGCAGCAGCAACGTGAAGCTCGTGGAGGACAGCCTGGTAATCAGGTCGGCACTTTAGGTGACATACAATGTTTAGATAACAACCAACATTAGCTCAACTACACTTAATCATCAATAAACTGTAGATTTAATGGGGATAAAAATGCCTGGGTTCTAGAATGCTTCCCCAGGGAAGCGCTTCCTGACCCGTGCTATGTGCCCACTGTTTGAGCCTGTCCCACACTCCAAGTGGCCCGAGGTGGACTCAGCCCAGGGTGCTACAGGATTCCTGCCCAAGCACTGGGCTGGCTTCCTCAGTGTGTCGGCCAAAAGAAAACAAAGGCCGAGACAGATTCAAGGACACAGCCAGGGCAGGACTGGTTCTACAAGGCGGGACTCCTGAGGCACAGGCCTGTGTGCTACTTCAACACATTCATCTGCTTATCCGTCACACCACACCTGACCTGCCAGGGAGACACACGAGGAATGACTGAGCTTCGCATATGGGTCCCTCTTCCAATAAAACATACTTCTGAGGGACAGGATCTCATCATATTGCGTAATAACGGTAGAAACAACAGAACTAGCAGCTACTGTTCACTCTGCTCCACACCAGGCACAGGCAAAGAGCTTCACCTGCAGTCGTTTTCTTTAGGACTGCTCATGGCAGGTCATGCTCTGATCCACCTGTGAGGAACCTGACCTGTCGCCTTACTTACGGGTCATGGGGCCACATATGACCCCAGCAAAAGGCTGCAGAGTCAGGAGACTTTCAGCCATGACTAGAGCTCCACCACATAATCAGCGGAAGCCGGGAGAGGACCACGAGAGGCTAGCAGGAGCTGAGGGCGTGGGGCTCCTGCTTGGGTTCTGCCACCAGGCCGCTGAAGGAGGCCATATGGCACTTACGCCACCCCTGAGCATCCATTTCCTCTTATGGGAAAAAAGTCCGATGATTATTGCCCCATCTCTCTTTGGGAGGTGCAAATGAACAAAGCAATGCCACACCCCCTAAAAGCCACACTAGCAGCAAGCATGTGACAGACCACCCGTCACATTGTGCCCCTTCTCTAAGTGCCAAATCTCATTGGCTAAACTATTCATCTACTGCTGAGGGCTGATGAGCATCAGTTCAGACCGAATTTTCCACAAAACCAGCACATTTTCTATGTAATCCTTCAAGCTTCAATGTTGTGCCCCCCACCCTCCACAAGGGCTAGGGGTGAGACTGACCCCAAGGTACGTGCATAGCACTTGACTTTCATCAGCTCCAGGAGACCCAGGGACCTGGACCAGCCACATGCTGACGGCTAGGTCCTGAGGAGCCTTGCGTGAGCACAATTGGCTCACAGATTTGGCCAACGTTTTTGGCTGATACTGTAGTGAGGAGGGTTGATATGTAGGGCAAAAAACGCATGGGGCTGGGAGTCCCCAGAGATCAATTTCTTTGTCATTTTTTTTTTCTACTATTGGGAATTGAACCCAGGACCTCATGCATGCTAGACATATGCTCTACCCAAGAGCTATATACCAAGACGGGATCTTGCTAAGTTGCCCAGGCTGATTTTGAACTTGTGATCCTCCCGCTTCGGTCTCCTTAGTAGGTGGGATTACAGGCCTGAGGCATCAGGCCCAGCTCTCCTCTTTGTTCTTAATGTATCTTTTAGTTGTCGATGGACACAATACCTTTTTATTCTTATGTGGTGCTGAGGATCAAACCCAGTGCCTCACACACATTAGGCAGGCACTCTGCCACTGAGCCCCGGCCCCCCACTTTGTTCTCAGCTGCTGCCATGTAAGCTCCTCCTAGGTCTACCACCTGCAGAATAAGGGGGCTGGACTACGTGGCTGCTAAGGCTCAGATGGGCCCCCCAGGGCTCTCACAAGCAGCCTCCCCTGGCTGGACACAGCCTGGACACTCAGGGATAGACGGGCAACCCCAGGGACCATCAGCCAGCATCAGCCAGCAACAGCCCGGGTGAACTGTGCCCTGAGCCCTTGCACGCAGCGGGCTGAAACACGAGCACAGACAGGCGCCGGCAGACAGATGAAGCAGACACAGGAAGACGGGAGCACGTTTGACCTGGCAACTTGTTTTAGGCCTTGGTAGGCCAAGCCGAGTTCTCCATCTTCATTCAAGTATCCCCAATCCTCAGTCTGGCTAGAAATAAAGGACAGAAAAAGAGGGTGTCCAGTGGAGGAGAGACAGGCAGGCAGGTGGAGAGCCCGGGAACCAGAGGTGAGGCTAGCCAAGATTTGAAAACAAGAAGGCAAAGAGGTGAGCTTCTCCCCTTCCTCCTCTCCAGCTCCTGCACTTCAGGGGCCTGCAGACGGCATCCGAGTGCCCCAGGTTTCGGTTGCTGGAAAGGGGGTTCTTGTGCTTTCCTATGGGGTCCACGGTTAATCACAGAAAGGAACACATGTTGCCAAGTGCACAGGCTGAGCTTGTTCCGACAACTGTCAACAGCAGCGACACAGCAGCATTTCCATCTAGTGCAGCACCGCACTGCCTTCCCTCAAAATCAGCTGAAGGGACTGGGAGACACGCAAACAGGGCCAGGTGGAGAGGACTCTGTGCATGCACAGGTAGCAGGTGAAGCACCAGGAGACACTGGCCTCCACCAGGACAGGAGACTGCACAACCCACCTGCTTTTCAAAGCTCTTCTTTCTGTCACCCCTTAAGGGCACGAGGGCATGAAATAGCCTCAACTCCAGCTCTCCTTGCTGCTGTAAACAAACAGCTAAACCAAATTTACAGGATGAGAACTGAACGATCTCACCCCTTGGCTTTGACAGGGGGTATGTCCTCCTGTTATCTCAGGAAGCAGGACCTCGGCCTTCTACCTGCAAGCTGTAGCTGTGGTCTGCCCAATGGTATCAAGGGCAGTTCCTGGAGGGCAGGCATGTCAGATGCTCCTCCCCACTACACACAGCCCTGGGCACATGGAGACCCTCAAAGGCCAGTGGGACTGGGTGGCAGCAGATGGGCAGGGCCCTGTGGCCCCCACCAGGACTCCACCCGAGTCCTGGAGCAGAAGCTGCACCCATACTGCCTGACACAGAGACCAGAATCCCTTCCTAACTCCCAGGTGGCAAACCATTCATCCTCAAGAGTGTTTCTGGTTCAGGTCAGCCACGGTCCTGCCAGGTTGTGTGTGACGTATATGCTTCTTGCAGACCTGGTTACATCTGCACCAGGCCTTCCCCGACGGTGGGAGGAGGGGGAAAAGCAGCGTTGAGAACGCTGCTGGGCCTCTCCACGCCTTCCCTCCCACATCAACTCCTCACTCTCAGCTGCACAGTGAGAACTACACCAACAAAGTTACCTTGGGGACCCCTTCTATATAGGACTTCTGACTCACAAATACTGCCACCAGTAGCTTGAATAAGTAGGGGCTGATCTTTAGCCCTTTCCTTCTTAGGAATTAACACCTGAACTTAGAAAGGGTCCTTGGGAATAAGCTTTTATCATCCAAAGGAGGGCCTGTGTCAGCACTGTGGGTCAGGCATCCTGGGGGGTGCCAAGGGGGACACATCAGCACAGGGGTCCTCTATACCAGCCATCTCCTTTTCAGCATGTGGAGAGACACTGACCCCTGGCCAGGGTCTCAGGGCCTCCTGACTTCCTCTGAAGCTTCTCCCCTCAAGTTGCCTGGCCTGCAGCCAGCTACTGTGTCTCTCAGTCCTTCCACTTCTACAGCTCCCGTGACGACAGTTGTTGTCTATAGTACATGGGTGCTGTGGAGATATGCCTCGAGGAAGTTAGCAATAATCCCATCACCAGCCTCACAGGGACATGGAGAGTTCTGAATTCTGTAACATGCCAGACATCATGGATGAAGACGAGGAGAACCCTGCAGCCCAGGCATCCCAGTGTTCAGGACACGAGGCACAAAGAAAATTCACAAATCAGCAAACCAACCGGGTAGAGCCCTTTGCTGCTATGAGAAAGAGAACCAAATCCCCAGACTCTCCCTACTCCTCTCCTATGCCCACAAGGCCGGCAGCCAGAGATGGAGCGCCACCTGCTGGTGTGAGAAGGAAGAACCCTAACAACTCAGCTCAGGAATTTAAAAAAGTGCTTCATGTCAATATTTGAGGAGAACCTCCTATGCATAGGCCACTGTGCTGAGCCCTGTTCCCAAGGAGGTTGAGAGAGGGGTCAAGAGAGAGAAGCAGCAAGCAGTTTCTGACTGCAGTAGATAGCAAGGATTAGTGTTTAGGATACTGGCTGGAGAATCAAGTGCCCCTGGCTCCTTGCCTGCACTCCCTGGGCCTATTTCTTCATGTGTCAGGGGACAGTGGTTCACTGGATGAACTCAAAGGATTTTTTCAGATCTGTAATTATCATGCATCAGAAAAGGCCTCGGAAAGTATTTTCCCTCTGTGAACATCTTAAGAAAATGGACCACAGCTCTGCCACAGCAAAGGACCTACCTCCTCTAGAAGGAAACAGACATGGTTCTGGGTAGCTTGGAGATGGTTTCAGTTTCTATGAAGAGCCCCATGGACTCCACAGATACTTTTATTTCTTCAGTTCACACTGTGCTTTCTTTCAGCAGCTCAGGATATTTACTGGGATCTGAGAAGTGGGAGGCAGCAGCCCACTCACCAGAACAGAGAAACATCCAGGGCTCCAGGGCTGTAGGCCTGGTCATACAAGGTGAGCGGTCTGCAATAGCTACGAGTATGCACTGGGTTACAGGGGACAACAGTTGTGCTGCTGGCTCAGGACCAATCAGATTGTGAGAAAGGGAAGGGGATGATGCCCCTAGAAGCCCAGAGTTCCTGGCCAGGAAGGGGCTGGGAGAACCATGGTCTTTCCACCTCATCTGCGACTCTAAGCCAGATGTACAGCTGCTGAGCTCAAGGCCAATGAGCCCTATGACTTCAGGCAAATCCTTGGGAGACTATGCACACCCCTGCCTTGTCAAATGTGTTCTCTACTGTCCTAGACAGACCAGACTCACGGTGGAGTGTGCATAGGAGAATAACCACCCCAGGTGTAAGTGTCCCAGCTTAGGTGGTAGCAACAGAAGTCATGCTAAATGCCTCCTGTTTTCTAGAACATGCCAGTTGATGGGGGCTGCAAGGCAGGTTCCTGAGCGCCAGGAAAAAGTCCACTAATGAATTCTGCAGCTGTGGCAGGGCTTGGCTAGAAGGGGTCAGGGGTCAAATGAGCACTGTTCTTGGAGCCAGACCTGAGCTGAGGCGCCCACCTAGCTTTGTGACCTTGAGTACCTGCTTAGTGGTGTGGTTGGTCTGAGAGGAGCAGCAACTTCTCCCTCAGCCCACCTCCTGTCCCCCTCCCAAGGACTGCCTAGAGAAGATGACACTTCCCACACCTTAGCTTGGTTTTCATAGCCTCCTCTTTCCCTATGGCTTTCCCCATATATAAAATGGTGACAACAAGGGTGGTTCCTCTCAGTTCTCAAGATGGAAGAGTGAGATGGCTTTTGGAAGCAGAAAAGCTGCCCGTATTCATGCAGCAGGCCTTGGTACTGCTTCTCTGCCTGGACCTGTTTCTTGCTTGCCTCTGCCAGGCAAAAGATGCAGTTGTAAAGACAAACAGGACTCGACAAAATGTGAAAGTCAACAAAGGGAAAGGTTCTGAACTTGAAGAGACTGACTGGATATCCCAGTATGTCTGGACTTTCCCCAGAAATCAAAGCAAAACTCAGTGTATGAATGTAAAGATTTTCTAGGGACAGGAGAGATCAAAATTCTAAAGGGCCCTAACCTATCCCTCCTCCCACACCTGCACACAGACACAATTTATATGCACACTGTAAGACCCTCCGTTAGAGGACAGCTATAGGAAAGGCAGAACAACTCAATCCTCAAGCACCCTGCCCCTGGGCAGCCTGTCATAATGGGATGCCCTTCCCTGCTGGGACCCTCCTACCCGGCAGCCTGCTGGGCAGTCCTTCCAGCTCAATGCTGGGACTTGGTGCAATGGTAAAACTTTCACAAAGCTGAGGTGGAAGCCAAATTGGAAGAGAGGAACCCACCACAGCTACTTCCATGGCACCTGCTGCGACAGGCACTGGGGACCTGGTCTCAGGCCTCCCCTCCCCAAAGCAGCCCTTTTTTTCTGTTTGTAACTCAGGTTCACAGGCTACGAGTTGCCTGATGAATGCCAGACTTGTGGGAAGGGACTTATTTTAAGATGTAATGAAAACTCTACTTTGTTGCCATCATTATTATTTCCATAAAGAAGACGAGTGCAGGGTACCAACCCTCCAGGTAGAGGCTGGGGACTTGATCCTGACAAATGTGGAGATGGGTAAAAAGGGAGCTGATAACAATGTCAGTTCCAAAGACCAGAGAGAGACGCTGAGCACATGGCTACTGCCCTCATTGTTAGCACCGCCTGTGCTCTTGCTTCTCATTCATCTTATTTCTTATCTTCCACCAAGATAATTTAAAATGACTGCATCTTGACTCCAGTTTTAGCACAGAAAAGAATGACCTCTCTCTTGAAATACATTTCCTTTCCTCCCAGTGCCTGGTACACCTTTGTCTTCTCATCACCTAGCCAGGGGACCAGGCAGCCCAGGCTAGGAGCTGGACCTCCTGGTTTCTACCTGGGGTCAGTTACCCAGCACCTGTGTGCCTGAACTGCTCAAAACCTCTGGGCCTCGGTTTCCTCGTCTGCAGAAAGAGGGGCTGCATTAGAAGACCTGGAAGTCAAAGCACTAAGTCTTTGAATTCTGTTACATTCTTGCAAAGAACTTCAAGTCATCCCACAGTAATTTTGAACAAATGTTCAGTGATCAATAGTTCAACAGATAACTAGTTGAGGAGAGAGAAAGAAATCCAGGAAAAAGCTGGCTCATTTTACAGGTGCCCACGAGGGTGGCAAGAAAGCCCACATAATAATGGTGATAAAATTTGTTCCAGGGCCACCCAAATTCTAAAGTGTTTTGCACAGACTAACAAGTTCTTTTCAATACCTACTGAAGGCACGCTGCTGACTGTGCCCACATCACAGACAAGGCACCAAGTGGTCACACAACAGTCACCAGATAGCAAGTGAGTAAGTGGACTCTAGAGCCCCCATTCTGGAGCGCTCAGCCACTCCTGGCAGGGCCTCCCTCTGCTGCACCACCAGCCTCAGCTCCGTGGCCTCCCATAGGCACGCACCCTCTTCTGCAGTAAGCCTTGGTTACTTCATCTTTCAGAAGGAACCAGAGGTCATTCATCAGCTAGAATCTGGGGAAATCTCGTTTTGGCTCACAAGGCAGAGGGAGAACATTCCAATTCCACTTTGGTAGTGCCTCACCTGTGTGCCATTTCTTCTAAATGACAGAGGAGGGGCCCCTACCATGTGGATGAGGAAGGCAGACAGCTGGAGCAGGCCCCCCACTATTACTTGGGCTCCTTCTCCACAAGAAAAGCCATTCTTGGCTAGTCTTTCCCAGTTCCTGTTCTATTCTTCCTTCAGGGAAGCTCCCTGTTGTAACACTTTTCAAGGATCCTGGGTTCTACCTCCTTCAGTCCTGCAGAAGTTAAGGGCAAGCTTCCCAAGGACCTGGGACTAAGGAAGTTCAACCCTTTTATCTCCTCCAACTAACACCCGTGGCCCCCCACCCCCCCCAATGCTGAGCACAAGGCCAGTGCCTGAGGAACAGGGCTATAACTGATCAGGTTAGGAAGAACCCCCCAGTCTCCATGGCTTTCTTCAGGTATAGCTTACCGAGAGGGGGGCCTTACCTGTTGGTCTGGCAGACCCCATGGTAGGCCTCAATGGCATCTTCCTGGTCCACGTGCTTTTCACTATTAGGCCAACTTGCTCTGGCATTAATGTTCGGCTCCTGGAAGGCCCCAGATAAGGAAACAAATACCTCGGATTATAAAACCACCATGAAACAGCTTTATATACAGAGAGGTCTAAAAATGTGCCTCTAGGAAAATATATAGACCTGGGAGAACTCAGATGGCTACAGTTAAACTCAAGCACGTCACCGTCACCATGCATCTCGGAAGGGATACAGAACAGCAAGGTGCAGCAGTGAGACATGGAGGGCTAGCAGTGGGGAAGATGACACAGTGTCACTGAAAGGAAGCAACACTCATGTCCAGAAGCCATGATGAAAGGGTGGCTCAGTGTTGAACTCACCACACTCATTACTGTCTCCTCACTCCAGCTTCCAAACCACCCCAGGGTTTAGGCCCAGAAGTCACCCAGCATAGGCCACAGAGCTCTGAGTGACTCAGAAGACCTCTGTCCCCCCCCTTCCACTCTACATTCTATCCCAAGTGGTGTGGAGATTAGGAACACTAAGTAGGATGTGGCCGCCCTAAGAGAGAGAGAACGGTTCTCTCCGCTTCAGAAATGAAGCAAACAGCAAAGGGCATGAGATGAAAAACACACCCACGGCTGATTACTTATCTATTCTGTGTCCCATTTCTGTGAGCATCTTATTGAGAAGATTCTAGAAACATCTAGATCTGGGTCAGGAAAGCTCATGCTTAAAGGGCAGTGAGCCCCTTGTGATGCCTTTAGATACCATGGATTCAGAGATTCTGCTGTTTCAGATTCAAGACCCTGGTGGGTAAAGACACCTAAGAAAACCCATGTCTATTACCTAGCATCACCCACACCAAGCCCAATCATGGCTGCCATCTTGTTACCATGCTCTTGCCAGCAAGTCGGCGCTGGTCAGCGCTCACAATCTGGGTCCTGAGGATGAGCACCTCCTCCTTTCGAACCTCTAGCTCCTCATTGGCCAGCTTGAGCTGGTTTAGCAGGAGGCTGTAACTGTCAGGGGCGCTGTGAGAGGAGGTATTCTGGGTGGCTTGGTCGGCTACGGCTTTCCTCAGCTCATTCAGGTCATTCTTCAGCTTCTTGTTCTCTGACTCCAGCTCCTGCCTCTGGAAGACAGCCCAAGTGACAGAACCCCATTACTGCCCAGATCCAGGGCACTCTCCTGAGGTGGGCCTCCTCCCCCGCCAGCCTTCACCAACTTGCCCTATCTACTGGGGCAGTGAAGAGCAATTTCCCCCCTTTAAAATTTTAAATTTTTTAAAAATGTGATTGTGTACAAATGGGGTACAATGAATCAAAATAAGAAATTAAAAAATAAATGTGTAACCCAAGTTCTGACTGGCATGAGCAAGCAGTACTGGGACCTGGATTTGAACTCATGACCCCAAGTTATCAGGGTAAGGCATCTCACACAGTGCCTCTACAGCACTCCCCAAAGTCATCCAATATGCGTTTCCAAGCACATTTGGCTATGAAACCCTTCTTTGTTGAATTTTTTTTTTTTTTTTTTTTGCAATATTGGGAATCAAATCCAGTGCCTCATACATGCTAAGCAAGTGCTCTACAACTGAGCTACACCTCCAGCTGATAATTTTAAATATGCTGTTAGCACAGGACTTTCTGGAGCCTGAGTATGCTTATACGCTTTGTGACTTTCCAAGAGAGAATATAGAACGTATAGGGCTGCCTAAACTTATTTGTCCCAAGTGTCCCCCACTCCCATTTTTCAAAGTACATCGTATGGACTAATATACGGCAGAATCTACAAGAAAAATTATGTTGCCATTTTGGTCACATAGAAAGCCAGTATCTGTCAATGCCAGGGTAGGGAAAACTCCTAGTATACAATCAAAATCAGTGTTGGAACAACTTTGAAACATGTTTTACATTTTTTTAGGTAGTATATTCAACTTTGAGATGAGGTCTAAATTTAAAGTGCTCTGATCACAAATTGCTGGTACAGCTCTGATGGACACAGAATTCAAAATTTCTCAGAGAAAACTAAACCACGTGGTAAGTAGGCACTGCCTGCGTGTGTGTTACAGAGCCACAGGATGACACAACCAAGACACCGGGAAGCAGCTCTATTTTCCACATGAGGAAGGCGAGCCCAGCGAGGGGAAGGATCACACGAGTTTAGACACTGAGCAAGATGAGGGGCTGGGGCTTGGAACTCCTTGTCCAGGGTCCACTAGTCCCCACCTTGTCCCCACCACTCCAACCCAGGTTCAGATTTCAGGGGAGATGAGCCGCATGTAGTGTGATTCTGCAAATGTGAATGGGGCCCTGGGGGTCAGGTAACCAAGACTTCATGATCACTGGTGAGTTCATCGGCCCTATGTGAGTCTCTATTAAGTCCAGGAGTTAAGAATGCACTCAATGCCCGAGTGACTTCCTCACAGGCGGCTGAGTGTGATACTCAGGACAGCCAGCATCACTTGGCAGCACACCAGGCTTGGAACAGGATCCCTCGGTTCTCTTCCTGGCTCAAGGTATGCCCTGCCCAGCCCTGGGCTTTAGCCTCCTCAGGTGTGGCTTAAAGGAGTGACAGCAGATGATGGCTAAAGTGTCCTTCAGCTTTTATCAGCCAGAACAGGTTCAGTGACATTGACTGTAGGCTGGCTGTGTACAACCTCCCATGACTGTCCCCACTCAACAGGAGCTCTAGGACAAAGAGGGCCAGGTGGGGGAAGTGCAGCCGCTTTCCCACAAAGATTTCTACCGGAGTACGGCTGTGAAGTGTCTCTGCAGGCCATCTCCAGTCATCCCTGGAGGCTCTCCACCTCCACTATTCCCCAGGTCCCTCCAGCACCTCAGCCCTCTTTGCTGACTGCCACTTCCACACCATTCTTTCTGGTCTAACAGTGCCAAAAAAGGAGGTGTGCACTTACCGCGGTAGGAAATACGTAACACAGGAACGTTTGAGACGGCAAATCTTAGGTGTGTTTCTAGAGCATCAGCATGATCACACTGTTCTGCAAACTTCACCACCTTCCATCTCTACAATTTTTTCACTGTCCCAATTGACATTGTCCCCATTAAAAGATCAACTCCCAGGCGGGGTGCAGTGGTACATGCCTATAATCCCAGCTACTTAGGAGGCGGAGTCAGGAGAACTCCAAGTTCAAGGCCTCTCTGGACAACAAATTCCATCTCAAAACAACTTCCAGTCCCCCTTCAAGTCCCTGGAACCATCATTCTACTTTGAGTGTGACTCCTCGAGCTACCTCATTTGCGTGTCATCAGAAAGTATGTGTGTGAAGAATGTACCTTTTTGATGTGCTCAAGGCCCTGCTGCTGTCCCAGTTGGAGAACAGTGGAGTTCTGTTCCTTTATCCTTCCCTTCCCATCCCCAATTCTTCTCTGCCTACTTCACATCAGGCACCATGCTTGGTGCTGTGGACATAGAACCCATTTAGAATCTAATAATTACACTAAAGTATAAATCATTACATTGTTTGGAACATTCCATGACACAAATCAACCAGGGGACAGAATCTCTGAGTCTTAGGGGTAAGAGCAGGCTCCCTGGAGAACAGGTGATGCCTAACCTAACAGGTAAAGGACCAGGAGTAGTTAGCCAGATGGGAAGATTTCCAGGTTCAGGTCCAGGTCTAAAGGCCCCGAAAAAGGAGAAGCACTTGCTTGCTGAGCAAGTGCTATGCTGAGGAGGGCAGGGCAGGATGGGGCGAGCTGTGTTGGATTCAGGCGGAGCGTGGAGCGGATTTTTCAGCACCTCAGGGAGGACTCTCCAGCTGCTATGGGGAGACTAGACATCTGGGCAGAGGCAAGAGCAAGGTGGCAGTAGGGAGGAAAGAGGTAGCATGGGCCCGAGGTAGAAGTCTCGGGACTCAATGTTGGAGGTAAGAGAAAGAACCTGAATGTTTGGGCCACATTCTTGCCATCTATTGAGACTGGCAAACTCAAAAGCAGTTTTAGAGTCCAGATGGTTCAGCTGTGGTCCCCATGGTGCAGGACAAGTCAGAATGATAGGTCAGGATTCTAGACAAAAGGGTGAGCTAGAGATTGATATGTATGTTCATGACTGAAATGAGAGAGGGTATGGGATGGGGGTTGAAACCACCCAAAAAAAAGAATACAGAGGTCAGGACTAGGGTGCTGCATGCCCAACACTTCTTCCGGGGCACCTTTAGCCTGCCCCTGGTCTCTTCTCATCAAGTGGCTGGATTAGATGGGACACTGGACAGGGCAGATAAACCTTACCATAGAGTGTTTAGGCACCTATTTTTTTCCCTTCATTTTATTATATCCCCGGAAAGCATCCCAAAAGGTGTCCTCTGCAAAGCAGGCCACAGTTCATGAGGGAAGAGTGTCAGCACTGAAGCTCACATGAATTTAGTTAAGGGATAAATGTGCTTCTATATGGGATGAAAGCCACCCCATAACCCTGCAACTCTGCAATACTTTACACTAGTAAAATGGACCCTCGTCCCAAAAAATAAGCTCAAGTTGTACAACCAGATCCATGTCAAAGCAGTTGCTTTCTTAAAATTCTGGAAAATCCTAGCGGAATAATCGTGGATGATCCTGTTCATTTAAAAAAAAAAAGCCTACTTTCATTATGGTATTACTTATAAAACTTGGGAACAATTTCTCTAATTGAACATGTTAAGAAAATTGTTTTAAAATTTCACGAAAATGTTTATAAAGAAATTAAGAAAAATCTGTCATATTAAGTGAAAAGTACAATATAAAGTTACATATATATCACATAGATAATACATAGAAGCAGCTTTGGAAAGAAATATTCATATAATTTTAGAGGCTGCCTCAAAGAGACAGGGATCTAGATTTGTTTTTAATTCTTTTAAGTTTTCCTGTATTTAAAATTTTTTTCTATGATGAGTGATGAGCAAAATTATTTTCATAAATCTACAAATAAAATGAAAAGCTTCTGTTATTAAAAAAAAAAAAAAGTACATTAAGAAAGTAAAAAAAATCCCATCCCGGTCAGGACTTTTAAAATTTTAACTTTTTAAATTATTTTTTGATGTCAGGACTTAATTGAGCCTTTTCTGATTCATGCTCACCAATGGACAAGCCAAAGTTTGGGTGGTAGGTTAAAATGGGAAGGATTTAGATGCCAACCTGGGCTCTTAGATGCCATGTTTTTACTCTTCTGCAAGCTGAGTCAGTGGTCACCATCTGCTGATCTCAAACCAGGTGTGGCCGACAGCAGGAGAACCCAAAGCTGTTGGTATCCTTGAGAAGAGCTACCTTATGCCCAGCACGCTCCCTGTCAGAGGCAGTCATGGTTCCTTTTGGCACCTGGCCTGTCCCTCAGCTGGTACCTGGCTTCAGGGGATAGTGAGATTCCCTAACCCTGGCCCTCTGCTGACCTCACCTACTTTGACCACATCCACTGCTCATTCTCCTCTGCCTTGTCCCATCTTACAGCCCAGTCACACCCCTTCAGGCCTCCTTAGATAACGCTCTGCCAGATGTGACCAGCCCTGAGGACCTTCAACCCAACCTTACCCCAAAACCTTATGCATGATACTGAACAACTTGCCTCTGTCCGGAGCTGGGGATACATTGTGTTACAGAAGGATCTGGGGAAAGGCCTAACATTCTGGCAGTGAGCATCTAGGGTTTCAACAAAAAACTAACTCCTCTTTGAAGGCTCTTCCAAGTGTATCCTCATCTCATACATGATCTTGTGAGGTTTCTCAGGCCCAAGTGGATAACAATCCCCCAACACAAATATGGATGAACTAAATGTAGTACATACACAGAATTACTGTTCCTTAAAAATTCTGACATGCTACAACAGGGGAGAACCCTGATGTTATTATGCTAAGTTAAATAAACTGTTCACAAAAAGACAAATACTCTATGATTCCACTTATATGACAGACCTAGCATAGTCCAATTCAGAGACAGAAAGTGGAATGGTGGTTGTCAGGATGGGGAGAGGGAGGAAAAGGGAGTTATTTAATGAAGTGGACTCAGTTTTTCAAGAGGAAAAGAGTCACGGAGATGGACGGTGCTGAGGTGCTTGTGTAACACGTGAATGTATTTAGTATCACTGAACCAGATGCTTAAAAATAGTTGAGATGGTAAATTTTACATTATGTTCATTTTACTATGGTAAAAATTTTGGGAGAAATGAAAGTTATGGGAATGATTTAGGGATACTGTCTTGGGTGCTGCGGCTGCCAGCAGAGTTACCCGAATGGCAGACTGGATAAACCGCCATATTTCCAAATCTTGAGGAACGGGAAGAGTGTGGGGCTCGCCCCAAGCCTCCTTCCATTCACTCTTCCGTACCATGGGCCCACTAGTCCTTGATCTGAGGCCTCTACCACTGCAGCTTGCTGTCTCCCACCAGGCCAGCATCCAACACGCAGGGTCGTCCCTCTGCCTTAGAGGTGCCTGTGCAAGTCTGGACTTTGAAAGCAATTTCATTCCAGTGGTCAAACTTCAACTGAAACTGTCAGGTAGGCCAGGCATGGATTATTATTCCTTGGGGTAAATATAAACTTTCTTGCAGTGAAATAAAAATATAAAAATAAACTTTCTTGTCTTGAAGACACTAAACTGTGGAAGGAAGTTATTTGCTTATAGTTTGGTTCTACTTTTGAGCAGATGATCTTAGAACCTGGTTTTCTGGTGTCCAACCTGTCATCTGTCCTTGACAGAGGACAGCTAGCCTTACCTTCAGACTATTGTAGGCCAGATCTGCATCCTGGTCCAAATCTGTATCATTCCTTGGTTGTTCCATCTGTACAGGCAAAGACACAGAAAGGTAAGCATAGACTGCAGGGCACACTGTCCACATGAGTATTTCTGGTCAAAGTCAAAACTTGCGAAATTTATTTTGCTTTTGCAAGAATACCTGGCACCCCTGCCCTCCACGAATGCATTTCCCTCCCACCTACAAAACACAGCTCCACACTTAGGCTATCATAGGCACTCCATTAACAACTCCCTCCCACCTCTACTTCACACACACCACACTCACACTTATATGTTGAGTATGTATGATGCCATGTTGTGTGTGTGCCCCTCAAAGCCTGTGAATATGACCTTATTTGGAAATAGAATCTTTGCAGATATAATAAACCTAAATGAGGTCATTAGGGGGAGCCCTATTCCCATAGGACTGGTGTCCTCTTAAGAAAGGACACCTAGGAAAGGCAGCCATGGAAAGACATGGCTGTAAGTTAACGAGGACCAGGGAATGCCAGCAACACCAAAAGCCACACATAAGGATGGGGCAGATTTTCCTTTAAAGCCTTTACAGCACACGAATTTTGATTTCTGATCTTGAACTATGAGAAACTTCTATTGTCGTGAGCTATTCAGTTAGTGGTAGTTGGTTTTAGAAGCCCTTGGATGCCAATATTCACGGTCAAACTTCAGTATCTATTCATGATGGAAATGAACTATACTTCAGATATGTGGGCGTCCTCATGTGTATTCTGTTTGCCTAAATTCAAAGCACCTTGTTGACAGCCACCTCCTCTCAAACAGGTAGCAGGATAGCCAGCCCACAGGGATGCTCAGTATATGAAGTCTGCCTTCAGGATTCCAAAGCTCTTGGTTGTGGATGGTAATGGCTGGAATAATGGGTTATGTGGCAATCATTGGACTTGATTTGCGCATGGAGAAAAGGGTAGAAACAGCTTCATAAGTGCTTATCTGCTTGGGTTAAGTTTGAGTAATGGGTGTTATCCCTGAAGATGAGTCTACATAGTTAAAAACTTCCAGACAAGTACTTATGGATTACCTATGGTGCTAACAACCTGACATCCAGGTAAGGCCATCATTAGGCTAGTGGATGGATCAGGTGTACCCTGGGCTTGGGCGATGGACAAAGGACCTGAGCACCTCCTGCAGCCCCTGCGAGATGGAGGGCACCTATATTCATTGCATTGCTTCTAGCACTACAACCTGGGGGAAACTCCACCTCTGCCTATTTATCCTGATCACCTGTGGTACAAGGGATGCGACTGGCCAGGGTTAGTACTCCACCTGCTGTCCCAGTGAGTAAGCCTGCACTTTATTCTCTAGAGTACACATTGGCCTCAAGACCACACAGATTTTGAGTACATGAGGTTCTCAGAAAATAGGGATCACCTCTTCAAACGCAGGGGGGCTGAGTACTAAAATGGACTGGCAACCATGTTTCCAAGTGCTCAGCATTCTGGAATTCCTATAGCAGCCCAAGGGAAAAACTTTTCTAGACCTGGGGAAAGGAAGGTGGGTGGATGGGAGGACAAATAAACTAGCAGCTGGCTTGTTGTCAGAGGACCCCTTCCTTGTAGCAGCTTAGTAGCTCCCACACTAGTGGTACACCACAAACTATCCTGACATTCCTTACTCAGGAATGCCCTCTAAGGCTGGGACCTGGGGTCATCTCTTCAGAAAAACAAACAAACAAAAAAAACAAACACCCTGGTAGCTCAGGATTCCTCTGGGGACCAAGGGCAGATTCAGGACTCTGAACTCTGGAAGGTCCATCTCAGGGGCTGTAGAGGGATTCCATATTCTTCCCTGCCCCATGCTTGTCCTCCTTACAAGGATATTCTCCTTTAAAAACCATGTCAAGACACATGACAGAGCAAGGGTGTGAGCTTACCATTCCACTGCTTACTAAGATGTTTCGAGGAAATCCTTTTACTTGGTATCAAAACACACAGAAATTTGGAAGCCAAGATGCTAAACTTATTTAGCATTTCTGCAATGGGGAACTTGGAGGATGAATCTTTAGCTGCACTTGGAGAGGCCAGAAACTTGTCATATATTGTCCAATATCATCTGCATAGCTTTTCACATACAGATGGTCCCTAACTTATGACAGCTGACATATCTTTCAAGTTTATTATGGTATGAAAGCAATATGTGTTCAGCTGAAAGTGTACTTCAAATTTTGAATCTGTATCATCTCCTAAGCAAGTGATCAGCAGATATCCTCTGGTGATGCTGGGCTGGGCAACATGCAGCAGTTCCTGGTCAGCCCCTTGATCTTGGAGGGAAATAACCAAGGCTCTACAGTGTACCTTGTTGCTAAGTTAGGGTATTCGGAAGATTAGCTGTATTCAACGCATTTTCGACTTAAGACATTCTTATCTTACAATCAGTTTATTGGGAAGTTACTCAGTAACCCATCCTAAGACCAGGGGCATCTGCACAGCATCTGATTCACACCTACCTGTCCAGGTGTCTTCCCTTATGATTGAATGAGCCATTTATAAACCTAATCCTTTCCCCATTCTGAATCTAAGCCACCTGAGATTTAAATCAGCAAGATTTACCTCTCCACTTACTGCTCAGTAAAACAAAACACTCAAGAATTTGATATATTCATATCATCAAGAATTTGATTAAAGTCTGCACATTTGAAAGGACAGGGAAAACCATGAGGTCAACTAATAATTTGACCAGGGGGGAATTGGACTTCTAATCTCACAAGAAGTGGTCTGCAAAACTCAGACATACAACATGGCCCTTACCTCCTCGCTGCTCTGTTCAGTGAGCTCTCTGTTACCACAGCACCAACTGCTTGTTCTCACTTTGCTTCGTGTGAGCACTACCGAGATTATTACTCACTTTTCACCTGTGTATATCTGTTACCCCCAAATTAGATTTTGAATTCCTCCATGGCTGAGGACTTGACCCTTTCACCTCCTCTTTAATGCACATTGTGGGCACCCACCACAAGCCAGGCACTGGCACACTTCTGGGTGTAGCCCAGGCACCCAATAGGTCCTCAAGATAGAATGATTACTTCTTGACCCCCAAATTTCAAATATCCTCTCAAGACTGAAGAGGCTGATGATGATCGGGTTGTGGCAAAGGTACAGCCTTGGGCAGGAATGGTAAGTGACTGTGCCTCTGGGCTGCCCAGACGCAGTGGGCTGAGCTCAAGCCTGAGCCGGATTCCAGGTATGAAAAGGCGCCTGGCTTTCTCGGACAGAATTTGACTTCTAGTTATAATTTCACAGCATGCCCCAGCCCTCCTGGCAGGAAGAGGCATCCCCTCTTTGCAAGTGGCAGACAATGCCAGATTCCCAGGCAGCTTCCCAGTGGAAAGCCTTTGCCCTGGCGGCACTAGGGAGTGCATTCCTGCCCAGCTGGGTGGCATGGGCACTGGCAGAGGAGACAGCTTGACTGCAGCACAGAAGGAATATACTCTGAAATCCAGCCCCAGCATGATCCCACAGGGTCACACCTGCCACCTGAGCCTGGGAGGTGTGAGGGGGTTGCTCTAGTCCTGCCACATACCTGGACTTTCTTGCTGTCCTGCTCTCTCTTCTCCAGCTGCACCTGCAGCTTCTTCCTGTCCTGCTCAAGCTCCCGCACTCTTTTCTGCAGCTTCAGGAACACTGCCATGTCCACGGCTGCCTTCTCCACGCCAATGTCCTGCAAAGGAAGAAGGGAGCAGGGAAGGGCTTTCAGGGCCCAAGCCCCCTCGGGAGCACACAGCACCATCAGCCACCTGTCTCCTTGCTCCTCCCAAACATCAATTGGGCCTGAAATACAAAGTTGATGCCAACCAACTATCAATGCTCACATTACAGTTGGTGCTCCAAGCTCCTTCTCTGTCTAGTTAACATCTGAGTCTCAGAATTAACATTTCTCCTGTGTTGGCCACTTAAAATGACCAATCACATATTTTAAGAATAAACTGATAGACACACACCACTTTCTGTGGAAGCTGAAAGAGTTCACTTCCGGAAAAGTGAACTGTAAAACTCAGAATATAATGCTTCCTGATGAAGAATCGATGTCTTTACTAATCACTGTAAATGTGCTGTCAGCTACCCATGGATTTCATCTTGAAATGAAATGGACACTAGACCTGCCATGGAACTCATTTATCCAGCAGATCTTAAAGCATCTATTTCCTAGATTTTTTTCCTGTCAGATTCATGCTTGGATCTGCCCTCCTGGGTTCTATAATGTGTAGGTTTGTGTGTATAGACATGTGAGTGGGTAATGTGTATGAACACTACAGACTGTTTTTAAGTACACATATGTACATGCATGACAATGCAATCCGGTTCCACCAGCATCTAACAAGTGCTCCATGCTTAGCTGGCACTGGGTGGGTCTTGGCTTCCTCGGTGAACACACACCTGGGGATGGCAGTGTGGAAACAGGCACACACAAACCAGGGAGCACACCAGCGGCTCAGTCCAAATGAAGCTCCCAGGGACCTAGGAGACCCCAAGAGCAAAGCCAAAGGCCTTAAGCCAGCACTTATTAAAGGCTTACTAAGTGCATACAGAAAGCAGCAAGCTCGGCAGAACTGTACATCAGCCAGGAAGTTTTCCTCCTGAGGATCTCCTCCCTCCCCCAACCCTCAGTTTTATTGTTTTCTGTTTCTACCATCTTTCACTTTTCTTTGTAACAGCTGAAATTATATTACATTTTTTTCTGTTAACTGCTTATTATCTATCTTTCTACCAGATAAGCTCCATGAGCAGAGTCCCCCTTTGAGTTATCACTACTGTTTTTTATACCTATTTGCAGTGCCTGACCCAAAGACATGCTGGAAACACACTTGGTGGTAACCATCTCTCTTCTGAGTCTACTTCCACCTGATTTGTAAGATATGATCTACTAATCACCATCTATACATCTTTGACAAAATGAAACACACAACATTATGTGGTACATCATTTCAAGATGGCAAGAAGCTACTATCAGCACAAAGATAGTGTCACCCCGCACACCTCTTTCAAACACTGTTCTGGAGTTATCCAGCTTCTAAGTTGGAGGGGAGAATTTTATACTATACTCATATTACCACATGCTCTGTAATACTAAATGGGGGCGGGAGTTAGTAAATTGTACCTATTTTAATCACTTAGCTTTCTTACATGAGTCATTTCACTCCTCTGCCCCAATTTTGTTACAGGAATCAAGGATCTACCTTCCTCCCTCCCTTCTGGGTAGCAAATTAAGGAACAGTTACTACTCAGCACTGGAAATGCTAGCTCCAGAGTATGATCTGTAAGTCCACTGCAAACCCCGTGATCCTGTTCTCCAGGATTAGCCCCTGTGCACTCTGGTCACCACCAACAGATGCTCTCAGGCAGTGCCACATAGGTAATCAACATTTGCTCTGGGGTAGGACAGACACCAAGGGTCCTCTCACCTACCTCCACCTGTTGGAGGGCATCCTCGGTGTCTCCAATCTCAGATGTGGAAATGGAGGGGTAATTGGAGTCAGATTCTAAGCTACTTTGGTTTGATGGGTTCCGTCTGTGACCTGGGGTTTGCTGTTCAAGAAGAAAAACATGACAAGTCATAATGAACTCCTTTATTAGTCAGAACTTCTCAAGGCCTTGGCTTGACTCCTGCCTCATTTGTCCACAAGAATAGGTATCACCTTTTCTTGAAATGATGGCTGTTCCCACCAAATACTTCACCTACAGTTCTTCGTCACCCACCTAGCCAGCCGGCGACGTGACAGAAGATAGCTCGGCTCTGCGGGAAGGACTGTGTTCCTTGGTCTCTTAATGGCAGGCAAACCCACAATGCTGAGGCTGATTTCTCTGAACACTCCTTGGGAAATGACCTTTCATTCCCAGACTTGTCCTTGAAATGTGTAAAGGGTACCACACTCAGGCCACTTCCCTCTTAAAAAGAACACTCAGGAGACTGAGGCAGGAGGATCACAAGTTCAAGGTTGGCCTGGTCAACTTAGTGAGACCCTGCCTCAAAATAAAAAGGGCTGGGGGAAGGCCACTCCAAACAATCCCTCCCTTCTCTGGCACTCCACCAATCTTGCTTATGAAAACGAGTGTATCAGAGAATTTACCATTTATACCATTCATTTAAAAATAGCTTTGGGTTTATTTTTTGGCACCTGCTTTGGCTTTCATAGTGAAAAGCGAGCTTGGAGGTAGACTGTAGATTCCTTTGTAAGCCCCTATTTGGCCTCTCTGCCTGGCTTCTTTGCAATCAACTTTTTCAGTCTTATTTGAATGCATGTCTTGAGGGAATGTTTATATGGGGTAAAGAAAAATGAAGCCAGAAATACCATGAAAATGCTTCACATACCCTGGGTTTCATGAGAGATAGGAGACATGAGCAGGCCCCAGGGGCCTCTCTGCGACACACAATACCACATGCTCCAGTGCATCTAGGCCCCCACCCATTACTATGTCAACACAGGAGTCTTCCTAGGACAGGAAACAGAGCCATGACACCCACTTGGGGATAAGTGTCTAACTCCTGAGGGGCCAGTACTGCAGAACTGCCCTCCTTGCCTTTAGGATGGTCACCTCATCCCGAAGATTGTCGTATCTCTGCTCCAACCGGGAATATTCCTTCACCAGGTTCTGGTACCGGGAACGCTCCTCCTCCAGCTCTTTCTTCATCAGGAGGTTCTCCTTCATGGAATTTTGGGCAAATTCATCTGAAATGCAGGCACACCAAGCTAAGCAGACCCCTCACAGGCACTGCCGCATATTTTCTATTTTTAAGAGATGGCCTACGAGCAGCTCATCACAGAGGACCTGACGGGCCTGCTGGGCTCCTCACCTACTGCAGAGCAGGGGAAGCTCATTACTCTGGCCTCAGTCTTCAGAGAAGGGAGAAGAAACAACTCTGCTCCTGGAGGTGGGGCGGAAGGAGCCCAGCAGCAGGAGGACCCCTGGTTAATCCACCTGCCTCTTTACTGACAACTGCCAGCAACTGCAGGCAGCATTACTGGCTCAGCCAAGGCTTTCCCCAGCTGCTTCCCTATTCCGGATTTTGTAGGTTCTGGAGTGTAGGAGGTTGGAGGAGATGAAGCCCAAGGTGAGGTGAGGAAGGAGGAAAGGCAAAGCGATACGGATGGGCATCTCCCCTGGCCAAGCTTCATACTCACAGCAAGGGAAACTTTTTAAAGGGATATTGAGAAACAGCTTAACAATATTTTATGCTGGATGGCACTGTGAGGTTATGTGGTTCAACTGTCTGGTGATGCAGGTGAGGAAACAAAGGGGGTCGAGGGAGGTAGGGTCACACCAAGCTGGGGACAGAACTGAGGTCTACAGGCCCCCTTTCCCCTCCACAGTTAGTGGATGGCAGTCCAGGAGCTGGTAGGTGCTTGAGGCTGACTTGGGGTCTGATCCAAGACTCCCTCTTGAGCAAACGTTAGCAGATGACCCACCAGGTAGAAGAAACAGGTACTGTGAATGTGGAAGATAAATGTCAACAGCGCAGGTGTGCTCACTGAGCTGCAGCCTCAGAACTTCACTGTGAGCCTGCCGAGCAAGCTCTGTCCCCTTTGCATAGGAAGAAACACAGGAGGCGCCCAAGGCCACGCGAGCACACAGCACAGGCATGCGCCTGGCATGTGTGCCTCACTCACCAAACTCTCCAAAACAAATGTTGCAGCAGGTGCTGAGAGATCCCTCCACCCCCTCCCCCCCCCGCCCCAAGTTCTTCCCCCACTGCAGCATCTAAGTCTCTTCAGGGAAAACCAGTGAGGAAGAGGTTAAAACCCCAACAAAACTGGAGGGCTTTGGGCCTTACCTTTAGACTGGCACAGGATTTGGTTGTTAAGCTGTTCTTTCTCATCTTTCAGGAGAGCGTTTTCTTGCTCCAGGTCTGCAACTCGCTGAAAGAACAGGGAAAAATGGTCTCCCATATGCTGGGCAAAGGAGAGGCTCCCCTTCTGGGGTCTGAATTTCAACAGGTCAGATGTAAAGCTTTTACTTCAGAAAAGCAAATCAATCCCTGCTTTTATTTTGAAAGAAAAATTCCATTGAAACAAGACAGATCAGCTCAAACTGCTTATGGTCATTCAGTGCCCACAAAATATCCATACCAGGTTCACTTTCCTTATTGAGGAACTCACAAAGACAACAGGCTTTCACGTTCTTGTATGTTTGCCTGTCTTGCTAAATTTTGAGTTCTTGAATCTCATTCTTAGAAAAGTCAGAAGTTCATGATAAATTATCTCTGGTCTTCATTCCACCTGTTCCTCCCTGTTTGGACCAGCACAATCCAGTTTCTGGGAAAGGAAAGTGTATTTATTGTTGGCATTCAAATATCTAATCCCAATTGAATTGGTTTCTGATGTCACAAAAAAGACCATGAGGAGAAAAAAAAAAAGGCAAACCAGAAAAAGGGAAGAAATACTAATTAAAGGAAAATCCTGGCCAATTCAAAGATAAAGGAGGATTAAAGCAGTGTTAGTTTCCAAAAAATTCATTTTTCTTTTTACGATTATTGGAATAAATATGCATATGGACTTTAAGGTAGCCATTCAGATGTGTATGCTCACAGACTTTGAAATCATTATTTTGTCTAAAGGAGAAGGGGAGAGGTATGACATCTTTTATGACATGGGAGCTAAACTGCACTTGATCCACATTTGTATTCTGAACTGCTGGAGAGTCATTCTGCAGGAGGCCATCGAGAAATTTTCACCACTAATATCACATCCCCTCCCTTTGTGACATCAAAGAGGTAGTTGGGAGAAAATGAGAAACAGGTGCTAGAGTCCTTCAGTCAGTCATCCAGCCTTGAGTTAGTGCTTCCCCGAGGGCTGGTCAACCAATCACACAGTAACACACAACACTCTTGTCACATCATAAGTGCACTGCAGACAAAGACCGTGGGCTTCACAGCCTCAGAGATCCTGGAGTCCAGAGACCTTGGCTTCCCCCTCTGTAAAACTGACATCTACCCCACAGGGCTGGCTCAACATTAAATGAGATGCTGTGTGAAGCTCCAAGTAGCAGATAGTGCACATAAAAAGTTAATTGATCTATGTGCACGGTTTTATAACATTATCTTTACCAGGCACTAAATGGAAATACCTTTAAAAAACATCCCATTATTTACCAAAAATTTAAGAATTAGTATTAGCCTTTACAAATTTTTCCAAAAACAGAAAAGGCAGGGAGTTCATCTCAATTCATTCTAGGGGACCAGTTTTAATCTGATACTGAAACGAGACAAAGATACCACAGGAGAACTATAAGCCAGTAACTCTTAGGAATACAGTCTCAAAATGCTCAACTGTGCTAGGAAATGTTCATAATAAAAACACTCAGCAGTGCTTGCTTTGGCAGCACATATACTAAAATTGGAATGATACAGAGTAGATTAACATGGCCCCTGCGCAAGTATGACACGCAAATTCGTTAAGTGTTCCATATTTTTCAAGAATGGAGGAAGGACTGTATAGAGGGAAAAGAGGGGAGGGAATGGTGGGGGAAGGGAAAAAATAACAGAATGAATCAAACAACATTACCCTATGTAAATTTATGATTACACAAATGGTACGCCTTTACTCCGTGTACAGAGGAACGTGTATCCCATTTGTTTACAATAAAAAAAATAAAGTAAAAAAAAATAAAAACACTCAGCAAACAAACCAGAAACAGAAATGAACTTCTGCAACTTGATAACAGACATCAAGAACCCACGGCTAAAACTGTACCTTATGGTGAAAGACTGAACACTTTTTACCTAAGATCAAGACGACGACACTGGCCACTTTGGCTACCTCTGTTCACTGTTGTGCTGGAGATTCCAGCGAGGCAATTAATCAAGAAAAATAAAAGGCACCCGCACTGGAGAGGAATGAGTGAACTGTTTCCGCAGAGGTCGCTATCTTGTATGTAGAAAATCCTAAGACATCCAGTTAAGAACTATTAGAACTAATATGCGAGTTCCAGTTGAAGGTACAATATCAATACACACAACTCAATTATGTTTCCATACATCTGCAATGAACAATCTGAAAAATGAATTAGAAAATAATCTTATTTACAATTGCATCAAAAGCATTTACGAAAAAGCTCAAGTGTCAAGAAAACCGCAAAATACTGTTCAAAAAAATTACAGATCTAAATAAACTGAAAAACATCTTGAGGTAATGGATCAAAAGACATTGTTAAGAAGGTAACACACTCCTCAAATTCATCTATAAATGCAACATAATCAAGATCCCAGCTGGCTTCTTTGTAGAAATTAACAAGCTGATCCTAAAATTCACATGGAAAATCTATAGAATAGCCAAAATAATCTTGAAAAAGAAGGACAAAGCTAGAGGAATCTCCCACTTTTAAATTTTAAAACTTACTACAAAATACAGTACTGGCATAAGGAAAGACATGCAGATCAATGAAATAGAACTGTCACAGTGACATTGACAGTCAATTGATTTTTGAGAAGGGTGCCAAAACAATTCAATTAGGGAATGAATAGTCTGTTTATTAAGTGAAACAAGGAAAAATGGATATCTACTTGGAAATGACACTGGATCACTCTCTCCACATACAGAAAATTACCTCAAAATGCCTCAAAGACGAACATGAAATAAAACTCAAACTAATACATAGGGGCAAATCACTGTGACCTTGGATTAGGCAATGTTTTCTTAGACAACACCAAAATTATGAAAGAAAAAGAATTGGACTATGTCAACGTTTATAATTTTTATGCTCCAAAACATCAAGAAAGTGAAAAGGTAACCCACAGAAAGGGAGAGAACATTTGCAAATCGTATATCCAAAATAAGACTCATGCCATGAATATATGAAGACAAAAAAAACTGGGCAAAGGTCTGGAACAGGGACTTCTCTATATCTGATTTTAGCTGAAAAGCTGAAAACTGGCAACACTTTTCCCAAGATCTGCAAATGGCTAACATGCACCTGAAAAGATCTCAACGTCATTAGGGAAATGCATGCCAAACCTATGAGGTGATGCCACTTCACATACCAGGATGGCTATAATAAAGACACACAGTCACAAGAATTGGTGAGGATGTGAAGAAACCAGAGCCTCATACTGCTGGTGGGAATTTAACAGTTTTGGAAAAATAGTCTGGCACTTCCTCAAGGTTAAACAATTACCATATGACCCAGATATTCCACTCCTAAGTGTATCTCCAAGAGAAATGAAAACTTACTCCACACAAAAACTTGCATGAAGATGTTTAGAGTAGCAATAACCCAAATGGTCATCAACTAATAAATATGGTCTATCCATACAACGAAATTACCTAGCAATAAAAAAGAATGAAGTATTGGATCCACGCTAAGTAAAAGAGGCCAGTCACAAAAAGACCACACACTGCATGATTCTGCTTATATGAAATGTCCAGAAGAGGCAAATCTACGCAAAGGAGATTAGTGGTTGCCTAGGATGGGGGTGGGGTGTTGCTTGCTAATGGCTACAGAGTTCCTCTTTGTGGTGATGAAAATATTCTAAAATAACTATAGAAATGACTGAAAAAAATCACTACAGCTATCATTATAAAACTGTGAATATATTTAAAACCAATGAATTACACATCTTAAAGCTGTCCAAAGAACCATTTCACAAGCCAACCTATTAAACACAGTACGCTCTGCTGAGGGACACAGCCAGAGCACCAGCTCTCTGGTACAGATCATTTTGAGCCACCTTCCAGAGAAGTCTTCCTCACCTATGTAAAAACAGCATCAAAAACGACATCCTCAGGACAACAATGCTTAATCACTAGCAGTGTGCCCAGAGGGAGAGCTGGCAATCTCCTGGGACTGCAGCCTTGGAGCAGAGATGACCACACAGATTCCTGATGACCCACCCACTCCCTCAGGGAAACACCTCTCAGCTCTTCCTCTTCAGCCTTTAAAGATGAACTCAAAGCACCAAAGAGGTGAGTGACAAGAAAGACTGCTGCATCCTCAGCCCTTCCCTGGAAGGGTCAGAAGCTGTTAATAAGGTTGGAGCCCAGGGGCAAGGTCACTGGCTCTGCCTGCCACACCAGCTAAGACAGCTTTTTCAGAGAAGCTGATGGGCCTGCAGGTGGCCTTCTAGTAGGTTTGCTCTGTAAAGCCCAATATAGAGAAAGATACAAAGCACTGCCAAGGGTTTGCAAAGGAACTGCAACCACTTGGTTAACACTGTCAAAATCTTCAACTTTCCTAAGAGTTTTCAATCTCATTCAAAATGTGGCTCAAAACTACCTTCCAGGGCTGCAGTTGTAGCTCAGCAGCAGAGCGCTTGCCCAACACGTGAGGCACTGGGTTCGATCCTCAGCACCACATAATAGAAACAAAAAACACTATGATATTTAAAACAAGAGGAAAAAAAAAAAAAACCCACAAAACCTACCTTCTAAGTTTTTCAAGTCCCTTTCATCTATAGGACCAGGTAAGATGTTGCTATTCTCCCAACTTAGATTCTGCTGTCTCAGAAGGATATCTCTGCAGGTTCTGCCCCAAGTCACAGGAGTGAGGCTCTTACAGGTGTGTCAGAGCACATCCAAAGTCATCCAGATATTCCTGACACTACCCTAGGTTACAAGTCACTGCTCATATTCAGCAATCTTCCTCTTCTCTGGAGTCAGCTATAAACAGGGAAGCTCCTTCGTGGAGTCAGGCAAATGGGACGTTTTCTCCCTATAGGAGATCAAATGAGAAAGGACACATGCACCTAATAACAGCCAGTGTTACTCTTCTTTGATAATCTATTGTCTATGATAATTGACATGACTCTTTGTACCCGTAGACTTCAGTCTCTCAGCTGACTTGGTGGGAGGGCAGGTACAGAAGTGGCTGAGACTGAGAATGTACAAGTGGAGGAGTTGTGCCACTCAGTTCCCCCAGCCTAGTTCTGGCCCAAGGATGATACAGGTCAAGGCTGCCACTCAGCCATGGGCATTTCCTGACCTGTCTCCCTGTGCCAGGACCATCAATGGAGGCTAGAGATGCCAGGTAAGATTCGTAATTATGGCCCTCAGTGCCCAGCTGCGGGTAGGACAGGTGCATAAAAGTAATACAACTGACGAGGGCTGTAGCAGATCTCCGTAAAGCAGGGTTTCTACCTCACACTATTAATTTTGTCAGGGACGGGGGCTGCCCTGTGCATTACTGGACATTTGGCAGCAACCCTGGCTTCTACTCACTGGATATCACAATACCACCCACCATCTGTGACAGCCAGATAGTGTTCAGACATTGTGTCCCGAGGGCAAAACTACCCCTGGCTGAAAATCATACCTGTAAAGCAAGTCCAGGGAAAGAGCTGACAGAAGCACCTCATGCAGGCGTCACAGCAGGAGGCCCTCTGCTTGTCAGGCTCAAGTGGGATGCCCCAGGACAAAGGCTTGGAGGGGATGGATAGGACTCCCTGTCGCAGAGGTTGTGTTGGGGCACAGGAAGTGGGGAAAGTCATGACTGGGTGGACAGAAGGACCATGAATCAGACTGTGAAATGCTTCTCTCCCTTTGTCCAAGGACAAACTCTCAACTCCTACTCCTATCCCCACCTGAGCAAGCCCAGTGTCTCCACATGTTCCTCCTGCCTGGGATCTCCCCTGTTCCGTCTGGCAGGCTCCAGAGAGAACTCATGCTTTATTGGTTAAATTTTTCTCATTTGTTAGATCTGTGTATCCTCTTCTGGGAGCTGCCATGCTCAGTGGCCTGCTCTTATAGAATCCATGAATCCCTCTGGAGCCCCCACCAGACTGCACCGACTCCTGGCCCACCTGCTCAGCTTGGACCAAGGAAGCCAACCTGCAAGCACCCATACTAACAGGCTGCAGATCCTCAGAACCCAGACCATTGCCAGCCCTGAATGCTTGCTGAATGAGCACGAGAGCCCTACAGACGGAATTAAGAGCCTGTACTTTCCTCAAAAATAAGGCCTCCCTTTTCTTAAGTGTGTTTGTGCTGAAACATTTACAATAACTTGTTTCATCAAATAATTTAGGAAATATACAATGAGGGGAAACAATGCTCTTCGAATCCATCTAATTTGCTATCAATCAGGCAGTTCACCAATGACTTTATGAGCATCTTTAAATTACCACAGTTAAAACAGCCTTCACTTTCCTAGGTGAGTGAAGTCAAACTGAAAACCCTACAGAATAAATCTCATAGTATGTGCCTCTACAAAGACAGACCTGCAGCAGATTAATGCTCATCCTACCAGTCCTGTGCCATGGCAGGAAGGCCAGATCCCAGCCCTGCCCCGGCAGGAACAAGGTTGAATCCTTTGCATTAGCCAAGGTCTGGGGTTTCCCAGCTCCTGTGAAGCAAGCAGACCTTCCCAGGGAACAAGACTGCTTTCCATTAACCAACTTCCAAATATCCTGACTCCTCACAAAGTAGTTGGGCACTTCCTCTGGGCATCCTATACATAGTCAAGGTCCCTCTGCAATGGAGCATATCATTGGCAAACAGCAAACACAGGTCATTTCCACTAGGTAGAACCAGATACCTCCATTCCTATAAATGCGACCAAATACCATGGAACTTCATGGCAACATGTGATCTGTGATCGAAGCCAGGAACACAGGATGGGAGGGCCATGGTGCTGCCCACTGCTTTTGAGCCTCATTTCTTCCCTCTAAGGTTTTGATTCAGGAATGCAGGCCTCTAGGTGAACATTGTTTTGTTATTCTAAGGCATATGTCTAAGGTACATGTCAAATTGTTTGGCAACACCAAGGGATTTTCTTGCTTGCTTAAAGGAATTCTGGAGACTGGCCCATGTTGCTGATCATTCATGAGCCTTACGCAGAGACAATTCACATTTAGGTCCATACCCCAGGCAGGTCAGAGAAAGCTTCCCCAGCCATCTGGGCCAGGCTGTCTTCCCAGTCAGCCAGCATATGGAGAATCTGTTGGCAGGTGCAGTAGGGGCTCTCCTTTTGGGGGCTGTCAGGGATGCAGGGTGGAATGAGAGAAACTTTAGCCACACAGAACCCTGAGCATGATGGATGACACCTTTACTAGGCTTCAGGACTCATTAAACTCTGCAGTAACTCTTTTTTTTTTTTTTGGGATGGCAGGGGAGAAAAGGAGTAGTCTTTACTCTGGCAAGCAGTATTATTAGGAATCCTGCTTATTTAAGGTTATTTGGAATAGCTCATCAGAACCAACACTGGGAGGATGGGGTCCTTTAACAGACTAATGGAGTCCCTATCAAGTTAAATGAATCAAATGACCCAGCCATCTGCTGAGGAAATGCCTGCTTCTACTGCACCTTCAGGTACAAAGGTAGCTACTGGCTTTTGTTTTGCCTTTTCAAGTTGAATATTTGTGCTGTAAAAAGTCAACAGCAAGGTTTCTAGTGGAAAACCATTGACAAACTAGTTGGACAATGCCTATCAGTAAAGGTTCATCTTTTCCCAGGTAGTAGAAAGTTACAGGCCTGGCTCTTGGTAGTCACACTTCTAATCCTACAAAGTCCTGTGAAGAGTTACTTGCCCGTTCTCTGAGTATAATGTAAGCAAGCATCAATATCTAATGAATGGAATGTTAGGTTACCTTGTCAATGGAAATGGAACTAAGCTGAGAATAGAAGCAGGAAGAGAGAAGTGGGCAGAAAGTATAGAACAAAATGTGAGCTGACCTGGGATACACGGCTATTAGACACCTACACAAGTCACAGAAGGAAGTCAAGGGTGAGCTCTTATTGCTCTAGGGAAGTCAAAACCATGGCCAGAGAGGCACAGCTGATTTTAGGCTCTGGCTCAGAATCACAGGTACAAGGACGGACTGACTTCAAGCAACAGGTTGAGAAAATAAGCCAACATTTATTGAGCTCTTCTACGTCTATATCCTAGGCATTAATTTTAAAAACACTTTTGGGTTTTTGTGGTCCCCCCCCGCAGTGTGGGGACTCAACTCAGGGCCTCACACATGCTAGGCAAGTGCTCAACCATTGAGCTACACTCCCAGCCCCATTATTTGCTTTTAAGAAAACTAAGGCCCAGTAAGTTAGAGAACTCACCAAAGGTCACATAGCCAGGAAGGGAGTATATATGGGCTTTTTCCTGAGCAGTCTGGAGCAGCGCCAGGTTCTGAAACGCTATGCCAACCTGTCTTCTGACAGTTCAAGAGGCAAAGAATAGCAATGAATGATCTGGAGTCAGCCTCACATGATTGATTTCCACACCGAGAGGTATAGGAAGGAGAGAATAGGTGAGTGCTAGAAGGACCTGGTGAGAATCCAGGGAGGACCTAGCGGATCCCAAGGAGGAAAGTAGGACTTTGGATCCTAAGGACAGGGGAGGAAACTCCAGGCTTGGAGGAAGACAGAATGAAGCAGCTAGAAGGAAAAACCATAAAGATGAGACTGTCAGAAAGAGAAGCCCTCAGGAGCTAAGGGCTTGCACAATGTGAACACACACACACATGCAGGAGCAGCAACTCAGGAAGATGGACCAAAGAGAGACAGACTGGTTTCAGTGAAGTCCGGCTCCTTTTTGTTAGAAAAAGCCCTCCTTCTTCCTGGGCCCACGAGGTTACAGAACAAACCCTCAGTTTCCTGTCCGTGCAAAGGAAGTGCAGCCCCTGTTGAGAGCATTCCACTTCCTGCCTGTCCACACTATGCACCTACCCTTAGAAGAGATGGACAAGCACAGCCCTCGGCAGAGACAAGTCTTTAATTCCACAGAATCCTCAAGAGTTACTTGCTCATTCCCCAAGAGTAAATTTTTCTTCCAATTAAGCACAGCATTAATTTAAAAAGACAAACTAAGAACTGAAACCCAACTCCTTTAAACACTGAGGCAACTTTAAAACAAGTACTAAAACACAAATCTCCACAGTGACCCAGGAGACGTCACAGAACTTCCAGTGCCGAAGACAGCTGTACCTCTCTGGAGGTTTCATGGGCTCACACTGCCCTTCCTGGTCTGACCCACCATACCTGTGACCTCTCCTCCTTGCTATTCTGCACCTAATACACTTGTCACCTGTTCCTCAGAACTTACCATCTTCACTCAGGTGCCATCTCAGAGGGGACATCTTTGGCCATTATAAAGGAATCACATCCCTCCCCACACAGATCACTCTATTTTTCTTTATAGCACATGTTGGATAATCTGGGTTTGACTCCTATTTCTACCACCACCTCTTATTCCCAAATATTTAAGCTCCCTAAGAATGAGAAGGACCTTTTTTGATTGATTTTGCCCCAGTGTGTAGAATAGCACATAATATACACAGGCACTCAGTAAACCTGTTAAAAGGTTTCTGCAGTGAGACGCAACCAGAGATGCTTTAGAGGCCTTTTCTAATAACCGCCGGCCTCCTCATCAACCATGAACCCTGTGCCAAAAGCGCACAACTGAGTCTCAGCTGCCGCCAAAGTCCTGCTCTGTACCTTTGGGGCGTAAAGGATCACCCTGGCCAGATCCTTCTGTTTCCATCTGAAGAAAAAATCTCAAATGTGGGTCTTATACTTGAACCACCCAAGGTAATCAAAGCATGCTTGATGGCTCTGTGATTAATGAACTGATACAATGTACAACCCAACCCCACTGGTCTGAATGCTCAGGGCCTGGGATATACAAGTGCCAATGACCCCTGAGTCAGGCAGCTGGCTGCTGGTCACTCCTGCTCACCCACTGCAAACTTGCAGCCCGCCAAGTCTCATTTTGACCAAACAAGCTTCAGAGTACATTCTGGATAATGAGCTATTGCCTCGGTGCCAAGGGCAGCCCTGGGAACCACCTCCTTTTCATCAGGGACACCAAATGGCTCAGACATACACAACAGCACAGCTGTACAAAAGCAGGCAGCATAGGGATGGTGGAGGCTTCAAAAAAGAACAGGAAGGAAGTTAAGGGCCTAGATATGGACCACTCTGTGGAGGGGCCCAAGGAATGAATCCATTTAAGTAGAAAACAATGAGGCTGGAGTATGACAAGAGGGTGCCCTGGGCGAGGACACAGATATAAATTCTCTGTCCCCACAGGCCAAGGCAGTGCAGCCATATGTCTTCCCAGTTAAAGTCACTGGGGTGGGGCTGAAGTGTTCCAGGATGCCAGTTCCAATACAACAATTGCTGCTTCGGCCAACAGAAACATCAAACTCATTAATTAAACATCTACCAGCAGTCATTGACTCCCTCACTGTGCTTCGCTGGTCTCATCAATCTTGCTCAGTGCAGAGCAGACCCCTGGACACATCCAGCAGGAAGCCAACTGTCTGATTACTCAGCATTTGTTAAGATTGAACACAGTGCCTTTAAAAGAATATTAAACCCAGGGCTACAGCTCAGTGGCAGAGTGCTTGCCTAGCACAGGTGAGGCACTAGGTTTGATTCTTATCACTGCATAAAAATAAAGGCATGCTGTCCAAAAAGCAAATTAAACCCTAACTAGGCACAAAGACAAACAAAAAACAAAAAGTAAACCAGCCCCTCTACCTTCCACCAGCCCCCAGAATAAAAATTCCTAGTAGACCCTGAAGGAAGAATGCTTACTTCTGTTGCTGCCAACACTTGCTCCCCTGGAAAGAGTGGATATCCCTAGCTGGGCGTGGTAGTGCACCTCTGTATCCCAGTGGCTCGGGAGGCTGAGACAGGAGGATCCTGAGTTTAAAGTCAGCCTCTGCAAAAGCAAGGTCCTAAGCAACTCAGTGAGACCCTGCCTCTAAATAAAATACAAAATAGGGCTGGGTATACAGCTCAGTGGTTGAGTGCCCAAGTTCAATTCTCAGTACCCCACCCACCAAAAAAGAAGAAGAGTGGACATCCCACATAATGGATCATGCTAGTGTCCTTTGAGTGTTGGTAACTTAGGTTTTATTTTTGTTTGGAGTCATAGAACAGGCCTCTGCTCTTTGCATATTCTTACAGAATTCGGGCTATTTTTTTTTTTTTCTCTTATCAGTTCCAAGCTCTACTTTTATTTAAGACCTAGGCCAACACAGTCCCAGGAAATAGCACTTTTTTTTTTTTTTTAAAGAAATGCAGAAGCAATCATTCTATATTTTGCTCTGCCAAGGAAGATTTTCATGATACACTGTTATGCTCCTTGGGATGGAGACCTGGATGTTTGAAAAGTGCTTTGAGTTCCTACACTGCAATGTTTAGCAGGAAAGAGGGAATGGAGGGTGAAGGGTCAAGTGTGACTAGGGGAAGCAGAGATAGAGACCTTGGTGTTTTGAACCTACCCGGGAACAGACCTCCCAGCTGTCTAATCTGACCAAGATGCACATGCAGGGAGCCGTCTTTCCTCCCAGGGTCACAAATCTCAAGTTCCCAGTTCTAATCTTGACCTCTTCTTTTTTGCCATTGGATTCCACCTTCCTGTTTTTTATTCACACAGAAGGGCCATCATCCACCCATCTGCTCCAAGCATCAGCAAAGCACAAGTGCAGACTTTCATGATTTGTACGTTACTGGCTTGTAGCCTGCTACCGCATCCTTCACCCCAAAGAAGAAAGCCCATGTCAGACCTCGTGGTGCAGAAGCTGGCAGGTGGTTTAAGCTGGGCAGAGGATTTTATGGTGCTTCAAAGCAACCCACTAGGAGGGCAAGCTGCATGCACTGCAAAGTTCAATGTCTGATGTTCTTCTGGGCCTAATCCCCACCTGGATCCTGCTTCGATCCTGGAAAATCCCTGGAATCTGGGTGAAGGCAGAGGCTAATGGTACAGGAGTCACGCCTGGGGTGGGAAAATGGCGTAGGCAAATCCAGCATGAGCTGGCTCTGCAGGTTTTGTCTCAAGGGGGAATCTGTAGATCTCAGCTGTGAGGGCTGAGGCCAGAGAGGGAGAGAGGGTAGCAGGACAAAGGACTTCAAAACAAGGCTGAGGTTCTCTATTCTTTCCAGAAGCCAAACACAACCTCATGGTGTTGGCCAGTACAAGTCCAGAGGGAGCCCTAAAGATTATCTGGATGAACTTTCATACACACAAGGTAACCAAGGCCAGTGAGGTTTCCTGCCTGTGTTTGACCATGAGGAAGCTGGGATGAGGGTCAGTATTCTGAGGCCTACTCCAGGGTCCTCTTTGTGACAGCATTCAGTCTGTCCTAGTTTTGAAGTCTAATGTAGGAACACTGAATCTCCCACTCCTTAGAGTCCCAACCCAATGTGACCCTCCAGTGATGAGTGCTAGGCATGTGGGTTATGCGCTATTTCCACATGGCCTGTGAGTCCCTACAGAGATAGATAGCAGCTATGTCCTGAGCCCACAAAGGGCTCTCCAGTGGCACTACAGGACTTTCCTGGATGGAACAGGTACCTTGGGACTAGAGAAGGGATTATTTGTCTCCTCATACTTGGGGATGTAGAGGGGTCCTAGGAAGTCTACTTTGTGGGTAAGCTGAAGAAACATACCAAACAGCAGGTGAGGCTGGACCTGGCTACATAAACTTGGGCAAACTCCTTAAAGCACAGTGACTTATTACTGATGGGGAATGACATCAGGAAGCTGCACTAAGCCCTAGAGCAATCATGACCTGTGTAATAACTCTCTTGCCAACAGTACTCAGGCCTCCGAGCAGTCCAGAGAGTGAGTCTAGGCTGTAAGAAAGATGCACAAAGGCAGAGGCTGTGTACCCTCTCAAGTGTCCAGCCAATGGCAGTAATTCAATGCACACTTGTTCAGTGAAAGGGCACAGACTGTGTGGCATACCCAGAAAGCTGTCCACTTTCTGTCTAAGCACAGAAAGATGGCTGGTCTGCAGATATGAGCCCCAGTAAAGCCAGGGCGATTTCCTGACTTGAAGAAGAAACAGTCTCTGAGGGGGGCTGCACTGGCCAGCCCTGCCCTCTGGCTCAGGCATACCTTTCTCAGCTCATCCTTCTCCCTGCTGTGGGCATCCTCCAGGACCCTGCGCTCCGAGTGGGCTCTCTGCAGTTCTGTGCGCAGGCTCTGTACCTCCTCCTGCAGCTGCAGGCTGGCATCGGCTCCCTGGTTCTGCTGGTAATGTGCCAGCTCCCTCTTTAGCTTCTCCACCTCCATGGTGTGTGTGGAGGTGACTGCAGACAGTTGCTCCGACAGGGTCTTGAACTCTTTGTTCTGTGGAGAATATCAGAAAAAGGGGAGAGGGGACAAGGAGGAGAGAGTGTTACTGGGCCAGGAAAGGCAGAATGAAGGCAATGAAAAAGGACTTCCGAGGTGGAATTAACTTCACACTCATTACATGCTTGAGTGCTCACCTGCCATCTCCCTAACAAAACTCTACTGTGAGCCCAGGAGAAACAGAGGGGAGCACAAAATAGCAGCACCAGGATTAAAATAGACCAAGGAGCTTTCATGAGCACTCACAGAGCTGGGAGCTGGCTGATGGCAGTTTGATTTCTCCTTTGGGTGCACAGATCCTCCACCCGATTTGGAAATTACGAGAACAATGAAGCTTGCTTTTTGGACCTGCAGTCTTGGCTTTGAGGTTTCCCTGCCCTTTCACACTAAGTCCTCCTGCCCTTGGACTTCCTGGCACCAAGAGCTGCAACCTAATCACCGGCTCTGAGACAAAGGCCCCCCTCAGCATCCCCTCTTCTAAGGGGCCCTACACAGGGCCTTGAGATTCCTCTTGCCACCTGTCAGGATAGCTTACCTGAGTCGGGAGACTGATGCCTGGCAGAGCTTGCACCTGATGCGACCCTGGGTACCCAATCACCAACCCACTCATATTTCCCTGTGTGCCTGGGACCCTGAGAACCTAGGCTAGGGTCAAATCTGAGTGTAAATGAGGGGCAGAACCGGGGCTCTCAGAATACAGAGTATCAGTCAAAAATGGTTAGTATGAAAGAGCAACAGTGAGGAAGGTGGGCTCTGTAAGTAAGCAGGCAGCAGCAAATAGTCATTGATCATTCTTCATTGCTGTGCTCTGCAGGAGCATCAAGTAGAACAGAGACACTGGCTAAAATATCAGTAAGCAAGGATGCTGGAAATCAGATTAACTTACATCAGAAATTAAACCTCACAAAAAGCAGTGAGGAGAAGCAGAAGGCAGGCCACTGGAACCCGTACGTCACCACACACACCACGGCACTGCAGGGCTGGGGTGTCAGAGGGCACAAGCAGCAGCACCCCCTATGGATGCAGCAGGATGGGGTTCCCCACCACTATGGGAATGCTCCGGTGTAGCCTGCTCCCTATGACTGGCCTGTCAGCCTCATACTGAGGGGCAAGGTGGTATCTACTAAGGAAGACTGTCCCTGTCTAAACTGCCCACCTGGGGGTTCAACGAAAGCTGAGAGTCTCTGCACAGGAGGGAAGGCATGCTGGACTAGCCCCGCCTGGCCTCTCTGCTCCGGGCTGGAAATGAGGCTAGCCCAGCTGTCTCCTCCGGGTGGCATGGCCTGGGTCAGATCACCAAGAGTGGTGGGGAGGACTGGGCTAGGATCCCTTGGTGAAGCTGGCTGGGCATGGACAGAGGTGTGTATGTGGAGGTGGCAGGGGGGCACAGGCGCGTTCTCTGTCGCCGTGGACCTTGGCACCCGGATGCCACAGACTACCTCTGGGAGGCCCAGGACTCCCAATCCCAACACTGCTCGACACCAGGCCCAGGGATGTCGGGTGGTAATAAACCAAGACTGGACAGACCGTATCTAGAGTCCAGCTGTCCTTGCTCCTCAGTGCGTGTGTGCCCCAGCTTCTTCACATGTAAATGGATGCAAACCCACCGCGGAGGGCTGTCACTAAGACAGGGATAAAGTGCGTACCCTGGCGCCGGGCTAACAAACACACACCAGCATCCTCAATGGATGGGTTCTACAGGGAGCCCCTCGAGAGGTGCTTGGAAGGCTCCCTGGTGAGCATGGGGGAGTCCCCACGGCAGAACCCGGGAAGCTCATCTCATCTCAGTGCATCTGAACACAGTCCCCGAGGGTCTCCAGGCTGTGTGCCTTGTGTTACGGATGTCTGGTTTCTGAAGGGAGCCTCAGAGAGGCTTGGCTTCCCGCTCATCCTCAAGCCTGCAGGGGTCATGGTTGTGCACCAAGCCCAGCACAGAATGTGGCATGGGGAGTGCCCCCCACTCATGGGCCCCCCAAAGCCTTCCTTGAGATGGCAGGCTAAGTTGTCCAGAGCTGCTCTCGTCAGTGTCACATGGAGACCCAGTCCCGTCCTGCACCAGTGAAAGCCTTTGCTCACATCAGGGGGCAGACCCCAGTCCTCCTTGGACATCCCAAGAGGATGCTCGCTCTGCTACCACCCCTGAAGCACACAGGCAAAATCAGGCAAGATCCTGAAATGTCTCCCCAGTGTGAAGGGCAAGTCATCTGTTTGTGCCTCCAACCAGTGATGGCAGGCCTCTCCTGCCTGAGCAGCACCTTTGTGTAACTGGAAGAAAGCAGCACCTTCAAGGGGATGAAACAGCTTCCCCTGAGGGTGGGTGTAGCCCCAGGGATGCACAGCCTGGAACACAGGATGCCAACTTCCTCCAGACAGCACAGTTACAGGCAGGCTCATGGTCAGGTAAACAGCCAGCAACTGAATTTCAGCCCCACTTGACACCAGGCATGCTTGTTCAGTGTACGACCTACAGAATTATACAGAGTAGTTCCCAATTAATGCTCATTGACTCAGGCTGGTGGTGGGGAGGTGGGAAAATTACTGCAAAACAGTCTGCACAGTGGAAAGCAGCATGTCCCACATATAACAGCTACCACTGGTGGACACTTACTTCAGGTTCGGCCCTGTACTGTGCTCAAATGTACAACTCGTTCAAGCTTCACAAAGTCCTACTTGGTATGGATTACTAATATCACCTCCCTACTTCACAGTTGAGAAAACAGGCACAGAAAACCCATAAAGCTGTAATTTATAACCTATTTTTCCAAGGGTATATTGATCCTCTTAAGAACCACACAATATTAACTAATGTAGTAACTCAGTGCCTATTAAGTACACTGAATCAGATTGATTCAAAGGCTACTGACAATCTGTAGATTTGAGTTTTTCCATGTAAAATGCATTTAAGTATCACCTTATATTCAGAAGGGTATAAGAAACGTGACTCTCATTAAAAAAATCCTAAGTTCAACTGATCAAGTTGCTCTGCATGTGTACTGGTGTAAAGTCAGGCTGTCAGAGAGCAGAGTTCATACGCTTCATCATTTTGGCTGAATAGTGTCACCAGGGATGCTAAGAAACGGTCCCAGGAAATGTCACTATTCATTGCTGAAGGCTATCTATGAAAACCACAGGAAAGTGTCTCAGAACCATGGACAGCTCTGACCCCCTAAACCGTCTTTCAGAGTCCCTCAAGAGACCCTCTGTTTGGGAACTTGGTGTTATATCCGTTTCCCTCTCCAGGTGGGTCGCAGTCTTAGGACCCGCATTTGGGATGCTGCCTTGGCCTGGTTCTCTCTTTCTGGTTCCTCCCTTGGGGATTCTTGGAAGGGGTCGGGGTCCTTGTTGCAGGACTGCCCCCGTTGAGCTGGGCCTTTGTCCTCTTCCCCATACTACTCTGACAAGGACCTTGGGACACCTATGCCTCTGTCCTCTCCTTCTGGCTTACAAACCTTGCCTGTGTGTCAAGAGAGTAACTGCCTGAATCATTTCCAATAATTACAGGAAGAAAAACAACTCACTAATTTCCCAAAGGTCGGCCCCATCCGCTAATAAAACCAGCAGCTCTAGAGATGACAGTGATGAGGATGCTGCCGTCCCCTCTCACAGTGGGGCAGCAGGCACCTTGGATGCTGGGTCATGCCCCCACCCCGCAAATTCCTGCCAGTTTTAAGGACAATGTTACCACATGAGCATGAATTCAAACCAAGGTTAGGTCTCCTCTGGACTGTGGCGTTCTCATCTCCTAAGAGTCTCACAGTGGGAGAGGTCTAACCATTTGGTCAGAGGTGGCAGAGCACACCCTGAAAGCAGCCTCCCAGTGTCAATCCCACCCAGGCTAGTTACTAGCTGTGTGATCTTGGGCTGGTTAATTGTCTTCCCTGTGCTTTAATGTTCTCATCTTTGAAATGGGTATATTACTATCACTCTTCTAGAATTGTGGCAAGGATTCAGTGAGTTAGTATGTGAGAATGCCTGGCACACAGGCAACATAGGGAGAGACATGAGAAAGCAAGATCTCATCACCCCTTCCGATCACCTGCGGCATGCAGAGCACCCTGCCGAGGGTGGCTAACACCTGCCACTACTCACAGATGTTTGCCAGCAGGAAAACTTAAGCCAAAAAGCTATTTAAAAAAAAGCCCTTTTAAAATTTTCTTCTCTTTGATGTTCGAGCACGTGGATTGTAAAACTTAGATTTACTTTTATCCTTTGGAGTTGACTTCATCAGCAAGGTCAGCAATAGAACCCTATCTGGAACCTGAGGGTCAGAGTGGCCAGCAGGCACACAGGGTTCCTGGCAGAGGCAGCATCAAAGCCTCCATGTCCCTCTGTCTGTGCTTTGCCTGGAAGGTCGGCTGGAAGGACTACACCATGCCTTCTCTGGCCAGTCGTAAACAACCCTTTTGTTATCAAACGAAAACAGCCACCTGGTGCTCTTTGCACTTGTGTTTTCCACGTGGCCAGTGCCAGAGACCAGACCTCCTCCTCTGATCAGGCATGACCTGGTCCAGGTCTAAAAGCTGACCACGGTCAGGGACCAAGCATGGCCCTTCCTGTACTGAGGCCTTCTGCCTTGATTCCTTACCAAGTAGCTGAGTGGACAGGCACACTGGAGAACACACAGCAGGCACAGCCCTGGGGCGCCATCTCTTCTCAAACCTGGGACACACCACTGCCATGTGGGTGCTGCTTTGGGGCAGCCGGTTTAAGAATAAAACGGCTTTCTTATATTCCTGTCTTATTGGAGTCCAAAGTAGTTTTAGAAATGTCCAGTGTAGGACAGGAACAATAGAACCAAGTTACCTCCAAGGCCGCACCTGGTCGCTCCAACTCAGTTTCTCTTCCTTGACGCCCTACCACATTGTCCCCTCTCCCCCTCTCAGCAGCACCTGAAACCCTCCAGAGTGCTACAGGAGCCTGGGCCTGTGGTCACCTTGACACCCTGCAGGACCCAGGTGACGGTGAGCCTCTTTCCCATGCTCAGCAATGACTATCGCAGGCAAGAACCGATGGCAATGTCTGGGGTTAAAAAAAAAAAAAAAAAAAAACTAGCACGGCCCTCATTATGGCTGTGAGTGGCATCCAGGCTCTAATACCTCCCAGTTCTGTGGCCTGGTCCACGATTTCCTCACCTATGAAATGGCCTCAAGTGAAGTGAGGATCCAGTGAGTGAACATGGAGCAAAGGCATGCCTTGGCACATAGTGGTGCCCCGGACGTCACAATGGGGATCCAAGCTGTTGGCCCCAACACGAGATTCTCCTCTCCCTAATGCAGCATTCCACCTGGGCGAAGCTGTCTCCCGTCCACCTGACACAATCAGGTGTCTGAGAGGAAGGAAGACCAGCCACTTGGGCCACCCAAGAGTGTAGGGGTGGGCACACGCACGTGCAAGCCTCAGCGTTCCAACCTGGATTCCATCCAGGTGTGTCTGCCCCCACAGGAGACGTGTCCTGTGTTTGCCTTGAATTCCTCTTAGTACCATGTTGGAGGCCACTGCCCTGTAGGGCCCGCAGTGGTAGCTGGCTTTGCCCTAAGATGGCACCGAGAAGCCCAACTGCAAAGAAAAACAACTTTAAGGAAGTGCTTTCTATTGACTGACTGATCTCCTCTGCGTCCGTGCTTAGCTCGTGATCAGTACATGTCCTCATTACCCACCATTAAGTCTCCACAAGCCAAACGCCTGACCCGTTAGGTGATTGGTTGTTACATCCCATAAAGCTGCGCACTTTTTGCGGAGAAGAGAGCTGCGCGGCGAGAAGACGACGACGGCGGTGGTGGAGGAAGAACCAGGCACTCGGCTCAGAAGCTCTCCCACAAAAATAAAGACCTTAGAACTCCATGAGAGCCGAGTCTTCATTGTACTCGCCGGACGAGACAGTACCACACCCAGCAACCTGCCCCACAGGCTTACTAATGACTGTCTGTCAGATGTGGGAAAATGGCTTAAGCTTCCCTTAAGCAGAGGACGACACTAAAGCCTCCTGATAGCAGTGACCATTTCCTGAGCTGGGAGGACTCCAGGAGAGAATCTGGCTTGTGGCCTTTGCAGTTTCTAGAGGCTGCCTGCCTTCCTTGCTCGGGGTCCTCCGTTGTTCCACCACACACTTCCTCCCCTGAATCTCACCATCCAGCCCCCTTCTGTGAGGACCCTTGTGTTCCCATCAGGCCACCTGATCATTTCCCTCTCTCAAGATCCTGAAGTCACGCACTTGCCAGAAGCCCTTTTTGCCCATGAGGTAACATTCACAGATCCCAGGGATTCGGGCACGTGCATCTTTGGGAGGCCGTTGCTCTGCCTGCCGTGTAACTGTTCTTGTTGGGTGGGGACATACCTCGAGGATGTCGGTGCTCCCTCAGGTCTCTTTCTGAGGAAGCCGTGGGTCTCTCTCAAATATGCCCTTGGTGCCCCACCAGTCCCAGCACCTGGGTAGGGAGCTCCTCACACTGACCTGGTCATCAATCTTCCGCTGCAGCTGGACTACCTTGTTCTCCATGCCCACGTTGAGGCGTTTCAGGTGCTCTGCTGAGCGGGCCTCTATCTTGAGGGCCTTCAGCTCCTGCTTGGCCTTGAGCCTCCGGAAAGCACACTGGATGACAATGGCCGCAGCCCTCAGTCGCTGGAAACGCCTGCGTGCCATCCATCCCCGGGCGTGCTTCTGGATGATGGCGGCCTTGTGCTCCATGAGGACCTGGAGGGGGTTGGCAGGAACACACACACGCTGTGGGTTTGCATCCCAGGATGGGAGCAAGGGAAGCTCACTGAACCACCTGGAGGCAAGGTGACGCCGAGGGGACAGGCCCCTGATGTCGAAGGTAGTAATGACTGTTTTATGAATGAGGTTTACCAAGGTTCTGCAGCCCATGTACCTGCAGGGAATCAGCTGTCAGACTCTTGTTTTAGCTTTATTGTGTTTTTTGTCGCACTGGCTAGAGAGCCACCATCTAAACACCTCAGAGTTGTGGGGGCTTAATGATTAGCCTATTGATCTCTCCCCATTTGACAGATGCAGATCCCGCCTTGGTGCACAGGAGCTGGAAGATAAACTGACAGTCCAGTGAGTGCTCTCGACGGATTAGTGGCCTATCAAGTTACAAGCCACTCAGAAAAAGAAAGCATCAATACCCTAAAATACTCTAAAATAAACGCGGAATGAGTACATAAGCCAACATGTTGAGAGTAACATGCCCTACGCCACAGCTGTAAGACACCCCGTATTTGCTCTTTGCACACACTGCCCTCTGCTGGTTGCTTCCAAAATGTCACCTGCCCCTATCAGTGGCGTCATGTAATGCCAATCATTCAAGTTCATGGAACCGTCTCCCGTTGGCCTGGGACTATTATACCAGGTACAGCCACCATCACATGATCACGCCTGACCGTGCTTGGTTCCGTCACTGATTCAGTTTTAGGTTTATCGTTTAGAAAAATCACACCTCTGCACACATCTCAGGTACCTCCTTCCAACTCGTCTTTTCATTGGCATAGTGCTTCAGCTGCACGGTTGCCTAGCTGAAGGAGCATGTGCTGACTGAGGGCTACCTAACCAAAGATTTCAGTCCCGGTGGAGTACTGCAAAGAGCAGTACTCCACAGCCCCGCAGGGAGGAGGCAACGGCCCTCCCCTGGCCTCACCTCCCCAGGGTTCAGGCTCCTAATCTAGGAAGGCTGGACCTGCAGGAGCCTAGTAGCACCTCCCGCTCTCAAGTCTGGACAAGCCTGAGGTGACCACCAAGCCCTACTGCTGGCTCACAGGTGCCCTCAGGCAGGTGACTGAACTTCTGTGGCAGCTCAGGTGTCAAAGGGAAACAACAACACACCCTTCTTTGTGAGACTTTGGGGAGGATTTGGTAAGAGCAGAAAGGTGATTTGGAAAAAAGTCGGGAGTAGCTAACAAATGTTCACGTAGGCGACAACTTACTTGCCGCTGCTGGAGTTGAGACTCCTGAGCTAACAAGTCCCTCAGGGCAGCCACTTACCTGGCGGTAGATTCTGCGCACAAACATGGCCCTTGCGAAGGCCTGAATGACAATGGCAGCCCTGCGCACCCTCTGGTAGGCCAGACGGGCCCTCCGCATGCGGTACTGCTTCTGCAGCACCACAGCTGCCCGCGTCCTTCGCAGGTGCGCAGCCAGCCTGCGGACAGGAGACGGAAGAGGTGTGAGGGAGGGAGCGCCGGCGACCTAGCAGAGGCCTCTGAGGTGTCCACCAAGGGCCTACTGGGATGGCTCTCATCATCTTTCCCAAGCAAAGCCATGCCTTGGGTGCTGGATCCACAGGCTCAGAACTGTGGAGTTCCCTTTCTTCTTGGAGCCCCCACAAGAATTCCCACCAGCATCAGCCTTGGTCTGAGTCTGACCCACTCTGCAATCCTTACCTGACTGCTCCCTGCACCTGGGCAGTCCTCTGCACACATCTTTGGTGCTCCCCATCCTTCATGGCTTTACACTGCTGCCTGGGCCTCTCCAGGCTCAGAGAAGCCTGGGGCTGTGTCTCAATCATTCTGTACCCCTGAATCTAGCTCAGGGCCCCAAAGAGAAAGCAGTAAGCAAAAATCTGCTGAATGACTAACTCTCCTCAGGCCCCACCTGCCCTCCCCATTTTCTCATCTCCCTAGACCCTCTGCCCTGGACGCCCTGTGAGCATCTCTCCTTCCTTTCATGCCGGCATTTCCCATCTCACTTCCCAAATCAAACAGCCAGGTTGATGCTTCCCACCTTTAAGAGTCTTATTCTGTTCCAGGCTCACAGCAAGTACTCAGCTAGAGGTCCAGAATGCCAAAAGCTAGAAAGGACCTCAGAAATCATTGAGCACAACCCCAGAAGAGGAGTGACCCATCCAGACCAGGTGCCGCCTATGTGCTGATAGGCACAATTCCCTAGTCCAGCTCCCTGTGCGTGCTTTCCTCATACATGGGTCCTCGGATTACAGGCTCTCTGCAGGGAGAATTCAGGTCAGCTGTTATGTCCTCACCAACAGGGAGCCTAGGAAAGAGTCGAGCATACACAGGCACTGGATGCTTCGACTAGCTGGTGCAGATGGTGGACAATTACTTAGCATTGATCTACTATCCTATCTCTACAGCTTTTGCTCTGGAGGCTCCTCGCAACAGTTTGGAGAGAATTACTGGCATTTGCTATCCCTGGTCATGCTTGCAAAAAGCAGCTTATGATGGCACACAAAGGCAGAAGCACACAAGCAAGGAGGAGAATTCATCTTCGTAGTACAGAGGCCTGCTCTGGGCTTAGAACCCAGGTAGGCACTCCTGCACACGTGCTCCCTCATCTCCAGCAGAGGTGGCAGAGCAGCCATTTGAAACTCTGACTCTCAAACACAAGACTTCATGGCGATTACTGTCACTTCTCCAAGAAAATTCCTATTTGGAGAAAGTGCTGGCTGTGAACCTCCTGTTTGAAGGCCTGGGGTATTCCACTGGAGGCTGTGACCCCTGCACCTAGGATGCATCTCACAGGAGGCCATGGCCCCCATGCCTGCCCCAGCAGAGATGGCTCCTCTGCTCCAATGCTTCATCAGCCCAGGGACAGCAGAAGGGAGTGGCGAAAGCAGTTTCCACTGTGTGGTATTGGGCTGGCACAGATTTTGGGCAGAAGAGCCTGACTGGCACCTTAGCTCTATCAAGAGAGGTGGTTGTAGTTGGACAAGCCAAATCCTGTCTGTACTGGCTCAGTGCAGCAGCTCATAAAAGGGCCTCCCAGCACCTTCCCAGACTAACTACCCAACTCCAAGGGACTCCAAGATTCCTGGTACACATAATGAGGTTATGTACAGTAAATTGTGACACAAAGGCTACAAAGACTACATTCTAGATTTGGGATTTTCTTTCTTTCTTTCTTTACTGTGGGGTTTAAGCAAAGAGAAAATGATTGATTTGTACCAAAACTAGATTCTAGGTTAGTGTTGGTGGGAGGGGGCAGTTGGGGAGCATCTGACCTGGGAATTAGACCAACTTCTTGGGGTGAGAAGGTCATGAGAGGGATGCTCTCCCACTGGGAGAGAGCCAAGGAATAGACAGGGCTCAATGGAACCTGCTTCAATTAAGGACAACAAGAGGTCAACTTGCTGAGAGGCAGTTGCCTTCTTCCCTGCGACCCTCTGCTGCCCCAGATATGCCTGGGCTTGCTCACCTGCGGGCCAGGTGTCCTCGACAGTACCGCTGCAGGGTTAAGGTGGCCCTCTTCAGCCGGCGGTACTTCACCTTCTGCAGCCAGCCACGGACGGTTTTCTGGATCATGATGGTGGCTGCGCGGAACTTGTCAGCCCGCAGTTTCTCCAGGTAGGCCACTTGGCCTGCCCGGAAGAAGATCTTAGTGCGGCCAAACTGGAACTTGTCAGGATCCTTCATGGGGACCGGAGGAGAGCTGTTGGTCACCAGGTAGCAGCGTGGCAGCCTGCTCCACACCACCCAGTTCTTCCCAGGCAGAAACCCAACTAGTTCAAGTGGCTCTCTGCTGTGGGTACACACACTCAGTACTCAATCAACAGACATTGGGTCACAGTACAGGACAGGCACTGGGTGAGTCATCCAAGATGGGCCGTACAGATGCCCGACCAGGAGGAACAGACACCGTGACAAGGGAAGACGGGGGCAACAAGCCACTGTCTGCTTCCAGGCATCGATGAGGATTAGGGAGAAAGTTCAACTGGAGGTGTTTATAGAAAGGATGCCAAAGGCAGGCCCCTCTGGAGGTGCTATTTGAGCCAAGACCTGAATGGACTGAAGGGGGCAGCCATAGGGAAGTAGGGGGACAGAGCTCTCCAGAAGAGTGGAGTAGATACTAACACACTGTGCCAGCAACAAGTCGGGCATATTTGAGGAATGAGAGCCCGGACAGCCAAGTGTGGGCAACTGAAGGTGGGCCAGTGGGAGGAACCAGTCACAAAAGGCCTGTTGGGTGCTGTACAAAATTGGATGGGAGCCATGTGCTGGGGGTTCTGAGCAAGACACTGGCCTGATCTGGGCAACCTTTTAAAATGATCTCTAAATGGCTGCAACTGTACAGAGAATTACAGTGTAAATAATAACCAAATAAAACTGCTGTTTTTTTAAATGTATAATGACTGTCATAATTATGTCTATTATGTTAAAATTAGTTGCCATTGGCTGCATTTCACCCCCGTGGATGAGGAGATGACCAAGCCTGGGATACACCACCAGGAGAGTTAACCCATGGAGACCTGGAGCTCTGCAAATCAATTGCCATCCACATGCTCACTGGCACAAAGCCCACGGTAAGGTGGAGGACACATGAGAATGCGCTTCATGCTGGCAAATGGCTCTGAAGGAATCCTGAGCCCTGTTCTTCATGGGCTAAGCCCTATGCGAATGGGTTCCACACTGGGAAGGCTGCATTCCTTAGACTGTGCCTGAGATGGGGCCCTAGTTCTGGTAGGGTGTGTCTTCTCCATGGGCCTGGGTGCAGGGCTGGGGGTCTGGACTGGTTCTCATACCTATGTCTGCTTCGGGTCACACCTGCAGTCGGCCTGCAGCTCATGCTGAGGCCCAGGGCTGGATGGGATGGGCCAGGAAGCTTCCAGGCAGCAGAGGCTGTGCTTTGATTGCTGCCCCATTTGGGGACAGGCCTGCTTAGCAAACGAGGTCAGGATCAGGGACAAGCCTATCTACTTGGTTTCTACAAGTAAGAGCATGGGGTGTCGTAGAACTCCAGAAAACAGAGCATGCATGCTTCATTTGTTATTCTGGAAACAAAAATGAGTGAGTTGACCTTTGCCAATAGGACATCTAAAGAATCCCACCTGCTCCATCCAGTCACCCACAAGCCTGATCTACATGCCCTTCTTTCCCCATTTGTCTCTAACACACCCAGCCCAGATCCAGTGTCTCTAACTCCCAGAACCTACTATTCGTTTGCATATTATTTGACCAATCATCTTGTCAGAACTTTTAAGACTCAGACTGAGGGAGCTAAAAGCAACCTTAGCAACCTGTCCCAAGCCCTCCTGTTGCTTCACAGACAACAAAGCTGCACCTTCCTCACAAAATGAGCCATTACTGCAGGTTTCTAATCATGAAGGGCTCATCAAGCTAGTCCCTGCACAGCCACCATCCTTAACTCATACCTCCTGTGACAACCAGGAATCATGGTAGAAACACAGCTATCATAAGAACCTTGCCATTTTCACGTGGTTTTGTGAAACGACAAACCTTCAACAGCAACATGAGGGGATAAAGGCAATAAAGCAAGACAGGCATCAAGCACTGTTGGCTCAGACGATGGAGTACCTAACTCCCCCTGGGGTCAGGAATGGGATTCTCAGATCAGGAAGTATCTTGGAACTCAGTTTGGAGGAAGAATTGGGCAGGCAGATAACAGAAGGAAAAAGCATTTCAGGCAGAGAAAACACCACGTATTCAGTAACTTTTCTTCAGGCAAATCACTTGTTTGTATGTTCATTCCACAAATGTTTGGTGGGTTCCTGTGTCAGACCCAATGACATAGGGGGTAAATGTCAATGCAAAGACAGTTCCCCTGCAGGGAAGGATGCATGTACCTGAAACATGGGACAGGAGGGCCATGGGCCCCAAGAGTGACATCAACTGCTGCAGACAAGTGCTAAGTCTGGGAAAGCAGGGTCAGCCATGAAGCCGAGCACCAAGAAGTAGGTGGGCTACTCCTCATCCAGGAAGAGACAACTGTGCCCAGCAAGGCCCAGTGGTCTAAGTGCACTGAGGGGGCAGACCCCAGGCAGTGGCACTTAGTCCCACTAGCAGGAGGGGAGCATGGGTGTGTCCCTTTGCTTGGGACTCTTGTCTTCTGCTCCTAATCTTGAAGAAATCCAAGAAAGAGAGGGGCAGAGTAGAACTATGATCTGGACAAAAGAGAAGGCAGCCACATGGTACAGGGAGTCCTGAACTGCACACCAAGAGGCCAGCTCTGGTACCAAGACTCCCGCCACTCCAGGTTAACTCAGATCAGCTGACCTGGAGCACAGATTGTTCTCACCCATGAAAAGAGAGATGTTCAAACGTGAACACTGCAAATGAGCAGCAGCAGAAACTGCAGCTAACCATCACCTGACCAATCACCCACAACCCTCAATTATCCAGGCAGCCATCCGCTGTTTTAAAAATAAAGGATGGGGTAGCAAAGGTGGAAAGTATACGGGCTCTACCTTTTTTAAAATTCTGCCTTAAACCCTTATTCCTTTAGTACAGTATTCTATACTGTCTGTTCAAAGCTATAAACTTGAGTAGCTAAAATGTTAAGATTAATTAATTTATGAAATAAAACATGGCCTTAATGCCTGATCATATGGCCATGAACTATCCTGTGTGAGATTTTCCTAGCAAAATACTTGCAATTTTTTAAAATTTTGAGATAACTATTTTTATCACCAGTTTGAAGATTGATATGATTTAACACTGTAACAAGACATTCTTGTACTCTTCTATAATTCCTGAATTCTCTTGATCTATTGAAATGTTTAAGAATTTTCCCCTCTTAACTATTTCATAGTTCTCCAGTCTCAACTGTCAGGTGTGATTTCCGGTTGTTTACAATAAAACAAAATCCGTTACCTTATTCGTTAACAAGTATCCGAGTACAACCTGGGGCTGGCTTTGCAATGACTAATAAAGCAGCTCAGCTCTTTTTCCCTCTGCTGACCAGGGCTGTGCCTGGGCTCCAGATCTGAGACCTCACCAGGTGGACATGAGCCCAGCTGGAGGAGTCAGAGATCCTGGGCCAGGGAGAGTCTCCTTGCACCCCTCAATGAGCTGTACAAACAACTCCATTTTCCTGAGTGCCGAGATATGAAAATGTTAGCAGATCTTCTAGGTTTGTGAAGGGGCTGTTTTTTCCCATTCACTGACGCAGGAAAATGTGGTAAACATCTCAAACAGTTTCAGTAAGGATGAAGGTGAAAGCCGCAGGTAGCCCCCACCCTCCATTCTCAGGGCCTCCTGGTCACACCCTCCCTGGAGCCAGGCTCACCTTGATGACGCTCTCTAGGACAGACTTGCAGATGGCCTTCTTGTCTGTGTTGGCAAGTTCCTGCTTCTTCACCAGCACTCGGTACCGGTTAAAGAAGTCGTGGTAGGTCCACCTGGATGGAGCAAAGGTTTATCAGGTGACATGTCCTTGCCTCTGGGCCACACATGGATTGTGGGTGACCTCACATGGCATCCCATGAGGTCAATGCTATGCACCAAATTATTCTCAAGGATTTGAAGATTTCAGTGTGTTGTGTGACTTTTGGAGTTGGGGCTGGATCACTAGGGAGTTAAACTAGGGAGTTTGGTTATATGTAACTATAAATGCACTAATACATTAGAGGGGAGGGTGTCTGGGAAGCACTGTACTGGAGGACTGAGCAGGGTCTCCACTGAAGCATGCAGAGCTCCCTCACTTACACTGCCACTGAAGGTGCACAGACATAGCTCCCGACGGTGCTGGGGATTGAACTCAGGGTCTGGTGCTTGCAAGGTGAGCACTCTACCAACTGAGCTATCTCCCCAGCCCACAGCTTTGCTTCTAAAGGTTGGCTTTCTTGTTATAGGATGGACACTGATTATAAATACTTTTTAATGGGGAGAAGTATACATCAGCAAATAAGCACCCATGTCCTAATCTCAAGGGGTAAAGTTGTTCAAATTTGATCAAGTTTAGAGGAACCATTTTTCTCCCCAAAGTAGATTTTGACTCCAATTCCTTTTTATCTCCTTACCAGAGCATCACAGGCCCTTATAAAGACAGCACCCAGCATGTCACACAAGTGGAGAGACCTATAACCCACTATTCACGCAAGGAAGCGCTGCTGTGTGTTCTGGCAGTCTTTAAGCGGACCTTAAATTCATCCTTTGAATTGATAAGATTTCTATGCAAACAAATGTAGACCTCACTATTCCCCAAGCAGGGCTGACTTGCTCACAAGAGCAGCCAGGAATCACATGCAGGTCCCTCCCTACGCTCAATTCCAAACTGTCTTCAGAGATGCTCACACCTTGCAACTGCACATTGAATAAGCACGATCCTGCCTCAAAGGATAGAGTTTCAGTCTACATTCCTCCAAGGTCACCACAGTGCACCCCCACCTTCCTGCATCCTTGGCCTACACAGGTGCACACCAGCCCTGGCTCTCCTCTTCAGAGGCATCCAGAGAACTAACATGCACCTCCTTCGGGAGCCATCAGGTGCTGTGGTGTTCCATCACTGGTGGCCATGCTGAGGGATCAAGCCGGCTCAGGTCAGCACACTCACACCAAGATGTGAGTGGACTTGCCCCCCTCACCCGGGGCTCTTGGCCTTTAAGAAGGGTCCTTTGGAGACCCTCTAGAGAAACATATGCTGCTGAGTATCAGGACCTGTGGCAGGGGGCTCCCTGGGAATTCTTCTTCAATGCCAGGATCTCAAGACAGCCTGGGCCTCAGGCTGCCTGGGATGCAAAGGAAAATGGAGCCCAAGTTCCTTGCTCTTCCCCCTTTGCCTTGCTCCTATTCCTTCATGACTACTTTTCTTGGTTTGGTGGAAGATTGCTAATATAGCCACGGGTCTCCATGAAGAGTAAGAGAAAATAAAATGACATTTTCCTGTATCTTTTTTCCCCTCTAGTACGGTTGGTTGAAGATTTCTCTTTGCTTTTAATAAAGTTTTTGTGAGCTAGCACTCACCATGAAATTTAGCCTTTTTAAAGTACACAATTCAGTAGATTTTAGTATACTTGCAGCATAGTGCAACCATCCTCAGTATTGAATTCCAGAACATTTTCACAATCCCAAAAGCAAATCCCATAGCCCTGGGACAACCCCGGCAACCACTCATCTACTTTGTCTCTACACCCCTTAGCTTTCAACTGCTTCTGTCACAAATGCCAGGCATTGGGAATGAGTGAAACATTGGGCTCAGAGCTCCTAGGCCTTTCAAAGGTGGGCTCGCCGTCTGTGTAGACTCCCTTCAGAAAGCGGGGCAGAGAGCACTTAGAGCTCCCAGGGCCTGTCTTGCGGCCAAGAAAATGTTCCTCTTGCCCTTTAACCTTCACTCACTGAGCAGAAATTTTCTCACTTGTAACTTGTGAAGGGATTGTGAGCCAAACCCACCAAGTCACTGGCCACCTCTAACACACACGTTTATTAATGGAAACATTTAAGGTTATTAACTAGATAAATGCTGCTTCAAGTATTTCGATCATGTGTTAAGTGTCATGAAAACTCACAAGCCCTGATTCTTCAATGATTCACTCCAGGGACCTGTGAATCAGAGATCCAGGGTTGACAAGCTGTAAACCAGATGAATGATTTGTTTTTTAACCATGAAAACGCTACTGAATTTTTCTTAGGCTCTGCCTGCCCCAGTCACCCTCACCCCCAGTTTTAAAAATAGACCATTCTCTGGTACTTCCACATAGGGAAAGATGGATTTGGGTGAGAATCAAAATAATGACACACGTGAAAAGGAGCTTCACAAATCTAGGTCTCTTTGCTACCTGTCAACATCTGACTCTCTTGTATAATCTTCACTGGTGCAAACCTAGTTTTGTTTTTTTTTTGTATCAGGGATTGAACTCAGGTGTTCTTAACCGCTGAGCCACATCCCTATCCCTTTTTGAGACAGGTCTCATTTACTTGCTCAGGGCCTAAGTTGCTGAGGCTGGCTTTCATCTCATGATCCTCCCACCTCAGCCTCCAGAGTTGCTGGGATTACAGGCATGTGCCACTGCTCGGGCTGTCCCTTTACAGCTGTTGGACACTTTCTCATGACTTTCAGAGGGCACTTCCCACATTCTGCATCAGGGTTATTTGCATACTCACTTCTCCCTATGAGTTTGCAGTTTTGCTGGGAAATAATCAAAGCAGCATTTAACTAGGCTAAAAACCTTAAATGCTTCTAATTTAAAAATCTCTTAGTGCTGACAGATCCATAATTCAAGGAAATCATGAGTGGTGAGATGTGACTTCAAAGACGTCAGAGCTGTTTGGAATAAGCCTCGAGTACAGAAGTCTGACTCTGACCTTGGCCATAGCATGACTGCTGTGGAGCCCCAGCCTGGATGCTTTCCTTCCCTTACCTATAAAACGAAGATGCCTGTCTCACAAAGTACCTCACTAGCAGCCAGTGAGTTCATCACGTGGAGGGTATGGAAAGCTACAGAGCTTCCAAAGACCCCAACTGCTTGTTCTTCCTGCCTATCTCTCTTCTTGCAAACATGTTTTTGAAAATCCTCCAAGGAGAGGGTGTAGGCAGAACTGATGGGAGAGGGGGCAAACTGTCCACTGAGAAGAGTACTGTTTTGGGTGGGCACTCCCTTGGGAGGTACCTGAAGGGGCACGCCTCTACTGTGTCTGGCCCTAAGGCCTGTAAGAGAGTAAGTCTCCACAGAATCCACAATCAAACGTGGACTCCCCTTCTGTGCATCTTCGTGCTGCCAGAGAATACCTCCACAGGAAAGGCCCCCTCACCTCACAGGAAAACCCTCAAAGCAAAGCTAAAAAGATTGTGATTCTCATTTCAAAAGTGGAACTCCCTGGACTTTCTGATTAGGTGGGGACCCCTGGATCTAGTTTTGCTGTGATGGTGGGAAAGTGGGGAGACACCACTCGGAGTACAGGCCTGCACAGGACGATTTTCCATGATGAAATCTCTTCCTCTCACAGCACATCAACTTTTCCTGAGCTACTGTGGGTCCCAGGGCTTTTTGCCTTCTGTCACAGACCAGTTCACACAGGGGTGGCTTCTTTGCTAGTCTCTAGCCTTCAGTCTCCCTAGGCCAGGGACCTTGCAGCACCCACTGGCATGATATCTTCGTATCTACTTGCCTTTTTTTTTTAAAAACTGGCCATTAAAATGGTTAGCTTCCCAAAGTCGAACCTTTTCTACCAGCTGACTGAGGAGGACACTGTTGACTTTGGGGTGGTAAGTATTCAGTATGGGGGATGGTTCCACACGGCACAAGACATACAGTGTCTTTGGACAATCATTAGTACACCCGTTCGTGAGATGTTAAAAAAAAAAACTCCCAAACATTTGTGAAATGTTTGCTATGGAGTGTAGCTCTAGTCCTGGAAGACTTCTAGAGAACAACCAGCCCTGACTGCCATCTGCCACCACAGTGGGGATCCTTCTTGCTGTCCTTGTCCTCATCAAGGGGAGGTGTCCTCTCTCCCTAATAGCTCTATCACTCAATGTCTGGGAGGTATCCTTCATCCACTCCTGTACCTGGTTACTCTTACATTCCTTTCCAGAGTGGTAGGAGAAGAGCCCCCTCCCAAGTCTATGACAGGGTCCCAGCTGTGCCCAGTGAGTCTCAGCAACCCCAGGGATGGAATTCTCCCTCAGCCCTTTCCACCCTGGATTCTAGCTCTTCTTCTGGGTGACCGGGCTGAGCATCCTCAACTTCAGTATCCTGCATCCTCTATGAATAAAGGCTTCCTTCACCTGGTGTGCTCTGACCTGCTGGGGAACAGGTGCTCTCCTGACCTATTCAAACAGTCACAGACGGGTGTGTATGGGAAAACTCCAGGCCAGCGACAGCTTCCAGGTTAGGCCAGTGTTGGTCAGAGCCCCACTCTGGAAGGATGGCTCCAGCAATGAGCTCCTCGGGCTCCCGACAGTGAGTGAAGGCAAAGCTGCTTTGCCTGGCACAGGGAACAGCAATTTGGGGTGCTGTTTTGGTTGGCTGAGGTTGTCTGGAGCCCCACACTGGATCAACCTGTGGGAACATTCTGCAGAGGAACATGCCTGCCTCAGAAGGCTCCAGAGGACCAGGGTGAACAGACAGGGTGGAACAGCCATAGTCGTAGAACTTTGTACTTCTCTTTGGGGCAGGTTTCCTCTTTAGGGTAGTGGCTGGAGTAAATAAGCCCCAAGAGCCGCTACTTGGTATAAGGCTCGAAGTCACAAAACCTTGTAATGTCAGGACCCAAACAAGAATCCCTAAAGATGCCATGGTGGGCAATCCTAAGGGCCCCTTAAAAACAGTAAAGAGCTCCACCAGGGCTCCCAGGTGGGGATTAGGTGTGTCAACCTGTATCCTGGATACGCCATCATACAAATGATGTTATTCATTATAGGTCAAAGAGTCCTGATCACACTGATGTAGGGTGTTTCTTTCCTTCTATACTTTGCAGAAGCTCATGGGCTCCAGTAGGAGCCTTGTTCCCTGCAACAACTCAGAGGGTACCAAGAGCAGTTTCAGGGGAAAGGCATTCAGACATGCTGTGAGGCCCACCAACCAGAACTGATCATCCCTCTCTGGATAGAGTTGTGGATATTCATCATAACCACCAAGAAAACTGCACTTCTGTTCTCCCCTATAAAGGAACAAACCAGCAGAGAAATATACATATAAAAGTTTTACTTTGAAAATATACCAGAGATGATCAAAAGTTTAAAAGGGACACGAGAAGCCAGAGTTGCAGAAGAGAAGAGCACCTTCTTGAAGACTTAAGAACATACATCCTCAACTGTGGGATAGTGACACTCTTCTTTCCACCTGGGAGAACTTGATCCAATCACTTAACTTTCCTTACCCATAAAGTCAAAGTGATACCACCTATCTTGCCTCCCTTAACAGTCAGTCCAATCTTTTCAACAAATGGTTCTGGGACAACTGCATCTCCATATTCAAAATATTGAGATTGAATCCCTACCTCACATCATATACATAAATTAACTCAAAATGGATCACTGCAAAATCCTTAGAAGAAACAGATGTAAGCTTGTTACCTTGAAATAGGCAATCGTTTAACTTTAACCTAAAACACAACCAAAGGAAAAAAATCAAAAGGACTTGTTCAAATTTAAGTTTTTGCTTCAAAGAACACCATCAAGAAAGCAAAAGAGGCTGAGCATGGTGGTGCATGCCTGTAATCCCAGAGGTTGAGGAGGCTGAAAGCAGGAAGATCGAGTTCAAAGCCAGCCTCAGTAACTCTGAGACCCTGTCTCTAAATGAAATATACAAAAGGGCTGAGGATGTGGCTCAGTGGTTAAGCACCTCTGGTTCAATTACCAATATCCCAAAACACAAAGTATAAGAGATAGCTCACAGAATGGGAGAAGAAATTTGCAAGTCCTATGTCTGATATGGAATTCATATCCAGAATGCAAAAAGAACTCCTACAATTCAACAATAAGCAAAAATGGACAAAGGATTTGCAATACATTTCTCCAAAGACAGTATACAAATGACAAGTAAGCATGTGAAAAAATATGTATCATTAACTTATTTTACATCTGCTAGGATGTCTACTTACAGTCACAAGATAGCTAGCAAGTGTTGGTAAAAATGTGTAGAAATGAGAACCCTTACTCACTGCTGGTAAGAATGTAAAATGGCACACCTGATGTGGAAAACATGACAGTTCCTTAAAAGTATGAGCACAGATACTGTACAACCCAGCACTTCCACTTACAGGTATATACCCAAGAAAAATAGAAATACATGCCCACAGACATACACAAAGTTCATAGCAGTATTGTTCATACTGTTCAAAAAGTGGAAACAACCTCAATGTCCATGAACTGATGAAAGGATAAAATGTGATCTTTCCATACAATGAAATGGTACTCAGCAAAACCAAAGAATCCAGTACTGATGCACACTACAACCCAGACAAACCTTGGAAAGTCCCAAGTGAAAAGAGCTAGACCCAAGGCACTAATCATATGACTGCAATCACAGGAAATATCCAAAAAAGGCTGGTGCCTGCCAGGGTCTGGGAGGAGGGGGAGGTGAGCAGCAATGGCTAACAGGGTAATGAAAATATGAGATAGTGGTGATGGTCGTACAATGCTGACGATACTGAAAATCACTGAATCACTGACTTTAAGGGATGAATTTTATCATGTATGAGTTATACCTCGACAGAAAGTCAATGGAATGAAAAAGATAAGGTGAGTGACTTATCAAGGAACACATCATCATAAGGTCTTTCATCATTACTTCAGCACTCACCATCACAAAGGGTTCCAAGTGCAAGGTTGCAGGATACTCTCTTCCGCTCACACCACCATAAACACCTGGCATCTGCCTCTCCCTCCACCCCAATGTCCTCCCAGAGCATGGACCCAGCTCTGAAGCTTGCTAAGCTTTGCTGCATAGAGGGAAACACAAGCTGGCAAGTTGGCAATCTTCAGGAAGCGCCACTGTTTTCATGAAGATGGGAAGATGAACTGAAGTTGACACACAGCTTGGTTGTGGCTCTGTGTTTTTTATACCAGGAACCCCCCACACTTATTTTGGTTCAGCAGTCTTCGTCTCACAGTTGCTCCAGTCACAAAGCTGTGTGAGCTGTGGAAAAGGGAGATAGGCATCTGTCCAGGCTGGAGAGCCAGAGAGGCGCAGAAGCCCGGAAGGTGAGCTTCTCTCCAGGACGGGGCAGTCGTCGCTGAGCTTTTTGCACATTACAGTGGACACCATTCTCAGTCACTGCACAGCATTTCAAAATGAATGACACGTTTTCATTTTAAGCCAGACACCCGGAGAACCATAATTCTTAGGGAGGATAAAAATAGACAGGTGGCCTTAAGTCAGAGGGGAACAGGCTGCCACAGACAGCTGCCGCCGGCTGGCAATGCTACGGCCATCCCCTCTGGCTTGGTGGACCTCAGACACTTTGGATGTTTTAATTTTGGAGCAGGAGTAAGCATTCTCCTCCCAAGGATCAGTAGGTGGGATGGAGCCACTGTGCCTGAAAAGCTTGGACACTGGCAATAGCCCTGTGGAAGACTCACCCCATCTGTCACCCCAGACTACTCACTCACTTCCCCTTTGCCATTTTCCTCCCTTTGGCTACACGCACAAGAGCAATGTAGGAAGATGCATCAACACTAATTCCCCTAATCAAAGAAACCCACCGAAGCATCTCTGGGAAACAGCTCTGCAAAGTCGCAAGTTACTTGACAAGCTAACCTAAGAGAAGTCACTTTGCTGTGCTGAGTTTTCAGGAGTGGGGAGGTGGATTCTTTTTGTAGACAACTTCAACTCCCCATCAGCCCAGGTTCCACTCACATCCTTCAGGTCCCATGAAGATCTTCCAAATTAAGCTCCATGCCCAATTACACTGGTTCATTTCCTGCCACAGCTGAGACCTTGCTGGGCATGAGGCATTGATAAAACCTTGCTTATCCCCCAAATTTACAGCAGACACCCCAGTCTCCTAGATGAAGCCATGAAGCAGCACTCTTCACTTTTCTTTTTCTTTATCATCAGTGAGGTCACCCCCAAATGGTAACCACGGCTAGCAAGCACGAATGATCAAGCAAAAGGGCCCAGTCAACATTCCCAGCGTGGGAGCTTGATCCCTCAAGCTCCAATCCCCACCACCTCTCGTCTTCCAAATAAATGCCATTCTAGGTGCTGGGGCCTGGTAGTGGTCAAGAGGATGAAAGGAGGATCTAGATCGGGTAAGTATGCAACATTCAATTCCACCTCAGGACTAATCAAAGGGCCATAAAAGCACGGTGCCGCTTTCCAAAACTGAACATTTCTGATGGCAGTTCAGGGAGGAAACCCTCTCCTGTACCCTTCAGCAAAATAGGCTAAGGTGGAACGTGTAAGGGAGTATCCTGGATCTGAGCCCACCCACTCACATCACAGCATCAGGTAACATCTGTGATACCAGAAATATACCTTTACTTCCTTGCACTTCCCATAATACCTGTAATTACAGAAACAAAGGTATAGATGCACTTGTAATTACCTGCGGGAAGAAGTCTGAAATGATTAGGACAGCTGGAGAAGATGTCCTACTGCCACCCTATAAGAGGCCAGCAAGTTATGGGCATCCCATCCCTGCTGGCAACTCTGAATGCAACCAGGTGGAACAAACAGTAGAAGTCACCTTTCACGTGGGTCCAAGGACTCGGAGGGTACGTCCTTAGCTGCGGAAAAGAGGCGCCTGGATGAGGCGAAGAGCACGCGCACCATGCTGCAAACAGGACTGAGTAGTTGCAGAGAGGCACCGCACGGGCAGGGAAGTCCTCTTAGTTAAACTTGCTGTCCATCCCTGGATGCTCCCGCTGCCTCTCCACTGATCCCAACCTTCCTGCTCTTTCAGGCCCAGCTCCAGCCACAGCTCCTCCCACACCTGATGCCTGATTGTGATGTTCTCTGCTTCAAGCCTGTGTCACTTTTAGCTGTTGCTCCTGGTAGGCAGGGGCCAATGCAGGGCTGGAGGCAGGCAGGAGAAAGATTCTACAAAAAGTTCATCCCAGACCCCAGAAGGAAAGCCCCTTCCACTCTCCTATCTCTACAGACCGGTTTACACGGTGACAGCAAACCCAGCAAGAGTGCAGATGGCACATGCTGTCACTCTGATTTCATACAACGAGGGTGCGAGGAAGCTCAGCCCATGAATCAGAGTTGGCACAGATGTGCACAGACCTCTGCCTGAGTGGAGCCTAACTTCTCCCTGATGTCCAAGGAGCTCCCTAGAGTCACTTGTCCTACTATCAAACCATCTGTTAGAGTTCTTGGTGAAACAGGTGGCTCCTTTTATACTGAAGAAGTTCCCCCAGGTTCCACCTGCCTCAGACTACCTCATTGTCACAGGCTTCCCTTGTGTTTTCTCCGTGGCTCTGCATAACCCTCATGTGCCTGCCTCCCACTTTATAAGCCCCATTAAACCAGTGGTAGTTATACACAAAGACAAACTTCTGGGGGTTCTCTGCTCGCCTTCAGGCCTCCACACTCAAAGCACAGGTAGGCTGTTTCTGGAACCACGACCCTACACAGATTGGCACAGGATACCTTAGCTCTAGTTACTCAGATTTTGGTGCTCATGACTGAACCCAGGGCTTTGCACATGCTAAGCACATGCTCCTACCACTGAGCTAAACCCTCAGTCTCTTTATATAACTTTTAAACTTATCTTCCTAGTTGGAAAGTCCTGGAAATTTCAGCATGCTGTTTGAGGTGGCTACACACACTGGGATAAAAAAAAAAAAAAAAAAGTAGAAATTTGTGGTAAATACACATTATACCCAGATACCTATGCTCAAAGGCAGGCAGATTCTTGCTCACATCTTCGATGATATGATAAGTACTTTATTAAAATGCCTGTTACCATGCTGAGGACTTTGATATATTATCTCATTCCCCACAACCTATGAGGTAAAGATACTTGAAGTCAAAGAAACCCAGACTCAGAGAAATTAACTTGCCCGAAGTCACCCAGACAAGAAGCCTGGAGCCAACACCTGGACCCCAGCCTGGCTCCAAAGCACAGGTTCAGCTACCAGGCCGTTTCAGCTCTTGCGCAGGCTGCGGTTCCACACGCTGGACCCCTACACACAAGCTGGGGAGAACAGGAATTCAGACCCAAACCAGGCCTCAAGTCTGGGCCAGGCTCAGGAGGAGGGGCTCTCAGGACCCCCAACCCATCCCTTCCTCCTCCCATGAGCCTTTTTTGGAGGGCAACACTTCATTGACTTGAGCAGTGACATACTCAGCAATGCAACACAGCATGGCACAGAGGGGCTCCTTCTCTGGGCCCCACTGTGAGAGCACACTTTAGATCATGATGCACCTCACTTATGACACAGACACAGCCATTCCACAATGTCCTTTCTGCCATAAACCACTTGTGTTACAATTGTCAACCCAAGTTATTTCATTAAAAATAGTATATTGGTCATAATCCATTAAAATGATTCCCTGACCCAGTAAGGGTTTGCAACACATGATGATGAGAAACACTGGGCTCAAGACAGTGAACTAAAGAGACCTTTTTGGTAGGCAAGACCTGTCTCAGAAGCCAGCAGATAAAAGATCCGGGAGCAAGAGTGCTGCCACCTGCCCACGGGCACGGTTTGAAACAGGAAGTTTGGCAGCCACCCAAGATCCTCTCCTAGTTCAGCTGACGGATAGGTTGGATCTGAACCCTGTGCTCACAGTAGGTACCAGAAGGCAGTGCAACTGGGGACTTAGTGGCCTAAACTCAGACCTGAACCACTGGCCCTGGGCTCCAGCCACTCAATTCAAAGGCTGATGCCAGATACTGCAGGGCACAGTGGGAAAGGAAGCCAGGGAGCAATTGGGTTTCCATAGTCCCCTCTGACAGGAATGCCGAGCCTGCAATCAGGAAGCCCCAGCCTCCCCCTTCCTTAGCAATAGGTGGTTGGCTACTTGGGTTCAGACCCCAGGGTTAAAAAGGAAGAGGGGCCCCAGAGTGTCCCTGGCTTTTCCTAAGCAAAGATATAGCTAAAATAAACAAACAGCAGCCTTCAATCTTGCTCCAGAGGACCACCACACAGGGTTTTGAAAAGCAGACAGAAGCAGGCACCTTTACCACATCCCTTGTGCCCACTTCTGACTTCTGCCTCCTCACAGAAGGGACTTCCTAGGACACAGGGTTCTTGGGGGTAGCTCCGCAAGCTGGGTCACTGCACTGTTCAGTCCCAATTAGTGGCACATGTTTGGCTTAGAGGACACTGGCACAGTCTATCTCATGAGATCAAGAGGGGTTGCCACCCACCCGTCCACAGACACTTCAGACAGGTGTCCAGGGGAAATTGACAATTTTGTTACGGTTTCCTGAGACTCTGGAGTGGCTCAGTGGCTTATCCAAAGTGGAGGTCAACCGTAAGAGTGTTTTTTTTTTAACTTGAAGAAATTCTATTTTCCACCATAGATTTGACTCCCTTTTAAAAGTTAAAGGGCTTGACAGTGGTGGACAGACAAGCTAAATGTGACATATGCATACAAGAGATTATTATTCAGCCTTAAAAAGAATGACATTCGGTCACATACAACATGCGCAAACCTTGAGGACATTAGGCCCTGTGATATATGCCTGTCACAAAGAGGACAAATACTTTAAAACCCCCTCTACCTGAGGCACCCAGAGTTGTCAAATTCAGAGACAAAGGAGAAAAGTGGTTGCTAGGGCTGGAGGGAGGGAATGAGGGAGGGAATGAGGGGTGCTATGTTTGACATGGGTCGTCTCCCAAGAGCTCAGGTATCACAAGTGTGATCCCTGGAGTGGTGGTTTTGGGAGGCAGTGGAACCTTTAGGAGGTGGGACCTACTAGAAGGTTCTGAGGCCAGTTGGTGCTATTTTCAAAAGGGACCAGGAGAACTCACTTGCCCTCTGGCTTCCTATTTGGTGATGTTCTTTCCCAATCTTGGCCTTTTAGTCTCTGAAACTGAGCTAAACAAACCTTTCTCTTATGAAGTTAGCCTGCCTCAGGTATTTTGTTATGGTAACAAAAAAAGAAAAAAAATGGACTAAAAGAAGGAGTAACTGAGTGCATAGTTTCAATTTTGCAAGATGAGAGTACTGGAGATGGATGGTGATGTCTGTACAACAATGCACATGTGCCCATGTCATTAAACATCAACTTAAAAACGGTCATGATAAATATATTTTACCAAATAAAATGAAAAAGATACAGGGGCTATAGTAGGCATCAAGGAAAGGATGAATTCCTTTTCAAATTCCATCTAGCTCATCACCCAGACCAATGTCAATTTGAAATTTAAAAAGTTGCCCCCAAATATCTTGATAGTGATTCCTGTGCTTTTCTGGCCCAAATGAAATTCTTAATTGCTGTCAGCATCCCAGCTTGGGCCCTCCACTTTTTTACCACCTGTTTCCAGCTAATAGCACATGAGACCCTCCCAGGGCAGCACTCTCTGGCTTCTCTACAGCATCCCCATCGGCACATGGCTAGCAGGCACATTACCTGGATGGGTAGCCAGCTGCACTGATGCGAATGGTCTCCAGCACGCCACAGGCTCTGAGCTGCTGCACGGCTCTCTTTGGGTCAAAGCTGCCAAGAACAAGATAAGCAATGAGTGTTCAGGCTGGCAAATAATAGAACAGGGAGGCTGAGGCAGGAGGATCACAAGTTCAAAGTCAGCCTCAGCAAAAGGCGCTAAGCAATTCAGGGAAACCCTGTCTCTAAATAAAATACTAAATAGGGCTGGGGATGTGGCTCAGTGGTTCAGTGCCCCCGAGCTCAACCCTCCGAAATCAAACAACAAAAGGAAAGTGCACCCTCTTCCATAACATGAGGAACCTGCTTTACTGAGTTGCAGATGGCCGTGCACATGGTCGGTGTAAAGCACAGGCTGAAAGGCACCAATTGGCAGGTGGATGAACCATGTTGGCACCTTCAGATCTGTGCATGAGACTTTTGCACATACTTACTCACACCAGGGCGATTCTGCCTCCTTGCCTACCTCAATTCTGCCCACTCCCTCTCCCGAGGTTGCCCTATTTCCAGCCACATGGTCAAGTATCTTACATCAATGTCTGCACCATGTACACTTGGCACTAATCCTTACTTGATCCGCGGGGTTTAAAAAAATGAATTTCAGGCCGGACAGACCTGTGTTTCACTCATGATATAGCCACTTCCCAGCTGCAGGTGTAATTTGGGGAAGTAAGCATCTCTTTGGCCCTCAGCACCCTCCACGAAATGGATAACAGTAGTATCCATTTTCCAGGGTTAGTATGAGGACTCAATGTAATAGCCCATGAAAGCAAATAAAGCACACCTGGCACAAGATAAGGGCACATATTGTTGGCTAGGATGTGTCATGACAGCTGCTCAGTTAAGAATCATATAGACAGCGGGGCACAGTGGCATATGTCTGTAACCCCAGCAGCGCAGGAGGCTGAGGCAGAAGGATCATGAATTCAAAGCCAATAACAGTGAGGCACTAAGTGACTCAGTGAGACCCTATCTCTAAATAAAATACAAAGGGCTGGGGATGTGGCTCAGCAGTCAAGTGCTCCTGAGTTCAAAGCCTGGTACCTGCCCTGCCATCGGCCAAAAAAACAAAGAATCATATAGAGTCTTCCTGACTCTAGAGAGATGAGCACTGTCTTCAACCACTCCCAAGCTGTAGGATGCTAAGACTAGAAAACGCAGCATCTACTCTCTCTCTCTCTCACACACACACACACACGCATGCTAAGCGTACGTGTGGGAACAGATACTATCAGACCTTGCTGGGCTTTCTGAGGGCACACGCCTTTGGAGAGAAGCAGTGCCCTAAGGGCAATCTGTTGGAGAACTGGTGAAAGTGCTGTAAGAAACCTGAGGGAAAGACATCAGATTGGGTGAGTGATCAGGCAGTTTCTAAGAATTAAGCTGGTCTAGCTTCAGTTACTACTGATAATTTGCTAAGAGTATGGTTCCACTCCATGAGAAGCAATGAAGAACCAAAGCTTCCTTTCCTTCTGGCCACTTGTAGCTCAAGTGAAGCCAAGGATCAGGTTTTTGCCCTCCTCTGAAAGTGGAAGGGCAGGAGCAAGGACTGTCACAGTCCTGGGAGGCAACAGTGGCTTTGGCAGAATCCTTGGCCAGGCCACCAGGCAGCCTGCTTGTCAGCTCTGGGACCTGAAATGGCTCAGTGGGCAATCCTCTGCCACGTCATCACCTGCCACTCTCCCTGACAACCTAGGTTCCTTTTCAAGCAGCTGCATCCAGATTCTGAAACTCCACCGACAGCTGCTGCCCTCAGAGTCCTACCCCTTCACAAGATTCCATGTATGTCCTCTTATCACTCTAGCTGCTCAATCCCTAGCCCATGCCTCTCTTATGCAAAGTGCCACATGGGCCTGGCACACAGAAGTCCATCAACACAGTGTGACAGATGGTGCCCCGAGCTTGCCTAGGCTCAGTAGGTTTCCAAGTGACTCATGACTGCAAGACGCCACAGTACCCAAAGGTGCACTGCAGTTTGTGACGGCCCTGGGTCTCAGGTCCAGAAGCATCTGCACCTACTTCTGCTTCCTCACTCTTCCCCAAGACCTGCCTCCCCCAAATACCCAGCTCCATCCTGTCTTCCTGATCTCTCCAGTCCCAAATGATGCTAAGCTCCAGGTTGCTCTGACACTTCACGTAAGGCACACCTGAGTGCTCACTTTTATAGTCCTGAGCTGTATAATCTCTTCAGATGATTTAATTTCATCTTTTAAACTGGAACCAAAGCCCCAAGGGTCTCATAGGACCAGAGGAAACACACACACTGAGCATCTTGTCATGTGCCTACCCTTTCCCAATGCCACACTGTGTGGTTTTTTCTGAGTCCTCCATGGGATGCAGCACAGTTTCGGGATGTCCTGTAAGGAGCTCCTCAGGATACAAAGACTGCTGGAGACCTCAAGGGATCACATGTGATCTTTGGGCTCTGCTGTCCACAGGCTCTGCTCCTCTCACCTCTAAGGTGAGCAGTTGGGTCCTGGGTTATAAGGTGGTCATGCCTGAGCTTTGGAAAGATGCTCTGTGGCCTGCAGGGAACCCTCTCCAGGGTTCTACACCCAAACATAGCAACAATGTCTTCCTGACCACCATCTTTCCCTCCACCTGTCAAACAGGGCCAAAGAGCTCACTGCACATGGTGGACACAGCATGCCCAGGGACATCTGTGACCCAGGTGCTCTATGAGTTCAGCTGGGGTCCCTACTCTCTTCAGGGCTTACTGCCATTCCCTCAGCAGAAAATAAGCAGTTGCTTTCTGGAAACTTGCTCCTTCCTTAACCACTGTTCCTCTTCCCAGCCACACAGCCCTTCCTGTTCTGCTACACTCCTGCAGCATGCCTTGTGACCACTGGGCATCCCAGTTCTGGACTAACTACCAGGCAGCAACTTATTGAGTATAAACCCCCATCCTAAGCAGCATGGAGGAAGGTGAGAATGGGTGGGGGGTCAGTCTTCTCTTCAAGTTCCACACAGCACACTTAAAACTGCACCCCCAAGAGGCATTCAGCAAAGTCACTCGCCCCTTATGCCTGCTCTTCCTTCTGAATGGCAACGCTGTCCTTACCCTGCTCTGGGGAAAGAACGCACCTACAATAGAGAATGTGCTTGGCCTCGGTTCTACCACTAAGGGCTGGTGTCATTGCATGAGGCCTGGTCCCTTCGTGACCGAGTTTCCTCATTCACAGGCACTCAGGACATCTGCCTGTAATTCATGGGCTTGATATTACTATCGAGTGATGTAAAAACAGAGGGATTTTTAAGAGAAAAGGAAAAAGATGACACCAAGACAATGTTGCCATCCCCTTTCCCTGCTCCTGAGGGAAGGTGAGAAACCAGCCAGCCTTCTTCTGAACTCCAACCTGACCTCTCCAGGAGTAAAGAAAACACCCTGTCAAGTCCATCTGCCTCCCTGCAGTCAGTGCGAGGTGAGCAGGAATCAAAAACCAATCCTTCTACAATGAAGGTGCGGAGGACCCTGGGGAGGACAATCCACACCCAACTCCGGACTGACGAGTCACCTGGTCAAGCTGCTGAGTGTGGGAACAGAGGAGCATCAGCTGCTGGATGCAAAATAAGACTCCCACGGTGTCAAAACTAGCTGTCTCCCTGCCATCACAGGCCACTCAATCGATTCTGCACCTCCTCACTCTCTTGCTCAGCTCACAGCCCTGCCCTGAGACCCCGAGAGCAGCATGCAGGCCTGCAGGAAAGCCAGGCAGCTCTTCCAGCAAGTGGCCCCAGACTGACACTTGTCCTTCACTATCTCTTCCCTGGACACTGCACTGCTCTCTTGCCTCACTGTCCCTGTAGCGCTCTCAGAGCTGCTGACAGCCACTTCAGTGAGAATGGCAATGATTGGGGTGGGCAATTCCTTAAGCATGGGGGATATATCAATGTCATTCTGTCTGGCCGAGCCTAAACCCCAGTGACTAGGGGGTACAATGTGAGTAAAAGCAGGGTAAAAATACTGTTATAGGAACCGTTATCAAAGCATTTAGTGTGGGACAGTGGTTCTTGATGGGGGATGTTCTGTCTCCCCAAGAGAACACTTGGCAATTTTTAAAAAAAAATTTAATTGTCACAACCGTGGGGATCCTTCTGGTATCTGGTGCAGAGGATTGTGAGGCGTCTAAACATCTGAAAATGCACAGGATAGGCCCCCATGACCAAGAATCATCTGACCCAAACGTCAACACTGAAGCTGAGACTCATTTCCTTCTAGAATTATATCAACAATGCATTTAATCACATAAATATCTATGCATCTCTCAAGTGATCCCCAATGATCTTGGATTCTTTCATCAGGGTATCTTAAAATCACAATTAACAGATAAACCAACAAGACAGAATGAGACTAAGTTGTGATTAGTCAAATAACCACTGGTGGGCCTGGGCTAGAATTCAGGATTTCTGACTTGACTTACTGTTCTTCCCTTTCTACTGGGAGATTCTGGTCCTGAAAGCAAAGGAGAGTCTTAGAAATATGGTATATTAGGACTAGAAAGTGCTTTCAAAGTTCTTGGGTCCTTCTCTCACTTGGGAACTGCAGAGTTCCTGCCCAGTTCCAGGCTCTGGTGAAAGAACTGCCCAAGTTCACAGCTGGCTGGGGTAGGACAGGTACTGAGCCTGACTCTCCTCCCCTGGGATTTGGGCTGCTCTGCAATTCACACATTATGCGAGTCTTCCACACACATGGTTCTTCCATCAACCTCTTTTGGAGCCAGCCCTGCAGGGGGATTCCTAAGCACATCTCAGAACTTTGGAGCCAGAGAGAAGACTGAGCAATCAGACACTTCAAAAAAAGGTCAACTGATATGGATTCTGATTCTCTTCCACTACTAGGTCCATAGAGTGAAAGTCCAGCTTTAAGTGCGGGGAAGAGAAGGCAGTCTGAATATTTGGTCTGTGAGTTACCAGAAGAAATAATTTCTCAAAAAGAAATTAGGAACAAAAATGAAATCATGGAACAGATAACAATATGTGTTTAAAAAGTTTAAAAGTATACCTTCCCTGGCCAAAAGGAGTGGCACATGTGGGGCCCAGAGTATGGGAAGAAGAGATGCTGAGGAGAGGCCATTTCAAGAGCCTGGGGCAGCACTCCAGGCAAGAGGCACAGGGCTCTGAGGCTCACAGTCCTAAACTAAGGTTCACTTCTCAGCTTCCACATGAGATAAAACATGAGATATTTGTCTTTCTGGCCAGGAAACGGGGTGGGGTGGATAAAGGGTGAATGGATTTGATCAGCATGTGCTATATACGTATATTGAAATATCACGCCAAAACCATTTTTTCACATGTATCAATTGTAATATGTACAACTGACACATGTAAAAAAATTTTTTTAAATGAAGAGGATCTTGAACAAGGTAAAGGGGGGAAGAAAAGAGACAAATGTGTTATGTTTTCTTGTATACCCCAGGGGATCTTGACAATGACCAGACCCTGTGGGTAAAGGAGAAAGAATCAAGGGTTACACTGTCCAACATGGTAGCCACTAGTGGGTATGCGAAATGAATTAAAATCAAAATGAATTCAGTTCTTCAACCACCCTGGCCATGTTTCAAGCACCAATAGCTACACATGACTAGTGTCTGCCACATGAGTTGTGGATTGCAGAACATGTCCATCCTCATGGAAGGCTTTACCGGACAGCACCTAAACAAAGGGTCACAGCTTCTAGTGTGGGAGACTGGGTGTGGTGGGTAAGATAGATATGCCATTTACTAGAAGAGACCACAGGAAAGAAAAGATGAAGAGCCTGGTCCCAGACATGCTGAAAGTGAGCTGGACCATGAAACTCTAGTAAGCAATGCAGAAGTATTAACAAGGCCTCTGGCAGCAACAAAAGATGGACAAAGAACCACTGTTCCATGAACCTGGGTGAGGTCAGTCATGTGAGTGTGGACCACACTACAAGACAGTCTCAAGGTGGAGGCAGAGGCTGTGGAGTGAGGGGAGCGCCAGCAAGGGTGGGTAACTTGGAAGCGCAGCAGCGGAGGGAGGTGAGAAGCAGGATCACCTGCATGTCCATCACTCCACCTGCCATCCGATGGCTGGTTTCCTCAATGCCAGAAAAGCCTTTCCTGCTCTCCTTCTCCCACCCAAAATTTAATTTGCCAGGGAAGACAAGGCTTCCATGTTTACTGATAAACTGCTACAAGGGTCTTGACTCAGGTGTATGCATCCCTCAGCACCATGGCAAGCTTCTGGGGATGAGGAACTACATCAGCTCACCCTCTTGAATTCAGGAGTGCGCACAGGTGGAACCCTATCAAGGTCTCCCAGCCTGTGTTCCGCACAGAACCCACCCAGGAAGTGACTCGTCTGAACATTTCACCGTGCTGAAGACCATGGAGCCCTGCCAGGCTGAACCCACCCTGTTCACCTGAGCCTCCAAGGTGCGGTGAGGGAGGCTGGCCAAGCCTAGCAGGCACTTACTGGAAGGGGAGCTTCTCGTCGTTGGGCTTGATGCAGCGAACATAATGCGGGGTGGTAGCATTCAGGGTCTCCATGAGCAGATGCAAGGAGGTGCGGAACTGCAGAGGCAAGAGCCAGTGCTTAGTTGTGTATTTTCAACATTTTGTTGGATGAATGATAAAGAAGAACTCATATAAGTGGTGGTCATTGTTACTATCATTAACCCCAGAGAATGGGGGGGGGGGGGGATTTGGAGACCTGGGGGATTACAGTGACACTCCTATCTTGCAGTGACCAAAATGGAGTCCTTCCCATAGTAGGTCCCACAAATGAAATTGGAAGAGAACACCCTCTAGCGCACCTAACTCCCAGTGTCAGGGATCAAGTGAGACGGAAGGCAGGTGAACATTAAGGGAAATGAGTCTCAGTGATGGGTACTGGAGGCTTGCTTTTCTTGAACCCAGGGCACCGCAGCCTCGGCCTTCCAGAGCAGTCTGGAAATCACTGCACAAAATGTTTGGAATTGATAACCCACAGGAACAAAGCCAATGGCAGTTGCCAGGGCCTTTTCTCTGGAGACACACCAGTCATAATACCCACAGAGACGCTGGGGCAAGAGCAGCTGTTCTTGCCTCTGATCCCCGGCCTCATTTAACCCTCCTCTCCATCATGCGGAGCCAGACTTTCTCACTTCCCCACAAGCTACCTGCAGCCATTCAGCGTGGCCTGGCCTCTAGGATTAACGCATTGACTGGGGCTGTCCTAGTCCCCATCCCTGGCTCTTCTGCTGGTCCTCTCTAGTACAGGTTTTGGAGTTTCCTCTTCAAAGGACACAGTTCAAGCTGGGTGACCAGGACTGTTAATGCTGAGACCACTGTGGCCTCCCTGAGCTTGCAGCTACCCTTCATCTACCGAGAGGCCAGCCCTGGCACAAGAGCCACAGAGCTCAGCTTCTGGTCACTGGCCTGGGGCTGACCTGGTGGCCCACGGATTTCTTGTGTTCCTTGTTGGAAGCCTTCATGGGGGGTCTGGCAGAGCGAATGTTGATCTTCGAAGATGATCCCTTCCCCGATGCGGCAGCGGCATGAATGGGGTCCTTGTCATCATGAAACAAGTCAGCCACTAGTGGGAACTAGAAAAATCACAAGAAAAACAAACCTAGATCTCTTGTACTTTATGTTACTTCAGTATAATATACTGAAATAGGTAATATACGGTTGTGAGAAATGAAAACATGTCCATGTAAAACCTTGTACACCAATGTTCACAGCAGCATTAAGCATATGATCTACCAACTGGAAATGCCTTGAAGGGCCACCGCCAGATACGTGGAGAAAATGTAGTATCATACGGTGGAATATGGTTCAACAATACAAAGGACCGACCTCTCACATGCTACAAGGCAGGTGAGGTTTGAGAACATTATGCCAAGTTAAAGAACCAGACACAAAAGGACAGTATGATTCCACTTAGGGGGAACATCCAGGGAATGGGAAAAGGGCGAGTGCTGATGGGTATAGGGTTTCACTTTGGAGTAACAAAAACGATCTCGTATTTAAAGTGCTTATGTTGAGGTTGCCTATGTTCAGAAACATAAAAACCACTGAATCGTATACTTCAAAAGGTGAGTTTTGTGGTTTTTGAGCATCTCAAATTCTTGAAAGTTTGGTAAAAACCTTCACTTACCAGCACAGGCAGAACTTCACCTTCTGCTGGTGTAGGAGGTGCAGCTATACTCTCAGGACTACGTTTAAAAGCCATCTTTCCACACTTCTTATCTGATCTTGTTTTTTGACTTCCCCGAGCCTTTTTTTTTTTTTTTAATCATCATCAGTTAAACGGGATCAAGACTATGGCTGTTCTATGAGGTTATGAAGGCTCAATTATGTAACCTCGTTCCATGTTAATACCTCTGTAGAGCAAGATGCAGAGAGAGGCCTTGGACAAGGAGCTGGAGGCAGAACCATGGTCACCAAGACCCAGGCTGATGAAACACAGTTTTGCCATCAGCCCCTGGGGAAGATGCTGAGCTAGAACAACGTACCACAAGACCTCCAACGTACGCCTACCAATGCAGAGGGAAGGGCACCAAGATGACTTCTTTTGCCAACCTTGCCACTTCTGACCTCAACTGAAGAGCATAAAGCCTAGAGCCTCAGACTCAGCTCCTCCTAACCCACTCTGAACCCCGTTTCAACCCCACTTAAATGCATGGCTCCCTATTTCCTACCATGTCTGATGCCCTTATCTAGCATCCAACGGCTCCATAATCTGATCCCATTCATCCCTGCTCAGAAGGTACTTTGTGAAGACATCAAGCTGGTCTCCTTGCTGGCCCATAAAACCCCAACCTCCTTATTCCTGCCTGTCCATGTTTGCTCACGGTGTTCTTACCAGAAACATCCCACCCCTTCCTCCTCTCTGCTTATCCTGAGGCCTCTCTCTCCAGGGCCAACCCTGTATCCCCTGTGACCTTTTCCAAGAACACTCCACCCCTGTCTGTACCCCGACAGGCTCAGTGTGTACTACCCAGGGCCACCTGAGGTCACTGCTGGATCCCAAGCCCTGAGCTTTCAGAGCCCATGACCTCCTCTCCTTTCCCTGTGTGGGACGAGGGTAGAGGAGTGTGCTGAATGAGGCAATCCATGTAAACACAGGAATGGCCCCCATATAAGCACTCAAATGTTGTCTAGTTTCCTTTTTATTAGGTTATATATATGAAAAATCTGTCAACTATAAAATGTAGATGCTGGAAGATAAATTTTTTATCTGAAAAGGAAACAGCAGCATAGAATTTCAGATCTGAAACAACCATAAAAATCAACTTTCACCTACATGTGGCAAGTGAGGAAATAGGAGTTTGGGGAGAAGAAACCTGCCAGAACCCTGCTGTGACCTCTGCACCCTCCAGCACAGACCACAGTGACCAGCACTGGCTCCCCAAATGCTGCTAGTCAACAGCCAAGCCCAGGATGGAACCCTGCTGCCTAGGGACCTACATCAGAACTTGCTTCAATATACACAGGTACCCTTGTACCTGCATTATCATTTATGCCAGCAATATAAAGGAAATGGAAATATAAAAGTCTAAGACTCACTTTGGGTCTTGGAAGTACTTGCATTATGATCAAATACATAAGAGGGCACTCCATGAAATAATCCTCCAGCTGATAAGATCCTCTAAAATTCACAGCAGGAGACTCAGGCTAAGAGAAACTGGTACCCAGGATGTAACATATCTTCATGTAGGTTTCAGGTCCTAACCAGGAGAGATGGTGGCTTACACTCTGATCATGCTCTGCCTTAACTTTCTACACCTTTAACAACTCAGTCCCAGTTCAACTGGGTAATCCCAAGACACCTACAGGACATTTGTAAGTAAGGCATCATGACAATTGCTTGGGAAGCCAAACCATCATCTAAGGATAGCTCCAAAACTCACAGAATGGTGGCACATACCGCAATACTTCACATCTGAATTTCATGTGTATTTAGAGTCCTAGAAGACTACCGGAATTAGGTGACCTGTAGGGGTTTTCACTTTACAATTTACGGTAGGTCCTGGCTCATCCCTCACCCAATCATAGTCAGACATACCTGACAGTACAGTCATGTCACAAGGGCATATATCTCAACATGAGCATGTTACAGTGTCCAATAGCAAATGGTGGTGATGCTACAGCTATTCTCAAAACCTGGATGTGAGAACAGGTGACTTTGCTAACCTACAGGGTAGCTCTGAAACCTCATTAGGTAGTTACACTTGGGCAACAGGACCCTATGACCAGGGGTATAAAACAGGTGATGACCATTCTGTCCCTTTAGGGTTTCCTGCAGTGGGAACTTAGACCAGGCACAGGACCAGTGGCAACGACTTGAGGCACGTCCACTGAGAAGCTGGAGGTGCAGACGTAGACACTGGGTCCTCAAGCACCCATCAGCGTGATGCCCACTGGCATTCTTTGCATAATGAAGTAACTTGTATGTCCCATAGGTCAGTTAATTTTTACTAAGCAGTAAGTCCAGTCCTGTGCAGAAATGCTCAGCAATCAGAGGGTTAGCATCATGTACCACCCATATGTACAAGGTTATGAAGTTAATGCTCAGAAAGAGTACCCAGTACTGGTTCTGGTAAAAGGGTTGTTACCTACATCGAGGAATTTAAAATGAAAGGTACAAGAAAACTAGTTCTTCCTACCTTGCTTTTATGTATTACAAGTTTACTTTTCAGGATTTCAATTTTAGAATCAAGAGTAAATATACACAAATCAGTATTTTGTTTTACACAGCTTAATACTTAGGCAGGTGGGTCATGAAGCCATCAAATAATGTGTATCGTGCACCTGCACGGGCAAATGGGCTGGAATCCATGTGTGTGTTGGCTCTTCCTTTGCATTGTTCATTTCTCACAGTAACACCACAAGCAGACTTCCTTTTTTTTTTTTTTTTTTTTGGTAAAGCACAAAGGTTTGCAAGAAAATCAAGGTTGTAGTTCTGTAGTTCCCCTGTACTGGGTTTTAAGTGCATTTAAAAAGCATCAACCAATTAGGGCTGGGATGTGGCTTGGTGGTAAGCATGCGCAAGGATATGGGTTCAATCCCCAGCACAATTAATCCATGCATACAGAGAGGCAGGCACCAACCAATGACCCCAAGGCCAACAGCCACCTCTGGTGAACAGTTCCAGTCCATTCACACTGCTGGTTATTCTGTGGTTTCAATAGGTTGGTGATAACATGATTGAAAGTAAAAAATGCTACCGTCTTACTGAGCGCAGTGCACTCCAAGTCCCTGCACAGGGCCCGATGGAAAAATCCTATTCACAATGTGTGGAACCAAAAGGTTTCTATGGAAGACAATAGACTCCAGGCCCTGACAGGGATACTGAAGATATTGTCAGGTAGGTGCTTTGGCCACTCCAATGACATTATAGGTATCTGCAAGTTTTACCTGCTAAAAGGTGATAATTCCCTTCCTATTAACAGCATCTTTGCAATGCATCTTCTTCCTGCTCTCTTCTTCATGCATGCATTTCAAAGTCATAAATATTATGTCTTTAGAGGGGAGAAGGGAAGGAACTGGGGATGTAGCTCAGCAGAATGCTTGCCTAGCATACATCAGGTCTCGTATGCATTTGATCCCCAGCACCAGAATGGGGGAAAAAGAAAGCCTGAATAGTAAGGGGAAGGAAACTGGTAGGCTGTCAGAAAAACAGACAAGTCATACAAATGATTTTTTAAACATCTGACTAAAATTCATATGCCAACATCATAATAATGGAACTTTTAGTAAGTACTCAACTCTACACGCTATTACAGAAACGAAAATGAGTATTAGGTCACTGCACCAAGAAGTCAGATCGACTATTCAGTTCTGCCATCTCTTCATCAGTACTTTTATCAACACAACAAAAGTTGTGGGGGCTGGCAACCCCCTAAAATGAATAAAACAGCCTCTGACACACCGTGGAGGGTACGGCTTACACAGCTGTGACCCGTGACAAACCCGTTCACCTGAGTTGGTTTTGATCCGCTCATATGTAAGAATGAAGGAATTGAACCTGATGATTCCTCCAAATCATTAATCATCTCCACAAAATGACAAGATGTCCTAAAGAAAATGAACATCTAACAGATAAACTAATCACAGTGGTGTGGAGGAGATCAGGATTGTCTTAGGAAGGGATGTTTGAGCTAGTGGGGTATGTGAGGGATAGGAAAGTCTGCATGCATGGGGTACAGCACATCTAGGGGACTAACATGAAGCCAGCACAGTGATAAGGCACATAGTGAGGGGGAAGGAGGAGGGACCAGCTCACAGACCCTGGGAAAAGATTTTCATTTTTTAAAAAATTTTGATTCATTGTACACAAATGGGGTACAACTATTGTTTCTCTGATTGTACACCACGTGGAGTCCCACCATTTGTGTAATCATACATGTACATAAGATTCTCATTTTTAATCTTAGGAGTAATATAGAGCCATTATATTATACTTGTTTCTTAGTAACAGGTGCTAGTATGTATGTGGTATTCAGAATATGCCAGGTCTGTATGAACTCCTTCCATCTTCCAACCATGTGGTGTGCCACTGCATACATTTTACAGATGAGAAAACAGACTTAGGGCCTAAGATTAAATAATGAGTGGAAAAGCCAGAATTTAAACCCAGATGGCCCAGCTCCAGAGCCTAATAACAATATACCACTGTGAGCAGAAGTGGCCAGGATCTTGTGGGAAAGATCACTGGTGCAGCAAAGAGACAGAAGCCTGCTGCACAGTAAGAGCTGTTCCCAGTGCCCAGGGAAGTCTAGAGACAGGCAGAGCATGAACCAGTGGGCATCTCAGTAGTGTAATACAGAAGGGGCACTGGCCTAGCGTCAGGAGACCAGTGTAATTAGCGGTGTAACTGTGGTAAGCCCCTTTGCCTAACTTCACCTCTTTGAACGGCCTGTGTAAAAATGAGGAAACTGAGCCTGATCATTCTAGATCATTTCCAGCCTGGACTTTCAGTTTTCTCAGACTTTACTTTCTCCCTACGATTGTCTCTTCCTCTAAACACAGTTTTGTTCCAAGTTTCTTTCCTGCTGTGACCTCTCCCTGTTCATCTCCCTTTGGCTGAGCCACTGATCAACCCGGATGAGGCGTCCACAGAGACACTGCCTCCACGTGGCCCCTCCTCAGACCTGCCTCAGCAGATGTTCTCCGCCTCCTCCTCACATCTGAAATGGATCCTGCTTGCCAAATCCAGCAGGTAAAGTGCTGGAGTCTCATTCCTCAGGTGACCAGTCCTCTCTGAAGACCCAATGGCCCACACCTCCTTTCTGAGCAGCCCAGCCCCACTTCCTCCATTTCCAGCAACTTCCACTGACCCAACTTTCTGAACTTCCCTCCACTGCACTGCTGTTTACCAGATCAGCATCCCTACCACTCATTTCTCTCAAAGACACATTCCCTGGACCATCTCCTTCAAGCCAGTGGCTTCCATTACACTCTAAATCCTGCCCCTCCAGTCTGGTTTGCTTTGTTACAAGGGATTGAATCCAGGGGTGCTTGCCACTGGGGAACTTTTATTTCTGAGATAGTCTCTTGCTAAATTGCTCATGGCCTAAGTTACTGAGGCCAGATCTGAACTTGCAAGTCTCCTGCCTCAGTGTCCTAAACCACTGGGACTATAGGTGGGCCACCATGCCAGGTCCCAATCTGGATCTTACCATTATCATGATCTATCTTTCCAACTCTCTGCTCAGTTCCTCCTTCTGTGTGTTCCAGTGGAAACTCAAACCAACATGGCATAAACTACCTTCACAGGCTGCCTTCTGGAATTTAAGTTGGGGATCTGCTGTTAACCCCCACCCCCTCCCGTCTCAACTAAGTACCAGGACCTAAGTATCAGCAGTCCTCCCTGAATGGGTCAGAGCCACCTGCCCTAGTTTAGCACCACCGAGCTTTCCCCGGGGGCCAGGAATCACACTCACCTCCAGACATTCTCCCAGCAGCCAGAGTTTGCTCTGAATGCAAACCTTAACCAGAAGCCCCCGCTTTACAACTTGCCTTTACCATCTATGGCAGAAAGCCACCACAGCATGGGTTAACTCAGAACATGAAGACAGAAGGGACTGGAGAGGAGGACAAGACATCAGCCAGGGGTCTCCCAGCACTGGTACCAGAGTACCCAAGCACATGTGAGGAAGGGTGGACTGGGGGAGCACGACTTTCACAGGGAAATGACTGGGGGCTAGTGGCATGTTCACATCACACTTTAAAGACATCCTGCGGTTCACTTTGTCATGCAAACAGCAAACACTGGCTGATTCAATTTATCTAATCCACACTCTCTGAAATGATTTCCAAGATGTTTGTAGCAGGAGTTGAAATTATCAATCTGCATAATTAAAATGTGTAAAGAGTAACTTACACAAGTCATTACTAGTACCTTATTGTACCAAAAAACTCTGAAGTCTTAAGGTCAGGAACATGTACCAAAACTGCATGAGGAACTTTGAAATCAGACTTGCCAATAAAAGTATCTTAAAATTTCAGATTCTTTTGCTCCTGAGAGACATCTTTGCTTTTTTAATTTATACATTAAACAAGGGATGTATAACTGAAGAACGGAATTCGACAGCTGTCCAAGGCAGACTGTAACCTAAGCTAGCGCTGCGCTATAACTGGGTATAAACATGATCATCTGATTCTGGAAATCTTGAGTTCTATTTTAAAACCTTTTTAAATTGTTGGTTCTGCTATTGAGACTGCATTTGGAAGACGTAAGGCAAGTTTGGGAACATTAACTCTAGGGAGGAGGTGTAGGCTACATATTCTATTCTAGATTTGTTACGTAGACTCAGTGACCAAAGGGAGAGTCTAGGTTGACCAAGGGACTGAAAGACTAGGTACCTTGCACAATCCTGGGCTGCAGGTGATAGCTAGACACTCAGGACAAAAGCCTGATTACCTACCCCACTCACCCATCCATAAAGAGGGCTGGGACAGAGGAATTTCTTCCTCCAGGCGTGTCCCAACTATAAACAAACCTGAGCTCACAATTCAAAGTAGTGGCTTGACAAAAGATTCATACGAAACACAAAACAAAAACCCACACTGCTGGATGAGGAAAAAATTTCTCCAACTGACTCCAGTTAGGCAGTCAAGAGTTACTAAAAAACCTGTGTGGAAGGCAGCTGACCAGGAGCTGAAGTCCTTCAATTCATTGGGTAATGGGTGCACCTGGCCTTTCTGAAGCCATTCCCCTCTAACTGGAAAACAGTCACAACCACAGACAACTTAAGCACTTCCCTATTTGTTTTTGTCACGTATGTGAAACACGTCCACAGGTACTGGCTTTGGAATTCTCTAACATTGAAATCTATACAGAGATTTTTAAAACCTGAGCAAATCCTGAGAAGGGTTAAGAGAAGCACAAAGCACTTACTAAAGACCATTTGACAGTTTAAGAAAGCATCAATTACAGCGCTGTGTGTAGCTGTTACCTTGGAAATCACACCAATTCACTTGTGTTTATAGGAATATATGACAGATTTCCTTTGTAACAAATACATGAAGCTAAAATAAGACTAGAAAAAAGGTTTGATGGTAGTATCTTGCCTAGAATCTTATATTTAAAAACTATGGCTGTAGACTTAAAAAAAATAGGTTTTCTTTTCAGTCCATTCTTTTACATGGTTAAATGCAATCCTTTGTGGAGCATTAACATTTAGACAAGAAACACTATGTTTAAATGGGTGTTAAACTGGATTTTGGTTTATCGGTTCTAGGAATGGAACCCAGGGCCTAATGCATGCTAGGCAAGCATTCTAATGCTGAGCCATATCCCCAGTCCCTAAAGTGGCTTTGAGGGAAAGGTTGGGCACTTCACTTTTTGGAAGAAATAACATGTGCTCTCCCTCCAGGGAAAGAGAATGGCAACAGTTTCATCACCTGGTCTCTTACATAGTGGCCTCATCATTCTGCCTATTGCTAGAAGCTTTTCAAATAGCAGCACATATACAAGCAGCACTCCAAGTACCTTTAAGAATAAGCATTTGATAAGTTGACTATCTCAAGCTGATGATTTTTTAAATTAAAAACAAAAACAGTTAAAAGGCAAACATTGTTCCAAGCGGTACGGACATAACCTCCAAGAACATGTCAGTGTGGAAAGCAACAGACTTGTGCACACTGCCTTCCCTTGAGCACTGAGGTCAAGCCATATGGGGCAGAAAGGAGGTGGGGAAGGGACACTTGGGGCTGGCCTGAGCTACTCCATCTGGTTCCTGGACCTCAGGGATTGTCATGGCTCAGAGTAGGTCAAGTTGGGCCAAGAATGTCTCTGGACTATACAGGTCTTGAGACCCATCAAAGCATGGAGCAGAGAGTGATGTCAGAACTGCCTGCTCAGCTCACACTGGCACAAACACCTGACCCACTGTGCATCATCTTCAAAGAAAAAGTATTTCCCTTTTGAGGCTTTCTCTCCCCCTCCCACATAGGTTAATGAAATATTCCTTTTTATAATAAGCAAAAATGGGGGGAGAAACTGCCATCCTTTATAGTATTTAAAATGAATGAATCTGTTAATAACTTGAAATCAAGTTTTAAAGAGGCATATCTTTACTTAAGACTATTTATAGCTCTGATAGCTGAGAAAGCTATTAGCTACTTTATAACCTCTTAGGCAGTGTACTGGCTTTCCTAATTACACTCTCATTAACACCAGCTTATTTCTCTGCTCTTGGTGGAAGTTCCTTAAACATCCCTGGGGCTCCCAAGCAGGTGGGAGTCTTCTATCTCACACTGCTTAATTATTCACGACAAGTTGGTAATTTCCTACCAGGGATGCAGCACAAAGAGAAAAGGCCAGGACCCTCCTATGAAATTTAAAAAAAAACACTTTAAGTACAACTATGAATGTGCACAGGACTTGAGGGTTAGCTGTGCTTACAGAGAAGAAAACCAATAAACACAAAACCAGAAATAACCTGGATGTTCTTTTTCTTGTGGGGGAGGGGCATGAGGGATTGAACTCAGGGGTACTCTATCATTGAGCCACATTCCCAAACTTAGTTTGTATTTTATTTAGAGACAGGGTCTCACTGAGTTGCTTAGCATTTCGCTTTTGCTGAGGCTGGCTTTGAACTCGCCACCCTCCTGCCTCAGCCTCCTGAGCTGCTGGGATTGTAGGCGTGTGCCTCCGTGCCTGGCTGGGTGTTACATTTGAAACCAATGACACAGGACATCTTTCTAGGTCTTTACTCTTCTCTAACATGCAATTAGAAATGTGTCTTGGAGGACTGCTGTGAACATTACTGTGAAACTTCAAAGAAAATGACAGAGGCTCAGTAAACCAGGATTTGTAAAAAAAGACTAAAATGACAGGCTGCCAGACTTGCCCATCTGTCCAAACAACTGAAAGCACATGTAGAATCCCTCTCTGGTTTGCAGCAGTGGGCTGGTTTATGGTGACCTAGTGTCAGACTTTGCCTTCTGTCCTTGGGTATGTCAGACATGGGCTGGAAGGGTTCTGGCAGCCCAGAGCCCTGCCTGGCTGACTGAATGCTGTGGGTCACCATCACTGGATCTCAGGGGGCTGCAGGGAGGCAAAAGGGCACTGGATCTCTACCAGTATGAGCTGGTGAGGGGAAAGTTAGAGCTGTGGCGAGTGGGTTGGGAAGAGGGTAACTCCAAGAGGAAATCACAGGCCTACTGTGCCCTTCAGCAAAGCCGTATCTACAGACTTTTGGTGTGTATGCTCTTTGAACTGAGAGTTCCACTTCTAAAGTTTTATCCAATAGACATAATTGTGCAAGTAAGCAAAGATACACATAAAGGGCATTCACTACCATAGTTTTTAAAATAGCAGATGACCAGTAATTGTTTACAAACAGGAAAAGTAGATGTGCACTCATGTGGAAAGATGGCCAAGATATAACAGTAAGTGAAAAATAAGAAAATTTATAGTGATTATTTGTCTTAAAGATATAGCAACACGCTCACACATGCAGAATAGGAATTCATCAGAAGATGTGTCAAGGAGTGGGAAGGGGAGCTTCTATCTGTTCACATACTGTTTGAATTTTTATGAGTATTTCATTTCTAATCAACATCCAGTGTCCCCAATCTAAAATGATGCCTCTGTACAGCAAAGAGCCAGCAGTCTGTGCTATCCTTACAAAGCCCTCTATAAGGTCAAGCCTGCTGGTATTTGGGAACTTGGACTTCGCATTCCTGGTAACACTGGCTCACTTTACCTGTACTGGTTGCACTAACATTTTGGTTAATGTTGAGTACTTGTTTTCCTCTTGGCGATCTAGAATTTTGGGTGCCCACATAATTGACCTCAAATGAAAACCCTGGACACCTAGACTTAAGCAACACTCCCTGGTAAGGTTTCACAAGTGTTGGCACACTTGCTTCTTTGGGGAATTTGGCATGTCTTGTGTGACTCCAACAAGAAGACTCTTAGGACTCTGGGCTTGGTCTCACTCCATACAGTTGTCCTTTTACTGTCACGGCTCACATTCCATCAAGTACAATTGCATGCCAGGTTCTTTGAGTCCTAGTGGCCAACTACTAAACCTGAGGTGGGGGTCCAGCAGACCCCTTTCCCACGGCACTTCCTTCTTGGCCTTCCGAGGTGATCATATCACAACAGTATCTTTTAGACTTCTGTAGGTGGTAACTGTCTTTTCACTAGACTAAGATCCATGAGGCTGACTACACTTGCTTACCACAAAATATGACAAACAGTCATCAGGCTGTCAAAAGTGACAGCTCAGTTACTAATAAAAGGTGAGCTTGCTGGGGAGACTTACCAGCACTTATTTTTAGGTTCAGGAATTGCTGAGAACCACTCAAAACCAGTAACAGTGGTAGTATTAGAAACAAAGCATCAAAGCTCTTTCCCCCACCCCTCATTCCTGCTCCTCCTCGACAGGAGAAACTCACACCAAGACAGCAGGGGTCCCAGGACTGAGGGCCACCGTCAGACTCACAGGAAGTCACAGGTCTCTTGGCATTCTAGGCCACATGAGATGGGAAGAGTCTCCAGTGCTCACACCATTTGCTTCTCCTCTCTCTGTGGCCCGAGGCTCCTCTCCTACCCTGTCCCACACCCTTGAGAAAGATGGAAAAACTACAAACTACTATGGACTGGAAATTTGGAAACTTGTAGAGTTCAACTCCAAAATATTCACATCTACCCAAAGCCAGGAGGCTCGCAGGCTGTCCCCTAATGTTGGAGCTATCCAGAAGTGATGCTCGGCAGGGGCACTCCACAAGCTGCTGCTGACACAAACCCTCCCTCCCCTCACCCCAGGGGCCAGGTGACATAACACGGTTTATTTGGCTTACATCCTTGGGTCCATTCTGCTCCGTGTATTTTCCCCATTCTATCATCTTATATATTACATTCATCTAAAGCTTATCCAAGAAAAATGAATCTGTCATTTCTGCAGTGTTATCAGGCCCCTGCAGTGAGTTCAGTGCCACGTGGTGTGGGAGGAAGCCTCTTAAGTCCTGCCAAGTCCTTCCCTTGGTTTCTTCTGAAAGGCTGAAGCCAGGAGCAGCATCTGTACCTGTGCTGGCCTTTAGAATGCAGGTTTCCAGGCCTCTCCTGGAGGCAGCCCCTCCCCATGTCCCCACTCCCTTCAAATCACCTGTATCTATCTGCCCGATCATGGTCCATGGGAATGTAGCAACTGGAAGGCAGAATCTGCTGTGCTTGTCTTTGAATGAGCAGGTGGGTTTAGGGCAGTGCCTCATGGGCAGATGTGTGTGGTGAGCAGTGTTTAAGTAAACAAGTACATTATTTCCTCTACCCACAGAATGGACACAGTATCTGCTCTTTTCTTGCCCTGTAGTAAGAGGCAAGCACCTAAAATTCTGGAGACAATGAAGTCTGAAGTAGTAGATTTAAGCCTCTGAAGTCTCACCTTGTATTCCATTAAGCTTTTGCCTATAGAGAGGTTCTGCAGACAATACACCAATTCAGAGATATGAAGGGGTGTGATCATCTCACATCTGCAGGTAGGAGATGGAGGCCAGGTGACTTAAGACACTGGCAACACTTTCACCATTATACTCACCTTGACCTCCCTGTGTGCTTCCCTCAGCAGCGTCTTCCTCTTGGCTCTGCCCCAGGCCTACTCCCTGCTTCCTTCCCTCCACTAGGCCATAGCCGAATGTCTTCCAACTGAATAACCAGCGAGCCCCTTTGCCTGACCCAACATCACTGCCTTCCCATAACCCACAGGGGGCTGACACCAGTTATCCCCTTCCAGGTCTGGCCATGGACATCTGTGCCCTGTTTCCCATTTTCTTCTCGTCAGTGATGGGGACCAACCCAGTGCTTGGTGCATGCCATCCAAGAGATCTACCCTCGGTCCTGTTCCCAGTGCTCTTCACCTTGCTGGCCTTCAGGATGTTGATCTGCTCTTCATATACTGTGTCCCTGTTTTTCTCCAGAAAGCCATCTGAGAGGTATTCCACCTGGACCACAAGGCAAGGAGAAACAGCGTCAGGCTTCAGTCTGATCACCCCACCACCACAGTTTGAGTACTTTCATCTCATCCACGTAGCATTTTCTAAGAGCAGCTGTGAGTAGCTGGGAAATCCACAGAAGTTCCTGTTTAAAATGCAGATCCCATAAGCAATCAGGATTTACACAGAGTGAAGCCAGTACTTGTCTTGTGCAAGAAAATACTGTCTTAGAAGGGAGTTTCGATAACAGAAGGCTTCTCCAGGGCTCTGTGAAGGCAGCTTCTCAGCCAGGCACCAGACTCACTGAGTCAGGATGTGCATTTTCACAAGACACTAGGTGATCTACAATCTGAAGAATTAAGCAATCCCATTTGGAAAAGTTCTGTGTCTACACCCATCACCAGGAGAGGACCACTAAGGAAGAGCAACCCCTATTCCACCTAAGAAGCCAAACCACATGCTACCTGCCATTTTCAAGCCTCCTTTTCCTCTGGCACTCTGGAAAGGAGGGCTCCTAACTGCTCTACATGCTGTGCTCTTCCCAGAAGGGCTCTCAATAACACCGATGATGCGACTGACAGGCAACTGCCACAGTCTGTGAGCTTGTGCCGTGTCTCAGCAGTCTGGCATACCAGAGATGGGGCAGGGTGGAGAAGGAAGCATGCAGGGAACCTACCTGAGACCTCAGGCCACTTGAATTCACCAAGGATAGCTCTTAGCCTAAAAACACTCTCTGCCTAAACTGGGGAGAAGGGAGTGCCCAAACCAGCAAAGAGGACAGCCACCTTATCTGCAAAGTGGACGACAATGAAGGCCGTGTTGGACATGCGGGGTTTCTGGAAGTGCTGGCTGCTGGAGTGCCGGTCATAGAGCTTCTGGGCCCAGTTCTGGTCAGTTCCTTTGGGGACCTGCAGAACCACAACACAGGGCAGAGGTCTTTGTGAAAAAGGAAGCAAGGAGTCACTGCAGAGCGACAGTCTGTCAGCACGTCGGCTCTGTGAAGTGAATTCAGCCCTCAAACCCAAACCTTAACTGGACCGTGGAAAGAACAACTCAACCATGGGCGTTTAAGAGACCCTAAGCCCAGCATGTGGGTGCTGGTCCCCTTGGGAGCATGTTGAGCCTCAAAGAACCTGCTGTCTGGCTGAAGCAGGAAGTACGAAGAGGCTGAGGATGGAGGTACCACAGGCAGAGTCGCCTGGGAAGCTGCCAGAAGATGCCTCTTCCCTGCAATGTCAAGAACATGCCCCTCTCCTCCAATTCCACACTCCTGCTCACTCATGGGGACCCTACTCCCCAGCCTGTCCAAGTACCACCTTCCAATACTCAGCCCATCACCCTCTGCCTCTGCCGTCCTGCTAACCACACTTAACCTTACATCTCTCCTTTTTTGGAATTCCTCAAAATTGAGCTCTAACAAACCATCTAATTGTTTTGGGGATATTGTCAGTACACATACTAGAACCCCTATAGGGTTCTATTCCTTACTGCTTCTTTTCCTTCTCAAATGACCTAGAATGTTGCTCTAGCCACAAAATCATTGCCAAGTTACCTAGTGGTCGATCTGCTTGAGACGATCTCTGCTTCCCCACAAGTGTCAATGCAGACTTAGAGGTTTCCCTACATTAAGAATTCAGGGCGGCCCCTGAAAATCTGACTAGTTTCTCAAGTAAACAAGCTTCACTGAAAACATAAAAACACCACTGTAACCACCATTTAAACTGTCAAGGATGACAGCGATTCATCCAATGGAAAGGGGCTCCCCTCCTGCCACCCTTGATGCCTGCGGCATACCCATGGCCAGAACTGCTTCAGTCCTCAGTTATGGGTTGCTTATTTACCCTTTGTTAGTTTTGATTTCACATTTGGATCAGACAGCGTTGAAGGTGACCCTTATAGCAGCCATTTAAAAAGGACCTTGCTTATAAAATTTGTGCCATAAGGAAAATGCTTACGTACTTAGGAACAAACGTCTTTAATCCTTTTGTAAGCAAACCTTTTTTTCTCAAGATTCAATGTGGTACAACTAGTGTTGAATACCCAGTGCTACGTGCCATCGGGAATTCAGGGAAGAAAATGCTTTCTTGAAGGAGGCTATTAATTGTGTTGGGTCAACAATAAAATACATTTAATTCAGCGTTTTCTATATATACACTACTTTGTATTTGTCTCCCAGTGTTCTGTGTTTAGAACCACCAGGTGGGGGGAAAGGAGGGGTCAGCCTGGTGGGACTGTCAGGACACACAGGCCAGAGGACGTGAGCCAGAGCGACCATCCCAAGTGGGAAAAACAGAACTATGAGCAGGAGCCGCACATGAGCCAGCACTGAAATTTGCTAGCAGCAAAATCACCTTGTCTTGAAAACAAAACTGGACTTCCATGAGGACTCTACGATCCTGCATCATCACTAATTTAGAGTGGCATGAATTGATAGGCAGAGAAGACCAACACTCAAGGTCATGTGTATACATATATTCTTTTACTTCATATCCACCTTCAACTTAAAGAACAAATTCAAAACAAGATTTTTAGATAATATTAATAGCTAAGAACCACAGCACTTATTTGTCATCAAGTTTACTACACATTTTGGATTCATCAGTGCACTGAATCCTTCCATCATCCTATGAGGAAGGCACTGTATATGCACACTTCAGGGATCAACTGAGGCTGAGAGGTTAACTAACTCAAGGTCACATAGCTGAGACACAGAAGGTGAGGTTCAAGCCAGGACGGGCTGGCTCTGGGGCATGTTTTTCTCACTATTATGCTTTCCAGTCTGATCACAGAGCCCAAGACAGTCACAAAGGCAGGCTTGAGTGGAAGGCATTGATCTCCACAATTCTTTCCTTAAAAGTAGATTTTAATCAGTCATAGGAAAAAGAAAATCTTACATTTTGACAAAATGTAGATTATGGCTATCAGAAGCTCTGGAATTTGCAGCTGCATCAAGTCATTTAGGGAGGAATCCACACATGACCTCATATCAGCTTCTTGACACACTTCTCAAAGCAATATGGAGAGAACCCTGGACCAGCTGTCCTTGGAGGTCTGAACCCTGACTGTATGGTGCTGGCCACATCAAAAAGTGAAGGTCCCATTCTATATGAAATACCCAGAATAGGCAAACCCAGAGACAGTGGGGGAGCATGGGCAGTGGCTGCTAATGGGTTTCTTTGTGGGGCAATGAAGATCTCTGATGTTCACTGTGCAGGTGATGGTTGCACAGCCCTGAATACTCCAAAAACCATTGGGCTGTACACTTTAGACAGATGAATCGTGTGGCACGATGTAAGTTATATCTCAACAAGGCTGTTCAACATTAAATCTGAGCTAACTCTTCGCTATCAAAATAGGAAAACAAAAGCTCTTGGGTTCACTGAATTCTTCCAGTAGTAGCATACAGATCACATCCCATGGCCAAGGACAATTTTTCCCCCCAGTGTCCCCTTTGGAACCTTGAACAGAAGTTATTCTATTGTATCACCTGTGGCCACCACCTCCCCCAACAGACAGATGACTGATGAGGACTTCATGGCCAATTATTCATCTCTTTCTTATCCCAGTCCTCCTGGGCACTGCCACTAATGACTGCCTCCCCTGTCACTACCTCATTGTCTCCTGTACCTTGATTTCCTGGCACCTCCTCCTCCTGCTGACCTCTCACACCACCACTGCATCAAAGCACCTCTGGACCCTCAGTCTGAGGTGCACCCTCTGCTCTCTCCTTGCCGTCACAGAAGCCCAGCTGGGTCCAGGACTCTGCAGTCCCAAGAGCTCTCTCTCAGGTGGCAGCCTCCCAGGGCCTCACGCCACCCCATGCTCAGCAGAACACCAAATGCACACAGCTCAAGTGCCCCTCATCTCCCTCTCCTCACCCAGGTGCTGGAACAGGCCACATATCAACTCACCTTCCCTCACCAAACCCTGCTGCCAAAAGCCAGGACCAAGCTTCCCGCAGAGTCACTTCTGGGGATGAAGCCACTGCTCCCAATCTAAGCAGGGAGGTGACCCTTGATGACTCCTCAATCTCCATTACAGGCCTTGACCTCAGCAAACACCCCCGGGCACTCAGGTATTGTCGTTCCTGCTCCTTTGCTCCACCCTCCACTGCTTCCGACCCACCGCCTCTAGGCGCATTTCTCGTTTCCTTCTTCACGGGAAAATAGAGGCTGTCAAGCAGGAAATCACCATCTCCCGCTCAAACAACCACAAACACATCTGCATCCGCAGCCTCCCCATCCTCCTGCCCTTCGGGCCAGCACTCACCACCTCTCCTTCCAGCTCCTCACAGCCAAGCCTCTAGGAGGAGGTCGAAGTGTCCATCTTCACACCGTCACCTTCAATTACTGAAGTCTGGCCTCTGTCCTGACAAATCCCATGAAATTTGTCCACCCAAGACCCTGGAGGTGGCTTTCTTACTGCTGAGCTCCTCTAAACCCTCTCCTCCCAGGTAGCTCACGTCTTCTGCCTGCACTTCAGGTTCCCTCTCCAGCTCCACTTTGGGGAGCTTTGGGGCCATTTAAGGAACCATGAACAGAGTAAACTCCCTTGACAGCAGGCTGGTCCTGGGTGAGCAAACAGACAGTCAGTGGCCCCACTGCCTTCAGCCTGATGTCACTGTGGAGTCACAAAAATGATAAATTAGCCACAAAATTCTGTCCTATTCACTTCTTCATGCTGGGCTCCATGAAAGGGAAGAATCCTAGTCACACAGGGCAGAGCTCGCCTCTCTCCATTAGACCTGCTTGAGTACCCCCAGCACCATCTCTCCAGCCTGGGGCAGCAATCTGTACTTTTACTCCTCACCATTGCTTCCAGGGCTTAAGGCATTCCCAGAAAACTCCTGCTAAAATGCAAACATGTCACCCGTGAGGAAACGAGCCCTGAACTCTCTCAACAGCCCACACTAGATTGTTGCCCCTCGAGGGTGGGGACTAATGGACAGGACAGTGGAGGGCAGGAGATGGCCAGTCTGAATATGCTTAGGAGAAGGTGGGGGCTGACCATGTCACCCTGAGGCAGGCTTAAAGCACATCAGGGACAGGCGAGTTGGGCCCACAGCAGCCTGGAAACCAACCTTCCTGCCTTCTTAGGACAGCTGTAATTTGTGAACTGCTCAGGGCCTCATTGTAAATGCTGGGGCTTTTCCAGTTGAAGGAACCGAAGTGCTATAATGTTCTGGTCCCTACGCCTCCCTGCAGCTCCTGGCACCAGTCATAGGCCTGGCTAGAATCACCCTGTGTGCTATCCCTTTAAGTCTGCAGCCAATCTGTATCCACGCACAACTGAAGTGACAGCGTAGGGCTGGTCCCTGCTCATCTCCTCCAGAGTAGTTTTTACACAGGCTGCTTCACACCATGAGTCCAACCCTCACTTGGCTTAGTACTGTCACACAGGGGTCACAAAACTCAATTCTTTACAGTGTGACCTCATTCTGCAGAGGATCTGGGATTCAAGAAGGGACACACCTGAGGTGGCTCTCAGTCCAACAGGATCAGTCCCAAGGGAAGCGAAGTTGCCCAGTTGTGACCAATCCCGTGGGAAATCCTCACCTGCTTAGGCTCACAGTCATGGCACTTCCAGAAGGCTTGGGCAAGCCCCTTCCCCCTTTTAAGTGACTTATTATAGTACAGTTCCCGCACAGTAAAATGCATGCTTTTAAAGGCTTCAGTTTCATGCATTTTGACAACTACAGTAACATCTCCTGGTTTTAAACCCACCTATTACTAGATGCTGCATAGGATTATACTCCATCACCCAGAATTCACAGAGCAATTAAATATGGTAGGAAAAGTTGCCACATCATGAGCTTTTGTCTCATTCATTTATTTGGTCTTTATTTTGTCTCTCATGCTACACCTGTGACCATGGTCACCAGCAAGGTTAAATGTATCCATTTACAGTACTTGATCCATCATTCTGACACACTAAGCTCCCACCAGCTCCATGAGCAGGAAATCTAGGTTTTCTGCAACCCTTCCAAGGAGCCTTAGGTAGATCGCAGTGGTGGCTCGTGGCTCAGAGCTCAGTATCTTACTGGGCTGGACAACCCGCCCCCGGCCCCTGATGCTGTTCAGCTGTGACTCTTCTGCCCTTGGACTATGGCCCAGGCCCCCCTCAGCCCACTGCAGAACCCTAACTCCAAATGCCAGCCCTGCATGCTGACTTCCCAGTTCCCTATCCCTGCTCAACATCAGCCCATCAATCCTCGCTGAGATCCCTTCCTCCTCTCCCAAGAGATTTTCCCTCTGGAGGAGATATCCAGTAATTGGGCAAAGCATTATTTTGGTGTTTGATGGAGAGCAGTGGCAAGAATTTGAAATACAGGCTTATTTTCCTTTCCCAACATGGTGCCCCAGGTGGCATATATAGAGAAAGGAGACAAGACAGGAGGATCTCGATGGCTTCTGGACACATTCCCTGCTGCTGTGCAGTGGTCTGGAAGGCCGTCTCCCTGGCTGCTGAACACAGCCTGTACTGTGGGAGGCCCTGCCTGAACCACTGCTGCTTCCACCAACTGTTCCTGCTTCATCTCATGCCACTCCCAGAAGCTGCCGTTTCCAGCCCAGCAATGCTCTGGCATTTCCAGGGGCTTGCTGTTCCACCTTCGGACAGCAGTCTGAGATCTCTGACACCACACCTGTGCACTGCAGGCAGTGTTCCCACTGCCCTGGTTTAACACTCCTGTCAGATCTTCAAAGGGCAAGCCCGAACAAACCCACTAGCTTGTGGTAAGGGCAGGGCAAATCTTTAGGCAGCTGCTCAGAAGAGGTCATCCTGAAACACTGAGGGATTTTGGTAAAAGGCTGTGAGTAAATGGAAAGGCGAAGCCATGCCCCCAGGGTCCTACTTCGTTAGTCTTCATCACAGAATTAGGTAGACCTGTGTAGGAGAAACTGTGTAGCCATGTGCCCTCAGTTGTGCATGATTTTTACCTTCATCATAAGGGAGCAGAGTAAAGAGCTGGAATCTGCCTAGAGCAAGGCTGGGGAGTTACCTCAGCCCAGTACCCCGAGGCCTGGGCTAGACATAGGACCCAGTGATGCCATTGGAGGTGTGGAGCTGGAGGAGATGGTCACTGACAGGACTGAGGAGGGATGTGTGCTCCTGGCTGAGGCTGAGCTTGAGAAGAGGGCTGTTGGCAGGGGACACTGAACCAGTAAATCCAGTGAACAGCAATAGCAGGAGGGAGACAGGAGGACCTGAGCTGTGACTCTGGTCATTTAGCCAGTGCCACTCAATCCAGGAACAACTGTTTTACCTTAATTGCAACTTCTCAAGTTGAGTGAGCCCAAACACCTGATATACTGAGAAAAGATCCCTGCTTTGACACTATGACAATAAAGCCCACATCTCCATAGAGATGTCAAAAAACCTTAGGGAATAAGAATGTGCCAGCTGTAGGGGTCAGTGTATTTGTACCCTGTCTTCTACCATCTGGTTCTCTTTCCATTTCAAAGACAACAAGAGGAGGAGAGCTCCTCTGGCAGGGCAGCTCCCCCTGCAACCACTGAGTCACAGTCCTTCCTTCATGAAAAGGATGTGGGGATCAGAAAGCCCATGAAGTGGGGTCCTTCCCATTCCATTCCAAGCTCCACGTAGCTTCTACATCTTTTCATTAGTTTTCATCACCAGAAGGAGGAGTTTGTATATAGTTACCTCATCAACCAAGCAAACTGGGAGAAACTCAAAATCATCAAAGCCAACCCCTGTCAATTCAGAGTAGGAAACTAAAAGCTCAAGAAATCAAGGAAGTGGTAGGTCAAATCACTTTACTCTGTTCCCAAGGCTGCCAGGTGCTCTACCTGCTGGTGACAACTCTCCCCTTCACAATGGACAGAGTTAACATAATCCACATGGTGATAACCTTGGATCTCACCTGATACCCTGCCTTGCAGTGCTACCACTCAGGAGCCATGTGACGCCCTAAAGATAATCCTGGCTTCTACATCCTCACTCTCTGGGTACACCTGTGTAGATCTTGGATTTTCTTCTTGGCATTTGGGAAACCTGAGGCACAAAATTCATACCACCACATCATACCAGCCTCTGCCGGCTGCTCTCCTGCCTGTTCATCATGGTGACACCCAACTGTCATACTCAGTGTTACCTTCTAGCATGCAGAATGAATACCAATGCTGCTTCTGTAACACTAAGACCAGACAATTACACATTACAGTTTGAAGATCTCACATGCATGCTTGTACCACACAACTGTCCTCTGCCCCATGCCTCAAGTATAGAATTAAACCAACTCAATAAAGCACATCAGTTTTACCTTACATTCTTCATCCAACAGGTCCAGGATACCCAGTTTAGCTTCTATGAGATCAATACAAGGTTGATTATCATAAAAGTCTATCAAGGTCCAAGGGATCTGCTCCTTCATGTATTCTTCTTGCTCTAGTTTGAACACATGCTAGGACAAGAAGTACAAGGTCAAAGTGAGTGAAATGTGGACAACACCTTGACATGCATCTCCCCCGAGCTCTCAGGTGGGTTCTGGTTCCTGGAGGAACTGCCAGAAAAGGATTGGGCACTAAGTTATAGTCATGATTGCAAAACACAGAAGTTCAGATGATTTCCCATACAGGGATGTGATATCTTCTGTAGAATAGTTGCTATACCCCAACCAAGCACAGGAAGTCCCTCATACCTGGCCTGTACTTTCTTAAACACCTTAGAAGACCAGGATCAGGAGTGGGAATCAAAGTTAAGGAGAGGATCATTAATCGTCAACAGCTGCCCAAGTCACCTCTACCCCACAGTAGTAGAGAGCCACTTCTGAAAGCTGGAGGCTTCTCCAGGACACCAACAGAAGATCAGGGAATGGCTGGAAGCCACTGACAGCAGATGGAAGCGGGGCAATTTGGGCTTCACTCCAGTAAGACAGCCAGGCCTCCGCCATCCCCAGCCACCTGCCATTGAACTCCACCTACCGAGTTGAACTGCTGCTGGAGCTTCTCATTGGCATAGTTGATACAAAACTGCTCGAAACTGTTAACCTCAAAAGTTTCAAACCTGAAGACAAAGTGATGAAGACAAAGGTAAAAGACACCTCCATTTACGGGGAAAAAAAAAAAAAGGTCACCAGGACTTCAATAAGATTACCCTCACTATCTATGCCAGGCCAGTTCTATCCTTAAGACCAGCAATGATTTCCCATTTTCTGCTCCAAGGCTCAGAGGCCACTGTTGCAGATATCAGCACTACAGAGAACCTCAGATTAAGGAAACAAGAATGAACAGCTATTTTCTTAAAAAACAAAAACAAAACCCCCACTAATGGGGACAATTTAGGGAAAGCAGAAATGAAACAGGAAAGGTCAGTCATGATTCTTCTCATTTCAAGTACCAGTTACACCCCTGGAGTCTTCTCAAACACTTTATACTTTTGTGGCAAGGGCGGTGGGGATCATGATTACATGTAAAACATTATCTCCTGTTCTTATAATTTAACTTTTCAAAACTAAACTTCCCCATGCTATTTTTCAAAGGCATCAGTTTTAACATCTGCCTCGTTAATCCCTATGAGGATCAGGGCTGTGGTCAGAGACCTGGAACTTGCAGAGATACCCAAGTGAAAGATCTGGTGGTGGGGAAACTCAGCTGCTCCCCGCGGGCCTGCGACGTCTTACCCACTTCACACAAAGGCACCTCCTGAGTTGGCAGTGGTCCCACACAGATGAATCACGCTTCAGCTGAACCCCCACACTAAAGGGCATATAGGTTCTTTTTCCACTGTCAGCTGCTATGTTTTTTGTGACAATTGTATATACATCTTTGAATTCATGATTCTTTCCTAAAGATGCTGTCCTAGAAGAATTTCCATGCCAAAGAATTTGCTTTCTAAAAGGCAGAAATTAGCTTACAGAAAGGAAGAACCGATTTAAGTAATTACCCGACCTCCACCTGCCCAGGTACAGAAGCATTCTATTTCCCTAACACTGGTCATAGAATTTTATTTTAGTCATCTTTACCGAGTTAGAGTTTACACCCAATAGGATACATCAATTTGTAAATATTTCAATGTGTTTTGGCAAATGGCATACAGCATGTAACGCAGATTAAGAACATTTTGCAGATGTTTTCATTACTCAGAAAATTTCCCTTGTGTGCTAGTCTGTCCACCCTTCCCCCGACATCACCAGGAATATGAATGTATCACTGCTCCTTGATCAACAGAGCATATTAACCTTTAAAATCTTTGGTTATTTGGTATACAAAGATCATTGAACAGTTCAAGAATTCTCTTATCTGCACTAGTCATCTCAACTTTGTGAATTACCTGTAATCCTTGATAAATTTTATTGGGTTTTGGTATTAAGAATAGACTTATTTGAGCCCTTCCTACTTTAGAATATCAACATTTTCATTTATTCTCAACTCAAATGTTTGCACTTTGGCTTCATCCCTGGGGGTGGTGGAACCAGCCTGGGGGAGCAGTGTGGGAGCAGAATCTCAGTAGCAAGAGGAGGCAGGGGTCCTGCCCGCAGGGCTTGCAAGCTACCCTACAGGGCTCACATTTCACCAGAGGCAGTGGGGAGATTCCAGAGGATTTCAAATTATAACATGACCTCAGTGAGAAAAACTGATTTGGGGCAAAGTGTGCCTGTAGGCAGAAAGTGGAGTGAGGAAGTCTACTGGAGTAAGGAGCCAGGCAAGATCCAATCAGGGCCCAACTTAACTGGTGGTGGCCAAATAAGGTTCTCAATAAGTGGGAAATGAGAGGACTTCCAGTGACCAACAGGACATGCAGGTAAGACCCACACAACTGGATGGATGTAGTACTGCTCAGCAAGCTAGCAAAATTATGAGTGGGGCCCAATTTTTACAATGAACAATCACATCAAGCTGAGGGGTTAAGATGGTGCAGAAATCAGCAAGAGGCATCTGCTTAGTCTCACCACAGATCAGAAGAACCAGAAGTGGCCCTGTTCCAGAGTGCCTACGGTGCACTAAGGCCTAAATGCTTCATGAGTCCTACGTTTAATGCCCACGGCAACCCAGAAGGCAGCTGTATTACTAATCTCATCCTACAAGATTATGGGGAGAATGACCTGCCTGCCCCCAGGCTGGGGGTCAGTGGGTAGCAGATAGCAATAGAACCAGGAATCTGATTCCTAAGTCCTAAATTAAGAGAGTGAAGATGTCATTAAAAAGGAAGAGGAGATAACTCAGAAGGGCTGAGAACAAGGAAGAGTACCCAGAAGAGGAGGTATCTGAGACAGAGTGAGATGGAGAGGGGTAAAGACAGTGATAGCACAATGGGGGCCTGGGGTTGGGGCACAGGCTTCATGTAGCCTACCTCCTCATATCTCTACCCCTTCCCATTCCTCAGGATCAAATCTTTTCAATGTTGTATGTTATGTAAGCCCTTCCACACAAGGTTTTCCCCAAGTAATACTTTCCAACAGAAATGTTAATGCTACCACAGATGAGGTCGGTGATGGTGGTGGGGAGATGGGAACCTGTGCAAAGGGACCATCAAAAATAGATGCATCACCCAACGTACTTGGGTCAGTGCCCACAAAGCATTAGGCTTCCCACACCCACCTCCCCACTAAGGTATAAAACATGGATAAGTAGGGAATCATCTCAAGATCAAAGTAGTCAACTGTTTGGAGACAACCCCATTAAAGTACAGCCTTTGGCCATGCCCATGAGGGAGAAATAATTCTAGGTTAATAAAACAAGATCAAAGACACAAGTCCATGCTAGGATGAAGGAGGCGACCCCTGTGTGATCCAGAGCAGGCAGAGAAGGGCTGTATCTGTTGGTCAGTCATCCTGCAGTGCGGCCCTTCCAGCCCAGGTGATAGTCCTACACACTTAGAACTTCACTCCCTCTTCTCCCCCACCTGAGTAAGATTACTAATGACAGCCAAGGCAAGAGGAAATTTAACTAATACAGCCTAGAAAGAAGATAAAGTCACCCCAGCAATTGGCCTGATAATGGCCACAGGACATGCTGGCACAGCTCCTACTGAGCTCCACAGATACAGGATTTAAATATCTCCCATTTGTCATTTTTTAAAGAAGGTTTACATTGGTAGTACTTCATGAAGAACAGCCTCATTAATTTGAGATGGCTGAAATTAGCTCATAATATCCCTATTTCTAAAATATTATCTGGTAACAATTTCTCTGCCATCCAGCATAATTGCTGTAATGCCGGAGGGCCAGAGATGAATGAGGGGCTCAGGGAGCTTAGAAAATGACTAAGAGGACTGAGCTCAGAAAGCCCCAGTCGGGGAGACAGGGCAACTTCCTCTCTGCAATGAAATTATATTTGTAGTAATTCTTCCCATTCAGAGATGACTTTTTAAAATAAACACAATGGACCAATTTATACTTCAGAGCATTAAAATGTTCCAAGGAAATTTACATAGTAGAGGAATTGAATTTCCCATGTAAAATCAATGTGGAGACTATTTAGAACAGAATCTGTGGGTGGGGGAAGCTCAAAGCATAAAATAAGGCCAAGATTGGCATTTACACTGCTGATGGGACAAGGACCATCCTGCTTCAATTTCCTTCTATCTTTACAGTGTCAGTTGAAAAGTCTACAATTTCCTTCTCCTATTACTGCAAGTTTAGGGTGCAGCCAAGGCCACAGATACCTCCAAAAATGACACAACTGTTGCAAAGTTCTGTAAGGACCTGGACCAGCCACCTCAAGTTCGTTATTTTGTTCCATGAGTCTCCTGCTCCATGACCTGAATAGACAGCAGCAGGACAGCTTCAAGGTGGGGCAGAAGAGCTGCACAGAGTGTGGGCCAAAAGAACCAGAGTCTCAAAGCTCAGCCTTTCCAGGTTCTGAAGATCACTCCCTAGCATTTTGCCTTTGGTAGAACGTAAAGACATGGAATACAGGTTTCAGAGGAGGACTTACAGCTAAGGCTAAAAGTCACGCAGGAAAAAGACAAGGAAATTCACTGAAGACAAGCCTTTAAAAACAGGACCACAGTGCACTGGGACCATAGAAGAGTTCCAAATATTCCTTCAAGGTTCCTTTCCAACCCAAAGTTCATGAATTCTCACAGGATACCCCTAGCCATCTGTTAGAGATCTTTCCCCAACAAGCTTGTTGGCTGTACCTTCAAACGGCACAACTCAAGGCGATGCTCACACTCTAGGCCAAGAATAGTTATTCTTCTCTAAGACCTCAATCTGCCCTATTTCTCACGTGCCTCAATTCCTGGCCCCTCTTCATGCCTGGGAGTGGAGAACGTCCACTCACTCTGGTCATCCTTTCCCAGCCAACTGTTCCAAGAACAATGAGAGCTGCAAAGAGCAGCAAGTCGTGGTCCCTGCCAGAAAGAGCTACTGGGAGGATGACAGGAAGCTGTCGTGTGAGAACCTCTTGATGGAATCTAAACTTCACTTGCTTTAGGCAAGTAAAGGAAATTGAGGTTATGGGAGGGAATCCTGGCATGGACAAGAGAATGAAAATTTATCCAAGCCTTAGAAGCATGAAGGAGGGCCACATTCCAAACGGTTGGCTGCCTCAGAGAAACTCTCCAAGGTTGAACTTAGTTTTGGAGCATGAGTTTTAAGGCTCTCCTCTAAGACTGAGCGCACCCAGGGCAATCCAGTAGTTTCATATGATCTGCTAGGTTGAGAACACTGGGAATAGCCATGCATGTCCACCCCAAAGAGAGAAGCCCAGAGAGCTTTTGGGCCACTGTTCATAGACTAGGGGGCAAAGGCAGTAACTGACCTTCTCCCCCACCTCTATTTTCCATGATGCTTTTTCACACTGGCCAGGGAGAAGCTAGATGGTCCTCTCTGAATAAATATATTGGGGCTATCAAGTTGTCTATAGGTTTGTTGTGGAGAGTAAAACCAAGAAAACGTTGCATACCAAAGAATAGTTTCTTCTATCAAAAGGATGAAGACAAACAGTGGAATTAAAATTTCTATCATTTGTCAATCTGTGAAACAGGAAAATATTTGTAAGTTTTTTTGTTTTTTTTTTAAGAGGTTAATATCCAGAATATACAGAAAACTCTTAATACCCAAGAACAACCTGATTTTAAAATTGGGCAAAAGAACTTAGATAGTGCTTCCTTTTAGATATATGAATAGCCAAGAGGTACAAGAAAATCAACATCACTACTCACTAGAGACAGGCAAATCAAACTATAGTTGTGCACCACTTCACACCCTTTAGAGTGACTACTAGGAAAAAAACCCAGAAAACAGCTAGTTCTGGCAAGGACATGGAGAAACTGGAACCCTTCCTTCTGTATAGTTGGGAATGTTAAATGGTGCAGTCACTGTGGTAAACAATATGGAAATGGCTTAAGACATTAAGAGTCAAATTGCTATGGAAGTTGCAACTTCTTGATAATCCAACTTCTAGATATACATCCAGAAGAATCAGATCAGGGCCTTGAGACTTTTGTACACCCATGTTCACTACAGCCCTGTTTACAAAAGCCTAGAGGTGTGAACAACCCAAATGTCCATAGGTGAAAGAATGGATACACAAACTGTTACAAACAATAGGAAATTCTTTAGCCTTTAAAAATAAAGCCTATCACATGCTACAACATGGATGAACCTGTGAACCTGGAGGACATTATGCTAAATCAAACCAATTGCTAAAAAATACAATGCAATTCCACTTGCATGTGATAGCCAAAATAGTCAAACACAAACAGGAGAGTGAGGAGGACTGGAAAAGGGAGAAATGAATGGTTGCTTAGTGGGCACCAAGGTTAAGTCGTGCAAAACAAATTCTGTAATGTGAATAAACAATAGTGCTGAACTGTACAATTAACAATGGTTAAGATAGTAAATTTTGTTTGTTTACAATTATACTTTTAAAATCATTTTAAAATCATTAAAAAGCACTGAATAAGCTGGGTGGGCATGGTGGTGCACATCTGTAATCCCAGCGACTCGGGAAGCTGACGCAGGAGGATCGAGAGTTCAAAGCCAGCCTCAGCAACTTAGTGAGGTCTTAAGTACTTACAGTGTTTCAAACTTAAAAAAAAAAAAAAAAAGGGGGGGGGGGCGGCATTTGGGAAGGGCTGGAGTTGTAGCTCAATGGTAGAGTGCTTGCCTAGCACATGTAAGGCACTGGGTTCAATCCTCAGTACCGAATAAAAATAAAGGTATTGTGTTCATCTACAACTAAAAAATGTTTTTAAAAATAAGGGCTTGGAATACAGCTTAGTGGTTCGTCAACCCTGGGTTCAATCTCCAGTACGTACACACAGAGTTGATGTTAATTTTGCATTAGGAATTACACAAGAAAGTGACATACAGGACAGAGGAGGATATAGTCACAGCTCACCCCATTTCCTGCTTTCTAGAGTTCAAACATCCCTACTTGCTTCCAACCTCTCCCCACTATTTCTCAGCACAACACATGAATCTATCACACCCTGCATTGCTCCAGGAGTCTACCAGGCAATTGTCCTCAGCAAGACCAGCTGGCCATAGCCCAAGTCCCCACCACTTTGGCATTCTGAAGGCTGCAAATACAACTCCCCAAATTGAAGCTATGTATTTCTCATTGCCTCAAGGATGCAGGAAAAATAAAGGATTAGGATTGCGACCGATCAGGCCCATAGAGGCAAACACTGGTTTAGGCAACACGAAAACTGAACCCAGCCAAAAGCTGGCCAGGCTCTCTATTAATCTCCAATCCCTGCCTGGGAAGAAATACCCCAAGGCAGCTGCGCAGACCCTTAGTTAAGGGGAACAGTTTGATTTGGGTTTGCTAAAGTGCTTTGGGTATGGCTTGCTTTGCATTTTGGAGCTGGGACAGAGAAGCAAGAGGAAAGCAAGCTGTCCTTAAACCAGGACACTGGTGTTCTGTGAGTGGCCCAGGAGGGCCTGTGAGCAGTGGGTTCACCATCATCCTGCAGAGGCAGCCGTGGCCCATGTGACCTCTAGGTCACAGCCTTCTACACTTTATAAGCTACCTACCAGGCAGAACTCAATGAGCAGAGACATGTGGTAGGATGCTAGCTGTGCGGTGCTTGCTCACATGTGTGCATCTGTCTTTATTCACTTTGGACACTGATTCTGTTCAAAATTTATAGAAAAATGTGGGGTGCTTCATTCATAGTACAAAACTCTTTTCGGTTTTTTCTCTAGAATGAGCTTGACTAGTGGGTCAACAATACCCTAGACAGGTGCTGCAGGTCATCTGGGGACAATCATCTCAGTGAAAGACATCAGGGCCACTGCTGGGTAAGGCGAGAAAGAACAATTCCACTCTCATCTCCCAGCTTTGGGCAGTCTGAACCTAACCTTGCAGACAGCTCCTTATTCCTTCCCTCTTACCAAGTGGGGTTTGCTCTACTCAAGAACACATCCCATCACTGTCCTCTTCTCCCTGGATACTACTCTCGCCATTCTTTTGACAACAAGTGATGAGGAGTAAGAAAAAGACATTAGGTCAGCACAAAGGTATCCTCTATGTATCTGAGGTATCCCCATATGCAGCTCTATCTGACCATTGATAGGTGTTCTCCCTCTCTAGCAGGTGGTCAGGAGTATGTATAGAGAAATTAAAACTTCATACCAATGCTGGAAGCTGAGGGTGACAGTGCATATTTGTAATCCCAGAAACTTGGGAGACTGAGGCAGAAGGATTACAAGTTTGAGGCCAACCTCAGCAACTTAGCAAGCCTGCCTCAAAATAAAAAGAGCTAGAGGTGTAGCTCAGAGGCAGAGCACTCCTGGGCTCAGTCCCCAGTACTGGTAAGTAAATAAAAACAATGCGGGATTCTCCTGATACCACAGAGGACTAGATGCTCCTTAGACAGCATCACTTCCCGTAGGTGTTGGGAAAGCCCAGTGGCTGGAATTAGCTTGAAACGGGAGGAAGGTGGTTACATGGGGCAAGAGGTGGGGTACCAAACGTGCTGCTCACTTTCCAGTAATTGGTAATCATGGCCACATTAAAAAAGATTCAGTGGATTTCTGGAAGGTATCTGAAGTCCAAATTAAGGCATATTGATGCACAGTGAGTAGGAAAGGGAAATGACAGTGGATAGTTCACAGGCTTTTTCCCAAGTTTCCACCAAATTTGATCCCAGATTTAGAAATGATGCCACTGACCTGAAACACCATCAACAGTGTCTAGACTCAATCCACCTCCAGCTGGTTTTAATTTTCTGGGCATTCATCACATACCCTCCAACCAGGAGATCAAGCCTGGAGCCACCCACATGGGTGCGGTAACTTCCTGGCAGACCAAGCTACTCAGAAGTGGGTACATGTGCACTCAGGGAAAGTTCGGGTTTTCCCAGCATCCAGGGGCCCAGAGAGACAGTTGGCTTAACCCTAACCCCAGCCCACACCAAACTTTTTTTCCTTTGCCTGTAGGGTCTGAGTTCATCACTGAAACATGGAAAACTATGCATGGCTATTACTTCTCTTCAGGAGGAGAATGAATCACATCGCAACAGTTTTTAAAATAAGCTCCTGAGAGAGGACAAGGACTTTAAGAAGGGAAGACAGCAGAGTATGCCAGGAAGGAAATAATAGGGTAGAGGAGTTCCCTGTTGTGCTCATCAGTGGCTGCATGCATGTGACCCATGTTAGGACCTGCTTTTACTAAGAAACTGCTGGATGCTCTCAAAGGAACCCAGAGGCTGCTCTGGTATGAGGGAGTCACACAGGCCAGAAGATGGCACTACAATTAGACTGGGCCCTCTGGATCGTAATCCCATCTACTGCCAACTGTCCCTTTCAAACCACAGACAAACCTCTGCAATCTGTCTCTACATCTCTTCTTTGGGCAGTCATGGGAACTTAGAGAAAATAAATTCAATTGTAAAAATTTAACAAATATAAGCACAAAATCCTAGCTTGCTTAAGCCCAGCTGACAGCCACATACTCAGCAGGCCAAGGTGCTTAACTTCCAGAGGCTTCTTAACAATGGGCAAACTGTCACTGGGGATTTCTGGGAAGGGAGCAAAAGTCTATTTAAATTCAAGGCACTGGTAACAAAATACATAATACAACAGAACTGAGGCAAGACATTTTACCTATCACTAGAATCAAAGTCATAATATTTTTACAGGCTATTAACAATGAATTTGCAGGCTGATCTTTCTGAACCAAAGCTTCAATAAAAATAAGATTCTCACACAGGTAGATGACGGGCATTGGCTTAGCTGCTGTGGCCTGGGTTTCTCCAGGGCTTCCTTGGGAAGGTAAACTAAAGGTCGGTAACTTGGGAAATCCAATGACCTGAAAACACTTGAGGTAAGAGAATAAATCACTCACAGCCAGATAGTAAGTTCTCTGACAGTGCAGACCGTTTTGTACTCCCAAGTGCAACTAGAAGGGCTGAGGAAAAAGTAGGTGCTCCACTAGCCAGAAGGGTAAAGGGGCCTGCCTGCCACTCTGCTGAAACCCTGGAGGGTCTGCGAAAGGATGTACGCCCCCACCTTCCTCCCGAGGGTCACTCTTCAGTGTTCACTCCTCATCAGCCTCGAGGTTCCTCTTTACACCTTGCTTCTTCCTACCATTCCCAAAGGTGCCTCCCCCATATCCCACCTTCTAGCAGACTGCTCCCTTTAAGGATTCAGTTCAAATCTCATGTTCTGCATAAAGCTTTTCCTAACTGGGCAAACAAGGGTGCCCTCATTGGCCTTCAAACTTACAAGAGTCCATATCTTCAAATGGAACATTCTACAATCCCTCCTGATGCCTCCTGCATCCCTAAACCAGTGCACCCAACTCTTTAGCCTGTTCCTGAGGACTCTGCAACACCAGAAACCAGTTCATTCTTCCTTCACCTTACAAGTGGCATAGTTCAAAATGAGAATCCCAATGATGAAGAGCAACGGCACACGTAATTAGGAGAGCCTGTCTTTGCATGGTTAAAAAGGCTGCTTCAAGCAGGGATTCTCGACTCCAACCTCACCACAGGCATGTCCCAGCTGAGTTTCGGCCCACTAAGCAGAGCTTCACTAGAGCAACACCGTTCTGACGACGCTGCACTTCTATGAGGCTGGACTTCTATTTTAAGACAGAGCCATGACTTCCAGGATTTGCAGATCCAGGAGGATTTCATCTATTATTAGCTTAAAGAGAGCAGGACACTGGTCAGAAGAAAAGTGTAAGGAATCACAACCCCCCTCATACAACTTCAAATTCTAGATGGATCTGGGAAGAACCTGAGAGATTCTACCTCAGAACTTCATTTGAAGCTATAGAAACTAAAGACTGGGTGGGGGGCTGTGATCTACACGGTATCATTCAGTGACTTGATGACAACACTGACACAGAAAGCCAGTCCCCGATGGCCACTCAAGCACACCTTCCACCATGCCACGCTGCCTCGCCCTGCAAGAACACACCGACAGTCCTTTCAATCAGCCAGGTAGTCCACAACGATGATCTCACAACAGCGCTGGGCAAAAATCACACCGTTAAAAATCATCTTTTGGTGATGCAGTCAGTGAGGCTAACTTTATTTTATTGAAATGAAACAATCGAGATACAAAACCTGACAACTTACAGAATGATGGTGGCCACGTCACTTCCCTCTCTGGGCCTCAGTTGACCAGCAGTAAAAATGAATGCCTGCAACATTCTTGAACAGGGGAGCTGCTAGTGTTTGGTTTGTACTGGGGATTGAACCCAGGAGCACTTAACCACTGAGCCACATCCCCTGCCTGATTTCATATTTAGACATGGGTCTGAGTTGCTTAGGGCCTTGCCAAGTTGCTGAGGCTGGCTTTGAACTCACTTGAAATGCTTCTGCCTTGACCTCCAAGGCAATGGGATTACAGGAGTGTGCCACTGTGCCCAGCTGCCACTAGTGTTCTGACAAGGCCCATTCTTCCTTGGGACCGACTTCTATATTGTAGAATACTGATCATCCTCAGCCTCACACCAGTAGTGACTTTAGTCATCATGACAACCAAAAACGTCCTCACACATTTTAAACTTCCCTGGTTGAGAACTACCAGAAAGTACCTTGCTGGCCTTAAATAACAGCAGCAAGATCCTGGTGACCAGCAGGTGGAGCAAAAGCTGGGGGGGACAGGTGGCCTACCCATAGATGTCCAGGACCCCGATGAAGGAGTGCTGCTTGATGGAGGTGTGCAGGGCCTTGTTGATGTGCTCCACAATCCAGCCGAACAGCTGGGCATAGATGTGCTTGGCCAGGGCGTTGCGTGCATTGATGACCTGCTGCACGGACATGGTCTTGACGTAGGTCTCTGAGGTGGTGACCAGCTTGCGATGGCACAGCCAGTGCTCCATCTGATTGTGCTCCACCCCTAGCAGGCGGCAGAAGTTGCTCAGGTGTTCATCCTGGGGCTGGGGGGAGGACAGGAGGAAGAGGCAGGTGAAAGACCAGCCCCCTTAGCCACATTCTCCCTCCTGCCCAGAAGGGAAACCAGTCAAATCCCAGCCCTCCCAGTATTCTGGAGCCCCATCTCCTCCCAGACACTGCACACCCACTAAGCAGAGCCAGAGCAGTGTTGCTCAAACTAATCGTCACACCTGCTCAAGATCAAATTACCAAGACTTAAACTCTCTCCTGTCCCCTCCCCTCCACTGTTCAAGTGCTGCTGAATAACCAGGATGAGGGAACTGCCCGAGTGAAAGGCGCAGGATGGGCATTCACAGTGCAGGAACGGATAATCCAGCCAGAGTCGGGAGCCAGCAGATACACACTGAGCAGTTTACATCTGCAGGGGTTCATGTGCAGTGCAACCCACAGCCTGGAAAGCAGCTTTCTTCTTCAGAATCCTCCATTTAACAATGCCACAGACCAGCTGCATGTTCAAAATGAACCTTGGACTCCAAAGGCTGGAGGGACTTTTGAAGCCCGTTGGCCATCTGCCCCCCTTGGGGTTCAGGTGCCTCTGTAAAGTGGTGAGGATGGCAGAAAGCAACCACCTTCTGGGTGAGTGGAATACAGAGGACCATTTGGGAAGTTTACACCTCTGTCCTCCTCATTACACGAGATGCCTGTGAGCGTGTTCTGTCACGCTGGAGCCAAAAAAATGGCTGAATCCCAATGGACAACGTCCCTCCTGGTATTTATGCCCCACCACTGCTGAAGCCTTCACCTCAGTAATACTAATGTACACGCTACTCGACTCTTACATTCTCAAACCGTTCACTGCAGGGCAACGTTAACGTGAGAAGTTAGATCGCACGGTGGAAACGTGGAAGATGTGGACCTAATATCACTTCAAACACTTTTACTGATAAAAATCACAAGTTTGGAGCCAGAAAGAAAGTAGAAATTCCTCCATTTTAAGACTCTTTCCCTTACAGATAAGAAGCTGATCCCTAGAAAGTTCCAACTGCCCACCTGGGTCCTGGTGGCCCAAAGCTCCTCCCACCCAGGACACCTACTAGGAACCCAGCTGCCTCCAACTGCCTCCGTGGAGTATTCTCCAGCAGTCACCAATCATATCCTGTGGCCTCTAGGCCACTGAATAACTCAAGTCCCCACAGGGTCCAATCTTACCTCACAAAAATATGTAATTCTCTTGGATAATCCCCACTGCCCAGAGAGCCCCACAGAGAGCCTGTCCTCTTGACAAGTTCCTCTCTGCTTGGAAAAGCTACAAACCCAGCCTCGAGCCTGCTGGAGAGTTCATTAACTCTCAGGCTGGAAGGGAATTCTTCAGAATGCCACATGCCCCTCCTGAATGGCCCTAAATTGCTTATGGGACTCATTTTCTGATGCAGCTGCCCTATAAAATTTAAATGAGGGCTTGTTCAGTGAAAATTAACATGGATAACTATCATTTTCCCCTTAACACACTTCCTCAGGCCATTTCTTCCTTTACAGATATCTACAGCCCATTTACTCAAAACAAATATAAAATACAATGTCAGTAGAAAGGACCTCTCCAAATCATTATGACCCATGTTTATCCCAAGTGTGGTCTCTGAAACAATTGCAAAGAGCATTAGATGGCTTTACCCGTATCAGGTTGAAGACAGCTGAACTAGTTTACTAATGTACCCTGTAAGCACCAAGGGTTATTTCAAGGAGCATTTCCAGAGCTTATTTACCAAAGAACCCTTATGTTCTTAGGAACCTTTCAAACTGCCATCCTGATCCAACCTTCTTGCTCAGGAAAGGAAATCGAGGGTCAGTGGGATTCCCTGACACCTGGCCACAGCACCAGCTTGGTGTGGGCTGGCTGGTGTGGACAGTCTTACACGCACTCTGCAGGGGGGTGCCCTGTCACTTCCCGGGGCAGCAGCATTTTACCCTGTCAATATAAAGCCAAATGGAGGAGAGTTTAGTGCCTGGGGACTGCTTGGCAGGCAACAAGTTCAGCAGTGGCAAATGTCCAATTTGTTCATCTGACCTATTTCCAAGAAATTCTTAATTGCTAGGCACAGCACCACAGATGGATTCCCTGACATTTAAATGGCCTGCCAGCAGCAAACTCAAGGACCCAAGGCCTGCTCCCAGGTGCCCTCCCCTCTCCTGATGCTGCAAGCTATAAGTGCAGCAGTAGAGAGCCACAGTTTGGGAACTCTGATGTCCAGTCAGGGACAGGTGTCTAGCACTGCAGTGGGCTGCCCCCTCTCACTCAATTCTGACTGCTGATTAAAGGTGCTAACTGAAACTGGTCTAACATCATGCAATTACATTTAGATATAATTAAGTGATGCTAAATCCATTAAAAACAGTCAGTATTATAGGTAACAGATTAGTTTTATGGGCCCATAGTGCCAAATTCAAAGAACAAATTGCCTCTGGTGTCCAAGTAATTGGATGTTGTTTCATCTCCAAGGTAACTCTAGTGATCACGGAACACATTGTCATGTTTTAATTAAAAAAAAAACTACCAAGCAGATGGCACACTGCTTATGGGTAGTCACCCTTTCCAACAGGAAGCACACCCCATAGACCCTGGGAATAAACCATGATCTGGGTGAGGGGCTACAAACACTTAACACGAGTTTCTCAAGCTTATACTCAGAACCCCACTTCCCTCAGTACCAAGAGGGGACAAGCCCAGGGTGATCCCAGCTCAAAGGATAAGACTGGCAATGGTAAAGGGGGAAGAACAGGGGTGGGACCCTGTCCCAGCTGTGCCATTAACTGATCCTGGCCTTCCACAAAGGTTTTGTCTCTGCATCTTACATTTCCCTTCCTCATATGGCCAGAGAGATGCTTCAGAGATCCACTGTGGGTCTAACATCAAGAATGGTGACAGTCATGACCCCACCTACATCTGGGAGCCGAGCCCTTCCACACCTCCTGCTCACACTGGGGTAGGCGGAATCGTCTACACTGCACACAAACCAACAGATGCAGAGAGGTGAGGCAGTTTCCCTGAGTCCACCTGCTCCCTCTACCTTCTAAGAGAAGGGTTGCTATCCATTCTAGGCTCCACTTCGCTCACCTCCCACTTCACCACCTGCATCCTCCATCCTCTCTTCCCCAGGTGTGCCCTGATGTTCCTGGGTTGGCACAGGCCTCACACGAACACTCCATATGCCAATATATCAGGTACAGTAGAGACCGTAACAGATGAGGTCAGAGAGTTTAGTGGGGAACAGGCCTTGATCGATCACTAAGACATACTTTCCTTCTCCCCTGAAGGTCCTTGGAGGCCAGGTGTGAAGGACCAGCTGTAAGATCAGAGACATTTAAGGCTGGCCTTTCTAAGATGGCACTACCCAGGCCTCACACCCTGCTGCAGGTGCTCAGGAACTCCTGGCCTGGTTCTCCTGCCTCACCAACCTCTCAGCCCACCTCATGCATAGTTCCTCCATTTCTATCACCCCTGAGTCCTAGAGAACACAATCATCCATCCAGTTTTCTACCTCTAGAGTGCCTACTGAGTCCTGGACACTGTGCTTGTAATAGATACTGAACAAGAACAGTCTCTGCCTGCAGAGTTTAGGGAAGGGGTGGGGCAGCAAATCAAAGACTCACATAATAAATGCAAAATAGCTATGCTAAGTGCCAGGGAGGTACATGGCACTGAGAAACCCAGACAGGAGGCTGAGGAATAGCTCAATGATAAAGCATATGCTCAGCATGCTCAAGACCCTGCATTTGATCCCTAGAACTGCTCCTCCCACCAATAGAGTCTATTATTATCACTCGGGGGTGATAGAAATGGAGGAACTATGCATGAGGTGGGCTGAGAGGTTGGTGAGGCAGGAGAACCAGGCCAGGAGTTCCTGAGCACCTGCAGCAGGGTGTGAGGCCTGGGTAGTGCCATCTTAGAAAGGCCAGCCTTAAATGTCTCTGATCTTACAGCTGGTCCTTCACACCTGGCCTCCAAGGACCTTCAGGGGAGAAGGAAAGTATGTCTTAGTGATCGATCAAGGCCTGTTCCCCACTAAACTCTCTGACCTCATCTGTTACGGTCTCTACTGTACCTGATATATTGGCATATGGAGTGTTCGTGTGAGGCCTGTGCCAACCCAGGAACATCAGGGCACACCTGGGGAAGAGAGGATGGAGGATGCAGGTGGTGAAGTGGGAGGTGAGCGAAGTGGAGCCTAGAATGGATAGCAACCCTTCTCTTAGAAGGTAGAGGGAGCAGGTGGACTCAGGGAAACTGCCTCACCTTTCTGCATAGAGTCTATTATGGGGGATGAGCCTGTCAAGTTATTCAGTGGGCTGAAGACCAAGGGAATCTTTGTCATAAAGGTTCCTAATCTTACCTGTCCCTAACACTGCAGAGAGCATAGCTGCCTAAAGGATTTGTGGCACATTTGCTGAGGAGAGGTGTGTGTAGGGGAGACTCTCTATGCCTTTCTTGTTAGGAGAAAGACTTCAGGGGCAGTAATTCAATGATACTATGGACTCAGTTTAGGGAGGGTTTGACCTGTACTAGACGTACACCCAGCCAGGCCAAAGATCCTTGGTACTCCTCGATCTCTCTCCCAGCATCACTGTGTCAGCCCTGGTGCACCCCCCGCACGTAAATGCCAGGGCTCAGAAACTGCTCCAGTTCACCTAATACTGCCAGCTCCAACATCCCTTCCTTTTCCATAGGCCCAGTGGGAGCTTCAGAGTCTGTCGTGAAGATGGCAATGGGCCCAGGGATCCTCTCAAACCCAACCTCTTTCTCGTTTAGGCCAAGTGTGGGATGGAAGAAAACAGGTTATGACTTCAGCCTGATCCCAGACTGAGCTCAGGTTACCTCCTCTCTATAGGCAGGGCCAGACTGATCTTCTGATAAAGCCAAGCCCCACACCTACATGAAGAGCTTAGTGAGTGTGCACTCAGTGGAAAAAGCAGCAGCTGGAGAATGGTAGCGACCAGGTCACATTTGGGTCCTGCAGTGCTGCCTTTTATCTTTTCCCAGCATCTGGTTATTTAAATTCCACATTCATGGAAACAAGAACCACATTTGGTACCTCCGTAGGACCTCGTTACAAATGGGCACAGAATAGGTAGAAATAGGTGTAGATTTACCTACTTGAGGTCGGAAGACCAGTTTTCACCTAGGCCCTCATCACCGAGTTCAGACAGGACAGTTGGTGCCAGTACCACTGCACCAAGAGTGGGAGCTGTTCCACCACCCATGCAGACACCTCTTCTACCAGTAATCAGTCACTACATTGGTCACCAGGGCAAGAACCTTATTGTGAGCCTTCGTGGAATGTCACAGATCACAGGACTTCTACACAGATGTCTCAATAGTCGGCTTCATACTGGCATAACTTTGTCAAGTGTCGACCCCTGTACTGTCTTCCCAGTTAGACTAAGTTTTTTTGAGGCAGTCACCAACTACAGGGCCCAATAGTCTCATCTCCTTGCTGTAGCAACCTCAGTCTGGAGCCCCAAAAGTACTCCATAGATTGATAACATGCTGTGGAATCCCATGTACCTCAGAGTTGGCAAATCAACCCATCAAAAAGAATTTATTGGAGAGCCACTAAATTCCTTGCCCTCGCTGATAGACATTTGATGGCAACTGATTTGAAATGGATTTGTTCTTTAAAAAAAAAATTATCAGCGAGTAAACAGAACTCATTCCTTTTAAGAATAAATAACCTAGGGTTGCCCTCTAAGTGCACAAACACATTTCAGTCATATCGAACTGTAAGAATAAATTGTGTCCATTTTATCTCTGGTGCTGGGGTGCGACTTACTGATATGCTACAGGAATCACCATCACGCTCAGCCTGAATCTCCACACTTCCAAGGTGCAGGATAGAAGCAATTATCTTAAAAATGCTTATCTGATGGGACTCTCTAACTCCTGCAAGAAAAAAAAGTGAATGAATGACACTCAATATCCATGCTATGATACAAAGGACATTTTACCCTTTTTAAGGACTTTAAAAGAAGTAAGATTTGATTTTTCCTTCCTGGGCCAATGACTCCTAAAATGATCCAGGCTGTGCACCAAGTAATTACCACTCACAGTAACAGCTCAGAGGGCAAAGGGGCTGCTGGACTAAAAGGAAAATATTCTCAACTTTGATTGTTCCAAGCAGACCAGATGGGTCACGCCACCATCTTTACTTCTCCAAGAGCACAGGAGAGGCAGCAATCACAGACTCATTTTGGACTTCATTTCAACCAAGCACCTTATGGATGATTTTTATGAGTTTAGTAAGAGTGGTCATTTATCTGCAGTCATTTCTTCCTCAACATAATATCCTGCAAACATCTGTGACACATCCACAGTGCCAATAGGGAAAGAAGAGGAGCAACAGTCCCTGAGGTGGCTGTTCCAGGTGCTGCCTGGCCAGCTGGCTCATGGCCAGTCCCAGATGGGGGTGGTTGTTCTCCATGCTACATGTGCTTTTACAGTGACAGACATACGTGCCTAACCCCAAACTACTGTGGCAGCAAAGATGACTGCCAAATTTGTTATTTACCCAAGTGAATTATTGAAGGCATAGATATTCTCTTAAAATGTATACTTAGCTTGAAGCTATTAGTTTATCTTCTTAAATTACAAAATGTTTCATACTTATAAGGCTACAGAATATAACGAATATGTGTAAACCTACCACTGGGTTTAGGAAGTAATACAGTTGTTTCCCTACAAACCTCCCCAGATGCAGCTACTTATCTTCAGGCAATACTTAAGCTAAAGACAGAAGCCAGTAATACCTATATAAACAGGAGACACAGACATGTCATGCTACAATTAAAGTATTTCCCTGGATAATATGCAAAGTGGACAACCCAAACATGAACTAAGCTAAGTAAACAGACAAAAAAGTCTCTTCTTAGTATGGGGTTCTCTGAATAAGCAGAATCTCACTGTAGGAAACAAGTCAAAAATGAAAAAACCTATTGAATAAGAAGGGAGTCAGCATCCTGTGGTTCATGGTCTGTTTTCTATAAAGTTTTATTAGAACACAGCCATGCCCACTCATTTTATCTGTGGCAGTTTTCATGTTACCACAGCAAAGACAAGGAGGTAAAAAAAAAACCAGCTGGCCCACAAAGCCCAAAATATTTACTATATTGTCTTTTTTTAAAAAAAGTGTGCCAACCTCTGGAATTAAAGATGTTGGGGGTAGGGAACACATTTTTAGAATATTAATATTAAAATAACTTTATAAGCACTATCTGTTTTGATATTAAAGTTTCTATCTTATAGCCTGGAGTGACTCACCCTTTCCTACCAGCTCTTGTCCACTGCTTGCACCAGCACTACAGAGGACCAACTGCCAGAAGCTTCCTTCTGCCAAACTGGAAGAATGCATCCTACTTGGACTGGAAGTATAACTCAGTGGTATGGCACTTTCTTGGCACATGCAAGGCCCCGAGTTCTAAGTTCCACTCCCAGCGTACACACAGAAAATATATCCTATTTAACATCAAGTGATCAAGTGTCCTCCAAACTCCCCAACCCTGGAGAATAAGGCATGTGATGCTGTGGAGTAGGAGGCACCCACCCGCGTACTCTCTCAGCTTCACACCCTCCCCAGCTTGCCCTGCTCTGCGACACTGGGGCTGCTCTCCTGTGCCTGCTGGTAGTGCCAGTCCTGCTCCACAGAGGGCACTGCAGTGATGCATGAGGCAAGGCAGCAGGGAGCCATCTCCCTCCTTTCTGGTCCTCCCTAGTCATGACTGTCACCTGGGTGCCTGGCAACCTCCCTGCTGAGCGCCCCCTGCGCCCCACTCAAGCCTCGCCTGTGTGTCAGCAGTGCTCAGCAGTCCAAGGCCCTCCACACTCCAGCAAGTGCTCCTTGCTTGTGGAGATCTGTGCTGGCCTCCGCCCTCTGGCAAGTTACGTCACCAAAATCTTAGGTATCATCTAAAGCTCAACCAAGGGTCAGGGACTCCTCTGCTCAATTCCCACACTGGATGCCTCTCCTTGCCCTAGCCACAACCAGCAGTTCCTCTGCACCTACTTCTGGACCCTTAAAAGTCCTCTTATCTGTTCACAGTCACCCACTGCTGGTCTATTTAACAACTGTCCATGTTAATTTCTCTGTTGGAATAAGCAGTGAGGTTTCTATCTCCTGACAGTTTATGGGTACAAAAGACAAGCCCTATCTATGGGCCAAGATACACTCAGACGTGGTCAGCATGGGGATTTCAGCACTCAAGGGTCTGGTTTCCTACCTACATAGGGATGAGGGCATGTCCTGTTTGGCCACTGGATAAAACTTCCCTGACAACCACCACATAACACAACATAGGCTGCACTGAGTTAGTCACAGGGCTCAGAAGCAGAATGCACTGTCAAGGAAGGCTCTGGGTAAGACAGGGCCATGTCGAGTCACTTGTTGGTTGTGGGTTGAAATCTCAGGCTTTCCTTTTTGTAGATGCAGGTCTTAGGAATTGAGCATGTCAATTTCCCAAGAAAGGCTTACCTTCTACCTTGCTACCAGGGGGCTCTTCTCTTCAAAGACTGACAATAAAGAGTTGCAATCCCTTCTAGCTCTACTGTCCCCTTCTGCCCCTGAAGGACAGAACGTCTTGCCTTGAGAATTCCATGGCTAAGCTCTTCATGGAAACAACAAAACTGACACCACAGATGGGACAGAGCTCTTCCAGGTGTTTATGGTCTGCTTCAGGCTCAGATTCTCTGACTGTGCTACAGAGATAATCTGGTCCCAGTGGAGGGTTCATCCCACTAGAAGACACTGCCTCTGAATCTAGACACTGCACATAAAGACAAGGCTACATTGAGCTTCTCTGTTATCAATGGCTCAGTGAGTGATGCGGGATATTCATAGTGCCTAGAGGAGACTCTAACTCCCCCCCCCCTTTTTGTCCCTCCTTCTGGCAGGCAGGGGGACTGACACAGGAGCAATCTACTACTGAGCTATACTCCACCCCATTTTATTTTTCGAGACAGGGTATCTGTATGTTGCCTAGGTTAACCTTGAACTTGTAATCCTACCGACTAGCTGGAATTACGGATGTGCACCACTGCACTTGGCTCAAAACCTTTTCTTCCTTTAGTACTGGGGATTAAACCCAGGGGTGCCTTAGCACCGAGTATATCCCTGGTTCTTTTTATTTTTGAGACAAGGTTTTGTTAAGTTGCTCAGGGCCCCATCAAGCTGCTCAGGCTGGCCTCCAACTTGTAATCCTTCTGCTTCAGGCTCCCCAGGTATTGCAGGCACGCACCATTGTGCCCAAATCAAATTTTTTGTTTTTCTTATTATAAGGTAAGTCAACAAAGCTCCAAGTTTTAAGCTTCAGAGCCCAAGGGTTGGGATGGAGAAGGGTGAGATGCCATTCACCAAGGGTATGAGAGCTTTCCCTGTGTTAGTTCGTGAAGGCTGGCAAGCCATTTGACACCATGGTGACACTCTTCCATGCCATCAGCCCTCCAGGTTCATTTCTCACATTGGAAACTCCTTACCAAGCAGTGTGAAGGCTTGCCGAGTCTTCTCAAAGTCCTCTGCATCATTGACACCCTCGATGGCTGTATCTCCTCCCTGGGATGTATAGAAAAAGTCCTCTGCACATGCTGTGGGGGCAAGAAAGTCAAGTGACAAACACTGCAGAGATCATCACCCCTTGTCACCCACAGATCATGACCTACAAGAGTTCTATTCCCCAAGTATGCAATTCCAGACCAAATTTTAGTCCCAGTCAGTTGTGAAACCCTTTAAAATATTCTTTATCTATAATGCCGAATCAGAGAAAACTGAGTAATAAACAAAAATTATATTACTCTGACAGAATGCACTACTGCACTTATATAAAACTGGTGTGGGAAAAACGTTAATACCAAAGATAGATTATGGGAAGTTCAGCTTAATAGGTTCCAGCCCAGGTTTATTAAGACAAACCTAAAACAAACAAAACGTGTAGAATCACCTCCCAGATCACTTCCATGACCTTAGACAATCTTTGCACGAACACCTCATTTGACATGAGGGGCTGTGATGTGCCTAGGTGACTGGTTTTTTGTTCGTTTGGCCAGGTCGCGGCACCCCGAGCTGTGCATGAACTTGAGCAAGTGCAGACTGAGATCCTCAGGTGTTTCTCCTCATTTTCCAACTTAACTGTCAGTCCTCCGAGAAACTCTTGGCACAGCTGGTGGAGAGGGGCCTGTGTTGTTACAAGCCTCAGTCAAGCTTAGCAGGGGGCAAAGATGCAAGGAGCCTGGGGTCGGACCTGCACTACAGGTAGGATGGTGAAAGCAGCTTGAACATGGGAGCTGGCCTCTGAAGTCACCATTTAGAGCAATGATGGCCTATTATCAAATTTACCCTCGAAAATCACTTTTATCTTTCACCAAGTACCCTGTGTGGTACAACCCTGCCTGTACTTTGTGTTCTGAATATGTAATGTTTGATTTTGACAGGATGCCCAATCTGTACATGGGCTGGTTTTCCTCCTCCCTGCAAACCCCAGTTAAGTTCTTTTCCCTCGACCCAAGCATGCACGGTTGAATGCACATCAGCTGAACGTGGCTCGCTGCAGCTTCATGGCAGCTCGCGGTCCTCTGATACCTCGTCCTTCCGAATTATCTCCCAAGAACTTCTGTACAACTTTCTCCCTGCAAACTGCCATTGCCCTGGGTCTGACCTTCAGCATCTGTTGTCTGGGGACTGTTGCAGAAGACTCTAAACCCAACTCCTTGCTTCAGCTCATGTCCTTCCAAACTCACCTCCAAAATGCTGGTAATTTCAGTCACACTGCTTTCTTGCTTGAAGTCCCTTAAGAAGTCATTGGCAAAGGTTATCAGCCTAGAATCTTCTCTAGATCTTCTGGGACATGATTACAGCCTATTGTTCCCATCTCTTGACTCCAGTTTCCTGTTCCTTATCAACTCTTCCCTGTCTATGCTGTCAGTGGTCCCTACCTTTCCTTTCTTGTTTCACCCTATTTCATGTTCCTATAAAGCACCCTATGTTCTAAGCCATAATGAACTTTACATACTTCTCTGGTCCATGAAGTAGACAATGCCAAGCCCAGCTAGAGAGAACTTGGCCCTCAACCCCAGTTTGACTATGCAACCTCAGCTGTAACCATCAGGCTACACTACCTACAGGGATGAACAGAGTAACACTGGTATGCCACAAGAGACAGCTTCCTGGAAGAGTAACTGAACACATCAATGACTGAGGCTAAGGTGTGTGAACCAGCAGAGGAAGGATTACAGCTCTGTACTCATGGCTTCAGAAAAAGTTAATTATTATGAAGCATCTTTGCTGAAGACAGCGTAGTTCTCTTTCATAGCTAACTAGTCTGGAAGCTCTGGCACGGCACAGTTTCCAAGGCTTTTTAAATCAATTCTTTCTTCCCTTTTATTTACTCAAGATATTTCATCTGATCATTACTACAGGGCCTACCTGAAGATCATTTTTACTCCCATTTTGCAGATAAGCAAACAGAAGAACACAGGGCTTTTGAGGGGCTGCACAGATTCTCCAGGGATTGTTCAGGCCTGGGAGCCCATGACTTGATCACCCTATTGTAGAAAGGATCACTTATTTTTGGCATTCCATGAATGTGCCATGAACACAACATAACTCATTGTTATGGCTTAGATATGAGGTAACCTTCGAGAGCTCATGTGAGAACACGAGAATGTTCAGAGCTGAAATGATTTGACTACAAGAGGCGCAACCTAATCAGTGGGTTCATCTACTGATCTATTAACTAGGAAGTAACTGTAGGCAGGTAGGGTGCAGCTGAAGGTGGGTCACTGGGAGTATATTTTATGGGTTTATATTTTTGTCAGTCAGTAGAGCTTTCTGCTTCCTGGTGGCCACATCCTTAGTTGCTTTCCTCCACAATGCCCTTCAGCCATGATGTTCTGCCTCATCTTGGGCCCACAGTTATGGAGTTGGCCGACCATGGACTGAATTGCTAAAAACCGAAAAACAAACTTTTCATCCTCTCATCCCTCGTCAAGTCTTTTGGTCACAGCAACAAAACCGCTAATTAAAATGGTCATTATCAAGTATCAGCTTAATGGTTATCTGACTCCAGAGAAAACCTAGAGACTTTCATTATGAAATACAAACTAGGGCTGGGACGTGGCTCAGCGGTTAGTGTCCCTGAATTCAACCCAAGGTACTCCCCTCCACCTCAAAATAAGAGCATGATCCGGAGCCATGCTAACGAGAGCAGTCTTCCTAGCCTGCCTGGCTTTCAGCTCTCCTTTAGAACCCTGGAAGGAAACCATACCACCCCACAGCACCTTCTCCCAGCACATTCTCTAGTCTAAGAATCACCAAGAAGAAACATACACATCTATTAACTGGCTCAATAGGAAGACCTTGGACCAGGTGGCGAGCAGACTACAAAGTAGGCATGAATCAAGAATTTGAGCACCAGCCTTTCAAGGCCAAGGTCACCAGCTTGGCCTGCAAATGGGAGGCAAGACTTTGACCTGTGCAAGGCCGGGAGAACTGTTACTGAAACTGCATCACACACTCACAGAAAACATTATTCCCGAGTCATCTGAAAGATGTCTACAAGGGAAAATGGGTCCTTTACAGCTGTATGAGATCATCATTTATTCACTAATTATTCACTATCATTGGACTTCCAAAAAATCTGAGATCATTTTAAATTTAACAGAGCAACAATGGGGTAGAGGAAGAAAGTGGATGACAGGAGGTAAATCTCTGCACGCCATTTTCAAACAAATGCACAAAATTCATGCTAGGCCACTGGCTCTTGCAGATGCTTCTGTACATCATGTTTTAGGCGAAGAAAAAGGAAGGCCGTGAGGCAGTCTCGAGAGTCTCTGGTAGTCCTTCATTTATTAGACGTTTCCAGCTATTGACCAGGATTATCGGCAAAACCAAATGCCAAGCTTCAGGGCTCACAGCCAATTCTTGCCTGAGACCAAAGACTGGCTCACACCAGAGCGCAAGAGCTTATCAAAGACACTTCCTTTCACTCCATGATGCAAGAGATTTGGCAGTTTTCAAGCGTCCCAGTTGGGAGCCCAAAGAATCTGCAGGTTGCACAAGGAAAAGCCATTTTAAGCTCACTACAACTCATATCAGAGATTAAAAAAATTTAGGATTTCTTTCCTATTCAAGTTTTATTTCAGATCGAGTGGTCCAAATACAGTCAAGTGGATCTTGCCAGTATTTGTTCATTCTCTATAAAAGTGACCAGAGCAGGGGCAATCTCATCTCCTGCAGGCTGACCTTGAAAAGCTCTCCCAGGCTTTTGCCCCATTTTCAGAAGAAAACAATGCCGGCGGCCACGGTGTGAGTGCCTACTTGGCCACTTGTCACTGAGCCAACATCAAAGCCAAAAGGTGCCAGGTCAGGGCAGTGCTCAAACAAGGACTACTCAGCACTACCCTGCTTGGAAGGCAATATGCACTGCTTTCCTCAGAGATTATGATACCCCCGGAAGAATGAAACTCGTGACGAACTGGAGAAGACAAACCAATTCAGTGGATGTCACCCATAGCTTCCTCCCTGGGTCCCAACTGAAACATGACTTCACAGGGTAGCCTGGCCTGCCTAACTATGCTTTCTGCAGCACAGCCCTTAACACCCTGTAGTGTAGTTGACAAGCCAAGTGAAGGTAGAACCCACAACTATTTTTATTCTAATTTGTTGTACATCACAGTAGAATGTATTTACACATTTTGATAGATCATATGTAAATGGAATGTCATCTCATTTTTCTGATTCCACAACTGTCTTTAGTATTACATCACAGTGTCTAATATGGCCTGAGTTTGATGAATGAATGAAATGAATGGTAAATTGCATGGTACATGCATCAAACACTACATGAGTTTTTAAGAATGGAAGCAGAGTAAAGAGATCGATATTGGAGACATTAGATAGATTTTAGCTTTTGGGACCACAGCTGGGTCTGCTGCTAGATCCTTAGGATGGCTTAGATTAGGATCAGGGAACACAAAGTTGCTTAAGTATTTTTCTCATAGCTGTGAAGAGCAACCAACCTCTTCCTAGACACCCAGCTCTTCACATCTGATGTGCTCACTTTCCCCACAAGTTCCCAAAACACAGGCCAATGACACGATGCTGCTGAACCCCAGGCTCACCCTCACCCCACACATTGGCTCCAAGGACTCAGCTGCAGGAACAGGTCAATACCCCATAATACACAGCCCCACATGGAGGAGGGGGTAGAGGCTCCAGGTCCAAGGAAAACAGCTATGTGGTACAAAATCAAGAATTAAAGCCTTCCCACCTATTATGGTTTGAATGTGAGCTGTCCCACCAAAGCTCACATGAGATAATGCAAAAAGGTTTAGAGGAGAAATGATTGGGTTATGAGTGCCTTCACCCCATCAGTGAATTAATCCCGATAGGGATTAACTGAATGGTAACAGAAGTGGTAAGGTGTGGCTGCAGGAGGTGGGCATTGGGGGCATGGCTTTGGAGTATGTATTTTGTATCTGCCAAGTGTAGTCTCTGCTTTTGATCATCATGTGATCTGCTTCCCTCTGCCACATACTTTCCACCACAATATTCAGCCTCACCTTGAGCTCTCAAGGAATGGAGCCTGCTATCTATGAACTGAGACCTCCAAAACCATGAGCCCCCAAAGAAACTTCCTCCTCTACAATTGTGCTGGTCGTGCCTTTTAGTCACAGTGGGGGAAAATCTGATAAAACCACCACTCCATTAGCTCCATGTCAGCTGCTGCAAATCACATGAAACTTGCTAATACATTCATCAGTGGATGCCAAGGATGAGTCCACTCATCTATTGGTGACATCTGGGGACTCATTCACTGGCCCCAGTTGAGAGGTACTTTTGGTCGTGGCTCCGTTTCCCTCCCATGCTTCAATGTGGGTGTGACACAAGCTTCACGCCTGCTTAAATGGGATCAGACAGCCTGGTGGGACTCTCAGTCATCTAAGCCCACCCTCTCTTCCCGTGGCAATGCCCGTGCCTCTGCCTTATGAGTAGAGCCATTCCCTCTTTTTCTCCCCCTTCCCCTGAAGTACTGGGGATCAAACTCAAAGCCTCAAGCGTGCTAGGCAAGCTACCCCTGAGCTGTAACCCCAGCCCTTTTTATTTGAGAGTGTCTTGCTAAGTTGCCAAGGATAGCATTAGACTTGAGATGCTCATGCCTTAGTGTTCCAGTAGCTGGGATCACAGGTGTGCCTACCATACCTGGCTTATATCCATCCTGCTTTTACCCTCACTCTTTCTTTTTGTCTCAATCCTAAAACATGTTGGTCCTCAGCAAACAATATGCATCATCCAAATCTTTAGATCTTCATGGAAGGTATACATTTCTCACGATGCTGAAAGTAGTAACACGTTTCAAAATAATGACAGGGAAAGTCTTCATGACATGCAAAACATGCTTACACCCCTCCCTCTTATGCCTTCACACGCTTTCTGTTGCAGATACACTAGATAAGGTTACTTGTTGTAATGATTTTTGGCAGTGAGGTTCAGCGATGTCTAAGGGATGTGGCCACATTAGGGACAACAGACAGGAACCTATGTCAGAGGACTTAGCACAGCACCCGGTCCCCTGCAAAGCCTCCAGCTGTTCCAGTGGTTCCCACCCACCCTGAAGACGGCATGCACCTGCTGACTTACTTAGAGCAAGCTCTTTAAATTCTGGGAGACTGGCAGCAGCACAGAGCTGGTAGAAGATGTGGTAATTCCTCTCATCATCTGCCTGGAGGAGGAAAAGGGCAAGCAGTTTTAGGGCAGTGACTCCACCATCATCCCCTTATCCACTTGGAGCCCAGATGCTGCAGGTGGTAGGCATCGAGCCCACCACCTCCAATTCCCATTGTCAGATTTTCCATTTGCTATAAGGTCTCCTAAACTGAGTTTTGCCTCTTGACTTAGGCAAAAGCATGCACTTTCTTTTTCCTTCTGTATAAGACATCATTGTTACTCCACAAATGGAGGGTCCATGAGAAAATACGCATTCCTCTGTGCCGCTTGATTAATGCTCCATGGACTGATTTCCCTGCTGTAAGTACTTTCTCCTCTGGGATGCTTGGAGCTAAGTGAAAGCTGTGCTGGTCTACCATGTCAGATGAAGCAATCAGGGAAGGTCCACAGCTGAGAAGGGGCTTCTAGTGGATACTTGCAGTCAGAAGGGCTTAAATTGGTCAAGTGACAGTGGTGGTGATAAAGGCTCAGGAGGTGAGGCAAGGAAGAGGGAAACTCAGGAAAGGGTGCCAGGGAAAGGCTGCACAGCACAGTGGACTGCACCAGCAGAGGCTAGTCCCTCTACTGCAGAAGTGAGGATGTGGGGCTGTGGAACCAACCAGGAGGTATCAAGGACAGCTGGGCATAAAGGGGAAGGGAGAGCTTGTTTGAATTCATTAGTGTTTACTACACATCAGCACAGAGCCATCTAAGACAAACAGCTGAAAGGTTTCTGAAGCCTTCCGATTCCTCCACTGAAGGCAGCCAAGACGTGAAGACCAGGAAGTCACTTTGCCCAGAGGAACAGCGTGCCAGACTCAAACCTAGACATGCACTGTCACCTCCGTTCAGCGAGGAGGGCAAGAAGGAGCTGCAAGAGGGCTGTGTTTGGCATTGTGAGCTGCACTGTGCCCTGCCAGGCAAGGGTGTTCATCAAAAGGCACAGCCCAGTTGGAGAAAGTACAAGGTAATCTGAGAGCAATCAAGCCAGGGAGGAAGTGAGAATTCCACTCACTGAAAAGGAAACCAAGTAGCCAAGCGTGAAAATGGATATACTTTCTACACACTAAAGGTACACGTGAAAGCCAAAATCACAGACTCTGTACATACAGCAGTCCCTGCTCATTAGACTGTAAAAATCCACAAGGAAACAGACTTTATCCTCAGCTGTATCTTTGGGATCTAGCACAGCATTCACACATAAGAGGCCCTCAATACTTTTGTTGATTATATCAAAAGCAATGTGTGTAAAGGACTTTTGAGGCCTAATTCCTCCTTCACTTGAAATGAATACCATCAATGACAGGAAAGCAACAGACCAATGCATCCAGCTCCAGGCTGCAAAAAGCAGCTGCCCTATGGGCACAGAGAGGGGCAGGCAGCACCATGAGGGACCGTCCAAGGACAAAAATACAACGGGCCCAGTCTTCCACTCACCTGAAAGACCACGCGGGACTTCTCCAACAGGTAGGTCCTCATGTTGGCCCCAATGATGTGGTACCTTTTATCAAAGCCGATCTGAATGTACTTTCCAAAGCGGCTGCTATTGTCGTTCCGAGTGGTTTTGGCATTCCCAATGGCCTGGAATGAACAAAGGGGGTGCGCAAAAAATGAAGTCTGTCTTCATTTCAGGCTGGATATTTGTAACAGAGTCCATCTCCCTCCTCAATTGTTGCAATGACAACGAACCGAGTTAAAAATTCTGACTTTCTCAGAATTTCATTTCCAGCCTCCTGAACTCCTAAGTAAGCTATGTACAGGAGATTAACCAGCATGGAGTTGCACCCCACTATCCCTCTCTTTTCCTCCTCCTTCCAGCCTTGAATACACATGCAATGGCTGTAGCATTCATCCTGGGACCACGAAGGAAAGGCCTAGAAAGACCTCAGCTCTGACATCCTTCAGCCACTAAACCAAAGGTAGTGCCCATTAGCTCTGAACTTTCCGTGACACAAACCAAACTTCCCAGGTTTTATCCACTTTGATCGTGTCTCCTTGACTAGGCAGTTAATGTTATTCCTAACTGATGAATGGTACTTCCTAGGAATAGACCAACTGACACCTCCCCCTACACACCTCATTTCTAAGACAAATCAGGAAATCATCTTAATGTCATTTCTTATGCAGCAGCAGGATCAGTTCAAGACACTGGACAATTTTTAAAATGAGTGGCTACATGACTGACCTCATTGCAAGTATCTCCTTTCTGCATAATATCCTACTACTAATTTATTAGTTAAAAAATTTTTTTTAATCACTTTCACATGCTTACAGTCCTATGTGGTTCTAACACTTCATCAATACCCACTGTAAGTTTTCAGCATTCTAGGAAAAATGAGGCATAAACACATTGAAAGAAAAACTGAAATCCCAACCCACCCTCCACTAGGGCCTGACTGAGTCAAAGCAACCTAACTACCATCACCTCCTGACATCTCCAACCCCTAGTGCTCAGCCGGCACTCATTAACAAGGCTAGCAAACAGCTGAAAACTACTGCTTCTGAGGTCAAGAGGTTGACCCCACCAAGCCTCCATGAAGAAAGCTGTTGCCATTCCTACCTCTGGGTGAGCACAGTGAGGCCTGAGTCACATGGCTCTCCCTAGGGAGCAGCTCAGCCCGAGCCTGGCCCGCTCTACCTACCCTGATATACACCTCTAATTACATCCGACACGCGGTCACAAATGGTGGAGCATCTTCCTGCTTCCCTCTGTCCTACTGCCAAGACCTGCCCCATGTCACCGTCTCTTTCCTGGACACCTTCAGTGTTCTCTCAACTGGTCTCCCTGCTCCTGCTCTCGTATCCTGCTGCCGGTTCTCCACTTGACTGCCAGGGCCATCCTTCTGCAACGTGAACTCAATTGTATCCCCTGTGTGAAACGCTTCAACGTACCTCTGCCCCGAGCTCCTCAGCAAAACTCACGCGCCTGGTGGGATTCAGGCCAGTCTTGCCTCGAGTCCTCAGCTTCTGACAATCCTGAGTACCTGCTTTCCCAGTAGCTGTGTGCTTTCTGCCCTCACCCAAGTTTCACAAGCACGGGTCCCTCTGCTGGGAGCTTCTTCCCATAGCTCCCTTCACCTACACGGTCCTCTTCCCTCAAGTCTCAACCTTGAGGCAGGCAGGACTTCCTGACCCACAGGCTAAGGAGTACTTCCTGCCACATGCTCTCCCATGTCCTGCATGTCCCCATTCGCTCCCTCGTCCCACATGCCCTCCCCTCCCTGATTCAGCAGGGTTCTAGCACCTGCACGTGGTAGGCATTCAAACATATTTGAAGGAACGAAATGTAACTGAATGTGGGTTTTTCTTCTTTGAAATGAGGATTTTGGACACTTTGTCCTTACAGGTCACCTGCCATTTGAGAATACAACTTCCAGTTTGGGTTGCAACCTATACCTTTTCTGTTAGGATTTAAAGTATGTAAAGCAGTCTACACTCCACAAATACACTTCTCCTGCAGGGAAGCAGGGTAAGTATAACCTGTGGGCTGAGTTACTCTCAGAGGTATCTTATTACTTGCCCAAGGTCAGGGGCAGGCTAGAGCCTGGCTAGGCAGACATGAGACCCCAAAAGACACTTCAGAGTTTATGTAATAACCTGCACGTCTATAATCTTTAAGCCAACCAAAGGAGACAGAGACTCTGCCCTTAGCACCCATCAACCTCACCACCTCAGCAGAGACCTCAGCGTACCCACTTCCCCTTCCAGAGGTCGGACGCTTCAGGACCCACAGGACAATGGCAAACTCTCACACTGAAGCAAACCAGTTTCGTCTAGATGATGGAAAGGCAAGCTACATTCCCTAAAATGTTGGTTTGAGCATTTCCCAGGCTTCCAACATGAGCTAGTCCCTGGGCTGGACCCTTATTTAATCCTGACAAGAACCTTATGAGATCGCATTATAACCTTCTACCGTACTTGTAGGAAAAAGCTCAGGAAGGCCAAGGAACATGACAAGGTTTGCATGGCTGAGAAATGGCTATGCCAAGACATTTGCTCAGACATGCCCATGTCTGAAGTCCATGTTCCTTCTATATGAAGTCACGGTCTTCTGTACAGTCACCCAGCTGTCCACTCACACTATACAGGAAGCTGCCATGCACCTGGGCAATGTCTTTAAGTTCAAATGGTAACGTTGCATCAAAAGTAAAGAAATACTGATCCTTGCTTTTGTTTATTAAGGGGTAGATGATGGGAAATAGATTATTCTGAAATAAGTCAACAAGGACTAAAACATCTGTCTTAACTGTCCTCTGTAACCTGTGTCTCAGGGTTATTAAATGGTTGGTGAGGGGAAGCTCCTTTCAAGGTTTATTCCAGCTAATAAATGCAGAAGGAGTAACAATATCACCATCTTGTAATCATTGATGGATTAATAGATCAAAACCTAACCAGCGACTGCTGATGAAAGTCCTGAGCGGGGGCTGACAGGACTGCCTCAGTAAGAATTCTTATTTGTAAGGAAAGAAAAAAAGGGGGGGGGCAAAGGATCTAAAGCCTTTACATTTTAGTACCTTTTACAGGGGAACAAAGGAACATGCGGAACAATTATGAGGATGCCATCAACAAAGACCCTTTCATGGGTAACTCTGAAGGACAGTCTGGTTTCAGCAAACTCCAACTTCAAACATGTAATTTCAAATGATTCAAAAGTCTTCATTTGTAAAATGGCAGTAAGATCCTTCACCATATCTTAGATCATTCCTTGCAACAACTTAGGAAAACCTTGTCCAGGATCTAAAGATCACTGCCAAAGGTCTGCCTTCTTACCTCACTTGGCTGCTTCGCCAAGTGATTTGGTGGGTCTGAGACCAGTAGAACAACCATTCTGCAAGATCATTAGGTACATCTAGTAAAAGCACACGTGGAAGCACACAGCAGTCTAGTAATTCTATGTTTAGATAGCCTAGCGCCTAGGCAAGTTCTCAAATGGGTATGCACAAGAGTGTTATGCTACTTAATTAAAAAAAATGCAACCTAAATGTCTACCACGTGCAACTAACATGGCAGAGTCATACAAAGAGATACTATACAGCTGTTACACTAGAGCAGTTCATGGATTAAAAGTTGAAACACAAATTGCAAAAAAGGTTAGTGAAATACGATAGCATTTATATAGCATAACAAAAAACATCGTTGCTTATGTATACAGAAATACATAGGAAAACGAGACTGAAATAATTTCAATATAGCAATTGTACAATAAAGAAGCACACATCAAATATTAAGGAAATAGGGAGCAATTAGTCATGCCCACAGGAATGGCAAAGGAGAATGGCATGGGAATGGAGAACTGAAGTGAATCTTGGAGAATTGTATCAGCAGGGAAGAGAAGGAATTCTTTTTGTCCAAAGAGCATGGACAAAGGGACAGAGGTGTGAGACTGGACAGGCGTGGAGGGCTTGAGTCTGCAGATTCAGGGAAAACGTTAGAGGACATGAGATGGCTGTGGTATGCAGGGGCCAGGCTCTTACATGAATGGGTTAATAGCTGCAGCTTTTTTTTTTTTTAAATTTAGAAACAAATTTTATTTAAGATCTGAAATACAATTCCTAAAATACCAACTTTTCCAGAAAACTGTGGCTACACAATAATGCATTGCCTCTATCATGTTAGAACGTGCATTAGACTCAAATACAAAAACCATGAAACAAACCACCATCCTTCAACAATTTGAGCAAAGATAGAATGCCTAAGGAACAACATAGATGGATTTGCAGAGGATGGGCTGTTTTACTTCAAGCATCATAAAAAAAAAAAAAAACAAATGCATGGGTTTTCAGGTATATACATTAAGTTGAACCTTTGGCACTAGGAATCAGGGCGTTTCGTCACATAGCATTTAACACATATTAGAAAATTGTGTAGTGTCAAAGGGATAGAACCACCAGCATTCAAGCAATGTTGTCAACTAGGCAATAAAATGTTCTACTGAATGTTTCTTCTTTGTCTAATTACTGCATACACTGGTAGCAACTTTGAAATGAGGAAAGGAGCTTGCACTCCTTTTATTTTGTTTAAACAGAAAACAAACTGAAACATAAGCCCTGTTATACATTAACGATTTTAAAGAACATCAATTATACAAGGAAAAGACTAAGAACAGAAAGTGTTTACAGGTACCAGACATAATAGTGAGTGGTCAGTAGACCCTCACAGGGCTTTGCGGTGGTACTCAGCAGAAGCCACTTTGTAATCACTGGCAGTAAACTGAGATGCAGAATTCTTTGCCAGATATTTTAGGAAATCATGCAGATAGCCCAACAATAATGCAAGGCTCTTCTCATCAAGGGGCGTGTAAGCCAACATTGCTCCAATTCTTAAAAATAATCTCAGTAGGTGTGGCGCTCCATAAACCTGGGACATTGGCGCATCAGGGTGAGCCAAAAGGATTTCAGCATGCTGGGTCCTCTCAAATTTGTAGAGCAGCTGAGTGCCCAACATCACATTGAAATACTCTTTTATTCCTGCCACAACTTCATTAACTGCATATTCCTTGTTATCAACATTCCCCTGTGATTTCTTACAATTTGTATACTCTTCTAGGATGGCATCTACGTTCTTCTTAGCAGGGAGCTGAAACAGCTGCTTCTGCCTGGTTACCAAGTCCCAGTCCTCGACAAACCATGGTTTCAATTCTTCAGGAATCTTCACTTTAACTTCCATTCTATTCTTAAATGCCTCTTCACTTTCCACGGTGGGGTCTGCCCGGGCCCTTTTCTTCCGAGGGGGCTGAGGTGCTTCGCTGGTACTGCCACCATCTCCATTTCCAGGAGTCTTCTGTTTGTTCTTTGTCTTCCTCACCGATCCTGAAGGGGTGTTTTCTGCAGAGCGACCCCCCCATCTTCCTGGGAGAGCAGGCTCAAGATTCTTTGGCTGTGGACCAGCTGTCTTCTTTCCCGAGGGGGCCCCTCTCATCTTACTTCTCTGCATGTTGCTTCGAGTTGGTTTTTTAAAGTTGTCTTCGGCAGATTGTTGTCCACGAGTTTGAGAACCCTGCTTTCTGGAACTCATTCAACCCTGTTTTTATTCCAACCAACAATTCTCCTTCTTTCCCTTCCAAGAACTCTAGTGATTTCCCAGATGGAGTCTTATAGATCTTCTGGGATGGTCTGGAAGGATGAAGTGGGAGACACGACCCCAAATTCTGTAATCAGGGATGGTTCTGCAAACAGGATCAGATCTCCTGATCTTTACTGTATGGCAAACTTAGCTTTTCTGATGGTGATCTGAAACGAGAATCCAGTTCTTTCCAGCAGCCGACGTGTGATCACTGCCGTTCCTCCAACCGCCATCAGCTTTCTTATTTAAAAAAAAAAAATACTTGAAAATGTATCTGGTCTTCGTTTTTATCATTTTTGTTCACTATTCTCTTGGGCCCTTTCATCAGCAACGACAGTCTTTGTGGCTGTTGGACTTTCATGCCTGTACATTTCTGTCACCCTAAAAAGTCATGTGACCCTCTAGCCTGGATGGGGTTCTGTCCCTGCTCCTTGATTAGCAATATTCTTTCAATCAGTGAGGACTTGTGAATGAATCACTCCTGGGAGGCTAACAAGCCCTTAAACTAAGGGGTCAGAGCACACCAGTGCTGACAATAAATCATCCCAGTCTGCCCCAGCCAATCCCAATCCATCCTCCAGCAACCTGAATTCCAACAGCTGCCACTTAGAGCAGGCCACTGGGAATTCTGCCCTCAGCGCTCCTCTCCCCAGGTCACCTCTGCAGTTGCTGGGCTGCTGCGGAAGCAAGACGACAATGACATGACTAACTGATTACTTTATGGGGAGGTGCCACCCTTCCCTGGAACAGGGGCAGAGTAATCAGCTGCCCCTGATTAAGACAGGCCTGTGTTGGTGACAACCCTCTGAGGAGCCACAAGCTGATGGGGCTTCCTGATCCAAAGCCCAGGCTAGACACGAACCTTCTGCAAAGTTGTTTTCAAACTCTGGCAGAGCCAAACTCAATTCTCTGCCTGGTCACACTTTTAATTCCACCCAGGGTTCCTACCAGCTATGTACCTTCCTCTTCATGTCCACATTGAAGCTTTCCAAGATGACACTTAGTAACAGCTCAAGGGACAGTCCCTGTGATGGCAAAATTCTACATTTGGTGTAAAGAGCCCTCAGGATTTACTCATGTAATTTCCCAAATACCAATTTGGACATGGTGAAAAATTAATCAACCACTGTCCCATGATTAAGATTAGGCTGGTTCATGTACACAAGCCGCCTCCTTCGAATCAGCTAATGAACCACATCTTGTGTATTGTGGGTGCACACGTGGCTTACGTTTCTCCCATACCAAAGCACTCTGCTTCCCCCATAGCCAACCGGTCCACTCAGGCCATAATGGATACTGCAAACTGGAGAAAATTTCTGACCATTGGTATTTTAAAAATATTCTCCAAACAGAATCAAAACGTATTTGCATACCCATGTCCACAGCAGCATCATTCACAATAGTCACAAGTAGTAACAATACTAAGGTCCATCAGGAGAGAAATGGATAAATGATATGCCCATGCAAATAAATATCATCCAGCCATAACAAGGGACAAAATATTGATACATGCTAAAGCATGGATGAACCCCGATAACATTATGCGAAGTGAAATGTGTCAGACAAAAGGGCGTACACTACGTATGAGGTCCCTCGAATAGTCAAAGTTACAGTGACAAAGTTGGAGACAGGATATCAGGAACTGGACAAAGACTGCAAATTTTACCACCATAAAATTTTTTGAACATTTGTGTTTTATTTAGCAATACAGTGTTGTCTTTACTGATTTCCCAGCATGACTAACAATTGTTTTGTTCAGTCACTAGGCAAAGATTTCTTCTTTTGTCTTTCCCAGAGTAACTACTTATTTCATCTTTAAAAGTAGTCGTCTCTGAAATCTTACTGCCTAAAAGATCAATTTTAAAACTCCAGTGCAAAAAGGAAAAAAAAAAAAAAACCACCACCACCAACAAAAAACTCACTTTCTCTCATTTGAGTCTCCACATGATACTAACTGTAGAGTGCTGTCTTGCCTGACATAGATCTGGTCTCAGGGAGGCCAAGCCCATAGTTCACAAATGCCTTCAGAATTGGGGTCATGGCCAGGTCCGGACCTTGGGGCTTGGAGTAAGTACTCTGAGTGAACAGGAGGAACATCAGACAATAGCAAGTTAAATTATGGAAAAGCTGTTAATCCATGTTCACAGCCAATAAGACAGTTCATGAAAAGTCTAATGATACAGGACAAGGATTACACTATAACTTAAGTGAAAAGGCTGGAAAGATACATGCCAAAACACTGGACGATTCCTAGCTGACTAGAGTATTACAGGGGATTCTTCCTTTCATTCTTTCGCATTTTCCAGGGATTCCCCTTCAACATATTTGTAGTAGGTCATTGGTTCTATAATGTGGTACACCCAGGCCAGTAGCACGAGTATCACCTAGGAACTTGTTAGAAATGCAAATTATTGGTCCCCTTCCCAGCATCAAACTCCTCATGTGGGATTCAGCAACCTGAGCTTTAATAAATATCCCAGCAATTCTTGTGCATCCTCTAGTTTAATAATTGTAATCAACAGTTTCTATTTTAGTTTGGTTAAAAATCCTACAACTATATTGATCATCTTCCAATTTATATAAGAATACTGCAACTTGCTTTTGTTGGATTCTTAAATTAAGAGGTGTACTATCACTAAGAAAGGTGCTCTGACAATACAACTGGGAAGACAGGAGATTGTGCCTGGAAAACCACTCAATTCTTATGGATTAAAGTTCAGAATATTCTCATTCACTTGGTGAAGAGGCATACAGGGAACCAGGGAAGGTCCAGGCAAGATCTTTCTCTAATCTGAAAGTGACTATCCTTGTCCACGGGGCTCGAGGCTTCTCAGGGAAACCTTATGCTGTTTTGGCAGCTTTAGTTCTCAAATGGGTTTCTTCTCAGTCAAAGAAGGGGCTGCCCAGGACAGCAGAAGGTCCACTCCTAACCAGACCATAGTCCAGATGATAATGAGTATTGGCTTCAGTGGGGGGAAGGGGGGGGGGGGCATCCAGATTGCCATCCAAACTGGCCCAGAGACTGCGAAGTCGTTTCTCTATCAGAATTAAGCTTTATGGCAGGAGCAGGGGGAGAAAAAGACATGTTTTTCTGACCCTAACACGTGATGATTTACGGCAAGAGCAACCCTTTATAAAGTGTCCCTGGCCCTGCCCTGTATCAGCTGCTGAGCCCTCCTAGCCCAGGTGGTCCTCGTGAAGTCCTGGCTGGTTCAGACAGGACCCAACCCGGCCAGTTCCTATCGTCACAGGCAACTTTTTTCTGAGGATCTTCAACAGATGCTATGTTATTACAATTCCCTCCCTCACTCCACCCCCGAAGATAAAATGTCCACATACTGTGGGGGAAAAAATATTCCACCTAGACTTCCCCGCCCCCCACCAGAAATGCCCCCGAGTCAGCAGGCCCTTCAGAACATCTGGCAGTTTTGGTGTTTTTTGACACATGATGTCACCAGGCGAGGGGCCAGCAGCAGAGATGGCAATAGATGGCAAAAAGCCCATTATCACAATATGCAGCAGAGTCCAGGGATGTGGAAAGATACCACCCAATGCTGGGGACCTGCGGGACACCACCAGGTGAGAATATTCTGAAAGTAGAGGTTTCACAGGCACCTCCATGGTTTCTTCCTCAGCACTGGATCTGGGCTCTCAGGAGGCAGCAAGGATGCTGCACACATAAGCCCCTTTCAAGGATTCTTATGGTTATCACACCCAACTCAAGCCCCCCCCAGTCCTGCCAGCATAGGAACTCCAACCAGGAAGGCGTTACCTCCATGATGGGACTGGATGCCAGGACCTTCTCCTCGATGTTGGTTTCACCAGCTGAGCCACCGACCGTGGCAAAGTAGCGCATGGCGTACTTGGCTGACACCGTCTTCCCAGCTCCTGACTCCCCACTGACTATGATGGACTGGTTCTTCTCATCTCTGGAAGGGAAGCAGCTCTGGTCAGTCACTGGCCAAGGAAAGGCTCCACTGCCTTTCAGGGACTATATCCGCCAAGGGGCTGAACCTCATTGAGGCTTCTCTCCCACTTTCAGGGGTGAATGTGAAATGACAGTGTAACAACAATCTGCCCTCCATCCACAGGCCTGTGAAAGATTTCAAAGTGCGAAGAAGCCCACCATTCTGAACAGGGTTTACAAATGCATATGTCTGCCTTTACCATGCATAGGAAGGCAGGGGCGGCCAGCAGGACACTCTCCAGAGTCCCGGGTGCTGCACCCCCGACCTCAGTCCTTACATACAGCCTGAGGATTGACAGATACACTTTCAGTTATATTATCTCATGTTGCTTTCTCCAGCATGCCCACCCTGGGCCACTGTGCAAGTTATGGTGTCTTTGAGAACAAGGATCTCTCTTCTCATGCCGCTAGCCACGGATTCGAATGTTTTGGCTCATACAGCTGCATCACCAAGTACATGATAGTAGCCACCAGCCTCATCTTGCCTCAAGTTTCCCAGAAATTGAATAAAAGAGCTATCAACTGCAAAGTGAGGGATTTGAGGCAGACTAAATTGAAAGCTGAAAGAAGATACCCTAAGATATAAACACATCTATATCCACTTAAAACAGTACGAAGACAGACAAGTAATGGAAAGGAGTCCATCAGATTTCTAAAGAACATGATTCTAAAGCACACAGCAAGGACAAACATTTGTACCATAGATTTGGGACAATGAGTGGCTGTAAGGGCTGGTCTCAACCACTCCTCCAGTTCCCAAACCCAAGAGGACAAGCACTCTGTGTCCAATGCCCACTAACAGTGGCACAAACCCTCAGCATGAACTGCAAGCAACTTAGGGCTTCACCGATGTAAACACATCCCACTTTTTTTTTTTTTTTTTTAAATAAAATGGAAACAGGTTTAGAACTCAGGATTCCTGGTGCCAGTTCCTGTGGCTTCCTAGGCAGAGTGGGCCAAAGAAGAACCAAGTCATCACCACAGGTGGCCTGCCCCTTCTTGTTAGTTATCAACACAGGGAGGCTGTAACTTACCAGCTTGTGTAAATGAACACTGGCATCTCTCCTCAACAGAGCCAACAGCTAAGAAACTGGAAAAGTGATACGATGACAGAAGGGAATCTAATTTGAGATATACTAGATGGATAGAAAAGAACCCACATATGTACAACTTAAAAAAAGATGGGGGAGGACCAGGGGAGTCATGTCCAAGGGCCAGGCTGAAGAAACCACGTATGAGCCACTCGAGGTCAACAAGGAGCTGTGCAGCCTCAGCTCACCCAAGTGATGAGCCAAGGGGAGAGACCCAGGTGCTCTGGGCGGCCAGCAGACCCTTAAGATAAGGCTGAAAACACACATCTTACAAACTCACCATCCAACGACTTGGAAACTACTACGTAGACTCCTACCGAGTTGTGGGAGATAGAGGTACAGTGCCTTTCTTGGATCCTCTCTGAGTTCCAGGATACTATTGTCCTCAGAGCGTAGGTCTCTGTGCCCCGTGACAACTTTACACTGAAAGGTGTAATGCCACCATGAATGCTCCCCATGCGCCCGCATCACGGAGAACTGGATTGTAGCAGCCAGTCTGTGTTCAACTTACGTGAGTAAGTGGATGAGTGCAGGCTGGGACTGAGCCTCAGTCCTCAGTGTAGACTCAGAATGGAGGTACATACTGTCCAGAGTGCTCAGCAAGAACCCCTGGGAAGCATCACACAGATGGCAGGGGAGAAGGTAACTGCTGCCAGGCTGCTGGCAGCACCACCACACGTGGGAAACTGAACTGCAAGGAAACCCAGGAAAAATAACACACTCGGTCCAGACAAGGTGCAAACCAACGCCCTTGCCACTTTTCACTCACGGCCCTGTACATCTGTGGAAATGACTAAAAAGCCATGCACTGCTCAGGAAAGAGAATGATTCACACAAGTGAATCAAACAAGGAAAGTTTCAGGAATAGGCAGGCCACTTTAAGGGTAAGTAGCCAGGAACTCAAAAAAGGAAAAAGGGGCCGGTTTACAATACAAGTGTAGAGGTCGAAAGAAGGAATCGAAGCAGTAAAATGACAAGAATAGCAGGATAAGCCCGTGGGTACGTGGCTGAGATGCTATCAGGTGTTATAAATGCCCAACTTAAAAACCCCTACATTTGAGGCTCTTTGGAGGAACAAGTATAGGAAATGCCCATGAGTGCTAGCTCCCGCCCAATTTAACAGATATTCGAGCTGGTACTAACAGGTAGGCTAATGTCAGGTAAATTCATCTCTTAAACCAGCAAGTGCATTTCAAAACTTCCCTAATTGAGACTGCTGTAAAATATGTGGGGAAATTGATGACTTTAATTCAGCTCTAATCACCTGTGCATACAGTACTCACATCCCCAGCCTATAGCAGGGCCAGGTGCACACTCGGTACATGTACACTACTGCATCACAACCCTCAGGGACAACATTCACCAGCACTCTCAACCCTGTTCAACGCATTATGTTTCCTTCCCACTCATTATTAGGCAACTAGAATCCAGGGTACAGACATTAATAACAGACTTGAATTTGAATTTCAGTTGCACCACTGATTAGCCATCTGACTTTGGAGAATGCAACTTATTTGACCTTCAGATAATCTCAGTGCAATCTCCTGGGACTTTAATCCTGAAAGCTCAAACTCTCTAAAGCGGTTGCCTTCATTTGGTACAGCGATCTCTAATTCATTCTACTACTTCTGCCAGATTAGATTTCTAAAGCACAGCTCTAATTGAATTTTCCCCTTTCAAGGAAGGAAAATAGCAATTCATTGCTTATCAAATCAAGTCTCAACTCCTTAGCTGGGCATTTGAACCCTTCTATAATGTGTAACACTGAAGCCCTTATCAAGTATGGGGCAAACAAAGAACACTGGAACTGCCTCAAGTCCTCATTCTGCCATTGACAGACTAAGCCACTTAACAGCATTATAGGGCAAACTGCACATCTCATATTTGCACAAGGCTGTATGAGATGGTCTCCACATCTCTTATAAGATGGTTTTATGATTCAGCCACGTAGGGCTACTGAAGTCCCTGAAGATAGCCCACATTCAGCATTGCTTTTCATGGTGTTCCCTCAACCTAAGGCCACCTTCAACACAGTCTTCCACTGAGATTCTACCCATGCACAGTGTCAGAAAGTCAGTCCCAACTTTCTGCCTTAGCATCCCAGGAGGTAATTATTTCTCTACCTCCTCAAGTCTTATGTCATGTGTTCTGTGCCACTTTTAAGACACTGTCACTTTTCATCCCACACTGTTAAGTCTCTGTGGTGACTTTACTTATGGTATGACTTTGGGTTGCTTCCTTTCTCTGATCCTTTGTCTTTTCATCTCTCAAGTGGACAGTCATGACTTGGATTCCCCAGGGGAGACATAAAAAAAATCTTAACAGGAAACAAAGGTAATGAGAAGCTCCTTGTTCCAAATTTCAGGTATCTAGAGCTGGTTATAGACAACATATTTGTAAGTATAGAATCCTATACCATATTCCTTCAGGTTTTTTTTTTTTTTTTTTTATTTTTGGGTGCTGGGGATTGAACCCAGGGCCTTGTGCTTGCAAGACAAGCACTCTACCGACTAAGCTATCTCCCCAGCCCCTCGTATCCTTCATATATATCCAAAGTGCGGCTCCATCCATTCAACCCAATTATAGAGACAACTCAGTTGGCAACTTGGGCCAATCTACTTTTTAATAAACCTTTCTTGAGTTCATTGAAATTTCCTTTGTCTAAACAAAGTAAATCATGGTCAAGGAGTTTACTGCCCTGCTATTATTCACCTTCTAGCCATCTTCAGGAAACACCCAAACAGAATTATGCTCTTGAAAGTCTGTGCTTTAGATCAGAGCTTAGGATTCTCAAGGGCTCAGCTGTTCTGCACCTTCCAGGCAAGACAGCACATGCATGTACACACACGCATATACACACACACAAAACCACCACCCCCAGCTCACATCAGAACCCCTCAACATCTGAGGTGAGATTTAATTGCTTCAAAGTCACCTTCTTTCTGTAAGCTTCCCACCAAACTACTGCAGCACTTCAAGCTCATGAGCAAGATGAGCCTCCCCTCCCCACTACTGTGGGGCCCCCAGTCAAAAAGTGGTGCATGTGGCAGCCAAAGCAACTGAGGTCCCCCCAAAGTGTGGGCTGATCACCAGGAAGCCACTCTGGAGCACTGTTTTAAGAATCACTGCTGAAGTGTTGTCTTATTTGGGCTTCCTCTGCAAATTCGTTTGTCACCTGTAGTCTCCAATCAGCAATATTTAGACCCCAAAGGGAATCTTTGTTCAAGTCACCTCTGAACTGGGCAAGTAGCCCTGGTTATGCCCCAAAGGTCCGACTTCCCAACAACTACTTAGGCTGTGACTGGCAAGGACAGGCAATCCCTTCTGTAGACCCTGACTTCTCACCACGTGTTCTGACAGCCACTATCAGTTCACAAGTTAGTCATTAAGCCAAGAGCTCCCCGAGGACAAGGCTCCCGACACCAAAACCCATCCAGCCCTTTCTTCCTGGCCCAAGGCCCTCTCCAAGTAATCGTCCCACTCTCTCCTCCTGTTCTAGCCAGAACCCTGGGGTCAGCGGGGATTCCTTCCTTTGCCTCAAATTCATCTCCAGGATATAATCTGTTCTATCCTCTACTTTTGGTCCAAGCCATTATCATCTGACATGTATTACACAAAAGCTTTCCAGCCTCTCTTAATATCTCACATGACTTTCTGAAAATGAATATTGGAACTACCTCCCCTTGCTTTAAGCTTTCCATGACATTTCTCTGAATAAGAGCCACACTCTACTGTGTCCAAGGATAAGGGGGCCCAGTACCTCCTGCCAACTTCACTGCCTGTCACTCTTGATTGATTATATCTGAGACACAAGGATTCTTTATTCTCTCCCACTTTGTGGTGGCCTAAAGCTCTTCTAGCTCAAACCAATTTTTCTCTTCTTTGATCTCATAGCTCTTAATGCCTGGTATTCAATCATATTCTGCTTTATGGCAGCTCAAGGGTAACTGCTCTTTAATGTACTTAATTAACAACCTATTTACATCATGCTCAAACTGTCTACCAAAGTCTTAGCCATGTGCTCTTATGATTCATAAAATCCTTAGGTGTCAGTCTTCCTGCTTTGATGTAAACAAATTTGGCAAGGCCAACTCATGTACCCAGAACTCCCCCACTGGTGAGACCTTGAGCCCAAACTTGGACACAGGTTGCTAGCTCTTCCTACAATTTTCCCCAACTATTATGTTACCATTATACCCTTTCTTCTATAATAGAGCAGTCACTTACGAATGCCCCAGAACAAGTTTAACTCTAGGACAAGATTAAATATAAATCAGGGTCCTCAGCACAGGTTGGTTCTACATCACCCTCTCAGCTCAAGCATCACTTCTCCACAAGTCCTTCTGTACCCATCCCACCTCCAGAGCCGAATGTTTTAGTCACCTACCTCTTGCCCACCTCACAACTCTGGTCTCCCCCACTGAATGTAAGTCTCATGATATTCAACCTCAGATACAAGGACTTGGATAGGCAGGCCAGCTCCTCAACTGTTTTCACACAACAGCCCTTAGCAAGGGCTGTCACATATAGTGGTACAATGTCTGCAGCCCCCCAGAGTACTGTACAAGTATCTGCCTGGAAAGCCAAACTTGGTGGTTCCTGCCCTATGTTCAATCTTCTCATGCTTATAGGAAGGGGGCCCACTGAGTTGCAGAAAGGCACAACTCTTTCCCCGAATTGTAAACTGCAAGAGGGAATAAAGAGCTAAAATACCACTTGTTTAGAGCCCTGACACAACACTATTGCCAACAGGAAGGGGGGAAGCCTGACCTGCCAAGGTGTAGCAAGGACAACCCATCTCCTTACATCACATAGTCCTGTTTCCTCCTATAGTGACAGATCTGAAAATTTGGGTGTCCATAAAATATACTCTGTTCACTAAGGGATCATCTATTGTTCTTGCCTGTCTATACCCTAATTACACTCTCAACACCACCACTTAAACACAGATCATCTCGTGGTAAAAAGGAAAAATACAGACTATGCTAGAGAACTAGTAGGAATTTTAATTAAGCATTTCTGTTCAACAAAGTCATCTATGTCAGTACCATGGACAGTGTTAGTAGGCAAGACCTGGAAAGCAGCTACAGCAAATGAAACGGCTACAAACAAAATTATATGAATCAAAAACCTATTATAGCAACATAAAAGATGGGAGAAGCATCAGACAGGAAGACATGGATAAGAAATCAGGTTAGTGGGGAGGGCACAATACATCTGGGGTATAGTGGTAGGTGAGGTTGAAGGTAGAGTTAGCTAAGTCGGGGATACAAAAAATTAAAGTAAGGCAAATTGAGGCTTGAAACAGCCATATACTTCCAATTATTTTAACATTGAAGGGCTTCCTCCCAAGGTCAGAAGCACCATAAAGACATCTGCTAAGAGGAATGGGTCTCAAGGTTCCAGGGGCGATTCCAAGAAGCCTTCTAACAAGGCAGCAAAGCTTGGAGGTAGGAAGGGGTTACACCCTGGGCACCAGGAAGAAGTGCTCCTGCAGGGTTCCAGGTGTGAGGGTGGCAGATGGGCACCCCAGAGCCTCTCGGCCATCGGGCACTCACATTCTGCACTGCCACACTCCCAGAACAGGGCTGCACTCGGGCACCCAGAACTCAACACAAACTATCAGGAGGGGCTGCCATATTCAGTGAAAACCGCTTAGTTTTTATTTAGTAGAGCTTTAAGTGTCTACCTGGTAAGATGAAAACGAACTTTTGACAATGTAAGAGGTAAGTACTTAACGCACTTAATACCCAAATATCATTTTCGTACCTGAGTTTCGCAGGGACCCTTAGAGTACTAAGCTCCATTTATCAACCTCCTAGGTGTAGCATGATACAGGCAGCAGCACAATCGATCTCTCTTCCATTCACCTGTTATTCCCTGAAGGGGCTGCCTCCACCTCAGATGCAATGGCATCCTGTAAATAACACCAGGCAGCTGCACTCGCCCACCCCTTCTAGGCAGATAAGCAGGGGTAGAGCGAGACCCAGCTCTGCACAGGTGATTCTTTAGTGTAAATGGGAAAGCACTCATTTCTTTGCTCTTGATGTAAGGGGCTGGGAGATGATCCCTAACATCTGTTGCTGCGCTCATATCATGGTTCCCGACACAGGCTGTAGCTGAACTGTGATACATTCCACCTACAGTGCAGTTTTCTGCCAGTCTCCAAAACACTTTGGAACCCAGAAACCTGCGGTTTACTCATGTGTGAGCAACACAGGCAAATGTTTTCTAGGATCTTATACTTCATGGACTTACGTTGGTCAATGTCACTGGCTAGAGGTGAACTATGATATATCTGTATAGTATCTATAACCTGTAGTGCCAAATATTCTTAACCAATTTTATTTGGCCTGGGAACTACTCTGCAGTGAGAGAGTTCAGTAAAAGGATTGTTCCATGGCCAGTAGTCCAGCCAGAACCTGGAGCTTTGTGCACTGAAGAACTCACCAAAATGCAGCCTCTTTACGCCCTACCGTCTGACCTACTGCCATTAAGACAGGATCTTCTATTCGACAGATGCTCCTTCACAGCCACTATATCTTATAAATTTAGTGCCTCCTTAAAGACCAATTTCCATACCAGTCTCACTTCTCCAGGGGGCCTTCAGGAGAGCTCATCTTCCTCCATGAGTTCAACTGCCATCCACGAGCTGTCCACACCCAGAAGCATCCCCCACTTCCCAAGGCAAACCCATGCACAACTGCAGGTGGAGGCTGCCCAGGTGCTCTGGAGCCCCCGCGTACAGAACAGAGCTCTTCAGCTCCCTGCACCTGCTTTCACCCCGCCTCTCCAATGTCACAAGGACCCACACAGAATGTTACCAGGCAGTGGGTGACAGAGGCGGCTGGGTCACACCACTTGCTGCTCTTCAAGTATTAGGAGTTGAATTGGCAGGAAAATAGGCTTTATTCATAGCCAATTTTGAGAGAAAATGGAATAAACATTGTTTCAAAACTTCCATCTTCTGAAGTTGAGGGCAACACTTTTAGGAAAGGCAGCATGCCAGGCCAGACAGAAGGTGGGAAATGTGCACTGGCAAATTTAGCCAGCCTGCACTCCCCAGGCCAGGCAAGGGACCGCCTCCATGCCCAGCCAGCTTGGCACCACGGGCCAGGGCAGAGCCCTGCCGTCTCTACCCTCAGCCTGAGGAAACTCTTCAATTTCACAGGGAACTTAAGTTTCAGTCTTTTTAAAAAAAGAGGTAACTGCCCTGGACCCCCTTCTCTCCCTTCCTGAGCTAGGCCAGGCTGACTGGTTTAATGTATTTTTTAAAATATAAATATATACAAATAGATATACAGACACACAAATAACGTTTTATCCATCCCCCAAACCCTGTTCATCTCCTTTCTCCTGGATCCTACCACAACATAACTTATTTCTGATTTTATGCACTACTCCCATCCATTCCTCATCACTGTGGCTGGAAAAATATTTCAACCCTCATCTGAACATTCTAGACCCTACTCAACATCCTTGGACCAGACTGTAGGATTCAGGGTACAGTAAGTTTTCAGCACTCCAGGATGTTCAGGACCATTCCCAGGGATAAGTCTAGGCACAGCTGTCAGGCTGTGCATAGGGAGGGAAAACACAGGCACTGGTCAAGGAAGAGTAAGTTTATAGAGCTCAGATCCTGACAGGTACATCATGGTCTCTGGTGACAATATGACCACAAAGCATCACCATTTCCTCACTGTAGAAAATACCTCCATCCTGATTGTATGCCTAGGACACCAATGGAAATTATGAAGCCTTCCCTGCTGGTCCCCGCAAAAAACCAGCTAGATCATAATCTCTGGGCACTGGAAAGAGGGGAAGCCTGGGTATTTGTTTTAAAATTCCGTAATTGATTCTAATTACTTTTGCTGGAGTCAAGAACCACTGCAAGACATTCAGCAGCTTTGTTAAGGTCCACTATATAAATACGCTCAGGCACAGCAATTCAAATACCTTGTAACTTATTCATCGTCAGTACAACACATCTGCAGCAATTTAAAACAAAGATTAGCTTAAACTAAACAGTCTTATTTGCGAATGTGTTAACTCCTCTTTTCCACCTGCAGGCAATAGGAGCCTTTACATTTACTTCCAAACTCAGTAAATGGTTTATGACAAGTCTCCTAGAAATCAAAGTAGAGTTTCCTTATTAATTGGATTTACTCTGAATTTCACACAGTTGGAAATAGCAGTGATCAGCTTTAGATGTTAGAGGCAGAGGTGCCCATGCATCAAGAAAAGCATCCTATTGCTGGCTACTCTCTGCAGTTGGAAGAAATAAGCAATATCACATTAAGCCCTCCCTTGGGGGTTCTTAACCTGGGATGCTCAGATTCCCAGCAGGTCCTAGCATAGAACCCAGAGTAACCTGATAGAATAAATATCTTTAGTCATACTATAATTTAACTTCAAGAAACACCAGGAAACCACAGCAGAGTTAGCAGAATCCAAGCTTTGTAACTACCATATTACAGCTGCTGCAGGTATCAATATGTATACTCATAACTACTTCAAAATGATGGCTACTGGATCTGCCATATGCATAATAAACCCCTTATATTTACATCAAATTTCTAAAACATTTTGGTAACTTTCACAGAGGTTTCCTTTGTAAAATTCTTGATTTTGCTTTTTGATCCACAAAGCCTAGTTATAATGTGGCTCAACACCTGATTTAGGACTTTCTGCCAAGCCTTTCCTTGTAAGGAAACATGCTGCCACACTGGGGACCCACTGGTTAATAAGGCATGACACCATAACATATAGCCTAGCACAGACCTGAACAAGATTGTTATTAAATATCCCAGACGACAGCCTTTCAAAAGTTTAATTTATTGTAAAATGAAAGACTCCTCTGCTTAGTACACTTTGCACATTATCAGTACGCTGGGAAACTTTCTGCCATAGGTGTCTGCCATGGATATGGTGCTTGAAGTTCAGTCACTTCACTCCTATGTACCTGCAAGAGCAGTGTAAGGACAGGACTAGATATTTGCTGCCCAAACTTAGAAGTGCATCAATTTTTCCTGGTGAACTTGTTTAATCAGACTGTTGAAGTCCAGGCCTAGCTCCTACTTAAGCAGGGCAGGAATAGAACCCTTGAATCTGCATTTCTAACAAGTTTCTTGGGGATGCTTCTCCTGCTCATGGGCACCCTGAGAACCACTGTACTAGATGATGCCCCCACCCCTTTGAGACTTCTTCCTTAGGCCTGAAACGGAATCTGCCTCCATTATTTTGGAACATGTAGAGGTCAAGGGGCTAGTTTAAGGAATGTCATTTATCAGCACCCCTCATTCACTGCCACAAGGCTCACAAAGACCCTTAGGTCAAGCTCTCCTAAGACCACACAGTCTCAACCCCAAGACCCAGAAACTGCTCTTTCAACCACTGAAATAATTGAGAATTGAGAATCTGGGGGTAGGGCTCAGCACTAAAATGATCAAGAACTACAAAGTCCACTGTTACGGTTTAGATATGAGGAGTTCTGCCCCAAAACTCAAGTGTTAGACAATCCAAGAATTTTCAGAGGTAAAATGATTGGGTTGTGAGAGCCTTAACCTCATCAGGGAATTAATCCCGGCAGGGATTAACTGGGTGGTAATTTTAGGCAGACAGGGTGTGGCTGGAGGAGGCAAGTCTCTGGGGTGTGCCTTTGGTGTTTTTATTCTGCCCATGGTGAGCAGAGCTCTGCTTCCTGATTGCATGTCCTGAGCTGCTGTCTCCTCTACACCCTTCTGCCATATTGCTTTGCCTCACCTCAGGCCCAGAGAAGTGGAGTTGGCCATTTTTGTGCTGAGACCTCCAAAACCACAAGCCAAATAATCATTTCCTCTTCTAGTTATTCTTATTGGGTCTTTTGGTCACAGTAACGAAAATGCTGACTAATACACTCACTTCAGGAGACATGATAGTGGCTAAATGGCATAAAATCCAAGGCATAGCAAGAAATCCCAGAACATGGTACATGGTAGGCGCTTAACTCTTTATCAGTACATAGATAATGGGGTTGGGGAAAACTCGAAATGTAGTTTAGCTACATTCAACATCAACTATTTAATATTTAAGCTTAAATTACCAGACAGCACAATGATTATGAATATCATTTTACATTACACTAATTCTGCTATAAGCATTTTTCAATTGCAAAAGTAAACTCTCAATTTTCAGTGTTTTACCTATGAAAATTAGATTACTCCCTCTAGGCACAGATCCACATGGCTACAATACGGGAATCCTAATGCCTTAGGAATCTCACTTCTGATCCCATGTCCTACCCCAAAAACTGAAATGTTCTACAGGCAGATACAAGAGGAGGCCTCAGCCAAACAGTTGTAAAGCTTCTCAGGAACCCCGAGATGGGAAACAAGTCTCAGTCCACAGTGGTGTCTGCAACTTCCTTTCTCATTGCTTCCAAAAGAGCAGCAAAGACTACTGCACCAGAGGCTTTCCCAGGATGAGGAGACAGGAACAAATCCTCCACGAGACGCAGGTACGGACTTGACATGGGATCAAGGATTGACACTTCTTTCGGTGGGAATATCAGCTGGGGAACCAGCAGCACAACTCCAAGACTAGTAGGTAGAGATCTGGGGACAGACAGACACAGGGTGTCAAAGCATCTTCTCTCCCTCCAGTCAGGTCTCGAGACCAGGAGTATCCCCAGGACTCTGAGAACACAGAACTAAGGAATAAAGACAACGTTTACTTTCCTACACAGCTTTCTTTTGCCAATGAGCCAAGACCCAGAGAAAAGAACACTTCAGTTACCATGTGCACAATGAAATAGAGATTCCGTAAGAGGCGGCTCTTCAGTTTTCCGTCCCTTCCTCCTTACCATGTTCTTCCTGAGCTTCAACACACCTCCTTCCTTCCCAGGTCCAGGTTTTAGTCATTTTACCAGCATCCACCAAAGACAAATCACATGCACAGAAGCTGAGAGAGACTGTCACTAGGCATGATCTCATCTGACCACATCTAAGTAATTTCTTGGCTACTTCCATTCTGGTGGCCCAGGGAGCTCCTGAATTGGGTCTGGGTTAGAATTCCACTGCAACCTGCATTATGGAGCCTCTCCAGGCACCCCAGGCCCAGTGGGTCCTACTGGCAGACTCCTACAGGACTATCCACAGCAAAATGAACAGGACAATCACAAATCACAGAATGCAACGTGAGACTGTTAAGACTTGAGAGATTAGGGCAGGGGGTGGGAGAACATGAAGACCCATGAGAGAGATCTGCCTGACCCAGCAAGCTTCATCCCCACCCAAGCGTAAGTAGTACCAATGACAAGAAGACCTGTTGCAAGTTCCAAGTAACACAGTCTACTGGCTCCAGACTACTCTTGCTGCCCCTCATGGAGTCATGTTTTCCTCTTACATCTTTTCTTCATGTGATAATTTTGCATTTTCCATTTTTTATTGATGCACTACAATTCCCTACAGAAATAGAATTCATCATTACTTATTTGTATATGCACACAACATAATGTAATTTGGTCCATCACTCCCTACTATTTTCCCTGTCCTCTATCTCCTTTCTAGGGGCACACCCTGCCTCTTTTTGTATTTCTCACCTCCACTTGAAAGAGAAAACATATGACCCTCGACTTTGAATTTGGCTTATTTCACCTAACGTAGTGCTCTCAAAGTCCATTCATTTTCCTTCAAACGCCAATTTCATTTTTGAGATTATTTTTAGTTGTTAGACCTTTATCTTTTTACTTATATGCAGTGCTGAAAAGGGAACCCAGCGTTTCACACATACTAGGCAAGTACTCTGCCACTGAGCCACACCACGAGTCCCTCAAATGTCAATTTCATTCTTGATAGCACAATAGAACTCCATTGTTTGTTTCTATATACCACGTTTTATCTATTTATCCATTGACTGACACCTAAGCTGGTTCCAAAGTTCGGCTACTGTGAAATTGGGCTGCTATAATCAAGGGTATGTATTCATCTCTGTAGTATGACTTTGTTTTGGGGGGGGCGTAACTGGGGATTGAACCCAGGGGCACTTAACTACTGAGTCGCATCCCCAGCCCTTTCTATTTTGGGACACAGTCTAAGTTGCTTACAGCCCAAGTTGCTAAAGCTTGCTTTGAACTCAAACCACCTGCCTCAGCCTCCTGAGTCACTGGGATCATAAGCATACACCACCAATGATGACTAATTCTTTACGATATTATACCAAGGAGTAGCATACCTGTGTTTATATTGTGGCTCCAAGTCTCTTCTTTTGAGGAAGAACCATACCAATTTCCATAGCAATTGTGCTTCTTTACGGTTCTATTGACAGTGTGTACATGTTCCTTTTCCTCCACATCCTCTCCAGTATTTATTATGGTTTGAATTCCTTGATGGCTGTCATTCTAATGTAATGTAATCTCAATGTAGTTTTGATCTACATTTCCTTAATTGCTAAAGTTTTTCAACATTTCTTCATATTTCTTGGTCATTTGGATTTCTTGAGAAGTGTCTGTTGAGTTCACTTGTCCATGTAGTAATTGGGTTATTTGGTTTTGGTGTTTTATATATTCTGAATATTAATCCATCAGAAAAGTAGCAAGTGTTTTCTCTCATTCGTTAGGTTCTCTTTATGCTCATTTCCTGTGCTGCACAGAAGCTTTTAAATTTGATGCCATCCCATTTAACTCTTGGCATTATTTCCTGAACTCGAGTCCTACTGAGCGAGTCATTGCCTGTGCTTACATGCTGGACTGTGGACCCTACCTTTTCAATCGACTTTTGCACAGGTAAGAGAATGATTTAGTCTTATTTGTCTACATACTTCTGTTAGAAATCTCAATCTCCTATACCCATTTCACATGCAAATCCTATCGAATTCCCCACACCCAATTCCAAGGCCATTTTAGGACACCCACCCTGAAGATTCACCTGGAAATAGGTGCTTCCCCTCTGGATGCAATTGCTGCACACCTGGATCTAAGTGGCTGCTTTCTTTACCGATGGAGAAAGCTGACTCAGCTGGATGACTTGAGAGCCACACTAAGTTGCACAGCCTGACACCAGAAGTCCAGCATCTTTTCCTCCAATCATATCCAGGTCCCTCCAACATCTCACATCCTACCCAGGAAAGGCTGCTAGGTGACATCTGTTTCAGACTGAAGGTGTTGAAGCAAAGACAACCTATCTCATGGCATTCAGAACAGAGCAAGCGCACAGGGATGTCAGCCGTATTTATCACTAACACTCTTTTATTCATGAGTCTCTCTGGTACAATGTCCCTGGTTTATGGATCCTGGGACTCAAATGAGTAATATCCCGAAAGTCTCTGAACACATCTGAGACCTCAAAATGCAGACTCACTTTAATGGACTGGAAAAGACCCAATAATGGAAAGAAAAAAATCATTCATTCATTAGGCTGGCAGGAAAATCTGCCGATTCAAAATAGGTCTCTAACAAAACTGAAACCGAGGAGTACCTCTCCCTCCAGTCACACAGGCTTAGGATGGTGCCTGTAAAATACTATGCTACAGATCTAAATGTGACATGCTCATGGCACTCCTCCCATCCACAGCTAGCCGAGATTTTAAGGTGGAAAATGAAGTCACTTCCAGAGATGAGATTACACTTAGACCAATCCCTGGACTTCAGCAGCAGCCTCAGGCCAAAAAAAACAGGCTTCTCAAGAGAATCATAGGAGCCATCAACTTGGGCTGAGTAGGCAATTAATTCCGACTGTGGTTCTAATTCAGTCCCATGGACGGCCTGCCTCGCCTCGCCTCCACACCCCGCTCCCCTAGCGCTTACCCCTCTCACATCACCAGGGCTGTAGAAGACAGGTTTTCATGACTCCTGGCATTTCTGAACCCTGAGAGGACATGCTTAGCTAACCGTACCTCAGGAACTTAGTGAGCATCTGAAATCACATGTAGCGGGAGGTCTGGTGTCTTCTACCATCCTGGTTGGGTAGGGAGTCGAGGAGCGGAGTCACTGTTTAATGTGGAATGTTCCCAAGCCCTGTGAAAATGGAAGTTTCTTCCTAGTGCCCACAAACCTCTCACATTAAGGGAAGGGGTGGGGACAGGGGTCAGACGCTCCGACCACCTGGCTACTCTTTACTATGCACCTCACTGAGTAAAATTTTGAGCTTTTAAGAATAGGAAAATTGCTCGAGGTGCTGACACTCCAAGGGATTCGTGTTTAGCACATCTGAGACCCAAGAACATTTCAGTTGAAATGCAGAGATCGCCGACAGTCTGAGGGTTCCGAAAAAGAGGTTGTCCAAGAGGGCAGACTACGCCCATGTGGCAGAGCTTCTAGAATCAGGGATCATTAGATGTCAAAACGCTGACAACCCTAAGGCTGATCTTGACCAAGAGAAGATTGCAGATGGATGGGAACTTCAGAGCCAGCAATTTGCTGTGCAATCAATTCAAACAGGGGCCAGGGACTGAAACACAGAAGAGTTTCAGCTCTTCCCTTTTAAGGGAATTTTGGGGTTCAAGTACGTAATGACCTTGTGCTGGGGGCAGAGAGTGACCACTTCAAAAAGTCAATTTATTTTCTATCAGAAATCAGACAATGGCTTTCCATCAGCAGGGTGACCATTTTAATGTGAATATATGATTATCCCTTCAAAAGGAGTTTTGAGCTTCCTCCTATTTCAATAGCTATAGGGACTGAGCAATATAATTAAAACAATCTTCAAGTATTGGCAGGCCAAGGGTTTTTTACTTTTTAATCTGTAAAGATTTTTTTAACAATCCATTCTGGGCTTTCTTTTAATTCCAATTGATTTTTAGTGATAGTGATGAGAATTCCCTCATTTTCAAAACTCCAAATGGTCCAGTATTTTTAGTGTCATTTATCACAATCCATAGGCATTTCAAATTTCAAGAAATAGTGTTGGAGTAGCAGGATGAGGGAAACCTGCTTGGCAGGGTTTTTTTTTTTTTTTGTCGTCCCAGAGATTGAACTGAAAGGTACTTAGTCACTGAGCCACATCCCTTTTCCCCACTGCCCCTTTGCCTTTTTTTTAAAGCCCGGTATCACAAGGTGCTTACAGCCCAAGTTGCTGAGGCTGGCTACAACTTCTTCCTGTGCCACTGGCATGAGCAGACAGCTTCAGATGCTGCGCTGGTCCCAACTACTTCATAAACTGCTCCAATTCTGGGTCTCAAGTTTTGCCTTCGAGGGGCTATCTGGTGTAAGAGCTGGATTGTGGTCCATCCTATATTCCATTTGTACCCATCTGGAACATGTCAAGATTCTTGCCGGTACCAGAGCTGTCCCCACGTCCTAGCTACCTGAAAGTACTACAAGGAACAAAGCACAGTCAACTCCCAAAATGTCTCTTAAAATTTTTTTCTTAATTTCATAAAGCTTGGATTTTTAAAAGGCTGACTTCTAATTGGAAAGGGAAATCCTTTTAAAATGAGGCAGATTTGTCTGTGTGCTGATTAGCATGTGTGCTACAGAATTCATCTTGAGGTAGTATGTTACCTACAAAAACCTAGCACAGTACTGATGTACAATCAGTCACACCTGCCCCTCTGCCCATATCCCACCTGTGTTCGCCTCACTTTATCAGGTCTTGGCTCAAAAATTAAGACCCTTCCTCTCCACCTCCTCAGAAATGCCATCCGAATCTGCCACTCTACCTTACAGCTCCAACGAGGTAATCCATATGCCACACAATTCCCCTTACTTTTTAATCTGTATAGTGAGTAGGAATCAACAGTTTTAGTGTATTCCCAGAGTTGTGTAACCATCTCACTTTTACAGCATTCTATCAGTGAGAAGAATTACCCAACAGCAATTGCTTCCCACTGCCCACCACCCCCATTTCCTACCCTGATTTTTACATATCTATGTAATTGCTCATTCAAGACACCTCAGGTAAAAGGAGTATGGGATGTGCCATTTTGTGCCTGGCTTATTTCCCTTAGCATAATATTTAAGGTTCATGCATTTTATAGAATGTATCAGTGTTTCATTCCTAATTTTTTAAAAATATTTTTTAGTTGATGGACCTTTTATTTGTATGTGGTGCTGAGAATCCAACCCAGTGCCTCATGCATGCTAGGAAAGCACTCTTACCACTGAGTCACAACCCCAGCCCAACTTCATTCCTTTAAATAGGTGAACAATGCAATATTCCATGGTATGGATGGATGGATATTTGGGTTATTCCCACTTTAGGCCACTACAAATATTGCTATGATTACTCACAGACTATTGTGTAGACCTGTGTTCTCATTTTTCTTGGGTTAAATGTCTTATGGGTAGGAGTAGCATTTTGAGTTTTCTTGGACAATGAAAATCCCTTTTACTTTAAGCCCATCAAAATCTAACTTAAAAGATGCAACACCACATACTATTCAGGAACAATTCCCATGCCCGTATTTCACGGGAAAGCTGTTTGGTAGTTTAAAAAACAAAACCAAACAAAAAAACAGCTGAGATGGAACAGAAATTCCTAACCCCAAGGTAACTCACCTGACAGTCCTTTCAGTTCAAATGTTTATCAAATAAAACCTCTTTTAAAACTAATACTTATTCCTGTGAAACTGGTTTAGTATGCTTGACTCCTAGGAAAACCAGTTAGCATTAAATTTTAACTACCTATAAATAGTAAATAATTCAAATGTCCCTTAATATAGTAACCACTTTGGCAATCTCAAAATGACTTTTAGGCAATTTAGTTTCTTGCACATAACCTTGGAATGGGTCAGTTTTAAGGGTTTTTTTTGTTCACTTACACACTTCTACTAGACGATACGTTCTGTATACTTTTCCTTTTTTATGCTGTGAAGAATGTTATCCTTGATGGTATTTTGTGCATATTTTCCACTTTTTAGAAGACATGCTAGCTAAGCATGTCTTGGCAGGCCTGTAGTGCCAGCTACCTGGGAGGCTGAGGCAGGAAACATTGCTGGAGTTCAGAAGTCAGAGACCAGTCTGGCCAACACAGCAAGTCCTGCCACTTAAAATCTTGAGGATTTCAATATGAAGTTTAAACTGAATATGATAAGCCAAGAAATGTTTTATGAAAATAATGTTAGTAGCCGACACTCATGCAGTTCCTTCGAGGTTCTGTATGTCAGGCATTTTCTAGGTAGCAGAGCAATCCTGAAGGTCCTATTGCCATTCCCATGAGGACAGAGAGCTGATGAGACTTGCCTCAGGTCACACAGCTGGCTAAGTGGCAGCCTAGCCCCTGTACCCCTGCTCAGATCACGTCACCACTGCTGCTTATGGATGGGAAGGAGGCTGTCCTGGCAACAGAACATCACAGCACATGGTTTAGTGGGCTGTCCTTTCAATGACCACTCTCAAGTTAATTGAGGTTCTTAAGCAGTTTAAGAATCACAAGGAGGGAGGGAGGGAGAGCTGTCAAACTGAAGAGCTAACGCTCGTCTCTGACTGGCTCAGATGAAGATCTATGCTCCAATCTATAAAATTACCCAGCTCGCATTACTGTACTTGCTCGTCGGAAGGAATAATGTGAAACCATGTCACACTCCAGAGCCATTTATTCTCCACTTGGGAGACGAGACAGTAAATCCAACAGTCGTATGAAACTCCAAAAGAAAAACCTTATTTATGTTTGAAAAGAATTAAGTTCATAAACATGATTTCTAATTCATACTACTAGCAAGCACTGGAGGCATTCTAGGCTATTATACAAACATGTAATGTCACTGCTCTGAATGTTTTATGATTTCTATAAGATGGGTTATTAAACTCCAAATGAGAGGGCACAAACTGCTCAGCCCCCAGCCCTCCCACTTTCTTCCCGGATCATTACAGACAGTGTGCACATCTGCCCTTCTCCTGCCGGCCACTGTGTTGTTCCTTAAGACACAACCCTGCTCTGGATCTATCCCATTCATCAAAAGTCACTTTTCTGGTCCACTCTCTCGGAGCCTCGTATTTAGCTTGCCACCTCACTGAAAAAGGGTCTCACAAACTACTTTGCCCTGATCACACGATGTGATGTTCATTTTGGCAAAGGAGAAAGTGGTTTGAGCTTGAGGGCTCCTTCGGTTCGTGTGGACATGCAATACTGAAGAGAACTGGGATCTGACCCTGGCCAGGGTCCTGCCCTCTAGTGAAGTTTAAAAGGAACCTCATACTGGTTCCTCAGCACATTCTCATCCCTGATTCTCATCCTTTTTAAAATAAAGAGAGTATATCTCTAAGGATCCTTCCAGCTGCCAAAGTCTGATTCTGTCCCTTTTTCCTATGTTTCCTCCATTCCAACTGTGACAAATTTCAGGTAGCCCAGGTTAGAGCACATTCATGGCCACCAGAGACCAGGACAGGGGTGACTTAGTGTGGTACTCCACGTCTTTAACACTACACTTTTCATCCACCTGAAAACCCTGCAGTCCCCCCTTCTTAGTTACTACTCCAGCCAGGGCCATGGTCACTTCACCCAGCCACCTGCAGCTCTCTGCATGAAGACTGCATCAATCCATAGCATGCACAGGTCTTGCTTCAGACTTTTTTTCTCCCAGAATCTGTGGAACTTCTTGTTCCACTCAAGGGATTTTCAGACAACATTTTGGACAAAATTCCCCAATTTTATCCATCCAACATCTCTGTCTACCATGTACTGAAATTGTCAGGGATCTCAAGCAAGTGAGGGAGAAGCCCTGGAACATACCCTCAACTTCCTGCCACCACGCCCACCACCTCCCCACCGTGGCATCTTGTTTCCCCCTTCCCTTCCATCAGGCAAGAGAACCCTGCCTCCCAGTGGAGAGGACTTGCATCCCCTGAGCTCTGGATCCACCTCCCAGGCTGTGATGTCATCTCTGTCCTCCATACTCCACAGCCTCAACCATCTCTACCCCCAGCTCCCTCCCAGCAGGGTTTTCACAGACTGACAATTTACCATAGGACAGAAACACACTGCCTCATCCCTGGTAGTGAGGAAGGATCTGAGGTCTACAAGCCTCACAGTCAAAGCCAAGGTCAGCTGAGAGGCTACAGCATGGCCTTAATGAGTAGGGCCCTCAACTCAAGCAAGGAGGGCAGAGTCAGAGGTAGCAAGTCTGTTTTAGGTAGTTTTTCATCACTGACCAAAATACCCAAGAACAACTTGGAGGAAAAGTTCATCTGTGGCTCAATTTCTTAAGTATCAGTTCACGGATGGCCAATTCCATTGCTCTGGGCCCCAATCAAGTAGAACATCAAGGGGAAGGGCATGGTAGAGTTCTTCCTTCACAGCAAAGTAGTAGAGAGGCGAGGGGCTACAGGGCAGATGTACCTTTCCAGTAACGCCCCCAGTGACCCACCTCCTTCAGTCACACCCCACCTACAGTTTCCACCTGGTCCCTCCCAACTCGGAGGGGCCTATCGGTTACAACTCTCACAAGTCTACCTTTCCACCCCTCAATAGTTACAGTAGTGTAACACAGGAGCTCCTGAGGGACCTTCCAAAACCAGAACAATACCCAAGCCACATTTTTGAGGTGTAACAGATGACATGCTGAGAATACATACATTTTAACAGTTTTTGACTTAGTTGACAGGAAAGGTAACACTTTAAACAAAGTCAAAGGGCAGGAAGATGGTTATTTTTAGACAGGAAAATCTTTGCGAGTCCTCTAAATAATATAACAGTTACCAGTCTACTCAATTTCAAGGACTGCTCCATCTCCAAGGCAGACATGCTGATACCCAGGGCACACAAATAGCTCAAATTTGATGCCCACCCAGCAGCCACCTTCATGGGGCGCAGAGCATGCAGACAAAAGGTTGGCACAGGGTGGAACAAAAATCATACCTGTATAGAATCTACCACTGGTTTGCACTCCCAGTACACCCAGAGCAACACGTACAGACGCTGAGGATGAAGGGCCACGTGTACTGTGATATCCACCAGAAGTCCCAGGTGGCAACAGGTAGACTCACACTGGTTGTTTCTCAGCAGTTATTACCACACTGCAGCCACAAAAACTTCCCACTATACAGAGCATATTAATTTGTACAAGTTGGATACCCCTTGAGAGAGGACAGCTACAAACCCAGAGTCATTCCACAGAGAAAAGCTCAGAGAGGACAGCAAGAGACTTGCAGCAGCAGGCAGAGTTGAGCTCCAGTACCTGCACTGCAACTCATGACTTGGTGACCTTGGCCCAGCCTTCTATGCTCTCAGGGCCTCAGCTCTCAACAGGCTGCCCTTCCACACTCCTGTAGTTACGGAAAGGGGCCACGAGGTAGAGGAGAGGGGGAAAGGTCAGGAAACTGAAGGGCAGTATCAACATGAATTACGAAAAATGCTACAGATCATGTTGAATGCAGCACACCACCTGATGGAAGGCAAGGCTGTCCAAGAAAAGCCATTTTTCTAACCACCCCTACAGAGGGAACATTAACTCAGTTGAGACTCACTAGTCCAGATTTCTTACAGGTTCCTCCTCTTCTACCAGAACTTCGAGCAACCAAGTTCCTCAGATATGAGTGCCACCTTCCTAACACTCTCCACGGCTCAATCATCTACCTCCAAGGCTTTAAGTACCACCCACAGGTCAAGACCTCTCAACTTCATACATTCAGCTACTAGACAGCTCTGCTTGGATTACAGGGTTACGATAGGGCATCTCAGATTTAAGATGTACCAAATAAACTGTTTTCCAACCCCAAGAGTATCTCCTCTTTCCTTACCATCTTCTTAGTCTCAGAAAACAACTTCTATTTGGCCAGTTTCTCAAGTCAGAAACCCAGAAGCATACCCAAGTGATTCACCAGCACAGGGTTTTGAGTTTGGGTGCCTAGGTTCACATTGTCATTTTCAACTGCCCACCACATGCCCTATGCAAGATGCCCCACTTCCCTGGTTCCACTGCCAAACCTACAAAATTGAGACAGTATTCCAATAGCAAATAATGCTCTTGTGTTAATTAGCACACCAGAAAATATTCCCTCTTCTCATGAAGGCAAGGAAAACAAAGCCTAGCAATGAAGCAGGGAAATGTTTCTTAAATACATTAGTATGCTTCTCCCACATTCCTGTGGCACTCTCCTTCCTCAGCTCAAGGCATTAAACTGTCTCAAGAGGATCAGGATTATTCTAATAGGAAGGCAAAAACAAAGGAGAAGTCCCATCAAGGTCATCCAATTCCCAAAATTTTTGGTTCCTAGCATAAGCAGGTTAAAATCCCGACCGTCAAGAGAAGAACATCTGAAAATCAATTAACACCCACTCAATGCCACAAGCCAGGTCTGGTGGTCATAAACATCAGTTTCCATATACACTGGGGTCCAAGAATTCAGGATATGACATGATGCAGGAGGTCCCATCTACCAAGGAAGCCAGGAAGGCAGCTTGGTGCCAAGTCCACAAAGGTACCAGGGGAGGCCCACCATGCCATCATTTCCCTGTTCATCCTTCCCCTATGTCCTGTGTTTAGAACAGGCTTAGAGGAAACCCCTGCACCAGACTAAGGCGAAGCCAAGCCTCAGGAGGGAAGCCCAAGCTCAGCTGGGGCATCCTGGGGTTTATGACTGACAGGAGGCCAGGGTCACTAGAGGAAGCAATTGATGGACACACAGGATAGTGGGGAGAGGGATGGAACTAGCTTCCATGCCCAAGTTAAAGAGGGTCTTCTAGGTTTCTTCTTTCAAAAGTAAACCATGTATTTTATTTTTATGGTTCTCCTAATTAAACTCTGGAAGTTCCTCTGAAAAAGTCATTTTGGTCATTTACTACTATGACACTGAAGACCTCTTCTAGTAGTTCTAGAAACATTGCATCAGGTGTACATCAAAGAGCTGGAGACAATAGCAACACCTGGACTCTAGAATGGACACAGTCACTTCGCTAGGTCATCTGGACAAGTTCTACAACTTGGGTGGCCCAACAATACAACTCACAATGGTACACTCTACCAAAGCAATGTGTGATCACAGCTCAGAGGACAGGCACTAGAGTATTTTGGTGGGCTTATTAACAATTGTAGCAAGAAACTATTAGTAAATCTCTAGGAATGCAACTCAAAAGCCTCTACACCCCAAGAGAATCAAGAGGGCCATGATCCTCTTTGTGCAAACTAGAATTGGAACCCCAGCTGGAGTGTGGGTGCCATATTTTATAGGAAATTTAGAAAACATTTCCATGAAATCAGAATGGTCAACTGTCACATAAAGCTAGTCAGACCAGGAAGCGTTTAGCTTGAACACTGATCTTTCTCAGAGCAGTCTGTTCAGTGCCTGCTCCATGAAACAGGCCCTCAATGTGACTAATATACCAAGAGTCAGATACTTGTCCATCTGAGAACTTTCATACAGAAGAGCTGCTTTTTGAGTGACGTAGAAGTTTCTATGACTAGATACCAAGTGCTGAAGGTGCTGAAAGAACTCCTGTCCTACGGGGTTCTATCTCAAAAACCTTCAAACTTCAGGAAGAGCCGTCTTATTCTGACATTCCATTAATACATACTCTGCAAAATTGAAGAGGCTCTATAAATACAAGAAAGTAAAATGAATCAAACTGTAGAAATGACAACCCTCCACAAATGGCAAGAAAAATCTCTGCTTTGGATTGCTGAGCTGGAGTTTGCACGTCGGGTAACTGAGGGATCAATATGTGCAATAACGAATTGATGAAAACTCTAGGAGCCCGAGGATCCAGTGGGGAAGCAGAACAGAGTGAGCACATATTGATCCACAATATTCTAACTGAAGATTTACACTATACATTTAAACTGAATGCAGACTGACATGAGTTCACACACCTGTATCAGCATCCCTCAACAACATCTCAGGGTCACAAGGCTGGGAGCAACTATTCGCGCCTACAAAGGGCAACTAACTGGAAAACCCCGAGTGCCTGAGATTCCCCCACCCCCTCTGCTACTAGGTTCAAGGTGTTTTCTACAAAGACATCCCGTAATTCTATGTATTCTTGGTACTTACTCTTCTGAAGGTTAATTCCCTTTTCAACCAGAAGGACGTTTTTTAAAGCAAGTCATTGATCATGAAGCATTTTATTCTCTAGTTCTGGGAATTCAAACGACCAAATTAATTTCCATCATTTTTTGGCTGTATAGAGATACCCCTCCTCTTGTTACTCCAGCATCATTAGATCTAGCAAGGGCAAGAACCAGGCGTATAAAGTCATTTACTTTAAGCCTGTGCACTGAGGTTCCAGAGGACACAAACATGGTTTTTTCTCCTGGCCGTGCCACATTGCCGGCGAGGCCCCTCTGCCCCACTGCTCAGCCACACTACGAGTTCTTACTTCCCCATCTTTTCACTTGGCTGTGCAGTTCACTCATCCTCTCAAGCTGCCTCACAGCAGCAGCTGGGACCCTTTAAACAACAATCACCCTGATCACACAATCTTTGGGGTGAGGACTGGGTATGGAGGAGTTTAAATTCTTACCAGGTGACTCATGTGCAGCCGGGATGAGAAATGACCGAGGAGGAGGTAAAGCATCTCCTCAAAGTGGAGCGTCCTCCACCTTCTAATCAAGCTTTCCAACCCTTTCTAACTTCTTTCCTAGATCAAAACTTATGTTCAGATCCTTAATGCACCCAGATGTCAGAAGTGATCAAGCAGAACTTGAAGATCAGATCATCAAACCCTGAGACAAAAGTTCTTTTCTATGAGCACCAGTTCCAGGTCCCTGGAGTCACAGGTACTTCTCTATTCCAAGTTTCCCAAATAGTAGTCCAAAGATTCGCTCCTTTCTTAATCACCTGTGAAGCATTAAAAATAGAGACTTTGGTTCCAACCTCAAGATTCTAATTCAATGCTGGGAACAGGCCTTCTCAGGGATCCTCTGGCTCCTTTGCAGAGCTGGGAACCTCCTCTTACTCTACCAAGGGCAAGCCAGACCCAGTCATGCACTGGGACTTGATGCTAACCATCCCCACAATAAAAAAGAAAAAGCTTGGAGATCTTAAAGTCCAAACACTGTCCGTATTTGTATACTTAACTCCTAATTGTCCAAGTATTAAAAAGAGGACTCTCTAAAGCAACCAGGGAAGAGGACACCAATAGAATAACCAGGACCACATGCTCTTAACTACCACCCCCTACTTTGTTAAGGGTAGGTTACACGGCCACTTTTTCTCAACCCCTTCCCACTGAAAAGGGAGCACTGACGGGCACCACAGCAGGTGGTGCAAAGCACGTTTTTCCAATGTGCAACATGAACTAGTCCACCAAGATTACCTTATGTGTGGTTTTCATGACTGAAGTAGCCATCTGTTACTTTAAAGCACACTCTTCTGCCAATGAAATCCATAAGCATGCCTCCCCCCAGTGTAACTTAAGCCATTTTCTGTGTTACAGATGGCATCACTGGCTGTTGTTGGATACATCCAATGAAGGAGTCCCTGGGGAGGTCGGTAAGTAGGGAGCAATGACTGAATTTTTGTAGTAACATCTGAAACCGTTAACTTACTCAACTCTGATTTTTGCCTTTATAAAACACACAATTATTTTAAATCTTAAATAGATGCAGGAAAAAAGCAAGTTTTACCATATTTTCTTTGCATACTCCAATGAATCTTCCAAAATCTGGTGTCCCCCCTCTGAACACTGTTGCGATTCCATGGGCACCAGAAGTGACCACTTCCAACCACTTGTGAAAAGCTACTTTCTGGACTCAGCCTTATCCTTAGTGCTATCTCACTGTCACACAACTGGGGACAGAACTGGATGATAATTTGGTTCCTTTGGTATCATGTGTCATTTTCCCTTTGCTTATGCTTACGGATGACATCACCCAAGGACGGTGCTGTCCACATTTTAACACAGCTATTGGGGTGCTCAGCCATCAACAGTTCAACTTTACTCTTAGGGCAGAACTGAGAACAGGTTTTTCATGTACAAAGCAAGTATGTTTAAACACAGGTCAGTTGATACTTCTTTCCTTTAGGAAGATTGAAATTGGAGTTGTAGAAATTACAGGTAATTGCCAAAACAAGACTTTACGAAAACCCCAAAGAACTGCACTCAGCACATCCAACTGGCCATCCTCAGACCACTCTTTCATGTGGCCTGTTCTGAGGTTGACCTATAAAGAGAATCCCTCTCACCTCAGCAATTTTCCAGCATATCCTTTTGGACATGGACATGATCATGACACATACAGCATGACTATCATCAGTATCACTGCCACATCTGACATTCGCTGACCACTTACTCTAAGCCAGGTGGTATGAAGCACTGTCATCAACAATTAGTTGTGTGATTTAGAATTACACATGCATGTCTAACACACTGTCACCACTAGATATTCCAAATAAAAACTGAACAAAGAAACCATAGAACTCAACAACACAATCAATAACCTAGACTTAATAGACATATATAGAATATTCCATCCATCAACAAGCAGATTCACTTTCTTCTCAGCAGCACATGGAACCTTCTCAAAAATAGACCATGTTATGCCACAAAGCAGCTCTTAGGAAAGGCAAAAAAATAGATACTGCATTGTGTTCTATCAGACCATAATGGACTGAAAGTAGAAATCAATGACAAAATAAATTAATCCAACACATGGAGACTAAATAATATGCTATTGAATGAGACATGGATAACAGAAAACATCAGGGAGGAGATAAAAAAATTCTTAGAGGTCAATGAGAACGACGATACAACATACCAAAATGTCTGGGACACTATGAAAGCGGTACTAAGAGGAAAATTCATTGCACGGAGCGCATTCCAGAAAAGAATGAAAAGTCAACTAAATGACCTAACATTATAGCTCCAAGCCCTAGAAAAAGAACAGAACAGCAGCAAAAGTAGAATACAGGAAATAATTAAAATCAGAGCTGAAATCAATGAAATTGCAACAAAAGAAACAATTCAAAAAAACTGACAAAAAGTTGGTTCTTTGAGAAAGTAAACAAAATAGACAAACCCTTAGCCACACTAACAGAGAAGGAGAGAAAACTCAAATCACTAAAATTTGTGATGAAAAAGGAAATATCATGACAGACACCACTGACATACAGAACATAATTAGAAGCTACTTGGAAAATCTGTACTCCAACAAAACAATCTACTGAAGACATTGACAAATTTCTAGAGACATATGCTCCTCCCACACTGAACCAGGAGGACATACACAATTTAAACAGATCAATATCACACAATGAAATAGAAGAAGCCATTAAAAACCTACCATCCAAGAAAAGCCCAGGACCAGACGGATTCTCAGCCGAGTTCTACAACGTCTTCAAAGAAGATCTCATTCCAATGCTTCTCAAAGTATTCCAGGAAATAGAAAAGGAGGGGACCTTACTGAACTCATTCTATGAAGCTAATGTCACCCTCATACCCAAACCAGGAAAAAAGACACATCAAGGAAAGAAAATTTTAGACCAATATCCTTGATGAATACAGATGCAAACAGCCTTAAAATACTGGCAAACCGTATCCAAAAGCATATGAAGAAAATCGTGCACCACAATCAAGTGGGGTTCATCCCTGGAATGCAAGGATGGTTTAACATCCGTAAATCAATAAACATAATCCATCATATCAACAGACTTAAGCATAAGAATCATACGGTTATTTCAATTGATGCAGAAAAAGCATTTGACAATATACAACACCCCTCGTGCTCAAAACACTAGAAGAAATAGGGATAGTAGAAACATACCTGAACATTGTAAAGGCTATTTATGCTAAGCCCATGGCCAACATCGTTCTTAATGGAGAAAAACTGAAACCATTCCCTTTAACAATGGGAACAAGACAGGGATGTCCTCTTTCACCACTTCTATTCAACATTGTCCTCGAAACTCTAGCCAGAGCAATTAGGCAGACTAAAGAAATTAAAGGGATACGAATAGGAAAAGAGGAACTTGAGCTGTCACTATTTGCTGATGACATGATTCTATATTTAGAGGATCCAAAAAACTCCTCCAGAAAACTTCTAGACCTCAATGAATTCAGCAAAATAGCAGGCTATAAAATCCACACACATAAATCTAAAGCATTTTTATACGCAAGCGATGAAACAGTTCAAAGGGAAATGAGGAAAACAACTCCATTTGCAATAGCCTCAAAAAAAAAAAAAAAAATGAAATACTTGGGCATCAATCTAACCAAAGAGGTAAAAGATCTCTACAATGAAAACTACAAAACATTGAAGAAATTGAGGAAGACCTTAGAAGATGGAAAGATCTCCCGTGTTCTTGGATAGGCAGAATTAATATTGTCAAAATGGCCATACTACCAAAAGTGCTATACAGGTTCAATGCAATTCCAAGTGAAATCCCAGTGATGTACCTTACAGAAATAGAGCAAGCAATCATGAAATTCATCTGGAATAATAAACCCAAAATAGCTAAAACAATCCTTAGCAGAAAGAATGAAGCAGGGGGTATCGCAACACCAGAACTTCAACTATACTACAAAGCAATAGTAACAAAAACAGCATGGTATTGGCACGAAAATAGACAGGTAGATCAATGGTACAGAATAGAGGACACGGACACAAACCCAAATAAATACAATTTTCTCATACTAGACAAAGGTGCCAAAAATATGCAATGTAGAAAAGATAGCCTCTTCAACAAATGGTGCTGGGAAAACGGGAAATCCATATGCAACAGAATGAAACAAAACCCCTATTCTCTCACCCTGCACAAAAATCAACTCACAATGGATCAAGGATCTCAAAATCAGACCAGAGACCTGGCATGGGAGGTAGAGAAGAATAGCAGGGGCTGCAATATGGGGGAAAACGCCCACTGTCCTGGACAATTGCACAGGACAAAGCTCAAGACCACAGGTGAACGTCAACTTATGGGCCGGAGTACTATACAATGGATATATCCCCCAAAAAGCTGCTAACGTCATCCAACAGTCACCTGTGCTAGGTAAGGCCAGGTAGCACCCAGGTACCACTTGCTGGGATAGGGTCTAGCATTCTTACGTGTGCAATCTGTTTCTACCAGAAGATGTCAGGCTCCTTTCTAATGTGCTATGATTCCCCAGGTAAAATGAAGAGTTAACCATAGTGAACTTAAGTGTGTTTTGGTTTCATAGTTTTGATTTGAGATTTAACCTCGCAAAGCATGCTGGGTACCCTGCAGATATGCAATTCTTAGGAACATGTATGACCTCTATAGGGTCACAAGTTTAACAAACCACCCGCTCCTTTTCTAAATGCACAATTTTAAGAAAAGATGGCAATGTCCAATTACTAACCCCTTTTTAAAAAATAGGGATGTCATCATTAGCCACATTCACTGCACACAACTTCCTCTGCACTCAAACTTAAATAGAAATATAAGCCCACAGTCTAAGACACCAGTTACACATCGACATACAGACACCAACAGCAGCATCTAAGATTGAACAGGATCACAATGACACTATGTGATCACAATGTAGCATCCCTAGAGGAGGGAGATCAGTATGCACTGACATGGCTGAGCAGGAGGCCACAAACAAGGAGACCCAGGAGAACAGGAGGCTCAGGCCCAATGGCATAGAGAATCCTAGGGAGGAGTCTGCACAAACTCCAACACTCAGGGGTAAAGCAATGCCAGAAAAGAAATTAAGAGCTGCTCCTAGGTAGACATCTGGATCATCTCCTATCCCACGTCCTGATGCAACTTAAGACTAGTCTTCACTTGGAATCAAAATAAGAAGGGAAACAGAACTTCAGCCAAAACCAGGAGTTGACCGAGTCATGGTTTCAGATGTTACTATAAAAATTCAGCAAGTCATTTCTCCCTACTTAGACTCCCCCAGGGATTCCTTCATTGGTTGTAGCCAACCATCAGTGATGCCATCTGCCAGTTTTAACATCCACATCCCAAAGACTGACAGCACCCAACAGCTTTCAAAGGCTCCTCACGATTTCTCACTTCATCTCATCCCTCCAAGGTAAGGCCAATGTCCTTATTCAAGAGTGAAGACTGTGACAGCCACAGAGGTCAGGAGAGGCAAGATTACCAGGACAGAACCTTTAATCGCCTGGCACAGCAAACTTCCAAGAAACTAAACTTGGCTCTGCTCTCCTCAGTTTGATATTCTCACACTAACATGAGGCTCAGGAAGGGTTTCACTTCCCACTTTCCTCAACTGCCAAGAGCCCAGAACAAGTCACCTTACATCAGAATTAAAGAAATAGCCAATATTCTCTTAAAGCATTATCGCAAAGTGACTGTGGATCTGGCTCACCTATGTGTAATGCTTCCTCCCTGCAAAGATACCAGTCAGAATCTGCAGCCTGCAAGACACAAGTCCCAAGCCTATGTTCATGCACACCAGAGCATTCTGCTTCAGTGACTAGGAACAGTTTGGGTTTTTTTTTTTTTTTTAATTCAAAAGATGAATGGATAGCTTCCTCACTCCATCTTACTTGAACAACACATATCCATGATTATGAATTCCTCTATTGCCCAGAGAGGAGCCAGTGTACTCACTTGGGTCATCACTAGCAAGAGAATAGTCGCATTTCTACTCATACCACCATCTTGAAAACCTTTACTGCCTGCTTGCTGAATGGCGGGTACCTTTTCACCCTGGACACACACTTCTGTACTACTCCCCTGGAGTCTTCAAATTCTCCACTCTTTGCACTTGTAAGGACTTAAATTGACAAGCAAACTCTCCCAACAGCCTAACCAGGGTTTTCAACTGCAACCCCTACTCCCACTGAGCACAGGTTTTCACTCTCATGGGCTTCAAACCCCACCTGCACAATGGCTCTCACTCAGGCAAGCATCTGTCGCAGGCACCATGCCAGCCTCATGCCACAGGTTTATCTAGCTTCAGTTCCCAACCTCCTAGGGTCCAAGGCACCAGCAATCCCATCTTTCATTATTCGTCACACCTTGGCAACACAGCAGACACAGATGGGGAATGTGGGTGCTCAGTTACCTTGGCCACCTGAGCAAAGATTTGCTTTGCAGTGTTCCCATTCTCCTTCAGAAAAGCAACAGGTAAAACCCCCACAGCTCAAAAAGGAAGACCAGAGCCAGTCGATAAAATGTCCCACTCCCACCAAGGAGTCTCATTCGTGAACGAAAACTCTGCCTCCTTGCAGAATAGGAGACATGTGGACTAATAAGGGTGAAAGGTCCACCCATAGTCCCCAGTGGTATCATGGGGACCAGAACCACTCTGATCTGACCAAACTGTCTGGGGATAATCATTTAAAGAGGTAGCATGACTTGCTGGCTAATGGAGGAGGCTTTGGTCAAACAAATTGGCTCTGACACATTTACTTCATAATCTTGGAGAATTATTCATTGTCAAAGCATCTATCAATATCATGAGATAAGTAATTTCATGTGGCAAATGCCAGAACTAAATAAATTAATGTTCCAAGTATTATTTTTCTCTTCCTTAGGCCCCATCATATGCCCTGGAGTACAGTGTAAATGTTACAAGGAACAGAACACAGTGCCAACTAGTCCATTTTTAAAATTTTGTTTCTCATTCATTCTATACAAGTCATTTATAACAGACAAGTCATTTCCACAACCAACTAAGCTTCTCATGAGAAGGAACTCATCCTTGGAAATGAAGAGAATCATTATGAAATAGGACCCACCAGAAAAATTCTTGGAACATCCCTTGTATCATTATGTCCTTATCCATGAAATTTGTTATTTCTTCACTGCTCTTCACTAGTATTTCCCAAGCAGTGTTACACAGAACATTAGCCCCTTGAGATAATCTTTGCAAATAGTTTTGTGCCTAACTATGATTTGCAAACCCAGCATAATGAATTCCCATCTTAGAGACTCAGAATGCATCTCAATATAAAACACTCTGTAAAGCTCTGCTTAAACACGTGCAACTTGATTAACCCAGTGTTTTCCAAAGTCATCTGGCTACCTTTGTACTTGTTAATAAAGTACATTTCACTCACAAAGTTCATCTCAGCCACCAAAAGCCTCTAATCTGCCCTTACTTTGTCTCTAACCTTGATCCCGACTCCTTACTGATCACCCACTGTGTAGGTTCAACTTGCCTGGGTATCATCATCATATCTCTTTGTTTTTGATAGCTTTACTGATGTAAAGTGAGTAATTCAACTTAATACATTTGCAGAGCTGTGTATCACTGCAACCAACATCAGCACATTTTCATCACACCCCTCAACTTGCCCCTCACATACAACCACACAGAAACCATTTCCCCTCACATCTGTAACACCAGGAGACCACCAATAACTATGCCTCCGTAAGATTTATGTATTCCCAACATTTTGTGTCAACTGAGTCCTACAATATGTGATCTTCTGTATGTGGCCAATTTAAGTTACCATGTTTTCAAGGTTCATCCAGATGGTAGTGTACTACTGTGTGAACAATCACCATTTTGTTCATTCATCAGGAGATGGACATTTACGTTTTCATCTTCTGGCTATTGTGAATCATGTACTGTGAACGTTTGTAATTTTGCATGAGAATGTGTGTTTCCATTTCTTTGGGTAGCTATGTAAGACCAGAATCACTGGGAACTCTACTGAACCTTTTGAAATACTCCCAGATTCTTCCAAAGTGGCTGTACAAACTTACATTTCCACTAGCAATACATGAAGACTTTTTCCACATCCTCACCAACTCTTGTTATGTCTTTTTTATTATAGAGAACAGGGAGCAGCATCCCACTGCAATTTTCTGACCATGGCTTTTCAATGCTCCCTTCTCAGTTATGGCCTCACTATTCCACCACCTAGCTGCCTTCTCACTCTAAGAATCTACAATTCACTAGGACCTGAAGTCCTACAGTTTCCTTGGACCATCTCTAACACCATTTCCAACATCATGTCACAATTTTGCATTGCACTCTATGGCACTGTTTCAGTTTGTATCTCCGGCACATAAGGCCTTTTGGACCTAAAATTTTCTCTAACCATTGAGCTCCTCAAGTGAGTCAATATTTTCTTAAGGGCCAGTATGAAGCCTATCAAATAACTGATGCTTCATAAATGATTGCTGACACACTTTAATATAGAGGGTAAGCCTGGACTTGAGTCAAGTAAAAAATGGAGGTAGAGGGTATTCAGGGCCTTGGATCAGAAAAGAAGAGCATCAAGTGTAATGCTAATAGTGGAGTTCAATTCCCCTTCCCCAGGGAACTGTAGGTTCTGTGCAAAGGGCATCATTCAGGAATATCTTATTTCATACTATTGTCAATTTTTTCTTAACTGTGAATCTGCAAGTATGATGGGGACAAGGAACCAATCCTCTTTTCTTACTGGGGTCTGCTCTTCCTTTTATCCAGCCCTACCTATATTCTTCTGGAACCCTCATGAGTTAGAGATTTGTAGTAAACCCCTCATGCTCTGAGTCTCCCTCTCCAAGTATCTAGAGTTGAATTCATGTGTTAAACATCAAGGGAAAAAACCAGTCCCCAGTGAACTAAGAAAACAAGTCACCGAGTTCAAGTCCCCCCAAGACTGGCAGCCATAACTTTAGCTTCCTAGACCCTCTACTTGGAGTACAAGCCTTAAAGCAAAGCCTGGCCTGGCCTTACCATCCAAACCCCTTACCCAGTTCATTACCCACTGCAAGATAGTATTGCCATGACCACACTTAACTCCCCCACACCCTTCTCTCCAGTGGGTGTGAGCAAGGTGTCCAACAAGTGAAATAACCCAAGTATACAGTAACCACAGGTCCAGCTTCAGGCATGGGAGGGAAGAACAGAGGCAGAGAGTCAAGCAAACCCTTGGCATGGATGCAATTGGAGGCCAGGACTTGCAAGCCTATGGCAGCCTTTGGATGAAGGGCAGCAACTTCTGCTGTATATAACTGGCTGAAAAAAGAACAGGATGAACAACCACCCAGTGTCAACAGTATCCACAGCTAACTATCCAAAATGGAAGCACAGTATAAAATCTTAATCCATACCCACCTTATTTTAGAACCTTATTTTAGAAAAGAGATGAAGCAGTATCTTCACATGAGGCAAATGTGGACATAAGTTATTCTTCCTGGAGTCCCCAGGCCTCTCTCCATTTGCCATGCACATGGCCTTTAATAGTGACACCCAAGCAGGGCTGTGCACTGTGTAATACAGTAACCGATCTGATCAAGGGTCATATTCGAGGTATGCTTCAATAAGCTGGGTCCACTGAGACAGTCAAGTCCTCACATCAGTAGTACAGCATGTGATATTAGGAAGGTCAAAGGTAACAATCAGCTCAGCAACACATTGTTCCATTTTCCAGGCCTCCAATCATTGCTTATTTTGAATATAGTTACTATGCCTTTAATGAAGTAAACCTTTCATATGCTCATCTGAATACTTGCAGTAAATCATCTTAAATCCGTAAGGAAGTCTACGAAAGTCTTCATGGAATTTTACTGGACTAAAAATTGTAATGAAAACCAAACCATCTTAAATAGAATTCTCCCACAAAAAGAACCACTCATTCTCAGTCTATATGGTCCAACTACCAAAAGGACTTTGGTATGTAGGTTGCTAACTCCATTAAGACACTCTCTAGAGGTGGTAAGATATGTCTGAAAGGATCCAACGTTTTAAAACTATCTTTCCCTACTTTATGCATCAACAGTCAGACCATCACCAAGTCCATTTTCTAATGAGACAGACTTGCATCTGTCTTTCATAGCTAGAAACATATGAGAAGACCTACTCCAGTGCCTCCAACAGAATTCTGTTTCCAGGCTGCTGACTAGAAATATCTACCTTCACCCTCTACTGGCTTGCCACCTCAAAGTTTTCTTCAAAAGGGAGATTTCAACAAGATGTAGAGCAGGCTAGGGAAAATGCAGAGGTGCTGTAAAATTACTACATCAGGCAAGGAAAGAGCACCAAAAAGGAGAGATGAAATGTAAGGACTTTATTACTTTTCTCAAAATATAAAATAAAGTAAGCCTAAGGAGCCACTGTTGTAAGTGTAAGTTCATAAGAATAAGATAATGAGGCGAGGAGACGAGGTGGGAAGTAGAATGTAGGCTCTTTTCCCAAGATGTTTATTCAATCAGTGTCTCACCACTCCAATGTAAGCATCAGCAGCCAAGAAAAACAGCAACCTCCCTTCCTGCCCCGACTGCCAAGGAGAGTCATCCTCACCTGGCCATCTGCTTGTAGGCTTCTTCCGCAACAGCAAAGATGTGGGGATCCATGTCGCCCATGTTCTGACCACTGTAGGCATAGATGACATCTTGTCCATAGATTGGCAACTGTTCATAAGGATTTATGGCAACAAGCACGATGCCTGCAAAGAGACCAGGAGTCAGATGCCATGGGACATTGGCCTAAAGCACGTTTTCGCATCAGTGTCAACTGAAGCGTAAGGGCACAATAGAATCAGCTGCAACCACTCAAAGACATGCATGTGCTAGGCCCCGGTGAAGAAAACAATGCAGATAGGCCAAGGTTCCAGATATCCTGCAGCCTCAGGGCATGGAAATACTCCTGCATTAACAAATACTCCACAAAATGAGTTCATAAAATAGACACATGAAGTGTTGCAGGATTAGAGGGAAAAGGATGTTTAAATCTGCCGACAGTATTACAGAGGTTTAAAAACCCATGCAAGAATCAAAAGCTGGACAAGGGATTAATTTCTCAATTGTGTGTGCGTTATCTTAACTTAAAAACTTATGGATAGAAAGTATGATTTATGTATCTTAAGGTCTAATGCTGGCTCAATTACTGTGTGATTTCAACAGTTGTTTAACCTTTCAATGCCTCGTTGCTTCAACTATGAAATGGGAATATTTAACTGCACTTAAACTGGGATGTCCTCAGGATAACATGATTAATGGAGAGAGGGAGCATTCAGACCAGTGTCTTACACAGTAAGCACTACATGTTTGCTTTGTACTCTCACATTACATCCTAGTTTTCTTATCTCTGTCCTCAAAAGGGTACACAGCAATGATGCACTCAAACATGCAACTGAGCCATGGGGAAATCCTGTAAAGCTCAGGTGTCTTACAGCAACTTGCTGCACAGGGGCAGCAAGCTGGTATTTAGGAATATGCAAAGAAAACGCAAATTCAATCTTTAAGATAGAAACATCCTTTTTTCTTCCCCTTTAGACCATATTCTGGATGCCAGAAGACCCACGGACCAACGTACCAAAACAAACTTGTTTCGTCATTTGGGGCAAATGGGGCAGGAACAGTAAGGTACCTGGGCCCACTGTTAAGTCTCCTATATTGTGTCCCTTCTGGTTCTGAAGAGACACACAGGGAACCTAAAGCATATTAGAGTAGAGTACACTAAGAGGAGGAGGCAAGGTCAGAGACAGGAGACACCTAAGGCCTCTTTCTACTGGAGTTGGCCTAAGAAGGACAATGCGAAGCAAAAAAAAAAAAATTAAGGCCCAGAACCCTGAAAAATTCAACTAATAAAGCTCATTCATGGGGAACCCTCTTAAAATAACTACACAAGTTTTTCCAGTTATTACATGATTCTATTAAACTCTCATGTAGCCTTCAAAATTTTGATCAAATATTCTCAGGTCACCTGTAATTGTAGAATACTCCAGGCCCCTTCGAGCGTAAGTAAGTGCATCCTGATGATTTGGCAATCTGGGGCACATCAGGCACCCTGAAGAGAACAGTGTTTGGTAAACATGGACACCAGAGTGACTTGGATGAATTCCTTAAATTGGAAACTGATGGTCATTTAGCCTTATTTCCTAGAAGGGGAGAGCTTCCTAGATTACCTCACTTAGGGCAGGCTGGGGGCTTATTGAAGGTTCAGGTAACTGACCTTGCCTTCCAAACTCCCACTCACAGGTGGTATCAAGCAGCTTGTGGGAAAGTACACCTCTCAAGCACTACTCTGGCAGAACAGCTCTGCCTGACCTCCTCACTGACCCACCACTTCCAAACCCAAGTGGAACACGAAAGCAGAAAAGCCCCGGGGCACCGAGATATCACTGTGATCCCCAAGATGACCAGGACTCCGCTGCACAAGCAGGCCAACTCTCACAGAAGTGCCCGGCTCACTCCCTGGCCCAACCCCCAATTTATCTGCTTCTCCACCAATTAAGCATCTCATTTTTCCATATAACCTAACGATATTCAGAGCAAAGGAAAAATTAAATGTTGCAATATGGGAAAAGGAGAATTTCAAGAAAAACATGAAAATTTCAGGACTCTGGGGTTTATGCATTTGTTATGCATTTTCCTCCTTCAATATTCATCAAGCACCATCCACAGCCAAGTGAGAACGTCACAGAGGCAGCACTTCTGAGTGGAAGTTACAACACAGGCACCCACCTCCGGGCCTGTGCTGAGTGAAGGCTTGTGCACAAGCCAGGATACTAGGGAGGACACAAGTCCTCAAAACTGGCCACGCCACTGGGTGTGGAGGCACTAGCCTGTTATCCCAGCGGCTCAGGAGGCTAAGGCAGGAAGTTCAAAGTCGGCCTCAGCAACTCAGTGAGGCCCTAAGCAACTCAGCAAGACCCTGTGTTTAAAGTATAAGAAAGGGCTGGGGATGTGGCTCAGTGGTTGAGAGCCCCTAGGTTCAATTCCCAGTACCAAAATAAACCAGCCATCCCACCGTCTGTGGCTCGTTTCCTCCTTAACTGAGCCATGACTGACACCAATCATCCCACAGAGGCTAGTGCAGCCAAATGAAGCCACATGCACCAATTAATAACCTTTCTAAGGGCTCAGATGAAAGGCACTCACACATGAGGGTCAAAATCTGGATTCTCAACCACATGAGCTTAAGCAGATCATATGCAATGATGGTAGGTGCTCCCAAAACACGCAGCCAACAGATGCCCCACTTACCACAATAAGTGTAGATGTGGTTGGACTCCAGGAACCGGACCTTCAGATTATGCAAAACTGCAGGCTCGTGGAGATAGCTAAGGGCAGTGAGGTCGTTTTCTCCCACCAAGATATCTGGATTCCGTAAGGGTGGCAGCTGGTTGTTCTGGACATCAACTGGATATTCCCGAATCTAAAACACAGCAGCAGGTACAAAAAGTCACAGTTAGGAAGCATTTAACCTGTATTCAATGTCCTGTCTTGACTTGGATCACTAACCTACAGACAAGTGCAGATAATAAGCATTTTAAAGAAAGGTAAGCTTGCTGTGCCTGAAATCCCAGCTACTCAGGAGGCTGAAATGGGAGGACCTCAAGTTTGAGACCAACCTAGGCAATTCAGTTAGACCCCATCTCAAATACTTTTAAGAGGTTCAGTGGTACAGTGCTTGCCTAGCCTGCCTTAACCACTGTTTTCAAGCACCACTACAACAAGAAACAAAAGCAAAATACCTGTAATCCAATGAGAGATCAGTCCCGGTAGGGAACTTATTAATGATATCATCTCAGGGTATCTTAAGTTTTGAAGTATTTAGCCTGTTTTTGTAACACAGAAGACTGGCACAAAAAATTTAGGAAGTACAACCAGATTTAAGAGCATTCTATTCCATCTTAACGAATCCAACACTTCCCATGTCTTTAATTCTGTTTGCCATAGGGGTGATCATACTCCCATCTAGAAGACCTTCCTTGATCAACCACATTTATTGCGACCATCTCTTAACTCAATGTTTCCCTCAACCACACATTCCCTTTGCATTTCAAGTATATTGCAAGGGAAGAACTGCCCTCTGTCAAGGGCCTCAAGTTTTACCATGTGCACATAGTTTACTCCACAATCTAACTTTGGGCTCCTCTAGGTTAACAATTTTGTTGCGACCTTAAGTACAGGAGTACCTTGAGAGATATATGTGCAACCATGGCGTGGGATCATGTATCGTACATCAGATCTGAAGAAGTTAGCCTTATATTGTTTGGTACAGCACTAGAACTATATACATGCTCAATAAATGTTTGATAAAACATCTTTAATTTTATATACACATAAACATGTAACTTGTAAAAGTGACTGTTTTTAAACCATTAAACATGAAGACCTGCACACTGGTTCACCATATTTTATCTGAGTTTTAAATTTCTCATGGTATTCTTAATCATCTGGCAAGTTTTTGAAAACCATTTCCTGAACTGATCTGAACGTTTTGTAAGCTCTGGAGTAGGAACCAGAAATCTAAAATTTAAAAAGCATCCCCCAATACTTTTGATATAGATAGCCCGTGGATATTTTAAGAATCATTCCTCTATACAATTTTTAGTAAATTCCACGGACACAGACTTCACTAGGATAACAACCAATGAAGAAAATGTAAGTATCAATGCTCTTCATGCCCCTTTTAGAGGTCCTCATGCTACTAAATCTTAAGGTATGTTATGAAGTCACCAACTCAAGTCCTATGGCGATGGGTGCTAAAATAAACAGATGAATGAAATGTAACAAATCTAGAAATAACTGAGCATATAGGGAAATTATGAACATGTTAAGATTAGGTAAAAGGAGTTTTTTGTTTTTTGTTTTGTCTTGTTTTTTTAAATCACTGGGAAACTAGCAAGCCCTTTAAAAAGTGTTCTACTCTTGCTTACAATAAAATAAAAATGAAACAAAACCTAAAGAAAAATGACCAAGTATTTAAGTTTTAGCAAAAAGGACTTTCAAATGATGCAAAAGTCAAATGTGCAGGAAAATATTCATATATTCAACTGTAACATAAGACTTTAATACGTAACACACCATCTGCAAGCCCAACTGGAGAATGGAATAAGCTCTGTATTACATGGCAGAATTTATACTACCCCATTTTTATAAAGTAAATTAACTTCACAAAAATTTGGGCACAGAATACAAATCACAAAATGTGAGAAACTATTCACCGTGCCCACTAACCAGAGAGATGCAAATATAATACTTCAGCATTACTATTATCAGATAATCAAAAACATAAAAATGAACAAGAGGTAAGTGTGGCAAGCAGGAACACAGCATGTGGATACAGACTTCTCCCACCTATCTGGAGTGCAGCAGGGAGTAGGCACTCAGACTCTTGTCTTAATCTTCAAAGTGAGCTTTATACTAGAGCTATAAAGAATGAAGGTGAGGGAGATCCAAGATGGTGGACTAGAGGGAGGCTGCATTCCTTGTTGCTCTGTAACTCGGGTTTCAAACAGAGGATATCTGTTTCTTAGTGAGGCAGTCTTTGCTGCTTATCGATCCCCTGCTGTTTACCCATTTGTCCACTGTGATCACCTGCAGTCCGCTAGCGTATCGACTATTTTTTGAGTGCAGATTGCTCACTGACTGGGACCTATCATCTGCCATTTGCCTGCTTCTTGCCTTCCCATTGCCTGCCTTTCACCTACCAAACACCCACCACCCAAAGTCCACCTGCCAATCATCCAGTAGCCAGAAGACCAACAGCAGACCACCAACTGCCTACTGTTGCCTGGAAGTCTACTGTCACAGAACCTACAGTTTGGTTACACGTGGTTGCCACCATTTTGATACAATAGCCAGGACGTGTAGGACCCCCAGCCAGACTGACTAAGCCCCATCTCCAGGATCCCTCAGTCCAACCGGCCACACCCCACCTTCAGGAGCCCTGCCCAACCAACCACACCCCACCTCCAGGAACCCTGGCTGACCAGGCCCACACACCCAGCTGATTTAGGGGTGGATATCGTCTGTACTGGGCACTGCTAATATTGATCTCCTCCTCAAAGAGGTTTTGGAAACCTGCAGAGTCACTATAAGCCTATGGGGGGAAACTACAATACCCCAGATCTGCACTGGTAGAGGGGAAGATACGTGAACAACATGAGAAAACAAGGGAGGAAAATGTTCCAAACAAACCAAGACTATATTAATAGAATCCAATGACAGCATGGTAGAAGAAATGTCAGGAAAGGAGTTCAGAACATAATTAAAATGATTCGTGAAGCAAAAGGATAAGATAAGAGCAACTGCAGGCAGTGAATGATCACTAACAAAAAGTTCGAAAATCAACTGCAGGAAGAATCATTTCAACTAAATACTAAAAAACGAAAAATAAACAGAAATCCCTTAAATTAAGCAAACAATAAACCAAGTGACAATGAAAAGCATCACCAACCAACTATATCACTCAGACAGAACCTCAGACAATGAAGACAAAATAATTAATCTTGAAATCAAAGTTGCCCAAACAGAGAAGAACTCAAACAGAACCTCCAAGAACTATGGGACATCATGAAAAGATCAAATTTAAGTATTATTGGGACTGAGGAAGGCACAGAGATACAAGCAAAGGAATGAACAACCTATTCAATGAAATAGCAGAAAATTTCCCAAACCTCAAGAATGAAATGGAAAATCAAATACAAGAGGCTTACAGAACACCAAATGCACAAAATCACAACAGATCCACTCCAACGCATATTACAATGAAAATGCCTAACATACAAAATATAGGATTTTGAAGGCTGCAAGAAAAGAGCATCGGACTATATATGGGGTGAAACCAATATTCATTGCATGGAGTGCATTCAATAAAAGAATAAGAAGTCAACAGCTAAATCACCTAACATTACATCTCAAAGTCCTAGAAAAAGAACAGCACAACATCACAAGTAGAAGACAGAAAATAATTAAAATCAGAGCTGAAATCAATGAAATTGAAACAAAGGAAACAATTCAAAAAATTGACAAAAAGTTGGTTCTTTCAAAAAGCAAATAGACAAACCCTTAGCCACACCAAGAGGAGAGAAAACTCATTAAAATTTGTGATTAAGATAATATGACAGACACCACTGAAATACATAACAATGAGAAGCAACTTTGAAAATCTATACTCCAACAAAATAGAAAATACAGAAGACATTGACAAATTTCTAGACACACATGATCCTCCCAAACTCAACCAGGAGGACATACACAATTTAAACAGATCAATTTCAAGCAATGAAATAGAGGAAGCCATCAAAAGCCTACCAAGAAAAGCCCAGGACCAGACGGAGTCTCAGGCAAGTTCTACAAGACCTTCAAAGAAATCATTCCAATACGTCTCAAAGTATTCCAAGAAATCAAAGGAGGGAACCCTTCTGAACTCATTCACCTTCATACCAAAACCAAAGACATTAAGGAAAGAAAATTTTAGAACTACATCTCTGATGAATATAGATGCAAAAATCCTTAAAATCCTGGCATATCACATACAGAAACATATTAAGATAGTGCATCACAATCAAGTGGGGTTCATCCCTAGGATGCAAGGTTGGTTCAACATCTGGAAATTAATGTAATTCATCACATCAATAGACAAAGTTTAGAATTATGATTATTTCAATTGATGCAGAGAAAGCGTTCAACAAACTACAATACCCCTTCATGCTCAAAACACTAGAAGAAATAGGGATAGTAGGAACATACCTCACCATTGTAAAGGCTATTAATGCTAAGCCCACAGTCAACATCCTTTTGAATGGAGAAAAGCAAAGCATTCCCTTTAAAAACTGGAACAATACAGTGATGCCCTCGTTCACCACTTCTATTCAACATCCTTGAAATACTAGCCAGAGCAATTAGACCAAAGATATCAGATGGATATGAACAGGAAAAGAACTCTATTATTATTTGCTGATGACATGATTCTCTATTTAGAGGATCCAAAAAACTCCACCAGAAAACTTCTAGACCTCATCAATGAATTCAGCAAAACAACAGGATATAAAAATCAACGTGCATAAATCTAAAGCACTTTTATTCATTTAAAAAAAAAATTTGGTAATCTAACCAAAGAGGTGCAAGATCTCTACAATGAAAACTACAGAACTAAAGAAAGAAACTGAAGAAGACATTAGAAGATGAATAGATCTCACAAGATCCTGGATAGGTAGAGTATTTTCAAAATGGCCATACTCCCAAAAGTACTATACAGATTTAACACAATTCCTTTTAAAATTCCAATGACATTTCTCATAGAAATAGAGAAAGCAGTCATGAAATTCATCTGGAAGAACAAAAGACCCATAATAGCCAAAGCAACCCTGGGCAGGAAGAGTGATGCAGGAGGTATTGCAATACCAGACCATAAGCTCTACTATAGAGCAATAGTAAAAAAAAAAAAAAAAAAAAAAAATGACATGGTATTGGCACCAAAATAGACCAATGGTACAAGATAGAAGACAGAGACAGACCAACATAATTACAGTTATCTCATACTAAACAAAGGTGCCAAAAACATACAATGGTGAAGAGATAGCCTCTTCAAATGGTGCTGGGAAAACTGGAAATCCATATGCAGTAAAATAAAATTAAACCCCTCTCTCATTCTGTACAAAACTCAAAATGGTTCAAGAACCTAGCAATTAGACCAGAGATCCTGCATGAAATATAAAACATAGGCCCAAATCTCCATCACATTAGCATAGGACCAGACTTCCTTAACAAGACCCCCATAGCGCAAGTAATGAAATCAAGAATCAAAAAAAGTGATAGATTCAAACTAAAAAGCTTTTTCTCAGCAAAAGAAACAATGTGAAAAGAGAACCTACAGAGTGGGGGGAAATCTTCCACACACAGTTCAGACAGAGCACTAATCTCCCAAGTTTATGAAGAACTAACAAAACTTTACACCAAAAATAGAGAACCCAATCAAAAAATGGGCTAACAAACTGGGCAGACACTTCACAGAAGATATACAGGTGATCAACAAATATATGAAAAAGTGCTCATCACCCCTAGTAATTACAGAAATCCAAGACCACCCTAAGATTTCATGTAACTCCAATTAGAATGGCTATTATCAAAAACACAAGCAGTAAGTGTTGGTGTGGATGTGGGGAATGAGGCACACTCACACATTGCTGGTGGAGTTGCAAATTGGTGCGGTCATTATGTAAAGTAACATGGAGATTCCTCAGAAAACTTGGAATGGAACCACCTTCTGACCCAGCTATCCCACCCCTCAGTTTATACCAAAGGACTTAAAATCATATTACATGATTACGTAAAGACTTAAAAGTATATTACAGTGATGCAGCCACATGAACATTTGTACCAGCTCAATTCACAAGAGCTAGATTGTGGAACCAACCTAAATGCCCCTCAAATGATGAATGGATAAAGTAACTATGGTATATATACACAATGGAATATTACTGAGCCATAAGGAATAAAATTATAGCATTTGCTGGTAAATGGATGAAATTGGAAAATACTATGCTAAGTGAAATAGGCCAACCCCAAGAAACCAAAGGTCAAATTTCTCTGATAAGTGCAGGACGATATATGATGGGGGGGAGAGAAGAATGAAGGAATTTTGGATGGTGGTGTAGAAAATGGGGTGGGAGGGGTTGGGGGAGAAATAGAATGAAACAGACAGCATCACCATATGTATATTTATGATTACAAGAATGGTGTGAATGGTGTGAATCTACATTGTGTACAACCATAGAAATGAAAAGTCGTACTCCATTTGTGTACAATGAATCAAAACGCAGTCTGTAAAAATAAAGATTAAAAAAAGCCTCCTGCTTCTCTTTATGGGCAGGTTCTGGGACAGGAGTCCCCTGTGCTTCTCCTTTGCTAGCAAAGTAATAAAACTTTTTTTTCCCAAGAAAAACAAAAAGAATGAAGGTGAAACTTGACAGAACCCATTGGTCAGGTAGCTACCCACAGCGTTCTGCTAAGTGAAGTGCATAAATTGAAGGATGCAAAGGAATCCCACTTATTCAAACCTATGAATGCCTGGCTAGAATGATGTGCCCACAAAATATCATTAGTTATCCAATTCCATTCTCTCTACAATGTCCTGTTGCTCTTTCCCCTTTAATGTTAATTGAGTAATTGAGGTCCTTTTTTTTTTTCCTTTCCTGTGAGAAGTTTCATTGAAACTTTATCAAGGAAACTAATAACCTATCAAAGATTAAAAAAAAATCCAGAAGGTGGGACCAAGGGGAAATGGTGCTTTCAGGGTTGATTTTTAGTTCATTGAACTGGAGTTGCTAGCTGTGCTAGTCAGCTTTCTATTATGAGATAATCAACTCGTGAGGAAGAACGGCTCATTTCGGTCACTGTTTCAGTCCAAGGTTGCCCGACTGTGCTGCCTTTCGATCTGGGTAGGTAGGACATCATGGCAGAAGATACTAGTTGAGCAAGCTACTCACCTCACAAGCAGCCAGAAAGTCGAGAGGAACAACAAGGTTCCCAGGACTTTCTTCAAGGGTACACCCCAAGACTGAACTTCCTTCTACACTAGGACCCCACATCAAGGTTCCTCCCATCAGTACCACAGTTGGTGATCAAGCCTTTGACTCGCGAGCCTTGGAACATTTAAAATCAACTCTGACAGTCACTTCCTTTATTTGCTTTGTCAGTGGTGTCACTGGGATTTGACTACCCTCCTGAGCCTTTCTAAAGGCATCCAGAGGGATGCTTTGCACCTCTCCGTACCTCCGTCTCAAGCTGCACAGCAACAGTCACATGTGGAACTCCAAACCTCTCCCCACCCCATGCTTCACTTTCCAGCCTGGAGGACTCTGCCTCAGTTCACCTCTTTACACCCTCAGGCAGAAGCACCAACATTCTATTTTTTTCTAGGATGACGCTCGTCTCAGGAGACTCCCTGCAAGCATGGAGGCGAAAACACAAGCAATTTTTGGAAAATAAATTCACCAATAAGGTAGTGATATCGGTTAAACTAAAATTGATAAGAAGCAATAATGCCCAGAGCAGCACAAGAGGGAGGAGCTGCCAGCTCAGCACTCCCAGCCACAGATCTCAGGGCATGTGTACGTCAGAGGAAAGGGAGGCTTAGGAACAGTTTGTTGTTGACAGGGATCTGAATCTAACAGTCACTCGTGTCCAATCTTCACAGCTCTTTTGGCTCCAGAGGTGATGAGAATCTGTGACCACTGTAACAGAAGAGATGAACGACTCCGTGCAACACTGCAGAGTCCTATCACTTTCTACTTTGTTTTACGCAAGCACAGGGCAACATGCCCCAAGCTGAGGTGATGACCCTTGCACTTGGGTGGAGACTGAATACAGCTACAAATACCTGTGTTTTTAAATGTTTCACAAATAGACATTTTGATCAATGAAGACTTACATTCTTGCCCAACCCCACAAATGTCGATCAAGGCAGGCTTGGCCACACTGCGGCACAGGTGGAGCACATTACTCTGTACAGCTCATCTGTTCTTCACTTCCTCTCAGAACTCCTGAGCAGTCAGGGCTTTCCACTTGGAGTGCTCACCATCAAGGTCAAACTCAGGTGGCTACATCACTGTAGGGTGCCAATTTTAATTCCTTTGGATATATACTGAGGAGTGGGATCACTGGATCAGGTGGTGGTTCCATTCCTAGTGTTTTGAGGAATCTCCATATTGCTCTCCACAGTGGTTACACTGGCAATGTATGAATGTACATTTTCCCCACTTTCTGGCCAACGTTTGTTTAGCAGCTCAATTCACAATAACCAAGCTATGGAACCAACCTAGGTGCCCTTCAACAGATGAATGGATGAAGAAAACACAGTGTATATACACAATGAAATTCACTCAACCATAGTGAGTGAAATTGCGGCATCTTCCGGTAAATGCGTGAAACTAAAGATCTTCATGCTAAGTGAAATAAGCCAATCCCAAAAAACCGAAGCCCAAATATTCTGTCATGTGGATGCTAACACATAAGGCCAGCGGGGGGCGGGGGGGAATTCACTCAATTACACCAAAGGGAATAATCGGAGGTAGGATGGGACTAGGACATACAGTAGAACAAACTGGACATATTTTCCTGTGTTCATATGGAGTACACGATTTCCACATGTGCAACCACAAGCACGGGAAGTCATACTCCATGTATGTGTAGCATGTCAACATATGCTCTCATGTGTATTTCAAGAATTTTAGAACGAGATCCCAATTAGGGTAAATTATACTCCATGTATGTATGTGTCAAAATACACTACCATTATGTGGTATCCAAGAAGTTTTAAAAATTCAGTTGACAATTTAAGAGGCCAACCATGGAGATGGGGGAGACTTTTTCCCACCACTAGAGGGCAGGGGTGGAGCAGCTTGGAGGGAGGCGGGGCCAGGAGAGCTGGCCTGACCTGCACAGGGCTGCACTACCAGCAAGGCATGAGGATGCCACACTTCCCTAAGGTCAGCATCCACTGACACGCCAGATCCAGTTCAAAGTAGAATGCCAGATTGAGGGCTAGCTCACACCCATCACAGCCCAAGGAGGAAAAAGTTGAGGCCCATCCTTATTCCAAGAAGTTACCATATTCTCACTGGCTGTAATATATACAACATCCCGCATTATCCGCTAGGTGGAATAAGCCAGCGTTGAGGCTGCTATGTACAAAGCACCTAGACAAAGAGGGCAGAATGGTGGCTTCCAGGGACTGCGGGCAGGAGCAAGGGAATTGGGAAGTCAGCAATGAATGAGGACAGTTTCAGTTTTGCCAGACGAAGAGAGGTCTGGAGAAGGATTGTGGTAACAGCTGTGTGACACTGCACATGTCACTCAACTGTACACTCAATGGTTACCATGCTAAGTTTTATAGTAAGTATGCATTTCCTGTAATAATGAATGATCAAAAGCAGGTTCAATCATCTGGGAACAGTGAGCAGTCAGCATACCTGGGCAACAGAGGGGACAGATCAGCAGTAAGGTCCTGCCCTGAGGCCAGAGTTAGGAACACTTTTTTGCCGAGAATCTGACTTTAACCTTTTGCTGTGGTAAAACTGACAGTGGCCTTTGGGGGGTGGAGAAGACTTCTGAGGTGGCTGTTCTACCAGGTTGGTGTATAGAGTATGGTTCTACCTTGAGAGGGGGGTATGCTTCAAGTGCTCATCCCATCATGGAACTATGGGCTCCAGCCACTGATGCACAGCAGCTGGGTCACTCCCAATGACACCTAGAGCCAGCTAGGGCAGCCCACGAGCAACCTGGACACTCAATCTGACCTCCAGGCACTACTGACCTCCAGCCCCAGGCTTCCTGTCAATTCCACGCTGACCAGCCTCATAGCTGGAGAGAGAAGAGATGGGCCCTGGAAAGCCGCCCAGGTTAGTTATGCAGGGTGCAGCAGGGAGGCAAGCATCTGCTGTTTTAGCAACACGGCGTATCATTCCTCACTACCTCCAGACGACTTTTAAAAACACCCACCCACCTGAAAACATCCACCGAAATGAAATCTGTTGGAGTAGAAGACACCATTCACGTGGGTGGACTCATTTCATTTTGTTTCAGGCACAGGTGGGAATTTTTTCAACATGGTAAACAGGACTCCATCTGTTTAGAGTTTTGATTCTCACCTGAAGAACTTGGAGGGGGCTAGCAAGGCCTGCCTGCCAGCAAGAGGAAGGCGAGAGGGACCTCGGAGCTGATCGACTCACCGTTCTGCCCTGGTTTTATCAAGTAACATGCTCAAATTGATACAATGTCCCAGTTACTGGTAGGAGAATGTTCTATCAACAGGTTCATTGCCGACCATTTAGAAAGGGAGCCAAGACCTAAACGTGTGGAAGAGTGACTGATAGTAAATAACCCAAGGCTCCAGGATGTGGTACAGACTTGTTTTAGTGCTGCTGGAGTTCAGGGGGAGGCTTTAATCACAGAACCCAAACCTTCCCTACAAACAATGCCCATCCTGCAGCCCAAGGAATCCACCCCAAAGCCAATCCTGACTCCCTGCAATTTTGACCACCATCCATTTCTCTTGATCTCCACCACTGTACACCCTGCATGAACTGCCACCTCTTAGCCTCAGCTTGAGGCTTCCTGTCCACTTCCCCACTGGCCTCTTTTTCTTCCCTTGCACACACCCAAAGTGGACCGAGTCCTCACCAATTTGGCCCATACAGCTGCTGTGTGGAACTCTCCTCCGAGCCCACACACCCCAACTCTCCAGTGGCCACTTCCATACCCCTCCAGAAGTCTGACCTCTCAAAGCACCTTTGCCTCAGGAGGCTCGCCTTCTCTCCCACACCTTCTGCATCTCTGCCTCACTTCTACTTCACGTTCACTGTCCCCTCCAGCACCGAGATCCCCAAAACGTAGGGCTACAACTGTGCACTCACCCACCCCTGACCCAGCCGAGTGCACAGAACAAGTACTGAAGTGTGTGTGGAATGCAGAAATCACTGAGGGTGGGCAAAGGATCCTGGAAAGGGAAACTGAATGGGAGCTTTCTGGGGGAGAATTTCAGAGCTACTGCCTCCTTTCTCCTTTTGAGGGTGACAACCTGAAAGTCGATGAATCCAAAAGAACACTCACCACAGCATCCAACACCAAGGAGAACCTGCCTGCCAGGCACTACCCTTAAGTACCTGTCACATCTTAATCCATAATATTCTCTGAACTGCTCTGGACAAACCGGCATCCCGTTCTCCAGGGAAAACCAGAGGCACACAAGGACGGCCAATATGCCCATGGTCACAAAGCCAGTGAGGGCTAGCCTGGAATCCACCCAAGCAGGTTGCTCCACAGCCCATGCTCCCACCACCTTACCTGTACTGTCCCTTGTGACAGCTCTCTCCCTCGCCTCCCCCAGAAGGGCCTCCACTGCCTTCACTCCACCGAGAAGATGCTTACCTCAGCCAGTGATGTCTCAGCTACTAACCCAAAGGGCACTTACGTGACACGCACAGAGGTTAGGGCGTGTACATACATTACCAAAAATGGCAACAAAACAATCCACGGGCTCAAACTCCAGTGGCCAGGAGAAAAGCCAAGCCCACAAGGTACCACCGAGTCCTTCTCAGCGCCCGCCTTGGCTTCCCACGCCCAGGACCAGCACTTACAGTCTCATCTTCCAGTCTGAGCTGGAGGCTCTTCTCCCCCTCCTTGTAGTCCTTGGTTAATTCAGCTGAGCGCCACACTTCATTCGGGTCAGGGATCCAGACCCTTGTGTACTGCAAGATGAGAACAGAAAAAGCTTAGATACAAGATGAGGTACTCAGGGTCCTCAACATGTGTCACTACCTAGAAGGGGCCGCGGGAACCTCCAAAGCCATCTGCATACATCTTCCCCCTTCTCATTTCAAGACACAAGGTACCAATATCGTGATGGCAGATAACTCACAGGACAACACAGCATGCCTTCTAGATCTTACAAGAACATCACAGATCGTTGAAATTACAATTGTGCCAGAGATGCTGCCGAGCATACATCTGGTTATATCCACTAGCATTCTGCACTCTCCTCTTGAAGGGTAGTACCAAATAGCAATGTTGCAAGAAACTAGTGTACTACAAGCCACAAAACACATGTAGACACCTGAATACAGTAAATCTTCAGTCTGGGAAACTCAACTGATATTCTACATTCAGGAACAAAGCCATTTTCCCGCATAAAAAAAAAAAAAAAGTCGACCAATAAAAACTTGCTTAAAACATCCCAAGTTGCCAGTCACCTCAACTTTTGCATTGTGAAAGCCACAAACATGCCCCAAATCCTCATCTGACCTACCCCATCACTATCCTAACCTTATCATTTGGCCTGGCCAACTCCTGGCAGGAGACAACACAGCCCTTCCAGGCAAGTGGTGACACCTGGAGCAAACTCCAGTCATTTGCCCAATGCACTCTCAGCTTGGGATTTTCTGTCCTGGACAAGGATGTGGGGGAAAGGTACATTCATGTGTTACTGTTCAGACTACAGATTGGTGCTACCGCTTTCGAAAGCTATATAGAGGTTCCTCAGGGAACTTGGAATACAACCACCTTTTGACCCAGTGATCCCATTCCTTGGTTTATACCCAAAGGACTTAAAGTCAGCATACTACAGTGATGCGGCCACATCAACGTTTATTAGCAGTTCAATTCACAAGAGCTAGACTGGGGAACCAACCTAGATGCGCTTCAACATATGAATGGATAAAGATAATGTGGTACATATACACAATGGAGTATTACTCAGCCTTAAGGGAGAACGAGATTATGGCATTTGCAGGTAAATAGATGGAACTGAACATCAGGTTAAGTGAAGTCAATCCCGAAAAACTAAAGGTCAAATGTTTTCTCTGATAAGCAGATGCTGATACATAAATGGGTGGTGTGAGTGAAGAATAGAATAATTTTGGATTGTAGAGGGAAATGAGGGGACGGAAGGGCGAGGGGGAAGAGGAGGTAGAATGAGACAAACGTTACCCTATGTTCATGTATGATTGCACGAATGGTGTGACTCCATCATGTACAACCAGAGAAATGAAAAGGTTGTACCCCATTTGTGTACCATGAATCAAAATGCAGTCTGCTATCATGTATAACTAAATAAAACAATGAAAAACAAAAAGAAGTCACCCGGCTTGGAAAATATCAGTTCTGGGTTCCACTCAGGCCAACTCAGCCAGGATCTGGGGTGGCAAAGGCTCCTCAGAGAGGAACACGTGTTGCACTAAATGGTACCATCATGACCTCCTGGCCTCACCGTCTACACAGCTGCCAGACCAATTTCCAAGTTTTCATCTCACAGGTAAGCAGTTTCCATGGGGCCTGTTTACTTCCGAAACTGTGTGCCTGCAGACATACACGGTTCTCATGCCACAGAATGTTCTTAGCAAACCTGAAACAAATGGCTCTTTTGACTAGAAGGTCAGCCAGAATGTGTGCTTGGGTCAGCATAATCCACACCTCCCTCGTGGAGCAACAGCTCCAAGCACAGGCCCTGCGGCCAGCGAGCTGCCCGTGCATAAGCAACCAGCTGGCTTCGTTTGGCTCCTCCCTTCCCCCAACTCCCCTTGGGATTATTTTTCTCCAGGTCTTCACTGGGCTTTAGGAATGAGACTGACTGCTGTTAAATTTTTCTCCAATTCATTATTGAGCAGTCCAAGTATTAAAGTTATAGAGTGAAACTTATTCATAAGAAAGCAAACATGCACCAGTTTTCATCCTTGACATTCAAGCTCAGTAAAGGTGTGAAAATCCTTTTTTTCTGGCATTACAAAGATTCACAGGATGTTAACCTTCTCCCTCCCTCCTGATCCTGCCTTAGAACAACATTCCTCTTTCCTCACAGAGGGACATAGCTTTCTGCAACAAAGAGCTTTATAATTCTAGTATCAGTTTCTCAGTTAAACACTCTTCAAAGAGAACAGCATTTTCCAACCTTACCTGTTAATATTCCTTCTTGACTGTCCAAGTCCACCATCCACCCACAGTTGCAATGATCTGTAAGAGCCTGTCCCTAAGCTTCACGAGTGGTCCTTTCCTCAGCCTCACGACAATTCTCTCTGGTCACTATGCTGAGGTACACTTCTGTGAACTTCCCCTCCAGTTAAGCCCATCCAAGAAATCTTACCTGCAACTTTCTCAGTGTAAATGGCATCCACAATGGCTCAAGATAGGGAGAGGACAAATAACTAAGAATTGAAGAAATCCCAGCAGGAACTAAGTGGATATACGGAAGCCAGGGAAACCCATCCAATCTCAGCCTGGGACTTGAGCACCACTGACTGCATTAGATCATAAGCAACAGGTAGGTGGACAATTGACTTGTTTCCCCATGCCCACAGAACCTGCCACAACACCAAGGGCACAGTGGCACCCTATGCCACTTTAGCTCACTGCTCTTTCATGCAAGGACCTCAGCATCACTGCCACCTGGGAGCATATTCCAAGTGCAGGATCTCAGCTTCCACCTAGATCCACCACGGAGCCCTTCACAGAAAGGTGTGCTGACCTCCATCAGAACCCATGCGCCAGCACTCACGTCTGCTCCTGCAGCATGGTCTCTCCCTCCCCGCCGTAAGGGGGTCAAACTGTAGCTGCAGGCCAAATATGGCACCATGCCTATTTTTGTACAGCCCATGAATTCAAAATTGTACAACTTTTATATGGTTGAAAAAGATTCCAAGACTGATGTTCATATAATGTGAAAAAATATAGAAAGTCAAATTTTGGCATCTGTAGTTTTATTGGAACACAGTCATTATCATTTGTGTATGCATTATCTATGGCAACTTTCGGAATTCGATGATAGTTGTAACAGTAACTCTATGGCCCAAAGGCTAATATACTCACTACCCGGCCCTTCACAGAAAGGTCTGCTGACTTCCACCCTTGGTTCTCACTGTTTCTTGGGGCCAGTGTCCTTTCCTCCCCTGTCCACATGGGCAGAGTCCCAGCACCATCTCCTCACTGAAGACCACGTCCCCACAGCCAGCTCCCCAACGGTCAGCTGCCACAGTAGGTCCTTCTCTGCTTTTGCAGTCATTTCTCTCAGTGTCACCTCATTATGGTGACATCGTTCAGGCACAGCGAGCAACCAAGCATCCTTGGGATCTATCATGCTCGGCATACAGCTGATGCTCACTAAACATTCACTGAGCACAGGATCAGTATCAACAGAACATGCCTCTATAGGGCACTTGGTTTATACAGAAATACACTGTCATAAGCACCACATAAAGTACCAACATGGAAATGTATCTCCTGAATTTCAAAACATATCATCTAGTTGGGTAAATAATTCCCATAAAAACTATACTCTTACAGGGCGATAAGGCCAATTCCAGAGGAGAGTAGTTGCTACCAAGTGGAGGGAAGGAGGGTGGGTAAGCAATAAGTTGGTAAGGCCAACAACTTAAGAACTTGGCTACCCAGTTCCTCTCTAACTTTTAGAAGGATGTTATGTATACAGAGCTGTTCAAGCAGGCTTTAGAGTCCAAGCCAGTACCCACTTGGCACCTCAAAGTGTGTGATGCTGTCATACACATTTCAACCTCCACGGTGACACTTGTGGACACGTACTGCAACCAGTTTTTCACTATTAAACCAGATTGATGTAAACCCTCTATATTTAGGGTACAGGATAACTGGCTTCCCCACTGCTTCCTAACTCCTTTTACCCTCCTTCATACACTCGGTCTCAGGCTCCTGTGGATTACTGAGCAGGGTTGTTTATCCACAGTGATGCTTACCATACGTGAGGAGTGACTTACGAACAGCTAAGGTGGTTTAACAATCAATTTTCGCATGCTGGCTTTGCACATAATGTCTTACCACCTGGCCACCCCTAGAATGTCCCACCTTGAGGAAGATGGTCTTAGCAATCCAGTATGAAGCAGTATGGGCTCTGGGTAGGCATGGACAGGTCAGTTCACAATAAATGGCCAAGAAAACAGAGGCAAGAGGACAGTATGTAGCTGGGCAAGGCTTCAAAAGGAAGCAAAGAGATGAGTTCTGAGCTTCCGAGATGGAAATGATTTGGAAGGGGAGGGTTTCCATTGGGGTGACGAAATGCCCAGGACCATAGATGTGTTTGTGCAACACTGAACATACAAAGCACCACTGAATTGTTCATTTTAAGATAGTTTTACATTCTGCGAATTTCCCCAAACATGCCTTCCACAGTTGCAATTGCAATGTCTTGGCCTACTGCACCGCATGGAAATTCTAGAATCAATTCCTTGTTGCCCCTTGATTGCTTTCCACCTTCAAGGAATTCCCATCCACGATTCTCCCCCTGACCACTTTACATCAGCACTGCGGGGGAAGACAAGCTCCCCACATAACCTAATTACACTGCCATACAATTTGTCACTATTTTAACACTACTTGATTCTATTCTATCAAAGTCAATAAAATACCAAGTCTGATCTCATCACCAAAGAGGTAGTTGTGATTTTGGCAACAGTCCAGTATTTTGGCTAGAGAAGGCAGATGCTTATATCAGTTGTAATTAGAACTGAGCTGTTCTCCAGCCCCCTGTTCATTTCTTCTCTCTGCAGAGCTAGCTGGAGCAAGTGATTTCCTGCGACAACAGGTAGAATCACCTGGGGAGCTTTCATTAATTCCCATGCCAGGCAACACTCTATGCCATCAGGAACTGAGGGCAGGAACCAGGCAATGTTTTTGAAGCTTCCCAGATCAGTCTCACGTGCAAGCAAATTCATAACTAGTGCATGTGGAGTGACTGATTTCAAAGGGCACCATGGCCCACCAAGTGCCCACCAGCTTGTGGATTCTTTTCAGGAGCTGAAGCACTCACTTCTAAAAGCCCATTAAAATGTCAAGTGTCCAGAAGAGCACCCCACTTACCCATTTACACAAGTTTTCATGCAGCACAGCACTGTGGTTTTGCATGCAAGTTCCAATCAAAACTACTTTAAGAATTCCAGTAACCACTTATTAGCTTAAGTTGACACAGTCTCGGCCTCAGTTCCCTCAGTTGAACAATAAAAATTATACCTGTGATGTGTTCTCAGAATCAAGTTCACAGTCCAGAGAATATGTGCATTAAGCAATAATGATGCTATGTGTTGTACTATCCAGAAAGCAGGAGACCGATGGGACTTAGATGGGATTAGGAGCAGGAAATGAGCCTCAGGTGGTTCCATGGTACTGAAATTCTTGATATCCTGCAGGAAATACTACTTAGGTAGCTATGCCTATATCTTAAATTCAGCAGCTGGATTTACCCTTCCTCACTACAAAAATTGAAGTGATTCTCAGTGCTGGCGGAATTATCTGCAGCTCTTTAAAATACCAAAGTACCAACACCCAGATTGGTAACTGAGATTCAATCTCTGGGAGAAGAACCACAGCACTGTATATAAGGGGAAAAAAAATCCTTCCAAGCGATCAATGCACTGTCGCAATGAAAACCACCATTTCTGGTTGAGCCTTAGAGCCAAGGTCAAACTTGGGGGGAAATAAGGGTATCCGAAACATGCACTTTCTGGAATAAACACTGCCTTCATAACCTTCCACTAACATAAGTCATGTCAAATACTTTATTCAACTTAGCTTTAAAACCGGGTTAAGGTAAATTGGGTTATCAATACTGCTTTACAGAGAAGAAACCTGAGGGTTAAAAGGTCTAACCGATCTGCCCAGGTTGCCAAGAACAAAGTCCGAGCCAAAACCACAGAAAAAATTCTAGTCTCTAAGTCTCCCACTGTCTACCCCTCCTGAGAAATACTGATATTCTTAGTGCAGCCAAGATCCTGCTCAGTATGTATTTTATATAGGCAAAGTGTCATGTAATTACACATGAAAAAGTGCCAACGCTCATTAACAATGGCACATGAGGTAAGCCATCAGGTGGGTTCAGTACTAAGCATGAGTCATACTGAGTGTTAGTTGCAATGAAGCCTAGACCTGAAGCAAGGCAGTCTGGACAGAGTTCCCCAGGAAGGAACAAAACCCGAGGACCTACCTTGGTGGCTAACCAGATCATCTGCCTGTCCATTCCTACCTGTATTTAGGGAACCAAGAGCAGGAACATTAATTCAAATTTGTTCACTGCTCTATCTCCAGCACTATTTACAATTAGTGCTTCACAATTTACAATTACTTCACAATTTAGGGGGCACTCCAATCTGTTACGTAATTAAAATCAGGACTCTGGGTAGGCATGGACGGTTAGAGTCCTTTAGGTAAGACTGAAAATAGAGTCAACAAGCATCTGCTTGGGACATGGAATTCTATTAGAACTCACTGGGGAGAATTCAAGTTTGAGTTAATCATCTCCCCTCCCCTCAAGGAGCACAGAGCCCCTCAACCTATCCATGAGATCTCCCAAGTCTGACCATGATGTTCCGTCAATAAAAGTCACCACAGAAATAAGCAACTGTATAGAATGCAGAGCAAAGGTGGGACCTAGAGCTCAGAAGCTACCTGAGGCAGGAAGCATCACACCCAGCAGGACAACAGCAAGCTCCATTTCCAACCTTACCTGGAGCCCGAGGTCCAGTACAAAGTGTTAAGAGTGAGCACTGAACTCAGTGCTGAGGCACTTCAAAATCCTGTAGGCCAAATGATCTCACACTCCCTTAAAAATTCAGGGTCAGGCTCAGCTCCTAGGAAAGTTACATCAATACACTTAAGCACACCTTCCAAATGTCATCAGTCTTCAATTTGGTGTGAAGATGTCCACTCTGAATCTTTTTCTGTTAAAGCAACAGTACTACGGAAATGGGAGAGAGAAAGACATCCAAACTAAGCCAATACAGTTTAATTCCAGCACCAAAACAAAGGGAGTGTTCTCCAGGGGCTTGGTGCCTCAAAGGGTGTGACCACGATGTATCAAGTAGGAAAATACCTTGCCTAACA